>NC_064860.1:77857825-80460325 GCF_024139225.1 Suncus etruscus | reverse complement strand
ATTTTGTTTATCTTAAATTATTAAATGTTGACTAGAACTCATAGGGAAAAGTTTTATTTGCCTTGTGCTAAGATGAGACATTTTCATACTGTATTATATGTGAAGTATCTCAGACTGGATTTGGATTTCAACCTGATTTTATATTTTGTTTTGTTTTTGTTTTGGGAGCACACCTAGTGGTGTTCAGGGACTATTTCTAGTTCTGTGTTAGGAATAACTCCAAGCAGTGTGCAGGGGACCATATATAATACTTGGGGATTTTTGCCTATGTTGGCTATGTGAACAGCTCTACCACTATAGTATTTCTAAGGGCCTTAAACTTTATTTCTTTTACAAATCCAACTGTAACTCATTAACTTTTCCCAACTTCTTGCTGTCCTTTGATTTTATATGTTCTCCCATACCTTTCTTATTCTATTTTGGACATAACAGACAGAAAAGACACCAAGTTTTCAAATAAGTATTTGTTAAATGCCTCATAGAGCTCATTTCCGTAAAGTCAGAAAAATATCAGCCCTTGATTCAAAGCCATCCTTCAATTACTTCACAATTACTCACTGGGAAGAAAGAGTTTCATTCTACTTAAAGTTTTTGATGGCTTCAAAGAAGAGAGTTTGTTAGCCTTTTTTTTTTCTTTTTTCTTTTTTTATCAATCACAAATCTTTTTTAAAAATTGTCTTTCCTGCTTTGATGTTTCAGTCTGATTCAGTAAATGAAAATACTTGACATGTGGCTTTTAAGCAAAAAACACAATAGTTTTCTACCTTCATTGTAGTCATAACTCTCTTTGAAAATCTTTTAGTTTTCTTAATCTTATTCGCAGACAGTCATCTTCTCTGCATTCCACTCGGGGGAGTGGAAGTTGACAGAAACAATCTTTCTCTAATGTTGTGATTATGAAGGAAGACAGAACTCTCCTTTCAAAGCTGTTTGCTTAAAGTAGCCATAATTACACTGTAGTTCTGTGATGTTGATAACAAAATCAAATATCTTCCTCTTCTTGCATCAGAAAAATCTCTTACTATGCGTAATGTGCATGTTTATAATATCTAAAATATTAACTGTGGCATACATGCATTTAGGGACCAAATGGAAATATATAATTTGGATTACCTTATAGTCTTAAACTAGACTTTGATAAGGACAAAATAGAAAAAAATGAGGACATTGAACACAGGGAATGGGTTAGAATAATTTCAAAACTGGGTTTGCATAGACCCTTGTCATAGAAAGATCCAGTGTCTGAATGATTTCAGCAATGTCAAAAATTACTAGTTTATTATTACATTATTATTATTATTTTTTATTAGGAAGGACTAGACGACCTATAGTTGTTTTTTCATTGAATATCATTTTCACTTAATAGTACCTCTCAGTGTTTTTAATATTTCTTCATATTTCACTTTCTTTTTTTATTTATTTATTTTTTTAACACCACCCATCACCAGTGCAACATTCCCATCACCAATGTCCCAAGTCTCCCTCCTCCCCACCCGACCCCCACCTGTACTCTAAACAGGTTCTCAATTTCCCTCATACATTCTCATTATTAGGACAGTTCAAAATGTAGTTATTTATCCAACTAAACTCATCACTCTTTGTGATGAGCTTCCTGAGGTGAGCTGGAACTTCCAGCTCTTTTCTCTTTTGTGTCTGAAAGTTATTATTGCAAGAATGTCTTTCATTTTTCTTAAAACCCATAAATGTGTGAGACCATTCTGCGTTTTTCTCTCTCTCTCTGACTTATTTCACTCAGCATAATAGATTCCGTGTACATCCATGTATAGGAAAATTTCATGACTTCATCTCTCCTGACAGCTGCATAATATTCCATTGTGTATATGTACCACAGTTTCTTTAGCCATTCGTCTGTTGAAGGGCATCTTGGTTGTTTCCAGAGTCTTGCTATGGTAAATAGAGCTGCAATGAATATAGGTGTAAGGAAGGGATTTTTGTATTGTATTTTTGTGTTCCTAGGGTATATTCCTAGGAGTGGTATAGCTGGATCGTATGGGAGCTCGATTTCCAGTTTTTGGAGGAATCTCCATATCGCTTTCCATAAAGGTTGAACTAGATGGCATTCCCACCAGCAGTGGATAAGAGTTCCTTTCTCCCCACATCCCCGCCAACACTGTTTATTCTCATTCTTTGTGATGTGTGCCATTCTCTGTGGTGTGAGGTGGTATCTCATCGTTGTTTTGATTTGCATCTCCCTGATGATTAGTGATGTGGAGCACTTTTTCATGTGTCTTTTGGCCATCTGTATTTCTTCTTTGTCAAAGTGTCTGTTCATTTCTTCTCCCCATTTTTTGATGGAATTAGATGTTTTTTTCTTGTAAAGTTCTGTCAGTGCCTTGTATATTTTGGAGATTATCCCCTTATCTGATGGGTATTGGGTAAATAGTTTCTCCCACTCAGTGGGTGGCTCTTGTATCTTGGGCACTATTTCCTTTGAGGTGCAGAAGCTTCTCAGCTTAATATATTCCCATCTGTTAATTTCTGCTTTCACTTGCTTGGAGAGTGCAGTTTCTTCCTTGAAGATGCCTTTAGCCTCAATGTCCTGGAGTGTTTTACCTACGTATTGTTCTATATATCTTATGGTTTTGGGGCTGATATCGAGGTCTTTAATCCATTTGGATTTTACCTTCATACATGATGTTAGCTGGGGGTCTAAGTTCAATTTTTTGCAAGTGGCTACCCAGTAGTGCCAACACCACTTGTTGAAGAGGCTTTCTTTGTTCCATTTAGGATTTTTTGCTCCTTTATCAAAAATTAGGTGATTGTATGTCTGGGGAACATTCTCTGAGTATTCAAGCTTATTCCACTGATCTGAGGGCCTGTCCTTATTCCAATACCATGCTGTTTTGATAACTATTGCTTTGTAGTAAAGTTTAAAGTTGGGTTAAAGTTGACTAAAAATGTGAAGGACCTATACAAGGAAAACTATAAAACTCTGCTCCAAGAAATAAGAGAGGACACGCAGAAATGGAAGCACATACCCTGCTCATGGATTGGCAGGATTAACATCATTAAAATGGCAATACTCCCCAAAGCACTGTACAGATTTAATGTGATCCCCCTAAAGATACCCATGACATTCTTCAAAGAAGTGGACCAGGCACTTTTGAAATTTATTTGGAACAATAAACACCCTCGAATAGCTAAAGCAATCATTGGGAAAAAGAATATGGGAGGAATTACTTTCCCCAACTTATTATTATTATTTTAAGCCTCATGGGTTTTTTTGTTTTTTTTTGTTTTCCAAAAATATGGAATGCTTCACGAATTTGCGTATCATCCTTGCACAGGGGCCATGCTAATCTTCTCTGTATCGTTCCAATTTTAGTATATGTGCTGCCGAAGCAAGCACAAGCATCATGTTTTATAATAACTGTTGATAGTAGGATTTTATGCATAATACATTCCAGCATCACACTCTCCACCAGAATGTCTGCTCCCTTCCATCATTTATTCCAGTGTTCCTCCTCCCACAGTCATCTTCCTCACTGGCTCCATTGTGGTTGGCCTCCTGCTAAAGACTAGTTCTCAGTTCTGTTGTCTTTGAGCATTTGTCATTATCCTACTATGTTTCTTTATACCCAGATATTCAACAGGTCATTCTGTGTCTGTGTCTCTCCTTCTGACTAACTGTACTCAACATGACAGAATGTTATCAGTGTAGGTACCAAAGATGAGGAAGCTCTGGAGAACCGAGGGAGAAATGTGTTGGTGAGCTTACATTCTAAGGTATTAAGATACTTGCAATAGAATGAGAAAATCCCAAACATAGTTCTTCCCTTAAACATTGGAACTATTGCAGTTCTACTTAAAGAAACTATATTTTATATTTCCTATAAAGGCAGGAAATCAAACATCTTAGCATGCTCTATAAAGCCCCAGTTGTACCTATTATTTTAGCATCATTATCAATAGTTCCTTCTTAAAAATTATGTTTAATGATTTTTGTATCCTAGTATTGGATACAAATAACTATATATCATAGATTTTCTCTTCATGGTTTATATATGGGAGAGTCATCTAATAATAGGCCACCAATTTAAAGTATAAGTTTTTTCTTGAGGTATCACATTTTACAATAGTATTAGTATTTATTTTATTTTTTAGGCTTGCAATATTATTGCACTACTAAGGTTCTCTTTGAATTGAAAATCAGAGACAGAAGACCTGGACACCTGGAAGAAGAAAAAATGGCAACAATGAGAAAACATCCCTACTAATTGTTCAATAAAAACATTGAGGATGTGGGGGCCAGAGAGAGCATGAGGCCAATCCAGGACAGGCCTGAGTTCAATTCCTAGCATCCTATATGGTCTTCTGATCCTGCAGGAGCGATTTCTCAGTGCAGAGCCAGGAGTAGCCCCTGGGTGAGGCCCCAAACAGAAAACAAACAAACAAACAAGCAAGCTCCTTTGAAGATGTGAATGTTAGTTTGCCAGTTAATCTAAGGAGTCATGGGTACAGTTAAAGGCAGCCCAGGACAATAGATCTTCCACTCATCCTGTTGCCAAAGCTCTCAAAATGAAACTGGAGAAAAGGAAGAATACACAAGGAAACTTGGCAAGGAAACTCTTTTGGCAATAGGCAAAACAAAAGTCAAGCCACAGAGGGGCTCTGGCCACCTTGGATAGCCATGATGATTGTGTTCCATCCAACGAGAGTGACATTCCAGAGACGGTGCTGTGAAAGATCTCTCTCTCTCTGTCTCTCTGTCTCTCTGTCTGTCTCTCTGTCTCTGTCTCTCTCTCTCTTTATAGTTGAGCAGTTCTTAGATCACACTGGAAGCCTTATCCCAGCTTCTGTATTCACAGGTAGAAATAGTTTTACACATTACATTTTTTTTCTGAAATATCTAGGTCATAGAATCATTTGAATTATCTGTTCAGGATGGATGAGAGAAGTATGTATAAACAATTCCACATTTATTCTTTGGCAACCTTGAAAAATATTAATCTCTCCATCCTACCACAAAGAAACAAAATATCATATACTGTACTAGAGAAAAAGTGATGAGCAAGAATTTTCAGTATTTTACTGCATTATCAGACAATTCACAAGCATATTTTATGTGTTCATAGCCTCCTTTACTTTCTTGTATATTCCTTTTTGTTTGTTTGTTTTTGGGTCACACTACTGGCTCTTTGCTCAGAAGTCTTTTCAGGCAGTCTCGAAGGATCATATGAGATTCCGGGATTCAGAACGAGGTCCTTCTTGTGTTGGCCACATGCAAGGCAAATGCCTTACCACTGTACCATCACACTGGCCCACTTTCTTGTATATCTTTTGCAATTAAGATCATCATACCTTTTAAGTGTGAACGATTAATTATGGAGATAACATTTATTAGAGACTTTGATGTTGCTAAAATAAGCACGTTTAAAATCCCCAGGAAAATCGATTTGTGCTAACCTATTTCAAATTCATTTACAGAAAACAGGTACAAACAAAAAATTCATCTCAGCTAATATACCCAAAGTCTTCAAGGCCCTCATTTTGTTGCTAGATCTAAATGAAGAAATAAATTTTTTTTCTCTGGCAAAGGGTCAAAGGAGCGTAATTAAAACGTAAGTGAAGAATCTCAATGTCCAAAATAATATTTTGATAGTTTTCTAGAACAAGAAAGTTCAATAACATTAATAAGGTTATAAGTTTATAACCCATCTGATCATACTTTAGAGTTCTGGCTTCATGTTCTTGTCTATGACATGCTCTTCTTTCAGCCTGCTAAAATTCTGTCCATTCTTCAAGGTACCCTATTTCAAGTTTCCCAGAAACTCCCCCGAAATGTAATATGTTCTTCCTTTTCATTTGTACCTTATTGACTTATGCACTAAAATCCATTTGCATTGTCTTTGTGTGTTCCCGAGTCATGTCTTATTCATATGTATATCAAACCTTATTTAATCAGATTAGAAAACAGATACTAGTAAACTACCTACAATTTTGCACACTACATTCATGAGAGGCACTAGTATAGCAATTTATAACAGTCATTTCAATACAAAATTTTCTTAGATTGTGTTCAGTTTATGCTCTACATCTTTTTCAATATGATTGTGGTGTCTCCCTCTGTCTATGCACACATATCAGTTGGGATTGCATTTGGATGAAAATAACAAAAATCTGAACATATAGATTTAACCGTACATGGCTATTTTATCCTCTTTTCCCTGTAACATAGATCTTAGAACAGAAGCTTGTGGCAACTCTGGAAGTCAAGATCATTATGTAATCTATCCAAAAAGAAATTTTTTTCTGAATTTACAGATTCACAATTCTTTCATCAAAGTATTATTCTTGCACTAAACCTAGTAAGATTTTTTTTTTTTTTGGTTTTTGATTTTTGGGTCACACTCAATAGTGCTGAGGGGTTACTCCTGGCTCTACACTCAGAAATCGCTCCTGGCAGGCACAGGGGACCATATGGGATGCCAGGATTTGAATCAACATCCTTCTGCATGCAAGGCAAACATGCTATCTCTCCAGCCTCTAGTAAGATTTTTTTACTAGCAAAACACATTAAAACTAATATATATATATATATATATAAGGATTAAAGAGTATAGTGAGTAGAAAGTTTGCTTTGCATGCAGCTCACCCAGGTTTGATTCCCTATAACTTATATAGTTCCTAAAGCCCTACCAGGAGTGATTACTGAGCAGAACCAGGAATGATCTTTGAGCATCACTGGGTATGATAAAAAATTTTAATAGATATCTAAAACTCTGTTTTTCTATATCAATAAATAATGTTGTCTTTCCATATTATTTCATATGCATTCCCATATATTTAATATATATACATAACATATTCCCATATGTGAACATCATATGTACAAAATAATTTTATGTCTTCCATATATATGTACACATATATGGGAATTGTACTTATATAGTCAAAATAGACCTGGTAGGCTTTGTTTGTTTTTTTTATATGAAGATGTTATTTACTTGTTTTCTTCTATGGAACCCTTTGTCAAACATTTCCCAAAGCGTCTTGGTGAAGTTCAGGAAATGTAACATACAGGACAGAAAAGACACAGGAGATAAAATTATGGGAAGTGGAGAGAGCACCTTCACCAGATAAAGAGGAAAAAGACTAACTTCAGGCAAAAGAGATCCAGAGGCTCATAGAGTACAAAGTCTAGAATAGTGTAGAAGAGTTGTTGCTTCGGAAAATAGTTCCTGACATAACCACTGATGACGGTTTCAAATAGTCCCATATCTATCACCAAGTCAGCTATTCCTATTGTGACAGCTTCAGTCCTAAAGAACATGGCTGCTTTGATGATGTCCCTAGAAAGGCCACTGAGGTCTATCTTCTATTGTCTGGTCATTTCATCACATCAGCAGATAGAAATCTACTTGACAGCTGGAAGATACTGGGTGTTGCCTGGGTCACTATATGCCAGGGCTCACTGGAGATAAATTTGGTGTAGGCACACATGTTCAGGGGATAAGGGACTATGGCAAAATCATTTTACAATAGCAACAAAACATCCTGGAAACGATTTTCTTAAGCTCATGCTAAATGAATCTAATTTAGAGCTGAATTTGTAATATCAGTAACTCCTCATTGTTTATTCCTTGCAGCTCATTCACTCTACTAAGAAATAAAGAATTTCATGCATTTGAATGTAGCAAACCTTACTGAAAGGATACAGGAGGAATAGCAATGGGCAAAGTAGACATATGCCTGACTTGAACAGAAAAAGAGACACTTTCAGAGTTAGGTAGTGAGAAAGTATTCTGAGATCTGCTGGTAGATGAGAAAACGTCAATCAAGAATATACTTATTTTGTGACTAAATTCTTGTATGTTTTATTAGAAAGTTTTTATATATTTTATTTAAACACCTCGATTACATTCATGATTGTGTTTGGGTTTCAGTCATGGAAAGAACACCACCCATCACCAGTGCAACATTCCCATCACCAATGCCCCAAATCTCTCTCCTCCCCACTTAACCCTCACCTGTACTCTAGACAGGCTTTCTATTTCCCTCGTACATTCTTCTTATGAGGATAGTTCAAAACGTAGTAATTTCTCTAACTAAACTCATCCCTGTTTGTGGTGAGCTTCATGAGGTGAGCTGAAACTTCCAGCTCTTTTCTCTTTTGTGTCTGAAAGTTATTATTGCAAGAATGTCTTTCATTTTTCTTAAAACCCATAAATGAGTGAGACCATTCTCCATTTTTCTCTCTCTCTGACTTATTATTTTTTCAAAGTTCAGAAAATTTAATCTCAGAAATCATAGGCCACCAGAATACAGAGACCTGCATTTCTATACTCCACATAATTGGATTTTCTTTATGTATAAGTTTAATATGCTTTTATCATGAACATATTAAAAATGAACCTCCCAGATACATTCCAAACTTGTTGAATTCATAGTAAAAGCAAAAATATACATTATCAACTTTGCAATGGCTCTTTTTATATATTTTTTTTATTTAAGTAACATGATCATAGTTGGGTTACAGTCATAACCAGAACACCCCCCTTCACCAGTGTAACATTACACCCTACCCCCTTCCCATCCCCTGACTGTATTCTAGACAGGCATTCTACTACAGTTATTTGTTCTCTCTCTGACTTATTTCACACAGCATAATAGATTCCATGTACATCCATGTATAGGAAAATTTCATGACTTCATCTCTCCTGACAGCTGCATAATATTCCATTGTGTATATGTACCACAGTTTCTTTAGCCATTCGTCTGTTGAAGGGCATCTTGGTTGTTTCCAGAGTCTTGCTATGGTAAATAGTGCTGCAATGAATATAGGTGTAAGGAAGGGGTTTTTGTATTGTATTTTTGTGTTCCTAGGGTATATTCCTAGGAGTGGTATAGCTGGATCGTATGGGAGCTCGATTTCCAGTTTTTGGAGGAATCTCCATATCGCTTTCCATAAAGGTTGAACTAGATGGCATTCCCACCAGCAGTGGATAAGAGTTCCTTTCTCTCCACATCCCCGCCAACACTGTTTGTTCTCATTCTTTGTGATGTGTGCCAATCTCTGTGGTGTGAGGTGGTACCTCTTATGCTGTCAAACTGGACAATTTTGTCAGCTTTTAGATTAGCTTGACAGCATGTTCATTCTTCATGTTCTTCCCCACCTAGTTAGTAGCTGTAAAAATAAGAACAGTGCTTGAGTAGCCACTGACCAAGACTGAAATTCTGTGAACCACAGCAGGCCCAGAACAAACGTTAAGCATCCTAGATAGTATTGCATTTCAGAACAGAATGCTCAAGAATCTCAATAAAGCTTCATGCTATATTTTTTTTGAGAAGCACATTGCACCTTGGTCTTTGGTATTATCAAGGTAGGATGATTAAAGGACACTAGAAATTTATGGATCAATACGTATGCATTCACTCATTCAATCCCCATAATTCCATTTTCAGCTTTGTTTCTCAAGTTCTAGGTTTTCTGCACAAGATAAGCTTTTGCCTTTGTTGGTGCATTCCTTTTAAATTATCAAAACAAAATTTTAGCATCAACTTCAGGGTATGAGAAGAAAATGAAATGCTTATACTAAATTTACCATTTATAACTTAAAGCAAACTTTCAAATTCTTTAAGTCTTTAAGTACTATATTAGGATGAGGCTGAAGTAAGATTACAGTGGGTAGGGTGTTTGCCTTGTACACGATCAACCAGGATTTGATCTCTGGCATCTCATATGGCTTCCCGAGCCTGCCAGGAGTAATTTCTGAGCACAGAGCTAGGAATAACCCATGAGCACCACAGGGTGTGGCCCCAAAACTAAAACAAACAAAAAAGACTATATTAGGCAAAAATGAAGAATGCTAGTACAGTATCTGCATATCAAATGTATGCCTGAATAATTTCAGGATTGGAATTATATTGTATAAAAATAGTTTATATTAAATAGTAATTTAATACTGTTAAAATTCACATAACAATATTCAAGATATAAGGTTTTTAGAAATTTCTGGAAATTTTAAGAGAAAAATGTGGACAATTAGTGTTATAATTCTCTCAATGTAGCCATTTGCATCAAATAACAATCTTGTGACCAAAATTTTAATTTAATTTTTCCCATTATATACTGCTGATAGCAGTTTTAGAAAGAGTTTAGGTTACTTACTAAGATAAGCAAAATCCCCAGAATATTATTGAGGCAATATGGTCAGATAGAAAAATAATAACACACTAAACTTGTGTGCTCATCTGTGAATAATTAGAATCACTTTGAATATTTGATTGAATTGCCATCAAGAATCAACATTTAATAGTACTATTATCATGTGTTATTAAAACATATGTCCAAATATCCAGCAAAGATACATACTCACTAAACTTGAATCCCTTTCCCTCCTTCTTCTGCCTGGATGCTGAATATGGGAAATGGCCTCGTATACAAGTACATGATTTCAGTTTTTTTTTTTTTTTTTGGTTTTTGGGCCACACCCGTTTGATGCTCAGGGGTTATTCCTGGCTATGTGCTCAGAAATCGCCCCTGGCTTGGGGGGACCATATGGGACGCTGGGGGATCGAACCTCGGTCCATTCCTTGGCTAGCGCTTGTAAGGCAGACACCTTACCTCTAGCGCCACCTTCCCGGCCCCCTGTGATTTCAGTTTTTTTATAGAATAGTACCTCATGCTGGTCATAATAGTCTTCTTAGAAATCCTTGTGATAAAAAAATTGTGTGCAACAAATTTCTACCATGAGAAAGCCATACCTAATGTGACAGGCAAACTGCTTGCTCAAGACAGAGGGGCACATTAAGCAAGCATACATTTGACCTGTTGCTAGGGTTTAGACACCATCTACAAACTGGCTTATTGCCCATTGCTCTTTGTGGCTGTGAATCAACATTGAGACACAGAGGGCACAAGGTCAACTACATTCCATTAATGGATCAAAGTGTTTCATTTAGATTCTTGCAGCAAAAAAAAAAAGAAGAAAGAGAGAAAGAACAGGGAAGATATATTGCTTAGGATGAAAACAAACTGGGCAGAAACAGACCCATATGGATTTTTAGATATAAAATCTTTACATTTTGCTCAAAAAGCTAAAGACATCAATGAACTCACAGCCTCTTGTCACAATTAAACATTCTAACTCAAAGATTCTTATTAGTATTTTCCCCACCACTTCACAAAGAGGTACACAGATTTCCATGAAGGGCTTTCACTTGTAAAACCATATAACACAATCATGCATATATTATGCATCATCTCAGTAAAGTAGTTCATTTAGTCCAAAGCTGGTAAAATTGTGAAATTATGTCTTGTGATTTTATACATCTGTTTTTCATATCAATTTAGAAATAAAATGGGGAAACATTAACATTCACTGGGAATGATGTAGTATTCAGAGCTTTTCTTGGGGATGGGGGAGGAAGGTGGTGTTTACACCTGGTAATGATCAAGGCTTACTCTACACTCAGGGGCCATTCCTGGAAGTCGTCAGGGACCATATGAGGTGCTTAGATTGAACATGAGTTGACCATTAGCAAGGCAAGCACCTTGTCCGCTGTACTATCTTTCCAGCCCTCTGAGTTGTGCATTTTTTGAGGACAATTTACATTTTCAATATATTTTTAGTTAACAATTCATATCACCTCCTAAGTACAGCAAATTTTTGGAGCGCCATGATTTACAATACAAACTTGATAAAGATTTAGTACACAATATTCTAATACAACAGTCTCTACCAGAGCCCCTAGATCTTAGTTACATACTGTAACCCTGATTTTAGGTTCTGTTGTATTCCTTTTATTGCTATACCAGATTCCTTTATACCCCACAAATAAGATAGATCATTTTGTATCTGTTTCTCTCTTGCTGACTTCACTCAGCATGATACCCTCCAGTTCCATACCCACAGAGGCAAATTTCTTTCTTTCTCAGAACTGAGTAAAATTCCTCTGTGTGTGCATACCACAGTTTCTTTATCCAGTTGTCTGTTCTAGGACATATTGGCAATTGCAGATAGTACTAAAATGAACAAAGGGGTACAAAAATCTTTTTGAAACAGCTTTTTTGGGTCTTTGGGATAGATGCAAAGATGTGGAATTGTAGTACCTCAAGTTCAAGTCCATGAAGGCAAAATTTTAGGAAAGATACTTAGAAGTTATTTTACTTTCATGAATTTTAGCTATCTCTTGAAGTGGTGGAGGCTATATCACAATAGAATGGAACACAATTGTGGATGAACTCATAACTCTGAAAGTAAAAATAGGATAAGACAGTCTTTATAGGTAAAGAATTAAAATTCTGTACATACAAAACTTAAGCAAAAAGTTAGAAAATAACTTTAGCAAAAAGACATGATTACAGATGGCACTTAAATATAAAATTTTAACATCTTTCAAACATAGCTTCTTTTTTTCAGTTTGTTTTCCATTAGGGTACAGATGGTATGAAAAATTTCATTCTGGTCATGTATAACTATAGTTTTTCTAAATGAGTAACTGCCATAAACATGTATGAGTGATTGAGTTAGTTATTTGTAGATAATTTTGATTTATTTATATACACTGTCATAATTATAATGAAAATAAAGTCTGGTTGATTCAATATGGCTCACTTGTGGAGATATTTTGCAGGTATTTTTTTTTTTTAAAGTTGAGGTGCTGTGATTTCTAATCCTATGTCACTGTCCTTCTTGCTCACTTTTACTCAACTTAATATATTTTTTTGTTTGTTTTTTTTGGGCCACACCCGTTTGACGCTCAGGGGTTACTCCTGGCTATGTGCTCAGAAATCACCCCTGGCTTGGGAGGACCATATGGGACACCGGGGGATCGAACCGCGGTCCATCCGCTTGCAAGGCAGACACCTAACCTGTAGCGCCACCTTCCCGGCTCCCATATTTTGCAGGTATTTTAATTAATTTCATGCATAGCCCTATCCAGATTGAGGGAATATATTTATGTTTATAATAAATAATCAAATAATTTCTTAATTGTTGTTATGTGCCAATGTGAACATAACAATGACAAGAGACGGCAGTGAATTATGAATTACTATTAATTAACTTGGTAAAAAATTTTACTTTTTTATGTATATATATATAGGAATATATACAAACAAACACATAAGAATTTAACTATATGTTGAAAAGAACCAGCATGTATGAGAATTTGGAAAAATAGCAAACTTTGTTTTTAAAGCCAAGTAGTTTTTTCATTGAATGAAACTTGCTAAAAAGATGTGAGAGGAGAGAAAGTAGGGAAATACATGCTCAAGAGAGAACATGAACTTCTCTAGAATGCTTTAGAATGAATATAAACAAACAACAAAAACAGAGACAAGCAAGCCAGGTATGTGTTCAAGAAGATGGACTTGAAGAGCAAACCAAGAGTCAAACTTTAAATGTTTTATTTAATATGTTGACACCGGTGCACACCACCTGGTACTTGACTACTCACCCTTGACTATGGTTTAATGAACACAAATTGCAGTGCCATCTCAATATCTAAATTTAAATCTTTAAGACCCAACCATCCCCTGTTCTATACAGGGAAACAATAGCCCAGAGAAGTTTGGATCTTTTCTGGATTTTAAATTGAAATTTTTATTTGTTTTTGAGTAAACTTTTTATTTGTATTTGAGTGTGCTCAGGAATCAATCCTAGCAGTGCTCAGTGAACCAAATGCAGTGCTGGGAACTGAATCCAGGTCAATTGTGTGCAATAAAAGTGTACTATTTTACTATCTCTTCAGTTCTACTGCACTTTTAAGCAAACATCAGATATAAGAATCTAGTCTAAGGTTGTTTAGATACTCTCACGAAACAATGCAACTTCTTAGAAGCTGAATAGCATTCCAGCTCTATCTAATTCTTGACCATGTTGCCAGAAAAGGCCTCTTTTGAAAAAAATGCAAGCAGATAACAGAGCCAGGAAGAGATGTCATACCTAAATCACATTATCTTAGGTACTCTAACACGTTCACTGTTTGTTCGTTTTTTAATCATCTGTGTACAATTTTCCAATTTCTAGTCATGATGTTGATGGGGAAGTGTTAGACTCACACACTTTTACTAAAAATATTTAATAATCTCCATCAGACATAAATATTGAACTTAACCCCTCTTGTTCTGTCCCACAAGAGGTAAGTGAATTACTAAACATGGTTTTTCATAGAAAAAGTTGCTCTTTGGTGGAAGAGAAACAAATAGAACGTGAAAGATAGTTGTAACAAAGGAGGAAAATAGAAAATAATCAAAGCCAGTCAAGTTGCTGAAATATGACAATGTTAATGTTAATATTTAATAATATTCACCCGTATAAACAGATTATCTTATTAGGTTTCTGATGATAGGTCTTGTGTTTATTATAACAATGCCTACAAAATAGATTATATATATTGATAAAATATGAAAAATAAACCTGAAAGATAGATTTGACTAGGTGACTATCTGAAGAAACAAGATAAAAACAAGATCAAAAAAATCACCATTGAAAGAATGTCTCAGTAGAATTCAGATATTTAGCTACAAACTTGGCTGTAAACATTTATTCCAACAGTCAACAGGACAAATGGAAGTTTCTTGTGAAACCAGTAACCAGATCTTAAGGCTCTGATCTTTGAAGTTTGAAATATTTCTCCTAGAACTTCTACATTCTTCTCTCTTCCACCCACCTTGAAAGATCACTAAAGAAAATACTTGCTTGTTATTTTTCTTTTATCCTGCCAGAAATAGATTAACTAATAAAGCCCACCAAAGATTCATTATATACCGTAAGTTCAAAGTTTTCAATATAAATACCATATTAAAAGAGTCTCTTTTATTCTAAGAAAGTTTAACAGACATTTATAGCAGCAATGTTGCCAATGAGTTTTTATTATATCATACCATAAAAACTCATATATTTTCTTATAAATGACAGTAAAGGTACTGGCTCTGTTGGTCCCTCCAACCTCACGCCCCCCTCCCCCAGTTCTTTAGCATTAGTAAAGCAGAGAAATTTATTTGGAAACAATAGTGGATCCTTGCACTCTTTTTCTTTTTCTCTTTATTTTACCAATCAATTGCATTTTATCTACTCCTTAAACCTACCAATTAAGAGGAGGATTAAAAAAAAGGGATTAAAATAAAGTAAAAGAAAACTAGAAAAGAAGTGGTCAGGGAATTAAACTTCAAATTGAGAATATATATATTTAGTATAAATAGTTAGGATGCAAAGATAAAATCATTAAAAAGACAACATATTTTAATTTCATGTAGTTCATGTATAACCATTCCATCTGCTCTTTTCCCTACTCTCTAGTCTTCCTGTGGAGACTTCATACAAAGCACTAAATCATTGATAAATCAATGAGTGACCATGACATGCTAGCTCAGGTGCCAATGAATTTATGTGCAATCTGATTTCTCTGTTGTTCATGTTCTGGAGGCAACATATAAAATCCTTATGGTTTTGGTTTACTTTTGTTTTTGTATATTGGGCCATACTTAGCAAACAGTGTTCAGGCTTACTCCTGACTCTGCTTGGGCATCACTCCTGGTGTAGTTCAATATTCAATATTCAGCTGGAAATTAAAGTAGACTGACTACATGCAAAGCAAATACCTTAACTTCTGATTTGTTCTTCAAGCCATTTCCAGAAGTGTTGGAAATTCGTGGCTTGGTGCTAGGGGTCATTCACTATGCTGCTTGGGGAATCACGTCAGCCATCCGTCCCAGAACTCCAGTACATAAAGTAAGTGTCCCTTCTCTTTGAGTCCTCTCTCCAGCCCAGAAAGTTCACATATTTTTGAGACTCTGTAGGAATGTCCTGAGACCTAGGTTTCTGTTTGGTGGTACTTTAGCTTTTGGGGTATCTGGCTAGTAGGTTCCTCTATACCTGTTCTTTTTGAGTCCTGATTAGAATTCTGTCTTACCTGGACAACCATTTGGGTCATGTAGGTCAAATAGTTTGGGACAACCATTTTATTCAAAATGGTTTTGTTCCCACTGATTCAGTAGATATCAGCTCCTCAACTCATCAAGTCCTGAAGGGAAGAAAGATGGCAAAATGCAGAATGTAAGGAGTAAGAAAAATAATATACACAAGACTCCATTATAATCCAACATTGTCTTAGAAAGGAGACTGTTCAGATTTCTTTGTTGTGAGTTTCAGGAAGAGAATTTGGTCACCTCAGAATAATCTTCAACACAGTAGAGTGACAATAGTCAGAAGAAAATTAGAAGAAAGCGTTGGCAGAAATAACATGATTTTTCACCTGCATTTGTGCTATATGTTCAACATTAAGGCTTCCCTGGGTATTCTCTGGCCAAAATACCAACACTGTCATTATCAAAACAAAAGTCAAGAAGCTAAAGCTCAAGAATGCAGAAATTGTCAACTGGTGTCAGTCATTTAGAATTTTCAATATCCCCTCTTTAAAAACAACTTTAATTTTCCCCTGTCTCCTCTACATTACTTCTTTTATTTCTGATCTCATTCAGAATCTTTTACTTCTATGTTCTTTAAATAACCTTGAAAAATCAGTAAAGCTAAAGTGAGAAAAATATAAGTGCTTCCATCATCTGTATAAGTATGTACAGTCTAGATCTTTTTCTGATGTATTAACAATAGCTGGGCTGGAGCAGTAGCACAGCAGTAGGGCATTTTGCCTTGCATGCCTCCAACCCGTGACAGACCCAGGTTTGAATTCCAGCATCCTATATGTTACCTTGATCTTGCTAGGAGTAACTCTTGAGCACTACCAGGCGTGGCCTTCCCAAAAAACTAAAAACAAACAAACAAAAAAAGAAGTGACAGATACTTTAGTTCTTGCTTTGACTGTTCCATAAAGGCATCAATAAATGTACTAATTCACAGGTGAATTTTTTGCCTCTTATTCAGCTTTAGGCAGTCATATAATGTGAGGAATGTTTAAAATACCTTCTCTGTCACCATATCTGTGAACTCAAGGTTCATTAACCTATGAAGAGCTTTGTCTAACAAATGAGATGGGTCTTCTCAGAGAAACTACTACTAAAAGTCTTGGACATGTCTGGTCATGTTTACATGTGTGGGTCTGCTTGTCTGCTTCCTCACTTAAGAAAGTCAGTTTCTTATTTCATTCCCTTGCTGCATGGAAAACATTGTTTTCTCTAAACCTGAGCATCTTCCTTGAGTCCTCCTTACTCTCCATATTTAACCAATGATAAGTCATAAATTTCTCTCTACTCTTTTCTTTCTAAACCCTTGCTAATACTTAACACAAATATACAAATCACTGTATTGTAAATCACTGAATTCTGCCTTGCTTTTCTTACTGTTTTTGTTTGTTTGTTTGTTTGTTTGGTTGGTTGGTTGGTTTTGGGTCATTTGGAATTGCTTGGGCCTTATTTCTGGTTTAGCATTCAGGGCTCACGCCTGGCAGGTCTCAGGTTTCACTTTGCTGGACCATATGGGTACTGGAGATTGAAAGTACTTCAGTCAGGTGTAAGGTTAGGTAAGAGCCCTACCTTCTATATTGGTCTTCAGTCCTGCCTTTTTACTAAGGGCTCTTCCCTCACTCTTCTATTTGCTTGAATTCTCAAAAATAAAAATATGATGATACTGAGGTCATTCTTAGAATTCTTTGAACCCAGTTATTTTCCAATGTTAAAAAGTAAAATACAATTCCTTAATCTTACTTTACTTTACTTTCCATAATCTTACCTTTTGTTTTGCTTTGGGGTTAGCCAAGTACTTCTGAGCCCACCTGCTATACTACCACTCCAGACCCATAGTCTGACTTTTTCAGACTAGTTTTCAGCTCCTTTCATTCATTTGGCAAATATTAATCCTACTTAGTTTCATAATATCATTTACTATGGAGCCTGTGATCCAACCTATTTTACTTATTCTACAGTCATCTTCCTACCTTGACCATCTTATTAAAGACTCAACTGGCATTTATAGCTGACCCTAAGGATTCCTTGAACTCCCTTCATAATACTATAGTCTCAGTTTAAAGAACATGTACTCAGAACAATAGATTTATTGACTGTTACCTCCCACACTGAGATGTAGGTTCCTCTGATTACACTTTATATACTATCAGCCTACCTTAGGCCTAAAGTATAATGGCATGTAATAAGTGCTTATTGATCAAAGTTAGTAGAGGATATGTCAGAGAGTTAAGAAAAATAACCTTCAAAGTTCTTTCCAACTCTGATTTTCATTCGAGCATTTCAATACCTGCCCTGATTTTGAAAATCACATGCATATGTCTTTCACCCCAAACTTCAAGGCAGTCTCAACATAAGTTTTAGATCAAAACAGCCAACACTTTAGTACTAATTTCATATATTGGCTGAGTAGACATTTCAAATTCAGACTATGGCAAAAGAGCTCACTGGGCCACACACCTGCTGCATCATTTCAACTTTCAAATATTTGTTACTACGCCTTCCTCCTGCTTAGGATCTGTGTGAGAACATCCAGGATGGCACCATTCTCCTCTCTAACACTGGCCTCCATGTAGTCCTGTGGATTTTCCTTCCCCACAGTGCAATTATTTTACCTCACGCCATCTTCTTCAATGCTTACTCTCATAATTACTTAACTGTTCCACCACTAGATGCAAGACAATTTCTGTCTTATGCATGCAAAATTCAAACCCAACTCTTTGCTTAGGATTTGTGGAAGAAAGCAGGTGCTCAACTGCTTTTAATAGAATGTCTGAATGAATGACTACATTTAAATCGCCTTTTTATTTTTGGAGCCCCTCCCTTTACATAGTAAATAGACTAAAAGGCAAGAATTTTGAAAAATGAACACTGAAGTAGTTAACTCAGAGTTGTTGCAATAACTGGCTGGAGGGTTAATTAAAAATGTGTTTTTATATTTATTTCTTTTCTAATTTTCTTTCTTTTCTTTTCTTTTCTTTTTCTATTTCTTTTTCTTTTTCTTTCTTTCTTAATTTTTTTTTTAAGATTTAAGAAGTCTCTTAAGATTCAGCTATCCTAGTTAAAACCAACCAGGATCCAGGTTTCCCTCCTTATGGAGTGGCCTGATATGCAGCGTGGAGGGAGGAGGAGCAAGGAGCTGCGGGGCCTGAGGTTTGGGAGAAGCTGAAAAGGGGGGAAGTTCCGGAAGTCATCGACCAGGGCTCCGCTCCCAACAATAACAGGCGCTTACGCCGGGAGGGGGGGGGGGGCCCAAACTTGGAGGCGGAGCCTGGACTTGGGAAAAGGTGGGTGCGAATCAGCCCGAGATCACAGATGATTGGAGGAGAGAAAGGAGGCGGAGGAGGAGCTCTGAGAACGAGCCTCGGCGCTCACGGGCTGACTAGAGACGGAACGTTGTGATTGGCTCGTGTGGACACGAGAGCCGATCTCTGATTGGTCAGGAAGCTATGAGAGGCGTGGCCAGAACTCGCCAGAGGCTGGCGGGCTAGTCTGCTCAGGTCTCAGCGTGTTAGTGTCTAGCTGCGAACGCCGGGAGCTCGAGCGACGCGGAGCCCAGAGGTGTTTGTCACAGCCTAGGTCGGAGGAGGAGCTCACGGGCTGGCTGGAGTCGGAACAGAGCGTCCTGATTGGCTAGAGTGGACGAGAACCGAGCTCTGATTGGCTGCGGAGGACAGGGGGCGTGGCCCGAACGCGCGCGGGGGAGCCGGCGGGGCTGACTGGCCTGCTTGCCTCGGCGAGCCAGCCAGAGCCCAGAGGCGAGCGACGCGGGAGCCCTGTCTAAGGTGTTTCTCCAGCGCTCGGCCGCCGCCGCCGCCGCGATCCGCTGCTCCAGCCTCGCTCCTCTCCCCTCCCTCCGCTCTCCGGCTCTCCCACCTGGGGTCTCGGGGCGGGGAGCGGAGGGAAGGGACGGCGGAGGAGGAGGAAGAAGAGGCTCCCGCACTATGCAGGCGGCCTGGCGGCCCCCGAGATGGCGAGCCGGCCGGCCGTGAGGCACCGTCTCCGCGTCTGGGCCGCGGCCTCCTCCTCCTCCTCCTCCTCTTTCCCCATGCCTCAGTTGCTCCTGCTGTTGCTCATCCTGCTCCTGCTGCTCGAGGACGCCGGAGCACAGCAAGGTGAGCCTGGCTAGGAGCGCTGCAGCAACGCACCAGAGAGTCTCTCCCGGGCTGGTGGATGGAGATGGAATGGGGGGGGGCCCTGAAGGGGCTCCCCCAGGAGACGGATGGGTTTGCAGGAAGCACTTGGCTCTGTCTCTTTGGGCCTGGTGCCAAAAGAAGCTCGCAGACTCGTTGCAGGGAGACGCAGGGCGCTTCTCTGAGTGGCCAGGTTTTGTTGGTTTGGTTTGGGTTTGGGGGGGTCACACCTGGAGGCACTCGGGGGTTACTCCTGGCTCTGTACTCAGAAATCGCTCCTGGCAGGCTCTCAGGGGGCCATCTGGGATGCTGGGAATCGAACCCAAGTCTGTCTCAGGTGAGCTGCCTGCAAGGCAAAAAAGAAAAAAAATAGCACTACCCCTGTGCTATTTGAGGTCCCCAGGTGGGCTCATTTTTTTTTTGGTTTGTGGCACCTCAACTTGGTGCCTGTGGCTTCTTAGGCGATGCCATTCATTTTCTTTTTCTTTCTGAAATTTGAGAAGTGAGGCTCTGCTGCAATGAAGCCACCCCCCCCCCCTTTTTTTTTCCGTAGGGTGTGAGCCTTTTTCTTGTTTGCTCAAACCCCAAGAGGTGCTGCAGAAGTTTTGGGGCAGATGCGATTCATTCCTAAAGTTTTAAGTGCACGCATGGCCATAGTAGAAAAGTAAGGAAATGAATTTGCAGCTAAGAACCCCCCCTAAAGTCTGCAAGTGTTCCTTAGCATCTTTCGGGAAAGTGCTCAGGTTAAGGAGAGAAGAGAATGAATTGCGTTCTGGCCGAGTCTTGGTTAGAACCTGTCCTTGACGATCCCAGCCTGTTGTTTTAGGTTAATAGTTTAGAGAGATCCTGGGTAGTCTATTATGGATTCCTAAATGGGAATATTTTTTGTTAAACGGGTTAAGCCTCTTTAAAAAGTCTCAAAACTTGACTGTGTTCCCCCCCACCCCCCCCTTGTCCACCCCTATTCCAGATGCTAGCACGATGATAAGAGATGGCAGCACTGCTCTACCCCTTTTTTACTTTTAGGCAAGAGGCAATTTTGAATCAGATTGGCATTAGTTATTGAACACATCATTTGATTGCAGTGAGAAGGCAATGGATTATTTTTTAAATTGATCTTTCATGTTTAAGTCCAGCTTAGTTGTTGCTCTCCTATGATTTTTAGTACAGAATTTGTTTTGTTTAATTTAAAATTAGTTATTTTTAAGTAAGAACATTAGAAAAATAGATAGATGTAAACAGTGACAATATAAACTGTACCTGAGGATACTGTATCATACTAAACAGTGTTTCAGTTTTTTCCTAACTCAAGATCTCTGGTAGGCATTTTACAGGGGGCCTCCCTGTGGCAGTTGCTACTTGGTTCATAAAAGCACAACTCAAATCATAGTATAGAATTTGGAGCCAAGGTTGCAGCCTGCCATTATGAAAATGCTGAAATATTGATAGGTACAAGCAGAAATATAAGGAAAAATGCATTCAGTAAATTGGCCTTTAAATCAAAGTACATTTCTGCACAGTAATTTACACCATAGATGCTTGCTATTCAGGTTTTTAATTAGTATTTTAAGTGAATTCTTTAACTTTAGCATTTGGAAAGTTAAAATTTTAAATCCTTTCCCCTTTCAAGTTTTAGAGCCTATCCTGGTATTTATTTCCTTTCTAGTAGAGAAAAATCAGGTTTATCTAGTAAAGGGTAATACTGATTGGACTTTATGGCAGGCACAGAAATGGCTGCCATACATAAATGACACATACATAAATATGTGTATTAATTGAATCCTCATCACAACATTGGTGGTACCTCATTTCAAAGATAAGCAAACAACTATATTAACACAAAAAAACATTACCAAGCAAGTATTGCAGGTGTTTTGTTTTGATTGGGGGCCATATCTGACCATCATTGGGACTATTCCTTGATGCAGTGTCAACTATTCTCTGGGGACTTGGAGGGGCTTAAATCAAAACCAGGCCTCTGATGGGCCTTCTGCATGCAAAGAATACCCTCAGTCAGTCAAGCTGTCTCTTGGTCCTGGAAAACTGTTTAGCCTTTTTCTAGATCTGAAAGGGTGGTATATGTTCTTTTTAAAAAAAAATCTTGGAGCAATAAAGAATCAGATCTATATCTTCCCCTTAAAATGAAACTGTTGTCTGCTTGTTCTAGAATTGCTTGAGCCTGGTTTAATTTAACATGCACTGTTAGGTTCATTTATAGAACGCTCTTTTTTCCATTTTTACTAGAGCGATTGAACAATTATGATATTTTACACACCGTCATAGTAAGTAAAACATCAGTATAGTTTACTGCCAAACAGGAATGATGCTGGAAATGAAAAACCTTGCTTTCCAGTTCGAAGTTGATTGGGTGACATTGATTCAGTTATTTAGTTTCTGTATGCCTCAGTTTCTACAGTGATAGACTGCATATCTCACAACTCAGAAATTAAATAAGTGAAATGATAGTAGGTAAGGGTTTTGTCATTGAAAAGGTATTATAGAGCCTATATTTAGCATTTGTAAAGTTAGGTTAAACATCTGAATGAAAATTCAGGAATTGTATGCGAGTTGAATTCTCTAATTTTTTAAAGTTATATTTCAAAGGAATTGTATTCTGAAAACCTGATGCAATCAGTTTTACTAGTTTGATCTGATTCATTCTCTTCAGTTTTTCTTTCCCTCATGTAGCTTGAAAAAAAGTCTGATTTCAGAATGAACTTTAAATCATCTATACAATTTTTAATAATGTCTACATTTTATAATATAAAAATACAAACTGAAGTTACTTTATAAGAAGTATAAAAAATTCTATAATCAGTACTTTAACAGTAATCACCTGATAGTTTAGGTAATATAGTCAGAATAAAAATAAGCCCTGAAATATGTTTTAATTTTATTATTTTTCTTCAGCCAGCCTAGGTAGAGCAGCATTTAAATACATTGAGGTAGACTGCTTTAGGCTGGTGGATCTTTATTTTAGTCTTTGAGAGAATTATTTCCAAAGAGCAGTAGATGTTATCCTCGTTCTAGTTAATACCATGCATAGCTATTCCTCCACAGATTTTCAGCTGTCAGTGAATTTCCTTTAAATGTGGCTCAGAGGGGCCAGAGAGATAGCATAAGGGCCATTGCCTTCCACGCAGCTGACCCGGGATGGACTCAGGTTAGATTCCAGCATCCCATATGGTCCCCAAGCTGGCCAGTAGCAATTTCTGAGCACAGTCTGGAGTAACTCCTGAGCACTGCCGGGTGTGGCTCCCCAAAATCAAAATATATATATATATATATATATTTATTTCAAGTGTAGACACTCAGTTAATTTAGAATTTTTTATTGTCTTGTTCTAGTTTGATAAGACATTGGGACTCTCCTACAGTTTGTTCAGAAGTAAAAATAAAAATATCCGATAATATTTCTGATTAATTTTACACAGTGGAGATGTACATGTTTCCATTTATGATTATTAGATGATTAGAATTAAAACCCACGTTGTAAACGTTTGTAAATAAGACCTTAATCATAAAATTAGAATAATGATTTATGATAGATTTCCCAATGCATTAAGAAAAGAGAAAATATTTCCCTTTGGAGGTAGTAATTCTGTTTGATAATTTGAATCTTGTTGTAAAACACAGATACTTAAAAACAAAGTTAAAATAGTTTGTTATAAATGAAAGTAAAACTACTCAAATTGAAGTGACAAATCGTTTCTTTTCGAAAATTATCTAGTGAAAATATAGAACAGAAGAATGCTGAATTCATAGAATTTTATATTAGTGGTAGATTTTAAACTTAGAAATGAACAAAACAATAAAAACTGGGAATGATTTTGGGATTTGAAAGCTCAGGTGGAAATGCTGGGCATGAATAGAAACTCTGCTTCTTAGTTGGAGATGCATGGAGTAATGCCATGAAATTAAGAAGATTAGGCAAAGCTTCATAGAGATAATGTTATCTGTGCAGTATCTTTATTAAAAAGTAAGACATGAAAAAGCCTAATAATTTTTCTTGTTTAACTCATGTATCTTTATTTACTTTATACCAACCTTAGAGTGTTAACATCATTTATTTTTAAAATACTGTACAGATAACAGGTACTCAGTACCAAAAACTTAAATAATATATAAAAGTGACTGATGTTTATGTCCTGTGCTGTTCTATATTTTAATGCCTATAAAATATTACACAGTTGTAATTTTAATAGAGGTTTTATGTTCTGTAGAAATAAATCATGTTAAAAATAATTTTAGGCTAATTTAATATACTACAAAGTGCAGCAAAACAACCCAAGGTAAAAAAGTTCATTATAAGATGTTTCTTATTTATTAAATGATGATTATATTGTTCAGATCAGTTCCATTTTTTTAAGTCCAGTTGTTAAATTCTTCATCTGGAAAGGATCTTTGGGGAAGAATTTCTGTCAAAATGTTGGCTTACAAATATATATCATTGCCTATTTTTCAGATCATTATGTGTGTTAAATCAATAAGGACAAAATATATAGATGCTCAGATAAATTAGTATTTAATGAAATTAATGTCCAGCAAGTGTTCTTATAAATAGGGTGAATGAGTTTGTAGTGGAAAATGAATTGCTTGATATCAAAGAGATCAAGGCTTCTTAAACTTTTACACTATGACCCTTTTTCACTCAAGAAATTCTTATACAACCCTTGGCATATCATTATATAAAGTAGGTCCACTAAGTAAACATTTGCTGATAGTAAATCACAAAAGAACCTATTTAAAATGATTACTGCTTTCAGTTATGTGACCCACAATCATATTGCAGCCTACAGTTTAAGAAAAGAGAAGATGCTATTTTTTTTTCTCAGTCTCATTAAGAGCATTTAGTGAGGGTCAAAGATGTGCTCTGGGGCGCGAGGGAGGGGAAAGGGGGAAGAGGGAGAGGGAGAGAAAGTGGGAGAAGGAGGGAGGGAGGAGGGAGAGTGAGATAGAGAGAGAGACAGAGAGAGGAAGGGGAGGAGGGAGGGAGGGAGGGAGGGAGAGGAGTGTGTGTCAGTCCTGGGATATTTGGAGATGATGAAAAACATTCACTATCTTCAAAGAATCTTCATAGAACCTGCAGTCTAATAGAGGATATAATTACCTTCAAGTCATAGCATATATAATACAACTTGAAGATAATTGTTATCAATTGTTAAGATCATTGTTATAGTACATAGTATATAATATACTATAAAGTGAAAGTAATCTGTAATGCAGTGTATAAAAGAACTAAGTGCTAAGCTTCATATGTTAGTCTTGTTTTGGTTTTGGGGCCATACCCAGTGGTCTCAGGGATCACTCCTGGAGGTATTCAGGGATTATATTGGGTGCCTTGCAACTTGCAAAGCAAGTCGCTACTTCTCTCTGTTTTTGGAGTTGTTACTGGAGGGACTGCTCCTCCTGCAACTGGGAAAATAGGAACTACCTCACTGATAGGATGGCTGACATTTGAGAGAGGAGGTGATCAGTGTCAGAAAGTGAGTCTGGAAAGCTGGAAATATGCAAGCCTGCCCAGGTACAATACGGAACAAGCCTCCGAGCCTGTTTCTGGCTCACAGCAGCTCTATACTCTGTACCTGTGACTAGTAATTGGGTAGCTATTTGTTTCTGCATTACAGATGTTTGCTGGTGTGGAGGTCTAGGAACTGAGCACTAATCTCTCAGAGCTAGGATAGTTGCTGCTCTTTAACCAGCAGTCCCTTTACCACTGCAAAAGAAGATGCTGTACAGTGCCTAAGGCTCTTGCCTTGGAAGAGGCCAGCTCTGGTTCAATTCTCAGGTTTGAATTCCAGGAACCCATATGTTCTCTGGAGTTTTGTCAGGAGTAATATGTAAATGTAGATTAGGGAGTAACCCTGAACAAGGAACAAAACATTTCCTTCATATTATATGTGTAATTTTCTCATAGACTGGTGCTTTTCTTCCTCAGTGACTGAAGCTCATGTCAGAACTCTTCATACTTTATAGTTTTATAGTTCAGATGGGAGGCAATAAGCAACTTTTTATTTTTCTACAATGACATTTTTTGGTTTTTGGGCCACTGCTGGCAGTGCTCAGAAATTGCTCCTAGCAGGCTTGGGACCATATGGGATGTCCAGAATATAACCCAGGTCTGTCCTGGATTTGCTGGTTGCAAGGCAAACGACCTGTCGCTGTGCTATCGTTCCAGTTCCTACAATATCATTTTACATTACATTTCCTTGCTCCCTTGTACTGATTTCTTTTCACAGACAGCTTTTCTGTGCTATTTATTTAATCTTTCTGATAGCCATCAAATCATTCTTCATATTACTTCTTGGGTATTTTACAAACAGTTCCCATTGGGTGTCCTCTTCGATAAACCCCTTTACTTCAGTAAAAAGAGAGGAAGAAATTAGAAAAAAAGGCATGAAAGAATGAACAAAGAAAGCAAGAAAGCAAAAGAAAGGAAGTTGAGAAACACTGGTCTTGATATATGCAGATGAATTATCAACTAAGTCTCAACTGGGGATTATTGTTCATCATTTGATTGTCTCACATTTGCTCTATTCTTCCTGCACTGCAGAATTTTTCTCTTGACTCACTTTTACTTATTCTTGAAGCATCTTTTCCTTGTCTTTGATACTGATCATCAGAGTGTAAATTGTTCTGCATTAGTATAAACTACCTTTAAGTAGTTTTAAGTGCTGTTTTAAGTACTAGATAGTATAAATTATTAGTTTAAATACTAGTTAGTACAATCTACGTAGTACTTAAATTATCTGGTGCTTTTATTGAATCTATAAACATGCTCAGCTACCACTGATTTTCAGGCAACTTTCTTTTCAATGGTTTATTTTTCAGGTTCCTTAGTTTTAACAAAAGTAGATTGTAAATTATATCTATGCTGTACAATTTTGTAGTGTCTAGTATAAGCTACTTGTTAAAGGAAAATTTTCTTTTTAGCCTTTGCAATCAAACTCTTCTTTTTATTTTATTTTTTTATTTTAATTTTAATTTTTGGGCCACACCCAGTGACTTACTCCTGGCTATGCACTCAGAAATCGCTCCTGTCTTGAGGGAACCATATGGGATGCTGGGGAATCAAAATGTGGTTCGTCCTGGGCCAGCCGTGTGGAAGGCAAACGCCCTACCGCTGTGTCATCACTCCAGCCCCTGCAATCAAGCTCTTCTATAGTAACTAAATGTGAAGTTTGGCTTGATTTTCATATATTATAAAAAGTATGAAAATTTTGTCTCTTTTTTTAAACATTGCTGGACTTTGGAAGTAAGGATACTTTACAGTCAGATATACCTGAAATTAAACTCTAGCCAGGTCAACTTTTGAGATTTGCATACTAAAAATTCAAAATATTTGACTCTGATTTTTTGTATGTGACAAGTGGTTAGTAAATTTTTGCTGAATAAATTCATCTATATGTGAATGAAAATTTTGTTTCTTTACTCTGCAGTTAAAATCTCCATTTTTATATATTTACTTTATACTGAGACATGCTCCTGCATCCTTCTGCTCCTCAACCTGATCATGGTAGTGAATGGTCACAGCATAGCACAATTGTTCTCTTGATATTTTTTTTCTTGGCCTTCAACCCATCTAGAACTCAAAATTAGTTTTAACCTTTCTTTTGTTCTCTATTTTATTTCTCCTTACATTGTGATATATTGCTTTCCACTCATATCACTTTAGATTCATGGTTTCTTTCTCTTTTGGTTGGATATCCTGGTTTTTGTTTACTCAGAATCCTAGAAGCAGAATTGATGGGTTTGCATGTAGGACAGATATTCTCTTCTATTATTAGAAGAAAAGGGGCTCAGGACTCTTGTGGTTTTACCAAATGGCCATTTAATTTGTGTAAATTAGAAAGGAAATTTTTGTGAGGATTCTGAGATACCTGTGGAATCTTCTTAATATTTTGACTAACTCCAAGCCACAAGGAAGGCAGAAATATATACATGGATTCCAGGTACTAAGAACTCAACGTAATTCTTCAGTACTGGAAATTATTTTAGGAATTAGCCCTAAATACAAGAGCCAGAAGTTGGAGGGAAGGATGAGCTGGCCTTACACTGGCCCAGTATGAGCCAGTACCCATTTTTGGACCTGTCATAACCAAGGAGCATGAGGCAATAAAAATACTTGGTAAACTATAAAGCAGTTCTCAGAAAAATAAGGAAAGGGATGCTGGAGAGATAGAGGCATCATCTTCAAGGAGACAAATTTCACAATATTTTATTCAAGTCCATGATATTTTCCATAAATTCCTATTGAATGACTACACATAATCTTGAAATTTGTGTAGTAGTTTTTCTCTATTCAGATAACAACACATAGATTTGCAATTTGGTATGATAAGCTGATATACATAATTAAGCATATTAAATAAAGACATTTTGATCACAGAGCAGGAAAGCAGGGTATTTGAAAATTTCCATAAAGGGGGCCCGGAGAGAGAGCATGGAAGCATGGAGGTAAGGCGTTTGCCTTGCGTGCAGAAGGATGGAGGTTCGAATCCCAGCATCCCATATGGTCCCCCGAACTTGCCAGGAGCGATTTCTGAGTGCAGAGCCAGAGTAAACCCTGAGCGCTGCTGAGTGTGACCCAACCCCCTCCACCCCCAATTTCCATAAAGGAGGTAACACTGAATAGATGTTTGCTAAATGGATATGAACATTATTTTGAGTTGAGTGGCAGGGAATGGCATGAAGGACAGATAATGTGTGAAATGGGGGTTGGGTCACCCAGAGTTCCAGTGCTGGACATTGTGGGAAAAATCAGGAGATGAGATGGGAATAAGCATCAGGGTCCAGATCGCAGTGGATTTTGTTTCCTTGCCGGGAAGTTTGATTTCTTTGTATCAGTGGAAAAACAGTGGAAGGAATTTTAAATCAGAGAACTACATGACCCATTTGGTATTAAGAAACATTAGTGAGGGTAGGGCTTTTGCCTTGCATGTAGTCAACCCGGATTCAATCCTTGGAATCTCATGATGCCCTCGAGCATGCTAGGAGTGATTTCTGATTTCAAAGCCAAGAGTAACCCCTAAGTGAGCTCCGCTGGTTGTGTCCCCAAAACTAAAAAAGAATAAAAATGAGAAACATTGGTGGAAGTGCAGAGGGGTATGACAGGATGCAGAGAAACTTGGTAGGGCTTTTGCAATGGTTTGCACTTGTTCAGACTTGATTTAGCTATATAGGAAATAGAAAATTTAATGACATGTTAAATCTGAGAACAGTGTCAGTTAAATTATTTTGTTGTTGTTCCTGGAATGCTTCCCTTCCTCCCTCTGCTTCCTTATCTTCAGGCTTTGTTTATTAAATCTTCGCAGCTACCCTTCTTCAGATCTGTTCACTCGGGGTTGAAAATATGGTGTGTGGGGTGATTTTATACACAAGGGTTTCTGACTAATTGCTAATGATTTATCTGTCTCTCTGTCTCTCTCTCTCTCTGTCTCTCTCTGTGTCTCTTTCTCACTCTGACATGGCACACACCCACAGAATCTTTTATTTCTTGTGGTATTCTTCATCCTTGAAATTACTTGAAACATTTATCTGACTATATAGTAAGCTTTATAATGGTTTGTCTTCTTTATCTTAATGCCTAATATAGTGCTTGACTGGTTGAAGCTGAGAAAAATGGGAGGGGGGAGGGAGAGAAGAAGAAAGGAGGAAGGGAGAGAGAAAGGCAGGGAGGAAGGGATAAGGAAAGGAGAGAGAGAGAAGGGAGGGAAAGAAGGAGATGGGGGAGGGAGGGAATGATGGAGGGAGGGAGAAGATATGTGACTGGAGAGATGGTACAATGGGTAAGGCACTTGCTTTTCACGCAGCTTGATTCTTGACTCCACTTCTGATCCGAACCTCAGAACCACCAGGAATGATTCCTGAGCACAGATCCTGGAGTAAACTATGAGCACAACTAGATGTGGTCCAAACCATCTCTAAAGAAAAGGGAAGGGGAGGGGAGGAGGGAGGAAAGGATAGAAGGGGGAGGAGACAAGAGTGAACAATGAGTAACAATGAGTTTGATCTGCTGTGGAATATCTGTGCTTATTAGTGATGTTTGAAGGCTAGAAGAAAAGTTAGAAATATGGTGCTTTTTCTGTTATGGTGGCAATGAAATAGAAGAAGAATTTGTACAGACTGGCAGAGTGGGAAAGACTGAAAAAATAGCAGCAAAATCTGTAAGATGATAGAATGAATCAAGATACTAGATAAGCTGCAATTAGACAATTAAAAGAAGACCTACAGGGCCAGAGAGATACTACAGTGGTTAAATGGCTTGATTTATAGATGTCTGTTGTGGGTTAATCCCAGTACCTCATATGGTCCCCAGAGTCTGCCAGGAGTAATTCCTGAGTCCATAAACCAAAACCAAACAAACAAGATCAAGGATGTGGAAGGACTTTTAATAAGGAAGATGCCTTACAAAAGTCACATAAGGATGAAAAAAAAATGTCCACTTTCTTTCATTAACTAAAGCAGCACAGAAACTGCTTTAATAATTAGTTTCATTGGAGTACTAGGAAAAATTACAAACTTAAAAACTTAAATTCTGGAGGCTAGAATTCTAAAATGACTGATAGTGTCATATTCTGTGTGAAAACTCCAAATGGGAATTCCTTGCCTCGTGGTTTCTGACAATACAAGATTCTACTTTCTTTTGTATTGTTTAGTTATAACCTCTTGTTCTGTGATACTGTACTTTGTCTGCCTCTGTGTCAAGATCTCTTCCTAGGATCACCAGTTATTCAATTAGTGTCTGTCCTAATCCAGTTTAACCTTTCTTAATAAGCTCTTCAGAGCTTGTTTCCAAAGAAGCTTGCATCATTCACAGATACAGGAAATTAAAAATCAGACACACCTTTTGGGGTCTGGGCATCTCAATCCAAACTAGCCTAGTTGTTAATTACAGTAGGTTTGAACTAGTATGGGCTGGAGTGGGTAAGATGCTTGATTTTGAAAGCAGCTGACCTGAGTTCAGTCCCCTTCCCAGATGGTCCTCTGAGTCCTCCAGGAGTCATTTCTGAGTCAGAGACAGGAGTAACCCCTGAGCACAGCTGGGTGTAGCCCCTACAAATGAAATAACAAATAACAAAAAAAAAAAAAAAAAGAGAGAAGATGCATAGTGCCCAAGCATACTGAATGGTAAAAATTCTTTTCTGTTGTTAATAGTGTTTTTAGGATTTGTTACAGTGCAGAACCTAGTTTTCACTGAAGATATACTAAATAGAACTTTAAAGTTTTTTGTTTGTTCATTTGTTTATTTTTGTCTTAGGGCCACACTATGATCCTCAAGGCATTATTCATGCCTGTATTCAGGAATTACTCCTAGTTGGCTAGGGGACCCTATGGGGTGCTGGGGATTGAACCTTTGTCGGCCAAATGAAAGGCAAATAAGTACCCTACCTGTTGTACTATCACTTTGGACTTGAAATGGAACTTTGTTTGTTTGGCTTTTTGAGTATTACTACTGGCTCTATGCTCAGAAAATATTTCTGGCAGGCTCTGAAATGCAGAGGATCAAACCCAGGTCAGCCGTATGCAAGGCAAATGCCCTATCCACTGTGCTATTGCTCTGGCCCCTGGAACATTTTTTAAATAGGGAAAAAATCAGGAGACTGGAGATATAGAACAGTAGATAAGGTGCTGGCCTTGTATGCAGCTCACCCATATTCTTCCCAGACACCCTGTATGGTCCCCTGAATCTGCCAGGAGTGATCCCGAGCACAGAACCAAGAGTAAGCCCTGAGCACAGCCTGGTGTGGCCCCCAAACAAACAAAAGACAGAACCATAACTCTTGGATTTAGTAAATGAGCACATCAAAGATTATATGCAATTCATTGATTAATGAAGAAACAGTAAGACATTCAAGCCTATTTATAAAGAATTTGGAAAGCTGTGTGTAAATAGGCAATGATAAGAATGCTAGATTGGGTGACTTCAGCTGGCTAATAATCAAGAGTGCCACTTGAAATATTTCAACCACACAGGAATTACTTGCATCCCTGCCAGAGAACAGTCTGTAAGTGAAGGTGGAACAAAAGCTGGGAAGGTTAATCAGTGATAAATAGCAAGTCCAAGGAAGTATTTTATCCTTTCATCCTTGGCTTCTTTTAGGTCTCTATGGCATTTAAAGGATATGCTGTTTAGTGCATTTTTAAAATAATTTCCAAATTTTAGGTAATGTTTTACATATTTTTTGAATTCCTTGGGGTTAGAAATAGAAATCTTGAAAACCTTTTATTTAGCTTTTGGGGGTTCAGATATTGACAACATTTAAATAAAATCACCAAATAGAATACTGAGTAATTATGTAATTTTGAGACTAAAATCTCTTTTGGTAATATAGTAATTGGTACTAATTATTGATGTCATTATAATGACACTCATGACACTTATTTCCTCACCACCACCCCCAGTTTTGTGATTTTTCTCCCCATTTTTTGTCATGCTTAAACATCTAGTAAAGAATTCATTTAATCCATGGCTGAGGGATTGTTAGTCTGGGAGATCTGTGTGAAAGTATCAGGAAAAAATGCAGCCAGGACAAGATTAGTAGATGGAGAGAAAAGTGAGACATTCACAGAAAGTATGTCGTGGGTGTAAGAAGACTGGAAGGTCAGGAAACTGGGCAGAAGAGTGAGGCACTGAAGTTAGTGAGATTGCAGAGGTGGGAGTAGTCTCCAGTATTGGCAAAGATGAAGTCCGGATGTGCTCCCTAGAGTGAGTCATTGAAATGGAGTCGAGGTCATTGGAGGGAAGATTAGTGAGAATTACTTTCTCAGGGATTTATTTATAAGACACTGCACTTGAAGCTTGGTAACAGTTATACATTTTCTAAAGAAATGGGCCATTGCCCTATTAGTTTGGCTGGGTGATAGCCTGATGATTAGGTCTAAATATGGAGGACAAATACACTTGCCCTATGATGACTGTCAATCATTGAGCACATTATTATGAGTTAGGTTCTAATACTTAAGATTTTACCACATTTATTACTGCAGTTGGTTTGAATTGCTAATATACCTACTTTATAAAACAGTTCAAGCAGTAATAAATAACTTTCTCAGAATGGGGTCATTTATTTAGGTTTTGGGGCCACACATAGCAAGTGCTTTAGGTTTATTTCTGACTCTACAGTCAGGGATCACTCCTGACTGTGCTTAGGGGACCATATAGTATGCCAGGGATTGATGCCTGGGTTGATTGCATGTAAGGACAGCACCTGTACTATCACTCTGGTCTACAGTTAGGTATTTGCATTTATTCTGTGACTCTAGAACTCATTTGCATAACCACAGTATTCTATAAAGAGTGTTCTTGGTGAAGGTTGAAGAAAATTTCTTATATATCACATATTTTTGTTATTTATAAATCATGCAAATATGATTTTGGGAATAATTTCATTTCCTTAAAAGTGTCACAATAGTCCTTTTAAGGCTCTCATTGCATTACCATGGTAGGCTGAATTTTTTAATGAATGAATGAATTAAAGAATGATTCAATGAAGGGCCAGGGTTGTAGCTGAGATGGTAGAGGACATACTTGGTATCACTGTGGAACCCTATAGTTCTTCCTGGCACTGCATGCATACTTCTTGCCTCAGCAACATTTGAAGTTCCCTTAATGGCCCCTGAACACCACTAGGAATAATCTTGGCAACCAGACATGCCAGGAGTGGCCTCCACATAGCAGAAACAAAAGGAAAATAATTAAGTGAGCTTAGAGAAGTACCCTGAGTTATCTATTTGGAATTTGTAGCAATGCAATTTAGAAACAGGGTAGGAGGCTAGAAGTTAGTATAGCAATTAGACTTGAGCCCAGTTTACTCTGCCTATCACCATTAGGTTTGGCCCTGGAGGCCCTTAGAACCATTGGGGTGGCCCAGGTAATACCCAGCATCACAGACCGTGAGCAGCATAGTGTCTGGGCCTTATTGGCCAAGAATTGCCCAAAGCCTTTTGGGCACTACTTAGGCATTCCTCCTCCCAAAAGGATTAAAACAGGGGTCTCAAACTCGCGGCCTGTGGGCCATTTGTGGCCTTCAAATATCACAGTATTTGCGATTATTTGCGATTATTCGCTTACTGAATAATCGCAATAAAGATAGCATTAGTAAGAAAAAATCGCATTAAACATTCGCATACCCCGAGCAGTTCCGTTCGGGGTATGCAAATGTTTAATGCGATTTTTTTCTTACTAATGTGATTTTTTATTGCGAATATTCGGTAAGCGAAATCCCTTATGTGGCCCTGCCTCACCCCGATTTTGCCTCTTGCGGCCCCCAGGTAAGTTGAGTTTGAGACCCCTGGATTAAAACATTCTTATTGTAATAGGACTGAAAATTGACTTCTTAAAATTTACAGTGCTAGATAATTCATTCTGATGAGTCTTTGAGTGTTGCATGGAAAAGAATAAGCCTTTAGATACAGATTACTTTGTTTTATCACATATTCCTACATATTTTTATAAAACTAAGAAGAAAGGAATAAAGAAAGACTGGGGGCTAGGGGCCAGGATGTCTCAGATACATTGGCAAAACAAATAAGGACAGAACTAAATATCCATGCCAAAATCAATGGTAATAGAATCAAGAGACCTAAACTTTAATAATCTAAACTCAAAGAGGCCTGTTATACTGGCAGGCCAGGGGCAAAGGGTGGTGACATAGGATGCACTCTGGGTTTATTGGTGGAGGGAAGTTGACACTGGCGGTTGGGAAGGGCACTGACTGACTCACTGTCCATCTGAAATTCAACGTTGAAGGACTCTGTAGATAACAATTGTTTCATGAAGTAAAATTTAAAAAAAGAATAAACCTTTCTAGTTAATAATGGTTATACTGAAATTTTAGTTGTTATACCACATTGACCTAATTTTGTAAACGTTTTGCATATGTGCTTGCTCTACTTAAAATGTGTTAGATCTTAAGAAGAAAATTTAGACAGCATAATGTTCATATTAATAAAATTCATTAAATGTCATTTACTAAGGAATTAAAATATATGGATCACACACATTAGGCATCATGTACATTGTGCATCTTGTAATTAATAAAACTACTTGATTTGATAGAGCAGCCTTGATAAGCCATGCTCTTTACGAATTCATTGTTACTGAAATATGTTTATGTTATTTCTGTTTTCTCTAGGGATGGGTAGTTAAAAAGATCAGTTATTTTCCTGGAATAGTATCGAAGTTTGTATCTGGCTTCATACATCTGACCTTATACTCTTCAATGGAAGTGAACACATGTTCTATGAGTAATCCCCTCTGCAGCCAAATGAAGGAGCATTGAGATCAAATTCCAGTACTTTTTTTCTGCTGAAATAAAAGTCAAATTTAAAAATTACATTAACAGACATTCACCCTTTATGTTTAGCTATAATCTGGCAGCAAACAGGAGAGGAAGAAGAAATACTGACATTGTCAGCAGTAGTGATGGAATTGGGGCAAAGAAATTGGTGTTAGTGGAGGTGCTGATGAGAGTGTGTGGATTGATCTTATAATTTCACTTTTTTTTATTTTGTTTTGTTTTTGGGTCACACCCAGCAGCGCTCAGGGGTTACTCCTGGCTTTATGCTCAGAAATCGCCCCTGGCAGGCACGGGGGACCATGTGGGATGCCAGGATTCAAACCACCACCCTTCTTCTGCATGGAAGGCAGACGCCTTACCTCCAGGCTTTCTCTCCGGCCCCTAACTTCACATTTTGAAACTTAATTTTCCATTAATGTCATGTTCTCTGTCAATCCTGTTGTGTGAAAATGATTAATAGTGGTGATATAACCTGATCACAGTTCTTTTTTTTTTTTCTGGTGTGCAAAACCAGCAGAATATTTGGGCTCTGTTAAGTGTCAACCTGATGGTACCCTCCCTTCCCACTTTATATTAAGCGCTCTTGACCCAGAAGGAAAAAAATGTAGTTGAAGGCAATTTGTTGACTGATAAAAGGATCTTTTCCACCCTTTAGAATGAAGGAAAAACAAAGCATTCCATTTTCATATGTTAAATATTGATAAGTTGGAACATAAAACTCTTTAACTGCTGATGTTTGGAGGCAAAGTATTCCCACGTTGTACACTTAGTGAATAGAACAGTATAGCCCTTTGGGCCAAATGAAACCTGTCCAAGAACTAACTACCATGTTTTCTGTTGGCCAGATATCTAGCCTTAAGTCAGTTCTTCTCATCCCCAGAATCCCATATTACCATGAGCCCCACCTGGAGTGATCTTTGCACAAAAAGCCAGAAGTAAGCCCTGAGCACAGACAGGTCTGGCCTGAAAACAAAATATAACAAGAATATACATGAAAGAATATAAGTTCTTAATCTAAAATGTATTTAATTTTAGATAATACATAAAAATATTGGAAAATTGCTGTCTAGTGAGTATAAACTCAGCCTTCTCTTTCAAACTTGAATATTCTAAATATTTACTTCATACTTGTAGGTATTTGACCAGGCTATCTAGACAGGTTAAATTTGTCAGATAGCCTTTTAAAATAAAAATACATATAAAGTTGTGTATTGCTATAGATGTGAAAACTTTCATTTTTTTTTCTGGTATTTTGTTGGCAAGAGGAGGAAGCTCTGAAATCCGTCACATATTTTACAACATTCTTGGCACGTTGCTTGTGGACTGCTTATGCCCTCCCCTACATAAGATACAAAAAAGAAAAAAAAGCTCCATTTTAATTGTTTTCTCCAGCAGCATGCTTGCAAAAATCCTATTTTTATCACTTACTCTTTTTGTTAACTCTTGTTGAAGTCATGCTTTGTGGAGGAAAGGAAGCTATTGCTTGTATACTTTCAGAATTAAAGAAATACAAGCATCAAGACATTTAATTACACTTACCACTCTGCAGTGCTCTGAAAATTTCAAAATCACAACCTTAAGTTAAATAATTGACTGTGGTAAATATGTTAAATAAAATTTTTTTGTTTTGTTTTTGGGCTACACCCAGTGGTGCTCAAGGGTTACTCCTGGCAGGCTCAGGGGACCAAATGGGATACCTGGGAATCTAACTTGTCTGGGTTGGCCTTGTGCAAGGCAAAGCCCTACTGCTGTGCTATTACTCTCACCCCACAATCTCTTATTTGTGAATTAAGCAGCTAGTAGGAAATGTGTGGATTTGGGGAGAGGACACACCTATAAGTACTCAGGGCTTAGTACTGGCGCAGTACTCGGATAACTCCTGGTGGTTTTGGGATATCATAATGGGTGAAGGGATTGAACCCAGGCTCCGGTGTGACCTGCTGTATGATCTCTCTGACCTCTGAGATTCATGGTTTTATAGAGTCTATCAGTAGTCTAACCACTTGAAAACCTGTCTTAGTTTCTGTTTATCTGAAGAAAGAACTTACATTTTCTTTCATTTATTTTGTGATTACTTTTTAAAGATTAAAGTACTTTTAGAAAGCACATTGTAATCTTTTCACTAGTAAGACATTTGAGACAAATCTCATAGTTTGAAACTGCTTTAATATTTTTTTATCTATGGAAAAATGTTAATATTGTTTGAAAATCATTTCTATTGCAATTCATTTATTTTTACAGTGTAGATTTTTATATCCTTGTGTTTTAATTAAGATGACCATCAAAGATATTCAAGGTATTTTGTGGTAAGTTTCAGGAAAATTATAGTTATTTTTCCCTTATAAGGTTTCTGTTTGCAAGAGTGAGGTAGTTCTCAAAAATTCATATTCATTTTAAGTAATGTATGTGTTATATTTTAAGCTGTAACAAGAAGTAGTGCATGCATGGTTGTAGTGTTTGTGTGCTTAGTTGTGCTGGTTGCCAGGATTGTTCACCTGGCTGTTGTGTTTGCATGTGTACTTGCACACACTTCAGTTGTAATGTGCACTCCAGAACACACAAAGTTTGTGCTGAGAATCCCAGATGGCAATGCTGATGGAATCATGATTAGTGTATGTGGAGAAACTGCTGGACATTAAACTTGTGACTCCATATTTACAGGACAGGTGCCTTTGCTACTGGGCTATTCTAGGTTTCTACACTTGGTTTGGGTGTGTGGAAGAGAATTAAAGGGCAATGTTGATTACAAGCTGAGCTTTGTACTAGAGCAGTGTTTTCTGAAGTGATTTTAGGTCTCTTGGTGGGTGCTGGCTTCATCCAGGGGGCAGTAGTGGACTGGATTCTTCTTTGTGCTACAAGAAGGTAGGTTTCCAGGGAGTTATAGAGTACCCCACCACCTTCCTTGGGAAAGAGGGCTGCAGGCCAAATACATTAGGAAACCTTGGTAATTCCTTGTTTAGGAAACTAAAGTCCTAGCATCAACCTTTGAATTTCTTTTCTTGGAAGCACCTGCAATAGAATCCATAGTATTGGCCTTTAAAATTAGAGTAGAAAAACTAGTATGTGTTTGAGAATACCTTTTTTTCTTAAATCAGCAGCGAATGAAGTATTGTCATTAGAGATGATACAGTGGACCTTCATTGCTTTTGAGATTAGTTTATTTCTTCTTAGGTTTATGTAGTACAGATTACTTTTTCATTCCGTTAACATTTATTTTTCATACAGATTTACTAGATACCGTGTTGGCATTCTCCTTTGTAGGCATTTTAAAGACTTTAATCTGCCCTAGCAAATTATGTCAATACTCTATTATTCTTAAAAATAACTTCAGAACAGCAGAAAATGCTGTTATAGCCATCTGTATCATATTCAAGTTAAAATAAAATTCAATAGTGTCCTTTTTTTTCTTTTTTTGGTTTTTGGGTCACACCTGGCAGCACTCGGGTTACTCCTGGCTCTGTGCTCAGAAATCGCTCCTGGCAGACTCACGTCACTGTATGGAATGCTGGTGATAGAATCTGGGTCTGTCCTGGGTGGGCAGCATGCCAGGCATATGCCCTACAGCTGTGCTATCACTAGTCCCTCAATAGTGTCTTAATACTGTTTTTTGTTATAAAAACTTGATGTGATTGTTATAATTTTTGTTTGTTTGTTTTTGCGCCACACCCGGCTTTGCTCACGGGTTACTCCTGGCTGTCTGCTCAGAAATAGCTCCTAGCAGGCACGGGGGACCATATGGGACACTGGGATTCGAACCAACCACCTTTGGTCCTGGATCGGCTGCTTGCAAGGCAAACACCGCTGTGCTATCTCTCCGGGCCCGTGATTGTTATAATTTATGACATTTATAGTAGGCTATTATAAAAATTTCTGAAGAAAATATATGTTCATTTCAAAAGAATATATTATCTTCATTCCAGAAAGAGCCCTTGAATTCCATCATCATGGAGTTCTAAATAAATGGTACAGTTGGAACTGCAGCTAAAGTTTCTTAACATTCTCGGCCTCTTCCAGATGCTCTGCTCAGTAAATAACAAATTATATGATAAAGTGAAGGTTTCAAATATTTAATTTTTGTTTTTTGATTTGTTTTTGGGCCACACCTCACAATGCTCAGGACTTATTCCTTGCCACTGCACTCAGGAATCACTTGTAGGGACCATCTGTGGTACCCAGGATTGAACATAAAGGTCAGTTACATGCAGGACACGTGCCCTATTTGCAGTACTATCTCTGACCTCTTAAATATTGATTATTTTTAAATAAACAATAAGTTATCTGGGTTTTTATACTTATTGTTAAAGAAATTTCTAGAACAAGTAATGCTTTCAAGAAAGGAAAGTTATATTCCTAATCTTAGATGAATTGCCAATATTATTTTTTATCATTTTTTTAAGGAAAAATATTTATGAGAGAAACTACTAAAACGAGTTTCAGTATAATTTAAAATTCAGTGCTATTAAACATTTAATAGCTTCAGGAAATGTTTTTCCTAATAAGCTATATTTTCAGTTAACATGAAATTGCAAAATGCAAGAGGAAGACTGCCTGTAAACCATTTTTACTAGTTGAAATATTGTGATTTATTTGGGGGCCACACCTGACAGTGCTCAAGGGATAATCCACTGTAATCAGTTTCTCTGTGTGGTGCTCAGGGGACTTTGTGGGATGCTGGGATCGAACCCAGCTTGGTTTCATGTAAGGCAAAATCCCTACCTGCTATATAATCTCTCCAGCCCCTGTAACTTTTTTTTTTTTTTTTTTTTTGGTTTTTGGGCCACACCCGTTTGACGCTCAGGGGTTACTCCTTGCTATGCGCTCAGAAATCATCCCTGGCTTGGAGGGACCATATGGGACGCCGGGGGATCGAACCGCGGTCCATCCTATGCTAGCGCTTGCAAGGCAGACACCTTACCTCTAGCGCCACCTTCCCGGCCCCTCCCTGTAACTTTTAATATAGTGTCATCAGATAAAATATATCCCACATACATTTATATATAGCTTTCTCATAGTTTCTTCCTCAAGATTCTTAAAAATGCTTAGAATTTTTTAAGCATAAAGAACAGTAAAGGAATCTGTGCTGCCATGTCAATGAGATGAGTTTGGAAAGCACTGAAGAATGGAGGTTGATTGCCAGGGAACTTTCAGTTCACTCTCTGACCTCTGGAAGATTACAGAATGAGTGCATTTGCCCCTGTCCAATAATTAATTTTATACCTAAAAGATAAAGCCTCTATAAAAGTCTTATATGGGCAACTTCAGAACTTTTAGGTTGGGGAGGCTAGAAAACTTTCATGTACTGTCATGCTGGACCCCCTCACATCCACATACCCTTTCCCAAAGACCAGCAGTTCCTTTGTTCAGGACCTTGTACTATATAATCACTTATCTGGGTGTTGATTTATATCTGGCAGTACTCTGTAATAAATTAGTGTAAATGGATTTTCTGGATGCTTTGAGTTGCTCCTGAAATTAATCAAACCTGCAAATGGGGTCATGGACAATCTCATGTATATGATTGGTCAAAAGTACAGGTAATGTAAGTAAGCATCATTGATAGCCTGCTCCTGACTGAAATGGAAGGCGGTCTTCAGAGAATGCATCCTTTTCATGTGGGGTGTATTTGCAGTTGAGATTGTGTCTCACAGTCTCACAGTACATGTTGGTCTCATTCTAATGTCACACAGACTGTGCAGATTATAGGTATTTAGGGAAGAGTGTTTAGTAGTATGTAATACTAAACACCAGTAGTACATAATAGTAATACACACACACACACACACAGTTTCTGTGAGAAGATTATCATTCATCCTAGATTTTAGAGAAGATTTGTGATTGCTCATTTATGCTCCAATGTATTTAGATGTAGAAAAGTTTTTCAATATTATAAAGGTATCATTATCTAACCTGTGTTTCTCTAGATTGCTGTCAATAAATAACTGTATTAAGAACCATGCCATCTGTTTTGTCTTGTGTCAGAAAACATTGGTGACAAAATGCCTGATGTCAGTTTTTTAAATCATGACTTAAAAATTCTGATATGTGATATAAGGTATAGATAAAAGAATAATTTTTATTTGTTAACTTTTTTAAAGGTGATGGATGTGGACATACTGTACTAGGCCCTGAAAGTGGAACTCTCTCGTCCATCAACTACCCACAGACCTATCCCAACAGCACCGTTTGTGAATGGGAAATCCGTGTAAAGATGGGAGAAAGAGTGCACATCAAATTTGGTGACTTTGACATTGAAGATTTGGATTCTTGTCACTTTAATTATTTGAGAATTTATAATGGAATTGGAGTTAGCAGAACTGAAATAGGTAGGATATTTACTTGTAAATGTTCATTTAAATACAGAGTTTCCCTGTATTTTACATTTTTGATACATAACATTGAATAACTGCTATATAGAATATGTGGGAAATTATTGAAAACATGAAATAATTTTCTTCTTTTTCTCCATATCTTTTGAAAAAATACGTAGTGATGTTAATACAATGAGCACTATGTAGTTAATGATGATAATTGTAGCTAAGACGATTTGAATTCTTTTTCTATGGAAACTTTGAAATGAAAATAATTCTCAGCATATAGTGTTGCTATATGCCAGACAATGTTCATATTACTCCCATCAATTGATTCATTTATTCTTCTCAAATCCTTGAAAGACTGTATTACTCTTATTTTCTGAGGCACACAAAACTTTTTAAAAAAATTGAAACCAGAAAGGTAGTACAGCGGTTAAGTTGCTTGTCTCACACACAGCCAACCTAGTTCCAACCACAGAATCAGGAGTAAACACTGAGCACTACCAGATGTGATCAATACAACAAAACAAAAAAGCAACTGTTCCAAGTCATATAGGTAAAGATGCAACAACTTTGTTTTTTTTGTTTGTTGTTTGCTTTGGGGCCACATCTGTGATGCTTAAGGATTACTTCTAGCTATGCGCTCAGAAATGGGGCCTGGCATACTCCAGGGACCATCTGGGATGCTGGGGATTGAACCCAGGTCTGTCCCAGGTCAGCCTTGTGCAAGGCAAATGCCTTACTGTTGTGCTATCTCTCTGACCCCAGATGTAACTTTGAATTAAAGTTTGATAAAGTACAGTTAGCTAAGTTTATAGCAAAAATAGGCTATATATAGTCCCTTAAAGATATTTCCTTAAGATTTTACATGTGGTTCTGGCAGTTTATTAACTGTTGAAATTTGGTATCCTTCAATGAATCTTTCTAATAACTACTTATCTTGATGTAATTTTACTTATATTTTTAAAAAGCAAGATAAATAACAGAACAAATATTTCTACATATCTTATAATCCTATTTCCCAAATATTTTCCCATATTTTGCATATCTCCCATATGTACATACACATGCAAATGATTTACCTTTAACTATTGAAAGTTAAATTTTAGACGGGAGTTTCTTCATTCCTTTATAATAAAATGTTTGTTTCCTAACATAGAGTTTTTCTATTTTTTAAATAAATTTTGGTTACAAAAATTGTTCATATTTGAGTTTCAGTTATAGAATACACAACTCTTCACCAGTGTACTTTTACCACCACCAATGTTTCCTTCTCATCCCCATCTGTCTCTGGGGCAGGCATTTTGACTGTCTGTCTGTTTGTCTGTCTGTTTCTTTCCCTCTCCCTTCCTCCCTCCCTCTTGGAGTCATTTGCAGTGCTCAAGCCCTTTACACTGTATCCCTCCTTGTGGGGGTTGGACAGAGAATCAGTTAGCTTTGCTCTGACTAATCTTTACTGTGTAAGCAAATCTCCTTCAGTGTGGGAAGAGGAGTGTTTATGAGAACACTCTCTATTGCCAGGGTCCCAGCTTGTGTGGAACATCCCTGGTTCTCTGCTTTGAGCTGCTTCTTGATCCAGGTCACGTGCCTCTAGACCACTCCGCTTTCCCTTCCCCAGGGTGCCTGGCTCATTTGGCATGCCTCTCTCCCAGTGCATTGCACCATTTCCACTTGTTTCTCTTTGTGCATCCTGTGGGGAACATATTAAAATTACTATTTGCTTTCAGCTGTTATGAACCATCTGTCTTTATGAATTTTTTAGTTGTTTTTGTCTTCAAAGTTTCTTGTTACTATTTTAAATAGTAAACACATCTTCCATCATAGAATTCTGTAAGGTCACATGCCTTGATGTTTGTTCTGGAATTGATTTGGGGTTATTTTAGACCCTGAAGAATACCTTTCTTATGGTATGTTATATGTTTGGACAAATAAGGTGCTTTTGTTATAAGACCCTATGTGTATTTTTATGGGGGGGTCTATGTTTTTCTTAAACTTATTTTTATATGTGGGATGAAAATTCCATAAGGTAATCCAAAATCTCCTCCACATTTTTTCTTTACATGCTTGAAGTTGGGTTTCAGTCATAAAAATTACATTGCCTTCAATGCAACATTCCCGATTTATACTTTTTTTTTAATGGGTCACATCTGGCAGTTCTCAGAGATTACTCCTGGCTCTGTGCTCAGAAATCACTCCTGGCAGGCATGCGGGGGGGTGGGGGGGTATATTGGATGCTGGGATTCGAACTACTGTCTGTCCTGGATTGGCTGCTTGTAAGGCAATAGCCGCTGTGCTATCTCTTGATCCCCTGATTGATATTGTTTTTTTTTCCTCCAGAATAATGTGATTTATTTTTGTGTTATCTTGGGGGTGGGCCTGTGGCTACCAGTCCCTGCAATAATTGAGCCAGCAGGGTATCCTGACAGTTTGTTTCTTCAAGAATGTGCTACTTCATCTTCATGTTGCTAGGATCCTCCAGTAGAGCTCTAGTGCTGAGGATCAAACTCAGAGCATCTCATACACCATTGAGCTGTCTCCCTAGTTCGTAATATGATTTTAAATGGCTAAACATACTTGCTTTCAGTTTATACTAATTTAATAGTACCTGTACCCAGTTTCTTACATTTGTGTGACTCTGACTTAACATTGTACATATTATTGACTTTATGAGAATCTGCTTTTCTTTAATTTCTAGGCAAATACTGTGGTCTGGGACTGCAAATGAACCATTCAATTGAATCGAAAAGCAACGAAATCACAGTGCTGTTCATGAGTGGAATCCATGTTTCTGGAAGAGGATTTTTGGCCTCATACTCAGTTATAGATAAGCAAGGTAATTTTCCACTTTATTCAATGACTCCCATAGACATTTTACAATTTCTAGAAAGAAAATTGAAGTGTTACTTTGTGTACCTGACAGAAGTTAATAGCACAAATATAAATTTGTAAAATAAAATGAAATAAGCCACAGAACTGCAAAATTAGAAGTGTATTTTTACATAAAGTTTCTATACTTCCTTATCCTTGATAGAAGAAAAACTGATGTTTTACATTTCAAAGAGTGTAATGCAATGCTTTAAAGAATGTCAGTTTTGGGTCCGGAGAAATAGCTCAGCGGCGTTTGCCTTGCAAGCAACCGATCCAGGACCAAAGGTGGTTGGTTCGAATCCTGGTGTCCCATATGGTCCCCCATGCCTGCCAGGAGCTGTTTCTGAGCAGACAGCCAGGAGTATCCTCTGAGCACCACCGGGTGTGGCCCAAAAACAACAACAACAGAAAAGAATGTCAGTTTTTAAAATGTACTATATTAGCTAAAAATTTCTTTATCTCGTATGCCATTAATAGTACTATTAAAGATCATATTACCATTCTTCGCACACTCTCATACAAAAGGTTTTCAAATTACCTCATGTACCCTGAAGAATACTGAACTGCACATATAAAGGAGAGACATTTTCTAGATTGTTGAGAATAGAATCTAAAGGGGGAAAGTTTGGGGGCCCAAGAAATAGTGTAGGAGTTATGATTCTTGCATTGCATGAGGCTGACCCTGGTTAAATTTAAGGACCATCAATGGTCCCCTGAGCATTGCCAGGTGGACAGAATTTACCTGAATGTCTAAAACAAAAATGTGAAAAATTGAATCAGATCTCTCTGTTGATTTGTCTGCTGTCCCATATATACCCCTTTGTTCAGGGAACTCTGGTGAGACTTAAGAATTGTACCTTGTGGGAGGCCAGAGTGATAGTACAGTGGATAGGGGTTTGCCTTGCATGAGCTCAACCCAAGCTTGATCTCCACATACCCTATGGTTTCCCTGAGCACTGCCAGGAGTGATTCTTGGATCCAGAGTCAGTAGTAACCCCTAAACACAGCCTCCCCCCCAAATTGTAGCTTGTACAAAAATTTGTCAAAACAGTAATTTAAATTAGAAAATACATGTTTCTGCTACTCCATCAGTGATTTGAAAATAAGCTAATAAGCTGATCTCTTAACTTCTAAATGGTTTTTGTTTGGGGACCATACCCAGTAGTGCGCAGGGTTTACTCCTAGCTCTGTGCTCAGGGATCATTTCTGTTGGGGTTCAGCGGGCCGTATGGTATGCAAGGGATTGAACCTAGGTCAGATCTGTGCAAGGTGAGTGCCCTACTCCCTGTACTATTGCTCCAGCTCTTTAACTTACAAACTTTAAAAAAAATCATTTTATTATGAATGTCTTTGTTGTAACACTTTGAAAAGTAATAATAGTCCAGATAATCCTTGTTTTATAGCCCTTTCCTGAGTTTTTTTACTTGTTTATTATGTTCTTATCCCAATCCATAAACTTACTTGAAGTTGAGAAGAATCAGGGAATTCTAGAGAATTCTTGCTGAATGTTCTAATACTTTTTATCTAGCCTTTCAGTCACAATTTCTTTTTTTTTAAATTAATATCTTTATTTAAACACTTTGATTACAAACATGATTGTGGTTGGGTTTTCGTCATGTAAAGAATACTTCCCTTCACTAGTGCAACATTCCCATCACCAATGTCCCAAATCTCTTTCTTCTCCACCCCACCCCCACCTGTACTCTAGACAGGCTTTCTTCTTTCCTTATTCATTCACATTGTTATGATAGTTCTCAATGTAGTTATTTCTCTAACTGCACTCATCACTCTGTGGTGAGCTTCATGTCGTGAGCTGGACTCTCCAGCCCTCCTCTCTTTTGTCTCTGAAAATTTTTGCAAGAACATCTTTCATTTTTCTTTTAAACTTTTTTTTTTATTTAAACATCTTGATTACAAATATGATTGTGATTAGGTTTCAGTCATGTAAAGAATACCCCCCTTCACCAGTGCAACATTCCCACCACCAATGTCCCAAATCTCCCTCCATCCCACCCCAACCCCACCTGTACTCGAGACAGGCTTTCCAGTTCCCTCATTCATTCACATGATTATGGTAGTTCTCAATATAGTTATTTCTATAACTGCACTCACCATTCTTTGTGGTGAGCTTCATGGAGTGAGCTGGAAAGCCCTACTCTCATTGTCTCTGAGGATTGTTGCAAAAATGACTTTTATTTTTCTTAAAAATCCATAGATGACTGAGACTATTCTACGTTTATCTCTCTCCCTCTGATTTATTTCACTTAGCATAGTAGATTCCATGTACATCTATGTATAGGAAAATTTCATGACGGTCACAATTTCTTAAAATGATTTATTCACTTGAAGTCAGTTGTCTTTTGTGGAGAAGCTTCAGTTTGTTTCCACATGGGAAACTTCTCTGCCACATTGAATTCCATAAATATTTTTATGGACTGTCTCCAAGTGTCCCCAGCTCAACAACCTACTTGTAGATTAAGAGCACTTGAAAATAAAGACTGAGAAACATCTTAGGCAAGCAACTTAAACAGCTTTTTCATTTGTTAGACTGGCACAGTAATTTGTTAAAGTTATAGATATGTTGTTTGAGCAATGAATCTTGGTGAAAGGATCATATGGGGTGCCATCAAATGCAGGCCAGTCTTATTCTACAAGGCAAGCACCTTGTCTGCTCTACACTCTCACTCTCTCTCTCTCTCTTTCTCTCTCTCTCTCTCTCTCTCTCTGTCTCTCTGTCTCTCTCTCTCTCTCTCTCTCTCTCTCTCTCTCTCTCTCTCTCTCTCTCTCTCTCTCTCTCTCTCTCTCTCTCTCTCTCTAAGATCTCAAAGAAGTTACTTTTAATCTCAGAACAGAAAGACTAAATCAAGGTGCTAGGCAAATGAGGACAAACAGTTTAAGGAGGAGAACAATAAATGCAGACTAAACTATGCGAAGTTTGGGGTAACAAATGGGAGTAAAGGAAGGTATTATCAGTGGTAGAGTAAATGTACCATTGTGCAGGTGACATTATTTAGAACTTTGTAGAAAATTTGAGACTGAGTGAAAAGATTGTACAACCAGTAAGATACATCTTTGTATATGGCTGGCTGATCCTGTGACTCTAGCATTCCATATGGTTCCCTGAGTACCATCAGGTGCAGCCCTAAAACCAGAAAAAAGAAAACTGAGGGTATGAACATCTAAGGGTAGGTAGGATCTGTTAGACTGAATTAAGACATGTTTAGATTAGTAGTTTTGGTTATGAAGTATTTTGTTTAAGAATATTTTTGGCAACATCTGGCAATGCTCAGGCCTTGCTCTGACTCTTCATTCAAAAATCACTCCTGAGGGTGCTTAGGGACTATCTGTGGTGCCTGATACTAACCCCATTCAGCTTTGTGCTAAGGCAAGCAACTTGCACTCCCTCAGCAGTAGTTTCCAGTTATTTTCTATTACCTGTTGATCTAATTTACGTCTATAAAGTTAATTTTTGAAAATCTTATCCACAAATAAAGGTAAACTTTTCCCATTTTTTTCTGTAGGGTGACAAGCAAAAATCCTTTGTCTCATACTGAAAGTAAGAAGTGGCTTTCTCCTCTCTTGCCATGCCTTCCCATTTTGAGATTTGTTACCTCTTAGCAGTAAATGTGGTACTATCTCTCCTGGCAAATCATGCTGTTTGAATACTACCGTTTCTAGCTTGCTCCTTGTTGGATGTCCTCTGTGACACTATTACCAACTCTCTGGCTTAAGGAACCCACGTAAAGCTATGTGTTCCGGGAGATCTGTAGAATGAGTGGTTGTTCTAGGGATTCTCCTTGAGGCTGAAAGTTTTGGAGACACCACTGCACCAGAGATGGGGAGGGAAAGCACAAAGGACAGGCAACATTCCCCACTGCTCCCATTAGTATTCCTAATTTGTCTTGAAGTCTGTCTCTTCTTCACTGTGAGTCCTGGTTTTAATACCTATGAATACTCCCTTGCTCCAGGGCACTCCTGATTGGTGCTAAGTTTTTTGGTTTTTTTTTTTTTTTTGAGGGGGAGGGGGATCACACCCTGCAGTGCTTAGGGGTTACTCCTGGCTCTATGCTCAGAAATTACTCCTGGCAGGCTCAGGGGACCATATGGGATGCCGGGATTCTTTCTGCATGAAAGGCAAACGCCTTACCTCCTTGCTGTCTCTCCGGCCCCTGGTGCTAAGCTTTTTACTGGGGCCTCACTTAAACCCCAGGCTATGTTCCATTATCTTTCAGATCTCCCAATTCCTCTCTTAATCCTATATAAGTGCTATTGTAATAATAAACAAATCTGCCACTTCCCATTTTTTAATTTTATTTATATCTTCTAGATAGGGACTTGCTCCATCCTTTTTTTTTTTTTTTTTTTTTTTTGGTAGAATCTTGGGACACGAATTACTTTTTTTTACCTCATATTTCTGTGTTTCCTCACTTGAGAAAAATTATAAGAGGATAGAGACCAGGGTCCAAGTGGTCTCTGGTGCTTTGATGGAAATTTAATAAAAGTCAGAACTGGGGGCTGGAGTGACAGCTCAGAGATAGGGCGTTTGTCTTGCACCTGGCCAACCCGGGACTATTGGGGTTCATCCCCAGCATCCCATATATTCCCTGTACCTGCCAGAAGCAATTTCTGAGCGCAGAGCTGGAGTAACCACTGTGTGCTATAGGATGTGACCCCTTAAAACCAAACCAACCAAATAAACAAAAAGTCAGAACTAAATATCCAAGCCAAAATCAATGACAATAGAATCAAGAAACCCAAACTATAATGATCTAAAATTAAAATTGGCCAATTACACTGGTAGGCCAGGGAGTTAAGGGTGAAGACATGGGTTGCTTGCTGGGAATTTTGGTGGAAGGTGGTCAACACTGGTGGTGGATATGGCCCTAATTCACTGTCAGGTATGAAGGACTTGTAATTCACAATGATCTCAATAAAATGACTAAAGAAAAAAGATAATAAAAGGAATTTGGTCATCAACCTGAAACCTGTTCTTTCCCAGTAATGAGCTGGGGGGAAACTCCCTGGTCCCTGTATATACCAGGTGAAGGAAGCTGACCCTTGCCAGCCTTTCCACCAGACAGGGTCAGCATAGGTAACCACATCATTAACTATAAATGTGAGGATTTGTACATCATTGACTATAAATATGAGGATTTTGTTTTGGATCTGGTTTTATTTCATTGTTAATACATGGCTTCTTATATATTCTTGTCAGAAGTCTCTACAGATGGTTTCTAGTGAGCTGTCTTCATTTTGCATATGTTGGTTCTTATTATTTGGGAACATAGTCAAATACTGTTTTGCCTTTTTTTTTTTAAGAAACTGCTTGGTTGGGGAAAACTTTCATTAAAAACATTTTTTTTTAATTTTTATTTTGATCATATTGGCTTACATGTCTTTCACAGTAGTATTTTAGGTACATATTAACATTGAATCAGGGGAATACCCATCACCAAATTTGTCCTTCCCCCATCCCTGTTCCCTTCCTGCAACCATATCCCCCACCACCACCCCTTGGGCTGCTAGAGTAGGTGGTCCCCTCTTTGTCTAGCTTACTATTAGTGATCATATATCTGTTTGGTCCTGGTACCTTCCCTTGTTTCCGCCTCTATTTGAGAGGTGGAGCTCGATAATTCGAGTTATGTGGTTTTGTTTGAAGGAAAGAAAAGCAATAGAATGGAGTAAAAAATAAGAAAAAAAATAAAATAAATCAAATAAGCTGAAAATGGCGGGGTCCTTCTAGAGACTTTCAACCTCAGTTTAAGCGAGGACATGAAAAAGGTAATTGAAACACCGCATCAATACAGAAAGAAATATCAAATTAAATATCCAGTGAGCACTACAGCAATAAAGACAAGCACCACTCAGTAGTTTCAGTTCTGAAATCAAACCATGCCGAGTACAAAAAGAGAGAGAAAGATAAAATAAAATAAAATAAAATAAAATAAAATAAAATTGGAGACATCAACTTCAATATCTACACCAAAATAAAGACGTCAATGAAAATTGGTCAATCAATAAATTTATACATGGAAAAATGATTATTTTGTGCTTTTTTTTCTTTTTCTCCTTGCATAGGCACAGTAACTATTGGGGATATTATAGAGGGAATTCCCTTGGCCTAGGAGATACAGGGTTTCTCCACCCCTGAAGTATACTGTCATGGGATTAACTATAGACTCCTTGCATGACCATTTACTCTTCCCTCGGTGCTTTTTTGGTGTATAGAAGACTTCTGCTTCGTCATGGATGGTAAGATTGAACCTCTGTATCTAGAGATCTTGGTGTCTGTACAGCTCAAGGAATGGAGCTTATGATGAAGTCTTTCTTTGTGGTTCCAGTTCTGCTTCTTCAGTGTCGTTTTAATCCATCTTCTGTAGTTGGTGGTCTTGGTCATTACATTGCTCCTATGACAGAGCCTGGGATAGAATCTTTAGTTATGCTTCCAGAAGACCCGTTCAGTTGCTATTGTCTCAGTCAGACCTCTGGAATTGGAGATCTTGTTTGTTGAACAGATCGTAGACCAAAAGCTAGGATAGTGCTTTCTGTTGTTGTCGTCATTAAAAACATTTTAAAGCTTCTTACTCCCTTGTTTAATTGACATTTCTCTGCCTTTCAAGATTTAAAGGTCAATGTTTATTATCAGGATGTTCTCTCTTTAATTTTCTTGATTCTTTTCACTATTTGTTTTGAATTCCTATTTTCTTCAGGGAGCACTTTTGAGCCACCTTGGGATTTTAGAGCAGAGTCAGGTGAGCTGTATATTTTAAGAGTTTCAGCCTGGAAGGAAATTTAGTACTGCGTGCACTTACAGTCAAAGCTTTGTTTTAATCAAGAGTGTCCACAGTTAACCAGCTTTCTGGCATGTGGCCTGAAGATAATGGCTAGCTGGCAGCCTTCTTATGACTTGAATACTTGAATAATGTGGCGCCTTACATTTTTTATTCCTGAATTTTATTAATATTGGAAGTCCAGTATATAACCTCAGCATTTGGAAACATTTGAAGTTGTACAGGAAAGTATAAAATCATTTCTTACTGCTCCTAAATAAAGATTGCTTGGAATAACTAGATTATAGAAACCAGTTTGTTTGGCTTTGTTTATCAGTCATACACCTTGGTGGTAATGTGTTCTTTTAAATACCTAAAAGGCAGGTTTAATCGCTATTTATGTTTGTGGTATCAAGTATATTAATAATATTGAACCATATCGATTCACTCAAATTAGTTTTCTATTGGTTATAAGCAGTCATTATGCTCTAGTTGTTTCAAGACACATTCTTTAAACATACATTTCTTAGAATAGAATCATACTTTTTTATAATAATAATTAAATTTTAAGTAGACAGGTTGGAGCTTACTTCGACTGTATATCTCAGTAGGAATGTTAACGTTTTTAAAGTTCTGCCTTATTGGAGTACTCCTCCAGCATTAATGTTCTTAAGAATTATCTGTAAAGCAGATTTGGGGGCCCCACTTTCAGAGATTCTATAATTATAGTTTGGATGATGTTCAAGGATTTGAAATTCCAGTAAATTCCCAGAAAATGCTGATGCTACTGAGTTCTGAACCTTACAGGCATTTGAGTAGCAATTATTTAGAACCACTGAATTTATTCATAACTTCTCCTTTCTTTTGTCATTAATTTGTATGAGTTTGTTTGTAAAAGCAAGGAATTATAACAACTAAAAATATTTTGGTGTTTTGAGTACCAGACTTTCCAGAGCAATTTTCCTGAGTTGGTTCTTTGTATAAGGTATTGTGGGGGGCTGGAGAGATAGCACAGTGGTGTTTGCCTTGCAAGCAGCCGACCCAGGACCTAAGGAGGTTGGTTTGAATCCCGGCCTCCCATATGATCCCCCGTGCCTGCCAGGAGCTATTTCTGAGGAGATAGCCAGGAGTAACCCCTGAGTGCCGCCAGATGTGACCCAAAAACCAAAACAAACAAAAAAAGACAAAAGATATTGTGATAGTGAAAGTATTGGGAAGACACACCTTCCAAATAAAGAAAACTCAGAACAAAAAGAAAATGTGGTTAATGAAAGTTTGTAAAAAGTTGAAGCAGAGAAACAGTACTGGGGATTAGCACTTAACCTTTCATATGGCCAACATAGGTTCAATACCAAGTATTACAAATAATGTCTCAAAGATCACCATTAATGATTCTCAAGCACAGAGCCATATATACGTTGAATACCACCTGACATCGCCCCAAGTTCCCTGCCCCCAATTATTAATAGAGGAAGTATACAGATCCAGTTTAACAGTAAAATCTGACTTGCTCATATGAGACTTGGACATGATCCACACAACATGTCCAAATAATTTATATTAATAAACTAATAGGTTATTAGAATAGAGACAGAAGAGATAGCTCAGAGGGCTGTACATATCGTGTATGTATGAAGCCCTAAATTAAGCTCTGCCCTGCTTTCCTCCAAGCATCACCAAGGTTGGACGTGGTAGGTCCTCAAACTGTTGGACTTAGGCAATATCACAGAGCTATGCCTGAGGCCAGATTCATCAGCCCCACTTCTCTCAAGGTAAGATTCATTAGGAGTGGTCCTAGTGTCCTGCTTTCCCAATGCAAACAAAAGTTATTAGTGTGATCTTTGACATGCTATTGAAATTTAAAACAAAAAGAATTAAGATTTAAAGTAGTTGGATGTTTGAGCAAGGATAAATCTAAATATTGTTGAATCCAGTTTTTGTTTTTTTGTTTTTTTAGATCTGATTACTTGTTTGGATACTGCATCCAATTTTTTGGAACCTGAGTTCAGGTATGACTATATTTGTGATTTTTTTTTCCATGATAAAACTCTTCATTTTATTTATACATTTAAGTTTTTTTTATACATTTAAGTTTACTATTATTTTAAGACTCCAGTAAGTGAGAGCTTACTAAAGCCATTGAGTTACCGTGTTTACATTTTGCTTCTGTTGTATTTAGATCTTTACTATGAAAGTATCATTTTAATATACTTTAGAATTATTCATGTTCCAGAATCCAATAAAAGTAGAAATGCTATTTATTTTTTTCTCTAAAATTGGACAGCAGTTGGTTTATTATAGAATTTTGTTTTTCTTATCCAAGTAATATTTTGACTATTTCTCTGCTTTACGTAACTTTCTTTTGCCTAGGCCAGGATTAATTCTTAAATGATTTTCCATTTTTAACCTTAGCTGGCTTAATTTTTACAAATTATATATTTAAACACATATTATTTCCCTTAATATCCAGAGCTACAGCTTTTCACCAAAATAATTCTCCAAATTCTTTAGCCTGGTTTTGGAGATTTTATAAGATGCATTGCTCTAACTTCCTTCTAATTTGTTTCCATTAGGAAAAGAACCTTCTTTGTGTCGTTCAGAATGTTTCAGTATACATGTCATAGATGTTTTCTGTACTCAAAGAGGGTCTTGATCTGCAGAGCCCTGTCAGAGATTTAGCTGCCTGTGCCTTCCACTCTCCAGTAATTTTGTCCCCTCCCAGGTGCAAGCTGTCACCTGGACTACTGCACTGTTCCTTAATAGAATCCCAGTATCCAGTCTTGACTCCTTAGTCTTTCCCAGGAGACAAAATGCTTTTTGGAAAAATTTAAAAAAACAAAACAGAACAAAACAAAAAAATACAGTGAATGAGTTTAAGCTATCAAAATTTTTCGTGGACTTTATTTTTAATAAAAAATTATATTCCAGGTACCTTAACTTAACCCATGAAGCCTTTGCCTGTTCCTTGGCCCCTTGTCTACCTCTCCACCTCTCCAACTCTCTTTCAACTTTTCTTGTACTCAGTCCACTGCCCCTGTGCTGTTCATAGTCCTGCCTAGTTTCTGACACACAAGTCTATTCTGCCTCACATGCTGTTCTTTCTGATCTTCATCTGTTCTTTCTTATTTTTTGCCACTTGTGGCAGTGTTATTATTCAGTTTTCTTCATTGAGCTCACTTAGTAGACTCTGTCCTGTCCAAGGCAGTGCAGTCTTGCACAAATGCACCAATTCGATACTAATCTGACACTTTTTAGTTGTGTGGCCTGGGTACATAATCCCTCAGTTTTCTCCTTTGTTCATTGATGACTAAAAATAGTCTCTCCCGTATTAGGTTCTAATGCAGAATATGTAGCACTTCATTGCTGCCTGATTCGTCCTCTTTCACTTACCTTTTTAGTTATTTTGTAGAATGCCTTTTCTTCATAGGGGAATCATAGAGTAATGGTTTTTATTTCCATTTCTAGAATATAAACTCAGTGTGGACAGAAACTGTATTTGTAAATCCAGTACTTAGCATAGCCCAACACTCAATTAATAACTTAATAGACATTTAAGTAAATGTGTTGAATCGTGGTTGGGCTAGTGAGTATATAAATGGATGGCAAATATCATAAAATTATATTAAATTTGATAATAAAGCATTGATATATAAATTTCTCACAACCAGACTATCAAATATAATGAGTCATCTTAGAGTAGAAAAACATCTACCCATTCATAGTGAATAAAATAAAGTAGGGTTGGAATATGAAACTGTTTTTTGCAAATTCATAGGTGAAGACAATGTTGCATGTGTGAATGGAACGAAATTTGGAAGGACTTTTCATGGTAGTAATTCTCTTAGGGTAGACGTGTTCTATTCTGAGCTAAAAAAATGCATGTGATAATTTTTTTTCCTCAAAAGGTTTAGCTTTTTATATATACCTCTTTATTTTTATTTCACAGTAAGTACTGCCCATCTGGTTGCCTCCTTCCCTTTGCAGAGATATCTGGAACAATCCCTCATGGATATAGAGATGTAAGTGGGCTATAGACTTATGTTAAAGTTATAATTTATTTTTTAAACTAAAGAATAGGTAGGTTTGTACCTAATTCTATTTTTTTATTTTTGGCTGTCTAGGATTGTTTCTTTTTAATAAGCCATTATATTTTAAATTTTTCTTTCACTTAAGAAAATATGTCTAAAATCATAGTACTAATAACCTACTCCACACTTAATGAGAGAAACCACCTAGATAATTCTTAAGGTTTTGTTAGTAAATAACCAAATTAAAATTAAAAGCTTTCTTTGTTTTGTTTTGTGGGCCATACCCACAACACAAAGTAAGTCCTGAGCACTTACTTCTGGCCCTGCACTCATGGATCACTCGATAGAGTTCAGGTGTCAGTGATTGAAACCAGCTTAGCCATGTGCAAGCACCTGCTCATTATACTACCTCTTTATGACTCATCTCTTTTTTTTTTTTCTCTCTTTCTGAAGTCTTCTCCATTGTGTATGGCTGGTGTGCATGCTGGAGTAGTGTCAAACACTTTAGGTGGCCAGATCAGTGTTGTCATTAGTAAAGGAATTCCATACTACGAAAGTTCACTAGCCAACAATGTCACATCTGTCGTGTAAGTATTTGTGCTATTTATAATAAATATGTTAGACAAATGTTGCCTAGGGACTAACTACATATTGCTGGAGACCTTAGCAATACAACAGTTAGTGATATATATGAAATTATATTTTTGCAATAATTACACATCTTTGTATGGTACTCTACTTATATTGAAGAATATAAGCAAGGTTACTCCTTGGCTTGTTTTCAAAAGATTTGACAAAACTTTACATTATTTTATTTATTTATTTATTTATTTATTTATTTTTTGCTTTTTGGGTCACACCTGGTAGCACTCAGGGGGTTACTCCTAGCTCTGCGCTCAGATATAGCTCCTGGCAGGCACAGGGGACCATAAGGGATGCTGGGATTCGAACTGGGGTCCTTCCTGTGCTGGCTGCATGCAAGGCAAACACCCTACCACTGTGCTATTGCTCTGGGCCCCTTTTTTTTTGGGGGGGGGGGCTACACCCAGTGATGCTCAGGGATTACTCATGGCTATGCGCTTAAATCTATCCTGGCTTGGGGGACAATAAGGGATAACGGGGATCAAACCACAGTTTGTCCTAGCCTAGCGCGAGCAAGGCAAACGTCCTACAGCTTGTGCCACTGTTCCAGCCCCACTTTACATTATTTTTAAGATTAAAGTCATAGCTTCTCTTCCTTATAGCCTGTGTTGTGACCCAGAATGGATTAAGGTTAATTGAAATATTTTGAATATAAAGTTTTTATATAAGTCAAAGGTTGTATTATTAATCCACCTCTCTTCCCAAGAGAGATTTTATCTTTTGTTTTCAAAGTATAAGCTAGGCATCAAATAAGGAAAAGCTGAAACTTTACATACAAACACAATACTTGATATCTGTTTTTATAAACTTTGCTTCTTATATGTTTAGTCATGCAAAGAGCACAAGCCTAATTGAAACCAGTTTCTCTTCAGAGGTCTTAGGCCAGGTTTTAGCCAGAAGGCAAGAGTGTGTCCATATCCAGGACATTATAAAGCAAGAGTCAACAGATCAGCTAGCTGATGGTTTAAATTTTATGGGCCTCATATTATTTTTGTTTTATTTACAACTTCATATGAAAATATGTTCTTAGCTTAATGGGTCATATAAAACAGGCTATTAAGCTATCATTTGCCCATTGTTGGCATTGAGTCAGCTACCATTCCATCTTTTGGCTTCCTCTGATGGTTTTATTCAAGCCCTATTATTCCTTCCCCCTAGTGTCTACTTTTAGAAAGAAAATTTGTGTGTGAATTTTTTGTTGTATTTTAAAAACAAGGACAGGTTGCATTCTCTAATACTCGTTGGATTTTGTGCCAAAAGGATATCTCACCATGTTCCTTAGAGTCCTTTGACTTGCCAAGTGATGTGGTGGTCACCTATTTTATACTGTTGTTTACCCCCATCATACACATTCTGCTCAACACTTTGAATTCCAAAGACAGTGATGCATTGTAATACCAAAACTTGTTCTTAGACATGTTGGTTTCTAGTAACAAATTCAGTGTCTTTTTTAGTGTCTTTTTAATAACATTTCTTCTATTTAGCCCAGTGCTTCTCAATTATTTTCTGTCATGCCCCCTTAGGAAGAAGAAACATTTTTTGCCTGCGCCCCCCCCCCCCGCGTGACTGTAAATAGTATCTTTATTAAAAAAACTTTAGGGCCAGAGAGATAGCATGGAGGTAGGGCGTTTGCCTTGCATGCAGGACGGTGGTTCGAATCCCAGCATCCTATATGGTCCCCCGAGCCTTCCAGGAGCGATTTCTGAGCATAGAGCCGGGAGTAACCCCTGAGCACTGCCAGGTGTGATCCAAAAACCAAACAAACAGACAAAACCTTTAACCTGCAAAACAAAAATATATAAAATAATTTGAGCTGATTTTTTTTTTTTAATCAGAGGTGATGTCTGGATTAATGGCTACAATAAGCACGTTTTACAATGCATAGCTTAGTGGGGTTTGAAGCAGGACACAGCAACTCTCAGCTCCAGAGACATAGAGACATAAACATGGGGCTTAGATTGTTATGACAGTGTTTGCCGAGGTCAAATGCCGCTCCCCCCTTTATGGAGCCTCACGGCCCCCCTGGGGGGTGCACCCCACTATTTGAGAAGCACTGATTTAGCCTAAGAGATCCACATTCTCTGAGAATTACACCTTTCATTTTGCTTTAACCAAATATAGTTGCCAAGAAAAATTTTAGGAGCCAATTATATCATGAAAAAGAAATAAAATAAGCAGGATTAAAAGTTATGTGGACACAGTATTGTATAATTAATAAACTTGATAACTTTAGAGAAAGTTGTTTATGTTAACTAAGGGAATAGTGCTACTTAGAAATAAAACTTAATTTTGGTAAGAGCAGTATACATATTTTTATAGTAAAATTAAAACAGAAGAAAGACAAATATTCATGTATGTAACTGTCACCAAAAAACCTCTCTTTCAGGGGACACTTATCTACAAGTCTTTTTACATTTAAGACAAGTGGTAAGCATATTATGGTCTTCATAAATTATTATAATTGTATATAGCTAATAACCTTTGACATACCCTGTGTCAATTACTGATTTTGTTTACTTGTTTAGTTGTCATAACAACACCATGAGGTAATTAAGTACTTATATAATAAACAAAAAGAACCAGAGGTTTTTCTATTAATAGTAAGGGTTCTTTAGAAAAGGCAATACTTGAAATCATCATAGAATTAATGTTTTGAGAAAATTTTATAAAGTTACTGTGAAATACAGAGTTAAAAAGTTGTTGATAGTTGAATTTTGATCATACAATGTTCTAACATTCTCCCTTCACCATTTTTGATTTTCTGCCACCAGTTTCCTTAGAGGGGACCCTCTTGTCTCTACCCTCAGCCTACTTCTATGTCAGACACCTCTCTCTTTTTCTCTCTTTCTTTCCCTCGTCTCTCTTTCTCTCCCTCTATCTCCCTTTCTATCTCCCTTCCTTCTTCCCCCTCTCCATCTCTTTTCTCCCTCTTTCCCTTTAGCACCCTGGTTTGTGATACTATTACTAATGGGATATCATACATATCACTTGACTTCCTTTCAATTCCCAGTTCTTATCCAAAGTGATCATTTCAAATATTGTCATAATGTTCCTTTTCTCTTCTAACTGCAGTTTTCATTCTTCCTATCATTTCCATTGTGTTTAGGTATTATTTTCATACTTTGTTTTTTCATATCCTAAAGATGAATATCATCATTTTTTTCTGTCCCTCTTTCTCTGGTTCATTTCACTCAGCACGATATTTTCCATGTCTATCCATAAAGAATTCATTTTTTCCATGGAAAATAGCTATGAATATAGCCTATGATTTATCAGACACTGTCCTGATTCTAATGAAACAAAGTGGGCAGGTTAAACAAAATTAAGATTTCCTGGAATTTATTTCTAATAAAGAAAATCTGATACTATATGATGAATAAGTAAATTATTTATAACATTGTTTCTAGAATTTTAACAGATTTTTATTTCTAAAAAAAAATAAGAAAATGTTCTTGGGGCCAGTGAGGTGGCGCTAGAGGTAAGGTGTCTGCCTTGCAAGCACTAGCCAAGGAAGGACCACGGTTCGATCCCTATATGGTCCTATATGGTCCCCCCAAGCCAGGGGCAATTTCTGAGCGCTTAGCCAGGAGTAACCCCTGAGCAATAAATGGGTGTGGCCCAAAACAAAACAAAACAAAAAAAAGAAAATTTTCTTAAAGGGAGGCAACTCAGAATTGACTGGTTGGGATCAGAGCCTAGGAAAAAAAAACAACCTGCCTATTTTTTAAATTTTGGCCTGTTTTTGAAAGAACAGTCTAGTATTAGTCTTTAGAATATGTAAATTAAAGGTACAGTAGAAAATTTACAGTAAACAAGCTTACATGAATTTTGAGTTTTTATCTGGAAATCAAATGATTTTTCTTTCTCTGTTTTAGGTTGTTATGGAACACTGGGGATGGAATCAGGTGTGATTGCCGATCCTCAGATAACGGCATCGTCTGTGCTGGAGTGGACTGACCACATGGGACAGGAAAACATCTGGAAACCAGAGAAGGCCAGGCTGAGAAAACCTGGACCTCCTTGGGCAGCTTTTGCCACTGATGAATATCAGTGGTTACAGATAGATCTAAATAAGGAGAAGAAGATAACAGGTTAATATAGAGTTTCTCAAAATTTATAAACTGATTTTATATGGAAACCTGGTAACATCAAAGACAGTCATAGTAAGTTAGGTCATTGGCACATTTGATTATATAACTTTGTGTTTACTTTATTGATTATTAACATTACCAAAGATGGTTTTATAAAACCATGGTCCAGAAATGGAATTGGTATTTGGTTCCTGTTAGCTTTTATTTTTCATTGTAATAAAATTGCTTAAGGTTGTGTTTCATAAAGTGATTTTGAAACATCTGAAATAATCATCTCTCTAGCCATTAAGAGAAATTTATGTTCACAAAGACCATATAAGTGCTTTAAATAATACTCCATATGAGCTGAGTAAGAGCAACTCAGCAAATGATCATCATAATTGCTTAGGCTTGGCTTAGATAATTTTGGCAGAAATTACTTTCCTTTGATGCTGAAAATAATACCAATGATTATCTTTAATCTATTCATTTCCAGAAAGTCAATTTTATTTGATAGTTAAAATATATTGTCCAGTGATATGAAAATAAACTGCCAAAATGGAATATTCTTTCTTAATATGTACCCATAATTTTCAATAGCACAAAACTAAGAATTTAATTGCTATCACGAAAATTTGTGGTAGAGTTTGGCAATGTGCCATACGAAAGTAATGTTAGGACAGGGCATTATAGATGATTTACTACTATTCAAATTTCAAGAATCAGACCATTTATAGTTCAATAATGCAAATAACTCTCCATTTTCCAGGTATTATAACCACTGGCTCCACTATGGTGGAGCATAATTACTATGTGTCAGCATACAGGATTCTATACAGTGATGATGGGCAAAAATGGACTGTGTACAGAGAGCCTGGTGTGGAGCAGGACAAGGTAAAAAGAAATATTACTACAGATGTCTTTAACATTTGTTTAAAATGAGTTTGCCAAGAGTTTCCTGAGCTGTCATTTGGTCTCCCTCTGCCCTCTTCTGGTTATTTTAGGTACTTTTACTTATTTGCTTTCTGCTTTAAGTAGGGAAGTGATTCTAGGTTCCTTTTCAGGATTCTAAGGGTAAGTACCTTCCACTGCCATTTTAATTCTTTTGGTTTGGTTGTTAAGAATTTTTTTTATAGTGGCTGTGATTGTTTTCTAATTACTTACCAATAAGGAGAATCTCATCTGTTCCCATATGTCTACTCTAGAAAAAGTACATTAAGTTTAGAATATTATATACTTCAGAGTTATTTTATGATCATGTTACCAGTTTAGAATGTATCTTACCCTCCCTTCTACATGAAAAATTAATTTATATGACTTCATAGGGGGAAAATGATGATGAGAGATAGTTTAATCGCATGATTGCTGGCTTTGCATGTAAGAGGCTCAATTTCAGCTCCTAGCACTGCATAGACCCCTGAACTTTGAGATGGGAGTAATCCCTGAGAAGTACTAGTTGTGCTCCCCAAAACAACTCCCAAAATGATTATGCTGGAAAGAACCAGAGTAAGATAATAATAGACAGAGGTGGCTTTCTGCTAGTTGTTTATTACTTTTACCCCAGATCTTGGCTCATAGTCTGCTGCAAGGATCTGTGAGTGGGGGAAGACCCCATTCTAAGGAAAATGTTTGTCTTTTTCATTGGCCATAGAAATTATGAGTCCTTTTTTTCGATGAAATTCTGTGAGTTTTGTTTTAGCTACACAGATATTTTTATGTGACTTGCTAATATTATCTTCAATTACTACTTTTGTCATCTCTCTGCCAAAAAACTCCAGGGATTCATTATCTTTCATATGGATCTAAACTCTTCTGCTGTAATTCAAGACCTTCTTTCTTCTTGATACACATGAACTTCATCTTTGGTGAGCCTCTCTCCATTGAAGCAAATTTCCATATTGTCTCCCTACCTGCCTTATTTCTGCTTATGCCCCCAAATTTGACTGCTCTTTGCTCTTAACACACCCGTAGTTATTTATATAACATTCATTATGCTTGTGAAATATAGTTAAATTTTTGAATTTATAAAAAATAGACCCATTAGTATGCAAATACATTTAATAAGTGAATTATATTACTGAAAATGGTCTTGTTTTTGTTTACTTTTAATAAAAATAAGATAATTTCATTGGGAAAAAAATTCTTGCTTGACAATCTTTTCTTTCACTACTTTTATGTGTAGTTCATCTAGTTTGCATTGTAGTCAGCATAATTCTGTTGCTCTTTGTTCCTCAATTTGTAATGCCTCTTTTTTTTTTCTTGGCTGCTTTTAAGGTTTCTTTTTAATTATTTGTTTTGAGCAATTTGAATTTGATGTTGCTGTCATGTGTCTTCTGCTTTGACTTTTTTGTGCTTCTAGGATCTGTGGGCTATAATTGATCATTTTGAAAATGGTAGACCATTTATCAAATCATTTATCTTGACCCTTGAAGATGTCTCACCGTTTAGTTATACTCTTGATTTTGTTTTGTTTCCTGTCTTATTTTTTGTTATATCTGGAATTTTTCTTGATTTGTCTTCAAATTCACTAATCTGTTTCAATCAGCAGTGTATAATCTGTTAATTCTGACATATTATTTTATCTTTAATGTTGCGTTTTTTTTTAACCTAACTTGGGCTTTTACATGTTCTGTTATAGCTTTCTTTAGCCTGTTTATGCATTTCTCTACTTCTAAAACATGTAGAGTATGTAACGTCTCTATTGATTTTATGATTAATGGAATTAAAATTCTGTCATGTTTTATGAGCCTTTTAATAATGGTTTATTTTATAGGTCATATTTCATATACCTAGTCACTTCTGTCCATTGTCCATATTGGACATTGTGAATTTTACTTTTTTTTTAATTCTTATGCTTTTAAATTTTATTCTGGGTGCAGTTAAGTTACTTAAAGTTATTTGGTCTTTTCAGGACTTGCTTTAGGTCTAAGTTTCCCATAACTATTGTTCTAAGTACATAACCCAATGCCCACTATATTATGGGGTTTCTTCATTTGTTTTTTGGCAATATGAACTGCTCTTGGCTCTGTATCATTCTGAGAATTGTGCTTTTGGCTCTTTTGCAGTACTTTTCCTGTCCACAGAAACTTTCTTTACATTAAACTTAATATTTAATGGAAAACCCTCTGTAGAACTTAGATATTTCTGCCTCTATAGTTCTATTTCCATCACCTTACCCTGCAAATTCTAATTGCTTTAGCTTCTTTGTCTCTGAACTCTTTCTCCTCAATTCATTGAGACAGTTAGGCTTTCTCCTGACAATATGGTGGTTGTAGGGTTTAACTCATTTGATTTGATTTCTTCCTTTCAGTAATTATTTCTCTATGTTGCCACTATCCAGTATCTGAATGTTATTGTTTCATATTTACTCAGTTTTTCAGATGGTTATAATACAGAAAGGTTAATTTAATTTTTGTCAAAGAAGTAAAAGTCCTTACATCAGGAATAATGTGAAATAATGATCTTATATCTCACTGTATGAACCCATCTGCTCCCTTGTTTACCACCAATTCACGAATAGTTTTCAAATACATGTTCATATTATTCTGTGCATACATACATGAAATAGCACATACATAGAGTTTTAGTTTGATTTTGTAAAGTGGAACTATATAGACAACTTGCTTTCATAATATATTGCTTTGTTATTATTTTATAAAGCAAATATTTTTTGTTGTAAGAAAGAGAAATTGGATGGAGATAATGCAAGTTTTTCCGGTAGGGGAAAAAGTCAATATATTGCTTTCAACAACGTGCCATTATTTGTGTGTGTGGTTATATCTAGGATTTTCTTTTTTATTAAATTACAGTTAAGGGTGATGGTATTTGATTTCCATTTATTTCATTTCACACATAATACTTTGCTAGGATTCTTTTTATCTTGCTTATTTGGGGCACACATACTCTTCAGTGTTTAGGGCTTATTCCATTTTTTTTTTGTTTTTGGGCCACACCCATTTGACACTCAGGGGTTACTCCTGGCTATGTGCTCAGACATTGCCCCTGGCTTGGGGGGACCATATGGGATGCCGGGGGGATTGAACCATGGTCCGTCCTATGCTAGCGCTTTCAAGGCAGACACCTTACCTAGCACCACCTTCCCAGCCCCTAGGGCTTATTCTTGGCTCTGCACTCAAGAGTGGCACTGTAGGTGGGCTGTGAGGACCATATTATAGGATTTCACAAATCAAACACGGGTTGGCCACGTGCAAGACAACTACCCTAGACACTGTACTTATGGTCCTAATATAGGGATTTTTTTTTATATATATAAAATCTTTGTTTAAGCACCATGATTCCAAACATAATTGTAGTTGTGTTTCAGTATGGATTCTTAATATATAGTTATAGATTAAATATAATGTTTTTACTTAGTTTTTGTAAAACATCCTTTACTACTTTTATATAAATATAAGATTTCTGTATTGAATCAACTATGCAAGCAAAGGGAGAGTTATTATGTCTGAAGTAATGTTTGGCTATTTTTCTATTCCACTGATAGACTGCAAAAATTGCCTTCATTTTATTTCAGAGTGCTATGTAAAGAAATAATAGAAGCTTGCTAGTTTGGAGATGACTGTAACTTAACAATAAAATTTTTACAAAATGAGAAGTTTAAATCTAACACCATTAAAATCTGTTGCTAGGTAAAAAGAAGCAGTCTCAGTATTTGGAATGACTTGATTGCGGAGTTAAATATTTATTTACTCTTACCTTAACTGATTAAAAATGGACCATTTTTAAAATTTTAGGCAGGTATTCATTTACTAATAGTCTGGTCTGAAAAAAAAAAAACAAAAGCAAAAGAAATTCTATTTTGTTTATAGAAATCTGGTGCTTAAAGTTAGAAGATTTGTTCAAATCATCGCTCTATTATTGACTGGCTATGTAATCTACTTAGTAAATTAGATTAGTAAATTCGTAAATTAGAGTTTTCTAGATTCTGTCTATAGTTACAAAGAGCATTTGACTGACTTAGATGAAAAAGTTTTCTAAGTAACTCAGTCTCATGAAATAGAGGAGAAAGTTGCTTTATGTTTTGTTTTAATGTAAGGATCACTTATATAGTGCATTTGTTGCTTGTTAGTGATGATGGATAAATTAGACTGATGTTATTGTTATTTTTATTAATATCTTTATTTAAACATCTTGATTACAAATATGATTGTGATTAGGTTTCAGTCATGTAAAGAATACCCCCCTTCACCAGTGCAACATTCCCACCACCAATGTCCCAAATCTCCCTCCATCCCACCCCACCCCCACCTGTACTTTAGAGAGACTTTCCAGTTCCCTCATTCATTCACATGGTTATGGTAGTTTTCAGTGTAGTTATTTCTATAACTGCAGTCACCAGCTTCCATTTGACCCAGCTATTCCACTCCTAGGGATATGCCCTAGGAACACAAGAATACAATACAAAAATCCCTTCCTTACACCTATATTTATTGCAGAACTATTCACAATAGCCAGACTCTGGAAACAACCAAGATGATGTTAGTGTTTTAGAGTCACTTTTCTGGCAAATAGAGCCAAGAAATGAAACGTAAAACTGTCTTTCCTAGTTTATCCAGTAGGTGGTGCTATCTATCCATAAAGTGTGCGGGCATATGTGTAATGTAAAGTTCTTCCTTGGTCTATTTATTGAGAAAAAATATGAAAAATATGCAAAAAGCATTTTTGCTAAGATTTTATCTATTAAATTATGCTTCACCTTGAAAATAAAACATATACTTAGTTGGTATTCACATAGAAATAGAATTACTCGTTTAATACAATATAGTGTTTTACTATCATTAAAAACCGTATCCCAGATTGCTATTACGAGCATTTTTAGTACATTTTAATCATAGTGAAATAATTTTTATATTGACTGCATTTTGTCAATTTTTAATAAAGGATGTATTTGCTTCTTAAATGTTTTTCAAATTTATGCTTATTTTGTTTTCTTAGAAATTAAATCATATTGTCCTGCTTTTCAGATCTCCTTTAAGCCCAGAGCAAAAAACAAAGTGTGTTTCAGTGAAGCAAGTTAGCCCTGACCTTTCTTAATGTAAAGTACCAATGTTTTCTTTTTAAGATATTTCAAGGAAACAAAGACTATCACCAGGATGTCCGTAATAACTTTTTGCCACCAATTGTTGCACGTTTTATTAGAGTGAATCCTACCCAATGGCAGCAGAAAATTGCCATGAAAATGGAACTGCTTGGATGTCAGTTTATTCCCAAAGGTAAAGCAACAGTATGCCTAAGACGTGTTACTTTAGTTACTTAAATACAATATTTTCTTAAAGGGATTTTTTTTTTAGAAATAGTTAGATATTAAAATTGTTTCCAAAATTAAAAATTAAAGAGATGACACTATTATTGATTAGCTAATGGTTACTCTTCAAATGTGTTCTTCTATCTTAGTAATCTTTATTTTTTAATAACATTTCTTTGAGGGGGTGTTGGATCACACACAGTGCCACTTGGGTTACTCTTGGCAGGCTTGGGGGACCATATGGGATGCCAGAATTCAAACCACCATCTATCCTGGATCGGCTTCGTGCAAGGCAAACACCCCAACCGTTGTGCTATCGCTCCAGCCCCAAGTTTTAGTAATCTTTAATCATATCTCATTGCCAGCTTGTTAGTTTTTAGTCAGATTTCATGTCATATGATACTTGAATCACAAATGCATTGATGTATATGTTTACTTATATATTATTATATTATATAACATATATTAATCTAAGTGCCTTTACTTTGAACCCAGTGGGAATAATATCCTCTGTTATTTACATTATTTTAGTCTTTTGCTTACTTTTGTACCTGATGTATAGTGGCCACTTGAAATAGAGATTAATTGAATAGGTACAATTTAAAATTGTGATAAGATTCTTCTACCTTTAGGCCTCAAGCTTCATCCTCTTGTTTATTATGCTAGAATTTCTATTAAAAGAAATTTTTATTTAGTTTGGTTTTTGGGTCCCAATCAGCAGTGTTCAGAGCTATTCCTGGCTCTGCACTTAGGATCACTCTTGGTAGTGTTCAGGAATTGAACCTGAGTAAGCTATGCACAATGCAAGTGCCTTGCCCACTAGAAGAGATTAATTCTAAATACTTTTTAGATTAATTTTAGATACTTTTTTTTTATTGGTTACCCTGACTACAAAATTGTTTGTGATTGGTTTCAGTCATACAGTGTCTAAGCACCTCTCCTTTCATGGGTGTCTGTTTCCCTCCACCACTGTTGAAATACTTGCACATATACTCACCAGAAACTACACATCTTTAGTTGTCTGGATCACCTATATTTTGATTGATTCCTTGCTAGGAGTTGCTATGTTCTCACATAATTTCTTCTGGGTGGCCACACTCCTGACTGTGGTGCACACATGCCTTTAGTTCTGGTGCTTACCAAGGCCCACTAGTAAGTACAGTGCTCTCACACTTGGATATGTATGGCAGAGCTCATACTGGGAGTACCAAATAACAGAGTTGCTAGGATCACACTTAAGTACGTCAGAGATCACACTTGGGACCTTGTGAATGCAAAGCAGGCATTTCCTGCCAATCAGCCATCCTTGTTATGCTCTGTATAGTTAATGCAAAGTATATTTACTCTACTTTACTTCAGAGATTTAAAGTTTCTGTATAAAAATTTGTATTTCTCTAGACAGTATTGAAGATATTTGAAATTGTTATTTTATTGTGATTTTTATAAGCACAATGTTTAAGCTCTCTAAATCATTTTTAAAGGTCGTCCTCCAAAACTTACTCAACCCACACCCCCTCGGAACAGCAATGACCTCAGAAACACAACAGCACCTCCCCAAATAGCCAAAGGTATGTCACTTTATTGTGAGACTTTGCTATTTTTCTGGATTTGTGGTGTAAATTTCCATAAACATACAGAAAAGCATTCTAACATAACTTGGAATCAAATTGGTGAAGATAAAAGAATAAGGAATTTAAAAAATATTTTTTCAAGGTCGTGCCCCCAAATTGACTCAACCACTACAACCTCGCAGTCGCAACGACTTTTCTGTACACACAGAACAAACAACTGCTGCTCCCGATATTAAAAATACTACCGTGACTCCAAATGTAACCAAAGGTATGCAAACTCAAATGAGCAAGTGTATTGTTTTTTTTCACCTAGGTTTTCTTTTTTATTTTAATATCTTTATTTAAACACCTTGATTAAAAATATGATTGTAGTTGGGTTTCAGACATGTAAAGAAAAACCCCCTTCACCAGTGAAACATTCCCACCACCAATGTCCCAAATCTTCCTCCTCCCCACCCACCCCCACCTGTACTCTAGACAGGCTTTCTACTTCCCTGATTCATTCATATTGTTATGATCACCTAGGTTTTCAAGAATGTTTCTTGCTTTTTAGACTATTTATATATCTATCTTTCTATATGTTTACATATGTCTTTATGTATTCCATCTTTAGGGGAGAAAAGTGACTACCTTGATTTCTAAGTTCTATGTAGATTTATTTTTAAATACTTGCCTTTATTTTAGATTGCCTTTATTCTATTACTTTTGTGACAAATTTTTTTTCTTTTCTGCACAGCTGAATAAATATGTATAGTTTTAGGCTTGAAGGATTTTTATAAGTAATTGAAACCATGGTAGGAATTTTTTTTTTTACTAGTTGTAAACTTGATTTACTAGATTAGGAACTTGGTGGCAAGAATAGACAATTTTAAAAGACATACACATTTGCTGAAAACCAAATTTTCATAAACTAATAACCTTAAGAGAAAGAGATCAAGGGTGGGAGGGAGAAGAGACAGAAGGGAAACAGCAGTGATCAGAGATCAGGACAGGGGACTTTGGCACATAAGAGGTGTAAGGGAGTAGTTTAGTGAAATATACAACCACAGATGTGCTTCATATTTTTCAAATTCTTGATCTTTATTCACTTGGTAATTCTTCTAATTTCTAAGAAAGTAGAAGCCATTAAAAGAAAATTCCCTTTTGTGGAACCAACAAACTCACCTGTACCTTCTGTTCGGGGGGGGGGGGGTGGGGGGGGTGGGTGGGGGGGGTGGGGGGGTGGGGGTGGGGGGGGGCGGAGTGGACACAGTTTCTTAGCATACCTTCCGTACTGTCAGCCCTATTCTCTGTGTTGGATCAATGGAGTAAATTAGTCACCTCAGGTCAGTCCTTTGCAGCATCCCTCATATTCTAGTTGTTGCTGCTTTATCACCTTCATCTCCAAGAGGGAATTCAGATATGGAATAAGAAATGTCTCAAATTACCTTAGAGCATTTTTTGATATCTGTGCTTTGGTTTCCTTTTCAGAGGAGTGAAATAAGGGAAGATTAAATGATATTATGGGTTTTAGCATAAAGTTATTTTCTGGTCTGTTCAAACACACCTTTACACTAAGTTGTTACCTTGCTATAACTATAGTTATTTTGTGGTTAGACAATAATGTCCTCTTAGGAAAATGCCATTATTTGCTAATTCATTTTCATTATTGGACATTTTGATTATTTCCAGTTTTTCACTCTCATCTAGAAAAAGAGCAGCATCTTTGGAGGGTGGGTCTTAAATTTTTCTAAAATTATTTGTATAGGTATTGCCATATAATACATTTTGTACATATTGCTCAAAATACCAGTTACAAAGATACTATCAATTTATATTCCAAAAATATATTTTTGTTAAGTTCTTCATAAATTATTCATTTTAAATATTTGCCAATTTGATAAGCAGAAGTAGCATTTTTAATTCTTGTTTTACTTTGATACCTCAGATTACTAATGAGACTAGCATGTTTTTTCATGTGTCTTGTTAATACACTACACTATTTTAAAAATATTTTTAAAAAATATTTATTTTTACTTACAAGTCCTGGGAACATTATATTAACCCTTCAGCTTTGAAAAAAAATACATTTTTCTAGCTTCTGATTTGTCTTAGGGATTTAAAAGTTACCATGAAAAATGATTAACTATAATCAAAAGTGGAACAAATTATATGATCTTCCATAAAGATCATCAGCTCATGCCTACCATCATCTCATTAGTGTTGTTAATAGTACTTTCTGGAGAAAGAAAATCTTTGAATGATGATGATAGTTGCATGATTTTGGCCTTGGCATTAAAGTGCTTTTCTTTTTCTTAATTTTAGATGTAGCCCTGGCAGCAGTTCTTGTTCCTGTGCTTGTCATGGTCCTCACCACTCTCATTCTTCTATTAGTATGTGCTTGGCATTGGAGAAACAGGTTAGTATACAAAACTCATTCACCTAAATAGTCCAAAGGGAATGTTTGTCACTGTGAATACAGTGCTGTATACACCATTAGTCTTTTTTTAAATTGAATTACCATATATTACAAAGTCATAAAGATACTTGTAATCACATGGAAAAATGCTGTACATCACTATCAGGGAGATGCAAATCAAAACAACAATGAGATACAATTGTTTACATACACAATAAGGTACCATCTCACAGAGACTGGCACACATAGCGAAGACTCAGAACAATCAGTGCTGGCGGGGATGTGGGGGAAAGGAACTTTCATTCACTGTTGGTGAGAATGCCATCTAGTCCAGCCTTTATGGAAAACAATATGGATAGTCCTCAAAAAACTGAAAATCGAGCTCCCATATGATCCATCAATACCACTCTTAGGGTTATACCTTAGGAACACAAAAACACAACACAAAAAAGCCTCTGCACACCTATATTCATTGCAGTTTAATTTACAATAGCCAGAATCTGGAAATAACCCAGATGCCTGAAAGCAGATGAATGTCTAAAGAAATGTGGTACATATATGCAATGGAATACTATGCAGCCATCAGGAGAGATGAGGTCATGAAATTTTCCTATACATGGATGTACCTAGAATCTATTATGCTGAATGAACTAAGTCAGAAGGGGAGAGATAGATACAGAATAGTCTCTCATCTATGGGTTTAAAGAAAAGTAAAAACATTATTATAATAATACACAGATATAATAGAGATGAGGCTGGAAGGTCCGGCCTATGATATGAAGCTTACCACAAAGAGTGGTGAGTTCAGATAAAGAAATGACTACACTGACAACTATTATGACAAATGGTATTGATTGGGAGAACTAGAATGCCTGTCTTGAATACAGACAAGGGGTATGGGAGGTAGGAGTTGGGGGGCATTGTGGTGGGAATGTTGCACTGGTGAAGGGGGTGTTCTTTTTTATAACTGAAACCCAACTACAAACATGTTTGTAATCATGGTTCTTAAATGAAGATATGAGAAAAAGTAAAAACAAAGATATCTGTGATCAAGCTTCAGGTGTACAGTATTTCACCATACATCCTTTTATTGGTGACTGCTATCTTCCACCAGTGTCCCCAGTATCTCTCCCACCCTCCCAGCCTGCCTTTCTGAAAGAATGATACATAATTCCTCTCAAAAATAACCCAACTACAATGATGTTTGTAATCATGGCGCTTAAATAAAGACTTCATAAAAAAAGAAAGAAAGAAAGAAAGAACTATTATAAACAACTCTGTAAACCACAGTGTCTAAAATAAATTTAATTTAAATAATAAAAAAATGTTTAAAAGGGTTGACTGACACAAACTGAAGATTTTCTGTATGGTTTGAGTTATTAAGTGTTGAGAAACACAGATACAATTCTCATGGTTACATGAGAATTACCTGGTATCTTCTTCTGGGAAATAGTAATCTTCAAATTCAGCTCTTTTTTTATTATTTTATTATTTTTTTTTTGACTTCCTTAAAAGAATTATTTAGCTAAAAAGCAGGTAAAAAAAATATTGTTTTCTGGGGCCAGAGAGATAGCATTGAGGTGGTATCTGTTTGCCTTGCATGCGGAAGGTTGGTGGTTTGAATCCCGGCATCCCCTATGGTCCCCTGAGCCTGCCAGGAGTAATTTCTGAGCGTAGAGTCAGGAGTAACCCCTGAGCACTGCTGGGTATGACCCAAAAACCAAAAAAAAAAAAGAAAAAGAAAAAGAAAAAGAAAATACAGTTGTCTGGGCCAGAGAGATAGCACAGTGGTAGGGTATTTTTGCCTTGCATGTAGCCAACCCAGGGCGGACCTGGGTTTAATTCCCTGTATCCTATATGGTCCCCTGAGTCTGCCAGGAGCAATTTCTGAGTGCAGAGTGTAAGCCCTGAATGTCACCAGGTGTGGTCCATATTTAAAGAAATAAAATAAAATACAATTTTCTTAGCAAAGACACAGGGATATGGAACATTGACAGAATATGGATCTCATGGGTGCTGGACATGGAAGAAGGACTCTGATCACAAGAGTATGCTTGGGTGAAAGTTAGGTTTTATTTTGTAAATGAGGAAATCATTGAAGAGTGTAGAACAGATATGATTATAGAAGAATAGTGTGAGTGTGGGACAGGGCTGAGGAATAGAGAGTTTAGAATAAGAATCAAGATAATTCAATGATTATAGTATAGAAAAGATGCCACAAGAAGTGGCTTCAATGGCATGTAAGACTGGCTGATTGCTTAGGAAAAAAGATCTGGTTTAATTGAAAGTTTCCTGCTTATGAAGTTATTACCAGTATAGATTTTTTTGAGCTGAGATAATAGGAGAGGTGGGACAGAAAATCTTACTTGCTAAGCCATCTAGGAAATATATGAACTCCTAGACTGTACTATTTTTTGGGTCATGTGTTAGAAAAATAGTAGTAAACCCCAAAATCATAGAAGAGGAGACTCTGCCATGGTCTGACTTCACCATATGAGCCTCAGGAGGAAGCTGGAAGAACACTTGGATCACAGATTTAAAGTATTGGGAAGGCAGTCTGAAAAAAACCCAACAAGTTGCAATCAGGATAGTACAGAAAGGAATGGGGTCAAAGGGTGGCAGGGAGTTATAAAAATTCAAGTAAAAAAGTTAACAGTGCTTTGAGTGATCAAAATGTACACTGGCGAAGGAATCACTGTTGGAACATTGTATGACTGAAACTCAATCATGAACAACTTTGTAATTGTAGCTTATAATCATTCAATTAAAAATGATTAGTTTAAAAAGAACAGCAGCAACAGCTAATTATTTTTTAATTTTATTTTAGTGACCATGATTTACAATACTATTAAGGTTTTATGCATAAAGCACTCCAACTCCACAGCCTCTACCACGTCACTATTATTTCTGGGTCCCTTCTTTAAGCCCCTCCTCCTCACTTCTCCCTATCTCCCCTCCAGTTTTCAGGATCTTTTGTCTTTGACCATTCATTTATTACTCTTTCACTATGTTTCAGTACATCCCACATGTAAGAGAGATCATTCTATATCCTCTCGTTGTTGACTTCACGCTGCATGATATCCTCCAGTTCTACTCATGTAACCCCATCAGCTAACTTTTCTAGAAAATCTGAACACATAGTAATCTGAACATTCTAAACTTGTATGTTTTAAATCATTTCATCTTCAGAGCTAGCCACAAAGTCAGTACTGTTGTAAATCCTGTTTTACCAAAGAAAGGAGACATAAATAACTTGCCCAAAGTTGCCTGCCAGCACATAACACCATGGTGTTTTGGCCCAGGCTACAGAGTGCATGCTCTCAGAGGACTGTCTCTGAATGTGTGGTCATTCAGGCATCCAAGTCTGAACCACAATCATTACATAGTAGGGCAAAGGGTGAGGATGGGGAGGAGAATGGTGAGAAAGAAGCAGTGCTGTTGAGTTGCAGTAGTATTTAAAGAGCCCCCTGGACAGCCAGACTCCCAGAGGTAGATGGAATACATGCCTTTAAGGATAAATGTCCCGGCAACAGAGCTAAAGATATTAGCTGTAGGTGCTGTCTGTTAGCTTCATAACAAAGGGAAAAGGGAGAGACGCTATTAAGAGATGCTATTTCTTGCTAGAAAAATAAAAGAATAAAAAGCTGCTTCACTTAATCTTTAACCCACACATTCTACTAAGTGCCTTACATAGAAATAATAACCTGGAACTTTGTTACTTGACATCATTTATAAAAGCTTTTATACCCTTGACTAATACAGCTTTAAAATTTTCCTAGCCATCTAACTTCCAGTAGAAAAGATTCATGATTTCCTTTGATTTCTAAGTCCATCGTCTAACTAGGAAGACTCTCAAGAAGAAAAGTGCTTAATTAATAAACCTGCATGTTACTGCAATTTCCTTTTCAGTCTAATTTTTGTTAAATAGCTCCAATAACATATTCATTTTTTAAATTTATTTATTGTCTAATTTAACAGTAGTATTATTGTTTATGATTTTGATGTACAGTTACTTTACCTCACTACCACAAAATCCCCAAACTTACACTAATGTCTTCTTGGTTACTTATAATCTCTTTATTTCCTTCCTCACATCCCTGACTTGATAATATTCGTCTTGTAATGCAAGGCTAAAGATTTATCATTATTTTGTACTGTCTATTCCTTTATTTTGTTTTTCTATGTACCACAGATGAGTGGACACTCATCTTATTCACAAATTGTCATTACAGTTTAAAATAAAATATTGTATTAGAAACTCAGCTGACTGAGGATTAGAGTAATACTCAGCAGACTGAGTATATGCTCTGCATACAGCAGACTGGCTTTTGATTCCCTGGAACCACATCATCCCCTGAACAAAGCCAGAAATAGCCACTACCACTGCTGGGTGTGGCCCCAAAACCTAAATAAATAAATAAATAAATACAAATAGCCCTTACTATTTGGGGGGGTATGGTTTATTTCAAGCATTGTTCAGGGCACTTTTGCAACATCTGGTTAATATGACTGGAGGTTCAGTGCCATGAACCTCAGTGCCCTGAGGATATGGAGCTACTCATGCCTTGTACTGTGGATCACCAAAGCAAGACTCTGTGGTGAGTGGAGGACTTTGGGCTGGAGGTTAGATTCCATTTTGCATGAACCTCTGACTGTTGTACTCTCTCTAATCCCACAACTAGCCTTTAAAATGAGCAACATGTAGGTAGCCTGGGTAATCCCCAGTACTATAGAGCCTAAGTAATGCATATTCATAGATGTTGGCATTCAATTCATGACCTTATTGGTTAAGAATTACTGTTAGGAATGGCCCCCAGCACCCAAGAGCAACATCAGAGCCCCCAAAATAAAAGTAGGAACCTTTAAAATTAGTAATAAAAATATAGCTTGGAACCAGAGTAATAGTCTAGTGGGTAGGGTGCTTGCTTTGCTAGCAAGTAAACCAGGTTTGATCCCTGATGAACCATATGGTCCACCGAGCCCCACCAGGAGAGACCTCTGAGTACAGACTCAGTTGTAAGTCCTAAGCACCTTTGGTGGTAACCCCTCAAAACTTAAAACATACTAGTTTTGTGCTGGAAAAAATCTTTCCCACTAGGTAAAGAATCAGCTCAGGATCTCTGAAAGCCACATCTGTCATCTTCAGCTGTCATATAACTATCTTGTCTTCAAGCTTAGACTAGGATTCTTGTTTTCTATTTGAGTTTGAGAATATTTTAATTAGACATTCATTGAAGGATCAGAAATTTTCTTTGCTAGTTTTTCTTTTGTAAATGTTGCTTTGGTATATATCTGTTATAAACAGCAGAGAGGACCATTCCTCCTTTGGGATAATAAATCAAAATTCTGAAGAGCAGGTTTGTGAAAAATATCCGTTCAATATCCACCTGACTCTTGCCTCATACCTAGAAAATCCATTCCCTGCCATTTGTCATTATTAGTGATGTTCTTTTTATATCCTGGGGGATTAAGTGACTTTTTTGAGGTAAAGAACCATAGAAAAAAGGCAGTAAATTAGGAAAAAGAACAATGCAAAAGAAAATTATGGTGTTTATAAACTTTATGAATTAATTTATATTTAAAATTTAAATTAAAAATTATATTTAGATGATTCATCACTAACCCTGATTTCTCTTTAAAAGCCCATGACAGTCTCTTTAATAACTCAAATCAGAGGTCCTGATTTGATCCCTAATTCTGCATGGTCCACTGAACACTATGGGGTAACCACTCCAAGCACTGCACTGGGAGTAGCCCAAAAGGCAAAAAACAAAAACAAAAGAGCATGTTGTGGCTGAGTTTAAAGTCAGTCTTTTTTAATCTGTAGTTTAAAGTCAGTCATTTTTTATCTGTAGGATGAATTTCTCTTTTTAATTCCTTTATCTTTCTACATAGAAAACAATTGTGTAGCAATATAGCGATTTCAAAAAAAGATTGTTTAAAATTTTGTTGAGAGTTTCTGAGCTTCAGCATATGACTTTGAAAGTCAAATGATGTTAATTTCACCAGGTAGTTCATAAAATAGAATTGTGTACTCCTAATTATTAACTTTACTATTTATCTTTTACTTTTAGAGCTCTCTTACTAGTAAGTTGATTCTATTTGTTATTAATTTTTTTTTCCTGTACTTTTCCAGAAAGAAAAAAACGGAAGGCACATATGATTTACCATACTGGGACCGAGCAGGTATTCATGACTTTGCATCTCTTTCTGTCCTCCTCTTCAAGTGACAATAGTGAAAAAGGAAAGTCCTTTTCAACACTGTTAGGAAATGGCATTCCTCTTTGTTCTATTTTTACTCTTCCACAAAATCCTTTCTAGTCAATTAGTAGTGAAATGGAGAGTCAGAATTTATGTAACACGCACATACTTTGTCTCTTTCACTCTGTCTCTTTTTCTGGAAAGCTTCTGAAGTTTGTTCCATCTACTAGTTAAGAAAACCTGCTTTCTTTAGTGTTTTTTGGAAATAGTGTAGATGCAGAGAATGTGTTCTTGGCAACATGGTGTATGTTTGTTATTCTGTGATGGGTCTTTACCAAGTGGAGTCTGGCAGTGTAGGAATCTTGGAAGTCTGCCAACTTCATCATGATGACCTACTGCCTTCTGAATTCTTATTCTATTCAAATTGCTGCCCACAAACTCCTGAAACCCTTACAGATCTCCACTTGCAATCTCACTACTGAGACAACTGATAGGAGCCAAAATAATTTCACTGCTCTGACCATGAGAAAAGAGCAGTGTGTGCTGCTAGTAAGCTCCTAGAAAGATCTTACGAAGTATTTTTGTGGAAAATTTATTAAAGACCAGACCTTCAATAGACTGCACTTTGCTTGTGTATGTCCTTTTTGTAGAAATTTCTACCATTTACTTGGTATTCGATCAAACTGGTAATACGCTTGAATAGCAAAAAATTAGAAAAAGAAGGACATTCTGGAGTTAGTACTAGCAGAAGGGAGGAAATAATATAGATTAGAGAAAAGATAAAATAAATAGGAAAACATAATGAAACCAGAGTTGGTCCCATCAAAAAATATAAAGAAAGAACAAATTAAGTCTTGAGCTAACTGGACCAGGGAAAAGAGAAAAAGGACTGAGATTACTAAAATTTAGTGGGAATATTACTACTAATACTACAAAAAAATAAAAAGAATTATGAGTTTATATTATTTATCCCCCCAAAGTTGTGACTTAGATGAAATGGATAAATGCCTAGAAACAAAACAATGACTAAATTACAAGAAAATAGGAATAGAATATTTACTAGTTATTTGCTATAGCTAGTAGAGTTTAAATCACTTATTAAAAATTTCCAGAAAGGGGTTGGAGAGATAGCATGGAGGTAAAGCGTTTGCCTTGCATGCAGAAGGTCAGTGGTTCGAATCCCGGCATTCCATATGGTTCCCTGAGCCTACCAGGAGCGACTTCTGAGCACAGAGCCAGGAGTAACCCCTGAGTGTGGCCAGGTGTGACCCAAAACAAACAAACAAACAAAAATTCCTAGAAAATAAAAGTCTAGGCCTAAAGAATTTACTCACAAAGAACCTACCAGAATTTTAAAGAAATTTTTCAAAAGTTCCACCAAAGGTGTTACTATAACTAATAAATGAATTTAACAAAATAATAAAATACAAGCATCAATACTTAAAAACCAGATGCACTTCTAACATGTGTGAAGTCTGAAAACAACTTATGAAACAATCTCATTTACAGCAGCATCAAAAAGAAGGTACTTAGGATTTAATCAGGTAGTGAAAGTTGGTATGATGGAAACTGTAAAATATTGCTAAAATTTATACAAGGAGACATAAATAAATGGAATGTATTCTAAGCTCATGGATCAGAATAGTTAATATTGCTAATATATCCAAACTTATCAAAGTGATCTGCAGAGTCAGTACAGCCTCCTTCAAAATCCTTATTTACAGAATTATAAAAAGCCTATCTTAATTTCAAGATACCTGAATAGTCATAACCAGCTTGAAGAAGTAAAATTAGAGCATAAATATTTCTGAATTTAAATTTTGATAAATTTTTTGTAATCAAAACTGGTGATATAAAATCTTCCCTGTATACTAATGAAATAGCCTAAAAGTAGGCCCTCACAAATATGGAGAAGTGTTATGGGTTCATAATTATGCCAAGACCAAGGTCAGTATTTTCAACAAATGGTGATCAGAAGGAAAGCTGGAGATCTACAATCAAATGTAGTTTTTTCCATCATTGCCAGATATAAAAAATTAACTCAAAATAGATCAAGACCAAAATGTAAGCTCCTAAAAGAACAAGACTCTTAGGAGAAAATACAGGATGAGATCACGATTCCGGGTTTGGTAAGAATGATCTTGGGATTTAACACCAAACGCACAGATAACCAAAAGGAAAAAAATTTCTTAAATTTTCTTAATTTGTGCACTAAAATGTTATTAGTGGGGTCCTGAGTTGTATGTGACTCAAAAGTGTAGATTTATTAATTACTCTCTTGTACCCACATCCCATGCTCATTTGCAGTCTCAGTGACTGCTATTTGGGATCCCCAGCAATCCACAACCATGTGTTCAACCTCCAATAAACACCAAAGCTAAGCTGAGCGACTGATGTATGTAATTCAGCCACTGCAACTAAGTATATTTAAGCACTACAGTCAAGCATGACAACCAAGAAAAGCTCCACAACCAAGTGTGTGAGCATTGCAGCCAAGTGTGTGTTACCCTGTCATCACAGAAATAGCCAATGAACAGCAAAAGGATGGAAGGATGGGAAAGGAAAGAATCCTGAAAATCACCATTGGGAAAGAGGTGGAAAAATCAAGAATCTCGTGCACTGTTGCTTGGAATATTGCTATTTGTACAGGATATGATGGAAAAAATATTGCAGCTCCTTAAAAAGTAGAATTCTCATATTGATCCTGTTACGGCACTCCTAGGTATATACAGAAATTAATAGGGTCCCAAATAGATGCTTATCTAGCCATATTCCGGAAATTGCAGTCGTTAAAACTTGTAAGCAACCAACATCTTGAATGAATCGGCACAATGCGGTATATAGCGATACTGAGACATCATATAGTTTTTATAGGGAGTAAATTAATCAACAGAATAATATTAGTGTATTAAAGATTCTAGTTGTAAGAGACATTTAAAATCAGACAGTGTGGATAGTGTTGCCAGGGGCTGGGACAAAAGGAAAATGATGAATTATTGTTTAATGACTATTGTTTTACAGAGATGGAATGGAGGTGATGATTATACAACTTTATAATTGCATTTACATTTAAAAGAATGGCATTTTTTTTTCCTTATAGGGCCACACCAGCAATGCTGCGTGGGGGGAGTTATTTCTGGTTCTGCATTCAGCAATTACTCTCATCAGCCTCAGAGGACCATATGAGGCACAAAGCGGGTTAAATACTTGCCTTGCACTCAGCCAATCCTGGTTCCATCCTGGTATCCCATATGGTCCCCCAGACACATCAAGAGTGATTCCTGAATGGAAAGCCAAGATTAAGCCTTGAGCAATGCCATGTGTAGCCCCAAAACAACAAAATTATAAGCCTGAACATTGAGGCTTAATTCTTGTTACAAAAGGGGCTGTTAAATGTAATGGGAATTATCCCATATTGTATGTAGATTTGTGCTTTCAGACAACGTAGGGTGTTGCTCAACTGTTTCTTTGCTTACAATCACAATGAAGGTTGGTGGAAAGGAATGAAGCAATTCCTCCCCGCCAAATCAGTGGAGCATGAGGAAACGCCAGTTCGCTACAGCAGTAGTGAAGTTAATAACTTGAGTCCCAGAGAAGTCACTTCAATGCTGCAAACGGACTCTGCAGGTAACTGAATGTGTGGCTGCTTTCAGACAAGCAGGGGGGAAAAAAATCTGTGTTTGCTCTAAAGCTCCTGGGGATTTAGTTACCTTTTATTTATTTTTTTAATGCAATAAGAAATGAGCTTTTCTCCAAAGTTAAAGCATTCGTTTTATACTTTGGTTTGGGGCCCCTGAGTTGGGCCAAGAATGTTCAAGGTTTACTTCTAGTTCTGCACTAAGGAATTACCTCTGGTGATGTTTGGGGGACCTGAGATTGAACCAGGTTCAGCTACGTGTAGGGAAAATGCCCATCTTACCTAATGTATGGTTATACCAGTCCCAAGACTTCCACTTTAAAGATAACCTTGACAGAACCACTTCAATGCATGAGATATTTTAGCACATAATTGAGGCATTTGTTTTTAAAAATCTCTGGGCACTTTGTCTACTTGGGTGGTGATTGGTTTTACTGAGATTGTGAGGATATTAAAAGGAGAACAGGAGGACTGAAGTGATAGCACAGTGGTAAGGTGTTTGCTTTGCATGCTGCCAACCCAGGACGGACCCAGGTTCGATTCCCGGCATTCCATATGGTCCCCCAAGCCTGCCAGGGGCGATTTCTGAGCATAGAGCCAGGAGTAACCCCTGAGCACTGCTGGGTGTGTCCAAAAAAACTAAAAAAAAAAAAAAATAAATAAAATTAAAAAAATAAGAGAACAGGCTAACCAGAGTGAGCCTTATAGTATTTATTCTACATAGATGGCCCTTATTTAAAATATTTTACTAATATTGGAAAATGGGTGGGTGGAAGGGAGTTTAGGATTACTTTCCAAAGATTAGTGTCATTTCAGTTATAGAAATTTGCTTTTTTTCCAATGAAATACTATTTATTAGAAATAACATAAACATAATGCCAAATTACATGTATGGCTTTCTGGCATGTTAATAGTGCCATGAAACAGAATAGCTTTAATTTTAATTTTTGACGTAGATACTCTAGGTGTAAACCTGCAGCTGCCTTACCTGCTATACTGTCACCCCAGTCCCCAAAATCCTTAATCCCCTTAAATCCTTAATTTAAGGGATAAACTTTCTGCTGTTTTGTGTTGCCCACAGAGTATGCACAGCCACTTGTGGGAGGCACCTTTCACCAGCGATCTACCTTTAAACCAGAAGAAGGCAAAGAAGCAGGTTATGCCGACCTGGATCCATACAACTCCCCAGCACGAGATGTCTATCATGCCTATGCTGAACCACTCCCAATCACTGGGCCCGAGTATGCAACCCCAATCGTCATGGATATGTCAGGACACCCCACAGCTTCAGTTGGTCTGCCCGCAACGTCCACTTTCAAAGCTACAGGGAACCAAGCTCCCCCTTTAGTGGGAACATACAATACTCTTCTTTCCAGGACTGATAGCTGCTCCTCCACCCAGGCCCAGTATGATACCCCAAAGGGTGGGAAGCAGGGTCTGAGTGCCCCAGATGAACTGGTGTACCAGGTGCCACAAAGCACACAGGAGGTATCAGGAGCAGGGAGGGATGATGGAAATGATGTCTTTAAAGAAATTCTTTGAAGGTGATGCTGCTTTTTAAAAAGCATCATGTGAAGCACATGCCTTGTTTTTTTGGGGGGGCAGGGATGGATAATAGTGGGTAGTAATATATAAATGTATTATATTTCTGTCACAGATATGGTTGGGAAGTTGTGTTGACCGAGGTACAGGAAACTACTAATCTTGCCATCTTCCTTTTAAAAGTGTTATTGTGGCAGTTACTGCTTGCCTGTTAAAATTTGAACATCCTGTTTGTTACTACTGTAAGACATTTTTTAATACAGAAAAAGCACCCTTCTATGCACTTCAAAAAAATTCAAAATCACTGAGAGTATTTATTACCAATGCTGCAGGTACATTAATGAACTCGAGAGATGGCTCTGTAAGCCTAACTGGCAATAATGCATGGTACTGTTCTCAAAATATCTAATGGCTTGAAATTCTGCTCTTTGTGAAAGGTGAGTACTGTCATGATTTTCTCCTCTTCTTAGATTGCCTTGTGTATTTTTAAAATAATAATAATGTATGCAATCATTGTTTTTATTGCATCACTTACACTTGTCTTAGGAAGCTCGATAGCTGGGAAACTGACATGTAATGAGCAGAATGATTTTTTTCACTTTTCAACATTTGAGAGCTTTAATACTTTATGGTACGTGACCTTGTCTTATCTCTGCTTGTTCCTATGGGAACCCTTGGCAAGCCCCATTCTTGTGCTTATAAAATGTTTGTTATGAGGTTGTTTTTTTTTTTAAAGTAGTTTATCACCTTTAAATGCTTGCTTTATCCATTTTATGAATTTAGATCCTGTCTTTAAGTGTTTTCTCTAGGAGGAAACAGGAAGTTTTAAAATTCAGTTATATAGAAGATTTTTCTCCCTCTCTACAACTTTATTTACAATAGGAACTTAGATTGATGAGAAGTTGAGTGCTTCAAAGTGAACACATGACCCACTTGTTTATCGCAGTTGAAAGCAGAATCATTCAAGTCATAAATGTGTCAAAAAAAATAGCCATGATAGGCCAGGTATTATAGGATGGCAGTTAGGTTCTCAGCAACAACTGGCTTCCAGGTATCACCAGGCTTGAGGGCTCTAGCACTGTACCACTGGTCTGATAGGCCAACTATCACTCCCAGACACTGAGCACCTCTGAGAAAGTCCCTCAAACAAATAAAGCCCCTCAAACAAGATGAATAAAGTAAGATAAAAAGTAATTGGAATCTGTCCTCTTTTATTTCACATGTGCTTTATTTCTTTGAATCTCAAGGCATTTTTAGTCAAATTTAAAAATTGTTTTTCATAGTAAACTTTATTTAAAAAATACAGATGTATTCAGCTCCATTTAATTATGCAATCTTTGTGATAAAAGTAGAAATAACCTATAGCACACCTAGAATAGATGCTATAGATACCTAGCAAGTCAATATTTTAGGTCTTACCTTTGATACCTCTGGAGAAACTTGCTAGCCACAATGCCCAGAACTAGTTTTACATAGGAAAAATGAGATTCATTTTCAGTTCATCTTCATAGCATAAGAACCATTTTAAAAGTTTTTTTTTTATTTTAAAAGTTTTTAAAAACTTTTAAGAATCATTTTTTTTTTTTAAGTCGTAAAAGTCAGGAGCCAGAGAGAGGTAGAATAGGGAGTGGTTAAGGTGCTTGCTTGCCTTACATTCTGCCAACACTGGTTGGAATTGCAGGTACCATATATGATCCCATAGATGGAGTCACTAGAGTACAGCAAGGAACAGCCCTGAGCACCTCCAGACCCTTCATCCCCAAACAAAAGGAAAGTTAAAACATCAAGATAACTCCAGATAATTGAAATAGATAAATGTGACACCATCATTTATAAAGTTCATTTGTAAATTTAATATAAAAATGTACTTTCCCGTCAGATAATAATTTATTTTGGCCTGCCATCAGAATTCACTAAATTAGTGTTCATTTTGCTTGCTTCCATGTGTCTGTCTTTAAAAACAGATTTTTTTTTTAGCCTTGCTACCTTTTCTGGTTGTTTGCTAATTTTATTTTCATTTAAAGCTTTTACTTTTGCAAACATTGAAGTGTACTCATTGAAAATTCAGTAATATTTTCTTGAAGATCTTTGAATCTAAAAGCACAGGTACTGAATTTTCATTCATCCTCTTTCAGATGAAAAGAGAATAAACATGTGCTTTATCTTTTTTTCATCCTAAGTGCACAGGAAATACATGTTTTCCTCAAATCGTGCCTATTTGAAGCTATACCAGAAATGTTTTCAGTACTTTTATTTTCCCAAAGAGATTGCTATTTTAATGTAATTCTGTGTGCAACTGATTGTTTTTCCCATGGAACAATTCTTTTGAGATGCAGATGTTTTCTTAAATAATGCATATTTTAAGACTTGATTCTCATTGCCACTGTGCTGTCTTTGACCTACCAATGATTTTTACAAAGTATCTAGTTTTCACTACTTTTATATATTTTGCTTTCCAAATGAGAGCTGAGCCTGAATACAAAGCGTTGTTAATAGTTTTGTACTTTCTTTTGTTTTCATAGTAGAATTGTTGATTTTTAAACTACATTTGATATATCTGAAATATATATATACACTTTCGAAGACAATCAAGTAACAACTGAGAATGTGAAAATAACCAGTATATTGGTTGTTGGTTTATGTTGTTGTTTTGTTCCCACAAAATTTCCTTGAACTTTTATTTTTTGCTTGAAATGTTGAAATGGTTTGTCACTGGTTTATTGGATTGATTTTTTCCCCCCTGTTAATACTATTATAAAATAGAAACAGCAGTAAGTAATACAGCAAGTGTGGTCATTACAGGATTCGTAAAATTACACTGATTTCACTGTTACTTGATCTTAGAAAACCAGCACAGTAAAAGATATTATGAATGCTGATTTATATTTTATTAAGAGCTATAAATCTAAATAGATCCTATTGTATGTTCAGGGTCTAACAGTTATTTAAGTTCATGTTTCACTATTTGCACTTTGCAATGAACAATGGGTTTATTCGCTGATGAAATGGTTGAAATGGTTCAAGCAGAGAATTTATACAGTAGTGGAAATTATGATGGATATACTTGGATGCGCGCGCAGACACACACACACACACACACACACACACACACACACACACACACACACCACCTTCAGGAGGGTGGGAGGAGAAATGGAGCTTATCTGAAAGTGACCATAATCTTATGGAAAATGGTAACACACACACACACACACACACACACACACACATGGAGCTTATCTGAAAGTGACCATAATCATATGGAAAATGGTAACACACACACACACACACACACACCACCTTCAGGAGGGTGGGAGGAGAAATGGAGCTTATCTGAAAGTGACCATAATCTTATGGAAAATGGTAACACTCTTGAATTTCTTTGCCTTGATTCAACCTTGTCACCTGAAAATCACTAGAGGTCTATGTCAAGATGATTCAATTGGAAAGGACTAAGAGATAATAAAAGCTTTGAAATAATCTATTAAAATATTCCTATCTGCTCTTATCTTTTTGACTCTGAACTGAAGTTGTCCTTTAACTGCAAAATCTAAGTTAGACTTGGGTGTTTATCTTTTATCGGACACCAACTCATATTTAATTCAATTTGTAACTAGTTGCTTCATCTCTCTTTCTTTCTCTTTCTCTCTCATTCTTTTTCTCTCAACCTCCCTCCCACTGGGAAAGTTGAAATCAAAACATATTGGAAATAAAATGGCTTGAGTGTCAGTGATATTCTCCCAGAATGTACTTTTCTTACCTCGGCATGTACTGTAGTTACTCAGTATTTGTATATGTTGCTAGACTTTAGATTGTAATAAACAGTGAAATTTCAATGTTTCCATGTGTTTTCAATAAATTGTATATATATATATATATATATATATATATTGTTCAAGATTGTTTTTTGGCATATATAAAGCCTCCTAGAATACTGTAGCCTTTTTCTCATCCTACACAAAAATGAAGAGCCCTTGATCTTAATATCAGATTTCATGGCCAGAATTAAAGTGTTCAAAATAACCATCATTTTTACTTCCACTTTTTCTGTGGCCAGTCTCATCTTTCTTGAAGACTGTATCTCTTCACAGTAAACTGAACTTTAATTACTGTTGGCTGTGTGGTGTAAAATAAAGTACATCCTGACCATATGTGGAGTCTATCCGAATACTTTGCCTTTTCCACTTCAAAATTATTAGAAGAAACAAGACTCAAAATATATATACATGTTATTAACTGTACATAGTCCAGTGTAAATCACCTCTTAGTTTTTAACATATTTTTACAGTTTTTGACCCTGATGTTTCATCATTTATACACTCTCATAGAGAGCCAGATTGTTTGTTGATATCTTCCAGTATTATTGTTCAAAAGATAATTTTCATAAGTCCTACCATTTGGACAGCTTGTAATTCCATCTTTATAATTTGTACTGTTCTCTCTTCCTTGTTTCCTACACCCCTCATGGAAGAGAAAGGCGCTCGCATTTGCAAGACTGACTTGTTTATATTACATACAATTCTTCTCTGGTGTGTCCAAGCCTGGTAAACATTTAGTTTGAAGATGAGATTGTTTTTCATGAAAGTACACTTTTACTCCGAAAAATAGCTTCACTCTTGATTCAAATAGTAAACTTTGCTAACTGAATAAATTAAATCAGGCAGCCAAAAAAGAAAGGAAAAGCATATTCAAGAATATTCTCCTTGAGCTTACCTAATTCAGTTTTGGATGAAATGAAATCTTTCACTTGTTTAAAAATAATGCAACCTTGGATTTTAGTAATAGCATTCTTTGGTTATTTATTCATCCAGAGTTACATTTTTACCTACTTCAACTTCAGATATCTCCTTCCAAATTATTCTTTATAATCATAGTTTTAGGTCATCATTTCAGGGAAGAAACTGCTCAATTCAGTCTAAATTTAGACTCCATTCATTCTTCTACTTAGGACTGACTTCAGGTTCATATCAGGTTTCTTGGGTAGAATAAAAAAGGGAAAAAAACTACAAAAATAATAATAATATAAAGTCAGCCTGTGATACTTCAATACTGAAGTAATTCCAGTTTGTCATACCAGGGTCCAACCGCATGCCAATTTCCCCCAGTTTACAGTAGCCAGATAGTCTCAGAATGTCTTGTTATATTTCGTTTGTTGTGGTAAACGTAAATCTTCTTAGTAGGAAGTCACATGCTTCACAAAGTCGAACATGAAATAAACTATAAAAAGACATTTAAAACACTCAGAAAAGTAGCTTATTTTAAAAAAAAATTCGTCAAAACTCTAGTACAATCTCCCTGATGTCCATCCTAACTAAATATGTCTTGGTTTATTATAAGTTAAATATATTCACAGAAATTAAGCTGGTGGATCAAATCACCAGATACCAATAGATAACACACATAATGTTGATGAATTTTTGGTAAAGTTCATCCAGTATGTGTAAAAATAAAAAATTGCAGTATAAAAATAAAACACTGTGCACAGTCATCTTCTGAGTCTTTAGGGTCAATCTTGAGTCAAGTTAATTACAAAGTTTTTTTGTATAATGTTCTTCAAAAAGAGTTGCTCTGCAGTCACATTATGATAGGCACTCTACAAAAGAAAAAATTACCATTAGTACTAATAATGTCATTCTTAACTACAGCAGTAAAGGAATAGGCTCAATCTAAAAGAGCTCTCAATTAAAGGCATAGCCTTTTGGCTTATTTGTTTTGGTGTCACATCCCAAACTCAGGGGTTATTCCTGTTTTTGCACTCAGAAATTACTCCTGGCTATGCTCAGGGGTCCATATGGGATGCCAGAAGTAGGTCTGCCAGGTGCAAGGCAATAAAACACCCTATTTTCTGTGCTCTACCTCCCAAAAAACAAGTGGCATGACCTTTTAATTTGTGTTCCCTTTCTAATAACTTTCTCATTCTTGTGCTAAGACTTTGTTGAAAGTCTACTTTTCCCTCAGAATAAATGGGGCTCACCTACTGGTGTGCTGAATTAATATATAAAGATAGACACTAAAATTGCAAATCAGGAGGGATTGGTGACTTTTACAAAGAAAAAAAAGTAGCACTTAGGATAACAGGACATGGTGCTAGAGGAATAAGTAGTACAGCAAGTAGGGTACTTGTCTTGCATGCAGCCAACTCTGGTAAAACATTCAGCATCCCGTATGGTACCCTGTGCACCACTAGGAGTAATCCTTTACCCGAAAAGAAAAAAAGTAAAAAGAATAACAAGACAGAAAATAACATAGTAACTAATGGGGATACCTAGATTACCCTGTCCCTAGACTATGGAACTTAAAAGAACTTAAAAGAAAGGGAGGAGGGAAGAATTCCAAATAGAAAGTAGCAGGGACAGAAGGCAGAGACCACAAACACATTGCCACGTAGGGGTGGTCTATCTATTTATCTAAACCACAGAATCAACACAACCAAAAGCATTTGAGTCAAATTACTGGCTAAAGAAATTGACACTGGGAATGGGATTGGTGTCAGAATGCTCCTTTAAAGCCTGACACTCAACGATGATGACTATAAATACGGCACATTACTAAAAATAAAAAAGCAGCACTAAGTATAATAAAAAAAAAAAAGTCAGCCTGTGGTATGTAACACAGTTCACTTTAGGGTATTTAAATAAATCCTGTTATTGGATAAATACCTTGATTTTCCATTTTATCTGGAAAATCATATTAAAACATGTTCCATTATTTAGTGTTTTTCAACTTTCTCCCAACCCTTGCTCCCTTCTTTTATTTATTTATTTATTTATTGATTGATTGATTGATTGTTTTTTGGGGTTACACCCAGCAGCGCTCAGGGGTTACTCCTGGCTCCATGCTCAGAAATCACTCCTGGCAGGCTCGGGAGACCATATAGGATGCCGGGATTCGAATCAATGACCTTCTGCATGAAAGGTAAACGCCTTACCTCCATGCTATCTCTCTGGCTCATCTCCCTTCTGACCTAGTGTCCTTGTAGGTTTCCTGTCTTGTGTCTTGGTCCCTCTTTATGAAAATTTTTACCTGTGGCTCCCTTGGAAAATTCTGGGTGCTCATAGGGGACCATATCAGTTGAGAAATGCTGCTATAGATGGTCCTTGAACAAGTGATAGAGAGGGACATCAGGACTCAAGCAAGTGGCCTGAAGTCTATTTGTCTATCTGTCCCAGGCACTGAACTCTTGAGCTATCCAATGTTTGTCTTATGTTGTAAGGAAAGGGGCCAAAGTAGAGTGTTATAATCTTATATACTTCCTTGGCTTGTACTGTGTGTGAAGGCTAAAGGGCTGACTTGGGCTACAGATAAACTTTATAAAAAATGATTTCTACTTCAGTATTAAAAATATAGATGCAAAAATATATATAAATAGCATGTTATTTCTGTCACAAGGTATGTCATGAGACCTAAGTTAAAATAATATACATAACTCAGTCATTTAAAAAAACTTAGGAAACAAACATGCTATAAAAGCTTGTACCCTTTGACCATGAAAACTCTTTCTTGGGTTCAAATATTAGATTTAGCTTTGAAATTGGGGGAAAAAGAAATGGTGAAAACTTGACCATGAGCTTTAAAGTATTCTTAAGTACATTTGCATTCTTTGAAGTTGACGATATAAGTAGTACAAATATGATACGGCATCTGTCAGGGTGTGATGATTATAAGGTTTTCACAAATATGAGAGCAATAGATTGGAAATTGGTACTGTATTAAAACTTTAGACTTGTTTGAATTTCAGCATTTGATCATTCTAGAGTCCCTATCAAGCCCTTAAAATCGAAACTTGTTCCCTCAGTAAAATGACAAGGTAAAAAGGGAGAGTTTGCCTTTGTTTCAGAGATCATACTGCAGTTTGGATCCATTCACACATATATAGATCATTACCTTATTCATCAGAGACATGCTATCATTCCCATAGTAGTGCAAAGGACTTCGAGGATCAGAAAGGTTGTATCTAAAACCAGCAAGGTGAACTTCATGACATATGTGAAAAGCCAGTGTGATGGCAATGATTCCTGTTGTTGGGTGTTTGGGTTTCTGGAGAGTGGAGAGGAATTAAAACAAAACCTTAAGCAATTTAATGAAACTCAGGAAAAGGGAGTTTCTCCCTCATGTTGATTTAGCCTCTTAGTGGACCCATCAGGACAGCTTACCTCACCAACAGAATAATGGCAAAAGGCTTCATATACATTAGCTTTATCATAGCTTTGTTTTAGAATTCTGCTTACAGAATGACTAATTGTGGAATTGTGGCATGACTCAGGAATAGTGAATATTTAACTAAGCATTTCATCTGGTTGTCAAAAACTTCATTTTCAATTTAAAACACCCTCAAAAGGAGGAAACCAAATGCCCTCTACATACATGGATAGAGTCTTAGTATATATTACCCAAAAATTATTATAATTGGTATTACAAAGGAAATATTTGGCAAAAGAAAAATATGTCGTAGTATTTTTAACTGACAATGATCTTTTTAATTAAAAGTTCCTTGTCTATCACATAGAAATCATGTATATTTTGGGGGCCGGGCGGTGGCGCTAGAGGTAAGGTGCCTGCCTTGCCTGCGCTAGCCATGAATGGACCGCGGTTCGATCCCCCGGCATCCCATATGGTCGTCCCCCAAGCCAGGAGCAACTTCTGAGCACATAGCCAGGAGTAACCCCTGAGCGTTACCGGGTGTGGCCCAAAAACAAAAAAAAAAACAAACAAACAAACAAAAAAAGAAATCATGTATATTTATATACATATATGTATATAGTTACGATTTTTGAGGAGGAAAGAACAGGAAAAATCATCCAGTCTCACCGACTTTGACATTTCTCCCCATTTCATGTCCTCTATTTGTTTTCTTCACAAAGTAGTGCACTTCATCCCATACCATCATTTTCATGTGTAGACTTTTAATTCCTTTCTATACATAACACCCCCCAGAACCTATGTTAGCAGAATCTAACCCTCAATTAAGCTCAAATCCAAGCAACAACTAATTCAAAAGAAATTTAGCAGGTACTATATATGTGCCTCAAGTGTGTGCTCAGTATATCCAATATTAATTCTGTTCCCCTAGTAAATCCTTATTTCTAAGAGCACAATTAGTCCTGGCCTTTTTCTGCCCCCCCCTTAAAACAAGCACTCAGACAACAGCTATATCATCTTCCTATAACTCCAAATCTATCTTTGTGTTTTCAGTGGTCATTCCTCTTAAGGGCTGTTTCTGTTGCTATAGTATCTTTTTTTAGTATACAATACCCATGTCATCTCTCAAATTTATTCCTATAATTATCCTCTTCATCAATATTTTCTGTTGAATCACTCCTTTCATCATACATATCATTTGTCTTTTAAAAACAGCTTTCCTTGATCTTTGGTCCCCTCAAGTATTGTTCTATTTTTATGTACCCCATTCTAGTAGAACTCCCTCTAGAGAGTTTGTCTCCTTTGTTCATTTTTTTATATTTCTTATATTCATTAATGAAATTCAAGATGATTTTCTTCTCTATACCATCATCACAAATACATATAACCTCTGTGTTTTTAAAAACAGGACTTATTTTTTTCCTTGGTGTCTGGACAGTTTCTGAGACATAAGACAACTCTACCTGGAGCAATGTTCTCATTTGGCTTCTAGGAAACCCTGTTTGGAACTTTAGTTTACTTACAAATAGTTCTATTTGCCATCTTTAAGTATGATCAGAATATACATCTGCTTTTAAAGATACTTGTTTGTAGAATAGATTTAAAAAAAAACAAAACAAGGAAATTGATCTGATCAAATCTTAATTAAGGAAGTAAACACTGAAATGTTAAAAAAAAAAAAAAAAGAAAACCCCACAAAATGTTCAGTGGGGACTGGAGAGATGACATAGTGAGTAGGCCATTTGCCTTGGGTTTGATTCCTAGAATCTCGTATGGTCCTCGATCCTGCCAGTAGTAATTTCTGATTGCAGAGTCAGTAGTAACCCTAAATGCTGCTGGGTATGGCCCCCAAACAAAACAAGTTAAGAATTTGTCCTTTTCTTGCAGAATTATTAAGAAATGGAATTCCATTGCCAGGACATTGCTCAGCAGAAATCACACATGTACAAAACATTTACATTATTCACAGATTGGGGAAGCTGCCACTGTATATGTCAGGACAATCATTTCTGGAGGATGTGCACAAGCACATAAAGTAATGAAATTTAAAGAATATAATTACATGAGATTTCAGTATTGCTGTAATTACCATTTTCTTCCTCTACTACTGCAGAAATATGCCTGGACTACTTTATTTCCCTTCTTTCCCTTCCCTCTGGTTTTCCTGTAATATTTTTATTGCAGAGTTCATCAGATACTTCTTTTTAGACTAAAAGATGTTGCACTTCTGGAGCCAGTTCTGCTACTTAAGCACTCAGTAGCCCATTAACCATCTCACTCTTCCATAAGACACACTTAACTGCCGAACATTTTGAGTGAAAGTGATTTGAGCATGCAGAAGGAAATCCAGGGGGACAGGCAGGGCAGGGAGTAGGGGAGAATGTAACAACCACAGATGAAAAATTCCACTAACTCAGATTTGGTCCTCAGAAGTTCTGGTTCTGTTTTGAGAACCCCTGAGACCTACCCAGGGGAGAACTTTTATTTGAGATCATGCAAGGAAATAAACATACCTGATCTTTGGGAAACACTTTTGGTAAATGAAGCATTTTATAAGCTGCCATTCTGATAATGAAAGGATCTAAAATTCTGATTTGATAGGGCTTATAGATGAGGTTTAAGGCTGGTTTCTTCCAAAAACCCTTAATGTTCTGAAATAAATAGAAAAATAGTTATGTATTTCTTTTTTTTTTTTTTCATGGAAGAAAAGGTAATTGGAAGTTCAGTTTGCCAACTTACTATTTTGTCACCTGTCAACAAGCTCCATAGCCACCTTAAATCAGATGGCTTAAAAGCAATAAGAATTACTGTAGTATTAGGATCATAATGATTGGGATCTGAAAAAACAGATTCTGGATAAAAAAGTCGGAAGGTTGTCCTTTTCCCAACGTCTTCTTCATGTCCTAAAATAGGACCGTCATTCATTCTGTGGGTAAAGCACACAAAATGCACAATAAGTACCATGTCCATCATAGTTATCACAGATTTCAAAGTTGAGTATCAGCCTCATATGGAAGGTACCAGGTAATCATTTGTTCATATAGAACTGTCAAAGACATTACTCCCTAACAGCAACTGCTTGGTCTAAGGCATACATGTTTTATTTTTTTGACCATTAATTTGAGCCCTTCATAAATTAGTAATACCCCTAGTAACAATGAAGATTAAATAGAACACATATGGAAACAAAGAACAATGGAGAACTAATGTTGAGAGTTTGGAAGCCAACCAGACAAATCCCCTTAGATTTGCAGTAAAGGGCCTTCTAGTCTAAAATCTATACTTACAAGGTTACAGTCATGTATCACAGGGATATGTTTAATGGTGTCATTTATGGCATATCGTTTAAGGCAATGCAAACACCCACCAAAACTTCAGACCAAAATAAAATAACTGTATAATTGCTATATTACAATCAAGCACAGCCAAATGAATATCTGTCACTAGAGTGAATTAAAGAACTACAAACGGTCTTCTGTGTATACTCTGCTGAGTTTAAACATGCACTATTTATATGCACATTGTGAAGACATGCTATTAAAAGAAAAGCTTTGTTTCCAAAACAGTGTCACTTTAGAGGAGAAACATTGTCTACCCTTTGACACAGTTCTATGTAATATAAAAAAAGTTCTACAAACGCTTGAAAAATTACTTTCATAATGTTGGCCTCCTGGCATTCACACAAGGGTTTTCTATGGCTCCGAGATGGTGAACCTATGGCACTCGTGCCAGCAGGCCTTGCAGCTGGCACGCAGGAAGATCCGCAATTAAGATATGCGGCGTGTGCCGCATAGTTTTTAGATACTAAAATCTTGTTATTAAGGTTTAATTGACGTGCTGGCACTTTTGAGGAAATTCTTTGGTTTTGTATGACAGTTTGGGCACTTGGGCTCAGAAAGGTTAGTCATCACTGCTAGTCATCCAATTTTAAGAATATAAGAAACTATAAGAAATTTGTGTGAGTCAAAATAGTTTTCCAGATAAATTTTCACAGCTTCCTCAAAAGGGATAACAGAAAATGAGGTGATCTTCCTAGGCAATAACCCAGCAAAATCCATAGGCACTAGAAGGTCTCCCTAATGTACTGCCCCAGAGTGCAAGCTATTCCTACTCTTCAAAAGACTATTTAAAACCAAAGTGCACCCAATGTCCCCAGCTGACAACCTCAACCCAACCTTTCAATGAGGAAGTGGAAAAGTCCTTTTTTCTGCCACTTAACATCTGTCGGAGGACAGGCAGCTATAGCCACAATTCTAGTTTGTATTTTTGTTTTCCCTTCATCATACTAGCTTTTCACTCAAATAATTTCCAACAGTTTATTAATTAATATGCTATAGGATCTCCTTTTTTTAAAAGGCATACAAGACAAAATTCTGTGATTCCATAACCATCTCCATGCCTCAACTTCACAATAAACTGTCATGAGTTGCCTATACTGGATTTTCCACTTAACCTCTCATCCTCTCAACTCTACTTACTCTTATTTACCCTCACTTATCAAGTTTACTTTTCTCAAGCAGTTGGATTCAACTTGCCAACCTAATGGTCTTGGTTTTGTCTTACAGGGCTTCTCACCAGCACTGGCCATAGTCAGTCCCTCCCTGTCTTAAATACAAAGTGATCTAGTCTTCCTACCTTACTGAAGATATGTATGTCTCTTCTCCTTTTTTATTCAGTTTACTTTTAAAGGGATATCAAAGTCACACCTTGATGTCTTGGGAGAGGGAAGAAGCATATATTGCTGAAGATCATACAGGCCTTACATATGTAAGTCATACGTATAACTCAAGCCACATACCTAGCCCAGACTTTAAGTGTTGAATATTCTGAGTCAGCTAGGGCATTCTCCATCATTCCCTGATTAAATTCATCTAGCTCATCATTTAAATACAGCTTAGAAGCCACTCATTATCATCAAGATTTTATTTTACCAGTCCACTTGACTTTCCAGTGTTAGGCTAATACATATCTAATACTAACATATTAATACAGAAAGTGATTCTCTGAAACCAGCTAGGACCCTAGTTTCCTTGAACTTAATAAATGATACCAGGGGCCAGCAAGACAACTTAAGTGTTTATGCACAGATTTGGCATATGCAAGGCTAAGTTCTAAACCCAGCACCACATTACCAACACCCCTTCCCCCTCTACACACATATACACTGCCTATATACCACTGATACAGTTCTGATAGACCTCAAGCACCAACCCCCCTCAAAAAAAAATTATACCCAACTAGGAGCTTCTAAGCACTACTGGAGAAGGCCCATTTTTGTGTTCTTTTTTATGTTTTTTTTGTTTTTGTTTTTTTGTGGTTTTTGGGTCACACCCAGCAGTGCTCAGGAGTTATTCCTGGCTCCAGGCTCAGAAATTGCTCCTGGCAGGCACAGGGGACCATGTGGGACGCCGGGATTCGAACCGATGACCTCCTGCATGAAAGGCAAATGCCTTACCTCCATGCTATCTCTCCGGCCCCTAATTTTTGTTTTTAATAGTTCTATTATCCAGCTAATCTTTCAAGTTCAAAATATATGAAAGTCATCAACAGATCCTAATGAATACCTCTAAATCATGTCTCAGTCTATCAATTTATCTTATTTGTCATAATATTTTTTCCAAGTCACAATACCTGAATAAAATGACTGCTTTCTTACTATCCATGGCTATGCCACAGCCAGACTATGTTAGAAACATAATCAGGTGCTGGAGAGCTAGTACAGGGTTAAGCACTTGCCTTCCACATGCCTTACAATGGTTCCATTCCCACCATTGCATATGGTTCTCTGAGAACTGCAAGAGTGATCCCTGAGCACAGAGCTATAGTATGCCCTAAGTACTACTGGATGTACATCCAGGTAAACATATATTTTAACATATTTAAATATATTTATAAATATATATGAGATCTCATTGTTCTCTTATTTAAAATTCTTCAGAAGTGTCTCGTATTTAAGATCCAAGTTTCCGATCATTTATAATTTTTTAACTTTTTTTTAACTGTTTTTTTTATGTTGTCTTTCAAAACCAGGATTTAATCTCCAGACTGTACAGTGAAAATTATTTCTGCTTGAATTGGTATGCTCTAATCTTCATCTGCCTAGAATTATATAACTTGAGTCCAGCTAAGTGTCTCCTTAGAGTGAAAGTGCTTTACTCATCCATTCCCAAGTAATGATTCAGCCTTTTAGCAGTTTTTTAATTGTATGGCATTTAAAATTACATCTTACTTAATTACTGTCTTTCCTTTTATAGAATGCAAGCTTCAGAGAAAGCAAGAACAAAAGCATTGCTTTTGTTTTTATCTTTCATATCTTTTAAAATTAAAAATACATGATTAACTTTTTATTACAGTTTAACGTGGTTAATTAACTTTTTGTATTAGTTTATTTTGGTATATACAGTTCCATCACTACCACCAAAGTATCCAAGACCCTCCATGAATCTCCATTTATTACATCCAGGCCATTGTCATTTCTTTCTTTCTCCCCACCACTTATCAGATAGTCTCAAGTCTGTGACCTGAGACCAAGGGTTTGTTTTCATTTGATATGATTTATTCCCTTATTTCTCTATATACTATAAATAAATGCAATCATCTAGTATCTATTATCTGCCCTCTGACTTAACTTTCCTTCAACTTGATACCCTTAGTTCCATCCAAGTTGCTCTGACTTACATAATTTCATTTTAAGAATATTTTTCTTATTTATTGTTATATCTATTGCAGCTAGCATATTCAAGAAACTAAACTAAGAGCTGCTAAATGAATTACCTGAAATCTATGCCTGCTCTAGCCAATTGTAGGAGGAAAGGAGAAGGTGTATAATGTCTTAAACATATAAAGCAAGTCCTTTTTCTTTTAAAACATAAAATGGGCAACCAAGTGAAGTAGAAAGACAAATACCAGATGCTTTTATTCAGATGTGGAATATAACAAACCAACGTCTGTAATGTACTTCATTTCAAAGTAATAAATGTCCATTTAAAAATATTTAAATGTTCTTGGGGCTGGGGCAGTGGCGCAAGCAGTAAGACATCTGCCTTGCCCACGCTAGCCTAGGACAGACCACAGTTCGATCCCCTGGCATCCCATATGGTCCCTTAAGCCAGGAACGATTTCTGAGCGCATAGCCAGAAGTAACCCCTGAGCATCACTGGGTGTGGCCCAAAAACAAAACAAAAAATTGAAATGTTCTTCACCTAACCAACCACCTGACTAAAGTTTAACATAAGGTTTCCTTGAGAAGGGAAAGGGAAATGGAGGGCAGGGTGAAGGTCTGCAGTGGAGGGTCTCTGATTTTTGAGTGGTGAATGTGATGTAATAGCATACATTTAGAGACGTGTGAACCAATACTCCTAAAATATAAACAAGTATCAGCCAACATTACCATAGTAAAAATGAGCTTTAAAAATAGAGTTCGTAAATATTATTTTGAAATAATCCTAGGTAAGCAAATAGGAAATATATATTTACCTTATTATTACATCATAGGAGTCAATTTTTTCTCCTAAAGACTTATTCTTCAAAATTCCTCCATTACCAATGACAATACACTTTTTACATGGTACACTGTTGAGTAAATAGACAAATAAAAGATTAAGCCATATGTTACCAAATTGAAAAACATCAATAATCTGTCTATATATTCAGGACCCAAATGAACTTGTTATATAAGTAAAAAAAAACAAAACAAAACAAAACAAAACAAAAAAACACAGAATCACTTGTAACACAGAGATCTGAGGATTAATTATAAAGATAAAAGATCCAAAAATGGAAAAGTATATCATCATTATCAGTCCAAACATGTTCTCTCATTTAATTCTCATAATAACCCATTACAGAAAGTTCTATATTCCCATTTTTAGAAATCAGGAGGTTTAGAAAACCTGTTGGTAATATCTTAAAAGTCATACTACAAAGAGACAGAACCAGGAATTCGACCAGAACATTTGGACGACAAAAACACCCATTGACAATGGATCTTGCATTTTACTACTAAGTGAATTTTACCTGAACTATTCTGTTTCCACCAGCTTCCTCTATTTCCCTTTGATTCTAGCTCTGAGTTACTGTTGATTCTTTGAGTATGAATTTAGACCAGCTGAAATTGGGTGGGAAAGTCCAGCTTTTCTTGACATTACATGTATTTCCTTTAATTTCTCAAATATGTGATGGCTCCTGGAGCTAGTCCAACATAAGTCAGAAGTTCACTCTGTGTTCCTGGCAAAAATGTTGAAAATGGGACAGGAAGGAAACTTTTTGTTCTAGTTTGTATCTGCTTAGGACCATATGGATTATGTACCATCGGCTATCAGCAACCATGGCCCTGGCCCATCTACCTACAGGAGTCAGGGAGAGGCTTTATGATACCTCGAATCAACCATTGCCTGAAATGAAAGGCCTAAACCCAAGCCCTTTAAAGAGTACAACATTCATGCTGACCTGGGATTCTCAGCCTTGATTCCTGACTATCTGACCCCCAGTAACCTAAAGCATGCCTAAGGAAGATCTAGAGAAACACCAGCATTTCCCCAGAGGTTCTTAATCTAGGGGGAAAATTTTTTGACCTACAAGCCTAATATTAGAAGTTGATGCCAAATGAAAGCTGGGCTGAGTCCCAAACACTACCAATTCCTTAATTGCTTTTTAACAATAAACTGACAGGCAAAACCTCAGTATTCACAGAACTTCACATTCAGGGAACTTCCCCTTACGAATTGAGAAGGATTATAGGTGGTCATGTCGCAACTTATTTGTGGGCACAAGAGCATCATAATACGAAAAGTCCCCACCTGTCATAATAGCCTCATCCCTGGTCCTTACTCAAGACTTCAAGGTGCTGGGCCTGCTTTTGTGCTCTACAAAGACTCCCACTCAACACAGAAAAGGGCAAGTTGAAACTAACAGATTCTTTTACAGGGACCTAAAGGTGCCACTGTTTTGGTTCCTATGTCCCCTCTCTCCATCCTCTTCACTCTGATGGTTCCAGGAGAGTGAAAAATTCTAATCCTTACTAACCCTTACTCAAGAGAGCTCCAATTCTAAAGTCACTTTATAGTTCAGTGGGAAGTTCACTTTCATTTTTCAATTCTGTCAGCCCTCTAGGGCCAGAGGAAAAATAGGAAAAATTTACCAATGACTCAGTTTGAAAAGAATTCTGTCAATGACTTAACTTTCCTTCCTGGTAGGAGATATTGAAAAGACACACATTTTATTGAGGATTACATTTGACATTAAATACTTTATAAGTGTCCCTATCATTACTATTTGGCTAGAATTCTCAGTATCCCCAGACATTTGGAAAGTATGTCCTGGTTCTGATACCTGGTGTGAATCTCACACCTCATATTTCATTCCTTTCTTCCCAAGCATATTTGTGATTTATCATCACTGACTTCATCCATCTGGCCTGGTTTATAACTTCCTCTATTTCTTTATGTATAAATGAGTAACTTCCTGTGTCTTTTGGGTGATTGGATAACTTCATCATTTTTCATTAACACAATCTTCATGCACATACTGCTATAATCAAAACTGAGTCCCTAGAAATAAGGCTGATTTCATTTATTCTTCATCTTCCCACCTAAAACCTGACTCACGTGCTATGCTTTTAGTCACTGTTAATGGAAAATCCGCAGAGCTGCTGAAATTGTAAAGGTAAGAGTTTATACATCCCCCAGGTGAAAGGCATGTTTCGCCTTTCATTAATTTTAGTATTGCCAAGTGTGTTACTAATCCAGAGAGGAAATCCCAAAACTACAGTGAAAGTAAAACTCAATTTTTCAGTATAATACCTATTTACCCACAGATCTGTGCTCTCTCTGTTTTGAATGCTTTTTGGCATTCCTATCACCTATCAGGAACATCTTATACATTAAAATATATCAGTTCATTTAAAGTGGGTACCACTCTCAAGGAGATGCCATTGGTTATATTTTTATTGCCACTGCCACTATGTCTTGCAAGCAGAGCCCATCACTATAAACAAGAGTGATCACAATCCTCTGCCAGTGACTGATCTTGAGGTGGCCATAGGTAAATCTGTTCCTGGCAATAATTGTGAGATCTATTAGAAATTTTAGGAAAGGGGCCGGATAGGTGGTGTGAAGTGGTAAGGCATCTGCCTTGCTGGCGCTAGTCTAGGATGGACCGCAGTTCTATCCCCCAGCGTCCCATATGGTCCCCCAAGCCAGTGATTTCTGAGCATATAGCCAGGAGTAACCCCTGAGTGTCAATGGGTATGCCCACCCCCCAAAAAAAAAGAAATTTTAGAAAAGACTCTTTATTCCCAGCAAAAGAACAGTTTGAATGAAGCACTTTCATCAACCACTTTCCTTCTGTTCTATATTGACACAGTCATAATAGATATAAGAAGAGTAGGCAGAAAAAAGCAGGGGTCTGATAACATTAACCATACTACTGAGCCATTAACTCAATCCCGTAATCAGAGCCTTTCCATGCTGACATGCAGGCTCTCAGAGCTGAAGTATAGGGTATGCTATTCAGATAGCTATAGGCATGGTTTTGAATTTCCTAGAGTGGTATAACCCTGGTATAACCCAATCAACTGCCATGGCCAACCAACCCTAGAAGATGAAACTACAAACCTACAGCCCCTACAACTATTCTAACTCTGAGGAAGGTTCATAAATGGAAAGCACATAACTGTAAACTGTGCAAAAGGACATAGCCCAGAAAAAATATTCAACTCTTTATTTTAACTTTTGTTCTGGGGGCATAATCTATGGTTCTCAATGGTTGCTTCCAGCAGTACTTGGGAGATCATATGATAACAGAGTTCCAATTCTGCATGGGAAGCATGTGCTCCAACCCTTGGGCTATCCTCCTGTGCCTTGACCAGTATTTGAAAATCACTCTTAAGATGATTTTCAATCATCCCCCAATGCCCTATGATAATACTCAATGGTCTGTTTGGAGACTTGATCGTTCTGGTTCTGCCGTTCTACACATCTGGGCTCTTGGGCTTAGTGACTCATCCTCTATACTTCTATATACCTCTTTGTGAAGCAAGGGAATTGCTAAGTTGTTGAGTGTTGTTTGCTCTTCTGTTTTGACTATTTCCTCTGGCACAGGTCCCAGCATTTCTCTATCTTTATACCATCAGCAGACCACAACACTTGCTGCAAACAGGTAGCAGCTGCCACATTAATACACACATATAATAACATCAGGAGGTAGAATCACAGCATCCCCTTGCCCTCAAGTTCACTTCCTGGCTGAAACTGCTACCATGTGCAAAAACCATGCAAAGCCAAGGCTAGTTTAGGTAGTGAGGCAGGCATTGAAATTCTTAGACCTTTTAGAGAGTAATGTAGATAAACACATTTCTATATCTTAAGATCTCAGTAGAAGTTCTTGAAGGCCATGCTCACATCCTAACTGCAGGCCCATCTGTTCCCTAATATCCTAACATCCTTGAGTTCTATGGATGAGTAATCAGGAAGTGTTCACATATCCCGTCCACTTACCAGGCATGAACAAACTTAAAACACAGGTGCTTCTAGTAACTAAAAATTTTGCATAGAGTTACCCTATAACTATCTATTCAGGGACTCCAGTATTCTTTTTAATATTCATGCTTGTAGAATGAAATGATAGTGGTAGGGACCCTGTTTGTGCATTTTAAGCAAGAGCTGAGGTTTGGGGGTTCCTAATTTCTGCTGCCCTGATATATAAATGTGTTGTTTGTCCCAATGAACAGGGAGCAGAGTATGAGTTGGATAAACATTTTGTTTATCTAATTCAGTCACTGTTGCCTACTTTTAGGCACTTGAACTTCTGTATTACATTTTATGAGCATTCAGCGTACATGCATTTTATGGTCATCTCAGATGAAAGCTTTTTATTTTGAAATAATTCTAGAATCTTAGGAACTTACAAATTTAGTGTGGCCAAGTCCTGTTTGCCCTTTACCCTACTTCCCCCAGTGATTGCAGTGATGTAACCATTAACCATTAACAGCTACAGAGGCTGACACTGTTATAATATGCATGTAGATTTAATTCCACTTCCCTCTTTTACATAAAGTCAAATTTAGAAACAACTTGCTCAAGGTCACAGTGTGGGTAGGACTGACCATTTTACTCTGTTTCTTCACAAATGCTGAGCTCCTTTTACTTATGCCCTTTTCTGATCACCTGCCGTAACTTCCCCCTACGAAAGCTCATTTTTTTCTTTTTTTTTTTTTTTAAGAAGTAGAAAAATATATTAGAAAGTAGAGGGAAAAAAAGGAAAAGAACCTCCTATGTGTGCCCATAGGACTAAGTTTGTTATTTTTCTTTTTCTTTTTTTTTTAAAGATTCTCAATTATTGTGGGCCCGGAGAGATAGCACAGCGTTGTTTGCCTTGCAAGCAGCCAATCCAGGACCTAAGGTGGTTGGTTCGAATCCTGGTGTCCCATATGGTCCCCCGTGCCTGCCAGGAGCTATTTCTGAGCAGACAGTCAGGCCCCTGAGCAACGCTGGGTGTGGCCCAAAAACCAAAAAAAAAAAAAGGATTTTCAATTATTGTTTATTTCTATTTGTTTCACTGTTTCTTTGTCTTACAAAAGCCTACAGAAGTAAGGAAAACTATCTGCAGGCTATTTATAAACTGTGTGAGGATTAAGTTCTATATATAAAAAAAATAAAACTTTCAGCTTACTAAACTAGGATGAATTCTCCTGAAACATGTCAGCTAAAATGGTCTGCAATACAATGATAAAAGGAGAACATGGGTTTCCACTAACAAGTACTTTTAACAATGCATTCACTGCCAAATGAGCTAGTTAAAAAAAATAGAAATGTTGGGGCCGAAGCAATAGCATAGCAGATAGGGTGTTTGCCTACCCCAACATCCCATATGGTTATCCAAGACTGCCAGAAGTAATTTCTGAGCTCAGAGCTAGGAGTAACCCCTGAGCACTACCAGGTATGACCCAAAACACTTGAAGAAAAAAAAAGGAAATTTTCAAGTGCCTTGGACAGACTCAAATCTACAAAAGTAAAAATATTGCCATAGTTTTCAGCAACATACTGATAAATCCTACAAGTTCCTAAAGTCATTTCAATAAACTATACCTTGATTTCTCATCAAATTTCTAGCTTAAGAAGAAACTGGTGAAGCTGGGCTTCTCGGCTGTTGTACAAAAGCAAACGACACAGAAAGCATTACTTCACTTTGAAAATCATCCAGAATGGATAAAAGTTCAGTAACAACCTTTTCCAATACAATGCTGCCTGCAGAGCTACAAGTCTGCTAACAGCAGTTTCAGGCAAGTTCAAGTATATAAGCCAAAAACTAAAGAGAAAAAAGTGGAGGAAACAGGCACCAATCCTTTTAGTTCTTCAGTTAAAATATCAAGAGTTTGTAGACTAAAAGTAGACAGTATATAAAACTGAAGTAAAGGACATCAAAATGTCAAGAATATAAAATGTTTGTACCACACTGAAAACAAAAGTTCTTGATGTCTAGTAACAGAAATTTTGCCTAGAGTCATTCTAAGTGGAACGTTGACCAGCACTCCTAGGCAGTTCTTTCATTTGTTATACCTACTTACTCTTCTGAATAATTATGACTGATGCAATAATCAAAATGATGCCTCTGACCCCTTCAGATATTCTAAATGCTTTTCCAAATAAAAGAACGGTCATAAAATCTCTAAATCTTGGTGTTAGACTGCATTACAGAACAAATATTTCAGTATTCTAGGCTCAGTGAGAACTCTATTAATCTTATACTTGGCAGAATATTCCATTCTCCCAATAATATTAATGGGTAGATATTATTGTACAATCAAAACCAAAACCAGAACAAGTTCTTAGAGTCTGTTTTATCATTAAACATTCCCAACCAGTTCTCTTCAATGCTGTTTCCATGTAGTTGGGACATTTCATAGAAAAATTAGTGTTTTCCTCATGAAGACCAGATATCCAAACCCTTATGTTGGTAGGATTAAATAGCATGTTTCAGTTGCTTTCACATGTCTCACATGGTTCACTCTCCTTGGTCATTTTTCTATGAGAATATGTTCAATTTTGGGTCCAACTTTAAGTTTCTGTAGAAGATTTCAATTCTGCCTACTCTCGGCCTTCCCTTTAAGGACTTGGAAATGGAAGATAGTGCGGTTCTTTTAGGCCATCTGCCAAACAGGGGACTCCAAGTCTTTTGGGGTAAGTTTGACTAGCAATTTTCAGGAACTCTTCTGCTGCATCAAGAGCAATCAGACGGTCCACCACAAAGAGGTATCTCTCTGAGAGTTCCCAACTTGTTGGGAAAATATTAGTCTCTTCTGCTAGTTTTAACAGTATCTCTCGAGCTTTCCTGGTGTTTTTAGAATCACTGATGGTGCTGAGTTTTGTCACTGACAACAAGGAGTCAGCTTCCTTTTGAAAACCTAAATCTTCTAAAATGTGCTTCCAACGATTTCTCACTTCCCTTCGAATCTGTCGCAGAGTGTAGATATCATAGTTGAGTTTTTGCCACTCCTCAGAGTCTTTGGCCTGTTGATTGTGAACAAAAATTAAGTTGTATAGTACTCGGTCATCATCTGCCTCCGTGTGCGACACATCATGAGGCATGCTCCACAAATTCTTCTCATCATCTCTTGCCAGAGTTGAACCAAATGAGGAATACAGATTGTTACTGATCAAGGGCTCCTTCTCGGGCATCCCAGGCTCCGGGTCCAGGCACTTGCACCGACAACAGCTACACACGGATCTCAGCCAGTCCCGCAGCCCCATGGGGAGCGAGGAGCCCCTGCGCATCACGCCGCGGCCGCGGTAACGGACGAAGCTGCGGACAGAACGCGTGGCAGGCAGTGCAGCCCGGGCTAGGCACTGCCTCGCGCTCCCCAGCGCCTGTGTTTTGTTGGGGGCGCGGGCTCTGCTCGGACTTTTTCTCTCTTTCTCTCTCTCCTTCTCGTTTGTTATTTTCAAGATAACCTTTTCTAACTTCTAGAGAGTTTCATAAATGGAAAAACATGGGGGGGAGGGGAAACTACAATTTTGCCCTGATAAATTAAAAAAAAAATTTGCCACATCAACCCCCCCTCCAATTTTTTTGCTTTTTTTTTTCTTTTAATTTTATTTATATTTATAGCATCTAGATAGGGGCTCCTGCCTGTTTTTTTGTTTTTTTTTTTTTTAACAGAACCATAGAACATGAATCATCGTGTTCTGTCTCATTTCTATGCCTTCCTACAAATTGAGAAAGAAAAAGTAATGGGACCCATGGGGCAAGTGATCTCAGGAGCACTGAATTGAAATAAAAAATGGTCAAACCTAAATACCCAAACCCAAAGTCAATGACAATAGAATCAAAGACCAAAGCTACAAAAAGCTATACACAAAAAGGACCTCTTCCACTAGCAGTCCAGTGTTCTAAGGGTGAAGGTAAAGGATGCATGCTGGGAACTATGGTGGAGGGAGGTCAACATTGGTGGTGGGAATGGCCCTAATTCATTGGCACTATGTATCTTGAATACAACTGTGAAAGACTTCTAATTCTCATTGGTCTCTATAAAAATTATTTAAAAAGTGGTTTGTCTTTTCCCATTAACTGTTTTTCATTAGCTAAAGGTAACATGGCAGCATACTATTATAAATATAATGTGTGATATTGTAGTAGTATTACTGAACTGTTCAGTTTATTATTTTTATAAATGTCTTAATTTTAAGTACTGTGATTTACAGTTCTGTTAATGATACATTTTTTTTGGGGGGGTTTTTGGGCCACACCCATTTGACGCTCAGGGGTTACTCCTGGCTATGTGCTCAGAAATCGCCCCTGGCTTGGGGGGACCATATGGGACGCCGGGGGATCGAACCGCGGTCCTTCCTTGGCTAGCGCTTGCAAGGCAGACACCTTACCTCCAGCGCCACCTACCCGGCCCCTAATGATACATTTTTATGTGTAGTTTTTGACACCCAGTGCTGAAACACTATGTTAAGATAGGTTTTTTTAAGTTTATATATTCATTAATTAATAGATTGGTTTTGGGGTCCCACCTGCTGATGTTCAGGGGTCACTCCTGACTCTGTGCTCAGAAATCGCTCCTGGCAAGCTCAAAGGACCATATGGAATGCTAGGAACCGAACCAGGTCTGTCCTGGGTCAGCCACATGCAAGGCAAATGCCTTACTGATGTGCTATCTCTCTGGCCCCATGTCAAGACATAGTTAAGACATATGCTAAACTGGTTCCTTTTGGACTTGATAGATATTACAGAGATTAAGGTACTTGCCTTGACTACAGCAAACCTTGGTTCCATCCCTAGCAATGCATAAAGTTGCCCAAGCCTGACCAGAAGTGGTCTCTGAGCACAGAACCAGAAATAAGCCCTCACTACTGGGTATGGCACATAAACAATAAATAAATAGATTCCTTTTATATTATGTGAGTTTTACATTATAACAAAACTTTGGTCAACTATTTTTTTACTTTTTCTCATACTGAAAATAACCTGGCTCAGAAGAAGAGAGAAGGTCACTTAGAACATTTAAAGTATCTATGATCTTCAGGATGAGAGTTAAGAAAAATATGTTTTTCTTCTTTATTAATGTCAGCCTAAAGAAGAGCCTATTAGAATTTAGTATTTTTTTTTAATTGAGTTCAGTTTGGGGGCCACACCCAGGACTGCTTAGAAGTTACTCCTGGCTCAGCACTCAGTGCTCACACCTGGTGGTGCTCAGTGGATTCTTCATGGGGATCCAATGAGTGTCAGCCAAGAGCAAGACAAGAACCTTAACCTCTGTACTATCTCTGTAGTCCATGACTATGTATTTTATTTTGTTTTGTTTTGGGGCCACACTCGGTGTCTCTCAGGGATTACTCCTGGCTCTGCACTCAGAAATCACTCCTGACAGGCTGGGGGGACCATATCGAATGCTGCAAATCAAACTGGGATCAGTACCGAGTTGGCCACGTACAAGGTAAATGCCCTGCCACTGTGCTATCATTCTGACCCCATGGCTACATATTTTTAAAAGAAAAAAAGCTAACATATATTCTCCATGATTTTTTACATGTACTCTATGTTCTTGTTCAATCTTACAAAAGAATTAAAAAATCCTAATAAAAGTTGTTTAAGGCTTAAGTTTCATGAAATAATTAGGATCTTTGTAGTCCTGAACATCATAAAGAGCCCATCAAGAAGAATACGTAATTCCTGAATCTCCTCCTCTGACCACTTCAAATGATGTACAGTTTCAGAATTCTACTTGTGACATAGTATTTCCTGTTGATTCTCTACTTGTTAAAATTGAGGGGGAGGTGCAGGATATCAGAAGAACATATTTCTTGGCTCTAACAACAGTTTTCTCATCCTTACAATGAGGGAATAGGACTAGCAAATGTCTATCCTGTCTGCCTTTGAACATCTTTATGCTTTCATTGCTTTGTTTTTTTAGTGTATACAACACAGTAAAAACAGGTTAGGTTCAGTTATTAGGAATATTTAAAGATTAGTTTACCAGCCTCACTATTAGCCTGACCTTGACCTGCAGGGTCACTGCTCAGAAAATTCAGAATATAAAGGAAGTGGCCAGAGTGGTAGCACAGCGTTAAGGAATTTGCCTTGTACACGACTGACCCAGGATGGATGTAGATTTGATTCCCGGCATCCCATATGGTCCCTCGTGCCTGCCAGGAGGGATTTCTGAGCTCAGAGACAGGAGTAACCCCTGAGCACCATGGAGCACCCCCCACCAAAGAAACCTCAACAGAATATAAAGGAAAATTGCATTCTCTGTTCATATATATATATGTATATCTCTGTTCATATATATATATATATATATATATCAAAGAGACAAATAAGGGGCAGGAGTGATAATATAATGGGGAGGGTGTTTGCCTTACATGTGGCCAACCTGGGTTTAATTCCAAGCATCCCATATTGGTCCTGTAACCTGCCAGGAGTAACTTCTGAGCGCAGAGCCAGGAGTAACCCCTAACCACTGCTAAAGTTCCCCCTCAAAAAAGACAAGTAGAATATGAAAATAAAATGAGAGGCCAGAGTGGTGGCGCAAGTGGTAAGGTGTCTGCCTTGTGTGTGCTAACCTAGGATGGACCACGATTTGATTACCCAGTGTCCCATATGGTTTCCCAAGCCATGGGCGATTCTGAGCGCATAGCCAGAAGTAACCCCTGAGTGACACTGGGTGTGGCCCAAAAATAAAAAAAAAGGAAGAAAGAAAATGAGCAATGCACATAATACTGTCATATGATGCCATCCTTTCAGAAAACAGATGATTGCTACCACAAAATTAGGTGTGTGTGTGTGTGTGTGTGTGTGTGTTGGGGGTGATGGAGAGGACAGGCCAGTTTTTATAAACTGAAAATTTTTCTTCAAAAAGTAGATTTTTCCAAACAACATGAAAGGGGTGTATGATTGTAATTACAATTTTTTTTTGTTTTTTGTTTTTTTTTTTTTTTTTTTTTTTGTTTTGGGGCCACACCCGTTTGATGCTCAGGGGTTACTCCTGGCTATGAGCTCAGAAATCGCCCCTGGCTTGGGGAGACCATATGGGACGCCGGGGGATCGAACCGCGGTCCGTCCTATGCTAGCGCTTGTAAGGCAGACACCTTACCTCTAGCGCCACCTTCCCGGCCCCTGTAATTACAATTTTTGAGGACAGATTTTATGTGTTTATGCTAATCACTTCCTTTAGTGATTAGCAAAAAAAAAAAAAAAAAAAACTAGAATGATTTAAATGTCATTCCTCTCTCATAGAGGGTTTTGGCCAAACACACATACCTGTTCTCTTTTCACTTTCTGACCCACATTTTTTAAGGCAAATAAACTTATAAAAAGACTGCCTCAATTACTTTATTAGCATTATTTTAAAATAGGAAATAGATATCTATAAAACTTGCTGTCTCGGGGTCGAGAGATAGCACAGCAGTAAGGCATTTGCCTTCCATGCAGCCAACCCAAGACGGACGGTGGTTTGAATCCCGGCATTCCATATGGTCCCCTGTGCCTGCCAGGAGCCATTTCTGAGTACAGAGCCAGGAGTAACCCCTGAGCACTGCCAGGTGTGGCCCAAACAACTACAACAACAAAATGCTATCTCCAAAGATCTACAGCATCAGGGCAAGAGAGATAATACAGTGAGTAGGGTATTTATCTAGCACATGGAAAATTAGGTCCAATCCCCGACATCCCATTTGGTCCCCTGAGCACCACCAGGAGTGATCTCTGAAAGTAGAACCAGGAGTAAGCCCTAAAAAATTATGGGCCGTGACCCCAAAGCAAAACTAAACAAAAAGATCTACATCAATGAATTCTTTAAGCAGGTAGTTAGCCTGGTAGAACCAAACTGGACTTTAGAATCCCAAAACTTAACAGACACAGGAGAAGAAAATAGTAATAATAAATAAATAAAAAAATACTAATGAAGATTGCTAGTTGCCCTTTAGTTATCCAACTTTCTTTGTCCCTTAAAATAAAGCTTAAAAAAAAAGTTCCATAGCTTGTGGAATAAAGGTTATTTTATTTACAAGCTTCCACCTTGATGGCACTGAACATGGATGTGGGAAGAGCTTAGCTTTCAATTTACCAACTGGCTCTCTCAAACCAGTAGACATAATAGACTGTTAGATATGACCTCTGGGAAATGTTCTTAAAGAATAGAAGGGCTAGAGAAATAGTGCAGTGGATAGGGAACTTGCCTTGCATACAGCCAAGTCAAGTTCAATCTCTGGTATCACAAATGGTCTTCAATGCCCCACCAGGAGAGGACCCTGAGAGCACAGAATCAGGAGTAAATTCTGATCACTGCCAGGTATGAATCAAACAGTTTCTACCCACCCCCTACACACACACACAAACACACACACACACACACACACACACACACACACACACACACACACACACAGAGCAGCTATAATCTAAAATGAAAAATAGGTTCAAAAGGACATCTCAAGATTTAGCCAGTCTTCTATAATGAACAAGAATATAAACAAAACATAAAACAAGCAAGTTTCTGCCAATAAGACTTCCTCCAGCACAAATGGCTCAGGGCAAACTCCCCCAGGATCCCTTCAAGCCCTCTCCAGGAGAGATTTCTCTAACCTTGATTTTTAAGTGTGCTTTTTGTTTTGTTTTGTTTTCGTTTGTTTGAGAAATGGGGGGGGGGGGGTGGTGTGTGTGTCCTAGGCCATTAGAAAGACACGTGGCTAAAAAAAAAAAAAAATATTCTGCTTTCTTGAAGTTTATCTGAAATGTATATCTCAGATCTGGATGGATTGTTAATTTTTTTTTTTGTGATGTGCTGTGGGTTCCAGTCAATTAAAGAATGAGTTACTTGAAATTTAAGTTAAATTATGTGAACCCCTCAAGAAAGTCAATATATTATTACCTTCTATTTTCGAAGTCTAGCTTTTTCAACTATTCTTTCAAAAATCTCCCGGAAATAGGTTTTAACACACCTAACCAGCAATTTAGCCAAGCTGACTAACAAGTGTGAACTTATAAACGTGGGTGGCAATCTATTCATTCTGGGGTGTTATCCCAGGGTATTTTCCAATCACTCACTATGTGAAGGGCCTCCTACTCTACATTAACTAAACTCCAGTCTCTTGATAACTTCACTCTAAAGTGCTCCTATGCTATTAGCATATTCTAGGCCTCCTCACCTCTACCCATCACCTTCCAGCACAGGTGATGTTATTTGTTGTGGTTAATAATGGTGTGAGGGTGCCCACCCACACCCACACCCACACAAGCAAGCTCAGTAACAAAGAGTACATATGACTAAGTCAACAAAAAGTGAGGAAAGAGCCAGGTTGAGACACAGAGATAACAAAAGAGGTTCTGAAAGCAATCAAATAAAACTATAGTTTAGCACTCAAAGATCAGTCCTGGTAAGCTCAGGGGACTTTATGAGGTCCTGGGGTTTGAACCCAGGTCAGCTGCATGAAAGGCAAGTAACTGATCCACTGTATATTCAATTCAACTCCTAGAGTCTAGTTTTGTGATGGAGTCCATATTAAAAAAAAAAAAAACAAAAACTAAGTTACATAAAAGTATCCTGATAGTAGCTCACATTTATAGGATGATCAAGTATCTTTTAAATATTTGCAGATATTTATGCAGCACAAATATTTATGAAAAAATCAATATCATTAAACATCTAGGCACTGCAGATAGAACTATCTGGCTTGGTTTACTTTCATGTTTTACTAGTCTTATATAAAAATGACATGCTTTCTAGCTTTAATTTATTCATCTAAAATGGATATTATTAAGCATGCTTTGCAGCTAATTTGTACAATTTAGTATGCACTGATGTTAGCATTCAGCGTAAGAGCTGCATAAAATAGTTTATTAATGATCACTATGTAAACTTTATAAGTGAATATATTTTTAAAATAGAACATATGTAATTGCTATTATATGAATTGGAATTCACTACATGACTACATCAATGGTATAATTTTATATTACTATAGGTAATACAAACTGAAAAGAACCAACAAATACTACATAAATCATAATCTGGAACCCTATGATAAAAAAGTAAGACTAGGAATAAAATCTAGCTTTCCTGTAAAATCTGTTTGCATTTTTATGGTTCTCTATGCTTATCCTGTTTCTATTCCCTCTAGCACTTATAGAGGCTGGAGCAATAGCACAGTGGATAAGGCACTTGCCTTGAATGTGGCAGACCTAGGTTCAATCTCTGGGATCCCAAATGGTCTGCCAGAAGTGATTCCTGAGTGCAGAGTCAGGGTAAAGTTGGGTATGCAAAATAAATAAATAAATAAATAAATCAAAAAATAAATCAAAAAATAAACAAACCTAATAAATAGCATCTCTATTTTCTCAGTTAAGAAGGAAAATTGTCCTACTCCTGGAGATTGCTACTTACCTCATTCATTAGCTAAGTTTTGAAGTATAGGTTCAAACAGTGGAGAAACAAAGCCTACTTCAATAAATAAAATAAGTTTTTTTGGTTCAAGTTTATTTTATTCCTGAAGGGTTAAATTCACACTATAATTTTCAAAATTACCAACAAAATTATCTTTGTCAACCTGTATAAGCAAGCATTAGTTGCCTTCAGATATGCAAAATAATAATAATAAAGGGCGGGCCCGGAGAGATAGCACAGCGGCGTTTGCCTTGCAAGCAGCTGATCCAGGACCAAAGGTGGTTGGTTCAAATCCTGGTGTCCCATATGGTCCCCCGTGCCTGCCAGGAGCTATTTCTGAGCAGACAGCCAGGAGTAACCCCTGAGCACCGCCGGATGTGGCCCAAAAAGCCAAAAAAAAAGGGCAATTTCAGAAATCCAGTGTTAATGTAAAACAGAAAACTACCTTCACAAGTTGAGACTACATTTAGGATCACCAAGGCTGTAAACTAATGAACAGGGAATTTGAATTCAGTTCATTAGTATCAGCCACTTAAGAAAAGATGAAAATGATCTGACATCGAACTAGCTTTGCTCACCAAGACAATCTTCAAACTTCTGAGACAATCATTTCTTCAGCTTCTAAATTTTGTAGTTTATTTGAAGAGTAATAGACACAACAGCTAGAGGTTCTAGTTATGAAAAAGAGATCTGGAATTTTCTACAGCATTTTATATCTTGTGGGCACTTACTTTGAACACCTTAAGTTAAATGGTCAAAGGAAAACATGGAAATAAACTCACTTGTCAGATTCATCAAAGAGATCACAACTCTGGAGTTTTGAAAGTGCAATTCGAAAATATTCCGCTAGAAAACAAATAAGATATTATGAATAACAGATATTGTCACTTCTTAAGACTATAGTAAGTAATCTCGTTCTTCCGATCCCCCAAATCCATTTCCAACTAATATGTTCATATTGTGTTTCTTCTGTGGTGAAATTAATGCTGCCACAGAAATGAGACAACTCTATTCAGTAGGCATATTAAAAATAATAGGTAAGGGTGCCGGAGAGATAGCATGGAGGTAAGGCATTTGCCTTTCATGCAGGAGGTCATCGGTTCGAATCCAGGCGACCCATATGGTCCCCTGTGCCTGCCAGGACTAATTTCTGAGCCTGGAGCCAGGAATAACCCCTGAGCACTGCCGGGTGTGACCCAAAAACCACAAAAAAATAATAATAATAATAATAATAATAATAGGTAAGCTAAGAATACTTTCCCAACAGCTTAGGTAAATGTTTAATCAGAAAACAATAATAAATATAAAAATAAAGATAATTTTGAATCTGCTGATAGTATAAAAATTATTATTTGACAATGATTAAGTTGTCAGATCTTTTATTATCTCTCTCTCTCTCTCACACACACACACACACACCAAGGTCACTTGAAGGAAAATCAATTCAGAAATCTCACAGCCGCTATCACTTGGGTTTTTAGTCCTTATCAAAGACATAAAAGTGTGGGGCTGGAGCGATGGCGCAGAACGGTAAGGCGTCTGCCTTGCCAGTGCTAACCTAGGATGGACCGCGGTTCGATCCCTCCATGTCCCATATGGTCCCCCAAGCCAGGAGCGATTTCTGAGTGCATAGCCAGGAGTAACCCCTGAGTGTCACAGGCTGTGCCCCCCCCCAAAACTAAACAAAAATCCCCCATAAAAACCATAGAATTAGGAGCCAGGGAGCTAGTACAGAAGATAAGGCTGTTGCATTACATATGGCAGAACTAGTTTGCATTTCCAGCACCCTAGATGGTCTGCTGAGTATCCCTAGGAGTGATCTATCCCTGAGCACAGAACATAGTAAGCCCTGAGCACAACTGGATATAGTGCAAAAATAAAATATAAATATTTTATGGAAAGAGAGAGAAAAGATAAAGCTACATAAAACAAATCAATTGTCATTGAACAGAGGGAGAATGAAATAATTCCCTATATGTTTAACAAAATAAAATGTTCACTTATTAAACTGAAAGACTGTCCAAACACTAGAACCTGAAATAATATAAATCTCAAAGGTGAAGAGATTAAATGAGAGAAAGGGGAAAATTAACACCAGGATTATCCTGCGATTTCTAATTGTAAAGCAATAGAATTCAAGTGGATCATATGGTGGCTAAACAAAATAAAATGTTGTTTCTCGACAACAAAAAAATCAACTTTTTAAAAATGCCTCTACTTTAGAGCCAGAGATAGCAGAGTGGGCAGAGCACTGGTCTTGCTTGTGACAGACTTAGATTCAATTTTCAGCACCTCATACAGTACCATGAACCTACCAGAATGATTCCTGAGTGCAGAGCCAGGAGTAAGCCCTGAGCACAGTTGAGCATGGCCCCCAAACAATTGTAAATAATATCTTAAGGCCTCTAGTCTCTATACTACCTGGAAACACTTAAGAGTTTATATTAGTGTACATTGTATGATTGAAATCAATCATGAAAAAATTTGTAACCATGGTACTAAAATAAAGTAATTGGAGGAAAAGGAGAAATTTAACTTAAAAAATAGTTTATATCTTGAGGTTTAATTCCCTTCATTCCATTTCAAAATCATACCACCTGCAATCAATAAAAAAAAAACCTGAGGTTTTAATTACCTTAAAATTATTTAACATATGGAGTTCACAAAATACTAATTATATATATAACAGGGAAGAGTAAGAATAATACAACTGACCTGATGTTCTTGTCCCATAGGGCAAATCAAACTTATCACTACCATACAAGGAAGCAATCTTTTTAAAGTCATATGCACACATAAAAGGGTGAAATTGATGGAATCTGGAAAAAAGAATAAACAATGATTTTATCACATGCTTACAATATTAACTGGCTTTTAAAAATAACAACTAAAAATACTTATAGCATATCATTCATATTGTTAATACATTATATGTTGTTGGTTCTTATGTATGTAAATAGTAATAGTAAATTATATATTATCCTAAATAGCATTGACTATTACATAGAATGGACTATGCAAATAATGGGTACTATGCAAACAGAAGAGCAATTCTTTGCATAAAATGGAATAAAAAATTATGCTATTGCTGTTGTCAAAATGGTGAGGGTTGAAAAGAACATTTTAAAAATCAGTAACAAGATCAGTGCAAAAACCAAGACCACCAACTATAGAAGACTGATTAAAACAACAGTGATGGAACAGAACTTCTAGAATCGTAAAGAAAGACTCCATCCTAGGCTGCATAGGGGAGCGTGATGAACGTGTATGGAGTCTGTAGTTATTCCCATGACAGTAGACTTTAAGGGCAGAGAAACCCTGTATTTCTTAGGTCAAGGGAATTTCCTTTCTAAAATCCTCAATATTTACTGTGCCTATGCGAAAAAAAGAAAAAAGGCTGCACAAAAATTTTTTGGTTTTGTTATTGTTTGTTTTTCCATTTTTTTGTTTGTTTTTGGGGTGTGTGTGTGTGTGTGTGTGTGTGTACTTTGCTTTGTTTTTATTTCAGGACTGTGGTTATTGTGTGATAGTTGTCTTTATTGCTGTGGTGTTTTTTGAATTTTTTGTTTGACTTTTTTTTGTATTGTTATGTTTTTCTCCCTTTTTCCCTTTCTTCTCTCAAATTGATATTTATAGCCTTTAGAAGAACTCCTCCCATTTTTTGCTTGTTTGATTTTTGCCCCATTTTATTTTTTTTTTCTTTTCCTCAAACAGAACCACAGAACTTGAACCATCTTGTTCTGCCTCACAAATGGAGGGGGAAATAATGGAGGGTACCAAGACAAAACAGTTATATGATCATTAAGTGGAAATAAAAAAATGATCAGATTTAAACACAAAATCCAAAGCCAATGACAACAGAATCGATCCCCAGGGGCCTGTGAGGTGGCGCTAGAGGTAAGGTGTCTGCCTTGCGAGCGCTAGCCAAGGAAGGACCGTGGTTCGATCCCCCAGCGTCCCATATGGTTCCCCCAAGCCAGGGACAATTTCTGAGCGCTTAGCCAGGAGTAACTCCTGAGCATCAAACGGGTATGCCCCCCCCAAAAAAAATCGATCCCCAATCTACAACAAGCTAGACACAGGGGATCACTTATACTAGCAGCCTGCGAGGTAATAGAGGGGGATATGGGATGCATGCTGGGAACAGGGGAGGAGGGAGGACACCATTGGTGGTAGGAATGCCCCTGATTCAATATCACTATGCACCTAAAATATTACTGTGAAAGGTATGTAATCCACTCAAAAAATATTATTAAAAATATAAAGATAAGCTCTGGTACAGCTGAGGATTTGTGTACCAGAAAATAAAATAAATATTGCAAAATCAAAAAAAAAAGAAAGAAAAATCAGTATCATGTGATAACAGACTGTACAAGAAGAAAACAAAGCAAGTAATAGGGAAAAATAACAACAATAATGACATTAGGCCACTCAAAATGAAAGAGTATCAAGCAAATTAAATTTTACAACACAGTTGTAAAAGGAAAATTATATTGAAATTTAGAGACAAGAACTAATTTTCCTAATACCATGAAATTAAAATGAACTCACAAAGAATAAAAAAAATGGCACTTGTTCTCATATAAAGGATTAAATACATTTCAATTTCAAATAGGAAAAATGTTTATATTTTAATTAAAGGTAAGAAAAAGATCTTAGAGCTCATAATATTTTTACCTAATAGATGAGTTGGCTGCATCATAGCAATCAAATTGAATTAATCTTTACCACATCTCCTCCAAGAGGCTCCACCTTTTAACTCTATCTTGTTCCTTTCTTACAAAATATTCAGACTTGAACACCAAACCAACAACTACAATAGAATTGATACCCAATTTACAACAAGTACAAGTGGAGAGCAGCTATGCTAGCATTATGGGGGATAAAGGAGGAAGATATGGGATGCATGCTGGGAACAGGAGGGGAGAAAAGACAACAGTAGGGGTGGGAATGCCCCTCATTCATTGTCACTATGTGCCTTAAATATTTCTATGAAATAATTGTAATTCACTTTAACCACAATAAAAATTAAAAAGAATTGAACATAAAGTATTACTGGGGCTTCATGAAAAGCTATAAATAAACAGCAATAGACTAAGAGTGAAAAAGTTTTGTTCTCACTTCAGGATCATTCATCATTGGCAACTCGCAAGAGCTAATAATCTGCTTCATGCTCAGACAAAGGAAACAAGCAAAAGATTAGCCCTTCCTGTTTGAGACATGATATGTGCTCCTGATTCAGCCCTGATAATTCTGGAAGCTTGAGGGTCCAAATAACCTTAAAAGGTCATTTTCAATGTTAAAGTGGATTCTCCCTGCTCAGGATCTGACCTGTGAAGAGTAAATGTCAAGTCTCCTCATTGAAGATTCAGACTCACACATCATCTCCCAATCCTGCTTGCGAAAGTGAACCACAGATGACTTGGCGAGACAATAGAGGACTCTGTTCCTATGAATATGTAGGGGTAATGGTGGGCACTCAAGATACAAGTCTATGGTGATTCACATCAGCAATTCAGGCTGGGTGACATTTTATTTCTAAATGAAAGAATTGTTCAGCACCGTGTTTCATACACACCTTGTTTCACTCATCCTTCTTAACTATACAGCACATTATACTCTAGAATATTATATGACACTACAATAAACTGTATCATATTACAGTTTCAACTGTCAAGTCTGGAGAGGCAGGAAGTCTATTAATTTAGACAATGGAACGAAAGCAATGAGAAATTAAGTAACTCTGCTCTCTGGAATATCTAATCCATATGAACAAAAAATGAAATCTACCCATGTTTAAAGAATTGTTTCCTTCTTCCAACACTGCAGATAACACCCACAAGTTTCCCAGTAAAGGTTCTGCTAGGTCCCAGAGGATAAGTTCATTAAACAGTAAACATATATGCCTGCATATATCTGCAATGCTATATACATTAATTCTTAATTCTAGAGGCTTAATTCTAGAGCAGCACTATTAATCAGCAGACCACATGAAATTAATTCTGTGAGTAATTGTGAACATACTTTTAAGTGTGTAGAACAGAAACATACATGTATATTAGCTTCTTTAGTAAAATATATCTCTTCCTGTAGGTTACAATCAAAAAGTTTTTCAAGACTCGTAGATTTTCAGAATTTCTTGCATCCATGGGTGGACTAGTAGCACCCTTGCATAGCTGTGATAAAATGCAGAAGGATTTTATGTCTCTGCAGGTTTCTAGGGAACTGGTTAATTTTAAAGAGTTCTGGAGTTACAAAAAATTAAGAACCAACAATTGAAAGGTACATCAGGCTCTTTCTCCACTCTAGAGAGTGATCCACATCTCACCTGTTCTCTTGGATTTTCCCTTTAAGAGAAACTCATGTTCTCACATATATAAATAAATGTATAACTTAAATGTATGTTTATATATTTAAGATACAATATTTAAGATATACACCCATGTACATAGGCATATCTTTCGCCACCTTTGCATTTATCTAAGTCAATTTCATTACATGATCTTAACTCACTAAAAGTGTATCATAAAATATGGATCACTTTTTATATTCTTCATGGATGAAATGCTGAAATGCTTCAATGTTTTCCTACAATTAAATATACCCAGACTAGGAACCAGAGAGAGAGGAAGAGAGTGCCTAGGGCAGGATTGTATGTTGTTGGCATATGTAAGCCCTGGCTTTTTTTTTTTTTTTGTCCATATCACATGTCTCCTGGGCACAACAGGGAGTGGCTAAAATAGAACAAATTAAAACAAAACAAAAAAATGCCCAAAATGCTCCAACCAGACCCTCATTTATTTTTATTTATTTAGAAACATTCTGACTATAATCTATTAAAGTTCAAGATTCCAGAAGAAAATATTTATGAATAGAAGAATTAAGTTCTCTATACTTCTCACAAACATAGCAAGTAATCTTTATTTGCATTCTGTGTAGATGAATCATTATTTTTAATTTTCTATCATTTATTAAATAATTACTGAAGTTGAGGGGCCGGAGCAGTGATGCAGCAGTAGGGCATTTGCCTTGCATGTGACTGACCCAGGACAGACCTTGGTTCAATCCCTGGTGTCCCATATGGCCCCCCAAGCCAGGAGTGATTTCTGAGCACATAGCCAGGAGTAACCCCTGAGCATAACTGGGTGTGGCCCAAAATAAAAATAAAAATCACTGAAACCCAGAAAAACAGTCTAACCAGAAATGTAACCTGGAGACAAAAGAGAAAACTAAGACTGAAAAATAATATGGGAACAACAAGGCAAAAATAATAAACATCTGAAGAACAGTTCACTTTTTATGATCAACACACAAAGAAACCTCTCTAATCTCACCTGTAAAGAAAGAACACTGGTCTGAGTGAGTTCTTCAATGCCTTTTCTTAAAATATATGCAGAGTTCTGACTAAGAGCACAAAAAGAGACAGGATATTTGAGCTCTTCCTTAAATATAGGATTCCACTTGACATTGAGTTGTATGGGAAGAAGTAAACAAGTGTGGAAACATTTTGCATATCACAATTTTGTTTTTTATTTTTACCTCAGGAGAGAGGCAAAAGCTGGCTTTGACAAACAAGACTGGGTCTGATGTCTCCTTTTCATTTCCACAGGTGGCACCCTATGAGACAAAAATAGTGTCAATCAGAAACCAGACCTGGGCAGTCTGCCCAAAAGAAAGCAAATGCCCTGGGAATTCACCAAGAGGCTTCTTAAACAAGGAATGTTGCTGCTGTCCTCCTCACAGCAACACCTCAATCCTCCCACTTTCACATGCAACTGAAGATTCAGGGACACAATACAGGTGCTGAAGCAATTGGTAGTGCAATAGGGCATTGCACTGGCCAACTCGGATTTGATCCTCAGCGTCCCAGGTGGTCTCCAGAGTACCATCAGGGGTGATCCCAGAATGCAGAGCCAGGAAGAGTAAGCACTGAGCATTGCCAGGTGTGGTTCTCCCCTCCACCAAAAATAAATATATAAAGCAAGGACACAATACAGGCAATCCTAGAAAAGGCCACGATGACCCAAAGTGCTGCAAAAAGGAACAAAAGCACCTTCCCAGAATGGTGAGAGTAACTGCCACTCAATGGAAACCACAGACTCCCATTTCTAAAAGTCTCCAAAGGCCTTAAAACCCAGCCCATCCCAAATGTTTATGCCCTCTATCACATCTGGGGATGTTTTTAGGCAGCCCCCATTAACCTTCATGGCCCCACAGAACCTGCCTTGTGATCTGGGATGACACGAATCACATCACTTGGTTTCACATCTATCTCTCCTCTATTCTTGGCACACGTTAGGCCCCTGTGACTCTCTTGAATGGAGCACTTGTCTCCACAATGTAAAAGGATATTATGACACAGACAGAGCACTACATAAATAAATAAGTACAGGGGAAGGTAGGTAGGACCCAAACTTGGCAAGTAAAAAGAGATATCATCTGACTATAAGAATCTATTAATCGGGCCCGGAGAGATAACACAGCGGTGTTTGCCTTGCAAGCAGCCGATCCAGGACCAAAGGTGGTTGGTTCGAATCCCGGTGTCCATATGGTCCCCCGTGCCTGCCAGGAGCTATTTCTGAGCAGACAGCCAGGAGTAACCCCTGAGCACCGCCGGGTGTGGCCCAAAAACCAAAAAAAAAAAAAAAAAAAGAATCTATTAATCACAAATTTTGTGATCACTACATCTATCATAAAAATAATTTTTCTGGGGCCAGGAAGGTGGCGCTAGAGGTAAGGTGTCTGCCTTGCAAGCGCTAGCATAGGATGGACAGCGGTTTGATCCCCAGGTGTCCCATATGGTCCCCCCAAGCCAGGGGCAATTTCTGAGCGCATAGCCAGGAGTAACCCCTGAGCATCAAACGGATGTGGCCCAAAAACCAAAAAAAAAAAAAAAATTTTTTTCTATAACTTGCATATTTTGGACTGAAGAAAATAGCTTCAACTTTCCAAGGACAAGTTCAATTTTTGGGGGTACCATTTGCTGAAATTACATGTAAAGAAACATTTTTTATTTAACATTTCAGTGTCTGAGAGATAGTATAGGGGAAAAACTACTTGACTTACATGCAGCTGGCTGAATATATGGTTCCCCAAACACCACCAAAAGTGACCCCTGAGCACATAGCCAGGAATAGCCACTGCCACTGTTAATGATTAATAAATGGCAAGAATCCATTGGTTTTTACATAGGGAAAATATAGGTCTAGAGTGATCTAGTACAGACCATAAAAACAAATTCTATCCAGGGGAAAAAATTAAGATAGTTTGTATTTAGAATATTAGAAATAAAATAAAATTATTATTTAGAAAACTTTGGTTTTCTGGTTGGTTTTATTTATTTTTTGAAAGACAATAATCTATCTTGAATGACTTTCAAGATGTAAGTGCACAGAAAACTCCCAAGAAATTCCCCAAGGTACTTTTTCTGACTTAATATTAGTTTAAAAGTAATACGAACAGTTCTCCAATCCCAATGATGGAGACTGCTGAATTTAGATCCTTTTCTTTGCCTTATCATTTCCTGTTACTAACGATATGATTTGTAAGGAAGTTGCAGTCTCAAAAGCTCCTTGGTTTCTGTTCTATTCATGTCTTCCAGTACTAAGTGTGGGACGTACACAGAAGTATCACAGAAGTATCAAAGAGGGAGTTGAGATAGCTGTGGCACAAAGCTTAAGCAGAATATATTTCAATTTTAAAATTTTCTTGCTCAACATTACTTTTGCTCATAGCTAAACTTATTGTGGAATAAATTAAAATACGGAGTTGGATTTACATATTTATTAAAACCTTCCTTTTAAGCTGTGAAAATACTGGTGATCTCAGTCCTTTCTATATTCTAGCACCTGCTTGCACCACTTAGAGACTGCCAGGATAATCTGATTGCCCTTGTTATAAAGACCAGAGCAAAAGTCAAACTGAAAATCTAAAATTCTTAGAATCTTAGAATCTTGATTTGCATTTCTTAACACCTAGAAAACTTTCTGTCAGAGATAACAATCTCAAATTCTTATCAGACAATTATATTATTTAGTTATGTAATAAATTAATGTTTTTGGAGCTTGGGCCATACCCGGCAATGTTCAGGGGTTACTCCTGACTCTTCATTCAGGAATCATTACTTGCAGGCTCAGCATATATATAATGCTGGGGTTCCAATCTGAGTCAGCCACATGTAAGGCAAGCACAGTTCCCACTTTCCTATTGCTCCAGACCCAGAAACTAATTTCCATATGTCCATCAAAAAAAAAAGATTTTATTTTAATAAAAAATTTCCCTTTACTGAGAATAGCCTGCATGCTTCAACTACCTCTAAGTTAGAATACATGCTTGGCAAAGTGGAGTAGTGCCTAGTCAAAATTTGCTTTGAAGCCTGAAAAATACTATAGTGGGTAGGATACTTGCCATGCATGTGGCCAACCTGGGTCTGATCACCAGCATCCCAGATGGTCTCCTGAGCACCACAAGGAGTAATTTTTGGCAGTCCCAAGAAATTGAGACAGACTGGCAGCATGGTCCTCTCTGTGAATCTCAGAAGAGCCATTTTCACTCTAGGTCTAGTATGCTCTGAGGGAAAGAGAAGCACCAGAACAAGGGGAAAGGTCTTCCAGCCACCCCACAAAGATCTATCCAGCCACAGAGTCATAGAAAATGGAGGTAGACAGAATGGCAGCAGGGTCCTTCGTAACTGAGAAGAGTCATTTTTACCCCAGGTCAGTGTGTTGCAAGAACATGACCACTCCACTTTGCTTCACAGTTGCATATTTTTTCTGGTCAGTGAGCCACACATAAAACAACACCACCATATTGCAAAGGTCATAATAGGAAAGCAACACCATGTTTAGTAAATGAAGATGATATTTCTGAAAACCCAACGAGTATTAGCCTCCTACAGAGCCTCTCTGATGATAATTTTAAAGAGGAAATGTTGAGGGTGTTTAAGGAACTTAAGGAAACCATGAACAGACAGCCAATAAGACTCAAGATGATTTGAAAGTAGAAATGAGAAAACTTCAAACAGAAATGACAGAACTGAAAGACTTCTTAAGCAAAATGAAAAACTCACTGGAAGGCTTCACCAGCAGAATGACAGTTTCTAAGGACAGAATCAGCAAGCTCAAAGATAAACTACAGAACAATAGGAGATGGAAAAAAATCCTCAAAATGAACCAACAGATGACAATAGAACTTTGGGATAAATTCAACAGAAATGACAAAAAATCAAAAGAGTCCCAAAGAGCCAGGAATGAGTAATTCCTAAGTACAGAGTCAGGAGTAACCCCTGAGCATTGTCCAGTGGCTCAGTGTAGAAAAAAAAATTAATTAATAAAAAACACAGAAATATTACTTATTGCTCTGTGGACTTCTTCCCCTTTTTTTGGGAGGGTGTCACACTCAGGTATATTCAGAGGTCACTCTGGTTCTGCTTTCATGAATTACTCCTGGTAGTGCTCAAGGAACAATAGTAGTGCTGGGGATCAAACTCTCAGTTGGCTACATCCTATTCTTATTTGAAATATAAAGTTACCTTCCTTTTCTCTATGCAGTGGTGATATTTAGTTAGCTAACATATGTATCTGTCATTGTTTGTTTGTTCTTTTGGTGATCATTTGCTTAACTTCCTTCCATGAAGGAAGTTAATATCATTTTCAAACCACCAATGATGACATTAAAATCAGAAGCAGAAATTTGTATTCTGTCTACTACTGAATTATTGGCCATAATTACTAACATTTTTTCCTAAGACAAGTTATCAAAATATTTATTTTTATGAAAGTTTGTACTTCCATTACTCAAGAATTAAAATTCATCTAAGTTTTGTTCTTAGCCAAAGGACTAACAATGGAGAAAAAACTTAAGATATTTATCATAGAAGTTTTCTCTAAAATTAAAATACCATGCATCACTCAAGTTTTTCATGTGACTTTTTAATTTTAATTTAATTTTATTTTTGTTTTTTTTTGGTCAAACCCGGTGGTACTCAGGGTTTACTCCAGGCTCTGCACTCAGAAATCGCTCCTGGCAGGCTTGAAGGGGCATATGGGATGCTGGGAACCAAACCATCATCTATTTTGGGTTGGACACATGCAAGGCAAACACTCTACTGCTGTGCTATCTTTCTGACCCTTCATGTAACCTTTTTATGTAGAACTGAGATCAAATAAACATATGTAAAATTGCAAGTATTTAGACACCACTTAGTCAAACTAAGAAAACCACATGTAGAGTCTAATTTTTCAGTTATTAATTATCTAGTCATTTTAGTTCTAAAAGTTTAGGATTATTAACTTCAAGTATTATTCCAATTATGAGGCCAGAATGATAACATAGTGAATAGGCCATTTGTTTTTTACACACAGCCAACTCAGCTTCGATCCTCGGTGTACCATATGGCCCCCAACACCTGCTAGGAGTAATTTTTGAGTGCAGAACCAGGAATAACCTTTGAGTTCAGCCAGGTGTGGCCCAACAACAACAACAAAAAAATTTTAACTAATGCAAGAGCATGAAATATTCTGTAAATACTTGTGAAGAATATTCAGTGAAGAACTAGTCTGTGAAGAACTAGCTTGGGGATTATTTTTAAGCAGCAAAAATAACACTTACCAATAGTTATTTGCTCCCCATAAAATACAATGCAGCACATAATAGAGGAAGACAGCACTCAGGAATATGGCTAAAAGGTACCCTCTCATGGCTGGCTCACCTGAAATATATGAAATAAAATCAAAGGTAAGATCTCTATACAAACCAATTTACATAATTAATGGCTCAAAAGCCATCAGTGAATAGACAAAGAGAATAGCAGAAGGACAAAATGATATGCATGTTATTTTGGAAATAACTCTAAGTATGCAGAAAGAAAATATTTTGCCTGTTTTTCCTACTCCTCCTTCATTTTTATTATTATTTGATAAAAAGAGGCAGGCTAGTGGGTCACATCAGGCAATGCTCAAGGGCTGTTGCTGCTATTCTCAGCAAACCAGGATTGGAGGCTTGCAAGGGAAGGACTTTACCCCCTGTACTATCTCTCCAATTTATTCTTGTTTTTTTTTTTCTTTAATCAACCCATGGTTCATTTTCAGATTAATAAACATACCCATATTTTCAATGCTAGTGGCTTCTGTACTATCACACAAGTTAAGGAAAAAATGGCAGAGCACAATTTTGACATCTTTATTTTAAAAAACCCAGAAACATTAAAGAATATCTATTTTTGTCTCAATATAAAGTGAATATACACTTTAGGTGTAGATAAATATTTATTCAGTATGCAAAATGACCTTTAAATGCTGTATGTTCTAATTTGTATAAGTCCTTTTCTTAATTGAAAAAAACTGGAAGAAGGCTGGAAAAAATATCTAAAAGAGCTGAACTCATGCTAACCATGCTGGAGTCATAGTCTTCTCCCCAAACAGAAAAACTATTAAACATATTTTCAAATTTCTCAAATTTTTTACTTTATAGACACAACAATTTTATTTTGTCAGTATCACATGTACAGTCAGCTAATTACTTGTCCGTTTTTTTCGTAAACAGTGGGCTGGCTCATTCATTGAAAATTTGTGTATAAAACCTAGACAAGGGGCCAGAGAGATAGCATGGAGGTAGGGCATTTGCCTTGCATGCAGAAGGACGGTGGTTCGAATCTCGGCATCCCATATATCCCCCCGCCCCCCAGTGCCTGCCAGGAGCGATTTCTGAGCAAAGAGCCAGGAGTAACTCCTGAGCGCTGCTGGGTGTGACCCAAAAACCAAAAATCTAGACAAAATTTTCCTCTCAGAATATAAATGCAAAAAAAAAAATCAACTTTATAGACTATTTTAAACTATTATTAATTTATTTTGTACTTTGCTTTAAAGGCAGAACAGAATTAAGAGCTCACTTACTATAAATAAATGCAAAGGAAGAATTTAATATTTATGGGTTCATATGAGATCTCCCATCAAAACATATCACTTAAAATGAGCAATTTAGTTCTTCTGTGCTCAGTACCAACTGGGGCACTATGGAGTCAGATGTGCAAACCTGGGCGCATGTTTCCAAATAATGGAATGCTGCTTCCAACAATAAAGTATGTTCAAGTGTTAATATTAAAGTGAAGCCACCTTTGGCTTTCATAGACAGAATACAGCAAACGTAATTTAGGTTTTTCTTGACAGTGAGGTGTTCGTGCTAACAAGTCCCATAATTGTGCGGGACACTATTAATGCTGAGACCATCTGGAGCTAATGATGTGAAGCTGTTTGCCAAGCCGTTCTAAACGATGATAATTTCCCAGGGAAATTGCTTCTCAGCACTCATAACTACCACTCCCTCCCCACATGTCACTATTCTAAATGAGTTAGAAATGAAGGCTGTGTTAGGAGAAAGCAAGGAAGTTGTCTAAATAAACGAACTTTAGTTTACACATGTCATTTAATTTGGCACATTAAGTTCCCACTTTCAATAAATTCTGGGAATTGCATCTTAGAGAGGACATTAAACAAAATTTGTTTTCATCACAGGCTCACTGGTATAAATTAGAATTAGGCTCTCGGGGCCGGGCGGTGGCGCTGAAGGTAAGGTGCCTGCCTTGCCTGCGCTAGCCTTGGACGGACCGCGGTTCGATCCCCCGGTGTCCCATATGGTCCCCCAAGCCAGGAGCAACTTCTGAGCGCATAGCCAGGAGTAACCCCTGAGCGTTATCGGATGTGGCCCAAAAAACCCCAAAAAAAAAGAATTAGGCTCTCACGGGGCCGGAGCAGTAGTGCAAGGGATAGGTAGTTTGCCTTGCTACGAGCTAATCCTAAGAAGGACCGTGGTTCGATCCCCTGGCTTCCCATATGGTGCCCCAAGCCAGGAGTGATATCTGAGCACATAGCCAGGAATAACTCCTGAGCTTCATCGAGTGTGGCCCAAAAAAACAACAACAGAAAGTAGAATTAGGTTCTCAGATCGCAACTTTTGGAATAAAAATATTGGAAATATAAAACATGCTGGGGCAAAGGAACAGTACAGGGGTTAAAGCCTTGCATATGGCTGACTCATTTGATCCCAGATACCTCATAAAGTTCACAAGCACAAGCAGGAGTAAGCTGTGAGCACAGAGAATAATTAGTCTGAGTACCATGGAGTGTGGCCCCAAATCCAGAGTAATAATAAAAAAAAAATTTAATAAAATACCTTAAAGCTCAATAAGTGTAAACAATAACAGATGACTCAATTAGCAACAAACAGTAAATTCTCAATAGCTTTTTGGTAATATCATTGGGAGATATAAAAATTTCCTTTTATTAAACTATTTTTGATCATTTTATTTATCATTTTTCTGTAATAAGTAATAAAAATAAATTATTTTATGCTGCTAAGGGAGACTGCTTGGGGGCTATGTGGGAAACTTGGGACAATGGTGGAGGGAAGGTCACACTTGGGATTGGCGCTAGACCACTGAATGCCTAAAACAACTGTACTATGAAAAACTTTGTAGACCACAATGTTTTAAATTAATAGATAAATAGTGAATAAGTGAATAAATAAATAAATAAATAAATAAGACTCCAGACACTTCTGACCTTAAACAGTAATTTTTATTCACTTATTTTTCAGTTTCTTTTAGTTCAGGGTCATGCTTGACTGGGGCCTATCATAGTTCCTTAGGTCACAAGGCTGAATCATGGTCTGGAAAACTTTTATCTATCATCCAGCACATTCACACCCTCAGCTGAATTTCAATTGTAATAACTTAGACACACCTATTAACTTAACCTGTACATAACTGGGATGAACGAGGAAAGAAAGTACCCAGATATAAAGAAAATGTACAAGCCCCATACAGATAATGGTCCTATCTAAGAACCAATGCTTTTCCCCACATCAATGTTACAATGAAGGAAATGGCATAACTTGAAGATTTGTGGTATACGTGATCACTCTAAAGAGCTACCACTGGTTGGATATCAGAAAACATGGTTCACAATTGAACTTCACATAACTCCTGGCTGGGATAGTCGTGGGTAAATTAGTTTTTTTCTTCTAAACTTCCTCATCTGTTTATAAGTTTAAGTTTATAATTCCTCACCTGTTTACAAGTCAAAACACTCAACCTACCTCTGTGGGATATGAGTGGATTAATTAAAATAATGGAATCTTACATAATTATGATATTAAGTTTAATGTCAAATAAAATGTTTTTCTGAGCTCAAGGCCAGGAGTCATCCTGGCTGAGTAATCCCTCAGTGCCTCTGGATGTGGTTCCTCAAAAAAAAAAAAAAATGTATTTACTGTTCATTTTCTAAATCTGGAATGAGCTATAATCTTTCTCTACATAGCAAAACGTGTGGGTTTTGAGAAAACTAGTGTGATATTGGCCAGTCCTAAGTGGACCCTGTGCTATGTTCTTGTGGCCTGGCTGAAAGATGCCACCTATTTCCTAAGGCAGAGAAAACAGAGCACACAAAGATTCTATAACTCACTTTTCACTGTGTTCTCTTTTCCTCACCTATTTACCATGTTGGTTACTTGGTTTTATTGTGGTATATCTTAAAAATCACTTTAAATTTTTCTTGGTAAAGAAATTACTTAGTTAACATAATGTATCTGTCACTGTTAGTTTGTTCTTTTGGTGATCATTCTTCTAGGTAAAAAAACAGGCCATAAAAATGATACTCAATAAAAAATAATTGGCTTTGTGTTTCTTGAGAATAGCTGATAAAATCCAACTAATGGAGACAATTCATGTTTGGGATTATCAGAGGAAAAATGTAAGAGAAGGAAGTACTTGGGATGTTCATTGCATCAGTGAAGAAACAGTAAAGGATCCAAAACAGGCATAGTACTAGCACAGAGCCTGGCCCTTACAAAGCTGACTCAAAAGATATTAGCTTTCCCTTTTCTCTTAGACTGGGTGAACAAGAAAGGCAAGGGATAGGGTCCAACTGGCTGTTCGAAGACAATCTATCAGTTAAGTGATAAAACACTTCAATCAGAGGCCATGAGCCTTCATGTGGACAAGATACACTCAGTGTGACAGACAGTTGATGAGGTCTTGACTCAATACTTTGTACCAGCATCAGCAAAATGCCATTAAAAAAATCCATTTTTACCTAAACATGAATTTAGGATAAATATAAAAATTCCAAAGAACCCAGTAGAGTTATTTATATACCCTGATATTTCTCTGAAAACATATAATTAAGCCTTTTTAATTGCACTTCCTGATAGATCTAGGCATCAGGGGTTTGGACAATTCTGAAAATTCTAGAATCCATAAATCATACTAGTACCGAAACCGTTTTAGAAATTACTGATACTATGGACACTAGGTTTCAGACTGTCCTAGAAAGCATTTCACTATAGGCCCAAATGTCAACAGATAATATGTTTAACTAAATACTTAAGACTGCTCCCAGAATAATAGTTATGCAAAGACCTTGTAAGCTGCCTGTTACCAGTGTCAATAACCTTTGTAATTGGCATGTTTACATAAAGACAACATATACATGTCTACAGAAAGAGCGCAATATTTACAACTCAATTACTAATCTGTCCCCCAAAACCACATGATTTGTGAAATTTATGTATTATTTTACAATGCATGAAAATGAGTGAGATAAGTTGCTTTTTATTCAGTAATATGCGGTTTAGCTGAAAACAATTGTGTGTGAAAGAGCACACTTTCTACCTACAAAAAACAAAATGAATCTACTCTTAAAGAGCCTTTTCCATATACAGCCTAAGGAAATTTTAGAAAACTTAGCCTACATTCTCTTGTATTTCATGGGAAATTCTAAGGATCCAAATTCTAATAACAAAGTAGACCAGGGCAGCCAGGATATCCTTGTGATAAACATATAGAGTTCCTTTTCTTGCTTACAGGAAAAAGCTTCCATAAATAAATGAATTATCTAATTCAAATTCTATAAATGGAATTACAATTTTTCTTTGAAAAAAAATCCCAAAGAAAATTTTAGCTAGAATGTAACCTAGGATACCTACTCTTAAAAAACAGAAAACAAACATGCATACAAAAATGAAGCCTTTCAATACAGCTTCAATGAACAAAACAAGCACATTTAAGACCTTGCACTGAACATGGCAGATTTGAGCATTTTGATGGTGGCAGTTCTTAAGACCTGGTCCCTAAACCTTGATGACAGTTTTGCCATAAAGCAATTTATTCATCTAAAGTGTCAGTAAAAGCAGTAAAAGAGAACAGAATTCACTGACTGAAAACAAATGTTTATTTTGTCTCAAATTATGTCATGTCACCGGATATATAAATAATCCAACTATGCCAGAATAAATTCACTAATGCCAATATGACTCAGTTTCAGCATTCATTCTTTCTTCTTTTATAATTACTTTTTAAAAATGCTTTACCATCTTCTTGATGGTTTTATTTGTTTGTTTTGCATCCACACCCAGCAGTGCTGAGGGGCTGTCCTCAGGGACCACTCCTGAAAGGCTTAGGGGATAATATGTGCTGTTGGGAATCAATCCTGCATTAGCCACATGCAAGGAAAGTGCCTTCCACATTGTACTATCTCTTCGGTTCTTTTATATTTACTTTAATATCCATAAGAGCAAAAGGACAGTGGGGGAGTTAAGGAGCTTGCCTTGCATATGGCCAACCCATTGATTCCCATAGCCACAGAGGGTTCCCTGAGCTCTGCCAGGGATCCCCCTTGAGCACAAAGCCAGAAGAAAATATGAACATTGCTGGGACTGTCCCTACGCCACTCCAATCTATGAAACATGTACTTACATGTCTATTACTTCACTAAAGGCTAGAAATAAGTTTGGTAAATGGGTGTGTAGGTCTTATCTTCCTGATAAAGAAAGGAACTGAAACCTCTGAAAGAATTTAAAACAGAAACAGACTTAACAAATGTGATCACCTTTCTCTCAACCTTCTATTCCAGTATTATTTTGTCTCTTAAAACAAAAGGCAAGAGGGAACCCCAAATAATAAACTCAAAATTATAATTTTCTAACTGCATCGATGGCCACTAGAGCTTCAGAAGGGTAAAACTGATTATTAGCAAAGAGGAGACGATGCTAGGGAGAGGAGGGAGACTGGGGCAGTTGAAGCCTTTTCCCCCCAAGACTAGGGACTTGATTTATGAGCTCCTACTTCATTTGAAACTCTAGTTTCAGGAATTTGCACCAAAGAACAGAGCAAGCATCTAGCAATGTGTATAAAAGCAAAACATATCATATGACACTTAAAACCAGAAAAGTTTTCTTTTCATACTTTTATACTTCAGTATAAATGTTCCCTTACACTTAAAGGACCTGCCTTTCCAAAAGCAAGCTGGAGGGGGAAGCATGATCAGCAACAATTTTTCAGAAATGGTTCTGTTCATCAAAGACAAAAAAAAAACCATATTGATCACTCGATCAGTATCACACACTAAGAAAAACACACTCTTAGAATTCACTTTTCTAGATCCTGACATCATGCCTATAGGTGCCCCCATTTTCTCTAGACCCAGCTCTCAGTGCTTCCTAATGCACATCTTAGGTTCAAGTACAAGCCTATTTCTAGGGCTGATACTGAGCCAAAGGAAAGGATCCCAAAGCGACTCCTTGATCTCAACAGTTCAGTCTGGTACCCACTAATTCCACACTACTCCTAGACTAACCATTGGCCTGGATTCTTGCTGCTGATTCTCTGAATGACTGATTCCCTCACTCTAGTTTTCAACATCTGTTTTTTTTCCCCTCTCTCTAACTTCCCCTCCTCCCCAGCAATTCTGCAGCCAATTCCATTTCTTTAGTCTCAAGGAACATTAATCATGTCATCATCTACTCTATTCCCTCATGCTCTCTGCTTCCTCAGTGACAGATGTCTGTGTTCCTCTGTGGCTCAGTCTTTATAAACATTCAGCATGCTGCTACTCAATAGTAACACCCAATCATTTACAAATTAATGCAGATTATAAATGAATCCTCCTGTTCCCTCCTTTGGCTTTTCACAGTAGAACAGCTGTGAAAGGATTTTAGCCTGACTTTGCCCTCTGCCAAGTCTGTTCACAAGCTGAACTCCACCATCTTACCAGGTTGCCCAGCTGGGAAGTCTGTCTTAACCTCAGATAGGCCTTGTCTATTCAGGTCTCCAACCATTTCTGAGACTGACTAAACTTGGTCAACAGACTTTGCATCCTGTCTTCCTTCCTTTTTGTCTTTCACTTTGACTGCTGTAATCACATGATCATGTAAGCCCTAGAATGTGTAATAGCTGCAGCTCACATCATGCACTACTGTTCAAACACTTGAGATCATTGCCAATGGACTCCAAGTCAGATTTCTTAACCAAAGTACTCCAAAGGAAACCATACACAAAAATTACTGAAATGGATGACCATGGCACAAGATGAGGGAAGCATACCATTCCAGCCAAGGAAGAATGGAAGGTAAAGGAAGAAAACAATATCCAGAGTAAGAGATGTTTATATAAGGTTGAGGAACACTGCTACATACCTCCCAGACCTGTTTTGCCAACTCCACAGAGCCCACACAGGACAGCATAATGACAGATGGAAAGAGTTCTGCCCTTGTTAACTCATTTACTCTATCTCTTTGTAATATGGCCCTCTGATTTATTGGGATCATACAAATGTGTTGCTGAGCCTGAGCCTCACTTCCATAACAAGGACTTCCATATTCCATATGAATGTCTATAACAGCATAGTTCAGGGATGGAGAGATAACACAGCGATAGGGCATTTGCCTTGCATGTAACAGATCCAGAACAGACAGTGATTCGAATGCTGGCATCCCATATGGTACCCTGAGCCTGCCAGGAGTGATTTTTGAGTGCAGAGCCAGGACTAACTCCTGAGCACCACTGGGTGTGACCCAAAAACCAACATACATATGAATATATATATGCTATATATATATATATAGCATATATATATACTATGCTATATAGATCATAGTTCATTATGGATCAGCCCAACACTGCACTGAACATTTGTCATACATAAGAAAGCAGTAGCATCATCCACATGCTGGATGCTTCTGCCTAAAACAATGACCAGAATTCAGACCCAGAGAAAGTATACGGGATGAGAAACTTTTCTTTTAGAAATTTTCTAAAAATTACTATATTTTAACTATAAAACCATGAATATAATATCATTTTAAAGAATAAGTGTTCTTTTAATATACATTATTTGCATATATGTATTTACTAAAATACACATAATATTGGGGATGGACAAGTATTACAGTGGGTAAGGTGCTTGCATTGGATATAGCTGACCTGGGCCTGATACATGGCACTCCACCCTATATGACAACCTCAGAGCCCACAAGGAGTAATCTTTGAGTGCAGAGTCAGTAGTAAGGTCTGAGCACTACTGAGTGTTCCCAAAAACAAAAAATAAAAATGAACAAAATACATGCACTGAAAGCAAACAAACAAAGAAAAAAGAAAATACACAAATAAGACACCACAGCATGAGACTAGGGATAGAAATGGAGAGAGACAACTAGTAGAGCAGAAATGAAGGAAGGTTGGAAGAAGAAAAAGGGTTGAGAAACACTGTACAAGTTCATCAACTTGTTGCACAAGATAAGCTAGTACCAAAAAGATAGAAGAAATATGCAAGGTGTTCAGGGTAAGGACAGAGTTTCCATGTTGTCTCCAGGTTCTCTATTCTTCCCTGAAACTCCATCCATGAGTTTACCAACTCTCTGAAGTCCCCTCCTCTTGGTTTGGGATGGAGACTTCATTACATAGGCATATTGTTTAACTGGTCAATGGTAATTGAAGCCATCTCCATTCCTCTGTCTTCACTGGATGTGAGGTGTGAGGGTGGGGCTGGAAATTCCAAATGTCTAACCACAAGGCTGGTTCCCCTCCGAAAAATCAATGCCAACTATAGTTGCTTCCCAAAAGTTACCTTTTAAATATATTGTGAAACACTTTTAGCACTCACCACACTTAGGAAATTCCAGAGTTTTGGGTGCTATGAGCCAGGAATTGTTAATTAAAATCAAACATATACAATGAAAAATACTTTAAGCCATTTGAATGACTAAATATATGTATTGACTTATAAGTCACAATCTGCTCTGCTTATATTAAAGAGCCTAACAAAATTCATGACATCAAGCTAATATGAGACTAAAAACATAATGTTTTCAATACTAGGCCAATAATTTTTTAATTAATTAATTAATTTTTGTTTTTGGGCCACACCTGGCAGTGTTCAGGAGTTACTCCTGGCTCTGAGCTCAGAAATCACTCCTAGCAGGCAGGGGGAGGACCATATGCAATGCTAGGAACCAAACCTGTGTCTGTCTAGGGCCAGTCATGTGCAAGGCAAATACCCTGCTGTTGTGCTATCACTCCAGCCCCACAATAATTATTTCTTGATATTTATTTTAGTATTTCAAAGAATCTGTTGAAGAGACTGTGTGAAAAATAAAAGTGTATTGGCACTACAGACAATGACCTGGATTGGACAAACTAGTCTGCCTGGAGCTTAGAGTTGGTCTTATGCCAGGAAACTTCAGGGGTAGGGTCTCCTTGTATTTAGGCCAAGGCTTTTCCTTTCCATGTCCCTCATATTTTGGTGGGCCTGTGCAAACAATAATTGCCACTCTAACACCGTTTTTACTGTGCTCCTTTGACTCTAATCCTTAAGAAAAACAACCCACTTAAAGTTTTGAGGTTAAATTAAACTAATATGCATTGTGCATGGAAATGTAAAAAAGTACTTTGCCTTCAATGTTTAAGGAGTTACATAAGTTTTATGTCTTTAGATTGCTTTGTGTGCTGCCAAGAAATATTATGTACTACAATCTGGGGACTTGAGGGACAAAGTAATTGTACATGGGTTCTGTTTTATTCTTCTTAATGTTCTTTGGCTGGAAGTTCAAAGTTAAGATATCAGCAATGGGACTACTGAGAATTCTATTTATGGGTGATTGTCCTTCCACTGTAACTTGTCCTCTTTCTTTGCATCTTTGTTCTCATAATTAAAAATAAAAATTAATAAAAAAAAAGAATCTGTTGAAGCCTTTACTCATCTGCATCTGAAAATATAACAAAAAGCATTCATTCATGAATAAGTCTCATTTTATAGACCCTCTCTCTAGCCCTAGAAACATCACCTTTCCAAACTTTCCATTGTAAAGCTCCTCTTAGATAATTAAAAATAAACAAAAAAAATCAAGAAACCCAGATTTATAATGAGCATATTAAATTATGTCTGAAAGTCAAGGAATTAATTGTAATGAGTTAAAAAATTAAGAAAGTAAAGCAATCATTGGGAAAAAGAATATGGGAGGAATTACTTTCCCCAACTTTAAACTGTACTACAAAGCAATAGTTATCAAAACAGCATGGTATTGGAATAAGGACAGGTCCTCAGATCAGCGGAATAGGCTTGAATATTCAGAAAATGTTCCCCAGACATACAACCACCTAATTTTTGATAAAGGAGAAGGAAATCCTAAATGGAGCAGGGAAAGCCTCTTCAACAAGTGGTGTTGGCACAATTGGATAGCCACTTGCAAAAAATTGAACTTAGACCCCCAGCTAACATCATGTACGAAGGTAAAATCCAAATGGATTAAAGACCTCAATATCAGCCCCAAAACCATAAGATATAAAGAACAGCACATAGGCAATACACTCCAGGACATTACAGGCATCTTCAAGGAGGAAACTGCACTCTCCAAGCAAGTGAAAGCAGAGATTAACAGATGGGAATATATTAAGCTGAGAAGCTTCTGCACCTCAAAGGAAATAGTGCCCAGGATACAAGAGTCACCCACTGAGTGGGAGAAACTATTCACCCAATACCCATCAGATAAGGGGCTAATCACCAAAATATACAAGGCAATGACAGAACTTTACAAGAAAAAAACATCTAACCCCATCAAAAAATGGGGAGAAGAAATGAACAGACACTTTGACAAAGAAGAAATACACATGGCCAAAAGACACATGAAAAAATGTTCCACATCACTAATCATCAGGGAGATGCAAACCAAAACAACGATGAGATACCACCTCACACCCCAGAGAATGGCACACATTACAAAGAATGAGAATAAACAGTGTTGGCGGGATGTGGAGAGAAAGGAACTCTTATCCACTGCTGGTGGGAATGCCGTCTAGTTCAACCTTTATGGAAAGCGATATGGAGATTCCTCCAAAAACTGGAAATCGAGCTCCCATATGATCCAGCTATACCACTCCTAGGAATATACCCTAGGAACACAAAAATACAATACAAAAACCCCTTCCTTACACACCTATATTCATTGCAGCACAATTTACCATAGCAAGACTCTGGAAACAACCAAGATGCCCTTCAACAGACGAATGGCTAAAGAAACTGTGGTACATATACACAATGGAATATTATGCAGCTGTCAGGAGAGATGAAGTCATGAAATTTTCCTATACATGGATGTACATGGAATCTATTATGCTGAGTGAAATAAGTCAGAGAGAGAGAGAAAAACGCAGAATGGTCTCACTCATCTATGGGTTTTAAGAAAAATGAAAGACACCCTTGTAATAATAATTTTCAGACACAAAAGAGAAAAGATCTGGAAGTTCCAGTTCACCTCAGGAAGCTCACCACAAAGAGTGATGAGTTTAGTTAGGGAAATAACTACATTTTGAACTGTCCTAATAACGAGAATGTATGAGGAAAATGGAGAGCCTGCCTAGAGTACAGGCGGGGGACGGGCGGGGAGAAGGGAGACTTGAGACATTGGTGATGGGAATGTTGCACTGGTGATGGGTGGTGTTCTTTACATGACTGAAACCCAAACACAATCATGTATGTAATTAAGGTGTTTAAATAAATAAAAAAAATTAAGAAAGTTTAAAACACTACCATTATTCTGAGTGGACTACTAAATTTTCTCATATTCAAATTACATACATTATAATATTAAAGTTTCAGATATTGTGTTCTAGGCTCAGGAACAAACACAGGATCATCAGCAATGTCTAATAAAATAAGGATTAAGGGTTAAATTATTGGGGATAAACTTATAATGCAGCATGTACTATGCTTTGCATTTTGCCAACTTGAGCTCAATCTACAGCATCCCATATGGTCTTCAAACATCACCGGGAGTGATCCCTGAGTTCAATGCCATAGTAACTCCTGAGCACTGTTGTGTGGCCCCAATAATAACAATAACAAACAAAAAAAGAGTTGAATTATTTGTCCAACATAGCCAATAAGGTAGAAAATAATAATACTGTGTAACAGATTGCACTAAAAGATAAAATTTTCTTAACACATGTCATAGAATCCTTCTAAATGCTTGAAAATGGACCAGAGGAATAATGCAACACTAAAGGTTTCACCTTGTATGTGACAGAGCCAAGTTCAATCCCTGGCACCACATATGGCCCACAAGCACTGCCAGGAGTGATCACTAGCCAGGAGTGATCAGGAGAGTGAGTCAGGAGTAAACCCTGTGTACCATGGGGTGTGACCCCAAAACCTAAATAAATAAATACTTTACATGAGTGCCTTGAGATTTTTTTTATTTATTTGGGAAGGGGGTAGGGTTTTTCATAATTAGCAAGGTTCAGGACTTATTCTTCGTTCTACGATCAAGGTTATCTGTGTGCAAGGTAAACTCCTCAATCTTGTACTATCTCTCTAGCTCCTAAATGGAAATGGCTTTCATCCTCAAAACAATCTTTTAAGAAAAGTGCTATGGGAAAGGAGAGAGCTCAATGGATTAATAAATTATATGCATACAGTAGGCTCAGGTTTGATCCTTTGGCATGACATAATCTCCTAAGCATGCTGAGAGTAACTGCCCAAGCACTGAGTAACCATTGAACAAGGATGAGTATAATTCCCCCAAGAACTATTTATTTATTAAATAATAATAATAATAATAATAAATAAAATATTATTGTGGCCATCCTTCATACAGGAACGGCTAAAACAGAAAGTTTTAGTTCTCTATTAATGATAACCCAAATAATAAGTGAAAGAACTGGAATTTGAAGATTCAAATTCACTCAGCAGAATCTACATTCTTCACTATTCTATTATAATGACTTCAAATATTTCCACCTTTTTGATACTAGAAATTGTAAAGATTAACAGGAAAAGCAGTCTGACAAATTACAAAGATGACTAGTGCTCAAATTTCTTTAAAGTAAGATGTTTCAAACAATAAGGAATTTGAAGATCTAAAACACTGCCTCCAGCGTACATTTTGCTGCCCAAAATTCCACAAACCTAGTGGTTAGGGTCTTCCTGGAGGAAGGACTTTGAATTCATGATCATTCTCAGTTTGAACAATAAAAAGCCCAAAAGTCCCAAGCATAAAATTCTAAAACTAGTATCAATGTCTAGTGTTGAAAACTCATCACTAATGCATAATGTTTTCAGTGAACAAAAGCTTTCATTAAAAGATTTTTAAACGGGGCTGGAGAGATAGCATGGAGGTAAGGCGTTTGCCTTTCATGCAGGAGGTCATCGGTTCGAATCCCGGCATCCCATATGGTCCCCTGTGCCTGCCAGGAGCAATTTCTGAGCCTGGAGCCAGGAATGACCCCTGAGCACTGCCGGGTGTGACCCAAAAACCACAAAAAAAAAAAAATTTTTTTAAACAAAAATTTTGTAACAAATTTGCTAATAAGATATTTGTTTTTAATAGGCATCAATAAATCAGAAAGATTACCCTTGCACTTATGGGTAAACATGGGCTTAATTCCACCTAATGGAATTTGTGATTCAGGGTACTCTCAAAATATATTTATAAAATGTCCAAAAATTTTTACATGGTGCTCCAAAAGTAATTACTAGAATAAGCCTAAAAATTATAGTAAGGTAATCTAATAAAATTATAGTGATTGTAGCATTTAAAGATCAGGGAGTGGCCAAAGAGACAGACCATTTGGGTAAGACTTGCCTAACACTGAGTGACCTTAATTCCTGGGCACTCCAAGACTAAGTAGAAGTGATTCATGTGTATAGAATAAAGAATAATTCCAGGGGTCAGAGCAGTAGCACAAGCAATAAGGCTTCTTTCTGCCTTGTGACGCTAGCCTAGGATTGACTGTGGTTCAATTCCCCAGAATCCCATATGGTCCTCCAAGCCAGGGGCGATTTCTGAGTACATAGCCAGGAATAACCACTGAGTGTCACAGGGTATGGCCCAAAAAACAAAAAACAAAAAGTAGAAAGAAGAAGAAGAGGAAAAATTCCAGGGCATTGACAAATCTATGCAAAAAAAAAAAAAAAAAAAAAGTGTTTCTATTAAAAAGAAAACAACCACAGAGGGAACTAGTTTCATCCAAGTGGCAGAACAAGGCCAAGAGAGAGCACATATCTTCCCCAAATTTGCATAAATTAACAGTAAAACTTTCATGTAAATTTTCTAGTTTTTAACTTTAGCATTTTCATCTTCTTTCACTTCCATGCCTCTTTAGTACAATTCTAAAAAAGTTTTATTCAGAATGAGACTAAAATTAATATTTAAAATTTCCATAGGACTGAGGAAATGGCTCAGAGAGGTTGACTTCATGCTTTACATGTACAAACCCTGGATTCTATCCATGATCCTAGAAGCACTATCAGGAGCAACCCCTACATATGAAAAATAGTTTCTGAGCACTGTTGGTTTGACCCCAAAACAAAACAGAAATAAGGAAACAAAAAACACTGTCAACAGCTCAACTTTCAGATAAAAGTACTAAAAATCCACTGCCCATGTTAAACTATTAACAGAAAAAGTAATAGGCCATTATATACAAAGAAGAAGAGTACATTTTATAGTCACCTGCTAAAAAGGGAATATATTCTATGGAAATATTTTAGGACTAGAGGAATAGCACTATGTCTTAGAGTATCTGCCTTGTAAGCATTTGTCCTGAGTTCAAAATACTAGTGTTCCGCATATGCCAAGTATAATCCTTGACCACTCTGCTTTTTGAGCCAGGCAGCCCAGCCAACTCTGATTCCAGGCACTAAAAGTGATTTCTGACTACACCACAATAAGTTATGCATGATAACCACCAAATCTGAATGTGGTCCCAAGCAAACACTAAAGATATGTAAGTGCCATGGACAAGAACTAGTATCCAGGATGAGTACATAGGATGAGACATAGAAATTGGTATCCAGTCAGGGGTCCTCAAACTTTTTAAACAGGGGGCCAGTTCACTGTCCATCGGACCATTGGAGGGTCTGACTATAGTAAAAACAAAACTTATGAACGAATTCTTATGCACACTGCATATATCTTATTTTGCAATGAAGAAACAAAACAGATACAAATAAAATATGTGGCCTGCGGGCCATAGTTTGAGGACAGGATGAGACATAGAAACCAATCAAAAGGAGTGCAAACCTTTGCTAGATTTGGTGGCCAAATGTAGAAACTTCAGAACCTAATGTGCAACCCTCATTGAGCATCGTAGCTAAAATATGCAGGCAACCCTCTGTCATCATAACAATGAAGCGAAGGAACACAGGGAGGGACTCAGATGTCTGAAGCAATGGTATTGTTGACTTGACTTACCTGCACTTTGAAGAATGTTTCTCAAACGTCCTCTGTTCCTGAAGCTGAATGAATGGGAAAGTTGCTGGAAGGAGGATTAATAGGCTGCCTGCTGAACTGTCAGAGCCTCTTCATTAGAAATTAGCCAAGACTGTGGTGTTTCTTGCAAATGCTGGAAGAAAAAATTGGGAATGCTTCAGCTAGTCCAGAATAATTTAAAGACATTTCAAAATTATTGTGGCAAAAACCGTTTTAGTTATTGCAGATACACCCCAAAGTGCTTACAGAATAATGTGATACCAAAACCAAACCAAACAACAAATTGTAACAGCCAAGCTTCCAGCATATATTTTAGGACTGGTTAGCCACGAGACCAGCTCAGTCTCCTAGAAAAAAAATAGCATCTCCAGCTCATTTAATTCACAGCAAGCTGGTAAATAAAGAGCCAACTGTTTTATTTTTTTCAACTTCTCTCTACACATACAGACAACTTCATTGTTAAATGAAAGGTGATGGAGGGAGCTGTTTTTTCTGAAAACCTTCCAAAGAAGAAGGGAAAGTAGGAGAGAAGTGCATGCAGAGGAGCTCAAGAAGATTTATTAAAGTATGTCAAGAAATTGAGGCACAAGAAAGGATAGAGGAATAGAGGAATTAGTGATAATAGCTAGTTTAAGAATCAGCTGTGAGTCAATTTCCCCTAAAAATATAAAAAAAAAAATTCCAAACTACCCTGCCTTTTTTTTTTTTACCAAGACTAACTGTAGGTAAAAGCAAGCAAAAATTGTATGCTTTGTGTGTGTGTGTTAACAAGATGATAGTTATTTAAAACAATTTTTAAAAAATAATATCAAAAAATGTGGTAAATATTTTCTCAAAATTTAACTTTTTAACTCTAATGCCATGCAAAAATAATTATTTTTGATTATTTATGTAAAATCTTTTTTTTTTTTTTTGGTTTTTGGGTCACACCTGGCGGTGCTCAGGGGTTACTCCTGGCTGTCTGCTCAGAAATAGCTCCTGGCAGGCACGGGGGACCATATGGGACACTGGGATTCGAACCAACCACCTTAGGACCTGGATTGGCTGCTTACAAGGCAAATGCCATTGTGCTATCTCTCCGGGCCCTGATTATTATGTAAAATCTTAATATAAGATGAAAATATATTTTACTTTAATTTTTTACCAAAAATTAAAGCTAAAGATATACAAATTGTGTGTGTGCAACACATAACTAATGGTATCAAAGAACAAATGAGCTAATGTGTTGAGCTATAGGAGATTTTAAGTTTAAAATTTATTAAAAGCTAGTGGTTCTTTTTATATTGATATATATAATATTATATATTTACTTATAAATATATATTTATATATCTATATATTATATATTTTCATTATATATTAAATATTTATATATTTTTATATATTTCACTTTTGAAGTGATTGATGTATTTAGAAATTGGAAGAAAGAGCAGCTTATTTATTTATTTATTTATTATTTATTCAAAGCATCAATATGTATTCTTTCAGTGCTGTGGAGGCCAGGACTCCCAAATCAAGGTGTTAGCAGAGATTGTTCTGTCTGAATGCTCTATGCAATCCTTGTTAGTTTATGGTAGTCTCTAGTAGAAAAATATTTCTTTTATTTAATGATTGCTTTAATACTAGTCTCCACCATGAGGCAGAATTTTGAACCTTAGACTCATTCTCTTTAAGTATATATAAAATTTACACCCCCTGTGTTCCTTTTATCTTCTATCCAGAATTACCTATAATCTGCTGGAGTAGTGGAACAACCATTTTGAAGTTGCAAGAGTTCATTCAGAATATGTAGTTTGATTACTAAAAAAACATGAATGTCATACCATGAACAGCTAGGGCGTGAGGATTTAGTTACATGATAAAACCTTACATCAAAGGGAAATGAGGTAGTCCACTATGGAATCTGAGAAAGATCAACAGGTTGAGTGCCTGCCAGGTGTGCCAGGAAGGCAGGAGCCTAGGTTAGATCCTAATCCTGACCTCATCAAGAGCCTGGAGAGGGTGCCAAGCACTATGGGATGGGGCCCCAAAATGAATAAATGAAAAGACAATTTATTATCATTGCTGAATGATCATCATGAAGAAAAGGCCTGGTCCTGAAAGCTACCAGGTGATAAGCCAAGATCAGTGAATGTAATATTCAAAGTGTAAGATTTGGACTCAATATATTTAAATTGATATTTAATTGATATCTAAATATTTAAGTTGCCTAAAAAGAAAACAAATTGCACTTTTGGGTAATGATAAGTCATTATTATTCTGCTGTAAAAAAAAAATCCTTTTAGGGCCCGGAGAGATAGCACAGCGGCGTTTGCCTTGCAAGCAGCCGATCCAGGACCAAAGGTGGTTGGTTCGAATCCCGGTGTCCCATATGGTCCCCCGTGCCTGCCAGGAGCTATTTCTGAGCAGACAGCCAGGAGTATCCCCTGAGCACCGCTCAGGGTGTGGCCCAAAAGCCAAAAACCAAAAAAAAAAAAAAAAAAATCCTTTTAACTGTCTGGATTTGAACAATAATGGTTGTGTCACCCCAATATCTTAATAAATTCTTGATTCTTAATTTGATTGGTCTGGGAGCCTGAGAATCTGAATATTTAGAAATCTACCAGGGTTCTACACCAATACTATGGTCTGTGATCTAGACTGAAACAAGAAAGTAGTACTGTGGGTAGGGTACTTGCCTTGCATGTGGCTGACCTGGGTTCAATCCTCACCCCCACATGTAGTCCTCTGAGCCCAGCCATAATTGATTCCTAAATGCAGAGCCGAAAGTGTGACCCAAATTTAAAAAAATCATTTTTAGGAGTGTCAAAGATATAGCAGCATTACAAGCTCTGGAACATATTTAAATCAGTGTTTTGCAAAGTGTGTAGCTTTCTAATCATAAGACTTAAAAACTCTCCAAACCCAACTTAGGGAGTGAATGATTAATTCACAGGTGGTGATATTGGACGATATTTTCAAGTTTATGTATTTAAATTTCAAAACAAAATGTAATATATTGGTATCTTCTAGTACTCCCCAAGTGAAACCTTTGAGGAATAACAAATTTTGTACACTGCTTTAAAAAAAATAAAGTTTCACTTCCCACTTTCTATTTATTTTTCACTTCCCATTTAAAAATAGTCTTTGAGCTTAGCAAGCAACTGAAACTAAAAAAGTGAATTCCCATATATGAGTAAACAAATGTTTGGGCTGGAGAAGTAGTCTAGTGGGCAGCTCGCCTTGCGATTGGGGCAACATGGGTTCAATTTCTGGCTTCCCAGGTAGTTTCCACAGCACTGCAAGGAATGACCGCTGAGTGCAGAACCAGAAGTTAACATTGAGCACTGCTGTATGTGGCTCAAAAAATAAAAAATAGATAAATAAATAAATAAACAAATGCTCATTATCCAGAGATGCAATTACTTGTGCTTTCAGTATTCTAGTTCACAAGAAAAGTAAGATGAGGACTCTATCATTGACTGTTATTAAAAATTATGTCTCTCATTATGTCTTCAAAGCCAAGAAACATCTCTCCACCAACAATTTGTAGTATTTTTCCTTCTTTTTTTTAAAATAAGGTTTTACAATATGTTTGTATCCTAAACTTCACTTCTCTCTCACTATGAGAGAAATTATTAAAGGAATAAAATAAAATAATAAAATTATTAAAGGAATAAAAATTATTAGCCCAGAGGATAGTTCTGGAGCTGGGAGCACCTGTCTGGCAAATGTACAATCATAAATATATATATACATATATATATATATATTTAAAATTTGTTTTTGGGTCATTTGTTTTGAGTCACAGCTCTCAGAGGTTACTCCTGGCTCTGTGCTCAGAAATTGCTCCTGGCATACTCGAGGGACTATATGGGATGCCGGGATTCAAACCACCATCTGTCCTGAGTAGGCTGTGTGCAAGACAAATCCCCTATCTCTGTGCTTTCTCTCCAGTCCCACAATCATATATTTTATTTATTTATGTATGTATGTATTTATTTATTTGGTTTTTGGGCCACACCCGGTGATGCTCAGAGGTTACTACTGGCTATGCGCTCAAAAATCACTCCCAGCTTGGGGGACCATATGGGACGTGGGGGGGGATCTAACCACTTGTTAGCACATGCAAGGCAAATGCCCTACCACCTTTGCCACCACTCTGGCCCCAATCATATATTTTATTTGTTTGTTTTTCATTTCTGGGCCACAACTAGTAGTACTCATGAGTTACTTCTGGCTCGGTGCTCAGAGATCACTCCTGGGAACCACTATGGTGCCAGAAATCAAAACCAGATCAGCCACTTACAAAGCAAGCACCCTCCCTATCTGCTGCACCCCCTCATCACTTCCGCCCCTCATCTGTGTCAAAGCCCTACTGTCTTCCCAGCCAGTTTTACTTTTACAGCTCCACTGTTTATGAGCCCAGCACTACAAGCTAATTTTCAGCCCTAGGTTTGTTAATCACCAAAATAAAAGAATGTAACCCCACTGAACTCCCCAATCGAAATGTGAGAGCACCAGTCAGATGGTGTGCCCAACATCCACTATCAGAATAGTATTAATAATAACAACAAATGAGACCCCCCCAAACAAGAGTGAAAAATAATTAAAATATCAAATTTTCTTAAAAAGTATTTTAATATTTTAATATTAACTTCTAGCTTGCTCCTCTGTTACTTTGTTTCAATACTTCATAAATTTGGACTTCCAAAGGGTTCAAAAATTCTATGTTGTGTTTTTTGCTGGGTAAATATGCAAATATTGGAACACAGTGACTTTACTCAAAATTTAAAGTATTCTTAGGTTTCTCTCCCGGATCAAATAAACCCACAATTTAAGAAGGAACCAGTTTCCTGCCTTTCTTGCAACTCCAAAGTCCCCATTCCAAAGGGTTTTCTGTGTTAGTTTGATTAAAAGTTACCAGTAACTTTCCATCTGATTTACAAAAACCCCTTTTATCAAGCTACTTGTTACTAAACATATTCAAAATGAAGCTAGCTTACCAGGCTGCTTGGAAAGAACTAGCTCCTATTTGGTAACTACTCTTTTACAATTTTAAAAGAGAAAAAGGAACATAGTAGGAAGTGCATGCTTCGTATATGGGAGCCCCAAATTCAATCTCCTACATTGCGGGGTCCCCCCCCCCAAGCACCACCAGGTAAGAACTCCCACAAAGAAATCAGACAAGCAGATATCAAAACTTAAAGTGCTGGAAAATTCCCTGCTTTGCACACCAAATCAAAATATGTAATGACACTTATATTACTGTCCATATAGATATAATTTGACTCTAAAGTCAAATTATAAATATTCTGCAAATCTAAGAGCTGGAGATATTGCACAGGGAATAAAGTGCTTGCCTTGCACTTAATCAACCTGGGTTCAAATTCTGGCCTTGCTTATGGTCCCCAACCCAAATATGAGCATATCTTCTATCTTATTATGACAGAATGTAATATTTAAAATATACATTTCTGAAACTATGTAAACCCCAGCTTTATTTCCTAATAAATTCCCAAAATAAGTCATTCCTTTACACAAAGTTCATGGACTTGTGTTTTTGTTTGTTTGTTTGGTGTTTGGGCCACACCCGGAGGTGCTCAGGGTTTACTCCTGGCTATCTGCTCAGAAATAGCTCCTGGCAGGCACAGACACCGGGATTCGAACCAACCACATTAGGTCCTGGATCTTCTGCTTGCAAGGCAAACACCGCTGTGCTATCTCTCCAGCCCCGGACTAGTGGTTTTTTTTAAAATAAAGTTGCAATCAAAGGTTTTACCTTCCAGAGTACTTCATTGATTTAGTCAAAAATAAATTTCAAATATCTATACTAGTATATGCCAGATATTGTGCTATGCACTGAGAACACAGCAGTAAAGAAGAAAACCATTAAGCACATCCCAGGAAAAGAGGCAGAAATTAGTAAGTGGTTTCTAAATAATTTGCCTACAGCAAAGAGGAAAGGGAGCTAAAGTATTTAAGTGAATTCTCAGAATCCTCTTCTGGGTAGGAGTTAAACAAAGGAAATATGGGTTAAAAACATTACAGGCTAAGAAAACAACACAAGCAGAGGGATTCAAGTGGGTAAGGAGGGAGATGGTGGGCATTGGTGGTGGGAATGTTGCACTGATGAAGGGGGGTGTTCTTCTTTTTTGGTTTTTGGGTTTGGGGGGGGTCACACCTGGCAGCTCTCAGGGGTTAGTCCTGGCTCTGCCCTCAGAAGTCATCCTGGCAGGCAAGGGTGACCTTAAGGGATGCCAAGATTCAAACCACCATCTGTCCTAGATCAGCTACATGCAAGGGAAACGCCCTACGACTGTGCTATCTCTCTGGCCCTGGGGTGTTCTTTTTATGACTGAAACCAACTACAAGCATGTTTATAAACAAGGTACTTAAATAAAGATATTGCTAAAAAAATAAATACTGATGAGCTAAAATGTTTAAAAATTCAACAGTAGATTATCACAAAAACTTCTAACAAAATATTTTATGTGAATAAAAATATGTGAATAAAAATACTGATACAGTTTTAAAAAAAGAAATTAAAATAGTTAGTTACCAAGAAGAATCAAGGTTGCTGAGTAGGAGTGAGAATAAAAACACACATAGCTCAGCTTTGTTATGTGCCTTCAGCAAGCACAAACTCACAATCTTTATAGTATTTATTCTCATGCAATGCAGTAACCAAGATACAAAAGTTGATGTGTCCAAAGTCTCAAAACTAAGAATCAAGGCTAGAGGTGGGCTCTGCTGCCTGGTCCTCATTTCTTTCTTTTTTATTTTTTAATCCAGTTTTATTAATATAGTTTAAGATATACAGGATAAGAAAGAGATACTCCCAGAGTTAAAGACTACATGCAATCAAATCCTGCATGCCCGAAGAGCACCAGCTAAAAGAGACCCCCCCAAAAAAAAAAAAACACCCCAAGCCACATCCTTGTTACAATGACAAATCCCACAGATAGAGATAGAATATGAAAGCAACAAGATCAAAAAGGGAAATTACATTCAAAGGAGCACCCCTAAAACTTACAGCAGACATGTCACAAGAAACTCTCAAGGCCAGAAGACAGTGGTGGATATTGTAACAAGACTGAATGAAATGAATGCCTCACCAAGAATACTGCACCCAGCCCAACTCACATTCAAGTTTGTAGGAAGCATACATAGCTTCATGGATAAACAACAGCTCAGAAACTTCACAGATGATAAAACAGCCTTAAAGGAAAAACTGACAGGTCTACTCTAAGACAAGAGAGGCCAACAAACACAGCAAACTTATCTATGAAGATGACATTAAATCCTATGACAATCATCTCCCTCAATGTCAATGGACTAAATTCACCAATTAAAAGACACAGAGTGGCAACATGGGTCAAAAAGATGAACCCAACCTTCTGCTGCCTACAAGAAACACATCTGAATAGTCAGAAAAACATAGACTCAAAATCAAAGGCTGGAAAATCATCCAAGCAAACAACACCCTCAAAAAAGCTGGAGTGGCCATATTAATATCTGATGACACCAACTTTATACTCAGAAAAGTGGTAAGGGACAAAAATGGACACTATGTACTAATCAAGGAATATATGCAACAGGAAGAAATCAGACTATTAAACATATATGAACCCAATGAGAGACCAGCAAATTATATAATACAATTACTGACAAATCTGAAAAAATTAATAATAACACAATAATTGTGGGAGATCTCAACAGGACCCTATCAACACTCGATAGGTTAACCAGATTGAAACCCAACAAAAACATACTAGCCCTAAAAAGAGTAATGAAGGAAAGAGGACTAGTAGATATATATAAGACATTCCTTCCCAAAAAACCTGGATACACATTCGTCTCCAATGTACATGGGTCATTCTCCAGGATAGACTACATGCTGACACATAAAACATACCTCCATAAAATCAAGAGAATAGAAATCTTGCAGGCTGCCTTTGCTGACCACAAGGCTCTGAAATTAGTTGTGAACTACAAAGCCACACAGAAGAAAAACTTTCACAATTGGAAATTAAACACCCTGCTACTGAACAACCAGTGAGTCCGAGATAAAATAAAAAATGAAATCAAAACTTTCCTGGAAACAAATGATAATGAAGACACAAACTGCCAGAATCTATGGGACACAGCAAAAGCGCTCCTGAGAGGACAATTTATAGCTCTACAAGCACACATCAGGAAGGAAAAAGGGTCATATCTGAATGAATAACTTAATGATGCAGCTCAAAAAATTAGAAAATAACCAATAAAAGGAACCAAAAATTGGAAGACAGAAGGAAATAACAAAGCTGAATGCAGAACTCAATGAAGTGGAAAACCAAAAAACAATCCGAAAGATCAACGGAAGCAGAAGTTTGTTCTTTGAAAAAATAAACAAGATTGATAGACCCTTGGCAAAACTCACAAAGAAAGAGAGAGAGAGAAATCTGAAAACCCATATTAGAAATGAAAAGGGGGAGATCATGACAGATATTGCAGAGATCCAAAGGGTAAACAGAGACTACTTTGAGAAACTTTATGCTACTAAACATGAGAACCTAGAAGAAATGGAAAAATTCTTGGACACTTATAACCTTCCACATTTAAGTAAAGAGGATGTAGCATATCTAAGTACCTCCATCACTATGGAGGAAATTGAAACTGTAATCAAACATCTGCCCAAAAAGAAAAGCCCAGGCCCAGATGGATTTCCTAATGAATTTTTTCAAATCTTTCAAGAGGAGCTACTACCAATCCTAGCCAGGCTCTTCCATGAAATTGAAAAAATGGAAACACTCCCAAACAGCTTTTATGAAGCCAACATCACCTTGATACCAAAACCAGACAGAGATGCTGCCAAAAAAGAAAATTACAGACCAATATTCCTGATGAATGCTGATGCAAAGATCTTCAACAAAATCCAGGCAAATAGGATCCAATGCATCATCAAGAAGATTATACAGTATGACCAAGTAGGTTTCATCCCAGGAATGCAAGGATGGTTTAACATCCATAAATCTATCAACATTATACACAACATCACAAGAAGAAAAATTAAAATTACATGATCATATCAATAGACGCAGAGAAAGCATTTGATAAGGTCCAACACCCATTCTTGATCAAAATTCTCAGCAAGATGGGAATGGAAGGAACCTTTCTCAATCTAGTTGAAGCCATCTACCACAAACCAATGGCAAATATCCTCAATGGAGAAAAACTAAAAGCCTTTCCTATAAATTCTGGTACAAGACAAGGCTGTCCGCTCTCACCACTCCTCTTCAACATAGTACTGGAAGTTCTTGCTATAGCAAGAAAAAGATATCAAGAGAATCCAGATAGGAAAGGAAAAAGTCAAGCTCTCATTGTTTGCAGACGACATGATACTCTACTTAGAAAACCCTAAAGACTACCAAAAAGCTTTTAGAAACAATAGACTCAAATAGCAAAGTGGCAGGCTACAAAATTAACACACAGAAATCAATGGCCTTTTTGTACACCAATAATGATAGGGAAGAGAAGGAAGTCAAGGAGGCAATCCCATTCACAATAGTGCTACACAAACTCAAATATCTTGGAGTCAACTTGACCAAAGATGTGAAGGACCTATACAAAGAACTATAAAGCCCTGCTCCAAGAAATAAGAGAGGACACACAGAAATAGAAACACATACCCTGCTTAGGGATTGGCAGGTTTAACATCATTAAAATGGCAATACTCCCCAAGGCATTATACAGATTTAATGTGATCCCCTTAAAAATACCCATGGCATTCTTCAAAGAAGTGATCAAAATCATGAAGTTCATCTGGAACAATAAACACCCTCGAATAGCTAAAGCACTCCTAGTGAAAAGGAAAATGGGAGTCATTACTTTCCCCAACTTTAAACTGTACTACAAAGCAATCGTTATCAAAACAGCATGGTATTGGAATAAAGACAGACCCTCAGATCAGTGGAATAGGCTTGAGTTCTCAGACATTGTCCCCCAGACATACAGTTATCTAATTTTTGACAAAGGAGCAAGAAATCCTAAGTAGAGCAGGGAAAACCTCTTCAACAAGTGGTGCTGGCAGAACTGGTTAGCCACTTGCAAAAAAGTGAACATAGACCCCCAGTTAACATCATGTACAAAGGTAAACTCCAAATGGATTAAAGACTTTGATATCAGATCTGATACCATAAGGTATATAGAACAACACGTAGGTAAAACACTCCATGACATTGAGACTAAAAGCATCTTCAAGGAGGAAACTGCACTTTCCAAGCAAGTGGAAGCAGAGTTCAACAGATGGGAATACATTAAACTGAGAAGCTTCTGCACCTCAAAAGTAATAATGCCCAGGATACAAGAGTCACCCACCGAGTGGGAGAAACTATTCACCCAACACCCATCAGATAAGGGGCTAATATCCAAAATATACAGGGCACTGACAGAACTTTACAAGAAAAAAAATATCTAATCCCATCAAAAAATGGGGAGAAGAAATGAACAGAGACGCTTTGATAAAAAAGAAATACAAATGGCCAAAAGGCACATGAAAAAATGCTCCTCGTCACTAATCATCAGGTAGATTCAAATCAAAACAACGATGAGATACCACCTCACACCACAGATATTGGTGCACATCACAAAGAATGAGAACAATCAGTGCTGGCGGAGATGTGGAGAGAAAGGAACTCTTATCCACTGCTGGTGGGAATGCCATCTAGTCCAACCTCTAAGGAAAGCGATACGGAGATTCCTCCAAAACCTGGAAATTGAGCTCCCATTCAACCCAGCTATTCCCGTCTAGTCCAACCTCTATGGAAAGCGATATGGAGATTCCTCCAGAACCTGGAAATTGAGCTCCCATTCAACCCAGCTATTCCCGTCTAGTCCAACCTCTATGGAAAACGATATGGAGATTCCTCCAAAACCTGGAAATTGAGCTCCCATTCGACCCAGCTATTCCACTCCTAGGGATATACCCTAAGAACACAAGAACACAATATAAAAACCCCTTCCTCACACCTATATTTATTGCAGCACTATTCACAATAGCCAGGCTCTGGAAACAACCAAGATGCCCTTCAACAGACAAATGGCTAAAGAAACTGTGGTACATATACAAAATGGAATATTATGCAGCTGTCAGGAGAGATGAAGTCATGAAATTTTCCTATACATGGATGTACATGGAGTCTACTATGCTGAGTGAAATAAGTCAGAGGGAGATAGAGAGATGCAGAATAGTCTCACTCATCTATGGGTTTTAAGAAAAATAAAAGTCATTTTTGCAACAATCCTCAGAGACAATGAGAGGAGGGCTGGAACTTCCAGCTCACCTCATGAAGCTCACCACAACGAGTGGTGAGTGCAGTTATAGAAATAACTACACAGAGAACTACCACAATCATGTGAATGAATGAGGGAACTGGAAAGCTTGTCTAGAGCACAGGTGGGGGTGGGGTGAGATGGAGGGAGATTTGGGACATTGGTGGTGGGAATGTTGCACTGGTGAAGGGGGTGTTCTTTACATGACTGAAACCTAATCACAATCAAGATGTTTAAATAAAGAAAAAAAAGGTTTCAAAAAATATACTAGAAAAAAAAGATTTTGATATACATTCATCAGAGAATGATTGCTGTAACAGATTGAGCTAATATCTATCTTCTTATACAGAGACAATAAAAAAATAAAGAAAAAATGTTCTTCTTGTGAAGAGAGTTCTTAAAATTTTATTCCTTGTCACTAATGCCTCCCATCTTTTCCTCCCCCAGTCCCTGCCTCGATTTGAGACAGGCATTCTACAAGAAAGAGCATTGGAGCATCCCCCCAACACAGGAATGACCAGGAGGCCCTGGGTTCGGGCTAAGGCAGAGCAAGTCACCCCACAGACACGAGGCCATTCAAAGATGGATGAACTACGTGCTGGGGACACGTGGGATATTTGAAGGGCCACCTCTTGAGGGCTGTGGGGTGCAGCATCCCCAACAGGTCTGAGATTCTGGGGAAGGGAGAGGAAACAACAAACACTGTGGGGAGTGGAGCTAGCCAATGGGGTGAGTCTGGGTGTCTGTTGTGGTTTGATTTGTACCCCTCAAAACACACAGGAAGAAATATGACCAGCTGGTCCCTCTGATGATACAGAAGATAAAAGGGAGTTTTTATTCCTTAACAAGCTTTCTATAGATCATACAAGTGTTAAGTAGTTGTGTCAGTTGTGTACCACACAGAGTTCTTTTATTTTGGGGGATGTGGTTCACACACAGCTGTGCTCAAGAACTTACTCCTGGCTCTTTGTTGAGGGTTCATCCTGGCAGTGTCTGGAGGACCATATGTGGTACCAAAGATCGAACCTGGGTCAGATGTGAGTGAAGAAATTGCTTTACCAGCCATATTATGTTTCCAGCATTGCCTCATTGTTTTTTGTATTTTTTGCTTATTTTTTGTGCCATACCTGGTGGAGGTCCCAGCTCTGTGCTAAGGGGTTCCTTCTAATAATTCTCAAGGGTCTCTACAGTGTCTGGGGGTCAAATCTTGTCCTCTCATAGACATTGCATTCACTCAGCCCATTGAGCTATCTCTTCACGCTTAATGCTTTTGGGGGAAGGGGAGAGGAAGTGCCCAGGTATTTCTGGTCAACCAAGCCCGGGGTTCAATGAGAGGCCCCAGGATGTGATGCATTTCTAGCCTTTCAGTGCCTGATTATTTCTTGAGGTATCACAGTGGTTTAGAAGCCACCATGGCAGCATCCGGAGATGTTGTGACCTTGCAGTACAAAAGACCAATTAGTTGTAGCAGTGCATAAGGCGTAGTTTACCTCAATTCCTGAACTAGCTCACTTTCATCCTTCAGGCCTATTTCTTACTCATTGTATAGTATAAGTTTTGCTTTTCAACCACTTTCCTTCAATATCCTTGCATCCAGGGTCTTTCTTCTTAGCTTCTGAGATATAATTCCCAAGGTGTCAGATCAACTTACAGTTTTCCTTGTTTTCTAGACACATTCTATACAAAGTTGACAGATACAATCTGTCAACCTTCATTTTTCATTGCAGACTCTGAAATATTAGATAAGATATTTAATTTTATTTTCAGAGTCTTGAGAAAAATGTGTCTAGTTGGAACCTATTTCATTTGAAAATATTACACGCGGGGGCTACAGAAAGAGAGTACAGAGGGTAGGGCACTGGTTTTGCACATGGCCAATCCCAGTTCAATCTCTGATGAACCTCAGTTCATCCCAAATGGTCCCCTAAGCACTGTCAGGAGTAATTCCTGAGCACAGAGCCGGAAGTAATTCATGAGCATGTTGGGTATGGCCACCAAACAAACAAAAGAATATTACACATAATTCTTCATGACAAATTTCTAACTGAATTTTCATTGTTAATATTAAAGTCAATAAACCATTGACCAAACTAACAATGTTTCCAGGATTTCTCTCTCTTTTTTTTTTTTTTTTTTTTTTTTTTTTTGGTTTTTGGGCCACACCCGGCAGTGCTCAGGCTTTACTCCTGGCTGTCTGCTCAGAAATAGCTCCTGGCAGGCACGGGGGACCATATGGGACACCGGGATTCGAACCAACCACCTGTGGTCCTGGATCGGCTGCTTGTAAGGCAAACGCCGCTGTGCTGTCTCTCCAGGTCCTCCAGGATTTTTCTTAATAAACACTTATATTCCCATTCCTTCCGCTCCTCTTCTCCCAGCATTACCTTCTATCATGAATTAGTATTTCATTTTACTATTCATATTTCTGTATAGTATGAATAGTAAATACACATATGCATATTCATAAATTCCATATAGTAAAATTAAAATTAAATTAATTGTAGTATAATATGCTATTATGTAGACTATGGTATTATATAAATGATTTTAATACTTGTACAATAAATAGATACTATTTTTAAATTTATGTTTTTCACTGTAACTTTTGAATTTTAAGGTTTAAGGGCTATAGTAATAGTTCAGTGGGTAGGGAATTCACCATTCATATAGACAACTAGAGTTCAATCCCCAGCATCCTATCTGATCCCCTGAGCACCACCAGAAGTGATCCCTGAGTGCAGAGCAAGGAGTAAAAGCTGAGCACAGCTAGGTGTGGGCCCAGAGCCCTGAGAACAGATTTTAGGTCTATCCATATTTATACATGAAAGTCTGGTTCATTTTTCTAAATATTATATTCTACTAACTATATCACAGAATTATCCATTCTTTACTAGTAAACATTAAGGTAGTTTTTCAGAAATTCCTTATGAATTGTTATTTTGGATTCATTTGGAGCCAAGTCTGTTTTATCAATGTAGAAAATAGTTCTGGGATGTTATGTAGCCTTACAATAACTAAGGCTACATAACCTTGGCAAACATAGTCTAGTCCTGGTTCAATGCTCAGAAATCACCCCAGAGAGTGCTTAGGGGACCATAAGGTTTGCTGGGGATTAAAACTAAGGCTAGTCACATGTAAGAAATAAGATCTACTTCCTTTATTAACTATTTCTTGGGCCTCAAATTCCAGTATTTAAATAGTGATGTTATTCTAAAATATAAATTGCTAATACAAGTCACATAAAAATACCCAAATACATAAAATAGTGTGTATCTCTGAAACTAACATTTACAAAGAGAAAATAAACTTCTAGTTAAGATGACTCTATAACAATCTTATTGAAAACAAAGTATATAAGAGAAAAAAAGTTGCAGAACAGAGCCTTCCTATAACATCTCCTCTGGTTTGTCTTCCACAAAAATCACATGACTACGCAGAAAAATCAGAAACATTTGAGCAAGTAGATAAACAAACCAAAGGGGTTTTTGGCATTCTTTGTTCTCAGTTCAAACCAAAATAATAATCCAGACTTCAACCTTACTGAAAAATTTGCAGATTTTCATTCTGAACAAAGGCATGGGGAATCAACTTCTATGTGTCAGAAACAATGTCAGAAATAATGAATAAAGTAGGCAATTAAACAAAAATAATCTGATGTCTGTTCTTGAAAGAGACCCATAAGGATTGTGTCTTAAACTGATTTACATTTGTAGAAATCTTTAATTCTGGGACATTGGAACAAGGTTTATTTGCAACTGTAAATTTAAGTCTAATCTACATATATGTGAAAATCTACCAATGAGAACTCACAAGGTTTTGAGCCACACCTAACAGTGCTCAGGGGTTACTCCTGGCTATGCACACAGGAACTACTCCTGGCAGATACCTTCATTCAAAGTAAGCATCCTGCCTGCAGTATTGTTGCTCTAGCCTTGAGTCCACTATTTTTAATGTTTTTTTTTTTGGCCACACCCAATGACGCTCAGGGTTTACTCCTGGCTATGTGCTCAGAAATTGTTCCTGGCTTGAGGGACCATATGGGATGCTGGGGATTGAACTGAGGTTTGTCCTGGGTCAGCTGTGTGCAAGGCAAACACCCTACTGCTGTGCTATCACTCCCACTCCCTAATGTTGTTGTTGCTTTTTAATTTCTAAGAAAACACAAAGGCATATTTTTCTTAAATGTAGATAACTATTTGCTAATGATTGTACTTTTCACACTATAAAATAGCTTCATGACTCAAAGATGACTTACTGGCAAAAGTTCCGGCCTTGCAAAGCATTGGGTGAGAGATTTCAATCCCCAGATGGAGCACTGGAATTGCATGTGGTCTTAGCTGCTCTGGAGTGAGTGGTCTCCCTCACACAACACAGCACACTACAGCCAGCTATGTAGGAACATTTACAACAAAAAGTGTGTGGGCACAGTGGCCTGGAGTAAACCCTGGCAAGCACTACAATCAAATGTGTAATTATCACAACTAACATGTGTGTGACCTCTGGTCATTGCAACAAGGAAGGAAACAGAGAGGAGAAAATTAAATACATGTCTAATTTATAAAATGCAAAAGGAAACTAGAAGAAAAGCATTTACTCATCAGGGGGAAAGGGAAGAAAAATATCTTTCTTCTCCTGGCGTATTTCTGAAGAAGTATATACCTACTGAATGAGGAAATATTCAGACATCATACATCTGATAATGGCCTAAAATCTAAGAAATATAAACAATTTAGAAACTTAACAACAAAAACAACCAATCCTATAAATGAGGAGAGTTCAAAGTTCACTGAAGAAGACATAACAGATATTCAACAGGCATATGGCAATGTATGCAATGCCAATTTATTTTCCAGGAAATGAAAATCAAGTGACAATGACCTACATATAATCTTTTACTAGTAGAAAGAAACTATCAACAAGGACAGAAACAAAAGTGTCAACAAGAATGTGGAGAAAAAATATCCTTGACATACTGTTGGTAGGGACAAAAATGTATTCAGTCCCTATAAAAAATAAGTATGATTTGTCCCCCAAAATTTAAATAGAGTATCCATGTGATACATCAATCTTACTCCTTGGTATTCTTTTTTGTTTGTTTTTTGGGACACTCACAGTCACGCTCAGGGGTTAATCCTGGCTATGTTCTCAGAAATAGCTCCTAGCTTGGGGATCCATATGGGACACTGGGGGAACCGAAATGCAGTCCATCCTAGGCTAATGCAGGCAAGGCAGAAGTCTTACCGCTTGCACCACCGCTCTAGCCCAACTCCTTGGTATTCTAATCCAAAAAGATTCATTCACACCTATACTCATTGCCGTGCTATTTTCAGGAGCATTGTAAGCAATCCAAGTATCCGATAATAGATAAATAAATTACAATGTAGTACATAGACACAATAGAAAGCTACTCTGCCACAGAAAAGATAAAATCTTGCCTTTTGCTACCACATGGGTGAACTGAGAGAGGTCATGCTCAGTGAAATAAGTCACAGGAGGAGGGGAAATAGCAGCTGTTCTCACTCAAATGTGGTATGCAAAGAAACCAACCAAGGGAAGAAAGTTCAATGAAAACAAACCCCTAGACTCTGTTCATAGAGCCAACGCAAGAGGGTAGGTCTGAAAGGGTTTGGGGGAATCTAATAAGTTATGCTGGAGAAATACTGGCTCTTAGATGGTAGGTGTGGGAATGCTGTACCCTTAGCAACAGGGCTGGATAGGTAGTATAGTGGGTAGGGCACATGTCTTACATGCAGCTAACTAGCTTCTATCCCATCACTCTGTACAATTCCATGAGCACTGCTAGGAGTAATTTCTGAGAGCAGAGCCAAGAGTAACCTCTGAGCATCACCAGGTATGATCCAAAAATTAAAAAAAATGTATAACAACTACAATCTTATAAACTAATAGTATCACAATTAAACAATTTTTAACAAGTTCAAACAAAATCCTTGCCAAGTAGTTGTTTTAAGTTTTTAAGTTATTTTAAGTAGTTTAATAAATTCAAACAAAATCTTTGTCAAGTTAGTTTTTTTAAGTGCATACCATTCACTATAAGTAAATACAAAAATGAATTTTGGGTTTACAGTTATAGAATTAATTCCAACTCATGGAAGGTTATAATGGAGATAGTTGTTGGCTCCATTTTTACAAACAACTAAGCAATACTTTAGAACATTCCATAAGCAAGTCAAGCGATAGTACTTCCTTGCAAGGCTGGCTTTAGTCCAAGAAATCTTCTTGGGCTTGAAAAATAACCCTCCCAGGCTTTCATAGGCAGTCCTGAACACAGTTGATTTATCCTAGTAGTGCAGTGAGGGAAGGACAAATTAGATGGAGTAGCTCCATCATCCATTCATCCACCCAACAGATATAACTAGCACATGGTCAGCATAGGCTAGAGAACAGGGGTTGACTTGGTAGGCTTCTGACCCCAACACTGCCTCCATCACAGGGCTAAGATGGTCTCTGACCACTGCCTGGTATGTCCCAAAACCTAATAAAGAATTAAAAATAAAATTATTTTTAAATAATAAAAACAGTAATAAAATATCTAAATATCAGTAAACTATCAATGGACAGAGCCTGTCCAAACTAAGAGCACAAATGGAATAAAAAGAAGCCCATATAACACACATTTAGCCCAATTAAACATGTCAAACATGATCTTTTGCCTCATTCATCTCCCTTGACAAGTTTAAAGTATAATGTTTGGTAATTTTTCAATTATAATGTGTACTCTACAGAATATATGGTAAGACAAAACATACCACATCTTTGCCTTCTTTCTGAAAAGGCAAAATACAGAGGAAAAACGTTCAGAAGTAGAAGTTGAAAGAAACTTAGCAAAAGAAGGAACCACAGAAAGACCAGAAACTAGAACTTGGGTGACTAAAATAACAGTTAATTCCCCTACTCCTGAAGACTTTTTCCATATTGACTAGCAACAGCAAAGGCAAGGGACAGTGAGGAGTGCACATTCACTGTACCATCATCCTAGGGAAGGTACATAAAAGGCTTCCAGGACAGAGTTGGCAATAAGAGCATGCTGGTCAAATGACTCTAATCAATCCTTGGATCCCTAGTTCCCAACGCAAATGCACCAAAGGAGTGGACAGAGTGTTGTCTGAGCTATGAAATTTTTCTGGGAAACTTCACAATGGTGAATTCCCAAACACAGGCAGCTCATCCCAGAATAATGAATAGATAAATTGTAAAACCAGTCCCTTTCTGGAATGAGAGTTCCTATCTTTTTTTGTTTTGTTTTGTTTTTGTTTTTTGGGCCACACCCGTTTGATGCTCAGGGGTTACTCCTGGCTAAGCGCTCAGAAATTGCCCCTGGCTTGGGGGGGAACATATGGGATGCCGGGAGATCGAATCGCGGTCCTTCCTTGGCTAGCGCTTGCAAGAGAGACACCTTACCTCTAGCACCACCTTGCCGGCCCCAAGAGTTCCTATCTTTTAATATGCTCTGCAGAGCTCATTACTACCAAAATCCTCACTCTTAGGCTGACTTTTGATCCACTGATTCTTTATCTTCTCAGATGAGAGTTGTTTTTTGATATACCTACGCACCCCAAAATTAAGCCTTATGATAAAACTAGGGTTGCCATTAATAAAAGAGAGTTTGAGGTTTTTTTTCATCATCTAAGATGATTCTGGATCAGAAAATAATCAAGGAAGACTGGACAGAGGTCTCAGCCTGGGACAAGAAAGATAGATAGGTGACTTGACAAAAACAGATGAGAGGATAAAGAGGGCGGATCAGTATGTTTCACACTGGGGCACACCAGAAAACCAATCAGACTTGATTTGAAGCATTAATGAAGAGCAGAGTGAATGGGCAGACGTGCATAAAATGGTAATGAATGGTAGTGAAACCTTTTTACCTTCCAATGGGACACAACGCAAAAGTGGAATAATGAGGGGCAAGAGAAGGTTTTCCAAAAGAAATATCTTGGAGTTACAATTTAGGAGTTGCAACAAGCTGAATTATGACTCAATTTCAACTCAGAAGGACAATTCAAGAACATTAGTCTATGTGTGCTATGAGGGATGTTTACAGGAGGCATCAAAATATCAGGCCTACTTAAGGACTCTTTATTCATTTTCTAGACTACAAGAACAAACATACCACCAACAAGGTACCTTAAGCAACTGAGGTACGACTCATCTGGAGACTAGAAGTCTCAAAACCAACAGTTGATAGGCTCTTGCTCCCAATGGAAACTGAGGGAGAAATCTTTTTTGCGTCTCTCCAGTTCTAGAGGTTATCTGTTAATCCTTGGCTTGCAGAAGCATCACTCTAATCCACCTTCAGTACTTCACCTACTTTTCTTTCTTTGTCTCTGTCTTTGAGTGTTTCTTGTGAGAACTCAACCATAGGGTTAGGGGACAGTTCAGAAAACTGGAGTGTATGTTTTGCATGCAGGAACATCATCAGTCATCCTATTTCCAAATATGTTTTTAAGAATTAGAAGTGAAAGCTTTAGTATTTCTTTCTTGAGTGGACATAATTCAACCTTAACACTCTTCTTTGGGTACCCGATCCTCATTTCCAGCCCAAAGAACCCAGATACTTATATTTCTGGTTCTAATTAAAGAGAAAAGCATTCCATCGTGTTTTTAATAGTCTGAAAAGTGATAATATTTCAGTCAAAGGGCATTTAGTGAACTCTTGGAGGGCAGGAATTGTCCTAATCCTTCATGTGGAGTCATTTTACATGGTTATAGAGTTTTTGACAGCCGAGGCTGAATCTTAGGCAGGAGGGGCAACAACCCAAGATTTAACTGCTCTTCCCTGCCAGTTCAGATATATATATATATATATATATATATATATATATATATATATATATATATATATCTTTTACATACTACTTTTACATTATCACCCATGGAGTTACTTATAAAATTCAAATATAGAGATTTCTTGAGACACTTTCTTTGTTATGAGTGAATTAATATGGCATTGGTAAAACCACCATCTGGTCAGATGTGGTATAATATATATATATATATTACCACATCTGACCAGATGGTGGTTTTACCAATGCCATGGTAAATATATATATGGTATATATAAATATATATATATAAATATATTATATATAAATATATAAATGGTAATATATATATATATTATACCACATCTGACCAGATGGTGGTTTTACCAATGCCATATTAATTCACTCATAACAAAGAAAGTGTCTCAAGAAATCTCTATATTTGAATTTTATAAGTAACTCCATGGGTGATAATGTAAAAGTAGTATGGTAAGCACACAGATCTATCAAGTAGAGTCATAATAAGAGTAGGTATCTTCCTCTAACCATGAGGAAATGTGTTAGGATAACGTTTGCTTTGACCTCTGTTTTTCTAGCTTCCCTGCAGACCTCTCTGGCACATTTCATTTTCAGGCTAATTACAGTGCAAGTTCTTTCCTTTCATATCTAACTCTTGCCTAGGAATTTAAGATCTTTGGTTAGGGGTTTAGGGATCTTTTTTTGTTTGTTTGTTTTGTTTTGGGGCCACACAGGGCAGCACTCAGAGGTTACTCCTGGCTCTCAGCTCAGTAATTGCTCCATTGATTCTTTGTTGGCTGCTTGCAAGGCAAACTTCCTACCACTGTGCTATCTCTCCAGCCCAGGTTTTGGGAATCTTAATGCTTAATCTTCAAGGATACAAAAGTACTAAGAAACCATTGAAATATATGAGTATTGGGGCTAGAGAGATAATACAGCGGTAGGGCATTTGCCTTGTATGCAGAAGGACAGTGGTTCAAATCCTGGCATCTCATATGGTCCTCTGAGCCTGCCAGGAGCAATTTCTGAGCACAGAGCCAGGAGTAACCCTTGAGCATCAAAGGGTGTGACCCCAAAACAAAACAGAAAAAAGAAATATATGGGTATCCCTTAGACTTATTATAAGACACACTTTTGTAGTAAAATATGCAAAATTTTCTAAAATAGATATGACTCACATTTAACATCAGATACTGTATACATAAATTCTGAATAACAAGTTGATACATGAAATACAGAACTGTGCCTCAGAAATAGAGTGGAAATAAAGTCAAAACTTATTAATAGTGCAAAGAAATAAATCTAATCATAATAAAAATTTTACAGATAAATGATCAAGCACATACTTAAGAGAAAATAAAGATCTGACCAGAATACCTTGGTCTTGTGTAAAATATATCAAAGGGTAATAAAGCCTTTAAGGCTATGAATTTGCAGTGATTCTCTTGACTTTTCTTCTTGGGTGACTCATATCTAATGAAGTCTACCTCTACTGTAAAATTTTACAATGTGTAAACCCCAGGCTTCACAAATTTCAAGTAACATTTATTATCTTTAGCCTTCAAACCAATAATCTTTAATCTCCAGTCTATAAACCAGTAGCAGTCTGAAGGTGTAGAAAGGTTAAAGAATACTGAAAACTCTAATTAAGGACCAGAAAGATAATACAGGAGGTAAAAGGCTTTTACTATGGCTGACCCAGGTTCAACCCCTGGTACTGCATATTACCAGAATCAGTACAGCATACTGGTACTCCCCTAAGCAGAGTCAGGAGTTACTCCAAGAATACAGAGCCAGGAATAACCCCTGAGAACACTTTGTGTGACCCAAAATCCAAAATAAACACTTGGGTAATTTAAAATGAAAGCTCTAATATTAATATGCTGGTACCATAGCTAATTTTTCCATAATTTTTCTAAAATAATAGATATTCCAGACCACATGTAAAATTCAAGTGTAATTTTACTCTGCAGAATTTTCTGGTTCTAAATTAGCTATATAAATCTTTTTCCCCAAGTGCCTAGATATTACAGGGAGGTAAATAAATAGGCTTTTGATCCCTGAGTCCTACATCTCCTCTATCTCATCTCCTAAATGACTGGCTTTGAAGATTATACTCTCACAACAACAACATTTTGCAGATCTCAAACACACTTGACAGTGCTTCATGCCTCAGTGCCTTTGATTGTGCTACTCCTACTGCATTAATTATTTCCCTCTACCAAATCCCAATGTCCTATAAATTAAAAATCATGTTTCTTGATCCACCTTTCTGCCTCTATCCTGCATTTAAATACAATTTGAATTCCAAGGGAGAAAGTATTATAAAGAGCTTTTCGAGGGCCTAAGAGATAGTATGGGGGAATAAGGTTGGGTCTCCAGCATCGCATATAGTCCCCCAAACCCATCATAAATCAGTTGTTCCTGAGTGCAGAGCCAGGATACCACTAGGTGTGGAACAAAAACAAAACAAAATAATGAAACCAAAAAAGACCAAAACCAAATATTAAGGCGTTTCAATAACTTTAACTATTACTTCATGCAACAGTCATTATCTTGCAAAAGATACAAAGTTTGAATAGATAACTAAGTTTTAGAAATTTAATTCTAGGTGTCTCTAACCCAAAGACCTTTAGATACAAGTAGATATTTAGTCTACAGAGAGGTTGGGAAGTTAGGCCTAGTGATGGGTCTTTAAACATCAAGATGAACATGTTTCTGTGAATTTATCTCAGGATATAAAAGAAAACCTCCTTGGCTCTCTTCGATCTGCTTCTTTGTTGTACAGATGCCTATTCCCTGGAGATGGGCAAGAAAAGGGAGTTTTGTGAGGAGACAAAACTCCCATCAGTGATGGACAATTAATAGGAAGAAAAACCCACTAAAAGTGAAAGTGAAAGTGAGTGTATCTATATGGTGGCAAACAGGCAAAACTCACTGGGTGAAGATTGAGTTGGTTTCTAATTTAACATGTCCCCTGGCATCCCATTCTAATTAGAGCATAATTTAAATTCCTTTCTAAGACTGTCTGAGACTAAAAACAGTCCCCTGCCTACTTACCAACTTAATCTCTTGCCACTCTCCCTTTTTCAGTTCTTTATCAACTAATTCTCTAAGCAACCCCAAGGTCATGCATGCTTCAGGGCCTTTGGAGTTCCCTTGGTCTAGCAGGCTCATTCTAATGCGCTTTGCCTGACCAGTTCCTTTTCCTTTACAACTCAGTACAAAACTTACCTCCCCAGGGCAGCTATCTGGGTGCTCTAAAGCAGTTTTCTCCTCCCTTTTCTATCACAGCCCCAATTATTCGGCATTGTAATACTCATTCTATCTGGAAGATAGAAGACTTACATTTTGTTCATTATTGTTTTCCACTAAAATGTAAGCACCATAATAGCAGAATTGTCTGCTTTGTTCAAAGCTGCATGCCCTTCTCTATCCCAGCACTCAGATACTGCACCATGGTGTGTGTGATTCATGTTACCATAAATAAGGTCTCACTTTATGGCATACTATGCAGAAAATGACTTAAGATCCTCTGTAAAGCCACTTTCTATTACCTTGTCATTCACACCTCCTAGTCCAGTGAGAATGACCCATACCAATAATTATACCAATGCCCCTTCTTCAAATTGTGGAGGACAAAAGAAACTGCTTTCTCTTGAATCCATTTCATTGCTATTTCATCTGGAAGATTAATTCTCCTGATCTCCTGTTGGTTTTCTATTACCAAGCAGATAAAAAGTAAGTCAGTGTTTAAAGAACCCTTCAATGACCAGCAGTACATACTACTGAACAAACAGATACCATTTGACTATTTTAAGAGAATTGGGGAGAGGCGAGTTTTTCAGAGTCTATGATTTGAAAATCTGCTTTCTTTCTTCTTTACTAAACATCTGAGGAAGAGGAAAGCCCTTGGTGAGATGCAGATAGCAGCAAGCACTTCCTGGGGTGATCAAAGCATTTCATGAGAAGAGTATTAACCCAGAAATTGATTCAGTTACTACCACTTCTTACTCTTTTACCCTTGCACCCTCACTCCCAGACCCTCCTTCCTTATTAGCTAGACTGTATGGCAGCCAAGTTCTCAATGAAGTCTAAGACAATACTGCCGATTCAGGACTGCAGGTACTACTGACTCAGGACTGCAGAGTTACTATTGAGTCAAAGAACTTCAGCTATGTAGCATGAAGAAGGAACTATACTCCGCACTCTGATAGGTAATTGTAAGTAGAGGTTCCTACTGCAATTTCAAGGTGCTTCTTTTCTATTTTATCAAACAAGATCCTTCCAAAGTAAATGTTTTCTTTTTTTAAATCTAGTGAGGCTCACTTGGCAATAACGAGCTATGCTCAGATCCACTGCAGTTGGGATAGACAAAGAAAGGGTTCACTTCAACCTGAGACTTCCAAGAGCTACATCCAAGGTATAAAAACCCTTGTAAGGCTTCTCCAAGGAAGAAAAATGAAAAGCACATTGGCAAAAATACAGGAAGGTTGGAGGAATTAAAGAAATGTTTGGAACACAACCCATTGGAGAGAACATACTGTTCAATTTGGCCAATATACAGTACAATTAAGTACCCATGACCCAGATGTGGAGAAAATAGAAGATACATAAATGGTGAATATTTGAAGGCGCCAAAACAACAGGAAAAGTATACAGACCACCTATTCAAGAAATCCAGCCAGAAGGATAAATTATGAAACTATATTTAGAAAAAGAGGTATTTTAATTGAGTGTGTTCATGCAAAGAAATATGATATCCACAAGGAATAGACAATCTACTAGGGAGACTTCCTTCTAAAATGTAAGGCAGACATTCATGTGATCGATTCATTGGAAATCACTTACCCTTGGACAGTTTCTGACTTCTCTTTATGTTTTATTTAGTTCTTTAGTTTTTGGGCCATACCCAGTGATGCTCAGGGATCACTCCTGGCTCTGTGCACAGATATCGCTCCTGGCTCAGAGAACTATATGGGACTCCGGAGGATTGAACCTCAGTCTGTCCTGGGTCAGCCACATGCAAGGCAAACTCCCTATCACTTCACCATCGCTCTGGCCCCAGTTTCTGACTTACTTTTGTTTTTGTTTTTGTTTTTGTTTTTGTTTTTTGGGGGGGTGGTCACACCCAGCAGCTCTCATGGGTTACTCCTGGCTCGACACTCAGAAATTGCTCCTGGCAGGCTCAGGGGACCATATGGGATGCCGGGATTCGAACCACCATCCTTCTGCATGAAAGGCAAACGCCTTACCTCCATGCTATCTCTCCAGCCCGTTTCTGACTTTTTAATTCTGAAATAAGACTAAAAATTATTGTCTCATAGGTCATAGAGAACAGTGAATAAAATAGTATATGTGAATGCACTGATGAGCCTTGTTTTCTGAGTTCTGTGTTTTCTCATCTTCTGCAAAATATTATCCAACATGTATGTCAAACAGATAAACCCAATGCTAACCCTGAATGAACTGTAGCATTTGCAGGAGCCATATGGTTATAACTGCATGCTAAGCAATTGAAGCTTATGAAAGAAAAAAAGGGGTATGTGTCATTGCTTCATTTCTTTCCCATAATTTTTCAAAAGATATGGAATACAGAATAATCTGCAACAGAGGAAACAGCTGCCATCAAGTTCTAGGATGATAAAACTTGTCAATGACAATTATCAAAAGGCTATTTAAAAAAAATACTGACTTTTATTAGCAGCTTCTGTTAATGTTCCTTACTGAGACTTAAAGATTTAGAGCATAATATTTCCAACAAATCTACTGAACCGCAGTGCACCATTACATTTTAAAATAAGACATAAGGCCTGGCACAAGACAGGGCTGTGACATTCAGAAACTGTATGAAAATATTGGACCAAGGAAAGCTCCGTTGGGCAACAAAAAATAACGCCTCTTCCCCTCCATATAAGTGATTAAAAAACAGCTTATGAAACCAGATGAAGTAGAATTTCTAGAGCATTTCTCCCCAGAATTCAAACTTGTCATTATTAAAAATGTACAAAAAGCAATTAGCCTTATTCAGAGACAAGAAAGAAAATAACTTTTTAAAAAATGACTTTCATACAGATCACGGCACGAAAAGCAGTCCTCGGACAAGAAAGCAGATCAAAACCTCTTACAAATGAAAAATACAACAAGCTTTCAAACATTAAATAACCTGGCAGCCTACAGAAGTTTCCAGATCTTTAACATTTCCTTGTAAATAAAAAAGATGCAGGGGCAGCTGGAAGACAGTCTGAAAGCAGAAAGTCAAATATGCAGGCCAGGGGAACAGGTGTTAGTCGGAGACCTGGGGATCAAGATGGGAAAGAGCCAGGAGCTTCAGGCGAATATGCGGATTCTAACCTTCCTACTTATCCCAAATCGGAGCCTGCCTTTACTTCCTCCCTCACCCCCATCTCTCCTGGCCCTTTTGACCCCCAAAACATTTGCGATCTCGTGAGACACGGTGCTTTATGTTTTGCATTTCTGGAAAGCCCCCTTTTATTAAATAGATATTCTCTCAAGCTCAAATAACGGCACACAACAGAGGGGGGTCGAGCTGACCAGGGAGCTCCAGGGAAAGCGGCTAAAAGATAAAATAAAATGACAAGTTGAACATCATCTTGCAAAATAACCGCGGCTCAGGTTCTTCTGCCCACCCTAACGGCCTCGGTGCTTGTTGTGTTAGGTCTAGTTCTTCTGTGGCGGGAAGAAGGGGTCCAGGAAAAGGGGGGGCGAGGAAGTAGGGGGTGGAGAGAGAGAGAGAGAGAGAGAGAGAGAGAGAGAGAGAGAGAGAGAGAGAGAGAGAGAGAGACCTTTCTAGATTCCTCCTCTCCTCCTCATTCATACATACAGCCACTTTTTAAGAGAAAATAGTGAGCCCAGAACCCACGTGCCCTGTCGGCCTCGGAAGCAGCCTTAAGCAGTCCCCAGAGTCGAAAAGAAGGTCGTGGGGAGCAGTCTCGGCTCACTTGCCAACTGCACTGAATCCTAACCCTGGGTTGGAGAAATGCATGCAAGGCCCAGGGGGACTGGAAGGTGAAAGCAGAAAATACAGCAATTGGGGCTGCCGGGTGTGGGGGCAAGCTAGCAGAACCTCTTCCTGAACCCCGCCTCCCCAGAGAAGCCCGCAGGCCTCCCCAACTCATCTCACATCCAACACACACAAGCACACGCGCCCTGCAAACCTCCCAGGTTACCTAACCCTGGACAGGAGGAGTGAATGCAACTCTCCGGGGGACTGGAAGGTGAAAGCAAGAAGACACAGCAATTGGGAGCATAGGCTGGGGGCAAGCTAGCAGAATTCCTCCCTGAACACCCCACACACAGAAGCCCGCAGGCCTCCCCCAACTCATCTCACATCCAACACAACCCCAGCATAAGCGCCTTGCAAACCCCCCAGAGAAGTCCGCGGGAAAGGGGATGCGTTACCCGCCAAAGGCCCGGACGAAGAGACCGTAGAGGCGCCCAGGGCTCGGCGGCCGGGCCGGGGACCCCTTTGCTCTGCGTCCTCGGGGCGCCGCTCGCTCCTTTCGGCTGCTGCCTCTCCCGCCGCGCCCGCAGCATCGGGCCCTCCCTCCGAAGGCAGAGGCCGGCGGGAAGCTGGGGGCCCTGGGCTGAGAGATTCCGTCTCCCCGAGAGCTTGTCGGGGAAGCCACAGGGGGCTCACAGCATCCGCTTAGTTCGCGTCCAGTCTAGCCGCTGCGCCCGTGTCCCGCTCCCCGGTGCTTTTGGCACAGAGCGCCTGGGCTGCGATGTGGGGAGAAACAGCTCCAAAGCACCGCCCGCCAACTTGGCACAGGAAAGGTGCAATGCAGAGAGGTAGGATCTGAGCCTCCCAGATCGTGGGGCACCGAGGCAGAAAGGGCGCACACCCCGCCACCTTGCAGGCAGAGTCGGCACCCTCCGTGCGCCCTCTCCAGGCGCTTCCGACGCAGAGCCTGGCTGGGAGGCGCAGGAAGGGTGGCTTCGGGACAAGGTGGGAGGGAAGATCAAGTTCCACTGCCAAGAAGACACTCCCTCCCATCCCGCCCTGATTTGTTTGGAAAGTGGTGCTGGAGGAAAAAAAGAGCGGGGGAGGCCCAGGTACTTACTCACTCCTTTTCCCTCTGGCTGCTTGGTTGGTGCGGAAAGCAAAACGCATTTGCTGGGCGCACCGAGATTTTGGAGACACCCCAGTGGGACAGGGGTATTTTTGTTCTAGGAGAAAGAGAAGGTGCCAAGAAAGTCACAGAAGCCCTGATCTAGGCTCTTCAAGGACAGAAGAGCCAGTTAGTCCTTTTATCTGTTGAAGGAGATGTGTCTTTAGGGTGTGTAAAAGTGTGGTTTGCACTTACCTTGTTCAAGTAGTTTACCCTTAAATCAAGCATAAATGTATTATGTACTTATGCTTTAAATACTTTTAAAGCCTGTTTATTAAATAATCTGCTGATTAATATACAATTCTAATAAATATTTAATAAAATATTATAAATATTTGTTTATTCAATAATCAATTGTCAGCAACATTCAAATAATAGCTCCAATTTTTAAGCCCTGAACATTTTGTTCACGTGGCATTAAATGAACCCAGAAAGCACAGTAGCAGACTTGGGTATACTTCAAAAGCAGTCAATGAATCAGGTTTTGTGTGTTATGAACTATATGAATTTGTCTGAAATTTAACTACCGCAGCAGGAAGCAGCATTTAATATTTTCCGGTCAGAAAACCGAGGGTTTAGAAAATTCCTTTTGTTTGCTTTAAATTGCCATTGATTTATTTAGCCTATCTAGATTTTGTCATTCTAAAGAAGAGTTATCAAACATCAGGGTCTTCCCAAAAGATATTTAGGGAAATTGTCCATCTGGGCTACCCCCACAGCCCTGTAGTTACTAAGTTTTTGAATTTTACCTGGATTTCTTGCTTTCTTTCATGGTCTTCAGAATTATACTTCACCCCATCTGACCTCCCTAAGACTTGTAGATCTGCAACGTTATTTGCAAAGGCGAGAGTTTCTATGGTTCTTAAGTGATATTAGCGCTGCTTCCTATCCAGTGGCCACCAAGAAGACATCATTTCTGCCAAACTATCTCCATTTCTATTTCTTTCTCTGCTCTGCTATTTATGTAGGGCAGTTGACTTAATCTCAATGTTTCTGACACCTGCTAAGTAACATATTCAAACTTTAGGGGTTGTATATATTCAAACAATTCTTATCACCGAGTAACTAACTCCCAGTCATTGTCAATTGAGTAGGAGTTAAGCAATCTCAATACATCCTGTAAAACCAGAATATTCTTATGGTAAAACTAAAGTCATGAGATATGGTAATGTACTCAAGGTTATACCACTTATTAGAACTAATTGTAAAGTACATTAGATCAAAAGTAGTTCAGTTTTGATTTTTAAAGTTGGGTTTGTTTGTCTTTGCCACATCACGCAGTGTTCAGATATTATTCCTGACTCTGCTCAGAAATGACCTCTAGTGGTGCTTGGGGAATCATATATGATGTTAGAGATTGAAGCCTATCAGTTACATGCAAGCAAGACAAGTATTTTATCACCTGTACTATATGTTTGATCCCAAAATCTGGATATGGATCTCAGTTTTATGTGAGTATGTAAAAATCAATTTGATAATTCCTTTGTAAGTGCAGCAAAAAATAACTCAAAGTTTAACAGAAAGCTTTTGGGCAATTTCATAATTCTACGTGTTCTCTCTGCTTCAGAGGTCTTAAGGAGCTCACTTTCAAGAGCAGACCAAAGGTTAAGGACTTGTTGAGGATCTGTAGGTGATTAGAGAGTGAGGGATTAGCATGACATGACCACAAGAGCATGTTAGACATCTGTCTGGTAAAAGTCACACGTATGTCAACTAAGAGAAAACTATTACAGTATAATATTCAAAGGAATATCCAAATAATATCAAAGATATCCAAATAATATTTAAATCCCATATGGATCAGTAAGAAAAAAAACAACCAATTTTAAACAAAAAGAAATGGGCCACAAAACAATTCACAGAAGTATAGATAGCTCACAAACATATACAGTTTATTGTCTTTTTATTCCCCCTTTGGTTTTTCAGCCACACCTGGTGACACTCAAGGATTACTCCTGGCTATGTGCTCAGAAATCACTCCTGGCTTGGGGGACCATGTGGGATGCCAGGGGATTGAATTGCAGTCCGTCCTAGGCTAGCATAAACAAGGCAGACACCTTATCGCTTGCACCACCACTCCAGTGTCTTTTTTATAACAACATCTTTAGGAAGTGTAAACAAGGGAGTTTGAGAGATAGAAAGTAAATTCAGGTACTTGCTTGACTGTGACCTCTTTGGTAAACCAGAGTTTAGATTCATTCTACATATGGTCTTTGTTTGCTCCTCACCCCCAGTACCCCAAGGATCACTACTAAACACATGGCTAGTAAGAGTCCTTTAAGCACCATTACACAACTTACCACCACCACCTTCAGGAGCACCACCCACCCCAAAAGAAATAAAATGTGTAAACAGTGAGGAAAAGCAAGCAGATTGGTAAAAATAAAAATAATTTTAATGAGACTATTGGGTTTAGCCAATGATGCCTAAAAAATTATTCAAGAAAGTGTTAAGTAGTACTTTCTTTTTAAAAGAAAATGTGGTGATCGCTATCAAATTTACAAGATTGTTTTGGGTTGGAATTCAAAACCATAATTAAGGATTCTTAACTTTTCACTTTAGAAAACAGTTGACTTCGTGGGACCAGAGCAGTGTCGCAGTGGTGGGCATTTGTCTTGTGCAGGGTTGACCTAGGACGGACCATGGTTCAATTTCCCAGCATCCCATGTGGTTCCCCAAGCCAGGAACAGTTTCTGAGTGAAAAACCAGGAGTAACCCCTGAGAATCACCTGGTGTGGCCCCAAAACAAAAACAAAACAAATAAAAAAGAAAACAGTTGACTTCAAGCCAACAGACAGTGTAGAAAAGAGCATCAGGAGGGAAAAGACTTCCAGACATATTAGCTGTCTCCTTGCTACCTCGGCAACAAGATGGATGACTCCCTGTACCAACCCAGGAGAGGACTTATTCTGGGATCACATTTACAATACTGCTACAGCACTTTGCTAAAAGCCCTTTTCAATAGTAGAAGCCTGAAGTACTGATTTTGCCAATGGACTTCTTCAATGAGAGAAGATATGTCTCAAACTCTTGAGACACACCCTTAATTTACACTCCAGTGCAATCTTAATACAATCCATTACTATTGATTTTACTCTGGATGCTCACTTAATCTATTACTTAGACTAGACATTGTAGACTAAAAGTAAATTTTCTCGGGCCTGGAGAGATAGCATAGCGGTGTTTGCCTTGCAAGCAGCCTATCCAGGACCAAAGGTGGTTGGTTCGAATCCCGGTGTCTTATATGGTCCCCCGTGCCTGCCAGGAGCTATTTCTGAGCAGACAGCCAGGAGTAACCCCTGAGCACCACCGGGTGTGGCCCAAAAAAAAGTAAATTTTCTCATCTCAGCTGATTAGCAAGCACTTCACAAAAGATCTGGCATTTTATAGCAGTGCTTTTATAAGATAGCTCCTTAAAAATGGAATTGTTTGCAAAGCATGTGTGAAACAACAGTCATTTTTCCACTATTTGTTATCACATTCAGGAATTGACAATTAAAAATAAAGAATAAGTTTTCCACAAAGTAAAGTTCAAGGCTGAGTCATTACAATGAAATAAGTGGCATGGAGGTATTTTCAAACTTGTAAACTAAAATTTGTATTTCTTTTGAATGGGCAATTTATATTCTAGGTAACCATAGAAATAATTATGTGTACATATAAAAATATATGGAGATGTTCATATCATTCTTAAAATATTTAATACATAGGAGAAAGTGCCCACTAAGGCATAAGCATAGAAAATCATCGTGTATTATGTGGGATTTCTCAGAGTCTGGACAAATGATAAAAACTAGTAACAGATAGATTGTTAAAAGAAAAAAATAAGTTTGTGTTTACTTATAACAGGAATACATCCTGTATGTATTGAATAGGCCCAGAAAAGATAAATATTTTTTCACATGTTTTTATTTTAATTTATTATTTTTCTGGGGGCCTCACCCTGCAGTGCTCAGAAATTACTCCGGGTTCTGCACTCAGAAATTGCTCCTAGCAGGCTTGGGGAACCATATAGATGCCAGGAATCAAACCTGGGTCTGTCCCAGGCAAACACCCTATTGCTGCACTATCGCTCTGGCCCCTTGCAACATGGTTTAGATACTATCTTCAAATATATTAACTATCATCTCAAACTACAGAGATTGGCATACAGCAAATAGAGCAAGAACAGCTAGTGCTGACATGAATGTGTGAAGAAAGACTCTCATTTACTGGTGGTAGGAATGTAGACTGGCCCAGACTTCTTGTAATATGAACATTCCTCAAAAAAGTATAAACTGAACTTCCACACAACCCAGAAATCCTGCTCCTGAGACTACACCCTAGGGCCCAAAAACAATGCAGAAAAGGCACCTGCACTCCTTTGTTCATTACAGTTATATATGAAAACATTTCCATAAGGTTATTATCTTACTGATCCTACCCTAATCAGTTATTGCACCCACCTTAGGGTGTGACCTGGTGATAGTATATTGATTATTCCTCACTTGATATTCGGCTCCCAAGCTGAATCAGGTGGTACCTGATTCTTGTCTATATAAGCAAAGATCTGAGGAAGGCCGGGGCTTTTTCTTCAGCCTTATCTACTGAATAAAGTTGATACTCCTGAAGCCTGACTGCCTGTGAGTTTTCTACCCACCACTATCCTGAACCCTCAGACCCGCCAGCTGAACAGGGTGGCAGACGCGGGAGGAGAAAGACCTCATCTTCCATCCCACCGTCATCCAGTCCCATCCAAGGCAGACCTGCAACACATTATAGCAGTATTCACTATAGCCAGATTCAAGAAACAGCCCAAGTGTTGAGAACAGATAAATAGATTAAGAAAATAATTATGATACATTTACTTAATGGCATATTATGAAGCTGTTAGAAAAATGAAGTCATATTTGCTTATACCTGGATGAACATGGAGAGTGTTTTGTTTTGTTTTTGTTTTTCGGCCACACCCAGAGACACTCTGGGGTTATTCCTGGCTATGCACTCAGAAATCTCTCCTGGCATGGGGGACCATAAGGGATGCTGGGGAATTGAACTGTGGTCTGTCCTAGGCTAGCGCATGCAAGGCAGACATTATAAGCCCTCACCACTGCTCTGGCCCCGAGAGTGTTATGTTGAGTGAAATGAGTCAGGAGAGGGACAGGCAAGATGATCACACTCATTTGGGGGTTATGAAAAGATAAACAGTATGGAAATAATATCCGAAGAAAATAGACATGAGAGCCAAGAGAATTGATGAAGCTTGCCACAACAGTGTTGGAGCGAGTGCAGTTAGAACAGAGAAAGGACCACGGTGATAACTACTATGATAGTTTGAGATTATTACTCTGGACAACAACTGAGTGCTGGAAGGATGTATGATATCCTTTCAATAACAGTATTTCAAACCACAGTGCCTCAAATAAAAAAAGGAAGAGAGAGAGAGAGAAAGTGCATAAAGAAAAATTTCTGCCATGGAGGCATACTGGTGGGGAAGGCAGGAGGGAAGTCAGTGATATTGGTGAAAGGAAGTATTCACTAATTAAGCGATTGCTGTGGAAACATTGTATGACTGAGAATCTGTAAAATAAAAATATAGTAATAAATCCATAAGTTGGGTGACGCTGCCACAGGCACCATGTTTCTAACTCCTCAGATGAAGGAGTTAGATGACAGTCTGATGAAGCAGGGAAGTGGTGGAGAAATAATGCCAAGTCAGTGCGTTAAAGCTTCATTGGAGTTCATCTACTTCTTTGCCTCAAGGCCTTTCTCTGCCATGTGCTGCCTATGCCATGTGCTCATTTCCAGAGCCCAAAGGCAGACACATTTCTTTATTCTCCAGAACTCCACCCAACAGTGGGGGTAAGTCCTGTACTCCAACTGATCTTTTACATACCAGAAGAGGTTAGGGTAAAAAGGAAGTTAGGAGAAAACACTTTTGTGTAGGCTTTTAACTAGATTCACCTACAAGAAGCAATCATGAACAACTTTCTAACTATCTCATGGTGATTCAATTTAAAAAAATTGAAATCGTAACTATTCAGCTCTACTGCTGTTGTGTGATTGCAACCATTGACAATATGTAAACAAAGGAATGCTATCATGTTTGAATAAAACTTTATTTCAAAGCAATACATAAATATGTACTTTAGCTAAAACAGTGAGGGCACTGGGAAGGAAGGTCAATTTGTGAGTTAACAAAGAAGAGCAAAGGAATACAGATTTAAGCTCTGCCTTCTCTGGCTCTTCTATGTATCATGGGGAAGAAGCCCTTAGGAGAGTAGCTTATATCTTTTTTCAAAGCAACTTTGATTCTCTTTTTTTTTTTTTAATACCTTCCGTGAAACAACCTTTTGGCAAAAAACAATGATGTCCATGTATTTGCTGATATCAGAGGCACTTAAACTATCTTATTGTGCTTTAGTTGCAACATATAAAAATAGGATCCTATCTGTGCCCTCAGAATACAGGACTAGATATTTTCCCTGGCTTCATTTTCAACTTTCTTATGTTTTTTCAAGGGTTATCTTTATTTTATTTTATTTTTTTGGGTTTTTTTTGGGGGGATCACGCCCTGTGATGCTCAGAAATTACTCCTGGCTGGGAGGACCAGATGGGACGCAGGAGGTATCAAAGGTCCCTCCTTGATCAGCTGCATACAAGGCAAACACCCTACCGCTATCTCTCTGGCCCAAGGGTAATAGATTGTTTTAGTCACTGGCTCTAAGAGATAAAGCTTAATTCTTGAGAACAATGTAGTATTGGCGATCTTAGTTAAAACCCCTGTAATGTCGTCAGTTTATAAACAATATAGTACAGAGAAACGTTTTTCCTCTTTATTATTAACTTCTGTTGATATTTTTATTTTAATTGCTTTATTTAATCACCGTGGCTATAAATTTGTTCATTGTTGGGTTTAAGTAATACAAGGTACACCTTGCTTCACCAGTGCACCTTTTCCATCACCATCACCATCACCAGTGTCTCCTGTTTCCCTCCCACCTTTTCATCCCCCGCCCCTGCCTTGTTTAGAAAAAGCAAATGGCTTTTCTCTCTTTTTCAACTTTTTGACACTGTTTGTACTATTATTAATGGGTGGGTGCCTTGCCTCTTAGTTTCTTTAAGTGCCCAGTTCTTGTCCCCAGCAATCAGTTCCACGTTGTCCTAGCAGATCCTTCTCTACTCTAGCTACACTCACTGCTCTTTGTGGTGAGCTTTTTACCTGGGGCTGGACTTCCTGACCTTTGTCTCTATTATCTCTGGGTATTATTGCTGTATTATCTCTTGTTTGTCTTATATTCCACAAATGAGTGAGACTATTTTATGTCTATCAACAGGGAAATATTTTTTTACAATTTTTATTGAGACTGATGTGAATTATAAATCTTTCACAGTTATATTTACGGTACATAGTGACAGTAAATTAGGGTAATTCCCAGCACCAGTGTTGACCTCTCTATGCTACTGTTCCCAGCATGCTTCCCTTGTATCCACCCTTAGCCTCCTGGACTGATAATGTAACAAGTTCCTTTTGTGTACAGCCTCTTGTAGTTTGGGTCTCTTGATTCTATTGTCCTTGACTTTGGGTTGGGTATATAGGGCTGATCACTTTTTATTTCCACACAATGTTCATGAGACTATTTGCCCCTGCTACCACTGACTTTTTTTTTATTCATTCTCAATGTATGAGGCAGAACAAGCTGATTCATGTTCTATGGTTCTATTAAAAAAAGAAATAAAAGAAAAAAGTGGGGGTGAGATCCTGTGTAGAAGCTATGAATTTAAATTTAAATGAAGAAAAAAAGAAGAAACAAAACAAAACAAACTTTATAAAAATGGGGGACTGGTTTGGCAAGGTTTTTGTGTTGTTTTGATTTGTTTTGTTTTGCATATGCATAATAATTGGGGAAATTAGAAAGGAAATTCCCTTGGCCTAAGAGATACAGAGTTTCTCCAAACTTGAAGCATACTGTCATGGGAACAACTACGGGCTATGGCCATGTTCATTGTCAATCCCCGAGGTCTTTTTATGGTGCCAGGAAATGTTCTGCTCAGTTGTGGCTGTCAAGGTCAGTCTTTTGTAATTAGATATACTGGTTTTTGCATAGGTCTTAAGACAAAGTCTCTGATAGAGTCTTTCTTTGTGGTTCCAAAAGTTCTGCTCAGTCATAGTTGTTGCAGTCAGTCTTCTGTGTGATGTTGGTTTTTTGCACAGGACAAAGGATGGAGTGTCTTCTCATTTCATCTCACGGTTAGGTGATGAGGTTGGGGAACCCACCCTTAGATCAAGTTGTTGCTATTTCCGCATCGTCAGGATGTTGTGTGCATCTAGCCTGGTGCAGGTTGATACTAGAGCAGTATTAGGGACTCCCCAGGGGGAATTTGATTCCTGGTGCTGGTGCAGGGAAATGTGTCAGTTCTAAGGTTGAGATCTGGAGTTGAGGGTTGGATGGTCACTGTCTGATCAAGTGCTGTCTAAGTCGAGTCCCCATGACAAGTGTTCATGGTGTGAAGTGCCCCTTCAATAGGGAAAATCTTTAACAAAAGATTTCTTCCTACATTTATGGAAGCAAATATACTGTTTTAAGAAACAAAAATACTTACTTAAAATGTTGACATTATGTTGGTCTGAGAAAAAACAAAAAATTTCATTTTACTAATAAAAAGAAAAAATATATCGATTCTGTAGGTCAATTTCAAAAAAGGAGGAAATCTTTTGTATCTGAGGTAAGAAAATATAAATTTCAGACAAAAAGTCATTAAAAATTACATTCATGCTCCATCTATTCATTGAGGCCCATGGAGAAAATCAGTCCATCTTAATTTGGAGTGTTAAAGACTTCAGTTTTCCCATAAACTTCGCAACTTTATAATTCTTAGTTCCAATATAAACCTGTATCTAGAAAGCTTCTCAAAGTTCTTTTCTGTGATTTCTTCTAAATACAATATGATTAAAGTAAATAATATTTTCTCTAAATTACAATGCTTGGAAGACATTATAGGCAACTGGTAAGGAACTTGGATCAAATTCTGTGTCATATTTTATGACAATAACTAAAATTCATGAGTTTACATCACGTTTGGAACATTTTCCACACTTTTAGAATACCTATTGATAATCACATATATTTAGAATGTGAAAGATTTCTCCATGGTGACAACTCTTCCCATGAAGTTTTAACTTAGTCAAATAAAACCTAATTTATGTGTTTCCATTTTCATAATGAAGAAATTTTTTTTGGTTTTTTTTTGGGCCACACCCGGTGATGCTCAGAGGTTACTCCTGGCTTGGGGGACCATATGGGACACCTGGGGATCGAACCGCGGTCTGTCCTAGGCTAGCGCTGGCAAGGCAGACACCTTACCTCTAGCGCCACCACGCTGGCCCCAAATTTTTAATAGGAGTTCCTTAGGTATTCTTTAATACTTTTCATATATGTTTTCTTTTTGTCTAAAGGACTTAGAATTTTTATTTTTTAGGAAATATTTTAGTGATATTAAAGTAGCTTATGTACCAGCAATAAGACCTGGATTTGCATGCAAAGGGTCCAAGTGTTTTCCCTAACATAGCATTGTCTCCAAGCACTCCCAGGAGAGAGATCAACTACCAAGCTGGGAGTAAACTCTAAGCACTACTCAGAATGGCCCCAATCAAAACAAAACAAGACATTTAAAAAAAAATGGTTAAAATAGGGGCCAGAGTGATGGCACAGTGGTAGGTGTTTGCCTTGCACATGGCTGACCCAGGATGGACATGGATTCAATCTCTGGTGTCCCATATGATTCCCCAAGTCAGGAGCAATTTCTGAGCACATAGCCAGGAGTAACCCCTGAGCGTCACCAGGTATGGCCCAAAACAAATACAAAAATTGTTAAAACAAATATTATGAAACAACAACACTCAGAATTAAAAGTTTACAGGCATGTTTGTATAGCTTTTGAAGAGACTCAGCTTTATGCAATGCTAATAGAATTAATTTTTTTATTCAAACAGAGATATAAAGATAAAAAGACCCTTGAGTTGCATAAGCAATTTGTGATTTATTAAAAAAAATCTGACCACAATTTCTATAGTGCTTTTGATCTGAAAGAATTTATGATCAGTATAAGTATACTATTGATCTAAAATTTATTTTAAAACTACATATAGCAATGTAATTTTGTCTAGATTGACCACACAATTCACATAAATCTGTTTCAACTCTATTGGTAATTAGTTAAAAGAACGTTAAATATTTTTAAAATATTATTAAAATGGCAAAAATAATAAAATACTTGAAATTAATCCTAAACAAAGTGCTAAAAAAGCTAGACACTGAAGATGATAAATCATGATTAAAAAGAAATAGAGGGGCCCGAGCTATAGCACAACATGAAGGGCGTTTGCCTTGTACACAGCCATTTGAGTTTAGTCTAAGTTTAATCAGAATCCCATATGCTCCCTCCCCCCAAGCTCACCAGGAGCAATTTCTGAGTGCAAAGCCAGGAGTAACCCCTGAGTACTACCAATTCCCCCCCCCCAAGAAATGATACAACTGTTTTGTGTGGATGAGTAAGAAGAAGAAACATTATTAAAATGGCCAAAAATATCAAAATAGTAATGAAATTTTCAAGAAAATAGAACAAAAATTTCTAATATATATGTACATACATATGCTGCAGGCATCTTGTGTCTCAGCAACTCTAGCGGGGGAAATATTCTTCACAAGAGGAAAATGGGTGATCACATATGTATTTATATATATATATATATACATATATATAAATGAATACACACAAAAAAATTCATACTGGGGCCGGAGAGATAGCATGGAGGTAAAGCATTTGTCTTGCATGCAGAAGGTCAGTGGTTCGAATCCGGGCATTCCATATGGTCCCCCGAGCCTGCCAGTAGCAATTTCTGAGCACAGAGCCAGGAGTAAGCCCTGAGCCTTGCCGAGTGTGACCCCAAAACAAAACAAAACAAAAAAATTCATACTAGACAAAGGAATTCTAAGAGGAAAAAGAAAAATAAAGGCTAATATGTCTTGACTTTAAATTTTAATATAAAGCAATAGTAACTGAAATATTGTGTCAATGGAACAAAAGGAGGCATATATACCAATGAAATTGAAAAGAGAGTCTTTAGGACTGGAGCTATAATAAAGCAGTAGAGCATTTGTCTTGCCTGCTCAGATCTGGAGTCAATTATCTGCATCCCATATGGTCTCCCCATATTACTGGAGAAATTACTGAGTGCAGAAAAAGAATAATTCCTGAGCATTGCTGGGTGTGGCCCAAATCCCCCACCCAAATCCCCAATAAAAGAAAGAAAAAAAGAAGAGTCCAGAAATAAATCCACACAATGAACATCTAATCTATGAGTTAAGACCATATAATAAAAAAAAGAAATCTCCTCATAAGTGATCTTAGAAAAACAACTGCTAAAGAAGAAGAGAGAAAATTTATTATTTAAACCCTACACCAAAAGAAAAGCCAGAGATGCAGTGCAGAAATTAAAGCACTGCTGCTTCTCTGCTCAAGACAGCCATGAGGACGCCATTAAACACAATCTCCAGGGCCCAAACCTGGTAAGGGCCCCACCCAATAAGGTAGGTGCTGAATACTGCCGTGTGTTTGGGCACAGGAGAGCCATTATAAAGGACTTCTGCCTTGTTCCCTGTCTGCTTTTCTGCACAAGACAGCCAAGAAGATGCCCTGGAAGACAATCTCCAGGGCCCAAACCTGGAAGCGAGCAGCTTCTAACCCACGGATTCCAGCATAGCACATAGCAAAAACCACTATACAAGTGTTGTAATGGGAAAACAATGTAAGACAACACCACGCATAGAGAATGAAAATGACCTGAAAAGCCTCTCAGATAAGGAGTTTAGAGTATTAATATAGAGTATGCTCAAAGAATTCAAAGCAAGCATAAATCAAGCTAAATAGAAAATAATGATAGAACTCCAAACTGAAATAACAGGCCTGAATAACTCGGTAGATGAAATGAAGACCTCAATGAAAAGCCTCTCCAGCTGAGCCAGAGAATGAAATGCAGAATAACTCCAGACAGCAGAAGAGACTGGAAAATAACCTTAAGGCAAATGATCAGACAATGAATAAACTACTCAAAAAATGTGAGCAGATGAGAATAGAAGTCTTTGATAAACTCAACGGAAGCAACATAGGAATCATTGAGTCCCAGAGACCCAGGAAAAGAATGTTAAGATGAAGAGTTAGAGGAAGTGTGAGAAGAGGAAGAGGAGTAAAAAGAGGAAGAAGAGAAAGAAGGAAAAAAAGAATAAAAAGAAAAAGGAAGAAGAGAAAGAAGAAAAAGAAGAGGGGGAGGAAGAGGAAGAAGAAAAAAGAAAAGGAGGAGGGCCCGGAGAGATAGCACAGTGGCGTTTGCCTTGCAAGCAGCTGATCCAGGACCAAAGGTGGTTGGTTCGAATCCCGGTGTCCCATATGGCCCCCCGTGCCTGCCAGGAGCTATTTCTGAGCAGACAGCCAGGAGTAATCCCTGAGCACCGCCGGGTGTGACCCCAAAACCAAAATAAATAAATAAATAAATAAATAAATAAATAAATAAATAAATAAATAAATAAATAAATAAAATAAAAGAAAAGGAAGAAGAGGAGAAAGAGGAAAAGGGAATAGAAAAAAAGAGGCTGGAGAGATAGCACAGTGGTAGGGCATTTGCCCTGCAAGCAGCCAACCCAGGAACAATGTTGGTTCAGAATCCCAGCATCCCATAAGGTCTCCCTGGCTTGCCAGGAGCAATTTCTGAGCACAGAGCCAGGAGTAACGCCTGAATGCCGCAGGGTGTGGGCCCCCACCCCCCCAAAAAAAAGAGAAGAATAAAAGATAAGAAAAGAGGAATAAGAGAAAGAAGAAGAGGAAGAAGAAAATGAAGAGGAGAAAGAAAATGAGGAAGAAGTAGAAGAGGAGGAAGAAGAGGAGGAAGAAGAAGAATAAAGTAGATGCAAAGGGAAGAAGAAAAAGAAGAGAAGAAAAAATAAAAGGAGTCCAATTTCCTGATCCACATACAGCAAAGAAGATTCAGGTTAAGTGACTGTGAGCACAAGATCTTTTAGCAAAATGCCAACACTATAATAATCAATAGTCCCAGGAGGAAGTGGCAGTCAAACTCACAATATGTAAACTTGGTTGTCAATTAGCAATCAATTATGGATGTTTGGTTCAACTTCCTCTTTCAGAGTTACAAAATGAGCAAGAAGATTTTTGCCACCCTCTGATTTTAAGATTATATTATCATTACAATTAATTAAGCACATTTATTTTTGTTGTTGTTGGTTTTTGTTTTTGTGTCACACCTGGTGATGTTCAGGGGTTGCTCCTGGCTATGTGCTCAGAAATCTCTCCTGGCTTGGGGAACATATGAGACGTAGGGAATAGAACCCCGGTCCCCTTGCATGCAAGACAAGGGCCCTACCACTGCAGTATTGCGCCAGTTCCAGTTAAGCACATTTCTATATGAACATTGTTACAGAGAAGCTGAAAAATTATCAGTAAATATAAAATAAATATGAAAATATGCTTTTGACATAAAAATATTAGTATTTTTGACAGAAAACTAAATCCAAATGGAAAAAAATAAATAAAGCACTTGCCTTGCATATGACTGAAAAAGAAAAGAGAACATTTATGACTATAGAAATAGTACAGTGGATAGGATAGGACTTTTCTTCTTCTTCTTCTTCTTCTTCTTCTTCTTCTTCTTCTTCTTCTTCTTCTTCTTCTTCTTCTTCTTCCCTCTTCTTCTTCCTCCTCCTCCTCCTCCTCTCCTCCATTTTTGGTGGATGGTAGGCAATTTGGGCCACATTGAGCAATCAATTAGCATGAGCTATTTCTGGCTCTGTGCTCATTAGGGCAAATCAAGGAACCATTAAAGCACTTTAACTCCTGTACTATTTCTCTGGCACTAAGTTTTTTATACTAAGAAGGTTTTGGGAAAAATTAATGAAAAGTTAATTGAAAAATAGAGAGTATGAACAAACAACTCTCTAAAGAGAAAAAAATCAACAAATTTTTGTGCATAATATGTGTTCAATTCTGCTCTCTAAGCTGGTATTTATATCAGTTCAAAAACAATGACAAGAATTCCTATTCTCATAAAGTATACATTTTAGTGAATCTGAAAAGAGGCTTGATTTCACTAATAAATTTAAATATTCATGTAAATTTTACTCACTGCTCAAAATGATGATTAATAAAACTCATTGATGCAATAAAAGTACTTGTTTGTGTTCTTGTTGGGAGTGCAAATTGATGAAGACTTTGTGGTGGAGTTGCCACAAAACAATTACAACTAAACATTTCTGTAATTTGAAGCAAAATTCCACAGATAAATACTCCTGTTACAGACATCCTTGCATTATTATTATAATGCTTGTATTTAAGAATTGTCACTGTGAGGTTTAGACCAATAGTACAACTGGAAGGGCATTTTTCTTGAATGCAATCCACTGGGGTTTTAATCCCTTATGGTCCCTGAGCCTGCCAGGAGTGATTCCTGAACACAGAGCCAGGAATAACTTCTGAGTACTGCCAGGTATGCCCTCTCCCCTCAAAACAAAACAAACAAAAAACCCAAACAAAATAAAAGAAAAATAATTACCTCCGGGGTCAGAGATAGTTCAGAGGTTATCTCTGTTGCCTTCCTTGCAGGTGGCCCCTGCTTGATCCCTGGCACTGCACATGGTCTCTCAAGGACATCCAGGAGTGTCACAAAAGTAGGAGTAAATCCTGAGCACAGTTGAATGTGCTTCAACTTTCCACCCCCTAAAATTCTAAAACAGTAACCCATAGTGAACACTAAATTCAGAAAGTAGTAGTACAAGCACTACTACAACTAAAGAAATAGGACTCTGGCAAGCATGTAGGCAAGCACAAAAACTAAAGGAAGGCAGCCTCCTGAGAGCACCAGAACTGAGTACATGTAAGCACCACAACCAAACATCTGTGCAACATCAGCTTGGGAAGGGGGGGGCACAAGGAATTGCTTAGTTATTGCTTATAATAGAGACTGGAATGATGCCAAATTATTAGTAGTTTGGAGCCAGGATTATCAGATGCATATACTCCGCATAATTCTACATACTCATCATAAACTAATACTATAGCAAATGACTAGGAATACTTTTCAAGATACAATTAAATGTTCGTATCAAGTTGCAAAAGCTGAATGACCAACATAATCCTATTATTGTTCAGTATAAAAAATAACAAATGACAATATTTACCAGATGGTGTGCATTTAGCATAGACAAATCGAATGTGGATGAATATATACAGGTGTGGACAATTTTTTTTGGGGGGGTCACACCCAGCAGTGCTCAGGGGTTACTCCTGGCTCTACACTCAGAAATCGCTCCTGGCAGGCTCGGGGGATCATATGGGATGCCGGGATTTGAACAAGTGTCCTCCTGTATGTAAGGTAAATGCCCTACCTCCATGCTATCTCTCTGGCCTCAGCTGTGAACATGATTATGTAACATTGGGGCATTCATTTATAGGACAACTTATTCTAAAAGAAACATTTCTGAAAATCTATTTCCACAATAGTACCTACTTACTTTTTAGATAAAAAACAAAAATTTTTAAGTAGATTTTTGGAATTTCACATGAAATTTTGTAGACTTAACAAAATTCACCCTACGTGGAGAGTGCAGAAAGGGTATTACAATATTTTTCTGAGAAGCAGAGACTAGTGATATTTTGCAAAGGGGTGATTGTACACCATCTGCATTATTTCTTTTTTAATCAAAATACATGATGGTGGCATCTTTTGTGTTTCATTATTCTCAATCTTAGAATTAAAGGGATTGATTTGCAAGGTATCTTCACAACACCAAAATATATAAACAAAAGAGTGATTTGTGAAACAGAAAATCACTGGAATACACATTTAGCATTTGCCAGGACCCCTACCTCTGGCATGTCTCAGAACCCTCCCACCTTTATGTAATTTTTCCTAGAGATGAATAGGAACATCAAGAAACTGAGGGAGAAAAGAACAATGTGGAGGCCACTGAATAAACCAAAATGTTTTCCATATTTAAATATATCTTTTATACTTCTGCCAGGAATTAATTAATTTTATCAATATTTTCAGCATCTTTTATTTTTTCATATGAGAATATGAAGACTTTGGTCCTTAGTTTGGGGGCCACATCCAGTGGCACTCAGGGGTTACTCGTGGCTCTACACTCAGAAATCAAACCAAATCAGGGGATATGGGATGCCAGAGATACAAAGTAGGTTGGCCCTGTGTGAGGCAAATGTCCTACCTGCTGTGCTATTGCTTCTCACCTGATAACTAGCTTTTTAATTTTTTAACTATAGCCCAACAGTGAAATATTTCAGAACTGAGATTTGATCTTAGGTTAAACTCTAACATCCATCATCATAGCAGCATAAACAACAGAAAATGAAATGAGAAAGAAATTAAGATGTTTTCAAGTGATTTTTTAATCCAGTGATTTAAATTAGTAATATGTTAATACTATGTTAATATATTAACTACATTAATATTAACTACATTAATATTACTAATATTAGTAATATTACATTTTTTTTGTTTTTACTGTGTGTTTTTGTGAACTTTTTAAGTTTTGTTTGTATTCATAGTTCCATGTTGGCAGTTTCTTAAACCCTGCATATCAATAGAATGGTTATTAATTATTGCAAGCATATTAACCTTTTATTCTGAACACCTAGTAGCCACATTTAGTACTCCAAAGTTACACATATTATAAATATATTTGTTTAATTGTTTTATTATTACTACATAAAATTTAAGATCTTTTGAATTCTTGACTAACAGATTAATATATCCTTGTATAACTTGTTCTTGCTTGGAGAGAGATAGGTCCAGGCAGGATTTAATTGTATACTGTAGTGTAGGTCAAACAATTAATTTTTAGCAGTGCAAAAATTTCTTATACCTGAGAACCATAATTGTTAATAACCTATAAAAACAGTTTATTGACTAGAGATTAAAAAGTTTAATGCTGCTGAACTTCCTTGAATACTTTGGAACACAGAGTCCTGCCTGCCACTGACTCAAACTTCTTATCCACTGGCTACAAAACTATAAAAGTTCAGTGATAATATTAAACTTTATTGTCAAACTTGACTTAACTCCAAAATGTTTATTTGTATTTTTATCTAGAAAATATGCAGGCTCCTTCCAGGTTAGTCTCTCATCCCTGGTACATGCATGTATCCTGTATTTGGTTTCTCAACACCCCCACAGAAGGAATTGGGAGTCTATTTCTAGGTCTGACCACTTTTTCAATTCTCAGTCTTAGGCCTCCAACTGTGTGCTGTGCATTCAGTTCAAACAACATAGATTTATAATTTCAAAGCACTTTATAATAAACAATGTCATAATGTCAAAGCCAAAATTTATTTCTTTTCCCTGCTCTTTACTCTTCACTTAACTTATCTGATGTTTGTTTGTTTTTTTTACCACCTGCCCACTTTTAAAGCCTTAGTCATCCTTATCTTTCCATAGTTTTACCCATATTGAACTTTCTTTTCTTATATTTTTAAGGGGACTGGGGGTTTGGTAGCTCCTAACAGTTCCTGATAGGACACAGGAGACCATCTGTTTTTTCTGAGAGTTCAAATACAGTTGACCACAAGTGAGATAAATAACCAACCTGATGCACAATATCTTTGGTTCCCATATTAAACCTTCATACTGTTTGCCAGTAACATACTCCACCTTTGGCCATCTGGTGACTATTATTAAGAATTTATTACTCGGGGCCGGGCGGTGGCGCTGGAGGTAAGGTGCCTACCTTGCCTGCGCTAGCCTAGGACGGACCGCGGTTCGATCCCCCGGCGTCCCATATGGTCCCCCAAGAAGCCAGGAGCAACTTCTGAGCGCATAGCCAGGAGTAACCCCTGAGCGTCACAGGGTGTGGCCCAAAAACCAAAAAAAAAAAAAAAAAAAAAAAAAGAATTTATTACTCATAGGCATCATTGTAAGTGGTAGAAATTAGTATGTCATGAAGGGAAACACAAAAATGCTTGCTTTCCTGAGCTTTATATTTTAGTTATTAATGTTGTCTTCAGAAAGAATATTTAAATTTTATTTTAAGCCCCTTCATCTCAATTGACTTACCTATCATATAGTGTTTATTTTACCCATTCAGGCCCTCGTTCTCTGTCAAAAATCTCAGACCTGGAGTGACTCTGTGTAATAACATCTTAGGGACCCACACTCCCACTTTTACTTTTCAGTCTTTGGAGATCTCCGAAAGTAAGTTTAACTTTCGTTCCCCTTTCTCCATAAAACACTCTACCTCTTCAATTCCTATTCTACGGAAATGCAAGACAACTATCTTTGTTCCATGACTAGACCTTAGGAAAAAATAATAGCAGAATGCCAGATAGATAGCACAAGGGTTCAATCGCTTGCTTTCAAAGTGACTTCCTCAAATTAGATCTCTGTCAGAGCACAACATTGCATATGGTTTCTAAGCCTGGATAGAAGTGATCCCTGAACTCAGATCCGAGTACCACCAATCAACCAAACAAAAAACAAACAAACAGACAAAACAAAACAAAAACAATTGCAGCACAGACTGAATTTAGTCTCCTGGGAATACAGCAGCTTTCATTCTTACCTTATTGCAGAAGTCACTGACCCAGAAAAAAAACACCACAGTTTAATAACTTTTGTTGTCCATGGAACATATGTTGAGTGAAAGAGGCAGAGTCAACAGAGGAAGTGCACCTGCTCTCCTGTTTAAAACATCCCAATCTCCTGGCTAACTGCCCGAGTTTGGGAGGGATTGGTTAGTTCTGGTAAGAGGCTGCCAGGAACACTTGCCTGATGTGGATGCTAGTTTTGCTGGCAGAGAACCTCTCACAATGTAGATTTAAAAAGTTACTCTGAATTTCAGTGGGGTTTGTTGTCTTTTTTCCCCTTTCACCTCTAACCTGATTTACTTGAACATTTTTTTTTCTTTTTTCTCTTATGACTCTAGCCAAAGTTTTGCCTATCTTGTTTGCTCTTTTAAAATATTGGCTCTGGTTTTATTGACTCTTTGTATTGTTTTCTGATATCTATGTTATTGATTTCTGCTCTCGTTTTTATTATTCCTTGCCTTGTATACCTTTGAGATTTGTTGGTTATTCTTTCTCCAGGTACTTAAGACCTGTATTTAGTAGTTACTTTGAGCTTTTTCTTCTTTCTTTTTATTGGTGTGTATCATCATGAATTTCCCAATCAGCACAGCTTTTGATATTTCCTATAGATTCTGGCAAATTGCTTCTTCCTTCTCATTAGTTATCAGGAATCTTTATTTCCTCCTTTATATTCTCTTTAATCAAGCTGTCATTTAGCATTGTTTTACTTTGCTTCCACTTGTTATAGTTATTTCTCATATTTTTATGTGTTTGAGAAAGTTATTCTTGCACCATCCTAAAAGTATGAAGGCCTGGAAAGTCATGGAGATACAGATGCTTTGGCCCCAGGAAAAGGCTAGAACCTCTACAGAAAAGGAAAGCATCCTTTATAAGCAAAGGCTATGATATGACTATGAAAGACCACTGAAAATATCCTAGCTCTTCTTCCTAGACACTATCATATCAGGAGACTCCTGTCTATACAGAAAGCACCAAGTGGGACTTAAGAGATAGTACAGTGGGTAGGGCACTTGCTTTATACCCTGTTAACACAAGCTCAATCTCTAGGTTACAATATGGTCACCTTAGCCTGCCAAAGGTGATTTATTCTTGAGTTCAGAACCAAGAGTAAATCATGAGTACCACTGTGTATGTGCTCTTCTGCAAAGAGTAATTCTTTATTCCACAATATAGCCATGGTCTTTATGAAATTAGGTCATAAGGTAAAATTTCTGCACTGTAAATATCAAGTAAAAATAAATTGCAGTGTAATGACTGCAAAGTATGACTCTTGGGATATGAATGTTTGGGAGTTGTGGCAGATTTTATCAGCCATGACCACCAAGCATTTCTTCCAGGTGACTATGAAGGGTAGTGCAGGAAAATGTCAGCACTCTCTCCTTCTTGAGATGACTCTTTTTCTCATTTCACTGATGTCCTTGAAAAATATTAGGCAAAAAAAAAAAAGAAAAAAAAAGAAAAAGAAAAACAGGAAACAGCTGACTTGAAACACTTCACAACACTTGCAGGAGATCTATTTCTTTGTGGGAGCTCACTTCTTTTAGGTGTAAAAGAGGTCCTTCTAGCCCTACAATGTAGTATTCAAATCGCAAGTGAGGTTCATGAATGTATATGGTGTGGAATTTGATGCCTACTAAACTAGTATTTTGGGATCTCCAATCTCAGAAAGATGTGAGGGAAAAGAAAGTAAATCCAGACCTCCATCCAGATTTTCCATGAGTTCAACTTGAACTACTTTTGTGTTGGTGTTTAAATATTAGCTAACTTATGTCATTTTGTGGTCTTAGTCCTTCTTGAAACTCATTTCCAGAAACTGCTTACATTACTTTATTAAGTTAAACATAGATTAAATAGCTACAGAGAATTACACTGGGTGTAATTATGTGTAATCACTTGCCTTGCATGTGATCAACCACAGTTCAATTACTGGAACCACATAAGGTCCCCCAAACATGTCAGGAGTGATTCTGAGCACAAGTCAGGAGTAAACTCTGAGAAGAATCAGGTGTGGCTCAAAAACAAACAAGAAAACCAAGTGAACAAACAAAGAGTACATAAAAGAAATAGGAAGGGTTTTAGGATAACATTTTTTTTGCCTTTTCGTGTTTTGGGATATACTTGGCAATGCTCCAGGGCTGAATCCATGTGGTGCTAGGGACCAAATTCAGTTATTCAGCATGCAAAGCATATCCCCAGCCAGTTAAGTTATCTCTCTGACCCATACATTTCTTTTTGGGGGTATTGAGTAAGGGTATTTGGGCCACAACTGATAGAGCCCATGGGTCACTCCTGGAAGTACTTAGAGAGCCTACATGGTTCAAAGAATAAAATCAGGTCAGTCATGCAAGACAAGCGCCTTAGTCCCTATACTCTTTCTATTGCAGACCATTTTTACAAAAATTTTTGCACTCCCACCCAGATAATTTCTTCTTCTTCTTCTTCTTCTTCTTCTTCTTCTTCTTCTTCTTCTTCTTCTTCTTCTTCTTCTTCTTCTTCTTCTTCTTCTTCTTCTTCTTCTTCTTCTTCTTCTTCTTCTTCTTCTTCTTCTTCTTCTTCTTCTTCTTCTTCTTCTTCTTCTTCTTCTTCTTCTTCTTCTTCTTCTTCTTCTTCTTCTTCTTTTCCTCCTCCTCCTCCTTCATAAACTTTTTATATAAGCATCATGATTATAAGCATGATTATAGTTGGGTTTCAGTCATAAACAGAACACCCCCTTCACCAATGCAACATTCTCACCATCAATGCCCCCCTTTCTCCTTCCCACCCCTGCATTTGAGACAGACATTCTACTTCTCTCACTTATTAACATTGACATGCTAGCTGCTAGTGTACTTATTTTCTTAACTGCACTCACCACTCTTTGTGGTGAGCTTCATATTCTTAGCCGGTCCTTCTGGCCTTCATCTCTATTGCCTCTAGGCATTATTACAATAATGTCTTTAATTTTTCTTAAAAACCATAGCTGAGTGAGACTATTCTGTGTCTCTGACTTATTTCACCTTATTTCACTCAGTATAATAGATTCCATTTTCTTTCTTTCTTTCTTTCTTTCTTTCTTTCTTTCTTTCTTTCTTTCTTTCTTTCTTTCTTTCTTTCTTTCTTTCTTTCTTTCTTTCTTTCTTTCTTTCTTTCTTTCTTTCTTTCTTTCTTTCTTTCTTTCTTTCTTTCTTTCTTTCTTTCTTTCTTTCTTTCTTTCTTTCTCTCTCTCTCTCTCTCTCTCTCTCTCTCTCTTCTCTTTCTTTCTTTCTTTCTTTCTTTCTTTCTTTCTTTCTTTCTTTCTTTCTTTCTTTCTTTCTTTCTTTCTTTCTTTCTTTCTTTCTTTCTGGGGTGGGAGGTCACACCCAGAAGTGCTCAGTTGTAACTTCTGGCTCTACACTCAGAAATCGCTCCTGGCAGGCTCAGAGAACCATATGGGATGCCGGGATTTGAACCACTGTCCTTCTGCATGCAAGGCAAATACCCTACCTCCATGCTATTTCTCCAGCCCTCCATTTTCTTCTCCAAATGAACAAAATCTCTAGACAGATATGAAGTATCAAGTGACATAAAAGAAAAGATTTGTTTATCACTGGCAGTAGTAGTGGTAGTGAGGTTGAACAGTAGCTAAACTGATAATTAAATATTTCAGAGATAGTATTTAGAGAACTATAAGAAATCAAATTAAGACAGTTCCAAATGGGTCCACAGCCCTGACATCAATATTCTTTTGTCAGACAAAAAGATTTGGTACTGTTATAGGCAAATCACTCAACTAACTATGACCTACACACAAAAAATAGATTAGAACACATCACTTAATTAAAATTTGTAACTTTTGTTATAACTTGTTTTGTACATTTGATGGTCAGAATCCTATATGGTCCAAAGAGCCCACAAGAAGTGATTCCTGAGCACAAAGACATGAGTAAACCCTGGGCACCATTGGATGTGCTCACCCCACCAAAACCCAAAAGTACTTTTTCTTTTGGTTGGGTTGTTTTTTTTTGTTTGTTTGTTTTGTTTTTGGTTTTGGGGCCACAACCATTGGTGCTCAGGGGTTACTCCTGACTATGCACTCAGAAACTATCCTGGTTTGGGGGAACCATATGAGACTCGGGGGAACCCATCTCTGGCAGAAGCCCTACCACTTGTGCCACTGCTCTGGGCCCCCAAACTCGAAAGTTCTAAATTTTTATTAAACAGCAATTTATTTTAAACATTTTTTTTCTTTTTCTTTTTTGTTTTTTTCAGGCCACACCCATTTGATGCTCAGAGGTTACTCCTGGCTAAGCACTCAGAAATTGCCCCTGGCTTGGGGGGACCATATAGGATGCCGGGGATCGAATCGCGGTCGCGACCTTTTCTTGGCTAGCGCTTGTAAAGTAGACACCTCTACTGCCACCTCGCCGGCCCCTATTTTTAAATTTTTAACTAAATTTTAAATTATTTTATTTACTTTAGTATTTTTTAGTAGAATAATTCTCTTATTAATGTTTCAAAATGCAAAATGAATCAAGGGTGGCCTACAGTAAGAACAGAATCTAAAGCATATCTCTTGAGCCTCCCTAGTTCCTCTCTTTATAAATATTATTGCATAATGCAATTAAATAATTGCATTTGGAATTGAATAGCTTTTATTCCAAACAGGATTCTACTGAGAGATACTAATCTGGGCTTAAAAATATTGCTTGGCAACTTAAATAAAATGGAAACTTCAGGTACAATGCCTATGAGTATGTTACAGTGCCAAATCAAAATAGCAATTAAAACCTAAATTTTGTATAATGGTTAAACAAATTTTAAGAAGCTGTTTTTGTGGGAAGTAGTATTTAGTATCTATAGTTTGTTATAATCCACTCCTCTCTGTCTTCTAAGCCTTAGAAAACAAACAAGACAAAAAAAACCACCCACTATAGATTTAATATGTAGTTAGGTGACCAAGGATAGGAGGCTTTTTATGAAATCAACTATGAATTCAAAAGATTGGAGATGAGTATCACTGACTCCACAAGACTATTTAGAAAAACATCCCACGTGACAAACTCTCAGTGGTAGATTTAATATAAAATCATAGCTATATTATACACAAAACCACATATCTGCACATCAGCACTGAGATAAAAGTTAACATACCTAGTGAAAACCACTGATAAAGTATTTAAAAGAGGTGGGGCTAGAATATTAGCACAGCAGGTATGGCGTTTGCCTTGCATGCTGTCAAGCTGGGTTGATCCCAGCATCCCATATGGTTCCCTGAGCCTGCCAGGAGCTAATTCTTAGTGCAGATCTAAGAGTATCCTCAAGCACTGCCGGGTCTGGACCCAAAACCCAATAAAAAATTAAAAAAAAAAACAATAAAAATATAGCATCACTGTTTCACTGGAAGTACAACTCATAGTTCATCTATATACTGCAAATTTTTTTTAGTAGGGAGGAAAATGAAATAAAATAATAAATATAAATGTAATATATAATATTAATATACATTGATGGATATAATATCAATATAATAAATAATACCAATTCAATTACTGATTCGAAATTAGAAACTTATTGTCAGGACTCAAAATCAAGCCTTTGACACAGGGTCTATGGAGTTCATTGCTAGCAGTGAGTAGTTAGTTTGTAAAGGTAAATAAAAACAGTGCATGGAAATAAAATGGCCATAGGAAGTCTTCCCAAAGGTAGATCTTGAAAGCTAAGTTTCTTGTAGTCAGTTGGGAAGAAAAAAGAAATGAGAAATAAGAAGATGTACAGCAGGATTTGAAAACCTTGAGGAATGACTAAGAATATTGGGCAAGCAAGGAAAGGCCTAGGAAATCACAAAAGAATGATAATTAAATACTGTGCTTGTGCTACAGAGACTGGCACACATCACAAAGAACAAGAACAATCAGTACTGTTGGGGATGTGGAGAGAAAGGAACTTATTCACTGCTGGTGGGAATACTGTCAAGTCCAGTCCTCATGGAAAACACTAGGGAGATTCCTCAAAACATTGGAAATTGAGTTCCATATGACACAACTATACCACTCATAGGGAAATAGCCTAGGGACACAAAAATGCAATACAAAAATCTCTTCCTCACACCTATGTTAGACTCTGAAAACAACCAAGATGCCCTTCAATAGATGAATGACTAAAGAAACTGTGGTACATATACACAATGGAATATTCTGCAGCTGTCAGGAGAGATGAAGTCATGAAATTTTCCTATTATGCTGAGTGAAATAAGTCAGAGGGAGAGAGAGGCATAGAAAAGTCTCATCTATGGGTTTTAAGAAAAATAAAAGACATTATTGAAATTATTCCCAGAGATGAGGGCTGGAAGGACCAGCTCACGATATAAATGAAGCTCACCACAAAGAGTGGTGAGCGCAGTTAGAGAAATAACTACACTGAAAACTATTATAACAATGTCAGTGAGTGGGGGAAATAGAAAGCCTATCTTTAATAAGGCGGGGGTGAGGAGAATGGAGATAGGGATATTGGTGATGGGAATGTGGTCTGGTGAAGGGGAGTGTTCTATTTATGACTGAAACCCAACTACAATCATGTTTATAATTGTGGTGTTTAAATAAAGATAGTATTAAAAATCTGGAATATTGGCACACCAAAAAATTTAAATTTATTTTTCTTCTATACAAAAAATATTCATATTTTAGTAGAAATAAAAAGTGATGTTTGTGTATAATGTACTTGAATTCAGTTTTAGAAGGCATCACCATGTCCTAAAAAAGCATCCTGTGAATACAACTATAGCACAGAACCCTGACGAATGAAACACTCATCAGAAATAACAATAAAGGTTTTATGGTTTTATCAAAACTCCTGCTTTGAGAACTATTTTTTAGGAAGATTGCTGGTCTGCTATTCAACTAAGAGATTGTTAGGCAATTTTAAAATTCCTATATTTTCCTCTATTTCTTTTCAGTCTTATCTTTCACATTAAATCACATAATTATATAATCCATTGGAAAAATAAAAATAAATTAATGGCACCACATCAAAATAAAAATGTTTTACGTGGCTAAAATAATCGTGACAACCATGCCTATAAACACAGTCACCATGTTCATCATACCAGGTCAACTCCGTAGACTCACTGTTTTCTCAAAAGAGATGTAAATTAAGCTGAGAGAAATCATGGCTACCCCAGACAAACCTCAGAAAGCTGGCAATCTTGGGAGGAGAGGATGGGCCAAGATCTATCCTACCAAAGCTATACCTGCTGCATCCAGATCATCCAGAATCACCACTTTGCTTATGGCCCTGTCTCATGACACCTCTACTATTCTCTTTGGAGACATGCTAGCATTTGGGTGGATATCAAAAGACTTTATGAAGCATATGAGGGCACCTACCCCCCCATTCCACATCAAGATGTAGCAGCTGAGAAATGCCACATAAAAGTTAGAATATGAGTAGTAGTACTTTGAATTTCTGGAAAACTTTATTTGTTTGATGCTGTTACCCATATAGCAATTAATTTTGTCTTTAATAATTTATTTGGGGCCGGGCGGTGGCGCTAAAGGTAAGGTGCCTGCCTTGCCTGCGCTAGCCTTGGACGGACCGCGGTTTGATCCCCCGGTGTCCCATATGGTCCCCCAAGCCAGGAGCAACTTCTGAGCGCAGAGCCAGGAGTAACCCCTGAGCATTACCGGGTGTGGCCCAAAAACCAAAAAAAAAAAAAAAATTTATTTAAGCACCATGGTTACAAATATGTTGTAGTTGGGTTTCAGTCATAAAAAGAACACAACCAAGTCGTAAACAAACAGATATGAAGAAATTAGGGATTAAATTTTTTTCTAGGTAAAATAAGGTGTAACCCAACATCAGAGGGAAGACAAATATTGGATGTTCTTAATTATCTATAATGTATAAAATATGACAAGAGGGCCCGGAAAGATAGTGCAGCGGCGTTTGCCTTGCAAGCAGCCGATCCAGGACCAAAGGTGGTTGGTTCGAATCCCGGTGTCCCATATTGTCCCCCGTGCCTGTCAGGAGCTATTTCTGAGCAGACAGCCAGGAGTAACCCCTGAGCAATGCTGGGTGTAGCCCCCCCCCCCCCAAAATATCACAAGAGTAGGATGGGAAGCAGAAAACATGGGCATATCCTTAGTCCAGTGTAAAGACTCCACTTGCCACAAGAAATAAGAAACCAGACATGTATAAAGGAGGAAGGAGGGGGTGAAGGGGGTTTCCAACCTTGTGGACTGAGAGAACCACCGCTCCTCCCCATATGATCTCTTTAATTGACCAGACACAGCCCACGTGTGTGTGTGTGTGTGTGTGTGTATGTATGTGGCATAATTAATAGACAAAAGTACTTAAAGTTTAGCCTAGGGGATCATTAATCAGACCTAGGTGGCTTTTTAGATTTCAAAAGTAGGTGAGTGAAGGGAATAGGATGTGCGTGGAAAAGGGAAAGCAGGGTGTGTGCTCTGTGTGTAAGCTATATCTCCCTGTTTTATGTTAGTTAAACACATAAAAAAATGAGAAAAGGTGGCTATTATTTTGCATAGGCACAGTAAAAGCTGGGATAAAAAACATCTTACCTAGATTAGATTAGAGCAGGGTGGCCTTTCCCAGGAAGCATTTGGTCATATCTTTCAACTATAGGCTTCGGGCCAGTCTTTTTAGTTTGCCTAAACCTAGAGGGCCCTTCTTCTAGATCTTAGGGAAGATAAACACTCCCTTTTCCTCACTATCTCTACCTAGTGACCTTCACTTTAAGATATCACATATAAGCCCTTGGGCTCTCTCATATCCTATTTGCCTTTAAACTCTGCAAGCATGACATAGCCACAACTTTCTTTGCCCACCACCTTGATGAGGTTTAACTCATCTAAGTGCCAGCCCTGCTATACTTTCTCCTTCTTGCTGGGGTTTGCCTGCAGCCCTACGCTGGAAGATGCTGCTGCCTGAAGTTCCACCTCTTGATTGTCAAAGAAATAAGAACAACCAGCTGTTGTTTTCAAGTTATTTTATTTCCTCGTCATAAGGGGAGGTGGGTACAAACTTGAATTTATCTTTCTGAGTCAGGGATTTTCCAGAAGCCATCTACAGGGACTCTGCACTGGTAATGAGCATTTTCCTTCTCTAGTTGCTGTTGGTGATTTTGTCTGGGTGACACCCAGGGCCTCGAGCACTTGATCCCTCTGGCATCAGTCCTGCAATTGGGGGCCACATTGGTCTAACGGCTCTGGTGGGCATTCACCTTGAACCCTTGGTCTGAAAGCATTGATAAGGCTGAGTTAGGTATAGATGATTCTTGTCCTCTCTGATTCCATCTAAAGCCCTCGAGGGAACCTATTTTGGGGGCTGAATGGCCAATCTCAGAGCAACTGAAGCTTAAGTCAAGCCAATCTACAAATTTTCAGGACCTCCTAAACTATTTGTAGAACCAATTTCTACATTTAAAATTTGGAGTGCCTAGGTCTAATAGACATGAACTCTTGTTTGTTTGTTTTTGTTTTTGTTAGCTATCCCATTTTACTGGATCTATACAAAAAAGGAAAATAGAATATTGACATTAGGTATTACATAAGGTTGAAAACCCCTGGGTGGGAGAGCTTTGGATGGTAAATTGGTAAATTGCTATAGGTAGTAGGGTGCTATAGGAGAGAGAATGGAGTAGGACCATGAGGGTATACTTACTATTGGGGCATTAAGGGACTAGGACTAAGAAAATGTAAATAGCAATAACAAACTCTTCTCCTGATTTCTGCCAAATGTCCTTTCTGTACCATATATGTTCCCTTTTGCTTGTTTGTTTGTTTGTTTGTTTGTTTTTTGTCTGGGGACTATACCTTGTGGTTTTCAGGGATTACTCCTGGCCCTATGCTCCAAGTTCATATCTGACAATCCTCAGGAGACCATATATGTTTTGGCGACAGTATTCAGGTAGGCCATGTGCAAGGTAAATGTTATACCCCTGGCATTTTGACCCCTGTACCATATATTATTAATCATCCTTACAATCCCCTTAAATTTTTAGCTTCCACATTCCCTGTTCTATGCCCTCCATATCGTATCACAGTTTTAATCAAGACAAGTTAATTGGTTTGCTAGCCCACTTTAGATTCTGGACAGGGGTAAATTCTCAGAAATAATAGTGACATGTTTCACTCACATTGCTTGTCATTAAAACTATTTTTTGGGATCTATATTGTATATATATCTACAAAGAATCAGTTTTATTCTGAGCATTATTCTAGACATAAATTATTAATTAATATTACAAAAAGACTGCACACTTAAAAACTGGGAAGAGTGAGAAAATATGTCATTTCCCAACTGTAAGGAGAACTCAAGTCAAGGTTTAATTACAAAGTATGAGAAAATGGAAAAAGACAAGATATTCCCATTTTGACCAGGCACATTTCCAGTTCAAAGATGATGTTTCCAGAAATCTGAAATATTGTATTCACCATCTTTATGGAGTTTACAGAGATACTCTGTGTAAGCTCTGCTTAAACGTATATATGATATACTCTGCTATTGCTGATTAATGTGATATTCTGACTTTACAATAAGAAATATTTTGTCCTCACACTAACATTGACACAAAGTTAAGCTTAGAATGTTTTTAAGTAATAGAGTAATAAAGCTGTCTTGTCTATCTTAATTAGCTTATTGAAAGAACCAAAACTTAGGGAATAGTTGCCAATTAGCAAGATCAGAGTGGTTAAAGTCCATGCCATCCCTTGATTCCAAAAAAGGCAGAAGGATTGAAGACTGAGTTTAATCACCAATTGCCAGTGATCTCATGATATATACCCTGTAATGAAACCTCTACTAAAGCCCCAAAGAACCTGGTTCAGATATCTCCATGTTAATATATAGGTAGAGATATGGGGAGAATGATGTTTTTAGAAAGGACATAGGATATTCTTTCTACCCCTTTCCCATGTTTTCTGCATCAACTTTATTTATTTCTGAATGTTTTTTTCTTCTTAGTGAGAACTCTAGTGGATAAAGTTTCTTTAAATTTTGTGAGTATCCTACTTTGGCATCTGAACAGATCACAGGGGACAATATAGTGCAGGGCTGAGTTGAACAGGAGAACTTTCAGCTGGAGTCAAAGAACTGTTTGTGATATGGGATTAGAGGATGGAATCAGAGAATGTTGTTCTTCCCTGGTTTCCATTATAATTAAGAGCAGAACCCTTACTAGAGGGAAATTAGTCTTCCCTAAGCTAACACATTCTCAGAGACAGAGGGAATTAGCTCTCACATTCAGACTAATCAACTCAGACCTCATACCTCACAATTCAAACCAGTAAATTCTATTCCTGTTTACTCTGCTTCACCTTTTCCTTCCCACAGAAACCATAATAAAGACCCTTTTTACATTGCCCTCTTTCTCTATCTGACTACTAGCTGACTTGTCACTTCCCTGTGTAGTTCTGCGTGCACACTAGGTCTCTATTCCTAGGGACCTGCAAATATAAGAACTGTTTTTTTTCCTTATGACAGTTATTTATATGTTTTACCATATATGATTTAAAAACGTCTAGGTGTCCTTTAAGACATATATACACCCCAGGAAACTTCCTGTACCTCTACCCCTGCCATTTTTTTCAATCAAAACAAATCATAAACAAACAAACAAAAAAACTATTGGGACTGCTATGCAAATCAATCCAAGAAGAGGGAATGTGTAAACACTGCTGGTGGGCATAAATTTAGTGTGTGCAAGGAAGAACCAGCCATCACTCTGTCTATAATTCTATGAGGGGTTCAGAGTGGCAAACAAAGAACAAGAAAGGTGGGTGCTACAAGATGCATCACACAGGACCTGAAAGACAAGGGTAATGCATTTAATTTTATTCAAAATGTCAAAAGTAATTACTAAGGGATTTGTTTTAGTTTTGGGGATGCACTGGCAAATCTTAGAATTGATTTCTAAGGCACAGCACTGAGGAAATACTTCTAGTAATGCTTAGGGGACAATATGGGATACCAAGGATCAAACTTGGGTTGGTCGCTGCAAGGCAAAGATCTCCATGCTTTGCTATAACTCTGGGCACTAAAGTGCTTTAAGCAAAGAGTGGCACACAATGAGACTTAGTTTGCTCTATTGTGGCAATGCTGGGGCTTGTACATAAGACCCCACACATCTAAGACATGTGTTGTACCATCCTGCCATCAAGCTACATTCCTAATCCTTTTACTTGTGTTTGTAAGTTAATTAATCTGCCTTTGGATATCCTAGTTCTTACTGGGCATCTACTGTTCAATGATCAGTGCTATTTTGTACTCAATGTTGAATAGAATGATAGCAGTGAATATGTGCTAAGATTTCTTTATATTTATATCTTCCTTTTTTGTTTTATCTTGGGGGGGGTCACACCTGGAGGCGCTCAGGGGGTACTCCTACCTCTGCGATCAGGGAAGCTGCATGCAAGGCAAATGCCGTACCATTGTGCTATCTCTCTGGTCCCTGTATTTATATTTTCTAATAAGTTTTTAGGGATATCCCCAAATCTTTCTTTGAATAAGGAACTTTTAAGTTGAGGCACAAGGGTCAAAAGAACCAAGTTATTTAAAGATCAGTGGAATGAAAAATCAAGGAAAAGGAAGTTCGCGCGCGCATACACACACACACACACAGACACACACACACACACACACACCCTGCACATAACCTTAGACAACAAGTAGCCAGCTGCCTGCCCTTCCCATCCATCAGGGACAGGAACATAAAAGTAGCAAATTTGATGCAATGTGGTTCCGGCTATTCTGACCAGGAGAACACTGTGCTCTGTGATCCCAGAGGAAGTAGATGAACTAAATGGAGACCTGTGGAAGGGTTGTGCCAAATGGGCTATAGAAAGATGCTAAATGACACTGTGAAGATTTAAATCCTGCTTTCTGCAAAAATATCTGTTCAGAACAGATGGTTGGACTCCACCCTACATTTTCTCACTCAGGATTGCTGAATTAGCTGCCAGGAAATCTGTTTCTAACACGTTCCCTATTAATGGGCATAATGGGCATTGTGGAAGCTTCCGGTTTAGAGAATAAGCCTCAGGGTGGTCACAAAGATGACTTGGAATCCTGATTCTCTGGTTTCTTTTCTGTGAGATGAGTCTTTGAGTCTTAGTCAGAATGAGGATCAAATGTGATGTTAGCTACTGTAGTTATGGTAAGAAATGTATCACCCTGACATACCTAAACTAAGAATTTACTTCAAAGTGGGTGGGCAGAAATGAATCAAAGTTGTAAAGTACATGCAGGATCCCCAGGTTAGATCCCTGACACCACTTGGTCCCTTTTTCTGCTCCCTTTGCCTAGAACCCTAGTTGAGGCTTAAATACCAATTAAAAAAATAAAACACCTTAGTTTATCACTTAACAGACCTCAGAATCTTACTTTTAGGGCTAAGACAATAGTAAGATTATTATTATCTAAATAAGCAGGGGAGACTGAAAAAGCAGTATGGGGCAGTTGCTGAAGGGGCAAAGGTACACCGAACAGCTGTGAGTTGTCAATGGGAGGTAGGAAACAGCTGGGTTTGTCCCTGGGTTATTTTCTGTTCATTTTTAAAAATTTCCTCTTTTCAGATGCAAAATCTTTTCCTCACTAATGGAGCCTGCCAAGAAAAGAAAGATATTTTCTTTAAAAAGGCCAACACTGCCTGTGGAGATGGCCCAGAATGCTGGACCACTGACTTTGCCTGTGGTAGTTCCAGAATCATAAGATCCCCTAAATCACTAGGTCACTAAGAGTGACTCCCAAGCATAAAGTTCAGGATTAGCCTATTCAGGGGTGATTTCCCCCCCCAAGATCAAACCCAAACAAACATTAAAAAATATTGAGAAGAACTAAGAAATTAGTGGCACAGAGTCTGATGATGGAGAATTGCTTCACCAGGCGAGCCAGCAATGAATTAGTCCACCCTTTGTTCACTTCATCTTAAATCAACTACTCCTAAACTAACATTAGGTCTAAGAAAACAAGACGCTTTGAATAAGCATCAAAACTGTTTCTAGAAAAACGTTTGCTAGGTTCAGTATAATTTGTAGATGTATAAGAAAACTTGATTTTCTAGTCTTTAGTTGGCTCTAAATATATAGGACATACTGGAAATTTATTTTTGGAGCAGACTTTTTGTAAGCTTTTACATTCTTCTGTGGTTTCAGTAGTGTAACACTGAGGTGAAAGAGAGAGTGAGACAGAAAGAATTTCAAATTTCTCTTTCCTTTTCCATTTTTGGCCCACACTCAGCTGTGTTCAGGGCTTATTCCTATCTCTTTTAGCTCAGGAATTTCTCCTTGCTGTGCTCAGGGGCACCTTGTGTGGTGCCAAGAATTTGAACACAGGTTGGCTATTTGAAAGGCAAGTGCCTTAACCCCTGTACTAATTCTGTGTTTTGGGTCTCATATTTTGTACTAGATATGAAAGAAGGCAACAAGAAAATGTTTAAAAAAAAAGCCATTGGAAAATAAAAGCCATTGGCATAGTATGTCCTGCTTTCCAAAGACAGAGAGAGGCAAGGACAAAATATTATGGACTTTGGGGTCAACCAGTCATTTTTGTTGAACTTCTAACAGACAGACTGGCGCAAAATACCTTTACTTCTAGACTTTGTATTTTGGCTCAGTGCTCAGGAATCGCTTCTGGGAGTGTTCAAGGAGCTACATGTGTTTCTAGGGATCAAACCCAAATTGTCTGCATGCAAGACAAGCACCTTACCCTCTATACTGTCTTCCCCACTCAGAGTTTCTTATTCATTATGTACCAAAGAAATGGTCATTTTCTTGTCCTAATATTAAGCTTGTGACCAGTTATCTGATTATGTAACCTACAAGAGGCCTAGATCTTAATGTTGGGAAGAGAAAAAAGATTTATTGACAACTGAAGATTTTTTAATCAAGTAAAATCGAAGTGAAAAACCTGTCCTAATTTCATGATTGATGTGTTTACTACCATAATTTTTTGTTTTTGTTTTTGTTTTTGGGCCACACCCAGTGGTGCTCAGGGGTTACTCCTGGCTGTCTGCTCAGAAATAGCTCCTGGCAGGCATGGGGGACCATATGGGACACCGGGATTCAAACCAAACACCTTTGGTCCTGGATCGGCTGCTTGCAAGGCAAATGCTGCTGTGCTATCTCTCCGGGCCCCTACCATAATTTTTTAATCATAAGAAAACTCAAGTTTTAGAAGATATTAGTGCTTAATAAAGCATTCCCTAATTTTTTTTTGTTTGCTTCTTTTATTACTAGGCTAAAATGACTTCAGTGCAAAATAGCCTGTATGTCTGAACAAATCATCTCTAGACAAAAAAAAAATTTAACCTCTGTAGCTTATGACTGTCATTGAAATAAAGACACAAGGTATTGTGGCAATATTAAATGATGGCATTGATTATAGAAATGTTCCAAGTAGGACACTTGGGCAAGAAAATTTTCAAATAACATGCTGTGTTGACAGATCTATCACTGATTACATAATTGTGCTTTCAGGTAGGAATATAAAATACACAAAACATTTTTTGAAGGGATGTGATCTTCAGAATCCATCAGAACAAAATATGTGATATAACAAACCCCTTTTTCAACCTCTACAGTATGTCACAAACACAGAGAGGTATTATATGTATTTTCAGGGACCACCCATTACCCAAGACTCCTCTAGAGACATCCTGTAGATGCTGAAAGCTTAAGTAATACCTAAGATCCTTCATCAAGAAACCAGATATTAGAGCACAGATTTCAAACTCTGCAAATTAGAGGCTTTGGTTTGGAGAGAATAGAACATTATGACATGTGATAGACCCAGAAAACCATGTTCACCAAATAGTTCTTAAAGAGATGCCTATTTCGGGTCAGGACCTAATTTTAGTGCAGGGAAATAACAGTGGAGCATGTTATCCTTTGTCTCTACAAGAGTTCATGTTTCAACATTACCAGCAAGTAATAGTGATAACTTATCACAGAAGGAGGCTTCACTATACCTTCCAATCTATGTAGGAAAGAGAAATATGAATTACTGGGAAAAGACTGTGAATAGGAGTCTGAGGTGAACAATATTCACCAAGTGGGGAAGACTTAGAGTCAAGAGGGAGAAGAAGAACAAACAAGAGTCTGATGTTGACCAATGCTGGGTCATAGGAGAAAACAGTGATCTCTTTGTGTGGCTTATGATAAGCAAAGAAGAGTCATGCCAATAACTAATTTTCATAGTATTGAAGACTTAATAAATGTGGATGGGCCCGGAGAGATAGCACAGCGGTGTTTGCCTTGCAAGCAGCCGATCCAGGATCTAAGGTTGGTTCGAATCCCGGTGTCCCATATGGTCCCCCGTGCCTGCCAGGAGCTATTTCTGAGCAGACAGCCAGGAGTAACCCCTGAGCACCACTGGGTGTGGCCCAAAAACCAAAAATAAATAAATAAATAAATAAATAAATGTGGAGTTATGAAGTTCTTGATAATATTAACTTCAGAGTTTTAGAATGCTAATCAATAATCTAATCTATAATCTAATCATAATTTAAATCTCTAATCTAAAATTTACCCAATAGTTTCTCACCAGTTGGCTTTTATCTGCTGCTCATCAGATTAGTAATTTGGAGAAAAAAAGAAATTTCAGTAAAGATTCTGGAAACCCAGGAAGGCTTTCTTCCTAGAGTGTTTGTGTTCCAATGTTTAAGACAAATCCCTAATTTACTTAAAGACTGTGACTAAAATGTTGGTTTTATTAAAATCTTAAAATAAAATTCTTAGAGAATTACCAGTTTCTCTAGAATGTTTATGTATACCAGTATAAATATATTAAAGTAGGAATTATTATCAAACAACAATGCTCCATAAGTGAGCAAACTTATTCTAATTTTTCTATATATATTTGTCTAAAGAAATCAAGAACCTTTCTATTTATGCTAGCCATTTTATTCTTAACATTACACAACAAATAAATTGGTTTATCTTTATGGTTATTATATTGTGCATTTTATTTATTTATTTATTTTGGTTTTTGGGTCACACCCAACAGCGCTCAGGGGTTACTCCTGGCTCTACACTCAGAAACTGCTCCTGGCAGGCTCGGGGAAACATGGGATGCTGGAATTCAAACCACCATCCTTCTGCATGAAAGGCAAATGCCTTACCTCCTTGATATCTCTCCGGCCCCTATGTTGTGCATTTTAAACCATTAAGCTCACAACTTAAATCTTTTAACTATGTGATCCAAGGTAAGCTGTTTATATCTCAGATTTCTTGGTTGCAAAATGGAATTTATGGAATATACTCAATATACCCACTAACTCCCTCTAATTTACTATATCCATTATCAGGGAAGCACCATGAGATAGGGATTTGGAGCATCTGGGTTCATAATCATGAATACCTATGTTATGTGACCTTGACAAACTATGAGCTAAGAATTTTTTAATTTACAAATGAGTATAATCATGTCTAACTTTATAAGACAAATGTGAGAATTAAGTCAGATAATTTATTATTCCTTTCATTATGTAAAGACAGAAGCATAGATATTTAAACATGGACATATATAATAAGATAACCATTTAGAAGTAAGACATATAAAAATTATCTAATTTGGAACAACTTACTTGACATTTATTCATTCAAATTTTAGTGAAAATCCAGTTAATTGTATGCCAGACATCACTTGCATAATCTTTACTAATCTCAGGCCTAGAGGATTTATTTACTTCCCCCACTGAAAAAAAAGAGTTTATTAAAAAAGAGTAAATTAAGTATTACATATTTAAATTTTATTCATATGCAGTATTCTTATATGGTTTGAGATTTTTTTTGAGGGAAGGGGGTCTTGGGAGGTCACACTCAATAGTTCAGAGGGTTTACTCTTTTTTTTTTTTTTTTTTTGGTTTTTGGGTCACACCCGGCTGTGCTCAGGGTTACTCCTGGCTGTCTGCTCAGAAATAGCTCCTGGCAGGCACCGGGGACCATATGGGACACCGGGATTCGAACCAACCACCTTTGGTCCTGGATCAGCTGCTTGCAAGGCAAACACCGCTGTGCTATCTCTCCAGGTCCCAGAGGGTTTACTCTTGAGTCTGTGCTCAGAGCTTGCTCCCAACTGTGCTCAGTAGACCATGTGGTGAATCAAACACTTTGAGATATCACCCTAGTCCTATTTTAAGATTTATTTTATTTTATTTTATTTTTACTTTAAGATTTCTAACTTATAAACAATTATTCTATATAGACTTGTCAGGCTATGGAGATGAAATGCTCAAATCATCTCTTTAATGCCTGAATAATTTGTATTTACATCATCCTTGCCTGAATTGTCTTTATCTTGTCTACTGGATTATTTACTCCTATTTACTCCTCACTTTTAAAGGCCCAGGTGTATTTTACCTGCTTTGGAATTCCTTCTTTAGAAAGGAGTTCCTCCTTTATTGTCTTCCTAAAACACAGTGAGTCACCTTGAATTATATTTGTGAGGTTTTGATGTATTATGTTTGCCTCTGAATCTCCAGTTTCCACAACAATCCTGCCAAATGGAAATATTATACTAATGAGTGACTGACTTAATGGGATCTATTGTCACAAGATGTACCTTATCTCTCCCAGTTATTTTTATTTGATTTTTGGGCATGGCACACCTAGTGGTTCTCAGGGTTTACTCTGGGTTCTGTACTCAGAAAGCAGTCCTAGTTGTCAGGGATAAGAGGCAAATGCTATTGGCATGAAAATGGAATACTGTTTGCTGTCTCATGACGCTCACTGGATTAAAACTAATGTTATGCTCTCTTGGTTATACTCTTGTCTTCGGTTTCTTTCTTCCTAATATTGGCCTAGCTGTCACTGGGCCAATACTTAGCATTTCTTTAAGATACTTGGAAAGAGGGGCTGGTGTGATAGAGCAGCCATGGTAGGGTATTTGTCTTGCATGCAGCTGATCCAGAATGAACCTCGGTTTGATCCCTGGCATCCCAGGTGGTCCCCCAGGAGTGATTTGTGAGAGCATAGCGAGGAGTAACCCCTGAGCATCACTGGGTGTGACCCAAAAACCAAAAAAAAACAAAAAAAACAAAAAACAATGCTGAATTTTATGGGGCTGGAGAGATGAACATAGCAGCAGGGCCTTTGCCTTGCATGCAGCCCACCCAGGAGGGACCCAGTTCTATTCCCACCATCCCATATGGTCTCCCAGCCTACCAGGGATGATTTCTGAGTGCAGAGCCAGGAATAACCCTGAGCACCGCTGAGTGTGTCACCAAAACCAATCAATAAATAAATAAAGTTAAAAAAAATACTTGGAAAGTCACTGCATTTACCCAGTCCAAAATTTTTCTTTAACAGTACTGTGAAATGTTGTTTTGAAATATAAGTTTTAGGTATTTTTAAGAGATAAAAGTCCTATGCAAAAAAAAAAAAAAAACCCAAACTACAAAACTTTGCTTCCAGAAATAAAAGCAAACATAGGGAAATAGAAGCACATACTCTGCTCATGTATTGGAGGATTGACATCATAAAATGGCAATAGTTCCCAAGCATTGTGGAGATTTAAGGCAATCTCTATAAGGATACCAATGACATATTTCAAAGAAATAATAAAACACTTCTGCAATTCATATGAAACAAATTTCTGAAACAATCACTGGGAAAATGAGAGGCATCAATTTCCCCAGCTTCAAATTGTAATATAAAGCAATGCAATGTAATGTAAAGTAGTAGTCATTAAAACAGCATGGTATTGGAGTAAAGACAGACTCTCAGATTAATGAAATAAACTTGAATATCCTGAAATAAATTCTCAGGTATAATGAACAATTAATCCTTGATAAAGAAGCAAGAAATACAAAGTTAAGCAAGGAAAATCTCTTCAACAATTGATGTTAGGAAAACTGGTCATCTTGGAAAACTATGCCAAAAAAGTTAACTCAGATCTCTTTTTAAAGTCATGTACAAAAGTCAAATCAAAATGGATGCCTTATATAATATATACACATTTTATATAATTACTTTATTTAAGCATCATGATTATAAAATTGTTTATGGTTGAATTTCAGTCATCAAATGTATACTACTCTTCACCAGTGCAGATTTCCTACCATCAGTATTCCCAGTTTCCCTCCCACCCACCTCCACCTGCTTCTGGAGCAGGCATTATACCTTTCTCTCTCTTTCTCTCTCTCACCCATTCTCCCTTTCTCTCCCATACTCCCTCTCTTTCTTTTTCTTTTTTGACATTGTGGTTTGCAATATTGCTAATGAAATGGTATCATGCATATTACTTTATCCCCTTTCAGCACCCTGTTTTTGCCCAGAATGATCAGTTTCAACTATCATTGCCACAGTGGATCATTCACTACCCAACTGCATTTACCATTCTTTGTGCCAAGCTCCCTACCATGAACTGGCCCTTCTGTTCCTCATCTCTATTATCTTTGGGTATGACTACCATACTATTTTCTATTGTTCTTCTATACTAAAAATGAGTGAAATTATTCTATGTCTATTCCTCTCCTTTTAACTCATTTCACTCAGTGTAATACTCTCTCTATCCATCCATGAATAAACAAATTTCATTACTTCATTTTTCCTAATAGCTGTGTAGTATTTCATTGTGTACTACAATGAAATTTACCACATTTCACAAATGTACCACAATTTGTGTGTACAAATGTAGCACAAGTTTTTTTTTCTTTTAGCTTCTTTTTTTTTAAATTTTTTTTATTTTTAATTATGAGAACAAAGATGCAAAGAAAGAGGACAAGGTAAAGTTACAGTGGAAGGACAATCACCCATAACATAATTCTCAGAAGAAGTCCCCTTGCTGATACCTTATTTTTTTTTTTTTTTTTTTTTTTTGGTTTTTGGGCCACACCCAAAATTCAGGAGTTACTCCTGGCTGTCTGCTCAGAAATAGCTCCTGGCAGGCACGGGGTGGGGGTGGGGGGGACATATGAGATACCGGGATTCAAACCAACCACCTTAGGTCCTGGATCGGCTGCTTGCAAGGCAAACACCACTGTGCTATCTCTTTGGCCTTGCTGATATCTTAACTTTGAACTTTCAGCCAAAGAACATTAAGATAAATAAAACAGAATTCATGTACAATTACTTTGTCCCTCAAGTCCCCAGATTGTAATACATAATATTTCTTAACAGCACACAAGGCAATCTAAAGCCATAAAACTTACATAACTCCTTAAACATTAGAGGCATAGTATTTTTTACATTTCCATGCATATGCAGATTAGCTTAAGTTAACCTCAAATTTTAAGTGGTTTTTTTTTTTTTTTAAGGATTAGAGTCAAAGGAGCACAGTAAAAACGGTGTTATAGTGGCAATTGCTGTTTACATAGGCCCACCAAAATATGAGGGGCATGGAAAGGAATAACCTTGGCCTAAATACAAAGAGACCCTACCCCTGAAGTTTTCTGGCATAAGACCAACTCTAGGCTCCAGGCAAGCTAGATCGTCCAATCCAAGACATTGTCTGTAGTGCCAACACACTTTTATTTTTCACACAGTCTCTGTTGTTGGTATCATGTTTCTGTATTAAATATTCTGAAATCTGCATATCCTACATTGAAGTCAGGATGTGGAGCGTCCTCTCGTTTCACCTCAGCATTAAAGGGCAATGCAGAGAGCCCTGTCTTGTAAGCAGGTCGTTGTTGTTGTTAAGTCTTCTCAGTGTTAAGGGAAGTCTCTTTTGAGCAGGTCGATGTCTGAGCAGTGGTAGGGTCTTCCGTGGTAGAGGATTGCTTCCAGGGTTTCTTTAGCCATTCATCTGCTGTTAGGCACCTGGGTTGTTTCCAGATTCTGGCTATTGTAAATAGCTATAATGAACATAGTAATACAGAGGGCTTTTCTGCATGGTGGTTTTGGGTATCTAGGGAATAACCTAAGAGTGGTATTGTTGGATCAAATGAAAGCCCAATTTCTGCTTTTTTGAGAAATATCCTTATTGTTTTCCCAAAAAAGCTAGACCAGTCTATATTCCCACCAGTAGTGAATGAAAGTCACTTTCTCCCCACATCTGCACAGCACTGGTTGTTCTTCTTTTTTTTTTTTTTGGTGTGTGTGTGATGTGTATCATTATCTGTGGAGTGAGATGATAGCTTATTGTTGTTTTGATTTGTAAGATTAGTGATGTGGAACATTTTTTATGTGTCTTTTGACCATCTGTATTTCTTCTTTGAGGCAAAATGGATCTTTAAATATAGTCATACTTAAGTTCTAAGAGTAAAATAGCAAGTTATTTAGCCCCTGTGGTTATAATGAAACAACAAGGTCACTGCCATAATAATCAAGCCCCATGAAACTAGGATGATAATGAGCAAAGGCAGTAATGCTCTAGAAAAAAAACAGACTGAAATATTTTACTATGTGATTTTTATTGTTAGTTTATATTTCCCACTTGTAAAATATATCCCACAATACCTCATGACTCATATTTTCAATGCCATGGATTTGGAATTGCTTATTTCATTTATTAAGGCCATTCCTTCCTTTGGGGACACAAGATCAAAGTAAATGAACCTTAACAAAGGAAGGAACTGATTTCAGACAAGGCCATCTATTTATATATATATATATATATATATACATATATATGTATATATATAGGACATAAAGTCTTTCTAATATATGAAGTTTTTTCATGCTTCACCCTCATAATGACTCATTTCATTTTTTCCAATAAATGTAATTGTTAATGAAAATTGTCCTGCCTTTCCCAGAGGCAGATGGTGTTTTTTATTTAATTCAATTCAACACAGTGAGTAAGCACTTCTGTTGGTTGAATTGAGTGGGTTGAATAGATTAGGGTGTGTTTCATCTTAATACTTATTATAAAACATATATCATCTTCATAGTCATCATTTCCTTCCAAGTCCTGTATTTAAAATGCTCTGGAACTAAATAATCCTTTGGGATGAGTCTTAACATTTCTACTGCTATTGCAACACATTTTATCTACCTAGTCTCTAAAAAGACAGATGCATTGTGATTCTAGAAATCATTCTGAAATAAATAACAGTAGGATAAAATCAAAATGTCAGCAGAGTTACATTATTTCTGGGGAAAAATAAGTTTCTGTAGGCAAGAATAAGTTTTCTTGTCAATTTCCAGTTTATAGAATGTCTATAGGCAAAAGACATTCCTTGGCTCATGGCCTTTCTTATCCATCATTGATCAGCAGCATAGCAACTTTAAATATTCCTTTAACTCAGACCTGCTCCCTCTTTCATATGTAGAAGTTGCTTATGATCAGTTCAGGTCTGGACAATCTGGGTAATCCACTGATCTTTGTATAAGTTAATCAGTAACTTTAATTTATATTTGAAATCTAGCTGTCCTCCACCCTTGCCCATGTCACCCTTTGCCCATGTTTCAAAGAATTAAGACATGGACATCTTTGGAGGGCATTGATTTTCTACTATGGACTCCAACTCTAACATCCATCCCAACTGTGTCCCGACTTAAACTTTATTTATAGAATTTGCTGTCCTGACCCAAAACACCCTGCCTGTAGGAGTCTGGAGATACTTTCTTGTCAAATGCTGACTTAGTTCTTGTTTGTCTCTCAAATTTCCACCTTTACTTGAATGTTAACTTTTTTTTCTTTTTGGGCCACACATTGTGATGCTTAGGGATTACTCCTGGCTATGCACTCCAAAATCGCTCCTGGCTCAGGGGACCATATGGAATGAGCAGCATTACTAGATAGGACATTTCTCCAAAATTTATTAGAAAAAAAAAAAACAATACTTTAATCAGTGATTTTCAGGTTCTGGTTTTCTGACCATCATGGTCCCCAAAGATTTTATGCCCTTCTGCAAAATAAATTACGGCATCATAACTGAAAGCAATTTTTAGTTGCCAGCCCATACTGCTCTTACCTTGAAATGTGAAGCCATGAGTGTAAGCCCCAGAATGATCCTTTGTGCCTTGTGTGATCCTGGCTGTTCTGCACTTTGGAACTCTCAGCTCCAGAACAAAGTGTGAGGTATACAGATAAGTATGTGTACACAGATAGATACACAGATATGCATACACAGATGCAGTGTACATAGATAGGAATGTGCTAGTATCCCAATTAAAGTCTGACTCCCAGTGAGAACCACAACTAAGAATTAGATGTGAACACCAGGAATGTCTGAACCCCAGTGAGCATGTGTGTGCACAATGACTCCCCCACCAGTATAAAACTACCATCACAGCAAAAAGAGTGTAACCCCTGCTGAGCCATGTATGCAAACACTGTAGTTGAACATGTGGGACCCTTGGCAAGCATTACAACCAAGCTTGTATGTAACTCCCAATCTTTGCAACAACTACCACAACAAAAGGAAATGAAGTGTGAAGTAATAGTTATTCTTGTAAATGTATGACTAATTTGTTTTAGGCAACACCCAGTGGTGCTCAGAGGCAATTCTGAGCTCTGTTCTCAGGAGTAACTCCTGGTGCTGCTTGGAGAATCATATGTTGCAGCAGGAACCAAACTAAGGATTGGCCAAGACAAGGCAAGCACCTTCTTCTCCTGTACTGTCTTTATGGCCTCCATTCATTAATTTTTAGTGTCGTTATATAGAATTAATTATTATTCATTCTCTGAACATTAACTTGACACTATAACTTTAGTTACTTTAGTTCTATGAGCATATTTTTGCTTCCACATGCATGGTCAGTTGTGTTTCATTCTTGAAGATGCCTTTAGCTTCAGTGTCACAGGGAGTTTTGTCTGTTTTCTTCTATGTACCTTATGTACTCAGATATATAATCAAGATATTTAATCCATTTTAATTTGACCTATGTGATGGTGCTAGAATGAAGTTTTGCATATAAATGACCAGTTTTCGTAATAAAACTTTATTTTACTTCATATTTTTTGCTCCTTTATTGTGGATTATTTGATCATACATCTGAATTTATCTCAGGATATTATACTCTTCCATTGGTATACTGTTTGCCTTTATTCTTGTACTATGAATTTTAATTACTACCACTTTATAGTAAAGTTTGAAGTAGGGGAAAGTGATACCTCTCATCTTCTTTTTCCCCAAGGATTGCTTTAACTTTTTGGAAAGGGGTAATTGCACAATATGAATTTTAGGAATTTTTGGTCTATTTCATTGAAAAGTGTCTTGAATGTCATTATAGATACTGTATTGAATCTATACAGTGCTTTGGGGAATATTTTAGTGGGTATTTTTGGTTTGTTTTTTGAGCCACACCCAGTGGTGCTCAGGGTTTATTCACAACTCTATGCTCAGGGATTATTCCTAATGTTTGGAGGACTATATGGGATGCTGGAGATCTAACCTGGATTGGTCATATAAAAGGCAAATGACATAGCCACTGTGCTACCACTCTGTCCCTACAATTTTGATAATATTAATTTTCCCAACCCATAAGGAGGAATGTGCCTCGATTTCATGTCCTTTTCTATTTCCATAAATAATATTTTGTAATCTTCTTTGACTAGTATACCTCTTTAATTATACTTATTATAAAGTATTTGATTTATTGAAATACAGTTCTTTTTAAAAATCTCTTTTTTATTAGTCTATAGGAAAGCCATGGGCTTTTTGTATTAATTTTGTACCCTGCTTTTTTACTGTACAGATCTATTGCTTCTTGGAGCTTTTTGTAGTCTTCAGGATGTTTTAAATATAGTATCATATCATCCACAAATAGTGAGAACTTGACTTTTTCCTTTTTTATATGAATTCCCATAAGATCTTTTATCTTATAATTTTGAGCCTATGAAGTTTCTAAGCTATTATTTATCTGTGAAAATGTGTATCCTTCAAATCTGAATGAGACCCTCACTCAGTAAAGTATTCATGAAAAGGCCTTTATTTCACTGATTTTTTAAAAACTATATTCCATCATTGTCTTAAGGTCTGGAGGGTTTTATTTGTTAAATCTGCTATAAATCTTAAAGATGCTCCTTTGTATATAATTTCCTTCTTTGGTCTTGCTACTTTCAGTGTTTTATGCCTATGGATTTTATCATTCTGATTATGATGTGTCTTAGAGTATTTTCATATGGATCTCTTTTTAAGCTGGTACTCTTTGGGTCTCTTAGATCTGGGTGCATGCTCTCTGCAGCTTTAGGAGCTTCTCAGCTATGATGTCTTTGACTGTTGCTCTTTCATCAGGGTTGACTTCCTGACAGTATGGGACAGTGATGATTCTTATTTTAATCCTCTTGATTTCATCCCAAATTTATCTTGTCAACTGTCCATTTATTTGAAGACTCTTTTCCAACATCTACTGTTCTCTGGAGGTGTTATACACCTCATCTTGGAGCTCATTGATTCTATCCTAACCAGCTATTATACGGTTATGCCTTCCAATTAGTTTTTCATTTTGCCAACATAGTTTTCAATTTTATATTTTTGTTTGTAGCTTTCTCATTTCTGCTCTAATATCCTCCTATATTTTATTGATGGTTCATTCCATTGTTTCTTTGATCATTAAATAATTGAGCATTTCCAGTTTAAAGTCTTTTTCAGAGAGATTATATAAGTGGCTATTACTGATTTGAATCCTCAAGAATCCAGTCTTTACCCTCTTCCTATGTTAGAGTTTTGTGCTAATTTCCATGGATCTTCTTGTAGTCTGGGGATGCATCTCTTCCACTTCACTCTCCGTATCTTTCTCCCTGCCAGGAAGATCTTTGTGGGTGCTCTATTTGAAAGGGTGATTAACTCTGCTTTGGGAAATGGCAAACCTAAATTTTGCCTTTTGGATTTAATCTGGGTTTGGTGGATTTCTTTGGTCTTGTTCAGAGGGAGAAAAGTAAATTCTAAGGCAAATTAGGAGACCCCTTTAGAAGCCAATGAACTGACTTATGATTTTTTGAATAATTTATTTTAAGGAGATATTTATAACAATGTTTTAACATTGAATGAACTTTCTGGTTTAACAAAATTTCATTTTTTTTTTTTTGGTTTTTGGGTCACACCCGGCAGTGCTCAGGGGTTACTCCTGGCTCTACATTCAGAAATTGCTCCTGACAGATTCAGGGGACCATATGGGATGCCAGGATTCAAACCACCATCCTTCTACATGCAAGGCAAATGTGCTACCTCCATGCTATCTCTCTGGCCCCCTGAAGTTAATATTTCTTTATTTAATCAAAAAGCATACTATATTTGCCCAAAGTCACCAATGCTTACAAGACTTTTTTTTTTGGGGGGGGGGCTCATCTGTTCAATTCAAATTCCAGTTCTATCATTTGCTAGTTTTGTGTCTTTACAACAGTGATTTCACCATATTTACCAAGAAACTTAGTCCAATGAAATTTTGTGGGGCTGACAGGATAGACTAATAACCTCTGGTTTGGTGACTATGTAGCAGACATGCTAAGTAGAGCAGAGGCTTGTGACAGCTGGAAGGATCTGTTGGTGATTCTACTTTCCAATGTCCCCTCTGTGAGATAGTATCATTTCTTGGTAAGTAACTGATCTCACAAAGAAGGTTGCCAAAGCTTTCCCAATTTGCTATGTTGACTAACTTCAGAAGAAACCTGTTTATGTCACCTTTCTCCTGGAAGGATGTACCCATATGCAAAAATAGCATGGGGGCTAAGAAAGCAAGAAGTGAGAACAGAGTGTTACAGTCAGGCGGGATTTAAGAACTTTTGGACCTTGTCCTTGAAGGAAGTAGGAAAATAGAAGAGGCCCCAATGTGCCAAAAATTGGACAGGAAATTTTTAATCCTGAGTTAAGTGCCAGTACAGGGATATAAGGAGGTGTGTGCTTCAAAATGTTAAACTGTGGGACTGGAGGGATAGAATAGAGGTTAATGCATTGCATAATACCCCCTGTTCAATCTCTGGCACCATACCCTGAGCACAGAGTCAGGAATAGGACCAGTTAGTTGTTTGTATTTTTTCTGAGAGCTGTTGTTATGACCCCCAAAATCAGTCTCTCCCTTAAAGAAAAGAAAAATAAAACTATGGTGCTATAATGAGAAAAGGAAATTATCTGCTAGTCCTACTGACTAACCCAAGACATTTGTCCTGTGTGGGGTTTTTTTTTTTTTTTTTTTTGGTTGCTTTTTAGTTTTTTGGGCCACACCGGATGATGCTCAGGGGTTACTCCTGGCTATGTGTTCAGAAATTACTCCTGGCTTGGGGGACCATATGGGACGCCGGGGTGGGGGAGAGTTAAACCGTGTTCAGTCCTAGGTTAATGTATGCAAGGCAAATGCACTACCATTTGTGCCACCACTCCAGTCCCAATACTGTGTTCTTTTTATATCTGCTCTAAAAAAATCCTGTCAGAGCAGAATTGATTACTAATTACAGCATAGTTCATTTGCCCCTGACCTTTTCCTATTTGCCCACTTTTTCTTTCTGTTTTAATTCTTTTCCTCCTTTTTATCTTATTTTTCCTTTAAAAATAGTTTTTTTTTTCTTTTCTTTTCTTTTTTATTCTCATGGGGTAAGGGGATGGTCAGGCCTTACTCCTGTTTTTAGGAATTCCTCTTTTTAGGAATCACTTTTAGCGGTGCTCGGGGATTATATGCAGTGCTGGGGATTAAACCCAGGTCCACTGCATTTAAGGTAATCACCCTAACCACTGTAATATCTCTCTGACCCTTATTTTCCTTTTTAATTCAGGCATTCTACTTAGCTGTAGTCACTTGTGTTATGGTTAATATCTTTATAAGAAAAGATGGTCAATTGTTTGAGACTATGGATCAAGTCTATTGTAGGAAGAAAAAGGATAAATATATAGATAATACTTATTTATATGCATATTATGCAGATATATGTCATAGAGTGTTCTATTGAAATTTATGAATAAAGTCATAAACTATATAGTTTGTACAGCCACAGTTTATGTAACATTAAATATTATATGTGACTAGTAGTAAGTACTAGCTAGGTAGAGTGTCAGGGAAAGTCCTGGAAGGAAATGACTGTAGAAGTAAGTCTCTGAAAGGAATTCTGAAGAAGAAAGTGTCAGAGTAATCTACTGAAGAAATATGCAAAACATGTGTGAGAGTAAGCTCTTTATAACTATTCATGCCAATTCTATAATTTCTGGCGACCAATTAGAAGTGAAATGATGAAATACCATTGTAAATTTATATAAGCAGAATAGAGTAAACATTATTAACTCTGCAGTCACTTTGTTCCATTATGCATTTAAACTTTTGTGGTCACACCTTCTCTTCTCAGGCATGTGGTGCTGAAACTCCTGCATGCAAACTATAAACACTTAACACCAGCTCCTTGAACTACCTCTTCAGCTCCAACAATGTTGAATAAACGTCATTATGTAGGCAGGTATGGAATCAGATATGGCTAAGCTCAAATTTCTCCATTCTGTAATTTACCAGCAGGAATATTGGATAGGTTTTAATCTCTCTGAGTTTTGACTTCCTCATCTGTGAAACTGAAATGATAATAGCTGCCTTAAGGACTGCTCTAGGGTTCAGAGATATTTATATTAAGTCAAGTTTCTGGTGTATAAATATAATACAATGATTATAACCAGTAGATTGTCTCTAGCAAAAGTTTTGCTGCTTAATACAAGTTACATAAATTGTGATTTTGCCTGAGTTTTTTTTTTTTTTTGGTTTTTGGGTCACACCCGGCAGTGCTCAGGGGTTACTCCTGGCTGTCTGCTCAGAAATAACTCCTGGCAGGCATGGGGGACCATATGGGACACCGGGATTTGAACCAACCACCTTTGGTCCTGGATTAGCTGCTTGCAAGGCAAATGCCGCTGTGCTATCTCTCCGAGCCCTTTGCCTGAATTATTATGCAAGTAAAATTCCCAAGATTATTATTATGGAACAAAATTTCAAGACAAAATATTAGCTATAATGGCTGTTACAAAATGTGATATACTGTAATATTTTGATAATGCAAGCAAAATATTCAAAAGAGTGGGCTGGAATGATAGCAAAAGGGGTAGAGCAATTGACTTGTACACAGCTGACCCCTATGCCTGCCAGGAGTGATATCTGAATTCAGAGCCAGGAATAACCCCTAAGTGCCACTAGTGTGGCACATAAACAAACAACACATTCAATTTTGCCAGGAGGGCATATATGAACATGGGAAAGTGAATTTTCTGTGCATCCCCTCCCTTCTCCTTGTTGGCAGATTATGATTCCTATGACCTAGGCTGAAAATGGTTTTCTTTGTAACAAAAAGTGGTTAATGGAAGGAGAATATCCAGAGGTCTCACAAAGCAGGTAAGGCCTTTATCTTGCACATGGTCGGCCTGAATTTTTCAATACCCATTATTTCATATAATCCCCAGAACCTATCAAAAATAATTTCTGAGCACAGAGCCAGTAATAGCCCCTAAGTGCCAAAAGGTGTGGCCCAAAAACAAAAGAATCAAAACAAAAAGTGGTATATGGGGGAAAACCAAATATATATAAACATATTTATATATAATATATTAGTATATATCAGTAATATAAACAAATAAGTATATATATAAATATAAATATGAAACAGGCAGTCATCTTGCAGAAGTGAAGACAGAAAACCAGTATATCAGGATGATGGATGGAGAAGAGTCTTGCTCCCTGTTGAAATGAGAGAACTTTCAACCAAAGCTGCAATTTCCTCTACATGTCTAGATTGTAATGTAACTGAGATTTTAAAGTCACTTTTGGCATGGCATTCTGTTGCTTGAAGCAAATGAGGAAACACTCACTGGAAAATGTGGTCATTTTACATTTTAATTAATTGTTTTTCTCAAATGTTTAATTTTATAAGTCCTTAAATTGGGAAAATACATTGGATCTGAAATAGCAGATTATTAAATCGAACCGTGATCTGTCCTAGGCTAGTGCTTGCAAAGCAGATGCCTTACCTCTAGCACCACCGCTCCAGCCCCTAGAGCTACTTTTATTTTTGAGAAAAGGAAAAGAGATTCTAATCAAGCTGCTGCTGAGGTTATATAACAACCAGAATTAAGCACATGCTAAATATGTAACAAATTATTTGGGAATATTCTCTTTTGATGTTATGAAATGGATCATTTTAATAATATTCTTCTTTATAGACTCATGCTTTAATTTGGATGAAGACTTACATTAGGCAATGAAGAGTAAAAATATCAGTGATTAGTTTGAGAAAAATGAAGTCAGCTAGATAATGAAAATATGAATGAAATAATCTGAGGAGTTCCTATAGATATGGAGTGATTTATATTTACAATAGATACCTAATATCTTTATGCTCCACTAATTTTGTTTTTATTTTGGGCCACACTCGGTAATGCTCAGGGGTTACTCCTGGCTATGAGCTCAGAAATCACTCCTGGCTTGGGAGATTATATGGGATGCCAGGGATAACACCATGCCCATCCTGGGTCAGCCAAGTTCAAGGCAAATGCCCTACCACTGCGCCATCACTTGGGCCCCAGGCTCTACTAATTTTAATGTGAGAATAATGTCAACTGCTTTTTAGCTATCTTTGGGTGTCAGGACCATATGAGGCTAGATTTTGAGGGAAGAAGCAGTTGGCCACATGCAACAATGCTCACGAGTTTCTCCTGATTTTATACTTAGGGATCATTTCAGACAGTACTCAGGTAACCAATATCGATTATAATGGGTGGAATCAGCCTCAGGTAAGGCAAGCACCTTAATCCCTGTACCATCTCTCTGGCCCAACCTTTGGATACTAGTATAAAGAGATCCTCAGAAGGTAAGAGTGTTTTTTTCTTTCCCAGAAAATAGAATAATTTGTTGTGAACTGAACTGTCCCTTAAGCAATAGAAATTCTGGTATATGTATATATCATCAATCTATTTATTTTTATTGGCTGAGATTCTGATTTACAATAATACTAATATGAGTTTCTTATGCACACAGTTCATCACCCACCTTCCTCTACTAAGGATACCAACAACCGTCTAACTCCCCATCCAAATCAGTTGTGTGACTCAGTTCCTCTATTATGTTGCCTTTGATCCTTTGTTGCTGTCCTGCTGTGTATTTTTAAGTGCCACATATGAGAGAGGTCATTCTGCATCCTATTTTTGTAACTTGTTTTATTCAGCACAATATCTTCTAGTTCCATGTTGTTGCAAATTGCATGATTTTGTTCTTCCTTAGAGTTGCATAGTGTTACATTCTACATAATACTCTGTGTATATATACCACAACTTCTTGATTATTTGGGTTGTTTCCATATATTAGCTTTTGTACTAAACACAGCAACAAATATTAAAGAGAATTGTGGAACTATTATGCAATAAAACTTTGTTTCTGTGGGGGAAGAATGCTGTACAAATTAAAAATTCTCCTCCTAAATAGTGTCAAAAAGAGAGAAGTTGAGAGAAGCAAACACAAAACACTCTCTCCCAAGTTCTCAAACTTACTAGAGACCCATTACCTCACTTTTCAGGCTGTCTAAAACTTCCTCAAATTCCCCTCATGGTAGTCTCTGGTGTGGACTCAACTGCATCTGATGTAGCATGAGTCCTTCTGGAATCATTAAGGATCAGATTTCTCTCACAAGTCTTGAGTTGGTTGCAGCAATATGTCTCATTCAAAAGTAATAAAGATTTCATTTTTATTGGTCTCTCATAGGTGTTTAGAAAGTGTATAGAAGGCCATTTTATTTCTCTGAGTTTCTTTTTACTTTTTCTCTTATCAATCTGGCTCAGGCTTATCTATTTGTACAGACATGAAGAATTCATAGGGCTATAAGATGACTTCCTTAGAACCCTGATAACTAAGCAAACCATCCAAAGAACTATCAAAAGTCTAGAAGTTGCTTGTTACCCTGAGTAGCTTCACAGAATAAGCACTTCTGATCTAATCTGAAAGCATGTTAAAATTTTTTGCTTGCTTTTTTTTTTCTTACTGATGGAAGCACCGTGATTACAAAATTATTCATTGTTGGGTTTCAGTCATACAATGTACACCATCCTTAACCAGTGCACACTTCCTCCCACTGATACCCCCTTTTCCCTCCCATTCTCCACCTTACCCCATTTCTAGAGCAGGCAGTTTGCTTCTCTCTCAACTTCTCTCTTTTTGACACTATAGTTTGCACTATTGTTAATAGATGGGTGCCTTGCATGTCACTTTCTCCTCTCTCAGCACTGAGTTCTCCAAAGTGTTCAGTTCTAACCATTATTGTCATAGTAGACCTGTCTCTGTACTCACCATTCTTTGTGGAAAGGTTTCTACCCTGGTTGGACCACCTGACCTTTACTTATCTCTATTATCTTTGGGTATTATTAGCATATTATCTCTTGTTTTCTTTTATATATACATATACCATAAATTAGTATTATTCTGTGTCTACCCCCTTCCCTTTGACTCATTTCACTCAGCATAATAATCTCCATGTCTACCTATATATAAGCTAATTTCATGACTTCTTTTATCCTAACAGTTTCATAGTATTCCATTGTGTAGATGTACGACAGTTTCTTTCATCACTCATCAGGCACCTGGTTTTTTTCTGATCCTGGCTATTGTAAATAGTGCTGAACTGAACATAGAGTTCAGAGGGCAATTAGGATCATGGGTTTTTGTTGTTGTTGTTGTTGTTGTTGTTGTTGTTGTTGTTGTTATTGTTCCTGGAATATATATTTGCTGAATCATATGGAAGCTGAATTTCTAGTTTTTGAGAGATTTCCATATTGCTTTCCAAAAAAGGCTGAACCAGTCTGCATTGTCACTCACAGGGAATGAGAGTCCCTTTCTCCTCACAACCATGTGATGTGTTCTAGTCTCTGTGATGTGAGATGATATTTCATTGTTCTTTTGATTTGTATCTACCTGATGACTAGTGATGTGGAACATTTTTTCATGTGCCTTTTGGCCATCTTTATCCTGTTGGAGACAGTATCCTGTCAGAGGATCAATTTTTCTGTCTTCTGTCTTTTATGCAGCCTTTACCTAAGGCTGCCCATCTGCTGATTTTGCTGTAAGCTGTTGGACTAACAGGAAAGGTATTTCACAGCTGAAGGAGATTTTTTCTTTGAAGCCAAAGGGAATGGTAAACACCCCCAATGCTAATTCCAGATCTAGACTACACCCCTTAGCCTCTTTCCGGAGTTAACAGTTACTTTCAAGACCTGCTCCTTCACAGGCTGATGTTAGCCCAGATAAGCGGCTGCAGGTCCCATTTTGGAGACATAAGGTCTCCATCCTCTTTTGAATATTTTACTGCCTTTGTTCTACAACCTTCCCGCCAAAAAGTATGATTGACATGTCCTTTTTCTTGCCCATTTCTCCTCCTCTATATATAGAGATGCTGAGCCAATAAATTTTGCCTCTGACCGGAACTTCGCCTGGGGTCTTCTTTACTAACCTCTCTCAGATTTTTTACAGGTGTGGTTGTTCTTTTAACTCAGCAAAATAAGAGTGCGGAAGTCCAAGAGCCTCCCAGCCGTTTCCCCGCTGGCCGGGCCCCTCCGGGGGACTCTAGGACCCCGCATTTTGGCGCCCAACGCTGGGCTCGAGAGACCACCACACTCGGACGACCAGAGGCCGGGCGTGTCCGGAGCTGTTTTGTAAAACGCAAAAAAGGACTTCAGCAAGGTAAGCGTATAAACAGTCAGCCCTTGATCAAAATAAACTGCAGTTAATTTCGTCGTCCCCCTCGCCGCCTCCTAATTGGCTTTTGGAGGCTTCGCTCATTGGCTCCGCTACCATGAGTGATCGCTAAGTAAACTTAAATTCATTAAAGAGATACAGTCTGATTTAAAAATCAGACATAGAGGTTACCAAAAAAGATATTTATAATTTCTTAATGTTTTGTTCATGATGTTTGCCAAAAATACCCATTGAACTCGCTACCATGGTTGTCACGTTATTTGTAATTTCTTAATGTTTTGTTTATGATGTTTGCCAAAAATCTAGTTCTCAGGTTCCTGTCTCTTTAAATCTCTCAGTTCCCTCCCTCCTTTAACCCTTTATCTTCACTTCTGCCGCTTCAACCTCTGTGTGTTAAAGCCGCTGCTTTTTTCCCTGAGCAGCTCTCCCCGGCGGGCGGGCGAAAATTCCGCCGCTTTCCCCCCCGCGCTGTTAATCTCTAGCCAGCGAGCGGGCAAAAATCCTAGTCTCTGAGCTCTTAAAGAAACGACACACTTTTTCCAGGTCCCAGCCTGTCAGCTCTGTGCCTGAGTCACTCTCCAGGTCTGTGTCACAGCAACCAACTTCTACTAACCCCCGCCGCCACTCCCTTCTCTAAGCCTGCACCCCCCCCTCAGCCCCCCGCGAGGCAAAGTGCGGGGGAGCAAAAAAGCACTCGTAGCTGCAAACTATTAACGCTGGTTCTACCTCTGCCGCAGCCACAATTCCACTTCCAGATTCCAACTCTGATTCAGAAAAACAAAATGCTCACACCCTATATACCATCTCTCCTGCCGAGTGCAAAACCACCTACTACCTTTCCTGTCTTTCTCCCTAATGAAAAAAGTCTTTCTCCGCCTACTCAGTAGCCTCTGCCGCTAACAGTCAGCCACTTCCCTAACCTTGCCTCCAGCTTTTCTGTCCTTGCAAAACTAAAAGCAGTCTTTAAAAATCTCCCTGGCGTTTCTCCTACCCTGCCATAGCCTGCCTCAGCTCCGTCCTTGCTCCGTCAAAGTTTTTACTCCCCTCCTTAGCCGGCAATTGCTACAAAGCAAAGCCTTTAATTAAAAAAGCCACACAGCTGTTTCAAGCCGTGTGACCCCAGCCCCTTACACGCTCTCCTGCTTGAAATCTATTGGGGGCGGCGCTGTCTCCCCCGCTGAAAAGCTGAACTCTTGCAAAGTTAACTTTTTCTCCGCAGTAAAATCTTTCCTTCCAGCAAGCAAGCACACATTCTAATCTCTGAGCTCATCGCTGGCTTCACCTTAAAGGGACAGCGCCCATTTTCCAAATCCCAGCTTAAACCCCGTTCCACACGGGGCAACAAACTTTTGCTACTCCCCCCCCCCCCCCTCTTGGCCATGCGGCCGCTTCAGCAAAATTCAGCGAGCAGGGCGAAAACCTCCCATCCCTTACTATACAAATGCCTATCTTCCCTCAGGTTTTTATAATTGTCTCTCTGGTGCTACAAATGTTTCTTTTTCCTGAGTTGGGATGCCTAAGTTGAAATGTTTTTCTAAATATAAAGGCCACAGTTGGTAAAATTAAAAAGTCTTAAATGTGTTACAAAATGTCATGAAAAGTTCTTTAACCTATGCAAAGGTCACGTATGTGTGGCAATACTTTGTACCTCTTTTTAAAACTGTAAGTTTCTCTGTACCTAAGTGCAAAACATAAAAAAAAAAAAAAAAAAAAAAAAAAAAAAAAACTTAAACCAAATAGTCTAAACCTTAAAGGCAATTAAATAGTTCAAACAGTGGCATAAAAGCCATTTTAAAAACAAAAACAGTGTAATAACTAACTAAATAAATTTGTTCATAAATTAATGTTCATAAAATTAAACCTTAAGTAGCTTTGTCCTTTTTCTTAATTTCAAGCCTGATTTTAAACTCAAAGGTAAGTAAACATAATTTTGCATTTTCCAAGTTTAATCTTAAATTGTCTCTGTTCATGTTGTGGTTAGCCTTTTTTAAAATAATATTGTTAATTAGCATTATAAAGGTACCTAAATTTTATAAGCAAATTAACAAGTGTTAAATATAATTTGGTCTTCAGCTCTAAGTGTAAAAGTACATCAAATGCCTTTAACTATATTTTATAATGTCTAAACATCTTGTTAATTTGGTATCTAATATTTTTTACAAATTATTCACTTTAAGTCTTCATAGTAAAAACAGTTGTTTGTTTTTTAAGTCAATTTTTATACCTTTAATAATCATAATTCATGCTCTCATGTTTAATCATAAAAATTTTAACACTTTATTACAGCTGTCTTACTATTCTACTGTAAAACCAATTTATAACAAACCTGTTCCTTTACAGCAAATAATATACTTCACAATGAAAACTCCTGCTACAGCACTCACTAACCATTTTACTTAACAAAAATTTTAACTGCTAACATCTTACTTCATGTTTGAAACTTCAAATTAAAATTGTTTTAAAAATGTTTTGTGTTAAAGCTAAACCTTAAAATTTATTTTCAGCAGTTCCACTCCAGCTATGTTAACAATTTTTTACAAACATGCCGGCTAAATATTTAAAAGCGCTTGTCAATTTTTCCAATACATTTTTTAAATAAATCCTCTTGTCTGTTCATGTGTGTGTGTTATGCGTGAAAGTGGCCACAATGTTGTGTTTCGTGTTGTTTGTTCTGTCTGTTTCTTTGTTATTTTTGCATTTCATAATAAATACAATTTTTATAGCCTTATCCATTTTTAAAATTTCAATTAATTTTTTTTATCTGGCTTAGTCTGGTCATCTAACTAACTGTAAAATCCTGCTAAAAATCCTGTGCTAAGCTAGCTTTGTCCTAACAGCATGGCAGAAAAGGTAGGGGATGGTAAACCCCAAAAAATTTCTCAAATGGCCATCAGGAATAATTTTTCCCTGGAGAATTTTTGGACTTTGCAATCCCCAGTTTTTCTGCTATGTGTAGTTAAGGCCAATAGAATAAGGCCAAATGTGGCTAGAGAAAGAAGCATCCAGCTTTAAAATAATAACTAATAAGTTTAAAAGAAATCATTTAAGTTCAGTTTAAAGGTTTCAAAATGCATTCCTGTGGCATTCAAAAATAATCATTTTACCTCCTGCCAAGTTGTTTTCTTATAGACCTCCTACAGCTTCCTGCAGTCCTATCTTCACCCACTTCAAAACAGCCTGTCACCCCCTGCTAGCCCACCATTCCTGCCGGACCTGTTTCTAACTAACTCTGCCTAAAGAAAATGCTGAAATTGGTACTCTGCCTGGCTGTCCTTAATGCCCACTGCCGCCAACCACCCCCTTCGCACCAAGGCTTCATTAATTTGTTTGCTTCCCTTCACTCTTCCTTGCAAGACGATGACAACACCTCTGGTTCCTTCCCTTCTCCTTCTCCAATGGTGCCAAAAAACATAGCCAACTCCCTTGGCAATGTCAGCTCAACCTCTCCCATACCCTCGGCTCTTCAAAACTCTGCCTGCTTCCTCACCCTTCCAGCCCATGCTGTCCTCCGAACCGCCCTCCTCTTCTCAGCTCATCCTTGTCATAATCAACGCTTCCGCCCTCCGTCCAAACGCAGACGCCTTCGGTACCTGCTATTCACCCACCTCGAACCTCATCCTACAAATGGTCAACGCCTCCACCATCACTTACCCTGCCTATCTGCTATTCATCTCAACCGCCCTTCTGCTTTGGTAACCCCCTGCCTGTCTCTAACCCCTTCGCTCTGCAATCCAACCCCAAGCCTCACTTCAGCATCACCTTGAAACAAATGGTGAAACTTAAACTTTGTCTTTTGGCGCTGTTTGCTGCTCATCGTCGTCATGGTCAAAGCCTCCTCCAGTACCTGCTACTCATCCATCCCACCGTTCAAACTGCCTCACTTCACCAACAATACCAACCTTCTGCTATGCGGTATAAAGCCTCAACAACCATGGCATAACTTTAAAACTAATGGTAAAAACTTGAACTTTGCCCCTTGGTACCCAATATAATTCCCCCCTATTGAAAATTATAATCAAATTCTTGTCATTAATTCCTCCTTTCAGTTCATAATTGCCCCCAATTTAACGTTTCTTGCCTGTTTCACTGGTTTATCTCCCCCATTGTTTCACATTTGTTTTTTCAGTCCTAAAACTACTGTGTTTTCATTGTTTTAATGCCTAACTTACCTGTCAAACCTGCTCTCACCCTAGCCTTATTCATAGGCCTGGGTGCTACCGCTGTAAGCACAATAATTTATTCACTGGTTCATACTTAAAAATCTGTTACTGCCTTAAGTATAACTGTTGTTACAAATGTTTCAAACTTACAATAAGTTTACATTACTTAAAGCACACTATTGTCTCCCTAGCAAACTTAGTGCAGCTAACCACTGTGGTTTACTTTGGTATTTTTCCTTTTTTTTTAGGAAGGGGGAATCTGTGTAGCCCTTAAGGAACAATGTTGTACAGTGTTCAACACATTGGTGATGGTATGAAAGAATTTCTGAGCCATTTTAATCAAGAACAAAGTTGGTACCAGGGCTGGTTTTTCTCTTCTCCTTGGCTTCACACTATACTGTCCACTGTTTTGGGACCCCTCATTAGCCTCATGCTGCTCCTTTCCCTTGGCCCATGGGCTCTACGCAAACTCACGGACCTTGTTAAAAATCTGGCAGATGATAAGGAAAAAACCTCTGTTCAGAATTCACTGCCAACTAGCCCCACGTGCTTCCTGTGAAAACTTGGCTATAGTCACCAAGCCGCCCCTCCAGCCACTGAGTTTCCAGGAGATTGAGCGCATCGCTAACAAACGGAGCTCGCTCCGGTTTTTGTGCTCTCGGCTGTGGAGATACCTATGACGGGATTAGTAGGGTCCCAGTTAGGGCATGGCCCCATAAGGCTACGGCGTATAAATCCTCCGTGCACACCCACCGCGTCCGTAGCCATCATTTTAAATGCGGCTGATGGCCATGTCCGACCTGGTCAAACCCTGCACGCCTAAGACAGGGTCTACCACCCACGCACGACTTTCCTTCTTTTATTAGAAGAGAAAGGGGGAGATGTTGGAGACAGTATCCTGTCAGAGGATCAATTTTTCTGTCTTCTGTCTTTTATGCAGCCTTTACCTAAGGCTGCCCATCTGCTGATTTTGCTGTAAGCTGTTGGACTAACAGGAAAGGTATTTCACAGCTGAAGGAGATTTTTTCTTTGAAGCCAAAGGGAATGGTAAACACCCCCAATGCTAATTCCAGATCTAGACTACACCCCTTAGCCTCTTTCCGGAGTTAACAGTTACCTTCAAGACCTGCTCCTTCACAGGCTGATGTTAGCCCAGATAAGCGGCTGCAGGTCCCATTTTGGAGACATAAGGTCTCCATCCTCTTTTGAATATTTTACTGCCTTTGTTCTACAACCTTCCCGCCAAAAAGTATGATTGACATGTCCTTTTTCCTGCCCATTTCTCCTCCTCTATATATAGAGATGCTGAGCCAATAAATTTTGCCTCTGACCGGAACTTCGCCTGGGGTCTTCTTTACTAACCTCTCTCAGATTTTTTACAGGTGTGGTTGTTCTTTTAACTCAGCAAAATAAGAGTGCGGAAGTCCAAGAGCCTCCCAGCCGTTTCCCCGCTGGCCGGGCCCCTCCGGGGGACTCTAGGACCCCGCATTATCCCTTTTTTAGTCAAGGACATCATTGCAAAGAAGATCCCAGAGCTAAAGAGTACATGCAACCACATCCTGAATGCCAGAAGAGTACCAGCTAAAAGAGATTCAAAGAAGGCACCCCAAAGCACATTTTAGTTATAATGATAAATACTACAGATATGGATGGAATACTGAAGGCAGCAAGATCATAAACTGGGAAATTACATACAAAGAAGCATCCTTAATATTTACAGTGGATTTATCACAAATACCCTCATGGCCTCAAGACAACTGTAGGATAGATACAGTGATAAAACTCAACAAAATGAATGCATCACCAAGAATACTTTGTTTTGATTTTCTATCAGATAAGATTCATTCTCTCTCCTCCCTCCCCTTTACCCTCCTTTCCCTCTTTTCTGAAACCTATGGAAACAAAGTGGTAAGAAAATTTATATCTCTAAATTGATAGGTAAAACTTTAGTGTAAAATAGTTCATTGACAATGAATTTTTGTATTAAAATATTAAACTGAGATAACTTAAAGGGAAATAAGTAATGTTAAGGTATGTTGGGTAGCCTTAGGAAACTTTTCAAAGACTGATAATCATGCCTTAACCAAAATTTGGCCTTTTGCAATAATACCAAAGATGCCTCTGAGGTTACAGTGGTCATCAGGCATCTTTTGAAATTCCAAGAGTTTAAAACCATGTACTTAAGAAAAACATCGAGTGAGTCACTAGGGTAAAAAATATATATAACAAAAAGAAACTAGCAGATCTTGGTATTTCCTTTCTTGTTGTCTTTCAGTGTTGCAATATCCTTTTGCTTTAAGAGTTGTATTTAGTCACAGAATTATGACTTAATAGAGAAAGGGCTTTACTATCACCAACCCTAAAGGAAAAGTGCTTCTAGGTATTTCTAACGTTATCATTTTAAGTAATGTTTTATTGGTATACCATTTAGTTGTGCTTATTTTGGAGACACACCTGACAGTGCTCAGCTGTGACTGCTTTGTGCTCAGAGGAAGCTTTTGGCAGTGCATGTGGTGCTCTTATCAAACTCAGTTTTCTACTCAACAAAGAATACACTTGCCCTTTGAGCAATCCCTCTAGTCCTTGGCATGCCACTTCTTTCTTGGGGGAAACCATACCCTGCTGTATTCAGAGGTTACTCTTAGCTCTATGCTCAGGGATCTCTCTGGCAAGGCAATATGGCAAGGACCATATTGGGCGCTGAGGATTGAGCCCAGGTCAACTACATTTTAGATAAATGCCATGTCTGCTGTACTATCACTCCAACATGCCATTTCTAACAATATTGAGCCAAAAATATTTTCCGTTCATTGCAACTAAAATTTGACAAGTTTTTAATAAAGATTTTATATTATATTAAAAGATTATATTATTATATATCATTATATTATTATACTTATTTTATATAATATATTATATATTGTATACATTATATTATTGTATTACATTATATAATATATAACTATTATATATTATATTATATTTAAAATATTTTATATTAATCCTATGGCTAAATTTTTGGTACATTCAGAAACTGAACTTTTTTTTTAAAGATAAGGGTTTTCCTTCACAAACCAGTATTGCAACTTTATGAAAGAGTAACATCCATAGAATAACTTACCTGAAAAGATAAGAAAGGGAAAAGACAGAAAAAAGAATTTGGTTTGCTTGGTTTTGGTCTATGCCTGGCAGTGCTCAGGGGTAACTCCTGGGTTTGGGCTAAGGAATCACTCCTGACAGGCTCATATAGAATGCCCGAGATCGAACCAAGGTTAGTCATGTGTAAGGCAAGAGCCAAACCTGCTGTGCTATCACTCTGGTCCAGAGAAAAAGGGACCTTTTATAGCAAAGCAACATTTGTTAAAAGAAAGCAAAAAATTGGGCTATGTCTCATCAAATATTACACTGCTAGGTAAGAAAATAAACAGAGCTTCTTCCAACTATTACCTTATAAGCAGTTGACTTTTATATGTGAAATTTTAATAGAAATTGAGAGATGTCTGTTTGCATCTAAATATCTCTCCTTTATATTATATTGCCTGCATGTCATAATTTATTTATCTTCTTCTGCTTGTTGTTGTTTTGGGGGGCCACACCTGGTATCGCTCACGGGTTACTCCTGGCTATGCACTCAAAATCGCTCCTCACTTGAGGGACCATATGGGACGCTGGGGGATCAAACTGCAGTCCTTCCTAGGCTAGCGCCGACAAGGCAGATGCCTTAGCGCTTACACCACTCAAGCCCCTAATTTATCTTTTTAACTTCAGAAAAATAATAGAAACAAGCCTATGTATTTTTAAGAAATGTCATCTAGGAGAATTTTGATAAGTGAAAATCAGTTTAAACAGGGCCAAAGAGAGAGCTCAATAAGCTTTTTCCTAAAGGAGGCCTTAGTTCAAGGCCAGGTTTAATCTTGGCACCACATGGTTTTAGACACCACAGCACAAAGCTTGGAGTAATCCTTGACTATTACCCATGTCCCAAAAAAATGCCTTCACAGTTTATTTTTTTTATATATCTTTATTTAAACACCTTGATTACAAATATGATTGTGATTAGGTTTCAGTCATGTAAAGAACACTCACCTTCACCAGTCCAACATTCCCACCACCAATGTCTCAAATCTCCCTCCATCCCACCCACCTCCACCTGTACTCCAGACAGGCTTTCCAGTTCCCTCATTCATTCACATGATTATGGTAGTTCTCTGTGTAGTTATTTCTATAACTGCACTCACCACATTTTGTGGTGAGCTTCATGAAGTGAGCTGGAAGTTCCAGCCCTCCTCTCATTGTCTCAAGATGGTTGCAAAAATGACTTTTATTTTTCTTAAAACCCATAGATGAGTGAGACTATTCTGCGTCTCTCTCTCTCCCTCTGACTTATTTCACTCAGCATGATAGAGTCCATGTACATCCATGCATAGGAAAATTTCATGACTTCATCTCTCCTGACAGCTGCATAATATTCCATTGTGTATATGTACCAGTTTCTTTAGCCATTCATCTGTTGAAGGGCATCTTGGTTGTTTCCAGAGCCTGGATATTGTGAATAGTGCTGCAATAAATATAGGTGTGAGGAAGGGATTTTTGTATTGTATTCTTGTGTTCCTAGGGTATATCCCTAGTAGTGGAATAGCTGGATCATATGGAAGCTCAATTTCCAGTTTTTGGAGGAATCTCCATATTGCTTTCCATAAAGGTTGGACTAGACAGCATTCCCACCAGCAGTGGATAAGAGTTCCTTTCTCACCACATCCCCACCAGCATTGATTGTTCTCATTCTTTGTGATGTGCACCAATCTCTGTGGTGTGAGATGGTATCTTATCATTGTTTTGATTTGCATCTCCCTGATGATTAGTGATGTGGAGCATTTTTTCATGTGCCTTTCGGCCATTTGTATTTCTTTTTTATCAAAGTGTCTGTTCATTTCTTCTCCTCATTTTTTTATGGGATTAGGTGTTTTTTTCTTGTAAAGTTCTGTCAGTGCCCTGTATATTTTGGATATTAGCCCCTTATCTGATGGGTATTGGGTGAATAGTTTCTCCCACTCAGTGGGTGGCTCTTGCATCCTAGGCACTATTTCTTTTGAGGTGCAGAAGGTTCTCAGTTTAATGTGTTCCCACCTGTTTAACTCTGTTTCCACTTGTTTGGAAAGTGCAGTTTCCTCCTTGAAGATGCCTTTAGTCTCAATGTCATGGAGTGTTTTACCTACGTGTTGTTTTATATACCTTATGGTATCAGATCTGATATCAAGGTCTTTAATCTATTTGGATTTTACCTTCGTACATGATGTTAACTGGGGGTCTATGTTCGCTTTTTTGCAAGTGGCTAACCAGTTCTGCCAGCACCACTTGTTGAAGAGGTTTTCCCTGCTCCACTTAGGATTTCTTGCTCATTTGTCAAAAATTAGGTGCTTTTATGTCTGACGAACATTCTCTGAGAACTCAAGTCTAATCCACTGATCTGAAGGTCTGTCTTTATGTATTTATTTATCATGCTGTTTTGATAACTATTACTTTGTAGTACAGTTTAAAGTTGGGGGAAAGTAATGCCTCCCATATTCCTTTTCCCTAGGAGTGCTTTAGCTATTCGAGGGTGTTTATTGTTCCAGATGAACTTCATAAGTGTTTGATCCACTTCTTTGAAGAATGTCATGGATGTCTTTAGAGAGATCACATTAAACCTGTATAATGCTTTGGGGAGTTTTGCCATTTTAATTATGTTAATCCTGCCAATCCATGAGCAGGGTATGGTTTTGCTTTTCCATGTGTCCTCCTTATTTCTTGGAGCAGGACTTTATTGTTCTTTATATAGGTCCTTCACGTCTTTGGTCAAGTTGACTCCAAGATATTTGAGTTTGTGTGGCACTAATGTGAATGGGATTGCCTTCTTAATGTCCATCTCTTCCCTATCATTATTGGTGTATAAAAAGGCCATTGATTTCTGTGAGTTAATTTTGTAGACTTCTACCTTGCTATATGAATCTATTGTTTCTAGAAGCTTTTTGGTAGAGTCTTTAGGGTTTTCTAAGTAGAGTATCATGTCATCTGCAAACAGTGAGAGCTTGACTTTTTCCTTTCCTATCTGGATTTCCTTGATATCTTTTTTTTTTGCCTGATCGCTATAGTAAGTACTTCCAGTACTATGCTGAAGAGGAGTGGTGAGAGCGGACAGCCTTGTCTTCTACCAGAATTTAGAGGAAAAGCTTTTAGTTTTTCTCCATTGAGGATAATATTTGCCATTGGCTTGTGGTAGATGGCTTCAACTAGATTGAGAAAGGTTCCTTTCATTCCCATCTTGCTGAGAGTTTTGATCAAGAATGTGTGTTGGACCTTATCGAGAAACCTGATAACCCGTATTAAAAATGAAAAGGGGAGATCATGACAGATATTGCAGAGATCCAAAGGGTAATCAGAGACTACTTTGAGAAACTTTATGCTACTAAACATGAGAACCTAGAAGAAATGGATAAATTCCTGGACACTTATAACCTTCCACGGTTAAGTAAGGAGGATGTAGCATATCTAAACATCCCCATCACTATGGAGAAAATTGAAACTGTAATCAAACATCTGCCTAAATCAGAAAAGCCCAGGCCCAGATGGTTTTACTAATGAATTCTTTCAAACCTTTCAAGAGGAGCTATTACCATTCCTAGCCAGGTTCTTCCATGAAATTGAAAAATCGGGAATACTCCCAAACAGCTTTTATGAAGCCAACATCACCTTGATACCAAAACCAGACAGAGATGCTGCCAAAAAAGAAAATTACAGACCAATATCCCTGATGAATGCAGATGCAAAGATCTTCAACAAAATCCTGGCAAATAGGATCCAATGCATCATCAATAAGATCATACACTATGACCAAGTAGGTTTCATCCCAGGAATGCAAGGATGGCTTAACATTCGTAAATCTATCAACATAATACAAAACACCAATAACAAGAAAAATAAAAATCACATGATCATATCAATAGACACAGAGAAAGCATTTGATAAGGTCCAACACATTTTACTTTAAATTATGCGTGTCTTTTAAGTTATGATATTGGATCTAAAATTTTTCCGATTTTCTTTCCCTTTGTTGTTATTATTGTAATGTCCAGGATACCCAAATACAAAGTTGTGGTACTTGCACATTTGCCTGCATTTCAGGGTGGGATGATATTACATATTTTGATTTTTGATATTCACATTAAAAACTGACCAGAGGTGGTCTATTTGGCCAGCATATTCACACATTTTATTTATGGAGCTTGCCAGCGAGTGTTCATTTCCATTGTGTTCATTTCCAAAGTTTTTGCATACTTTTGGCCATGCTGCAATGGAGATCTAAGACTTTATTAACGTACCAGACTTTCCTAACAACAAAATTATGGACTGCACTCAGTACAGAATGCACTCAGTACAGAATGACCTGGGTCATTCACAGGGCCTCATGGGCATAAGTCAGCTACCAAGTTTTAATTCAATACTCATTCTTGGTTATAAACTATGGCCATAATTAAACCTACTTAACTAGAAGAAAAAAATTAGATGTATATATTAATAAAATATAAAGCAAACTTATAATAAAGATTAGTTCCTGGTTAAGACTGAATGGGGGAAAAGAAGTCCTAAAATTATCAATGAGCATGAGGAAATGTACATGTACATGTTGTTGAATTTTAAAAATATTATGAGAGTTTTTAAACAACTTTATATAAACCAATTTCAAATATTTCATAAATAGGCAGATATCTAAAGATTTAATATTATTTCAAATGCATATATTAAAAATATTTTTAAATAACAGTCCTAAATCTAATTTAGAGATTGGATCTTTAAATATGTAATTAGGTTTCTTTTTATAAAAAAATTTTGAGACACATATGATTCAATGAAATACACCTGAAATAAACGTTTTTATGTTTTGTTTTGAGTAGTTGTAGTAGTAGTAGTGGTAGTTCTACAACTATGAAACAATGGCTTTAATATAAGCTATAATTATGTAATGAAAGCTGTCAACAAAAATTAAGTAATAGGAAAAAGAAAAGACTCAAATCAACCACTGTAGGCATGATGGGATAGCATGATGATTTAATAAAGGCTGTTAAGTATAAATTTATTTTCTTTTTCATCACACCCCAATGAAAATATATTCAATTGTTTTATTTTGCAAATGAAATTGCTAAGCCTGAAGTATGTAAGTGTCCTGTCTTAGCTACAAAACTCTGTTTTCTACATTGCATTTATGCATTTATCTCTTATATTTTGCTTCAAAACTCAAAAATATTCTTGCCAGAGGAAAGGATCTGTGCTCAGGACCCCAACTCCATTGCCAGCACAAAGTCTGTCACTACGTTGCTTATTCAAAAGTAAAGCCTGAACCGCATATCCAGGAGCAACTTGTGTCATAGAATTCTCAGGGAAGAAATTCAACCTGTGGACGATGGGTTGAAGCAGTTTCTGCCAATATGGATATTTCTGACCCAACCTTAATAGTAAAAACCACACACAGGGTTGAAGATTCCACATGCTAATGAGACCCGGGGCATGAAGAAACACATTTTGCGCACTGTGCCTGCAGCCTTAAACCCTTGTATCTTTCCATTGTACATGCTTAGACTTTACTCCACACATTTACAAACTTTCTCAGGCTTTCATTTGGGGTTATAGCCAAGACACCTGTCCTGTGCTGCCACCGTGATACACAAATGTAAAACAATAAATGTAGTTTAAATCTCTCTTTGTCCTCATCCTTTTTTATTATGCCAAGAGCAAAAAAATCTCCTGAAGCCTATAATGATCTCTAATTTAAATCATCTGTAGATGGTTGAATCTAGTTATAAAAACTGCCAAGAGGGCCGGGTAGGTGGCGCTGGAGGTAAGGTGCCTGCCTTGCAAGCGCTAGCCAAGGAAGGACCGCGGTTCGATTCCCCGGCGTCCCATATGGTCCCCCCAAGCCAGGGGCGATTTCTGAGCACATAGCCAGGAGTAACCCCTGAGTGTCAAACGGGTGTGGCCCAAAAACAAAACAAAAAAAAAAAAAAAAAAAAAAAAAACCTGCCAAGAAAGAATAATGCATCTTATGTAAATCTGCCTTTAGTTTCTAAGCTAATCCCCTAAGAATGCATTTTCCTAAGGTCAGAGAGAAGTTAATTGTCTTTCTCGCTTATAGCCGGAGATAATTGTTAGGGTCTTGCATGCAATGTTAAGAGAATTTTTAGGAGAGTGATCAACACGATTTATCCCATTCACTCAAAATGAGATAAGTGTAATATTCTTTGACTTTTGTAAATTGAAGAAGTCTATCCCCACCCCATACATACCCAGGGTTGGAAGGAATTAACTTTTAAATGGCAGAAAATCTAATTTGGGGGCTAGAGTAATAGCACAGTGGTAGGGCATTTGTCTTACATGTGGCCAACAAGGGACAAATCCGGGTTCTATTCTTGGCATCCCATATGGTCCCCCAAGCCTGCCAGGAGCAAGTTCTGAGTGCAGAGCCAGGAGTAACTTGGAAAGCCACTGGGTGTGGCCCAAAACCAAAAAGAAAAAAAAAGAAAGTCTGATTTTATTTATATGAAATAAGTAAAATCAATTTCCTTTTTGATCATTCTATAAGGAATATTGGAGCTATATGGTGTTTGGCAGGAACAACCTGTCGTTGACTATCAGTTGTCAATGTCTGAATGTTCACTGTCCAAGCTGATCTGTGTACTCCACATGACATATCACAATCAGCAACCCCACTGCCACTCACCACACAGGCACCCCCCATGTGAGAACTGGGCCTCACCACCACTCTCAGGCACTTTCCCACCAACCCCTTCCTCACCCCCCCTTCCTCAAACCCAGGCAGGTTATGCCACTCTCTCAACTCTTAGAATGCTGTTCTCTTCAGGTAAATCTTTCTGTAGACTCCATTCTGGGTTTGTGAAAACAAGGTCTAGAATTTCTTTTCTGGAAAAAGTGTAACTCTCAATATTTTAGGCCGAAACTAGCAGCTATTCCTTGTTAGAAATGTAAAGTGCTTCTGCTACCACTTTTAAGGAGAACACACTCATACATGTTTGGCTGTGTATGCATGTGTGGACATGTGTGCATCAATACATAGAATACAGAAAATTTACCAGAAAACCTCAATGATTTATAATCAAAATTATTTAGGCAGGAGTTTGAGGCATTTCAAAACTATTTGGGGGTGAAGTTTAAGCAAATGTTTATGTGTTGGTAGGGAAATTTTCGAGTGGAAGGGCTCTTTTTAAGGCAGTAGAACTTTAAAGTCACAGGAAGATCCCAAAGGAATAAATTCATCCTTAGAGACTTTCCAAAATCTGGAGAAATTCAGTGCTATAGGCAAGTCTTCACTAAACCAGTAAATCTGGTAGGTAAAGTACTGTTGATGTAGAGAAGCTGCATCAATGGAAAATGTGTTAAAGAGCAGAGGGAGGAGGCGGTGGGGCACCCCACCCCCCAATTCTGGAACGGTACTTGGACTGAATGAGGTAAAAGAGGGAATCTTCTCAGAATGGGAGGGATTATTGACTAATTACTTTGGAATAACTCATACCCTTAGTTTTCTCATGATTATTATAGTTCAAGAAATAAAGCTGATGTGTATTTGGGTCTACTCTATTATAATAGGATTAATAATCATAGTCATTATATACCAGAGGATGATCCCTACCAATGTTCAAACTCCTGTGCCAAGTGCTTTATAGTCATCATGTCCACTTTTTTTTTTTTTTTTTTTGGTTTTTGGGCCACACCCGGCGTTGCTCAGGGTTACTCCTGGCTGTCTGCTCAGAAATAGCTCCTGGCAGGCACGGGGGACCATATGGGACACCGAGATTCGAACCAACCACCTTTGGTCCTGGATCGGCTGCTTGCAAGGCAAACGCCACTGTGCTATCTCTCCGGGCCCATCATGTCCACTTTTACCCTGAATAAGTGTCTTTAACCTCATTTAACAGGTGAGGTAACTGGGGCAATTGAGACTCATAGTCATTACTAGTCATTACACAGCTTGGATTATAAATCAATTCTAAATTCAAAACCTGTCTGTTTTCTATGCTTTCACATTTCTTAATAAAATCATGCACATAATGTTATTTCAAATGCAGAATGAGCCAGAGACTCTGAGTTCTGAAACTGACAAGAGTACTGGTGGAACTATTTGGTGGAATACAAACCTGATGTAACTTGGAAAATAAAGAGACAGTTTTCTTTCAGCTTTGCATTTAGATTTTTAAAATATCTGTTAGACTATCTGGACACCTATTTAGCTATTAATTAGAAATCATTTTAATTATGGAGGTGACAAGACACTCATTTTTTATAACACTATAATTTACCAAGTTGTTCATAATACAATCATTTTAGTTATTGTGTGTTCAAACACTAATCCCACCACCTGTGTGATCTTCCCTTCACCAATTCCTCAATTTCCCATCCACCACAATGACCTGCCTCCATACACGCACAAATTTACCTTATATTGTTTGGTATGGCATAAAGGCATTTTTAAATACTTCTTAAATGAAATACTTAAAAATACATTTGTAAATACTTCTTAAACTTTAATTAGAGAGATATTACAGGAGGTAATGTACTTCCTTGTCTGTAGTCATTTATGTCAACCCTGTTTTAATCTCCATCACCTGGTTTTCTGAGCACTATCAGATATCTAAGCATAGACCAAGAAGTGGCCCCTTAGCACCTGCTGGATGTGGTTCAATCTCTCCATTCCCAACCAAAATTTTAATTGACTCTTGTTTTTTTAAATTATCCTTTCTCTTTCTTTCTCTCTCTCTTTCTCCTTTTCTCTTCTTTCTCGTCTTCTCTATCTCTGTCTCTTTGCCTCATTTTAAATAAGAGGAAATGTTTAAGTGATTACAAAAAGCATTTTATAAATGTACTAAAAACCACTGACTTATACATTTGAGTTTTATAGTATATGAAAATATCTTACAAAAATTAAAAAATACAAGTGCATTACTGTACAAGAAAGTTATTTGTTCTTTGAATACTTTAGTAGTATATGTATATATTGACATATGTTGACTTAATCTAATCTGTTTGTTTTTGTTTTAGGCCACACCTGTTCATGCTCAGGGGTTACTCCTGGCTCTGCACTCAGAAGTCTCTCTTGGCAGGCTTGAGGGATCATATGGGATGCCTTTGATTGAACCTGGGCCAATCCCAGGTTGGCTGTGTTGCAAGGCAAACCCTGTAGTATCGCTCTGGCCCTATAATTTGAATTTCTTGATCTTGTACTCTAAAGATTTGTCTTCAGCTTTATATTTGTATTAAATGATATATTCATGTAGCAAACAAATCACACACAGATCCCTTTATATTTCTTATTCAGGTTCTATTGGTCATTATTATGTTGTTGCTGCCCAACTGGGTTTTTCTTTAAATTATAGATCCCCCTGTTTTGCAAGGCTTACATTTAGTTTTTATTCCAAAAAAAGTCCCAGTAAAGGAATTACTAGACTGAAAGTCATATCTCTCCATGGGTTCTTGCTGTACAGCACTGGAAACACTGTATCAACTTAATACATTTACTCTTGACTTCACACACATTGTTCTTTCCAGTCTCTGGTTAAAGGAACTGAGTAACTGCTGTCATCTTTGTCCATGGTTTTTTAAAAGCTCAACCATAGGCTAGAGTGATAGCACAGTGGTAGGTCATTTGCTTTGCATATGACTGATCTGGAACATACCCAGGTTTGGTTTCTGGCATTCCATATGCTCCTCCTAGCCAGCCAGGAGTGATTTCTGAGCACAAGCCAGGGGTAACCCCTGAGTATCATTGGGTGTGGCCCAAAAATAAAAACAAAAATAAAATAAAATAAATAAAAGCTCAACTAGTATTCCTCATTGGCTTCCTTCCTCCCTCCCTCCCTCCCTCCCTCCCTCCCTCCCTCCCTCCCTGCCTCCCTCCCTCCCTCCCTCCCGCCCTCCCTCCCTCCATTCCTCCCTTCCTTCCTTCCTGCCGTCCTTCCTCCCTTCCTTCCTTCCTTCCTTCCTTCCTTCCTTCCTTCCTTCCTTCCTTCCTCCTTCATTTTTAGACTACATCAGGTAGTACTCAGGATCCACTCCTGGCTCTGTGTCTCAGAGTAACACCCAGTAGTGCCCAGGAGAACATATGCAGTGTCAAGGATAAAACTGTGGTCAGCTTTCTGCAAGGCAAATGCCTTAACCCCAGCTCTTCCAGATTATTATATTATTATATTATATTATATATTATTATATTATATTATATTCCAGATTATTATATTATAGCTTTTCCTGGTGTTGAAATTATGGCTCCCAAAAATATAAAAAAATATATTCAATTCAACTGGGCCTCAATTAAGATTTACCTTGCTGTGTTTGAAGGTGATGGCAAAAGACAGCAATCCAGAACAACCTACTGGCCTATACTTGCAGGTGTTTCCCCTAATTTCTGAAGAATAAGGAATACCCTTGAACACGGTCACAATGAGGCAGAGAAGCACAGTCAGTTTCTGCTTAAGCTAGTCATCCCTCTATGGTTATTGTCTCTTTGGAAGTTTTTCCACTGCTGATTTTCCAAGCAGACACACGCACCAGGATTCAGAACCCTTTCTCTTGTTTCCTAAATTGTTCACTTAGCTCTTTTTTTATGAGGTGGCATTTTACTTTTAGGTGACAGACCACACAGACTCGGGGGAAGAGGGGAAGAGTTTGGTCTCAGGTCAGTCTTTTCGAAAGGTCACTGTGAATGAAGCACTGGTTCAATGGCTGGGAATAATGTGACCATTATATAAACATGTAGCCCAAAAGAAACAATACACGAATTGAGAATAAATCATTTTTTCTACTATTTCAATCAATTGCAGTCAGTGTAATTTCTATCAAAATGCTAGTGATATTTAAAAATATTAGTTTTCCATTGCAGACTTGCTTGTCTTTGGCTAGTAAGCCTAATATTTATTGCAATATAATGCTAAATAAGTTTCAGCTGTATATCATTGACAGTCAACATGTATATACATCACTTTAAACTTACCACCAAGAGTTCCATTCTACCATTGTTCATGCATTTGTATTCTGTCTAATTACTCATTAAAGTTGTTTTTTTTTCATTTTTATTTTGAGCAAAGTGGATTACAAATCTTTCACAGTAATTTATAGATATATAGTGACATTGAATCAGGGGAATTCCCACCACCAATGTGGTCCTCCTTCCACCCCTGTTCCCAGCATGCATCTCATATCCCCCTCCTTTGTCCCCTGGGCTGCTAGTATAAGTGGTCCCCTCTGTTTCTAGCTTGTTGTAGATTGGGGATCGAGTCTGTTGTCATTGGCTTTAGATTTGGTGTTTAAGTCTGATCACTTTTTTTATTTCTACTTAATTTTTATGCGACTGTCTGGTTTTGGTTCCCTCCATTATTTCCCTCTCAATTTGTGAGGAGGAACAAGATGGTTCAAATTATGTGGTTCTGTTTGAAGGAAAGAAAAAATAAAATGGGGCAAAAATCAAACAAGCAAAAAATGGGAGAAAGGGAATTCCCTTGGCCTAAGAGATAGAGGATTTCTTCACCCTTGAAGTCTACTGTCATGGGAATAACTACAGGCTCCATACATGTTTTTTACACTCCCCTTCATTCTTTGGTGGGTTCTGGAAACTTTCTGCTCCATCGTGGATGATAAAATCCTGCCTCTGTAGCTAGAGATCTTGGTATTTGCACAGATCAAAGGATGGAGCTTAGGATGGAGTCTTTCTTTACGGTTCTAGTAGTTCTGTTCCATCATTGTTGTTTTAATCAGTCTTCTGCAGTTGGTGGTCTTGGTTTTTGCCCCGATCCTAGGATAAAGCATAGGATAGAGTCTTTTTTTATATATACATATATTTTCAGAATATCTGCTCAGTTGCAGTTGTCTGAGTCAGATCTCTGGAGTTAGAGATCTTGGTTGTTGTACAGATCATAGACCAAGGCCTAGACTAGGGTCATTTTTTATTGGTCCCAGCATAAGTTCCTTCTGTTACTCACTCATTGGTTTCATTTCCAAATGTCATTCCCACCCTGACTTTTCTTTCTTGTTGCTATGCACAAGTTGCAGTGTTTGCTCACTTGCTTGTTATGTGCTAAAGGTCAGATGGTTTCAGTGTTGATATATTTGATTTTTGCTCAAAAGCAGTGACCTAACAACTCTGAGGATCACATCCACAGAACCAGGAAGCATACTTGTAGCCTCATACAAAGGCACTCACCCAATTACTGAGCCACGTCTTTGATTTCCCATATGTTCATTTTTGCTATGTAGCTCATCTATATGTTTTTATACATACTACATGTAAGTAAAATCATATTATAGTCCTCCATATAAGTTATTTAACTAAACATCTATCTAGTTTTTCAGTTTTTGAAAATGGTCAGATTTAAATTACTTTTAGTCAAATAATATTCACTCTGCACATACACTGCTTCTTCATTATGCTCCAACAGTGTTTTCAAGAAAATAGAAGCAATATTTGAATAAAACACAAATTGATCCTGAATAGTCAATGGATTCCATAAAAAGGAGGAAAATAAAAATATTTAGCATCTCTGGTTTCAAGCTATACTATAAAAGTATAGTAATAAATACAGTATGATATTAGAGCACAGTGTAAGTGCAATGAAATAGAACTTGAAGCCCAGAAATAAATATATATATGAACACTTCATTCCAACAACAACAAAATGGAATCTAATATCATAAATGGAGAAGATAAAGTATCTTTAATTAACAGTGTTGGGAAATATGGATAGCAAAAGAATAAAACTAGGACTAAAGTGATAGTATAGGAATAAGACATTTGCCTTCCACACAGCCAATTTTTTTCTGTATTTTTGGGAGGCCACACCAGTGATGCTCAGAGGTTACTTCTGGCTATGCACTCAGAAATCACTCCTGGCTTGGGGGACTATATGAGATGCTGGGGAATTGAACCGAGGTTTGTCCTGGGCCAGCCTCATACAAAGCAAATGCCCTACTGCTACGATATTGCTCCTGCCCATCACACAGCCAATCTTAATATTTGGATATTAAAATTAGAATGAGATGTCACTTCAACTTGTAATATTTGTCTATATTAAAAATACTAAAAGCGGGCCCGGAGAGATAGCACAGCAGTGTTTGCCTTGCAAACAACCGATACAGGACATAAGGTGGTTTGTTCGAATCCTAGTGTCCCATATGGTCCCCAGTGCCTGCCAGGAGCTATTTCTGAGCAGATAGCCAGGAGTAACCCCTGAGCGTTGCCAGGTGTGGCCAAAAAAAAAAAAATACTAAAAGCATGTTGACAAGGATGTGGCATAAAAATGAAATCTTGTACACAGATGGAGGGAATGTAAATTGATACAGCCTCTGTTGAAAACAGCAAGGTGATTAAAGAACAAAATCATAGAAAGAGTATATAAGCCAGCAATACCTCTTTTAGCTGGTGAAGAATATAGAATGTTGCTCTTTTTTGGTGAGGTGAGACTTGTCTTGCCAAGTGGGCATTAGAAGTCCAATTGTCACTGTTGGAGATTCTTCATCAGTGGAATTGTGAATAGGTTCAAGGGTCTAAGGATACAGTAATGCTTGGACCCTGTGGTATGGAGATTATTTGACCACATAGTGTCCTCAAATTATGGCCCGTGGGCCACATATTGTATTTGTTCCCTTTTTTTGTTTCTTCACTTCAAAATAAGGTATATGCAATGTGCATAGGAATTTGTTCATAGTTTTTGTTTTTACTATAGTCCAGCCCTCCAATGGTTTGAGGAAAAGTGAACTGGCCCCCTGTTTAAAAAGTTTGAGGACCACTGGTGGGTTCTAGAGTCTTCAGAGTTGCATTTCTCAAGAACCCAGGTAGAGGCAAGGATAGAACTGGAATCAGTTGCAGGCAAGTCATGCACTTAACCCCTGTACTATGTCTCCAGCCCCTGAAAACACTTTTTCTTTTTTATAAAAGTCTATTTGCTCTCTGGTGCTCACAGGAGCCTTATTACACTGATCAAAGCACAGAAAAAATCTGAAAATGCCTCTCACTGGATAATTGTGTATGGAAATTATAGTATGAGAGCTGTAGAGATAGTACAGTAGGTATGACATTTGCCTTGCACATGGCCGACCAAAGTTTAATCCTCAGCATCCCATGTGTTCCCCACAAGCCCGCCAGAAGTATTTGCTGAGTGCAGATCCAGGAGTAAGCCCTGAATACTGCCAGGTGTGGCCACAAAACAAAACAACAAACTATAGTACATATTATACATACTCGTTAGAATATCACTCAGCTAGTTAAAAAGATGGGAACTTGCCTTTGGCAACAGGAATGGAAATGCACAGGTGATTATGCCAAGAGAAAGGTCAGAGTGTAAGACATTTATTAGATGCTTTCTCTCAATTTGAAACGTAAATAGCCACAGAAAAGGAATTAATATTTTATAACAAAGGTAAATAATGAACATGTGGTTACCAGAGTTGGGGAAGAGATGAATAAGAAAATGACATAAAATTGCTTGGAGATCGCCCCTGGTGGCACGGGGACCATATGGGATGCCAGGATTTGAGCCATCATCCTTCTACAGGAAGGACAGACACCTTGTCTCCATGCTATCTCTCCCGGCCCCACTTTTATGTCTTTTATTTAATTTTTTTTTAAAGAAACTTTTTTTCTTTAGATATGTGTGAGCATATATATTCCTAGTTTTTGTCGGGTGTCTGTTTTCTTCTCTCTCCACCCCCAAATCCACCAGCAATCTAATGTAGCATCACTTCTTCCTGCAAAGACATATTTAACAAAAGGAAAATTTTATGTGTAAAAACTAGCTCTTATCTAATAGGGATAAGAACTCATACTTGTTTACAACACAGGGACATCTCCCACCCGGAACGTAAGTCATGTGGAAACAATTTAGACTCCAGGGAACTAGATACCGACCATCCAGCCTTGACTCCTGTATTCCAGACAGAAACGACAGAATTCTCCACAATAGCTCCAGGAGCCAAATCCCCGCCAGGGCCTTCATAATGCTGCTCTGACACCAACATGTGCCAATGCTAAATTGATAATCTGACAACGAGGAAATGGAAACAACTTGATCTAAGAGCAAGTTGTCCTTCCTCATCAGTCAACAATAAGACAAAATCAGAAAACATGTCACCCTTTGATCTGTGCAAAAGCCAAGATTGCTATATACAGATGACTGGTTGTTACAACCAGGACGGGACAGTACACATCAAGGGACCAACAACAACAACAGCAACAAAAAGCTCTAGCCTAGCTTTTGGTCTACGATCTGTTCAACAAACAAGAGCTCCAATTCCAGAGGTCTGACTGAGACAACCGCAACTGAATGGATCTTCCGGAATCATAACGAAAGACTTTATCCCAGGCTTCATCCTAGGAGCAACATAATGACCAAGACCACCAACTACAGAAGATGGATTAAAACGACACTGAAAAAGCAGAACTGATAGAACCACAAAGAAAGACTTCACCATAAGCTCCGTTCCTTGAGCTGCACAGTCACCAAGATCTCTAGATACAGAGGTCTGATTTTACCATCCATGACAAAGCAGAAGTCTTCCATACACCACAAAAGCACCAAGGAGAGAGTAAATGATCATGCAAGGAGTCTATAGTTAATCCCATGACAGTATTCTTCAGGGGGGGAGAAACCCTGTATCTCCTAGGCCAAGGGAATTCCCTTTATAATATCCCCAATAGTTACTGTGCCTATGCAGGCAGAAAAAGAAAAGAAAAAAAAGCACAAAACAATCATTTTTCCACATATTTATTTATTGATTGATTGATTTTTTTGATGTCTTTATATTAGTGTAGAGATTGAAGTTGATGTGTCCAATATTATTTTACTTTATTTTATCTTATTTTTCTCTTTCTTTTTGCACTCCGGCATGAGTTGATTTCAGAACCGAGATTATTGTGTGGTGCTTGTCTTTATTGCTGTAGTGCTCACTGGATATTTAATTTGATATTTCTTTCTGTTTTGTGGTGAGGTTTCAATTACCTTTTTCCCATCCTTTCTCAAACTGAGGGTGAAATCCTCTAGAAGGACTCTGCCTATTTTCAGCATATTTGACTTTTCTTTTCTTATTGCTTTTCTTTCCTTCAAACAAAACCACATAACTCGATTTATCTAGCTCCGCTTCTTAAATAGAGGGGAAAACAGGGAGGGTACCAGGACCAAACAGATATATGATCACTAATAGTAAGCTAGACAAAGAGGGGACCACCTACTCTAGCAGTCCGGGGGGTGATGGTGTGGTATATGAGTTGCAGAAGGGGAACTGGGATGGGGGAGGACAAATTTGGTGATGGGTATTCCCCTGATTCAATGTTGATATGTACCTAAAATACTACTGTAAAAGATATGTAAGCCATTATGATCAAAATAAAAATTAAAAACAAAAGAAAATGACATAAAATTAATCTAATAGTGGAAAAGGTGATATAATATTGGTGAAGATGTAGTGAGATTTATGCAATATAGAATGTAAAACTGTGCTCCTTAAGTGTGTATTATTATTATTATTATTATTATTTGGTTTTTGGGCCACACCCTGTGACACTCAGGGGTTACTCCTGGCTATGCGCTCAGAAGTTGCTCCTGGCTTCTTGGGGGACCATATGGGACGCCGGGGGATCGAACCGCGGTCCGTCCTAGGCTAGCGCAGGCAAGGCAGGCACCTTACCTCCAGCGCCACTGCCCGGCCCCAAGTGTGTAGTATTATAAACCAATGGTCAAATACTAAGAATTTGATATAAACCATTTAAAAAATGTTTTAATTAGGGCTGTAGAGATAGAATGGAGGTAGGGCATTTGCCTTGCATGCAGACAGATAGTGGCTCGAATTCTGGTGTCCCATGTTGTCCCCCGAGCCTGCCAGGAGCGATTTCTGAGCGTAGAGCCAGGAGTAACCCCTGAGCACTGCCGGGTGTGACCCAAAAACCAAAACAAAAAAAAGTTTTAATTATTTTAGAAAATGAATTCTAGAAATTCCATGCCTTTGTTAAAAATTGCAATCATTGGAGAAAATCGTGGATTTATTATTGAGAGGAAGTTAGATGTTAAGAGCAGGAGTCCTAGAGGTTGGAATTAAAGTTAGGGAGGATGCTTGCCTTGCAAGCAGCTGAGTCAGATTCAATTCCCTAAATCCCATATGGTTCCCTGAGCACAGAGCTAATAGTAAATATGAGTAATAGGAGAAAAATCTGAGATCCACCAGGTATGATCCCACAACAAACAAACAAACAAAGAAAGAAGAGTAGAATTTCTGGAGCTACAGTGTCTTTGTTTTTTATTTGTTTGTTTGTTTGTTTGTTTGTGGTTTTTGGGTCACACCCAGCAGTGCTCAGGGGTTATTCCTGGCTCCAGGCTCAGAAATTGCTCCTGGCAAGCATGGGGGACCATATGGGATGCTGAGATTCGAACCAATAACCTCCTGCATGAAAGGCAAACGCCTTACCTCCATGCTATCTCTCCAGCCCCTTTTTGTTTTTGTTTTGAGGCGATACCTATCAGTGACTAGGAGTACTTAGCAGTGACTGAGGGACCATATGTGATGCCTGTTAATAAAACCCTACTAGCCTGCTTGCAAGGTAAATGCTCTTCCCAGTGTATTATCTCTCCAACCCTAGAGCTAGAATGTCTTGAGGATTTCTTGACTTCTCAAAGTAGTTGGTACTAATCACAGAACACCTATTAAAAGACTGTTCCTTGGATTAAATGTAAAAAGTACTTTGGATCTAGTTCAGGTTATTCATTAGAAGCACTTAAAAACATATTTTATATGCACCTAGAAAGTATTCTTATTGGCCAATCTCCAGAAAGTGACTTTTAAATATGTTATATATCTTCCATCAGTTTAGGCTTATTAATAAGCATCACATTTAACCTAGTTTTTTTTTTTTGTTTTTTTTTTTTTTTCCGGTCACACCCAGCATTGCTCAGGAGATACTCCGATGACCTTCTGCATGAAAAGCAAATGCCTTACCTTCATGCTATCTCTCCGGCCCCTTAACCTGGCATTTTTACATTAAATTTATTCTTTTAGCTTTTTAGTAAAAGTATAAATCTCCTGGCACAGTTAAGTCATTTTTCCCCTTCCTGACAATATTTTAAATTAGTAAACATCTTAAGATACAAATAGTCAAAAAAAAAAAGGTATTCGATTTCTGGATGTATTTATAGTGGAGGTGTTTGTTCTACCTAACCATTCTTGAGCCATACCCAACAATGTTCAGAGGCCATTCCTAATCTGATGCTCAGGAGATGACTTCTGGCAATATTGGGAAACCATATGTAGTGCTGGGTATTGAATAATGCACAACTGTGCTCCAGCTATCTCTCTGATCACAGAACCATATGTGGTGCTGGAGACTGAACTACGGATAGCTGTACTCTAGCCCTGAGCTGACTTTTGACCACAGCTGCACAGTTTTATTAGTTACATTAATGTGTAAGCTAAGTCATTTTACTAACTCTAAATTAAACAGCAATATCATGCAAAGAAAAAATAAATATCATCCTAGTATATAGGCAACAGTTTAAGCTTGTTAGCACAAGAAGTATAGTATGTCATAGTAGTGAGATAATTGCATATCTATAGATTAAAAATATTAAATATAAAGTATAAAGTCCACGTGTTGGGTGAGGCCACCCCAGGCACCATGTTTTTAACCCCTCAGGAGGACAGGTCTGAAAATACAGGATAATGGTAGAGTAATAATTCACAGCAGTCAGTTAAAATTTCATTGGAGTCAGCTTGCTTTATTCCCTCATGGCTTTTTTTCTCTGCCATAATTCTTTGTGCTGTTTGCTTTCTTTGCCCAGCAGCTTCTTTTGCTGCTTCTCCTCTGGCTCTCTGCCTTTTGCTGCTGCTCCCTTGCAGTCTCCTTTCACCTTCCCCCCAGCCAGCTCTTTTTATTCTTTATTTAAATTAAATACCAGGTGTGGGCAGGTCTGCCCATTCAGGTGGGATTAACATCTCAAAAGGAAGCTAAGGTAAGGGCATTGGGAGAAGGAATACCTTACACATATCTGCTTTAAAAATGTGAATGAACTTTGAATCTCTGTGTAAGGTTCAGGCAAAGAAGAATCCAGCAATTTGCATAGGTAATGAATAATAAAATTTCTGACTGAAGAGAGAGTACAGTAGGTAAGGTGTTTAGCCTGCATGCTAACTTTAGTATGATCCCCCACACATCACTTGGTGAACAATGCCAGGAATGATCCTTGAGCACAAAACCTTGAGCAACATATGGTGTGACTGTGTGACTCTCCCCACAAAAAGGGACACAATTTTTCAGTTCCCTTTTAAGAATGTGGTAGATATCTAAATATTAAGATAGCAGAGATGTCTTGTAAAAGAGAAATACAGACCCAGCTGTCATTCTTCATTTGTGACTCTCAAATCTCCAATAAACTGTGGCATGTAGAAGCATAGTGAAGCAAGTTAGAGCCCATCATGGCAGCTATATGAGCAACATGGACCCAACTTGGCACAGAAGTCATGTGATAAGTTTCAGCCTTTATATGAAAGTTGGAGACAATAGGGACTTCTGTGCTTTGGTTTATTTTTGAGGTCTTTAATAAAAACAAATAAGAACCACTAGTATGTCTTTTGGAAACACTGAGCAATAAAAATTGCTTAGGGGCTGGAGCAATAGTACAGCAAGTAAGACATTTGCCTTGCAAGTGGCCGACCTGGGACCTGCCTGGTTTCAATTCCTGGCATTCCCTATAGTCCCCTGAGCTTGCCAGGAGTGATTTCTGAGTGCAGAGCCAGGAGTATCCCCCAAGAGCTGCCAGGTGTGGCCCCAGAACTAATAAATAAATAATAAATAAATAAAAATTGCGAGACCAGAGTGGTAGTACAGTGGTAGGACATTTGCCTTGCACGTGGCTGACTCAGAATGAAGGCAGGTTCAATGCCTAGCATCCCATATGGTCCCTAAGCCAGAAACAATTTTTGAATGCAGAGTCAGGAGTAACCCCTGAGCACCACCAGTGTGACCCAGAAGACCTATAATAAATAAATAAATAAATAATAAATTGCTTAGTTTAGTATTCCATTTGCTATTTGTTCTGTACTTAAGGGAATGAAAACCAAGATTTTCTTCGGTTTTTGTGGTAACTTTCACAACTCTAAGAGAACTAATGAGTATTTCTTCCCACTCTGAAATCTTTCTCAGCACAGGTGAGTGAACAGTAATGTGGTGATAATTACAATGTGCTCTAAGAGAAAATAATAGAGAAATGAAGGGCAAAAATGGAAGGATGCCAATACCAACATCTGGATATTATCAAAAATTGTTTTTTCTCTTGTCTTTAAAATTCATTTAAAATTCTAGAATTTAAAGTCATCAAAATAGTCTAATAATTTCTCAAGGTGCACAGAGCTGAACCTGACAGTATCTAGCAATGAATATATAATAACAAGAATAATCACACGGGCCCAGAGAGATAGCACAGCGGCATTTGCCTTGCAAGCAGCCGATCCAGGACCAAAGGTGGTTGGTTCAAATCCCGGTGTCCCATATGGTCCCCCGTGCCTGCCAGGAGCTATTTCTGAGCAGACAGCCAGGAGTAACCCCTGAGCAACACTGGGTGTGGCCCCCCCCAAAAAAAAATAATCACACATTCAGTTTTTTAAGGTTTATGGGGAGAGTTGGGGGAGGAGTAGCAAGTGACAAATTCAACAAGATAAGAATTCTGAAGAGGGTTAGAAAGTAGTAATTAGAAGCAAGATCTTCTAAAGAATGTGCCTTTTTTTTTTCACCAGAGTTGGTGAAGAAGCTTTAGAGTTAGTAATAGTCAGAGAGATAGTTCAGGAGGGAAGGAGTTTGCCTTGCATTTTGTTGTGGCAGCTATGACCCTATTTAAAATCCTTGACACCATATATGGACCTCCCAGCATATTAACTAATCCAGGAATAACTCCTGAGCACCTGTGTGCTCTACTCCCCAAATAAATAACAATATTTTAAAAGAGAAGTTTGCAGTTAAAAATAGAAGCCAGTGTGAACCAAATTAAGATCTGAAACTTTGGTGAGGCATGTCGCAGAAGTGGCAATTATCCAAAAAATAGCAGAGGGAGTTTCAGCTGGGATACTGAGAAAGCTACCTTTTACCTCATTTCAAAAGACCTTCTAATGAGAAATATCCAACTCCATAGATTTGCTAATCACATCATGCAAAGAAATTGAGCAACTAGAATATTCAAAAAAATTATGCTAAGAAAACAGGCCAAGAAAAGAACTGAAAATAGGTTAAAAAAATTTTATGTAAGCTAAAAGGATTCATTTGAAAATTTTTTACCTTAAAATCAGTGGATAACTGCAACACAATATCCAACATGAAGGAGAATATAACTCATGATATTATTGCAACTAGGAAGACAATAAAAGCAAAATAAAATACAAGAAATCAAAGAAACAGGTAAAAATGGAAGATAAAAGCCAAAAGGAGAATTTGAAGTGGCAAGTAGTAAATGTTTGGAAAGAAATAGGAGAGGCAGACAAATAATTTTGAAGAAAAAAAGGGGGGCGCGGAGAGATAGCATGGAGGTAAAGCATTTGTCTTGCAAGCAGAAGGCAGTGGTTCGAATTCTGGCATCCCATATGGTCCCCTGACCCTGCCAAGAGCAATTTCTGAGTATAGAGCCAGGAGTAACTCCTGAGCGCTGCTGGTTGTGTTCCCTTCCCCCCCAAAAAAGACTAAATTTCAAACTGCTGAGTTCAGAGAAATAGCACCGGGGCTAAGACATTTGCTTAGCATGTGCAGTTGATTTTAATGTAGCCTCTTGCATATAATAGCCTGAGCACTGGTAGGAATGATCCCTTAGCACACAGCTAGTATTAGGCATTGTACATCCCTTGGTTTAATTCTTAAAAAAAAAAAAATAGATAAAACAAATAGGGGACCGGAGAGATAGCACAGTGGCGTTTGCCTCGCAAGCAGCCGATCCAGGACCAAAGGTGGTTGGTTTGAATCCCGGTGTCCCATATGGTCCCCCGTGCCTGTCAGGAGCTATTTCTGAGCAGACAGCCAGGAGTAACCCCTGAGCACCACTGGGTGTGACCCAAAAACTAATAATAATAATAATAATAATAATAATAATAATAATAATAATAAATGTTAGACTGTATTAGAGAAATAAGGTATTATAGAAAGGACAGCAGGAAGGACACCAATAGAAACATAGAAAAAGTAAAGAAAGTAAAAAGAAAATGTGTGTGTACATGTGCATGTATGGTGATGTGTGGTCACTTTCAGTGATGGTGTTTCTCAGTTGAGGTGTTTCTCGAGGGCCTGGTCAGGATCAAGGGACATTGATTACTGTTTGAACCTGGGTCTACTAAATGCAATACATGTAATCCAGACCTTTGAGTTATCTCCCTAGTCTTGCAAAATAAAATTTTTAAACAGTGAAGTAAAAATGATATAAATAAGTAAAAATTATTTTAAAGTACAAATACTAACTGGAATTGTTCTAATTATAAGAAAACCAGATGAATAAAGTATAACAAACAAACTTACATGTGGTATTTTGAATAACTGGATGCATTATTTAAACTTTTAACTTGCATGTTGCATGACCCTGGTCAAATCTCTGACACCACATTTGCGCCTCTGAACACTATCATAGGTCACTTCCAAGCAAACCCAGGAATTCCACCTCCCAAATAAATAATAGTAAATGTTCAAAATTCCAAATCAGCCTTGGTTCCAGAGTATAGAGAGTAGAGGGAAAGAAATCTAGGATGGGGCGGAAGAAAAAAAAAAGAAAGAAAGAAAGAAAGAAAGGAAGGAAGGAAGGAAGGAAGGAAGGAAGGAAGGAAGGAAGGAAGGAAGGAAGGAAGGAAGGAAGGAAGGAAGGAAGGAAGGAAGGAAGGAAGGAAGGAAGGAAGGAAGGAAGGAAGGAAGGAAGGAAGGAAGGAAGGAAGGAAGGAAGGAAGGAAGGAAGGAAGGAAGGAAGAAAGAAAGAAAGAAAGAAAGAAAGAAAGAAAGAAAGAAAGAAAGAAAGAAAGAAAGAAAGAAAGAAAGAAAGAAAGAAAGAAAGAAAGAAAGAAAGAAAGAAAGAAAGAAAGAAAGAAAGAAAGAAAGAAAGAAAAGAAATCTAGGGTAGGTAGGGAAAGATAAATGAGAAGTCACAGGGGACAAGGGGAGAGGTTCAGGAATATCAGTGGTATCAAGAAATGATAGAACTCGGGGCAAGCAGTAGGGCATCTGTCTTTTTTTTTTTTTTTTTTTTTGGAAAAATGTAGTAATTTTAATGAAAGTAAAAATAATAGTAAACAAAGTTTTACATTCAAAATTGAAACAAAATTCAACAAATACTTCTAAGCAGTCAAATTGAAATATCCTAAAATGACATGGAATATTAAAAACTACAATAACATAAATTATTAGAACATTTCTTCTCAAGATAGGTTATCTGAAAATATAAGTATAGCCTCATCATTTTTCCCATTTAATACTGTTCAGGAATTTCCACAACAATAAGATAAGAAAAAGAACACACACAAAATGTACATACAGATTGAAGAGAAGGAATGAGAGTCTAAAACAAATTAAAACATTAATTAGGTTCAAGAAATACATTTATCAAAATTAGGTATAAAGTCAATATACAAAAATAAGTTATATTCATAACTAATACCAACAAACAATTAGGAAATAAAATTAAAAATAAAAATAACACCAAGAAAATAAGTATTTAGGATTACATTTCTTTTTTTTTTTTTTTTTTTTTTGGTTTTTGGGCCACACCCGGCGGTGCTCAGGGGTTACTCCTGGCTCAGAAATAGCTCCTGGTAGGCAGGGGGATATGGGACACCGGGATTCGAACCAACCACCTTTGGTCCTGGATCAGCTGCTTGCAAGGCAAACACCACTGTGCTATCTCTCCTGGCCCTAGAATTACATTTCACAATTAATGTTTAAAAAGAAAAACTATAGAAAACTATTATAAAAAAATTAAGGAATACGTAAGTCAATGTGTCAACTAATTAGAAGGTAATGACAAAATCTTTTTTTTTCTGGCTGAGCTATAATTTTATAAGTTCTTTTTTTTTTTTTTAGGCCACACCCGTTTGATGCTCAGGGCCTACTCCTAAGTGCTCAGAAATTGCCCCTGGCTTGGGGGGACCAAATGGAACGCCAGGGATCGAACCGCGGTCCTTCCTTGGCTAGTGCTTGCAAAGCAGACACCTTACCTCTAGCACCACCTCGCCGGCCCCTTATAAGTTCTTTTTTTTTTTTTTTTTTTTGGTTTTTGGGCCACACCCGGTGACGCTCAGGGGTTACTCCTGGTTATGCGCTCAGAAGTCGCTCCTGGCTTGGGGGACCATATGGGACACCGGGGGATCGAACCGCGGTCCATCCAAGGCTAGCGCAGGCAAGCCAGGCACCTTACCTCTAGTGCCACCGCCCGGCCCCAAGTTCTTTTTTTTTAAAATATAATTTTTATTTTGAACATAGTGGCTTACATATTGTTGACAATAATATTTTAGGTACATATTTACATAAAATCAGGGGGATTCCCATCACCGATTTGTCCTCTCTGTACCTCCGTTTTTGTCCTACCTCCCAAATCCTCCTCCCTCACCCCCGGGGCTGCTAGAAAATGTGGTCCCCTCTGTACCTAGCCTACTACTAAGTAGACTTACACCTGTTTGGTCTTGGTGCCTCCCTTATTTCCCCCTATAACTGGGAGGCAGGATAGATAGTTCAAGTTATGTGGTTTTGTTTGAAGAAGAGAAAATTAATAAACTGGGGTAAAAGTCTAATCCGCCGAAAATGGGTGGGATCCTTCTAGAGGTTCTCATCATCGGTTTGAGAGACAAAGAAGAGAAATAAGGTGTAACACCCCAACAGTACAAAAAGAAGTGTCAAATATTCAATGAGCACTCCAACAATAACAATGATAAGCACCACAAAAATAACCATGGTCTTGAGATTAAAAAACATGGCAGGGCATATAAAGAAAGAAAAGAAAAGAAGGAAAAAACATAAATGTAAATGGGGACAACTTCAATAACCATACCAAAACAAGGAAATTGACAAGAAGTCGATAGGTAAATAAAAATAAAAAATAATAATAAAAATGAGTATTTAAAAAATAATATATATAAAAAATATAAAAAATGTTTTGTCCTTTTTGCCTTTTTTTTCCTCCTGCAATGGCACAGTAAATATTGGGGTAATTTGAAAAGGAATTCACTTGGCCTAAGAGATATGGGGTTTCTCCACCCTTGGAGTATATTGTCATGGGATTAACGATAGACTCCGTTCAGGTTCATTTACTCTCCCTTTGGTGCTTTCGTGGTGTTTGGAAGGCTTCTGCTCCTTCCTGGGGGATAAGATCAGACCTCTGTATCTAGAGATCTCAGTATCTGCACAGGTCCAGGAGTGGGATTTATGATGAAGTCTTTCTTTGTAGTTCTAGAAGTTCTGTTCCCTCAGTGTCATTTTAATCCATCTTCTGTGGTTGGTGGTCTTGGTCTTTGCACTGATCCTAGGATGGAATCTAGGATAGTGTCTTTCATTTGTTTCCAGAAGCCCCATTCCATTGCAATTGTCTCAGCCAGACCTTTGGAACTGGGGATCATGGTTGTTGTGCAGGTCGTAATTCAAACCCTAGACTGGGGATTTTTTATTGGTCCCAAGATATATACAGTCCAATTGGTTCTAGCAGCCAATCATCTGTAAATCACCATCTTGGCTTTTGGACCGACCAAAGGGTGACAAGTCTTTTGATTTTATATTATCGTTAGCTGGTGAGGTAAGATAACCTGTTCTTAGGTCAAGTTGTTCCCATTTTTCTCGTTGTCAGGATATCATATTAGAGCCGGCACTTGTTGGTGGCCCAGCAGTATTAAGGATGTCCCGGTTGGAATTTGTTTCCTGTAGCTGTTGTGGAAAACTTTGTCTTTTCTCTGACTGGGATCCAGGGTTCAAGGCTGGACGGATGGTGTCTAATCCCCTGGGGTCTAAGTTGGGTCCATATGACATATTTTCAAGGTTGGAGATATCCCTGTATTGTTAACAATACAGGGATATGAGTTCTTATCCCTAGTAGATAAGAGCTCTTTTTTATATGTAGGATTTCCCCTATTATTAGTGTGCCTTTGCAGGGAGGAATGGTGCTACATTATATTATCCGTGCATTTGGGGGTGGACAGAGAAGAAAACAGAAACAGGTCACACATCCAAAAAAGATAAAAATAGGAATAAAAATATATGTGCTCACCTATGTATATGTAGAACAAACATTTTTAAAAAATGAATTCAAGTAATTAAAGGAACAAAGTGATGCAAGGGACTACTTTACTTTTGGGGATAAGCAGGTAAGGAGGTGTTGTAATACTGGTCTTATACTTATGTTGAAAGTTTAGGTTTCCCCATTGTCTTTTGGGATTTTCTTGTGGTGTGTGTGTTCCCAGGCACCTTTCCATCACAGCCCCTGACCTTTTTGAGATTGGTAAAGATTTGCGGCAGGGAGGTCTTGGAAGAGATCTTGCATTGGGGATACTTTTAGAGCTAAATCCGATTTCAAGTAACAGTCCTCGTTAGGGGGAGTTGGAAGGGAGTGCCATGCAGCCAGAGTCCGAAGAGGAGTTGGTTGCCTTTTTTTGCAGGGGACAAGGTGTGGGTTTGACTGGGTGTCCCTTCGCTTGGGTGCTGAGTACTGGTTCGTTGGGGTAGGAGGTAAGTCTTGATGCCTAATGGATTAAGAACTGAGGGTGAAGAGTTTTAATACGGTGGGAGGTCTGGATGGGATTGAAGGGTGAAGGGATAGTTGGATTTCCAAAGCAGGCAAAGGGGAAAGTATATGAAAGGGGTAGGAAGGAAGAAAAGAGAAAATACATTAGAAAGAAAGGGAGAAGAGGAAAGTAAAAAGGAAAAGAGAAGAGAGGTATAGAAAAGAAAAAATAAAAAAGAAAGTAGTGAGAAGAGAGGAGAAAATAACAAGGGAATGCTAGTTTGCTTGAATGTGTTCGATGAGTAGGGCCTGTAGCATAAGTTTGTATGTCACAGTTGCTGCTTCGGTGGTCTGACTGGTCACGTGCTTCAAATCCTAAAAGAAGGTATAACCTAGAGATAAAGTGTTTGTTAAAGAGTTTTCTCGAGACATTCTCGTAGTGCAAGCTGGGTATGGTATCTCGTGTGACTGGGCCCCAAGAAGGGCATCTGTCTTTCACGTGCTAACCTAAGACAGATCTTGGTTCGATCCATTGGAGTCCCATATGGTTCCCCAAGCCAGGAGCAATTTCTGAGTGCATAGCCAGGAGTAATCCCTGAGTATCACCGGGTGTGACCCCCAAATAAAATATTCAAACCCCAGTCAAAATCACTGAAGTCATGAGACTCAAACTTTAACAACTGAACTTCAAAAAGTGCTTGTCAAAATGGCAGGTTGGGGGGAAGCTAAGTGTGGGGTTAGGGGAGATAACTTGGAATACTGGTGGAGGTTTGACATGGTAGCAAGATCGATGCTGGAACATTGTATATCTAAAACCCAACTATGAATACATTTTGTAAATCACAGTACTTTAATAAAATAAAAATTAGAAAAACATTAGATCATGATTTAAAATTAAACTCTTTTTATGTTAAAAGACATATCCAGGATTTGAGGAAACTGTCCCAGAATAATCAATACCGAGACATCTAACAAACATTAAATATGTCCTATTAGCACCAGTAGCAAATTCTGGGCATCTGAAAAATGTATTGTTCTAAGGGAAAGAAAAAATTGGCTCAGCTAGTAGTGCTAAGAGAAATAGGACAATATCTTTCATATATTTGGCTCAGAAGTTTGAGCCAAGGATTTTAAACTCAAGGACAAAGGAACTTTATGCTCTCCATTCAAATTTATTGAGCCTCTATGAGAGGACAAATGTTCAAAATACCTTTTAAAGAAGTGGAAGTAAACAGTGAGTATATTTAATAGTAAAACAGAGGACTAAATTTTTACATAAGAGTTATGAAAATGCAAATTTTGAACATTGTATTTTGCTGCAGGCGTCTTGTGTCTCAGCAACTCTAGTGGGGAAAAATCCTTCACGAGAGGAAAACAGGTAACATGAGCAGCCGGGCAGAATATGAAATATGAAATAATGAAACCACACACAAGTATGTAGGGTCAACACATCTTCTGGCAGGAGTGTGATAAGTTTGATTTTTTGTTTTATTTTTTAATAATTTATATTTTGACCAAAGTGGCTTACATATCTTTCACAGTAATATTTTAGGTACATATTAACATTAAATCAGGAGCATTCCCATCACCAAAGTTGTCCTCCCTCCACCCCATTCCTATTTGCATCCCATATCCCTCACCTTCACACACACACACACACACACACACACACACACACACACACACACACATACACACACGCACACACCACTACTAGTATAAGTGGTCTCTTCTGTGTCTAGCTTACTACTTAGTGATCATACAACTGTTTGGTCTTGGTAGTCTCCATTATTTCCCTCTCTGAGAGGCGGAACTAGGTAGTTCAAGTTATGTGGTTTTGTTTGAAGAAAAGAAAAGCAATAAAATAGGGTAAAAGTCAAATAAGCTGAATATAGACGGAGTCCTTCTAGAGGCTCTCAACCTCAGTTTGAGAGCAGAAGGGGAAAAAGAAAGTGAAACACCACAGCAATACAAAAGGAAATATAAAAAAAAAAATCCAGTGAGCACTGCAGCAATAAAGACAAGCACCACTTAATAACCACGGTCCTGAAATAAAAACATAACAGAGTGCAAAAAGGAGAAAAAAATTAGAGACAACTACTAAATTGTAAACAACCCATACCTATAGGGTATACAACCCCTACTATATACTATCCCCTCTCCAGAAATCCGACTATCCCTTCACCCCCCCCCAATTCCAACCCAATTTCCCACCTCATTAAAACTCTTCACCCTCAGTTCTTAATCCATTAGGCATCAAGACCGACCTCCTAACCCAATGAGCCAGTACCCAGCACCCAAGCGAAGGGACACCCACTCAGACCCACACCCTGTCCCCGGCAAGAAAATAAAACCAACCCCAGCTGACTCATGCTGTGTGACCCTCCTTATCACCTCTCCCAACGTGGACTGTTGTTTGATACTGGACTTTGTTCCAAAAGGATCCCCACTTCAAGAACTCTACTCAAGACCTCTCTGCCAGATATCTTTTCTCAATCTCAAGATGGCCAGGGTGTGTGATGAAAATGTGCCCTGGAGCCCACACCCCACAAGAAAATCTCAAAAGACAATGTGGAAACCTATACTTCCTTTATAAGTTTAAGATCTATATAATACTATCTCTTAAGCTGTTTTTCCCCAAATGTAAGGTACTCTCCTTCATTGTGGGGAGCCTAGCTGATAAACCTAGAACATAAGACACCTCAGTAATTCCTAATCTGGTCACCCACGTGACCAAAGGCGCCCATGCCTTGAGAACAAAGGAAATAGACAAATAAAGTAATTCAAAGCAGCCCACTACATCCAGCCAGAAAGAAAGATATAGAGCAACTTGCCTTTGTGTTAGCAAAACGTTATTAAGATTACAGCTGAGGTTCTATTTATGCTTGTTGAGTGTAATTTATAGAACTCTGTTTGAATCTTATGCCTTCTAGTAAAACGTGCTCAGGTCTACCTCTTTGCCCCTCCCTACTACCTGCCCCAGTTTATGCTAATGAATGCTTGTAACTGTGATTGGTGGAAAACTTGTAACACCTTCTGACATATTTCAGCCCTTAAAAGCTGATCCCCCAACAATAAACTTCCCTTTTTAAACAGCATGCGTTGTCTTGAAGGCTTCTCTTACTAATTTCTCTAGTTCTTCTTTACAGGTCGGTTCTGCTCGGGTGAACCCACTAATAACTAGCAACCTTCATTTCCACAGCCCCTCGGGTCGGGGGTCTCCCACAGGAGGTTTCACTTCATCATTTCTTCCTTTAATTACTTTTTAAAATTCATTTCAAAAATTATTTTTATTTATATATATAAATATATATATGCATAAATATTTTTGTCTTGTTTCTGTTGTCTTCTCTTTCCACCCCCAAATGCACCAGCAATATAATGTAACACCATTTCTTCCTGCAAAGGCATACTAAAAAAAAGGGAAAATCTTACATATAAAAATAAACTCTTATCTACTAAGGATGAGAACTTATTGGGGCCGGGAAGGTGGCACTAGAGGTAAGGTGTCTGCCTTGCAAGCGCTAGCATAGGACGGACCATGATTAGATCCCCCAGCGTCCCATATGGTTCCCCCAAGCCAGGGTGATTTCTTTTTTTTTTTTTTTTTTTTTTTTTTTTTTTTTTGTTTTTGGGCCACACCCGGTGACGCTCAGGGGTTACTCCTGGCTATGCGCTCAGAAGTTGCTCCTGGCTTCTTGGGGGACCATATGGGATGCCGGGGGATCGAACTGCGGTCCGTCCTAGGCTAGCGCAGGCAAGGCAGGCACCTTACCTCCAGCGCCACCGCCCAGCCCCCAACCAGGGTGATTTCTGAGCACATAGCCAGGAGTAACCCCTGAAGCGTCAAATGGGTGTGGCCCAAAAACCAAAAAAAAAAAAAAAAAAAAAAGAACTCATACTTTTAAATTTCTCCTGCCTGTGCCTGTCTGCCTGTGTTTCTGAATCCCTGAAGGTCTCTTCAGAGGCCTAGGGAACGCATGCCCAAAAAACTGCATTTGAAGCTTCCCAGTGAGTACATTCTGCCTTAGGGGTCACCGTCCAATAAACTGAACTCTCTGGCTGTGGAGGCTCCGCCCTGCTGTGCCTTTGTTCACTCTGAGGACTTCAAGGGAAACTTCTCCTGCCTGTGCCTGGCTGCCTGTGTTTCTGAATCCCTGAAGGTCTCCTCAGAGGCCTAGGGAGTGCACCCCCAAAAAATTGCATTTTGAAGCTGCCCAGTGAGTACATTCTGGCTGTGGGGGTCGCTGTCCAATAAGCTGAACTCTCTGGCCTGTGGAGGCTCCACCCTGTTGTGCCTTTGTTCACTCAGTCTTCAAGGGAAACTTCTCCTGCCTGTGCCTGTCTTCCTGTGTTTCTGAATCCCTGAAGGTCTCCTCAGAGGCCTAGGGAGCGCATCCCCAAAAAAATGTCAACTAGAGGCAGCAGAAGAGTGTGGCCACTTTGCTTTGCTTCGTGGCCACTCACTCTTTCTAACCAATGAACCCCACCACAACACACAGGAAAAACCACACTACAGGGGTGACAATGGGGAAACCTCACAGGCAAACATCATGCACAGAAAATGAAGATGAAAGCTCAGATGACCTAATAAATTCCAATCACCTGATTAACCTCTTGGATAAGGAACTTAAAATAGCAATATTGAAGATGTTTGTAGAACTCAAAGAAAGCATAGATCGATCTAACAGAGCACAGAGACAGAAATTAGAAAACTCCAAACTGAAATAGCAGATCTAAAAAACATGGTAGCTCAACTGAAAACCTCAGTGGATGGCCTCGGCAGCAGGGTATCAGCAGCTGAGGAGAGAATTGGAAGACTGGAAGATGTGATGCAGAAAAACTCAACACAACAGAAGAAATTGGAAAAGAACCTTAAGACAAACGAACAGGCAATGGAAAAAGTACTCAAGGAATGCGAACAAATGAAAATAGAAGTCTTTGATAAACTCAACAGAAACAACATAAGAATCATTGGACTCCCAGAGACCCAGGTAGGAGATCTCCAGGAAGAATCAACTGTCAAAGACATCATCAAAGAGATACTCCCAGAGTTAAAGACTACATACAATCAAATCCTGCATGCCCGAAGATTACCAGCTAAAAGAGACCCAAAGGAAAACACCCCAACACACATCCTCATTACAATGACAAATCCCATAGATAGAGATAGAATATGAAAGCAGAAAGATGAAAAAGGGAACTTACATTCAAAGGAGCATCCCTAAGACTTACAGCAGACATGTCACAAGAAACTCTCAAGGCCAGAAGACAGTGGTGGGATATTGTGACAAGACTGAATAAAATGAATGCCTCACTGAGAATACTGAACCCAGCCCGACTCACGTTCAGGTTTGAAGGAAGAATATATAGCTTCATGGATAAACAACAGCTTAGAAACTTCACAGATGATAAAACAGCCTTAAAGGAAAAACTGACAGGTTTACTCTAAGACAAGAGAGACCAACAAACACAGAAAACTTATCTACGAAGATGACATTAAATCCTATAACAATCATCTCCCTCAATGTCAATGTACTAAATTCACCAATTAAAAGACACAGAGTGGCAAAATGGGTCAAAAGATGAATCCAACCTTCTGCTGCCTACAAGAAATACATCTGAATAGTAAGAAAAACATAGACTCAAAATCAAAGGCTGGAGGAAAATCATCCAAGCAAACAACACCCTCAAAAAAGCGGGGGTTGCCATATTAATATCTGATGACACCAACTTTATATTCAGAAAAGTGGTAAGGGACAAAGATAGACACTATGTACTAATCTAGGGATATGTGAAACAGGAAGAAATCAGACTATTAAACATATATGCACCCAATGAGAGACCAGCAAATTATATAATACAATTACTGACAAATCTGAAAGAAGAAATCAATAATAACACAATAATTGTGGGAGACCTCAACATGGCCCTATCAACACTTGATAGGTCAACCAGACTGAAACTCAATACAAACATACTAGCCCTGAAAAGAGTAATGGAAGAAAGTAGATATATATATAGGACATTCCATCCCAAAAATACCTGGTAAGGTACAAGGTAAAGGTGGAGAGAAAAACTATTTTTGGTAGCCAATTAAAATTCTAGTGGGCCTAACTTAAAACCCACTTCTTTGAAGTAACTTATGTGAAAATGCTCTTACTAGTTGTACTAAAACAGATCATAAACTGTAAATGCAAATATTAGTCTAACTAAAGTAACTCAGAGCTGTGTTTATTCATAATGCTATACTGCTTTGTTTTCTGTTTAATTTGTGCTCTCATTAAAGACAATAAGGACAGCTGTGCCATTCAAGATGTGCTATTTACTGCTCCAAGGCCTGATTGGGTTAAGTAATATTCCCCTGTATAATTGATCTGATCCTTTTCAGGTGTTAAGACTGCAAAAGTGAACCAGTTAACTGCTCCTTTAGGGAAATATGAGATTTCACCCTATCTAGAGATTGAGACTGCAGTCCCCTGTCAGCCTGAAGTAGCTACAGAAAATTGATCTTCAACCACGTTCCCTCTAATGACTTCTAGGGTGATAAAATCTCTAAAGCAAAATGGTCATCAGGAAAAGCTATGAGGGGAATAAGGGGAAAAGAAAGGCCACAGGAATTAATAAGCTAAGTTAACAACTAAAGATAACATTATGCCTATCTATCCCAGAGGTTAAAGCAGGTAGCAAAAATAAACCAACCCTAACATTTAATAAACATAGATGGGAAAAGGAAAGGAGCAAGAATTATGCTTCCCTTGGTAATGTTAAAAGTAAGACAATTATTACTAGATATAAAATTTCTTCATCTCTGTCTGACCCAGTGTAGGGAAAGGCAACTGGAGTTTAGGGCTCTACTGTTCTCTCTACCCCAACAGCTGTTTAAGTTGCAGGATTGAAGAAAAGGAAGCAGAAACCTCCTTATCTTCATTGTGGAATTCACAGCCTATAAGAAGAAAACCCTAAAGATTCTGCTGAGTCAGCTCATAGGACCAGAGTAAAAGTCCTAGTCTTCCTACAGCAGCAACCATATGGTGCCCCCCCCCCCAGTGCAAATGCTTTCTGAGCCTTATGATGTTTTTCTCTCCCCCTTCCACTCTTCTAGCAGCTCGGCCAGCCGCCATCGATGCCCTACAAAGCTAAGTCTGAAAGGGACTCAGACAGGCATATGAACCCCAAAAGCCAGGAGACCAGGTCCTAGTAAGAGGGCACCGCTTGCAGACACTAGAGCCTATGTGGAAAGGACCTTATATTCTCCTTCTGATCACCCGACTGCTGTTAAGGTGGACGGCATGCTTCCTGGGTTCACGCCTTCCATCTAAAACCTGCCCCTGCTGATCTCAACCATGATGAGTGGAAAGTGGAGCACACTGAGGATCCCCTCAAGATTTGGGTCCGGCAGGCACATTTCAGCCCTGATGCACTCACTGACTCTGGCACTTGCTCTCCCTGGCACTTGCTGAGGGTAAACTGGTAAAAACTGGTAAAAAAGACTATATGGCAACCCTGTGACTGCAGGGGGATCATCAACTCAACAGTAGGCATCTGTACACTCGATCAGTAGACTGAAACTAGAACTGCTTACCTCCGGTCCCCTACTTCTTCCCTTGTGGGGGGGGGGGGTAGCCGGAATGGGTGTGTAAAGCAAAACCTCAGCCTTTGCCTCCCTCTTTGGGGCGGGGGGGAATTGGCCTCTGGCAGTCCCTGTCTGATTAGGTAATCTAACCTTTCCTTCTTCTAGCTGTACTTATGTCAAAAGGTAGTCCCTTTTAGCTTTGAATCCTCTGTTTGCTATTCGCATAACAGCACCGAATCTGTAGACCTAGGTCAGGTAGGAGCTACTCAGTGCTTAGAAGTCCTACCTGCTCCCTCTAGCCCAGGGTGTTTACCTCCAGGAAGGGTATGGATATGTGGTGAAAATTTGGCTTACTCTCTTTTACCCCAAAACTGGACTGGAATTTGTGCCCCAGCATTAGTACTTCCCAACATTGACATCATTTCAGGGACACAGCCCATCTCTCTGCCTAGCATAGATCTCTTAGGAGGCACTCCTAGGTCTCATAGGTGAGCCCTCTCTATTGGTAAGGCTCAGAAGTAGCAGGTAAATTGGCAACTGGGGGAGCAGGGCTAGTAGGGCTAGACAGGAATAAGACTCTCACAAAAGTTAATTTCAGATGTGTGGAACAGAATCAAACACCATCAAGAGGAGCTGGCCAAAATAAGACAGGAGCTATTAGATGGTCCCTTATGGTCTTTATGGGGTGGGATTCTTTCCTATCTAATATCCCTACTGGGGCCCCCTAGCACACTGGCTTCTAGGATTAGAAGCCTTTCTACAAGAAGTGGGGATTGAAAAGGAAAGTCAGCCCCGCCTCCACCAATCTTGGCAGATGTCCCGCCCCTTAAGGAAGTCATCACTACCTCGGCCCCACCAATAACTCGTTTTACCTTGGCGGATGTTCTGCCCTTAAGGAAGTCCCGCCTTTACCCCTACCTCACCAATGATTCATGATACTGTAGCGGGAGTCCAGCCCTCAAGGAAGTGGCATCACTCCTTCCCCTCCCACTTCCCATCTAATATAAGGAGGGACCAACGGGATCACGAGGTCTTTGTCCCTGTCCTATTCTGGGCACACATTGACCCTGGCCAATCCGGTCAGTAATAAAGCACTTTTTGGAGCATTTGCTGGGGCCTCAGCCTCTTCATTTCTCTGCGTCATTAGGACACCCGGACCTTTCAATATCTATAGATGACTGACTGTGACAACCATGACTGGTTAGAACATATCCTGGGATCAATAAAAAAGCCCTAGTCTAGGTTTTGCTCTATGATCTGTACAACAACCACCATCTCTAATTCCAGAGGTCAGACTGAGACAATTGCAACTTCTTCTGGAAACATAATGAAAGACTCTATCCCAGGCTCTATACTAGGATTAGCAGGCAAGACCACCAACTATAGAAGTTGGATTCAAACGACAGAGAAGGAACAGGACTAGAATCACGAAGAAAGACTTCATCATAAGCTCCATTCCTTGACCTGTGCAGATACCAAGATCTCTAGATATAGAGGTCTGATTTTATCACCCATGACGGAGCAGAAGTCTTCCATATACCACAAAATCACTTAGGGGAGAGTAAGTGAACATGCAAGATGTCTATAGTTATTCCCATGACAGTATACTTCAAGGGTGGAGAAACCCTGTATCTCTTAGGCCAAGGGAATTCCCTTTCTAATGTCCCCAATATTTACTGTGCCTATGCAGGAAAAAAAAAAAAAAAAACAGCACAAAATAATCTTTTTATTTATCTATTTTTTTATTTCTTTGTTTTGGTTTGGATATTGAAGTTGTTGACAAGTTTCTTTTTTTTTATTTTTTAATTTTTTTATTTTTTTTGGGTTTTGGTTTTTGGGCCACACCCGGCGGTGCTCAGGGGTTACTCCTGGCTGTCTGCTCAGAAATAGCTCCTGGCAGGCACAGGGGACCATATGGGACACCGGGATTCGAACCAACCACCTTTGGTCCTGGATCGGCTGCTTGCAAGGCAAACACCGCTGTGCTATCTCTCCAGGCCCGACAAGTTTAATTTTTTTTTTTTTTTTTGGTTTTTGGGCCACACCTGGTGACGCTCAGGGGTTACTCCTGGCTATGCGCTCAGAAGTTGCTCCTGGCTTGGGGGACCATATGGGACGCCGGGGGATCGAACCGCGGTTCGTCCTAGGCTAGCGCAGGTAAGGCAGGCACCTTACCTTTAGCGCCACCACCCGGCCCCGACAAGTTTAATTTTTAAGCAGGGAGCTTTATAAGGCAGAAAGCCAGTCATAGGTATAGAGAAGAATATTTACAATCACAAAGCAAAGTTTAACAGTAAACAATACTTAAACTATGGGTGTGAACCATAAGGAGAAGGTCACAACTCAAGGCAGCTCTTTGTAAAGCTAACTTCAAATGCAAAGTAAGAGATTATTAAGAAGTAGAAAAAATCTAGGAATGTGATCTTCACTGAGGTGAGCTCTATTGTTTTAGAATTCAAGGAAAGAGCCAAATCCCCTAAGATGTAGTTCCCATTTTCTGAGAAGAATCAACAGAAAGGATCTGTATTCTGGCTATGCCCTTGATTATCAGAAATTCAGGCTGCAAGGAGATATTTGAAAAAGAGAAAAAATATTGTCTTTGATTTTGGTGCTAAATGTTATCAAGAAAAGGGTTTTTCTTAGTAATCTTTTGTTCTGGGATTTCTGAAAAGAATTTGATTGAGGCCATATTTTTGCCTGATATTTTACAAAGGAGAGATAGCCAAAAAATGACAGAAAATGTAATACCAAGCATAGATTTATCTCTTTGGGAATTCCTCAATTATCATGCAGGGGAAGAAGTGTCCACAGCAGGCTTTTTGAGGAACCCCATGGGGTTATTTCAGTTCTCCACATCAGGAAAATCTGAGTATACATCTGGTGTGCCTCCTGAGTTCCCCTAAAATTGAGATGTTTATGCGTGTCATAGCAATATTTACATAGATTTTCACTGTGAATACTACTGTTTAAATGACAGATATATTTTTCTTGTACTTTTTTTTTCTAGTGACTGAAATTAAATTCTTATATAGCATACTTTAGTATAATGACCTGGAGTCATTTTACTTTAGACAATATTAATTCTTACTCTGAGCATCAAGATAATTGATGTCATTTCTTTTTCTTCTCTTTCTATCTATTCCTATCCCAATTGAGGGAATATTATTGTTGACCGTGCAGACATATTTTGTTCTTCCAAAATTTATGAGGTAGATAGATATTTGCTATGTTTGTGGGGAAGGAAGATGACTTATCTGGGGGACCTGTCTGGCAGTGCTCTGAGTTGTTCTGAGCAGTGTTGGGAGGAAGTACACAGAGCCAGGGATTGAACCTGGGGCTCTCACACTTGCACTAGCAATTTAAGCACTTCTCTGGCCCCGTATCATTGATTTCATAAGAAATTACCATACCTTTGGTTGCCTCACTTTGCATTTTCACCAACATTATGTGAAATCTGCTGTCATTTCACCAAGCATATGGTATTTACTGCCAATTTAATTTTACTAACTGGGGTGGGACTCCCCAGCAATCTCACGGGCCCTAAGACCCTGGCTAGGAATATATTGTCTAGTGGTACAGGCCTGATGTTTGATGACTTTCTTAGGTTCAGTGGTGCTGGGGGTCATGAAAGTCATACTCTGTGATTGAGGGTCCATTGGGGCTATACTTAACAGAGCTCAAAAACTGCAGTGCCAGGGATCCAACTTGAGCCTTGAGTATGCAAGACATGTGTTAAAACCTTTTGAACAATCGACCTGGCCCTCATTTACATTAAAGCCATTCTAGTGAGTGTAAACATGGTATTTGTATTTGCCAGTTACTAATAACTTTAAGAATATTTTATGCTTATTGTCATATTTTCTATGACTGTATAAGTATAAACTGTCCAAATACTCAAATCTCATTGTGTGATTTTTACCTAAACTGCTTTCATTCTATATACTGATGGTATGAAAAGAGTCATAATTAGCTTTATTCTTTTCATTTTTCCCAGCTCTTATCTCTTCAGAAAGTATTCTTTTTTATTCCTTTGGTTTTTGGGCCAGCCCCAATTGTGACCAAGGTTTATTCCTGGCTCTACACTGAGAAATTGCTTTGGCAGGCTCAGAGGAACACAGAGTGCTGAGAATCAGACTCAGGCCAGCCACCTGCAAGTTGTACTATCTCTCTGGCCTCCAGATAGCATTCTTTTTTTTTCTCTTCCTAACTTTAAATTTTTTATTTTATATAATTTTCAAGCTATCTTTTTTATTTTGGGGGGGGGGTCACACCCGGCAGGGGTTACTCCTAGCTCTATGCTCAGAAATTGCTCCTGGCAGGCTCAGGGGACCATATGGGATGCCAGGATTTGAACCACCATCCTTCTGCATGCAAGGCAAACGCCCTATGTCTATGCTATCTCTTCGGCCCTCAAGCTATCTTTTTAAAGATTAGTCCTTTTGCTTTTTGTTTGGTTTTGGTTTTGGTTTTGGTTTTTTTTTTTTGTTTGTTTCGGGGTCACACCCGGCAGTGCTCAGTGGTTACTTCTGGCTCTATGCTCAGAAATTTCTCCTGGCAGGCTTGGAGGACCATATGGGATGCCAGAATTGTTTTAAACTACCGACCTTCTGCATGCAAGGCAAATGCCCTTCCTCCATGTTATCTCTCCGCCCCCCCTAAGGATTATTATGAAATATTTTATGTACATGTTTGTAGCTAATATAAACAAGATCTTTTTTATAGTTTTGTTTTTTGTGATCATATAGAAAAAGTTAATTTGTATGTAGCAAAATAATTTTCTCATATTTTAAGATTTGCGATTCTAATTATAATCATATCACATGTCTTGTTCAAACATGTCATCTTTACTTCTACTTTTTTGTTGCTTTATCTAAATTAACAAATCCCAAGCAGGATGATTTTCTTTCTCAATATATATTTGTCGTCTAGAAACAGGTTTTATTGTCAAAACTATTAGAATGTACTTTCTAGAAGGTAAAGGTCAGGGATGCTTCTAGAGATTTTTCAATACAGTGAAAAATATTCTAGAAGAAAAAGTCCTTTAGCTTCGACTATTATTAGTTCTAAGGCTAAAACTGCTGCTTGAGAGCTTCCAGGAAAATGCTGTTGAGGATAATGAATCTTGCCTTCATTTTTTGTTTTGTTTTGCTTTGTTTTGGGGCCACTCCAAGCTCTGCACTCAGAAATCACTACCCACTCTTGGCAATCCTTTATATAACCTGGCTTGTGACCCCTGGTTGAGTCCCTAAATGTTAGGGTTCAGGAAAAGGCCACACAATTGAAGCTTTATTCTGCCTACCAACAAGCTACAAACTGATCAATCAGGGCCACCTCCCACAGGAAGTAGCCCCATCCAAGGGTCACAAATCAGGCATAAAGGGCTAGAAGCAGGAAATCTTGACTTTTAATTTGATTGTTGTCTAGGGTGTTTCTATGGTGTTTCGTGGTGTCTTTTTATGGCTAGATATCTAGGGTGGTATACAGTGGTTTATAGGACCTTGGGGTCTGCATCACTATTACTGGGATAGAAACTTAGGCCTTACATGGAACTTAACTTTGTTAGTCTTAAATGGACACCTAACTTTAGGTTGATAAAATGAAGTCCTTTCTGATCCAGGCTTCACAATATCCCCCGCCCCCTTTTTAAAGTCCATTGTGAGGCCCAGAGAGATAGTATATCAGGCAAGGTACTTGCTTTGTTTGTGACCCTGATTCAATCCTCTTTACCCTATATGGTCCTCTGAGTATTATCAGGAGTGATCCCTGAGCACAGAGCCAGAAGTAAACTCTGAGTACTGCTATCTATAGCTCAAAACCCAAGCCAAAATTGCACTGTATAGTTAACTATTTCCTAGGTGTAAATCCTTCTCTAGCTGAATTATTAAAACAACATCTAACACACTGTTAGCTAATATGAGTCAGGCCACATTGAATCTGCATGTAGAATTCCATGTCTTTATATTTTGCTATTAAGACAATGATATAGAATGTTGGACTTAAAAATGCATAGCAATATAGCAGCAAATGATCACAGACAACACAGTGACAAGACTGACTCATAAAATGTGTGTGCATGTGTTTGTATGGGAGGGTCTTTGGAATCTTTTGCAAGGGTCATGTGTACACTGAATGATAGGGTGTGGTGTTAGAATTATGTACACAGGAAATTAACATTAAAATATAATTCAATATCAATAAAATTGATTTATGGAAAAACTTTAAAATGATATTGTTTGGGTCCGGCGAGATGGCGCTAGAGGTAAGGTGTCTGCCTTGCAAGTGCTAGCCAAGGAAAGGACCATGGTTTGATCCCCTGGTGTCCCATATGGTCCCCCCAAGCCAGGGACAATTTCTGAGCGCTTAGCCAGGAGTAACCCCTGAGCATCTAACGGGTGTGGCCCGAAAAACCAAAAAAAAAAAAAAAAAAAAAAAAAAAAGATATTGTTCACAGTAAAGGTTTTCTTTGTTGCTAAAAGCTTCTGAGAATTTAATATTTATGTCTGGATATAGACCTATTAGTCTTCACCTTAGCATATTGGAGATATTTTTTCATTTTTCTCTTTGCATCTAATATTGATGAAAATGTTTGAGTTAATTTTCTGTTTAGTAGAGAAATTTTCATTCTTGTTACTCTAAAATTTTAGAGTATCTTTTTTTCCTTTTTGTTTTTTTTTGGGGGTCACACCCGGCAGTGCTCAGGGGTTACTCCTGGCAGGCATGGGGGACCATATGGGATGCCAGGATTTGAACCAATGACCTTCTGCATGAAAGGCAAATGCCTTACCTCCATTCTCTCTCTGGCCTCAGAGTATCTTTTTTTCATCCCAGACTTCTAGATCTTTTTTTTTTTTTTGCCAGAGCACTGTATCCTAACTTTTAAAATAGCATTTCTTCATTCCTTTGGCTATTCTCAGTTTACCTGTTTGAGTAGCTGTGCTTATTTGAACACTTCAGCTCATACATAAAATCGAATTGAAATTAATTTTTCTGTGGCTAAATTTTTTTTTTTAGGGTGAGTTGTGCCACACCCAGTGATGCTCCGGGGTTATTTCTGGCTCTGCACTCTGAAATCACTCCTGGCTTGGGAGACCATATGGGATGCCAGGGGATTGAACCGTGGTCTTTCTAGGTCAGCCACATGCAAGGCAAATGCCTACTGCTGTGCCATCGCTCTGGCCCAATTACTTGTTCTTATCCCAAACAAGCTAGGTCTGGTTAAATTTCTTGTTATTGAGGTATCCAGTGGTAGAAGTTTGTAAATATTTGAGACCCTGAGTTCAATCCCAGTACAACACACACACACACACACACACACACACACACACAAAGATTCTGTTTCAATGCCATTTATTGTCCTACTTTCTCATCTTTCAGTGAGTCACCCTTTTCTTAACAAATTTAGTTTTGCATTTTATTTACAAGACTTACTGATTTGTAAACATAAAATTTGTGTGAATTGTGGGGAGTGAGGAGGGCAGTATTAGTGAGACCTTAATTTTTATTACTAATTTTTACTAGATCCACTTGGGTGGTTGAATTGATCAAATTATCTGCATCTCTCTAATCTTGGGGAAAGGTTGAGTTTTGTTGTCTGTTGTTATTTGTCTCAGGAAACTACTACTAAAACGAAATGACTGAACTCACCGTTCTTGCAAACCAATAGACACTTTTTACACATAATTATCATGCAAAACAGATTTATTCACATGCACAAATGATGAGATTAGGGCATTAGGTAATAAAGTAATCCAATAAAGAAGCACAAAATTCTTCAAAAGACTTTGGGACTTCCTACAAAGGACAGATTTGCATTTACTTCAGATGTTGAATCTTTCTCTTGTAGAGTTTAGGAGGCTTTTCAGAAGAGTCTTGCTTCGGAAGCTGTGCTGTTTCCTCATTTTCCTGGTTTTTTTCTACCGTCTTTTGATATGAAAGTTGATAATTCAGATGTCTTAAATTCTTCAGTTGCTTAATAAAGAATATTCCCAGGAACTTTGTGAGCTACAGAAAAAAATTGTATGTGCATACACACACAGAGAGACAGACTTAAGTTAAAAGTCTTCATTTACAAGGTAAAGCATCCCAGATGGTACTATGAGTCTCAACCACTGCATGTGTCCCCAAAATTAAAAAAAAAAATCAATGATCTCAAGTCCCATCCCAGACCAAATCAATCAGAATATGCATTTTAAGAAGAGACAAGCCGGGGCCGGGCGGTGGCGCTAAAAGTAAGGTGCCTGCCTTGCCTGCGCTAGCCTTGGACGGACCGCGGTTCGATCCCCCGGTGTCCCATATGGTCCCCCAAGCCAGGAGCAACTTCTGAGCACATAGCCAGGAGTAACCCCTGAGCATTACCGGGTGTGGCCCAAAAATCAAAAAAAAAAAAAAAAAAAAAAAAGAAGAGACAAGCCATATGAAGGCATATTGATGTTCAAAAAGTGCACTAAGGCATTCAAAACACCAGTTGGATACTTTTCAAAAGGCACATTTATAGAACATCTTATGAATACAAATTTATTTAACTAATAAACTAAAATTGAGGGGCTGGTGAGGTGGCGCTAGAGGTAAGGTGTCTGCCTTGCAAGTGCTAGTGTAGGACGAACCGCAGTTCGATCCCCATGTCCCATATGGTCCCCCCAAGCCAGGGGCAATTTCTGAGCGCTTAGCCAGGAGTAACCCCTGAGCATCAAATGGGTGTGGCCCAAAAACAAAAACAAACAAACAAAAAAGAAACAAAAAATTGCAAGGGTTTTCTATCTTGTTTATTTTAGGGAAACAAACATTTTCTGCCCCCAAAATTTAGATGGAAAGTCAGGCATTTCAAAGTATCTTAAAAATAACTAAACATTGCAAACAACAATTGCCACTCTAACACCATTTTTACTGTGCTCCTTTGACTCTAATCCTTAAAAAGAACCCACTTAAAATTTGAGGTTAACTTAAGCTAATATGCATGTACATGGAAATGTAAAAAAATACTATGCCTGTAATGTTTAAGGAGTTACGTAAGTTTTATGGCTTTAGATTGCCTTCTGTGCTGCTAAGAAATATTATAATGTGTTACAATCTGGAGACTTGAGGGATAAAGTAATTGTACATAGATTCTGTCTAATTTATCTTGGTTGAAATTTCAAAGTTAAGATATCAGCAAGGGGACTTCTGAGAATTATGTTATGGGTGATTGTCCTTCCACTGTAACTTTACCTTGTCCTCTTTCTTTGCATCTTTGTTCTCATAATTAAAAAAATTTTAAAAAAAATACCTAAACATTAAGATACTATATGACCTTATGAACATCCCCAGGTACAACCTGAAGGGTCCACAACCCTCTCAGAGAGCAATGAGTAATTCCCAGCACCACAGACCTGAGTAGCTCCATATACTAGGCCCTAACATTGAATTACTATCCTGGCTAGTTCAGAATCAGTGTGTGGGTAGGAAGTCCCTGAATGTCTTGAGTAAAAGACATTGGAAGACCAGACCTACCTCCCCCTAAAAAAAAATTGAAAAGAGCTACCATATGAGCCAGTTATTCCACTGCTCAGCAACTACTCTAAGAGCAGAATCTATTCCAGAATATAAATTTTAAAAAACTATATGCACTCCTATGTTCATTGCAGCACTATTTATATTAGTCAAGATCTGAAAAGAACTCAAATGTCAGAGAATAGATTATTACATTTAAAAAAATGGTGCCATATAATGGCATACTATCAAGTCTAAGAAAAGATAAAATCCTAAAGTTTGCTACAACTGGGTGGAAGTGAAAGAGAATGTGCTTGCTGAATGAAGTGAGTCAAACAGAGGACAAATACTGAATGATTTCACTTATATGTGGTCTAAAGAAATAGCTAATACACAATCTGATAACACATACAGAATTAAGTCTGCTAATTATATGTGGGGTGAGAGGACAGGACAGTGGAGTAGAAATGCTGGTTCTTTGATGGCACATGTAGTATAGCAACATATCCCTGAAACATTAATATTAACACTGCTACAACTTTAAACAATTACTTGGGAAATAAAATAAATCTGATGTTTGTGCCTATTCAGTAAGTCTTTAACTTTTGTACTATGTTATTTCCTTCATTTTGACTTTTCGAGAAGCCAGAGTTTTGATGACATAAAAAGCTAGCACAACATGGAGACTTTTAGCCAGTAAGACTTCAAAAATGTCTAAGATAATACATAGGTTGCCATTAACTTGCAGGCATAGTCCAGGTGGTAGTTCTCAAGAAGTGAGGACCCTAGCCAAAAGCAGACTTGAAAACATATTAAAAGTGTAAGTTCTTGGATGTCACATAAAATCAATTCAGTAAGAAACTCTAGGGGTAGGGCCAGAACAATAGCACAGAAAGTAGGGAGTTTGCCTTACACATGGCCAACCCAAGTTTGATCCCTAACATCTGTGTAGTCCCCTGAGTTTGCCAGGAGAGATTTTTGAGTGCAGAACTAGGAGTAATCTCTGAGCACCACAGAGTATGGACCCAAAACAATCAAAAACTCTATGGGTTAGGACCCCAAACTATTTTTTCAAATAATACTCCCAAATAATTCTAGACCAGATATTTCTAGTCTAGAGAGTTATAAACCACACTAACCCCGACCCAAAGCTCTTGTGTTTCATTATCCCTAAAGTGTTATTCCTGGAAATTCTTCAGGCTGTGTTAAGTTATATTCTTTTCCAGGGTAACCTTTCTTTCCAGGTTCTCTTCCCAGAAAGAAATTTATGTACTTTCTTGGGAGAAGTAAAATCTCATGTTAGATGATCTACTACCCTGAACCCTTATCCCCCAAACAAGTTGAGATCTAGAAGTGAAAGAGAACTCTGTTTTCACCACAGTTAACCACTTACATCAGCTTCACCATTTTTCTGAGCCAAGTCTTGGAGATCTTTCAGAAGTGACTCTAACTCTTTCTCTAAGTCCACAATGGTCTGTATAGCTTGTGAGCCAGTTCCCCAGTTGCTGATATCTGGTCTCTGCGAAGAACAAAAAGAATCATTTTCCTACCTTAGACACTTTGTTGTTACATAGGATTACCATATATATATATATATATATATATATATATATATATATATATATATATATATATATATATATATATATATATATAAATCTTTATTTAACCCTATGTCCTTTGATGCTACACTTTGTTATATTTTGTTGTTATACGTTGTCCTAACACTTTGTTATCCAGGGTAGGATCATACCTAGTTTTGCAGGTCAACTGTTTCCAAAAACTTAAGAATAGAAATTAGGGGCCCCGGAGAGATAGCACAGCGGTATTTGCCTTGCAAGCAGCCGATCCAGGACCAAAGGTGGTTGGTTCGAATCCCGGTGTCCCATATGGTCCCCTGTGCCTGCCAGGAGCTATTTCTGAGCAGACAGCCAGGAGTAACCCCTGAGCACCACCAGGTGTGACCCAAAAACCAAAACAAAACAAAAAACCAAAAAACAAAAACAAAAAAAAGAATAGAAATTAGGAGAAACTCTTAACTTAAATGCTGTCTTCCTTTTTAACTAGTATTGATTGAAACCATGGCATTATGAGTTATAAAGTAACTCAGGTGATTTAAATATGCCGTAAAATGTAGGTATGATTAACACAGCTGTATATAATTTCTCAGTTTAGGAATTTTATGTTGTGGTATTTTATTTAACTTAATAGTGCAGCACACAAAACAGTATATTTAATCTCTGATGTAATTTTGTATAGTTTAGAAAGATGTAACATATTTGTTTTAGTATGTATATATACCTGTAGTGTATAGGAACCTTTTCAGATAAATAGGATGTCTTTGGATGTAATTAATACCCACAATTAACATTCAGATAGTTACTTTGTAATTTATATTTAAGATAGTTTTATTATATAGAAGAGCAATTTTCATTTAGTTTTGGGTCACACCACGTGGAGATTTGAGGTTAATCCTGGCTCTGCACTTAAAAGTCATTCTTGGTGGACCGGAGAAATAGCCTGGAGGTAAGGCATTTGCCTTTCATGCAGAAGGTCCGTGTTTCGAATCCCGGCATCCCATATGGTTCCCTGAGCCTGCCAGGAGTGATTTCTGAGCATAGAGCCAGGAGTAACCTCTGAGCGCTGCCAGTTGTGACCCAAAACACAAACAAACAAAAAAGTCACTCTTGGTGGGCTTGGGGGAATGATACAGAGTGTGGGAATCAAGCCAGGGTCAGCCCATGCAAGGCAAGGGCCCTATCTTCTGTACATCTTTCCAGCTTCAAATAGCAGACATATTAAGTGCTTGAATCTGCAGCTGAATTAGACTAGAGATCTGATATAGGTTGCTAATAGCACTCAGAAAATATTAGTTGAACAGTACTTCTAACTAATATGGAGTTACGTTTATCTGGAGAGCTTTTAATATGCAAGTACTTGTGCTGAAAAATATTACAGGTGTAAATTGCCTTGCAAACTGAACAGCCTTGGTTTGATGCTCCTAGCACCTCCAGGAGTGACCTCTGAGCACAACACCAGGAATAGCCATTAAGTACCACCAAATAGGGCACAATAGCCCTGTGTTTTCTCCATTCCGCCCCCCTCCCTAGGAGATAAAGCTCCTTTAAAAAGACACAGCCTTTGTGTTGGAGCTATAGGACAGCGGGTAGATGGTTTGCCTTCACTTGGCTGATCCAAGTTCTATTCTCGGTACACCAAAGGCCCCGTGAGCACTATCAGTCATAAAGCCCGAGTGTAGAGCCAGAAGAGAACCCTGAGCACAGTTGCCCCCTAAAAAACTCCATAAGACATAACCTGTTCCATCTAGGGTAATTAATATTTGTATTTCTAATGATTTCCCAGTTGATGCTGGTACTGCTACTCTAGAAACCACAGTTCGGCTCATTGAAAGTGAGCAAATAAGCAGTAAACTACCAAAATTTTCTCAGTTATAAAGAGGCTTTAAAGGAGACACACTTGCTTGACTTCAAAGAATTTTTCTATAAGCCTTTGGAGAAACAAGATAAGCAATATCTAATACAATAGCTTCTTAGATTTGATTAAGACCCCTTTGAGATCAACAAAGTTCCAGTTACCTGAAGTACTGGGAGGGAGACTTCAGCTTCATGACATTTTAGGTATTGTAGGAACTGCCTTGCATGTTCCTTCTTTACCACAACTTGGTCTTCAAAGAATGGAATAAAAAAAGGTAATTTTTTATCAGCAGCATAATAAAAGGCCTAAGATAAGGGTAAGAACGGGAAGAGACTGTAGTTAAAAAAGCTGACTTTTAAGACAGAAAATCTCACAGAAACTCACTTTTTTGTCTTTATGGCTGTCCAGAAAAATTATCTTCAGTCAGTTTGATGTCCTGGAATTTTTCTTTGATTTGTAGAATGACCTATTATTTTAACATAAGCTCTCTCAAAGATCTACCACCTACATTCTAACACTCAGGCTTGTTTGTTTACTTTTAACCACTGTGATCCCAAGATATTTGTGACTACATGCTAGTACCTATATCCACTATGGTATTGAAACCAAAAGTAGCATGAAAATTAATCTATTATCAACTATCACACATCAACATTAATACTATAGTTACATGTAATTATACAATTATCCAGTCTTCTAATTTTGGAACTCTGTCCACTGGAAAGAATTGGTCCTCCCTATGCAAACCCATGGTTTGCATCTCAGCTCTGTATTTGAATCACAGAGCAGCAACAAAATCCTAGCCACAGAGTTACTTCTTCACTTAGTTTCAACCACAAATATGGCAATAATAATCATCTATTAGGAGAAAGAAGATAGTTTATTAAATCTAGTTCAAACATCTGTCAGGAGCTTACAAAGATATACTAACCATTGATGAATAGGCATCACTGACATTCAGCTCAAAAGATATTAGATGATTAATAGCAAGTCTGCTCTCCTCAGATAAGAAGCTGTTTGATGCCATGTTGGATTTAAATTAAGCATGGCATTAAGTAAAGGGCTTATTAAATACTTCAAGGAGTCGAACCAGCCCAATTCTATTCAGCTGAAAACTAGATTCTAGATTCCCTGCAGCTGAGAATCTAAAACTACATCAAATGAGAACACTGTTTCTACATTAAAGAACTAATGTGACCAGGAAAAAAAAATGAGAAGACAACAGTTAATTCTGCTAACAATCTCGGAAGTCAATGTTTAGGGTTCTCTCATTTTCCCTTTGTGGTTTCAGAATGCTCTTTCCATTTCTGTTTTCTTACCCACCTTCCAAGATCAATTTCAGGTCCCAATTTATTAGTGAAATCTGCTTTAATTACCTTTGCTAAATATCCTTTTTGGTGTTTACAATTCCTACCCTTTTCTGTTTTAAAATCAGTATATGTGTTGAGATTCTTTTGGAAAATGCCCCGTGTAAGTAAAAATTGAATTTTAGTCTTCTTAGATTTCCCCAAGGGAAATAATATGATATGACTTAAATAGGTCTTGACAAAATAAAAACACTACAGGTAATACATTTGTTGCTAAATTCTAGGCTTAGTAACTGTTATTTGAAATTCACTATTGAAGAGATAAGTGTTGGTGTAGAGAAATTTTGGAGCTGGAGATACAGCAGGTAGAGAGTTTGTTTGCCTTATATATGGCCAACCAAAGTTCCATCCCTGGCAACCCATAAAGTCCCCCAAACTCCAGCATCATGAATGAATCCCTGAGCACTGTTGGATGTTGCCCCCCTCCCCCAAAAAAAAACAAACCAAAAAAGAAAATCAAGTTTATGTTAGTAATCTGAGAAAATGGTGGGGGTGAAAACAGAAAAGAGTAAAGAGTCCAAGGAGGAGAAGACTACCAGTGACATGAGTGTTTCAATGGTGCCAGTGGTTTGATAAATCACTAGGGCATATCAGGACACACTGGGGGAATGCTCTGAGACCTCCAGGCCTACAGCCAGCAATGCTGACGGGCCTATGGTGCCAGGATGGAACTCAAATGTTCCCTATGCTAAGTATATTTTCTGCTACTTGGCCCCTGCCAACCTGTTTGCTATAAACTTAAGATAATATAGTTGTATAGTACCTGCCTTTGTGGTCTATAGCACATACTAAGGGGTCAGATGTTTCTGTTATTTTCCCAGAAGCCATGATTGACTTCCTGCTTTCACATTAAACATACAATGCACAGGATATTTTTAGATTAGGAGACAATGCTAAAACCAAAGGAAAGTGAATGGTGATTAGAAGGTTCAATAAAAATACAATGAAGTCTACTGATTAATAATTGACTCACAGGATTATAGGCAATAATGGTGTCTCCAAACTAGAGTCTGCATCAGAAACTTTTGGCTTCATCCTGTCTACTAAAAGTTCCTACCACTTCAGCATACACCTTCTTTATTTGCCTCATTTTAAGGCTGAGATGGTCTTACTTATTTTGACACCCACAACACTGGAGAGAGAATGTTTGGAAAGCAATAGGTACAGAATAAACACTCAGTAAAAATAAATTTAGACATGCAGTCTGTACTTTTCCCATAAATCTGGTAAATTTTTAGTTTCACCTAAAGCCATGTCTCATTGAAGTGTCATTTCACCAAAAATCTAACCTAATAAGGAGTGAGGGAGATCCTCCTAAGAGAAGAATTCATATATTCCAAATCTGGATCCAGAGAGATAGTACAGCAAATAAGTCACTTGCCCTGCAAGCTGAAAAGTGGGATTCAATCCCCAGCACTTCAAATGTGAGCACAGAATCAGGAGTGAACACAGAATCAGGAGTAAGCACTGAGAACCACTGGGTATGGCTCCAGAACAACAACAAAAAAAAACCCCAAATATTTTAAGTCTGATGCCCTGGCAGAAATAAGATCATCAGCGTTAAGGGATCTTTTAAAAATGTCCATAATTTATCAACTTTGTTTTCTAACCTAACAATGCCTATATCCCTAATCAAATTCAATCCTTAATCCCAAGAATGTGTCAATACTCTGAAAACTATCATATTTTTTATATCATAAGATGCATTTTTTTCCACCCAACAGCTAGGGGAAAATGTCTGTGTGACTTATGGAGTGAATGCTGTCTGAAGCTGAAAACGAGAAGAGTACTTGAAACTTAAACTCTCTCCAATTGTTAATGACAGTCATAATGATTCTTAATGTCATATTGACTGCTGTTCACTTAACATGGTTGAGATATTATTCTGTTATAGTTTGTTAAATATTTTAGTACACCATTTGCTTTAGAATTTTTTTTTTGTTTCCTCGTCTAAAAACTATATGCGCCTTCTGGTCAGGTGCTTCTTATAGAGTAAAAAAAAAAAACAAAAAAAAAAAACAAAAAAAAAACGGTATATGTAAAGGAATCACCTGGGACATAAACTGCAGATTGTCATTCAGGGGTTCTGCATTTCTTTTTTTTTTATTTTTTGGGGTCCTGCATTTTTAACGATTGTGCCTAATGCAAGGCTAGGGCCACATTTTGAACAGCAAGAGTTTAAATTCGTTGCTAAATATTATTTGTGTAAAAATAAAAAAAGTAAGACGTATGACAAAATACTACTGCTGGAAATCAGTAGAAGAGGGCATTCTATATTGCGTCTCCATATCCTCTGGTACTGTTTGGATATATTAGAGCTCCCAGAGCTGACAGACCAGCATCTAAAAGGTGTCAACTCTTGAGTACTTGGCAATATTTATGTAATGTACGGGGTTTAGAGCAAAAGAAGAAAAAACAGTATGATTGCTGATTAGATAAATAACTGGTGGTTTTGTTTATGGTATGTCAAAACTTACATAAGTTCTCAGGAAACTTTGAGGAAAAGTTTGAAGATAAAATCATTTGTGATGAGCTGTGGACCAGTGCCTGGTGGGTACAAGTTTCTTGGATGAGGAGCATTTTGTGAAAACACCTTAACTCACAGTAAGTACTTTTTGCTCTAGGAGCCTCCCCTTTCTTTCCTAATCCTATACCAGCTACTTCTGATGCTATTTCCAACAGGTCAGAGAAACAACTGGAGATCAGTCAATTAGTTGTATGTAGAGAGATCAGGGAAGGCAAAACTGATAATGTAATTTGGGGTAATGCTCAAGAAACTAGCTACCCCTCCATCTAGGCCTCTGTATGGCTTGAGGAAATTCTGCAAGCACTCCAGGAGTGGGAATAAATGTCTACTTTTATTCAGGTATAAAAATTCATCGTTGTACCGGAGTGATGCCACTTCTCTCTGCTCTTCCTCTGAAACAAAGTGTGTTGTGAAAGAGAAATTCTGATCTAGAATGTCCTCCATCACTTTGCAAGAACTCCAAAGCCAGTATTAGTTTCTGAAGCAGAAACCATCCTGTTCAGATCGGATTTAACTAGTGAACAAAACAAAGGCTGAATCTTATGTTATAGCAATGTGGATGACTCTTCCTTCCCATCCCTTGACACACCCATGGCTTCTGGAGACCAGCTGGATGCTTTGTTCATGTGCCATGCTTTCTTTGTGTTCTGTATATATGCGATTTAGTGGGTTTGTCTATAATCCTGAATGTTTGTGGAGGGTTTACTTTTCATCTCTTTCTCTCTCTTTAAAAAAAAAACAACAAGTTTTTATTTAGAAATTCTGTAGAAGGGAGGAAAGAGAAAGAGAGATTAATGTATTCAAGAGAGAAAGCTGACCTCCAAAGGCAGATAACTCCAGTAAACATCCCAGTATTAAAGTATAAAAGACATGAAAGTTCACATCTCAGGAGGGGAGAAACAGGTATCATCTACCCAGGCAACACATGCGCCTCATTTGTTTCTCTTAACTTCATGTGTTGTATTTAGTTTCTGTCTTTTTCATTATGAAAAGGAAGCTGGAAGTTGGAAATATTATTAGTGCACTTTATTTTATCACAAAAAGCCAGTTAAACTAGCACCTTTGACTTCCATCCAGTGAAGTTGGTCACAACATAGACAAGCACATGGAATGTTCAACCTTTGTCCATGCCTGGGCAGACACGAATGAGCTGACGGCTGGTCATTATTAATTCAATATAATATCACCCCAATCCCACCTGACTCTATAAATATGTGAGTTATTGTTTACATTACATTGACAAAAACATTAAGGACAGATTTTATAAGCACATCATTCAATGGGCACACTAAGAATAGTAACTGGGCTTTTTCACGTAGCCAATTAGCTACCACTCTTAAGGTATAAAGTCATGATAATTTTCTATTTTATTTTTGTCTACATTGACCTCTATATTTAAAAGACCCTAAGCTATTTTATTCTGTCCTTGCCTGGTTCATGTTTGCTAGTCTGTCATTTATTCTTTTCTCTCCTGAGTGCTTATTTGCTGCCCCCATTCTATTTTAAAAGACCTAAACTGCTTTTCCCCAGGAAATTCTCCAACCTTGAAATATTTTGATTAAAGACATAACTTCCTACATCCTGACAGTGATTCTAAGCTCCAAGAGTTCAATGCTAAAAACTAAAAGCTAAAACTCTTAGTGTACATGGATTCTTTCCTTGTGTTTTATGGTGAGTAAACTTTGGATCTCTTAGATAAAAAAAAAAAAAAAACTGACTTGGTTGAATGACAGTTGGAAAATAAAAATTTGAAGAGCTTATCTAAATTTCTGATTGTTAAAAATTAAAAGGGTGGGAAAGATAGGAAAAGAAATATTGTTTTAAGGCTGAAATAAATGGATATATTATTAACTGACTTATATGTGTGTGTGTGTGTGTGTGTGTGTGTGTGTGTTTTGGTTTTGGGGCCACACTCGGAGATGCTCAGGGGTTATCCTGGCTCTGTGCTCAGAAATTGCTCCAGACTTGGGGAACTATATGGGATGCTAGGTGATCAAACCTCGGTCTGTCTTAGGTCAGTATGGGCAAGGCAATTGCCCTACCTCTTGTGCCACCTCTCCAGCCCCATAATTACCTACATTTGATCCCCTGGCACTGTGTTTGGTCCCCCAAGTCTCACCAATCGTAATTCCAAAAGTACAGAGTCATATATAAGCTTTGAGCGCAGTTGGTTGTAGCCTCCAAACTAAAGATAATGTTGCAATATCACGGGCTACAAAATCTTTTATTTACTTATTTTTGGTTTTTTGGTCACACACAGCTCTGCACTCAGAAGTCACTCCTGGCAGGCTCGGGGGACCATATGAAATGCCCGGATTCGAACTAGGGTCTGTCCTATATTGGCCGCGTGCAAGGCAAATGCCTTATTACTGTGCTATGGCTCCAGCACCCTACAAAATCATTTTTAAAGACCTGTGATCATATACCTCTGACTATAACAATATAAAAATGCACCTAATGGTTTAGTAGCTACAAAGGACTCTCTTGAGTTTCAAACACCATACTAAGTTTAAAACTAATAAAAATAAAATAAAATGAAATTATTAGGGGCTAGAAAATATAAAGTAATATAAGAGAACTCAATCTCTCTTCTATGTCTGCCTTTGTCTGAAATCTGTATTTTTGTGGTATTTAGGAAGGAATATCATGAGATAAAATTATAGATATTTTTTACTCTTAGTTAACAATTACTGGGTTTGAACTTATATGTGCTTGTTTCACATGTGGTCTATTAGAGTTTGGTCTCCAAAACCCATGTGTTACCCTGACCCTACCAGGAATGATCCCTAAGTGCTGTTCCAAGAGTAAGCCCCTAAGCACAACCAGGTGTGACCCCCCAAAAAAATATCCCCAAAAAACAAAAATAAAATTAACAAAACAAAACAACAAAAAAGAAAACAAAAGGAATAGATATAATGATTATAGTATAGTATACTATATGCTACAATCAAGGTTCAAGGTTCAACCAGGAATTAAGCTCTTTACCTTAAATTATTCTTTTTTTATTTTTGGTTTTTGGGCCACACCTGGCAGCACTCAGGGGTCATGCCTGGCTCTGTGCTCAGAAGTAGCTCCTAGCAGGCTCTGGGGGAGGCCAGGGATCGAACCTGAGTTTGTCCCGGGTCAGCAGCATGCAAGGCAAAAGCCATACTGCCTTGCTATCACTCCAGCCCCTCTTTGCTTTAATTTAAATTTAAAAATTAAACTTAAATTAAAAAAATTTTTGTTCTTTCTCAAAAATAAATAGATGTAGAGCTTATATTAAAAGTTAAAATTAGAGGCCGGAGAGATAGCAGGAGGTAAGGTGTTTACCTTGCATGCAGAAGGACAGTGGTTTAAATCCCAGCATCCCATATGGTCCCCCGAGCCTACCAGGAGCAATTTCTGAGCGCAGAGCCAGGAGTAACCCCTGAGCACTGCTGGGTGAGACCCAAAAAAAAAAAAAGAAAAACACAACAAAAACAAAAAAGTTAAAATCAAAGTTTAACTAGGAATTAGTCTATCCTGGCCAAACAAATGAAGGTATGATTTCAGAACCATGCGGGAGAACCCCTTTAAAGGAGAGATATGGAATATGGAACTATTAAAATTAATCAAAGAAAATTCTTGTATTTTTACAAGCACAGGTAGTTAAAATATTTTCTTTCTATAAATCCAAATTTGGGGTTATAGACACCTAACAGTGCTCCAGAAACCACAGAGCCCCACCAGCAATTCTCAGTGAACTGTATTTTGGATTCAATACAAGGCCCTGAGGATGCAATATTGCTGGGATCTGTGGTACCAGAGATATGCAGGCCACCCCAATGGTTATGGGGCCTCCTGGGACTTCACCCAGTGATGCCAGGAGATCATGTGGTGCCAGAAGGAGGTTAGGAGGATGCTAGACCTGCTTTTACTATATCTCCCCATCTCAGATATCTGAAAAGTTAATGAAACTGTTACAGAAACGATGTTACAGGTCAGTGGTAGAGCGTTTGCCTTGCACGCAACTGACCCAGGATGGACAGAGGTTCGATCCCTGGTATCCCATAAAGTCCCCCAAGCCAGGATTGATTTCTGAGCACATAGCCAGGAGTAACCCTGGGTGTCACCAGGTGTGGCCCAAGAGAAAAAAAAAAAACAAAGTTACAGATGCAAACACTTGAGTGATTAGAGGAAGAATCAGCTTTAATTACACATAAATATTTAACTTAACTAATGCTAAAATAGGTTGGATCACAACTCAGTTCATACAGAGTTTATATAAATTAGACACAGGATACATTGATTCTATGGGAACAGTTTTCTCATCTGACACACACAATCATTGTTAACATAGATAGGTAATAACAGTGATTAATGTATTGTTTTAACTTCCACATAGACAGTTACTAATCATTCCTGTGATCCTGTTCTATTCCTGCTCAAGCAACCAGATCAGTGTGGCTCTTTTGCTCTGTTCTGATCATAGCTTGGAATTTATGTTCTATTCATCTTTGCCCAGCTCCTAGAATGAGTCACTCAGAGGTCCCGCCTCTAGTTTCCTGCTTTTGTTCTTAAATTTCTCACTACAAAACTGAGACATCTTTTTGTGTCTGAATGTATGTTTGCATATTTCCCCATTTTCACTTTCTTCTGGGTGGAATTATTAAAGTATCTGGTCCCAAGTGCTTATAGTTTGAGACAATTTGTGTGAATGGAAATTGTCTGAAACATAGGAGTTTATTTTGAAGCATGCAAATCTCAGAAGTCTCAGGAGTCATCAAATAGACTACAAGAATTTTATCCTGTCTAAATTTATTAATCAGAATTAATTCATGCAATCTTAAAAAGGGAATTAAATGAAACTCTCCTGGTGATACTCAGCTGAACTGGTGGCTCATTAGCATCTGAGAATGTGCTGTTGTTCGAGCCCCGTGGTGCTAGAGATCACCAGATTACACAATGGTTCTCAGGGACCTCTGGGGCCAAAACTATATATGCGTGGGGACCTCCAGAACTATATCCAGCAATACTCAGCAGACCATGTGGTTCTGGGGATTGAACCCAGGCCTGGCCTATGCAATTACACTTGCAATATTTTCCCAGTTCCATTTGTTAATATTTAAGTAAACCTCATCTTGATTTTAAAACTTAGAAGATCTAGGGGCCAGAGCAGTGGCACAGCCATAGAGCGTCTGCCTTGTACACAGCTGACCTAGGACGAACCTTAGTTGGATCCCCCAGCCTCCCATGTGGTCCCCCCAACCAGGAGTGAATTCTGAGTGCATAGCCAGGAGTAACCTCTGAGTGTCACCAGGTATAGCCCCAAACCAAAAAATAAATAAATAAAAATTAAAAAAAGACAAGATTTATTTGCAGTTTTGATCTTAGCAATCTAATTTAGTTTTGCATCCCATACAGCAGTGTTCAGAGGTTACTCCTGATTCTACTCTCAGGTATCACTCCTGGTGGATTGGGGGGACCATATGGGATATGACAGATTGAACTTGGATTAGTTGCATGCAAAAACACTTCTGCTGGTCCCTCTGCTACTTTGTTTATATGGATAATTGAGTTCGATTTCATGATAATCCGTGTATCTCAATTTCTTCCTTCTATGCATCAAATTCTGTGTTGTTTCCCAATTGACACCTTTGCATGTGGTTTTTTTTTTTTTTTTTTTTTTTTTTAATTTTGTACTGGGATTCACTCACTAGAAGTAACATGCAGCCATGGTGTGGAGTGAAGCAGCTGACCTCTTCTTTTGCTCAGTCTCTATCTCACTATTGTCTCATCATAGGATGGGTCCGTGCTCATGTTTCACCTAGTGGTGCTGGTTCTGCTTCTCTTTTTGTTCCTTAGCAACTTTCTTGCACAAAAACACTTAATAATAGTGAATTATATTATAAGAATATTATTAAGTTGAATTAAGCAGCAAGCGTTACAGATTTAATCCTAGTTCTACAAATGTATTACTATCTTATTTGGTTTTTGGACCAAGCCTGGCTACACTTATGGTTTGCGCCTTGCTCTGATTCAGAGATGACTCCTAGAGTGCTCAGAGGATCATATTGGGAGCTGGGGATTTAACCCAGGTTAGCTACTTGCAAAGCATGGGCCTTACCCTCATTACCATATTTTTGGTTCCCTAAATATATTTTTTAAAATCTCTCACATTTTGGACCTTATCATGTCTTATTTCAATCTGAGGTAATCTTATTCTTTAATTAAATTTTTATTTAAAGCATTGCGACTTACAAACATTACTCATAGTTAAGTTTTAGACATACAATATTTCAGCACCAGTCCCATCACCATTGTCACTCTCCCTCCACTAATTTTCCCAGAATCCACCACATACTACTACCACTACCATCATCATCACCATCATCACCATCCCCCTACCCTTGCCCACATCTGCCATCATAACAGGCATCTTTTTATTTATGATTGTTAAACTTTAGGTCTCATGATTTCATTGTTATTGATTTTGTGGCGTGGACATTTTATTCTATTCCTTCTTAGTACCAAAAATAGACCTGAGTTCCTTTGCCCCTGTTCTCTGTTATTTCCCATCTGTCTTTCTCCTTCTGCAGTCAATTTCTTTCATTCTCCTCAATATACTCTGTGGAAGAAGTCTTCTAGACAACTCCTACATAAACCTGCATTATTTCATGCAGTTATTATAAATACTACATTTAAATGATAAGTCCTTTACTTATCTTTCTTCTTCTGGCTTACTTCATTTAACATAAATCTTCCAGTTTCATCCATGTTGCAGCCAATTGCATGATTTCATAATTGCTTGTAGCTATATAATATTCCATTATATATATGTACCACATCTTTATGATCAAGTCATCTGTTGCTGGACTAGGTTAATTCCAAATCTTAACTATGTACTAAGAGCTGTGATTAATAGTGGTGTGCATAAGTCCCTTTGAATGTTCTTCTTTTCTGAGGATAGATACCCAAAAGGAGCTCCTTTGTGAAAAGTTAGTTGACCATATGCTTGGTATTTTGTCATTATATATTATATTCTGATCTACTGATCTGAAAATTTGCCTTTGTTCCATTTGTTTGATTACTAGCACTTTGTAAGAAACAAAGGCTAAACTAGAATAATGACAGTTAACACTGGTATAAAATAAAGCAAGCTAAATTGAGGAAATATTTATACTCATAACATCATATAGACTAGAGGATTAATATTGAGGATATACAAATACTCACAAAGATTAAAACCCAACATCTAAAACCTATTATAAATGAGGAGACAACTCTCTGAGGAAGATCAACAGATGAACAACAGGCACAAGGAAAAATTCTCATCCTTTTTTGTTACTAGTTAAATTCAATTTAAGATGACAATGAGATATCACCTTATACCAGTGAGGGTGACACATATAAAAATATTGTAACCAATTTTGTTAGCAGGGATATTGTAGAAAAGGAACTTTTATCTGCTCCTCGTGGGAATGTTGTCTGGCTAAATCCCTATGGAAAACAGGATAGAGCATTCTCAGTAAACACAGCTCCACAGATAAACAATAGATCAGAAACTTTACTGACTAAAAACTAGCTTAAAAGAAATCTGAAAGGTCCACATTAAGATAAGACAAACTCAATAGACACACCAAATTCCTACAGAAAGAAGACTCTTAATCTCATGACAATCATCTTTCTCAATGTCAGTGGACTAAATTACTAGTTAAAAGACAAAGAGTATAAAAATGTATCAAATAATTGAATTCATTTTACTGCCTGCAAGAAACACATCTGAAGTGTCAGAGCAAACATAGACTCAAAGTCAAATGTCGGAGGACCATCCTTCAAGCAAATAATTCCCTTAAAAAGGTTGGGGTGCTCTAAACAGTGCCATTACTATTGAGAAAATTAAAATGGTAATCAAAAGTCTTCCCAAAAACAAAAGCCCAGGCCAAGATGGGTTCACTTAATGAATTCTTTCAAACCTTTCAAGAGGAGCTACTACCAATACTTTTCAGGCTCTTTCATAAAATTGAAGAAATAGAAACACTTCCAAATAGTTTTTTTTTTTGTGAAGCTAACATCACCTTGATACTAAAAACAGAGAGATGCTGCCTAAAAAGAAAATACAGACCAATATCTTTGACAAGCACAGTGCAAAAATCCTCAACAAAATTCTTGCAAATAGGATCCTATACCTCATCAAGAGGATCGTTCACTATGATCAAGAAGGTTTCATCCCAAGAATGCAAGGATGGTTTAACATCCATAAATCCATCAACATAATACATAACATCAACAACAAGAAAAATAAAAATCACATAATTATATCAATAGATGCAGAGAAAGCATTTGATGAGGTCCAACACCCATTCTTTTTTTTTTTTTTTTTGGTTTTTTGGGCCACACCCGGTAACGCTCAGGTGTTACTCCTGGCTATGTGCTCAGAAGTTGCTCCTGGCTTGGGGGACCATATGGGACACCGGGGGATCGAACCGCGGTCTGTCCAAGGCTAGCGCAGGCAAGGCAGGCACCTTACCTTTAGCGCCACCGCCCGGCCCCCCAACACCCATTCTTGATAAAAAAAAAAAAAACTCTCAGCAAGATAGGAATGAAAGGAACCTTTCTCAGTCTAGTCAAGGCCATTTACCACAAGCCAATGGCAAATATCCTCAATGGAGAAAAACTAAAAGCCTTCTCTCTGAATTCTGGTACAATACAAGGTCGTCTCCTCTCACCACTCCTATTTAACATAGTACTGGAAGTACTTGCTATAGCAATTAGGCAAGAAAAAGATATCAAGGGAATCCAGATAGGAAAGGAAGAAGTCAAGCTCTCACTGTTTGCAGATGATATGATACTCTACTTAGAAAACCCTAAAGACTCTAAAAGCCAAAAAGCTTCTAGAAAAAATAGAATCATATAGCAAAATGGCAGGCTACAAAATTAACATGCAAAAATCAATGGCCTTCTTATACACCAATAATGAGACAGAAGAAATGGACATTTAAAAAAATGGACATTCACATTAGTTCCCCACAAACTCTTAATATCTTGAAGTCAGCTTAACTAAAGAGCTGAAAGACATATACAAAGAAAACTACAAAAGCCCGCTTCAAGAATTGAGAGGACACAAGGAAATAGAGACACATACCCTGCTCATGGATTAGCAGGGATTATCATTAAACCTAAATACTCAACCCAAAATCAAAGACAATGGAATCAAGAGACCCAAGCCACCACAAGCTCTACACAAAAGGAACCTTTACATCAGCAATCAAGGGGGCTATTTGGGATGCATGCTAGGAACAGAGGTAGTGGGTGGTGGTGGGAATTGTCCCAATTCACTGGCATTATGTACCTTAAACATAACTGTGAAAGACTTGTAATTCACATTGGCCTCAATAAAAGCTATTTAACATTTTTTTGGTGTTTAGATTTTAGAAAAAAAGAGACTGAACCAGAGCAATAGTATAGCAGGAAGATGTTTGCCTTGCTTGTAGCCAACCTGGGTTGATCTACATAATTACATATTGTTCCCAAGCCCTGCCATGACTGACCCTGGAGCACAGAGCTAAAATACTTTGAGAGCTGCAGTTGAAAAATGTGTTTCAGTGACACATGATTTGGGTTTAGTCCCCAGCATCACTAAAAACATATGAGCAAATTAAAAAAAAAAAAAACAACAAAAGCAAAACCTCTTTGAGGTAACATGTCTGCAGTGTACCCAGTACTGTTTAATAAACCTTAAATAATTATTTTCAGTCATAATCATTACTTTCTGGATTCATTTTTAAAAATTGATTGATTGTGGGGCTGGAGTTATAGCACAGTGGTGGGTGTTTGCCTTGCACACAGATGACCCAGGACAGAACGGGGTTTGATTCTCAGCATCCCCGAGCCTGCCAGAAACGATTTCTGAGTGCACAGCCAGGAGTAACCCCTGAGTGCTTCCAGGTGTGGCACCAAAACCAAAAATAAATGAATGAATAAATAAACAAACAAACAAAAATTGATGGATTGATTTTTGGTTTTGGGGTTACACTAGGTGGCGCTCAGATATGATTCCTGGCACTGCACCATATGGTATAGCAGGGATCAAACCTAGGTCATTGTACTACTTGCTGTGTTATCACTTTGGCTCCTCTCTTTTTATTTTTTTTTTAAGAAAAAATAAAGGCTAAATTGTTTATTTTTATTTTATTTCCTGGATACAGGAATTCATATTAGGATCTGAAAGTATGCAAGTATGTCTGAGCCTGTCCCCAGTTTCCCACCCACCACCTAGCCTGCTCCCTTGCAGGCACAAACATATTACCTTCATATGTAGTTTTTACAATACAAAAGCAAATTAAATTTTTAAAACTTAGATCAATAAGTGTTCATTTGAAATAATTGTATGTCTTATGGTGTTACTAAAGTCATTGTCTAAGTAAATATTTAGTGGCCTGTGATCTGTGCTAATTGAGCTTTGTATTACTGTTAAGTCTCACAGAGCTTGATGATCTTCAGTATAGCTTTCCCATCAAATTTGCTGTGGTTCTACTAGGCTGACACTGTTATGAAATTTTAGGGTATCCAGTATCTATTGATCGAGAACAATTTTTGATGACTTGGCAGTTTGGTAAGGTTTAGTTGTGAAGCTGAGCTGTTGCTACCAGAGGGTATTGGGTGTGGCTGTGAGCTGCTGTGCCTTCAGACAGAAAGGAAAGTTTGTCCCAACCCATTCTGAGAAAGCTCCATTATTTTTGTTATTAACTCCATACAGAATAAATCATTAGAGGGTAAAAAGTACTAATGTGTGAGTTTAAAGATTATACATATTATTAAAAAAGTGTTACATATCACAAAGAGATGATACAGGAGTTAAGGTGCATATCTTTCATTCAGCAGACCCCAGTTTGATACCGGGCACAATATCTTGTGATGCAGTCTTGGAGGTCCACTAAACTCCATTGGGGTGGCCTGAATAAATCCCAGCACCAGATAAGTATTAAACTATACATATACATAGGACCTCACATTGAACCTGCTAGCCTTAAATCACAATGAATGAACCCTGAGTACCCTGAGTACTGCTGGGGAGGCTAAAAGTACTTTTGTATCCAAAGCAACCACAGGTGTTAGAAGAAAGAATTGAGCTTTTTTAAAAATTTAATTTAATTTAATTTTTTGTGTTTGGTTTTTGGGTCACACGCGGCAGTGCTCAGGGGTTACTCCTGGCTCTATGCTCAGAAATCGCCCCTGGCAGGAATGGGGGACCATCTGGGATGCCAGGATTTGAACCACCGTCCTTCCGCATGAAAGGCAAACGCTTTACCTCCATGCTATCTCTCCAGCCCCCGAGCTTTTATTTTTTATTTTATTTACTTTTAAATCTCCCTTGTATTTTCTATAGCAATTCTAGTGATTGAATTATTCAGTCTTCAATTCATACGTAGTCAATTTACAATACGTAAATTTAAAAGCATAGCAACAATATAGTCTTAAATTGTTTGTGCTGTTGGTGCCAAATATCTGAAAATTTATATGTATATCTTATACAGATAAAAAAAATTTTAAGTCAAATTAAATAATGCTTTTACTTTAAGTAGTCAGTTGTGCTTTTCAAATACTAAAAATGGTCATAAAAGTGTTATTTGGTAGTTTAATAGTGATGAGTTATTTTTTTTTAAATATGGAACGCTTCATGAATTTGCATGCCATCCTTGCGCAGGGGCCATGCTAATCTTCTCTGTATCGTTCCAATTTTTAGTATATGTGCTGCTGAAGCGCGCACAGTAATGAGTTATTTTTGCTTTCAGAATTTATGTCATCTGCTATTAGAATGGCCATCCCAACCTTTTTGAGAGAGTTGTTTGCTTGAATAATTGTCTTCCAACCTTTAACTTTGAGTCTGTGTTTTTCATGACTGTTTAAATGTGTTCCTGCAGGCAACAAAATGTTGCCTTATTTCAATAAATTTTTTCTCTGTTATTTGGTGATTTTGAAGAAAAAGGAAGAAAAAGGAGAGAATTACCAAGAAATTTTGATGTTATTTCAAGATTGATTAATATACATTGATAAATAAGAAAGATTCTCTGTGTTTAGTTTTTTAGAGAATATAATTGGTATTTTTTCATAATGATATGACTAACAGTTAGTAGAGCAAAGGAGTCCTACCTTAATGCTGAACTATAATTAAAAGAAATGGCTCTAATTCACTGTCTCTACATACCTTAAATATAACTGTGAAAGATTTGTAATTCCATTGGTCAGAATAAAATTTATAAAAAAAAAAAAAGAACTTTAGTAACACCATCATGAGTTATATGTTGTAACAAGCAATATAAAGTAAATAATTTTGTGACTCCTAAGTGAGCAGGCAGAGAGAGGAGTGGGTAAATTAGGTAGGACACTGATGGAGAGAAAGTCACACTGGTGGTGGGATTGGTGTTAGAATACTGAATACATGAAATGAATGTATTGTGAACTTTATAAATTATGGTGTTTAAATAAAGTTTCAAACATTAAAAAGTGATAACTTTTATTTTCTCTACATACATATGGAGTTATACTTCATTGAACCAATTCTAAACCAAAGAAGTCAAAGTTCCAAAGTTTGTGTATAACCCTATTGAAATAATTTAAACCTTATCTCTCAGACACTCTAGTTTGTTATATTTTTTAGATTTATTGATCCAGTTTCAAAGAAACCCTAAGAAAAGGACCAGGGAGATATTTCAAACTGCTAGTCCACATAATTTGCATGCAGGAGGCCCTAGATTTGATCCCTGGGCACTGCATAGTTTCTTGAACACTGTTGGGTTCAACTCCTGATCAATGCAAACAGGATAGCCTCTGAGCACTACTGAGTGAGACCAAAAATGAAAATCAAACAACTTTTCTAGAGACTAGGTTCTCAAAAGACTGGAGTATATGTATGGTATATGCAGGACCTGGAGTCAATGCCCAGCATTGTATGGCTTCCCAAGCATTTCCAGGTATATCTCTAGTAGCACCCAGCACCACTGAGGATGCCCACCCCCAAGAAAAAATCCAAAATAAAACAAACAAAAAGAACTGAACTGAAATAAATAAAAAAAATCTTTTTCAAACTGTTGTTTACCATAAATGTGAATGCGGGGTCTAAGGAGATAAGTCAAAGTCTAGTGAGCAGGTTTTTCACTTGGAGTACTGGGTTCTACCCCAGGCACCATATGGTACCCAGAACACTGATCATCAACAGGAGCAATGCACCAGCTTTTTCCCCGGAGCACCACCAAGTGTAGATTCCAAATAAAACAAATTTGAATATCAATATTCTATATTGGGAAGGGAAGCATACTAAGCATGAGTATGGTGGACATTCCTAACAGCACTTATCCTGTCTGTATCATCTCAAGGTTTAAGGACTGTATTTAGTGAAGAGATGCTGCTATGGCCCAGAGGTGCCAGTAGGGTAACTCCCCCAACTATTCAGGAAACCTATTGACATTGATGATTATATCTGATAGCTGTACACTCCAGTGGGGGTGTACCCTACAGAGTAGGTACATATCATCAGGTGCTGGTGTTGGTAGAATGTTTCATTACAAAACCAATTTTTTTTTTTTTTGGTTTTTCGGGCCACACCCATTTGATGCTCAGGAGTTACTCCGGGCTAAGCGCTCAGAAATTGCCCCTGGCTTGGGGGGACCATATGGGATGCTGGGGGATTGAACCGCAGTCCTGATCCTTGGCTAGCGCTTGCAAGGCAGACACCTTACCTCTAGCACCGCCTCGCCGGCCCCTAACCCAAATATTTTGAGCTTTTCTAGGGGGTCAAAGAAAACTGAGGTCACAACCAGAATTGCTCAGTGTTTATTCCTGTCTCCTACTGGTATTTGGAGGACCATAGATAGTTTCAGAATAGAAATGGGATAAGCCTAATACTTGGCAAGCAGTTTAACTCCTCTGTGATCTTTCTGGCCCCTATTTTAATTTTTCAGAATAAATATATGGTGAAATTTATTATTACAGCATGCCAGGCTTTTGATCTATATTTTTTATTTTTATGTTTATACATCCCCCAATTACTCTTATACTCTACTTAAATATTTGACTTTACTTAAATATTTAGCTCGTTGCATATTTTTGTCCTTTGAAAATGGAAGAATTGGGGCCCGGAGAGATAGCACAGCGGTGTTTGCCTTGCAAGCAGCCAATCCAGGACCAAAGGTGGTTGGTTCAAATCCCGGTGTCCCATATGGTCCCCCGTGCCTGCCAGGAGCTATTTCTGAGCAGACAGCCAGGAGTAACCCCTGAGCACTGCCGGGTGTGGCCCAAAAACCAAAAACCAAAAAACCAAAAACAAAAAAAAAGAAAATGGAAGAATTGTTTTAAACATGATTTTCAAAATTTGTCCCTTTAGATCATAAAGTTTTAAAGAAAAATGATAGACCATTGGAAGCATGACCAACAGAAGAGATTATATAAGTAATATGTATATTACTTACATATAATATATATTACTTAATATAGTTAATATAACAGTTCTGCTTTCTCTTTTGGAGTTCTAATTATATTGGGAGGAACCTGATATTAAGCAATTGTGAAAATCATTAGATTGGGTTTATTACAATTCTAAACTATCTAAGGTGATATTTTACAATTTTGTGATATAAATAACGAATATAGGGAAGTCTTTTTATATTTTGAGAGATTTAGGTGTTTCTAAAAAACATAGACACTAGATCTGTGGGTAATATATAAGGATTGACTGAAAAATACAAGTAGGAACTAATTCTGGCTGAGTGGCCCCAGGGAAAAATTCCTTTCCCATGAAATATAGTTACCCCTCAGAAACTAAAGAAAAAAAAAGTAATTATATTCCCTATCACTGTTGACTGAGTTAATGCAATGGCAACAAAACAGTGTTAGTGAATTCTGGTTGAGCACAGCATATACATTACTTTTCCTCTCCTCCAATCGCTCTGCCCAATACAGTTCCTCCCATTCTAGTTGGCATCTCCTGAAGTTTCTCTCACTACCTTTGAGGTCAGACACTTGGAGGCTGTCACAGTTGATAACTATCTATTCCATCACCCCAACATCTATCTATAGGATTGCCAAGGATGACATGGGATACACCTTCCTTTGCAGCTTCTGGTACTGTGGAGATTAGTCCATTTTCCTTTAGTGATAATATAATTCACAACAATTTGCTTTGCAGGACATTCTGCCTCGAAATTTAGAGAAGATTCTAAGAGGGTGCTATTGTACAGCTCTAGAACAGCAAAATCACACACAACACTATGATGTGTGAGCATCATAGATAGGTATCTGTATACTATAATTAAAAGGGGTGTAACCCATGGTAAGCACCATTGCTAAGAATTACAACCCCTGAAAAATATAAGTATGACCATAGCAGTAACTGGTGTGCACAAGAAGTGTATGTCTGATCCTTGTACAGACTTAAGATTTGAGCACTGGCAATGGAAGTGTAACTCTTGGCAAGTGCCACAGCTAAAGTGTGGAAGCACCACAAATGTGTTTATGTGTGTATGTGTTTGTGAGATAATCATTGCAACAATAGCAAAGGGAAAGGATAGGTGAGCAATTTTAAAAGATGGGCCACATTTAGCTGTTCTCAGTACTTGCTCTGGTTTTGCTCAGAGATCACATGTAGTGCTAGGCTGGAATCCAGGTTGGTCATATGCTATCTATCTCTGGCCTAAAAATATTTTTTCTAAAGTCCTGTCCTGCATTTTTCAAAGAGATTCTTGAGTTTCTCTGCAACAAAGTCAATGGCCATACTAATTTAAAATAATGGTTTCAAACTTTCTGCAACAAAAAAAATCAATGAACATATTTGTCTTAAAAATGTTTGTAATACGGGGCCGGAGAGATAGCATGGAGGTAAGGTATTTGCCTTTCATGCAGGAGGTCATCGGTTCGAATCCCGGCATCCCATTTGGTCCCCTGTGCCTGCCAGGAGCAATTTCTGAGCCTGCAGCCAGGAATAACCCCTGAGCACTGCCGGGTGTGACCCAAAAACCACAAAAAGAAAAAGTTCGTAATAGAGTGTTCTTTATTGTCATATACTAGATTGTGCTCTAAATTATTCACTGTTACAATAATCCTACAAAGTAATCTTTATTTAACTTCTACATCATCTGATGGATTAGGAAACAGTGGCACAGAGATTTTATAAGACAAGTTCACAAGCAGTTTTCAAAGCCTCTTGTTAGAAATACAGATTAATGGGTTGGAGATATTGCCTAGTATGTGGAGGTAAGGGTCTAGCTTTGGTTCTCAACAGATTATGGTCCCCTGAGCACTATAGGAAAAACCTTTCCCCCATTCCAGCACTGTAGCAATTTCTCTGGATTAATTTTCTTTCCCCTGGAAACCTTCCCCCCACACACACACTCCCAAGCATTGTGGGCCCCAGCTGCATTGTATTGAATATTTCCAGGAGTAGCCCTAGCCAGACCCACCCTCAGCTACTACTTGGGAGATGCTCCCCAAAATGCAAATTCAACTGAAAGAAAAAAGATAGAATTTTGTTATTTGAAGCATGAATGAACAGTATGTTATGCCAAGTGAAGTAAGTCAAATACTATATGATTCCACTCATATGTAGAAGATAAAGGAACAAAACTTATTTGTTTGTTTGTTTATTTATTTATTTTGATTTTTGGACCATACCCAGCAGCAGTCAGGGGTTACTCCTGGCTTTATACTCAAAAATCACTTTTGACAGACTTGGGGGACCGTATGGGATGCCGATGGATGTCCGTCCTGGGTCAGCCACATGCAAGGCAAACGCCCTACTGCTGTGCTATTTCTCTGGCCCCAAAAGAACAAAACAAATAAACATAGACTGTAGGAACTAAATTTAGCTGTTACTAGAGAAAAGGGGAAGGGAAGTGGGTAAATTGCATAAAGGATCAATTGTAGCATGAAGAATAGAAATCACAGATTGATTTGGCATTGGATTTAATGTAGAAGATAGGTAATTAATTTATAATATAGTACACTTGAAACTTACATACTGTTATAAGCCAATTGGAACATAATTAAAAAGGAAATTAATGAAGATTTACAAGCACCTCCATAGCCTAACTGCTTAGTTTTTTCTTTCTTTTTTTAATAAATTTTATTTTGACTTCCAAGACAAAACAGAAGTTTTCCATACACCACGAAAGCACCAAGGGGAGAGTAAATGATCATGCAAGGAGTCTATAGTTAATCCCATGACAGTATACTTCAGGGGTGGAGAAACCCTGTATCACTAGGCCAAGGGAATTCCCTCTACAATATCCCCAATAGTTACTGTTCCTATGCTGGGAGAAAAAGAAAAGGAAAAAAAAAGCACAAAGCAATTATTTTTTCACGTATTTATTTATCGATTGATCCATTTTTTTTCTGACATCTTTATTTTGGTGTAGAGATTGAAGTTGATGTCTCCAATATTATTTTATTTTATTTTATCTTCTCTTTCTCTTTCTTTTTGCATTCCAGCATGATTTGATTTCAGAACCGAGACTATTGAGTGGTGCTTGTCTTTATTGCTGTAGTGCTCACTGGATATTTAATTTGATATTTCTTTCTGTGTTGTTGAGTTGTTTCAATTACCTTTTTCACATCCTCTTTCAAACTGAGGTTGAAAGCCTCTAGAAGGACTCTGCCCATTTTCATCAAATTTGACTTATTTTTTTTCTTTTTTCTTATTTTGTACCCTAATCTATTGCTTCTTTTCTTCAAACAAAACCGCATAACTCGATTTATCTAGCTCCACCTCTAAAATAGAGCGGGAAACAAGGGAGGGTACCAGGACCAAACAGATATATGATCACTAATAGTAAGCTAGGCAAAGAGGGGACCACCGACTCTAGCAGCCCGGGGGAGGGAGGTGATGGTGGGGGATATGGATATGGGTTGCAGAAAGGGAACTGGGATGGGGGAGGACATATTTGGTGATGGCTATTCCCCTGATTCAATGTTAATATGTACCTAAAATACTACTGTGAAAGATATGTAAGCCATTATGATAAAAAATTGTGTTTTAATCAGATATGTTCTTTGACTTACATGTATTATTATATTATATTAATTATATTATATGTTATGTTACTATATTATGTTATGCTAGTTCACCTCAATATGTTAATTAATTTTGTCTCTTGAATAAATTCTTACCAAAAGAAAAATTTTTTTTTTGTTTTGGTTTTTGGGCCACATCCGGCGATGCTCAGGTGTTACTCCTGGCTGTCTGCTCAGAAATAGCTCCTGGCAGGCACGGGGGACCATATGGGACATCGGGATTCGAACCAACCACCTTTGGTCCTGGATCTGCTGCTTGCAAAGCAAACACCGCTGTGCTATCTCTCCGGGCCCAAGAAGTCTAACTTTTTTTTTTGTTTGTTTGTTTTTTGTTTGTTCTTGGTTTTTATTGAGTCATACCCGGCAGCACTCAGGGGTTACTCCTGGCTCCATGCTCAGAAATCGCTCCTGGCAGTCTCGGGGGACCATATGGGATGCCGGGATTTGAACCAATGATCTTCGCATGAAAGACAAACGCCTTACCTCCATGCTATCTCTTCAGCCCCAAAAGAAATTTTTTTATTGTGACCAATGTGAATTACAAGTCTTTCACAGTTATTGTTAAGGTACATAATGACAGTGAATTAGGACCATTTCCACCACCAGTGTTATCCTTCCTCCCTCCACCCCTGTTCCCAGCATGCATCCCATACCTCATGCCTTTGCCTCCTGAAGTGCTAGTGTAACTGATCCCCTTAGTGTATAGTTTGCTGTAGAATGGGTATCTTGATTCTGTTGTTGACTTTGGGTTTGGTGTTTTTAGGTCTGATCATTTTTTATTTCCACTCAATGTTCATGAGACTGTTTGCTCCTGGTACCATCCACTTTTTGGGGGGGTAGGGAGGACTGTCTTCTATTTATGAGGCCGAACAAGATGTTAAGTTCTGTGGTTCTGTTGGGAAAAAAAGAGAATGCTGGGAAGACTATATATAGAATCTATAACTACTAATTTAAAAGAAGGGAAAAAATAAAACCCAAAACAAGCAACAACAAAAGAAACACAACAGCAACAAAAAACAAGAAAAAAATAAAAAAGGAAAAAGGGCTGGTGTGAAAAGGTTTTATGGTTTTTTTGTTTGTTGTTATTGTTGTTTTTTGCATAGGCACACTAAGTATTGGGGAAATTAGAAAGGGAATTCCTTTGTATCTCTTAGACCAAAGGAATTCCCTTTCTAAATGCTTAGGTTTTAAGCAAAATCCTGGAGCAAATCTGGTTTGTTCAAAAATAAACTAGCAGATGAGTGCTCTCTAGTGTTCATATGAGTGTTCTACATCTGATGACATTAACGCATGAAATCTTTTATCTGCTCTTTGCAAAAAAGACAAATTTCATACTGGATGTATCTTAAGACTGTTTCTAAATAAACTGTTTTTATGGAGGTGGCTTAAATGATTAATATTACTTTAAGTTTAATTTTAATTACATTTTAATTAAATTAAATTTTAATTGCAAGCAATTTCTCCCATAAAGATAGCTGTTATTAATTTTAGCTCATATTTCTTTTGCTATATAGAAACTTTAGTTTGATGTAGTCTCATTTATTAATGTTTGAGGCTTTCGTCAAAGAAATTACATAAATATTGCCAGATAACTGCATCTCCAGATTCGGCAGTTTGTGCAAATTCAATTTAAATGTCTGATGATTAATATGGAGCCTCTAATGATCCTTAATGTATTATAACAACTAAATGGGAAACACTGAGACGAAAGTTTTTTTGTCCTTGGGATAGAATCTCAACAGAAGAATTGCAGGGTCAGATGACAGCTCAATTTAGAGTTTACTAAGAACCATCATATTGTTTTCCATAGGGGTTGGACCAGGAAGCATTCCCAACAGCAGTGGATGAAAGTTCCTTTCTTACTACATCCTCACTAATAGAGGTTGTTCCCATTTTTTTTTTTTTTTTTTTTTTTTTTTTTTTTGCCATCCTCACAACTCTTAGTTGTTTCGATTTGGATTCCCCTACTATAAGTATTGATGAGCATTTTTTTCATTTGTCTGTTGGCCACCTGTTGGTCTTCAGAGAAGTGTCTGTTCATTTCCTCTCCCCATTTTTTGATAGAATTTTTAGGGTTTTTGGAGTTAACCTTTGTGAGTTCTTTATATAATCTAGATAACAAACCTTTATCTGATATGTTGAATGCAAGCACTTTCTCCCAGTAAGTTAGCTGTCAATTAATTTTAGCTCATATTTCTTTTGCTATACAGAAACTTTAGTTTGAGGTAGTCTCATTTATTCGTGTTTGATGCTATAGCCCTTGCCATTGGCATCCTATCGTTGAAGACTCCTTTGAAGTCTGAGTCTAGGAGTGTTCTTCCTGGGTTTTTCCTCAATAAAATTTATAAATTTGGATCTAATCTCAAGGTCTTTAATCCACTTTAAATTTTTTCTAAAGTGTAAGATATGAATAAATCTTTAATTTTTTGCATGTGGTTATCCATTTGTTCCAACACCATTTGTAGAAGAGACTGTCTTTATTGAAAATTCTTAAATCCTTTGTCAAAAATTAACTAACCATATACTTGGGGATTTGCCACTGAATATTCTATTCTGACCATTTGATCTGAAAGTCTGTTTTTGTTCCAATACCATGCTGTTTTGGTCACTAAGGCTTTGTAGTAGAGCTTCAACTTTGGCAATGAGATGCCTCCCAGTTTCTTGTTTTTCAATATGGATTTGGCTATCTTAGATCTTTCATGGTTCCACACGAAGAAGTCCTTGCAATAGCAATAAGACAAAAGAAGGAAATCAAAAGAATCCGAATAGGAAAAGGGAATGTAAAACTATCTTTATTTGCAGATGACATGATATACATTGAGAATGCTAAAGAATGCACAAAAAATGCTCTTAGAAACAAAAAACTAATATAGCAAAGTGGCTGGCTACAAAGTCAAAACACAAAGACAGTTGCATTCCTTTATACAAGTAATGACTCGGAGGAGAGATATCAAAGAGTCTAATCCATTTAAAATATTGTCCAAAACTAGCAAGTACCTAGGAATCAACCTAACAAGAGAGGTAAAGAGACCTATACCAAGAAAACTTCAAAGTGAATTACAACAAAGATTTGTTTCGTAGTAAGGATTTTTTTTGTTTATTTGTTTGTTTGTTTTTGGTGTTTGGGTCACACCTGGCAGTGCTCAGGGGTTACTCCTGGCTCTATGCTCAAAAATCGCTCCTGGCAGACTCGGGTACCATAGGGGATGCTGGGATTCAAACCACCATCCTTCTGCATGCAAGGCAAATGCCTTACCTCCATGCTATCTCTCCTGCCCCCCTTAGTAAGGATTTCTAAGTTATAGATCTGCACAGTGAGTTCAAATGTAAGGCAGTTCAGAAAATGCAGTTATTATTTTTGTTTTTCTTTTCTTGAAATGCCTACTTTTTAAAAATAACTTTTATTGTGATCAAGGTGAATTACAAATCTTTCACAGTAACATTTAAGGCACATAGTGACAAAGAATTAGGGCCATTCCCACCACCAATGTTGTCCTCCCTCCAACCCTGTTCCCAGCATGCATCCTACATATCCTTCCTTTGTTCCCCCCCCCCCCCCCCCCGACTGCTAGTGTAACTGGTCCCTTCTGTGTATTATCAGGGTTTCTCAAACTTTTAAAACAGGGGCCCAGTTCACTGTCTCTCAGGCCATCGGAGGCCTGACTATACTTTATAAAAATAATTATGAACAAATTCCTATGCACACTGCACATATCTTATTTTGAAGTAAAAAATGGGAACAAATACAATATTTAAAGTGAAGAATAAGTGAGGTTAAATCAACAAATTTGCCAGTATTTCATTGAGAACTATGGGCCCAGAATAAGCCTTGAGCACCACAATGCTGGGATGGGGACATTCAGTTCCAAAGATTGAACTTGGAGCCTAGAGCATACACATACAAATACTCCATGCCTTTGAACTATTTCCCTGGCCCTGTTCTCAGATATCTTTATTTGAAATCTCAGTCACTTGTATTTGTATTTATAAGCTTGCTTTCCTGACTTCTCTAATGCTTGGATTTATATATTGACATGGTTGGATCACGGTGGCCTGATATTTTGGCAAACCTTTTTCTGGTTTAAGTGTGCTTCAACCAGAGCTGAGTGCTTGTTTAAAACAAAAACAAAACAAAAATCTCTTCCTTGTGAGCTGGCACTGCAGGTATTTCAGATATCTACCCATTAGTCTTCATTCTTTCCGGAGTAACATTTCCATTTATATTATTTAGCATCAAAAGTTCAAGGACTCTGTAGGCAAAATAAGGTATTCTGAGTGCCTTTTTTTGTTTGTTTTTGTTTTGGGGCCACACCCATTGACACTCAAGGGTTAATTCTGGCTATGTGCTTAGAAATCTCTCCTGGTTTGGGGGACCATATGGGATGCTGGAGATCGAACGTAGTCTGTCCTAGGTCAGCCACAAGCCAGGCAAATGCCCCACAGCCATGTCACTGCTCCAGCCCCTAGAAGAGTGCTTTTCTCTCCCTTTGCATTCTTTCAGCCCCATCATTCCTAGAAGCATATCCTGAATTTAGTTTGTTAGAAATTATAGAACATCTCATTCTAGATCAATGGATGATTTCTTCATCTTCCTGATTATATGAATTAAGATCTGTGGTTTACAGTACTGTTAACGATGAAACCTCATGCACTTAATTCCAATACCACACCATTACGAGTGTACCCCATCCTCCCCACAAGAACCTCATAGCCCCCAACCTCTCAATAATTCCCAACTAAGCTGTGTGCATCAGCTCTCCCATTTTATTGCATTTGGACCTAGGCTGCTACTTACTATGCATGTTTAATAATTTAAAATATATAAGTTAGGGGCCGGAGAGAGCACAGCAGCGTTTGCCTTGCAAGCAGCCAATCCAGGATCTAAGGTGGATGGTTCAAATCCCAGCATCTCATGTGGTTCCCCATACCTGCCAGGAGCTATTTCTGAGCAGATAGCCAGGAGTAACCCCTGAGCACTGCCAGGTGTGGCCCCAAACCAATATATATATACTGTGAGTTTACGGCAAGAAGTATTCAGTGAATAAGAATATTCTGGACCTTGAAGTGAAGTCTTTACATCTCCTGAGCAAATATCACAGGTTGTAAGAGCCATGAGACTATGGCCAGATACCCAGTAGGAGAGTCAACCTTCATTACAATAATTTTTAATGAGGATTTCTCAACCAGTATGTGAGTTGAGTAATCCAGATCATTCTTAGCCCTGCTGGGCATTTGATAACAAAATGTGCCTTAGCTTTTACTTGGTTTTGTTTTGTTTTGCTCATGACAAGAACCCTAAATATAAGCATCACGGGATTGGTGCCTCTACTCAAGAATATAGCTGGGATCCAACTCCTTCTATTCTATAATCCACAAAGTATATTTTTTGTTTTTTTGGACCACACCCAGTGGTGCTCAGGGGTTTACTCCTGGCAGGGTCAGGGGACCATATGGGACCCAAATTGGCCATGTTCAAGGCAAAAGCCCTATCTACTGTGCTATTGCTTCAGTCTACTTTTCAACTTTTTAATGGGACTTTTATAATCTTGGTCACAACGTGGTTGCTGCAACTCTAGATATCACATGCAAGTCATTTTAGGGGAAGAATTATAGAAGGACTAAAGAAAAAGATAAAAGTCAGAAAAGGGAGGCATCCAATACTCTCTCCCTTTTATAATCTATTTCTAGACTATCTGAGTGGAAATTGTACCTTTCTGACAAACCATTTTTTATGTATATCAGTTGAGGAACTGCCTTATGCAATAAAAAGGAGGGAGAGGAAATTAAGAAGAATCTAGATCTAGGTTATTTTTAGTATGTATACAGAAGTATTAACTCAGACATGAAGCAAAGATGAGAATGAACACACAAATCTTCAAAAGAAATAAATAACAACTAAAGTGCATATATTCCAGGATCATGATATCAGAAATGTATTTGTACATTCAAGTCAGCAATGGAAATACATTATTACACTATTGGATTAAAAGGTTTTATACAGTGAATGGGATTAACACAGAAACAAAAAGACAGTCTAGGAATTGGTAAAATTATTAATATAGAGCACAATTGACAATGTACGAAAAATGAATTGAAATGTATGAAAAATGCATACAATCCAACAACAAGAAAGAGCAATGCAGTATTTCTAACATAGTCAAAAGACCTGAATCTACTTCAAAATAGATTTATATGTGGCAGGCAAACTTGTGACAACAAGGATATTAGTGACCTTATATTCTTAGCAGGATTATTCATAATAGTTAAGATATGAAATCAAGGGGCCAGGAAGGTGGCACTAGAGGTAAGGTGTCTGCCTTGCAAGCACTAGCATAGGACGAACCGCGGTTCGATTCCCCTGCGTCCCATATGGTTCCCCCCAAGCCAGAGGTGATTTCTGAGTGCATAGCCAGAAACAAAAAACAAAAAAACAAACAAACAAACAAAAAGATATGAAATCAAGATATGAAATATGCTCATCAACAAAACAATGGATAATACAGAATACTATATAAAGTTTTGAGGTTTTTTTTTTTTTTCGGTCACACCCGTTTGATGCTCAGGAGTTACTCCTGGCTAAGTGCTCAGAAATTGCCCCTGGCTTGGGGGGACCATATGGGACACCGGGGGATCAAACTGCGGTCCTTCCTTGGCTAGCGCTTGCAAGGCAGACACCTTACCTCTAGTGCCACCTCACTGGCCTCAAAGTTTTGGATATATATGCAATGGAATACTACTCTGCCATTAAAAATCGTGCAAATGTGATTGTTGGGACAAAAATAAATGAACACGGAGGTAATGACAGTAAGTAAAATAAGAAGTAAAAAGTGATTACTGGATAGTTTCTCTAAAATGTGGATTATAAGTAACTAAAGTGAACTGGCAAGAAATAATAAAAATCACCTCTAATGGTAGAACTATGGTAATATTAGAGGAAAAGGCCAGAAGTAGAAGAGTCATTTTGTGGGGTGGGTTAGCAATAGAATCTCCATTTTGTGTAGAGTAAGTCCTCTGCATATGCATATAAGTCCTTATACACATATAAATATTTAAAGAGAGAAAGCAAATAATAATATTAAAAGCAAATGACATATTATTTTAAAAATCCCTTCAGTTAAAGAAAAAGCAACATAGAAACACCACATTTTATTTGCTATTTAACCAATATTTAGCTTTAAGAACCAATTCTATTTTTTTATTATTTTTTGGGGGGCCAGACCCGGCAGTGCTCAGGGGTTACTCCTGGCTCTGAGATCAGAAGTAACTTCTAGCAGGCTTGTTTTACCATATAGGATGCTGAAAATCGAACCTGGCTTGGCCGAGTACAAGGCAAATGACCTACCAGCTGGGCTATTGCTCCAGCCCCAAGGAAGCAATTCTTTTAATAATGCAAGATGATACTTGCCTCCAAAAGTACAGTTTAAAAATACATGTTCTAGGGAGAAAAAGAGTCTAAGCCCTAACAACTTTTAATTTCACTTTGCTAAATTCAGTAGCAGTGGGGCTGGAGCGATGGCACAGTGATAGGGCATTTGCCTTACACGTGGCTGATTAGGACGGAACTCAGTTTGATCCCCGCACATCCCATCCCAGATGGTCCCCCAAGTCAGGAGCAATTTCTGAGTACATAGACAGGAATAACTCCTGAGCATCACTGGGTGTGGCCCCAAAACAAAAAAAAATATTCAGTAGCACTACCCACCCACATTGAATTTTCTGATTAAATAAAATGTGTGCCAAAATAAACACATTTGTTAATAGCGTAAATCATTAGCTTGAGGTCACATATCTACCTCAAAAATAACTGAGGCACTTTGATGAACCAGTTACTAAGTTTAGCTTTTAAAGTTTGAGACTTGGTGAAATTAGTGAAGCTAAAGTAGAGTTTAGTAAAATTAGTGGGGATTGGATGTATGTGTGTGTGTGTGTGTGTTGTTAGATGATAGTGAGATTATCAGAGACACAAAATTGAAGCCCTTTTTACTCTAGAGCCCTAATCTCTAGAAAAGATAAGGTTAGACTAATAAACCTAAAATCAGGCCTTTGTTTAGTTATGTTCACCAAGGCTTGGGGGAAACAAGGGATGAAGAGTTCATAAGAGTCCTGAGGAGTATATAGGCTTTTTAATATTATACAATACCTTCCACTTGCTGAGTTTGTATGAGGTAGTGAGAATCTCTTTGGTAGAGTCACATACAACATAAAGTAGTATTTGAAACTGAGTTCAAAACAGGATGAGAAACCCAGACTCTAACCTTATATTTTGTTTTGGAATTTATTATAATCATAAACTTATTTTGTCCCCACTAGCTTTCTGATGGTTGACATTTCTTGATGTCTTTTACTCTACTCTGACAAATGTGACTCTACTATCTCTTTTGGACCCCCTCTGGAAGATGTAATTTGAAATCACTCTAACCTGGTTTTGGTTCTTAAGTATGACACAATAAAGCAAAGGTAAAGAGGGCACTAGAAAGTCAGAGGAAGAGGAAAGACCCTTTGCATAAAGAAGCAGATGCGTGACAGGAGCAACAGTACAGCAGTGGTAGGGCGCTTGCCTTAGATGGTGGCCACTTTTGTTCAAACCCTGACACCCCATATGGTTCCCCAAGCCTGCTAGAAGAGATTCCCTGAATGCAGAGCCAAGAGTAAAGCCCGGGCATCAGTAAACGTGCACCCCTTCCCCTAAGGAGAAAGGAATGAAACTTAGAAACTAATAGACAATTTGCTCAAAAGCCAGCTATCTATCTGAACAAATGGTTGTGCTCTGCTTATCTTCTATTAACTTTATGGATCTTCTTAGAAACAGAGGATCATGAAGGGAAATTATACTGCGTGAGGGAAGCCAGAACGTGTTCTTCACTAACTAGATTCAAACCTTATCAGAGGGATGGGGAAGGGGCAGCAACAGTTCCTAAAGTTGATAGCTCTTATCATCCCTTTTCACCTTCAACAGCCTCCCATTGAGCTACACTGGAGCTAAAAGCCAGTGTTTTTTTTCCTTCTCCAACATAGTAAACTCACTTCTCAAGCGCAGGCCTTCACATTTCTTTAAACATACCAGACAAATATGATCAGAACTCCTGCAACTAACACACTGTCCCAGAGTGGCAGTTGCCAGATGCGGGAAGTTGTTGGACAATTTGAGCTGCTTTAGTCACTGGATCTCAACCATCACCAGGAAAGTTTCATGGCAACAGGTAGTTCCTACCTGAAACCAATTCCCATTCCTCCTCACTGCTCCCCTTAAATGATCAAATACTTGAAATTAAAACCATCCTGTAGTTCCAATATATCCTAATGTTGTATCCAATATCCAATATCTAATGCATCCTACAATGTATCCAATATATCAGCCTTTGACATTTGTTCTCAAATTTCATGTCCAAGAAGTGGTCCTGTACAAATATAAATAATATGAATCATTATTAATATAATACAATATCTACAATATATCAATACAATGTATATGCATTATTATACCATGTTATATATAATATATTAATATATCACACAATATCATATAGTACATATAATACATAGTCATAAAATACAATCATAATTATTATAATCTAATATATCATATGTTATATATTAGATAATAATATAGTAATCTTATATTATTATACATCATCATATGTCATATATTAATATATCATACGTCACCATTAATCATTAATCACTGATATATATGATATGTTATATATCATATATGCAATATATAACATGTTATAAATATCATATATGTTACATATATTATAAATGATATAGTGTATACTGCAATATTATATAGTATATAATATGTCGTATTATATATAAATATATCATATGAAATTAAGATATTATGTTATATAAAAATATAACGATCTATCATTGCTTATCCTATTATCTTATATGTCACATATTAATATAATACATAATAATATGTATTATTATACTATATTATATGTCTATTTATTTTGTCCCAAATAATGCAAAAAAAATCCCTATTCTTTATGCAGACACAAATAATCTGTCCATCCATCATCAGTCAAGCCTGTGTTGGGCTGGAGGAGGATTTCTGGCCAGAGGATACATCTGACTCCTCCTTCTTTGAAAGTCTCCAGACTGCTCGCAGAGCAGAAGAGGCTCTTCGGAGGGAGGGAGGGACTTGTGGAGGCACAGGAACACTGCTGGCTGGGGAGCGCGGCGGATTCCTTCTTTATCGCGCGCTGGCCAGCGCCCCAGCAGGCGACCTGGCGAGAGGCGCCGGGAAAGACTACAACTCCCAGCGTCCCCCGCGCCCTCCCGTGCGCCTCTAAGAAGCCGGTCCTGGCAGTCGCTCCCTTCACTTCGCGAAGGTTCCCCTTCTCTAGAGCGCGGACTCCCTCCTTATCGCGCGGGCCAGCGCGGGAGACGAGAGGCGCCGGGAAAGACTACAACTCCCAGCGTCCCCCGCGCCCGCCCTCCCGCCCGCGCGCCTCTAAGAAGCCGGTTCCGGCCGTCGCTCCGCTCACTTCGCGAAGGTTCCCGCGGATCCCCGAGGGTCCCCCTCGGCGACAGCGGGGGCGCATGGCGGCGTGGCACCTGGGCCGGCTGGGCGCAGGCGCGTGGGGGCGCGCGGCCGCCCGCGGGTGCCGGAGCCCGGGCGCCGCCGCGGCAGTCGCGCCTCCGAGGCGCGCGCTGGGGCTGGGGCCGGGGCCGGGCCGGGCGGCGGGCGGCGGCGCGCGGCTGCGTCCCGGGCTGGCGGCGGCGCTGGCGGGGCTGGCGGGGCTGGCGGCCGCCGCCTGGGGCCGCGCGGAGCGGGCGGAGATGGCGGCGCGGAGGCCGGGGGAGAAGGAGCCGGCGGGGGAGGACGACGACGACGAGCTGGGCCGCCGCTGCCGCCGCTTCATGGCCGCGCCCGTGACGGAGCTGCGCGAGCTGCGGGCCCGGCCGGGCGACATGAAGACCCGCATGGAGCTGCTGGTGCTGGAGACGCAGGCGCAGGTGTGCCGCGCCCTGGCCCAGGTGGACGGCGGCGCCCGCTTCGCCGTCGACCGCTGGGAGCGCAAGGAAGGTGGGCGTGCGTGCGTGCGTGCGTGCCTGCGGGACCTGTCGTTTGTGTTCATGCTGGAAGCCACAGGGACAGGGGGTCTCCCGCTGTCACTGGGGACACAATAGGTGGACGTAGGGAAGATGGATAGAAGACGGATTATTATATATATATATAATATAACATATTATATATCTATATATTATAGAATATAATATAGTGTAACGTCTGATACGATATAATACAATATGATATAATAACATAATATGATATAATAGTATGATATATGACATGATATAGTATGATACATGTCATATAATACAATATAATGTGATAACAATATGTGATATAATAGTATAATATAATATGATATAATATAGTATAATATATGATGATATAATACAATGCACTATAATATGATATGATGCAACAATATAATATGATATAATTGATATGCTATATACTATAGATGACATACGATATAATATAACATAATATAATGTGATATATAGTATAATAATACGATATAATGTAATATATGATATGATCTAATTTGATACAATATACTATGATATAATGTAGCATAACATAATATATATCATGTTAGTCTGCGTTTTGTTTGTTTGTTTGTTTGTTTGAGGGCCACACCCGGTGACGCCCAGGGGTTACTCCTGGCTATGTGCTCAGAAGTCGCTCCTGGCTTGAGGGACCATATGAAGGGACCATATGAGATGCCCAGGCATCGACCCGAGGTCCTTCCTAGGCTAGCGCCGGCAAGGCAGACAGACGCCTTATCCTTTGCACCACCAACGCTCCGGCCCCTACCTAGCCTGCGTTTTTGTTTTTGTTTCTGTTTCTTGCAGAGCCAGGCCTAGGTATCTGTAAGGGTAGTGCCACCCCTTGCAAAATGTTCCTAGTTTTCTGATTTTTTTTTTTTTGTCTCACACCTGGCATTGCTCAGGGGTTACTTTTGGCTCTATGCTCAGAAATCGCTCCTGGCAGGCTCGGGGGACCATATGGGACGCCGGGATTTGAACCGATGACCTTCTGCATGAAAGGCAAATGCCTTACCCTCCATGCTATCTCTCCGGCCCTTTCTGATGGTTTTTAAAATTATAAGTCTCCTAGTTATTTGCTTCGAGCCAGCCTGGAGACCCAAGCTTGTTACAAAGCATGGCTTTCTTTCCCCATCTTTCACCCAATTTGGTGCATCCTGCACTCAGCCGGCTCAGGGTGTGATGAATTTTTCGTTCTCATATTTTCTCTCACATTGCTGCCAGAATGGATTGGGTCATTGCCATAGTAATAGGATTACGAAATCCCATCAGATTATCGGGTAGGAAAGATCCTTTCTCCTAGCCACAAAAGAGAAAAAAACACAAACAAAGCAAAGTCCATATTAAAACCTAGTTCTATTTGTCATGTTATTACTTTCTATGATACCATGAAACCTGGGATCTTGTTCTTAAGCCTTGAAGGGTTCCTGACTTTTCTAATTGCGAATAGCAATTTCTCACCAAGTTTTAAGCTGTGGAACTGCCACATCTGTCCTAAATCTGATTTTTGGTTTTTGTTTTTGTTTTTCAGGCCACACCGACTGCTTTCCGGGGTTACTCCCCGCTCTGAGCTCAGAAATTGCTCCTGGCAGGCTCGGGGACCATGTGGGGTGTCAGGAATCAAACTAGGGTCCCTCCAGGCTTGGCTGCATGCAAGGCAAATGCCCTACCACTGTGCTATTGCTCCGGCCTCATAAATTTGGTTTTTATAGTGTTTTCCATCTTGTACTCTTTCAAGTGTAGACCATAGAACCAGGTTCCAATTTGAAGCGCTGAAAGAGTGCTGTAACCATAAGGAAGTCCTCTTGTTTTGTTCTTTGTTTCCTCACCTATAAAATGAGATTAGAAATAACCTGAGAGTAGCAGTAGGATTAAGTGAGATGAATCTGCTTGAAAAAACATCAGCTGAATGGGAAGCAGTAAAACAGATTGTTTGGGCCCCTTGCCAACTGTGCATTCTTGAATATGATTTTACCTCCTGCAGCATTAGTTGTCTCATTTGAACTTGACTGGGTTGTGCTGGAGCATCTTAATGTATCCAACACCAGATGAAAACAAACTAAAGGAGCTCTCTGTAATCCTTCATGAAGTAGTTGCCTTCTTGGTAACTAAAATAACAAAATAGGTCCAGAGCTATAGATCAGCAACAGGGCATTTGCCTTGTACTCAGCCAACCCGGGACAGACCCAGGTTCGATCCCTGGCATCCCATATGGTCCCCCAGCCTGCCAGGGGCAATTTTTGAGTGCAGAGCCAGGAGTAACCCTTAAGTGCCACTGGGTGTGGTCCCCAAACCTAAAAACAAATAAATAAAAATAAAACCTAGTTCTGGTAGTAAAGCTCATATACTTAGATGTTGATGTGTCTCAGATTTGTTTCAGATACCTTGCATTCAAGTATATGCTTTTTAAAAAATTACCGTAAGAAAAGGCAATAGCCAATTAATAAAAGTTCTTAAATTTTGTCATAGAGACATTTCTGTTTGGTTTGGTCAGTAGGGTAGGAGTTGGGACATACCTGAGGTGCTATTCCAGGCTCTGTGCTTGAGTGTTACTCTCTGGTTCCTGACATTGCTGTTTTTAACTGTAGCTTTGTTCATGTCTCCTTCCTAGTGCAAGCTGTTCTGAATGGCAGGTTCGATTGATTTATAAATGGTGATTTTATTATAGATGATAGAAATATTATGTGAGATATTTGCCTGCTGTTCATAGCTCATGCCATAAAGCTAAACTAGTTATCGAATTTATTGTACTTAAAAAACTTAAAATACGACACTACTGTAGAAATGGTTGGAAGTAGAGGAGGTATGTCGTCACCTTTTCAGTTTTGCTGTGTCCTCACAGTGCCATTTCACATTTCTATAAACAGGTGGAGGGGGCATCAGTTGTGTCCTGCAAGACGGGCATGTTTTTGAAAAGGCTGGCGTGAGCATTTCCGTTGTTCATGGAAATCTTCCTGAAGAAGCAATAAAACAAATGAGAAGCCGGGGGAAAGCTCTGAAGACTAAAGATGGTAAATCAGAAACCTTTAATAATCTCTGCAAGTGGTTTTTTTTTTTTTTGCTTTTGGTTTTTGGGCCACACCCGGCGGTGCTCAGGGGTTACTCCTGGCTGTCTGCTCAGAAATAGCTCCTGGCAGGCACGGGGGACCATATGGGACACCGGGATTCGAACCAACCACCTTTGGTCCTGGATCGGCTGCTTGCAAGGCAAACACCGCTGTGCTATCTCTCCGGGCCCTGCAAGTGTTTTTTTCTGCAGTGTTTCATTTCTAAAAATCTATTTCTACTGTAGAAAGCATTTTGAGTTGACGACGAAAGTATTATTTTCACAGTTGAAGTTCTGTTTTAAGAGACGCATTTAAAGCACCTTAAGAAACTTGATTCAGAAACCATGTTGAAGTTCATCTGTTTCAAACCAGGTGATGATCTGTGTTTTACTTTCCAGGAAAATTGCCCTTTACTGCTATGGGCGTGAGCTCTGTTATCCACCCAAAGAATCCTCATGCTCCTTCTATCCATTTCAACTACAGATACTTTGAAGTAGAAGAAGCTGATGGTAAGTGTCTCTGGAAGATTTAATGTGAAAAACATGTATTTATAAAACCGATCTGAAGGGCATAGTATTTGAAAGGGAGAACAAATAAATGCAGTCTTATATGGGTTTTTAGGAGTCTTCTGGAAACACCAGAATCTCCTCAGGAGTTTTTCTTTCTTTTTTGGGGGTCCCACCTGGCAGGCAGCGCTCAGGGGTCACTCCTGGCTCTATGCTTAGAAATCACTCCTGGCAGGCTCAGGGGACCATATGGGATACCATCTTTCTGCATGCAAGGCAAACGCCTTACCTCCATGCTGTCTCTCCAGCCCCTGAGTTTTTCATTTTTTTAATAAAATATAGAGACCTGCACTAGAAGTTTGTCTTTTGTGTTTTGTTTTTTAAAATTATGACCCAGCATACCTTTTTTTTCCTTTAACAACCTTTACCTGAAATTCTAATCAAAACTGCTGCCAGATACACCAATGAGGTGTGCTTGATTATTCTTTTCTTCCAGGGATTTCATTTCCCTGCCTGCTATTTCTCTCCTACTTTAATCTTTTTTATTTCTGCTTTTACCTTTTTTTTTCCTCCCCTCTCTCTAAGACACACTGAGAAATCCAGTTTATTGGGTTGTTTTGGTTTTGAAAACTAAGCTGGTAACTAAATTTGGTAATACAGTAATCGTGCCCTGCAGCTCAATGGTCTGCATTAGCATTATGTCTTGATTTGACAGGCAACAAACAGTGGTGGTTTGGTGGTGGATGTGACCTCAGTCCAACATACTTGAACAAAGAAGATGCTGTCCATTTTCACAGAACTCTAAAGGAAGCTTGTGACCCACATGGTCCAGATCTCTACCCCAAATTTAAAAAATGGTATGTAAAGGTCTTGAACTTGCCATGAACTTGAAAGTATATTTTGCTCCATTTGTAGATAGATCCCAAAGGTAATTACCATGTCACTACAGATCTTCTTCAGTTTATGAAGGTTGGATTTTCTTTTTTCTTTATACCCCAGAGTAGAATATTAGCCTGTTTATTTTTTTTTTAAACATTAAGTTTTTTTTTTTCTCTAATTCCTCACTCAACCTCCTTTATTGATTTTTGGAAACTGTGACTTCTAAGACTTTAAGAGAAAGAACATACAATTTTTCAAATTCTCTTAACAGTAAGACATTTGACAAGTCTCTTGAGTAGTGACACTGTTGAAACTGCAGTTAATGCACACAAGGATGTAACATGCAGGGTCCTAGTTATTTTTTTTTTTTTTTTGTTTCACAAATCAGCATCCTTCCAAAAGGGTTTATTTTTGGTTTCCTCCTCTTGTATTGACTGAGATGTTACTGTTTTGTTTCGTTTTGGGGCCACCTAGTGGTTTTTCAGGAGTTTTCTCCTCGCTCTTTGCTTAGAGATCACTCCTGGTTGAGCACACCTGACTCACTGTAGTATCTCCAGCTCCTGAAATGACTTTAATAAGATATCTAGTATATAGGTTAGTCTTTAGTTTTAAATATATTGAGTTCATCGTCTTGTAAAGAGAGATTTTGTGATAACTTGGCTAATATCAAGCTGACTGCCTGCTGACCTTGCTCAGAATATACTTTATTCTTATTAATTAAATCTATGTATTAAACCACTGTACCCACTCCAGGATTATCCTGTTATCTTTTTATTTTCTTCTTTGAGCCTAAGCATCCTAGCTAGTTTTTAAAGGTAACATCTTAAACAGATTTTAGATTTTTTTTTATCTGTACAGGTTTTTCTTTCTTTAGGAGAAAAAGGGGTATGGAAGGGATGGGCCTACACTGGGAGGGGTTCAGGGCTTATCCTGGTTCTGTGCTCAAGGGACAAATGCAGTGCTGGAGACTGAACAAGGGTCAGCTGCTTGCAAGGCAAATAACTGAACTCTTGCACTATCACTCCTGCCCTCTACAGATGTTTCTTTTGGAAGGACTATTTCACAAAATGAACATTTAGGAAATGACTTCTTGAAAAACTTTCTCTTTGAGCTACAGAGAGAAAACTCAGGAATAGATGGGCAGTTAGTTTTATGTGCTGGCCCATAGCGGATAACTTAATTTGCCTGAAGACACCATCTCAGTTATGACATGATACAGAAAAATCACATTTTATTGCTGAGTGGGACTTCAAAAATTATTCTTCCTTCCTGTGTTCCATAAAGAGTCCACTCAGGGAGCTCTGTGTCAGCGTACGTTGGTGGCTGTGACTATTGATGGAAGTGGAACTGTAAAGTTTCCCCATCTCTGTGTGCACTCCACTAATTGCACTGCACTTGAGGCTGTTGCTACCCAGGTTCCACTTCCTCTTTGAGTTCCTAGCCTACCTGTTTTTTGGGATTCATTGAGAAAGTTAAACCTGCCTGGTGCTTTGCAGGCAGTTTTTTCTTTTTTTTTTTTTTTTTTTTTTTTTTTTTTTTTTTTTTTTTTGGTTTTTGGGCCACACCCAGTAACGCTCAGGGGTTACTCCTGGCTATGTGCTCAGAAGTTGCTCCTGGCTTGGGGGACCATATGGGACACCGGGGGATCGAACCGTGGTCCGTCCAAGGTTAGCGCAGGCAAGGCAGGCACCTTACCTTTAGCGCCACCGCCCGGCCCCTAGTTTTTTCTTTTCTTTTGATCTACATCGCAGTTTTTGCACTGGTAAAAACTGTTCCCAGTCTTGGTTTATAGTCAGAGAAAAATAGTGCACCTGGGTGGCTTCCATCACGGCTAATGCTCCAAACTCTGGCACTGATAGTCATGTGTTTCCATTTTTCTCCTCTGGTTGCTAATCCATTTCGCTGGGTGTTTCACAGGTGTGATGATTACTTTTTTATAATCCATCGAGGAGAACGGCGGGGCATTGGTGGCATTTTCTTTGATGACCTGGACTCCCCCTCCAAAGAGGAGGTGTTTCGCTTTGTGAAGAGCTGTGCCCAGGCTGTGATTCCTAGTTATATTCCCCTGGTGAAAAAGCACTGCAATGACTCATTCACCCCCCAGGAGAAGCTATGGCAGCAGCTCCGGCGAGGACGGTGAGTGACAGTGTAGCCATTTCATTGTATGACCAGAAGGGGAGTGGAGGAGCTACTGTACTCTGGGTGAATTGGAAAACATTTGGCCGTGGTTGTGTTCATACTCTACTGTCTTTTCAGAACAATGTGACTAGCAAGAATACTACATCATATATATAATATGCTAGTGACTTATAGCAGGCAGGTAGTAATTGTTGGTTGTTACAGCTTTTGGGGACAAAGCTGGCTATGCCAGGGCTTATTCCTGCCCCTCCACTCCGGAATCACTACTGGTGGTTCTCAGGGGAACCATATGGGGTGCCAGGGATTGAAACCTGGTCAGCCTCATGCAAAGCAAAGGTCCAGCCCACTCACTATCTTATCTCTCAGGGGGTCAGCTGGTAATAATTTTAATTATAGCAAGCATTTAGTAATTTAGATAATGCAGAATTTAATTCAGCTGATTTCTTTTAGTCTGTAGCAATGCTTTTTAGCATTCTACCAAAATACGGGTATCACTTAATCTTTTTGTTGCTTTGTAAATTTGAAATATCTTTTTTAAAAAAAAGCAAACAAAAATATAACTCTCCTTAAGCTGTTTTACAGACGTCCTTGTAATGGAAATAATCATTTCAACACTCATAACATTGACCACTTGTGCAGTTCATACTGTGCACCCACTATTGTATTTAACACTTGGCATCTAATTCTCTCCAAAACCTGTGAGACTGGTATAGTTATCACTTGACAAGTGGTAACTAGAGGCAATTCTTTTGATTAAGGTTACACAACTGGTAAATAAAAGCTGTCAGCTGTGGGTCTGGATCTTTATTATTCATCACTTGCCGAGTTTTCCTATATAGGAAGGAAGTTACGTAATCCAAGCAGGTTTGTGGTTTTTGTATTTTGTTTTTCGTGTTTTTCCCATGACAGTCCTTGAGTCACTCTGCTTTGGACTTTTATCTTGGCAGTTCTTTTGTGGGAGTGGCATGAGGGCTTCTTCAAAGAATGTTCTTGTGAATCAACTTCACAGAACTAGCTCTGCTGACTCTTATCAGTTTCTTATCACCAGAGAGAATTCCCCGTGGAATTTCTGGTTCAGGACTGTAAAATAACTTCTCTTTTCTGTGTCCTTACGCCAGAGGATGAAGCCCTTCTATACCCCCAAAATGGCCCACTTAGATATGATTCTAGGTCTAAAGTTAACTGTTTATATTTATTCTTTCGTTTGCTGTGCTTGTCTGGCCCTTGTTTATAAACATGGGAAAAGGAGAGTTAAGGTTTCTTGTTAGAAATCTCTTCAACAAGGCTGGAACAATATCACAACAGGTAGGGCTTTTGCTTTACATTATACAGGACTGATCTGATGCTGATCTGACCCTCAGCATCTCATATTGGTCTCCTGACCCTGCCAGGAGTAATGCCTGATTGCCACCAGGTTTGACCCAAAAGAAAAAAAGAAAGAAAGAAAATCTCTTCAACTGCATTACTTATTTTGGGACACATTCTTTCATCTTTGTTTTCCCATGATATTTGCCATCCCACCTTTATCATTCTTTTACGTGACATATTGCTTGTGTGCCCTTAGGTCTACAGGTATGTCTTGGACCTATTGGGAAACAGCTCACAGTTTAGTGGGGATGACAGACCTAAGAGGATCATTAAAAACTATGGGAAGGTACAATTTTATAGGCAGATTTTATAGGCAGAGCTGGCAGGTGCTAATGAGGGGAAATCTTTGCATTTTCTCAAACATATATATTAGTTTTAATTTTTTCTTTAGTAACAAGACATTTTCTGCATACCAGTTTTACTGAGTTGGGCAGTGTGGAGGCCATTAAATGAATTTTCTGTGTCATGTTTGTGACTGTTCTTTAGAAAGTCTCCTCCTTCCACCCTTATCTCTGGGCTTTTAGGTGGCAGTGAATTCTGGGTCTTAAGATAGCCTTGCTTTCATTCTAGTTATCATCACTGTCTTTCTCATGTCACACTCATAACACTTATCTGTACCCTTCACATTTTATTCTTTCACCTTCCTCCCCCTGCCTCAAACATGAATTCCTTGCAATAGGCTATCTGCTTCTTTTCAATGCCATACTTATCTGCCACTGTCATTTAGTTTCTTTCCCTTCGTTTTTACCACTTTCTCCCTTGATCTTGAACTTCAAGTCTGTAATTTTCTTTTTCTATTGATGATCATGAGTGATCTCTAACTGTTTGCTATGTTATGTTTAAGGAAAGAGAAATAAAATAAAATTGAAGCAGTAGTGCATTTGAAGAGAAGGGTTTAAATTCATACTTTCACAGGCACCTGGAAGACCTATATAGAAAGGACAAGAAAGATCACCACGGCGCATAACCTGATAGGTGTCAGAGAGGTGGGGGGGGGGGAAGTATTTTATTCACTCAAAATTAAGGGTAAAGCAGCCCAGGAATCTGATAGAAAACTCAGTTATGGAGCTTTGAAAATAGATCATAAACTAGAGAATCACAGCTGTCATTTATATATAAATATAATGTATAATAATATAAAATGCATATTATGTATTATATATATATATAATGTTTCAGACAGATAAAGACAGGTTTAAAAGCTGGCTGGGGACTGAAGTTCTTTTTTTTTTTTTACTTTTTGGTTTTTGGGCCACACCCGGCAGTGCTCAGGGTTTACTCCTGGCTATCTGCTCAGAAATAGCTCCTGGCAGGCACAGGGGACCATATGGGACACCGGGATTCGAACCAACCACCTTAGGTCCTGGATTGGCCGTTGCAAGGCAAACACCTGCTGTGCTATCTCGCCGGCCCCGGGATTAAAGTTCTTATCCATAGTCTTGATGAGGAAGATTATTTTTTGAAATTAGTCAAGAAGGTAGTAAATGGTTACTAATATGCAAAATTCAATTAATGATAAATGATGAAGGACTCATGAATATGATGTAAGTTGCTGAAAACTCTGGGAACTCTGTTTTGTAGAGAAGGATGTTTCTGAGAATCGAATTACAATGGGAATCTAGGGAATGTTTTCCTCTAGGTGTAAATCAATGGGAGGGAAAATATTTCAGAAAAACTAAAATTAGAAAAACTTTCCTTAATTTAAATATAAAAATATTTATAGTCAGAACTGGAGTAGTGGCCAACCTGAATATGAACTCTGGCACCCCTTATGATTCCCTGAGCCCACTAGGAGTGATACCTGAGCTATGATTCTCCAGTTTATGTTCTATATTTCAAAGCCCTCTCTTAAAGCTGCTTGAATGAGCTTTCTATGGAATTCTTGGATGTTTTTCCCTTATTTTTGCATTACTGGAACCCAGTAAGCCCTAGTACTGCTGTTTGAATGGCCCAAATAAAATAAAATGAAGCAAAAATTTCCATTTATGGTAATGTGAGGGATAATGTTCATTAAGACTTCAGATTTATGACAGTCTCAATCCTTTTAGGTAGAAATAATCTTTTTGAAATTGAAAAGAAGAGGCTGGTCCGATGGCAGTGGTTTATTAGAACTTATTAACACAAAAGTTGGTTTATAACTGCTCAGTTTGACTGGCTTTAAAAAAATAATTGAAGAGAAGAAACTCTTTTATAAAGGATCTATGATTTAAAGGCAACCATAGATTTTTAAGTTAGACCAAGTTTAAATCTGACTATGACAGTTAAAGAATATGTTGAGCTAGATTCTAGTTGATTATAAGGGAAATATAAATTAAACTATGATACTGATAACTACACATCAACCACAATATTACCATTAGTCTGTAACAAGAGTAAGTTATAGGACTGCCTATTAGCTACTAATAGCTACTTTAATGTATCAGCAACAGATGAGTTATGTTACTATTAATCACTTGGCATTTTATTTGCATTGGTTTCATACTGCCTTAGTACCAGTGAATTCTAGGCAGTGAAGACTTTATTCTGAAACTTCTCAAATTATGGTGGAGAGCCAGAGGAGATTCGCAGTCTGATAAAGGGTCTCTTTCTCTTTATTCGCACCCTTTCCCTCCTTCATTCCCCTCCCTCCCCCTCTTTCTCTCCCTCCCTTTCCTTTCCCCTTTCCCTCTTTCTGCCCATTGCCTCTCTTCCCCCTTCCTCTCTTTCCCTTCTCTTTCCCTTCCCTTCTTTCCTTCCTCCTTCCCACCCTCCATTCCTTCCTCCTTCTCTCCCTCCCCCTTCTCTCCCTCCCTTCCTTTTATTTCCTCCCCTCCCTCCCCTCCCTCCCTCCCCTTCTTCCCTCCCTCCCCTTTCTCCCTCCCTCCCCTTCTTCCCTCCCTCCCCTTCCTCTCTCCCCTTCTTCCCTCCCTCCCCTTCCTCTCTCCCCTTCTTCCCTCCTTCCCCTTCCTCCCTCCCCCTTCCCCCTCTCCCTCCCTCCCTCCCTTCCCTCCCTTCCCTCCCTCCCTCCCTCCCTCCGTCCCTTCCTTCCTTCCTTCCTTCCTTCCTTCCTTCCTTCCTTCCTTCCTTCCTTCCTTCCTTCCTTCCTTCCTTCCTTCCTTCCTTCCTTCCTTCCTTCCATTTAAAAAAAATTCCCTCCTGCTTCCTTTTCTTTTTATTGCTGCTGCTGGCCTGCCTTGACTTCTTGGTTTTTTTGTGTTTGCCTATGGTTGTTTACTTTTGTTTACTTGGTTACTTATTTACTTGACACTCTTGGTAACTCTTTTGATTCTTGCCAGGGTTGCATACTCTAGTTACAGTGTTTGCTCACACTTGCTTACGTACTTGGTTTCTTTGTGTTGGAGATCACTATTTTATATTTTGGCACCTGGTATGCCAATGGTAGTGCAACCAGGATAATACTCAGCATATGGGACCATGCTGGGAACTGAATTCACAACCTCATGCTGACCAGGCAGTATTCCCATTGTTTGTCATTGTTTTTATTTAAAAGAAAAAGTGTAAGTAATTGTTTATTATGGGTAACTTTAGCAAAATTATTTGATATCAATACACTTTTGGGGGGACCTTCCAAGTGGGACTTGGGTCCCTAGGGTCACTCTTGGTGATAGTTGCTCATGTGGTACAGGGATGCTTCAGTAGTTGGACCTGGCAATGCAATACTGCTTGGGAAGACTATGCAGGAGGTCACAAGTGCTACTCAGAAGTGCTCAGGGCCCAGGGTTCATGTGGTGGTAGGGATCAAACTCAGGGTCTGGCTCGTGCATAGTATATCTTTCATTTTTAGAGCTATTGATCCAGTCTGAGTCAAGTTTATGGTTAAGTTGTTCAATAATCTAGAGTTTGAGGTTTAATATTAAAAAATTCCCTTTAACAAATTTTGCTTCATTCACTTGTCTTGTTTGTCAATCCATAAATCTTTTAGTTCAGCCTCTCGAATCTTTGCCTCAACACAGATATCACTTGGAAAACTTTTGATCTATAGTCACTGAAATCTAGTTTTTTCAGGCAATTTGCTTTAGAATCACTTTTCAGGGAGAATAGATAAACCTATCTGTCTGCTTTTCAAATTCATACATGCTGGTGGGAAAAGGATTCACTTTAATTTCTACTCAGTATTTTAGCAACCTGATCAGTGTGAATACAGTGTGAATACTGTCTTGGTCAATACCAGGAATAACTTCATTAGACTCCAATAAAGCGATGCACTGCATTGATATGAGACTGTCTTTTGAGCATCCAGTAGGAGACGGTTGACTGCAGGACCTTTTGGTGCAGCACTGCTTCTTTTTAATTGTTATTCCTTTAAGTTCTCAGCTTTGTGTTTTTGTCTGTGAATTGGAAAAGAATCTTCTTCTTTTGTTGCTATTCTCTGTTGCTGAATCTATATGCTATTGTTCGTTGGATAGAATACCCTTCTATTTATCCTGTCCAGATAGAGAAAACACAATTGTCTGAGCCAGTGCCAGCTGATGGAAGTGGGGGACACTGGAAGAAATCCCCCTTTATGTATTTGTTGTGGAGTGATTGCAAAGATCTCTGTTTACTTTACTGGCATTAATGCTGTTCACTGTCTTTTTATTTCAGGTATGTAGAATTTAATCTGCTGTATGATCGGGGCACAAAGTTTGGGCTCTTCACTCCAGGATCCAGGATTGAAAGCATCTTGATGTCTTTACCTCTAACTGCCCGGTAAGATTTGAGTTATTATCATTGTTCACCACCTCAATCTCATAAATCCCAAGGTTCAAGACAGTCATTACCACAAAGTCTTGACCTAAAGACTCCCTGGATTTTAACTAGCTGATCTAATTAGAATATCATAGTCTACTAATTAAGGAAAGCCAACTTTTCCCCCCCAATGGTTGACATCATAATTGATCGATCTTTGTGAGAGCAGAGAAATAATAGAGAAGATGGGTGGAGGCTGACTTAAAATCTGGTTGGTAGCTCTTTAGAGAGAGAGAACTGTGAGAAAAGCAAATTTATTTGAACAAAAATAAACTAACTTTTTAGGCCAGATTTAAATAGCTTATTCTTCATTATGAAATTTTAAACTTGCTTGAAAACATAAGGAATCATTTAGGGACTCAACATTTTTCCTGGGACTTTTATTAGACTTCCATAAAGTTGAGTTCTATCTGTAGGGGAATTATTACAAATTATATATTATATACAATATATATTATTATATACCATTATTGTATATATTATTATTGTATTTATATACAAAACATACAAATTGTGTATATGTATGTTAGTAGCATTCAATTAATGGTGTAGGGGCTGGGGATGTGGCCCAATGTAGAGCATTTGTTATGTATGTGTGAACTCCTAGGTTCAATTTTTGGCATAGCAACATTAAACAACAAAGAATTAGTGGTGTAAAGATCTATGATTGACATTATGGCTATAAGAAAATAAGAATAGGGCCTGGAGAAATAGTATAGGACTTAAGATGTATGTCTTGCATGCTGCTGACTCCAGATTAATCCCTAGCATAGCATATGGACCTCCGACCCCTCCAAAAGTGATCTTTGAGCACAGAGCCAAGTATTGGGCAATTACTGTATGATATTGCCCAAGTCCTCCACCCCCCTAATAAATCAAGATCAAATTTTAAAATAGATACATTACTTTAAAATTATTAAACTAAAAGAAAAGAAACAAAATACACCAAAAATATAAATAAACCAAACCACCATTGCTCAGGGAACAACTGAGATTATCTGTTTTGCTCAACTATGGCTTAGAGTAAAAGTGTATTTTGATTGTAGTATTAATATTAGCCCAATTTTACTCACTGTTTAAGAAATTTTATTCCTATAGCAGCAATTATGTTTTCTTAATTTGGGGGGTGGGGTTATTCAGAGGTGCTCTAGTCTTACTCCTGGCTCTGTGCTTAGGATCACTCTTGGCAGGCTTGGGAAACCATATGTGATGGTATCAGGTTGGCCATATGTAAGGCAAGTGCTCCACTCACTGGACTCTTATTACTGTCCCCAATATATACTTTATAAAGTCAGGTGGGTTCAATATACATTAGGCATTTTGAAGATAAGGAAAGGTATAAGAAAATTTTTACTTTAGACTTTTATTTTTCAGTTAAGGGGTGTGTCATTTGTAATGCTCACTATTAAATTTTTTGTTTTTGTTTTGTATCTGCATAGATGGGAGTACATGCACTCACCCTCAGAAAACTCCAAAGAAGCTGAAATTCTGGAAGTTCTGCGCCACCCAAAAGACTGGGTACATTGATGCAGGCAGAGTCTTTGGGGTTTAGGGGACACACCATGTGTTTTCCTGTTCTTTTAGTTGGGTTTGTTGCCACTGTGTGGCACTTCCTTATTTGTGCCTTAGATTTCTAGGCTTCTCTCTGGGGCCCACTATCTCCTGGAAAGTGTTATTAAGTGTTTGTTTTTAATATTATAAAATTGCATAGGATGCTATTAGTGGTGAGGTGGCATGTTGTTAGTCATTTGGTTGACATGAAATATAGAATTATTTTTAGAATTAGTGTAAAGTAAGACATTATTTTCAAGAAGTAACAAGGCATTCTAAACATAATTTGTATTAGAAAATGCCTTGCTATTCTTGTTTATGTATATTTTTAGAATTTTAGTTTCTGCTACAAAAATGTGTTGGGGTAATTTTATATTCATAAATGAAACGAACTTAAGATGTGATTAGTCAATTTAGAAGGCAACTTGAAGGTAAAAGTTTTACTTGGTCATTTCTAAGTTGCTTTGACTGTAATGTTTACATATCTTTCTCTGAAGATCTTAATATTGTAAATATCATTTATTAAAAAAAGCATATTTAAAATAGACTTGAAATTCCTTATCTCTGCATGTGTGATGAGAATTTAGTAATTTCCTATAGTTACTTCTGTAGTGACAGAGTTGCTTATTAAATAAGGGACACCTAATTGTCATTTTGATTGTTTAAAATTATAAATTGTTGATAAAATTCTCTGTACTTCTGAATGTGAAAGTTTATTAGCATCTGGTATTTAAACTTTTTAATTTCACATACTTTCTCTGTGGAAGTTTAAACTAATAATCTAAGGGATAATGTGAATTTAAGAAATGTTTCCCTTTTGGGAAATAACGTGGTAAGCATTTTATAAATATATCTCTGTGAAGATGGATAATGGAAATTGTTCTGATTTTAAATAAGAGATTCTGTAATTCTTAAGACAGAATCCAATAGTTTGAGAGAGTACAGGTGTTAAGGCATTTGGGTTGCATGTAGCCAGTCATGACTCAATTCCTGATACAGCATATGTACCCTGATTTTATTGAGAGCAACTCCTGAGCACAGAGCAACATATAACTTCTGAAAGTGTTCCCAAAGCCAAAAAAGGGACAAAATTATAACAATTTTTAAGATAGCTTTCTTCTTTCTATAATATAAACTGTATTTTCTTTTATTAATGATGTATTGAAATAATAAGGGACTATATCTTTTGACATATCACTAAGCATTGTTTTGTAATGTGTTGAAGTGTATATGACTGTGTGTGACTGTAGAGTTGAAAAATATATGAATTCAGTTGTTTTACAAGTTTCACTAATAAATTTTATTATGAGATGTCTGAAGAAATTTTGTTTTTCATTTTCATTCAAATTGTCATTGTTTTCAGGCTATTTGATAGAAGGAAGACAAATACTTCTTGATAGTAAACCTTTGTTTGTTTTTTTTAATTTTTATTGTGACCAAAGTGCTTTACAAATCTTTCACTGCATCATTTATGGTACATAGTGACAATGAATGAGGGGCATTCCCACCACCAGTGCTGCCCTCCCTCCGCCCCTGTTCCCAGTATGCAATCCCATATCTCCCTCCTTTACACCCCAGTATGCTAGTGGAACTGGTCTCCACTTTACAGCTTCTTGTAGATTGAGCATCCATTCCACCGTCATTAGAGATAAAAAGGATAAGAAAAAGGGGAGAAAAAAATTTGGTGACAACTACCAAAAAAAGAAGAGAGGAAAAAAAGAAAGAAAAAATGGAAGAAAAAAAGAAAAAAAATGGACCCGGCAAATAAAAATAAAAATAAATCTCTAAATAATAACCACAAGCGTGAAAAAGAAAGAAAAGTGGAAGAAAAAAGAGAAGGAAAATAAAGTAAAAATACTAACAAATCAAAACAAAACAAGAAAAAGTATGGGTGCCCGAGTGGTAGGGTTTGGCGTTTCCCCCACTTTTTTTTTTTGACATAGGCACAGTAAGCATTGGGGAAGAAAGGGAATTCCCGTGGCCTAAGAGATTCAGGGTTTCTCCATCCTTGAAGCATACCATCATGGGATCAACCCCTGGCTCCATATATACTCATTACCCCATCCCAAGGCTTTTTTGTGATGCCAGGAAAGTTTCCTCTCGGTTGTGTGTGAGAATATCAAGCCACTGTAGCTAACGATCTTGGTATTTGCGCAGGTTATAGCTCAGGGTCTAGGATAGAGTCTCAGGTTCCTATCCATCATTGTGGTGTTCAGTCTTCTGCAACACTTGCTCCCTGTTTTCGTTCAGTCCTTAAGCCGAAGCCTAAGATATTATGGATCCAAAGGTTCTCTGCTCAGTCTCTTGTCCAAGTTGGACCTCTGCAATAAGACATCTTGTTTTTTATGTGTCCTGGACTACAGCCTAGGGTAGGGTTTTCTTTATTAGTCCCAAGGTAGTCTCTGTTCAGTCACAGTTGTCAAAGTCAGTTTTCTGTTGTTAGTGCTCTTACTTTTCACAGTTCAAAGGATGATAGCTCTTCTGATTTCCATTTAGTGTTAGGTGATGTGATAGGACAGCCTGGTCTTAGGTCAAGTTTTCCTTTCCTTGTTGTCATACCAACACTGGCACAAGTTGGTGCCAGAGTAGTGTTATAAATCTCCCAATGGAGCTTAGTTCCTGGTGGTGTTGCCCGCAGCTGTATCATTTCTACGTTGGGGATCTGGGGTTTCGGATTGGTCTAACACTGTCTAATCTCCTGGGGACTGGTTGTATCCACATGACACATGTTCAGGATGGGAGGCACCCTTCTGCTATAAAAAGTGAGTTCTTATCCCTAAAAGATAAGAGCTTGTTTCTGTGTCTATGGTTTCCCCATTTTTACTGTGCCTATATAAAAACGTATGGTGTAATACTATGTTGCTGGTGTTATTCTGGGTAAGGATAACAGGCTGCACACAAAGTCTCTGTCGTCTGGTTTTGTTCTGAGCTTTTATCCCAGTCAAGGCTTTTTGTACCAAGCAGCACCAAAAATGGTAAGGATAGAGAAAAAAATGTATATATTAAAATAGAACAAATAAATAAAACTGAGTTAAAAAGAAAAGGTATTTGAATAAAAAAGTGGTGGAGGAGAAACCTTTGTTTTTTTTTCCTAATTTACCAAGGAAAACAAAAATAAAAGTTTTACATATAAATTTTCAGTTTTCTTTATAATAGGCAAAGTCGAGTCACTCAGGGCTGGAGAAATAGTACAAGAAGTAATAAAATAAAGTTGTCTTGAATGCAGCTAACTTTGCTTAGATTCCTAGCATTGCATATGATCCCATAAGCACCACTAAGAATAATCCCTGAGCATAGAGCCTAGGAGTAAGCCCTGAACACAATGGGTGTGACTCTGCCCAATAAAACAATAAAACAGCAGCAGAAAAGAGACATAATATAAATATCCATCAGCAAGAGAATGAAAAAACATAAACGTTCATATTAAATACCACTCAGTGGCAAGATAATACAGAGGTTCAGTGGTTGCATATGGTTGGTCCCTATCACTATATATTATTCCCTGAGCACCATCAGCTGTGACCTAACCTTTACCCCTTGCCAAAAATAAAGATAAACCAATGAAAATACACACCTAATGAGGAATACAACAATACTGGTAATTATCAAAAGTATTGTGTTGAGTGGCATTAGACACAAAAGAACACTCGTTGTACATTATATGAAGACCTATGAAAATCACCGATGGAAAGTTGATAAGAGATTGTTAGGGGCTGTGACTACAAAATAATGTTTGGGGTGAAAGAGTAAGTACAGGGTTTAAGGAGCTACCTTGCATCCCTTCCACTATGGTTTGATTCCCAGACATCACAAACAGTCCTCTAAGAACCACTAAGGGGCATTCCTGAGCACCATTGCTATGCCTAAGCCCCCAAAAATACTTTGAAGATAATCTAATTTTTTTAGATCAGTGATTGACTTCATTTTATTAAACATCTAGCACAACTCATTGGGCTTAAGGAAACTATTTTGTTGATATTGTACTTCAATAAAAATATAAAGGAAAGCTTGTAATATAGGCATAGAAATTATTGGGTAGAAACGAATCTCTGTTCCTGTCCATCTTTCCATACACTGTTCAGATTTGTTAGGGAAGTAAATCAAAAGAATCTGAGTCTAGGCCAAGGCATTTAATGGTTCTCATACCATTGCCTGGGGATGTGTGTTCCCAAGAGTGCTCCAAAGATGGAGAGCCATAAAAAATGTGAAATGTGTTGTTGAAGCTATTCATGTGGTATATGTGACTGAATGCAATACAAGTCATTCTAAGACTATTGGATGATTAAAAAACACTCCTCTTAACCATTCAAAACAGCTTTGTAATAAAGTCAGCTTGCTTGTTAAAATTAGCAGTGGCCTGATTTTTATCTTCTATCTTCATGCTCTCTGTTTTGGAAAGGAATGACTAAAGGTTATACTGGAAAGCCCAGAATTGTATCCCAGTATATTTTCCATCATTTTCAGCACATTTCACCTTTGGTATTATTTTCAATACAATCTGTATTTATATATCCACAGTGTCCATTCATTAAAGAAATGCATAAGGTTAATCTTCCCAGATCTATAAGGCCTGCTGCCTTACGAATGACCTAATCCTTCTGTCTTCCAACACTTTTCGCAATATATTGTAGTTTCAGGCTTAGTATAGTTTGGCTTTCATGCAACTGTCTTATTCCTAGTTTGCAAAGTTTTTGGTTTACCTATCAAAAAAGCCATTAGAAATGATTCTCAAGGTCACAGGTGTTGTACCTGCAACAAGTATGGTTTGAAACACCATTTTTAAAGTTTTTGACTTCAAAATTAACACTCAGGGGCCAGATCGATAGTACAGTGGGTAAAGTGTTTGCTTTGCTTGCGGGCTACCTGGATTCAATCCCTGGCATCATATATGGTTCCTCTAACCTTGCTCTAATAACTGATAGCAGAGAGGAGTAAGCCCTGAGTGCAACAGGATGTGATCCCCACCAAAAACAAAACAAAAATAAACACACTTTTAATTATTTTTTTCACAAAACCATGTAAAACTTTAATTTCACAAATATGTATCTACAGGTGGTTTAATAGCACCTGTTGGATACCCCAACATAAGCTGTTGCTTATTTTATTTTTTTACCTTATTTAAAAAAATGTATTATAGTTAATTATAATACATTTGTTTCCAGTTAAGTGAAAGCAAAGTTATTAAAAAGAATAAAAGAAAACATTAAAAAGAAAAAAGAAGAGAAGAAAGTTTTAAAAAAATCAAAGAAAAGGAAAAGTACAATAGCAAGCACATTTGTGAAAATTATTTTATCTCCAATGAAGTCATTAATACAATGGCAGATGGTTTAGTAAGCTCTTGTTAGCTGTCCATTCTGTTAAACTGGTATGTTCTATAGGGATGACAGCATCAAATTAATGAAATTGTTCAACAATGCAAAACACTATTCTTTTGTTTTTGTTTTTTGGGCCACACCCGGCATTGCTCAGGGGTTACTCCTGACTGTCTGCTCAGAAATAGCTCCTGGCAGGCAGGGGGACCATATGGGACACCGGGATTCGAACCAACCACCTTAGGTCCTGGATCAGCTGCTTGCAAGGCAAACACCGCTGTGCTATCTCTCCGGGCCTGCAAAACACTATTCTTGATACTACAACTTTTAGGTGCCTATACTCAGCTGTCAGGCCTTCTGGAAGAAGGAATCAGGGAAAGGGTACTAGTACTCTCTCCATAAACTCCATAAAACTCTGGTGATATCAGCCCCAATACCAGCATACCTGAAGTTTGGTCAGACTGGTGTCCACAAAGGGAATCAGTAGAGGGGTTGTGAGGCAGGGCCACAGGCAAAGAGGTGATTATGGATGATGGACACAACAGGCATGGATTTGGCAGGGCAAGGAGCTTGGCATGACCTCTCCTGACATTGCCTGTTTTCTGCTGCATGGCTTGTGCACCCATGATTTTTCATGGCTTAGTTTACATCTCTTTTAAGAAAAGAGTGAGTGAACATGGCCTTAGTTTTCTTTTTCTTTTTTTTTTTCCAGTGGGTCACACACATCGGCGCTCATGGGTCATTCCTGCCTCTTGGCTCAGAAATCGCTGCTGGCAGGCTCAGGGGACCATATGGGATGTCAGGATTCTAACCACCGTCCATCCTGGGTCAGTACTGGGTCGGTTGATTGCAAGACAAATGCCCTGCTGCTGTGCTATTACTCTGGCCCATAACCTTAGTTTTTAATTCATGTACTTGGTTTAATTTTAGAAGCTAAGTATATTTTATTTTAAAGAATATTTTAAAGAACTTTCACTTGTTAATCATTTTTCACATATGTGTGAGAAAAAAAGTACAGAGGTGAAGGTATTTACCTTGCATGACACATGCATTTGCCTTGCATTGATCAGTTCCTGATATCACAGTCTCCCTAGCACTCCAAGACTGATTCCAGAGCAGAGTCAGGAGTAGCCCCTGTGGACTATGGGTATGTCCCAGCTTCCACAACAATTTGAACATAATACAACAAAACATCCTGATGTCAATGAATTTTACAGAAACATAATTACCTAAACATAAATTGAAGTTGATGTCTCCAATATTATTTTGTTTTATTTTATCTTATCTTTCTCTTTCTTTTTGCATTCCAGCATGAGTTGATTTCAGAACCGAGACTATTGTGTGGTGCTTGTCTTTATTGCTGTGGTGCTCACTGGATATTTAATTTGATATTTCTTCCTGTATTGTGGTGGTGTTTCAATTGCCTTTTTCACGTCCTCTCTCAAACTGAGGTTGAAATCCTCTGGAAGGACTCCGCCTAATTTCAGCATACTTGACTTCTTTTTTTTTTTTTTTTTTCCTCTTATTTTGTACTGCATTTTATTGCTCTTCTTTCCTTCAAACAAAGCCACATAACTTGATTTATCTAGCTCCGCTTCTTAAATAGAGGGGGAGACAGGGGAGGGTACCAGGACCAAACAGATATATGATCATTAATAGTGAGCTGGACAAAGAGGGGACTCTAGCAGTTCGGGGGGTGATGGTGGGGTATATGGGTTGCAGAAGGGAACTGGGATGGGGGGAGGACAAATTTGGTGATGGGTATTTCCCTGATTCAATGTTGATATGTACCTAAAATACTACTGTGAAAGATATGTAAGTCATTATGATCAAAATAAAAATAAAAAAAGTTAATTTGCCTCACTTTGTTATTGATACATCATTTGTAATTAAAGAGCTGGAGAAGTATCGAATTAAAGTTGGCAAAATTATACCAGTTAAATGGGTCCAGAAAAAAAGATATTAAAATTGACTGGGCCTGAATGATAATATAACGGCTACGGCATTTGCCTTGCACATGGTTGACCTGGGTTCTATTCCTGGCATCCCATATGGCATCCCACAAGGACTAATTCCTGAATGCAGAGGCAGGAGTCAACCTGGGTATGGTTGAAAGCACAAATCAACAACAAAAATGGACAAATTATATTTATTAAAGGCTAAAATTATTATTATGCTTCTAAATACAAGAGGACATATTACATACGTACTCTATGCAATCTTAGATTGGGAAGTTCAAAAAATTTAAACTCGGGGCTGAAGTGGTGGCATAGTGGTAGGTTGATCCAGGACAGACCATGGCTCGATCCCCTGGCATCCCATATGGTCCCCCAAGCCAGAAGCGATTTCTGAGTGCATAGCAAGGAGTAGTCCCTAAGCATCACTGGGTGTGACCAAAAAATTTTATGACACTAGTCTATAAATTCCTAAGGTCTTTTCCAGTGTTAAAATTCAAGTATAAAAACAAAAGTAGAATTTGAGAGAGTATAATGGGTAAGGTACTTGCCTTGCACACAGCCAACCCAGGTTTATCTCCATATCTTATGGTGCCTGAGCAATACCAAGATTCCTGAGCACAGAGCCAGGAGTAACCCCTGAGCATTTTCAGATGTGCCCTCCCCTCAAAAAAATCTAATATAAACTTAAACTTTTTTTTCGTTTTTATTATTATACTTTAAATTTTTCCCTTTTTTGTTTATGTGTAATTCTATACTAATGAATCAGTATTTCTGGTTTCTCAAATTGTGTTTAAATAAAATCTTGAGAGAGAATCAGTACATTAATCAGTCTCTAGCTTCTCAAATGGTTTAAAATATGAAAGTTACGGGCCAGGCGGTGGCGCTAGAGGTAAGGTGCCTGCCTTGCCTGCGCTAGCCTTGGATGGACTGCGGTTTGATCCCCCGGAGTCCCATATGGTCCCCCAAGCCAGGAGCGACTTCTAAGCGCATAGCCAGGAGTACCCCTGAGTGTCACCGGGTGTGGCCCAAAAACCAAAAAAAAAAAAAGAAAAGAAAAAAAGAAAAAAAAAAAAAAAAAGAAAGTTACATAGGCACAAAGATGTCTTCAAAGAACCAGTAGATGGAGCACATGCTTGCTTAAGAAAATTAATACCAAGGGTGTTGTGGTGTGGGTGAAGATGGTGCAGTGCAATGTAGAGAGAGGAAGAGGAGAGTGAGGGGAAATACACAAGGAGAGAGAAGAGGGGAGGGAGAAGGAAGATAAAAGAAGTGAAAAACAGGACGGAAAGAGAAAAGGAAAGCAGAAAAGATGAGATAACTGGTTAGCACTTGGAGATATCTTTGAATTTTGGTATTGTTGGAGAAAGTCTCAAAAGGTGTGGTTACATATTTAATCAAGCACAGTTTACTTTTTTTTGTTTTTGTTTTGTTTTTCGGGCCACACCCGTTTGATGCTCAGGGGTTACTCCTGGCTAAGCGCTCAGAAATTGCCCCTGGCTTGGGGGGGAACCATATGGGACGCCGGGGGATCGAACCGAGGTCGCGATCTTTCCTTGGCTAGCGCTCGCAAGGCAGGTACCTTACCTCTAGCACCAACCACCTTGCCGGCCCCAAGCACAGTTTACTTGACTTTGATATTTTTATCTTGCCAGTTTGCTCTACCATGTTTCACTTATATTTATTATAGAGATTTCTGAAGCTTCAATGTTTTTACACTAATAATCTTGAATATTGAGGGCTCTTAGGAGTTGAATATTCCAGTTCTTTTTCTGTGTGTTTGTTTGAGGAGAGCCCATACCTGACAGTGCTCAAGGCTTTCTCCTGGCTCTGCAAACAGGAATGATTCCTGACGGGCTTGGAGGACTATATGGGGTGGGTAGGGATTGAACCCCAGTTGGCCATGTGCAAGGCAAGTGTCCTACCCACTGTAGGTAGGGTCTACACTGTAAGAAAATGCCCTAGCTCCTCCAGCCCTAAATATTTTCATTTTTAAAGCATTTTAGAACTGGATTCTAGACTTCAGTGTAGAACTGATATCATGAGAATTTGTTTGCATTTTTTTTTTAATACGTAACATTCATTTGACTTTCAGGAGGTGATTTTTGTTTGGTTTCTTTATGCTCCACACCCAGTTGTACTCAAAGGCTTACTTCTGGCTCTGTGTTCTGGAATGATCTCTGAGCACAGAATCAGGAATAAAGTCTGAGCACCACCAGAAATGGTTTTAAAATCCAGGGAAAAAGAACTTTATTTAATCAAATGATAATGGATATTCTTTGATTAAATGTTCTGTTATAAGTTCTGTTATATTAATAAAATGGTGTGCTGTTATTGGAGGGGTGAGTTTCATGGAGAGGCCCAGACTAGTCAAAATCTTCATGAACTTCTCAAAAATCTTGATAATCTTCAAAAACACAACATGAACACTGTCTTTCCAGCCTCACCAAGAAATCATCATGCTGCACCTAAGACACATTTAATTTTTGTCCTGTAGGAATTGGTGGTCCCTGCTATCAGAATCTGGTGGGTGGGTAAAGTGATATGGTTCTCAGGCTGACTAGAGGAAGAACTTTGACATTTTCACCACCACAAAATGATTAACTTTTGCTTGACAAAACTCCCTTTCTCCCTTTCTCTTTCTCCTCCTTCCTACACACAGTTTACTCAGATAGGTGAGATTAAATTTGGTATTTACAAAAATATGAAGGCATATAAAATATGGACCTGAAAGATTTAGAAGTGGCTATTTTTGTGTGTAGGGACACACTCAGTGGTTCTCAGAATTTAACTCCTGGTTCAGTGCTCAGAGATCATTACTGTTAGTGACTAGAAAATGTATGGAGTGCTGGAGATCAAACTGGGTTGGCTAGAAGCAAGGCAAATGCTCTTCCTTTTGTACTATTTTTTGATTCCTAGAGAGGTAACTTTTGAAGAACAATACTGGGAATGAGTAGAAATAGCACAGAAAGTTGCTGTCTTTCATTATAAGTTTTTACTAATATTTGATATTCTGTTTTTGTTTCTGGACCACACCCAGCTGTGCTCAGAGTTTTCTCCTGGCTCTACACTCAGGGGTCACTACTGACAGAGTTCAGGGGATCCTGTGTGACATTGACAAATAAACTAGGGTCAGCAGCGTGCAAGGCAGGTGTCCTACCCTCTCTTCTCTCTCTGAGGCTCCCATTATTTTATATTTTTAACTAAAGACACTTATTAGATTTACTAAAACAATTTAAGAAGATGAGCAAGGGAAGTGACAAGTGCAGTAGGGGCCAGAGGCCTCAGGTACATTGTTAATGTGGGGAAGTGGTATAAGTATACATTCAAACCACAGAGTCAACAACACTGAAAACAAGAGATCATGAGATCTAAACTACCACAGTTAAACTTTAAAATTTGCCTGTCAGGAAATGCTCCACACAGGTTACCATTTTATTGGTGTTTTTAAATATCTCTTTTTGCTAGACAGATTGCCACTCAGCACATGTAAAAGTGCGCAGTATCACTTATCATTAGAAAAATTCAAATCAAGATGACAATGAGTTATTTCACACTGGTGAGAGTGACACATATTAATAATAGTAGGAACAATCTGTGTTGCTGTGAAAAAGGAACACTCATCCACTGTTGATGGGAATGCTTTTGGGTTCAACCCCTGTAAAAACAGTATAGAGACTCCTCAGTAAACAGAATTGAGCTGTCATATGACCCAGAATTCCACTTTTGAGTATTTACCTGAAGAACTTAAAAACATTCTTTCAAAAGCACGTATGCACATCATTTTTTCATTGCTGCACTAGTACAATAGTTAAGACATGGAATCAATCCAGGTGTCTAACAACAAATAAATATATTATGAAGATGTGGCACATATACACAGTAGAATACTACGAGGAACAATTAAGTTATTCAAGTTGCTGCAATCTGGTTGGAACTTAAAGACATTATGTTAAGTGAAGTAAGCTAGAAGACAAATGCAGAATGATCTCATTTGTCTGTATTATACAAACTAAGTGAATGAGAAAATGTAGTGTTGTAGAGCAGGGAGTACCTAGATCATCCTTAAAATCAGAGCCTAGGGAGGAGGTAAAAGACAAAGAAGAAAATAAATCAAGACAAGAAGGAAGAAGATGAGAAAGGGAAATAATGGGAGAACAGGGATTAGGGCTTTCATTTTATTAGTGATGTGAGAGAATAGTATAACTACATATCTAAGCACATACAAGACTGAAAACATAAGATCTAAGCTACAACCACTAAACTTTGTAATTTATCTGTCAAGGTAGCACCATGGGGTGGAGGATGATGAAGTTTGGGAATACGAGTGATGAGAGTTTACACTTTTGATTGCAAGTGATATTGAAATATTACATGCCTAAAATATAAGAATATTATATGCCTAAACTCAACTATCACTAACGTTGTAAATCTGGTTCTTTAATTAAATAAATTTTTTTCTTTGATTTTTGGGTCACATCCGGCAGAGCTCAGGGGTTACTCCTGGCTCTATGCTCAGAAATCACCACTGGCAGGCATGGGGGACCATAGGGGATGCCGGGATTTGAATCACTGTTCTTCTGCATGCAAGGCAAATGCCTTACCTCCATGCTATCTCTCTGGCCCCTAAATAGATATTTTTAATTAAAAAATTTAAAAAGAAAAAAAAATTTAAAAAGAGAAAAAAAGATATCTTCTAGTTTTTGACCTCATGGTAATATTAATTAAATGTATGCTATTTTCTAGCTAGTACTAACTTTAATAAATCAGCTATGCTCAGAGAAGAGAATTATTTAATAAGTTTAATAATTTTTAAAGATTAATGTAACTCTATGGTATTGAACTATTATTATCTATGCTAATAAATAACATTATTATTCATAACATCAAGCTATAGTCACAGATTTTGTACACATGAAGGTATATGGAAAAATGACTTCCTAAAGAAGATATGAAAAATGATATTTTTGTTTGAGAATTTGTTACATTAAAATAAATAACCATTTAACAATTTTTTTTTAGTTTAAGCCACACCCAGTAATGCTCAGGGGTTACTCCTGGCTCTGCACTCAGAAATCGTTCCTGGCTTGGGGGAACCATATGGGATGCTGGGAGATCGAACCCTGGTCCATCCTAGGTTAGTGCGTGCAAGTCTAATGTCTTACCGCTTGTGCCATTGCTCTGGCCCCACCATTTAACAATTTGACCACTGTTCCAGGTTATGGATTCTAAAAGCAGCCTTATAATTCAACCATAAATGTATCTTATGAGTTTTGAAGAACTTAAGTATATTTGTATTTATAAGTAAATACTCTAAGAAAAAAAAGGAGCATATCTGGTTTGTAAAGAAATAAATCTTAAAAATTATGTTTTTTGAAACTCTACTTTAGGTTCTTCAAATTAGATTTTAATAACAATTTAGCAGAGATGCTATCCTTCAAAATACCTTCCACAATGGCTCTTTGGCAATAACTAGAATAGGAAAATGAATGAGAGTGGCTTTATTAAAGAACAAGACCCTCACAATTCTTTTCTACTTCTTGCGATTCATCAAATTAGAGGAAGTTCAATGGGTCAGTAAGGGACATGAAAGACAATATATTCTTTCCTTCCACTAACACCACAGTCTTTGTGCTGTTTCCACTGTCTAATTGATTCTTTCATGTTTAATTGATGTGAGATACAACATAGGTTAACAAAGAGATGATTGAATTATACTTTCAATTTAGAAAAGATTGAGTTACAAGATGGAGAATGTTTCTTCCTCAAATCTTTAGGATTTTTTTTAATATTGGAGAGATGAAGTTATCACTTTCTGCTTCTCCGTCTTGGTGGTCAACTGCTAATGAATAGGCCCCCTCCAATGTCTTGAGTTTCCTGCTAATCCTTTCCCTAATGCTCTTGCTTTTCTAATCCTTTGTAAATTCTTTACATTGTTACAGGCCAACAAACCATCACATTCAGCAAAGGGTTGCACAGAGAGAATTAGTTTTGTTAACCTAGACCACCTTTTGGAATTAATGTAGCACTAAATTAATTGTAGATCTAACAATTTACTTTAATCCTTAATAAAGATGAAACTATTGGTAGTGCAGTTTCAGAAATGAGTTTTCTATGAGCCAGAAGGGAATCTGTTCCTTTGCTACCTTGTTATTTCCCTTTTCTGTTTAGGCAACACCTGGCAGTGCTCAGGGGTTACTCCTGGCTCTTTACTCAGAATTACTTGTGGTGGTACTCAGGGGACCATATGGGATGATGGGGATTGAACCCAGGTCGACCAAATGCAAGGCAAGTGTTCTACCTGCTGTGCTATCACTCTCTAGCTCCCTAAAGAAAAGAGAGCACAGACTGCAATGAGGGATTATGGGAATTTGCTGCTCTCCATAAAAGTATTACGAGACTTGCTTGAAAATTAACTTAAAGTTTCTTTTTTAGAGGGAAAACAAAAAAATAAAGTTAAATATAAAAGAAATAATTAGGGCCAGAGAGATAGCACAGTAGTAAGGCATTTGCCTTGCAAGCAGCTGATCCAGTATGGATGGTGGTTCGAAACCCGGCAACCCATATGGTCCCCCGTGCCTGCCAGGAGCAATTTCTGAGTGCAGAACCAAAAGTAACTCCTGAGCGCTGCTGGGTGTGACCCAAAAACCAACCCCCCCTCAAAAAAAAAAAAAGAAAAGAAAAAAGAAAGAAATAACTAGAGATGCAATTATAAATCTATATTCTTTACCGCTCTCCATTTTTTACCCGGAACCAGAAAGTCCCTAAATGTCTAACCATAATGTCTGACACATTTTATAATATTCTCAGAGATTATATATGAATCTCAGAACATTCATCAGTGTGATTGAGGGAAAGTCACATAGTTTCTACTCTCTTAAGTCATATGGAAAATAGAATGAGTAATCTATTACTCTCAAAATTACTCTGTGAGAGCCCCATGAACTGTGAAGGGCTCTTAGGACAGTAGGTATCTAGTCATGTTGAAGGCATAAAAGCAAATGTCCACTTATTTCTTAAACAAAAAATTAGGCAAGTGCTTGATTCAAGATTTGTGCCCCCCCCTTATTTGGTAGATGACTGCCAAACAATAAGGGGTTAGAATAGGGGGCTGAGTATCTCATAATAGTCAAACAGGCTGGGTCAGTCTGTATAGGTCCAGTGGTATAGGAGAACCACTAGGATCACTCCAGCAGTGCTTGGGGACCCCTAGGAGTACCCCCAGTAGTGCTTGGTGGGCATGTGGTGCCTGTATTTAAATTTGGAACCTCGAATTAAAGCATATGACTTTCACTACTGATCTCCCAGGTCCCTATTTAGTTCTTAAGTGTAGGAGAAAGACTAGATGAGATTAGTTGAAAAATAGAACTCAGGAGCTGAAATTACAGTATAGTGGATGAGGCACTTACTTTGCATATGGTCAACCTGGATTCAAGCCCTATTTGGTTCCAGGAGCCTTTCAAAGAGTGACCCCTGAGTACAGAACCAGGGGTAAGACCTGAGAACTCCAGGGTGGGCCCAAATCCCAGCCCCCCAAAAAGTTCATTTAATTTCATTTTGTAATTTCTCTTCACCCCTCCTGGTGGAAAAACAAATATACACAGATGTTTATATTATATAGATAGGTGCATTAGTATTTTGATTTTTACTTTCTAAAGTCAGCATAAAATTTTCTCTTTTTTTCATTTAAGTATTCTTTCTGGGTATTTAGTGAGGTAGTTATATGAGCATCAAAACTGTAGGAACATTTTTATACTTATATATGCTTTATTTGCAAAAGAAATAACTTCATTATACTTTGTGGGTTCTAAATAGCCAGAAGATACACTTAAAAGGCTGTTTATGGTGAGTTTCAGACATACAATGTTCCAACACCCATACTTTCACTAGTGTACATTTCCTGCTAGCAATTCCCCCATTTCCGTGCTGCCCCACCCTAGCCTGCCCTACCCTACCCTACCCTACCCTACCCTACCCCTACCTTAGCCTACCTCTATGGTATTTTTAATCTCTCTTCCCCAACCCCATTTTCCTTTTAGGCACTGAGGTTTGCAATGCTGTTACTAAAAAAATACTGTGTATATCATGCAAGCTTCTTTCAGGCCCCATTTCTTATCTAGAATAATCATTTCCAAGTACCATTGTCATAGTGGTCCCTTCTCTATCCTAAAAGCACCTCCCCACCCCATTATGTGGTAAGCTTCCCTTTTTGGATATGAGTTTTTTTTATTTGGCATTAACTTCTATCTAATTTTAACTTTTTGATGCCTTTTTTTGGTTGTTGTTTTTGTTCTGTGGTCAAGTGTACATCAAAGATGATCTCAACTTAGCTGAAAACATCACACTGTTGACAAAAATAAAAATTTCTGCCACATCAAAGGTAAATAAATTTTGTTTCCTGGCTTTATTCAAGCCCCCTCAAATTGAGTCTGTTCTATCATTCTAATAGTTCACACCTAAAACCATAGCACTCCACTTTTGTGTGTGTGTGGTTTTTTATTTGTTTAATTTATTTTATTTTAGGTTTTTGGGCTACAACTTGGTGTCACTCAGGAGTTACTTCTGGTATTGTGCTCAGAAATCACTTCTGGCATACTCAGGGGACCACATGGGATGCCAGGGATTGAACCCTAATCTACCTCATGCAAGGCAAACTCCCTACCCGATATGTTATTGCTCCAGCCCAGCACTTTGGGTTTTTTGTTTTGTTTGTGTTTGTTTTTGGTTTACATCTGGTAGTGCTCAGGGGTTGCTCCTGGCTCTGTGCTCAGAAATCACTCCTGACAGGCTCGGGGGACCACATGGGATGCTGGAGATTGAACTCTGGTCTGTCCCAGGTCGGGCATGTGCAAGGCAAATGCCTTACAGCTGAGCCACCCTTCTTTTTGAACAAAAGCATAGTTAGTACTATAATGCTCTTGTGAATCTCATGTAACATCTTTGTCAACTTAGACTCAGATTTCCATGCTTCATTTCCTCTCACACCAGCTAATATTAATAGCTAATACTAATTAGAGATTTTCTATGTTCCAGTTGCTCTCTGCAATTATGTAAGCTAACTAACATAATATTTAAAATATCCTCTGTTACAGATGCAGAACCTCATTGCATTTGTGTTAAAAACTGAACTATGGAGGAATAATGTATACTTTTACTCTGATGTGATTTAAATGGGTTCTAAGCCTCTTCATAGGAAATAAATCCACGGCTGCTCAAGTTTTATATTAAAAAAGTGTATGTATAGCTTTTGCATTTAACCCATAAACATCTTCAAATTCTTGAAGTTAGATTTGATTATTTATGATACTTAATGTAATATAGATCTTATATAAGCAGATGTTATATTGTATTGTTTAAGAAATAATTACAATGGAGCCAGAAAGATAATACAGTGGTAGGGCATTTGCCTTTCACACTGTCAACCAAGGACAGTAAAAACAGTAAAAACCAAGACAAGTAAAAACAAATCTGAAATGTTAGCTTCATGTATTATAAATTTTATACATAAAATAGAATGGTTAGATTAAGCTGACTTTTGAGTACAGAATTAAAAATGCCAATAACATTGATCTTTTTTTGACGTATCAAACTGTGGTTTGGTGACTTACCTGTAAAAGCATGGATAGAAACATAATATTACGCATCAAACCACACCTGCATTTGTTTACTCATTTATGTAGAGCATTTTAATTAAACCCTCTATCCCTATGGTCATATAATTGCAACTATTTCACTACATGTCTGAATATTAATGTTAGAATCTTATTCTGTGTAAATGACATGTAACTCATTAAGGGTAGTTGGAAATTATGTTAATACATGCAAAGCATAAAGCACTTGAACTTTGAATATTTCTTTATTAATTACCTAACATGCAATATATGTTTTCTACTTATTATTACTAAAACCATAATTTCAGGAAATATACTTAATTCAATCCTCAGCAATCAAAAGCATCAACTCAGTTCAACTTGAAGTCCACTGATGCATTTATTATTTTAGGAATATGAGAATCTAAGGGATCTCAATATATGATTGCTCACCTTTCCCTATACTATGTCAAGAGGTGACAGTATTGATTCTTGAATAGTCCTCTTATTGAATAGGCTACTTATTACTTCTCAAAAATTGAATTCTATGATTGAATTGTTTAATATAAATAAATTTAATTGTTTTTTAAATTTATTTAAATAAAATGCATCACATATTTGACCATATGCTTTTTTTTTTTTTTTGGTTTTTGGTTTTTGGTTTTTGGGTCACACCCGGCGGTACTCAGGGGTTACTCCTGGCTGTCTGCTCAGAAATAGCTCCTGGCAGGCACGGGACCATATGGGACACTGGGATTCGAACCAACCACCTTTGGTCCTGGGATCGGCTGCTTGCAAGGCAAACGCCGCTGTGCTATCTCTTCGGGCCCCCATAATGCATTTTTTTTTTCAGATAAGTGAAAGCAAAGTTATTTAAAAAATAGTTATCAAAGAAAAAAATAAAATGGAAAAGTAGAAAGTTAAAAAAAAAAGTAAAAAGGAAAAGTACAGTAACAAACACATTTGTAAAAATTATTGCATCTCCAATGAAGTCATCAATACAATGGCAGAAGATTTAGTAAGCTCTTGTTAGTTGTCCATTCTGTTAAATTGGTATATTCCTTAAGGAATGACAATATTAAAAAATGAAGTTGTCCAGAAATTCAATGCACTATTACTAATACTATGACTTTTAGGAGCATAGCTAGCTGCTAGGTCTCCTGAAAGAAAGAAGATATAGAGGGAGGGTGCCCAAATTCACTCCAAAAAGCCCTGGTGATATCACCCCCCAAACCAGTGTTCCTGAAGTTTGGTCAGATTGGTTTTCCTGAAGGTAATTGTAGAGGATCAGTGATGATGTAGGGCCGGCCATGGGGAATATGATAATTCTGGGTGATGCATGGCTTTAGCAGGGTGGGGGCTTGGCCACCCTGTCCTTCTTAGATGGCCATCTTTCTGCTGTGTGGATTGGTGTATCCATGATCTTTCATTATTCAGTTTATATCTTGTTTGAAAAAAGAGTGGAGCTGGTCCATTTCAAACATGGTAACTGCATATGTGGGCCTGGTTACAGATGCCAGGCTTTCCAGAAGAAGGATATGAGAAAAAGGTGCTTGCCTCACTCCAAAACTCCATGGTGATATCAAACCCCAAACTGGTGAAGCTAAAGTTCAGTCAGATTGGTGTCTCCCAAGGGAATCCTAAAGGGTCTTTATTGGACAGGGCCATCAGAGGATCAGAGATTATGGGTGATGGAGGCAGCAGGAGTAACATTGGCAAGGCAGGGTTTTGGCCAGCCATCTCCTCCTGAGATGGCCAGCTTTCTGCTGAGAGGGATGGTTACAATTTAATTGTTAATATAAAATGTATAATTTAAATTAAACAGATATTTGGTCTTCTCTAAATCCCATGCACTGGTTTTAGTAGTGAATTAGTAAAACGGCTTTCAATTATTTTTAATAATTTTAATGTTTCGAAACATAAATTTTTTTTCGGGGGAAAAACACATTACTCTCCAAAAGTTATAAAATTCCTGGTCATATTATTTAGCTTTTACAATTCTCAACTTTTTAATCTTTAAAATAAGCATAATTTGGGGTTGGAGCAGAGGCAAAAGCTATAAGGCGTCTGCCTTGTGCATGCTAGCCTAGCACAAACTGCACAATCCCCTGGTGTCCCATATGCTCCCCCAAGCCAGGGGCGACTTCTGAGTGCATAGCCAAGAATAACCCCTGAGTGTCATGGAGTTGGCCGAAAAACCAAAAATAAGATAAAATAAAATAAGCATAATTAGTAAATGAGTAATATGAATTCTATAAACATTAAGTATATACATGATTATAGTCATTGCATTCTTGGTATTTCTAATTTTCTTTTGTGTTTGGATATACCAGTTGGTCTCAATGTTTACTCCTAATCCTAATTCTGTACTCAGGATCACTCCTGGCAGGGATTGGGAGACCATCTTGGGTGCCAGGCATTGAACCAAGGTTTATCACATGCAAGGCAAGCATTTACCTGCTGTACTATCTGTCCAACCTCATATTATTAAATTTTTCATATAAGCTAATACATAATTTTCTTAAAGCACTATGATTATTTTCTTCTTGATTGCTGTAGACAGTCATCAGCTTCTCTTTTTTATTTTTAAATTTGTTATATTTTTTATAGTTCTTTCCTCAATTCCATCCTCACTGTTTGGTTCTGTATTGCAATGTTAAATGTTTGTCATCATTCATTGCTATATCTGTTTTTATTTGTTACTATAGTCCAGAGATCAGTGAGATCATCTTGTATTTTATCTTTGCCCTCTGGCTTATTTTGCTAAATACGATAGCCTCCAGTTCCACTTATGTTACAGCAAACTTCATAATTTTATTTTTTCTTATAGCTGCATAGTATTTCATTATATATACCCATTTATCTTTTTAAAAAAAATTTTTTTTAGGCCACAACCAGAGGTGCACAGTGCTTACTTCTGCATCTTTGCTCAGAAATTATTCCTGGCTTTGTGCTAACAGAACCAAAATAGTTTCCAGAGATTGAACCAGGATCAATCACAAACAAAACAAGCTTTCTAATCACAGTACAATGCTTCTGGCTCAATATAACTATTTATCTTTATCCATTCATCTGTTGTTAAATGTTTGGGTTGTTTCCAAGTTCTGGCTATTGTACTAAGTGTTGCAATGAACATGGGTGTGCACATGTCCTATCAGTTGAAAGATTTTGGGCATGAGAGAAGATAACTAAAGTGTATGTGGGAGATGCCACGAAGTGATCACATGAGAGTTCTGTTACTATATTTTTCAGAAATATCCATACTACTTTGCACAGAAGATACGAGATAACATTGCTACTAGAGTTCTTTTCTCATTATATGCCTACCACCATTGATTTTTTAAATCTTTTAATATATGCCATTCTCACAATTATGAATTGATATCTCATGTTGATTTACATTCCCTTCATCATAAAGGAAAATGAGCACATTTTTATAAGTCTACAATTCATCTGTGAAACAGAGGAAGACTCTTCCACAGGAAATAGACCTTAGAAGCATCTTTAAATATTTGACCCAAAGGCAGAAATACCAAAACTAAAAACAAGCAAATGAGACTACGTAAAACTAGAAAGCTTTAGTAAGAAAAAAGAAACTCAAACCAAATTAAAAATACACACTGCTGAATGGAAGAAATATTTGCACACAATACATCAGACAAGATATATTTATAAATATACAAGTTTTACTAAACATTGCTAAAAAAAAGTCAATAACTCCATCTAAAAACAGGTAAAAGAGATGAACAGACACTACATCTCCTTCCCTGACATACTAGAGGATTTTCTGTAAGCTGTCAAACCCCAAACTTCTTAAAGGAAATGGAACATGAGTTAACCTAGTTCTACAAACTTTCAAAATAACACTGGTTATGGATGTGGTGATGAAATTATGCATACGTGATACCATCATAGCAGTATTATATAGAACTTTGATTAATAAAATGTGTTGAAAAGTAAAACAAAAAAGCACATGTAGAATGACTGCCCAACTCTTACTCCCTGAATTGGGTCACACCTGGCTACGCTCAGGGGTTACTCCTGGGCTCTGTGCTAAAAAAAAATCACCCCTGGTAGGCTCGGGGGACCATATGGGGTGCCAGGAATTTAACCACCATCCATCCTGGGTTAGCCCCATGCAAGGCAAACGCCCTAAACCAGTGCTATCTTTCTGGCCCCACCCTGAATATCTTTCAGGACAGTTTCTCATATGCCCCAGTTTTCCTTGTAACAAATACTTTGGGGATGCACTGAAGTGATATTTGCCAATGCTAAGAACATGAGAGTTTTTCTATGCTACAAGTCACTGTAATAACTGTCCAATGTGAACTCTGCCAATTCTTACACCTTATAGAATTATAGATTGTCCAAATGAATCTGACCTCAAAATAAAGAAGACTCCACCACAGCAGACCTCTGTGGATGTCAGCTTTTCAGAGGCTGGCAACCTGGAGACTTGAAGATTGGGTAGCTTTCAGTTATCACTCATCCTCACTCTACATATCCTAATATTGCCCCTGCTTACCCACTCAACTCTTCTGAGTAGGAACTTAACAGGAGAAAAATTGCCTAAAGTTGGTACAAATGGTAACCCTCTGTAGCCATCTGTCCTTTAAATACCCATGGAAAGTATCTATAGCTACCTTTAAAATATTAAATGTGGGTGGAAGAGATAATACAGGGGTTAAGATACATTCCATGGACCCTAGACCAAATCCCTGGCAATAGTAATGATTCTCCAGCACCATGAATCACTACACTGAACACAGAATTAGGAGTAGCCCCGAGCATCACATGAGGTGTTCCACTCACCCCACTGGCAGATGCTCTTTCACTTCTCCTTCTCTACCCTAGGCTTGTGAGAAGACAGAGGCTAGTGAATTCAAAATGTGGTTCCCATTTAATCCTTTATTATGACTATGGAAAGCATTGCTGCTGGAGAGTGGATATTAACACGACTTTAGGAGAGGTCCTCGGGACCATTTTTATTTATGATGATCTATCTTGTGGAATTCCTGCTAAAGTCCCGAACAAGCACCAGGTACTTGTGCTGGCATCTAACTATCAGTTTAAGGATGTCAGGTTGGTAGAGGTCTCTTGTGCTGTAGTTTTGAGGTAGGTAAGGACTGTGACAGAATCTCAACAAGGTTGTTACTGCAGAATACTTCTAATGCAAAAAACTGACACTGGAAAAGTTGTCTAAAGAATAGTTATATTAGTGTAATAATTATTACACTATTTAAATATATTAAAATAAATAAATATTTATATCTATTATATTAAATATATTTATCTACAATTATACTCGTACATATGCTACTATATGTAATTTATAACATTACACACATTTCATATAACATGTTATATTAAAATATAAATATTATAATTTTAATATTATTTTTATTTTAATATAATTTAATATTAAAATATTAAATATTTAATATATGTATAGTAATATTTTTAAGATATTACTAGTATATAAAGCATAAAATTAAGTCATATCTTTCTAATCATTGTCATTACCAATTCTATCAAACACTGATCTCCTTATACATTTCTGTAAAAATTTTATACTTCTACGTATATAATTATGTATATATAGTTATTTTTATAAGCAATAATAAGAGATTTTATTTATAATCATAAATATATTTCAAGACATGATAGTTTTATCTATCACATTTTCACAGCAGTGTGTACAATTTGTTTCTTTCTAATGATTACATAACATTTTATTATAATAAAATATATTTAGCAAGCATCCTACCAGAAAACACTAAGATTCCTTAAGAAAAAGTTCAAATTGCAGTAATTTTCTTCAATAGAAAGTTTCCAATGAGTGTCATCTGGTGGTTTTTATGTCTTGTGTATTTCCTTCCCTTGTGTATTTCCTTACTGAATTATATGCACTAGGTAACCAGAAGTTCTTATGGAAATGAAGATATTTGACTTTCAAAACTAGTTAACTAGTTGCTTGGCTAACTTTTGGATTTCTTCATCTGGTCAATGTCAGTGTTCCATGTCATGGACAACCCAGAGTCCTTCTGGGAGATCTGTGGTGAACACACCAAGACTTTCTGCAACCATCGCTGTAAACATGAGTCATATTGGAACTGAATCTTCAGCTCCAAACAGACCTTCAGATGGATACAGTCTCCACCCACACTTCACTACAACCCTGTGACCGCCCTGTCTTTAAACTTCTGAGACTCAAGAATTGTATGACATAGTGATGTTCATTATGACTTAAGCTTTTAAAATTTGGAATAATTTCTTATTCATCAGTAGATAATTATCATGTAAACAATGCTGTAGTAATCATCTGTATGTTCATTTATGTACGATATGAACATTTATAAAAACAGATTCCTAGAATTAATAATTGAAAACAAAATACTTTTAAAATCTTATTTAATAATGTCAACTTTGCAATGATTTCCCACACTTACCTTACCAGTTTATATCATGCCATATTTTTGCCTCGTTATAAAGTTAAAAATTATTTTTTGGCAGGTGATGTATCTTAGGAGTAGAGCTTGTGTTTTGTATCTATTTGAGCCCTAAGCTACATACACACAGTATATGTACATTGCCTATTTTGTTTTTTTAGGCAGGAAGTTGAACATTTTTTATAAATTTATCAAGCAGTAATATATTACTGATAATTGCTAATTTTACTCCCATTTATTTTGAATTACTCATATTTTAATAATTTTCCAGAGCTCTTATTATATAAATACTAACTTCTTTTTAAGGAGGAATAACTATTAAATATATGGTATTAATAGCAGTGTGAAGTAACTGAATAAAGAAATTATTTAAGGGACAGAAATGAACTTTTTTTTTAATTACAAGTCCTTCATAGTTGTATTTTAGGCATATAGTGATAGTAAATTAGGGCCAGTCCTACCACCAGTGTTGACCTCCCACTACCAAAGTTCTCATTACGCATATCATACCATACCTTCTCACTTGGCCAACCAGTGTAACAGGTCCATTTTAAGTTTAGATTGTTATAGTTTGGGTCTCTTGATTCTCTTGATTCCTGGGTATTTAGTTCTGACCTTTTTTTTCCTCCCACCAATGCTCCTGAGACCACTTGGTGCCTGGGCCACATCCACATATTTTTTTCTCAATATGTAGAAAGACACAGAAATATAAGGGCCCAGAGAGATAGCACAGCGGTGTTTGCCTTGCAAGCAGCCAATCCAGGACCTAAGGTGGTTGGTTCGAATCCCGGTGTCCCATATGGTCCCCCGTGCCTGCCAGGAGCTATTTCTGAGCAGACAGCCAGAAATATTTCAGACACCCTGAGCACTGCCGGGTGTGGCCCAAAAACCAAAAAAAAAAAAAAAAAAAAAAAAAAAAAAAAGAAAAAAAAAAGAAATATAAGGTAAAAGAAAGTAATTCATGCTCTAAGGTTCTACGAAAAAGGAGGAAGGCCCCTATCTAGAAGATACAAATGTTTTTTTTAAAGGGGAGGGTCGTGGCAGTTTTGTTTTTGTCCTTAAAAAAAAAAAGGTGTCTCTACTTATAAAACATACTATCATAAGACGGACTACAGGTTCTGGGCATACTAATTGTCGAACCCCAATGTCTTTCTTCCTAGTTGCAGGAAAAGTTCTACTCAATTGCAGTTGTCACAGTCAGGCTTCTGTAATTAGAGATCTTGGTTTTGTACAGATACTATGCTGAAGCAGCTGTGTCATAGAGTGTCTTCTGATTTCATTTCACTGTTAGGTGGCAAGACAGAGAAATGTGCCCTTATAGCAAGTTGTTGCTATTTCCTGGTCATTAGGGTGTCATATTAGCCTACCTTAGAGTAAGTCGGTGCATTAGTTTGATTCCTGATGCTGGTGCAGAAAATCATGTTGGTTTCAAGGATGGAATCCAAAATTCAGAGTTGGGCCATTGATCTCCAATCAGCTGAAGCCTAAGTCAAAAATACTAACTTTTTTATGCTTGCTCTTCAAGCCTTTGTTTTCCTTTGAACACATATAGTGCTTGCCTGTTTCTCTGTTGCCTCTTTCCACTTTGTAGAAGCCCATATTTTCTCTTGAACATGAACTTCCCCTTTTCTCATACATCACATCTTATAAATAAATTTTTAATAAAAATGATCATACAAAAATACTATGTGTTTATTTTTTGTCATATAGCATTTTAGTTTTACTTATGGAGTGTTTTCCAAGTAGATTTGTAAAGTTTTTTGGGCCACATTCTGTAATGCTCAGTGGTTACTCCTGGCTATGTGCTCAGAAATTGCTCCTGGCATAGTGGACCAACCATATAGGATACCAGGGAATCGAACAGCGGTCCGTCCTAGGCTAGCACTGGCAAGGCAGATGCCTTACCGCTCCATGCCACCATTCCAGCCCCAGATTTGTAAAATTTTGTAGTTAAAAATGTATCTCTTAATGAGTCATTTTGTAGTTGTCAAAATGCTTTATCTGTCACCTAATTATTAAAAGAAAAATTCATATTATCTTATTTGTATCTTATAGTTTTCTTTCTACCAATATTGGTGACTCAAAAAAATTATATCCCTGATTTGCTAGTTTCTAAGATGGAAATTCCCACCATGCCAAACTAGAAGCTATGCTGGAAAAGTTATACTTGCCTCTTGGCAGATGGTATATGCCAGTTCTAGCACATTACTGCACCAAAAATGTATTTTGACATAAGGTATGAGAGTGCTCTAAATATAAATTTTTTAAATGGCTCTTTTTTTTATCAAATGCCAAATTTGTTTTTTAATCCCAATTTCTTGACTTACATTCATGTCCCCTATATGATTGGGGTCTATTTCTGTACCTTGTTTTCTATTTTATTTAATATAACAGTATAAAAAGTTTTACTGATTGAGTATTTATAGTGTTTAGCAAAATTGGTCCTCCTTTTCAATATTCTTCTCTGTAATTTTCTTTGAATTTGCTGTTATTTTGCTATATCAGATGACCTTTTATTTAGAGATGGTTATAGATTTCTTTTTGTTATTTCTAAAAATTAAGTCAATAAGTGTGGCAAAAATATTAGAGATGCTATTTTATGAATATTTTAGACATGTATCAATATTTGATAAAAATTAGGACCAGAAGCAATAGTATAGTGGTTAAAGTACTTGTATTGCATCTAAGCAGCCAGGGTTCTACTTTCAGCATCATGTACATGCCTCAAGTGCCTCCAAGAGAGATCCCTGTGAATAAGCCTGGAATAAGCCCTGTGAATCTCTACATGTGGTTCAAAGCAAAGTTATAAAAAAAACTATTTGAAAAAATTAATTGAGCACATAAATTAGCTTGTTTTGATATATAACAATTCTAAGTACATTTTAGATGGGTGTAAGGGATTTTATTTATTGTTGTTTTATACTTATACCAAAGAAGATAAGCAAGTTATTAATGCCCTCCAAAACTTCTGATTTAGTTTAGTGGAAATTGACTGCAAACACATTTTAAGATAACTTTTTACGGGGCCGGAGCAGTGGCTCAAGGCATAAGGCATCTGCGTTGTGTACACTAGCCTAAGACGAACTGCAGTTTGATTCCCCGGAGTTCCATATGGTCCCCCAACCCAGGAGCAATTTCTGAGCACATAGCCAGGAGTAACCCCAGAGCATCACTGGGTGTGGCCCAAAAACCAAAAAAAAAAAAAAGATAACTTTTTACATTATTTATTTATTTATTTTTGTTTTTTTGGGCCACACCCTTTTGATGCTCAGGGGTTACTCCTGTCTAAGGGCTCAGAAATTGCCCCTGGCTTGGGGGGACCATATGGGACGCCGGGGGATCTAACCGTGATCCTTCTCCTTGGTTAGCGCTTGCTAAGGCAGACACCTTACCTCTAGCGTCACCTCGCTGGCCCCACATTATTTATTGTTATAAATTAAGTGAAATAGATGTTAGAAATTTAATTTCATTAAATTTATTTTAATTTAGGTATTAAACTTTTATTAAAATTTTATCAATTATATTCCTAATTTATTATGTACATTTTGATTTCAATTTAGGATTTCAGTTAAAAATGGTTTGTATCTGCTGAGCAGAATATTTAGAGATGCGGAGAAGCTTTCAATTTATTTATAAATTTATTTATAAAGAGCAAAAGTTTCTCTTTATATTGTCAATCTCGCTACCTAGATCATTCATATACTATATCATGTCATATACTAACATTCTTAATTATCGTTCTTTAATTTTTTTTTTATTTTGCCAACAAAAACTGATCTCACAAAGATTTATAGTTGCTAGAGTTTAAGGTGGATGAAAGAAGGAATAGGTGACTCACAGCATTTTTTAGGAAAGTGAAACTGTTTTGTCTCAAGATTATCACAGTAGAAAAATGACATTACAATTTGGCCAAACACATAACATATGCATAATAAAGAGTAAATCCTAATAAAACTATGGATTTCAGGGAGTTATTATGCATCGAATGTAAGAAATGCAGTATTCTGATAGGGGTGAGATAATAGGTAAGTTGTGTATGCAGTTGGGGGTTCGAAATATACATGAATACACTTTTCACTTAATTTTTCTGTTTACCTAAAATTTCTCTAAAATAGATTATAAAAAAATGGGCCCGGAGAGATAGAACAGCGGCGTTTGCCTTGCAAGCAGCCGATCCAGGACCAAAGGTGCTTGGTTTGAATCCCGGTGTCCCACATGGTCCCCCGTGCCTGTCAGGAGCTATTTCTGAGCAGACAGCCAGGAGTAACTCCTGAGCACCGCCGGGTGTGACCCAAAAACCAAAAAAAAAAAAAAAAAAAAAAAATGAACTGACATATTTGGCATACTAGAGTATAAGCAACTGATGAAAGATTAAAGTGTTATCTCTTCCAATCTTTTAAAAGCAAACAAAATTGTAAAGCTGATAACTAAAACCTCTGGTCTGTGGAGGTGGATGTGAATTCACAGGTTTACTGCCTTCCAATGAACCACAGGAGAGAAGTGGAGCAGAGATGAAAGACAAGAGGCAAAATGAAAGCACATAAGAACCAAGGACTAAAGATTTATATTCTGGTCCTGGCTCTCTTATTTCCTGGGTGAGAGATCTTGAGAACACTATACAAAAACACCAAATAGCACTTCTTTAAAAATTAGATAGTTTTTAGACAATTGTTAGATAATATGGTTACAATAGGGTTAGGGTCTAGCATTTATGTGCAAAGTTACTACACCCATCACCATCAATATGGCCATGATTCTCCACCATGGTACTTACGGCTAGTCTTCATACCCTTCTTACTGCTCACAATCCTGTCACTTTTTGCTAATCAGTTTTGTAATTCAAAACAAAGGGTTCTCATTTTTGATATTTTCTATATTTTTTCTTTGTCTCTCTGTATCCCACAGGCAAATGGGAACATTTAGTATTTTCTTTTTTTTTTTTTTTTTTTTTGTGGTTTTTGGGTCACACCCGGCAGTGCTCAGGGGTTACTCCTGGCTCCATGCTCAGAAATTGCTCCTGGCAGGCACGGGGGACCATATGGGACGCTGGGATTTGAACCGATGACCTCCTGCATGAAAGGCAAACGCCTTACCTCCATGCTATCTCTCCAGCCCCACATTTAGTATTTTCAATATTAATAACTACAGCATCCTATCAGAACTTAAATGAAGGAACACTGAGATAATGGCTCATTAAAGTAACATAAAACATTAGTTACTAGATTTCTGTGATTTTGAAATCTTTAAATTCCAAATTGGCAAAGGGGTCAATTTACCTGGATTCCATCAGTTGTCCTCTATGTTTCCATGAACTGAGTGTTTCAACTTGTTATCTCTGAAGTTAAGGGCATAATATTTACTTCTTGGATCAAAAATTAAACTAGAAATATTGGTAAAGTATGTAGAAAATTATATCCCACTCCAGAAGTTCCCAACAAAGTTCTTATTATTGGTCTTTTCCTTCCTAAAACTCACAGAAAGTCATTAGTATCTAATCCTGAAGATCTGTTCAAGCAAAAGCCAGACCACAACTTCTTCTTTTTTTTTTTTTTGGTTTTTGGGCCACACCCAGCGGTGCTCAGGAGTTACTCCTGGCTGTCTGCTCAGAAATAGCTCCTGGCAGGCACGGGGGACCATATGGGACACCGGGATTCGAACCAATAACCTTTGGTCCTGGATCGGCTGCTTGCAAAGCAAACACCGCTGTGCTATCTATCTGGGCCCAGACCACAACTTCTTAGGAAGAAAGAAATTATTTTGACTTTCCCACGACTCACATGCAGGTTCCATTGCTCACTACTCACTACTACTACTCATTGCCCCCATTCTCCATTAAAATAAATTTTGTTGTAGTGGAAGTAAAGGGGTTTCATTTGGGGAGAGGGTTGGGAAGGCTTTTGAAGTACCTTTAGAGAGCTTAAGTAATACATGTGCTGGCTATTCCATGCAAAGATCAGAGGCTCTGGGTTCTGGGGATTCCAGGACTGCACTCCCCATGCTGAGAAGAAAATGGGAGAGGCCAGGTAGTGCCAGGGATAGAACTCTGGTTATAACCATGCCAAACAAATATGCTCCTTATCCATTGTACTATTTTCCAGCCTCAGAAAGAGAGAGAATTGAAAAATTTCAGAATAGAGAACAATTGTTTTCACTGGCAATAGTTATTTGAAACCATAGGAGCAGAACTGGAGTAAAAGTGGCTAGTTATGGCTGCTGACAAATCTTTCAAAAAGGCATTTATTCTGTCTTCATGTCAGTGATTTCACTTACTGCCAGTCTTCTTGAATAGACATAACATCCTTCCTGCAAAGCTGTGGTTTTTTTCTAGGAGTGGAATGGTTCTGAACCTTGCGTGTGATTATTTTCCCCAGTTTAGTTAAGAGATCAGTCACCAATTTGCCCTTTGCTCTCTAGTTATGGCTGCTACATTTGTTTTTCATGAGAAATGATAAAACAGATGAGTCAGCCAGTAGGACCCTGCAAGAATGGCACGCGAAGCTCAGCCAAACCTCAACTTTAGTCTGAGCAAAACAATTTTTAAAAAGAGTCTTCAAAACCTTCCAGAAAGACAAGCATGCAGTTGGCTTTATTGTTTTCTCTTCTATTAGTTTCCTCTACATTCTTCTTACTTGGCTTTCTAAGTTTTCTTTAACTTAAAAAAAAAAAAACAAACACCACCATCAACATATGATTTGTAGTTTGAATAAAAAGACTGATATAGTAGCTATGATCTTTCCCATAAGGTAAGATTTTCTATAATTATGTGAAGAGAGATAGTATTCTGAGTACCGAAAGAGGGTGGGGATCCTCTGAACTATGCGTTTAGTGTTTTCTTAACTGTCATTCATCTTCTAATCGGCAAATGTAATATCAGAAGTTATTTATTTGCTTTGAAGTTTATTGCTTTCCTTTCCTTCCTGAGATATATTTTGTTTCAATGATTTTTCTTCCATAACTGGTGCTATATTTTCTCCTCTACCAATTTTTATAACTACTTTAAAAATTGCACATTAAGTTCTTGAAATGAAATATAAAGTAATCCTTAAAGATTAGGAGAAAAATATCACTGAAGATTTTTAAATAAAACCCAAATCTAGATGTTTACAATTACCTTTGAGTAAATATTTGCTTATAAAAATGATAGTCATTTATGTGATGCAAGAGGTGAAAATGATTTTTCTTTTTAAACTTTTACTATTGTTCCTATAGGCATATTTTTCTAGGAAGGAATAAAGTAAATAGCATTTTAAAATTATTTAGTTAAGAATTATCCTATTCCATGAGTATTATTGTGAGGTTGTAGAAGTTCACTGTACTATTATATTATCCCACTGGGTAAATGGAAATGTGAAAAAAGAAACTTTATTACAGAAACTGATGGATCACTAAAATCAGTATTTAAAAGCAGCTACATGAAAAGCACCCATATTTTAAAGAAGTTGAATTTTAATTGTGGGAACAGGTTGAACTTCAAGTAATATTATTATTTACTTCTGTTAATTCTTGCTGACCAATCAGATTAAAAACGAACATTATGCTTATATATTTGAACACATAAACATCCACAATGAAAATACTATAAGGTTGTAAAAGATGCCAAACAGGACTATTTTGCTATGACCTATTTGCTTTCAGCTTCATACTGACCAGGATAACAGATTTGATGACTGAAATTGTCTTCCAGGAAACTCCTACTATTTAAGAATAGCCTGCAAACAATGCAAATAACAACACCTAATATTTATTTTGCTTTTTATAATACATATTTGCTGAGCAAATGTATGAGTCATGATCAACCACCTTATAATTATCTGCATTCTCTTGCAGATAGTCATGAGTTTATGTTAGCTATTGTCTATGACAAGTCATTTATTTTGGGTAACTTGAATTATCTTAAAAATTAAATTTTCAGAATCAGTTTATTTCAGCTTTGGTATTGCAGAGTTTTATTTGATTAGCAAAGTTAAAAAGAGAAAGATTGATATTCCCTCCTTACTTATATGCTCTGTGCTTCTGTTTTCACTTGCAATGAAAGAAATTTACCTTATGTTATAAGAAGCAAACCTGTAAGGAAAACAAACTACCTGAGTTTTAATAGTATAACCTATCTGAAGAATAAATCTTAAGTGGTTATAATTACTCATTAACATCAGGGATGTTGTAAGATTAACAGAAGCAGATAAGAAACAGAAGCATGATTTAGAAACAACAGTGGCAGAAAGTTAATTTGAGGGGAACAAGGTAATAATTATGGTAGTGACTTATTGAAGTAGATTCTAACAGCAGTCTATTTTATAGTCTACATTAATATCATTTTGAAAGCCCTGGAGGGACTAAAGGGAGGAAAGAGGAAACTAATTAATTCATTTGGTCAATAGAGAACTTGTTGACAGAATCCATCATTGCCATATTTCATAATTTTCAGGCCCTAGAAATGATTGATAGGTCACATCATGTTGTGAATATTGAAGTAAAGAGCAGAAACGCTTTGCTATATATTTTCCACTTGGTTAGTCATTGCAGCGAATTTGGTTCATTATTTTGAATTACAATTCAACTAAGAGAAAAGATAAGGCTAAGTTTTTTATTTAGACTGTTTTTTCACACCTCCCCCCCCCCCCACCAAGAAATAGCTCTGTGATAAGACCAAAAAGGTTTGATGCTTGGAGTCTTCTGAAACAGATGTAGGTATTTAGGAGAAGACTAGACTAGAGTGAGTTTCTTTCAGCTTTAAACATATAAGTTTGGTATTAAGTACATCTACAATGAGTTCTTAAAACAAACCAAAACAGTCCCTTGTGTATTTTATTACAGAAATATTTCTAAGTAGGAAATTTAAAGCTATTAAATAGGAAGCAAACAATCACTTTATTGGTTTACTGATCTTCCATTCTTCCTTTCATCCTTCCTTTATTTTTACTTCCTTCCTTCCCTCCTTCCCTCCTTCCCTCCTTCCTTCCTTCCTTCCTTCCTTCCTTCCTTCCTTCCTTCCTTCCTTCCTTCCTTCCTTCCTTCCTTCCTTCCTTCCTTCCTTCCTTCCTTCCTTCCTTCCTTCCTTTCTTTCTTTCTTTATTTCTTTCTTTCTTTCTTTCTTTCTTTCTTTCTTTCTTTCTTTCTTTCTTTCTTTCTCTTTATTCTTTCTTTCCCTTCATTCCTTCCTTCCTTTCCTTCCTTCCTTCTTCCTTCCTTCCTTCCTTCCTTCCTTCCTTTCTTCCTCTTTTTCTTCTTCTTTCTTTCTTTCTTTCTTTCTTTCTTTCTTTCTTTCTTTCTTTCTTTCTTTCTTTCTTTCTTTCTTTCTTTCTTTCTTTCTTTCTTTCTTTCTTTCTTTCTTTCTTTCTTTCTTTCTTTCTTTCTTTCTTCCTTCCTTTCTTTTTCTTTCCTTCTTTCTCTCTTTCCTCCTTTCTCTCTTTCATCCTTTTCTCCTCCCTCCCTCCCTCCCTCCCTCCCTCCTCCCTCCCTCCCTCCCTCCCTCCCTCCCTCCCTCCCTCCCTCCCTCCCTTCCTTCCTCTTCCTTCCTTCCTTCCTTCCTTCCTTCCTTCCTTCCTTCCTTCCTTCCTTCCTTCCTTCCTTCCTTCCTTCCTTCCTTCCTTCCTAGAAAAGGAATATGGAAAGATGGTACCAATAAATTACCCAACTGATTAAAAATCTTTGGACTCCAACCTACATGGAATACAGATAGCCATTTTTTCCTGTTTTTTTAGTGGTTAGAACATATATCAGAGTTATGACTTTTCTCTGTGCGATAGATCTGGTTCTTGAGATTTATTTTTTAAAAGATTTTTTCCTTTACTTTAAATAACTTGGGTTACAAAGTTGTTTATGATAAAGTTTTAGCCTTAAAATGTACACTACCCTTCATCTCTGAACATTTACCACCACCAATGTTTCCAGTTTCCCTGTCTCTCTCTCTCTCTCTCCCTTTTTTTCCCTTTAGACACTGTGATTTGCACTATAGTTAGTGAAGGTATACTCCTGGTCCTGTGCTCAGGATGAGTCCTGGCAATGTTTGGCAAACCATATGTGGCTTAGGGGGATCAAAACAGGGTTGGTTGTGTGCAAGACACTTTATCTCTAGTCTTCACTAGACAGTGTTCTTATGTAACTGCAGTTAGATCACCTTTTGAACCATTTTCTTGAGGCATTTATTTTGGTTTTCCTATCACCTCTCGCCTTCAGTATTACCATCCTATGTTGAAGTCCAAGTGATATCCATTGAGGCTTTCAGTGAGATTTATGTTTAGGTGTCAAGGAATAAAGCCAATTAATGAAAAATGAAGCACAGGTTGGATTTTATATGACTGGACTGAGTGCTTTGTGAAAGCACATTATTTTACCATAGGATTTATGTGGTAGCACTAGTACATTTTTTTTTTTTTGTGGTTGCTTTTTAAGCCAGACCCAAGCTGTGCTCAGGGCTTACTCCTGACAGGCTTTTGGGGGGAACATATGGGATACTGGGCTTGAACTGCTGTTGACTGTATGCAAGGCATAGTACTCACTGCAATAATTTTCTGGTTGCACAGTTTTAAATTTTTTATATCTTAAGTATTTATGAGGTTTTGATATTTTAGTTCAGGTTTCAATATTACCAGCCTAAATATGTCTAATTTCTCCCTCCCTCCTCCCTCCCTCCCTCCCTCCAGTCCTCCTTCCCTCTCTTTCTCTCTCTCACACACACATGCACACAAACACACACACACACACACACACACACACACACACACACACTTCTGTTCTCTTGACTACTGTGCTCAGGACTTACTCCTGGCTCTGCTCTCAGTGATTTTGAGCTGGTCATCATGTGAGATGTTGGGGAATGAAACTTGTTCAACTAACCTATCATCTGTACTATACAGCCCTAAACTTTCTTCTCAAAATTTTCCTCTGATAAATCTCCTTTTATATAATGTATATTCTCTTACTGGGTTCCTTTAACTTTGACTCTTCTTTCAGAATTGCGTTGCTTTCCCTTTTTCTAATACTGCACTTATTAACCCTCTCTTAATCCCCTCAAAACATTATTTCTCTTTATTTTCTATTGTCCTCACATATTTTACCTATATTTACATTTTTTACAACAAAACAGTTTATTTTTGAAAAATAATGAAAGAACTAAAATATTGCATCATGAAATCTTCATTTTATGAAATAAAAGTACAGGAGAACCAGACAAAAATATAGAAACAAAAAGGAAAATGGTAAGCCCAATTTCATCAATCAATAATACTTAACATTTAACATATTAAACATTAAAATTAAGTAAAAATGTAACATATTAAATATTAAATGCATGGTTTGTCATACAATTTTTAAAACAATATCCAGAAATATTTTTTATAACAAGACACCCTTTAGAGTTAAAGATATGAATAAGTATCTTGCCAACAGCACTTTTAAAAACCATAGTGAGTACACAAATATTACTAGAAAGGACCATTTTAAAACTGTTCCTTAGTTTCTATATTAAAAAGGAAGATGTACATCAATTGTGCCTTATAAATTTTGTGACTAAAATTTTAAAGAATATACTAAAATATGTAATAACTAATGAACATAAAAATTCTGTAGACTAGGGGCTGGAGCTGTAGCACAAAGTGGTAAGGTGTCTGCCTTGCATGCACTAGCCTAGGAAGGGCTGCAGTTCGATCCCCCAGCTTCCCATATGGTCCCCCATGCCAGGAGTGATTTCTGAGTGCATAGCCAGGAGTAACCCCTGAGCATCACCAAGTGTAGTTGAAAAAACAAAAACAGTGACAAAACAAAAATGCTGCAGACTATTGTAACAAAATATTAAAATTAATCATATAGTACATACTAAGAAAGAATAATAAAAAATAAAATTTACAACATGGTTTCAATTTTTTAAAATTTGTATTATAACACCATAATTTACCAAGATGTTTATCATACAGTATTTTTAGGCATTAAATACTTAAACACAAATCTTGCCACTTGCATGACCTTTCCTTCATCAGTGTCCCTAATCTCCCACTGACCACCATAACCTGTATCTATGCAGGCATTACCATATTTATTTCATTTGCTTGTTGTAACACAAAGGTAAATGGAATGATCATAACTTAGATCAACACAGTTCAATTTGAAATAATTATTATATTTCCTCCATGTTGTTACTAAAGTCAGTATTTACTGGGCTTGTGGTTGGTGCTAGTTGTGCCTTCTGTGTTACACTGTTCAGGGTCATTACGCTTGGTAGAGCACTATGTAACTTTTCACAACTTCCTGTGTGATTCTACTGGGTTGGCACTGCTATAAGATATTGAGGTGCTGTGTAGCTGTAAGGTCCAGGATTTATAAATCTAAAACAAATTTGGTGGCTTGGAAGTTTGATAAAGTTAAATCAAGGAGCTGGGCAGTTTCAGTCACAGAGTGTAGGGAATGGCATTGGCTGTTGTAGTCCATGTTGAAAGAAAAATCTGCCCCTACCCCCAACCCCTCTCTGTAAAGGCCAGAGAAATATCAGCCAGGACCAATCTAACTAAGAAGTATTGGTTGAGAAAAGATATTTTTTTCTGCTGGGAAGATGGCAGTAGTGATCCAGGCTCCCATACATACATTTCATCCTATTTCTTTTCCCATTCCTCCATTTCCAATGAACACTAAAAGACAAGGAAGACTTTCTAATTTTTTTTGGCAGCACCTAGTGGTGCTCAGGGGTTACTCTTGACTCTGTGTTCAGAAATTGCTCCTGGCAAGTTTGGGGAGCCATATGGGACACCGGGGATCAAACCCAGGTCCATCTGGGTCTCCACATGCAAAGTAAATGCCTTACTGCTGTGCTATTGCTCCAGTTCTAACAAGACTGTTCTCCTTTTCATTTCCAGTTTTCATCTCTAAACTTTCCTTTTTAGATATATTATGACATTCAAAGTAAGATTTTTTTTGTCCAGTTGTTAGGATATTATAGATAGGATATTATTTCTACCACACTTTAAAAGTGTTTTTAAAAATTTTGTGAGTCGTATACACAACCAAGATAGGAAAAAAAAGTTCTATAAATTCTTTGAGTTTGTATCTTTAAAAGAAACCTCTGGAAACAGAAGTTAGAGGTATTAAAGAAAAGTCTTAGATGTCTGATTTAGCTCAAAGGCGAAAAGTCTTTTTAAATGGATTTCTTTAGCATGTTGTCTTAGTGCTTTTTCTTCCTGTTTTGGAAAGAACCAATTTTACCCTGAGACAGATCGACCAATAAATTGTTTTTATTCCTATGTTCAATATCACCATAAATATTTATTTTGTTCTTCTGGCATTCGTTTACTCTTTGGCTGGGGCTGGGAGGAAGGGCACATCTGGTGGTGCTCAGGGGTTAGTATTGTCTCTACACTCTGGAATCACTCATGGCATACTTGGAGGACCATATGGGATGCCAGAGATGAAACCTGGATTAATAAAGTACAAGACAAACACCTTACTCATAGTGCTATATTACCCAATTTTTATTATTTTTAATTCTAGTCTTTAATTTTATGAAACAGTTGTACTTTTTAAACATTGATATTTTAGTTTCATAGCTTCAAAGGTGTAAACAATGGAAGTGAGATAGAACCTTGGGGGGCCGGGCGGTGGCGCTAAAGGTAAGGTGCCTGCCTTGCCTGCGCTAGCCTTGGACGGACTGCGGTTCGATCCCCCGGTGTCCCATATGGTCCCCCAAGCCAGGAGCGACTTCTGAGCACATAGCCAGGAGTAACCCCTGAGCGTTACCGGGTGTGGCCCAAAAAAAAAAAAAAAAAAAGAGATAGAACCTTGGTTTATTGCCATTCCAAGCCCTTCCTGGTGCTGAGAAAGTTAGTAGGTTGACATTTAACCTCAGCAGACAGGAATACTGTTGGTAGGCAGTTTAGAAGGCTGACAGAGACAGCACTGGGGATTGGGCAGCACTGACAGTAGTGTAGGAATAGGTATAAGATGGTGGAAAGGATTAAACTTTTTTAGAAGATTTGGGTCTTTTTCATTTTTTTGTATCCTAGGTTTTATTATCAGGAATACTCTCTTTTAGCAGCAACCAGCAAGACTTGTGTTAGAGGACCTCTTGTGCAATAATATAAATGCTTGTGTGTGTGTGTATGTGTGTGTGTGTATTATACTCAGCCCATTTACTAGATTTTTGACAAAATAATTCTTATTGTAAGATAGTAAAAAACAGTTCTCATATAAGATAGTATAGTCATTTCGACACCCATTTAGCGACCCTGTCTCCTCATATGCTAGCATGTACAATAGACCAAATGATGTCAGAGTAGAAAATAATTTCTTTTTAGTTAGTATCCATAAAGAAGTCAGCTAGGACTTCTTCCCAGCTAGGTCTCTGGAATATGTAGATGGTGTGAAACCCAATTCCCCCACAGAGAAACAAAATGAAGCATAAAATGAAATTCTAAACACAAATGCAAATATAGCTCCCCCAATGCAAATTATCCCAGAGAGAAGAAAGTTCTAATCATAAGTTTTATTAATTTGTCTCCTGATGCTTCAAATGTCCCAAATGTCAAAAAGCCCTAAATTGGAAGTTCTCCAATGATAAGAAGAGCCTCTTATACATTTCATCTCAAATGACCTAAGATTCTCAAAATGAAAAATATGACAAAATGACAAAAACAGAAGACTTTCAATCACACACACTTAGGATGCTGAGTCCACTGGCAGTTTTCAAACCCTTTGCTCGACATCAACATAGTACTTAGTGAATGAAGCTGGTATCATAGGAGCAAGAGTTGGGAGAGTATCTGAAATAAAAGAGATTTTCAGGAACTAATTGGGATTATACATGCTTCCCCCTCCGATCCCCAATCAGTTTATCAGAGAAGACTGCCCACACAGGACAATTATTTCAGTTTGCACTAATAAGCTGCTTAGGTAGATGCTCTGATCCATGAAACCAGAGAGATGGACATCCTGCATAACTGCTGTGGCTGACTCCTGGATGTCTTCACCAAATTTTATTAACAGATCCAAGTTCAAGAATTTGTCATTTAAAAGCCAATAATCAAGAGACCATGGTTGATGTGAGAAAAAGTTTGTTCCAGGGCTAGCAATCTAAGAAAATAGTGGACTTGTGTCTCAAAAACAAATACAAAAAAAGAGCTAGGGGCTTATATAGGGCTGACTGAAAAAGTAAATTAGAAGAAATTAATGCTGTGGGCAGATCAGGAGAAACTATGTCTAAAAGCCATCTATATCAATGTCAAAGATTAATTGATTCTCTGTGGATTTTGTCTGTTACTTGTGTTGAGGTCAGATAATCATTTCCCAGGGTGAACATAATAACCTTGAAGATTCCTTCTAGAAGGTCTTTTGCTGACTTTTCTACATAGTAGAGAGGAGTCCTTGGGAAAGATAACCCCAGGAGCTCTCCCAGAGGACCTGATATTTTCTCTTTTCTCCAATTCCCATCTGTAATGGTTCTAGTTTATCATCAAACCTACAGAGCATGAGAATATCTCTGAGGGCTAAAGGGCAAGGTAAATACCAATGAAAGAAATAGTGATTAAAAGAAGTGAATTCTTTTTCGAATGACCCCAATATTTACTGTGCCATGGCAGGAGGGAAAAAACAAAAATACAAAAAGCACAAAACCTTGGTTATTTTTTATATAAATATATATATTACCTTCATTTATTATTGTTATTATTATTTTTGATTTACCAATCTATTTTGGTTGATTTCTCTGTTTGGGTGTGATTATTGAAAGTGTAGTCCCCAATTATACTTTTTTTTTCTCATCCTTTCTTCTCTTTTGTTATGTGCTATGCCATGTTTCTTAATTCAAGACCATGGCGTGATTTTTGTTTGTCTGTTTTTGTTTTTGTTTTTTTCTATTTGTTTGTTTGTTTGTTTTGTCTGCTCTGTGTGGTGCTTATCGATATAGCTGGAGCCCTCACTGGATATTTGACACTTCTTTTGGTACTAGTGGAGTGTTTCACCTACTTTTTCTCCATCTCCCAAATTGATGATGAGAGCCTTTAGAAGGACTCCGCCCAATTTCGGGGTATTAGACTCTTACCCCAGTTTATTACTTTTCTCTCCTTCAAACAAAACCACGCAACTTGAACTAGCTAGTCCTGACTCCAGTTAGAGGGGGAAATAAGGGAGGCATCAAGACCAAACAGGTGCAAGACTACTAAGTAGTGGGTTAGATACAGAGGGGACCACATACTCTAGCCGCCCTGGGGTGAGGGAAAAGGAAAAGGGAGGTAGGACAGAAACGGAGGCATAGGGAGGACAATGTGGCGATGGGAATCCCCCCTGATTTTGTGTAAATATGTACCTAAAATATTATTGTCAACAATATGTAAGCCACTATGATCAAAATAAAAATTTATATTAAAAAAATTTTAAATAAAGAGAAGAACAAGAAAAAAAAAGAAGTGTATATATGAGAAGCAAAGGAGTCTCTTATGTTTGCTCACTTAAAAATACAATCTGTGGAAACTTTAACTAATAGAGTTGTTAGTTAAAGTCTCAAGGAATCTCAAAACGAAACATCTGATTGGGAGTTTTTTTTTTGTTTGTTTGTTTATTTTTGTTTTTGGGTCATACCCAGCAGTGCTCAGGGGTTACTCCTGGCTCTATGCTCAGAAATCGCTCCTGGCAGGCTCGGGGGGACCATATAAGATGCCGGGATTTGAACCACTGTCCTTCTGCATCTAAGGCAAATGCCTTACCGCTGTGCTATCTCTCCGCTCTCACCCCCTTTTTTTCTGATTGGGACTTTTAACTGCTGCAGACGTGTTGCTGTGTCCCTAAGCAAAACCTTCGCAGGATCCAAGAACCTTTATGGGGAGAAAGCTGACACACGAGGTGGACGGATATGAAATAATGATACCACACGCAGTATATGTAGGATCAACACCTTTCTGGCAAGAGTGCGACAAATTTAATCTTCAGGAAAGGGAGTATATAAAGGGAGAAAGAGGCAGTCATATCATAAAAGGAATGCAATATACATTGTTTGATTTTAGAGTAAATACACATAGCTTTAGGTGGTTTGTAACCTTAGAATAGAATAGGTTTCAGTTAGGAGTTAGAGGATAAAAGGAAGGCTAAATTCTTACATATCAAAGAAGTTCCTGGCCGTAGGTGTCATTACTGATGTAAATTAAGGGGTAGCAGGAATCCTGGTTTACTCCTGATAACAAATATTCTTAACCTGAGGGAAATAGTATTCTAGCTAGGGGCTAAGACCCACTTCTTATGATCTGATAATAGAAAGAGAATAACACTAAAAAAAGGGGTACAGAATATACCTAGTAAAATAATCTAATTCTACACTGACCAAACCTGTTTGCAAGCAGGTATTCAAAGTGACAGGGAGAGTCCCCAAGGCAGAAATCACTCTGCTGTTGATGTTCAAAGGCAGGGAGAGAAGACCATTGTCTTGAAGATGCTATGTTTTGACTTAGCCTTCAAATAAAAAAGGGTGACAGAAAAAGAGGTAGCTGACTAGACTTTGAGTTGCAAATATACTAAGCCAGTAGGGAACTTCTAGCAGCTTGCTTTGGTACTGAAATTCCTTTGTGAGTGTAGAAAAGCTAAGGCTGAATTTCTGTAGTAGAAAAGGAGACAAAAAACAAATAAATATAAGTAAAAAGATATATAATGTCACAGCCATGTCAGAAATATAGCCAGCAATCCACGCAAGGGTCAATGATTGAGTTCTCCAAACTGGCCTTCTGACAGATATTTCTTGGGAGGAAAATTAGGCACTACACCAGGAAGGCCAAAAGCCATGTCTGGTGCGTGCTTCCTTTTGCTGGTGGTGACATTTAACCATCTTATTACAGGCTCACTCTTGCTTGTTGTCCTCCCCACACAAATTAGAGGGGAAAGACATTAAGTGGTCATTCACTCAAAGTTTCTTAAGTCAGTTGATCGAATCTAATTTCTCCCTGTCTTTTCTGAGTAATAAATACAAATTAGACACAGCCCAAAATTATTGCAAATTATATTTGTCTTATACCCTCACAAGATAATGGCTTTAGACAAGGCAGTGAGAATTGACAATGACAAAACAAAAATATACAATTTGGAGTTTTATTTATACAATAAGATAACTGATATTTCATAGCCATATATTTTTACCCAAAGTGGTTAATGTAATTTCCTTGCAGATAAGAAAATTTCTTCCTCTAAAATGTATCTAATAACTATAAAGTTAACTACTATTTATATATCATTGTGAAATTTATATATTTCAATAACTGTGAAAATGATATTTAAATTTTAATAGGTTTGTGTAATAAAATATAAGAATATACAAAAATTATCCTACTATTTAAAACACTGTAGAGAAACTTTGATTTATTTGACATATTTAAATGTGTTAAAATGTCTTCATTTTTTAAAGTCTATTAATCAGAAACATTTATTTGTAAATATGACAAAAAAGGGTTCAATGCAATGAAAAATATTACCATTTTATAATTACCACTCAACTAGCCACACCACTACTTCTACTGTCAATGTTCTCATTGTTAGTACAAAGAATAACAGATTACTTTTTATTATATCTTGTCAGTTTTTTAAAAATAATTTCTTTATTTAACTACTATGGTTACAAAAATGTTTGTAGTTGGGTTTCAGTCATTAAACATACACCACTCTTCAGCAGTGTAACTTTCTCACCACTAATGGTCTCCATTTCCCTCCACCCTTACCCCCTATGCTTTTTCAGAAGAGGCATTATATTTCTTTCACTCACTATCATTGTCATGGTAGTTGTTGGTGCAGTTATTTCTCTAACTGTGCTCACCACTCTTTATGGTGAGCTTCATATCATGGGTTGGTTCTTCCAGCCCTCATCTTTAATGTTTCTGTATATTATTACCATACTGTCTTTTACTTTACTTAAATCCCAAAGACAAATGAGACTATTCTGTGTCTATGTCTCTCCCATTGACTCATTTCACTCAGCATAATAAGTCATCATGTCCATCCATAAATTTCATTACTTTATTTTTCCTAACAGCTACACAGTATTCCATCATGTAGATGTACCACAGTTTCTTTAGCCACTCATCTGTCGACAGGCACTTGGGCACTTTCCAGATTCTGGCTTTGGTAAATAGTGATGTGATGAACATAGAAATGCAGAGAGCATTTTTGTATTGTGTTTTTGTGTTTCTATGGTATAACCTAAAGAGTAGTATTGCTGAGTCATATGAGACCCCAATTTCCAATTTTTTGAGGAATATCCATATTGCTTTCCAGAAAGGCTGGAATAGATGGCATTCTCACCAACAGTGAATGAGAGTTCCTTTCTCCCCGCATTCATGCAGTTACAGGTTCTTGTTCTTTGTGATGTGTGCCAGTCTTTGTGGTGTGAGATGATACCTGGTTGTTGTTTTGATTTGCATCTTCCTGATGATTAGTGATGTGGAGCATTTTCTTATGTGTCTTTTGACCATCTGTATTTCTTCTTTGGGGAAATGTCTGTTAATTTTTTTCTCCCCAATATGGATGGGGATAGATAATTTTTTCTTGTTAAATTTTGTCAGTATCTAGTATATCTTAGATATTATATTAGCCCCTTATCTAATTGGTATTGGGTGAACAGTTTCTCCCATTTCATGGGTGGCCTTTGTATCCCAGTCACTGTTTCCTTTGAAGTGCAGAAGCTTCTCAGTTTAATGTAGTCATATTTGTTTATCTCTGTTTTACTTCTTTGGACAGTGGTGTTTCCTCCTTGATAATGCCTTAATTCAATGTCATGGAGTGTTGTTTTTTTTTTACATTTTCTATTATATACCTTAACGTTTCAGGTCTAATATCAACATCTTTAATCCTTTTTGATTTGACCTTTGTACATGGTGTTAGATAGAGGTCTGTGCTCACTTTCTTTCATGTAGCTGACCAGTTGTTCCAACACCACTTGAATAACAGAATCTTTTATAGTACATTTTTATGTTATATTTTACCAGAGTAGTTTCCATGGTAACTCAATGATATAGATATGACTACTATTTCATATCTTATAATTAAAGAAACTGGGGCATAGAACTTATCTTTACACTCAGTGACTAACTCAGTTAAAATTCAGAACTGGATTCATTCTTTGTCATTAAAAAATCTTATAGTCAGAGTGACAGTGCTTAAGTTCTGTCTCTTGCATGCAGCTGATGCTCATTGTTTACTGACACCACAGGTCTCCCAAGTACCAACAGGAGCACCCCCCAAGCCCCAGCATAGAGTAGGAAATTGTAGTGGAATTGCAGTTTAGGTCTAGAAGCAATGCAGACACAGGAAATAATCCACACAAGGGAGATAAAACAGATTTAGAAACTTCCAACACAAGCTATCTGCAAGCAATCAAAAAGTACCAGCAGACAAACAGGCTAGCTGTGGGTCTGAAACCAAAAAAATTTCTCTGATCCAAAGTCTTCATTAGAAACAGAAGAACAAGGCCCATGGATGGAGAACAGGTAGGGGACCAATCCAGGGGTACTTCCCTCCCAACAGCTAAGCACTAGCAAAGAAGAATTGTTCTAAATAATGTAAGAATAGGTTACTCCATCAGAGAATAATTCCCAGGCATCATTAGGTGTGGTTTCAAGTTCATCTTCCTCCAAAATATTTTTTCTTAAATCTAGAAAAATATATTTCAATCTGTTCCATAAAACAAAAATAACATTAAAATCTCTTGAAGGAAAGAGAAAAGGAAAGAGTTTATATAGTCAAATATATTTGGGATCTTACTGTTATAAGTATAACCTCTTAGAGTAGATTTGTAATGTATGCTATATTAAAAGTTGTGAATTTTCTGAGAAAAGAAACCATATAACAGAATGTTAAAATTGCTGTTTCAACTATTCAAAATAAAATGAATGTAAAATTCTCAATTTTCAAGTGAATTGCTAAGTCACCAGAAAATCATATATTGACTGTACATGTATAATATCTGAAAATTATTCCATTATTCTATAATTCCTGGCCATTTTTAGAGTTCATTTTGTTTGTTTATTTGTGGGTTTCTTTGGTGGGGGTTAGGAGTGAAAGGTAACAGTCTATGGGGCCCTGTTAATTTTTATTTGGCTAAATTACTTTATGCTATATCAAGGCCAGCAGACAAAAAATTCTTTAGAATTTAATGCAGATTGTTTCCATTGCACATTGAAGCAGATTCCCTTCTACAAAATACAGATATAAAATACAAATATAAAAGCTGCCTCATATGTGCTTGGTGGCCAATTTAGTGCTTGATTTTTCATACAAATAAGGATATTTCATTGCTTCCCATCAACCAAGGGTGAACTCTAGGATATAACTTGTTCAGAGCCGACCATATAATGCACTTGGTGCTAAAGATGGTGATGGATATCCTGGGAATATAACTTTACTTATAACTTAATCCCTGAAAATTGATGCTACAGAAGTTCAAAAAAACCACTTAAATTGATCCACATGAATCACCATATACTATACCCAAATAGTCACTCAGTAAAAAAAGGATTTTAAATCCCCTTATCTGTTCTCCAGGCCCTCATCTATGGTTGGCAGATCTTAATAATAAAAGATGTTAAATTATATTTTAAATTTGAATTAATAGTAAATAATTTTATGATATTCTATTCAATATATGAGACTTACTTTTGCCAAAGTTATTTGTTTTTTATTTGAAATTCAAATTTAACTAGGTATTGGGTTTGCATATACTAGATCTGGCAACCTTACACTCACTCCAGCTTTCCTTGAAACAGTTAGTAGGTACATGGTAAGAGAAAGAAATTGCTATTATTCTCTAGATTAACTCTGCATTTTTAAAGTTAAAACTCGTCCCAAATAATAAGTAGATCAATCAGTCTGTCTGCCAAGGCTTGAAGCAGGGATGGTTGACCTAATGAATATTTTTTAATTTTTTTAACTTTATTTTGGAGGCCACAACCGGTGATGCCCGGAAGTTATTTCTGGCTATGTGCTCAGAAATCGCTCCTGGCTTGGAGGACCATATGGGATGCTGGAGGATCGAACCGAGGTTCGTCCTAGGTTAGCCACATGCAAGGCAAACGCTTTACTGCTTGTGCCACTGCTCCAGCCCCTGAATATATTTTTATAAGATTAAGGTTGACACATGAAAATTATTTTTGAGTTTACCTCAAATATTCCTTGAATATTTAATAATCCAGGTCTCTACATAACTTTATGAATCTGTTCTTTTCACTCAGAACACAAATTTGTGAAATGATACTCTGGAATAATTGTATCAATTACCTAAAAGGATAGCACTGGAGAATTTTGACAAAATTTTGTTGAGGGACCAGTGGATAAGTAATATAAGGTACCCTGAGGTTTAAGGTATAAAAACAATAGCAGATAACTCAAGCATCTTTAAACAAGAGAAATGTTAATAGCTGATTCAAAAGTCTAAATATGAGGACTTGAGAACTGTATCTAGTTTATTGGGGGGCGGTGTTTTTGTGTGTTTTTGCCTTTCTATGTTTTTGTTACTAAAAATGTGTACTTTATCCTATTAATAGCTTCCCTGTTGTTGATAAATAAGGTCATTTCAGTAAGGTTGAGGAAAGAAAAAGCAATGTGACTGTCCAGCATTCCAAAAAGCCTGATTGGCTGGTCACATGTTTACCATATGGGCAGGGAACGTAATGGAATGTAAGCCTGAGGTGTATAAAGACTTTTCCAGAGGCTTCCAGAACTATCTTCAACTTTTATCAAACACAATAGAGTTGAATGGGTTGGAGTTAGGTCTGAGAATGGATTCTAGCACAACCAAGAATGTTCAATACAATTGAAATTTTAAATTTTTGTTATTGATACTGTATGCAGAAGAACAAATAAAAATTAACACCTTGCACTCACTCCCTAGGCAATGTGAAAGGCCACTGGACCAGGATCTCTAAGGGAAGGTAACAGGCAGAAAACTATAATAGTTAAGCACTCAGGGGATTCAAGTAAGTGCCTATTTTTCATTTGGAAGAAAAATGCCAGTATATTGTTATCTTAACAATGCTTATAATTGTACCCATGAGTTGAAGATGAATGTTTAAAAACGAAAACAAAACAAAGGCTTTTGGTGTCTAAATAAACTCAACTAATATCCTCTTTTGTATAATGAGTGGATTGAAATAGATGGTCTTCACAACTTCTTTATCACAATGTATATGTTATATTCTATAAGCATTTTTTAAAATATGCTTTTAATTCTATTAATGTGTTATGATAATGTCGATGTTAAACATAGTATTTTAAGTAGTTACCATATTTTGAAATTCAGAGAGCCAAATTTCTGTCTGAAATTTGGCACCTTAAATGTAGCTGAATTAGTCTTTTTAGCTAAGTTTTTATTTTAAATTTTTTGTATTTGTTATTTTTAAGATTCATGAGGGATTTTTTTTATCATTCCTTAGTTTTACTGTTCTGCATAGTGTTCCCAGAATTTTTTTTCATAAACCCCCCAACTGTTTAACATGCTAAAAAATCCCACATTAATATTGTTTTAACTGTAATGGAAAGCAGAGATGCATGAAAACAGATATAGCTAAATATGCATGAAAATAGAAATAGTTCAAGAGAAATTGGGGTTAAAATGGAGACACTCTTCAAGTAAAGTTGAGTCAGTGAGTGCAGTGATCCATTAGTGACAGCAGTGTTGCCACCAGTGTTGTGCAAGAGGATGAAGGAGTGGTAGTGGCCTCACAGTCATTTCTCACTAGCCAGTGACTTGACAGAATTGAACCGAAATACAGTTAGAGTTATTAATATTTTCTTTAGGGTTTTGCCAACTAATTATGACATTTTCTGAGAATGCTTCCAATTCAGGTTCTTATGTGATTTATAGCTTAGATACATAAAACTACCATGGACAACTTTTACCTAAAGAAACAATTAGAAATAATGAAGGGGCTATTTCCTGCCTCCAAACCCCTTTCTTATACTCCTTTCTCATCCCTCTCTACCTATCAGATAATGTTCCAGAGGGCAGTTTGTAGGCAACAGAATTATAAGCATGGAAAAAAATATATTAGCTGTTAGTTTTCCTACATAGAGGCAAGCACAAAATATTCATGGTATTTTGAATTTTGGATTTGTTTGATGGAATACTTCAAACTTTTGAAGATTTATATTTATAGATTTCTTCTGCTCTGTAAGTCATCAAAAATGTCAATGCCAAAAAAGACTTCAGCTTTACAAGAAATATCTTGCCTGTCTCAACATTCCTCCTGTCTTTAGAGTAAAACCGTGGTCCTTTTATTCCTCCTTGTCTCTTCATATATAATTTGTATAAAATTATATAACTATATTTTGGTGTTAATCAACCTAATTGGAAAAACTATTCACAGAAACTTTGAGACATTGGCTCATAGGAATAAAGATTATCCTATTTTTCTAACGGTGTTTTCTGTTAGATAACTGGAAGCTAAAGAATAAGTGTATTCTAAAGTTTTGAGTAAAAATACTTGTTAAATATAATTTAAAAAATGTATCTCAGAAGATAAAGGTACAAACCATAAGTGAGAACCCTGAGTCTTACAGACCTGCCTACTTGGGGATATACTATATAATACTATAAGTTTATATGTACTTCCTCAATACTAAAGTGATATATCTTAAGTCTTCATGATTAAATGATTTTAAATTAAAATTTTACTTATTTTTCTTATTTTGGAGTCTACATGGCAGTGTTTAGGGTTTACTTGTGGTGTGCAGGGTTACTCAGGTATAGCTTAGGGCATCGTGTGTGGTGGCAGGAATTGAATCTGGATCAGCTGTACTCTCTCTGTGGTCCTAAAATTCACTTCTGCAAACATGTTGATTTGTAATTGTGCATTGTTTATTAAATACTATTAAAAAACAAACATTTCTTGGTTAGTTTACTTATTTAATCTCCAAAGACCTCAAAGAAAATAGTGGTATCCTCATTTTTCAAGTGAGAAAGCAGAAGCAAAGAATACCAATAACTTCTTCAGGTTTGCACAACTTTAAAAGTGATTTTTTTTATTACAGTTTACAAAACAAATATGTCTGATTTTTAAGCCATCACCATCACATTTATTTCTCACTTCATTATTTTAAGGCATTCCTAATTTTAATTTTCCCAGGAAAGCTGGAGAAAGTTTGGAAATAGTGAAAAAGTGCAAATAAATAATGTCTATAAGATTAGTCATCTTTGTAATTCTAATAATTATTCCCTATTTTTAAGATGTCACTGAGGACTTTACTAAGTCAGTCCCCCCAGACATTTCTCAGGCCATTTTACCATGCTCTGCTTTTTTGATTACTTTAATATGGAAATACATATACTACTAGTTTTCCATTTTATGATATCCCTCTTATTTTTATTTTTTTAACTTTTATTGAGACCAATGTGAATTACAAGACTTTTACAGTTCTATTTAAGGTACATAGTGACAATGAATTAGGGCCGTTCCCATCACCATTGTTGACCTCCCTTTGCCTCTGTTCCCAGCATACATCCCATACCTCCTCCATCCTTAGCCCCCTGGACTGCTAGTGTAACAGGTCCCTTTTGTGTAGAGCTTGTTGTGGTTTGGGTCTCTTGATTCTATTGACATTGACTTCAGGTTGGGCATTTAGTTCTGATCATCTTTTTATTTCCACTTGATGCTTATGAGACTGCTTTGCTCCTGGTACCATTCCCTTTAATTTTTTTCTCAATTTGTAGGAAGCTATAGAAATATGAGGCTGAAAAAAATTATTTTTGTTCTATGGTTCTGTTAAAAAAAGAAAGAAAGCTGGAAGGAGCCCCTGTCTAGAAGCTATAAATATAAATTTAAAAGAAGAAAAAAAGAAAAAGAAAATAGCCAAGACTAATGTGGCAAGTTTTATTTTTTGTTTTTATTGTTTGTTTTTTGTTTTTGTTTGTTGCTTAGGCACAGTAAGTATTGGGAGAAATTAGAAAGGAAATTCCATTGGTCTGAGAGATACAGGGTATCTGCACCCTTGAAGCATACCCTTGAAGCAAACCTTCAAGCATACCCTTGAAACCGACTATAGGCTCTGGAGAAAACATTTCTCTCGAAAGGGTTCTCAAATACTCCAGAAATTTATTTTGTGTAAGCAGAGAGATACTACAATGAGTAAGGAGCTTGCCTTACATTTTGCTGACCCAGATCCCATTCCCGGCAACACATATGGTCTTCCAAAGCAAGGCAGTAAATTCTGAACATAGCTATTAGCCCCATATTAAGCAAATAAAAGATTTTATATTGTCTCCAAAAAAATGTTATCCTCATTTGTTACTTGAAGTTTACCTGGAAATAAACTTCAAGACAGTAATAGTCGAGTTCCACTGGGAGAAGAAACTATAGAAAGAGGGGACAGGCCTCTAACTGAGTGGAAAACCTGACCTCTCTGGAAAACAACAAAAGGGAGCTGACTAGTTTCCAAAGGTTGATTTATATAGGAAATAAAGTGTGATAATATAGGTGAGTCATTCAACAGTTTAATCTCATAACAGTCAATCAAAAAATTGCATTCTCAGGGGCTGGAGAGATAGAATGGAGGTAAGGCATTTGCCTTGCATGCAGAAGGACGGTGGTTCGAATCCTGGCATCCCATAGGCCCCTGAGCCTGCCAGGAGCGATTTCTGAGCATAGAGCCAGGAGTAAGCCCTGAGCCTGCCGGGTGTGATACCAAAACAAAAACAAAAAATAAAATAAAATAAAATAAAATAAAATAAAATAAAAATAAAAAGAGGGGAAGCCACTGAACTCTGCTGGAACTCAGATGCCAGCACCCCTGTCTGCCTATCTTCTGTGCTGTGCTCCATTTCCAGCCTGATTTCATCCTGTGTGTGGCTCATCTGAAGATGGCTCGCCTTCCCTGGAGCCTTCCCTGGAGGTGAGTTTACAAGCCCAGAAAGGGTGGAGCCAGAGGAGCATGGCAGCTCCGCTTTGCTTCCCGGTTCTTGCACATCATTTAGCCAATGAATACAACCACAACACGTAGAAAAACCCACAATACAAGTGTGACAATGGGGAAACAATGTAGGCCAGTACCAGACATAGAGAATGACGATGGCAACTCTAATGACTTGAACATGACCAACCAACTAGTCAGCCTCTCAGATAAGCAGTTTAGAGTCGCAATATGGAAGATGTTCAAAGAACTCAAAGAAAGTATAGAAGAGAACACTAATAAGAATCAAGAGAATATGAAGATAGAAATCAGAAAACTCCAAACTGAAATTTCAGGTCAAATAACAAGTCTGAAAAAACAAGGTTGAGCTTTCCCACGGATTAACAGCAGCTGAGGATAGAATTAGTACACTGGAAGATGAGATGAATAACAATTACATACAGCAGAAGAAAATGGAAAAAAGCCTTAAAGCAATTGATTAGACAATGGAAAAATTACTCAAAGAATGGGAACAGATGAAAATAGAAGTCTATGATAAGCTCAACAGAAACAACTTAAGAATCATTGGAGTCCCAGAGATCCAGGAAGAAAATCTGCAGGAAGAATCAACGGTCAAGAACATCATCAAAGAGAAACTACCAGAGCTAATGAACACATGCGATCAAATCCTGCATGCCCGAAGAGTACCAACTAAAAGAGACCGCAGGAAAAACACCCCAAGACACATCCTAGTCACAGTGACGAATCCCACAGATAGAGACAGAATTCTGAAAGCAGCAAGATCGAAAAGAGAAATTACATTCAAGGGAAAAACCTTGAGATTTACTGCAGACCTGTCACCAGAAACACTATAGGCCAGAAGGCAGTGGTGGGACATAGTAACAAAACTCAATGAAATAAATGCTTCGCCTAGAATACTGCACCCAGCAAAATTCACTTTCAGGTTTGAAGGAACAATACATGGTTTCACAGAAAAACAACAGTTCAGAACAGACTCAAAACCATTCTTAAAAGAAAAACTGAACAGCCTACTTTAAGACAAGACTGACCAACAGACACACCAAACTTCGATATAAAGATGGCACTAACTTCCAGGACAATTCTTTCTCTCAGAAACTACTTTGAGAAACTCTATGCCACTAAAAATGAAAACCTGGAAAAAAATGGATTAATTTTTGGACTCATAATCTTCCACTGTTGAATGAAGAGGATGTAGCATATCTAAACACACCCATCACTATTGAGGAAATTAAGACAGTAATCAAATGTCTGCCCAAAAACAAAAGTACAGGCCCAGATGGATTTACTAATGAATTCTTTCAAACCTTTCAAGAGGAACTTCTACCAATTCTGGCAAGACTCTTTCATGAAATCAAAAAAACAGGAACACTTCCAAATAGCTTTTATGAAGCCAACATCACTTGATACCTAACCAGACAGAGATGCTACCAAAAAAGAAAATTACAGACCAATATCGCTGATGAATACAGATGCAAAGATCCTCAACAAAATCCTGGCAAATAGGATTCAATGCCTCATTAATAAGATCATCCACTATGATCAAGTAGGTTTCATCCCAGGAATGCCAGGCTGGTTTAACATCCGTAAATCTATCAACATAAAACACAACATCAACAATAAGAAAAATAGAAATCACATGATCATATCAATAGACGCAGAGAAAGCATTTGATAAGGTTCAACACCCATTCTTGATCAAAACTCTCAGCAAAATGGGAATGGAAGGAACCTTTCTTAATATAGTTAAGCCATCTTCCACAAGCCAGAGGCAAATATTGTCCTCAATGGAGAAAAGCTGAAAGCCTTTCCTCTAAATCTGGCACAAGACAAGGCTGTCCTCTCTCACCACTCCTATTCAACATAGCACTGGATGTATTTGCTATAGCAATTAGGCAAGAAAAAGATATCAAGGGAATCCAGATAGGAAAGGAAGAAGTCAAGCTCTCGCTGTTTGCAGATGACATAATACTCTACCTAGAAAACCCTAAAGTCTCTTTGAAAAAGCTTCTAGAAACAATAGACTCATATAGCAAGGTGGCAGGCTACAAAATTAACACACAAAAATCAATGTCCTTTCTATAAGGAAGAAATGGACATTAAGAAAACAACCCCATTCACAATAGTGCCACACAAACTCAAATATCTTGGAGTCAACTTGACTAAAAATGTGAAGATCCTATACAAAGAAAACTATAGAACTCTGCTCCAAGAAATAAGAGAGGACACGGGGAAATGGAAGCACATACCCTGCTCATGGATTGACAGGATTAACATCATTAAAATGGCAATACTCCCCAAAGCATTGTACAGATATAATGCGATCCCTCTAAAGATACTCATGACATTCTTCAAAGAAGTGGATCAGGCACTTTTGAAATTTATTTGGAACAATGAACACCCTCGAATAGCTAAAGCAATCATTGGGAAAAAGAATATGGGAGGAATTACTTTCCCTAATTTTAAACTGTATTACAAAGCAATAGTTATTAAAACAGCATGGTATTGGAATAAGGACAGGCCCTCAGATCAGTGGAATAGGCTTGAATACTCAGAGAATGTTCCCCAGACATACAATCACATAATTTTTGATAAAGGAGCAAAAAATCCAAAATGGAGCAAAGAAAGCCTCTTCAACAAGTGGTGTTGGCACAACTGGCTAGCCACTTGCAAAAAATTTAACTTAGACCCCCAGCTAACATCATGTATGAAGGTAAAATCCAAATGGATTAAAGACCTCGATATCAGACCCAAAACCATAAGATATATTGAACAACACATAGGCAAAACACTCCAGGACATTGAGGCTAAAGGCATATTCAAGGAGGAAACTGCACTCTCCAAGCAAGTGAAAGCAGAGATTAACATATGGGAATATATTAAGCTGAGAAGCTTCTGCACCTCAAAGGAAATATCGCCCAGGATACAAGAGCCACCCACTAAGTGGCAGAAACTATTCACCCAATACCCTTCAGATAAGGGGCTAATCTCCAAAATATACAAGGCACTGACAGAAATTTACAAGAAAAAACATCTAATCCCATAAAAAAAATGGGGAGAAGAAATGGACAGACACTTTGACAAAGAAGAAATACAAATGGCCAAAAGACACATGAAAAAATGCTCCACATCACTAATCATCAGGGAGATGCAAATCAAAATAACGATGAGATACCACCTCACACCCCATAGATTGGCACACATCACAAAGAATGAGAACAAGCAGTGTTGGCAGGATATGGAGAGAAAGGAACTCTTATCCACTGCTGGTGGGAATGCTGTCTAGTTCAACCTTTTTTTTAAAGTAACATTATGTAATATAAATTTAAGTTTTTCTCACTTAATACATAATAGAATACTTTCCTACATATTTTTGTGACTAATGGATACACTAACTTCTCTTCCCCCCCCCTTTTTTTATTTAAACAACTTTATTACGTACATGATTGTGTTTGGGTTTCAGCCATGTAAAGTACACCACCCATCACCAGTGCAACATTCTCATCACCAATGTCCCAAATCTCCCTCCTCCCCACCCAACCCCTGCCTGTACTCTAGACAGGCTTTCTATTTCCCTCATACATTCTCATTATTAGGATAGTTCAAAACATAGTTATTTCTCTAACTAAACTCATCCCTGTTTGTGGTGAGCTTCATGAGGTGAGCTGTAACTTCCAGCTCTTTTCTCTTTTGTGTCTGAAAGTTATTATTACAAGAATGTCTTTCATTTTTTTTAAAACATAGATGAGTGAGACCATTCTGCGTCTTTCTCTCTCTCTCTGAATTATTTCACTCAGCATAATAAATTCCATGTACATCCACGTATAGGAAAATTTCATGACTTCATCTCTCCTGACAGCTGAATAATATTTCATTGTGTATATGTACCACAGTTTCTTTAGCCATTCATCTGTTTAAGGGTATCTTGGCTGTTTCCAGAGTCTTGCTATGGTAAATACTGCTGCAATGAATATAGGTGTAAGGAAGGGATTTTTGTATCGTATTTTTGTGTTCCTAGAATATACCCTAGGAACACAAAGATAGTTCAACCTTTATGGAAAGCAATATGGAGATTCCCCCAAAAACTGGAAATCCTGCTCCCATAGGACCCAGATATACCACTCCTAGGAATATATCCTAGGAACACAAAAATACAATAATACTTTCATGCTTATTGGAAGCATTTTTTATAAATTTAAATTAGAGAAGCAAAATTATTGTAATTTTATTTTATTTATTTTTGGGGTACCACACCTGGTGACACTCAGGGGTTACTTCTGGCTATGCGCTCAGAAATAGCCCCTGGCTGGGGGGACCATATGGGACCCTGGGGGGATCAAACCAATGTCCGTCCTGGGTCAGTCACTTGCAAGGCAAATACCCTACTGCTGTGCTATCTCTCTGGCCCCAAATTATTGTAATTTTAAGTTCTAAATACTGTATGATATATTGATTTGCATAGGTTATTTTCAATTCTTTAGGAGTTTTCTAATTAAAAAAAAATTTGGGCCACACCTGGCTCCATTCAGGGGTTACTTCTAGCTCTGTGCTCAGAAATTGCTTCTGGCAGGCTTGGGGGACCCGATGGGATGTTAGGGATAGAACCCGGGTTGTTCCTGGGTGTTCTGCATGCAAAACAAGTGCCCTATCGCTGTGTTATCATTTCAGCCCCTTTCAATTTGTTTTTTATTAATGCACAGAACACAGTAGTTAGGGCACTGCTTGAATATTTCTCTTTTTAAATAGAGTAACTGGCCTGGAAAGCAATAGATCATTCAGTGGGCTGAGCGCATGCTTTGGATTCTGGAAAGTGGATTTGATACTTAATGACCTGGATTTGATACTAAAGTGACCCCCCCTGAGAAGCACTGGATGTGACCCAACGGAAAAAAAAAAAGAGCAACTGGTTGACTGTTTCCAATTGCCTTCAACTTCTTTGAATTTATATTTTTGTTTAAAACATGAGGCCACAGTCTGAGTTTCTTTTCTCATGTACCATTTCTCCACCTAAGTTATCAGTTTTGCTATCTGCTTTACTTATTTTTTTAGTTTGTAATTTAAAATAAATGTTTAGAATTTTAGAATATTAATACTCAAGAATCTTTAAGGGCAAAGAAAACATTTTAATATGGAATCTCCATGTGAATATTTATGTATATAATTGTGACAATATTAAAATGTAACCATATTAAAAAAACTAGAATAAGTGATTTGTATTTAATTATGTGCTTCTTCCTATATATAGAAAATAATCAAAGAAAGTTATTGATTTTCAATTTTCTTTGTGCATAGTAAGTTATTTATTTTTGATTAGAAATTAACTATAGAAACTGAAAACTCCATAAAGAAACCTATCTACGGGGCTGGGAAGGTGGCACTAGAGGTAAGGTGTCTGCCTTGCAAGTGCAAGCCAAGGAATGGACCGCGGTTCGATCCCCTGGCGTCCCATATGGTCCCCCCAAGCCAGGGGCGATTTCTGAGCACATAGCCAGGAGTAACCCCTGAGTTTCAAACAGGTGTGGCCCCACCCCCCAAAAAAACCAAAAACCAAAAAACAAAACAAAAAAAAAGAAACCTATCTACTCCCTCTTTAAATCTTTAGATCTTTCAGACACTAATAGTGAATTACATAGGATGAAAATGGACCAAGTTATTTGATCAACTATGCCTTTTATTTATTTATTTATTTATTTATTTATTTATTTATTTATTTATTTATTTATTTATTTATGTATGATGTATTTATGTTTTGGGTCTTCACACTGTAATACTCAGGGTTCACTCTGACTGTATTTTGGGATCATTCCTGGCAGTGCCCAAGGAACCATAGTAGTACTGGAGATGAAATCAGGATTGACTACATTCAAATCAAGTGCTGCAAGCTCTGAACTGCTTTTCTGGCCCTGATAGGCTTTTTTTTTTCCTCCTAATTTTCTCTTTATTGAAGCACTGGCTATAAACATGTATGTAGTTGGGCTTCAGTCATTACTTCTGAGCCACACCAGGGTGTTACTCGGGTTACTCCTGGTTCTGCACTCAAGGAATCACTCCTGCAGAGGCCCTGTTAGACATTTTAAGAAATAGTTTTCATTCATATTATTTTATTGTAATTAGTGACAAATTTATACTAATACTGCTATTTTATTTTGTACTTACTATATTTTTCTTTGCTTTATTTTCTCTCTTGCAGTCTTTCAAATACTTTTAGTCAATGAAAAAGATGCAGCAAATTCCTATCAGCTGCATTTCTATGCCTTATAATTTTTATTTGTGTATGTGTTTGCCTTTTTTAGGAAGGGACAGATTTATGGTAAGCTTTTGTGAGTGGGTGACTATAATATGCTAGCTTAGGGATCTAGAAGGCAGCTATCAGTGTAACAAAATTATGGTTGTCACAGTGTATTGTGTTTAAAAAACTGCATTCAAAGTTTAGGAATTTAGACTATTTTCAGGGAATTTTATATGTACAATTAAAAAAAATGGATAGCTTTAAGCTAATGGTTGCACTGAGGAATGAGTTACTTAACTTACAAGTCAGGCCAAACATCCACAATAGATACCTGAATTCTGTGTTATTTTCTGTGCATCATCAGTAGTCCCGGAGAGGTTAAATATAGCTAAATATATATGAAATGTATTAAATGTGAATGCCTGACTCTAAAGTAAAGTGAAATATTTCAAAGCCAGAGTGATAGTTACAGAGGTTAGGGTGCTTGCCTTGTGTGCAACTATCCTGAGCTCAATCACTAACACTTCATCTGGTTCCCTGAGCCTGCCAGAGTGATCACTGGCATGGAGATAGGAGTAACTCCTCAGCAACTCTGGGTTGCTCCTCAAACCAAAAAAAGACCAATACCAAAAAAAAGAGGTAAAGGATTATCGTAAAGACCTGCCCTAAGAAAAAAAATTAAAAGTGTTTTATCATGTAATTTGTATGCATAACTTTTTAACTTTATTTAAGAACATTACAAGAATATCTTCTGCCTTATAAGAAATTAAAAGCAAATGAGAAAGTGCATTCTGAAATGTAGAACATAAAGAATATAAAAAGGGAGATATTTCACAACTGATTTGAACTAAGAATAACATAAAAATGAAATACTTTATGTTAGAAATGATAGACCCTGGTAGAAAAAAGTTAATTTTTAACAATGTTGACAAACATGAGATACTCATAGAAAAAGTCTAACTTTTTTTTTCATGGTAATGATAAGAAAGTAGTTAAATTTTCTGAATAAAAATAATGTCAGATTAACAAAATCCTTTACTTTATCTACAGAATATTACAAAAGATAATCCAAATGCTAAATCATCATTCTTTTAGATCTGTTAGCTAAATTATCCACAGTGAAATTAACCCTCAATAGCCAAATCAAAAGAGCTTCACTGTAAAAATTTTTTGAGACTACACCCTGCTCTGTGTTCAGCAATGGTTCCTGGTGGGTCTTGGGGGACTATAAAGCAGATAAAAACCTGTATCATATATGTAAGAATATCTTTCTACCTGCTGTGCTATTTCTTGAATTATCCCTCTACCTCCTCATTGTAGTTAAATGTTTTGGATCTTAGCAATTTAACATTCATGTATGTCAACCAAGATTGTTTTAGTTTACAAATACCTGCTAACTAAAAAAAAGAAACTAAACAAAAATGAGGTCTTCTAACTAATATATTTTTGCCATTTTTAAATTAATAAATATTTCAATGAGTTTGTTTTTTTAAATATATTTTTTATTTAAACATCTTGATTACCTACATGATTGTGTTGTTTGGGTTTCAGTCATGTAAAGAATACCACCCATCACCAGTGCAACATTCCCATCACCTATGAGTTTGTTTTTACATTTTAGTTTATTATAAAAACATCCACTTTATTAACAGTTTGACACATGAGATATTTAAAGTATGTTTTACTTTTGTGTTGTTGTAGTAAAATTTAAATGCAATTACCATATATCAAATAAATTTGGAAAATATAGTTATATTAAGGAAAAGATAAATGTGAAAAGAATAATTCCTTCTAAAGTGGATTCTTACACTTGAAATATAAAAATCAGGGCTCTTTGATTTTCTTTTTCCTACCACTTATGTGTAAAGTCTAGATCAAATCACTTACTCTTACTCACATATTTGTAAAATTCAAAGAATGATGACTCAAGGGAAATAACTTAAAATAAGAGCAGGAGTCTCCCATAAAAATATATATACCAAATTCCATAAAGTTAAAAATGCAGTAATCATTTATAAATATTCTGGTAGTTAGAATTATTCTTTTACTTTCTTTCTGATTGATACTTCTTTCTCTCCCTGGCTAAAAGTCATCATCTTGCTACTCTAGACACCAGTCACACTTTTAATACATTTATTATTGATGACTTGTGAATGAGCTCTACAGAAAAACTTAAGAAAACTTTTTTCTGTGGTCTGCCTTGCACATTTGATGAATAATTTCTGACTTGAGACATAAAAGGGGAATTGAGAATGATTTGAGAATTCAAGATTAGTCATAGAGAAAGCTTTTTTTCACTCAGATTACCATCATATCCAATAATCCTGCATCATTTGATCTATTAACTGATGACCCCAAATAACACTCTATTCTCAGTCACGCACATAGCTTCCCTTTAAGACAGTTACTCTCCCTTGATTCTTCACAAAAGTGATTTTTAACTTATTAGAATGGACAAAGGAGGAACTCACAAAAATAACAGGTTAGTGTAATACTTCAATATTAGTGAAATGAAGTGTGTTTGTAACTGTATTTTAGTATACTTATCTTAAAATTAATTATTAGACTATTGTAACCAAACTTTAATGAAGAACTCTTTAGAAATATGATATAGAAAAATTACCTTAGAACTTCTTGGGAATTTACTTATCCTCTCATATTTATCAATAAAATCCTGGCAGTGACTTGGATGGTCTAAACAAATACAGTGATAACTTAATATATTCAGTCCTTAAATATTTTATTTTAATTTTCTAACTTTAGATGACAAGGCATGATTGTGTTAGGATTCAAATTGACATATTTTCAAGAAATTTGTGTTAACATGCTTTTTTGTAGTAATACAAGTTGCAATAAGGTAACTAACTCTCAGCATAATTTAATTGAAATAATAAAAAGAAATAAAAAGTTACAAATATGTCATTGTTTTTCCCTATATCTACAAATACATATGTATATACATAAATTCTGTTTATATTAAAATTGAAAAACGTTATGGCTTTTAAAATATGAAAAGTAGAACATTACAAAATATACAACTTTTTAAATGCTATTATAAAAGTTATATTTAATAATAGAGAATCTATGAATGACAAGATAACATAGAAACTTAGTCAAATTTTAAAGTTTTTCTATCAGGTTATAGTTAATCTTTGAAATTATGTATACTTTCTTCCATTACTAATGTATTATAAATAAAAATTACACTAAGATATTTCTATAGCTAGTTAAAACATTAAAAAATGAAAAATATATTTTCTTTTATGTCATCTTAAATTTTTCCAGAAAAAATTAAAGAAAATAATAGAAATAAGATTCTTAGTATTTGTTAGATTGATGTGATCAAAATTATTTGATATCTGGTTAGAAAAATTACTTTTTGGTTTGTAAATTTTTTATCAACATTTAATAATTAGTAATATAAAGCCAATTAATTTATAGCTTTGCAAAACTATGTTCAAATAACAATATAATGATTTGAGAATCCTATTGACATAACACTATCAATTACCTTTCAATCTTAAGGATTAAAGTAATCTGTTTAAGGTCTCAAGACTAAAGATAGGGCCGGGAGAGATAGCACAGTGGCATTTGCCTTGCAAGCAGCCGATCCAGGACCAAAGGTGGTTGGTTCAAATCCTGGTGTCCCATATGGTCCCCCCGTGCCTGCCAGGAGCTATTTCTGAGCAGACAGCTAGGAGTAACTCCTGAGCACCGCCGGGTGTGGCCCAAAAACCAAAAAAAAAAAAAAAAAAGACTAAAGATAAAGAAACACTTGCTAAACCAGGTTCCAGACAAAAATCTAGATGATTAGTTGAGTTACTGTTTTAAAGATAAAATTTCTCAAATGTAATGACTTTTGTGATTTAAAGTAGTGATTTTGTTGATATGATTTTATAAAGTGAATGTCTTCTACCTCTGTATATTTTGTTTTTAAGCTTTATTAATCTAGTTCATTACTTTGAATTAAATTTAAAAAAATACAAAATTTTATTTAATATGATTTGTTTACCTTATATTTGTTATAACTATTAAAAGTTTATTAAAATATGAACATTCATGGTAATATTAGTTAGAAATGATCACTGGGGACAAGAACTCGGTGCTGAAAGGAGGTAAAGTGATATGTATGTTAACCCTTTTAATAACAATATTGCAAATTACAGTGACTAATTAAAAATGGAAGTGTGTGTCTGTGAAAGGGAGAAAAAAGAGAGAGATGTAGGGGAAGAAGTCTGGGGAGAGAAGGAGGAAAATTAGGGGCACTGATGATGGGAAATGTGCACTGGTGAAGGGGTGGGAATTGGACATTGTATGACTGACAGTCAATCATGAACAAGTTTGTAACTATATAGCTTACAGCTATTTAATTAAAATTATTTTTAAAACCTCAAAATAATAATATTAAGTCAGTAATTAATATAAACTAATTTATGGTAGGTCACTTATGTAAGGAGCTTACAGTTCAATTAATAAAGGTTTAAGATAAATGAGCAGATTGACCAATTTATTAAACCAAAGTTTGTATTTTATAGTGCAAAGTATAAGAAGATATTCCTCAATATTTAGGATGGGGCCAGAGAGATAGCATGTAGGTAAGATGCTTGCCTTGCATGCAGAAGGACAGTGGTTCAAATTCTGGCATCCCATATGGCCCCCCGAGCATGCCAAGAGCAATTTCTGAACATAGAGCCAGGAGTAACCCTTGAGTGCTGCCAGGTGTTACCAAAAACCAAAAAAAAAAAAAAAAATGGGGATGTACTATAATGATAATGACAAATCTGATAAACTTGAATTACATCTCTAAAATGTTGTAAAGCTTTATCTGATTTTTAAATTTAATGTTTACAAGTAAAATAGTAATTTTCCAGTTAACAATGGGGTAAAACCCCCTTTTCTCCCGAATCAAATAATGTTTACTTCAATATTCTTGCTGCTTCAAAGCCTTTGGACACTGATACAATTACATGTTTTTCATTTCAAAGACTGTATAAAGAATATATGTACAGGGCCAGAATGATAATACAGTGGTTATCTATATATGGAAGATATATGGAATATAGTATAGTGCATCTTACTTGAATACAGTGAACCTGGGTTAGACTCCCGGCACCACTTCAGATCCCCCAGACCAATCAGCACTGACTTATCAATGCACAGCCAGAAATAAGCCCTTAGCACCATTGGATGTGGTCCAAAACACAAAGAAAGAATATATGTACAAGTTGGGCAAAGTAATAAATAAGTTTCCTAGATTTGGAAAAATTATATATAATACCATGAACATTTAGATATTTCACTTAGACTGAATTCAGAGCTTCTTATCCTCTATCACTGAATAAATTTTTGAACTTATTTATATACAATGAGCAAATAATGTTGTGGGGAATGTGTAGCACTAATATCTTAATTAAAATACAAAACAATGATCTAAATAAGACATAGCCTAGCATTTAATAACTTTAATTATAGTAGTAGTAATGTATTCATTTGATTAAAGAATAAGATAACTGAATAATTAAAACATGTAATTAAAGCTAAGTCATAGCCTAATTTATAAAAGCAACAAAATATAGTAAAACCCCACTGAAAGTAGTTATTAAAATAATGTAATGAGCTACATATCTACAGAGAAAAAAAGGTCAAATTTTGCTCTTCACTTACTTACTAAAATACTCTAGAAGACAGAAAAAAATCCCAAATCATAAACACAAAACAAAATGACTTTATCTCCCATGATTTTTGCCTATGTAAAGTTAATATCAATGATAGAAGTTGAAAGATAATGTTGGAAGATATGAAGGATTGAATACAAAGGTTTTAAGTTGTCAGAACCTTACTCTGTTCCTCAGGAAACATTAGTTAATGTGCATAGTAATATTGTATCATTATTATTTAACACTTTTTTTTTGCCATTTGCTTTGCTATCACATTTCTCATAGATGCAAGTCAATCAAATCCTTTCAAGGTGGTCTTGTTGGAGCTGAGTATGTGAAAAGTGTGTAGATCAAGATACCATTTTTCTCTACAAGAAGAAGACATGAAAAATGCATTAACAATCTTGAAGGAAGAAACTGGTATCAAATAGAAGTCTTAATCTCAGAATTGAAGGACATAAACGAATTATAGTTTGTTTGGTGAACTTAATTGTCAAAGCTCAAATCAGGCTACTCAGTTGAAAAAAAAAAACACATGGCCTAATTTCACAAAACTAGAGATTTTTCAGTCATTGCTTTAAAATCCGACCTTGTATTTATGAAGCACGTTGCTGCATTCTTCTTTCTTTGTTGCTGACACAACTAAGCCACCAGTAGATCAAAAGAATTTTAATGTCTAGCTCCTTTTAGAGGGACCTAGACCTCTTCCTCCTTCTGACAAGATCTTCTGAATAAACATAGTTGGAGAAAACATGAGAGAAGTGAGTATCTGATGTTTCAGTACTACTCCCAAAGTCAGAGTTCTTCAGGCAAGAACAAAAGCAATGCACAATAGCCCTGCGGATATAACTGTCAAAGATATAGTAAATGAAAGGGTTGACACAACTATTGGCAAAGGCCAAGGGCCCACTCACCTCCATAGCTAGCTTGAGAAAGTGTGAGGTAAAGTGGGGCTCTTGCTCTTGCTTTTGATGCAACCCTAAAATAATGGACAGGAGCTTAAAAGTGTTAAAGGGCAGCCAAGAGAAGACAAAGGCAGCCACCACAATCAAGATGATCTTCATGGATTTCCTCAGTTTTTTGTTATGCTTTCCCGACTGCTGGTAATGGACAAACAACTTCCTCATAATACAACAGTAGCAGGTCAAGATGCTCACCAAAGGAGCAAAAAAGGTGAAAATTAAGGCCACCAGAGCCCAGGTCAGCTTGATGAAAGAAGCCTTCTTCTCTGCGCAGTATGGCTTGCCATCAATAAAAGTGAGCTCTCGGGACAAAAGAATAGGCAACCCCAGAAGGCAGGAGATAATCCAGATACTGACACAGACTTTATAGGCACACTCTCTCCTTCTGAATTTCCTGGATGTGGCTGGAAATATGATGGCCAGGTAGCGATCAACACTCATGCAAGTGAGCAGGAAGACACTGCTGTGCATGTTCACTGAGATCACGTAGGAGCTACCTTTGCACAAGAAAGAGCCTGTTCTCCACTGTCCTACAGATGCTTCTTTGTCCACCCAGAGAGGCAACGTGACCAGGAAAATAAAATCTGAGGCAGCCAGGTTGAAGATGAAGATGTCAATCAGTCTTCCATTGCTCCTTTTGAAATGCAAAGCTCCCATCAAGGCGAGGTTGCCCAACACTCCAACCAGAAACATGGCACCGTAAAGGATGGGAAGCAAGACTGTTGTGTAAGAAACATGGGAGTTGCTCTCAGTTGCAGGATTCTGACTTGTAGTATAGAAATAATCCAAATACCCTGAGGGTTCTTCTGGATCCATTTCGAAAGGTGCCAAGTCAGGTAAGTTTTCTTATTAAGGAAATTTTGGTCTGAATGTTAGAAATTTCAGGGCCACTTCTTTTATATAGTGCTTGTTTCTTGCCCCACCCACCTACAAGAACTCTGAATAAGTATAAAAACAGTTTTTAAAAATTAAGTGCTACCAATTCTTTGAAAGGGCGCACAGAGCATACCACCTGCTTCGTGTGTGCTGTGGTTGTGGTTTGCTTTATTTTTTGTTTGCCTTTAAAACTGAGATATCTCCCCGCCCCTCACTTTTTCCTTTTATTTTCTTCAAGACATTAATTAATTTCTTAACAAGCAATTGAACATAGAATTACCTTTTCTTTTTACTTTACTTTTTACTCTACTTTCTACATTTTTGTTTTTCTGACAGTGAAAAATTAAAGATAGCCTCCATTTCACATAGAGAATGCTCTTTTGAGTTTTAGAATTTAAAGGTGATATGAAGCTGTTTCTTAAAAATTTACACTGTGGTGTTAGATGAAGAAAAATTAGTCTTTCGTAGCCAAAAGGAATTTAATTAATGATTTTGTTTAGAAAAACTGTATTTTTGTGATCCGGTATAATTTGCAAAGGCAAATTTATTGAATTTTCAATATATTATTTTGTAAAACAGACATTTCGTTATTTTTGTAGCGTACAAACAGCAGGGTTTAAAAAAGCCACAAAAAGCTATTTTTACTTTCTTATCTGCAATTGTAATTCAACCAATGAAGTTTTCTTTTGTTACAAAGATATTTACTTGATCTGCATTTATCTCCCTTACTATCACTTAAAAAATGAGTCTTTATTAGATTTTAGGTTCCCTCTCATCTTTCCTTCTTTACACTTGATCTTTGTGAGCGCTTTTTTTAGCCTTGACCTATATGTTTTTCATTAGTACTTCTAAACATTAGTGAACATTAGAATTACTGATCTTGTCACAGATGTACCTATGTTAAATGATGCTATATGAGTTCAATATAAGTACTACAGAAGGATGGTATTTGGTTCAAGCAAAGCATTTAAGCAGACAAAAATAGAAAGGATCTTATCAGATTTTTCCACATATATTCCCCTCTTTTGTTTGGTTTGGATGGTTATTTGGGGAATAATATCCAGGTGTATTCAGGAGCTATTCTTACTCAGTGCTCAGAAGTCACTCCTGTAGGTTTCCTGTAGGGAAACATGGTGCCAATTGAATCTAGTGCACACCAGTGTTTGGAGCTCTTTTCTGTGAATTCCTTTCTATATTAAGAAAACAAGAGTAAAAGTGAACAACTTGTGAAAATGACTCCATTTATTTTCATGTTTTATCCACCGAAGTGACTCATTGTTCTTTCATACTCTTCTTTCATTCATCTCATTTAATCTTCCAAATTACAGTTACAGGTTTATATTATTGTTTGTAGAAGAATTTATACCTGCAGATGACAAAACCATTGTTTAACTTATTTTAGTTCTTTCTTCCGAATCTTTTTATTTTATTTTATTTATTTATTTTTTTTTTTGGTTTTTGGGCCACACCTGGCGGTGCTCAGGGGATACTCCTGGCTGTCTGCTCAGAAATAGCTCCTGGCAGGCACGGGGGACCATGTGGGACACCGGGATTCGAACCAACCACCTTTGGTCCTAGATCGGCTGCTTGCAAGGCAAACGCCGCTGTCCTATCTCTCCGGGCCCTTTCTTCCGAATCTTTAATTTTATTTTACATTAGTATATCAAAAACAACAGCCCTGTCTTTGTGCCCACTCCACCTCTCTTCTTATGTGATTTAATGTCATTTCAGTCCCATGCATGTAAATCTAGGCAAAGAGAGTCATGAATTCTCTAACTGAGGGCAACCTCAGGGAAAAAGTCACATGGGAGAAGATTTATTGACCAAATCTTTATATTCTGTGCCTCTGACTATTCACTAGGGCACAATCTTCAGAAAGGTGAGATATTAATACTTTGAAATTTCTGGGTTAGAAATATTTTCCACTAGTAATACCTAAATATTTAAATCACATCCATTTTGTCAAAAAGTTGAAGTAGTATAATATTTACTTGCAATGATTGATAGAGCTAAACATAATACATGAACACTATATATGTGATAATCATATATATATGCCATGCACCATATAATCATACCAATCATATAAGACATTAAGTGGTCATAATGTGTATTTTTACATGTAAATACATAAAATATGTATGTATACATATAAATGGTTAAAACATGCATGTAAATGGTTATACAAATGAATGTATGCATAAAAGATTATGTATATATGTAATGCATGATTATATCTAGATAAACATATATACTATAAGATTAAAATATTACATTCGCAACCAGAATGTTTTTTGGTATTTGAGAAGATAATATTTTTAGATATATCAAGAGTTCAACACAAAACAATTAAAAAGTTTATGGTCACAAACTATAGAAATAATATAACTATATTTATTTTATAGGCTTTCAGTTTTCTTGTAATAGTAAAATGATTTTGTCTGTTGATGAAGGTTATCTCAAATGAACCCTATTTTCTCAGCCAGCTTTTTATTTGTTTGGGTTTTTACTGGGTGGAACTCATAATCTAATCAGAGCCCAACGTTTAATAGTTGCTCTGGTTATACTCAGGGGACATTTTGTTGCTGGATATTGAAGCTGGGGCTTCAGTTTGCAAAGCATGTGTACCGGTTTTTGATTTATATCTCAAGTACTTCTCAACTTTGAAGCAGCAATAGTTAAAATGACTTGTTTTTGATGTATTTCATAGTTCAGACTTTCAGTAACTTTGGAAGATGGTAACTCATAGTAGAATGCTGAAATATAAGAAAATAAATCAAAGAGGCTAATCATAGATCAATTTATATGGAACTCCATCAGAAACAAATGAAATACTTTAAGTGAAAAGGGAAGTGGAAATAACATAGTACTATATAGTTATAATAGAAAGAGTAAAGCTATTATAAAATCCTTTTTCTAGTTGGCTAGAAAATGTTGAAGAGGTCATAATCAGAAATAAGTTTCATGAAACAGTGATTTTTAAACACTTGGGATATTCTTTATAATAAACTACCAGCAAGCTAACCAACCTCATGTAAACAATAAAATAACCAACCTCAGATGAACCAAAACTCAAAAGCAAAACAGGCTAACAATAAGTATGTGAAAGAGTAGTCTCAATATGGTGACAAAAAATGAGTAGGATGTATATTTTATCATTGAATCACAGCATGCATTGCCACCTATTAAGAACTGTTTTTCTAAACAAACAAAAAAGAAAGCAAAGCAAAACAAAATCAACCATTTCCTTCAGTTTATGGCAAAAACAGTGCCTCCATATCTGTATTCTCTAAGAATTTCTACAATATTGTTTATAAAGAAGTTATTATCTCATTTTACCATTAGGGCTTTGATGTATGAACGCAATGATAATGAACAACTAGAAGACATAGGCAATCACTATTTCTCCACTAGTCTTTAGCATATTGTAACGATCCTATTGTCTTTTTTTAACTTTCAACTCCAATGTTTAATTTGTTTATAGATATGACATTTATAACATTACATAGCTTCCAGGAATTTATCAGCATAAATGTGCATTTGTATATATTACATTAAACATACCTCTAAAAGTCCAACTTTTTCAAAGTCATTATTTTACAGCTGTGGATGCCAGGCCACATTAAAGTTCATTGGAGCACATACTAAACTGAAGTTTTCCGAACTCTCATATTCATTGAATAACACTCATTAGGAGTGACCTCAATAACTTAGAGTTAATAATCATTCAAAGCAATTTTTTTTTGAGGGGAGGACAGCCACTGGTGCTCAAAGCATCCTCCTGGTTCTGTGCTTAGATATCACTTCTGGAAGAACTCATAAAGCAAGAGCCTTTCTCACCATTCTTATAGCTCTAGCCCCCAAAGTGATTTTTTACACATACTGAAGTTTAAAGTTACTGTTTTATTTTATTTTATCTGTTTTTATTTCTGGGGCACATCTGACAGTGTTTAGAAGCTGGCTTTTTTTTTTTTTTATCTTGGGGCAACTCCCAGTGGTGTTTAAGAGACCATATGTGGGACCAAGTATTGAACTAGTTGGCTGTATGCAAGGTAAGTGCCTTAGAGTCTTTACTCTCCAATCCCTATGAGTTAGGTTGTTTTTTTTTTTTTTTTTTGGAGGGGGGGAGAGTATGGAGAGAGGGAGAAGTGAGTTTTTTGGACCACACCCAATAGTGATCAGGGACTTATTCATAACTCTGTGCTCAAGTGTGATCCCTGGACATGCTAGGATCATTGTGGTGCTGGGGGTCAAACCAGGATTAGATGACGGATGAATCCAAGACAAGTTACCTTGAGCATTATCTTTCCAGTCCAACTATTTTAATTTATATTGCTTAAACAAATATATATTTTGCTTTGTTATTGTTTGAATAGCTTCTAAAAATTATTTACCTTTAAAATTAAACTTTTTTGAAATATAGCCAAAGTGCTGTGTTATCAGATTGCATGTAGCCCTTGTCTGATCTTTTTTTTCTTTTTGTCTGTATTCATTTTCTACTCTTACCTTTGTGTACATTTCCTAGACTGGAAGTGAAAATACATGAATTCACATAATATTCCTAAACAGTCTATCTATGATAGACTTATCTTGGAGTTAAACTCGTTTTAATAATAATAACAACAAAATTGAGTCATTAAATTTTAGAGATTGAAGTGGCATTTAAAAATATTTTAGTAGAACAGTTTTACAAATGAGCAAACTTGGATTCTGCCCAAAAGCCAATATAAATTACTTAAAACAAAGTGCAATTGAAATTTCTCATCTTTGGGGCTGGAGCACAGTGGTAGGGCATTTGCCTTGCACAGAGCCAACCTCAGATGGACCCCAGTTTGATTCTCAGCATCCCATATGGTCCTCTGAGCCTGCCAGGAGCGATTTCTGAGCACAGAGCACAGAGCTAGAAGTAACCCCTGGGTGCCACTGGGTGTGACCCAACATCCCCCCAAAAGAAATTTCTCATCCATATGGATCAATTTACCACTCTATTTTTTTTTTTTTTTTTTTTTTGGTTTTTGGGCCACACCCAGTGGTGCTCAGAGGTTACTCCTGGCTGTCTGCTCAGAAATAGCTCCTGGTAGGCATGGGGAACCATATAGGACACCGGGATTCGAACCAACCACCTTTGGTCCTGGATCGGCTGCTTGCAAGGCAAACCCCACTGTGCTATCTCTCTGGGCCCAATTTACCACTCTTAAAAAACATGCACAATTTGATAACTGTTGATAAGAGGAAATAACTATCTTTGCCACATTTTTCTATTTGCCATGTTCTTGATTGAGTTTTTTTGGTTGTTCTTTAGTGAATGGGTATAAGAAAATTAAAACTTTTATGTATGTTTTGAGGATGATTATTTATTGGAACCCAGAAACCCAGAAATTACATATATTTTTATTTTCCTCCCTTCTGCACTCCAACGTTCAAACAAAAAAACATTCAGGACAAAGGGAAGTGAGAAACGCATAATGTAGGCACTTGCCAAACAAGTCTCGAGGTATGTTAAGTAAAGAATAGATATAATGCCTGGGAGTTAGCTCTGAGGACTGCAGAGCATGCTTTACATACTGGAGGCTAGTTTGACCCTACTTGTACTTCACTACTGCTGGGAGTGACACTAAACCCAAGCCAGAGCATTGCTGGGTATGTCCTCCAAACAAACAAAATTTAATTACATTAAATTTCAATAGAATTTGGAATTAAATGAAGTTCTCACACTAAAAGTTTTTCCATAAGCACAAAATGTTAACAAATTCAAATAAATGACTATCTAGATTTTTATCTTTGGGCCTTATTTAAAATGTAGCATAACACCTTTCAAGTAGAAACTAAACATATCCTTAACAAGTTAAGGCAACTATCTAGTTCACTTTTGCTTTTATAATCTCTATAAATCACCTTCATATTTTATTAGAAATATGATAAGCCAACTCCTGTTTCCAAAATGACTTAATAAGGAACAGAGGCATAAAATTAACTTTATTAAATAGTAAGGATTTATTTTACTTACTAACACAACAATCAAATATACATAGACATGAAAAAAAGATCTCCACAATGCATTTGGTAGTTCTGGGATTGGATATGCTGAAACAGTTTTGATCCTCTGTGTTTAGTAGGTGAGGATGTTTACAAGTTCAAGCACGCACTTTCAGATCCATTCTAAACTGATGAGTCAGGTGTGTCTTGTGTTTTCTAGGTTTTCTGCAGACTTCAGAGCTAAAAGAGTACCTTATTTTTTCCCCGTGTCCTTTCCAAAACATCTTCTGAGTAGTAAAGACTTACACAGGCTTTAAATTCAACCAGAGGGGCTCCTGAACAAAGATCTTTTAAGTTCTAAGTGAAGATGCCTGAACTCAAGTGGCAATCTTCCCTAAAAAAAGTGGTCCTTTACTTCATGAATTTGCTAAAGGGAGTAAGAACACCTCCCTCTATAACTAAATTATTTTCAATAAGCTGAGGAGTGAGAGAACTTTTAAAAGTTTTTTATACTGATCCTACTTAAACATTATAGTCACACAATAAATAGTAGGAAATGCTAATAAAAATTATTATCAACTATACCCCAAGCACTGAGTTGGACATTGTATATATATATTGATTCATTTAATCCTCAAGATGATCATTTAGGATATTGCCATCATATATATTTTGAGGCAAACTAAGACTTTAAGAGGTAAAGTGAATTGTTTGTTGCAGAACACATTAGCTTACCCCAGTTTTAAGTTGGAGAAATTGCTTTTCTCCCTGGGCTCAGTTCCCTTATTGGTATATTGAGAAACACGTCTTTCTCTCCCTTTTACCTGGTGCTACACATGTGATTTTACTGGAGAGGTAGTTCTGAAGGTAAGGGATTTCTAATGATGGCCAAAGGATGACATATCCTAATGCGTGCCACTGAAGAGTCAGATTGCACATTAACACCTGTGCATCCCACCAATTTCTTTTTTTTTATATATTTTATTTTTGATCAAAGTGAATTACATATCTCTCATAGTAATATTTTAGGTACATATTAGCATCGAATCAGGAGAATTCCCACCACCGAAGTTGACCTCCCCCGCCCCATTCCCAGTATTCATCCGATACCCCCCTCCTTTACCCTCCGGGCTGCTAGTATAAGTGATCCCCTCTGTATCTAGCTTGTTGTAGGTTGGGTATCGATTCTGTTGTTGTTGGCTTTGGATTTGGTGATTAAGTCTGATCATTTTTATTACTATTTAATGATCATACAGTTATTTGGACTTGGTACCCTCTGTTATTTCCCTCTCAATTTGAGGGCAGAGCAAGATGGTTCCAGTTATGTGGGTCTGCAGAAAAAAAAAAAGAACCAATTTATTTAACAAGGAGAAAGTGTCTCTGACAAAGTTTTTCGTGATCAGCTATTTCACAGGAAAAGACAGTCTGTTTGGTTATTTGGTTATTTTATTATTTTTAATGTACTGTTATGAATAGTTGTTTCTCAACTAAGGTGAAAGAATTTTAACTACATAAACCAAACATAAGGCCTTCAATCTGTCAGAATAATAAAATTTTAATATCAGTTTTGGGCTCCCACGTTTCACCTATGATAGAATTAATTTCTAAGGCATTGGGGTATAAATTAGGATTAGAGAGGTTTGTTCCTTAAGTCTGTTTCTTTGCACATATATGCAAAAACCTCATCATTTGTTGGTAGGCCCTTAAGACCACAATAAAGAGGCCCCCCCCCTCTCTCTTTGGATTTTGGGCCACACTTGGTGACTCTCAGGGGTTACTCTTGGCTATGCTATCAGAAATCAGTCCTGGCTTGGGGGACCATATGGGGCGCTGGGGAATCGAACTGCAGTCTATCCTAGGCTAGTGTGGTCAAGGCAGGTGCCTTACCTCTTGTACCACCACTCCTGCCCCAAGGTCCTTGTCTCTTAATTTTCTTGCAATACTTGAAGCCTCAGAACCATTTTGTTGCCTCTGCCTTAAATAATCACCATAAATCTCCAAGGCAGTTCCTTGATCTTATCTACTTAAGACAATATTTCCCCCAATTCAGTCTTACTACATACATAAATTTTAATTCATGTTTTATGAGATGTTTTGTATATTGACTATAATTAATTCAGTACCTTTTGTCTGTTTTTGTTTGGGTAACCATGACGACTGTGCTAAGGGCTTTTTCCTGCTCTGCACTCAGGCATTACTTCTGGAGGGGCTAAAAGGAACATGCAGTGTTAGGGATTGAATTTGGACTTTCTCTTATGAAAGACACGTGTCCTATTTGCTACAAGTTTCCTTTCTTAATATTAAAAATATTTTTTCATAGTTTTGGTCCAAATTTGGGGTGCAGTGATCTAGGTTACTCCAAACACTGTGCTCTGAGGTCACTTCTGGCCATCTTGAGGAGTTATATACCCATTGATGCTGGAGATCTAATCTGGGCGATGGTGTTCTAGAAAAGCAAGTTCCTTAAGCTGGGGATTATATTTCACCCTGTGTCTATAGCTGTGATTTTATTTTTTATCAAAAGAAAATTTACTACAACTGAAAACTAATTAGTCATAAAGATGATTAAATTGTAAACATAAATTACATGAAAAGCAATTAATATATACACTCTAGATTAATATTTCCCAAATATCTGATAATAGTTGAAATAATTTTGGGAATATCTCTTCTAGATATTGCTTGAAAGCCACATTTTTGTTAAAAGTCGAGAATTGAATCCAGAAAGATTCTCTTCTCCAATGGGCGTGAGGGTGGGTATGAGTAACTACATCCAGTTAATATTTCAAAATTCACATATTTCACAGATACAGAGATGTGTGAAAGGCCAGTTACATACAGGGCTCATAGAAATACGACATAAATACGCTATAAATGACAATAAAAAGACTAGCAATGACCTTCTATCAAAAGACAGATTGCCTTCATTTGAGGGGGACCTTCTCCCATTCCCTCCTAAAAATTCCAGAAGAACCCATCATCCCCAAACATCCTATGGGAGCGCGGGGGGAGGGGGGAACTTTCCCTAAAAACCGAACTACAACCCCCACAATGCACCGCGTCGGGATGAGGGAGGCGGGGCCAGGCATATGCCTTCCTCCACCTCTCGCCGCCGTCTCCCTCCGGCCTTTCCTACAACTCCCACAACCCCCTTCGGCTCCGCGCCTCTGGCCGGGCCGGGCCTGAGGTGGAGGCGGAGGCGGAGGCGCGGGAGTTATGGAGGGGGCGGGCTCTGCAGGGAAGTGCGTCAGAGGAGGCGCGGGGAGAGCAGGGTGCAGTGGTCAGAGCTGGAGGGAGAAGCTGTGGGAGCAAGAGGATGGGCGGTGAGTGCGGGAGTGAGTGGATTGGCGTGGATGGCGGGCACCACAGGGGTATCCCTCACACCCCTACCCCGGGGCTGGGCGGGTGGAGTCTGGCCGGAAGTCGGGGGCTTCATATATGGGGCGGGGCCTGCTCGGGCACCTGGGCCTTGGCGCCCCCCCTCCCCGGAGTGCCTCCGACCTCTCCGCTGACCCCGTCTGGAGTCTGGCCTGAGCGCTGCCCCGCCCCGCCCCGCCCGCGTTGGCCCGGGACCTTTTTTTTTTTTTTAAGGTCGTCCGTGAGTCGTTCGGATGGGAGAGGAGCTGTACAGCCCCAACTTCGGGAGTGAAGGCTCCTGATCCGTGCCAATGGCCCGGATCTGTGTCCTGACTCACTTCCCATCTTAAACCAACAACTCAGCCGCCCTGTTGGTTGGTGAACCTGTTTTGGCTGAGCCTTTGCAAAGTGTTTTTTTTTGGTATGTGTGAGTGTGTGTGCGGTCATGGTGGGTCGGTCTCCACTTGCCTTGCAGACTTTGACTCAGCGTGATAGATCTTCCTAGGACTCATTTTTGTCCTGCGGCCATTGACGACTGCCACCGAGCCAGTCCACGCCTGGAGTGTTGAGTGTTGTTTGTTTGTTTTTTTTTTTAACTAAGGTGGTGGTTGTAGTTTTCTTTCTTTCTTTCTTTCTTTCTTTCTTTCTTTCTTTCTTTCTTTCTTTCTTTCTTTCTTTCTTTCTTTCTTTCTTTCTTTCTTTCTTTCTTTTTCTTTCATTTCTTTGTTTTTCTTTCATTTCTTTCTTTCTTTCTTTCTTTCTTTCTTTCTTTCTTTTTCTTTCATTTCTTTCTTTCTTTCATTCTTCTTTTTCTTTCATTTCTTTCTTCTTTCATTCTTCTCTTTCTTTCTTTCTTTCTTTCTTTCTTTCTTTCTTTCTTTCTTTCTTTCTTTCTTTCTTTCTTTCTTTCTTTCTTTCTTTCTTTCTTTCTTTCTTTCCTCACCTTCTCTCTATCTCCTCCCTCCCTCCCTTCCTCCCTCCCTCCCTTCCTTCTTTCCTTCCTTCCTCCTTCCCTTTCTTCCTTCCCTTCCTTCCTTCCTTCCTTCCTTCCTTCCTTCCTTCCTTCCTTCCTTCCTTTCTTCCTTCCTTCCTTCCTTCCTCCCTCCCTTCCTTCCTTCCTCCCTCCCCTTCTCTATCTCCTTCCTTCCTCCCTTCCCTTCCTCCCTCCCTCCCTCCCTCCCTCCCTTCCTTCCTTCCTTCCTTCCTTCCTTCCTTCCTTCCTTCCTTCCTTCCTTCCTTCCTTCCTTCCTTCCTTCCTCCCCTTCTCTCTATCTCCTTCCTTCCTTCCTTCCTTCCTTCCTTCCTTCCTTCCTTCCTTCCTTCCTTCCTTCCTCCCTTCCTTCCTCTCCTCCTTCCTTTCTTCCTTCCCTCCCTCCCTGTCTTTTTTTATGGGGTGAGGGGTTCTCTAATACTCCAGAGTTTTCTTTGCGGTTGTGGAGGGAACTTAGAAGTTTGCAGTTTAAGAGGTTCCAAAGTAAGAAGGAAAAGGGGTGTCATTTGGCTTTAATGACTTTTGAGTGCAGATTGCTAACTTGTTAGGCATTATTATAGGTTGTATTTCTCTCTTTAGCCTGCTGCCCCTGATCCGCCCTTAACCTGGGAATTAACACAAACCTTCTTAATTTGGTTCCTAATAGCTCCTGACTCTTAACCTGACATTCTAGGAGATTAAGAGTTCAGGAGGTGGATTTGCCCTATTTTCTAAGCCTTTTTTTCTTTTTTCACACATCGAAACCCGGAACACTTAATACTGCCCTATAGTTTGCGTGAAGATTCCTTCTGCGATTAAAAAATCGATGCACGACTTACAGCTGACTCTGGGCATGTCTATTGTTTGTACCTGTAATGTGTATGTCCATTTCAGTGTTGTCTGTTTTAGTGTGCAGGTGATAGACTAGAGAACAAGACCTCTGTCTCCGTAGCATCCTGGGTATGTGAGCATGCAATGAGTACTTTGATGATAATAAGTTTGTTTTGAACTTATTTCTGTACGAAGATGTGCTTGCCTTCCCCTCCCCTCCTTATTAGACCTTACTTTAAAGAGCCAAGGGTGGGGGAACAACTGGTGACTTGTTTTCTTTCAAAATAATCTTTGCTTTGAAGCCTAACTTGCTTTCTTTCTTTGACTTTTAAACAGAGCAGTCTGAATGCCAGAATGGATAACCGTTTTGCGACCGCGTTTGTAATTGCTTGTGTCCTTAGCCTCATATCCACCATCTACATGGCAGCCTCCATTGGCACAGACTTCTGGTATGAATATCGAAGTCCAGTTCAGGATAATTTCAGCGAATTGAACAAAAGCCTTTGGGATGACTTTGACAGTGACGAGACAGATGAAAAGACTTACAACGATGCACTTTTCCTATGTAATGGCACTCTGGGATTGTGGAGACGCTGCATTACTAGACCCGACCATGCAGGTTGGTATGGCCCATCTTTACAAAGGACAGTTACCTCTCTTAAGTTCTCAGTCCTTTATTGACTCAATAATAAAGTGACTGGATGAAGTCCCAGTTATGTAGAAATGCGCGTATGGATGCTCTTCAACTCCATTAATTATCTACCATGGCACTCATTTAAGATCTTCGATTTGGATGAATAATTAACATGCAGGAACTATTTTAAGTCTTTGTACTTATTTACCTACTCATTAACTTATTTTTATTAATCTGAGCACATTGTGAGAAGATAATTGGAAAAATATATTGGAAAACTTTAAATGGTAAAAGAAATAATACTGAGCCAAGTGATAGCACAGTGGGAGGGCATTTGCCTTGCAGGCGGCTGATCCAGGATGGACGTGGGTTCGTTCCCTGGTATCTCATATGGTCCCCCGAGCCAGGGGCGTTTTCTGAACGCAGAGTCAGGAGTAACTACCCCTGAGCATCCTTGGGTGTGGTCCAAAAATAAAAATAAATAAAAGGAATAATACTCAAAATCAAGTACAATACATGAATTGACAACCCTTTTATGTATTAGGTGTTTATCACTTGGCCCTAGATCTTTGGAGATATAATTTAACCAGCTTTGAATTTAAATCTAGGCGTCTTACAGAGTTTGTAGTTTAATAAAAAGCAGCACAGAAGTAAAACCTAAGAAATTATATCATGTTTATCTTAAATTTTATCTTGAATATTAAATTGTCTTTTTTTTTTTTTTTTTTTTTGCTTTTTGGGCCACACCCAGTGACGCTCAGGGGTTACTCCTGGCTATGTGCTCAAAAATTGCTCCTGGCTTGGGGCACCATATGGGGCACTGGGGGATCAAACCTTGGTCCATCTTAGGTTAGCGCATGCAAGGCAAATATCCTACTGCTTGTGCCACCACTCTGGCCCCGTCATGTTTATTTTTCATACTACAAATAAATTCTTTTAGTTATATAAATGGAAGCAATACTTTGTAGGAAAAACTTTCCAGTTTGTTTTCTTTATGCTTATTTCTTTTTACCTCTTACTGGGAAACATTGCCTTTAGTTATAGCACATCCGGGTGTATTATCATGTAGTACAAAGATGACAGTTATAATTTTTTATGGAGAAAATAATATAGTTTAGATAGATGAAAATATTGATGAAATTCATTCTAAGATGTTCAGTTCTATTTATTAAAGCATAGGAGTATTTGATATTTGAATTTTACCAATCATTTATCACCCAAGAAGTAATTTCAAGATGACACGTGTTATGAAAATTTAAGTAAGATACAGGGGATTCATAAATGCATAGGGAAGGGGAGATGTTCTTAAGCATAATAAGGTTATTTATATTAATTATGGTAGATTTCAGTAGGAGGTTACCACTTGCTGAATAAAGACTTGATTTAGGTGAAGGAATTGGCCATATGGGTAGTTGGTAGAGGCAGGGAAAATCAATTTAGATTAGGAGGAATAGCTGCTGCAAAGGTCCTGTGGAAGGGGCATGCCTAAAATATTCAAGGACTAGTATTTAAATTCCCTGGGTTGAAATGGAGGGAAGAAGGAAAGTGCTTTAATTCTTTAATTACTCTGGGAGTAGGACACATGATGGCCTTATTCTCCTGCAACGGTGAGTTCTTTGATTTTTATCCAAAATGAGATAGTCTGGAGTGGGTGAGGTTTGGGGGGGGCCTTGTAGAAGAGCACCTGTCTGATTAGTCTGATATGTATATTGATGTATTGAAACTGACTAAAGTGAAAGCCTGGACACTAGTCTATTATGGTGCTATTGTGTTAATTCAGGTGAGAGTTTGGTGTTTTGTTTTGTTTTGTTTTTTTTTGACTTAGACCAAAGTGATAGCATTGAGCATTTTGAAGGTAGATTCTCTTAGATTTCCTAGTGAATGCATGTGAACAAGAGTGACTTTAATACTCATGGCCTGAATAATTAGAGGATAGCATTGTTATTACCCGAAATGGAGAAATCATTCTTTTTCTTTTTGTCTCCTCTTCCTCCTCCTTACATATATATTCTCATTCATTTTACTTACTTGTTTTCTTTCTTTGTGCCTATCTTAAGCCCACCATTTATAACCACTTATATCCATTGAACATTAATGAACTCTGCATGCTACTCAGGGCTGAAAAGTTTGCTGACTCTTCTAAAAACATTCTTATATGTCATTTTATATTTTAGAGAATAATTACAGACAGATCTTTATTGAATGTTTTTTTTTAAAACAATAAATCATTATTTTTGTTTCAGATTCACTCAATATGGTCACAAAATGCACTAGTTTCACACTGAATGAGCAGTTTATGGAGAAGTTTGTTTATCCTGGAGACCATAACAGTGGGATCGATCTGCTGCGGACCTGTGAGTACTTGGATCCAAGCAGAACATTTAGAAAGAAAGGGGAAATAATTTAAAGATTTTTCTTTTTTTTTTTCTTCATTTTTTGGGCCACACCTGGTGACGCTCAGGGATTATTCCTGCCTATGTCCTCAGAAATCTTTCCTGGCTTTGGACCATATGGGATGCTGGGGGATCAAACCGTGGTCTTTCCCACAGTCTGTCCTAGGCTAGCGCCAGCAAGGTGGATAGAAGCCTTACCTCTTGTGCCATTGCTCTGGCCCCCAAAAGATTTTTTTTTTTAATTAAAAAAATTGCCTTGCAAGCAGCCGATTCAGGACCTAAGGTGGTTGGTTCGAATCCCAGTGTCCCATATGGTCCCCCGTGCCTGCCAGAAGCTATTTCTGAGCAGATAGCCAGGAGTAACCCCTGAGCACAACAGAGTTTGGCCCAAAAAGCAAAAAAAAAAAAAAAGTGGGCTTCTGTCTTTCTATGGTTAGGAAGACTGTTCAGTGTCAGGGATCAAATCTGCCTCTCAGATCCACAGCATGCCCTCTAGCCCTTTGAGCCATCATCAAAAGGATGTAATTTCTTTCACCTTGTGTGGAATTTTTTTTTGGAATAAGATAGTATATCTTGAGTTGAGATCCCTAAATGTGTTCTAGTGAACTTCATTGTTCACTATTATGTTTATTTTAGAGGGTAGATCTATACCAAATTGCAAATAAGAAATTCAGAAACAGCTAATGCATTATATGAGAAAATCTTAGCCTCCCCTAAAGTTTCTATTAATGGGCCCATTAAATAAAGAGTAAATTTAATAGGGGTAAGTACTAAATTCCTTTACATGAGTTAAATACTTCAGCAACCTGAATTGATAAAGGGGAAATATGGAAAAAAAATACTTGACTGCAAACTGATTCAGCTGATTCCCAGGTCTGCCAAAAAGTTGGCCGTTCATTTGTAGGTATCATTAAAAGAAATAAATATGTTAAGAACAAATGAAAGTTTTTATTTGAAGAATTCTCCTCAGGGAAGATCAGGCCTCCCTGAAAATACTCAGATTTATTTTAAGTTTTAAGGTTACAGAGACTTGCTGCAGCATGTCTGGAAAAATAATCATGCCATGCAAGAAAATAGTGAATAAATGGCAGGTATTCAGGTATTTAGTTTTAAAATTGCAAATGTGTAGGAGGCAATGTATTACTAAAAGTTTGAAAAGAAGTTAAAAGTTAAGTTTAAAAAGAAAGATTTATATATTTATGAAAGTAACACCAGCAATTTAAGTTAATAACACTAGGGCTGGAGAGATAGCTTAGTTGGTAAGGCACTTGTCTTACACATGGTTGACCCAGGTTCAATTCTTGATGCCCTCTCTGGTTCCCTGCCAGGAGTGATCCTTTAATGCAGAGCCAGGAGTGACCATGAATGACTGAAAAACTTAAAAACAATGATTTAAAAAAAACTCAGAATGATATATGCACTAAACTATCATTCACCATATTGTAAATCACAGTACTTCAGTAAAAATTGGGGGAGATTGTATTTGGCTGAAGGTCCTGGACAGGGCCAGCATATTATTCTGAGGCCCTTGCATCGAATTTTTGGCCCAGAGAATTGCCATGGTGAGTCCCCGAGGCTTCCTGAGTATACACGGGAAGCACAACACCCAAACTTTGGTATTTGGTTTAGTAAACAGTAATGATTGCTTTGAATTTAAGTTGAATTAGGATGCTTTTTAAAATCATACAATTCCCATATTGTGGGAAAAACTTTTGGAAATCGCAGTAACATTTTCTTTTCTCTCTTCTTTTTTAAAATCAGATCTTTGGCGGTGCCAGTTTCTTTTACCTTTTGTTAGTCTAGGTTTGATGTTCTTTGGGGCTTTGATTGGACTTTGTGCTTGCATCTGCAGAAGCTTGTATCCTGCTATTGCCACAGGCATTCTTCATCTTCTTGCTGGTGAGTTCTTATCTCAGCGGAATATTTTTCTGTTTTCTTTAAGGACCAGTGAATTGATTCTTATCTATTCACAGGTTATTTCCTTGTGATGAGCAAAAATGTAAACAGCTCATACCACTTTTGTTTTGTCCTGTTTTTCAAACTTTACCCTCAGGTCTTTGTACACTGGGCTCAGTCAGTTGTTATGTTGCTGGAATTGAGCTTCTCCACCAGAAACTAAGGCTGCCGGATGATGTGTCTGGAGAATTTGGATGGTCCTTCTGTCTGGCCTGTGTGTCAGCTCCTTTACAGTTTATGGCATCTGCTCTCTTCATCTGGGCCGCTCATACCAACCGGAAAGAGTACACGTTAATGAAGGCCTATCGTGTGGCATGAGAAGGAAGCCGCTTACTTTAAAATTGCCAGTTTTATTTTTTTTTAATATCAATGTTTTCCCTTATCACCCTCCCAAGTTGTTCTTCAAACTTTGTGAGTAAACCATTTTATCCTGAAAAAAAAAATCCATTTAATTTATATACATCCAGTCTCCTGTTAACAAGACTAAAATTTACATGGATAAATCTGAGTGATTTCATTTTACAAACTGAGCTTGGTTTAGTCTAGACTGAAAGAAATAAGAAGACACTTGACACACTGGTGGAAGAAAATTGCTACTGGAAATGGAGCCAAAAGTTTTCTTGATCTCTTGTGAAGACTTTTCACTAATGTAATTGTATCTGTTTAACTGGGAACATTTGTTTCTTTGGAAAACTCTCATGGTCATCAAAACTTTATGCTCACTTCACTATTACTGATAGCCACAGCTATTCTGTTTTCAAAGACTACAGCTGTATAAAATAAGGACATTATCTAAGATTCTTTTTCATAAGTATTCACTTATAGCTTCATCAGAAGTGGAATACACTGACTATAAGAAAGGGAATGACACACAGTGATTAATTGCAATTCTGATTTTGTCATTGAATGAATTTCAGTTCAACCAGACAAGAGAATTAACTTTACTTCACTTTTCTTTAAAGCTCCATTTTTGTTGGATTTTTGGTACCTCAAACTAATTTTTTTTTCTCCATTCCTCTTTAAGTTCTGTGCTTATTAAGAGTACTTCTCCATCCCACCCCTACCCCTTTCTAACAGTATATTGGATCACAGAGTAATTCTCCAATTGTTGTCCATTCTAGCTATGTACCACAAAAAAAAAAAAAAAAAGTTCCATCATAATGACCCTCCAGAGCTAGGAAAACTACCACAAGATTAAAGCTTTGGCTGGTCAGTGATTTTCAGCTATGGTCTTTATTTCTTGTGGTGAAATGATGTGCCTTTCCTTGCCTGACTCCATTCCTGATGTATATCAAGGTTATTTAATGTCTTCTAATTCAGTCATTTTTTATAAACATGTCTATAAACATCGAACTTTTAAGAAATCTTATTTATTTATTCCATTACTATAGCCCTTACAGATTTTAAAACAATGTAACTAGTAGTTTCTTACACTGTCCTAAATCTGTTTTTTTTTTTAAAAAAAAAAATAAAAAAATGAAAAGAGATGTCTTGTTTCTTGAATGCTTGAGTTGATTTATATTTTAGTACATTAGGATAAAGAAATACAGAATTCTGAATGGTAGTATTTTCTTTATTCTGTGAAAAAAGTTTTTGTTGCATAAGCCTATCTTTATGTTTAGAGTTGGATCTCGGGGACTCTTTACCTCCAGTAGAAAATGAGACTAAACATTTTAGAGAGTTTTAATATACCATACATGTTGTGCTTAATTTTTCATGAAGTCCTTTATTGATCAGACATTTGTGTTCCACATTAAAGAAATAATCATGTCAGTCAGCTTCCGAGTAGCACAAAGCCAATATTATTCCCAACATTTTATTGCTAATAAAATGGATAGCTGTTTAGTTTTCAATCATTTTTTTTTTTGATTTTTCGGGCCACACCCTTTTGATGCTCAGGGGTTACTCCTGACTAAGTGCTCAGAAACTGCCCCTGGCTTGGGGGGACCATATGGGACACCGGGAGATCAAACCACAGTCCTTCCTTGGCTAGCGCTTGCAATGCAGACAGATACCTCACCTCTAGCGGCACCTCACGGGCCTCAGTTTTCAACCATTTTTTAAAATTAGTTTATTTTAAAACCATGTATTACATAGTTGTTAATACTAGCCTTGGATGCATTTAAGGTGTGGGTTGCTTTGTATTTTATTTTCTCAAAGAAGGTAAATTTCGGGGTCCCCATCAATTTTTTTTCTGAAAAGGTGAGAGGTCAAAACAAGTTTATGACCCTTTGAAATAACCCAAAATTCAGTTTAAAATGTGCCATTTTAATCCCCCAAAATAAATTATATTTAGATTTATTTTAGGATATAAAGTTTATGGCAATTTAAGAAATATATTTTAAAATCTTTATTTTATGTTTTCTAACCTTATTCAATGATGTGTGAGTAATTATCTGATATATCTTTTCAAGTAAGATATTTCCATTTTTCTTTGGGATAATTTAAAAAAAGGATGATAGAATAAAAAAGGCAGAATAATTTTAGTAGAAACTATGTGTTTAAATGTTACTGGCTACTTAGCCATGATATGCTAGCATTTTGAATTTAATAATTTAGTAGTAGAGTGTTCAAAGCTTATTTGAAGATACTGTGAGTGTCTTAGGGAGATTGAAAGCTGATCAGTTAGAATTTAGACATGTGAAGAGTAGCATGACCACATACCAAATAAACTTAGTTTTTAAGTTTTAGAAACATTAAAAATTGACTGTTGGGGCTGGAGAGATAGCATGGAGGGAATGCGTTTGCCTTGCATGCAGAAGGATGGTGGTTCTAATCCCGGCATCCCATATGGTCCCCCGAGCCTGCCAGGAGCGATTTCGGAGTATAGAGCCAGGAGTGACCCCTGAGCGCTGCTGGGTGTGACCCCAAAACAAACAAACAAGCAAAAAACAAAAATTGACTGTAAATTTTGAAATCTAATATATCTAGTTATTGTCAATGGAATATATTACATAGTATGAAGGGCATGTTAACATTTAGTACTGATGAAAGCATTTCCTCAGAACTCAAAAGCAACCTTTAAAATATGTTGGTTTGTATTCATAGGTCTGCCGGTCTATCTAAGCCCTATGTTTTCATCTTTGATAAATTATTTTTTTCAGCCTGACTTCAGAGTTACAATAAGGATTTTGATACTTGCAACATTGCCTGAAGTTTCCTAGCAACTAAAAATGATAGATGCAAATTTGGAGATAAAGTCGTTATTTCACAAACTTCTTGCAGTTCTGGCATAGACCGAGAGTCCTCTTGTCCACTTTCAGCCCTGTGCTCATAAGCGAACAGTAATTCATATCTTGAGAAGAGAAAAAAAAAACAAGGCAATCAACATAGGATTGATTTTCTGTTTAGGTGTTTCAACATTATTATAATGAGTTGCTTTCCCTTTGATTTGATTAACTATGGCAATTTCCTGCAGATTCAATGTGTGAAAATTCTCAGTTGAAAAAGAAGTATACCTACTTGTCTATAGATGTTATGAGTCATTGAAGTTCATTCAGTACTAAAATTTCTATTAGTAAAATTAATAGCATTATTTGATTAAACCTCTACATACTTTGAACAAACATATAAAGTAATATTTAGTTTATATTTTTACCTTTAAGAGGAAAAAACATACCAATGAGGATTGGACAGATAATACAATGGGCAAAGTGCTTATCTTGATATAACCAACCTGGTTTGGTTCCTGTCACCACAGACGATCTTTCAAGTACTACCTGGAGTGATCCCAGAACACAGCTGAATGTGACCTATTTTAAATGAGAGAAAAATAATTCTCAGTTTTATCTTTATCTTAAAAACAGATGAGTACAGAGCCAAGAGTAAGCCCTGAGATATAGCAGGTAGGGCATTTGTCTTGAAAACAGCTGATCTATTTCTGGCACCCCATATGATCCTCTGAACCAGGAGTGATCCCTGAGCACAGCCAGGAGTAAGACCTGAGAACCACTGAATGTGGCCCAAACCACAAACCCCTAAAAAAAAAATGCAGTTACTGGCTAATGTATACTCTTTCATCTTCTGACTTGACTCAGAAAATGAACTTTACCTCACCTCTCTAGTCTTGCAGCTTCTCACTGACTTTTATCTTTGTTTTTCTCAGCTTGTATTGTTACTGGTATGTTTGCAAACAATTTTGGTTTCTGTTACCATAATGTCCACTGTAGGAATCAATTTAATTTTGGCTGCTTGACATTTTTTAACTATGATTTTTATTGCTTCCTGACTCATTTTCCAAATCTCTACTAAAGCTGGAACACACTATTCCTCTAAGATTCGCAAGAAAGGGTATTATGTTCTCTTCAAGAGGAATAGGTAGGCCAGTGAATACAACAGGTAAAATGCCTGCCTTACATGTACCAATAAAGGTTCTAGTCCTAGCTCTAGATATGTTCCTCTTGCTCTGGCAAGAGTGATCCCTGAGCACAGAATCAGGAGTAACTTCCAAGCCTGGCAGATATGGCCTTCCCAAAAACCCCACAGAAAATAAGACATCCAGTAAATAAGTATTGAACAAAGAAAGATCATATTAACGAGTGGTTTTTGGATAATCCATAAAACCTAGCAAAGTAGTTCAAATTTTAGCCTGAAAGGTAGATAGCATACTAGATATGTAATTCTAAGATTGACTTTTCCAAGACCTGCTTTTTCCATCTGAGAAATGACATTTGTATCTGTCACAGAGTTGTTAAGTATTAGTAAATTGTCCAACATAAAATAACCACTCAAAAAATTCTTGAGCAGGGGTTAGGTTCCTGGCCTATAAAATGAGCACTCAGCCTGGACTCCATATTGAAATAGAAAAAAATACTCACAAACACTGTACCCTAAAGATTCTGATACTTTCGGTCTCAGGCCTGGCAAGGTCTAGGACATGGGAGATAAAGCTAATGTCATTCATTTTATAGCTGGAACTTCAGCTGGAATTGGGGCTAATGCTGGAGGTACGTTATAGGGAGGGTTTAAGTTTCTAGTTAAGAGTCATTTCAAAATAGGGGCCGGAGAGATAGCACAGCAGTAGCACAAGTTGCCTAGCATGCAGCTGATTCAGGACAGATGGTGGTTCAAATCCTGGCATCCCATATGGTCCCCCAGGAGCGATTTCTGAGCACAAAGCCAATAGTAACCCCTGAGCACCGCCAGGTGTGATCCAAAAACAAAATAAAACAAGTCATTTCAAAATAGGGTTTTATTGCATGGGCTCTGAATTACTCCTTTTATCTTTAGTTGGAAGAATTTTTTAAAACTTGTGATTCTCTGGCCCAGAGAGATAGCACAGCAGCATTTGCCTTGCAAGCAGCTGATCCAGGACCAAAGGTGGTTGGTTCGAATCCCGGTGGCCCCCGTGCCTGCCAGGAGCTATTTCTGAGCAGACAGCCAGGAGTAACCCCTGAGCAATGCCAGGTGTGGCCGAAAAACCAAAAAAAAGAAAAACACAAACAAAAAACAAAAACAAAAAAACAAACAAACTTGTGATTCTCAAGATTGGGCTAGTGTGGAATTTTGGATCTTTCAGTGATTTTGCTAAGCATTGGTGATTCAAAATTAGCTGCATCAAAAATAGATTTTATTGTTTACATTGGATTCAGGGCCAATACGGGAACACAAGGAAGTTCTGGCTGTTTTCAAGGTCTATCACATTCAATACAATTTTATTTCATTTTATGATCTGAGAATGGCATTAGATTTTGGAACATACTGTATAGTATGATTACTATTTAAGATGAGTACTTATAATCAGTTGTAGAATGGTACTTTTTTTTTTGGTTTTTGGGCCACACCCAGTAACGCTCAGGGGTTACTCCTGGCTATGTGCTCAGAAGTTGCTCCTGGCTTGGGGGACCATATGGGACACCGGGGGATCAAACCGCGGTCCGTCCAAGGTTAGCGCAGGCAAGGCAGGCACCTTACCTTTAGCGCCACCGCCCGGCCCCAGAATGGTACTTTTTGGGTTTGCTCAGGACTTACTTCTGGCTCTGCATGCAGAGGTCATTCCTGGCAGGTTCCAGGACCCTCTTTAGTGCTGAGGATCAAAGCTGTGTGCAAGACAAGAGCCCTACCCACTGTACTATCTCTCCAGCCCACACACAAAATAGTAATTTTCCTGTTGCTTTGGTCTTAAAGAAATATTTAAAGATGAAAGAAAATCATCTTGTAAAAAAATCTAGTAAGAGTTCAAACATTTTATACTAACTCCCTTTCTAGAACTTATACAGCAGAATCTGCATGGTGATTTAGTTCGCAGCAGTGGGATTGCTTCCCCTTATTTAAAGTAAAGACATTGCTGGAGGAGGAAATGGAAGGAAGCAATCCTACGTGGCAGCTTCTGTTTCCCCTTCCACCACAGAAAGAAGGCCTGAACCCCTTTCTGTGTGCTAGACACCATTCTAAGTGTCTAAGTTAAGGAAATTAATCCCTAGGTATTCATAAATTTTACCTCTACACTGCTTTGAATTTAGAAAGGTTTGCTTGTAGTCCCAACTTTTTCATATACCGTTTAAGGAGGTTAGGGAGAGTTCTATCACTTCTTTAGGTCTCAGTGGGATAGCAATGTAAACTTATACTTAGATAATACACCTTAGGCACAAGGCCTAGGGTTCAGCACATATTACACTTTAAACAAAAGATAGCCATTATTAATTTTAAGATTATTTTAAATACCAGCCATGCTTTCCCGTCTTAACTCTAGATTTAAATTTCTAACTGTCTTCAGGACTGTTTAGGTATTTTTATTATATCTAAAATCAGTGTACTCAGTTTTAATTTATATTTTCATTTCTCTAGTTTTTTTAGTTATGGTACTCCCATCACTAAACTTTCAGGTGGGACTGGGACATCATATTTGACATCTGTTCCCTTTCTGTACATATAACCAACCAATTTACAGAGATCTTTGGTTCTATTCTTGTTGTTTCCCCAAAACCTTATTCTACTCTAATGCAGGCTACTAGATGTTGGTTGGAGCTTTCCTGTTGGCTTGCACTTTTCTCTTTGCTGCTAGCTTTTTTTCTGTAATCCATTGTACACACCTGCCACTCTAATTTACAATAGCATGATTTGATAAGATCACATCAGTTTGTTGCTCAAAAATGTAGAATTTCTCCCCATTGATTATAAAAACAAACTTAAATCTGTCTGGAGTTAGTCTCACTGTCTAACATTAGCTAGTTCTATCTTTGTAATATTTTCAATTCCCCTGATACTGTAGTGAATCCATTGCTAATTGTAACTTTTTATTTTTTTTAACTTTTTAAAATTTTTAATTATGAGAACAAAGATGCAAAGAAAGAGGACAAGGTAAAGTTACAGTGGAAGGACAATAACCCATAAACAGAATTCTCAGTAATCCCACTGCTGATACCTTAACTTTGAACTTTCAGCCAAAGAACATTAAGAAAAATAAAACAGAACCCATGTACAATTACTTTGTCCCTCAAGTCCCCAGATTGTAGTACAAAATATTTCTTAACAGCACAAAAGCAATCTAAAGATATAAAACTTATGTAACTCCTTAAACATTGAAGGCAAAGTACTTTTTTACATTTCCATGCACATGCATATTAATTTAAGTTAACCTCAAAAGTTTAAGTGGGTTGTTTTTCTTAAGGATTAGAGTCAAAGGAGCACAGTAAAAACGGTGTTAGAGTGGCAATTATTGTTTGCATAGGCCCACCCAAATATGAGGGACATGGAAAGGAAAAGCCTTGGCCTAAATACAAGGAGACCCTACCCCTGAAGTTTCTGGCAAAGACCAACTCTAGGCTCCAAGCAAACTAGTTTGTCCAATCCAGGTCATTGTCTGTAGTGCCAATACACTTTTATTTTTTACACAGTCTCTGTTGTTGGTATCATGTTTATGTATTAAATGTCCTGGAATCTGCATATCCTATATTGCACGGTGGTACAGAGTGTCCTCTCGTTTCACCTCACAATTAAAGGGCAATGCAGAGAACCCTGTCCTGTAAGCAGGTCGTTGTTGTTGTCAAGTCTTCTGAGTGTTAAGGGAAGTCTCTTTTGAGCAGGTCGAAGTCAGAGCCGTGGTAGTGTCTTCCCTGGTAGAGGATTGCTTCCAGGTGTTGTTATAAAAAATCTTGGATGTTTTGTAGATAACTTCTCTGGTTCAGGGGTGAATGGAGGATGCCAATTCTTCTGAGGCCTGTGCCAGGTCATTATATCAATGTTCAGGGTGTTAGGTCCCATTGCACTACAAGATGTGTGTGTTCCAATCTCTATTAGATAAGAAATTATTTTTATGTATATTATTTTCCAATTTTAATGTGCCTAAGCAAACCAGGAACAATGCCACGTGGTGTTATCGGCACATATGGGGGCCAAAAGAGCAAGTCCAACAATCCATGACATGGTTCAATTATAAGCATTAAACTGAGGGACTCTTCCACCAAAATTCCTTATTGAACAGCTCACAAAGAGAAGACAAGATAAACAGTGGGTAGAATCGTCAAGGTAAAAGAATATTTAGAAAGAGTTATAGCTGTTAAAGAAAATCACATAAAATATTAAAAAGACATATGGGTCCATTTTATGTCTTTTGAAATAGTTGGGGGTTGTTAAATCCAATGCATGACTTTGATCTGTGATTAGAACTATGTAGTACTGAAGTTAAAAAGGGAAAATGTTAGGTACTGATGGTTGGGGGTGGGAAAGTTAAGGAGTAATAATGAGCTTTGTAGGGGTGTTCGAAAGGGCAGAATCTGTTGGGGCAGGAGGTTGGTCTTGGTGCCTAACAAATTAAAGAACTGAGGGTAAAGAGGGTTAATTAAGGGTAAGATAATGAATCTGGATTGGGAGATGAGGGAGTAGAAGGGGCTCTGTGTGGAGAAGGGGAAATATATCAGAGGGGATGTATACATTGTATAGATGAATTGTTTATGGATTATGCTTCGCAGTCAGAGAAGACCACTGTATAGGAAGTCACGTCTACATATACACTGATTTTAGAGACCTCTTTGAATATTATCCTCCAAATCTAGGGAATTACATTTTTTTCCCTAAAAACAGTCGAGAATTAAGAATATTTTTGGTGTTGTTAAAAAGTATATATGTTGCACCTGCGCGCTTTTGAAAATGAATAATAGTAAGAAGAGAACTCCTGAATGGGGTCCAGGCTAAGTGGTCAGCCCAGGGGGCCTATGGCTAGCTGTCCTGCCCAGAGCCCCCAACATACCAGCTGAAGAGAAACAGAAGAACTGGCATGTGGAGTCTTCCGGGTGCAGCTCTGCCTCTGTAGTTTCTAATTGTAACTTTTTAAATCCATGCTTCTTGTCACATTCTTTATGTATAGAATACTATTTTCTACATAGTTAGGCCCTTTCCACATTACTTCATTGAAATTATAGGTTCACTAAAATTTTCATTGCAAAGCTGAAACTATAATTTAAAACATGTTAGAATTTTGAAACCTAATAGAATCATTTAAAACTCTTCATATAACTAAAGCTTCTGAATCCATATAAGATGCTGGGTAGGCATCCCATCTTATGGTTTTCTATAACTTTCTAATTTGTATAATTGATTAATATGAATATTATTTAATACTAGAATTTATTGGCTATTTAATTTTTCTCCCCATCATCTACAGTGTCTTCACATTAGTATCTCAAGAAATGAGAGGTTTTTGAGAGATAATCCTTGGAATTAGAAAACATGGTAAAATGTATCCATAAAATTATATCAAAATTGTTAGACAAAAACTAGATTAATTTTTGAGGTGAAATAAATGTTTTACTTAGCTTTGATATTTATAGGTATGAAGTATTTTTAGAAGAGGAAGTGGGTTTTTTCTTTGAGACTACACGCAATTTAAATCAGTCAGTCAAACTTTTGTTACTGTTCTACTTCAATTGAAATTCTTATACTACAAAATGTTTAATTTTTTATTGGTTTTGGAATTTTTTTCCTAAAATACCCTTTAAAAATGAATTGCAAACCTTTATCATATTCTATAGGTTTTAAGTGTACATGATTGAAAATCTATACATGCAACCTTTTATCGTGACTAATCAATATCTCCATAGCTTACAATCTATATCTCTGTACCTCCTTTCTGGTAATCATTGACTGGTTTTATAATTAAAAAGTTTCTTATGCTTTATTTCATTCATCTGCTTTATCTATATCTATATAGAAAAGTTATGTTATCTAGTGTGTTTATTTTTTGATATGCCTATTTCACTGTGTATAACTGCTCGTTCCACACATTACAAGAGACAGGATTTAATTTTTCTTTCAAGTTGAATACTATTTTATTGTGGTGTATGTACATGTCTTTATCAATCCATCAGCCAGTAGATGATTAGGTTGACATTTCTTTTTTTTTTATTTTGGTTTTTCGGGTCACACCCGTTTGATGCCCAGGGGTTACTCCTGGCTAAGCACTCAGAAATCGCCCCTGGCTTGGGGGGACCATTTGGGATGCTGGGGGATCCAACCACGGTCCTTCTTTGGCTAGTGCTTGCAAGGCAGACACCTTACCTCTAGTGACACCTCGCCGGCCCCGACATTTCTTGATATTTGTAAATAATGTTTTAGTCAACATCTGAATGGATCCAAAATTGGAATAACTGGATCATGTGGGATTCTATTTTTAACATTTTAATGAATCTTTGTTTATTTTTCTCATAGTGGCTGGATTAATTTGCATTTCTACTAATAGTTTATTAGATTTGCCATCTCTATATAATTTTATTTGTCTAATGGAAATTGGCCATTCTCACAGGTATATATCACAGGTGATATGTCTATTGTAGTTTGATTTGCTTTTCTCAAGTATGAAATAATACATATCTTTTCATAATAGCTTCTGTTCAGGTCTGCTAATTTATTTTTTTAATTTAAGGCAAAGTAACATAATAATATGATTAGTAGTAATGTTTCAAGCGTACAGTGTTGTTACACCATACCACCTCGAAAGTGTCAGTGTCTTTCTATCACTGTCTTTACCTCCACTCTCACAACTACTTTCTCATCCTACCATTGCAAACTAGGTTCTGTAGACTGACTCAGGTTTGTTGTTGTCATTGGCCAGTTTTCATTCCCATACTATTTATTATTTGCATATTATTTGAGAAATAATTTGGCATTTTTCCTTCTCCCTTTGAATTACTTCACTCCTAGAGTATATCTTTAGGCCATATAAATCTTTCATATTAATTCTTGTGGTGAAAAAATCCTTTTTTTTTAAATCACTTATGGTAACTTTATTCTAGTCATCTCATTTGCAACACAGAAAATTGTTTATTTGACGTAGTTATTTTTTAAAAACTTTATGTATTTACTAATTGATTGGTTTTTGGGCCACACTCGGTGGTGCTCAGGGGTTATTCCTGACTCTGCACTCAGAAATCACCCCTGGAAGGCTAGGGGACTATATGGAATGCGGAAAATTGAACTGGGTTCCTCCTGGGTCGGTTGCATGCAAGGCAAATGCCCTACTACTGTGCTATTTCTCTGTCCCTGATGTAGTTACTTGTTTTTTCCTTTTTTCTCTTTGTTTGGACAATGACATTGAGTCACAATGTAAACTCTGGCATCAATTTTATGAGGAGTATTCCTTATGTTTTCCTCAGTGTAATTTGTGGATTCAGGTATAATATGAGGTCTTTAATATATTTTGAAAAATTTAGTATATAAAGGGAGATGAGTTTATTTTTTGAAATACTGAAAAATACTAAAAAAAAGGCAAGTTTTTTTCAGTACCAGTTGTTGAGGACTGTTTTCTTGCTCTACTGCATATATCTATATCTTGTGTTTTTTCTTTCTTTCTTTTTTTTGAAAAGTAGCTGTCAATCCTGAATGACTCTTGATATTCAATTTTATTTCATTGGTCCAAATGTTTGCCTTTATTTAAGTACCAATAAGTCTTGATTACTCTAGCTTAATAGTGTAATTTAAAATTGGTAAGAGAGAAAAAATACCATATTTTCCCCCTCAAGATTGCTTTGGCAATTTGGTAAGTTCTATTACTCAACATAAAATTCAACTGTATTTTTAGTTGCAAAGAAAGCATTTGATTGGGGCTGGAGTGATAACACAGCAGGTAGGGCATTTGTCTTGCATGTGGCCAACCAGCATTTGATCCCTGGTATCCCATATGGGGGTCCCCTGATCCTGCCAGGAGCGATTTCTGAGTGCAGATCCAGGCGTGACCACAGTGTACCACTGGGTGTGACCCAGAAATTAAAAATGAAAAAAAAATAAAGAAAGCATCTGACAACATTGTTCAACATCCATTTATTAAAGAGCTCATCAGAATGGGATTATGCTTTTATCAATATAGTGACTTGAACCCATGATTCACTTACTGATGCTTACCAGCATACTTAATGATTAGCAACTGAAGGCCTTTCCTCTAAGGTCAGACAGAAGACAAGATGCTTACTCTCACTGCTATTAAACATTTTATAAGAAGTCTTTGATGCAGAAGTTAGGTAAGAAAGAAGCATAAGCAAAGTAATAGGATTACATCAAATTAAGGGACTTTAGCATTGGAAAAAAGATCACTAGAATAGAAAGACACCCTGTGAACTAGGAGAAAATATTTGTTCAGTACACATCTAATAAAGGACTAATAGCTAGAATACATAAAGCGCTCAGAAAATTTAACACCACCCCCAAAAGACAACCCCATAAAAAAATAGGATAGCTAAACAGACATTTTCTCAAATAAAGTACGCAGTTGGACACTTCATATATGAAGAATATACTTCACTTACCATCAAGAAAATTCAAACCAAACAACAAACTTACTCCAGTGAATAAGCCACACATCAAAATGTGTAGAAATAAATGTGTTGGCAAGGGATGTGAGGAAAGGAATTCTCGCTCATTGTAAGTGGGGATGTCTCCTGGCTCAGCTTCTAAGGAAAGCATATAAATATATATACACACATATATTTAATCTTTATTTAAAGAATTATGGTTTACAAATTTATTAATATAGCTATATCTTTGAAAATTAAGAACTGAATTTCCATATGATCATAAATTCCTCTGCTTGGCATCTACCCCAGAGCACTAAAGTAATATTTTTAAAAGCCATTTTCTTTTTTTTTTTTTTTTTTTTTTGGTTTTTGGGCCACACCCGGTAATGCTCAGGGGTTACTCCTGGCTATGTGCTCAGAAGTTGCTCCTGGCTTGAGGGACCATATGAGACACCGGGGGATCGAACTGCGGTCCGTCCAAGACTAGCGCAGGCAAGGCAGGCACCTTACTTTTAGCGCCACCGCCCGGCCCCAAAAGCCATTTTCATTCCTATATTTATTACAACACTATTTACTGGAGCCAAGATCTGAAAAAAATCAAGTGCCCAAGAACAGATGACAAAATGTTCTGGTGTATATGTAACATGTAGATGTTATATATATATATATATATATATATATATATATATATATATATATATATATATATATATATATATATATACATACAATAGAATATTATTCAGTTGTAAGAAAAGATGAAATCATGTACTTTACTGCTATGTGGATGGAAATAAAGTGATCATACTGAGTGAAGTCAGCTAGAGATTACAAATACAGAATGATCTCGTATATGTATAATATAAAGAAACCCAGTGAAGGAATATCAAATATTCAATAGCAACACATTTGACCTACAGGATTGACTGGACCAAGGTAGTGAGGTAGTGGGTGTTTGGGAGAGGACCTTGAGACATTGATGGAGGTACCTTAACTTCTGGTGATCTGTGTAGTATTGAAACAATATCTAACAGTATTGAAATCATAGCACTTAAATAAAATTAAACACAAAACAGATAGTTTTTTAAATATTAAAAACATGTCATATTTCAGTTTTTAAGACCATGAACAAATCCTAATCATTCACTAGCAGAAAAGATAAAATTTATTCACTATGGCTATCTCAGTTCTAATACTGGAATGTGCTGATGTTGTATAGCGAAATAGGGTGATCAGGAGGAGATTAGTTAAAGCACTCATAGATATGTTTATAAATGGTTTCAGGGATATTAACTTTTCCTGATGTGTTTTTATCAATTGTAACAATTTCAAACAATATTTCATATTTCTTGATTTACTCAAAACATGCTGAATATATATCTCTTGTGTTGTTACCACACCAATAAGCATAGGTTCCTGTGCTTAGATGCCTTAATCTTTCCATCAGAGTCTAATAGCAAGAGAAACTTATTTCATCAAGTTATGTCTCTGGCTTTATAAAGAATTGTTTATACAGATAAATATCTACAAATGGAGTCATTTTTAAAACAATTTCTCGTAGGGTCCTGGAAGCTCAAGAGATTGATTCTAATATTTGGGTCCCACTACCACATGTCTCCCTGGATAGCACCAATTACAGCTCTGATTGGTTCCAGCCCCACGCATGTGGCCTCTATGAATAAAATAAAGAAGAAAACCAAAAAACTCCAGTGTTTAATTCACTGCATAGAAATATGGAGATTTTTTTCATTTCCCTTTATTCCCTTTATTTATTACCTGTATTTATTTTGTTTTCTTCTAGTGAGAGAATCAAAGTTCATACACCTATAAATATTATCAGTACATAATAAATCCTTTCTCAAAAATTACCATGGATTTCATAATATACTTTCTCACATTTACATTTGACTCACTTCCATTTATGGAAGGAGCTGCTTTAATTATTGGCACACTAAACAGGGCTAACTAGTTTTGTTGTCCCAGATGCTCAAAACTGATACTGATATCAATTCACCAACAAAAACAAAATAGACAATAATACAAAGAAATAACGATGATGTAAATTAAATAATACACTTTTACTTATATAAGAATAACAATCAGTGGGTATTTTTAAACAATGTCCTTTTCTTTAAAGCTCTTTTGTTCTACCTCATCAGAGAACAACACCTATTCCTGGCTGGAGCCCTCATGGATTTGTGCAGTATGCATGTTCTTTCCACGGCTGTGTGGATTTCTTTTTCTTTCTGTATTCTGGTTTACTCCCACATTCCAGAGGTATGCACAAGAGAGTCTTTGTTGGTCTAAATTGTTCCAGTTAGAGTGGATGTGGATGTCTCGGAGGGTGATGCAAGGTGACCTGTCCAGATTAGGCATCTGTATTGTGGACTGAACTGATATGCAGGTTTTGCTAATGGAAAGTGAGATTTGTTAAGTTGGAAAATGATTGAATAAATACAAGTGATTGTGTAATATCACAAGTGTTTTGAATCTTTATTTGGAAATTCAAGAGATGTATTTGTAACTAGAAATATACTGTAGAACCTGAACTTTTGTTTATATCAGTAGGCCTAAGATAAAATTGGTTTTACCACATATCTTGTTGCTAAAATTCAATTTCTGAAAAATTTTAATGATGTTAAGTCAAAAGTTACTAATGTTTATAGTAAATAGAATTGACTACAACTTATCTCAAATATTTGTAGATTAAATAGATATCTAAATGTCCTGCCAATAAAACAATTAAAAATAGAATTTACAGCTCAAAAGTTAACTGTCCACAATATTTTCTTTAAAAAAAAAAGAGGTAATACATTTTGCTTATTTCTTTATATTACTTTATTTTGTTAATGTGTAAATTAATATCTTAGTTTTTAAGCCTGTAAACTTTTATATATTTTAGGAGCATGTTGTTACCATACTATACTCATCACCAATTTGCCAACAACTCTCCATCATAGTAGTTAGGACCTTTTCCCTTGTTTTCCTTCTTTATATACCACATTAGAGTGACCTCATCCAGCTCTTGTCTTTTCTGGTTTATTTCATTTAGTTTAACATCATCTAGTTCCATCCTGTTGTTGAATTAACAAAACTTAATTTTTTTCTGTTTGCTTTGTTTTGTTTGACACCACACTTAGCAATGCTCAGGGTTTACTTTTGGCTCTAGCTCAGGGATCACTCCTGATGATGCATAAACTCCCATATGTGCTGCAGAGGACCCAGCCATGGCTTTGCTTTATGAAAGACCTTAATTCTGATACTATATTTCCAGAATCATCTTTTTCTTATAGATGAATTGTGTCCTGCTATATATAAATATCTACCAAATTATTTTATTCATTCATATATCCTTGGGCACTTGACCTTGTTTCCAAATTTTGGCTATTATAAACAAAACTGTGATTAATAACTATGCACATATGTCTTATGAATTAATTTTTGTGTTCATGGGGTATATACTTAGGTGCATAATTTATGGGTCATATGATAGTTATGATGTTAAATACTGTAAAATAAAAAGTTTAATATTTATTATAATTTTTACAGTTGAATGAATTAAAGATCACACATCATGCCTCATCCATATCTCATCAGTGTTGTTTATGAATCAGTAAGTAAAACTGGGTATTAAAGTTGACATGCAATGCCAATTTCAGGGAAATCTTTCTGGGCTAGACTTGGATAGAAAATAAGGACTAATAAAATACTATTAAATAAAGATCTTTCTAAGAGTGTTAAGTAACATAGATATAGATTGATATATGGACTATTATTCTTCAGTTAACTATTGGTGAGTTAACAACTCAAACTGGTAATTAGAAATAGAACGTTAGGACTGAGGCAAGACTCTAGTAATTAAGTGTATAAATAACAGTACTTTTTGTTGTTTTGGGGCTATACCTGGTGATGCTAATGGGTAACTTGTGGCTTTGGATTCAAGAATTACTCCTGGAAGTTATTGGGGAACCATATGTGATGCCAGGGATTGAACCTGTGTCAGCAAGTGCAAGACAAGCACCCTACCTGGTGTACTACTGTTTTGGCCCCTATAAAATGTCCAAATACAGCATTTCCAGCAGTAAACATGTTTAGAGTAACTGAAAAGTTAATTTTTACATATATAAGGAAATGTTTTGATATTAACTGATGAACTATAAAATAGATTCTCATTATGATTGGCTCAATTCACAAGCCTGTGAAGTGACAATACTTTGGTAGAGAAGAGTTGTCATTACACAAATGCCTGAATGAACAAACCACCAATAGCTACATTTTCCGAAATACCCGTCCTTGAGAAACACTTCTATCCTTATCTTTTGTACCAACTTATTGAAGGTAATTATGACTAAGTAATATTGTTTAAATTCAATGTGACATGGTCTTAAGGAAGATGCAACATACTTCATAAAGTTAGTGAAAGTAGTGTTTAGAATTGGAGGGAAAAAAATGCAGTCAGGTGGTTGACCTGCGAGGATCCTAGCTGCAACTTGACAATTAACTTCTGGAAATTTAAATGTAACCTTATGGCACCAAGGAAAATGAGGAAGCGGAAATTTGTTTTTTTACTTTATATGAATCCTCCTTGTTCAATAATCCTCCGTATTCAATATTAAGTTACTCAGTAAAAATCTTGGCATTGTTCTATTATTTGACATGATGAAACACTGCTATTTTGGTAACTAATTTATCCTAGAACCTACAGCAGTCCTTGTACATATTAGGGTTTCATCAAATACAATATTAAATGGATAATTCAAACATAATTCTTACATTATGTCAAACTAGCTTCATTTCTTCTCAAAATTCACAATTTTGGATTTTGCTAGAGAAAAATAGTCTAATTTTTTGGATAAACCCAATTAACAGTTCAATAATTATGATTTCCTTCAGGTCTATATATATTGGTATTCCTATTGTGAAGCACATTTTCATCTTTTAGGAAAGGAGATAAGAAAAGTTAACATCACTCACTCACTAACAAAAAGTTACTTTAAATTCTACATGAGTTGGATTAGACTACTTTTGTAAGACTTTATAACATATTTATGAATAATTTGTATGGAAGTTAATAGAACTATGACGACAGTACTATTGAATATCTTCTGTTTAATTATTCAACCTCATGCAAATTTCTGGTTGGCCATATAATACTCACTTTATTTTGAAACATTCACTTCTTCACTATCTTTCTCTAAACTATAAAAATGTATTCAAAATTCACTATTCTCAACTTCAGCATTCAAAGTTGTAAGTGATATCATAGGTTAAACTCTCATATGCCCCTAAAGTCTTTCAGCCTGAGTGATTATCTTTAAATTACTAAAATTGTCTGCTGAAAATGGTTAGTAGACAGTTTATATTTGGAATATCTATTCATTTTCTGATTATTTTATTGTCAGCTTAGAAACTTAATAAATTAGTTATTCAATGTTTTTATTATTTATATTTAATAATATTTAGCTCATTTATTTCTTCCTCTATATATTTACCCTTAAACATTGCTGCTTATGATAGTTAAACATTATACCTAAAAAATTTATATTCTTGTAGTTTAACTTGGAGATTTTTACATGTAGATCATTAAGATACAAAAAAATCATTAAGCCATAGTAGATGTCCTTTGTTTAAAACTTCCTTCAGTTGTGTTTTTCATTAAAATTTTACGCAACACATTTATTACTTCTTTATTTCTCAGACTATAAATAAAAGGATTTAGTAATGGAACTACTATTGTAAATAAAATAGCAGCTGGTATATCTTTGTCCCCTTCCTCAAGCAAATTTGGTCTAATATACATGAAGAAGAGAGATCCATAGAATAAGGAAACTGACAAAAAGTGGGATGCACAAGTAGAAAAGGCTTTGATCCTTCCCTCTTTAGATTTCATTTTGGAAATAGTAAAAAGAATGTAGAGATATGATACAACAACACTACCTATAGTAAAGACTTGAATTGAGCCTGAAAATACAAAGAGTACCAATTCATTGATGTACGGTTCAACACAGGAGTGTCTATATAAAGGAAGAATATCACAAAAAAAGTGGTTGATGTGATTAGATCCACAGAAAGTTAACTTAAGTAAAAGCCCTACATGAATCATGGAATGCACATTTCCAGCTATATAAGCCCCTATGGTCATCTGAACACAGAGTTTCTTTGACATCATGGTGTGGTATTGCAGTGGGTTACATATGGCCACATACCGATCATAGGCCATTGCTGCAAGGAGGAAGCAGTCTGCAGTTTCAACTGTACAGAGAAAATAAAATTGTGCCATGCATTCATAGAGGGAAACCTTTCTGTTCTCAGAAAAGAAGTTCCCTAGCATCTTTGGAGTAATGGCGCAGGAACAGCAGGAATCCACAATAGCAAGGTTGCCCAGAAATATATACATTGGCGTGTGAAGACGGTTTTCCATAAAAATCAATGCCACAAGGCCAAGATTTCCTACCATGGTGATAAGATAAACAATAAAGAATACTACAAATAGAAGGGGCTTTATCTCTGGATGATCTGTAAATCCTTCAAGGATAAACTCGGTGTTTAAGGTATTGTTTTCTTCAGCCATTCTTAATTTCTCTGTTAAGGGAAAAGAAGTGGAAATAAAATATTAATTTATAGTAAGATCGATGTCATTGCTTACTGTTTCTGATCCAAGAATAAAACTATTTTTATGTGTGACCTGATATATTTTCCTTGCTTAATTGCTATGCAATTACTTTTAGTACTATGTTGAATTGGAGTGGTGAGAGAGGCATCCGTGTCTTGTACCAGATTTTAGAAGAAAGTGTGAAAATAATATCTGCATTGGCTTGTGGTAGATAGAAAAGTAGATGGACATTGTTAGTGTGAAAGAGATAATAGGGATTTATTACTTAATAGGCACAGACTTTGATATCAGGAAGATTGAAAATTTCTGATGATGGATGATGATATTTGTACAGAAATATGAATATACTTTTTTTTTATTTTTAGGCCACACCCGGTGGTGCTCAGGGGTTACTCCTGGCTGTCTGCTCAGAAATAACTCCTGACAGGCACGGGGGACCATATGGGACACCGGGATTCGAACCAACCACCTTAGGTCCTGGATCAGCTGCTTGCAAGGCAAACGCCGCTGTGCTATCTCTCCGGGCCCCAAAAATATGAATATACTTAATACTACTGTACTGTACTAGTATGGTTAAGATGTTACATTTTTGTTACATGTAATTGACCACCATAATTTTTACATGATTATCTTTATTTGAATATTTTTAGCAATTTATAATTTCCAATGCCAGTGGAATACACATTTAAAAAAAAGAGGCTTTGCTAAGGATTGAGCAGTCATAGAACCCAGCAATTTTAATTCTGGATATCTACTCCAGAACACAAAATATTCACTAATAAGGATATATAGACCATTGAAGGCTTGAGTGGTAGCACAGCTATAGAGCCTTTGCCTTTGCACGTGGCCAACTGGGACTGACCCAGGTTCAATCCTCAGCACCCTGAACCTGCCAGGAGTGATTTCTGAACTCAAAGCCAAAAATAGCCCCTGAGTGCTGCCGGGTGTGCCCCTTCCCCTCAAAAAAAAAAACAAAACAAAAATCAAAAACAAACAGAAAAAAAAACACCCTACAACAACAAAAGGACATATAGACCATAACACAGAGTACAATAACTAAGATATGGTATCAACCTCTCTGTCAAATAAAAGACTAGTGAATTCTGAACGTGTGGTGTATGTATATAATGGAATATTGTGTAGCTTCAATGAAGGACAAAATTATGCGATTTGCTGCATCTTAGATGGAATTGAAATGTATTGTGCTCAGTAAAATAAGTCAGAAGAAGTGCAAACACACAATGATTGAATTAATCTGTCACATATAGAAAAACCGGGCAAGGGAAAGCAAGATATAAAAGGGAAAAGGAAATTACTCAATCACCCTAGACCCTAGAGTATATAAAAGAAGACAGAGAAGCAATAAATCAAGGGGGACAGAAGAAGGAGATGGTAAATAAAGGCATGGGAGTATAGGGCCTTGAGTACATTGGTAGTGTAGAGGAGTGGTATATTTATATATGCAAAGCACAGAGTCAACAACACTGAAAGTATGAGATTCAAACTACCATCACCAAACATAAAAGTGTGTCTGTTAGAAAGTCAGGCTAGAGTTGAATGGAAGCAAAATAGGGACACTGACAGAAGGAAGCTGACACTGGTGATGGGACTGGTGCTAGGATATTATATGACTATTAGTTACGAATAGTTCAACATCATGAAGCCCTAAAAAAGAAAAAAAATATGCTTTGGATAAAAACTATTTACAAGATACTTTTAAATTTGTGATTTTCAGAAAGTGATGTGTATGGAAACAGGGAGTAGATTAGAGAGAAAGGAGGGGAAAGAGCAAAAGGTAGTACTAAAACCCTTCCGTTTACTTATAATACCACTTATACATGTAATGTGTATAAAAAAACTTACACATGTGCATATGTATGTTAAAAAATTTAAATGCCATAAAAACTTGAAAAAATCCCAAAGGTTAAAGATCACTAAACCCTTAGGGCCGGAGAGATAGCATGGAGGTAGGGAGTTAGCCTTGCATGCAGAAGGACGATGGTTCAAATCCCGGCATTCCATATGGTCCCCAAGCCTGCCAAGGGTGATTTCTGAGTGTAGAGCAAGGAGTAACCCCTGAGCACTACCAGTTGTGACCCAAAAACCAGATAAATAAATAAATATTATAAAACTCAATTATAGAACTATGTCAAAGACATGTATCAGATTAAATGACAAAGAGGGAAATTATTATCACATAGAGAGTTTTGTAAGAATAATCAATAAATGGGGACTGGGATATAATACAGTGAATACGGCTCTTGCCTTGCACTCAGCCAATCTAGGCTCAATCCTGGATATCCCCTGAGCATTTCCAGGTATTATTCCTGAGCACAGAGCTACTAGTAACCCCTGAGTATCACCAGGTGTGGCCACCAAATAAAACAAAATAAAAATCACTAGAAAGAAATAGAAAAAAATTAAAAAGAAATTTTAATTTTAACAAATAAAATTTTTGACCTCACTACTAATCAGAGAGTATAATTAAAGAATTATGAAACACATTTATTTTTGTTATTCAATACTAAGATTAATAAAATGATAAGTGCTGTCTAAAATGCAGTAAATGGTACAAAAATTGCATTTCTGGAAGAAGTATAAATTGTTACAATTATTGGAACATAATTTGGCAGGAAATTCTTAACTGCTCATATCCTATACCAGTAGCAATCACTATGGAACAAAGAAATAATTAATAACTCAAAAATAGCAAATGATGATATTATGGTAATGTAATTTATAATAGGGAAGAATTCAAAACAATAAATGGTAACTATTTGATCAGCATGATTAAGTAAAATTCATATAAGCTTCATTGCACAACCATTAAAATGGAATTCTGCTTAAAATAATGATAAACAAAAGAAAAAATGTGAAAAATAAACTATTGAATTTATGTACAGCATAACCCTATTTTCCAAGGAAATCTGAAACATAAAGAAAAACAGCACAAAATATTACAATAATAATTTGATAATAGAACCTTAATGAAATCAATTTTTCTTTACTTTTCCTTTATTTCAAATTATATACAGTGAATAGAACTTTTCTTCTTTTATTGTTTTTTTGCTTGTTCGTTTTTGTTTTGGGACCACATCCAGCAGCACTCAGTAATTACTCCTGGCTTTGTGCTCAGAAGTCTCTCCTGGCAGGTTCGGGGCACCATATGGATGCCAGGAATTGAACCCAGGTTTGTTCTGGGTCGTCTGCATGCAAGGTAAATGTGCTACTTCTTTTTTTTAATATATATTTTATTTAAACACCTTGATTACATACATGATTATGTTTGGGTTTCAGTCATGTAAAGAACACCACCCATCACCAGTGCAACGCTACTGCTGTACTATTGCTCTGGCCCCTCCCCTTTTGTCATTTTGAAGGGTCAGACTTGGCTATTTCTTAGGAGTTACTCCTGACTTGATGCTTGGGGGGCTACTCCTGGACTCAAGGGACCATGTAGTACATGAAAAACTTATTTTCCTGCACTCTGAGCTATGTCTTTCGCTAGCCTGAGTAATACTTTTCTAATAAGAAAACAGATATATAATAAGTAAATAAAATGCCATACTCTTAGGTCTGTCAGGTATATAATTTGTTAACTTCACTATAATCATTGGGGATCTAATTAATATTTTTGTGTTTTACAATTCTAAGGTGGATACTGTCACACTGGATGTATTGAGGAAGGATCTTTTCTGTCCTTATATATACATTCATAATTACATATAATATTATGGAACTGTTAAAAGGAAAATCCTGACACCAAAATAATTACTGCTTATAAGAGACAAAGAATACATAGCCACAAAACATGAATATATTCCTAATGAGTATAAATATAATAAATAAATTAAAATTTCTGTACGCTTAAAAATTGCTATGGGAGATGAAGAGTTAGTGCAGTGGATATGGGATTTGTCTTGCACACAGCTGCTTTAGGTTTGATCTACAGTACCTTATTGGTACCCTGAGCCCTTCTAGGAGTGATCCCTGAGCAGAGCCAAGAATAAATCCTGAGCACTGCCAGATGTGACCCCCATCAATGAACAAGAACAAAAACAAAGAAAAAATTCCCAAATATAGCTCAGTAACTCAGTGGTAGAGTACATGGTTTGCATGTATAACACTTGGTCTAGGGAAAAACACAGGCACACATACGCACACTTACACACACTTGGGTGAAGAAAAAAATTAGACTTATAAATAAAAATATATTATCTATCTTTTAGATTTTCATCATAGGAAAAAATTAGAAGAGAAACTTGAAATTTCCTTAATATCAGATAAGAGGGTTAAAACAGTTTGGAATTATTTTCCATTCTCAGTTAATTTTTTTTAACATAGTGAATATCCAACAAATATTTGTAAAACACATTTTTCTTAAATCATCTATTTCATCTGTTAAATTATGTTTGATGTTGAACTTTTTAAAAGAGCTAAAGTGTAATGTTTTCTGTTACTACTATAAAAGTATCCTTATTTGTATTAATTTAATGTTCTCTCAAATTTATAAATGATACAAACGAAATACCATCATTTCTAGTTTTTACATGGCAAACTAGGCTAAAATAAATAATTTAAAGATAAAATTAGAGAAAAATAGTCATAAAATTATAAATAATGAAATATTTCTATGGATATATGTTTCCAACAGAAATGTTTTTACTTACTTTCTCACTTGGATTATTTCACACAAGACAATAAAAGCTAATTCGTTGTCTGATGGATTTGAAAGCAGATAAAACTCTATCTTCTTGATTAAAAAGGAGACTGTGTCTACCAACAGGTCATTGATAATATTTATGACATTGGTAGAGAAGAAGTCAAATATTTTAAGTAATCCTAAAGGGATTTATATGACATTTACATCAGAGAATCGCCTAAGAGACCTAATCTGCTAAAAATTACAGACGTAGTAAATTGGAATAGGTAAGTGTTTCCTTTGAGACCTGAAGAGTAGGGAAGATGCTCACTCTAATGAAAATTTTAAGGCATTTGTTTTTCTATGAATTCAATTGAATTTTTAATATCTGTAAATATTGTTATTCTGAATATAAAATGGAAAAGATGTTCTTGTTTGGACTGCTCATCAAAAGTTTCTTAGAAAAGATGAGATTCGGTGCCTCAGAGGGAAGGGATATTGTGAACACAGATCATAAATCAGTATTTCCCACCCTTTTCATTTTTTTAGTGAAGTAAATTTGTTTTAAAGGGATTTTTGGACAAGTAGAGTGGGCCACACCTGTTGATGCTTGAGAGCTTTTCCAATTTCTTTATTTTTTTCTTTCTTTTTTTTTTTTTTTTGTTTGTTTTTGTTTTTGTTTTTTTTTGGGTTTTTGGGCCATACCCGGTGGTGCTCAGGGGTTACTCCTGGCTGTCTGCTCAGAAATAGCTCCTGGCAGGCACAGGGGACCATATGGGACACCGGGATTCGAACCAACCACCTTAGGTCCTGGATCAGCTGCTTGCAAGGCAAACACCGCTGTGCTATCTCTCCGGGCCAACAATTTCTGTACAATTTCTGAGTGAGCTTTGGCAGTGGTTAGGGTACCATCTGTGGTTGCAGGATCAAGTTGAAATGATCATATGCAAGGCAATGGTTTGTTTTCATTTTTGTTTTTTAATTTCTTATTCTTTTAACTCTTTTTATAGTTAATAGACAAGCTCCAGAATCTTCCTCTAAAAGTATATTCATACTACCTTCTATTTTATATCCTATCTGCTAAACTTTTTTTGTTGTTTTTCTAGCTCAGATTGTACTTTCTAAAATTATATTTCCACAATTATTACCTTATTTAGAATATCCACCATTTGTAGTTTAAAAAATCTATACAGTTCAATTTGTTTAGCAATATTTTTATTCTTATTTTTCAATTGTGCACATTGTACACCTCATGTACTATTATTAAGCTTAGCATTTTCTCCTCAGATTTCTTTATGCATCTTGTCTTGACCATTTTTTCTACTACTCTAATACTCTACCTCCTTTATTGTTTAGACCCAATATATATTCAGCTTCCCAAACAAACTCCACACACTCATCTTCTTTTAATTTCCTAAGCTCATTTTATTCATTTAATAACTCAAGCCTCGTGATACCTCTTGCCTTGCATAGACGGATAGCATTTTAAGGATATAAAGCATGTTTTCCTCAGTTTAATTACAACTTAATTAATATCAAGATTATACATGTATATTTTTATGTCATACACTGAGAACACAACAAAGTAAAAACCAAGACATAAAAACAAAACAAAACAAACCTTATATTACATCTATGACCTGCTAGTGGCTCTGTAGTGACCTGTTTCATTTCCAGGTGTTCAAGTTTGCTAGTAGCTCTGTAGTGACCTGTTTCATTTCCAGGTGTTCCAGTTTTATCTCTGTGTATTTGTGATTTATTTCTATTTTGAGTGCATCATAAATGAGAAGATAGTTGATACTATTTCAATCCTCTTGAGGTATGTTCTATGGCCCCACATGTAGTTTACCTTGAAGAATGTTCCATGTGCTTTGGAGAAGAATGTGAACCCATATTTTGGGTTAGAGAGCCCTATATCTATTATACATTTTAACATATATTAGATTTATATATAAAGACTGTTCAATTTCTTTCTTCAGATCCAGTATATCCTTGTTAAGTTTTAGCCTGGTTGACCTATCAAAAGGTGACAGATGGCGATGAAGTCTCCCACTATTACTGTGTTGCCATTGCTGACTTTCTTCAAATCTATTAGCAATAGTTTTAAGTACTTTGCTGGCCCATCATTGGGTACATATATGTTTAAGAGTGTTGGGGCCGTAGAAATGGCATGGAGGTAAAGTGTTTGCCTTGCATGCATAAGGACTATGGTTTGAATCCCAGCATCCCATATGGTCCCCCAAGCTGGCCAGGAGCAACTTCTTAGCATAGAGCCAGGAGTAACCCCTGAGCGCTGCTGAATGTGTCCCCCCACCAAATAAAGAGTGTTAATTATACCTGGTGAACATATGACTTGATTAGCAATCATTATCCATCTCTGTCCCTTATAACCTTTCTAAGCCTTAAGTCCATGTTGCAGACAGCTACACATCTTAGTATGTCTACCCCAGCATTTTTAAGGAAGCTGTTTGTTGAAGGATTGTCTTCCAACCTTTGACTTTGAGTCTTTGTTTGTTCTGACTATTTAGATGTGTTTCTTATAGACAGCAAAATGTTGGATTCTATTTTTTGTTCCATTTGTCACTCTGTGTTTCTTAAGAAGTGCATTTAATCTATTGAATTTAGAAAGATGATTGGCAAAGGATTAAGTGTCATATTTTTGTAAGATTTGGTGTGATTTTTGGGTAATCTTTGCCTTAAAATAGACCTTTCAGTTCTTCTTTTAAGGTTAGCTGATAGTCTGTAAAGTTGAGTTGTTTATCTGTAAAGTTGTGCATCTTTCTTTCAAATTTTAATGAAAGTCTGTCTGGGTGAAATATTCTTGGTGAAGCATTCAGTTCATTGACTTTTGTCACTCTATCCCACCACTGCCTTTGGGCCTTGAAGATTTCTTGTAATAAATCTGCTAATGAAAAACTGTACATGTTATCACTAGTCTGTCTAGATTTTTACTAGGGAGATCTTAAGCTAAACAGGACTGAGGAGAAGTAACTCAGAGACTTGCTTTATGTGCTGTTACTGAGCCTAGTGGGAGTCCTAGGCCTTCTCTTCTTGTTTCTTTTTTCCAGCCACACCCATTTGATGCTCAGGGCTTACTCCTGGCTAAGGGCTTAGAAACTGCCCCTGGCTTGGAGGTACCATATGGGACGCTGGGGGATTGAACCGCAGTCCTTCCTTGGCTAGCGTTTGCAAGGTAGACACCTTACCTCTAGCACCACCTCGCTGGCCCTGGCCTCCTCTTCTTGTAACACCTGTAGCATTAGAGAGCCTTTCCTAAAGAAGACTGATCTCACTCAGATGCCTAAATGCTCAGGGAACAGGTATAATGCTATGATGGTTTAGTTTTTTATTGTCTAACTGCTGTATCATCATTCCAAAGGGAACTCTGTCCAAGAATAAAGAGAAACATTTACTGCTCCAGGGCCAGATAGGTTCAAGTTGTAGTCCCCTGTCTAACTGATGTGATTTATTTTGAATGTTGGAATTGCAGGACTCAACCAGTTAATTACTTATTAAGAGCTAAGGTAACATGATATTTTACCCCTTCTTATGGGTAGGGTTTACAGTCCTTTCCTAACCTGAAGAAGTTACAGAAGATGGTCTTTTGCCCACACCGCCCTTTCATGACTTCAAAGGTGGTGAAATCTCTAGTAAATATGTAAAACAGAAAGATCAGCAGGAAGGCTCTCAGAGAAATAAAAGCACAAATTGCCATGGATCTCAACTCGCTAAATCCATTGACATTCCTTAGAAATTATACTATGCCTATCTACCCCAGAGGTTGGGGAAGATTGTGGTTTACCCTGGTAATGTTAAGGGTAAAAAATTAACACCAGGTGTAGGAGGTATTTCTGTTGGATCCACTGCAGAGAGGGCAACAATGTCATTGTTCTCTTCACTCTAAAAAACTATTTAAGTTACAGGATGGAAGATGATGCAGGATTCCTCTATCAGCAGGAACTACCTTTCACCTTCTGGTGAAAAATCACAGCCAAAATGAAAAGGATACCCTGCAGATTAGGATGATTCTGCTCCTAGAATTTAGAGTCCTGATGCTTCTGCTGATAGCGTTGATTTCCAGATGGTTGGCAAGAATTAATACCCAATTTGCTTGTGGACTATATTTGCACTGATACAGACTGAGGCTAAAAGATTATGAGAGGAAAACTGTCACCACATAGATTCCCTCCTCTAAACCTTGACTTATGTAATTTGTTTGGAATTTCTGATGATACTCCACAAGATTTCCTGAGAGTGAGATATAAGTGTTAAAAAAAAAGTAGTTGCCAATCAATGGTTGTGAGTGTCAAGAGAGGAAAGTGGCCTGAGAGCATTCACATTTTATTCTTGTCCAGAAGGATGCCCCCAAAATGTGGGGGAAAAGTGTACTTTCTCTTCAGGGTATGAGCATATGTCAGGAAAGCAACCTAGCAGCAAGCAAGCCCCGAGATCAAATTACAGAGGGAACCAGACCCAGAAGCTGAGGCTGGAGGTCTCAGGAATAGTTTTGCTGTGATTTTAGGGAAACCCTCTTGGCAAAAATAGGATCAATAGGATGCTTTGAAATGCATCATGAAACACCCTACAGCTAAGCAACTTTAAGGTTAACTGTGATGGTTTGAAGCTTCTGAAACTCCATAAAAGGAATCTGAGAGCTCGGTAAGGGATCATTGCCTATGTAATGGTGACCCCAGCATGCTGGCAATAAAATCCAATGCCTTGTTGCAGTGCTTTTCTTCTCTTCTCTTGTCTGTGGGATGGATCTTGGATCTGGATCTAACATGACACTCTGTTAAGCAAGTTAGTGAATACTGTTAAGGATAGAATCAATACAGTTGAAGGCAGCAGTATCAACCTCTAAGTGGAAGAACCATATAAGTGAGGTCAAGATTGACCACAAGTACAAGAAGATGGGGAAAGAAAAACATTAAAAACTAGAAGGAAATGCAAGTTTGGAACTAACTGATTTTTTTCCCCCAAACCCCTGGCTTTGCTTTTGACATAAAGACTGCCATGACAGGCTTCAGATATGTGGCAGAAGGGACGAGGCCAGAAGATCCAGTTCCAGGAACTTCAAGGGCACGTACCAAAACAGTTAAACTAATGACACCCTTAATTGCACGTCAAGGTCATGGACACCCAGCAGGCTCCAAAGTGCCTCCTTTGTTACTGAAGCTGATGCAGACCCCAAAGTCCTATAAACGACATTTCACTCTAGATATAGAGAGAGAAAGAGAGAGGAGGGAGAGGTATAGTCCATAATACAAGTATCCTTTTTGTTTCTGCTCAGAATCTGCCAAGTCTGCCAAGGCCTGGGAGTTTTGGAGAGATAGAAAGAAATTTACACTGGCCAGAAGGGCCAGCTAAGGCTCATAGATCCAATTTGAGAGAGAATAGAAAAGGAAAGGTAGATAAAGAACAGGCAGCATCTCCCTGATGGTTTACCTCTGGCCTCCCATGGAAAGTCCTGAACTGCTCTGGTAACTTCCCTGGGCTGTCCTAGCTGTCCAATTTCTTTTTTTCTTTTTCTTTTTCTTTTTTTGAAGGGGGGGCAACACCAAGTGACACTCAGGGGTTACCTCTCACTATGTAATCAGAAATTGCTCCTGGCTTGGGGGAACATATGGAACACCGAAATTCAAATCACCTTCTGTCCTGGATCAGCTGTATGCAAGGAAATGCCCTACCACTATGCTATCACTCCAGCCCCGCAAGTTTCATTTTTATACCCAGCTACAGGGGACATGCCCAAGGGACAAGTCCATGGGGCATGTTCAAGACCAACTAACATTACATCAATAGGGCACAACCAAGCTTTCTAGTCAGATTTGCTGGGAAAGATCAGAAAGCTCTAGTCTAGACTGTGGGGAGTCACAAATACCTCAGCCCAGATTGCTATGCCTCATTTCACAGAATGGTACACACACACATACACAAAAACACACACAGAGTTAGTCATCTAGAATATTCTTTTCCAGTGACATTAAGCATTTCAAGAACTTCCTCGAACAGAAACATGCTGTGGGGAATGTCTCACTGATGTACGTTTGAATGTGTGTATTTGTGTATATGTGTGTGAGTGACATAAGTAAGTCATCAAAGAAAGCAATCTCAACTCCCAGTACTCTGTGAAGTTGAAGAAAATTATGAGAGCTGTGAGCAAATGTTCATACTGGTATGAAGGGCTAGTCAATTGTGTCCTACAGATCAACCATGACCAATGTTGCTCATAGGTCAGATGCTTCTGCTGCTGAAATCTGGGGTATAGGAAGTTGAAGTTAGGGGAAATATACTAGATGACTCCAGGCCAATTCCCCATTTATATTTTGGGAATCATACCTTGAAACCCCAGCAGCATGAGGACTATTTTAAGATACCCATAAAGGCATCAATCTTTGCTACTCAGGCCTCCTCTGTGAAAGTCTGCCCCTCTTGAATATTTGTCAGTGACTTTTCTGGTCTTTAAAGAAGTTGATGTGCTGCAGATACAGGTGGTGTGCACTGGACACTGGAACCCTAAAAACACCCTCCCTATAAATCTATAGGAGAGAGGAAAACTTTGGCTTAGTTTCTTCACCGTGCATAAGCACCCCCAATCCAATTTGCTATTGCGTCTTGCATGTGTCTAATGAGAGACACGGTAATCACACCTTTGTTCCATTCCTCAGAGGGCCATGGTTTATTCTGGGGAGTCATGATTCTCTGCATATTGTTTCTCCCTTCCTGTTTAACCTCCTTAGGATTGTAGGGAGAAAAGCCTTCCAGCCTACGGAACATGCATTGCGCAAGGCATAAGAAGCAGATAAAGCACCTTCCATGCACATTCTCTGATGGAGCCTATCGGGTTTTTAAGCTTTTGCAAAATCTAGAGAGTACCAACAGGACAACTGAGTCTGCTACTGAAGAGTCACATTCTCTCCTAGATTGGTCGAGGCTTGATCCCCAAAGAGCTCCCCGGAATCGGAAAGCGATTCCCATTTCCCTGATCCCTGGGACAGGGAAGCGATTCTGGTAGTATCTATCCACAGCAAATAATCCACACAGACAGATGGGTAAAAAAAAAAAAAAAAAAAAAAAAAGGTGAGAAGGTCGGACACAGGATCCTTTGTTAGCCTGCAGAAAAAGGACCCTGACTTCCCAGCTCATCCTCTATTTATTGGGATCTGAACAGCACCCCCCACCTGAAAGGTGGTAGGTGGGAAAACATGCAGGGAAACAAATATCGAAGAGAAATATTATGAAAGCCCCTAAATACTTAACAGGATACTTCAGGTGCTCTTAGGTTTTGTTCAAGTTGAAAAGAGCTGCTGAGTTGCTTGCTTTCTGTTAATTAAGGCACAAATACCTAGTTAAAAGTTTTGACCAGGTAAATTGTAGTAACCTCTCTTTTTGACCTCAAGTCTTCTGAGTCAATGCAGGCACTCAGCACTCCCCCCAGAAAGGCACAGAGGCCAGCATGTCTCATAACAACATGAGATTTATTGGATCATGGAGAAGCCTTGTGCCCTAAGGAACCCCATAGTAGAAGGAGGAGCCTTTGTGAGAGGTGCATCTCTTCATTTGCACCACCTTGAGTAGGGGGATGGCTGTGGTTGCTGAGGGTGATTTTCTCCAGAATGTGACCAATTGCAGAGCTCAGTTCTTCTGCATCAGTAGTGAGATATCTGCTTTTCATTCTCTGTCCATGTTTTGATGTTTGGATGTTGTAGGCTTGCAGTTAGGAAGCTGATCCCTGACTTCTTTGTCCTGGGTGGAGAAAAGCTACTGCAGAAATGTTGGGATTTTTTGGTCAGCTGATTTCCTGGAGGTTTCTGTTCCTCTTCTGAATGATCACAGGGCTTACTCACTAGGGTCTCCATCCCTAAGAAATTTGGTTTTTGTCCTTTGGCCTGTGATACTTCACCTCATTTCTGTAGTGGCTGCCAGACTCAAAGGCGTCAGATGGCCAAATATCTGCAGTGAGTAACAGTATGCTGGCTGTCTTAGGGAAGTGTCTGTGTGGCAGCATCTTGTAGGTGGACACCAGTCACACAGTCCTGAATGAAGATATTACTGACAGTCTCTGGAGGCTGCTTCTGAGACCTGGCCAAGCGATGCTGCTCTGCTGGTGGACCGATGCATTCTAAATATTGTCCATGCCTTTCACTGATGTGCTGGATAGATGTGGAGTAAGTACAGTTTATACACTGAACTGGATTCCAGTGAGCCTTTTTGGAGAGGAATATGCATTTTGGGTCCTAGTGGATCTTTTGTCTCTTGTGCAGACTGGAAGGAAGCCTTTTGTGACACTGTATGGTCCTATTTTCAGGTGACAGTTTATAAAGGATTGAAAATCACAGTTTTTGCTTTCCTCAAGACTGAACATTCATGAGTTGTGGTCTGGAGTTGTGTTGCTTCTGTCATTTGGGCTCAAGGCATCATGGTTTACCAAGCTGTGCGTCAGAGATGGTGGCTAACTGTTTTGTCTAGTCAGGGAGGTCTCTGAGGGCCAATTTTCACCATAATTCTCTTTCTTTTGGACCCAAAAGATTGGGTTTCTCGGGCCTGGAGAGATAGTACAGCGGCGTTTGCCTTGCAAGCAGCCGATCCAGGACCAAAGGTGGTTGGTTCGAATCCCAGTGTCCCATATGGTCCCCCGTGCCTGCCAGGAGCCATTTCTGAGCAGACAGCCAGGAGTAAACCCTGAGCACCGCCGGGTGTGGCCCAAAAACCAAAAACCAAAAAAAAAAAAAAAAAAAAAAAAAAAGATTGGGTTTCTCAGAGGTGAAATTTCCTGCTTCTCTGCCAGTGTTTGACTGTCCATGGTCAAGTACCTGTTTGCAGTAATGGTTATTTATGGGGATCTCACTCTGATTGTTATCCTATTTCTTCCTGCCATGCTGTCTTTTGAGAACATTTTTCTAGATTTTTTTTTTGGTACTGGTCCATTGTGGGGAGTTTTGAAAATTTTCTTCTTAATGTCTTTGGTTTTGCATCCACAGTCTCTCTAGAGTCCATTAAAGAATCCCTGAGGATCTGACCCACAAGTTGTCCTATATTCTAGAGATTTTTTTTCCTAAGGAGATGTTTTGTAGGTACTTAATATAGTTTGTTTCTTTTCTTAGTTGATTGTGCCCATCCAATTCAATGGTTTCAAGATTCCATGACTCTCCTGTGCCTGATGCTACCCTGGGTGACTTCTCTGAGCTTTCTTATGTTTGGTGACCTGTTGGTTTTTCTCGTCATCACGGGATACAAAAGCCTGTTCTGAAACTGGTGATTCAGTTTTTTTCTGTATTCTTGAACAGTTCAAAACCTTAGGAAGGACAGACACTGGCCAGTGGGCCTGGGAGTTTCCATAGTTCTGGTGGTACTTAACTGGAACTTGATGAATTTTGATATTGTTAGCATAGCTTTTATGATTCTTATATATTCTCAATTTTTTTCTAATGTGTGGTCATCCCACCGTGGTATGACCGTGGGAAGGGAAGACTGCCTTTCTCTGGGCTCTAGGACAGGAGTTGTTGAAACTGCCACATGGTAAAGAAGGGGGTGTGAAGTTACAATAGACCTCTGTATTCATTTAAATCTGACTCTGGCACTGGGCCTGGTTGCAGTGCAAGGCTGTCTTTGGGCAACTGGATCTGGCAAGGGCTTGGATTTTCCTGAATGAGAAGCTGAAGTTTTCTGCATCTGTTGTGACAGAACCTTGTGGGATAAAAACCCTTTCTATAGGATCAGCAAACCTGACATGGGCCACCAGAGATTCACTATCCAGCATGTGGAGGCCCTAGAAAAATTGTCTAAATGTCTGTTTAGACCTTCACATTATCTGAGAAAGGACACTTCTCAACATTCAAAACTGTTACCATCTGCTTTTTGTGTTCCAGAAGAACTGGCCACTCAGAGAGTCTTGCTCACCAGGAAAAAATAAAAATACACTTCTCCAAGAATTCATGGGGACTCTAGGAAACTGCCTTCTTCCCCTTTACAAAAGCTTGGCACCAGTTTCTTGCTGGTTATGTTTAGCAACTTTTGGAAGTTGGTGTTGACAAAAGACAGGCAACCAACTTCTGCTGTTCCATTCTGGGGCTCTCTGCAGATTCTGATGAGAGAAGGAAAATTGCCTTTTTTGGGACACAGAAGCTGATGAATACTGAAGGATTAGGGTCATGACAGTAATCTGGTACCATAACAGAGTTCTTAAAGGACAGCTTGAATAACCCTGGCCTAAAACGATTTTCACAGGAGCTGGGTGAGAGATGTGTGATCCTAGAGAGGAGCCATTGGATATGGTGGCCAGTTGCTGGGGGTTAGAATCACCAAGGCTAGAAATTGAGGTGGTGTGTTCACAGAAGGCTGGGGTAGAGGGAGGGTACAGATCTGGTTCCACAAAGTCTAAGATGGGGTTGACAGAGATGGGACAGTGATGGTGAATGATGGTGGATAATGGAAGATCTAGAACTGCTAAGAAGCAAAGGGTCAGAAGCTGAGCAGATATGGAGCTGGGTTGAAGTTACAGATTATAGGAATTTGGCAGAAGATGGAGGTGGAGAGAGGATAGTAGCTGAATCTTTTTGAGAATCCTAATATGGCCAAGATGGGTCATGACCTGACATCTTTTTTAAGTTTTTGTGTTTCCTTAAGTATCTGTGGGATATTTGAGGCAACAGTGTCAGTGAGAGCCACATGATGCCCTAAGACTGGAGGTTGAGGGATGCAGGTCCCTGCCTCCTATGGACCCTTGTTTGGCCAGCACTGACTTCAACATTTCACAATGGGCCTGATGACCGACTTAGCAGCTCTGTGTCTTTCTTCCCTTCTAATTATTTCCACAGAAGAAACACAAGGAGCCTCTCTGAGTGACCCTCCAAAAATTTCTTCCTTCTCTATGGCTCAGGGGCACATATATAATCAGGCTTCAGGTGCCTAATTGTCAGGAAGAAACTGCTCAGAGACTCTCCTCAGTGACCTCTGTTGGTTGCAAAGGGTCACACACTTGCCAAGGGAAGGTACCTGGTTCATCAGGGTTAGGGGCATGGCCTCCCACAGACCTCCCAACTCCGACTTCTCTATTTTTTGATTATTGGTAACTACTTTCAGGTTCCCTCCTAGAAGATTCTAAGGGCCCCACTTCTATCTAATTCGCTAGAAATTCTGAGCTCAATCTTTTTCCTAGCCTGACTAGTCCTCAGACGTGTAAGGTTTCATAGTTTCTGAGAACAGCAAACCTCATTTCTCCCATAGCCGGAATGTCTTCGATTGCTTCAGAAAAGTAACATGGTAGCAGCAAAGAGAGAATCATGTTATCTTGGGTTCCCTATTGTCTTACCTCCTGGATTTTTCTAGGCAGGTCAGGTGGTGGTAAAGATGGCTTCCTCTGAATAAAGGGTAGTATTGAAAATAAAGTGCCCATGGCACAAAATATAGGGAAGATTTCATTAGCCACCCATTTAGTGAAATTCCAAATATATAAAGCAAAAAATGATACTCAGTATATAGAAAAAATTTCTCCATCTGAATTGCACAGTTGCCCATAGGCAAATGAGCACTGGGCCTCCATGTGGGGACTCAACCTCAGAGCCTCATCACTATCAGGTCATCTTGTCACAAAAGACACTTGCCAGCAGCAGTGGTTGTAGTTGAGGAGTATTGCCAGTGCCCCTCCCTCACCTCCTCTACCACCCTGACTTTCCAATATCACAGCTCACTGCCAGAAACCCTCAAGTTAATTTTCTGTGAATTCCACCCAGAACTTTTGAATCTCCAATTTATGTGTGATGCCTATTTGCAGTATACCCACTTCCTATATCTTTTAAATTTGCAGATGTCTCTACTTTTCTTTTCATTTAGTAATTCATGGAAGTCTTTATCTTGAAAATGCCTTCTGTCTTTCTCCAATTTTCTCACATCATACCTTTTTCCTTGCAGTATCTCAGATGGCTAATGTAGGTTAATCATATGCTTATGTGAATTTTATCACACAGTATGTTTTTAATTAATTATTTATATACACATATATAAAATATATATTCAACTCTGCCTTTTCTAAGTTAACAAATGCTGATCCACTGTTGTCACCCAAAGGGACTTGTATGTTAAGGTTTATATTTCTAATTTATACATCTCAATCACTAACAACTTTGTCACTATGGTATTTAATAAAAGGGGGGAATAATTTAGAATACAAATAGAAATTCTAAATATTTGAAATATACTTTCCCCATTTAATCTTATTTTTTTCTGATGTCTTTAAAAAGTTTCAAAAGTGTTCGGAGCATACAAGTAGATTAATTCCACGGTGCTCTGTAAATATTAAGTAATTTCAAACCTGAAGAATCAAGTATTGCTTCACAAAGTGTATGTTTTATTCTTGCAAGTAGAATTACTGCAGGCAGGTTATTAAGTTTTATTCATTTATCTTTTATTATTTGTTATTTATTTACTTTTATCTTGTTACACATATTTTCTTTCTTTAGGTAAGATATCCTAGGTATTTAAGCCTTGGTTGACATACTTTCTCTTTCATTACTCTGATTATATAAACCTAGAGTCTTCATTTCTAAGTTTCAGATTTTGAGGTCCATATTTGATCTTTCAGCATTTCCTTCTTTCATGATTCAAGATAACTTCCTATTTTTCTTTTTTCTTTTTTTGGTTTTGGGGTCACTCCCAGCAGTGCTCAGGGGTTAATCCTGGCTCTACACTCAGAAATCTCTCCTGGCAGGCTCGGGGACCATATGGGATGCCAGGATTTGAACCACCGTCCTTCTGCACGCAAGGCGAATGTCCTACCTCCATGCTATCTCTCCAGCCCCTACTTTCCTATTTTTCTTCATTTGATTATATATGTGTAAGAATGTATTCCTTTATAAAATTTTATTATATGTAAATGTGGAAATGGTAGATTCAAATTGTTCAACTTTCATAAGTTTCTTTTTTTTTTGTACCACACTCAACAAGGCTCAGGGTTTACTTTTGGCTCTATCTAGCTCACGGATCACTCCTGATGTTTCATAGAGGCCCATATGTATTGAAGAGGATTCAACCAGTGCTTTGCTTTACAAAATACTTTAACTTTTATACTATCTTTCCAGGATCACTGATCACCTTTTGCTTATAGATAAGTTGTGTTTCACTCTATACACATAAACACCAAATTATTTTATTCATTCATAAATCTTTCAGCTCTTGACATTGTTTCTAACTTTTGGCTATTAAAAACAACACTTTGATTAATAACTATGCACATATGTTTTATAAATTGATTTTTATGTTTGTGGGATAGATACATAGGTGCAGAATTTATGGGTCCTATGATTGTTATGATGTTATATACTGCAAAATAAGTTTTAATATTTAGTATTATTTTTAAAGTTGAATGAATTCAAGATCTTACATTATGCATCATCCATATATCATCAGTGTTGTTTATGATTCAGTTAGTAAAATTGGGTATTAAAGTTGCCATGCACTGAAAGCAATGCCAATTTCAGGGAACTCTTTCTGGGCTAGACTTGGATAGAAAAATAAAGACTAATAAAATACTAATAAATAAAGATCTTTCTAAGAGTGTTAAGTAACATGGTATAAATTAATATATGGACTATTATTCTTCAGTCCACCAAACTCTTGGTGAGTTGACAACTCAAACTGGTAATAGAAATAGAATATTAGGACAGGGGCAAGACTCTAGTAATTAAATGTATAAATACAGTATTTTATGTTGTCTTTGGGGCCATACCTGGTGAGGCTCAAGGATGGAACCGAGGTCCATCTTGGTCAGCCTTGTGCAATGCAAACACCCTCTTGCTGCGGCCCTTCACAGGGTAACTTGTGGTTTTGCATTCAAGAATTACTCCTGGCAGTTCTTGAGGAACCATATGTGATGCCAGGGATTGAACCTGTGTCAGCTAGTGCAAGGCATGCACCCTACCTGCTGTACTATCACTTTGCCCCATATAAAATTTATAAAAACAGCATTGCCAGCAGTAAACATATTTAGAGTAAGTGAACAGTCAATTTTTATATATATAAGGAAACATTTTGACATTAACTGAAAAACTATTAAATAGTTTCTCCATAGGATTGGGTAAATTCACAAGCCCCTGAAGTGACAATACTTTGGTAGACAAGATTTATTATCGCACAAATATATATGAATATATATTCAGAAGAATTGTCATTATACAAATATAAATATAAATGAATGAACCACCAACAGCTACATTTTCTGAAATATACTTCCCTCAGAAACAATTTCCATCTTTATCTTTTGTTCCAACTTCTTGCAAGGTAATTTAGATGAAGTAATATTGTTTAAATTAAATGGGACATGATCTTAAGAAATATGCAACATACTTTATAAAGTTAGTAAAAGTAGTGTTGTAGAATTAGAGAAGAAAATACAGTCCGGTGGTTGACCTGCTGGATTCTAGCTGCAACCTGACAATTAAATTCTAGAAAATAAATGTAACCTTATAGCATCAAAAGAAAATGAAAAAGGAGAAATTTGATTTTTTACTTTATATGAATCCTTCTTGTTCAACAAGTTGCTCACTAAAAATCATGGAAATGTTCTATTATTTCACATGAAGAAAAACTGGTATTTTGATAGCTAATCTATTTTTGAACCTGTAGCAATCCAAAGACATATTAGGGTTTCATTAAATAATATACTAAATAGATAATTCAAACATAATTCTTATATTATATCAGACTAGCCTCATTCATTTTTGGGGCCAGAGTGGTGGCGCAAGCGGTAGGGCATTTGCTTTGCACAGGCTAACCTTGGACAGAGAGCGATTTGATTCACTGGTGTCCCATATTGTCCTCAAGCCAGGAGCAATTTTTCTGGTCCAAAACCCTCCACCAAAGAAAGAAAAAAAAAAGAAAACTGATATTTTGGTAACTAATTTATTCTAGAACTTACAGCAGTCCTTTCACATATTAGAGTTTCATTAAATACTCTATTAAATGGATAATTCAAACATAATTCTTACATTATATCAGACTAGCTTCATTCATTTTCCCCAAAATCCACAATCTTGGATTTTGCCAGAGAAAAATAGTGTAATTTGTTCATAAATTCAGTTTGCAGTTCAATAATTATATTGTCCTTCAGGTCTGTATATATTGGTATTCCTATTGTGAAGCACAGTTTCATCTTTTAGGAAAGGAGATAAGAAAAGTTAATATCACCCACTCACTGACAGAAGGTAACTTCAAATACTCCATGAGATGGATTAGATTACTTTTGTAGGACTTTATAACATATTTATGAATAATTAATATTGGAATAAATAAAACTGTGAAGACAATACTACTGAATATATTACTGGTTTAATCATTCAATTCATGCAAATTTTGGCTTGGCCCTATTATACTCACTTTTATTAGAAACATTCACTTCCTCACTACCTCTCTCTAAACTATAAAAATGTATCCAAAATTTAGTATTCTCAACTTCAGCATTCTAAGTTATAAGTGATATCATAAGTTAAAACCTCATATGCTCTTTTAGCTTGAGTGATGATCTTTAAGCTACTAAAATTGTCTGCTGAAAATGGTTAGTAGATAGTTTCTTTATATTTGCAATATCTATTCATTTCATATTTTTGACTATTGTTACTCTGTGAGCTTGGGAAATTAATAAATTAGTTATTAAATATTTACCTTTAATATTTATATTTCACAATATTTAGCTCAGCTATTTCTTCCTTTCTCTATATATATTATCCCTTAAACACTGCTACTTGTTTGTGATAGTTTAACATTATACCTAAAATTTATATTCTTCTTGTAGTTTCACTTGGAGATTTTTACATGTAGATCATTAAGAACAAAAAACATCATTAAGCCATAGTAGATGTCCTTTGTTTAAAACTTATTTGAGTTCTGTTTTTCCGTAGAATTTTTCTAAACACATTTATTACTTCTTTATTTCTCAGACTATAAATAAAAGGATTTAGTAATGGAACTACTATTGTAAATAAAATAGCAGCTGGTATATCTTTGTCCCTTTCCTCAAGTAAATTTGATCTAATATACATGAAGAAAATAGATCCATAGAATAAGGAAACTGACAAAAAGTGGGATGCACAGGTAGAAAAGGCTTTGATCCTTCCCTCTTTAGATTTCATTTTAGAAATAGTAAAAAGAATGTAGAGATATGAAACAACGACACTACTTATGGTAAAAATTTGAATTGAACCTGAAACCACAACGAGAACCAATTCATTGACATATGGTTCAACACAGGAGAGTCTATATAAAGGAAGAATATCACAAAAAAAGTGTTTAATATGATTAGATCCACAGAAAGTTAACTTAAATAAAAGCCCTACTTGAATCATGGACTGCATGTTTCCAGCTATATAAGCCCCTATGGTCATCTGAACACAGAGTTTCTTTGACATCATGGTGTGGTATTGCAGTGGGTTACATATGGCCACATACCGATCATAGGCCATTGCTGCAAGGAGGAAGCAGTCTGCAGTTTCAACTGTACAGAGAAAATAAAATTGTGCTAAACACTCATATAGGGAAACCTTTTTGTTCTCAGAAAACAAGTTTCCTAACATCTTTGGAGTAATGGCGCAGGAACAGCAGGAATCCACAATAGCAAGGTTGCCCAGAAAGATATACATTGGAGTGTGAAGACGGTTTTCCATGAAAATCAATGCCACAAGGCCAAGATTTCCTATCATGGTGATCAGATAAACAATAAAGAATACCACAAATAGAAGGGGTTTCATCTCTGGGTGATCTGTAAATCCATCAAGGATAAACTCAGTGTTTAAGGTATTGTTTTCTTCAGCCATTCTTTCTTTCTCTGTTGTGGAAAAAGCATGTGGAAATAAAATATTAATTTATAATATGATCAATTTCATTGCTTATGTTTTTGATCCAAGAATATTACTATTTTTGGGGCCAGAGAAATAGCACAGCGGCGTTTGCATTGCAAGCAACCGACCTAGGACCTAAGGTGGTTGGTTCAAATTCTGGCGTCCCATATGGTCCCCCGTGCCTGCCAGGAGCTATTTCTGAGCAGATAGCTAGTAATAACCTCTGAGAATTGCAAGGTGTGGCCCAAAAACTGAAGGGGAAAAAAAGAATATTATTATTTTCATGTGTGACCTGGGGTTTGATTTAAGCTTAGTTAGTACTGAGAGCAGGGAGCAGTGGTATCAATCTCCTGAAACTATTAAATTTATCCAAATTATTAATATTTTTATCAAAATTTTAAAGAAAAACATTAACTCGAATCTACAAAAGACAACTTTTAAGTTCATGAAAATAATATTGAGCCAGGAAAAAATTCGGTAATATGAGTTGACTATATAAAGCTGCTCATAATAATTGACTATATAAAGCCCTCTCAATAATTGGGATCATTGGTTCCAAATAGTGACTACACATACTAATGAACAATGTTGCTTAAAGAGATATTTTTGAAGATTCATATTAATAGTAGCATTATTTATGAGTCAAAAGATGAAAACATCTCAAATGTCACTCAGAGAGTGAATGACTTGGAAAAATACACAGGGACACATTATTTGGCTCTAAAAATTAGTGAAATTCTGGCATACGAAGGCATGCATTATATTAAAGCTTGTATTTTTCTAAATTAATGAGACACAAAGAACAAATATTGATACCAACATTTAAATGAATTAAAGTAAATAAATTCATAGAAAAGTAGATGAAAGTTGTAAGTGGAGGGAGAAAATGGGGATGTAGTCACAAAATTTGATGTCAAGAAGATTGAAAATTTCTGAGTATGGATGATGATATTTGTACAGAAATATGAATTTCTTAATAATATTGTACTTGAGCATTGTTAAGATGTTAAATTTTTGCTACATGTACTTTTTGTTACATGTAATTTTTTGTTACAGGTAATTGCAGTGGAATACACATTTTAAAATAAGATGCTTTGTAACCATATAACCAAACAACTGGGACTGACCTAGATTTAATCCCCAGTACCCTATGTTGTCCTTTAAGCTTACCAGGAGTGATTTCTGAATGCAGAGCCAAGAATATCCCCTGGATGCTGCAGGGTATGGCCAAAAACAATCTCAAACAACAACAAAAGGACATATAGACCATAACACAGAGTGCAATAGTTAAGATATGGAACAGACCTTTCTGTTTGATAAAAGACTAGTGAATTCCCAAGGTGTGGTGTATGTATATAATGGAATATTGTGTAGCTTCACAGAAGGACAAAATTATGTGATTTATTGCATCTTGGATGAAATTGAAAAAAGGGTATTGTGTTAAGTGCAATAAGTCAGAAGTGCAAACACATAATGATAGAACTAATATCTCGTATATAGAATAACTGGGCAAGGGAAAGCAAGATATAAATGGGGAAGAAAATTATTCAATCATCCTAGACCCTACAGTATATTAAAGAAGACAGAGAAGCAAACAAATCAAGGGGATAAGAAGGAGTTGGTAAGTAAGGGAGTAGCAGTATAGGACCTTGAATACATTGGTAGTGTAGAGGAGTGGTTTACTTATACATGCAAAGCACAGAGTCAACAACACTGAAAGTATGAGATTCAAACTACAATCACCAAACATAAAAGTGTGCATGCCAGGAAGTCAGGCTAGGGTTGAGGAAAGGAGGCAAAATATGGACACTGGCAGAAGGAAGCTGACACTGGTGATGGGACTGGTGCTAGAATATTGTATGCCTAAAATTTAGTTATGAATAGCTGTAAATCATGAAGCCCTAAAAAAATGCTCTGGGTAAAAACTATTTACAAGGTACTTTTAAAACTTGATTTTCAGAAAGTGATGTATATGAAAGCAGGGAGTAGAAAAGAGGGAAAGGAGGGGGAAAGAGCAAAAGGCACTACTAAACCCTTCCAATTACTTATAATACCACTTATACATGCAATGTCTATAATAAAAACTTACATATGTGCATTTGTATGTTAAAAATGTATATGCTGTCAAAAATTGGAAGAATCCCCAAGGTTAAAGATCACTAAACTCAATTATAGAACAATGTCAAAGACATGTATAAGAAAAATGACAAAGTGGGAAATTTTTATTTTATCACATTAATAGCTTTGTAAGAATAATCACTAGATGGGGCTGAAGTTTATTACAGTGAATAAGGCTCTTGCCTTGCATGCAGCCAATCTAGATTCAATTCTAAACATCCCCTGAGCATTTCCAGGAATAATTCATGAGCACAGAGTTAGTAGTAACTCCTGAGTATCACCAGGTGTGGACACCAAATAAAACAAAATAAAAAATTACTAGAAAGAAATAAAGAAAATACTATTAAAATATTTTTTAACAAATTAAATATTTTGACCTCATTACTAATCAGAGTACTATACTTAAAGAATTTTGAGAACATGTTTCTTTATGATATTCCAATACTAATATTATAAAATGATAAGTGTTGTCTAAAATGCAGTAAATGGTATAAAATTGCATTCCTGGAAAAGTATAAATTGTTACAATTATTAGAACATAATTTGGCAGTAAATAAAGGAAATTCTTAACTGCTCATATCTTACCAGTAGCATTCACTCTGGAACTAAGAAATAAATAAAAACTCAAAAATTGCAAATAATGATATTATGGTAATGTCATTTATAATAGGAAGGAATTCAAAATAATAAGTGGTAACTATTTGATCAACATAATTAAGCAAAATCTATCTGATGCTTTATTGCAAAACCATTAAAATGGACTTCTGCGTAAAATAATGTTAAAACAAATAAAAGAAAATATGTGAAAAGTAAACTATTAAATTTATGTACAGAAAAGCCCTATTTTTCCAAGAAAATCTGAAACATAAAGGAAAAAAGGCACAAAATATCACAATAATATTGTGACAATAGAACTTTAATGAAACCAATTATTATTTTTTCCTCTATTTCATTATAAATATGTGAGTAGTACTTTTCCTCTTTTATTGTTTTTGCTTGTTTGTCTGTTTGTTTTTGTTTTGGGACCATACACTCAGGGGGTACTCAGGGGTTACTCATAGTTCTGTCTTCAGAAATCTCTCCTGGCAAGCTCTGTAAACCATATGGATGTCGGGGATTGAACCCTAGTCTGTCCCTGGGTCATCTGCATGCAAGGCAAATGCCCTACTGCTATGCTATTGCTCTGGCCCGTCCCCTTTTGTCTTTTTGAGGGGTCACACTTGGATATTTTTTAGGAGCTACTCCTGACTTGGTGCTTGGGGGATTTGCTCCTGGGACTTATGAGACTATATAGTACTAGGAGTAAACCCTATCAGGGGTCTCAAACTCAATTTACCTGGGGGCCGCAGGAGGCAAAGTCGGGGTGATCCTTGAATGCAAAGTCAGTAGTAAGCTTTGAACATTGAGGGGTGTGACCCAAACAACTAAAACAAAACAAAATAGAAAAAGATTCCTCTAGGGCAGGGTCACAAATTGTTGTAGGGAGGGCTGTTTTGGCCCGCGGGCCGTGAGTTTGAGACCCCTGCCAGGTATCTTGCATGAAAAACTTACTTTCCTTCCCTCTGAACTATGTCTCTCTAGCTTGAGGATTACTTTTCTAATAAGAAAACAGATATTGTATTAAGTAAGTAAAATAGCATGATCTTAGGTCTGCCAGGTTCATAACTTGTTAACTTCATTATAATCATTGGGGATCCAATTAATGCTTTCTGTATTTTTGCAATCCTACAGTGGATACTGTCACATTGGATCTACCGAGGATCTGTTCCATTCTTATATAAACATTCATGATTATGCATAATAATATGGAACTGCTAAAAAGAAAAACTTGACACCAAAATAATTGCTACCTTATAAGAGGCAAAGAATACATAGCCACAAGACATGAATATACTCCTAGTGATTAAAAATAATAAAAATTAAATTAATTTCTGTATGCTTAAAAATTGCAATGGGAAATGTAAAGTTTGTGCAGTGAATATGGCAATTGTCTTGCACACAGCTGCCTTATGTTTGATTTCCAGTAGCTTATATGATACTCTGAGCCATGCCAGGAGTGATCACAGAGCAAAGAGCCAGGAATAAATCCTGAGCACTGCCAGATGTGACCCCATCAATTAACAAAAACAAAAACAAAGAAAAAAACCTTAAACTCAGTAGTAGAGTACATGGTTTGCATGTGTAATATCTGGTTTTGAGTCTAAGTAAAAACACAAACACAAGTATACACACTTAAACACACATGTGAGATGAAGAAAAAATAAGACTAGTAAAAACTTATTAAAAACTATATCATCTATATTTCAGACTTTCATCATAGAAAAAATTAGAAGAGAAACTTGAATTTTCCTTAAAATCATATTAGAGGGTTAAATCAGTTTTGAAATTATATTCCATTCTCAAGTAATTTTAACACATAATGAATACCCAATAAATATCTGTAAAACACATTTTTATTAAAATATATTTTTCATCTGTTAAATTATGTCTGATGCTGTACTTTTCAAAGGAGCTTAAAGTATTATGTTTTCTGTTACTACTATACAAGTATTCCTTATTTGTCTTAATTTAGTTTTCTCTCAAATTAATAAATGATACAAATGAAATACCACCATTTCTAGCTTTAGAATTTCTAGCATTGCAAACTTTAGGCTAAAATAAAGAAGTTAAAGATAAAATTAGAGGGAAATAGTTATAAAATAACAAATAATACAAACTAATCTTTCTGTAGATGTATATTTCCAGCAAAATTGTTTTTACTTTTTCTCACCTGGATTATTTCATACAAGACAATAAAAGCTAATTTGTCATCTGATGGATTTGAAAGCAGATAAAACGCTATCATCTTGATTGAAAAGGAGACTGAGTCTATCAACTGGTCATTGATACTATTTATGCCATTGGTAGAGAACAAGTCAAATATTTTAAGTAATCCTAAAGGGATTTATATGACATTTCCATCAGAGAATAGCCTAAGAGACTAATGTCCTAAAGATTACAAACATAGTGAATTGGAATATGTAAATGCTTCCTTTGAGACCTGGAGAGTAAGACAGATCCTCATTCTAAAGCAAATTTTAGGAATTTGTTTTTCTACAAATTCACTTGAATGTGTAGCATTTGTCAGTATTATTATTCTGAATATAAAATGGAAAAGAAGCTTATTGGAATTCTCATCAGTAGTTTCTTAGAAAGGATGACATTTGGTGCCTCAGAGAGATGGGATGAGATGTTGTAATCACAGATCATAAATCAGTATTTTTCACCCTTTTTATTTTTTTTAGCTAAGTAAATTAGTTTTTAAAGAGGGTTGATTTTTTTTTTTTTTTTTTTTTTTTTTTTTTTTTAGAATTGGAGTGGGCCACACCTGTTGATGCTTGATAAGCCTTGACATTGGTCAGGGGACCATTAATGAATGGTTGCAGATCAAGCTGAAGTGGCTATATGCAAGGCAATGATTTGCTTTCATTTTTGCTTTTTAACCTCTGATTCTTTTACCTCTCTTTATAGTTAATAGACAAGCTCCAGAATCTTCCTTTAAAAGTATATTCTTATTACCTTCTATTTTATATCCTATCTGCTAGCATAAACTAACTTTTTTCTTGTCTTTTAGCTCAGATTGTACTTTTTAAAATTATCTTTCCACAAATATTACCTTATTTAGAGTTTTTACCATTTATAGTTTAAAAAATCTATACAGTTCAATTTGTTTAGCAATATTTTTATTCTTATTTTTTAATTGTGCACATTGTACACCTCATGTACTATCATTAAACTTAGCATTTTCATTTTCTCCTCAGATCCTCATATCTTGACCATTTTTTTTACTACTCTACTACTCTACCTCCTCTATTGTTTAGACTCAATATACATTCAGCTTCCCAGACACAAACTCATCTGTCTTCTTTCCATTTCCTAAGCTCATTTCATTCATTTAATAACTCAAGCCTCATGATACTCTTGCCTTGCATAGGCTGATAACATTTCATGGATATAAAGTATGATTTTATCAGTTTAGTTACAACTTATAATATCAAGATTATAAAAGTTTATTTATATGTTAGGCACTGAGAACACACAAAGTAATAACAAAAAATAAAAACAAACCAAACCTTATATTACATCTATGACCTGCTGGTAACCTGTTTCATTTCCAGGTGATAAAGTTTTATCTCTATTTGTTTGTGATTCATTTCTATTTTGAGTGCATCATAATCTGAGAAGATAGTTGATACAATTTCAGTCCTCTTGATTTTATGGAGGTATGTTCTATGGCTCAGCATGTGGTCTACCTTGGAGAATTCCAATGTGCATCGGAGAAGAATATGTACCCAGATTTTGGGAGTTTGAAAGCACCATATATATTATACAAATTAATATAGATTTTAAGACACTCTATTCAATTCATTATTTCAGATCCAGTTATCCTTATTAAGTTTTACCCTGGTAGACCTATCAAAAGGTGACATGTGGTAATGAAATCTCCCACTATTATTGTGTTGCCATTGAGGACTTTCTTCAAATCTATTAGCAATGTTTTAAGTATTTTGCTGGCCCATGATTGGGTACATATATATTTAAGAGTACACACATCCTGGTGCACACATCACTTGATTATTAAGAACTATCCATCTCTGCCCCTTATATCCTCTTTAAGCCTAAAGTCTATGTTGCAGACAGCTATAACTATTAGTATGGCTACCCCAGCCTTTACTGAGGGAGTTATTTGCATAAGATTTTCCTCCAACCTTTGACATTTGAGTCTATGTTTGCTTTGACTATTCAGATCTGTTTCTTGTAGGCAGCAAAATGTTGGATTCTATTTTTGTTCAATTTTTCTGCTCTCTGTCTCTGAACTAGTGCATTTAGTCCATAGAAATTAGAGAGATCATTGCCAAAGTATTAAGTGTCATATTTTTGTAAGAGTTTGGTGTGCTTGTTGGGGATGCCTTGTTGTAAAGTAGATCTTTCAATTCTTCTTTTAAGGTTGGCTTATAGTCTGTAAAATTCCTGAGTTGTTTATCTGTGAAGCTGTTTATCCTTCCTTAAAATTGAATAAAAGTCTGGCTGGGTGAAGTATTTTTGGTGAAGTATTTAGTTCGTTGAGTTTTGTCACTGTATTCCATCACTGCCTTTGGGCCTTGAAGATTTCTTATGATAAATCTGGTATACATTTTAGAAGATGCTTCTTTGTATGTTTTTTTTTTTTTTTGATCTTGCAGCTTTCAGTATTTTATTCCTATCTGTGTTTTTTTTTTTCATTTTGTTAGTTTTTATTTTTGTTTTTTTTTTAATATAATTTTTATTTTGATCATAGTGGCTTACATATTGTTGACAATAATATTTTAGGTACATATTTACATAAAATCAGGGGGGCTTCCCATCCCCAAATTGTCCTCCCTAACCCTCCGTTTTTGTCCTACCTCCCATTTCCTCTTCCCTCACCCTCAGGGCGGTTAGAATATATGGTCCCCTCTGTATCTAACCTACTACTTAGTAGTCTTGCATCAGTTTGGTCTTGCTGCCTCCCTTATTTCCCCCTGTAAGTGGGGGCAGGGCTAGCTAGTTCAAGTTACGTGGTTTTGCCTGAAAAAGAGAAAGTAAATAATCTGGGGTAAGGGTCTAATACCCCGAAAATGGGTAAAATCCTTCTAGAGGTTCTCATCATCAATTTGGGAAGTGAATGAGAACAAGAAGGTGAAACACTCCACCAGTACCAAAGGAAGTGTCAAATATCCAGTGAGGACTCCGGTTATATCGATAGGTACCACAAAAAACAGATAAAAAAATATTAAAAAAAATAAGAAACAAACAAACAAAAAAGAAAAAACAACAACAACAACAACAACAAAAAAAAACAGACAAAAAAAAACACGCCGTGGTCTTGAAATAAGAAACATGGCGTAGCACAAAACGAAAGAAAAGAAAGGAAGAGAGAAAAAAAAATAAGACTAATTGGGGACAGTAATTTCAATAATCACATCCAAACAGAGAAATCGACCAAAATAGCTAGGTAAATAAAAATAATAATAACGATAATAAATGAAGGTAAGATATATATATATATATATATATATATATATATATATATATATATATATATATATATATATATATATAAATGTCCAAGGTTTTGTGTTTTTTGTATTTTTGTTTTTTTTTTTCCCTCCTGCCCTGGCACAGTAAATATTGGGGTTATTCAAAAAGGAATTCACTTGCCCTATGCGATATGGGGTTTCTCCGTCCTTGGAGTATAGTGTCATGGGATCAGCTCTTTGCTCAGGATCATTACTCTCCCGGTGGTGTTTTTTTTTTTTTGTTTTTTTTTTTTTTTTTTTTTTTGTGTGTGGAAGACTTCTGCTCTGTCCAGGGTGATACAGTCAGAGCTCTGTGTTTAGAGGTCTCAGTATCTGTACAGATCCTGAGGTAGGACTTATGGTGAAGTCAGTCTTTGTGAATCTAGAGGTTCCGTTACCTCAGTGCCATTTTAATCCATCTTCTGTGGTTGGTGGTCTTGGTCTTTGCACTGAACCTAGGATGGCATCTAGAATAGCGTCTTTCTTTGTGCTTCCAGAATCCCCTTTCTGTTATAATTGTCTCTGCCGGACCTTTGGAACTGGGGATCATGCTTATTGTGCAGGTCTTAGCTCAAGCCCTAGACTAGGGCTTTTTTATTGGTCCCAAGATGTATACAGTCTGGTCGTGGTTCTAGCAGCCAGTCATCTGTAAATCACGATCTTGGCTTTTTGGACCTACCAAAGGGTGCCATGTCTTCTGGTTTTGTCTTGTCGTTAGCTGGTAAGGTAGGCTAAACTGCTCTAAGGTCAAGTTGTTCACATTTTCCTCATTGTCGGGATATCATGTTAGAGCTGGCCCTTGTTGTTGACCCTGCAGTATTAAGGCTGTCCCAGATGGAGTTTGTTTCTTGCAGCTGTTGTGAAGAGCTGTGCCATTTCTATGTCTGGGATCCAGGGTTCAAGGCTGAATGAATGGTATCTAATCACCTGAGGTCTAAGTTGATTCCACATGACATATTTTCAAGGTAGGAGATATCCCTGTATTATAAACAACTATGAGTTCCTATCTCTAGTAGATAAGAGCTCTTTTTTTTTTTGTATGTAAGATTTCCCCTTTATTTAGTGTGCCTTTGCATGGGGAAGTGGTGCTCCATTATATTGTCGGTGTATTTGGGGTGGACAGAGTGGGTAACAGCAATAGATTGCATACCCAAAAACGATAAAAAAAAAAGAAATAAAAGTATATGTGCCCACAAACGTATATGTAGGACAAACATTTAAAAAAATTAATTAGTTAAATAAATTACAAAAAAAAAATAAGATAAAATGAGTTAGCAAAGTTTTTAAAGGACCAAAGTGGTGCAACAGACTACTTTACAACTGGGGGAGAACAGGTAAAGAGGTAGTGTATTACAGGTCTTATTCCTATGTTGGAAGTACAGTTTTTCCCGTTGTCTTTTGGATTTTTCTTGTGGTGTGTGGGTTTGTAGGCATCTTCCAATCACACCCCCTGACCTTCTTCAGATTGGTAAAAATTTTGCGGCAGGGAGGTCTTGGAAGAGTTCTTGCATTGGGGATACTATTGGACCTAAGTCCGGTTTCAAGAAACAGTCCACGTTAGGGGGAGATGGTAGGGAGGGTCTCGCAGCATGAGTCCACAGGGGAGTTGGCTGTCTTTTCTTGCAGGAGACGAGGTGCGGGTTTGGCTGGGTGTCCCCTCGCCTGGGAGCTGGGTACTGGTTCATTGGGTGGGAGGTCGATCTTGATGCCTAAAAGATTAAGGGCTGAGGGTGGAGAGTTTTAATATGGTGGGAGACCTGGATGGGATTGAGGGGTGAAGGGATAGTTGGATTTCCGGGGGGGAGAAAGGGGAAGGTATATGGGAGGGGTATGAAGGAAGAGAAAAGAGAAAATATCGAAGAAAGAAAGGGAGAAGAGAAAGGGAAAAAAGTAAAGAGAAGAATAGAAGAGCAAAAAAGAAGAAAAAAAAGTAGTGAGAAGAACGAAGAGAATTGCAAGGGAATGCTGGTTTGGTTGAATGTGTTCGATGACTAGAACCTGTAGTTTAGGTCTGTACGTCGCAGGTACTGCTTTGGTGGACTGACTGGTCACGTGCTTCAATTCCTAAATGAAGGTTTAACCTAGAGATAAAGTGTATGTTAAAGAGTTTTCGCGTGGCCATCTCGTAGTGCAGGCAAGGTATGGTATCTCGTGTGGTATCCCGAGTTGCCATCTTAGTTTGTCCGCCCTTTGTATCTAAGGGCGCCTGTGAACAGAAAAGCTGAGAGGTTATTTAAAATATATTAAGGTAAAGGGATTAAAACGTAGTGTTATGGTATGTTGCCCTTGCAGTCCGTGAATTCCCGTGGTGTTCTATACTTGTGTTCCTGTTAACGATCCCTAAGGGATTATTGTGGGCCTTTGTTGTAGGAGTCTGATTACATACCTGTTCTCTCTATGTTGCTGTTTCTGTTTTCTTTGTGGTATAATGTGCTGTCAAGAGTTTGCGTTGTTCGTTTTTCATGTATTTTGGACACTGCTTCCACGTATATGTTGACTATTACAGCGTTCGGAGTTTCTACCCTGTTGAACCCTGTTATATGATTGTTAGGTATTAGTTGTGTGTAAAATGTATGTTCTAGGTATTTCAGAATAGTGCTACCATTCTGTGTTTATCTTTTGTCTTCTGACTTACTTCGTTTAACATAACATGATCTAGGTCCATCCACGTTGCTGCAAAGTCTGTGATTGTATCATTTCTAACTGCCATGTAGTATTTTATTGTGTATATGTACCACATCTTAATGATCCATTCATCCGTTGTTGGACATCTAGGTTGGTTCCAAAATTTGGCTATTATACTGAGTGCTGCGATAAATAGTGGGGTGCATACGTATTTTGGAATGAATGTCCTTCCATCTTGTGGGTATATGCCTAGGAGAGCAATTGCTGGGTCAAATGGCAGCTCAATTCTGAGTTCTTTGAGCACTCTCCAGACTTTCCTCCATAGGTGTTGGACTAGGGGGCATTCCCACCAGCAGTGGATGAGAGTTCCTTTCATACCGCATCCCCGCCAGCAAAGGTTGTTTCCATTATTTTTGATGTGAGCCATCCTCACTGGTGTAAGGTGGTATCTCATTGTTGTCTTGATTTGGATCTCCCTGATGATGAGTGAAGGTGAGCATGTTTTCATGTGTTTGTTGGCCATCCTTCTGTCTTCCTCAGAGAAATGTCTATTCATTTCTTCTCCCCATTTTTTATAGCTTTGTTTGGTTTTGGGGGGCTCAGCTTTCTGAGTGCTTTGTATGTTCTAGATATCAGCCCTTTATCTGATATGTCGAGTGAAAAGATTTTTTCCCATTCTGTTAGCTGTCTTCTTGCATTAAGTAGGGTTTCTTTTGCCATGCAGAAGCTTTTTAGTTTGATGTAGTCCCATTTGTTTATGTTTGATGCTAACGTTCTTGCCATTGGTGCTCCATTCTCAAAGACCTTTTTGATATATAGGTCTTCTAGTGTTCTGCCTATTTTATTCTCGATAAACTTTATGGATTCGGGTCTGATTTCAAGGTCTTTGATCCATTTTGAGTTGATTTTTGTATATGGAGTAAGGTATGGGTTGATTTTCACTTTCGTACATGTGGTTTTCCAGTTGTACCAACACCATTTGTTGAATAGGCTTTCTTTGTTCCATTTCAGATTCTTGCCTCTTTTATCAAATATTAGTTGGCTATATACCTGGGGGTTTATGTCTGGGAATTCTGTTCTGACCCACTGGTCTGAGGTCCTGTCTCTGTTCCAGTACCATGCTGTTTTGATTACTAAGGCTTTATAGTATAGTTTCAAGTTAGGTAAGGAGATGCCTCCCAGCTTCTTGTTTTTCAGTATTTGTTTGGCTATCCTGGGTCTTTTGTGGTTCCAGATGAATTTTGTGAATGATTGTTCTAATTCTTTAAAGAATTGTGTCTGGATTTGGATAGGGATTGCATTAAATCTATATAGGAGTTTGGGTAGGATAGTCATTTTGATTATGTTAATTCTACCTATCCATGAGCATGGGATGTTCTTCCATTTCTTTAGATCGTCTTCAATTTCTTTCTGAAGTGTTTTGAAGTTTCCCTGGTATAGGTCTCTCACTTCTCTTGTAAGGTTGATTCCTAGATACTTGATATTTTTTGAAACTATCTTAAATAGAATTGTATTTTTAATCTCTCTCTCCTCAACTTCATTGTTTGTATATAGAAACGCTACTGTTTTTTGTGTATTGACTTTGTAACCAGCCACTTTGCTGTATTGGTTAATTGTTTCTAGGAGTTTTACTGTGGACTCTTTAGGGTTCTCGATGTATATCATCATATCGTCGGCAAATAGAGATAGCTTGTGTTCCTCTTTCCCTATTTGAATTCCTTTGATTCCCTTCTCTTGTCGAATTGCTATTGCTAGAACTTCTAAGGTTATATTGAATAAGAGTGGGGAGAGTGGACAGCCTTGCCTAGTTCCTGATCTTAGTGGGAATGCTTCTAGTTTCTCACCATTGAGTATAATGTTGGCTGTGGGCTTATCATATATAGCTGTAACTATCTTGAGGAAGGTTCCTTCTAACCCTATTTTGCTGAGTGTCTTTAACATGAAAGGATGTTGGATTTTGTCGAACGCCTTCTCTGCATCGATTGATATGATCATGTGGTTTTTGTCTTTCATGTTGTTTATGTGGTGTATAATGTTGATTGATTTGCGTATGTTGAACCAACCTTGCATTCCTGGAATGAATCCCACTTGATCGTGATGTATGATCTTTTTGATGAAGTGCTGGATTCGGTTTGCTAAGATTTTGTTAAGTATCTTTGCATCTATGTTCATTAGTGAGATTGGTCTGTAGTTTTCTTTTTTGGTAGTGTCTTTGCCTTCTTTGGGAATGAGTGTGATATTAGCCTCATAAAAGGAGTTGGGGAGGTTTCCTGTTTTTTCTATGGTTTGGAAGAGCCTATGGAAAAGTGGTAGTAAGTCTTCTTGAAATGTTTGATAGAATTCACCTGTAAATCCATCTGGGCCTGGGCTTTTGTTCTTAGGGAGTTTTTTAATTACATCTTCAATTTCCTCTGAGGTGATTGGTCTGTTTAGGATTTCTAGATCTTCCTTTTCCAGTCTTGGAAGAGGGTGTTTGTCCAAGAATCTGTCGATTTCTACTGGGTTCTCTAGCCTAGTTGAGTATAGTTGTTCATAATATGATCTCATGATATGTTGTATTTCTTGGGGTTCCGTTGTAATCTCGCCCCTTTCATTTGTGATCCTACTGATTAGGGTGTTTTCCCTCTTTTTTTTTGGTGAGTTTTGCCAATGGTTTGTCTATCTTGTTTATTTTTTCGAAAAACCAACTCCTGGTCTCATTGATTTTTTGTATTGTTTTCTTAGTTTCGATGTTGTTTATTTCTGCTCTGGTTTTTATTATTTCTTGCCTTCTGGTTGTGGTTGGATTTCTCTGTTGCTGTTGTTCCAATTCTTTGAGGTGATCTTTTAAACTGTTGGTTTTGTTATTTTCCTGTTTCTTGACATAGGCCTGTATTGCAATGAGTTTCCCCCTAATTATTGCTTTTGCTGTGTCCCATAAGTTTTGACATGTTGTCTCTTCATTGTCATTTGTCTCAAGGAATCTTTTTATTTCTTCCTTGAGTTGTTCTTTGATCCAGCTGTTGTTGAGCAGCATGTTGTTTAATCTCCAGGTATTAGTTTTTCTCCATTGCTTCTTCTTGATTTCAATTTTGACCTCTGTGGCATAGTGATCTGAGAGGGTACTTCTAATGATCCTTACCTTTGTGGTCTTATATAGGTTGGCTTTGTATCCTAAGACATGGTCTATTCTGGAGAAGGTTCCATGTGGGCTTGAGAAGAATGTGTATTCTGCTTTCTGGGGATGGAGGGCTCTATATAAGTCTATTAGCCCTAAATCTTCTAGTTTTTCATTCAGAGCTCTTATTTCTTTGCTATTTTTCTGTTTGGTGGATCTGTCCAGTGGTGATAGTGGAGTATTGAGGTCCCCTACTATTATCACATTTCCCTTCATGTGTTTCTCCAGTTTTGCCAGTAGTTGCCTCACATATTTTGCTGACTCTACATTAGGTGCATAGATATTGACCAGGGTTAGTGTTTCTTGATCTAATGTTCCCCTGATCAGTAAGTAGTGACCCTCTTTGTCTCTGATCACTTTCTTGAGGTTGAATGCAATTTGGTCTGATATAAGAATGGCTGTCCCTGCTCTTTTTTGTTCTCCATTGGCCTGAATAATTACTTTCCATCCTTTTATTCTAAGCCTGTGCTTATCCTGTAACTGTAGGTGAGTTTCTTGTATACAGCAGAAGTCCGGTTTATTTTTCCTAACCCAGTTCTCTACTATGTGTCTTTTAATTGGAGAGTTTAGTCCGTTCACATTTAGGGAAATTATTGATAGAGAGGACTGTTGTGCAGTTGTATTGTGTGGCATGGTTGTTGTTACAATCGGGGGTTTGGATTGTGTAATTCGTCTCTGAGTAGGTCGCTTAGGATCGGCTTAGTTTGCACAAATATTTCAAGTTCGTTCATATTTGAGAATGTTTTTAGTCTGCCCTCCCATATGAATGATAGTTTTGCTGGGTATTGGACCCTAGGTTGGAAATTTCTTTCATTCAATCGTTTAAATATGTCATTCCACTGTCTTCTTGCTTGAATTATTTCAAATGGGAGATCTGGTTTGATTCTTATGTCCTTTCCTTTGTACTTGAGGTTTTTTTTCTCCCTTATTGCTTTCAGGAGTTCCTCTTTCTCTTTGTTTTTTGCCATTTGGATTATTATGTGTCTTGGTGTTGGTTTATTAGGGACTCTCTTGACTTCCTGGATTTGTCCTGAAGTGCCTTTCCAGAGGGTGGGGAAGTTCTCAGTTATTATCTCCCTAACTACCTGTTCTTCCCCCTTCCCTATTTCTTCCCCTTCTGGTATACCCACAATTCTTAGATTGTTTCTTTTGTCCTTGTTCATTAGATATTGGGTTTTTCCTTCCAGTGCTTTGCCTTTTATTTCTTTGTTGGTTTCTTGATCATTTTTTGATTGTAGTTTTCCTTCGAGTTCTTCGATGTGCTTCTCCAACTCTGTGTTTCTGCTCATAAGGCTTGTTACTTTGTCTTTTAGGTCCTTCACTTCTTTTTGAATGGAATCTCTCATGTTCTTTGACATTTCTTCTTTAATTTGGCTGATTCGTTCATCCATGGCTTTCTTATACTCGGTTGTTAGGGTTTCTTTCAATTCTTGCATTTCCTTCCTCATGACCGTTTTTAGGTCTTCTTCCCATGGATCTGTGCGTTTTGGTGGACTTGGAAACTTGATAGTATTTGTCATGTTGTCTCCAGTTATTAGGGATTTCCTTGATTTACGCATAATTCTTTGTATTTAATGGTGTGTTTTGGAGTGCTGTGGTTTCTAATTTCGGCCTGCTTTGGTTTCCTTCCTGAAGGTGTTTCTAGAGGGTGCTGTTGGGTGAGCTTGTTGAACCTAGCTCTTTCTCCTCCCCTTTGCTACCTAGAGTTCAGTCTTCCTGTAATAGTTATTGTTGCCTTTTCTATTCCTTATTTCTGTCAGCGGTGCAGTTCCTCTCCTGGCCACAATGGTTGCTGGTGCTGTTGAGCCTAGTTCTCAATCCCCCCTCCTTTCCCTGGGAGTCAGTGGAGCTCCGCCCCCTCCAAGCCTCTTGAAGGGGTTCCCTCAAACCGGCCCTTATGGCTCTGCCCTCACCCTTGGGGAGTCCCTGGTCCGCTCCATGGCCCAAGGGGGTGGACTGCTCTAGGTCACCTGAGGGTCCAGATGGCTGGCCCTATCTCCCTGGTCTATTCGGGTCACTCAACTTACCTTTCCAGGCGTCCACCTGGGGGGAGGGTCTCACCCGAGTCTCTCTTGGTGGTGCGCAGGGATCCTGTTGCCGAAAAGAGAGAGACTCCCTCGAGTCTCTCTTAATGGTGCTGGGGTGCTGTTGCCGGGCAAAGAGAGAGACTCATCCGAGTCTCTCTTAACGGCGCTGGGGTCCTGTCGCCGTGCAAAGAGAGAGACTCACTCGAGTCTCTCGCTGGGGTCCTGCTGCCGGGCAAAGAGGGAGACTCACTCGAGTCTCTCGCTGGGGTCCTGTAGCCGGGCAAAGAGGGAGACTCACTCGAGTCTCTCACTGGGGTCCTGCTGCCGGGTAAAGAGGGAGACTGACCCGAGTCTCTTGCTGGGGTCCTGCTGCCGGGCAAAGAGGAAGACTGACCCGTGTCTCTTGCTGGGGTCCTGCTGCCGGGCAAAGAGGGAGACTCACCCGAGTCTCTCGCTGGGGTCCTGTAGCCGGGCAAAGAGGGAGACTCACTCGAGTCTCTCGCTGGGGTCCTGCTGCCGGGCAAAGAGGGAGACTGACCCGAGTCTCTCGCTGGGGCCCTGCTGCCGGGCAAAGAGGGAGACTCACTCGAGTCTCTCACTGGGGTCCTGCTGCCGGGTAAAGAGGGAGACTGACCCGAGTCTCTTGCTGGGGTCCTGCTGCCGGGCAAAGAGGGAGACTCACTCGAGTCTCTCCTGGGGTCCTGCTGCCAGGCAAAGAGGGAGACTCACTCGAGTCTCTCACTGGGGTCCTGCTGCCGGGCAAAGAGGGAGACTGACCCGAGTCTCTCGCTGGGGTCCTGCTGCCGGGCAAAGAGGGAGACTCACTCGAGTCTCTCACTGGGGTCCTGCTGCCGGGTAAAGAGGGAGACTCACTCGAGTCTCTCGCTGGGGTCCTGCTGCCGGGCAAAGAGGGAGACTCACTCGAGTCTCTCGCTGGGGTCCTGCTGCCGGGCAAAGAGGGAGACTGACCCGAGTCTCTTGCTGGGGTCCTGCTGCCTGGCAAAGAGGAAGACTGACCCGAGTCTCTTGCTGGGGTCCTGTTGCCGGGCAAAGAGGAAGACTGACCCGAGTCTCTTGCTGGGGTCCTGCTGCCGGGCAAAGAGGGAGACTCACTCGAGTCTCTCGCTGGGGTCCTGTAGCCGGGCAAAGAGGGAGACTGACCTGAGTCTCTCTTTGGGGTCCTGCTGCCGGGCAAAGAGGGAGACTCACTCGAGTCTCTCACTGGGGTCCTGCTGCCGGGCAAAGAGGGAGACTCACTCGAGTCTCTCACTGGGGTCCTGCTGCCGGGCAAAGAGGGAGACTCACTCGAGTCTCTCACTGGGGTCCTGCTGCCGGGCAAAGAGGGAGACTGACTCGAGTCTCTCGCTGGGGTCCTGCTGCCGGGCAAAGAGGGAGACTGACCCGAGTCTCTCCTGGGGTCCTGCTGCCGGGCAAAGAGGGAGACTCACTCGAGTCTCTCCTGGGGTCCTGCTGCCAGGCAAAGAGGGAGACTGACTCGAGTCTCTCGCTGGGGTCCTGCTGCCGGGCAAAGAGGGAGACTCACTCGAGTCTCTCACTGGGGTCCTGCTGCCGGGCAAAGAGGGAGACTCACTCGAGTCTCTCACTGGGGTCCTGCTGCCGGGCAAAGAGGGAGACTGACTCGAGTCTCTCGCTGGGGTCCTGCTGCCGGGCAAAGAGGGAGACTGACCCGAGTCTCTCCTGGGGTCCTGCTGCCGGGCAAAGAGGGAGACTCACTCGAGTCTCTCCTGGGGTCCTGCTGCCAGGCAAAGAGGGAGACTGACTCGAGTCTCTCACTGGGGTCCTGCTGCCGGGCAAAGAGGGAGACTGACCCGAGTCTCTCCTGGGGTCCTGCTGCCGGGCAAAGAGGGAGACTGACCCGAGTCTCTCGCTGGGGTCCTGCTGCCGGGCAAAGAGGGAGACTGACCCGAGTCTCTCCTGGGGTCCTGCTGCCGGGCAAAGAGGGAGACTCACTCGAGTCTCTCCTGGGGTCCTGCTGCCAGGCAAAGAGGGAGACTGACCCGAGTCTCTCGCTGGGGTCCTGTAGCCGGGCAAAGAGGGAGACTGACCCGAGTCTCTCCTGGGGTCCTGCTGCCGGGCAAAGAGGGAGACTCACTCGAGTCTCTCCTGGGGTCCTGCTGCCGGGCAAAGAGGGAGACTCACTCGAGTCTCTCCTGGGGTCCTGCTGCCAGGCAAAGAGGGAGACTGACTCGAGTCTCTCGCTGGGGTCCTGCTGCCGGGCAAAGAGGGAGACTCACTCGAGTCTCTCACTGGGGTCCTGCTGCCGGGCAAAGAGGGAGACTCACTCGAGTCTCTCACTGGGGTCCTGCTGCCGGGCAAAGAGGGAGACTGACTCGAGTCTCTCGCTGGGGTCCTGCTGCCGGGCAAAGAGGGAGACTGACCCGAGTCTCTCCTGGGGTCCTGCTGCCGGGCAAAGAGGGAGACTCACTCGAGTCTCTCCTGGGGTCCTGCTGCCAGGCAAAGAGGGAGACTGACTCGAGTCTCTCACTGGGGTCCTGCTGCCGGGCAAAGAGGGAGACTGACCCGAGTCTCTCCTGGGGTCCTGCTGCCGGGCAAAGAGGGAGACTGACCCGAGTCTCTCGCTGGGGTCCTGCTGCCGGGCAAAGAGGGAGACTGACCCGAGTCTCTCCTGGGGTCCTGCTGCCGGGCAAAGAGGGAGACTCACTCGAGTCTCTCCTGGGGTCCTGCTGCCAGGCAAAGAGGGAGACTCACCCGAGTCTCTTGCTGGGGTCCTGCTGCCGGGCAAAGAGGGAGACTGACCCGAGTCTCTCGCTGGGGTCCTGCTTCCAGGCAAAGAGGGAGACTGACCTGAGTCTCTCGCTGGGGTCCTGCTGCCGGGCAAAGAGGGAGACTCACTCGAGTCTCTCACTGGGGTCCTGCTGCCGGGCAAAGAGGGAGACTCACTCGAGTCTCTCACTGGGGTCCTGCTGCCGGGCAAAGAGGGAGACTGACCCGAGTCTCTCGCTGGGGTCCTGCTGCCGGGCAAAGAGGGAGACTCACTCGAGTCTCTCACTGGGGTCCTGCTGCCGGGCAAAGAGGGAGACTGCTGCCGGGCAAAGAGGGAGACTGACTCGAGTCTCTCGCTGGGGTCCTGCTGCCGGGCAAAGAGCCCTATCTGTGTTTTTCATCATTGTGACAAGGATGTCTCTTGGGATGCTTCTCTTTTGATCTCTTTTAGCTTGTACTTTTAGAACATCCAGGATGTGGGTACATGCTCTCTGCCATAACTTCTCACTAATCATATTTTCAGTATGACCTCTTTGACAGTTGATTCTTCACTGGTGTTTTCTTTTCACTGGTTTTTTTCCTTTGGAAATCCAATGATTCTTATTCTGTTTCTATTGAGTTTATACTAGAGTTCTGTGTAAAATCACCCCACGCATCATATCTCCAAGCCCAGGTGAATGAGTTTGAATCAGAGTTGAGGAAGAAATTATTCAGGCTGAAAGTGAAAAAGTGTAGTCTGTCAGTCTTCTACCTGGTATGGAGCTGTCTGCCAGAACTGCCATTTTTATTGAGTTCAGAGAACACTCCTGGGTGGAGCAGTAAACCCACCAAGGTTTACAAGTAAGACAATCTTTGTTTTGGGTGAAGCCAAGTTGTAAACAAAGAAACCAGAGATAAGCTTTATTCAGGTATAATATGATGTAACCCAACAACTACCCCTTTTTGTTCAAACAATTGGGGGTGCATAAGCTATGTTCTGTTATTTTCTGCTAGAGGCAAAAAACCCTATATCAGAATTTACAAAAGTGGTTATTTTGCATAGGCACATATGGCTGTAATAGCATCACATTTGAGGGGAGGATTTGGGTCACATCCAGCAGCACACAGAGGTTACTCCTGGCTCTACACCCAGAAATCGCTCCTGGCAGGCTCGGGGGACCATGTGGGATGCTGGGATATGAACCATCATCCTTCTGCATGCAAGGCAAAGTTCCCACCTATCTATCTCTCCAGCCCCAATATCACATTTTAAACTGTATGCTTTATTCTCAAAACAATCAGCTTTTTATATCTTTTCACATCTCACAACACTTTTCATAGACTTCTCTGAGCATAAACATTAGAACTTTTCTGCAGATACACTTAATTAGAAAATTCTTAAACATTCTTACACTGAGCACTGCAATACAAGTCTAGAATATCTGAGTTTCTTTTCATAAGCTTCATTAAACAAAAATCACAAGAACATTTGCACAGATACATACAGTTTGAAAATAAGTTTGCTAAAACATTCTTATAATGAGCACTGTTATTAATAGTCTATAGTATCCTAGCTCCCTTTCCAACTACTTCTGTGGACAAAGAGATCAGAACATTTTTGCAAACATAATTTGAGAATAAGTTGCTACATAAGATACACAATAAAACATCATAGCAATTGAGAAACATTCACTAGGATAGCTTAGAACTTTCAAAACTCTAAATGTGTTTCCCCAGAATTATGCAAATATTAAAGCACTAAAGTTAGACATAAAATTTTCTGTTTGCAATGGGACTTAGGAAAAAAAGATTACCATAGAGATAAAACACAATTTAACCAGCAAAGCAATGTCTGATGCAAATAGTCAAGAGATTTAACCTGAACCAAAGTTAAGATGCTGGAAGTTATAAAAACAATGTCTCCTTTATTGGACTTCAGCTGGTCTTGGATCCTACATCTTCTCAATATTCACCTATGTGTTAGGTTTCCATGGTCACCTGGGCTGGAATCTGGGTTGTGGGGAATCCACTCCTCTGCTTTCTACCAGTCCCTTTCCAAGGAAATTTCTTTCCAGCTTTTTTCCTCAGTGACCTCTATTTGCAGTTTGGGAGGCCTTGGTCATCGAAAAAGGCACCTTTGGTAGGAGAAAGGTTAGGTACCTAGGCCTCTGAGAGGGGGTTGCTTTAAATTTTCAGCTCCCCCTTTCATTTATAATGTACGTCCTGCCTGAAGAGTTACCAAGTTACCACAGTTACCAAGTTGTTTGTGACTGAGTTTTAGTAATATAGAAGCATCCTTTCACCAGTGCATATTTCATTCAAATAATTTCCCCATATTCTCTCCCACCCTACTCCTGCCCTCTCCATTGAATGTCTCTGGAGAAGACATTTTTCTTCTCCCTCTTTTGTTTTTACTCTCTCCTTATTTTTTCCTTTGAGATTCTGTGATTTGCAATATTGCTACTGAAGGGGTATCTTCCGTGTCACTTTCTGTCCTTTCAGAACCCAGCGCTTAACCAGCGTGATCATTTTCTTCTATCATTGTCGAAGTGGCTTCTTCTATGCCTTGACTTCACTCCCTGCTCTTTTAATAAAGCTTCCTTTCATGAACTCCTGGGCCCTGCCTTTATTGTCTCTGAATATTATGACAAGATATACTTAGATATATTCCACAAATGAATATGATCATTTTATATCAAACCCACTCTATGACTCACTTGTTCTGCAAAAAAATTTTGGTCAGCAATCCATGCTGAGGGAAGACATCTCAGTGGGCCTTCTGACAGAATTAATTAGATTGTGGTGGTGATAATGCTCCCCCAAAAGAATGTAAATTCTTTACCTTATGTGGAATTGTTTTGGGAATAAGATTGAATTTCTTGAGTTGAGATCCCTAAATGTATTCCAGTGAACTTTGTTGTTATAATAGCATATTTTAGAACATAGATCTATACCAAACTGCAAACAGCAAATTCAGAAAGACCTAAATCATTGTATGAGAAAATTTAGCCCCTCCTAAAGTTTTTATTAATGGGCCAATTAAACATAAATTAAATACATAAAAAACCTGAATTGATGAAGAGAAATGTGGAAAAAATATACTTGACTGCAAACTGATTCAGATTATTACTAGGTCTGACAAGTGTCATTAGTTAGGTGTCATTAAAAGAAATAAAGATATCAAGAACAAATGAGTATTTATTTAGAGAATTCTATTCCTGAAAGATCATGCTTCCCTAGAAATACTCAGATTTAGATTTATTTTAAGTTTTAAGGTTACAGAGATTTGTTGCAGGACCAAAGTGATGGCACAGTGGCAGCGTGTTTGTCTTGTATGCGACTGACACAGCACATACCCAGGTTCAATCCCTGGCATCCCATATGGTCCCTTGAGACTGCCAGGAGCAAATTTTGAGCTCAGAGCCAGGAAAGTCCCCTGAGATCTGCCGGATGTGGCCCCAAAACAACAAAACAAAGCTATTTAAAATTGAATTTACAGCTCAAAAGTTAACTGTCAGAGGGCAGAAGAGATAGCATGGAGATAAAGGTGTTTGCCTTGCATGCAGAAGGATGGTGATTCAAATCCCGGCATTCCATATGGTCCCCCAAGCCTCCCAGGAGCAATTTCTGAGTGTAGAGCCAGAAGTAACCCCTGTGCGCTGCCGGGTGTGACCCAAAAACCAAAAAAAAAAAAAAGTTAACTGTCCACAATATTTTTCTTAAATAAAAAAGAGGTAATACATTTTGCTTATTTCTTTATATTATTTTCAGTTGTTGATGTGAAAATTAATATCTTAGCTTTTAAGAGTGTAAACTTTTATGTATTTTAGAAGTATGATGTTATCATACTCTATACCCATCACAAATTTGCCATCAACCCTCCACCATAATAGTTAGGACCTTTCACTTCCCCTCATGTCGGTGGCTTTTTCACATTGTAAATACCTTTTCCTTTGTTTTCTTTCTTTATATACCACATCTAAGTGACATCATTCATTATTAGTCTTTTTTTTCTGGCTTATTTCATTTAGTTTAGAATCATCTAGTTTCAGCCATGTTGTAGCATTAAACAAAACTTCAAATTTTCTGTTTTTTTTTCCTTACTTTTTTTTTTTTTTCACCACACTCAGCAATGTTCAGGGTTTACTTCTGGCTCTAGCTCAGGGATCACTCCTGATGATGCATAGAGGCCCATATGTGTTGCAGAGGGTCCCACCAGGGCTTTGCTTTATGCAAATACTAATACTATCTTTCCAAGATCACCTTTCTCTTATAGATGAGTTGTGTTCCACTTTATATAAATATCCACGAAATTATTTTATTCATTTATATATTCTTGAACTCTTGACTTTAACTTTTGGCTATTATAAACAATACTGTGATTAGTAACTATGCACATATTTTTTTATAAATTAATTTTTATGTTTGTGGGATAGATACATAGGTGTAGTATTTATGGGTCATATGATAGTTATGATGTTATATACTGTAAAATATAGGTTTTAATATTTAATATTATTTTTACAGTTGAATGAATTCAAGATCATTTTTTAATTTTTTTTTTTTTTTGGTTTTTGGGTCACACCCCGCAGCGCACAGGGTTCACTCCTGGCTCCATGCTCAGAAATTGCTCTTGGCAGGCTCAGGGGACCATATGGGGTGCCGGGATTTGAACCACCGTCCTTCTGCATGAAAGGCAAATGCCTTACCTTCATGCTATCTCTCCGGCCCCAAATTCAAGATCTTACATTATGCTTCATCCATATCTCATCAGCATTGTTTATTAATTATTAAGTAAAATTGGGTATTAAAGTCGCATGCACTGAAAGAAATGCCAATTTCAGGGGAATCTTTCTGGGCTAGACTTGGATAGGAAACACGAACTAATAAAATACTATTAAATAAAGATTTTTCTTTTTTTTTCTTTTTTCTTTTTTTGGTTTTTGGGCCACACCTGGCGGTGCTCAGGGGTTACTCCTGGCTGTCTGCTCAGAAATAGCTCCTGGCAGGCACGGGGGACCATATGGGATACCGGGATTCGAACCAACCACCTTTGGTCCTAGATTGGCTGCTTGCAAGGCAAACACCACTGTGCTATCTCTCCGGGCCCAAATAAAGATTTTTCTAAGAGTGTTAAGTAACATGGATATAGGCTAACTTTTGGACTAGTATTATTCAGTCCACCAAACTCTTGGTGAGTTGACAACCCAAACTGGTAATAGGAAATAGAATGTTAGGACTGAGGCAAGAGTCTAGTTGTTAAATGTACAAATACAGAATTTTTTGTTGTTTTGGGGCCACACTTGGTGATGATCAAGGGTAACTTGTGGCTTTGCATCCAAGAATTACACCTGGCAGTTCTTGGGTAACAATATGTGACACCAGGGATGGAACCTGTGTCAGCTAGTGGAAAACAAGCACCCTACCTGCTGTATTATTGCTTTGGCCACTATAAGATAAATAAATACAGCATTGCCAGCAGTAAACATGTTTAAAGTAACTGCATAGTCAATTTTTACATATATAAAGAAACATTTTGACATTAACTGATAAACTATCAAATAGTTTCTCCTTATGACTGAGTCACTTCACTGAAGTGACAATACTTTGGTAGCAAAGAATTGTCATTATACAAATATATATATGAATGAATGAACTATTATTGATAGCTACATTTTCTGAAATACAGTTCTCTGAGAAACAACTTTTGTATTTATCTTTTGTGCCAATTTCTTACAAGATAATTTTAATAAAGTAATATTGTTTAAATGTAATGTGATATGATCTTAAGGAAGATGCAACATACTTCATAAAATTAGTGAAAGTAGTGTTGTAGAATTGGAGAAGAAAATGCAGTCAGGGGGTTGACCTGGTGGATTCTAGCAGTAACCTGACAATTAACTTCTAGAAATTTAAAGTAATCTTATAACATCAAAAGAAAATGAGGAAGGGGAAAATTTATTTTTACTTCATGTGAATCTTCCTTGTTCAATAAGTTACTCACTAAAATTTATGGCAATGTTCAAAATACTAGTATTTTGGTAACCAATACATTCTGGAACCTACAGCAGTCCTTACATATATTAGGGTTTCATTAAATGCTACATTAAATGGATAATTCAAACATAATTCTTGCATTATGTCAGACTAGCTTCATTAATTTCTTCTCAAAATTCACAATTTTGGATTTTGCTAGAAAAAAATAGTCTGATTTTTTTTGATAAAACCAATTCACAGTTCAATAATTATATTTTCTTTCAGGTCTGTGTATATTGGTATTCCTATCGTGAAGCACATTCTCATCTTTTAGGAAAGGAGATAAAAAAAGTTAACATAACTCATTCGCTGACAGAAAAGTAACTTCAAATTTTACAGGAGATAGATTAGAATATTTTTGTAGGACTTTATTACAAATTTATGAATAATCTGTATGGGAGTAAATAAAGCTATGTTCAATCACTCAACTCATGCAAATTTTAGCTTGAGAGTATAATTCTCACTTTTATTAGAAACATTCACTTCCTAACTACCTCTCTCTAAAATATAAAATTATATACAAAATTCAGTATTATCAACTTCAACATTCAAAGTTGTAAGTGATATCATAGGTTAAAACCTCATATGCTTTGAAATCTTTTGAACTGAGTGATGATCTTTAAGCTATTAAAATTGTCTGCTTAAAATGATTAGTAGACGGGCCTGGAGAGATAGCACAGCGGCATTTGCCTTGCAAGCAGCCGATCCAGGACCTAAGGTGGTTGGTTCAAATCCCGGTGTCCCATATGGTCCCCCGTGCCTGCCAGGAGCTATTTCTGAGCAGACAGCCAGGAGTAACCCCTGAGCACCGCCGGGTGTGGCCCAAAAACCAAAAACCAAAAAAAAAAAAAAAAAATTAGTAGACAGTTTCTTTATATTTGCAATATCTATTCATTTTGTTTTAAGTTGATTACTGTTACTCTGTGAGGTTGTAAGCTTACTAAATTAGTTATTCAATGTTTACATTTAATATTTGCATTTAACAATATTTAGCTCCTTTTTTTATTTTTATATATATTTTATCCCGCAAAAATTTCTGCTTGTATGATAGTTTTACATTATACCTTAAAATTTATATTCTCCTTCTAGTTTCATTAGGAGGTTTTTAAATATAGATTATTAAGATACAAAAAAATTATTAAGCCATAGTAGATGTCCTTTGTTTAAAACTTATTTGAGTTGTGTTTTTCATTAGAATTTTTCGCAACACATTTATTACTTCTTTATTTCTCAGACTATAAATAAAAGGATTTAGTAATGGAACTACTATTGTAAATAAAATAGCAGCTGGTATATCTTTGTCCCCTTCCTCAAGCAAATTTGGTCTAATATACATGAAGAAAATAGATCCATAGAATAAGGAAACTGACAAAAAGTGGGATGCACAGGTAGAAAAGGCTTTGATCCTTCCCTCCTTAGATTTCATTTTAGAAATAGTAAAAAGAATGTATAGATATGAAACAACAACACTACCTATGGTAAAAACTTGAATTGAACCTGAAACTACAAAGAGTACCAATTCATTGACATATGGTTCAACACAGGAGAGTCTATATAGAGGAAGAATATCACAAAAAAAGTGGTTGATGTGATTAGATCCACAGAAAGTTAACTTAAGTAAAAGCCCTACATGAATTATGGACTGCATGTTTCCAGCTATATAAGCCCCTATGGTCATCTGAACACAGAGTTTCTTTGACATCATGGTGTGGTATTGCAGTGGGTTACATATGGCCACATACCGATCATAGGCCATTGCTGCAAGGAGGAAGCAGTCTGCAGTTTCAACTGTACAGAGAAAATAAAATTGTGTCAAACATTCACAGAGAGAAACCTTTCTGTTCTCAGAAAACAAGTTTCCTAACATCTTTGGAGTAATGGCGCAGGAACAGCAGGAATCCACAATAGCAAGGTTGCCCAGAAAGATATACATTGGAGTGTGAAGACGATTTTCCATCAAAATCAATGCCACAAGGCTAAGATTTCCTATCATGGTGATCAGATAAACAATTAAGAATATAACAAATAGAAAGGGTTTCATCTCTGGGTGATCTGTAAATCCATCAAGGATAAACTCAGTGTTTAAGGTATTGTTTTCTTCAGCCATTCTTAATTTCTCTGTTGAGGAAAAAACAAGTGGAAATAAAATATTAATTTATAATAAGATCAATGTTTTTACTTACTGTTTCTGATCCAAGAATATTACTATTTTTATGTGTGACCTGAGAAGCAGGGAGTGGTGGTATCAATGTCTTGAAACTATTAAATGTAAACTACTTATTAATATTTTCCATCAAATTTTTAAAGAAAAACATCAAATAGAATTTATAAAAGACAATATTTAAGTTCTTGAGAGTAATATTTAGCCAGAAAAAATTCCTTAATATGAGTTGACTATATAAAGCTTCTCATAATAATTGACTACATAACACCCTCTCAACAATTAGGATTATTGGGGCCGGAGAGATAGCATGGAGGTAAGGTATTTGCCTTCCATGCAGGACAGTGGTTGGAATCTCGGCATCCCATATGGTCCCTTGTGCCTGCCAGGGGCAATTTCTGAGCATAGAGCCAGGAGTAAGCCCTGAGTGTTTCCAGGTGTGACCCAAAAAACAAACAAACAAAATTAGAATTATTGGTTCCAAACAGTGACTGTATATACTAATGAACAATGTTGCTTAAAGAGATATTTTTGAGGATTCCTATTAGTGGTAGCATTATTCATAGCAGTCAAAAGATAAAACAGCCCAAATGTCACTCAGTGAATGGATAGGAAAAATACACAGGGGCACATTATTTGGCTCTAAAAATTAGTGAAATTCTGGTATATGAAGGCATGCATTAAATGAAACCTTGTATTTTCTAAATTAATGAGACACAAAGTACAAACATTGTGCCTAACACTTAAATTAATTAAAGTAGATAAATTCATAGAAATGTAGATAGAAGTTGTTAGTGGAAGGGAGAAAATGGGGATTTATTAATTAATAGTCACAGAGTTTGATGTCAGGAAGATTGAAAATTTCTGTGTTGGATAATGAATATACTTAATACTACTGTGCTTAAGTATGATTAAGTTGTTGAATTTTTGTTATATGTAATTAACCACCATAATTATTTTTGTTTTTGGGTCACACCTGGTGACGCTCAGGGATTACTCCTGGCTATGCACTCAGAAATCGCCCCTGGCTTGGGAGACCATATGGGATGCTGGGGATCAAACCGCAGTCCATTCTACATTAGCCACATGCAAGGCAAATGCCCTACCACTTGCACCACTGCTTCTGCCCCTTAACCACCATGATTTTTACATTCTTTATTTGAATATTCTTAGCAATTTGTTATTTCCAATGCCAGTGGAATGCACATTTAAAAATAAGATGCTTTGCTAGGAATTGTAAGCAGGATTATAATGATTATAAATTACCATATAACCCAGCAATTTTAATTATGGTTATCTACCCCAGGATATAAAATATTAATTCAAAAGGACATAAACCAATTGTGTCTGGAGTGATAGTACAATGATAGGGTATTTGCCTTTGCACATGGCCAACTGGGACTGACCCAGGTTCAATCTCCAGCACCTTATTGGTCCCCTGATTTGGGAGTGATTTCTGAATACAGAGCCAAGAATAACCCCTGAGTGCTGCTGAATGTGGCCCCCCCAAACAACAACAACAACAACAACAAAAGGCATAGTAACCACAACACAAAAAACAATAGTTAAGATATGGAATCAGGGGCCGGGCGGTGGCGCTGAAGGTAAGGTGCCTGCCTTGCCTGCGCTAGCCTTGGATGGACCGCGGTTCGATCCCCGGTGTCCCATATGGTCCCCCAAGCCAGGAGCAACTTCTGAGCACATAGCCAGGAGTAACCCCTGAGCGTTACCGGGTGTGGCCCAAAAACCCAAAAAAAAAAAAAAGATATGGAATCAACTTCTCTGTCTAATGAAAGACTAGTGAATTCTGAAGCTGTGGTGTCTGTATATAATGGAATAATGTGTAGCTTCAAAGAAGGACAAAATTATGCAATTTTCTGCATCTTAAATAGAATTTAAGGGTATTGTGTTAAGTGAAATAAGGCAGAAGAAGTGCAAACACATAATAATTGAACTAATCTGTCATATATAGAATAACTGGAGAAGGGAAAGCAAGATATAAAGTGAGGAAGGAAATTATGCAATCACCCCTAGACCCAAGAATATATGAAAGAAGACAGAGAAGCAAATAAATCTAGAGGAATAAGAAGAAGGTAAATAAGGGTGGGAGTACTGGTGATGAGACTGGTGCTCAAATATTGTATGCCTAAAAATTAGTTATGAATACCTGTAAATCAGCAAGCCCTCAAAAAGAAAATAGATGTTTTGGGTAAAAACTATTTACAAGGTACTTTTAAATCTGTGATTTTTAGAAAGTGATGTGTATGGAAGCAGGGTGGAATAGAGAGAAAGGAAAGAGCAAAAGACAGTACTTAACCTTTTCCAATCACTTATAATACAACTTATGTGTATATATTTATATGTGTATATTTAAATGTGTATAAAAACTTACATATGAGCATATGTATGTTAAAATTTTTAAATGCCACCTAAAAATTAGAAAAATCCTGAAGGTTAAAGATCACTAAACCCAGTTATAGAACTATGCCAAAGGCATGTGTCAGATCAAATGACAAAGAGGGAAATGATTATTTGATCACATAGAGAGTTTTGTAAGAATAACCACTAGTTTGGAGCTGGAGTATACTACAGTGAATAAGGCTCTTGCCTTGCATTCAGCCAATCTAGGTTCAATCCTGGACATCCTCTGAGCATTTCCAGGAGTAATTCTTGAGCACAAGCTTCGAGTAACCCCTGAGTATCACCAGATGTGACCACTAAATAAAACAAAATAAGTCACTAGAAAGAAATAGAGAAAAAATTTTAAAAGTGTAATTTTTAACAAATTAAAATTTTTGACCTCACTACTAATCAGAATAATATAAGAATTTTGGGAGGTCCACACCTGGTGACTCTCAGGAGTTACTCCTGGCTATGGGCTCAGAAATCACTCCTGGCTTGAATGACCATATGAGATGGGAATTGAACAGCGGTCCATCCTAGGCTAGCACTGGCAAGGCAGACACCTTACCGCTCCGTGGCACGGCTCTGGCCCCATAATAATATAATAAATTTGAGAACACATTTATTTTTGTTATTACAATACAAAGGTTAAAAATATAGTCAGTGTTGTCTAAAATGCAGTAAAATGGTACCAAAATTGCATTCCTAAAAGAAGTATAAATTGTTACAATTATTGGACCATTATTTGGCAGTAAATTAAGGAAATTCTTTTTCTGGAGGGGGCCATACCCAGTGATGCTCAGGGTTTATTACTGGCTATGTGCTCAGAAATCGATCCTGGCTTGGGGGTCTCCAGGGATCAAACTGTGGTCCATCCTAGGTTAAGCGTGTGCAAAGCAAATGCCCTACCGCTTGTGCCACTGCTCTGGCCCTATAAATCAAGGAAATTCGTAACAGCTCATATTTTCTACCAGTAACAATCACTCTGAACCAAATAAATAATTATAAACTCAAAAAATTGCAAATAATGTTAAATTATGGTAGTTTCATTTGTATTAGGGAGGAATTCAAAACAATAAATGTTAACTATTTGATCAGCATGGTTAAGTAAAATCCATCTGATGCTTTATTGCACAACCATTAAAATAGACTTCTGCTTCAAATAATGATAAAACAAACAAAAAACCTTGGTGAAAAATAAATTATAGAGTTTATGTACAGAATAGTCCTATTTTTCCAAGGAAATCTGAAGCATAAAGAAAAAATAACAGCAGAAAATATCACAATAATACTTTTATAATAGAGCCTTAAGTAGATTTTTTCTTCATGTCTTCCTCCATTTGAAATTATATACAATAAATAGAACCTTCCCCCCTTTTATTTTCTGGATTTTGGGCCACACCTGGTGGCACTCAGGGGTTACTCCTGGTTCTGCAGTCAGAAATTGCTCCTGGCAGGGTTGGGGGACCATATGGAATGCAGAAGATTGAACCCAGATTCCTCCCAGGTCGTCTGCATGCAAGGCAAATGCCCTAGTGCTGTGCTATCGCTCTGGCACCTCCCCTTTTGTTTTTTTTAGAGATCACACCTGGCTATTTCTTGGAAGTTACTCCTTTGTGCTTGGGGGGCTTGTTGCTGGGACTCATAGGACCATGTAGTACAAAGGATCAAACTTAGATATCCTGCATAAAAAACTTGCATATCTGCCCTCTGAACTGTGTCCCTAACCTGAATATTGCTATTATTATTATTATTATTATTATTATTATTATTATTATTGGTTTTTGAGTCACCCAGCAGCACTCAAGGGTTACTCCTGGCTCTGCAGTCAGAAATCACTCCTGGCAGGCTTGGGAAACCATCTGAGATGCGGTATTCGAACTGCTGTCCTGAATTGGCTGCTTGCAAGGCAAATGCCCTACTGCTCTGTTATCTCTCCAGCCCCTGGGTATTACTTTTTAAATAAGAAAACAGATATTTTATTAAGTAAATAAAATGGCATGCTCATAGGTCTGCCAGTTTTATAACTTGTTAACTTCACTATAATTATTGGGGATCTAATTAATACTGTCACATTGGGTCTATCAAGGAGGAATCTGTTTCATCATTATATGGCCATTCATAATTATATATAATGTTATGGAACTGCTAAAAGGAAAAACTTGACACCAAAATAATTACTGTCTTATAAGAGACAAAGAATACATAGCCACAAGATATCAATATATTCCTAACAAGTATAAGTAAAACAAGTATATCAAAAATTTTTTAAGCTTAAAAATTACTATGGGAGATGAAGAGTTAGTTCGGTGGATATGGCACTTGTCTACACAGCTGCTTTAGGTTTGATCTCCAGTACCTTATTGGTACTCTGAGTCCTGCCAGGAGTGATCCCTAAGCAAAGTCCCAGGAATAAATTCTGAGGCTGCCAGATGTGACCACCATCAATGAATAAAAACAAAAACAAAACCCCGAAATTCCCAAATCTGGCTCAGTGACTCAGTGGTAAAGTGTAGGGTTTGTGTGTGTAATATCTGGTTTTGAGTCTAGAGAAAAACACAAGCACACATACACACACTTAAACACACATGAGGGGAAGAAGAAAAGAAAAAAGTTAAGACTTATAAAAATTTATTTAAAATATTATTTTATATATCTTTTAGATTTTCATCAAAGGAAAAATTAAGAGAAATTGAAATTTACTTAAAATTATATTAGAGAGTTAAAATAGTTTGAAATTATATTTCATTCTTGGGTAATTTTTTAAAAATAGTGAATACCCAATAAATAAATGTGAAACAAATTTTTATTAAAATACCTATTTCATCTGTTAAATTATATCTGATGCTGCATTTTTCAAAGGAGCTTAAAGTATAATGTTTTCTGTCACTACTATAAAAGTATTCCTTATTTTTCTTTATTTAGTATTCTCTCAAGTTTATAAATATACAAATGAAATACCATCATATCTAGTTTTTACATAGTGAACTTTAGGCTAACATAAAGAATTTAAAGATAGGGGCTGGTGAGGTGGCCCTAAGGGTAAGGTGTCTGCCTTGCAAGCGCTAACCAAGGAAGGACCACGGTTCGATCCCCTGGCATCCCATATGATCCCCCCAAGCCAGGGGCAATTTCTGAGTGCTTAGCCAGGAGTAACCCCTGAGCATCAAATGGGTGTGGCCCAAACCCCCCCCCCAAAAAAGAATTTAAAGATAAAATTTAGAGAAAGTTATAAAATTACAAATAATACAAATTAATCTTTCTGTAAATGTTTATTTCTAGCAAAAATGTTTTTACTCTTCCTTACCTGGATTATTTCATACAAGACAATAAAAGCTACTTTGTTGTCTGAGGTATTTGAAAGCAGATAAAACTCTCATCTTGATTGAAAAGGAGACTGTGTCTACCAACAGGCCATTGACAATGTTTATGCCATTGGTAGAGAACAATTCAAATATGTTAAGTAATCCTAAAGGGATTTTTATGACATTTTCATCAGAGAATAGCCTAAGAGACTAATGTCCTAAAAATTACAACACAGTAAATTGGAATATGTAAATGTTTCCTTTGAGACCTGGAGAGTAAGACAAATCCTCATTCTAAAGCAAATTTTAGGAACTTGTTTTTTTCTACAAATTCATTTAAATTTGTAGGATTCATCAGTATTATTATTCTGAATATAAAATGAAAAAGATGCTCTTAATTGACTGTTCATCAAAAGTTTCTTAGAAAAGTTGGAATTTGGTGCCTCAGAGAGAAGGAATATTGTGAACACAAATCATAAATCAGTTTTTCCCACCCTTTTTATTTTTTTTAGCAAAGTAAATTAGTTTTTAAAGAGTGTTTTTGAGAATTGGAATGGGGCATGCCTGTTGATGCTTGCGAGCTATTCCTATTTTTGTGCTTCTGAGTGAGCCTTGACAGTGGTCAGGAGACCATTGGTGGTTGCAGATCAAGCTGAAGTGGCTATATGTAGGGCAATGGTTTGTTTTCATTTTTGCTTTTTAACCCCCCTTTCTGCCTCTTGGCAGTTGTTTTACTTCCCTCTTTCTCTCTCTTTCTCTCTCTCTCTTTCTCTCTCTCATTTCATATTTTTATTTTTTTAGCACTGTAGTTTGCATCATTGCTAATGAAATGGTATGTATCATGCATATCACTATATTTCCTTTGTTTTTGTTTTGGTACTCTACTAATACCCCATTCTTATCCAGAGTGATCAGTTCCAACTTTTCTTTCCATAGTGCCCTTCTCTACCCTAACTGCACTGTTCCACTATTTGTGTAAAGCTTCCTACCATGAATAGTTCTTATGGCCATCATCTCTATTGCTTCTGGATATTTTACCATAATATATTCTTCCCCCATATATTCCACAAATGAGATTATTCTATGTTTATCTCTCTCCATGATTCATTTCACTCAGCATAATAATATCCATATCCATTCAAGAATAAACAAATTTCATGACTTCATTTTTCCTAACAGCTAATATTCCTTTGTGTAGATGCACTACAATTTCTTTAGCCACTCATCTGGTCTGGGGCACTTGGATTGTTTCCAGATTCTGAGTATTGTATATAGTGTTGTGATGAACATAGGAATGCAGAAGGTTTTTCTGCTTGGTGGAGACATTTTGAAAATCTATTTTAGGTGCTGGAGCGATAGCACAGCTTTGCACACAGCTAATGCAGAAAGGATCTGGGTTCTATCCCTGGAACCCCACATGGTCCCCTAAGATAGAAGAGATTTCTTAGTGCATAGCCAGGAATAACCCCTGAGCATCAACGGGTGTGGCCCCAAAACCAAAAAAAAAAAAAAGTCTATCTTAACTACATATAAAATTCTCTCTTTTGGAACCAGGTACATAATCCAGTCGTATAGTGCTTGCTTTTCATATGTGAAATTCAGGATTTAGTTTAGTTTAGCAATACTAAAATAAAAATACAAAAAAATTGAATTTTACAATTATTAAATAATTAATTCGGTTATATGTGCTTTTTCTTTTCTTTCTTTTTTTTTTTTTTGGCGGGGGCCACACCCAGTGATGCTCAGGGGTTCCTCCTGGCAATGGGCTCAGAAATCTCTCAGGGCGTGGGGGATCATAACGGACACCAGGGGATCGAATTGTGGTCTGTCCTGGATTAGCACTGGCAGGGCAGATATACCTTACCGCTTGCACCACCACTCTAGCCCCAATGGTCATAAGCTTTTTAATAATAAAAATACCAAAATAATGAGGAACAAAGTATTGTACATGGGTTCTGTTTTATTTTTTCTTAACGTTCTTTGGCTGAAATTTCAAAATTAAGGTGTCAGCAAGGGGATTTCTTCTGAGAATTCTCTTTATGGGTGATTGTCCTTCCACTGTAACTTTACCTTGTCCTCTTTCTATGCATCTTTGTTATCATAATTGAAAATAAAAAATTTTATTAAAAATACCAAAATAAAAGCACTTTATGAATATAATATGTATTTATAATATTAAATATTAATAACTTCTGCATATTTCAATATATTTTTCAAAGTGTGTGCCCAAAGTACTTAATAAAATTAATTTATGTCTTTATCTATGTATTTTAAGATATTGCCTAGGGCTGGAGAGATAGCATGTAGGTAAAGCATTTTGCCTTGCATGCAGAAGGACAGTGGTTCTTTTTCTTTTTTAATAATATTTTATTTAAACACCTTGATTACAAACATGCTTGTGGTTGGGTTTCTGTCATTTAAAGAACATTCCCCCCCCCCCCATCACCAGTGCAACATTCCTATCACCAATGTTTCAATTCTCCCTCCTCCCCACCCCACCCCTGCCTGTACTCTACACAGGCTATTTCCCTCATACATTCTCATTCTTAGGATAGTTCTCAATGTAGTTATTTTTCTAAGTTCATCACTCTTTGTGGTGAGCTTCATGAGGTGAGCTGGAACTTCCAGCTCTCCACTCTTTTGTCTTTAAAAATTATTGCAAAAATGTCTTTCATTTTTCTTAAAACCCATAGATGAGTGAGACCATTCTGCGTGTCTCTCTCTCTTTCTCTCTCCCTCTCTCTGACTTATTTCATCAGCATAACAGATTCCATGTACAACTATGTTTAAGGGACGGTGGTTCTAATCCCAGCATCCCCTATGGTTCCCTGAGCATGCCAGGAGCGATTTCTGAGCATAGAGCCAAGAGTAACCACTGAGCACTGAGCACTGCCGGATGTGACCCAAAAACTAAAAAAAAAAAAAAAAAGATATTGCCTCAAAATTAAGAAATATCAGCAGTGGGGCCGAAGAGATAGCATGGAGGTAGGACATTTGCCTTGATACAGAAGGATGGTGGTTCAAATCTCAGCAACCCATATGGTCCCCCGAGCCTGCCAGGATTGATTTCTGAACGAAGAGCCAGGAGTAACCCCTGAGCACTGCTAGGTGTGACCACAAAACAAAAAAACAAATAAACAAACAAAAAAAACCTCAAAACAAAGATGACACTGGAATATATCTAGAACCAGGTATGGTCGCTTAAACCATGCTGGGGGTGTGGATAACTTAACACATAGAGCCCTTCATACACCCTGAGGACTGCAGGATGTGAGAACTCTGATCATTCTCGTGAGGTAACTGTGGGTATATGGAGATGTATGAAGTTAAGTTCTTCACCTTACAAACACAGTTATATCTCTGGTCCGAAATGGCTGTCTAGTTTGGTAGCTCAGGCGCGGCCCGAGTCTTTGAGTATATATTTCCCTAAATACTGACAAAAAGAGGAAAGCTTAGTTTTGGGTAAACAGTGGTGGAACTTTGGAAGCAACATCTTGGAGCCTCATTGATCTATGGGGGTCCTGAAGAGTGTGCAGAAAGAAGCGTCCCTTTCATTGTGTATGCTTTCTCCTGGTCTGTAAGAAGAAATCTCCTCACCTCTCTCAGGGAGAAGCACCCGAGAGAGCTTCTGAGAGCTTTGCCACTGGTGCTCAGGCACGGTAGGGGTCAGCTGCTGCCTGGTCTGCTCTTGTCAGCTGAGACAAGTTCAGAGAGCAGAAGAGATACCAACACTTCTGAGAGAGTGAAGGAACTGCACCGAAAAGTTAGTAGAGAGAGACTTAAGAACACATACACTCTTGCTGCAGAGACAGAGACCAGGAGAGCTACAACTCAGAGAGCACTTAATTGCCAAGGTCACTGCTAGCAGAGACGGTTTAACAGGAGATGCTGCACTCTGAGGTAAGTCCAGAGAGCCTGCAGAAGGTGATGAAACTGCCATTAATGCTGTCATCTAAAGTTCTAGCTGTGCTTGACCCCTGGGATTCAGGACAATGTAGGCCAGAGATATCAACTTCATGGCTATTGTCTTGAGTCCACTTGATACCAGTTTAATTTCTGGAACATGGTTAAGGTCCCCTGAAAATGGCCAGGAGTGAGACCAAAGCACAGAGCTGGGAGCGAATCCTGAGCAAAAATGGGGATGATTACAGAACCCTATGCCCAAGGTCTAAAATGCTATTTCCTAAACTTAGATGAACTGGCCCTGAGACTACTCCTTGGTATACTCCAATATAACAATTTGTATACTCTAAGGTATTCGATTCTAAAATAGAGTTATTGAATCTCAGGTATCTAAAAATATTTAAAATGAAATAAATAAGAGCTGAGTGATGCTAAAGCAAACAGGTCCCTGGACCTACATTTGCCAAACTCTTCAGATCACCAACAATCAACATGTTTTTCTAAATAGCACTTGTAGTGATGAAATAGAGTATATCTAGATGCAAGCCCTGAGCACTGTTAATTTTCAATGAAAAATAAAAAGAATGTTAATGATAAAAAATGTTAACAAGGAAAAACCAGAATTTTTGGTTTCTAAAGGAAGAAAACTAAAAAACTAAAATAATATAGGGTAAATGAATTTCAAATTTCTGAACATGTGATAAAATTGAGGACTGTTTTCAACAATAGAGTAAACTAGAGAGACAGGAATGTTGTAGGCTTGTACTGCAGTATTTTTAACAATAAAAATGTAGCCAGAGATAGAATTTGCTCATAAAGCAGTAGCTTTTCTTGTCTGTGGATCTGGGTTCCACTCTGACTCCAGAAAAAAAAAAGAAAAAGAAATGTAAATATAGGAAAATTTCAGAACTGAAATTCATAAAGAATAAATATCATACTAAGGAAAGCCAACCAAAAAACAATGGGATAAATCATAATGATTTCTCACATACGTAGGACTTGAAGATGTAAACCAAATCAGCAACATGGGGCAAAGGCAACACAGGAAAAGAGCTAAGCCACACAACTGAGTGTTGGTAGGGGCTGTAAATGTAAGAGGTGCTCTGTCCTTGGGGGAGAGATGTGTATACATTCCTGATGGTGTGGTTTTTCACTTTTGTGCAGGACAAAAACATGATTAATGGTAGGGTAAATCAAAGACCCCAAACAGCATTTAAAAATTTTGAAAAGAAAGGAAAAGCTGAACTAACCACAGAACTGTCCAACCACTATATTTCATTGCTGCACTTAGCAATAGAGAATCAGGTGACAGACATAAGCACTAAAATCTTGGGCAGTGTCAGAGAATGGCCAGTCTCAAAAGGGCAGAGTATGAAGGATGAGCTGACCCTTCTGTTTCTCCTAGATCCTCAGTTCATGTTCTAACTTTTAACCTGGAAACAAGGCATCTTTCTGATAGAAATCTGCAAATTTTTCATAAGAGTGTGTTCAATCCCAGGTATTAGCACAGACTCCCAATCTTCATAATTCTCTGGTGTTTCCCTCTTAAATACTGGTCTGTTTCTAAATCCCCAGGATTTAGTGTAAAGTATAAACAGGATGGTTCTAAACACAACAATCCATACATTCAGAAACATCATTTTCAAAATTTGCAGATGATAAAATAGCCTGGAAACTGCAGGCCCTGTTTATATAGGGACAGTGACATCATTGACACTGAAATAAAAATCTGCCACAGAACAGAAATGGGACAACATAGTCATGGAAACCACAGGCTCCAATCACTCTACTACTATTACTACTTCTTAGGAGCCCTCCTATTTCCTTATTTTTTTCTAGCTTGCAGGCTCCAAGCCTTATTCTTTCAATTCTTTCAATTATTATTTCAATTAAAATAACCCATAAATATAAATATGTATAATGATGGTCTTTATTCTTTGGGCCACACCCAGTGAAGCTCAAGGGGTTACTCCTGGCTATACACTCAGGCATCTTCCTGGCTTAGGAGACCATATGGGGATCTGGAAATCAAACCCAAGTCTGTCCTGGGAATCCGCTTGCAAGGCAAAAAAACACCACTGTTCTATCACTGACTCATTCAAGCACTTTGATTACAAACTTGATTGTAGCTGGATTTCAGTCATAATGATGACAGAACACCACCCTTCAGAGTGTAATATTCCCATCACCAATGTTCCCAACCCCCCATCTCTGCATTTCACTTTTCTCACTCATTAACATTGTGTGTTATTCTTCTATTTTCTATGTGCAGATTAATTATTTTGTTTATGAATAATAGATTTATGAACTGAACTAAAACAGCAGAAGACATATTACAATATAAAATATAGATACAAATGAATTTTCCTAAAAACAGATCATAATATATCAGTGTATTAGATCAGGATATCATATTATATCATTATTAGTATATAGATAGCACATAAAAATACAATGCTTTTGTTGTCTCGAATGTCAAGATGCTACTGTTATTCAAGAAAGACATATGCTTTCAAGTTCTGGGGTCGAGGTTTTATTGTTCAACCAGGGACAATCTATATGCTGGAAGATGAGGGGACAATATTTAAATACAGGGTATTATTTACCTAATCCAGGGTTTTTGTTCCCTAGAACAGAGGTGCAGTTGGAGCGCAGCATCACGGAATATATAAGGGATGTTAAGACTAAAGGGAGGTCTCCCAGTAAATCTCCTTTGGGTAACAGGAAGCATGTGGTATGGCTGGTTCCGGGCATGTTTCCTTCACAAAGTGGACCCTCTTGACAAGAATTGCAGTGCGAATCCTATTCATTTTACCTATCTTTTGACTGTAGCAGCAGCAGCAGCAGCAGCAGAGGTAAAGGAGAACACCGATGACTCTGTTGTGAGACTTAGAATGCCTTTGCTGGAAAGGGTCCTAGTTTTCCCATGAAGCAGTATGCCACAAGGTGCCACGGCTGAAATTTTGGGAGAAGGTAAGGGCTGCTTCTGTCTGTCCCAAGCCTTGGGCAGGATTCAATCAAGGAGGCCTCTTGATTATCTGTGGGCTTTTGGGGGCTTTGGGGCATGGAGGGCTCATCCACTTTAAAGGGCTGTATGAGATCAGTTCAGTGTCATCTGGGAGACATCAGTCAGGGCCCCGAACTGATGGAGGCCAGAGCTAGGACGATGGCAGACTGGACTCCAGGGCACTGAGGGAGGTGACACTTTGTGGTGGAATCTCACCTGTCAAGACACAGAGCAAAAGGCAGCCCCTGAATTGTTGCAGGAGAATAGTCACCTGGTCAGGTGGTGGCACCTCCTGGAATATATGAGATGTTAAGAGTAAAGGAAAGTCTCCCAGTAAGTCTCCTTCAGGTAACTGGAAGTATCAGGTATGGCTGGTTCAGGCATGTCTCCTCAACAAAACTGACTCTCTTCATCTGAACAGTGTGTTTCCTATTCATTTTCTCTATCTTTTGCCTGCTGCAGCAGCAGAGGTAAAGGAGAACTTGACTCTGTTGTGGGACTTTGATGCCTTTCCAGGAAAGGGGTCATAGTTTTCCCACTAAGCAGTATACCACTAGCTGCTGGGGCTTAGATGTTGGGTGGAGACCCAGGGCCATCTATCCCTGTTTGTTCCAAGATCTGGACAGTGTTGAATCAATGGGCTTGGGGATCTCTGTGAGTTCTCTGGGGCCCTGTGAGGGATTTGGGGGCTTTGGGGGCATTGGGAGCTTGTTCACTTTGAAGAGCTGCATGAGATCAGTTATTGTCATCTGGGAAAGTTCATTCAGGTCCCCTGAATTATGGAGCCAGAGCTAGGTCTATGGCAGACTAAGAAAGGCGCCATCTTTGTGGTGGCATCTTGCCTATCAAGACACAGAGCACAGGAATGCCTGGGGAGGGGTCCCAGAAATGCCACTCCCCTCTCCCTCACAGCTTCCAATCCATGAGGACACAGTACCTCCAAAGCCACATGACTTCACAGTAACCCATATTGCCCCAGGGCCTCCTCACCCAAAACAGGCAGCCTCTCCTCTTCAGGGCTGCCCTGCATTTTTGAGGAAATAAAATAAAAGGGTGAGTGAGGTGGTGCCTCTGGGCTTCTCAGACAAGCCTCATCATAGCAGCACAGGACCCCTTCAGTGAACTCAGGGTAGTTCTTGATTACTTACAAAGATCCTAAAACTTTTGATTCAATACAGGCAGGCCCTGAATTGTTGCAGAATAGTCACCTGGTCAAGAGGTGGTGCCTCTTTGAGGTATCCTCTCTTTTAGCATCAGTGGCCTTCTCTGCAGGCAGAGGTGTGCATATCAGGAGCAGCACAAAGCTTCTCTTCAGAGGCCCAGGCTTGACCCAGCCATCTCTGTCTGAACCCCAAGATGTGCCCAGCCACCAAATCACCCACAGTGGCACCTGCTTCTCTTAAAAGCCTGTCCAACCATCTTCAGTTCCCCAAACCCACCCAGGGAGCCCCAAGTACAAAGGTCTCTCAGGTGACCTGTCATCCACCCTCAGGGAATGTGGCCAAGTCAAAGCACAAGTGCCTGTCCCTAACCCCACACCACTGGAGGGCAGCAGCCACTGCCTAGCCAGCCCTTTATGCATGCCCAGGCCTGGGCCAGCGCAACTCTCCAATGTCCCTTTTGATCGGCTTTTCCTCCCATCAGACACTCTTCTCCAGGCTAGGTTTTCTAGGGGACAGCACCATTGAATATATAAAAGATGTTAAGACTAAAAGGAGGTCTCCCAGTAAGTCTCCTCTGGGTAACAGAAAGCATGGGGTATGGCTGGTTCCAGGCATGTTTTCTTCACAAAGTAGACCCTCTTGACAGGAACAACAATACTATTCATTTTCCCTACCTTTTGGCTGTAGCAGCAGCAGCAGCAGAGGTGAAGGGGTTATAGTTTTCCCACGAGGCAGAATGCCATGAGGTGCCAGTGCTGACATTTTGGGAGGAGGTCAGGGCCATCCCTATCTGTCCCAAGGCGTGGGCAGGATTCAATCAAAGGGCTTGGGGACCTCTTGAGTATCTGCATATTGTGTACATTGGGGGGGGGGTTGGGAGCATTGTGGGCTCATCCCAATTAAAGAGCTACATGAGATCAGTTCATTGTCATCTAGGAGAGGTCAGTCAGGGCCCCAAAATGATGGAGGCTAGAGGTAGGACGATGGCAGACTGGACTCGAGGGCACTAGGGAGGTGCCCGCTTTGTGGTGGATTCTCACCTGTCAAGACACAGAGCACAAGGATTTACCAAGAGGGGAGAGGAATGGACCCAAGGACTTAACTGGGGGAGTGGCCCCAGAAATATTGATCCCCTTTTCCTCCCAGCTTCGGGTCCGTGAGAGCACAGTAGCCCCAAAACCCCATGACTTCTCAGTAGCCCCGACCTCCCCAGGGCTACTGCACCTAGGCACATAGCCTTTCTTCCCCAATAGAACTCCCCAAAGTCCCTTTTGATTGGCTTTTTCTCCCACCAGGCACTCTTTTCCGGGCTAGGGTTTCTAGGGGACAAAGTCTATGGACATTTTCAGACTTCATGGCCTGGAACTTGATGTCAGGTGAGGTTGGTTCCCCTTAGGCTGCTCAGAGAGCAGCTCCATATCCCTGGATGTGAGACCTCTCTTCAGTGCTGCTCTGAATTTCTTAGAAAAGGGAGAGTGAGGTGGGGCTGTGGGCTTCTCCTAAATGCCTCATTCGCATAAATTCAGGGTCAGGTCTCTACCTTGATTACTTACAAAGATACTAAACCTTTTAGATTCTCCTCAGAATGAGGCCAAGACTCTTAGTGCCAGCAGAGCTCTCACAAGGAAACTCCTAGAACTAGATACTAATTCATGTACTTCCTCAGGGAGAGCCCAGGTCTCTTCTCGCATTTCTCAAAAACGCATCTCCACTGTCCTGAGCAGTTCAACAAAAATTGACCCCCACATGCACCTGCGGCTTGTGTTCTGCAGAGCTGAGACTCCAAAGAAAAAGCCAGTTCTCTCACAGCACTGCACGTCGGGATTTTCTCTCAGACCCAACCACAACACTCAAATAGTCTCTGCACTTAAAGTGAAATTGGCTCTCCCTTCACCCCTCATCCCTGCCTCTTGAGTCTTTGAAAAAAAAAATAATATTCTACCCTACTTTCAGACCCCCCAATCTTGGTGCTTCCTGGTATTTCCATCTTAGATAAGGTCTGTTACTAAATCCCCAGGAACTCTCCCTGTTTCATTACTTGTATAACGTAGTTAACCTGACAGTGATGAACAGAGAAATCCATAAAAACTCCTAAATCTCCTTGACCATGCTTGGTCTAAAGAGATAATTGATAAAAAAGCATTTTCCAAATAGTATACAATTTGGAAACATTATGTTTGATGATGGCAAATAGCCTAAAACCTGTAGCCCTATTCGTATAGTTATGTGCCCAGTCAACAAGTCATCCACAGTGGTGCCTGCTTCTGTCAAAGACCTGCCCAACCATCTTCAGGGTCCCCAAATCTACCCAGGAAGACCCAAGTACACAGTTCTCTCAGGTGACTTGTCATCCATCCTCAGGGAAAGTGGCCAAGTCAAAGCACAAGTGCCTGTTCCTACCCCATCCTCATTGGAGGGCAGCAGTGACTGCCCAGCCAGCCTTTCATGCATGCCCATGTCTGGGCCAGCGCAACTCTCCAATGTTCCTTTTGATCGGCTTTTCCTCCCACCAGGCATTCTTCTCCAGGCTAGGTTTTCTAGGGGACAGCACCATTGAATATATAAAGAATGTTAAGACTAGTAAGTCTCCTTTGGGTAACAGGAAGCATGGGGGTATGGCTGGTTCCAGGCCTGTTTCCTTCACAAAGTGGACCCTCTTGACAGGAATAACAGTGTGATTACTATTCATTTTCCCTATGTTTTTGCTGTAGCAGCAGCTGCAGCAGAGGTGAAGGAAAACTCTGATGACTCTGTTGTGAGATTTCGATGGCTTTGCTGGAAAGGGTCATATTTTTCCCAGGAAGCAGTATGCCACGAGGTGCCAGGGCTGAAATTTTGGGAGGAGGTCAGGGCCATCTCTGTCTGTCCCAAGATGAGGGCAGGATTCAATCATTGGGCTTGGGGGCCACTTGAGTATCTGCACCCTATGCACTTTGGGGGGCTTTGAGGGCATTGCGGGCTTATCCACTTTAAGGACTGCATGAGATTAAGTTCAGTGTCTTCTGGGAGAGGTCAGTCAGGGGCCTGAACTGATGGAGGTGAGAGCTAGGACGATGGCAGACTGGACTCTGAAGGAGGTGCCTGCTTAGTGGTGACATCTTGCCTGTCAAGACACAGAGCACAGGGATGTACCAGGAGGGAAGAGGAATGGATCCAAGGGCCTGACTGGGGGAGTGGCCCCAGAAATGTTGATCCCTTTTCCCTTCCTGCTTTGATCCGTGAGAACACAGTATTCCCAAAGCCACAAGACTTCACAGTACCCCTGACTCCCCCAGGGCCATGGCACCCAGGCAGGCAGCCTTTCCTTCTTAGTGCTTCCCTGCATTTCTGAGAAGAAAAGGGAGAGTGAGGTGGGGTCTCTGGGCTTCTCAGAGAACCCTCATCAGAGTAGCTCAGGACCCCTTCAGTGAACTCAGGGTCAGTTCTCTTTCTTGATTACTTACAAAGATCCTAAAACATTTTGATTCAATTCAGGAAGTCCCTGAATTGTTGCAGGAGAATAGTCACCTGGTCAGGAGGTGGTGCCTCTTTGAGGTCTCCTCTCTTTAACACCAATGGCCCTCTCTGCAGAAAGAAGTGTGCATATCAGGTGCACCACAAAGCTTCTCTTCAGAGACCCAGGTTTGACCTGGCCATCTCTGTCTGAGCCCCTAGGATGTGCCCAGCCACCAAATCACCCAAATCACCTGCTTCTGTCAAAGACCTGGCCAACCATCTTCAGGGTCCCCAAACACACTCAGGGAGCCCCAAGTACACAGTTCTCTCAGGTGACCTGTCATCCACCCTCAGTGAATGTGGCCAAGTCAAAGCACAGTTCCTGCCCCTACCCCACCCCACTGGAGAACAGCATCCACTGCCAAGCCAGCCCTTCATGCAGAGCATCCTGTGGGCTTTGTGGGGGCTTTGGGGGCATTGAGGGCTCATCCACAAGTTCCTGCCCCTACACCCACTGCATTGGTGGGCAGCAACTACAGCCCAGCCAGCCCTTCATGCCCAGAGCTGGGCCAGCGCAACTCCTCCAAGTCCCTTTTGATCGGCTTTTCCTCCCATCAGGCACTCTTCTTCAGGCTAGGTTTTCTAGAGGACAGCACCATTGAATATATTAAAGATGTTATGTCTAAACGAAGGTTTCCTACTAAGTCTCCTTCGGGTAACAGGAAGCATGGGGTCTGGCTGGTTCTGGGCAGTTTTCCTTCACGAAGTGGACCTTCTTGACAAGAACAGCAGTGCGATTCCTATTCCTTTTGCCTCTCTTTTGGCTGTATCAAGCATGGGCAGGATTCAATCAATGTGCTTGGGGGCCTCTTGAGTATCTGCACCCTGTAGAATTTTGTAGGCTTAGGGAGCATTGAGGGCTCATCCACTTTAAAGGTTGCATGATAACAGTTCAGTGTCTTCTGGGAGAGGTCAGTCAGGGGCCGAACTGATGGAGGCCAGAGGTTGGACCATGGCAGACTGGACTTAAGGGCACTGAGGGAGGTGCCCGCTTTGTGGTGGTATCTTTCCTGTCAAGATACAGAGCATAAGTATGTACCAGGAGGGAAGAGAAATGGACCCAAGGGCCTGAATGGTGGAGTGGCCCTAGATATGTTGATCCCATTTCCCTACCAGCTTCGGTTCCGGTACCCCCAAAGTCACATGATTTCTCAGTAGCCCCGAACTCCCCAGAGCCACTCTACCAGGCAGGCAGCCTTTTCTCCTCAACGGAACTTCCCAAAGTCCCTTTTTATTGGCTCTTCCTCCCTCTAGGAACTCTTCTCTGGGCTAGGGTTTCTAGGGGAACTGTGTCTACATGGACATCCTCAGACTTCATGGCCTGGAACTTGATGTCAGGTGAGGTTGGTTCCCCTTAGGCTGCTCAAAGAGCAGCTCCATATCCCTGTGTGGCCTCTCTCCAGTGCTGCTTTGCATTTCTTAGAAAAGGGAGATTGAACCGGCTAGCTTTTGCAGAAGCCGGGTCCCCTGTTTGTGACATCAGGCTGGGAAAATCCACAAAACTACGCCTGCCCAGTGGGGCCCAACTGTGAAAAACTGTGAGTGCTAACTGTGTATGTCTGTCTACTGTCCTCTTGCATGAAACTCTTGGGAGTGGGGCGAAAAGAGGCTCCAGAAAACTCGATCTCCCAGAGGCCATTTTCAGGGCGGGACTCCAGAACATAAAAACCGGCTAGCTTTTGCAGAAGCCGGGTCCTGTGTTTGTGACATCAGGCAGGGAAAATCCATGAAACTACCCTTGCCCAGTGGGGCCTGACTGTGAAAAACTGTGAGTGCTACTTGTGTATGTGTGTTTACTATCCTCTTGCGTGAAACTCTTAGGAGTGGGCTGAAAAGAGGCTCCAGCAGAGCACTTTGGCTTCGCTTCGCTACGCGGCCCTGCGCTCTTTCTAAGAAAAGAACACCATCACAACAAGAATAAAAAATCACACTAAGAACTGTGCTATATCACAGAAGCAAGCAATTCTCTCCAAACAGCCTTCTCTGTTGCATGCTTGGTCCTAAGATTTGATCCAGTGTGAGGCTTCATCCATGGAGGACTCCCCTCCCTCAGAGGCAAGTAAGCCCATCCAGAAAGGGCGGAGCCAGAGGAGTGTGCTGCCTGCATCATATAACCAATGAATACCACCACAACACGTAGAAAAACCCACAATACAAGTGTGACAATGGGGAAACAATGCAGGCCAGCATCAGACATAGAGAATGAAGATGACAATTCTGATGACCAGATAATGACCAACAAACTAATCAACATCTCAGATAAGGACTTTAGACTAGCAATATGGAAGATGCTCAAAAAACTCAAAGAAACCATAAATCGAGTCGAATAGAACACTAATAAGAACCAAGAAAATATGAAGACAGAAATCACAAAACTCCAAAGTGAAATAACATGTCAACTAACAGGCCTGAAAAAGTCAGTAAACGAAGTGAATGACAAAATGGATAAGCTCTGGGACAGGGTATCAGAAGCTGAGAATAGACTTGGTGCTGTGGAAGATGAGATACATAACAATTCCATACAGCAGGAGAGATTGGACAAAAAACTTAAAGCAAATGAGCAGACAATGGAAAAATTAGTCAAAGAATGTGAACAGATGAAAATAGAAGTCTATGATAAGATCAACAGAAACAACTTAAGAATCATTGGAGTCCCAGAGACCCAGGAAGAAAATTTCCAGGAAGAATCAATGGTCAAGAACATCATTAAAGAGAAACATCCAGAGCTAAAGAATATATGTGATCAAATCCTGCATGCTCGAAGAGTACCAACCAAAAGAGACCCCAGAAAAACCACCCCAAGACACATCCTAGTCACAATGACAAATCCCACAGATAGAGACAGAATTCTGAAAACAGCAAGATCAAAAGGGGAAATTACATTCAAGCAAGCATCCTTGAGATTTACAGTAGACCTGTCACCAGAAACACTCAATGCCAGAAAGCAGTGGTGGGATATTGTGACAAGACTGAATGAAATGAATGCTTCACCTAGAATACTGTACCCAGCAAAACTCACTTTCCGGTTTGACGGAAGAATACATGGTTTCACAGACAAAAAACAGCTCAGAAACTTTATAGACTCACAACCAGTCTTAAGAGAAAAACTGAAAGACCTAATTTAAAACAAGACTAACCAAAAGACACACCAAATTTCGATATAAAGATGGAATTAAATCTCAGGACAATTCTTTCTCTCAATGTCAATGGACTAAATGCACCAGTTAAGAGACACAGAGTGGCTAAATGGATCAAAAAACTCAATCCAACCTTCTGCTGCCTACAAGAAACGCACCTGAATAGTCAGAACAAACATAGACTCAAAATAAAAGGCTGGAGAAAAATTATCCAAGCAAACAACACCTATAAAAAAGCTGGAGTGGCCATACTAATATCAGATAATGCAAACTTTATACTCAGGAAGGTTGTAAGGGACAAAGATGGACATCTTATATTAAACAAGGGGTATGTAGAGCAGGAAGAAATAACTCTCCTAAACATATATGCACCGAATGAGGGGCCAGCAAAATATTTAATACAACTGTTGACAAATCTGAAAAATAATATCAATAACAAAACAATAATCGTGGGGGACCTTAACATGGCTTTGTCAACACTGGATAGGTCAATCAGACTGAAACCCAACAAGAATATACTAGACCTGAGGAGAGAAATGGCCTAGTGGTTATATACAGGACACTCCATCCCTAGAAACCTGGATACACATTCTTCTCCAATGTACATGGGACATTCTCAAGGATAGACTACATGCTGGCACATAAAACATACCTCCATAATATCAAGAGGATAGAAATTTTGCAGAATAGCTTTGCTGACCACAAGGCTCTGAAATTATTTGTGAATTCCAAAGGGACTCAGAAGAAAAACTTTAACACCTGGAAGTTAAACAGCCTCATACTCAATAACCAGTGGGTCCAAGATGAAATCAAGGAGGAAATCAAAAGGTTCCTGGAAACAAATGACAATAAAGACACAAACTATCAGAACTTATGGACACAGCAAAAGCAGTACTGAGAGGAAAATTTATAGCTTTGCAAGCACACATCAGGAAGGAAGAAGGAGCATACCTGAGTAGCTTAATGACACAGCTAATAGAACTAGAAAGTGCTCAACAAAAGGACCCAATAATAGGAAGACAGAAGGAAATAACAAAGCTGAGAGCAGAAATCAATGAAGTGGAAACACAAAAAACATTCCAAAAGATCAACAAAAGCAGAAGTTGGTTCTTTGAAAAAAATAAACAAGATTGATAGACCACTGGCAAACCTAACAAAGAAAGAGAGAGAGAGAAACTTGATAACTCATATTAGGAATGAAAAAGGAGAGATCACTACTGATATGACAGAGATTCAAAGTGTAATCAGAAACTACTATGCGGTGGTTTGATCACATATATTCTTTAGCTCTGGGAGTTTCTCTTTAATGATGTTCTTGACCGTTGATTCTTCCTGGAAATTTTCTTCCTGGGTCTCTGGGACTCCAATTATTCTTAAGTTGTTTCTGTTGATCTTATCATAGACCTCTATTTTCATCTGTTCCCATTCTTTGACTAATTTTTCCATTGTCTGTTCATTTGTTTTAAGTTTTTTTCCAATCTCTCCTGTTGTATGGAATTGTTAATGTATCTCATCTTCCACAGCACCAAGTCTATTCTCAGCTTCTGATACCCTGTCCCAGAGCTTATCCATTTTGTCATTCACTTCGTTTACTGATTTTTTCAGGCCTGTTAGTTGACATGTTATTTCAGTTTGGAGTTTTGTGATTTCTGTCTTCATATTTTCTTGATTCTTATTAGTGTTCTGTTCTATTCTATTCATGGTTTCTTTGAGTTCTTTGAGTATATTCCATATTGCTACTCTAAAGTCCTTATCTGAGAGATTGATTAGTTGGTTGGTCATTAACTGGTCATCAGAATTGTCATCTTCATTCTCTATGTCTGATGCTGGCCTGCGTTGTTTCCCCATTGTCACACTTGTATTGTGGGTTTTTCTACGTGTTGTGGTGGTATTCATTGGTTATATGATGCAGGCAACACACTTCTCTGGCTCCGCCCTTTCTGGAAGGGCTGACTTGCCTCCAAGGTAGGGGAGTCCTCCGTGGATGAAGCCTCACACAGGATCAAATCTTAGGCCCAAGCACGCAGCAGAGAAGACAGTCTGGAGAGAAATTCTTGCTTCTGTGATCCAGCACAGTTCTTAGTGTGGTTTTTTTCTTCTTGTGATGGTGTTCTTTTTTTAGAAAGAGTGCATGGCTGTGTAGCGAAGTGGAGCTAAGTGCCTTCGGGAGCCTCTTTTCAGCCCACTCTCAGGAGGTTCACGCAACAGGATAGCAGAGAGATACACATGCAGCACTCACAGTTTTTCACAGTCGGGCCCCACTGGTCAGGCGTAGTTTTCACTCACTCGCTGGGCAGCTTCAGAATGCTGTATTTTTGGGATTCCCTTCCCAGGACTCTGAGGAGAGTCACTGGCTTGCTGGGTAGCTTCCGAATGTAGTTTCTTTGGGGTTCACTTCCCAGGGCTCTGAGGAGAGCTTCCAGAGTTCAGGAAAGACAGAGAAGGGTAGGACAGGTCTCCCTTCCGGAGCTCAGTTTCCTCAGAAGAAGCCTCTCTCATCACTCCTATTCAATATAGCACTGGAATTAATTGCTATAGCGATTAGGCAAGAAAAAGATATCAAGGGAATCCAGATAGGAAAGGAAGAAGTCAAGTTCTCACTGTTTGCAGATGACATGATACTCTACTTAGAAAACCCTAAAGACTCTACCAAAAAGCTTCTAAAAACAATAGACTCATATAGCAGGTGGCAGGCTACAAAATTAACACACAAAAATTAATGGCCTTTCTATACACCAATAGTAATAAGGATGAAATGGACATTAAGAAAACAACCCCATTCACAATAGTGCCACACAAACTCAAATATCTTGGAATCAACTTGACTAAATATGTGAAGGACCTATACAAAGAAAACTATAAAATTCTGCTGCAAGAAATAAGAGAGGACACACGGAAATGGAAACACATACCCTGCTCATGGATTGGCAGGATTAACATCATTAAAATGGCAATACTCCCCAAGGCATTATACAGATTTAAAGCTATCCCTTTAAAGATACGCATGACATTCTTCAAAGAAGTGGATCAGACACTTTTGAAATTCATTTGAAATAATAAACACCCTCGAATAGCTAAAGCAATCATTGGGCAAAAGAATATGGGAGGAATTACTTTCCCCAACTTTAAACTGTACTACAAAGCAATAGTTATCAAAATAGCATGGTATTGGAATAAGGACAGGCCCTCAGATCAGTGGAATAGGCTTGAATATTCAGAAAATGTTCCCCAGACATACAATCACCTAATTTTTGATAAAGGAGCAGGAAATCCTAAATGGAGCAGTAAAAGCCTCTTCAACAAGTGGTGTTGGCACAATTGGATAGCCACTTGCAAAAAATTGAACTTAGACCCCCAGCTAACATCATGTACGAAGGTAAAATCCAAATGGAATAAAGACCTCGATATCAGTCCCAAAACCATAAGATATATAGAACAGCACATAGGCAAAACACTCCAGGACATTATAGGCATCTTCAAGGAGGAAACTGCACTCTCCAAGAGTCACCCACTGAGTGGGAGAAACTATTCACCCAATACCCATCAGATAAGGGGATAATCTCCAAAATATACTAGTCACTGACGAACTTTACAAGATAAAAACTTCTAATCCCATCAAAAAATGGTGAGAAGAAATGAACAGACACTTTGACAAAGAAGAAATACAAATGGCCAAAAGACACATGAAAAAGTGCTCCACATCACTAATCATCCGGGAGATGCAAATCAAAACAATGATGAGATACCAACTCACACCACAGAGAGTGGCACACATCACAAAGAATGAGAATAAACAGTGTTGGCGGGGATGTGGAGAGAAAGGAATTCTTATTCACTGCTGGGCGGAATGCCGTCTAGTTCAACCTTTATGGAAAGCGATATGGAGATTCCTCCAAAAACTGGAAATCGAGCTCCCATATGATCCAGCTATATCACTCCTAGGAATATAGCCTAGGAACACAAAAATACAACAAAAAAAACCCCTTCCTTACACCTATATTCATTGCAGCACTATTTACCATAGCAGGACTCTGGAAACAACCAAGATGCCCTTCAACAGACAAATGGCTAAAGAAACTGTGGTACATATACACAATGGAATATTATGCAGCTGTCAGGAGAGATGAAGTCATGAAATTTTCCTATATATGGATGTACACAGAATCTATTATGCTGAGTGAAATAAGTTAGAGAGAGAGAGAAAAACACAGAATGGTCTCACTCATCTATGGGTTTTAAGAAAAATGAAAGACATTCTTGAAATAATAATTTTCAGACACAAAAGAGAAAAGAGCTGGAAGTTCCAGCTCACCTCAGGAAGCTCACCACAAAGAGTAATGAGTTTAGTTAGAGAAATAACTACATTTTGAACTGTCCTAATAATGAGAATGTATGAGGGAAATGGAGAGCCTGTTTAGAGTACAGGCAGGGGTCGGTTGGGGAGGATGGAGACTTGGGACATTGGTGATGGAAATGTTGCACTGGTGATGGGTGGTGTTCTTTACATGACTGAAACCCAAACACAATTATGTATGTAATCACGGTGTTTAAATAAAAAAAAGAAAGCAACCCCATTTACAATGGTGCCACACAAACTCAAATATCTTGGAATCAACTTGACTAAAAATGTGAGGGACCTATAGAAAGAAAATTATATAACTCTGTTCCAAGAAATAAGAGAGGACACGCGGAAATGTTGATGCATACCCTGCTCATGGATTGGCAGGATTAACATAATCAAAATGGCAATACTCTGCAAGGCATTATATAGATTTAATGTTATCCCTCTAAAGATACCCATGACATTCTTCAAAGAAGTGGATCAGGCACTTTTAAAATTTGTTTGGAACAATAAACACTCTAGAATAGCTAAGGCAAATCATTGAGCAAAAGAATATAGGAGGAATTACTTTCTCCCACTTTAAACTGTCCTACAAAGCAATAGTTATCAAAACAGCATGGTATTGGAATAAGGACAGGCCCTCAGATCAGTGGAATAGGCTTGAATACTCAGAAAATGTTCCCCAGACATACAGTCACCTAATTTTTGATAAAGGAGCAGGAAATCCTAAAGGGAGCAGGGAAAGCCTCTTCAACAAGTGGTGTTGGCACAACTGGATAGCCACTTGCAAAAAAATGAACTTAGACCCCCAGCTAACATCATGTACGAAGGTAAAATCCAAATGGATTAAAGACCTCGATATCAGACCCCAAACTATAAGATATATAGAACAACACAAAGGCAAAACACTCCAGGACATTTAGACTACAGGTATCTTCAAGGAGGAAACTGCACTCCCCAAGCAAGTGAAAGCAGAGATTAACAGATGGGAATATATTAAGTTGAGAAGCTTCTGCACCTCAAAGGAAATATCGCCCAGGATACAAGAGCCACCCACTGAGTGGGAGAAACTATTCACCCAATACCCATCAGATAAGGGGCTAATCTCCATAATATACAAGGCTCTGACAGAACTTTATAAGAAAAAAACATCTAATCCCATCAAAAAATGGAGAGAAGAAATGGACAGACAATTTGACAAAGAAGAAATACAAATGGCCAAAAGACACATGAAAAAATGCTCCACATCACTAACCATCAGGGAGATGCAAATCAAAACAATGATGAGATACCACCTCACACCACAGAGAATGGCGCACATCACAAAGAATGAGAATAAACAGTGTTGGCGGGGATGTGGAGAGAAAGGAATTCTTATCCACTGTTGGTGGGAATGCCGTCTAGTTCAACCTTTATTGAAATCGATATGGAGATTCCTCCAAAAACTGGAAATCGAGCTCCCATATGACCCAGCTATACCACTCCTAGGAATATACCCTAGGAACACAAAAATACAATACAAAAACTCCTTCCTTATACCTATATTTATTGCAGCCCAATTTTCCATAGCAAGACTCTGGGAACAACCCAGATGCCCTTCAACAGATGAATGGCTAAAGAAACTGTGGTACATATACACAATGGAATATTATGCAGCTGTCAGGAGAGATGAAGTCATGAAATTTTCCTACACATGGATGTACACGGAATCTATTATGCTGAGTGAAATAAGTTAGAGAGAGAGAGAGAGAGAGAGAGAGACGCATAATGGTCTCACTCATCTATGGGTTTTAAAAAAATGAAAGACATTCTTGCAATAATAATTTTCAGACACAAAAGAGAAAAGAGCTGGAAGTTCCAGCTCACCTCAGGAAGCTCACCACAAAGAGTGATGAGTTTAGTTAGAGAAATAACTACATTTTGAACTGTCCTAATAATGAGAATGTATGAGGGAAATGGAGAGCCTGTTTAGAGTACAGGCGGGGGTCGGTTGGGGAGGAGGGAGACTTGGGACATTGGTGATGGGAATGTTGCACTGGTGATGGGTGGTGTTCTTTACATGACTGAAACCCAAACAGAATCATGTATGTAATCAAGGGTTTAAATTAAAAGAAAAGAAAAAATGTCATGGCTATTCTTAGAGGGATTGCATTGAATCTGTACAAAGCTTTGGGCAATATTGACACTGTAATGATATTAATCCTACCAATTTATAGCAGGGGATGTGTCTCCATTTTTGTGTGTCTTTTTTTATATCTTGAAGTGGGTTTTGTAGTTTTCTTTGTAAAGGTCTTTCACTTCTTTAGTTAAGTTGACTCCAATGTATTTGAGTTTATGCGACAGTAATGTGAATGGGATTGTTTTGTTAATGGCCATTTCTTCTCATCATTATTGGTGTATAAAAAGACCATTGATTTTGCATATTAATTTTGTAGCTTGCCACTTTGCTATATGAATCTATTGTTTCTAGGAGCTTTCTGGTAGAATTGTAAGGTATATATATATAGTATCATGTCATCTGCAAAGAGTGAGACTTCTTTCTTTCGTTGATATCTTTTTCTTTCCTAATAGAAAACACAATTTCTTCCAGCACTATATTGAATAGGAGTGGTTAGAGGGGACAATTTTGTCTTGTACTAAGTTTTAGAGAAAAGGCTTTTAGTTTATCTTTATTGAGGATAATATTTGCCATTGACTTGTGGTAAATGACCTTGACTATATTGAGAAAGGTTCCTTCTATTCCCATCTTGTTGATAATTTTTTTTTTTTTTTTTTTTTTAATATATATAATTTTTATTTTGATCATAGTGTCTTACATATTGTTGACAATAACATTTTAGGTACATATTTACATAAAATCAGGGGGGATTCCCATCACCAATTTGTCCTCCCTACACCTCCGTTTTTGTCCTACCTCCCATTTCCTCTTCCCTCACCCCCAGGGCGGCTAGAATATGTGGTCCCCTCTGTATCCAACCCATTACTTAGTAGTCTTGCCCATGTTTGGTCTTAATGCCTCTCTTATCTCCCCCTCTAATTGTAGGCAGGACTAGCTAATTCAAGTTGCATGATTTTGCCTGAAAAAGAGAAGATAAATAAACTGGGGTAAGAGTCTAATACTCCAAAAATGGATGGAATCCTTCTAGAGGCTCTCATCATCGATTTGGGAGATGAAGGAGAAAAAGAAGTTGAAACACTCCACCAGTACCAAAAAAAAAAAAGAGTCAATTATCCAGTGGGGACTCCATCTATATCGGTAAGCACCAAAAAAAAAAAAACAAAACAAAAACAAAAACAAAAAAAAACAGATGAAAAACAAAGCAAAACAAACAACCAAAAACCAAACAAACAAACCAAAAACACGCCATGGTCTTGAAATAAGAAACATGGCATAGCACATAACGAAAGAAGAGAAAAGAAGAGAGAAAAAAAAATAAGTATAATTGGGGACCACGATTTCAGTAGTCACACCCAAACAGAGAAATCGACCAAAATAGATAGGTATATAAAAATAATAATAACAATAATAAATGAAGGGAAAAATATATGTATATATGAAATAACCCAGGTTTTGTGGTTTTTGTATTTTTGTTTTTTTTTCCCTCCTGCCCTGGCACAGTAAATATTGGGGTCATTCTAAAAGGAATTCACTTGGCCTAAGAAATATGGGGTTTCTCCGTCCTTGGAGTATACTGTCATGGGATCAGCTCTAGACTTTGCTCAGGATCATTTATTCTCCCGGTGGTGTTTTTTTTGTGTGTGTGTGTGTGGAAGACTTCTGCTCTGTCCAGGGTGATACAATCAGAGCTCTGTGTGTAGAGGTCTCCGTATCTGCACAGATCCTGAGGTGGGACTTATGATGAAGTCAGTCTTTGTGGTTCTAGAGGTTCTGTTGCCTCAGTGTCGTTTTAATCCATCTTCTGTGGTTGGTGATCTTGGTCTTTGCATTGAACCTAGGATGGCTCCTAGGATAGCATCTTTCTTTGTGCTTCCAGAAGCCCCATTCTGTTGCAGTTGTCTCTGTCAGACCTTTGGGACTAGGGATCATGATTATTGTGCAAGTCATAGTGCAAACCCTGAACTAGGGCTTTTATATTGGGCCCAAGGTGTATACTGTCTGGTCGTGGTTCTAGTAGCCAGTCATCTGTAAGTCACGATCTTGGCTTTTGGGCCTACCAAATGGTGCCGCGTCTTCTGGTTTTGTCTTGTCGTTATCTGGTAAGGTATGCTAATCTGCTCTCAGGACAAGTTGTTCGCATTTTCCTCATTGTCAGGATATCATGTTAGAGCTGGCCCTTGTTGTTGACCCCGCAGTATTAAGGCTGGCTCAGATGGAGTTTGTTTCCTGTAGCTGTTGTGAAGAGCTGTGCCAATCCTTTGTCTGGGATCAAGATTTTAAGGCTGGATGAATGGTATCTAATCACCTGAGGTCTAAGCTGATTCCACATGACATATTTTCAAGGTAGGAGATATCCCTGTATTGTAAACAACTATGAGTTCCTATCTCTAGTAGATAAGAGCTCTTTTTGTTTTTTATATATATATATGTAAGATTTCCCCTTTATTTAGTGTGTCTTTGCAGGGGGAAGTGGTGCTACATTATATTGTCGGTGTAGCTGGGGGTGGAGAGAGGGTATAACAGACACAGGTCACATACCCAAAAATGATAAAAATAAAAATAAAAATTAAAATTAAAAAAAAAAAAAAAAAAAAAAAAAAGAAAGAAGAAATAAATAAAAATGTATGTGCTCGCAAATGTATATGTAGGACCAACATTTAAAAAAAAAATAAATAAATTTAAGAAAAGAAGAAAAATGAGTTCGCGAAGGTTTTAAAGGGCCAAAGTGGTGCAAAAGACTACCTTACATTTGGGGGAGAGCAGGTAACGAGGTGGTGTATTACAGGTCCTATGCCTATGTTGGAAGTACAGTTTTTCCTATTGTCTTTTGGGTTTTTGTTGTAATGTGTGGGTTCTCAGGCATCTTCCTATCCCACCCCCTGACCTTCTTCAGGTTGGTAAAAATTTGCGGCAGGGAGGTCTTGGAAGAGTTCTTGCATTGGGGATACTTTTGGACCTAGGTCCAGTTTCAAGTAACAGTCCACATTAGGGGGAATAGGTAGGGAGGGCCTCGCAGCATGAGTCCGCAGGGGAGTTGGCTGTCTTTTCTTGTCCGGGACGAGGTGTGGGTTTGACTGGGTGTCCCTTCTCTTGGGTGCTGGGTACTGGTTCGTTGGGGTAGGAGGTCGATCTTGTTGCCTAATAGATTAGGAACTGAGGGTGAAGTGTTTTAATATAGAGGGAGGTCTGGATGGGATTGAGGGGTGGAGGGATAGTTGGGTTTCCAGAGGGGGGAAAGGGTAAGGTGTATGGAAGGGGTAGGGAGGGAGAAAAGAGAAAAATACATTAGAAAGAAAGGGAGAAAAGAAAAGATAGAAAGTAAAGAAAAGAATAGAAGAGAAAAAAATCAAAAAGCAAGTGGTGAGAAGAGAGGAGAGAATAACAAGGGAATGCTAGTTTGCTTGAATGTGTTCAGTGAATAGAGTATGTAGTTTGAGTCTGTTCGTTGCTGTTACTGCTTTGGTGGTTTGACTGGTCTCGTGCTTGAAACCCTAAAAGAAGGTAAACCTAGAGATAAAGTGTATGTTAAAGAGATTTCTCAAAAAAAAAAAAAAATAAATAAAAAAAAATAAAGAGTTTTCTCGGGGTCATCTCGTAGTGCAAACTAGGTATGGTATCTCGTGTGGTATCCCGAGCTGCCATCTTAGCTTGTCCGCCCTTTGTATCCAAGAACGCCTGTGGACAGAGAAGCTGAGAGGTTATTTTACATATAGTAAGATAGAGGCATTAATACGTAGTGTTATGGGATGTTTCCATTGGAGTCAGTGGTTTGCCTTGGTATTCTTTACCTGTGTTCCTGTATACGATCTCTACAGGACTATTATGAGTCTTTGTTGTAGAAGGTTGATTACGTACCTGTTCTCTCTATGCTGCTGTTCTGGTGTTGCTGTTTTCTTCGTGGTATAATGTGTAGTCGAAAGTTTGTGTTCTTAGTTTTTCATGTGTTTTGGGCACTGTTCCCAGGTATATGTTGACTATTACAGTGTTTGGAGTTTCTATCCTGTTAGACCCTGTTATTTGATTGTTAAGTATTAGTTGTGATTAAGATGTATGTTCTGTGTGCTTCAGAATAGTGCTACCATTCTGTGTTTATCTTTTGTCTTCTGACTTACTTCGTTTAACATAACATGATCTAGGTCCATCCACGTTGCTGCAAAATCTGTGATTGTATCGTTTCTGACTGCCATGTAATATTCCATTGTGTATAGATACCACATCTTAATGATCCATTCATCTGTTGTTGGACATCGTGGTTGGTTCCAAGATTTGGCTATTATACTGAGTGCTGCGATAAATAGTGGGGTGCACACGTATTTTGGGATGAATGTTCTTCCACCTTGGGGGTATATACCTAGAAGTGCAATTGCTGGGTCAAAAGGGAGCTCAATTCTGAGTTCTTTGAGCACTCTCCAGACTGTTCTCCATAGATGTTGGACTAGGGGGCATTCCCACCAGCAGTGGATGAGGGTTCCCTTCATACCACATCCCCGCCAACAAAGATTGTTCTCAGTATTTTTGATGTGAGCCATCCTTACTGGTGTAAGGTGGTATCTCATTGTTGTCTTGATTTGGATCTCTCTGATGATGAGTGAAGGTGAGCATGCTTTCATGTGTTTGTTAGCCATCCTTCTGTCTTCCTCAGAGAAGTGTCTATTCATTTCTTCTCCCCACTTTTTAATGGCTTTGTTTGGTTTTGAGGGGCTCAGTTTTCTGAGTGCTTTGTAAGTTCTAGATATCAGCCCTTTATCTGATATGTCTAGTGAAAAGATTTTTTCCCATTCTGTTAACTGTCTTCTTGCATAAAGTAAGGTTTCTTTCGCCATGCAGAAGCTTTTCAGTTTGATGTAGTCCCATTTGTTTATGTTTGCTGCTAAGGTTCTTGCCATTGGTGTTCCATTCTCAAAGACCTTTTTGATATATAGGTCTTCAAGTGTTCTCCCTATTTTATTCTCAATAAATTTTATAGATTCGGGTCTGATTTCAAGGTCTTTGATCCATTTTGAGTTGACTTTTGTATAAGGAGTGAGGTATGGGTTGATTTTCACTTTCGTACATGTGGTTTTCCAGTTGTGCCAACACCATTTGTTGAATAGGCTTTCTTTGTTCCATTTCAGATTCTTGCCTCTTTTATCAAATATTAGTTGGCTGTATATCTGGGGGTTTATGTCTGGGAAATCTGTTCGAACCCACTGGTCTGAGGTCCTGTCTCTGTTCCAGTACCATGCTGTTTTGATTACTATGGCTTTATAGTATAGTTTCAAGTTAGGTAAGGAGATTCCACCCAGCTTCTTGTTTTTGAGTATGTGTTTGGCTATCCTGGCTCTTTTGTGGTTCCAGATGAATTTTGTGATTGATTGTTCTATTTCTTTAAAGAATTGTGTCTGGATTTGGATAGGGATTGCATTAAATCTATATAGAAGTTTGGGTAGGATAGTCATTTTGACTATGTTAATTCTACCTATCCATGAGCATGGGATGTTCTTCCATTTCTTTAGATCGTCTTCAATTTCTTTCTGAAGCGTTTTGAAGTTTCCCTGGTATAGGTCTTTCACTTCTCTTGTAAGGTTGATTCCTAGATACTTGATATTTTTTGATACTATCTTAAATGGGATTGTATTTTTAATCTCTCTCTCCTCAGCTTCATTGTTTGTATATAGAAACGCAACTGTCTTTTGTGTATTGACTTTGTATCCAGCCACTTTGCTGTATTGGTTGATTGTTTCTAGGAGTTTTACTGTGGACTCTTTAGGGTTTTCGATGTATATCATCATATCGTCGGCAAATAGAGATAGCTTGTGTTCCTCTTTCCCTATTTGAATTCCTTTGATTCCCTTCTCTTGTCGGATTGCTATTGCTAGGACTTCTAAGGTTATATTGAATAAGAGTGGAGAGAGTGGACAGCCTTGTCTAGTTCCTGAACTTAGTGGGAATGCTTCTAGTTTCTCGCCATTAAGTATAATGTTGGCTGTAGGCTTTTCATATATAGCTGTAACTATCTTGAGGAAAGTTCCTTCTAACCCTATTTTGCTGAGTGTCTTTAACATGAAAGGATGCTGGATTTTGTCAAACGCCTTCTCTGCATCGATTGATATGATCATGTGGTTTTTGTCTTTCATGTTGTTGATGTGGTGTATAATGTTGATTGATTTGCGTATGTTGAACCAACCTTGCATTCCTGGTATGAATCCCACTTGGTCATGATGTATGATCTTTTTGATGAAGTGTTGGATTCGGTTTGCTAAGATTTTGTTAAGTATCTTTGCATCTATGTTCATTAGTGAGATTGGTCTGTAGTTTTCTTTTTTGGTGGTGTCTTTGCCTTCTTTGGGAATGAGTGTGATATTAGCCTCATAAAAGGAGTTGGGGAGGATTCCTGTTTTTTCTATGGTTTGGAAAAGCCTATGGAAAAGTGGTAGTAAGTCTTCTTGAAATGTTTGATAGAATTCACCTGTAAATCCATCTGGGCCTGGGCTTTTGTTCTTAGGGAGTTTTTTAATTACATCTTCAATTTCCTCTGAGGTGATTGGTCTGTTTAGTCTTTCTAGATCCTCCTTTTCCAGTCTTGGAATAGGGTGTTTGTCCAAGAATCTGTCTATTTCTACTGGGTTCTCTAACCTAGTTGAGTATAGTTGTTCATAATATGATCTCATGATGTGTTGTATTTCTTGGGGTTCTGTTGTAATCTCTCCCCTTTCATTTGTGATCCTACTAATTTGGGTGTTTTCCCTCTTTTTTTTGGTGAGTTTTGCCAATGGTTTGTCTATCTTGTTTATTTTTTCGAAAAACCAACTCCTGGTCTCGTTGATTTTTTGTATTGTTTTCTTGGTTTCGATGTTGTTTATTTCTGCTCTGGTTTTTATTATTTCTTGCCTTCTGGTTGTGGTTGGATTCCTCTGTTGCTGTTGTTCCAGTTCTTTGAGGTGATCTTTTAAACTGTTGGTTTTGTTGTTTTCCTGTTTCTTGACATAGGCCTGTATTGCTATGAGTTTCCCCCTAATTACTGCTTTTGCTGTGTCCCATAAATTTTGACATGTTGTCTCTTCATTGTCATTTGTCTCAAGGAATCTTTTTATTTCTTCCTTGAGTTGTTCTTTGATCCAGCTGTTGTTGAGCAGCATGTTGTTTAATCTCCAGGTATTAGTTTTTCTCCATTGCTTCTTCTTGACATCAATTTTAACCTCTGTTGCATAGTGATCTGAAAGGGTACTTCTTATGATCCTTACCTTTGTGGTCTTATATAGGTTGGCTTTGTATCCTAAGACATGATCTATTCTGGAGAAGGTTCCATGTGGGTTTGAGAAGAATGTGTATTCTGCTTTCTGGGGATGGAGGGCTCTATATAAATCTATTAGCCCTAAATCTTCTAATTTTTCATTTAGAGCTCTTATTTCTTTGCTATTTTTCTGTTTGGTGGTTCTGTCCAATGGTGATAGTGGAGTATTGAGGTCCCCTACTATTATCACATTTCCCTTCATGTGTTTCTCCAGGTTTGCCAGTAGTTGCCTCACATATTTTGCTGACTCTACATTAGGTGCATAGATATTGACCAGGGTTAGTGTTTCTTGATCTAATGTTCCCCTGATCAGTAAGTAGTGACCCTCTTTGTCTCTGATCACTTTCTTGAGGTTGAATACTATTTGGTCTGATATAAGAATGGCTGTCCCTGCTCTTTTTTGTTTTCCATTGGCCTGAATAATTACTTTCCATCCTTTTATTCTAAGCCTGTGCTTATCCTGTAACTGTAAGTGTGTTTCTTGCAGACAGCAGAAGTCCGGTTTATTTTTCCTAACCCAGTTCTCTACTATGTGTCTTTTAATTGGAGAGTTCAGTCCATTCACATTTAGGGAAATTATTGATAGAGAGGACTGTTGTGCCGTTGTATTGTGTGGAGTGGTTGTTGTTACAATCGGGGGTTTGGATTATGTAATTCATCTCTGAGTAAGTCGTTTAGGATCGGCTTGGTTTGCACAAATAGTTCAAGTTCGTTCATGTTTGAGAATGTTTTTATTCTGCCCTCCCATATGAATGATAGTTTTGCTGGGTATTGTACCCTGGGTTGGAAATTTCTTTCATTCAGTCGTGTAAATATGTCATTCCACTGTCTTCTTGCTTGAATTATTTCAAATGGGAGATCCGGTTTGATTCTTATGTCCTTTCCTTTGTACTTGAGGTTTTTTTTCTCCCTTATTGCTTTCAGGAGTTCCTCTTTCTCTTTGTTTTTTGCCATTTGGATTATTATGTGTCTTGGTGTTGGCTTATTAGGGTCTATTTTATTAGGAACCCTCTTGATTTCCTGGATTTGTCCTGAAGTGTCTTTCCAGAGTGTGGGGAAGTTCTCTGTTATTATCTCCCTGACTACCTGTTCTTCCCCCTTCCCTATTTCCTCCCCTTCTGGTATACCCACAATTCTTAGATTGTTCCTTTTGTCTTTATTCATTAGATATTGGATTTTTCCTTCCAGTGCTTTGCCTTTTATTTCTTTGTTGGTTTCTTGATCTTTTTTTGATTGTAGTTTTCCTTCGAGTTCTTCGATGTGCTTCTCCAACTCTGTGTTTCTGCTCGTAAGGCTTGTTACTTTGTCTCTTAAGTCCTTCACTTCTTTCTGTATGGTCTCTCTCATGTTCTTTGATATTTCTTCTTTAATTTGGCTGATTCGTTCTTCCATGGTTTTCTTATATTCGGTAGCTAGGGTTTCTTTCATTACTGTTAGTAATTCCTGCATTTCCTTCCTCATTACCGTTTTTAAGTCTTCTTCCCCTGGATCTGTGTGATTTGGTGGACTTGGGAACTTGCTAGGATTTGTCATGGTGTCTCCAGTTATTAGGGACTTCCTTGATTTGCGCATGGTTCTTTGTATTTAATGGTGTGTTTTGGAGTGTTGTGGCTTCTTTTTTTGGCCTGCTTGTTCCCCTTCCTGAAGGTGGTTCTAGAGGGGCCTGTTGGGTGAGCTTGTTGAACCTAGCTCTTTCTCCTCCCCTTTGCTGCCTAGGGGTCAGCCTTCCCTGTGGGTCCTGTCCCTTTTCTGCTCCTTAGTTCTGTCAGCGGTGCAGTTCCGCTCCTGGCCACAATGTTTGCTGGCGCTGTTGAGCCTAGTTCTCTGTCCCCCCTCCTCTCTCCGAGAGTCAATGGAGCTCCGTCCCCTCCAAGCCTCTGTTGAAGGAGTTCCTTCCGCCCAACCCAGAGCTCTCGTCCTTGGGGAGTCCCTGGTCCACTCCAGGGCCCTAGGGGATGGACTGTTCTAGGTCACCTGAGGGGCCAGACGACTGGCCCTATCTCCCTTGTCTATTCGGGTTGTTCAAGTTGCCCTTCCAGGTGCCCACCCAGAGGAAGGGCTTCCCTCAAGCCACTCTCCTCAGCGCTTGTGGTTCCTGGGGAAGGGGCTTGGCCTGGCAGCAGCGGGGGAACGGGCCTTACAAGGCCGTTTCCGCGCCTCCCGGGTTCGCAGGGAAGGGGCTCGGCCTGGCAGCCGCGGGGGACCGGGCCTTACCTGGCCGATTCCGCGCCTCCCGGGTTCGCAGGGGAAGGGGCTCGGCCTGGCAGCCGCGGGGGACCGGGCCTTACCTGGCCGATCCCGCGCCGCCCGGGTTCGCAGGGGAAGGGGCTCGGCCTGGCAGCCACGGGGGACCGGGCCTTACCTGGCCGATTCCGCGCCTCCTGGGTTCGCAGGGAAGGGATTCGACCTGGCAGCCGGGGGAACGGGCCTTACAAGGCCGTTTCCGCGCCTCCCGGGTTCGCAGGGAAGGGGCTCGGCCTGGCAGCCGCGGGGGAACGGGCCTTACAAGGCCGTTTCCGCGCCTCCCGGGTTCGCAGGGGAAGGGGCTCGGCCTGGCAGCCGCGGGAGAACGGGCCTTACCTGGCCGATTCCGCGCCTCCTGGGTTCGCAGGGAAGGGATTCGGCCTGGCAGCTGGGGGAACGGGCCTTACAAGGCCGTTTCCGCGCCTCCCGGGTTCGCAGGGAAGGGGCTCGGCCTGGCAGCCGCGGGGGAACGGGCCTTACAAGGCCGTTTCCGCGCCTCCCGGGTTCGCAGGGAAGGGGCTCGGCCTGGCAGCCGCGGGGGAACGGGCCTTACAAGGCCGTTTCCGCGCCTCCCGGGTTCGCAGGGAAGGGGCTCGGCCTGGCAGCCGCGGGGGAACGGGCCTTACAAGGCCGTTTCCGCGCCTCCCGGGTTTGCAGGGGAAGGGGCTCGGCCTGGCAGCCGCTGGGGACCGGGCCTTACCTGGCCGATTCCGCGCCTCCTGGGTTCGCAGGGAAGGGATTCGGCCTCTGATAATTTTTATGAAGAATGTGTGTCATATCTTATGGAATGTTTTCTCCGTATTTGTTATATGATCATGTTTTTCTTTTTTTTCTTATTTTTCTTTTTCTTTTATTGATATGGTGTATTATGTTGATTGATTGACATATGTTAAACCATCCTTGCATTCCTGGAATGAAACCTAGTTGGTTGTAGGTTGATCTTCTTGATGAGGCATTGGATCCTATTTGCCAGAGTTTTGTTGAGGATCTTTGGATCTGTGTTCATTGGGGATAATGGTCTATAGTTTTCTCTCTCTCTCTTTTTTTGCAGCATCTTTGTCTGGTTTTGCTATTAAAGAGAAATTAACCTCATAAAAATTATTTGGGAGTGCTATTGTTTCTTCAATTTCCTGAAAGAGACTGTAAAGGACTGGTAGTAGTTCCTCTTGAACTTTTGTTTTGGGGAAGACTTTGATTATCCTTTTAATTTCCTCTGTAGTTTATGGATCTGCTTAGATATGATATTTTATCTAGATCCAACTGTGGAAAATTATAAGAATCCAAGAATTTATCCATTTCTTCTAGGTTCTCATGTTTTGTGACATAGAGTTTCTCATTGTAGTTTCTAATTACTATTTGAATCTCTGCAGTATCTGTCTTGATCTCCACCTTTCCATTTATATTCCAGTTTATTAAGTTTCTTTCTCTCCTTTTCTTTGTGAGTTTTGCTAGTGGTTTATCAATCTTGTTTATTTTTTCAAAGAACCAGCTTTTGCTTTAGTTGATTTTTCCGATTGTTTATTTGGATTTCCACTTCATTGATTTCTGCTCTAAGCTTTATTATTTCCTCTGCCTACATATTTTGGGTTCCTTTTGTTAATTACTTTTTTTTTAATTTTGTAAGCTATGTCATTAAGTTATTTATGCAGGCACCTTCTTCATTCCTGATGTGTGCTTGCAAAGCTATAAATTTTCCTGTTCGTACCACTTTTGCTGTGTCCCATAAATTCTGATAATTTGTCATTTCTTTCCAGGAAAAATTTGATTTCCTCCCTGACCCATTGGTTGTTCTGTATTGAGCTGTTTAATTTACAGATTTTTCTTCTCGGTTTCTTTGTAGTTCACTTCTAATTTCAGTGCCTTGCGATCTGAGAAGGTATTCTGTGAAATTCCTGTCCTCTAAACTTTATGGAGATATGTTTTATGGGTTAGCATGTGGACCATGACTACTCTTAAAAATTTTGAAAATAAATCCCTGTAATTACCAATATTACTCTCACCCATCCTACAATTTACAAATCAGGAAACAACAATACAGTAAATTAATGAATCATTCAGAGTTACATTACTAATAAATGGCAGCATAAAATTTTATAACCCAAGGGTCTAACTGAATCCAGAACTTATGCATTTCATGACTATCATCAATAATAATTTTTATATTGCTGCACTAGACTAGATCAATATCAAGTTGATTATAAATAATCCATGTATATGGTGGTTGGTGTAGCGTCTTTGCATGTGGATTTCCATTTATGTGCCTATAACTTGACATATCTGAGATATTCTTGGAATGGATGATAGAATAATCACTGAGAGAAATGAAACAGAAAAAACAAAATGAACATTCATAAAGAATTTAATAAAGGGCTAATGCAATAGTAGAGTAAAAAGGGTATTTGCCTTGCATATGGCCATCCCCAAATCTCAAATGGTCCTCTAAGTTCAGCAGGACTAATCTCTGAGCAGTTATGTGTGTGAAACCCCCCCAACCAAAATACATATAAATATATTTTAAAATAAATTAATTTAATAAAGTAGTAAGTATATTTATCATCTTTTTTATTTTTATTTTTTTTATAATTTGCATCTTGATAAGTCAACTAAAAATTGAGAGCAGATATGAGGAAGCAAGACATGCAGTAGCTCAGTTTAGGTCCAGAAGGAAGAAAAATTCTTCTTTCAATGCCAAGATTTGATTTGGGTTTTATCAACATTATGTAAACATTATTCTCATTTGATTACTGTCATGTTATTTTACTGAGAAATCCCTTTTGATCCTCTAATGATGTCCATTGAGCATTGCATGAAAATTATAGAAATATTGTATTTGCAATTACAGAAGTTTCCCTGTTCCCAGTCTCTAAACATCAAACTTTTAATAGATTCTCTAGAGAAGATTCTATTATTATTATTATTATATTTTAACTATGTTAATTATCTATATACCTCCCCAGTTAAAAAGTGAACAAAAGCGTTAGCTGAAATACTATCCTTGATTATCAGATGAAGAATTCTTTTTCAAACACTAATAGTAGACTCAAAAACGGAAATATTTTGGTCCTATTATGAGAAATAAATAAAGTTAATTAATTTAATTTTATAATTTAATGAGAAGAGACTATGTGTTTCTCTATGGTTTGGGATGGTATTGATTCACATTACAATGCATGAAAAGACTAAAAATATTAGAGACTAGTTACAAACTTTGAGACAATAAATAGAGGTCAAGAAACTAAGTACTTCTAAAACATTTAATCTACAGGTTTAATTCATTTTTTGTTTTGTTTTGTTTTTGGGCCACACCCGGTGATGCTCAAGGGTTACTCCAGGCTATAAGCTCAGAAATCGATCTGGCTCTGGGGACTGTATGGGATTCCTAGGATCGAACCTGTCCATCCTGGGTCAGTCACGTGCAAGGCAAATGCCCTACTGCTGCTCAATTGCTTCAACCCTGATTTGACTCATTTTTTTATACATATTTTATTTAAACACCTTGATTACATACATGATTGTGTTTGGGTTTCAGTCATGTAAAGAACACCACCCATCACCAGTGCAACATTCTCATCACCAATGTCCCAAATCTTCCTCCTCCCCACCCAACCCCCGCCTGTACTCTAGACAGGCTTTCCATTTCCCTCATACATTCTCATTATTAGGACACTTCAAAATGTAGTTATTTCTCTAACTAAACTCATCAGTTTTTGTGGTGAGCTTCCTGAGGTGAGCTGTAACTTCCAGATCTTTTCTCTTTTGTGTCTGAAAATTATTATTGCAAGAACTACGATCAAGGAGGTTTCATCCCAGGAATGCAAGGATGGTTTAACATCCGTAAGTCTATCAATGTAATACACAACATCAACAACAAGAAAAATAAAAACCACATGATCATATCAATAGATGTAGAGAAAGCATTTGATACGGTCCAACACCCATTCTTGATCAAAACTCTCAGCAAGATGGGAATGGAAGGAACCTTTCTCAATATAGTTAAGGCCATCTACCACAAACCAGTGGCAAATATTATCCTCAATGGAGAAAAACGAAAAGCCTTCCTTCTAAATTCTGGCACAAGACAAGGCTGTCCTCTCTCACCACTCCTATTCAACATAGCACTGGAATTACTTGCTATAGCGATTAGGCAAGCAAAAGATATCAAGGAATCCAGATAGGAAAGGAAGAAGTCAAGATTTGACTCATTTTTTAATGGTGCGCATAATTGTAATGGATCAAAAGCACATGGTGTTATTTTCATGATTTTTATACTTTGTTCATTTCTACAGTCTCTAAATCTACTTCTATCACTTATTGAAGATTTATACTCGAATTTTCTCTCTTCAGATTTTGTTTCTTCATCATTTTTTTAGTTGATTTTCTCACAGCCTCAATCTTCATCCTTTACTCTCCTGTTTGGTTCCCAAGTGTGGCAGTTAAGCTAAATGTTCAATATTAAATACTTGTTTTCTGTCAAAATTTTAAAATATCTATATTCATGTCTATGATGAGGTATTTTTGCTTCCATTCTGTATTTCTTTTTTAAAACTTTTTTCTCTTTATTTAAACATCTTGATTACAAATATGATTGTGATTAGGTTTCAGTCATGTAAAAAACACCCCCCTTCAGCAGTGCAACATTCCCACCACCAATGTCCCAAATCTCCCTCCATCCCACCCCACCCCCACCTGTACTCCAGACAGGCTTTCCAGTTCCCTCATTCATTCACATGATTATGGTAGTTCTCTTTGTAGTTATTTCTATAATTGCACTCACCACTCTTTGTGGTGAGCTTCAGGAAGTGAGCTGAAAGTTCCAGCCCTCCTCTCATTGTCTCTGAGGATTGTTACAAAAATGACTTTTATTTTTCTTAAAGCCCATAGATGAGTGAGACTATTCTGTGTGTCTCTCTCTTCCTTTGACTTATTTCACTCGAAAAAACATCTAATCCCATCAAAAAATGGGGAGAAGAAATGGACACTTTGATAAAAAAAAAAAAAAAAAGAAATACAAATGGCCAAAAGGCACATGAAAAAATGCTCCTCATCACTAATCATCAGAGAGATGCAAATCAAAACAATGATGAGATACCATCTCACACCAAGAGATTGGCATACATCACAAAGAATGAGAACAATCAGTGCTGGCGGGAATGTGGAGAGAAAGGAACTCTTATCCACTGCTGGTGGGAATGCCGTCTAGTCCAACCTCTATGGAAAGTGATATGGAGATTTCTCCAAAATCTGGAAATTGAGCTCCTATTCGTCTCAGCTATTCCACTCCTAGGGATATACCCTAAGATAACAAGAACACAACACAAAAACCCCTTCCTCACACCTATATTTATTGCATCACTATTCACAATAGCCAGGCTCTGGAAACAACCAAGACGCCCTTCAACAGACGAATAGCTAAAGAAACTGTGGTACATATACTCAATGAAATATTATGCAGCCATCAGGAGAGATGAAGTCATGAAATTTTGCTATACATCCATTCTGTATTTCTAAAGAAGAGAACTAGATTATCTGTATTTGTCTTAGAGTAGATCAGGTCAACCTCCAATTCTGTTTCCTTATGTCTTTCTTGATTTAGGAAATTTGATTTAACATTTTTCAGCTACTTGTGAAAAATACTATCAGTCATCGAATAAATGTCAGCACTCAATTAAAAAGGGAGGCTCCTGTGCAAAAAACATTCAAACACCATACCCTCCACCAAAGTTAGCTTCCTCCACCATGTCCCAGTGTTCCTCACCCCATCCTATCCCCCATCCCTCTTATAAAACTATACTTTCTATTAAAGACCAATTCTCAGTTTTTATTGCCTTTGAGTGTTGTTTCTTTACTATGTACGTTATAGCCCACATATGAGAGATCATTGTGTATCTGGCCATCTGCTTCTATCTTAATTCAGCATGATCCTCTTCATATCTATCCAAAAGATAATGTTTTATTATACACATTTATTTGACTTGTTTTTAGGTTTAATCAATGATTAACTTTGCACTGATTTTTATGTGTAGTCAGGAATTTTCTCCAAAACTGTTTTCATGTAGATGTGTATTTAGAATAATGTATGCACTTTATTTTAATAGTAGGAATATAGATTTTTTGGTACAAAGTAGTTCACATTTACCTAATATTTTTTATTAGAGTTGCCATTCAAGCAGTACTTATGAAGTTCAGGAGAACTCTGTGTGATTCTCAGACAAACTGGAAAGAAAGTAAGGCCTGAAGAGATGTTACTGCTTGGGTTCTACAAAGTTGAGGATTACCTGAGTCATCCCAGCAGTATTCTTGGGGAGACAAGATTACTCCTGGTGTTACTTGAAAAAAACAAAAAACAAAGTGCTGTTGGATATTGAAAATGGGTCAGGCACATGTTAGGCATGTGCTGTAGTGACTATATTAGCTCATGGCCCTTTCATGTTTTATTTTATACGGTGAAATCTTACTATGAAACTTTTGGTAAAAGTCTCTTTCAATTTTTATACTGGTAATTTATTTTATTCTCATTAAAATCTTACAATTTTAAGAGTAGGAGCCATAGTACAGTGGGTAGGGCAATTATTTATCATATAATTAATTCAGGTTTGTAAATTTGTTATCTAAAATCTACCAGAAATGAACTTTGAGTACAGAGCCAGGGGTAAGGACTAAAAACCATTGGGTGTGCCCCAATTCCCCCCCAAAAATCTTTACAATGATACTATTTATTATGAGCCATTTTTAACTGTTTTCTCTAATATATCTAGATACACTTTTTAGTTTCAACAATTTTTCATTTTGATTTGTGTATTTGTTCATTAAACTCATTGTTTATTCTACACTCATTGCTTACTTTATACTCATGTTTACTTTACACTAATTGTTTACACTCATTTACACATATTACATTATTTTTTACAGAGTTGTTCATAATATAGTTATTTCTGGAATTCAATATTCCATCACTAATTCCACTACCATTGTAAACATTTTCTCTACCCTGTTATCAGTTTCCCATCTTCCCTGAAGCCTGCCTCTTGACAGGTAAAAAATTTTACTTAAATATTGCTTGGTAAAACTAATGGTAATTGAATCATCAAATGAAAATCTTCATTAAAATAAAATTTTTGAAAATTGTTATACCTTACAATGGGATCTTATTTAATTGAAGGTTTTTCTAAAGCCATATGTTGCTAGTTGAGTGTCCTGTTGCTGATGTTGTTTGTTGAGTTTATGAGGCTTCTATAAAAATTTCATATCTACTTTCATGTATTCCTACTGAGAGTTCAGTGTTAGAATTATGAGTTGGGCTAATGAACTCATATGGCAACATCAGTGGTATGTGAGGGCCATCCATAGGGTCCCAGTGCTATAAGCTGTGAGGCTGGTATGTCCATGATTTTTTTCCTGTTCATTGTGCCTTTTTTTTTCTTTTAGAGAGAAATTTCCAATTAAACTTTTATATTATGTTTTAAATAAATCTTTATTTAAGCACCATGACTACAAGTATGTTTGTAGTTGGATTTCAGTCACAAATGGAATACCCCTACTTCACCAGTGCAACATTCCCACCACCAAAACTCCCCCTCCTCCTCCATCCATCCCTGTATTCACAATAGGCATCCAAAACTCCCCCTCCTCCTCCATCCATCCCTGTATTCACAATAGGCATTCTACTTCTTTCATTCTTTAACGTTGTCATGCTCGTTGTTAGTGTAGTTATTTCCCTAACAGCCTTCACCACTCTGCAGTGAGCTTCAAATTGTGAGCCAATTCTTTTGTCCCTTCCAGCCCTTAATTCTATTGTCTCTGCGACTTATTACAGTAATGTCTAATTTTTCTTAAAACCCATAAATGAATGATACTATTCTGTGTCTATCTCTCCATCTGATTTATTTTACTTAACATAATAGATTCCATGTACATCCATGTGTAGAAAAATTTCATGACTTTATCTCTCCTGATAGCTGCATGATATTCAATTGTGCATATATATCACAGTTTCTTTAGCCATTCATCTGTTGAGGGGCATCTTGGTTGTTTCCAGAGTCTTGCTATGGTAAATAGTGCTGCAATGAATATAGGTGTGAGGAAGGGATTTTTTGAATTGTAATTTTGTGTTCCTAGGGTATATTCCTAGCAGTGGACTAGCTGGATCACATGGGAGCTCTATTTTCAGTTTTTTTGAGGAATCTTCATATTGTTTTCCATACAGGCTGGACTAGATGGCATTCCCACCAGAAGTGAATAAGAGTTCCTTTCTATTCACATTCCCACCAGCACTGATTGCTCTTGTTCTTTGTGATGTGTGCCAGTCTCGGAGGTGTGAGATGGTATCTCATTGTAGTTTTGATTTGCACCTCCCTGAAGATTAGTGATGTGGAGCATTTTTTCATGTGTCTTTTGGCCATTTGTATTTCTTCTGTGAGGAAGTGTTTGTTCATTTCTTCTCTCCATTTTTTGATGGGACTATATGTTTTTTTTCTTATTAATTTCTATCAATACCTAACTTGTATATCTTAGACATTAGCCCCTTGTCTGGTGGGTATTGGGTGAATAGTTTCTCCCATACTGTGGGTGGCTTTTGTATCTTAGGCACTATTTCCTTTGAGGTGCAGAAGCTTCTCAGCTAAATATAGTCCCATCTATTTATCTCTGCTTCCACTAGTTTGGAGAGTTCTATTTCCTCTTTGAAGATGCCTTTAGTCTCAATGTCATATAGTGCTTTACCTACATATTGTTCTATATAACTTATGGTTTCAGGCCTGATATCAAGGTTTTTAATCCATTTGGATTTGATCTTTGTGCATGGTGTTAGCTGGGGGTCTGAGTTTGCTTTTTTGCAAGTGGCTAACACCATTTGTTGTGACAACACCACTTGTTGAAGAGGCTTTACTTGCCCCATTTTGGATCTTGCCCCTTTATCAAAGATTAGTTGATTGTCTGGGGAACATTCTCTGAATATTCAAGTCTATTCGACTGATCTGAGGATCTGTCTTTATTTCTATATCATACAGTTTTGATAACTAATGCTTTGTAATACAGTTTAAAATTGGGGAAAGTAGTGCCTCCAATATTTCTTTTCCCAAGGATTGCTTTAGTTATTCTTGGGTGTTTATTGTTCCACATAAATTTTAGGAGTGTTTGATCCACCTTTCTTTTGAAAGTTAGATGAGTTTAAAGGGTTGGCCATTTGCGCAGACATAATTGGAAGCTCCAGATAAGTGGTCGTTGTTGTCAAGGCCTTTTGGAAGTAAAAGGATGCAAGGGAGTTGGCCCAACTGTGCCCTAAATTATCAGCCACAAAACCAGCCCACCCAAAGTTTGTTGGCAGCTAGAAATTTCTGAAATGGTCAGTGGAAAGCAGTGAATCTGGCCCAATGGTTAGGTAAAGGTTGTAGGGTCAGTCAGACCTCAGAATTTAAGACTCCCCCTGAAAGGGTCCCCATGCACTTATCTAAGTTTTTTAAGTAAATAAAGATTAAGGCAATTAATTTAGACTTCACTGTTTCCTAATATAAGCATCTAAAATTATACATTTCCATTTTTGCATTAATAAAATGAGATTACACAAGTTTTAATATATTTTGCTTTATTATTCAAATTTTCTTTCTGAAATCTTTATATTATTATTTAACAGTGCATTTTTAACTTACAAATTTGTATGGATACTTTATTATAGATTTTCAATTTAAGTTTTGTGAATACTAAACTTAGAGAAAATATGTTTCATAAATTTATTTCTCTTAACTTTATGAAGACATGTGTATGGTCAAGCATCTTATCCAGTGAATCACCATAGTGATAGCTGGGTAAAAAATATTCACAAAAATTCTTGCAGATGTTGTAATGATCTATAAAAGAAAATTATGTCAAAAAGGCTTAGTTTTCTTTAAATATTATCTGTCTTTTCTAAAGTGGGTTGTAGCAAAGATTTGGGCTTCACCCAGCAGTGATTAGAAACAATTTCTCACTCTCCACTAAGAAGTTTGTCATAGAAGTGCCTAGGATTAACAAGGGCTGTTTCTCCCATTCTGTGGTGGCTTTAGTATCTTAGGCACTATTTTCTTTGAGGTGCAGAAGCTTCTCAGCTTAATATAGTTCCATCTATTTATCTCTGCTTCCACTTGTTTGGAGAGTGCTGTTTCCTCCTTGAAGATGCCTTTAGTTTCAATGACATATACTGCTTTACCTATATGTTGTTTTATATAATTTACGGTTTCAGGCCTGATATCAAGGTCTTTAATCCATTTAGATTTGATCTTTGTGCATGGTGTTAGCTAGGGCTCTGAGTTTGCTTTTTTTTTTTTTTGCAAGTGGCTAACACCATTTGTTGTGACAACACCACTTGTTGAAGAGGCTTTCCTTGCTCCATTTTGGATTTCTTGACTTTCTATGAAACATTAATGTATTGTTTGGGGAAAATTCTCTGAATACTCAAGTTTATTCCACTGATCTGAGGATGTCTTTATTCCAATACTATGCAGTGTTGGTAACTCTTGCTTTGTAGTACAGTTTAAGATTGGGGAAAGTAATGCCTCCCATATTCTTTTACCCAAGTGTTGCTTTAGCTATTCATGGGTGTTTATTGGTCCAAATAAACTTCAGCATTGTTTGATCCACTTATTTGAAGAAATTCATGGGTATATTTAGAGGGATCACATTAAATCTGTACAGTGCTTTGGAGGGTATTGCCACTTTAATGATATTAATTCTGCCAATCTATGATCAGGATATGCATCTCCATTTCCTTGTGTCCTCTCTTATTTCTTAAAACAGGCTTTTGTAGTTTTTTTGTATAGGTCTTTCATGTCTTTAGTTAAGTTTTCCCCAAGATACTTGATTTTGTGGAGCACTAATGTGAATGGGATTGGTTTCTAATGTCCACTCCTTCTCTATCATTATTAGTGTATAAGAAGGCCATTGACTTTTCTAATGTTCACTCCTTCTCTATCATTATTAGTGTATAAGAAAGCCATTAACTTTTTTAAAGATCAATACATCAAAATTAGTTTTATTTCTTCTTTTTTTCAGAATATAGTTTTGTTTTACTTTGACAGATACAATGATATTCATGATTGTGTTTCAGTCATGCCATTTCTTTCTTTTTTTAAAATTTTTTATTTTTTTTATTTATTTATTTTTTTGTTTTTGGGCCACACCCTGTGACGCTCAGGGGTTACTCCTGGCTATGAGCTCAGAAGTTGCTCCTGGCTTCTTGGGGGACCATATGGGACGCCGGGGGATCGAACCGCGGTCCGTCCTAGGCTAGCGCAGGCAAAGCAGGCACCTTACCTCCAGCGCCACCGCCCGGCCCAAAAAATTTTTTATTTTTAATTATGAGAACAAAGATGCAAAGAAAGAGGACAAGGTAAGGTTACAGTAGAAGGACAATCACCCATGAACAGAATTCTCAGAAGTCCCCTTGCTGATATCTTAACTTTGAACTTTCAGCCAAAGAACACTAAGAAAAATAAAACAGAGCCCATGTACAATTACTTTGTCCCTCAAGTCCCCAGATTGTAATACATAATATTTCTTAGCAGCACACAAAGCAATCTAAAGCCATAAAACTTATGTAACTTCTTAAACATTGAAGGCATAGTACTTTTTTACATTTCCATGCACATGCATATTAGTTTAAGTTAACATCAAAAGTTTAAGTGGGTTGTTTTTCTTAAGGATTAGAGTCAAAGCAGCACAGTAAAAACGGTGTTAGAGTGGCAATTATTGTTTGCATAGGCCCACCAAAATATGAGGGACATGGAAAGGAAAAGCCTTGGCCTAAATACAAGGAGACCCTACCCCTGAAGTTTCCTGGCATAAGACCACCTCTAGGCTCCAGGCAAACTAGTTTGTCCAATCCAAGTCATTGTCTGTAGTGTCAATACACTTTTATTTTTCACACAGTCTCTGTTGTTGGTATCATGTTTATGTATTAAATGTCCTGGAATCTGCATATCCTATATTGCAGGGTGGTACAGAGTGTCCTCTCGTTTCACCTCACCATTAAAGGGCAATGCAGAGAACCCTGTCCTGTAAGCAGGTCGTTGTTGTTGTCAAGTCTTCTGAGTGTTAAGGGAAGTCTCTTTTGAGCAGGTCGAAGTCAGAGCCGTGGTAGTGTCTTCCCTGGTAGAGGATTGCTTCCAGGTGTTGTTATAAAAAATCTTGGATGTTTTGTAGATAACTTCTCTGGTTCAGGGGTGAATGGAGGATGCCAATTCTTCTGAAGCCTGTGCCAGGTCATTATATCAATGTTCAGGGTGTTAGGTCCCATTGCACTACATGATGTGTGTGTTCCAATCTCTATTAGATAAGAAATTATTTTTATGTATATTATTTTCCCATTTTAATGTATGCATTATGCAAACAAAGAACAATGCCACGTGGCTTTATCGGCTCATATGGGGGCCATAATAACAAGTTCCACAATCCCCATGACATGGTTCAATCATAAGCATTAAACTGAGGCACTCTTTCACTAAAATTCTTTATTGAAAAGAACACAAAGAGAAGAAAAGATAAAAAAGAGGGTAGAATCGCCACTGTATAAGAGAATATTTAGTAAGAGTTAAAACTGTCAAAGGAAATACACATAACTTATTCAAAGACATATGTGTCCATTATATGTCTTTTGAAATAGTTGGGGGTTATTAAATTCAATGCACGACTTTGGTCTATGATTACGACTGTGCAGTACTGAAGTTAAGAAGAGTAAATGTGGGTACTGATGGTTGGGGGTGAGAGAGTTAAGGAGTAAAAATGAGCTTTGTAGGGGTGTGCGAAAGGGCAGAATACAAAATGGACATTCTGCATACACAAAACATAACTTAAGAATAGGGAATACTATTAATATATACTGTGCGCTTGGGGGCGCTAGCCCCCATGTGGCTTTGAACATGTAAACTGGTAAGAAATTTCCAGTGACTACCTTAGTGCAACCAAGCAAATCTCAGCACACCCCAAGTTAGGACCCACCTTTTTTGGCCGCCTGGGCTGGCACCAGGGAAGGCCTGGCGGCTGGGGGCAGAAGAGGGGATGGCTGGTGGCCTATCAAGGCTCCCAGCACCACCAAGCTAGGAAGTTTTCAATATGGGGTCACCCCAAACCCCATGCTGGCTAGAGCTAGCCTCCAGATAAAGAAAGGATTTGGTAGAGAACCAGAAGCCAGTATCTGCCCACCCTCCATCCTGTGCCCTTCCCACCCTAGTGCTGGGGGAAGGGTGGGGAAAGCTTGGGACCCCCTCCAGGAGGGAGCACCCGACACCTACCTTTTCTGGCCACCTGGGCTGGCAACCCAGGGAAGGCCTGGAGGCCGGGAGCAGTAGAGGGGATGGCTAGGGGCCTATCAAGGCTCCCAGCACCCCAAGCTCGGGAGAAGGCCTTCCAAATGGGGTCTCCCCAAACCCCATGCCAGCTAGAGCTAGCCTCCAGATCAAGAAAGGGGCCATTGACTTTTGTTAATTTTGTAGCCTGCCTCTTTGCTATATGAATGTGTTGTTTCTAGAAGCTTTTTGGTAGAGTCTTTAGGGTTTTCTAAATATATTATCATGTCATCTGCAAATAGTGAGAGCTTGACTTCTTCCTTACCTCTCTGGATGCCCTTGATATTTTTTCCTTGCCTAATCGCTATGGCAAGTATTTCCAGCACTATGTTGCATAGGATGGTGAGAGAGGGCAGTCTTGTCTTGTACCAGATTTTAGGGGAAAGGTTTTTAGTTTATCTTCACTGATAATATTTGCCATTGGCTTGTGCTAAATGGCCTTGACTATATTGAGAAAAGTTCCTCTCATTCCCATCTTGCTGTGAGTTTTTTTTTTTATCAAGAATGGGTGTTGGACCTTATCAAATGCTTTCTCTGCATCTATTGATATGATCATATGATATTTTTTCTTTTTGTTGATATGGTGTATTATGTTGATTGATTTACAGATATTAAACCATCCTTGCATTCCTGGGATAAAAGCTACTTGTTCGTGGTGATGATCTTGATTATGCATTGAATTTTATTTGCCAGGATTTTGTTGAGTATCTTTACATCAGCATCTGTGTTCATTAAAGATATTGGTCTATTTTTTTTTTTTTTTGGCATCATCTCTGGTTTTGGTAGTAAGGTGACGTTAGCTTCATAGAAACTATTTGGAATACGCTGAGCATTTTAAGATCAATTGTCCTAAGGAAATGTATAGGGGGAAATGTAGGGAATCAGGTACTTTAAAGAAGTCACCAGCAGGAGTAGGGAAACAAATTGTTAATATTTTATCACTTTATCACTATTACACATATGTTTGTACTTGGGTGATTATGGTTTTTAAATAAATACATTATTAAAGAACAAAAAAGTTGAAAAATAAAAATAAATAAAAACAAAGATTTTATCATTAGGCTTATTTTCAAAACCACAGCTAATACTGCATTGATTTTTTTTAGTAAACTGTTAACATTACTACCACTACTATTGTAGCCAACCCTCCCACAGCTTCAAAGCTGAATACTAGAAAATAGAAATATGCAAAGACTATTCTGCCCCAATTATATCACCTTGATCCACTTATTCACCTGCACTCTGATCAAATGATGGCCTCTTATATATGTACTTCTCAAACATTACAAGAGTTTGCAAAATTGGTGGAATCTAGTCAATAAAATGTTAGTCATTGACTCCAATAAAATTCTAATTATAAATAAATAGTTTAAAGAAATTGGTTGTGAAACAACATTATTGGAAGTAGGAAGATAAAAAAAGAAAAGGGATAGATAAAATAGAAGAAAAGAAAAAGAAACAGCAAAAGAACTTTATATCTTCATTAAAAATATTGGTCTCTTAAAATAAATTTTCTCTAGGAAATATGTGAAAAATTAAATATCTCTATAAGTAGGCCTATTATGGATATTATTTTATTTAATTAATATGTAGGTATATTTTTAGTCAAATGACCAGTTATTAATAGTAAAGTTTGAAATCTGGTATCATTATACTCTGTTATTCTTCTTGTAGCTATATATGACATAGCTATCTAATGTCTTTTGTCATTTCATATATTCTTAAAAATGTCATTGAATGTTGTTGTTATTTTATAAAAATCGTGGTCATTTACCTATTATTCTTAGTGTTACCTTATACTTCCTGCAGTAGCTTACCACCCCATCATCATCTAGTCAATAGCCCTCCATTGCTGTTCCAGGATCTTTCATCTCTTCTCATTTGCATTCTCAGCTGATTGTTCTGTTGGCAATACAAGAATTTGCTTCCACTGGGAATTGTCAATTTCCTTATTTTTTTTCTTTATATTACACATACAAGCAAGATTATCTGGATAAGTTTTTCTTTTTCTGACTTGCTTAACTATATACTCTTCTCTTTCATCTAGGTTGCAGAGAAAGATTTCATCTTTTTAAGATTTGTATATTTGTCTATTGATTTAGCTAGAATGAAATGTTCGCTATGTTAATTCTCCTTATTTGTCTTTATATCTCTAGCGTCTTATATTTTGTCTTTTAATAGCCTCTTGTAGATTTATGATTAAGACTTTCAAGGCCTTTGTTAATTCATTACTAGGTATTTTATTCTTTTTGATGCCATATGAATGGAATGACTCTTCAACAAATAATATTGTTTGCATTTAGGATTGCAACAAGCTTTGGGAAATTAATTTTATAGCAAGTCACATTGTTGTACTCTTTTTTATAATTTTAATAAAATATTTTGATTTTTATATTTAATATTTAACTGTATGTAAATAATGATAATTTTACTTCTTTTCTGGTCTGAATTCCTCTGTATTCTTTTTATACATTTTTTTTTTTTTGGTTTTTGGGCCACACCCGGCGGTGCTCAGGGGTTACTCCTGGCTGTCTGCTCAGAAATAGCTCCTGGCAGGCACGGGGGACCATATGGGACACCGGGGGATCAAACCGCGGTCCGTCCAAGGCTAGCGCAGGCAAGGCAGGCACCTTACCTTTAGCGCCACCGCCCGGCCCCCTTTTTATACATTTTTGTTTAATATATCTAATACAAAGTTTGTTTGTTTGTTTTGGCTTTTGGACCACACATGGTGGCCCTCAGGGGTTACTCCTGGCTCTGCATCTAGAAATTACTTCCGTAGGCTCAGGGAATCATATGGAATGCTGGGGATTAAACCTGAATTAACTGCATGCAAGACAAATGCCCCACCTGCTGTGCTTTACTAGAAGACTAACCAACTAAAAAACTTAATACAAAGTTAAGTAGAGGTGATAACAATGGGCAGATCATTTGCTCCTGATTTTAAAGAAAAGGTTTTAAGTATTTTTCTTCCACCAACATAATATTAGCTATGAATTTATAGTACTTAACATTATGCTGAGATATCTCTCTTCTATACCAATTTTATTATTTTTATTATAAATGAGTGCTGAAGCTCATCAAATTCTTTTTCTGTAAATATTAGTATTATATTATGTTTAAAATTTCCTTTAACTTATACAATGCAATTGCTTTCTTTTGTTCATCATTCTTGATATGTTTAGAATGAACTCCACTTTAACCTTATGTATGACCCTCTTGGTGTATTACTGAATTCAATTAGCTAGTATTTTATTGGAAAATTTGCCTCCTTGTTCATCAGAGATTTTAATTTTTAGTGTTCCTTTAGGTGTTCTCTTTGGGTTTAGTTTAGGAAACTGTTGACATCATCAAATATTAAGTACTCCAATTTTTCCAAAGAATCTGAGGATAATAGACTAAAATTCTTTAATAGTTCAGTAAAAACTACTTTTGGTCCCTATTTACTTTTAAAGTAAAATAGTTTCATTAAGAAAAAGAAAGGTAACAAATAAGGTAAAAGGAAAAATATAGAGAGAAGAATTGATCATTTGAGAGAAATGTGAGTTTCCCCAAAGGAGACAGAGCTGAGTATACACTTAGAGGTAAATGTTATATCTCAAGGGGCCTGAGCGGTGGTGCAGAGGTAGGGCGTTTGCCTTGCACATGGCTCACCTAGGACGGACCCTGGTTCAATCCCCGGCATCCCATATGATTCCCCAAGTCAAGAGCGATTTTTGAGCACATAGCCAGGAGTAACCCCTGAGCGTCACAGGGTGTGGCCCAAAACAAAACAAAACAAAACAAAACAAAACAAAACAAAACAAGATATATCTCAGGATAGAAATGCATGTTGTTGCTTAAAAGGGAAAAAGATGGTTTCTCCCCATTCTCCAATAATATTCACATTGATAAAGGAATTTTAATATTTCACACTCTTTTAGAAATAAATAAAAAATGTTGAGTTATACTACAAGGTAAAGAACCACAACCGATGTTTTTTATGCTGAAAGAAAAGAAATACAGATGGGTATAAGAAGAAGGTACTTACAATGCCATCACTAATCAACTAAGTAGTTATAGAAGTAGAACTGTAGCTTGATAAAAATACATGGTGGGTACATGTGTATATAATTATGCTCATTAACTTATCGTATAACATCAAATGTGTTGCTTTTATGTCATAATAGTAAAGTATTATTAATTTGAAATCAAGATAATTATAATAGTAAATAAGAGATCAATATAAAAATTTAATTCTTCTGAGGCAGAAAACTCTTAATTTATTTGCTTTTTTGGGGGGCCCTCACCCGGTGACACTCAGGGGTTAGTCCTGAATATGTACTCAGAAATCACTTCTGGCTTGGAGGACTGTATGGGACTCTGAGGGATAGAACTGCAGTCCGTTCTAGGTTAGCATGTGCAAGACAAGCGCCTAACCACTTGTGCCACCGCTCCAGCCCTACAACTCTTCTTCTTTTTTTTTTTTTTTTTTGGTGGCCTTTTGTTCATTTGTTTGTTTAGAGGTCACACCGGAGTTCCTTCTGGTTCTGCACTGAGAAGTGGCTCATGGCAGGCTTGGGGACCATAGGGGACGTTGGCAGGAGACAAGACAGGCGCCTTACCCTGTAGACCATTTCCCCTCTGTCAACTCTTCATTTTTAACTTTATTTAACTAACTTGTATCAGATTAGTGGGTATTTTCAAGCTGGTTATATGGATATTTGTAGCTCAGTAAAAAAGACACTTAAAATTAGATATCACAAGTTTTCTTCTTTTGCATTGAGCCCCATATTTATTCCTTAAATTGTATTTTATCTTCCCCTAAAAATGTTTTATTTATATATGAGGGTGTTTTTATTTTATCTTTTTAAAATTGTTAAAATTTAGTTGATTGACTGAGTAAAGAATATGGTCATTATCAGGGTTGAAGAATCAACCATTATGTTGTCTTGAACAAAAATAGAAAACAAATACTACTTGTCTGTTTGACATTGATTTTCACCTACCTTTTGTGATCCAGATCTCAAGACTTCATAGTAAAAACATATTGGTCCTCTGGTTTCAAGATCTTTAAATTATAACATTCATTTTCTTTCTGTTGTTGTTGTTCTTTTGATTTTGGGCCACACCCAGTGATGCTCAGGGGTTTCTCCTGGCTAGGCCCTCAGAAATAGCTCCTGGCTTGGAGGACCATATGGGGCACTGGATATTGATCCCACATCCATCGTAAATCAGCTATGTACAAGGCAAATGCCCTACCACCTATCATTCTGGCCCCTACATTATCTTGGTTTTTAAGGTTGCAAAGGGGAGTCCTTGGAACTTCTCAATTCTTAAGTTATATGAGCCAATATTTTGTAAAACAAATAACTGTTGACATATAGATATATAGATATAAATATCTTCATTTATTAATATGTCTATATAAAGACATATGATTTGATTTTGTTATTCTGAATAACCTAACCAGATATAGAAAAATCTTACTATATATTTAAGAAAATGTTTTGCTTTATATCCCAAGTAGTATACTTACAATAATGTGGTCATTAGCTATTGCTCCATATGTCCTTTTTTTGTAGTGACTTCTAATAGATAGATATTGATATGATTTTAGTAAAAGTAAAATATTTTAGATAAAATTTCTGTGATAATACGTGACCAGTCAGACCACCGAAGCAGTAACAGCGACGTACAGACCCAAACTACATGCTCTATTCACTGAACACATTCAAGCAAACCAGCATTCCCTTGCTATTTTCTCCTCTCTTCTCACCACTTTCTTGGTTATTTTTTTCTTTTCTATTCTTTTCTTTACTTTCTATCCTTTCTCTTCTCCCTTTCTTTCTAATGTATTTTTCTCTTTTCTCCCTCCCTACCCCTTCCATACACCTTACCCTTTCCCCCCTCTGGAACTATCCCTCCACCCCTCAATCCCATCCAGACCTCCCTCTATATTAAAACACTTCACCCTCAGTCCTTAATCTATTAGGCAACAAGATCGACCTCCTACCCCAACGAACCAGTACCCAGCACCCAAGAGAAGGGACACCCAGTCAAACCCACACCTCGTCCCGGGCAAGAAAAGACAGCCAACTCCCCTGCGGACTCATGCTGCGAGGCCCTCCCTACCAACTCCCCCTAACATGGACTGTTTCTTGAAACCGGACCTAGGTCCAAAAGTATCCCCAATGCAAGAACTCTTCCAAGACCTCCCTGCCGCAAATTTTTACCAACCTGAAGAAGGTCAGGGGGTGTGATAGGAAGATGCCTGGGAACCCACACATCACAAGAAAAACCCAAAAGACAATGGGAAAAACTGTACTTCCAACATAGGCATAAGACCTGTAATACACCACTTCGTTATCTGCTCTCCCCCAAATGTAAGGTAGTCTTTTGCACCACTTTGGTCCTTTAAAAACTTCGCTAACTCATTTTCGTTCTTTTTTTTTTTTTCCTCTTAAATTTATTTATTTATTTTTTTAAATGTTGGTCCTATATATACATTTGTGAGCACATACGTTTTTATTTATTTTATTATTATTATTATTATTATTATTATATATTTTTTTTTATCATTTTTGGGTATGTGACCTGTGTCTGTTATCCCCTCTGTCCACCCCCAACCACACCGACAATACAATGTGGCTCCACCTCCCCCTGCAAAGACACACTAAATAATGGGGAAACCTTACATATAAAAAAAAGAGCTCTTATCTACTAGAGATGGGAACCCATAGTTGTTTACAATACAGGGGTATCTCCTACCTTGAAAATATGTCATGTGGAATCACTTAGACCTCAGATGATTAGATGCCATTCATCCAGCCTTGAACCCTGGATCCCAGACATAGAATCGGCACAGCTCTTCACAACAGCTACAGGAAACAAACTCCATCCGGAACAGCCTTAATACTGCGGGGTCAACAACAAGGACCAGCTCTAACATGATATCCTGACAAAGAGGAAAATGTGAACAACTTGACCTTAGAGCAGATTAGCCTACCTTACCAGCTAACGACAAGACAAAACCAGAAGACTCGGCACCCTTTGGTAGGTCTAAAAGCCAAGATCGTGACTTACAGATGACTGGCTACTAGAACCACGACCAGACAGTATACATCTTGGGACCAATAAAAAAGCCCTAGTTTAGGGTTTGAACTATGACTTGCACAATAAGCATGACCCCCAGTCCCAAAGGTCTGACAGAGACAACTGCAACAGAATGGGCCTTCTGGAAACACAAAGAAAGACGCTAATCTAGGTGCCATCCTAGGTTCAGTGCAAAGACCAAGGTCACCAACCACAGAAGATGGACTAAAACGACACTGAGGTAACAGAACCTCTAGAACCACAAAGACTGACCTCACCATAAGTCCTACCTCAGGATCTGTGCAGATACTGAGACCTCTAAACACAGAGCTCTGAGTGTATCACCCTGGACAGAACAGAAGTCTTCCACACGCCAAAAAACACCACCAGGAGAATAAATGATCCTGAGAAAAGTCTGGAGCTGATCCCATGACAGTATACTCCAAGGACGGAGAAACCCCATATTTCTTAGGCCATGTGAATTCCTTTTCGAATGACCCCAATATTTACTGTGCCAGGGCAGGAGGGGAAAAAACAAAAATACAAAAAGCACAAAAACTTAGTATTTTATATATATGTATATATATGTGTGTGTGTATATATATATATATACATATATATCTTTTACCTTCATTTATTATTGTTATTATTATTTTTATTTACCTATCTATTTTGGTCGATTTCTCTGTTTGGGTGTGATTATTGAAATCGTCGTCCCCAATTATACTTATTTTTTTCTATTCTTTTCTTTTCCCTCGTTATGTGCTATGCCATGTTTCTTATTTCAAGACCATGGCGTGTTTTTGGTTTGTTTGTTGGTTTTTGTTCTGTTTTTTGTTTGTTTGTTTGTCTGTCTGTTTTGCTTTGTTTTTCGGCTGTTTTTTTGTGGTGCTTATCGATATAGCTGGAGTCCTCACTGGATAATTGACACTTTTTTTGGTACTGGTGGAGTGTTTCACCTTCTTTCTCTCCTTCATCTCCCAAATCGATGATGAGAGCCTCTAGAAGGATTCCACCCATTTTGGGAGTATTAGACTCTTACCCCAGTTTATTTATCTTCTCCTTCTCAGGCAAAACCACGCAACTTGAACTAGCTAGTCCTGCCTACAGTTAGAGGGGGAGATAAGGGAGGCATCAAGACCAAACAGGTGCAAGACTACTAAGTAGTGGGTTGGATACAGAGGGGACCACATATTCTAGCCGCCCTGGGGGTGAGGGAAGAGGAAATGGGAGGTAGGACAACAACGGAGGGGTAGGGAGGACAATTTGGGGATGGGAATCCCCCCTGATCTTATGTAAATATGTACCTAAAATGTTATTGTCAACAATATGTAAGACACTATGATCAAAATAAAAATTATATTAAAAAAATTTCTGTGATAATAATAATACAAAACTAAATCCTCAACTTCAACCTTTGAAGCATATGCCCTATCTGCCTCCTCTTCAAAAATTAGAAGATGAGCACAAACAACTAATAAAAACCATAATATTTATATAATGTTTAAGTAGTTAATGTAGGTTACTCCCTATTCTCCCATGAGGCTAACAACTATTTTCTTGAGGCCAGAGATAGAAAAACGTAGGTAAGGTTCTTGCCTTGCAAAGAAAGAGATGACCTGGGTTTGATTCTCATTATACCTTATCTGTCCTGAGTCTACCAGAAGTGATCGCTGAGTGCAGAGCCTAAAACAAAGAAAAAAATTAAGAAACCTATTTTCTTGTCTCTGTATTGGCATCCTAAAGATTATGTTTTAATTTAAAGCACAACTGTTTTAAAGGTGTAGTAATGACTATGGCAAAATATTATAAACTGGTTTTATAGTAATGCATTGTATAATGATGCTTCAGACAATAAATAACAGATCACAATTATGATGGATATACCAAGAAGGTGTAACTTCAGTATGTCATAGGTGATACCATATAGATTTATAAAATAATACTCTATGATGCTCACAAAATGAGGAACTGGCATTTAGACACAAATCTCAGAACGAATCTCTATTTTTAAGCAATTTTTGATTATATCACCTACCTTCATTTTTCACATGCCTATGTCATTGTCATTGAGTCAGTTAATACTGTATATTGTGAAACTTGCTTCCAGTATATATGATAGCTTTCTTCTAACTGTGCTTAGCATTTTTTGGTAAAAGTTGTTAGGGAGAATAGATGGAAAGGAAGGAGGAGATGGTGAGGGTAAGAAAGAAAAAAGAAAGAAAAGAGAGAAAGGAAGGAAAGAAAGAAAAAGAAAGGAAAGAGAGAAAGGGAAGAAAGAAAGAAAGAAGAAAGAGAGAAGACAGGTAGACAGAGAGATATAGAGACAGAGACAGACATTGAATTATCTTCTTATAAGGGCATTGATTCTATTTGAAGGTTCTAGGTTTATGATTCACTCTAATCTTAATCTCAATATCTCTCTCCAAGTACTTCTACAACAGAGATTAGTGTTAACATTTATGAATTGAAAGGATCCAATATTTAGTTCATAAGAGTGGTTTCTGAATGCATGTTTCAAAGCCAATAACAGTAACACAACTGAACGAGCAATTCTAAAGACAATGTCTATCAGTCAGTGTTTCACAAGATCTCCACGTGTTCTTATGACAGTTAAATTTTTAGAACATCTAAAGATATAAAACATATAAAGAAAGAATATGTGTTTTGATCATTAACACATTTTAAAACACATACTCAAGAAAATGTTGCCACTGTCAGATATGTTCTTGCAGTTGTTGCAGTTGTCCGCATACTTCTTTTTGTGTAATTCTAATTAATATTAAAAATACAAGTAAGAGACCAAAGTGATAAAATAAACCCTTTCTTAGAGTTTGGAGAAAATCACTCAAAAGCCTAAGTTAATGCATATGACCTGGTTTAATCATCTAAGCACTTTTCTTTTAACAAACCCTCTATTTGTTACTTTTTTTATATTTTGTCATATTATAATTCTAGGAGAAAATCCCAGTAATAAAAGAGTAATGATAATAATTCATTTTGCGTATATAATTTTTATAAAATAAACCTGTCCCCAAAGCCCAAGATTGGGAGTCCCCCAAATAATGCTAAAAAATAAAGAATAAAAATAGTTAACAAAGTGTGATGTAGTATTATTGAACCCTATATTGTGCTCTCAAATATTTAACTTCACAAATATGTTATGAATATTTATTTATAAACTCCCCTGAATAAGCAAGGGTGCTATTAAGTACATAGCTTTTCTTTTCTTTTGTGTTTGAGCCACTCATGGCTATGTTCAGGGATTACTCTAAACTCTACACACACAGATCATCCTGGAAGGTTCAGTGGGCCTTCTGTTATGCTGGAGATTGAAACTGGGTTAGCCAGTACTCTATTTGCTGTACCCCACCAATTTTATTTTATTTTTGGTTGTGGGCCACACCCAGTGGTGCTCAGGGGTTACTCCTGGCTCTGTACGCAGGAACCACTCCTGGCAGGCTTTAGGGACAATATGGGATCCGGGAATCAAATCCAGGTCTATTGCAGGTCAGCTGTGTGCAAGGTGCATGCCCTATTACTGTGCTATAACTCTGGTCCAAAATTCAAATTTTGTGCGGATGTTGGGGCCCACACCCGGCAGCGACAGGCACTCAGGGGTTACTTCTGGCTTGGGGACCATATGGAATGCCAGGAATTGAACCCCTGTCCTTTCCTGGGTCAGCCGCATGCAACGCAAATGCCCTACCACTGTGCTATAGCTCCCCAGCCCCCAAATTTTTTAAGGCTTCTAAAGTATGATTAAAAGGGCTTTTAGACCAAAAATATTTTAAAGATTAATAGAGCTCAAGGACAGTAAACTGCCAAAAAATTAAAGTGGGTGATATTCTTATATTCTCTAAGATAATCTTGATAATGTATCATGAAGACTGTAGCATTTAAAAAATATATTTAATTACATAACATAAATATGAATTCATGTAGTACTAAAATTAATCAAATTGTTACACAGTATAAGTCACTATGTAGAGATGTATAATAAGCTTGAAAGAAAGTGGTTGCTCAGAAGCAGTATTTCACTTTATTGTTGTTTACTCATTTTACTCATAACTGTTATATAATACAGAACCAGATGGATATTGAAGAGAGAGAAAAATTACATGCCAAATAATGTGTAAGGGCATAGCAGTAGTACAGTGGATAGAGCACTTGCCTTGTAAGAGGCCTACCCAGGTCTAACCTTGGTCACTTTATATGGTTTTCAGCCTTGCACTCAAGAGTACAGTGCCAGGATAAATTCTGAACATGGCTGGGTGTGGCCCTAAAATAATCAAATAAAAAACAAAATAAAATAAGGTTTAATTAGAAAAAAACCCTCAAACAATGCCAGGAAATGCAGAGCCAAGTAAGAATGCATACAGAGATACATAAATATATTTATGTCATATGTGTATATATCAGCTATCTAGTATATGTTATATCTGTAGATATGCATGAACTAGTAATCATGCTTGAGTACTGCATATGTTGAACTAGACACATTTACTTGAATTTTATATAATCTAGTATCAACAACAACCTACTAAAAGTGATTAAAGATGAAATCGGTTATATTTACCAGGAAAATTGACCAATTTTTGTAATCAACTATTTTGGAAGGAAAAAAATTACAATAGCAAGCTGCAAGGGATATAAAATAAGCTTTTTGCAAGACTTAGACACCAACACTTTTGAAGGTCAGGGTCTCACTGTTTTCATCAGAAATAGGTGAGAGTTGAACATTGAGAGAAGGCAGAAATGGACTTAAAAATGGATCACATATTGTATTTAAATGTTGATTAAATATAAATTAATGAGTTCTAGGGTTGATGCGGCCTGGCATCTGTAGCCCTGTTTACTGGCAGGTCTGTAGGTTGCTGGGTAATGGCAAAAAATTTCACAAAGCAGTCAGATGAAGTTTCAGGAGAAATTCAACTTTATTACAAGGTCCTAACTGCCATTAGCACATCTTCACATGGCCTCTAAACTAAGTTTTTTAAGCTACCTCCTTAAGTTGCCCTCCATCCATCCTGACTGCTTCTGCCCCTCTCTTCCTCCTCCCAGGCAACTCCTGTCTATTCCCAACAGTCGTCCCTGTCCAGTATGGGTGGAGCTGACCATCCAGGTGGGATAGGGAATGGGTAACACTTAAATAGTATGGAAAGTGAGAAAAAAACTTTTCAAAATTATTTTTGGTTCTCCCAAGCCACCTACTGTGCTATAAATCATAACATCTTAATATCATTAGCATTTTAATAATATACATCAAACTTTCAAAATGTTCTGTAAAAAAAATCTTACTTCTATCATTTAGGTTTAAAAAACTGAGACCATTTTCTCCCTTTTTTGTTACTGTTTTCTATTAGCATACAAATCAACAGTTAGGGGAGGTGTTCATTAATTTTTATTTTTCACAATTGCTAAATTTATTCTTACAATCATATTGACAGTTTAATACAATTTAAATTGTGATAACAGTTGACAATATTGTCTTACAAGTATTAGGAGTATGATTTCTCACCTACCATGAAATGTCCATTCACCAGCCCTCACCAACCAAATGGCCCTCTCTACCTATTACACATTTCTTCCTTGGTAACCACCATTCTGTTGTCAGAGTCTAAGGATATATTTTTGTTTTTCTTGTATTTATTTATTTGCTTTATTTATTGTTTTAAATTTTATTTTATTTTATTGAAACCATTGTGATTTACAAAGTCCTTCATAGTTGGTTTTCAGATGTACAATGAATCAGGGCCAAACCCACCATCAGTATCAACCTCCTTCCAACGTGTTTCCAGATATATCCAAATCACCACCCTTTGCCCCCCAGCCTGCCATATAAAAGATCCATTTAAATTTTAAATTGTTAGAATTTGGGTATCTTAATTCTATTGTATTGACCTTGGCTTAGATATTTTTTTGTATTTTTTATACAATCTTTATTTAAGCACCATGATTACAAGCATAATTGTAGTTGGGTTTCTGTCATAAACAGAATACCCTCCTTCAGCAGTGCAATATTTTCACCACAAATGCTCCCCCTCCCTGCTTCCCTGCTTGTATGTGAGACAGGCTTATCTCACTATTATCACTTATCTCACTTATCTCGCTATTAACATTGTCATGATAGTTGTTAATTTGGTTATTTTTCTAACTGCACTCACCACACTTTTCTATATTCTTCAAATGCATCATGAATTTATACCCTCTGAAAGAAAATGAATTAGCAAAGCTATTTCTATCTTAAATAATTATCAAGTGTTTGAGGATTGGAATTCAATGTTGAAACAAGTATATGAGCAACTTAAATATAATAATATTCACATTGCGTTAAACAACGCAATATATTTAGAATATAGCAAGTCATTAGAACTGTGAGCAATGAGGTTGAAAAGACTTCAAAACATGAGGATCAAAACATATAGTATTAATATTATATATAAGTACATAAATAAAGTTTATACCATTCTAGATGCATCTCTAATATAGTTGTGTTTATCATAATAAATAGATGCACATATGAATATTGAACATATGCTTGAAATGCATTTACTTTGAATGTAGCAATAAAATGTATTAAATTTAATTCAAGAAGTTTATAAGGGTTGAATCCCCAAAGAAATAAAATCCAAAATGTCCCAAATTAAGTTAGATTAAGGACATTTTGCTAGCTAGTGGAACTCATGAAATTTGTTATAGTTCACAAAAACAAACATATTCACACCATGGGTTTGAAAGTGACATAAGTTTCCAGGGTGGTTGGATGAATTATTAGCAAAGTACTTAGGTAGTTTTCAGAAATTGAACAGTATCTTAGAATTTAATAAATGCATAATAAAAACTTTATGGAGAACACACAAATAATTTCTTCTTACAACTTTAGATATTTGATATGGCAAAAACATTTGATAAAATTTCTCCATTATTAAGAGTACATATAGAATATTTTAAGGAATTTTGAAGGACTTTACAAAAACAGGTTTCTAAATTTTACTTATCTAATGCCCTCTTTAAAAATTTTACTCAATGTCCCTCGAAATCTACCTACTTAAACAAACAAACACTAGGTCTTCCGGTGGCACCCAGTTTCTACTGCCCTTCTGGAGCATTCAGAGACACTGGTGAATAGCAACTCCCACTTTCTGAAAAAAAAATTAAATAATAGACATTATGTTGTAAAACTTTGGAACTAGGGGGTCAGAAAGCACAGCTGTAGGGCGTTTGCCTTGCATGGCAACCAACCCAGGACTGACGGTTTTTCGAATCCTGGCATCCCACCCTGCCGGGAGTGATTTCTGAGTGCAGAGTCAGGAGTAGCTCCCGAGCGAGTGCAGCCAGGTGTGACCCCAAAACAACCCCCCCCAAAATAAAAACTTTTGAACTGGGATAATCATATAACAACATAAGAACACTTAGTCTATTTTTAATTAGTTTTGATGAAATGAAGATAGATGTTAGTATGAGATTTAAACATTTTTCTTTAACATTTTTGTCAGTGAATCTATGACTTTCTTATTTCTCAAACTGTATATAATTGGATTTAACAAGGGAATTATTATAGTAAAAAACAGAGAACCCATCATATCTTGATCGTTTAATTTTGCAGATCTGGGGCTCACATACATGTAGAGAAGTGGGCCATAGTATAAAGACACAGATAAAAGATGGGCCCCACAAGTAGAGAAAGCTTTTCTTATGCCTTCTAACGACTTCTTTTTTAGGATTGTAAAGAGAATAAGTGTATAAGAGACAAGAACAACTGTAATAGTGATGACCTGAATTGAACCAGAAAAAATATAAATCATCAGAATATTAATTGATGGGTCAGTACAGGAAATCTTTAACAATGGTTCAATGTCACAGTAAAAGTGTTGTATTAAGTTTTCATTACAGAAGGTTAATCTCAACAAAAAACCCGTGTGAAGTAAGGAGTGAATGAATCCACCTACAAATGAGGAGATTAGCAGACAGACACATAATCTATTGGTCATTATCACTGGATAAAGTAAAGGATTACATATAGCTACATAGCGATCATATGCCATACTTGCCAAAAGAAAACATTCTGTGGTTGCGCCAAATGCGAAGAAAAAAAATTGCATCACGCATTCAGATAAAGTTATCATCATATTCTTTATGAAAAAGTTGACAAGCATCTTGGGAATCACTGTAGTTGATATTGTTGCATCTACAAAAGCTAAACTTCCAAGGAATAAGTACATGGGTATGTGAAGTGTAGTGTCATTGCAAATAAGAACAATAAGACCAAGGTTCCCCACAACGGTGATGAAATATATGATTAGGAACATCAGGAATAGTGGTATTTGCCAATTCTGCTGATATGTAAGTCCTGTGAGAATAAACTCTTCAATCAATGTTGTATTTTTCTCCTCCATGTTTAATCAAATGTTCCCTAAAATGAAAAATGCATTAACTGTTAAACATATATTCAAAGTGGAAGTAGAACTTTCAAACTGGCAGAAGAGTTGAAAAAAAATGATACTATCATCAGTATTATACATTGCCACTATAGTGTATGAGAACAAATTGGAAATTTGAAGCTATAAAAGTAGTCAAAATTTTAAGTCAATTAAGTTCAGCAACCAATATACAAATAAAAACGAAAAGATCATTGATTTCCAGAGACAAGTTTGAATATAGTATTTAGGGAAAACTAAATTTAGATTATGGATTAAGAGTCAAATAACAAATATACCAACAATCTAAATTAGAAATTAATTGAGGACCAGAGAGGTAACTTAATTGTTTAAATGCATATATTGTTGCAGGAAGCTAAGATTCATAATCAAGCACTGCACCGTTTTTTGATAACAGCCAGGAGAGACTTCTGAACTTGAGCCGAATTTGAAGTGACTTCTAAACTTCAAGATATGAACTTGAAGCTTGAAGAAGCACTTAGAAAACCATGAAGTGTAGTTCAAAAGATAAAAAAATATAATAATGAAATAAAATCAGCTGAATATTGTAAATTATTTTGTCAATTTTTCCCTACAGCTAAAATTTTATAGTGTTTTGGATTTTTTTTTTTTTTGGTAATTCATAAAATAGGTAACATAGAAGAGAAACTGCAGAAAGGAATGTTAATCAGGAAACTTCTTGTCACTAGTGTTTTAGCCTGGCTTATATATCAGAATTGTCTTAAGGTTAGTTTCAATAAATTTTGATTGTGAAGTACTATATACAATAAATTCAGTAGATAAAGAAAGTTCTAGGGAGCTACACTTTTAAAGATAATTTTTCCAAAGTGATGGAAAAGGCACATGAAATGTCTACCCAATATGGTGACATCACATTGGAAGTGAGATGAGGACAAAGAGGCTATTCAAAAGAAGTTGGAATGTAGTTGGTTGAACTTGATGAAGATAGATATAATGGGCATCGGTTAATGAGAAAGGTTTTACTTGGCAACTGTATAAGTGTTCATCAAATCAGAAATCAATCATTGAGATAGGGATTTATTTGTATATAGAGAATCCTGTGAACATGCAGGAATGTGTGTATTGATATAGTTTGTACTATAAAATCTTATAAAATATTATTTTAGCAGAATTGGGACAATTTAAGGTTTATTTTTGTGTATCTTATTTATTGGAGTTTGTGCAAAGTAAGTAATAAGGAATAGAAAGAAAAGAGGTGTAGTTAAGTTAAAAATATATAAATTGGTTACAGAGAATATATTACCCTGTTAGTATCATCAACTTTTCTAACTCATAGTCTTGGTGACCTATATAGATTGCCACCAACAAGAAGCTAAATGAGCTAGAAACTGACTTTTGCAACTATATTGTACCTAAAATGAAAATGCTTACCCAGGTGAAGCATACGTATCAATGGAACACAAAAAAGGGAAGAAATATTTAATGGCAAATGAATCAGGATTGCAAAGGTAGCAATTTTGAATATGTCACCAAATGGTGTCCAAGTAAACCAGCATTCAAATTCAGCAGCAGTGTCAGCACCTCTGATCAAAGTAGTACTGAAACAAAATTGTCCATGGATTTGTTTCTTTATTTTTATATTACCTGTTAGTGTTTTTTTTTTTTTCAGTTGATTCCTCAGACTCACACAAAGGAGTAGAGGGAGAGAAAAGAAAAGGATACTGAGTAACATGATCAAGAAGCAGAAGGGAAGTTTTGAGACAGAAAAGATCAGAGATTAGGAGTAAATAGTTGCATTAGGTGTGATTTCATTAAATTTGTCAACATTGGGAATTCTATTATTTATTCAAATTTATTATTCATTTTAAGTTTACAATGGAAATTTTGCTCATAACTACATTCACCCCAAATGTTTTTCCACATTTAATTATTGTTCTTTTACTTGTAACTATGATACACCATTGGTCTTACTAGAGAACATTTTTCTTATCAATTATGTTAGCAGAATTATATTGAATTTAACTAAAATCTACATCACACTAAGCAATGCTTAGATGTTAAATGTGATTTGGATTTGCTTCATTTTAATGTGTAATACAAACCTGGTAATCAGAAACTTCAAATTCAAAATGTGTGAGAATTGGTATTAGTTGTAAAGAAGAATAAATAAAATATTTTATATTGTTCCTGCTACAAAAATAAAATACACAATACCAAAATTAATGGGAAGTTTAGAGGAGCTATTTTATTTAAATAAGAAGTTTATCATAAATAAAAATGAATATTTTTACATATTAAATTTTTTACCTGATTACTTTTGGAACTGACTGACCCTATCTAAAAATCACTCTAAATAATATAACTAATGCTTGTCGATAATGAAGAAAGTTATAAAAATTGTTTTCTTACCATATTTGTACAAAATTAAGGATTTCTTTTGAGTCAATTTTTCTAAAATAGAGAAAAATGCAAAGGCTCATATATGACAGCAATGTATTCAGCTCTTCTTCATATGCTGGCTCATTGTGAAAGCTTCATTTGGCAAGCTCAAGAAAATTGCTGTTTAATAAATTTGTTTTGATCATGAGAATCAACCAATAGTACAACTGTGTGTCATTGTGTCATAAAAGGGAAAACAAAAAACTTAAACTTCACTATTAGTATTCATGAATTCCCTTTACGCCAAAGGTGAGGTGTTTTGGGCATTGGAGGTTTGAACAGGTAAGAGAAGTCCAAGTAGGCCGACAGTACATTATATTCCATAATAAAAATGTAGTTATATATATTTCTAATCCTTTTATTTTTTATTAAAATCATTATTTAAACACTGTGATTACAAATGTGACTATAGTTGGATTTCAGTCACAAAAAGAATACCCCCTTCACCAATGCAACATTCCCACACCAATGCCCCCATTTTCTTCTTCTAATTCTTTTAAAGTTAATTTATTTTAAAAATGAGTCATTTTGTTGATATAGTTGAAAATAATATATTTGTTTCCAGATAAATAAAAGCAAAGTTTTTGAAAAAATGGAAAGAAAAAATAATGGAAGAATAAAAAGGAAGAAAGAAAAAGTACAGTACAAGTTCATTTGTAAAAATTATTATATCTCCAATAAAGTCATTAATACAATGGCAGAAGGTTTAGTGAGCTCTTGTTTCTATATGGCCAGTCTATATGGCCAGTTGTATTGGTGTTCCTTTAGGGATAAAAGCATCAAATAACTGAAGAAATTCAAAGCTACTATAGTACAAATTTTAGGTTTATATACTCAATTGTCAGACCTCCTGGAAGAAGTCAAATTAGAAAATGGTAACTGTGTTTTGGGGTGTGGTTACAGCTACCAAGATTTCCAAAAGGAAAGAAGAAGGGGGGATGGAGGGAAGTCCCCACTGCTCCATACAAAGCCCTGGTTATGTCAGCCCAACAACTGGCATACATGAAGCGTATGTCAGATTAGTGTATCCACAGAAAATCATACAGTGATGAGACAACCCATTGGGGAAATGGTGATTCTGAATGATATAGGTAGCAAGTGTGGCTTCAGCAGGATGGGTGCTTTGACACCTTAGATATTTTTCTAAGATGTTCATCTTTGTGCTACATGGGCCACAATCTTTCAAGACTTTATTGTCATCTAGTTAGAGAAAAGGGTGAGTCTATGGAGATGGTCCAGTTCAAATAGGGTGACTGTCTATATTTCTAGTCTTAAAAATTGTAATTCTATATTACTATTTTATTTTCTACCAGAAATGACAGTTGATATTTTTATTTAAAGTTCAGTTTGTTTAGTTGTAACTCTGTCTATTTCTATTAGTATGGTTTTATAAGAGTGAATCCCAAATTGCATCTAAGTAAATTATCTTCCTCGTGTAACTTTAAGCTCACCTTTAAAACTTAATAAAACTTCTTTAAGCTTAAACTTGTAAGAAATATATCTAGGTAACTATTGATAAAAATCTGGATACCTAATCTAGTACATATTTGTCATTCTACTAAAATATTTACCCCTAGTCTTGCCAAATTTCATATTCATTGGTTTTGTATGCTGCACAACACTCTTTTTGTTAGCAAAAGAAGAATCCTGGTAAAGAAAGCAGCCAATTGATTGAGCCTCATAAATTCACTGACTTAACTCTTTTTTATTTTTTTTAATTTTTTTTACTGACTTAACTCTTTTTTTTTTTTTTTTTTTTTTTGGTTTTTGGGCCACACCCGGTGACGCTCAGGGGTTACTCCTGGCTATGCGCTCAGAAGTCGCTCCTGGCTTGGGGGACCATATGGGACGCCGGGGGATCGAACCGCGGTCCGTCTCCTAGGCTAGCGCAGGTAAGGCAGGCACCTTACCTTGAGCGCCACCGCCCGGCCCCCTGACTTAACTCTTATTCTCCCACAAAAAAATTATTTGTAAAAATAAAAAGGGTGAAAAAACCTGCCTGAATTTATTTGCAGCTCCAAATAAATGGAAGTACCTTATGATACTTTGACTAAAGTAAGGTTCTCCAATGGTGTCATATTTCTAATTTCTAAATTATAATCTGTGTTATTTTTCAATGGTTGAAGGATTTATGAAAAAGGAAAGTTAGTACTCATTGTTATTTCTAGTGATGCACTAGAAAAAAAATTTTGTTCTCTCTTTTTCTGCTATAATGCTCCCTGATCTTGAAGCTTACAACCAAAAGGAAGAGTGAATCTACAAGGACAACCTACAGTTTATTCCACAGAGTTGAGATTTAAGACTATGACTAATCCCCAATACTCTACATTTTTGTAAATTAGCAGAAAAAATTGGAGTTGTCATGATGACTTGTTTGAATGTTTCTAATATCAGAGAAATCGAACTAAAACTCCCTAATGAATTTAAAAATGAATTTATCAGGCATTTATTAGTACTTTCATTCCTTGTAATTAAAGTCACTTAAAATGTCAACAAAGTATTTCAGTTTGTTCTAATGGCTCAGACTTTGCAGGAATGAAGTTTGGGTTTCACCAACAAGTAAAGAATAATGGCCTGCTGTGATGCACTGAAGGCAAAGAATATAAAGAATGAGTGGCGGAAAATGAAAGTTAAAAATGGCAGCTGATGCCAGATGAATTGTTACAGAATTGAGGTCTGCAATGCCAAGCCATTTCCTCCTTAATTTTAGAAGAATACATTTTTTATGAGAGTCTGTGCGCAAGTGCAGTTGTGCATACACAAAATCTATTAGTTCTTTGTCTACCCTTATTTCCTAATCATGTCACAAAACGTGTTAGTTATATGTTGTTCTTTTTGTATGTTAAATGACATCATTAATTAATATTCATTATCAGATGTCAAGAAAGAGAATAATATCATTCAAAAGTTTTATCTCTTCCATGTGTAGAATTGTATCTTGTTTATTATTATTTATTATTATTATAATGATGACCTTTTAATATTTTGTAACTTAGTCATAGTTAGAAAATGTCTGAGCGATAAATTGACAGAGGTTAAACTTTCAATGGTTCCAGGACTGAATATATAGTATAGGGGTTAAGCCACTTACCTTGCATGTGATTGCCCACAGATATATACTGGCACCACATATAGTTCTCTGAGCACTGCCATGAGTAAGTCCTTAAGACAGAGCCAGAAGTAGGTCCTTTATATCACTATATGTGGTCTAATCAGCCCCTCCTGAAAGCAAATCTATCAAGTTGATTAAATCACATATGAAGATCCTACTATTTGTGAAATTGGGTCGTGGGTGATTTACTTTTGAAGTAAATCAAGATATTTTATTGACATCATTATTGTCTTCCAATTAAAAAGTGAATTAAGGGCTGGAGAAATGATACTTGTCAGCAAGCCGACAACTCAGGCTTAATCCCTGAAGTAGATGCTCACTTCATGTCCTGATGTCTAAAACTATCTGTAAAACACAAACACGTGTGGAAATTTTCCAATCTGTATCTGGAATATGGAGAGAGGAAGAAAATGTACAATTACAAGGATCTTACTGATAGAGAGTTATAGTTGGGTTATAGTTATAGTTGGGTCAAATAGCTGACAGAAATACTCTGAAAATTGACAAAAGAGTTAAAAATGGCAGAAACACAGCAGCAACTGTTGTGGAGATATATAGAGAAAATGAAGATAAAGAGAGCAGCTCATCCTCTCAGGCCCCCAAGAGTGAAACTTCGCAAATTCTCTAGTCTGCCAACAGATCATTCTAACACTGGAGAGGAAATATTGTCCATCACTGAACTGAAAATCAAGGGATCTTGAGAAAAAGAAAATTTATGGAGAGATATAGATGTAAATGTCTACCAAGAGGCAGAGAGGAAGTGGGAGTGTGGGAGGGAAACTGGGAACATTGGTGGTGGGAAACATGCCTTGGTGAATGAAGGCTGGTATACATTGTTTGACGGATATTCAATCCTGAACAATTTTGTAACTATGGTGCTTAAATAAAGAAAGAAAAAAAATCTGAAAAAATTTACAATGACAAAAGAATTAGATGCAAAAACAACAGTGTAAATATACCACCAAATATATCCAACACAATGTTATTACCAGTGTGTGAAACCATTTTGCTCACAACTATATACAATCTCTTATTGAGCAACATGATTTGGGCTGTTGACTGGTTGATTCCTTTCCTTTAATTTCTTTTTTAAGTCAAATATCTTAATATCTTATAGATAAAATATGGGCATAATTAAATCATTTTCTTTTAAATATAAGAGGTGTAGATTATACCAAGAGTTTATGAAACACAATAATCCGATATTGGTGATAGAATAAGGTGATGAGAGAGCAAGAGGACTTTGGAGAGGTGAGCATTGACTTATGTTCAAAAGAGAAAAGAGACGCTAAAAAATTTCAGGTGAAATAATATTTTTTGTTTGTGTGGAGATTATGATATTTTTAGTTTTATTGAGAGTAATTTTCATCTTATAGAGAGCTTTGAAACTAGAAAATGATGAAAAGTATAAGCAAACACATTAGAAAAGTAATATTGAGTATTTCACTGAGGACTGAATGCTTTTGAAATCTTACAACTTCTTTTCAACACAGATATAAACTTTTAAAAAGATATAATATAGGATATCACTTTACAATAGTGAAACTGGCACTCATTACAAAGAACAAAACAACCAGTGTAATGATTATGAAAGGAAAGGAGCCCTCATCCATTGCTGATAAAAATGTCAATTGATTCAACTGTTTTGGAAAACAATGTAGACACTTTGCAAAACAAAACAAAACAAATCAAAAACAAAACCTAGAAATTGAGCCTCTACATGAGTCAGCAATCCCACTTTGGGCATTCATTCCAAGGGCCCCCCAAAAAACTATTCAGAAAAGATGTTTGACACTTGGCATAATGGCTTGGCTTAGATTCTAGTTGATTGGACATTGAACATTCACCCCTGAACCATAGATACCACCTATGGAAACAAATATGGTTTCCTACACCAGCACCAGGAACATAAATTTTACCAAGGAAGGCCCCACTATTGCCATGGCACTGACTTACTCCAAAGACAGTTCTTATATCACCCTGACAACAAGGTAATAGCAACAGTCTGCTTTTAGGGCAGGATTCTCTGCAATGCTAACTGATGGTGAGTTGGAACCAGAAGGCACTACATAGCACCCAGTCTTCGACATAGGACCTATATAGAAGGCTACCCGAAGGCAAAAAACTGCGATGATGAAGAGTTGACCACCGAGAATGACTAGTGCAGTGGTCGGCAAGCAACATGCGGCTCTTTACACCTTTTAATGCGGCTCTTTTGTGTGCCGGGTGGCCGCTCCAGGAGTCAGGACTCTGCTCCTAGCCTGTCAAAGCACGCCCTGTGTGCAGCCCGGCTGCAGGCTCCACACAGCTCCAGTTCTGTGTTTAATCACTGGGTGCAATCTTCCATCTTCCAACTGAGTTAATTTTGCAAGTTTTGCGGTTAGTCAAGAGATTGCTAAGAGAGGCAAACCATATACAGATGGCGAATACATAAAACTATGTTTTATAAGTGCATCAAAAGAGTTATTCAGGGATATTAAGAAGAAATTCTAAAAACAAAAATTAAAGAACTGCCATTGTCTGCTAAAACAGTGAAGTATAGAACAGCCAAAATGTCTTCCAATATAACCAACCAACAGGTTGATGCTCTTAAAGTGTTTCAGCTTTATCAATAGCAGTTGATGAGTTTGTGACTTCAATGATACAGCTCAAGTTTCACTTTTTGTAAGAATTATGTCAGCTACAGGTCCTAAAGAAGAAATTTTAGGATTATTGCCACTGAAAGGTCAAACATGTGGAGAGGACACAGCAAATGCTATAATTGGGTGCATTGAAAAATATCGTATTCCAATTGATAAAATCGTCTTAATTGCAACAGACGGTGCAGAAAGTATGACCGGTGTAAGAAATGGATTTGTTGCTATTATGAAAGAAAAATTAGTCATGAGATACTTACATACCATTGCATCATACATCAAGAAGCACTTTGTGTACAGACATTTCCAGAAGAAATGTGCAAAGTTATGGAGTTGGTGATTAAGATGATCAACTCCATTGTAGCTAACGCTCTTTATTATCGCCAGTTTAAAGAATTTTTAGTTGAAATGCAGAGTGAGTACGCAGATCTTCTGCTGCATAACAAGGTACGTTGATTATCAAGAGGAAAGGTTTTGAAACGTTTTGCTTCCTTATTATCAGAAATCAAAGCATTTTTCCTCGAGAAGGGTCTTCACCATCCAGAATTAACAAATGATCAGTGGATTCAAAAACTGTATTTCATGGTGGATGTTACTTCACACCTAAATCAGCTTAATCATAAACTACAGGGGAAAGGAAGCACATTATTTTGATGTTAGAAGAAGTTATTTCATTTGAAAATAAATTATCTGTTTTTGCTCATGATTTTGACAGAGAAACTTTGATTCACTTTCCAAGCCTGTTGAAACATCACCAAGAAAATAATTCTGATATTGACATTACCTATTTTAAAACAGCACTTTTAAATATGAGAGAAGCTTTTCTCAAGAGGTTTCAGGATTTCAGAAACAGCAAAGCGACGTTGGCCTTTGTTAAAAAAAAACTCTGGATACCACTGTAACAGAATTAAATTTTTCTCCCTTTAATATCGACATTGGCAACTTTAAAATGCAATTGTTGAATTTAAAAAGCAAAGAACTGTGGAGCTAGAAATTTGAATGTCTTTGTGCTAATTTAGAAAGATTGGAGAAACACAAATGTGAACTTAGTTCACAACACAAGTGGTCTGCTTTGAAAGATCTGGAGAAGGAATATATGTTGATTTTTAACACCTGGAATAGTATTCCTGACTCATATAATCAACTAAAAAAGCTAGTGTTTGCTGTTCTTTCCTTGTTCGGGTCTACATATTTATGCAAACAATCATTTTCAAGCATGAATCTTATCAAGAGTAAATTGAGAAATCGTCTCATCAATAAGAACCTGGAATCATGCCTAAAATTAAAAACAACAACATACAAACCTGACTTATTCAAGCTATCCAAGGAAATGCAAGGCCAATGTTCACATTAGTGTTTGTGACTTTGTCAGTCATTGTCAGGATGTAATTTCCTCTACATTGTAAGGCAAATTTTACGAAATTTAACGTTATCGATTAATAATATCGCTATTCATAATATGTTCTAAAGTTTTTGTTTTATTAGTTGTGTTATTTGTATCCTCCTCACCTATGTGGATACTTGCATGCAGAATATTCTCAATAAAAACTCATTGAAACTAAAAACAGTGTACCATCCTATGTATTTTTGGTTTTAAAAATGTTGCTCTCAAAATAAATTTCAATCGTGGTTTTGGAGAGATTTGGCTCAGTTGAAAAAAAAAAAGGTTGCCCACCACTGGACTAGTGGGTTGGACAACCTAGTATGCCTGGAGCCTTATTTGTTCTTATGCCAAAATACTTCAGGGGTAAGATCTCCCTGTCTTTTAGGCCAAAGGTCTTTCTTTCCAATTTCTTCCATATTTTGCTGTGCCTATACAAACAACAACTGCTACACACACACACACACACACTTTTTTTTCGTGTATCTCCCATTTCTAAAGAAAAAAATGGGGAGAGCATACTAAACCTTCGGCTATTGTATTAACAACTTTATTGATGATACAATAATTTTCTCAAATATAACTGCTAATGAAGTCTCAAAAAAAAAGGGTGTTTGAGTTCCAGTATTCACTGCAGCACTATTACCTAAAATCTGGAAAGCAACACAAGTATGCAAGAATAGGTAACTGAATAAAAAATCTATGTTATGGGGCCGGAGAGATAGCATGGAGGTAAGGCGTTTGCCTTTCATGCAGAAGGATGGTGGTTAGAGTCCCGGCATCCCATATGGTCCACCATGCCTGCCAGGAGCAATTTCTGAGCATGGAGCCAGGAGTGACCCCTGAGCGCTGCCAGGTGTGACTCAAAAACCAAAAAAAATAAAAATCTATGTTGTTCACATATACACAATAGAATACTACCTGGTTTTAAAATAAGATGAAATCATGAAATTGTTGATACATGGATGGATCTGAAGAGTATTATGTTGAGTGCAGTCAGGAGATTGGACATCCACGGGATGAATTATCCCATGTGTTGAATCTAGAGAAGCATAGTGAAGGAACAATAACAACAAAAATATCTGATACAACAAAACCCAAGATTGAGTCTTTGTAAATGAGCTTACAATGGTAGAATTTAGGAGGGAACACTGAGCAGAACTCTAGTAGAGAGTGTTGTCTTGGAATGGTGCATGCTTGAAACCCTCTCTCTCATAGTATTGTACTTCATGGTTACTAAATACATAATCTTGCTCTTTAAATTTAATATACTTATTAACAAACTCATTTTACTGTCTAGATATAAAACCTTTGTGTTGCTACTTCCAAAATGAAGTTTATTTTCCATTTTAATTACTTTATGCAAATTTACCTGTGTGTTTTAAGTTGCATTTCTCTGATAATTAATGATGTTAACAGTCTTTTTGTATGCTTATATGGAATCATGGTACTTCCAGTGAAGAGCCAGTTCACAGCTTTGTGTCAATTTTAAACAAATTATTTGTTTTCTAACATTTAGTCTTTGAGATCACTTCTTCTATCCTGAATATATGACCTGCTGAGATGTTGCTGAGAACAATGGAAATAAATAATGTGTTTGGAAAAATAATAAAAGGTAAAAGTATATGATCAATAACAAAATTTAAAACTACATCATTATGAATGTTTCTTCTACTTTAGTTTGGAACAATAAATTGTATGTGCATGTATCTATATAACTATGCATATGTATATATACACAAATATATTTTATTAACACATTTATTCCATTATCACAAAACATATAATATATTGATTATATTTTGCATTATTTTAAATTGACGTCTTAGCTAAAAACTTCTAAGCAAATATCAAAGAGGAAAAACATACTTCAACATTTTACTTCCTCTTCTGGGGAAGAAAATAACAGTAAATTTTTATTTGTGTTAAGAATAGTTTAATCATAAACTGTTTCAAAAGACATAAAATGGACACATATTTCTTTAGAATATTTTGTGTTTTTTCTCTGACAACTATAAGTCTTACTAAATATTCTCTTATACAGTGACGATTCTAACCACTTTTTATCTTCTCTTTATGAGCTGTTCAACAAGAAATTTTGGTGAAAGAGTCACACAGTTTAATGCTTATGATTGAACCATGTCATGGGGATTGTTGGACTTATTCTTATGGCCCCCATATGCACCAATAATGCCACGTGGCATTGCTCCTTTTTTTTTGCATAGGCACATTAAAATGGGAAAATACTATACATACAAATAAGATACTATCTAATAGAGATATCTAATAGAGATACACTACAAATCTTGTAGTGCAAAGGGACCTTACACCCTGAACATTGACATAATGACATGGCACAGGCCTCAGAAGAAAGGGCATTTTCCATTCACCCTGAACCAGGGAAGCCATCCACGAAACATCCAGGTTTCTCTATAACATCACCTGGAAGCAATCCTCTACCACGGAAGACCCTACCACTGTTCAGACATCAACCTGCTCAAAAGAGACTTCCCTTAACACTGAGAAGACTTAACAACAACAACGACCTGCTTACAGGACAGGGCTTCCTGCATTGCCCTTTAATGGTGAGGTGAAATGAGAGGATGCTCCACATCCTGACTTCAATGTAGGATATGCAGATTCCAGGATCTTTAATACAGAAACATGATACCAACAACAGAGACTGTGTGAAAAGTGTGTTGGCACTATGGACAATGTCTTGGATTGGACGATCTAGCTTGCCTGGAGCCTAGAGTTGGTCTTATGCCAGGAAACTTCAGGGGTAGGGTCTCTTTGTATTTAGGCCAAGTTTATTCCTTTCCATGCCTCTCATATTTTGGTGGGCCTATGCAAACAACAATTGCCACTCTAACACTATTTTTACTGTGCTCCTTTGACTCTAAACCTTAAAAAAAACCACTTAAAATTTGGGGTTAACTTAAGCTAATATGCATGTACATGAAAATGTAAAAAATACTATGCCTCTAATGTTTAAGGAGTTATGTAAGTTTTATGGCTTTAGATTGCCTGTGTGCTGTTAAGAAATATTATAATGTGTTATAATCTGGGACTTGAGGGACAAAGTAATTGTACATGGATTCTGTTTTATTTATCTTAATGTTCTTTGGCTGAAAGTTCAAAGTTAAGATATCAGCAACTGGACTTCTTCTGAGAATTATGTTATGGGTGATTGTTTTTCCATTGTAACTTTACCTTGTCCTCTTTCTTTGCATCTTTGTTCTCATAATTAAAAATAAAAATTTAAAAAAAGAATAGTTTAATCATGAATTTGATATTTTTATTAGGCTGAAATATGATTTATTGAATGTATATGAGTGGTCATTTGACAAGGAAAAACTGTGATGGATAATTTTATGGGGCATATTAATTAGTTCAATGAATTTCCAGATATCTAATTTATTTCTGTAAAGGATGGGGAAAGTGTTTCTAATAATAATTAGTCCTGACTCATGATCTGGCTTTAGCAGTTCTACCTTCCCAATGTGGGTATGCATCATCCAGTCTATTGATCATAGGAGGAATATCTCAGTGGTACAAAATGAACACAAATGACCTAACCTAATCTTGTGAAGTGGTTCTCAGAAACATAAGTAATATATGTTTAAATACTCATATTATCCCAAGCACTGATAGAGATAACCCCAAAATGTAGAGCAAGGAGTAACTGCCCTGAACACATCTAGATGTGTCTTCCTCCAAAACACCAAAAACAAACAAAAAATAGTGCTTTAGATTTTATCAGCTTGAATTATTTAAATCAATTTAAAACGATTTGTGGGGGTTTTATTCTTTTTTTTTTTTTTTTGCCTTTTTTGCTACTCTTGGATATGTTCAGGGGTTTCTTCTGGCTCTTCACTCAGGAATTATTCATGATGTGTTCAGGGGATCATATGGGATTCTGAAGTCAACTTCATGCAGGGCAAGCATGCTACCAGGTATATTATCACTCCTGCTCCAAAATGAATATTGAGCTCTGGCTTTGCATAAAATCACCCCAGGTTTTATCCCTGGCATACTATGTGTTCCCCCAAGGACCACCAGAAGTATTTTCTGAGTTCAATCAGAAGTAATCCTTGAGTATTACTAGGTTTGACCTGAAAGCAGTCCCCTCAAAATTTTTTAAAAATGTATATAAGCAGTTTATTGGGGGTTAAGGTCCAGTTTAATTGTGGAAAGATGAGGCAAGAAATATGTGCAGCAAAACAACTTTGAAAAAGAATTTGTCTGCATGGTCTTCAGTGATACAATACAATGTCAATGAGAATATAACATTTAGTAGTCAGGATTTTGTGGCAAAAGATTAATTTTTATTAAAACTTTAAAAGTTGTTCATAATAGAGTTGTAGGCAAACAATGTTCCAACACAAATTCCACTACAAGCAGTAAATATTTTTTCATGGTAAAAGATGTAAACCAAAATAATAGTGAAAATTTCTTAAAATAACATGATTAATAAATGCAGGGTCAAATACTAACATATACATAAAAACACAAATATCTTTCCTATCATATAGGTATATAAGTGTAAAACTGGATGTATCATAATAGCTATACCCATCTGTGAAAATATGATCAATAACTCTAAGTATATTAAGTTCACATGCACATGATCTCATAGCATTTACCAATATAGGAGTGATAAAGAGGGATAGGATAGAATCAAAGTTTGGTTTATAAAAAAAACAATTTAAAAAGCTGTGTCTGAAAAGTAAAATATTATCAACAAGCTGGAAAAAATAATTGAAGTAATGCAAAACACAAACATAAATAGTGTTGGGATAAAGGCCTCACTGGTATCAGAAGGATATGTAACTTTTAGAATTATGACAGAAGTGGCAGAGACAGTCTTAAAAATTGGTCACAGATTCTACTTAAACAGTAAAGAATGTGAGGTATAACACCATCAAATTCCTTTTAGTGTACAAACATAAAAGTTCTTTTTTAGTCTTCCCAAATATTTACTGAGTGCTCTGATATCACAGAACTCTTAATGTTATTAGAACTTTGGTTATATGGTAAACATTCTCTGTAAACACAAAGTCATTCCAACAGCCTTCAAGACTTGTTTTCTTTATGTTATTCACTTTATAATTTTTATTGATTATTTTAGGGCCATATCGGAGATGCTCAGAGATTACTTCTGGCTATAAAATCAGGAACTACTCCTGGCAGGGATTGGAAGTCCATATAGGATGCTAGGCATTGAACCTGGTTCAGTAGTGTGCAAGGCAGGCATTACCCACTATGCTATCACTGTATTCCCTTATATATTTTTATTTATATTTTTAATTATTTATTTTGGTTCTTGAGCCACACCTAGAGTTGCTCAGGGCTTATTCCTTACTCTGTATTTAGGAATAACTCGTGACAGGGTGCAGGGTATATATGGTGCCAAGCATCAAGCCCCTATCACTCAATAAAGCCCCATCTCTTCATATCTTTAGTTATGGAAAATTGACATTATTTTTATTCTGTTTTGATAACTATTCTCTCTCTATGATCATATCAGTTCAATAAATGAATTTGTTCTCTTGGGGTTTTATATGTATCTAATGAAAGTTTTCAAAGACCCAATAACATTTAACCACATACTCAAAGAAATAGCCCAGACCTTGAGGCAGCTCACTTCTTATGATACATATAGATTAAATATGAATATAATCTAACCATTTAACTCTGCCTCCATTGGTTTAAATCTCTTTTTGTGTTATCCTCAACTTTATCAATGATATGAGCATTGAATTCCCTTAGCTGTGCAATCCAATGTCTAAAATTAAATGAAACATAAGATAGCCGAGTTCCTAATATTTATATATTATTTATTTGGTCACACCCAGCAAAAGTCAGGGGTTACTCCTGGCTCTGCACTCAGAAATCGCTCCTGGCTGGCACCGGAGACCATATGGGATGAAGGGATTTGAACCACTGCCCATCTGGATTGACTGCATACAAGGCAGATGCCCTATCACTGCGCTATCTTTCCATCCCCCAATATCTAATGTCTCAACTCATTATAATAAAAATATGCCAACACTATGAATTTAATAATAATAAGAGGGGGCCAAAGGGATAGTAGAGGGACTATGCTCACCTTGAAATAATCACAAAAATAATTACTTGATTCCGGAAGACTAGATGGCTATATTGTAATCAGATATTACTAAAGTTCTTTTCACTGATACAATATTACTTCAACATTTACAAAATGCATAAGGATAGCCACACTAGAAAGCAACTGGAAGTAAACATTTTAATTTGCTTAGTAGTTCCATTGTTTTTACTATGTATGGCCTGAACATTTGATTATTTTTGTCATATTTAGTAATACTGACACAAATATTTAGGACTTTAGAATGATCTAATACAAATATATGAAAAAGAAATGGGACGTACACTTGAAGACTTTGAACACTGATAATCATATAGCTACATTTAGTATAGATAATTTATTAGTATTTTAATTAAATGAGAACATGTCTGAGTACAGGATCTAAATATTTCTCTTTAATATTTTGACAAATGAATCTATGACCTTCTTATTTCTCAGGCTGTATATTATTGGATTTAACAGAGGAATTATGATTGTATAAAATACAGAGAATGTTATATCTTGACCACTTGATTGTTCTGTTCTTGGATGCATATATATGAAAATAAGAGGAACATAATATAAAGCCACACATAGAATATGGGCTCCACAGGTAGAAAACGCCTTCTTCATGCCTTCCAAAGACTTATTTTTTAAGATTGTACATAGAACAATTGTGTAAGAGACAAGAACTGTCGTAATGGTGACCACCTGAATGAAGCCAGCAACGATATAAACTATCAGAATATTAATTGAAGGGTCAGTACAGGATATCTTAAACAATGGCTCAACATCACAATAAAAGTGTTGTATTACATTGTCATTACAGAAAGTTAATCTCAACGCCAAACCTGTGTGAAGGAAAGCATGAAAAATGCCAGCTCCAAAAGATGAGACTGACAGACAAAAACATAGCCTGTTGCTCATAATAATTGGATATTGTAAAGGTTTGCATATAGCTACATAGCGATCATATGCCATACAAGCCAAAAGAAAACATTCTGTGGTTACCCCTATAGCAAAGGAAAAAAATTGTATCATGCATTCAGTAAAAGATATCATCTTATTCTTGGAGAAAAAGTCAACTAGCATTTTGGGAGTCACCGTGGATGATAATGATGCATCAATAAAGGCTAAATTTCCAAGGAATAAGTACATAGGAATGTGAAGTTGAGAGTCATTCCATATAAGAATAATGAGTCCAAGGTTCCCCATCATAGTCATGAGGTATATCACCAAGAACATCAGAAACAGTGGGATTTGCCACTCCTGTTGATATGTAAGTCCTGTGAGAATAAAATCTAAAACCAATGTTGTATTGTCCTTCTCCATTATATATTTCCTAAAATTAAATACATTAAAGTTTACAAAAATATTTACTCTGAAAGAATAAGCTGAAATGTGGGGTATATCATTTGAAATGCTTCTTATGCCTTTAAGAATATACTCTTAAACTTGACATATTGTTATTATTATTATAGTGCATACAAATAATTCTGTGATATGAAGCTATGGAAATAAACTTAAAGTTTTAGTTCAGGTTCATGCAGAAATATAAATAGACTAAGAAAACAAAAAGCCATTCTAAGTATTACTAGGTTTGTAGGGATATCATTATGTACCAGTCTGGGTCTTAAATAAATTCTGAGTTCAACATTAGATGTTTAAAGAATTTAGTTTAAAAACAAATAAAATGTGCATTATATAAAATGCACTGATAACATTTTTATATTTGGGGATGACATTTTTGGTAACACAGAAAATCCAAATTACATAGTAAATGTGGAAACTGAGTTAAAATCAAAAAACTTTATTCACTATCTATTACTTTGCAACTTGATTATACATCTGAATGGTCTCTGGGAGAGTTTCACAGAGTACAGATTTTTAAATATTTTTGCAGAAGCTAATTCTAGCATTTATTTTAAAAAGAATGTGCTCCAGATGATTTACTTACATGTGAAATGCCGAGTTCTTTGATGATCTATCTTCAACAACAAACACAAAATGATAACATGAAAAAGTAGAATATACTGTCCCTTATATTGAGTGACTAATATGAAGTCTCTGTTTAGAAGAGAAATTGCTTAATTATTATGAAGCACTCATCAGAAATGGAGAACAATAACTAAGATACAGAGCATAGTTTGTGGAATGATCATTCTTAATTATTTAAGCAATATTTATTTAGTAGAATCAATCCACAAGATTGATATAACATTTTAGGAGTCATTGAATTAGTTGAAGACATAATCATATTAGAATGTTCCTTTAGTGTGTGTGCAAGAAGAGATTGTGCCAAAAAAAATATAGAAAATAATAAGGAAATTGTGCTAAAGTTAACAAAGGCATATCTTATCAATTACCCCTTCCCTTTTCTAAAATATAAAAACCTGAAAATATTATCATTCATCATGAGGCCAAAAGAGATATAAATACTTTCTCATCATATCCTTGCTGACTGAAAAAGACTTGCCTGGATTTGGGAAAGAAAATATACTCAAATCTGTATCTGAAATAGAGAAAGAAAAGGTATAGTGACAAATAAAAATAGTAGAAGGTAAGACAATGTACAAAAGCTTCACCAAATTCATCCTGCATCCTCCATAATGATATTGTCAGTGTGAGAAAACTTTCTACTCACAACTGCAGGGACAATTTCGATTGAACTTCTACTGGATATTATTTTGGATGTTTATTAGGTTATGTTTTCATCCTCAATTGCCCATTTTTAAGTTGAATGCTCAAATATTAAATTTAGTGCAATTTTCTGTGAACTTATTTATGAAAGGCCAGAAAAGGATACTGAGAAAAGTGATGATATAAGCAAAAGGAACTTGTAGAGCTGAGCATTTTATTTTATTTTTTTAAACTTGATTGATTGATTGGTTGGTTGGTTGGCTTCTGGGCCACACCCAATGGTGATCAGGGGTTTGTCCTGGATCTGGACTCAGAAGTTTCCCCTGGCAAGCTGGGGTGACCATATGGGATGCCAAGAACTGAACTACATCCCTCCCGGGTAGCCTGCATGTAAGGCAAATGCCCTACTACTGTGCTATCTCTCCGGCCCTTGAGCATTGTATTTTAAAAAAGAGAAGACACTGAAAAAGCTTTAAGGAAGCCTTCATATCAAATATAAAAATAAGTGTTCTGCTCAAACACAAAGTAAACTTTTTAATTTGTGTGGAAATTACAAGTATTTAGTGGTTTATTTAGAGTAATTTTCACCCTGTAATGTGGAGTAATGTGGAGGTCAGAAAATGATGAGAAGTATAAGAAAACATGTGGGAGGAATGATATATAGAGTATTCCAAGAAGTGGTGAGATTAATTGGTCTGTTTCTACTTATACACATACATGATTTTCTATACTTTCTTCCTTAATGAAAAATTTAAAATAGAAAATATTGGAAGGCGATTAGAGATAAAGGGTAATAGAAGAATGGAAAGCAAATATGTATTTGGTGCAGAGAAAAACTGTAGGGTGGCTAAGTAACAGAAAAGTAATATATATTATTAAATGTAGAAGAAATGTCACAAAATACAGAGATGAATTAGTCAAGAATGTTCATAAAGAAAGTCATATTTAAAGCTCAGAAGCTTGGTGGTGACTCTAAACTCATGCTTCGTAACTTTTTAAAGATTTTTTTCTATTAAAAAACTCCATTTATTTTCCAAAGAAAATAGTGCATAAAATAGACTATTAAAATTTTATTTTATACATTTTTCTCTGTTTAGGAATATTGTAACTATCTAAAGTTCTTTCTTTAATTAAGTCTTGATTTTTCTTTTTTATTTTAATAATTTAAACTGATCGCTAGAAATCCTACTGGTTTGGGTGAAAGCACTTTATTTTCTGCTGTTGTTTTCTCAATTGGTGGGGATTTTTATTGTTGTTAGTTTAGTTAAGTAGGATAAAAGTGTATCCAAATGAATCTCAATGTATGAAATATAAATAATTAAGATAAGCATTTCTAGTGCTAAGGAAATTTTTATCTTCTTATCAGAATGGCTATTCTTCTGATAAATGCCAGTTATTATATACTGAATATTCTCACATTCAGTTGTGGATAGGTTCTTATAATTCAAAACTATTTGAAAGCATATTGAAGGGAAGTTTACTTTATTATTACTAATGTAAATGTTATTTTTGTATATAAATATATATTTAATAAACAATGATGTGTTTCTACACTTATTTATTTATTATAGTACATATATTTTATATTATACAGACTACTCAATAAAATAGTCATAGGCAAATGAAGTGATATAAATAATTATATATATATGATTTCACTTAAATGGGAGTTTTCTAGAATATTCTTGGTACCAGAGTATAGCAAAGAAAAGGAAAGAATTTGAGTGGAGAAGAAAGACAGATTTGTAATAACAAGGGCCAAAGAAACTCAGGTGCACTTGAGCTGTTAAGAAAGGACAGAACTAAATATCCAAGCAATGGAGTTGACAAAAATAAAATCAAATACCCAACCTTTAACAGCCAAATTTAAAAACATGCCTGTTATGATGGCAGGTTGGGTCAGGGAAATGGTGGTATGGGATGGACTTTGGGAACATTGTCAAGGGACATTGACATTGGTGGTGGGATTGGTGCTGAAACATTGTACATCCAAGACTCAACTATGAATATGTTGTAAATCACAATGACTTATCTTTAAGAAAATTAAAACATTCTAATCAGCATTTAAGAAAATTTTGCTTTCATCAGAATTATCAAAATAAACTCATAAGAATATAAAACTTAAATACCTTTTAATTTAAATAATGTTCTGGTTCATTAAAATAAATCTCACAAAGATATTATAGTTAATATAACAAAACATTAAAGGCAATAATTTAATATGACAATTATTTTCATGTCTACATTTTAGCCACACTCAAAAGAGAACAATTCACTGGTTTTTTACATTTTTACATTTCTAGTGTTAGAAATGTAAATAATGATTTAATGATTAATAATATTTTAAGTTATTATAAATCACTTAATCTTTCTATAAAAAAATCAAATATACTTATAATTTTTCTTACCTATATCTTATGAGAAACCATTGAGCTTCTTTCACTATATAGGCTAAAACAGAAGAAAATATAATTGCATTAGAATGACAATAGCAAATATGGTAATATGCTGATTTATTTTAAGACATTGTTTTTACTGAAGAAAATGTTGTTCATATAAGTTTCTTTTGACCTCAGACAACCAATAATATAAATTTGTGCTCTTGCCAGAACAGAAAGGAATGAGGCACTAAATTCCCCTGATAGAACATGGACACTCCCTTTTGGACAAAACTCAACTTTTCTATGGGTCAATGTGAACTTAGGAAAGTATAAGAAGTCAGATAGTCTCATAGGACTTTACTCCATGGAATCATAAAATAGAGTCACTCAATATAATTCTAGTTTTCACAATTCAAAGTATATTTTATGTAACTATTTCTATTGCAAAAATAACATCTATGATATTCATGGAAACTATTTTAATTACACGGTATTTTTCTGAGTACACTGAATAGTACAGTGTTGTCTAAGATGATCAAAGATAATTTTAATAGCGTCAAAGTTTTTATTTAAAGATCCCTAAGTTGTCCACTTTATTCCAACAGCAGCTCAAGCCTATAATTCTCTGCTTGACACTAAAATGAGAAGTGAACTCTGACAAGACAAAGATCAGGGGAAAACCATAAGGAAAACAAAAAGATCATAGTGACAGGGGGCCTAGAATGCTGCTTCCAAAATTTTTACCTGTGAGACAAAACAAAAATATAAGAAACAATCTAAAAATGTAGATTATGTTTGAATCAATCCAGATTGGAACTAGACACGTACCATCTCCATGACATCTCTAATTAGAATGTCTGAAATATCAGAAAATATAGACATTTAAAGAAGTGAGTGTTGCAAGGAGGAAGTGCATGTTTCAATGGAGAATGTATTGGTTTCCACCTGGGCCTAAGGGGTTATGGCAGAGATTATACTACTTATCTCAAGTTAAGGAGAACTGTGGAGGGATTCAATATATTATAAGAATATGTTTCAGGGGCCAGAGAGATAACATGGAGAAAAGGCATTTGCCTTGCATGCAGAAGGTTGGTGGTTTGAATCCCGGCATCCCATACGGTCCCCTGAGCCTACCAGGAGCAATTTCTGAGCCTGGAGCCAGGAGTGATCCCTGAGCACTGCCAGGTAGTGACCCAAAAACCAAAAAAAAATATGTTTAGATTTCATGCATTAACAGGAAATCTGGCATTAGGCATTTATTCCCCCCCCCAAATTATCTTGCCTTTCATAAAATTTTGATTTTTTATTTAAACAGTAAAATAATATCTCACCTACATTTGGATAACTCTATAGAAGGCAACTTAAGCAATATTTTTTGATAGATAAGTTTCCCTATTCCTCAGATTTGCTTGGAAATTAAATGGGGTAGAGAAAATAGCATAAATAAAAGAAATTTCCCTGAGAAATGCTTTAGATGACTTAAAAAGCATGTTTTTGTTCTTTATGGGAACTGTATAATATTCCATTTTATATATATACCACAACTTCTTAATCCATTTACCCATAGTCAGGCATTTGGATTGCTTTAATATCTTGGTTATTTACCACAATTTCTTTACCCTTTGACTCTGTTATAGACTCAAGTTGCTTCCAGATCATTAATCTCTAAACAATGCTGTAATGAAAGTAGTAGGACACAGACTTTAAAATGAAATGAACTAGTTAAAGCCTCTGCTTCTATCTAATAACATTTGGATAAGTAAAATATTAATAAAGTTGGTAATAAGCCAACAAGACACTTATATTTCTAGAAAAAGAATAATTGTGTCATTCAAAGATGATACAGATATGCCTGTTTTTCATAAGAAGCATTTAAATTCACCATAAAGAACTTTTTCTCATGCTTTTCTAGAAGACCCTAAATGAGAGTTTATGTGGTGAATCACTGGTAAATATGAATGAGAGGAAGGAAGAAAATAGAATAGACCAAGTTAAAGACATTTTATCAATCAAATTACAACTTCTTTTATTTAAACCTAATCTCCTTGGGGCTTGGAAAATGGTTTTAGAGTTCAATGGCCCCCAAATGTCATTACAGGAGGAACTTGGCCTGATTTCTCACTGGTAAGGTGCAATGATCATGAGTCTCCCAGATCTAGGATAGTGGGGACGACTAGGGCACACCCAAACTCATCGCTTTTTTTTTTTTTTGCAAGCTCTAGTAAGTAGTGAGATGTATGAACTTGAAATGTATATAAACAAAATGACAAAATGTGTAACTATATATTCACCAACTCTTGGCAATTTGTGGCTTGTGTCTGTCACTGGTCTGAGGGAGATTTTGTGACTAACTATAATCCTTTTAGTCTATCTTAAATGAAGGTAGAATAGTTGTGGTTCTCAGAAAGTTCTTAAATTAAGTAGGCAAATGGCCTTGCACCAATATATTCTAATAGCAATATATAAAAATCAATGCCCAGAGGCTGAGCAGATAGTTTAGTAGAATAGGATGCTTGCCTTCCCCAGGCCGACCCAGGTTCAAGCTCTGGCATATTGTATGATCTACCATGCACCATCAGGAATAATTCTTCAGTGCAGAAATAGGAGTATACCCTGAGCATCCCTAACAACACAAAAAACACACAAACCAAAATACTATCACCTTACAAAAACAAGTATGTAGGGATTGTGAATAACCTTGTAGGCATGTTTTCTGTTCAACTCAAAGGTGATATTCTCTGTAATACATTTTAGCTGATAGAACTGATTATAAAAAATCACAAGCAAGAAATTCATGTAATTAGAAACTATGTTAATAGTATTTTTAAATACTATCTCGGAATTATGTAAGAACTTTTAAAAGTATTGTAGGAGACTCTTCCAAATAAGACCAATCTAAACGTTTTGTCATAAAAATAGAATGCTATTATGATTATGATTCACTTTGAAGCATATTTTACTTTTATGAAAAACAATTTTAATATTGTTTTTGATTGCCATATTTTTGATAATGCTTTGTTTGAGAAATATGATAAAATACTATGTTATTTAGATAGGCTCATTTAAGTCAGAGATTACATTGACTATTGACCATCTCAGCTTTATTAATTCATAAAATTACTGATTTTTTTCCTCTCAATAGTTTTCAAATTTATTTCCATTGTTTTGATGATTTGAGTGTATCAGATGAGTTGTCAAATGTTAAGGTACTTATTTCAATTTTATTAATAACTCTATCTTTATGTCTGGAATCTTATTTACTCCTGAAGAATATCTAAGGTACACCTGAATCTGCTTTCCTGCAATATATTATTCATGCGATTACTATATGTATTATCCATTATGTATTACTAATCTACGGAACTCAAAACTTCATTTTTCCTAGAGAATGACAAGAGGAGTCATAATTTAGTATATTCTTGTTCTTGCTTTACATTTTTTATGTGTGTGGTGAAGTAAGACAGTTTTTGTTGATATTTATTTAGAAGATTGTGAGGAAGAGAAAGAAGTACAAGCTCAAGAAAGAACTTCAGGGGCCAGAGAGGTGGCACAAGCAGTAAGGCATTTGCCTTGCAAGCACTGATCTAGGGCATATCGCAGTTCGATTCCTCGGCATCCCATGTGGTCCCCCAAACCAGGAGCAATTTCTGAATGCATAGTCAGGAGTAACCCCTGAGCATCATCAGGTGTGGCCCCAAAACAAACAAACAAAAAAAGAACTTCATGGGGAAATAACAAGCAAAGAAAGTAAAGCAAGCAAAGACAAGCAAGATAAATAATATATGTACAAGGTAAAATGCGAGTTTGAAAAGCAACCCTTTTATTTGATCTGTTGTTTTGTTTTGACCCACATTCTTTTTCTTTTTCTTTTTTTTTTTTTTTTTTTGGAAGGGGAGCTCACCTGGTAGCCCTCAGGGTTTACTCCTGGCTCTGCACTCAGAAATTGCTTTTGTCAGGCTTGGGAATCAAACCTGGGACAGTCTGGGGTTGGCTGCATACAAGGCAAACTCCCTACCCTTTGTTCTATCGCTCCAGCCTCACATATTTTGGTTTTGATTCACATTCCGCTGTACTCAGAGCTTACTCCTAGCATTGTGCTCAAGGATTACTCCCAGTGATCCCAGAAATTGAATTTGGATCAAGGCAAATATTTCCTATACTATGTTTCTGACCCATGAGCTGTGTTCTGAATTGAGTGATTCTAGAATCACCAGATTAGGTGATATGCACGTAATACAGACTTTCTCTAGTAGAGGGCAGATTCTCTCCTAAAATACTTTTACTTTTAAAATAATATATTTAAACACCATGATTTTAAACATATTTGTATTTGGATTTCATTCATAAAAAGAATATATTCCAAGGGCAGAGAGAGTACAAGAGCTACAGTACTTGCCTTGCAGTTAGCTAGCCTAGTTCAATTTCCAGCACTGAACATGGATCCCTTGATACCACCAGAAGTGATCGCAGAGCACAGAATGAGGAGTAAACTCTGAGCCATGCGTGTGGGACTCAATCACTTTTCTCACTCAATGGATAAATATTCCAAAGATCTAAAATTTTCTGATAAATGTAAGTATCATCTGGCTTAATGAAACTTGTTTTTTTTTTGTAAATTATAAAGACCTTATTCAGGGGCCAGAGTGGTGAGACAAGTGGTAGGGCATCTGCCTTGTACATACTAACCTAGGACGGACCGCAGTTCCACCCCCTGGAGTCCCACATGGACCCCCAAGCCAGGAGCGATTCTTGAGCACATAGCCAGGAGTAACCCCTGAGCATCACCGGGTATGGCCCAAAAAAAACAAACAAACACAAAAGACCTTATTAATTAATCTAAATCTTATATCTGATTGAACAGACAACAGAAGACCAAAGAGACAGAGTAAAGATTTCTTTATACATGGGGGGGGGGTGTCATCTCTGACTAGTATAATAATCAAAATAACATCAGAAAGATTAGCAAGAGGAAATAAAACATTTGATCAAATACATAAATGAGCATAAATTATTATGTCAATGGAACTTTTATCCTTAGCTAAGAGATAAGCTAAGGGTTTGGGGCTTCCTGGAGAGAAACAAAGGGCAAACTACGTTTTGCAACTAGATATTTGCCCTCCCAGATAGATTTCCTGATAGAAAGTATTTTTGGAGGTAATTCTGAATGAAGGAAATTCTCCCAATTTTCATTCGTCTATTGCAGGGGTGGTAGAGAACCTTATTTTTCTGACATGTGATTTAGAAATTATAACACTAATGCAGGCAGGTTGGTGGTGAATAACCATTGAGAAACATGTGATATTTTGTCCAAGGCGAGCCTTGTTCTAAGTAGTTAAGGGAATAAAATCTGATTAAGTGTGGAGAGTTTTATTTGACTTTAGCTAGAACCATTTAACAAGCCAATAGGATACAAACTCTAAGAGCATATTCTGTTTTTGAAGTTTTATGTGAATGTCGTAGGGCCTTGCGAAAGCACCAAGGATAGGATTAGGCAGTCAGATCATCATCTGCAACAAGAATGCTTCTATTAAATTTCTCCATTTACATTATTGAGACCATTTTCTCCCCATGTTGATTTTATTTGTAGGAATTTAAAGTTTATTTTTATTTCCATACATATTTTTCTTGCTGTCTGTTTAGATGATTAGTGGTATTTAAAAAATAATTCGAAATGAAATCACTCTCTCTACTCTGCAAACAGTTGAAAATAGCCAAAAATAACCTAAAATAGGGTAAAGAAATTATGTAGTGCTAATTTCAAACTTGCCTGTCTTTCATGTTGCTATATTAGATTTTCTGCATACACTGTGCTTACTATCAATTCTTCTATTTTTCTCTGGCATATCAGGCACTCTTACAAATTTAATAACAGCACTAAATACCCAAATATAGTATAATTTCAGCAAATTATACATTTACTGCTTTATATTTCTTTAAATTTAGGACATGGTGAACACTTATAAAACAATTGATAGAAGAAAAATTAGTTTCTATTTATTGTAATAGTTGAGTTTTTACAGTAAAAATTCTTAAATACTTTGCAATTATTTCAGAAATTAGAAATAGTCCATCGAACACTTCACTAAATAAGATATATCATGCAGAAGTAAATTGTTTCAACTTAAGTAACAAAAAATCAATTATAGTTGTAACTCTACATGAAGTTTCTATTTTATTAAATAATAAAGATAAGTATAAAAGGTAGAATTATATATAGGGAGATATAGCTGAATTTTTAAAAAGTCAGCAGATATTAAATATTGACTACAATTTCCCTGATAAAATTTCTGTCTATTCTTTTTTTTAGTAATTGTGATTTCTACTTCTCAGTTCTTCTACTCAATAAATAGTTCACCTATAATTTTATCTCAATTTTCACTATTCTTAGTAAAGTCTACCCTTCTGTTAAAGTTTGTACTTTTTATATATTTTTATGTTTGTTTTCTCTTCAGGAACAATGTTTTGTAAGGCACTTCAGTTGAATCAGAAAACTTGAAAGGTAGCAATATGATATGTTGACTTGGTCAATCAACTTCAAACAGAAACATACAAATATCTACTACAGTAAATTAATTGCAAAATGCTATACTTAATTTTAAAGTAATTACAAGTAAAAGTGTAACTTCTCAATGTTTTTCAAAAGATGTTTTATTTTTTAAAAATAATTTATTTTAATGTAATATGAAGATCCCCTTCATTGCAGCAAATATATATTTAACTGACTTTTTTTTTACAAAGCACTCCGCAACCCCTGTAGGTATTAGTTATCTATTAAAATTTAAAACCAAGTCTAATTTTCTCAACTTCAAACTAGGGGATTCACAAAGGTTAATTTTTTTAATTTTCCCAGAAAACCGTTTTTTTATTTATCACTCTTTTCAAGGCATCTAGAACCTCTTTGTTCCTCAAACTGTATATAAACGGATTTAGAAATGGAATTACGATTGTGTAAAACAAAGAATACATTTTATCCTTATTTTCAGCTGATCCAGACCCAGGACGCACATACATGAAGAAGAGAGTGCCGTAAAATAAAGACACAGAGAGCAGATGGGCACTGCATGTAGAGAAGGCCTTGCTTCGGCCCTTTGTAGACTTTTTTTTTAAGATAGCAAAGAGAATAAAGCAGTAAGAAGTTATGATAATTATAAAAGTAGAAGTTTGGATAAGGATAGAAAATATAATAATCAGGATCATATTCACTGCTGGGTCAGTACAGGATATCTTGAGAAGTTGTAAAATTTCACAGTAGAAATAATGAATTACATTGGAGTTGCAGAAAGATAATCTAAATAACAAACCCACATGCATCATGGGATGAAGGAATCCAATAGCATATGAAATGACTAATAAATGAATGGAGAAGTTCTTAGACATAATTACTGGGTAAATCAATGGATTGCATATAGCAACATAGCGGTCATAAGCCATTACAACTAAGAGGAAACATTCTGTGTTTGCACTGGAAGCAAAAAAATAAAATTGGGTAATGCATTCAACTAGGGATATCATCTGAGTTTTAGATAAAAAATTCACTAGCATTTTGGGAGTAATGGAAGATGAAGAACAAGCATCTTCAAAGGCTAAAGAACCAAGAAATAAGTACATTGGGGTGTGAAGATGGGGGTTTTTCCAGATGAGAAAAATAAGTCCAAGATTTCCCACCATAGTGGTGAGATATATGACTAAGAACACCAGAAAAAGAGGAAGCTGAAGCTCTGGAATATCTGTGAGTCCTGTGAGAACAAACTCAGTTATGTATGTCTTGTTTGCTTCCATCATGGAGTGTTCTCTGTAGTGAAAAAGTGAAGAAAATAATGAAAAAAAAAAACCTTGAAATAACCACAATTTATTTGAAAATAGCATTGAAACAGCATTGAAAATTATATTGTGTATGCTCTTTATTCAGAATGTATTCATTTTACAATTGAGCAAATTATTTTGGGGAAACCAATCATAAAAATTAGAAAAGCATGGAGAACATGTAAAGTCTAGTATATATAATATATAGATAGAAAAATTCTCTTTGGTTTGGTATGCTCCAGTCACTTTTACTTTTAATCTTTCATATGATCCAGTAATTTACTTTTTGTCATCTATACTCAGAACATGCAAACATATATTCAAATAGAATTCTGCACCTCAATGATCACTAACAGTACAATAACCAGGATATGGGAGTAGATCAAATATCAAAATACAGACAAATGAATAAGGAAGTTATGGCATATGTACATGATAGAATACTAAACAGCCACAGGAAAAAATGAATCTATGCAATTCATGGCAATTTGTATGGAACTTCAGGATATTAGGCTGAGCAAATTAAACCAGATGGAGAAGACTCATACCGGATAAACTCATAATCTTATTAATTTGTACTATTTAGAGAAACAAAACTAAAAACATAGAATTTATCAAATAATATAACCAGAGAGATAGTGCAGTAGGGGACATGTGTGCCTTACACTCGGCCAACCTAGGTTAGATCCCTGGCCTTCTCTATGGTTCCCCAAGCACTGCCAAGAGTGATTCCTGATTGCAGTCAGGAATAATCCTGAACCTCTCTGGGTGTGGCCCTAAAATCAAAGGAAATTTTTTAAAAAAGGAAATGAGCCCTTGGTCCTGGATTGCTGAGAATAGCAGGTTAGCAGGAATGATAAAGTGTCCCAGGTAAATATAAACAATAAATGTTAGCATTATTGTAAATATGTGAGCCAAACCTAATCTTTTCAAAAGATGACTGAGGGTCAGATTCAGGGTGCTTTGGTAGTGATGACTAACTCTCTATCAGAATTAAAAAGGTTAGCACTATTGGGTCTGGAACTATAATGCAGCATATCCAGGACAGACATCAGTTCGATCCCCTGAATCCAATATGGTGCCCCAGGAGTAACCCTTGAGTGCCACCTCACAAGGTGTGGCCCCAAAACACAAACAAACAAACAAAAAATGGTTAGCACTATTGTAACTGTGTTACCTAAACTATAATATTCTTTAATTTTAAATTAAAAAAACTCTTAGTTAGTCAAGGACTTATAAAGAATGAGAATAATCACAACAGTTTAGGGAGACATAGAAATAATTCAGCTGACTTACCTTGCATGTGTGAGGCCCTGGGTCAATCTTTGACACTGTTAAACAACAACAACAAAATATCTAAAATACTAGATAAATATAATTTATATTTATAAAGATCTTACAAAATATGTAAGTCATATAAAACATAGGTTTTGAAAGTAAATGTATATTCTAACTAATTATTAATCTCATTAAAATGAGCTCTGTAATTAAGTAAAAGAGGGCTACAACTCTGGAAGGATATAACTAAAATATTAGTTTCTAGGCCAAAGAGATAGTGCAGTAATTGGGTCCTTGCCTTGCATGTAGAAGACCTAGGTTTGAACTTTGCAACTCAAATGATCTCTTGAGGCCACCCAAGGAGTGGTCCCCAATCACAGAGCCAAGAATAAGCTCTGAGCAACACTGAGTCTAGTCCAAAATATAAATTTAAAAAAAGTTTTTTAATAAACTATATAAATAAATAAAACATTAATTCCTATCACATACAAAGAAATATCACAAATTGAAGGGAAAAAAGTTCAACAGAAAATAAAAGTGTAACTAGGGGTTGGAGTGATAGCACAGCAATAGGACATTTGCCTTGCATGAGGCTGCCCAGGATGAACCTGGGTTCGATCCCTAGCGTCCCATTTGGTCCCCCTAGCCAGGAGAGATTTCTGAAAGCAAAGCCAGGAGTAACCCCTGAGTGTCACTGGGTGTGGCCAACAAACAAAAAAAAAAGTGTAACTAATAAGCAATGCAGAGAAAATATGGCATGTAGTTGATAAATATAGAAAAATTATTCACTGCCCAGTAACAAAAACTTGAAATAAAATAACTTTTCATTTAGACTACCAAATTTCCAGCTTGCAGGAATTTGAAAAAGCCCATATAATACTGTCATTCCACATTTTAAACTTCTAACACAATTCAACAATAACTTTTGAAAGGGTCAACCCAGCAGTGGTTAATACTCCTAGAGCAGAGCTCAATGACTATGTACAGTGGACTTTGAGGGACCTGGGAATACTGGGGAAGGAACATGAGACTAAAGAATAAAAATATTCACTATAGTTCTTTGAGTCATCTCCCTGAGACAAAAAGTTAAAAATATATAACTTTTCAAAAATGAATAAATTATGGTATGTATACTAAAAGCAATGAGACAAGGAAAAAATAAGAAAAGGTGAAATATGAAGTTTGCTGCAACTTGAATGGAACTGGAAGTAATCATGCTAAGTGAACTAAATATAAAATTATTTATTTAGCTCAAATATTAGAGAGAAATATAGAATTATCACTCTTATATGTGAAGTGAAAAAAAGTACAGTAAGGGAACAAAGAGTGGGCAATGGTAACAGACAGACCTTTGATTCAGTCCAAGAACTCTGAAAGCAACTGTTGTTTATATACTGTAACTACTGACAGTATAAGTCACTTGGCCAATACAAAGAAAATGACTAATATATTGACTCTTCAGCTCAGAAATCCACACCAAAAGTTCATTCCACAGATATAACATTTTACCAAGAGAGAAGTCTACTGTATTATACATTGTTCACGTAGGAAGAAGACTGGAAAGAACAGAAAAGAAATCAGAATTATAAAATGTTTGAAAAAATTTTGCAACAAACACAAGGATCAATATTATAGCAGTCACTAAAAATAAATGATATTTATTGTTATAATAAATATATTTTATATATTTTATATTTATTTTTATAATAAATGATAGATATCTCAAAGAAATTTTTATGATCACTCTAGTCAAAGAATTTTTGTTTTGTTTTGTTTTGGGGCCACACCCAGTGACGCTCAGTGGTTATTCCTGGCTGTGTATTCAGAAATCGCTCCTGGCTTGGGGGACCTTATGGGATCCTGGAGGGATTGAACCCCAGTCCTTCTAGGTCAGCCACAAAAAAGGCAAATGCCCTACCGCTGCACCACCACTTCAGCCCCTAGTCAAAGAAATTTTAAACAAAGATAAAATCAACAAAATATGATGAGAAATGTCTGAGATGATCACATGAGATAATGAAGTATTGGTATCTTGCTTTTTGTGTATATATGAATATATATCTTTTGCATGCAACTATGTGAATATTAATATTATATGACAGACAGTATGAACTCAGATTGTTAATATTTATATAAGAGGAGAAAATTAAGAAGAGTGAGAGAAACAGCCCTCCCCAAAAGTTTTTGTGAAAAAAAGAATATGTTATCTTACCTATACATATATAAATGTATGTATGTGTAATAGCATTCACTATATACAATAGTCATAAGTTAATTAAAAGTGAAGAAAAGAAAAGAAAAGCATAATGCAGATTTTATTTATTAAGGAGCAATATAAACATTGAAAAATAATCAGGAGCCATGCTTTATGAAAATCTTAACATAATAAAACTTTTATTATGTAGCACATATTTTTGTATATTTTCATTAGAATATGACTTCTACCATAGAGTGATTTTTCTATTTGAAGGAATTGAAAGCTGTTTTGTAAATAAACTGTTAAGAATACAAAGCAGGGGTTCAGCGGGTAGGCCATTTGCCTTGCTTGCAGCTGATTCAGGATGGACCTCGATTTGATCCCCCAGAGTCCCATATGGTCCCCCAAGCCAGAAAAAATTTCTGAGCGCATAGCCAGGAGTAACCCTTGAGTGTATCGGATGTGGCCCCAAAACCAAAAATAAATAAATAAATACATAAATACATAAATAAATACATACATAAAATAAAGAATACAAAGCAGAAAGTTTTTAACATCTATGTGAAAATATTATTTTAATATAATCCTCAATATATTTAACTGTCAGTATTTCAAATTATATATTTGATCTTTTGAGGTTTGATTTTTTTCTATAACATAAATTTTCTTTAAAAACAAATCCAGAAGAATAGATATTTAGATGGAAAAACAAAGATTCTTAGATTATGTACTAGAAAACCCATCCAGAATTTTACATGTTAGTTTAGTTATTTTTCAAATTCTAAAACAAGTAGCATAATTTTATTCACATTTTATTAATTAAAGTACAAGATAAACTTTTCCACTTACCAAACTTATATTTGTTAAACTTCTTTTTTTTTTCTTTTTTTTATTTTTGGGCCACACCGGTGAAGTAATGCTCAGAAATTGCTCCTGGCTAGGGGGACCATATGGGACTCCAGGGATCAAACCGCGGTCTGTCCTGGGTCAACCACATGCAAGGCAAATCCCCCACCGCTGTGCTATTGTGTCAGCCCCTAACCTTAAAATAATTCTAAAGGCATAAATTTTCTTAATTTATTTTATTTATTTCTTAATTTATTCTAAATACAACAATATGGAGAAGGGAAGATTTTATTACCCTTCTTCACTAAAAGTGGAGAAAATAGCTTAAAATTTTTTTTTGGTTTATTTGGCATCACTCAGGGGTTACTCCTTGTTCTTTACTCAGAAATCACTCCTGACAGGCTCGGGGGGAACATATGAGATACCAGGTCTTCACGGGTTGGCTCCATGCAAGGCAAAAACCCTACCACTGTGCTAAAGCTCCAGACTCAGAAAAAATTAAAAATAGTTTTGTGGTCTGAAATATAGTACAGGAATTAAGACTCTTGCCTTGTATATGGGTGGTCCAGGTTCTATCCTGGGCACCACACATGGTCCCTCAAACACCCAAAAGGGTGGCCCCTCAGCACAAGGCTAGGAGTAAACTTTGAGCACTACTATGACCTGAAAACCAATATATATATATATATATATATATATATATATATATATATATATATATAATTTAAAATCTATTTTTAAAGTATATACCCACAAAAAACACTGCACAAGTTAAAAAAATGTATTGAAAACATTTATGAAAATTCTTTATGGATACTAAGAGCAGTCATTCCAAATGAAGGGGTCTTTTTTTTTTAAAACATTAGCATGTATGTATATATAAAACCTTATCCAACTGGCATTAAGGAGACCCTAATAATGTTATCACTAATGTTAGTCCATCTTCTCATTATTCCACAAATGAGAAAATTTGAGCAGCATAATTTGGTTGTCTATACCTGAGTGTACTTGCATATGCACATGCAAACACACACACATACAGACATATTTTTGGTTTGTTTTTGTATTTTTTTTGCTTGAATTTGTGGCCTTGGGAGTAGTCAGGGCACACTCCTGGCTCTGTACTAATAGTAATCAAAGGACCATATATGGTGCTGGATATCACAAAGGACCAACTCATAAAAGGAAAGTGTCTCACTCCCCCTAAATAGTCTATATAATAAAATAATATTTGAATATTTGGTTTGCTGATATATTTTCACTTCATCTCTTTTCCACATTCTTCCAAGTTTACTATTAAAAAGCAATATTCATAGGAATGTCTTTCCAAGAGTAAAACATATATTTATGACAGGTATCAAGAAATGTTGGTCCTCAAGAGAAAACAATATTACATGAATATAGAAAATTTTATTTTTTATTGCTGTGGGGGTTACAGCTGTTAGTACTGGGAGTTACCAGAGTCATACCTGCATCTTCATGGGAGTAAGGGTCATCATGATATACTGAGGATCAAACCCACGTCTTACACATGATAGATATGATCTCTAACACTGGAGTGTCATACTCATACAGAATTTTCATTCTTACATAAATATGTACATATGTATTTCAATATCAAATGGGAAAATTTAAATAGAATGGTGCTTAAATAAAGATATCAAAAAATAAGTAAATAAATAGAAATAGTTAAAGTAGATTAATGACAATGTTCTTACCTGAAATCCTGGAGTTTTAAAAAGTGTTGGTTTTTTTAAAGGAAGGATGTTAGTTTTATGAAGAAAAAGTATAGAGGACATGTTGTTGTTTTGGTTTGGTTTGGTTTACTGTTCTTTATTTTAGAGTGAAAATCACCATCAAGAAACTGATTGCTGGTATGACATCTAGATCTATGCTTGCATCTCAGCTTAAACACATTTAAGAGAAAAAAAAGTAGAAGGTTAAAATAGAGCAGTGACTACCTGTACAAAGTGTTTTCTTTGTAAGCCTACAGGGAGAAACTTACTATATTCTCTTCCAAATATAGCCATAAAAAACAACAAAAGAATTTTGGAATTCCCTCAGTGAAATTCAACAGAGGATTCCCTGTAGGATGAGGGTGAAGTTGATCTACTGGGCATTATATGTTAATCAGTAAAACACCCCTAGAAATACTGTGAGTAACAATTAGAAACAGCTCTGGTTTATTAGTTCACTGATATGGAGACTTGAGAGACTGTCCCTAACCAATGTTTAGAAGTTCCTAGAGTCTTTTCTTTTATTACTCTTGTTGGTAACAACTCCAACCAACATATTACATGTGCAAATCAAAATTTGAGTGTTTTTAAACCTTATCACTACACATGGTCATTATTTTGATATATAAAATTGCATTGCCTTCTACACTATTTTTTAAAGGAACTACCATAAAACTTATCTTTGACATGACTCAGCCTTAAGACATGCTATAACCATTATAAAAGGCATGCATTTTTTGGGGGGCCATACCCGGCAGTGCTCAGGGGTCACTCCTGGCTGTCTGCTCAGAAATAGCTCCTGATAGGCACGGGGGACCATATGGGACACCGGGATTCGAACCAACCACCTTTGGTCCTGGATCAGATGTTTGCAAGGCAAACACCGCTGTGCTATTTCTCCGGGCCCAAAGGCATGCATTTTTATCTCTTCAATGGTTTTTAAATCTATTCACATATCTCCAAATTTAAGAAAACTCCTCTACTTCCTAGACTATTACCATAACCTTTTAATCAATATATTCATGTTTTATTATTTTAATATTTTTATTTAAGAACCATAATTACAAACATGTTTGTAGTTGGGTTTTAGTTATATACATAAATAAAAAAAGAACATTCCCTTCACCAGTGCAACATTCACACCACCCATGTCCTCCATCTCCCTCCTCCCCCAATCCTTGCCTGCATTCAAGACAGGCATTCTATTTCTCTCACTCACTACAATTGTCATTCATAGTAGCTGTCAGTGTAGTTATTCCTCCAACTGAACTCACCACTCTTTGTGGCAAGCTACATATTGTAGGCCAGACCTTCCAGACCTCATCTCTATTGTCTGTGTATTTTTACAATAACGTTTTATAGTTTTCTTAAAACCCAAAGATGAGAAAGACTATTCTGTGTCTATCTCTCTCCTTCTGACTTATTTCACTCAAATAATAAATTCCATATCCTTCCATGAATAGGAAAATTTTATGATCTTGACTTTTTTACAGCTGCATATTATTATATTGTGTTTATGTGTCACAATTTCTTGAACCACTTATCTGTTGTTGATAACCCGACGGGTTGTTTCCAGATTCTGGCTATTGTAAATAGCACTACAAAGGAATATAGGTGTGCAGAAGGCATTTTTGTGTTGTGTTTTTTGGATATTAGGATATATCTTTAGGACTGGTATTGCTGGATCATATGAAAGCTCAATTTCCAGTTTTTTGAGGACTCTGCATATTGTTTTCCATAAAGGCTGAACAAGATGGCATTACAAAGAGCAGTGAATGAGAGTTCTTTTCTCTCCACATCTTTGCCAGTACTGATAGTTTTTGTTCGTTGTGATGTGTGCCAGTCTCTGTGTCGTGAGGTGGTACCTCATTGTTTTGATTTGCATCTCTCTGTTGAGTAGCGATGTGGAGCATATTTTCATGTGTCTTTTGGCCTTTTGTATTTCTTCTTTGAGAAATTATCTGTACATTTATTCTTCCTATTTTTGATGGGCTAGATTTTTTTCTGTTAAGTTCTGTCAGTATCTTGTATATTTTTTTTATTAACCCCATGTCTGATAGGTATTGGGTGAATAGTTTCTCCCATTCTGTGGGTGGCCTTTGTATCCTTGGCACTATTTCATTTGAGATGTAGAAGTTTCTCAGCTTAATATAGTCCCATCTGTTTATCTCTGCTTTCACTTGTTTGGAGAGTCCTTGTTTGGAGAGTCCTGTTTCCTCCTTGAAGATGCCTTTAGTCTCAATGTCATTGAGTGTTTTATCTATATGTTTTTTTATATACCTTATGGTTTTAGGCCTGATATCAGGTTTTTAATCCAGTTGGATTTGACTTTTGTGCATAGTGTTACATGGAGATCGCTTTTTTACATGTGACTAGTTGTCCCAGCACTACTTGTTGAAGAGGCTTTCCTTGCACCATTTTACATTTCTTGTTTCTTTATCAAAGATTAGTTGGTTGTATGTCTGGGGAACATTCTCTGAATACTCAAATCTATTCGTTTATCTGAGGCTGTGTCTTTATTCCAATACCATGCTGTTTTAATGACTATGGCTTTGCAGTCCAATTAAAGATTATGGAAGTGATGCCTACCATCTTCTTTTTCCTAAGGGTTGCTTTAACTATTTGTGAGCGTTTATTCATCCAAATGAATTCCAGTAGTGTTTGATTCATTCTTTGAAGAATGTCATGGGTATTCTTAGAGAAATTGCATTAAATCTATACAATGCTTTTTTTTTTTGCCATTTTAATTGTGTTAATCCTCCTAACCCATGAACAGTTTATGTGTCTCCATTTCCTTTTGACATATTTTTTTGTTTGTTTCTAGAAACAGTGTTTTGTAGTTTTCATTGTATAGGTCTTTCACCTCTTTAGTTAAGTTGACTCCAAGTTATTTGAGATTGTGTGGCACTAGTGTAAATGGGATAGTTTACTTAATGTCCATTTCTTCTCTGTCACTATTGGTGTTCAAGAAGACCATTGATTTTTGGTGTTAGTTTTGTAGCCCGCCACTTTGCTATATGCATCTATTGTTTTTAAAAGCTTTTTTTGGTAGAGTCTTTAGGGTTTTCTAAATATAGTACCATGTCATCTGCAAACAGTGAGAGCTTGATTTCTTCCTTTCCCATCTGAATGCACTTGATAGCTTTTTCTTGCCTATTCACTACGGTAAGAAGTTTTAGCACTAATTTGAATAGGAATGGTGAGAGAGGGCTGCCATGTCTTGTACCAGATTTTAGAGGAAAGGCTTTTAGTTTCTCTCTATTGAGAATAATATTTGCCACTGGCTTGTGGTATATGGCCTTGACTATATTGAGAAAAGTTTCCTCATTCCCATCTTGATATGAGTTTTTGTCAAGAACAAGTGTTGGACCTTATCAAATGCTTTCTCTACATCTATTGATATGATCATATGATTTTTATTTTTCTTTCTGTAGATATAGCATTTTATGTTGATTGATTTATGGATCTTAAACCATTATTGAATTCCTGGAATAAAACCTATTTGTTCATGGTGTTTGAACCTCCTGATGAGGCATTGGATCATATTTGCTAAAATTTTACCGAGGATATTTGCATCTGTGTTTATCAGGGATAGTGGTTGTATTTCTCTTTTTTGGCAGCATCTCTGTCTGGATTTGGTATCAAGGTGATGTTAGCTTCATAAAAACTATCTGGGAGTGTTTCTATTTCTTCAATTTCATGAAAGAGCCTGAAAAGGATTGGTATTAGTTCCTCTTGAAAGATTTGAAAGAATTCGTTAGTGAATCCATCTGGACCTGGGCCTATGTTTTTCAAAGAATTTTAATGACCATTTTAATTTTCTCAATAGTCATGAGACTGTTTAGGTATGCTAGCTTGTTCTGAATCAACCTTGGAAAATTATAAAAGTCCAAGAATTTATCCATTTCTTCCAGAAATGGCATAAGTTACATGTTACATGGCATAGAGTTTCTCAAAGTAGTCTTTAATTACACTTAGGATCGCTGTATTATCTGTAGAGATTTTACTCTTTTCATTTAATTCTCTTTTTAAAATAATTTTTAATGTGACACATGTGAATTACATGTCTTTCACAGTTGTATTTAAGGTACATATTGATAGTGAATTAGAGCCATTCCCACCACCAGTGTTGTCATCCCTACACCACTGTTCCCAGCATGCATCACATACAACCCTCTTTGCCTTCTGAACTGCTAATGTAACAGGTCCCTTCTGTGTATAGCTTGTTGTAGATTGGGTTATCTTGATTCTTTTGTCATTGATTTTGTGTTTGTTATTTAGGTTTGAGCATTTTTAAATTCCACTCAATGTTCATGTGATTGTTTGCTCCTCATACCATCCACATTTTTCCCTATCATTTTTTGAGGCAGAAAAAGATTATTGAAGTTCTGTGGTTCTTTTGGGGGGAAAAGCTGGGAGGAGCCCATTTATAAGCTATAAATATAGATTTAAAAGAAGAAAAAAACTAAAACAAGCAACGACATAAAACATAACAACAACTAAAATAAAAACAGCAAAAAAAAAAAAAAAAACCCAGGAACACCAAGAGGATAAAAAGGAAGGGAGGTTTGTATGGCGAGTTTTTGTTGTTGTTGTTTTGTTTTTTTGCATATACTCAGTAAGTGTTGGGGAAATTAGAAAGGGAATTCCCTTGGCCTAGAAGATACAATATTTCTTAACTCTTGAAGCATACTGTTTTGAGAATAACTACAGGCTCCGTATATGCTCATTGTCACATCCAAGGTCTTTTTATGGTGTCAGGAAATGTTCTTTTCAGTGTAGCTGTCAAAATAAGCCCTCTGTAATTAGAAATCCTGGTAGGTTCCTTAGTTCCATAGGTTCCAGAAGTTCTAATCCCTCACAGTTGTTGTAGTCATCCTTCTGTAATTTTTTGACATAATTCTAGGACAAAGCTTAGGATAGATTCTTTCCTTATGGTCCCAGAGGTTCTCTTAGTAATGGTTGTCAAAGTCAGACCTCTGGAATTAGAAATTGATCCAGCTATCATTGAGCAGGAATTGGTTGAATCTCCAGATTTTGAATTTTCTCCAAATCTTCTTATTACAGTCAATCTTGATCTTTATTACACTGTGATCCAATAAGGCACTTTTTTTAAGCCTTGCCTGGTAATTGACTCTAGGTTGGAAGTTTTTTCACTTAGTAGCTTAAATATGTCCTTCTACAGCCTTTATACTTGAATTTTTTTTTCAAATGGGAGATATGGTTAGCTTATTATGTTTTCTTTGTACTTGAGTTTTTTCTCCCTTATTGCTTTAAAGATATTAATCTTTATTTTTGATTTTTGCCAATTGGATTACTAAATGTCTTGATGTTAGTCTGCTAGAGTCTATTTTGTTTGGAACTCTTTTTGCCTCTTAGATTTTCACAGGTACCTCTTTCCAGAGGTCGGAAATTGTCTGCTATTATTTTTTTACACTTGTTCTTCCCCTTTCCCTTCTTTCTTCCACTTCTGGTATTTCTACAGTTTGTAGATTATTTTCTTTGTCCTTGTTCATTAAATACCTAACAATTTCTTCCAATGTTTTGTCTCTCATTTTTTGTTGACTTCTTTGTTGTTTCTAGCTTGTATTTTGTCTTCAAATTTGTCCATAAGATTCTCTTCATGTGTAATTCTGTTTTTGTGGCTTGCTAGCATGCTTTTTAGTTCTCTTAGTTCTATTTGTATGGACTCTCTCATCTTCTGATAAATTGCTTGTCTACGAATTTATTAATTTATTTGGTTAGTAATTCTTTGAATTCCATTGTAAAACATTAAATGCTGGTTTTAGGTCTTCATCTACTAAGTTCATGCATTTTGGAGGACTTGGAAATCTGTTAGAATTTCTCTCCATATCTCCAGCTGTTGATGTCTTCCTTAGTTTCTCCACTGTTCTTTGGATAGGGTGGTTTGGGCTGTTGGCATTTTAGAGTGTTTTTTTTTTAAAGTGGTCTGTTGCGGCTTAATGACACAGCTAATAGAACTAGAAAGTGCTCAACAAAAGGACCCAAAAATAGGGAGACAGAAGGAAATAACAAAGCTGAGAGCAGAAATCAATGAAGTGGAAACTCAAAAACCAATCTGAAAGATCAATGAAAGCAGAAGTTTGTTCTTTGAAAAAATAAGATTGATAGAAGCCAACATCACTGTGATACCTAAACCAGACAGAGATGCTACGAAAAAAGAAAATTACAGACCAATATCGCTGATGAATGCAGATGCAAAGATCCTCAACAAAATCCTGGCAAATAGGATTCAATGCCTCATTAAGAAGACTATCCACTACGATCAAATAGATTTCATCCCAGGAATGCAAGGATGGTTTAACATCCGTAAATCTATCAACAAAATACACAACATCAACAACAAGAAAAATAAAAATCACATGATCATATCAATAGATGCAGAGAAAGCATTTGATAAGGTCCAACAGCAATTCTTGATCAAAACTCTCAGTAAGATGGGAATGGAAGGAACCTTTCTTAAGAGAGTTAAGGCATCTACCACAAGCCAGTGGCAAATATTATCCTCAATGGAGAAAAACTAAAAGCCTTTCCTCTAAATTCTGGCACAAGACAAGGCTGTCCTCTCTCACCACTCCTATTCAACATAGCACTGGAAGTACTCGCTATAGCGATTAGGCAAGAAAAAGATATCAAGGAAATCCAGATAGGAAAAAAAGAAGTCAAGCTCTCACTGTTTGCAGATGACATGATACTCTACTTAGAAAACCCTAAAGACTCTACCAAAAAGCTTCTAGAAACAATAAACTCATATAACAAGATGGCAGGATACAAAATTAACACACAAAAATCAATGGCCTTTCTATACACCAATAGTAAAAAGGATGAAATGGACATTAAGAAAACAACCACATTAACAATAGTGCCACACAAACTCAAATATCTTGGAATCAACTTGACTAAAAATGTGCAGGACCTATACAAAGAAAACTATAAAACTCTGCTCCAAGAAATAAGAGAGGACATGTGGAAATGGAAACACATACCCTGCTCATGGATTGGCAGGATTAACATCATCAAAATGGCAATACTCCCCAAGGCATTATACAGATTTAATGTGATTCCTCTAAAGATACCCATGACATTCTTCAAAGAAATAGATCAGGCACTTTTGGAATTCGTTTGGAACAATAAACACCCTAGAATAACTAAAGTGATCATTGGGAAAAAGAATATGGGAGGAATTACTTTCCCCAACTTTAAACTGTACTACAAAGCAATAGTTATCAAAACAGCATGGTATTGGAATAAGGACAGGCCCTCAGATCAGTGGAATAGGCTTGAATACTCAGAAAATGTTCCCCAGACATACAATCACCTAATGTTTGATAAAGGAGCAAGAAATCCTAAATGGAGCCAAGAAAGCCTCTTCAACAAGTGGAGTTGGCACAACTGGCTAGCCACTTGCAAAAAACTGAACTTAGACCCCCAGCTAACATCATGTACGAAGGTAAAATTCAAATGGGTTAAAGACCTAGGTATCAGACCCGAAACCATAAGATATATAGAACAACACATAGGCAAAACACTCCAGGACATTGAGACTACAGGCATATTCAAGGAAGAAACTGCACTCTCCAAGCAAGTGAAAGCAGAGATGGGAATATATTAAGCTGAGAAGCTTCTGTACCTCAAAGGAAATAGTGCCCAGGATACAAGAGCCACCCACTGAATGGGAGAAACTATTCACACAATACCCATCAGATAAGGGGCTAATCTCCAAAATATACAAGGCACTGTCAGAAATTTACAAGAAAAAAACATCTAATCCCATCAAAAAATGGGGAGAAAAATGGACAGACACTTTGACAAAGAAGAAATACAAATGGCCAAAAGACACATGAAAAAATGCTCCACATCACTAATCAGCAGGGAGATGCAAATCAAAACAACTATGAGGTACCACCTCACACCACAGAGAATGGCACACATCACAAAGAATGAGAATAAACAATGTTGGTGGGGATGTGGAGAGAAAGGAACTCTTATCCACTGCTGGTGGAAATGCCGTCTAATTCAACCTTTATGGAAAGCGATATGGAGATTCCTCCAAAAACTGAAAATCGAGCTCCCATACGATCCAGCTATACCACTCATAGGAATATAACCTAGGAACAGAAAAATACAATACAAAAATCCCTTCCTTACACCTATATTCATTGCAGCACTATTTACCATAGCAAGTCTCTGGAAACAACCAAGATGCCCTTCAACAGACGAATGGTTAAAGAAACTGTGGTACATTTACACAATGGAATATTATGCAGCTGTCAGGAGAGATGAAGTCATGAAATTTTCCTATACATGGATGTACATGGAATCTATTATGCTGAGTGAAATAAGTCAGAGAGAGAGAAAGAGAAATGCAGAATGGTCTCACTCATCTATAGGTTTTAAGAAAAATGAAAGACATTCTTGCAATAATAATTTTCAGACACAAAAGAGAAAATAGCTGGAAGTTCCAGCTCACCTCAGGAAGCTCACCACAAAGAGTGATGAGTTTAGTTAGAGAAATAACTACATTTTGAACTGTCCTAATAATGAGAATGTATGAGGGAAATGGAAAGCCTGTCTAGAATACAGGAGGGGGTCGGGTGGGGAGGAGGGAGATTTGGGACACTGGTGATGGGAATGTTGCACTGGTGATGGGTGGTGTTCTTTACATGACTGAAACCCAAACACAATCATGTATGTAATCAAGGTGTTTAAATAAAATATAAAAAAAGTTTAAAAAAATCTTGAATCGTTATACTCCAAAAAAAATTCTATATTGATGAATTTTACAAAAATATTATTATCATGAAATATTACTTGAAGAAATTTAACATTCATGTGAAGTTTTAAACCCTTGAAGAAAATGCTGATTATTTTATTGAGAAAAATCATAATATTATAAAGATTAGAATTTTAAAAAGAGAAAGAACATTTAAAAAAGTCAACAAGTTCAAATTCTGGGTCTGAAAATTAATAAAGCAAGTTTAGATTTTGTCGTCTATGTGGCAGCACCACCAAGACTAATTACTGAGTAGAGTTAGAAATAATCCCTGAACACTGCTGAGGGTAGCCCAAAATTTAAAATAAAGTTAAGATTCAATTGCAAAAAAAAAAAAAGATAAAGAAAGAAAAAATTACATGAAGTAGAAGAAAGCCACTAGGAAGATAAAATAATTTTTTGGTAGAATTATTAAACACACCATGAGAGAACAAGGTAGATATGGGATACTTCGTAAAGAAAGGTAGGTAACTATTAATTTAAAACAATGGGGCCGGGCGGTGGCACTGGAGGTAAGGTGCCTGCCTTGCCTGCGCTAACCTAGGACGGAACGCGGTTCGATCCCCCGGCGTCCCATATGGTCCCCCAAGAAGCCAGGAGCAACTTCTGAGCGCATAGCCAGGAGTAACCCCTGAGCCTCACAGGGTGTGGCCCAAAAACCAAAAAAAAAAAAAAAAAAAAAAAACAAGAAGTAATTTTTTATGTAGACAATTATATATTTTGCTTTATTTCCTTAGATATTGCTGGAAGAAAATGTATAAATTGGAAATGTTAGCAAGCTAGCATGATATAGAAAACTAATAAAGGAGTGTCAAGGGCGTTTTTGTTAATGGGCAACAACATAGAATAAATGCATAAATGTTAATATTTTGATATTTTTCTTTAGTTTTCCTTACTGTAATTTGAATAAAATAAGCATATTGCAATAAATGTCCCAAAATTATTAGTGTCATTTATACATTTAGTATAATTAGTGTCATTTTATACATTGTTTTGCATTCTTGTATCCTGAAAGTACCATTTGAAGATCTTTATTTTTGGTTTGGGAGTCACACCCAGTTGTACTCAGGGCTTATTCCTTACTCAGCTCTCAGAGATCACTCCTGGTGGAATTCAGGGAACCATATTAGGTGTCTTGCAAACTACTTTCAAGGAAGCATATAGTACAGTACTATGTTTACAGCATATATATATACATATATATATATGTATATATATAGTATGTAACTGCTGTACTACATCTCTTGAGCCTCTAAAGAACTTTGTTTTTGAAACTTTAAAAGAAGTTACACAGAATAATAAATTATTAAAAAATTTTCTGAAGGCAATAATAAAAATGTAATAGTATATACATATAAAGTTTTTATAAGTCTATTACTATCATAAATTTTTACCATAATTTACAAAGAGCTTAGAATCTGACACTGGTGGAGTTGAGGATAAAAGAAACTAATGAATACCTATAGTTGTTAAGAATATGACATAAAATAAGAATAATAAGGGTTGAAATTAGTAATTATTGAATGAATCAATACCTACATATATGTAAAATTACATTCAAGTCTCATTTTTATCCCAGACCTCATTTAGAAATATTTTGGAAAATGATAGAAATTTCTATTAATAATGCCCTTTGTTCCTATGTGAAAATTAGAAACTTATTTAGTGAGACCATTTAATTTTTTCAACCAAATTTTTGAAAATTTCCCTTGGGTAGTTCCTCATTATATCATGAATGATTATTGTTCTCATGGTGCCTTGTTATGCTTTTATTTCCATAGTGCAATAGAGGCCTAAATATTGGAAGCATTTTAGTCATAATTATCAGATTCACTCTTGGGTCCTTAAATTCTTAAATGAATTTAGATAGAAAGTGTGTGAGTAATTCTTAGAATCAAGAGACAAGTATATTTTCTCTAGGTCCATCTCTTCTCACTTAATGTCCAACTTAAATATCTTTTCAGAAGAAATTAACCATCTCAAATGAATTGGCTCAGTTCTTTGAGCCATTTAATTGCTTAAATTCAGTTTTGTAGGTAATCATCTTAGGAGAGACAATATTTTTTCTCTTCTTTACCCCAGTGAACTTATATTACATATTAAATACATAATAATTTAGTCTTAAATTATTCAGGAGATAGTAACAAAAGAATTACTAGTAAGTTGTAGTATATTATTCCCAAGCACAGTGATGAGAATATGTCCTACACATCATCAGGTTCATCCCAAAGAAAATAAATAATACATAAATAAGGATGTGAAACAAACCATGCATAAATAATGGTATGAAATAGACCCTCATTCACTGCTGGTGGGAATCCAAACTGGTCCAGAATTTTTTGGAAAACAATATAGACAATTCTCAAAAAACTAGGAATTGAGTTTACATATATTCCAGCAATTTCACTTCTTGTCATTTATCTCAGGGGTCCAAATACTACTCAGTAAAGATATTGGATACAAAAATTATGTACTAGTTTTTACTATGTTGTATCTTCAACTATAACATAGTTGTATATTTTATTATATATTATATATAGTTATATACTCAGCTATAAGAAAAGGAGAAATCATGTGGTTTCCTACTATGTGAATGGATGTGGAGAGTACCATGATGAGTGAAGTTAGTCAGAAAGAGGACAGGCATAGAATGAATTATTTTATGTGCAGAATATAAAGAAACCTATTGGAGGATAACAAATACCCAGTGAAAGCAGAAACTCCAGACTGGTTCTTCAGTAGGTAACTTGCCACAGGAAAAGAGAAGGGAAGACATAGATCAAAGTGGTGGAGAGAAGTGAACACTATAGTGGAGGTTGTGGTGTTGGTATGTATTTTCATGATACTCTACATTAATGGTTTTATAAATCACAGTACCTAAACAAACATTTTATAAAGACGTTGTGAATGTGAAACCAGAACTATGGCACAGTGGGGCAGGTAGTTTGCTTTGCATGTGACCGACTCAAGTTTGATCCCCAGCATCCAATATGAGCTTCCAAGCCTGCCAGGAGTGATTTCTGAATGCAGTGCCAGGAGTATCCCCTGAGAGCCAGTAGGTGTGGCCAAAACAAACAAAGTTGTGCTATATACTTAATTATAGAGTATATGTTCAAATATATAGCATATATAATACTATAAATAAGCTGACTTATTATAATTACACTTAAACATTTAATGCAACATTATTAAAAATTAGATTTTGATCTAAATTCACAAATGATTAAAAATAACTCCAATTGAAAAAATTTCCCCAATACTAACAAATGTTGCAGAATTTTAACATCTTACTTCAAACTCCACTGATGAGAAATTGAATAATATAAATGGCATGCAGATTAACTAAGCTACAAGAAACCTATTATATGCTGCTTTGAAGGTATTCACTAAACATACAGAGACACACTGATTTGAAAACAATAGCTATTGTTTCTCTAAGCTAATGCAAAGTTTAAAAAGATAGTAACTGTGCAAGCTAAATAAAATTGTCTTTCAGCCAAAAAAATATGGGCATTATGTAAAAATAGATGAATATGAGAAAGTCACAATAATTATTGGTATATGTGCATTCCATAAAACAGATTTGAAATATCCAAAGATACAAAAATACAAAGAAAGAGGACAGGATGAAGTTACAGTGGGAAGACAATAATCCATAAACAGAATTCTCAAAAGAAATCCCCTTGCTGACACATTAATTCTGAATTTTCAGCCAAAAAAGATGAAGAAAAACAAAACAAACCTATGCACAATTACTTTGTCCCTCAATTCCCCAGACTGTAGTACACTATAAGATCGCAGTTCAAACTGCCAGCGTCCCCCACCAGGAGCGATTTCTGAGCGCATAGCCAGGAGTAACCCCTGAGTGTCACTGGCTGTGGACGAAAGAAAGAAAGAAAGAAAGGAAGGAAGGAAGGAAGGAAGGAAGGAAGGAAGGAAGGAAGGAAGGAAGGAAGGAAGGAAGGAAGGAAGGAAGGAAGGAAGGAAGGAAGGAAGGAAGGAAGGAAGGAAGGAAGGAAGGAAGGAAGGAAGGAAGGAAGGAAGGAAGGAAGGAAGGAAGAAAGAAAGAAAGAAAGAAAGAAAGAAAGAAAGAAAGAAAGAAAGAAAGAAAGAAAGAAAGAAAGAAAGAAAGAAAAAGAAAAAGAAGAAAAACAGGATGAATGATGGTTCGAATCAAGGCATCCCATATGGTCCCCCGTGCCTGCCAAAAGTGATTTCTGAGCACAGAACCAGGAGTAACCCCTTAGTGCTACCGGGTGTGACCCAAACACCCCCTCACAAATTTTTTAAAATGGTTAGGTAAGGTCTTAAAATTTTAGAATTCTTCATTCTATTTCTTTAACAAGAAATATCACTGGGATTTTGATAAGAATTTATTGATTCTATAAATTGCTTTAGGTAGCATGCCATTTTAACATTTTTTTCTTCCAAACCAAAGTGCAGGATATGTTTCCATTGTTATTAACTTTTTGTTTTAGGTTACATTACTCCGAACTTTATTATATTATTGCTGTGAACATGTATTTCTGTAAAATTCCTGCTTGATACCACTTTTGCTGTGTTTCATATTCTCTGGTACTTTATATATTCATTTTCTTAAGTCTTAAGAGAGCTTCTCCTTTTATTTCTTTATAGACCTAATAGTTATTGGGAAACATAATGTTATATTCCACACTTGAGATTTTCCTCTTGTGATTTATTTTTCTTCATACTTCCATGGCTGGTAAAGAAGTTTTATAGTATTTCAATTTGTATAAATTTATTAAGATTTATATTACAGCATATAATATAACTTGAATATATTTCACTTGCATTTGATGACATTGCACAGTTTTTTGGATTTGGATATTTTTGTATATCTCTGATATACATTCGATCAATTATTTCATGTTATGGCATTATTTGCACATTATTTTGTAGAAGTAGAAAGGGTTTCTACTATTAATGTTATTATTAGTCTCTTCCTTAAAATCTGTTAATAATTATTTTATTTTATTTATTTTACATGTTGCATTCATATAACTGATGAATTATATTGATGAATTATATATGAATTATATCTTATTGCTTAATGCATTGTTCCCTAAATCACTGTATTGTTTGTATTTTTCTCTTATGTTTCTTGAATGAAAATCAGCTTTATCATATATGTGAATAGCAATTCCTGCATTCCTTTGCATTCTTGGTTTGCAATATATACATATATGTTATGTGTCTATATATACATATATTTATATATATTTGGTTTTGGGGCCACTCAATGGTACTCAGGGATTACTCCTGGTTCTGCTTTCAGGAACCACTCCTTGTGGATCCAGGAACCATATGGGATGACTATAATTAAACCTAGGATGAACCTAGGTTCATCATGTGCTAGGCAAGGCCCTAACCAACTACGCTATCTCTCCGGCCCCTGGTTTGCAATCTTACTCTAGTCTTTCACAATGAGCCTATCCTATATCTAATGTGGGTTTATTTTTGTATGCATACTAAAATGGAAAATATTTAAAAATGTATCCAGACATTCTTTTGAGTTGTTTATGGGCCACACCCACCAATGCTCAGGCCGTACTCCTGTCTCTGTATTTAGGCAAACTCAGGGAACCAAATTGGGTAACATTGATCAAAGCTTGATTGACTGCATGCAAGACAAGTGTCCACCTGTTGTACTAAGGCTTACACAGCCATTCTGTTATTTTGCTTAAAGCTAAATGGAGATGGTTATAAAATTTAATAATTAAATATTAGAACTACTGCATATCTTGTGACTTCAATTATTTTTTTAATATTTGATGTCTATGCAGTGGTTTTATCAAATTATCTTCTCTACCAAGAGTAATCCCTGAGTATAGAACTAGGAGTTTTCTAAGAAGTAAATCCTGGGAAGAAACAGACGTAGCTAAACATAAATAAATAGCACAGTGCACATGTTTTTACTCTTCAGCAACTTAAATTTAATTCTTCTTTCATATCAATTTTCCCCTAAGTGAACATGCTAGGAATGGACTAGGAATTTTTTTAATATTTTGTTAAAAGAGTAGTTGAAATATCTAAGAAACATAAAAATTCTAAAACAAATTGGAGCATATACTTAAGTGATAATATTCCTGAATTGGAAATAAATTAGTAGAAGAAAATACACTGATACAAGTTTTCACCTATCTTTATATAGGAAACCATGTTCTTATCTTAAATTTGTTTTATTTCTTTTGCCCTCAAGAAAATAGATAAAACTGATTTTCTGAATAGTAAATATAATAAGTCTAATGTTTGGAAATACTATTACATTCAAAAGTTTCTAAATTTATAAATTATTATTTATTACTCTACATGAAATGTTCCTGTGAATAACAATATGTACATTAAAATTAATAATGAGTTGGGATTACATTTTATTTTCTCTTTATAAATCCATACAGCTTTCATTTGTTTTCCTAAGATATATCAGATTTAAAAAAAAACACTTGGCTTTTTAAAAATTTCCATCATTAAAATATACCATTTCTCTACAGGAATACAATTTTACATAAGATAAAATATAATTTTTGCTATGTATAGAGTTAGAAAACAACTAAATTTGTAACTCCAGACTGGTAAGCTATGTCCATTCATAAAGTAAACACATATTTCAACAAACTCCCTCAATTACTGCTTGCTCCATTTTTAAACATTGAAAATATAGGGGTCAAAGTGATATTAAACCAGGTAAGGTGTTTGCCTTGCATACAGCCAACCTAAGTTCAATATCTGGCATCTCATATTAGCCCTCAAGCATTGCCAGGAGTAATTCCTGAGAACGGAACCAAAAATAAATCCTGGGTACCACTGGATCTGGCAAAAAAAATTGTAAATTACTACATACAATTTTTAAGTGCTTAGAAAATATTTATTTTGCAAACACAAAATTCTCAGATAAAATATAACTCAGTGTTTCTAAGTATGCTAATTATGAGTAATATTACCAGACTTTCACTGGTCTCACACTCAGTGCACATATGAAGAGCATGAGTTTCTGTCCATCATTTTATCATGACCACTGACTTCAGGGTGAAACACTTGAGATATGACTAATCTTATTAGAGGCTTTTCTTCAGCAACAGGTAAGAAAGAAATAGTTTTTAAATTACATGACAACTATTTACTTATGCATTATTCTTCTCAGAGCACCTATAACTTCTTTGTTTCTCAAGCTGTAAATAAAAGGATTAAGTAGAGGGATGATTATTGTGTAAAATATTGAGTACATTTTGTCATGATCTTTAGCAGGCCCAGACCCAGGCCGCACATACATGAAGAAGAGAGTGCCATAGAACAAAGAAACCGAGAGAAGATGAGCACTGCATGTGGAGAAGGCTTTGTTTCTGCCCTTTTCAGACTTCTTTTTTAGGATGGCAAAAAGAACACAAGTGTAAGAGATGATAATGGTCATAAAGGTGAAGACTTGTATAAATGCTGAGAAGATAAACACCAAAAGTATATTAACTGTAGGATCTGTGCAAGAAATTTTAAACAGTTGTAAGATTTCACAGTAGAAGTAATGAATTACATTGGATCTACAGAAAGTTAATCTAAATAGCAAGCCCACATGGATTGCAGAGTGTAGAAACCCAATGAAATATGAGAAACTTATAAACTGAGTGCAAAGGTTATTGGACATCACCACTGGATAAAGTAAAGGGTTGCATATGGCTACATAGCGGTCATAGGCCATTACTACCAAGAGAAAGCATTCTGTGGTGGCACTGGAGCCAAAAAAATAAAATTGAGCCATGCACTCAAAGAAGGGTATGGCATGGTTCTTAGATAAAAAATTCACAAGCATCTTGGGAGTCACTGAGGAAGAAGAACAAGCATCTGCAATGGCTAGACTGCCAAGAAATAAGTACATTGGTGTGTGAAGGTGAGGGTCTTTCCAGATGAGAGCAACTAATCCAAGGTTGCCCATCATGGTAATGAGGTAGATGACCAAGAACACCAGGAACAAGGGCAACTGGAGCTCAGGAATATCTGTAAGTCCTGTGAGAACAAACTCAGTCACCTGCGTCTTATTTCCTTCAGTCATTCCAAACCATCCAAGCACTAAAATGAAAAAAATAACAAGAAACAGTCATGAGGAGTTAAGCAGTGAAATTTTTGTGTGACAAACATATGCCCCTAAACCACTTCTCATTTATCCAGTGGCTTTTAGTGTTTAACTTCAATGACTACTTACATATATTCATAATTTTCCATAATGAAGGTTTTAAAAATTAAATTCTCCTATAGTGACAAGTAACTTTAATACAAATGACTTTTATGCATCAGGTGTTTTGTAATTCTACACATAAACACACTCATTTTATTTTATTTTATTTTTATTATAGTCACTGTGAATTAAAAATTTATTAATGACAATGGACATACTCATTTTTAATTTTATCCAAAATATAACATTTTTCTATTTTTAAAGGAAGTAAACAGAAATGGTGTTTTAAAACAGAAATAGAAATTGTGTTTTTAAACAGAAATAGAACAGAAAATTTCTATTTTCAAAGAAAATAAAACAAAGACTAATCAGGAGTAATTTACTTGATGATTCTGAACTATAATAAAAAGACATAAGGGTCAGAGAGATAGCACAGTTGAAGGGCATTTTTCTTGCACACAGATGACCACAGAAGGACCCGAGTTTGATTCCTGGCATCCCATATGGTCCCCCAAGCCTGCCAGGAGTGGAGCGATTTCTGAGCGCAGATCCAGGAGTAACACCTGAGTGCTGCCTGGTATTGCCCTCAAACAAACAAACATGACATAATAAGGAAAACTTTAATTTAGTGGTGTAAGAACCAATAAAAGAATTCATATAGAAAAGAGCTCAGAAATATATTTCAATATATATGGGAATTGATGTAAGATAAATAAAATATTTCAATTCAGTAGGAAAAGGATGATTAATGTAATCATGCTTGTACTTGTCTATGATAGCAACTGTTAGTATTTTATAATATATTTTCAAAGAAATTTGAGAAATAATATTGCAACAAATTTTAGATGAATCTTTGACATCCATGAAAAGAAAAGCCAATACAGAAATATAGATACCATATAAAATTCATTGGTAGTAAAAGAATATCTAACAGAATCAAAGGAAACAGTATTTGGGAAACATATTTTAACATATATATGAAAGATTAAGATTCACTTTATAATTTCAAAAATAAATGTCAAGAACAAAAAAGAAAGGGAAAATAATTTAAGAAAAGAATGAGTAAAAGATAAAATAGTTTGCAGATGAAGTTAAAATGACAATAATAAAAGTTGCCTTACTCAATGTACACGCATGTATACAGATTTCTCCTTCTAGCAGATTAGCAAAACTTAAAAAAAATAAAAATGCTATTGACTGAAGTGAGAATATTTCTTTTGGCTTATGAATTGCAATATCTTTTTGTAAAGCAATGCTTATCATGTAATTTTAAACTTATACGCATGTTCTTGTCTACTATTTTCTTTCATAAAATGTGTAATTGTTAAGGTCACAAGTTTACACTGATGTTGACACATGTTAATTTCAATACTTCAGGAATAGAAATATTACTATGAAGATCTATTAAAAGTCCTGGATTTATCCACATTAAAATATGAATACAAGTTCTTATTCTAAGAGTCAGTTCAGGAGATTTATAATATTTTATTTTATCATCACTAAAATAAATTAATGATAAGCATTAGAATTTTTATTTTTAATACTGGAAGCCCCATTTTACATAAGATAAGTAAGAATTTATTGAAAAGTAAATATTTAAGAGAGAAAGAGACATAAAAATTGCTCCATTTCTTCATAACCTTAAAGAAACAAATTTATGCTATTACTCATTTTAGTTCCAAAAATTTTCTGTTTACCAATAAGTAAACATATATATAAATATATAAATACTCTATAGGTCCTGTAGAGTAAAAATTCTAACTGTTCAGGCAGATATTTTATACATATGCAGACAGACTTTATTTTTGTCTTTCAAATTTTGGCTTCTGATTTAAGAAAGAGAAGATCTATATAGGGTTTTAATCTTACTGAGACACAATATCATACAAATAAATTATTGTAATTTTTACAAATAATAATAATAAAATATTCTGCATTCTCACCCAGATCCTGTAAAATACTGGGAAACTGGAAATGCTTTCGTTTGCTCAAGGTAATGTAAAAGGTACAGAAATGAAGCAGTATTATTTGTACAACAATTTTTTAAACACTCCAGACTGGAGAGATGTAGCATTTTTTTTTTCTATTTTAAACCCATACTTAAAAATTTTTGAAAGCCCTTAATATTTTCAGGGGATTCCCAGTAGAATAAAGTCAAAGTTTTCTACTGGGCATTATGAGCTAATCACCAAATAATGCGTTCACATCTTGTTACAATAATTAAAGCTATACATGTGTCCTTGGGGTTCACTATCAGGACATCTTTTAAAAATATCACCATTACACTTGGAAAACCCAAAGTACTTTAAAATTAACTTGCCAAAATTTGAAATCAGGCTCTTCCCTTATGTCACCCCAAACGTGTGTTTGGGTATTTTTCTTTTGTTTCAGGGAATAGATTATTTTGTTCAGTATATTAACTAGTATTAATCTATTAATTAATAGGTTAATCAGACATACATACATCTATGGCACTGGTTTTCACATATGCATGATTCTTACCATTGACCTATAGATTTTTTGTCTTTTAAATATACTTTAAATTTACATATTTCTATTTCCAGAGTAATCTCTGAAGTTTATGATAAACTTATCTCTTCCCTGGTTTTGTTAAAGAATCTTCCAATTTACCATTTGCATTTCCTAATATAATTAATCAATCCATTTAGATTTAATTGATATTTACAAAGTGCATAAATACCCATTTTACCACCACTCCAAACATACATTCTTTCCCCTTAAAATTTATAGTTTATCATTGTATATAAATAAAAAATTTTAAGCCTAAATCTCCATGTACTTAAAGGATAAATAATGAATTATTTTCCAATGCAAATGCTTTTTCAATTATATATAAGTATATATGTTTATGTATATATGTATATATATACACACAGACATAGGGATTAACAATATAGTGGATTTTTAGGAAACTCAAAATTGAGCTGCCATATGACCCAGACATCCCAGTTTTTGATATATATTCCCAGGACAGAAAAATGTTCATCCAAAAGGATACATATGCATGGAATCAACCTAGATGTCCAACAACAGACAAGTAGATCATGAAGATATGATGCATATATAAAATGGACAACTACATAGTTCTAAGAAATGATGCAATCATACAATTTGTGACAACATGTATGGAACTGTAAGATATTATGTTCAAGCCAGAAAAGAAGGATAAATACAAAATGATAGTACTTATATGTGGTATTTATAGTAACTGCACGAAGAAACTCAATGAATTAAATGGAAGTTGTCTAGAACACTCTTAGCTTCAGAGTATAGTGTGGAGAAGGAAAGAAATTGAGTGGAAGAGGGGAACCACAGATATGAAATGATGGGAACAGGGGCCAAGAGTTTTGGGTGCACTGTTGGTGTTAAGAAAGGACTAAGTATCCAAGCCAGAGACAACAACAATGAGACACAAACTTTATCAAAACTTAAAATGGGTCTGTTATGCTGGCAGGCTGGGGATGGGGATGGTGGCATGGAATGCACTTGGGAACATTTGTGTTACTGGTGGTGAGATTGGTCCTGAAACATTTTATGTCTGAAACCCAACTATGAAAACTCTGTAAATCACAATAGTTTTAATAAAATATTAAAATATATTGTTTATATTAACATTAATTTTGTATATAATCCTCAATATTTAAATAGATTGACAAAATAAATATGTAGTTATCCTTATGGTAAGGAACAAAGGCATGTTCCTTACTGAGAGACCAATTAATAAGTCAACTTGTCACACAAGCATTTTCTGCATATGACTTCTTTTTGTTTGTTTTTGGTTTCGTTTTGTTTGTTTGTTTGGGGGGCACACCCTGTGATGCTCAGGGGTTACTCCTGGCTATGCACTCAGAAATCGCTCTTGGCTTGGGGGACCATATGGGAAGCCAGGGGGAATCTAACCGGGCCATCCTAAGCTAGCTTTGGCAAGGCAGATGCCATACCGCTCCTCACCACCGCTTTGGAGCAGCATATGACTTCTTAATATGTTTGTTTTTCTAATTGAATAAAGACATAAGGGGAAATTTTATGGGTGACTCTGAAGGTGTGCAAAAGCTAGAAATGTTAAGTAGAATGTATTACTTTCCATTATGAACTCAAGTACATCAAATTAAAAGGAAAACCATACATTTAGGAGGAGAAAAGTGGTTTAATTATAAGCTGAATGTTTTTTGGACTCTGTGTCTAATTATCATTTACCCATTTTACCTTCTCCCAGAGACACAAATACCCTAATTTCTTTCATGGGAATAAAACTCACAGCACTATAAGCCCTTATATGAGCAAAATTAGTCTACAGGACATATTCTATTTATTCATTCCTTCCAATCAAACTGCTGCTATTGTCAAACATCTTTTGTTTGTTTGTTTGTTGTTTTGTTTTTTGGGCCACACCCGGTGATGCTCAGGGGTTACTCCTGGCTGTGAGCTCATGGCTCAGAGGTCCATATGGGATGCAGGGGGATCAAACCGTGGTCCCTCCCAGGATAGCACAGGCAAGGCAGATACCTTACCACTTGCACCCCCTCTCTGGCCTGATCTTTTAAGAATATTATTTTACCATAGCTTATATTTGTCTAATGTACAAATTTGTATAGATTTTCTTCTGTCATACTAAGAAGCACATGAACTTTGCAAAGTTATTCAGAATATTTATCAGGTCTAACTGACATTATGCTTTTAACAATTCAAACCAGACTTGTTTTTCACAGACTATCTTAAAGTAAAATTTTCTTCATATACAGCAGAACAATTAGATTAGCATAGCTCAGGAACAAGGCAATCATTTCCATTGTTACAAATGCCAGATTAATAAAAATATCTTTCTGATCTTTATTCATGATTGGTGGTGAAAATTTTTATATCTATTATATATATATATAGTTTTGAGTAAGGGTGGAATACTAGTAAAAAATTATCTATAAGTATCACATTATGATGATTTAGTGATTTTTACCATAGTATTTGCACATAATGGGATAGTACAATAAATAAGAATATAATAGGAAATATGGTTACTGTAATCAGTCTTTAATTATCTGAGATTGATACTAATTATACCAAATACATGCTTGATATGCCTCTCTAAGATACAATTATTCCAGTGAGTGAAGCGGCAGACCTCCTAGTTCTAATGGAAAAATCCATTGGACAAAGCTTCTTGTTCTAGAGAGGTTCTGTTTTAGTGAGGAGTGCTTTCTAGAGTGTAGCATATGCCTTGCATACATAAGACCCTGAGTTTTATGTCTAGAACTTTACAGTTTTTTTTTAAGAACTACAATCTATAGCTGATGGGTTCTAGGTATCCCTAGGATATTGTTGTTGGCACAGATGACCCAAGTAACACAATATCACCTATCCAAGTACAAAAACATAAAGCTTGAATAGTCAGAATATATTTAGAAGTAAACCGAAAGGCCCCTGTTCTCTCTGTTTGGGAGCTGTCTCTCCTGGGTATAGAACAAGAAAAATATTCTACAGTGACTACAGGAGTTTTCATGTTCTAAAGAACATGAAATGCCTTCACCTGAAGTGCCTTGAATATATCTAAGAACTTAGATACTTGCTTAAAAAAAAAAGAGTGAGAGTGTGAATTAAAATGCCTGCCAAGAAGCAGACAAGGGAGGATGGGCATCAGGGAAGGGGGCATTAGGGAAGGTGAGAGGGAAAATGTTGACATTGGTGATGGGAAGTGCACCCTGGTGAAGATTGTTACTCATTGTATGACTGTAATTCAATCATGAACAACTTTTTCTGTGGGGACAAAAACGTATAGTATAAAGAACCTTGTAACCAGGTGTTTAAATAAAAAATAAAAAATAAATAATTTATACACCTAAAATGCTAAATCACAGCATACAAATACTTAACTACCACAAATAAAGTCAAAGAAAACTATCCTATTAACTGTTGCAGCAATGTGAATAAAATTAATAATAAAACAAACAAATTATGAAGTGGAAGTTCTATACACTGAATATTCTCAGTACTAATAAAAGAAATGTAAAAATAGCAAGTTAAGTAAAATATTTCATGTTAATTAATTAGAAGACTTAATTTTGCTAAGATTTAAAAGGTACTGTATATATTAAATATAATCTGTCAAAAACAAAAATATATTTTTACAGAAGTAGGACAAATAATCCTAATACTTATTTTAACAACAAAAGACATGATACTCCAAGCATTTTGAGGAAAAGAAAACATAAATCTTGTGATTCCATGTTTCCAAACATCAAGTTATATTCTAAATGTATGATGAAAGAAACAGCATAATATTGGTATAAGAATAGTCAAACACATAAGTACAGAGCTTTGAAATAGATTTAAATATATATTATGAATTAATGTATCAATATAGCCAAGAATATACAATGATAAATGCTTTATCATAAATGTTTTAGGAACAGAATACATTCAAAAAAATTAAATTGGGCCAGTCCCTTACATCATAAACAAAATTTAACTCAAAAGGAATGAAAGACTTGAAAGTAGAACCTGATTGCATTATATTTCTAGAAAACACCAGAGTATGACTTCACTCACAAAATTTCTAGGATTTCTAACCCTGACTTTAAATCCCTATAGTAACCTTAAGATTCTCTTCCAAACTTTGCGAAAGACTGTCAACTTAACTCCTACTTCTTGGGTTCTAGAAAGTCACTAAAAAATCTGAGCTAAAATTGCTAAATGGGGCTATTCTCTAGAAAAAGTGACTTTTTCATAAAGTTCAGATTTAAGAAGTTGTGAATGTCACATATACTGGTATTTCCTCCCTTTTTTACAAGAAGATCATGCCATCAACCTGAAAACGAATAAAGTATAATTACAGTATAGGCAATAGTCTTCTGCTTAGTATGTAAAATATTTCTGAGCACATAGCCAGGAGTAACCCCTGAATGTCACTGGGTGTGGCAAAAAAAAAACAAAAAACAGAAAAACAAAAAAAGAAAGAAAGCAATGATTGACTGAGTGTGGGCTAAAATGTAAAGTGAAAACTAGGATAGAGACCCTGATTACCGTACTGTTTTCTTATGCACTCAGAAATTGTTCCTGGCTTGGGGGACCATATGGGAAGCTGAGGATTGAACCAAGGTCAATCCTGAATCGACACCATGCAAGGCAAATGCCCTACTGCTGTGCTATTGCTCTTGCCTTGCTTTCTTTACAATATTGGGTCTTCTAGCTACTTTCAGATGCTGAAGGAATTTGGAGATCTAGGTTATTCAGTGCAATGATACAAGAATATAACATTTACATTTAAATATATATCTGGAGATGTAAGAAATCAACAATTTTGCAAAACTAGTCATTTCAAGCTTCCTTTAGTTCTATTTTCATCTTTGATTATGAGTTTTTGATTATGGAGTTTAAATGATGAAAAGTAAATGAAATTTGTCCTGAAAAAGTGCATTATCTTTTAACTTATAACTGAAAAAAGATATCTAGTAAAATTTGTATTCATTTTGATTGTTAATATGTGCAAAACAGGCTAAATTTTATGTTTTATTTTAACAAAAATAAATAAAAGAAAATAGACATTTTTAAAATTTTATTTTTTTTATTGTCTTTTTCAAAGCCCCTAAAACTTCCCTATTTCTTAGGCTGTAAATAAAGGGGTTTAGCATGGGAATAATGATGGTATAGAACAGTGAGTACATTTTATCCTGATACTGCTCTGGACCAGACCCAGGAAGTACATACATTAAAAAGAGAGTTCCATAGAACAAGAAAACAGAAAGCAAATGAGCACTACATGTGGAGAAAGCTTTGCTCCTGCCCTTTTCAGTCTTCTTTTTCAGAATGGCAAAAAGAACCCTGGTATAGGAGATTAATATGGCCATAAAAGTAAAAGCTTGTATAGAAGCCGCAAAAATGAAAACCACAAATGCATTAATAGATGGGTCTGTGCAAGAAATTGTAAATAGTGGCAAGATTTCACAGTAGAAGTGATGTATTATATTGGACCTGCAGAAGGTTAACCTAAATAACAATCCTACATGAATAACAGGGTGCAGAAAACCAATTACATATGACACACTTATCAACCAAATACAGACTCTGTTGGACATCATCACTGGATAAAGCAAAGGGCTGCATATGGCTGCATAGCGGTCATATGCCATCACTACTAAAAGGAAACACTCTGTGGTGGCACTAGAGCCAAAAAAGTAATATTGGGCCATGCACTCAGAGAGGGAGATCATTTGACTCTTGTCCAGCATGTTGACAAGCATCCTTGGGGTCACAGAAGATGAGGTACAAGCATCCGCAAAAGCTAAACTTCCAAGGAATAAATACATGGGGGTGTGAAGATGGGAGTTATTCCAGATGAGGAAAATCAGTCCCATGTTACCAATCATAGTGATGAGGTAGATAATCAAGAAGAGTAGGAATAGGGGGACATGGAGCTCAGTAATATCTGTAAGTCCTGTGAGAATAAACTCAGTCACTTGTGTCTTGTTTGTTTTCATTGTATTCATTTGGAGTAATCACTACAAGAGAAAAGTAAAATTAGAATTAACCAAGTGTCAGGAAACTAGTATTGGATTACAAAGTTATAGTATTCTATCTACTACAGGTTGTACACTAATAATATTAAAATACAAGTTTCATTTTGTAATACACTTATATTATTAATATATACTGTATAAAATGTATACTCTATAAATTTGAAAAGATCTTCTTTTAACAAAGACATTAGTTAAAATGCATACTTAGTTAAAATGCTTACTTTATTAAAAGATTCATGTGAGGCTTGACTTGGTTAAATAACATGTCACTATATATATATATATATATATATATATATATATATAATCCTTCACCAGTGCAACATTCCCATACCAATATCCCAAGTGTTGCACTGGTGAAGGATTATATATATATTAAAAAATAAAAAATGAAAAGATAAGGCCTCCCAATTCTTACCACAGTCTGTGTTCTTTACACTGACTGTATAGAAAGAGGAGGTACAGTAAATGCACCCCATATACACCTCAACCCTGGCCTGTATTCTGAATTGGGGGACAAAAATAGATAAATTAATAAATAACATGTCACTTATAAATCCATTAAATTCAATAACTGAGCAGATAATATTGCATGAATCAATAATATAAAATATGTAATATATTCTATGATCAAGTTTCTTAAAAATAGGCACTGCTCATTCCAAATTGCTTTTTACCCTTTCTTAGCAAAGATTATAAATTTTATACTTTAGAATTTCTTCCTATTAGTGAAAGTAGTATCCATTTTTTGTATTGATGATATACATATAATGACACATAATGATCAATATAGGTTATTATTATTTGTAAATACGGTGTCACTATGATACTTACATGTCTCCCAAAAGTTATTAAGTTAAGTAATAATACAATAAGTTAAAATCCCACTTACTGTTTTTTATGTGCTTTACCATATTACTTGTTTGTATAGTCATCAAAAATATCTCAAATTTCTAATAAACACTTTTAATTATACTCTCTTCTTTTTTTCCCCCAAATTCTATTTTTCCCCACACTAAATTCCACATGGAATTACACTCATTCTGTCAGGACCTTCAAATGGGAGTGCCATCATTCTAAGTTCAGTCACACATAGAACTATAATTCTACTGTTTCACATGTGTTAATAAAATAACCTTTATATAATATTTTTTAAAAAGTAACAAAGAAATGGGTGAGCAAGCTTTCTCCAGATCTGTGATTGACCCAAGATCTTTCCTTAGAATGTCAAAGTTGATCATTATCATCTAGTTAACTAAAAAAAACCTTCTTATATTTCAGATGCACACACTTTAAAATAAGGTCATAATTTTTCCTAAATACAAATGGAACTGTTTAACTTAGGGTGGAATACAATGATACAAAAGAAACCACGTTAAAAACAGAGAGTTCTTGAAGTGTTTGGATTCAAATATAAAGAGTTGAATGTCAATTTTGTTAACAAAAGGCAAATCAATAAGAAATTAACATTGTAGAAAATGACTAATAAAAATAAACAAAGCAGATAAAAACAAAGAAAATTAAAAATATATCTTTGAGCTTTTATGTCTGGGAAGCAAGAAAGAAAGCAGTATATTACAAAAACACAAAGAGATATCTAAAGTTCATAAGATTGTAACATATTACATTAATGACAAATTATGTATACTTCTGAGCATAAAATATATTTGCATTTAATCCTTTCCTTAGTAAATTAAATTTGCCCATTTAAGTCTGTCTATATAAAACATCTACGTATGGTATACAATAAGTATACAACCTTTCAAAGCAATGTTTATAAATCTTAGTTCGTATCTCCCTGCTCTTTATACAAGTGTATATAATGCATACTTTTACTTCTAAAATTTATTAAAGAAATGATTGAAAAAAATCACTCTTCAAGTGCCTAATAGCAGGAAACATTTTTCTAAAGTATAACATAGTAATTAAAAAACAGGAAGAGTATATAAAATTAAAGAAATAGAAGGTTTGAAATAACAAGATTCTTTAAAATTACAATTACTCTTTACAAGAATAAACTTGGAACAATAAAATACATAAAATTGAAGTATATAATATGGAAAGTTACTACCATTTTTCTTTTGATAAATAAACTATTTTGAGCAAAATATTCCTGCTGCATATAATTAAAAACAAAAAAGACAAACTTCCCCGTCCATAAAAGTCTTCTTTTTAACATATTTCTTCTCTTACTCTCATTCTCACTCTTCCTCATATTCCTCAAAATAAATAAATTTCTCCTGCCAAAAATAAGTAATAAAATTTGTTTGAGTCATAGTAGACAATAAAGAGTATGAACAGAGAGACTTTTTGACATCAGCAGTCTCTGTCATTTACTCTCTTCCTAAGAGACAGCAATGAGATGTGACTCTCAAAAGATAAGGTAACTTGATTATTCCAGATACATCATGAAAGTACCATCTAATGAGAATCTGCCTTAAGAGGACCTCATAGATTCTAATGTCCTCTTGGATTCTCATTGTCCTAATGAGCCCTCTACAGCTACAATTTTTAAATATTAGAGCATCTTCCCTATTTTGTGAGAATTTTAAGTAAATTAAAGCCAGAATGAATTTGTTTTAGGAATCAAAGGAATAAATAGGTTGAATTTAAAACTCAGATGGAAAAATGTCAACCACATGTAATCAAATTTCAGAAGATCTTAGTCTCGAGTCTGTCTCAAATTGCTGATATACCAAAGCCACTGAGAACACTTGTTAGAATCTGCTCTCTATAATCCATTGGATTTTTAAAGAAACATTTATGTAGTTCACAGTCTCTGAGACTGATTCCTTTTAGCTAGTTAGATTGCTTACAGGTTTGGGCAAGCACATGTTATATAACAACATTAGCTGAAGTCTTCAATCTACAAATACATAATTTAGTAGCATAACAGAACTGGACAATGTTTATCAATTTAATTATAAGTTTTGATTGGCTCTGTTTTATTTGATAGTCAAATTTTGTTGATAAAACTTTCATATATTAATACAGCACATGAGAAATTATTTGTAGAAAAACTATATGTACTATCACTTTTCCTAGAAAGAATAATGACACTGAAATAAAGAATTACAATATCACCCAATGCCTATAATATCTAGGTATCCATTTGCATAAAGAATAGTTATGTTACCAGAATAAAACATCAAAGGCAGTTACTTGTCTCATATAATAATTTTCTTTGATAAATGCAGTTTGAAGTTAAGTATATTTATATCTTCCTATCTACCAACTTGTTTGTGAAGATAATATTTAAATTCCCTCAATACCTCCCAAAGATCCCTATAGTCTGAAGTCAGTCTACTGGGCATTAAACACAAATAAACAAATCTTTTCTAGCATAAGCATTTATAATTATTTTTCTTAAATATTTTAATATGTAAATAAAATAACTTTAGAAAATCAAAATTTATAAAAGCACAAAGAAAACAAGTCATTGTGATATTATTAATCACTGAGAAAGAGAGTGAACTTGTTGGTGCATGTTTTCCTGACTATAGCTAGCTGTATTATGTATATTTATATACACAAAATTAATATACAAGTAGTTCACAATATATTAAAATAAACTGAGGCAGCCAAATCATTTTAGGAAGAGAGTAGAAGTGTGGTAAGAAGATTAATTAATTGATGCTGATAGATGATTTTTGATTGATTGGTTTAGGATTTCATTATGGGAAAGCAAAACTAAATAAGTCTCTGATGATGTGCTCTTACCAGAGTAGCTTCATTTTTAATCTATTTCCTTTGTTCCTTGTTTGTTAGGGAGGTTTGAGAGTTCACACTCATATTGTGCTCAGGACTGACACTTGGTTCTTTAATCAAAGATCACTTTTGTGGGCTGGAGTGGTTGCACATCAGGTAGGGTGTTTGTCTTCCTTGAGGTCAACTCAGGTTCAATCCCCAGTGTCCAAAATGGTTCCCCGACATTGCCAAGAGTTGTTTCTGAGTACAGAGCCAGGATTTAACCCCTGAAAGCTGCTGAGTGTGGACATGGCCCAAAACAACAACAATAACAACAAAAAAAAAGATCACTTTTGGTTCTGCCTAAGTGTCCACATATGGTGCCTTGTATTGAAACTGCTCAGCCTCTTAAAATTCTCTCTCTCGAACCCTAGTCTATTGTCTTTTTAATAATAGGTATATTTTATGTCAAGTTAGCAAAGCATAATTTTATATTACTTTATATTTATTTTATTTACATTATATAAATATAACAATATATTGATGTATAATATAATATTATATATAACTAATATAATATGCTATATTATATATTATAATGTATTATATTTTATTACTTTATATTTATTTTATTTATATTTATATTTTTCTATATTATTAGTACAGTATTTTTATTTCCTTGCTACATGATGCCTCATAAAATTTTAATTATAGGGTCTTAAAATCAAAACAAATTTGTGCATCAATCAAAGACTTTTTTAAATCTACCATCACCTACTGGAAAAATAACAAAATATTTTGCTATAAATTTTGGAAATACTCATTTATCAAACTTAATACTACCAAAAGGAATTTTTAGTATTTAAAAGTATGTGAATACACCTTTCTCCAGTCTCCTTCTGGGTTTCAGAGCCATTTCTGATCGTCTGCCCCCTGGAGACCAGTCAGGTCTGTGTCTGCATGAGAACGGAGAAACTCAGGACCCAATCTTCTCCATCGAGCATGAATGAGGCTTTCTTTGTAGTCTTTTCACAGCCTCCTTCTGAGTTCTAGTGCCATTACTAAAACCCCCTTATCATCCCTTCTTTTTCCCAACAACCTGGATGTAGTTTCAATTTATAGCATAGAGTTCCTGGTTGATTGAATCTAGCACTTCTTTCTCTTAGAAAATGGACATCTCAAAACCTAGCTGAACAAACCAATGAACCAGTATGTAATATTTTTTTATCAAACTTAGACAATCTTGTTAGTTTAGACAAATAACCTCTAAAGAAGATATATCTTGAGTCAACTTTCATACAAACAATTCAATAGAGCACTTTCTTAAAGACCCAGATACTCCAGCATTCTTAAACCACTAAAAGCAAAGATCAATGGTGAAGCTAAGGAAGACATCTAGAGTGAGGGCTATGGAGAGAAATTCTGGCAAATTTCAAGCTCAGCTCTTCATGTACCAGATCATTGGCAGGATGATGTACCTTTATTCTCAAAGCATACTGCACCAGAACTTCACACTCTTCAATCTCCTCCTGATGTGAAACATGAACATCAAGATCACTGACTTTGGGCTGGTCACGCAGCTGAAATGCACCACAACAAGTACTATAAGCTCTGTGGCACCACAAATTGTATCTCACCAGAAATTGCCACCTTCAGTGCTAATGAGCTGGAGTCTGATGTCTGGTCTCTGAGTTGCATGTTCTATATGCTGCTCAACAGGCACAGGCCCTTGGACATGAACTCCATAAAAAACATGCTGAACAAAGTCATGCTGGCAGACTATGAAGAGCTGGCCTTCCTGTCGCAGAATACTGTAACAGACCAGTTTGGTCTTGTCACAAAGAAATCTTCTGGGTGTCCCTTGAAAGGTGTGTACCAGGATTGCTGATGGGTAACGGAGGCCAAGGAGTCAAGTTGGAATCAAGCTCTGTTCGGTTTATTCAAGGCACAAGGTGGAATACTTATATTCTATTTCTTGACAGATCATAAGGCTAATTTACCAAAAAAGGCATAGGGGCAAATAGTACAAAGCACATTTCTGACGCAGGATAGTTTCATTTTTGAGGTTGCTTCTTGCTATCAGTAGTTTCTCAGTAGCAAGGTCAGTTGAGAATTGTTTTGGTTTTATGCATACTGAAATGGGGCCTGAAATGAACTTGGGCCTCTTACTATGGCTGCACATAGATTAAAAGCTAAGTTAGATTTGAAGGTGAGTAATTATACTTTAAGACTAAATAAAAATACTAGAATCTATGCAAATGTTTCTCATTAGGTATGTTTATATACTTGAGTAATTTTTAAGAGAGGCTCTAAGAAAAGTCAGTAATAATTATTAGATAAAGAATATTTGAATCCATGTAAATATTAAATCTGAGTAATCTTAGAATGTCATCTGAAAGTATGTCTCAACTAATATTAAAGCTACACCCCTTTGTTTCCCAAATATATCATGAACAGGCAAACTTTACAGACCTATGAGGTTGGTATACTGCAAATAGGCATTGCACATAAACTGGAGATTCAAAGCTTACCAGTGGAATTCATAGAAACGAAACTTGAGGGCTTCTGGCAGTGAGAAGTAGAATTAGGAAGTCAGAGAGGTAGAAGAGCATTGACAAAACTCCTCCTCTACTACACCACTGATGTTGGCAGGTATCTTTTGTGACAAGATGACCTGATGGTGATGAGGCTTTGAGGTTTAGTCTCCAAATGAAGGCCCAGTGGTCATTTGCCTCTGAGCAACTATATGGAGAATTTTTCTTTACACTGAGTATAATTTTTTTTGCTTCATATATTTGGAATTTTCCTAAATGGGTGACTAATGTAATCTTCCCCATCTTTTGTGCCATGGGCACTTTATTTTCAGTACTGCCTTTATCTGGAGGAAGCCATCTATACTACCACCTAACCTGCCTAGAAACATTCAGGAGGTAAGAGTATAGGGAACCCAAGATAACATGACCTTTCTTCTCTGCTGCTATCATGTTGTTTTTCTGAAGCAACTGAAGACATTCCTGGGATGGGAGAATTGAGGTCTGCATTTTCAAGAACTAATAAACCTTGTACTTCTGAGGACTAGCCAGGCTAGACAAAGGGTGGGGGTGTGCTCGAGAATTTCTAGGGAATTAGATAGAAATGGGGCCTTTAGAATCTTTTGTTAGTGATTGCAAAAGTAGTTACCCCAGTACTCAAAGAGTAATAGAGGAAACTCAATCTCATGGTTCTTTTGGAATGGTCTAGAAATAGGCCCGGGGGATAGAGTTTCTGACCATTTTCAGGGTCCACATCGAGACCACTTCAATGTGGCATCCACGTTTTAATCATGGACTCAAGTCGGTACCCCTTGTGTCCCCTTAAAATGTCACATCTGGGTTCAGGCAGAGATGGGCCTACAACTTTTGACAAATCTGAAAAATAATATCAACAACAACACAATAATTGTGGGGGACCTTAACACGGCTTTGTCAACACTGGATAGGTCAACCAGACTGAAACCCAACAAGAATATACTAGACCTGAGGAGAGAAATGGAAGAAAGAGGCCTAGTGGATATATATAGGACACTCCATCCCCAGAAACCTGGATACACATTCTTCTCCAATGTACATGGGACATTCTCCAGGATAGACTACATGCTGGCACATAAAACATACCTCCATAAGATCAAGAGGATAGAAATTTTGCAGACTACCTTCGCTGACCACAAGGCTCTGAAATTATTTGTGAACTCCAAAGGGACTCAGAAGAAACACTTTAACACCTGGAAGTTAAACAGCCTCATGCTCAATAACCAGTGGGTCCGAGATGAAATCAAGGAGGAAATAAAAAGGTTCCTGGAAACAAATGACAATAAAGACACAAACTATCAGAACTTATGGGACACAGCAAAAGCAGTACTGAGAGGAAAATTTATAGCTTTGCAAGCACACATCATGAAGGAAGAAGGAGCTTACTAGAGTAGCTTAATGACACAGCTAATAGAACTAGAAAATGCTCAACAAAAGGACCCAAGAATAGGAAGACAGAAGGAAATAACAAAGCTGAGAGAAGAAATCAACGAAGTAGAAACCCAAAAAACAATCCAAAAGATCAACGAAAGCAGAAGTTGGTTCTTTGAAAAAATAAACAAGATTGATAGACCACTGGCAAACCTAACAAAGAAAGAGAGAGAGAGAAACTTGATAACTCGTATCGGGAATGAAAAAGGAGAGATCACTACTGATATGACAGAGATTCAAAGGGTAATCAGAAACTACTTTGAAAAACTCTACGCCACCAAAAATGAGAACCTGGAAGAAATGGATAAATTCTTGGACTCTTATAATCTTCCACGGTTGAAGGAAGAGGATGTAGCATATCTAAACACCCCCATCACCATTGATGAAATTAAAACAGTAATCAAATGTCTGCCGAAAAACAAAAGCCCAGGTCCAGATGGATTCACTAATGAATTCTATCAAACTTTCCAAGAGGAACTACTGCCAATCTTGGCAAGACTCTTTCATGAAATTGAACAAGCAGAAACACTTCCAAATAGCTTTTATGAAGCCAACATCACCTTGATACCTAAACCAGACAGAGATGCTACAAAAAAAGAAAATTACAGACCAATATTGCTGATGAATGCAGATGCAAAGATCCTCAACAAAATCCTGGCAAATAGGATTCAATGCCTCGTTAAGAAGATCATCCACTACGATCAAGTAGGTTTCATTCCAGGAATGCAAGGCTGGTTTAACATCCGTAAATCTATCAACATAATACACAACATCAATAACAAGAAAAATAAAAACCACATGATCATATCAATAGATGCAGAGAAAGCATTTGACACCCATTCTTGATCAAAACTCTCAGCAAGATGGGAATGGAGGGAACCTTTCTCAATATAGTGAAGGCCATCTACCACAAGCCAGTGGCAAATATTATCCTCAATGGAGAAAAACTAAAAGCCTTCCCTCTAAATTCTGCACAAGACAAGGCTGTCCACTCTCACCACTCCTATTCAACATAGCACTGGAAGTACTTGCTATAGCGATTAGGCAAGAAAAGGATATCAAGGGAATCCATATAGGAAAGGAAGAAGTCAAGCTCTCACTGTTTGCAGATGACATGATGCTCTACTTAGAAAACCCTAAAGACTCTATCAAAAAGCTTCTAGAAAAAATAGACTCATATAGCAAGGTGGCAGGATACAAAATTAACACACAAAAATCAATGGCCTTTCTATACACCAATAGTAATAAGGATGAAATGGACATTAAGAAAACAACCCCATTCACAATAGTGCCACACAAACTCAAATATCTTGGAATCAACTTGACTAAATATGTGAAGGACCTATACAAGAAAAACTATAAAACTCTGCTCCAAGAAATAAGAGAGGACACGCGGAAATGGAAACACATACCCTGCTCATGGATTGGCAGGATTAACATCATCAAAATGGCAATACTCCCAAGGCATTATACAGATTTAATGCCATCCCTCTAAAGATACCCATGACATTCTTCAAAGAAGTGGATCAGACACTTTTGAAATTCATTTGGAACAATAAACACCTTCGAATAGCTAAAGCAATCATTGGGAAAAAGAATATGGGAGGAATTACTTTCCCCAACTTTAAACTGTACTACAAAGCAATAGTTATCAAAACAGCATGGTATTGGAATAAGGACAGGTCCTCAGATCAGTGGAATAGGCTTGAATACTCAGAAAATGTTCCCCAGACATACAATCACCTAATTTTTGATAAAGGAGCAGGAAATCCTAAATGGAGCAGGGAAAGCCTCTTCAACAAGTGGTGTTGGCACAATTGGATAGCCACTTGCAAAAAATTGAACTTAGACCCCCAGCTAACATCATGTACAAAGGTAAAATTCAAATGGATTATAGACCTCGATATCAGCCCCCAAACCATAAGATATATAGAACAGCACATAGCCAAAACACTCAGGACATTACAGGCATCTTCAAGGAGGAAACTGCACTCTCCAAGCAAGTGAAAGCAGAGATTAACAGATGGGAATATATTAAGCTGAGAAGCTTCTGCACCTCAAAGGAAATAGTGCCCAGGATACAAGAGCCCCCCACTGAGTGGGAGAAACTATTCACCCAATACCCATCAGATAAGGGGCTAATCTCCAAAATATACAAGGCACTGACAGAACTTTACAAGAATAAAACATCTAACCCCATCAAAAAATGGGGAGAAGAAATGAACAGACACTTTGACAAAGAAGAAATACACATGGCCAAAAGACACATGAAAAAATGTTCCACATCAGTAATCATCAGGGAGATGCAAATCAAAACAACGATGAGATACCACCTCACACCCCAGAGAATGGCACACATCACAAAGAATGATAACAAACAGTGTTGTCGGGGATGTGGAGAGAAAGGAACTCTTATCCACTGCTGGTGGGAATGCTGTCTAGTTCAACCTTTATGGAAAGCGATATGGAGATTCCTCCAAAAACTGGAAATCGAGCTCCCATACGATTCAGCTATACCACTCCTAGGAATATACCCTAGGAACACAAAAATACAATACAAAAACCCCTTCCTTATACCTATATTTATTGCAGCACTATTTACCATAGCAAGACTCTGGAAACAACCAAGATGCCCTTCAACAGACGAATGGCTAAAGAAACAGTGGTACATATACACAATGGAATATTATGCAGCTGTCAGGAGAGATGAAGTCATGAAATTTTCCTATACATGGATGTACACGGAATCTATTATGCTGAGTGAAATAAGTCAGAGAGAGAGAGAAAAACGCAGAATGATCTCACTCATCTATGGGTTTTAAGAGAAATGAAAGACACCCTTGTAATAATAATTTTCAGACACAAAAGAGAAAAGAGCTGGAAGTTCCAGCTCACCTCAGGAAGCTCACCACAAATAGTGATGAGTTTATTTAGGGAAATAACTACAATTTGAACTGTCCTAATAACGAGAATGTATGAGGAAAATGGAGAGCCTGTCTAGAGTACAGGCGGGGGTCGTGTGGGGAGGAGGGAGACTTGGGACATTGGTGATGGGAATGTTGCACTGGTGATGGGTGGTGTTCTTTACATGACTAAAACCCAAACACAATCATGTATGTAATTAAGGTGTTTAAATAAATTTTAAAAAAATGAAAAAAAAATAATAAGTTTCTTAACAAAAAAAAAAAAAAAAAAGAATTCCCAGGCCCACTGCTCCTGTGCAATAAAATCCTCTTTCTCTGTTGAGTAAGCAGCTTGGATTTATTCTTTAAACACCAGAGTTCAACATTTCTGTTTGTTTTTTTTGTTTTGGGTCTGGATATAGTAAGCCTTTTCAGGGGCGACTTTTGGTTCTGCACTCAGGAATCCCTCCTGGCAATGCTTGGGAGACAATGTGTCATGTCAGGGATGGAACCTGGGCCAGAGCATTAACCCAAAAAACATCCCATTTGATGGCAGTCACAGAGCCAGATGCTGGCACACGGATGCCACTGAGGGAAACCAGTCTTGTGGCACAAGGACTCTGCCGGGTTGGGGTCATTCTGCTGACAGTTCACCCTACAGCAGTGTAATTGCTGTGTGTCAGCATTGGACACCCTCCATCTTGCCTCCTGGTCTCTTCCTTCTCCAGATTAGCTCATACCCTACACCCTCTCCTCTATTCAGGGGATACTCCTTGCCCCCAGCAACCCCAGGGGCACCAGCCTCTTTCTTGGGTGCCTGGACTGGACACAGTGGCTGCTCAGCAAATACCTCCAGGTGTGATCCAGCCCCATGAAAAAGAAAAGAAAAAGCTAAATAAGTAAATATCTAAGTTCTGAAACTTTTCCTTTCCCCTTCTGGTGGTTCTTGCCAGGGCAGGTGGGCTCGTGGGGGCCACACCAGTGCTGCTGCTGGACTGTGAGGCCAGGGTTGGATCTCACAGCTTAGGGGCTGTGGGCGGGGCCCCACCACAGGGGTCTTGGTGGCCTGGACTCAAGACGCACCCTGGAGAGTGGCTAAGAGATATGCTATCCTGTCTGTGTGCCTAGGAGTGTGGCAAGGTGCTCCCTTGAGTGTGCAGAGGCCCCAGGAGCCAGCTGAGTTTCCAGCCCACCCAGGCCTCCTGTGATTGCATCCAGGCTCTGATCTCTCCTAGCAGTACTCAAGGTAGCCAGCAGAGGGAGCACGGCCCATTTGAGACTTGAAGCTGCCCCTACATAACCATAAGATTTCCTGAAATAGATCTTTCTTTTATTTTTTTAATTTTTTTTTTATTGTGACCAATGTGAATCACAAGTCTTTCACGGTTATATTTAAGGTACATGGTGACAGTGAATTAGGGTATTCCCACCACCAGTGTTGTCCTTCCTCTGCCCTTGTTCCCAATAAGCATCCCATACTTCCATTCTTTGCCCCCTGGACTGCCATTGTTACAGGTCACCTTTGTATATAACTTGTTGTAGGCTGTCTATCTTGATTCTGTTGTCATTGATTTTGGGTTTGATATTTAGGTCTTGATCTCACTTCCAAGTAATGCAATTCTTTGTCAACATAAAATGTTTTGACTCATTTCATTCACACTACTATTAAAAAATAAATTAACGTTGTAAGTAACTTGGACTTTGTGTTATCCTTTGAATTTTCTGAATTTATTATGGAAAACAGATCATAATGCCTTTATTTATGTTTATCCATTATTTTTTTTATCAAATTCTCGTCTGATACACTTTTGTTTCTTTTGTTTCAGTTCTCAAAGATGGCAAAGAAAATTTTGCCTTGATTGCCCTCCAGATACTGATAACTGATAAGATATTGCAGGGGGATGGAATGAGATCACAGTTCATGGGCTTTACTCTTGATAAGCGGTAAATTGTCAGAATTTGTTAAAAATAAAATTATGACTGCATACAGTTCTTAAAGTGAACTTTAATACAGCATTCTCTTGCTTTCCTTCCCACCTCCTCCTTCACTTCATCTCCTATCCTTGTTCCTCTTTTCCAGAACAAAAGCCATTAAACCCTGTACCTAGTGAAAAAGATCCTCCAGGAGATTATGAAGACCTTTACTATGACTTGACCAACGAGGATCCCATCAGGTTTGACCAAGTGCTCTACGATCATGGAGAGAACTACAACCCACAGACTAGCGCTTCACCTGCGAGGTCCCTGGGGCCTATTACTGCACCTACCATTTCTAGTACAAGGGGAGCAAAGTGCAGATGGGCCTGTTCAAGAACAACAAGCCTGTGGTTGACACATATGACAAGGACAAGAAGGACCTGGATCAGGTCCAGGAGGGTCAAGTGGCAGCTCAGACCTGGAGACCGTGTGTTCCCCAGAAGCCTTCAGAACAAGCTGCAGGGCAGTGCACAGGGCATTGCGCCCACTGCTCCTTTATGTGATATTTAATGAATCCCATGTAAAAAAAAAAATAAAAGCAAAAAAAGGTTTATTTGCCTCGGTTTTTATTACCTGCAAATAATGGGCTTGGAAAGAAAGACTGAAATGTATTGAAATTTACCATATTAGATAAATTTTAGTGGATACGTTCATAAAATGAGGAGAAAAATGACTCAAGTCATTTAACTATTATGTGAAATATATTTGACCAATGGAAAAGAACAATGAAAAAATACTGTAAATAGACAATCCAGGTGATTTCTCTGTATAAATGAATTAGGTAATTAAAAAACACACACACGAAGGGAAACTTCTCCTGCCTGTGCCTGTCTGCCTGTGTTTCTGAATCCCTGAAGAATTCCTCAGAGGCCTAGAGAGCGTACCCCCCAAAAACTGCATTTTGAGGCTGCCCAGTAAGTACGTTCTGGCTGTGGGTGTCGATGTCCAATAAGTTAAGGTCTCTGGCCTGTGAAGGCTCCACCCTGCTGTGCCTTTGTTCACTCTGAGGACTTCAAGGGAAACTTCTCCTGCCTGTGCCTGTCTGCCTGTGTTTCTGAATCCCTGAAGATACCCTCAGAGGCCTAGGGAGCGCACCCCCAAAAAACTGTCAACTAGAGACAGCAGAAGAGCTTTGCTTCACGGCCACACACTTTTTCTAACCAATGAACCCCACCACAACACGCACGAAAAAACCACACTACAAGCGTGACAATGGGAAAACCTCGCAGGCAAACATCATTCACAGAGAATGAAGATGAAAGCTCGGATGACCTAATAAATTCCAACCACCTGATTAACTTCTCAGATAAGGAGTTTATAATAGAAATATGGAAGATGTTCATAGAACTCAAAAAAAAAATAGATCAATCTGAACAGAACACAAAGACAGAAATCAGAAAACTCCAAACTGAAATAACAGATCTGAAAAACACAGTTGCTCAACTGAAAACCTCAATGGATAGCCTCACCAATAGGGTATCAGCAGCTGAGGAGAGAATCAAGAGTACTGGAAGATGTGATGCAGAAAAACTCAAAATAACAGAAGAAATTGGAAAAGAACCTTAAGACAAATGAACAGGCAATGGAAAAAGTACTCAAGGCATGTGAACAGATGAAAATAGAGGTCTTTGATAAACTCAACAGAAACAACATAAGAATCATTGGAGTCCCAGAAACCCAGGAAGGAGATCACCAGGAAGAATCAACTGTCAAAGACATCATCAAAGAGATACTCCCAGAGTTAAAGACTACATGCAATCAAATCCTACATGCCCGAAGAGTACCAGCTTAAAGAGACCCAAAGAAAAACACCCCAAGACACATCCTCATTACAATGACAAATCCAAAAATAGAGATAGAATACTGAAAGCAGCAAGATCAAAAAGGGAAATTACATTCAAAGGAGGATCCCTAAGACTTACAGCAGACATGTCACAAGAAACTCTCAAGGCCAGAAGACAGTGGTGGGATATTGTGACAAGACTAAATGAAATGAATGCCTCACCAAGAATATTGCACCCAGCCCAACACATGTTCAGGTTTGAAGGAAGAATAAATAGCTTCATGGATAAACAACAGCTCAGAAACTTCACAGATGATAAACCAGCCTTAAAGGAAAAACTGACAGGTCTACTCTAAGACAAGAGAGACCAACAAACACAGCAAACTTATCTATGAAAATGACATTAAATCCTATGACAATCATCTCCCTCAATGTAATGGACTAAATTCACCAATTAAAAGACACAGAGTGGCAAAATGGGTTAAAAGGATGAATCCAACCTTCTACTGCCTACAAGAAACACATCTTAATAGTCAGAACAAACATAGACTCAAAATCAAAGGCTGGAGGAAAATCATCCAAGAAAACAACACCTTCAAAAAAGCTGGGGTGGGGGCCGGGTAGGTGGCGCTGGAGGTAAGGTGTCTGCCTTGCAAGCGCTAGCCAAGGAAGGACCGTGGTTCGATCCCCCGGCGTCCCATATGGTCCCCCCCCAAGCCAGGGGCGATTTCTGAGCACATAGCCAGGAGTAACCCCTGAGCGTCAACCGGGTGTGGCCCAAAAACCAAAAAAAAAAAAGCTGGGGTGATCATATTAATATCTGATGACACCAACTTTATACTCAGAAAAGTGGTAAGGGACAAAGATGGACACTATGTACTAATCAAGGGATATGTGCAACAGAAAGAAATCAAACTATTAAACATATATGAACCCAATGAGAGACCAGCAAATTATCTAATACAATTACTGACAAATCTGAAAGAAGAAATAAATAATAACACAGTAATTGTGGGAGACCTCAACACGGCCCTATCAACACTTGATAGGTCAACCAGATTGAAACCCAACAAAAACATACTATCCCTGAAAAGAGTTATAGAATAAAGAGGACTAGTAGATATATACAGGACACTCCATCCCAAAAAACCTGGATACACATTCTTTTCCAATGTACATGGGTCATTCTCCAGGATAGACTACATGCTGACACATAAAACATACCTCCATAAAATCAAGAGGATAGAAATCTTGCAGGCTACCTTTGCTGACCACAAGGCTCTGAAATTAGTTGTGAACTAGAAAGCCACACAGAAGAAAAACTTTAACAATTGTAAATTAAACACCCTGCTACTGAAAAACCAGTGGGTTCGAGATAAAATCAAAAAGGAAATCAAAACTTTCCTGGAAACAAATGATAATGAAGACACAAATTGCCAGAATCTATGGGACACAGCAAAAGCAGTACTGAGAGGAAAATTTATAGCTCTACAAGCACACATCATGAAGGAAGAAGGGGCATACCTTAACAACTTAATGGCACAGCTCAAAAAAATAGAAAATGACCAACAAAAGGAATCAAAAATAGGGAGACAGAAGGAAATAGCAAAGCTGAAAGAAGAACTCAATGAAGTGGAAAACCAAAAAACAATCCGAAAGATCAACAAAAGCAGAAGTTGGTTCTTTAAAAAAATAAACACAATTGATAGAACATTGGCAAAACTTACAAAGAAAAAGAGAGAAATCTAATAACCTGTATTAGAAATGAAAAGGGGGAGATCACGACAGATATGCAGAGATCCAAAGGTAATCAGAGACTACTTTGAGAAACTTTATGCTACTAAACATGAGAACCTAGAAGAAATGGAAAAATTCTTGGACACTTATAACCTTTCACATTTAAGTAAGGAGGATGTAGCATATCTAAACACCCCCATCACTACTGAGGAAATTGAAACGGTAATCAAACACCTGCCCAAAAAGAAAAGCCTAGGCCCAGATGGATTTCCTAATGAATTTTTTCAAATCTTACAAGAGGAGCTACTACCAATACTAGCCAGGCTCTTCCATGAAATTGAAAAAATGGGAACACTCCCAAACAGCTTTTATGAAGCCAACATCACCTTGTTACCAAAATGAGACAGAGACACTGCCAAAAAAGAAAATTACAAACCAATATCCCTGATGAATGCAGATGCAAAGATCTTCAACAAAATCCTGGAAAACAGGATCCAATGCATCATCAAGAAGATCATACACTACGACCAAGTAGTTTTCATCCCAGGAATGAAAGAATGGTTTAACATCTGTAAATCTATCAACATCATACACAACATCAACAACAAGAAAAATAAAATTCAAATGATCATATCAATAGACACAGAGAAAGCATTTGATAAGTTCCAACACCCATTCTTGATCAAAACTCTCAGCAAGATGGGAATGGAAGGAACCTTTCTCAATCTAGTTGAAGCCATCTACCACAAGCCAATGGCAAATACTATCCTCAATGGAAAAAAACTAAAAGCCTTTCTTCTAAATTCTGGTATAAGATAAGCTGTCTGCTCTCACCACTCCTCTTTAATACAGTACTGGAAGGTCTTGCTATAGTGATCAGGCAAGAAAAAAATATCAAGGGAATCTAGATAGGAAAGGAAGAAGTCAAGCTCTCATTGTTTGCAGACGACATGAAACTTTACTTAGAAAACCCTAAAGACTCTACCAAAAAGCTTCTAGAAACAGTAGATTCATATAGCAAGGTGGCAGGCTACAAAATCAACCTACAGAAATCAACGGCCTTTTTATACACCAATAATGATAGGGAAGAGATGGAAGTCAGGAAGGCAACCCCATTCACAATAGTGCCACAAAAACTCAAATATCTTGGAGTCAACTTGACCAAAGACGTGAAGGACCTATACAAAGAAAACTATAAAGTCCTGTTCCAAGAAATAAGAGAGGACACACGGAAATGGAAGCACATACCGTGCTCATGGATTGGCAGGATTAACATCATCAAAATGGCAATACTCCCCAAAGCATTATACAGATTTAATGTGATTCCCTTAAAAATACCCATGACATTCTTCAAATAAGTGGATTAAACACTTATGAATTCATCTGGAACAATAAGCACCCTGGAATAGCTAAAGCACTTCTAGGGAAAAGGAAAATGGGAGGCATTACTTTCCCCAACTTTAAACTGTACTACAAAGCAATAGTTATTACAACAGCATGATATTGGAATAAAGACCCTCAGATTAGTGGAATAGGCTTGAGTTCTCAGAGAACTTTCCCCAGACATACAATTACCTAATTTTTGACAAAGGAGCAAGAAATCCTAAGTGGAGCAGGGAAAATCTCTTCAACAAGTAGTGCTGGTAGAAATGGTTAGCCATTTGCAAAAAAGCAAACATAGACCCCCCCCCCCCCAGTTAACATCATGTACTAAGGTAAAATGCAAATGGATTAAAGACCTTGATATCAGACCTGATACCATAAGGTATATAGAACAACACGCCGGTAAAATACTCCATGACATTGAGACTAAAGGCATCTTCAAGGAGGAAACTGCACTTTCCAAACAAGTGGAAGCAGAGATCAACAGATGGGAATACATTAAGCTGAGAAGCTTCTGCACCTCAAAAGAAATAGTGCCCAAGATACAAGAGCCACCCACTGAGTGGGAGAAACTATTCACCCAATACCCATCAGATAAAGGGCTAATATCCAAAATATACAGGGCACTGACATAACTTTACAAGAAAAAAAAATGTAATCCCATCAAAAAGTGGGGAGAAGAAATGAACACACACTTTGATAAAGAAAAAATACAAATGGCCAAAAGGCACATGAAAAAATGCTCCTCTTCACTAATCATCGGGGAGATGCAAATCAAAACAATGATGAGATACCACCTCACACCGTAGAAATTGGCTCACATCACAAAGAATGAGAACAATCAGTGCTGGCGGGGATGTGGAGAGAAAGGAACTCTTATCCACTGCTGGGAATGCCGTCTAGTCCAACCTCTATGGAAAGCGATATGGAGATTCCTCCAAAATCTGGAAATTGAGCTCCCATTTGACCCAGCTATTCCACTCCTAGGGGAATACCCTAAGAACACAAGAATACAATACAAAAGCCCCTTCCTCACGCCTGTATTTATTGCAGCACTATTCACAATAGCCAGGCTCTGGAAACAACCAAGATGTCCTTCAACAGATGAATGGCTAAAGAAACTGTGGTACATATACACAATGGAATATTATGCAGCCGTCAAGAGAGATGAAGTCATGAAATTTTCCTATACATGGATGTACATGGAAACTATCATGCTGAGTGAAATCAGTCAGAGGGAGAGAGTGACACAGAATAGTCTCACTCATCTATGGGTTTTAAGAAAAATAAAAGTCATTTTTTGTAATAATCCTCAGAGACAATGAGAGGAGGGCTGGAACTTTCAGCTCACTGCATGAAGCTCACCAGAAAGAGTGGTGAATACGCTATAGAAATAACTACACAGAGAACTACCATAACCATGTGAATTAATGAGGGAACTGGAAAGCCTGTCTGGAGTACAGGTGGGGGGGGGGATGGAGGGAGATTTGGGACATTGGTGGTGGGAATGTTGCACTGGTGAAGGAGGGGTTCTTTACATGACTGAAACCTAATCACAATCATTTATGTAATAAGATTTTTAAATGAAAAAATTGAAAAAATACACACACACACAAGAAATAGAAAGAGAAAGAAAGAATGAAAGAAATAAGGAAGAAAGGAAGGAAGGAAGGAAAGGAAAGGAAAAAGAAGAGAAAGCAAAACATTAAATAGAAGGAAAGTATGCAAAACTAAAATCAAATGGAAAATAATTGATTTAAAGCATGTGTTTAGGGGCTGGAGAGATAGCACAGCAATGTATAATGAGGGAGTCAGGAACATTGGGCAGAGCCATATTGGAGGGCCAAGAATCGAAGGGGAGCCTTGGGATAGGTGGATGTGGCCAGGTGTTGTTTGAGGGGACTCAGGTGAGCAGCACCATGGCTTGGTGGGCAGGGCCTGGGAGCGATGGGTGGGACTTTGATCAGGGCCAAGAAGGGTGGTCCCAGAAGTTGGGGAAGATAGTCCAGGTACACACACAACTTGAGGTTCTTCCTGTGCCCATTTCGCCTCCAGACTTTAGTGCTGTGCTTTCTTATGATTCCCTTAGTCACAAACACAAGAGAGCTACTACAGAGGAGAGGGCTTTTGCCTAGCACTGAGTGACCTGGATTAAATCCCCAGCATCCCCCAAGATCCCTTGAGTCTGCCAGGAGTGACTCCTGAGCACAGAACTGAAGTAACCCTGAGTGCCTCCGAGTGGGCCCCTCACCACCACCAAGTCCCAGTTGCTCCTGTTTGACTGAGGCCAGGCTCTGGCCCGGGTAGTGCTGATTGTCACCCAGGAAGGGCTTCCCAGCCCAGATACCTGCCCTGATTAGAGCTTTCAGGAGAGAAGTGGCAGTTGCAGGAGCCCAGGTGAGATTGTTTCTGGGAAACACCAGAAAGACCTTTGCGTCTTGGACAGTCAGGCCTGGATGAACCATGCTGGTTCCATGTGAGGACTCACACGCCCCCATGTCCTGCAGGGGTCAGTGGCTCGAGACCCCTGAACCTGCCCCGATGAGGAAAAGAGTGGACTCATCCAGAGACACATTTGGGAGGGGGCGAAGATAGGACCAAGGAGTATCCTGAATGTTGTCCCATCCACTCAGCCACTTCTATGCCCACGACAGGGCCCTAAACCGCAGCCTGACCCCATATGCTTGGGGGGGGGGGGGCACGTCTGCCCTGGACTGGAGCATAGAGCCCTACTGCCCTATGCTGGGATCTAGGCACCCATGAGACCCAGGAGGTGCGTCCAGGCCTACAGGACTACTTTGGGCGCCATCTACACTCTGTGTGTGTGTGTTTGTCTACTGAGGTCAAGGGACAGTAGAGGGTCATGGGGTCACCAGCCCATAGCCCCTAAGGTCCAGCCCCCTCCCTGGCCTACCTGTCTTTCAGGCTCTCCAGAGTCAGTGCCTGTGTCCTGAGTGAGCTGGGCCTGAGTTCAGACTTTCCCTTCAGCCAGTCTGGAGGTTACAGGGGCACAGGCTTTGCAGCTCCCATGCCCGGCCCACCCCCCACATACACACCCCTGGGCTGGCTAGCCAGGTTTTTCTGTGAAACAATGCTGGACCGCCATGCTTACAGCTACCCTTGTGAGAGTCTCCCCTTTTCATAGGCCTCAGAGTGAGCCACACCCCTGCATACCCCCGCCCACACCCCCAGCATTCCTGCACTCCTGAATACCTCACAACACCCCTGTATGGCCCTCACCTGCACCCCTGCAAACTACACTCTCACGTCACCCTCGGGCTGATACATGTTCCATTTTCACCAGATCTTGAACTACACGTAACCGTGTAGTTAGTAGTAGTCAGTAACCGTAACCCCCTTCTTCTGGCCCTTTTTGGATGTCCTTCAGCTGAGCCCAGACAACCAGGCCATGGACTCCTGCTTTCTAGAGGTTTGTCCAAGTGGGTTGGCGGGACAAGGGGGCAGAGCATGGGAAGTGTGGGTACAGGAAATGGGACACAATATTTTACAAATGCATGTGTCCAGGTGGTCAGGGGGCAGGGGGGGTCTCAGCACAGCAGCTCCTGTCCCTGATCACCAGGCCAACTGGGCACAGAACAGTCACAACCCACAATCACACAGACATGACATTCTTAGCATAGTCACAAGTCACAGCCACGAACAGACACCTCAGAGTCTCACAGCACAGTCACATTCCACAATAACACAGACTCTCAAGTCTCAGCACAGATTCAACCCACAATCACAACACAGACACACAAGTCTCAGCACAGATTCAATCCACAATCACATGGACACCCCACAATTTCACAGAACAGTCTTACAAACCACAATTACACAAGGCACCCTAAAAGCACACACACCCCACCATCACCTACAACATGCATGTCACACCCACACACAGTGAGAGTCTGGACTCGTGAATTCTGTCCTATCTATTGGTCTTTCCCAGCTCATAGGATGCCCCCATTATGGCGATTTACAGGGCTACGTGTGACCAGGAGCTCAGACCATACCCAGTGCATCCCCTGACATCTAGCCTTCTGGAAATTCTGGATATGGTGTGTGTGTGTGTGTGTGTGTGTGTGTGTGTGTGTGTGTGTGTGTGTGTGTGTGTCTTCCGGCACTGGGTAAAATCTAGATCCAGTGTTTTCTGTCATCCCTGGCTATTAGTGTCCCCAGGCTGTGATGAGACTGGCCGGAGGGAAGATAAGTTCCCAAATGCAGGGTGCAACCAAAGTGGAGCCCTGGAGCCTCTCCCAATATCCAGAAAGCAGAGGGAGCAGGATGTGTGGGTTGGGGAAGGACTGCTGGGGACTTCTAGTCCTGGAGCTTGCTTATCCAGGAGTGAATGAGATGCTATGAGGCTCAGGATAAAGGAGATGACCCTGCACACACGAACAAGTCAGCTCAGAGCCTCCTCAGGGATGAGGACCTCACTGTCCCACTTTTCCCCTGAGTCGTGCTTGGTGCTTGGACGTTCAATGACCTGGGACTTTCCAGAGGCCACGTGGCTACTGCGGACAACCGAGTGCTGAGGCTTAGGTTCCAGAGGTCCTCCTCTTTGGGGTGCCTGGGCGCTCCAACCTCAGCTGCATTTCCTGAGCTGTGTCCTCCTGAGTGGGATGAAGCAGGGCAGGGGGGCAGAACTCCTTGGTGTTGACACTGGAGACCAGCAACTGAGTGCAATGGGCTGGGCCAAGTGCATTATAGCGGGTGTTCGAGCACACGGCAGGGGTCAGGGCACGGGATGCTGCTGGGCATCTGAACAGGCTGGACCATTCTGGATGTGGCTAGTCTCTCACCCCTGTGGAGTAAGGGCTCCGGAGCTCCAGGCTGTTTGTCTGGGAGACCCTTGCAGATTCCTTGGCCCAGCACAAGCCCCAACAAGAAGCAGAAAGGCACGGCCCCATGTATCCACCAGGTTCCTGCGTATCCACTCCCAGGACAATTCCGTCTGCAAATCTCTAGGTCTCTAGGAAGAGCAAAAGAGGTTTTTTTGGGACTCAGAAATGCAGATGTTCTCAGAGAACTGAAGAGAGGTGAGAATATGTGGAATTGTGGCCTTCTGCAGACAGGAGGAATCTTTCAGGCTCCTTCAGGTTCTCTCCTGGTATACATCAAGGTCTTAACCAAACTCAAAGCAGAAATTTGTAGGGAAACGTCATGCCTGAAGCCCTTCCTGGGGCAGATCTACTCCAGAGGGAGAATGCTTCAAAACCAGTGAGAATCATTGTCTTTCAAATGGAAACACATTTTATTTTTCAGTCTATAAACAACACCTAAGCCCTCAATTGCACAATAAAACTTTTATACATGTTTATACATTCTAATTGTGAAATATGTCACTGCTATAAAGACAGAGAAATATTTTGAAAAGGAGATTAGCTTACAGCACGTCCATGAAAATTTTATTGTATACTCATAGAAAAGTTTATAACTGTTTTTTGGCATGTGTATTTTTTGTGTTTGTTGACCCCAGTTATGATTATCTCAAGTAATCTTTATGATCCAGATAGGGCAAGCATTCATATTCTTTGTAGATGACAGTTTCTTGTTTGAATGTCCTCATTTGCCTAGCAGAGCATAAGTGTTAGATCTGCATCTAAGGTCCATCCCACAGAAAAGAGCAAGACAAACAGTACTGTAGTAAGGCATAGGAGTTATTGCCAGCATGCTGGGGTATTCCCTACTTAGGCAATGGCCACTTCCTGAGCTCTCAAGATCCTTTGATTGGTTACAGAGGCTTCAAATTATCACAGTTAACCTTTAAGTTGACTGGATGTTGTCGAGGGTGTTTGCTTTTAGGACTATATATCTAGAGTGGAATGTTGTGGTTTATAGGGCTTTGGTTTCTGTGTCAGCTAAAGTAGTAAAGGAGTTGCTCAGATGCCAACTGGAAACCTATGACTTTGGCATGCAGTTAAGGTTTAAATTCTGCAGGCCCCCGTATGTTGCTAGTTTATCTAAATGTTTTAGAACATGCTCTTGAAGTTCCTGGAATGGCTCTTCTGGCCTCGTCCCTACTACCACATATCTGAAGCCTGTCATGGCAGTGTTTATGTCAATAGCAATGCCAGGGGTATGGAAGCAAAACTGCAGTTAGTTCCAAACTTACATTCCCTTCTAGCTTTTAATATTCCCTCTTCTTCTTGTACATGTGATCAATTTTGACCACACTCATATGGTTCTTCCACTTACAGATGGATACTGCTGCTTTAAAACCAGTAGTTGAACCATATTAATTCTATCCTTAACAGAATGCATTAACCTATTCATTATCAAGGGTTAAAATCAGGGTAAGTATGAGTAGGGGGTCCCATAAAGAATGAGAGGAAGGTAGTGAACCAAAGGGAAGCATTGAACTAGGACTCAAACCATAAGGCCTATTGCTCATGTTGCTGGCCACTCTCTCCTAGGCTCACTTTCCTTCCATGCTTGATGGTGGAGCTTACACTGGCACGTTAAGGCAATGTTGAACGGCTGGCTCCCTTCTCCTTCTTATTTGTCTTTTTTTTTTTTTTTTTTTTTTTTGGTTTTTGGGTCACACCCGGTGACGCTCAGGGGTTACTCCTGCTATGCGCTCAGAAGTCGCTCCTGGCTTGAGGGACCATATGGGACGCCGGGGGATCGAACCGCGGTCCATCCAAGGCTAGCGCAGGCAAGGCAGGCACCGCCCGGCCCCCTCATTTGTCTTAATTGATGTTTACCTAGTAGGTAAGTCTTGACACATTTTAAAGCCCTACTAATCCTACTTTGGCCAAAGAATTCTCTTGACATCACTATCCCAATTATTCCTGAGACCTTAAACTTAGACTCAGGGTCCCTCTGTAATTTGATCTTGGGACTTGTATGCTGCCAGTTTGCTTTCCTAAAGCATTCTTATACTCTACAGAGAAAATTCACTTTGACCTCATATTTTCATGGGCTCCCTTCTGGACAAAATAAAATGAGAATGCTCTCAAACTACTTCCCTTTTCTGGGACCAACACCCATGGCTTGGCTCCCACTTTTTTTTTCTTTTTTTCTTTTTTTTTTTTTTGGTTTTTGGGCCACACCCGGTGACGCACAGGGGTTACTCCTGGCTATGCGCTCAGAAGTTCCTCCTGGCTTGGGGGACCATATGGGACACCGGGGGATCGAACCGCGGTCCGTCCAAGGCTAGCACAGGCAAGGCAGGCACCTTACCTCTAGCGTCACCACCCGGCCCCCCACTTTTTTTTTCTTAACACTTATACCTTAATAGCAGGAGATATTGTGGAGCATAATCAAAAACCCCAAACATATCACATTACTCATTGTTTAGGGGAGGGACCTCAAGGATGACAGTTTTACTTTCATACCTCTCCATCCTAGGTCTGGAAAAGAGTCCAAATATAGTCAACATCAAATTGAGTGTTCATTCTTGCCAGTCATTTTGTCAGCAGGAGCATCATATCTCCTCATTCTGCCCTGGTTCTGGGAGCTGAGTCAACTGAATCTGCAGGGGATCCTTTTCATTCCAGCTGTGACTCTTCACCTAGAGCTGAAAGGATCAACTTTGTTTTAGGTAAAATAAGGTGTAACCCAACAAAATGACATAGGGCCAAAGGAAGAAACCAGGTTTCTTAGGGATAGAGACTCTAGTGAATAAGCTTTGTGATAGTCCAGAAGAGGAACAGAGACCTTCCCATATGGTCCCCCAGCCAGAAATGATTCCTGAGCACAGAGCCAGGAGTAACCCTTGAGTGTCACCTGGTGTGGCCCAAAAACAAAAAATAAAACAAACAACAAATACAACGAACTTAGAGTGAAAAACAGGTCTCTCACTGCTGAAGCACAAGCCCTGAGCTCTTAAATTGGTCACATTCTGGAGAAGAAAATTACCCTTTAGCAACCGCAGCAGGGTTTTGTAGTTTTCTTACACAAATAATGATGGAGAATAAATGGACATTAAACAAAAAACCAACCCCATTCACATTAGTGTCACGCAAAGACAAATTTATCTTGGAGTCAACTTGACTAAAGACATGAAGGATCTATACAGAGAAAACTATAAAAACCATGTTTCAAGAAATAAAAGAGGAAAAGCAACAATGGAAACACATACCCTGCTCATGGATTAGCAGGATTAACATCATTAAAATGGCAATACTCCCCAAAGCATTATACAGATTTAATGTGATCCCTCTAAAGATACCCATGACATTCTTCAAAGAAGTGGATCAAACACTTCTGAAATTCATTTGGAACAATAAATACCCTCGAATAGCTAAAGCAATCCTTGGGAAAAGGAATATAAGAGGCAATATTTTGCCCAACTTTAAACAGTATTATAAAGGAATTATTATCAAAACAGCATGGTATTGGAATAAAGACTGATCCTCAGATCAGCCTTGAATATTTAGAGACTTTTCTCCAGACATACAATCACTTAATTTTTGATAAAGGAGCAAGAAATCCTAAATGGAGCAGGGAAAGCCTCTTCAACAAGTGGTATTGGCACAACTGGTTAGCCACTTGCAAAAAAGCGAACTCAAACCCCCAGGTAACACCATGTGTGAAGGTAAAATCCAAGTGTATTAAAGACCTTGATATCAGACCTGAAACCATAAATTATATAGAACAACACTTATATTGAGAAAAGTTCCTTTCTTTCCTATCTTGCTGAGAGTTTTTATCAAGAACAGGTATTGGAACTTATTAAGTGCTTTCTCTGCATCTATTGATATGAGCATGTGTTTTTTATTTTTCTTGTTGATATTTTGTATTATGTTGATAGATTTATATATGTTAAACCATAAATGTTAATGTGTGGTCACTGTATATACCAAAACCTAAACAGTTATCAAAATAATAAACTACAAAATGAAAAACAACTATATTCTTTTTTTTTTTCCGGCAGGTGAGTTGTTACACACTCCTTAGCAATTCTGACTTCCATGGTCACCGTCCAGCTAAACAACTATATTCTTAACACAACTAGCACTGTTTCTTATTTTAAGTGTTTATTGTTTAATAACATGTCTTCCAAACAATACATTAGTATTAGTGATTTTAGTTCTAATGTGAAATGCTACTTAAATACCATCAAAGTACCATACCCTTCCACCACTGATATATTTTTCATTTTTTGAGCCACAACCTGTGATGCTCAGAAATCACTCCTTGCTTGGGCAGTGGACCACATGGGACAGCAGGAAAGGAACCAAGGTCTGTCCTAGTTTGACTGCATGCAAGGTAAAAGTCCTACAGCTGTACTATTGTGCTAGCCCTTCCACCACTGAATTTTTAAAAATAATATAGTTTGATTATTATTATTTATTAAAATTTTCTTTTTGAGCCACACCTGGTGACACACAGGGGTTACTCTGGCTCTGAGCTCATAAATTGCTCCTGGCTTGGGCGACCATATGAACTCCGGAGATCTTACCACGTGCAAGGCAAGTACCCTACCACTGTGCTACCACTCCCAACCCAAAATAATATAGTTTAGCTTAGCAAAATGCTTATACTAATGTGACTTTTTTCTTTAATTAGTTTTTTTTGGGTCACACCCTGCAGCACTCAGGGGTTACTCCTGACTCTACACTCAGAAATCACTCCTGTAAGTCTTGGGGGACCATATTGGATGGTGGGATTCAAATCACCATCCTTCTGTATGCAAGACAAATGCCTTATCTCCATGATATTTCTTTGACCCCTAATGTGACTTTTTTTTTTTTTTTTTTGGTTTTGGGTTACACCCAGTGGTGCTCAGGGGTCACTCCTGGCTCTGCATGCAGAAATTGCTCCTGGCAGGTTCAGGGGACCATATGCGATGCCTGGAATCAAATTAGGGTCCATCCTGGGTCAGCCATGTGCAAGGCAAATGCCCTACCACTGTGCTATTTATTGGGCCTCTGCTGGCTGTTTTTAATGCCACTGTCTATCTTGCTTAGCAGCTGCCTTTTCCTAAGCCATAGTGCACCTGTGTGGGATGTGTGTAGCATTCTCCAACTCCCCTCCTTCTGTTTCTTGACTCCTTTTAGTCTCAGGCAGGGGTCCCCAAACTACAGGCCACTATTGTGGGTTGTTCTTTTAAAAACTATAGTTCGGCCCTTCAATGGTCTGAGGGACACTGAACTAGACCCCTGTTTAAAAAGTTTGAGGACCCCTGTGAGTTTACTCCTTTTAACTTTTGTCTACTTTTCTAGAACCCCAATGGTTTAAGTCGTAGTGTGAGTCTGAAATATGAAGAGCAAGCTTGTCAATGCTCAAGGACAAGATAAAATAAAAGTTCCAATACAAGCATTTTTCTGTATTGTTGTGGTATTTCAATTACCTTTATTACGTCCTAGGGACTCAGCCCATTTTCAGCGTATTTGACTTTTGACTTCTTTTTTTTCCTCTTATTTTGTACTCCAATCTATTACTCATCTTGCCTTCAAACAAAACCACATACCTCCATATTTCTAGCTCTGCCTCTTAAATAAAGGGGGAAACAAGGGAGGGTTCCAGGACCAAATAGATATGTGATCACTAATAGTAAGCCAGACAAAGAGGGGTCCACCTACTCTAACAGCCCGGGGGGTGATGGTGGGGTATATGGGTTGTAGAAAGGGAACTGGAATGGGGGGAGGACATAGTTGGTGATGGGTATTCCCCTGACTCAATGTTAATATGTACCTAAAATACTACTGTGAAAGATATGTAAGCCATTATGGAAAACAATTGTGTTTTTAATCGGAAACTTTCTTTGACTTACATGTATTAATATATAAATTATATTATATGTTATGTTATGTCACTATTATGTTATGTTAGTTTACCTCATTATATTAATCAATTTTGTCTCTTGAATAAATTCTTACAATAAAAAAGCGAGCTCATCTTCTTCCACACTTTCGTTCTATTCAAGGCTTCATTCAATTAGTTGATGCCTTCACACATTGGTGAGGATAATCTTTACATATTCTACCACAAACATTTAAATATCCTCCAAATAACACAAAGATTATGCCTTAAATAATGTTTTACCAGTTGTTTTATCATCTTTACCCCAGTTAAGTTGGCATGTCTTCAGAGTAGGAGGAATACAGCTACCTTTCTCTTTGAGAGATTCATTTACATGACAGGCAGAGACTCAAAGACTGAATACTGGCCATTTGTCTTGGCTGCTCACATCTAAGTCATTTTCCCAAGGCAGGCAATTGCTAACCAGAAGCCTTCCTAGACCCCACTTTCTATATTTTCCATAGCAGTTCCTCTTTTCATCCCATAAGATCTCTTGCCCTCAAATTTTATAAATTCCAATATGACAGCAGAACAAGAAAAGCTAGTCGAGTTTACTTTAGCTAGAATTTTAAATTTTGAATATTGGACATATATGTGATGCAATTTAAAGGCATTGTAAATAATTTTCAATCAAATTCTTTATTATCTAATTTATCACTTTTCTGTAAGCATACAACTTAAAATATAATCCTTTTTAAGAGAAAAATGTTACATTTCAAAGATCAAAACAATTGATTTTCAGTAAAAGTTATCACTATTTTGTCTGCTAATTTTTGATGGTCCAGTCTATTATATTAAATGTATAGCCAGATGTAGGTCAAACTTATGTATATATTCTTTTCTGAAAGAAGTGATCAATATGTTCACCACTGTTTTATTTATTATGGGGGGACACATCCAGCAGACTTCAGAGGTTACTCCTAGCTCTGTGCTCAGAAATTGCTCCTGGCAGGCTCAGGGAACCATATGGGATGCTGGGAATCGAACCCATATCTGTCCCAGGTCAGCCATATGCAAGGCAAATGCCTTACTGCTGTATTATGTCTTTGGCCCCTCACCACTGTTTTAGTGGAGCACATTTCTTTCACCAGACAGATGTCATTTCATTGTTATAATTGCTGCAAAACAGCATGATCTAGTCAACAGAAATTCCTTGTTTTTTTTTTTAACTATATTTTCAATGTCAGCCCCTAACTGTCCCAAATCCCACATCTGTTCTCCAAATTTACCCTCTAAATTCAATACATTTTATTATGTTTTCCATAGTTAACACTATTCCTGCTCTATTGTCTTGTATATTCACCTCCCTAAAGAAATGCTCTCTTTCTCTTCAGTTCTGTGTGAAGCCCACAGGATCTATTATTTCCAGTGCCAAGACCTCAATCAAGGCTGCTTCTTCTTCTTCTTCTTCTTCTTCTTCTTCTTCTTCTTCTTCTTCTTCTTCTTCTTCTTCTTCTTCTTCTTCTTCTTCTTCTTTTCTTCTTCTTCTTCCTCTTCTTCCTCTTCTTCCTTCTTTCTTCTTCCTTCTTCCTCCTTTCTTCTTCCTTCTTCTTTCTTCTCCTTTTTCTTCTTTCTTCTTCTTTCTTCTTTTTTCTTCCTTCTTCTTTTTCTTCTTTCTTCTTCTTTTTCTTCTTTCTTCTTTTCTTCTTCCTTCTTCTTCTTCCTTCTTTCTTCTTCTTCTTCCTTCTTTTCTTCTTTCTTCTTCTTCCTTCTTTCTTCTTCTTCTTCCTTCTTTTCTTCTTCTTCTTCATTCTTCTTTTTTGTAAATTGAGGTTTCTTAAATTTTCTCCTCTCAACACTTACACCCAAGACATAAACATACAAATAAGCAAGCACTTCCAGAAACATCTTGAATTCATTATGCATTTATTAAGTTAATTATTGATCATTAGTTGTTTGGAAAAATTTTATTGTTATTAAATATGTCAGTATCCCCACATTCAGTTTGCACATCACAGTTCAAGAAGTCCTAGACAGACCTTCTTTAAATAGCATAGGGAATCAGAAAACAATAGAAGCAAACAAAAGAAAATCTTTCTTGCAAACTTTTTTTCGATACTAAAAGCAGAATGAGGTCAAAAAGTTGGACTGTACTGCTGTTTCTACCCTGTGGATAGTATTACCCCAGTGAAAGAGTGCTGACCAGTATTGTCATTTTGGTCTCAGTGATTCACTGTTACAGGGACTGGCCTATACAAGAAAGTGGCTAAGTAATATCTGTCCACCAGATGCTAGCAGCTCCCTCCTCTGCCCCTTGTGAGATGTCGATGTGTCTTCAGGTATTGCCAGATGTCTCTATGGCACTTAATCAGACCCAGTTACTGGTTAATACTGTTTATTAAAATAGTTTTATTTCCTTCTTTGTAAATGAAAGAAACTGCAATATGCATATTGTTATGTACTTCATAGATTACATGATATTATGCCCTTTTCTAGTGTTCCACAGATTGTTGACAAAATCATTCATCAGTTTTCCCTTATTTTATCACTTGCTTAGGGTTTTTATAATGAATTGTACCACAGATAATTGCTCCCTTCATTCAATACTAGTATTGATCATTGTTTAATCTGCCTCTCTATGGGTCAGAAAGGAAAATAAACACTGATTCATGTTCTACAACAAACAGTATCTCATTTGTCATTAATTCAAATTATTCTTCTGGTCATAACATGGCATTTAAGTTATTTTTAAAAATCCATATTTGGTTTCAGAACGCTCAAAGACTAGACCACCCCACCACTACATGTGACAGTCCCTTTTAAACCTGGGCAGCATTTCCCCCTAATCTGCATTAAAATTCAGTGGAGGATGTTCTGCCTTGGCAAAACACAGTCTGGGCAAGCTGCTGATTAGCAAGAGGTTCTAAACAGCAATGTCTTTGCCAGACAGATGTCAGCACAACCCAACTTCCACCCCTTTGTAACTGCACACTGGAGCTGACTTAACTGTGATGCTCTGACACTCTCCTCATTAGTTAAGATTTTATAGAAAGACTGTCTGATAAGAAATCCATTTACCCAGAGTTTAATATGCATTGGCCCTTCCAAATATATCCTGGCATCAATCCCAGGACATCATTTCTCTTCTAATAAGTAGCAAGTTTTTTAATTACTTCCTCTTTCCCCCAGACTTCACTCTATTTGATGATCTTGTTGCCAAATCTTAGAAACCTGAAACTAGGTGAGAAGAGGGAGAGGTTTCCTGAAGAGACACCCCCACAACCACACGAAAATGAGAAAAATTAGAGCAGTCCCACATAATTTGTTGAGGCCCAATTTATATTGTTTCACATTGAAGCAGGCAGGCAGACAAGTAGGAGAAAACACACATCTCCACCCAATGCAATGAGTCCTTGGGAAATAAGGAAACCAACTAGCCCTAAGTTTGCCAGGACCCGCTTGTGGACATAGGAACTAAGACCTAAAAGAAGATATCATAAATGTCAACTTGTAATAAAGTAGCACACACATACATATACACATATGTAAATATATATGTAGTGCTCAAGAACATGTGTCACCCTTTCATATGTGATTTTCCAACTGCCTGTGCACATGCCTCCTACATCTTCCCTTTAGAGAGGTATAATTTAAGCTCTTTTTGATTTTGGAAAAGTCCATGTTCATGTTCCTTCTTGAACACCATATTTTTTAATCATTTTATCTTTATCCCTACACCTACCTTCATCTCAATATCTATTAATTTCTTTTTCTCTTCCTCTTGATCTTTTTCTTTGTCTATCTCTTTCTTTTTCTTTATTTGTACCTTTAAAGTTCTTTCTTTCTTTTTTTCATTTTTGCTTTCTTCCTCTTCTCTCTCTATCTCTATCTTTTTCTCTTTCTCTGTCTCTTCCTCTACCACTATCTCTATGTCAACGTCTATTTCTATTTTAAAATCTCTTTTCCTCTTTCATCCCTTTCTCTCTTTTTTCCTCTTTCTCCATCTCCATCTCTATATTTAGCTCTTTTATTTTTTTCTATCTTTATTACCTCTCCCCTTCCTCAGACCTTCTAAATAAAGCCTGTCTACTGCTCTATCTGTTCCTCTACTGATATATGAAAATTCTTTCCTTCTAGGAAAGTTGACAAAAGGACAGGAAAGGATTAGATTGACTTTTCTTCAAAAGAGCAATTCTTATCTCTGGCCTGAGTCCGTGGCTCCCTGGAGAATCAACTTCCACACCAAACAACACAAGTGACCTTCTGATGCAGCTTCCTGGTTTTCTCTTGGAGCTGGTAAGACTGAACAAGCAGGAACTCACTGGAGTCTTCCTTCAGTCCGAAGATCTACAATTAATCCTGGATAGTAGAGGTGGATAGAGGAAATGATAAATTTCCTTTTAAAGGCTACCTTCATTCTCCTCAACATTTCACGTAAGTCATCTGCAGGCCCCACTAGCATCTCTGTTGACAGCATCCTGCTTATATTCAAATGTCCCTGCTCTGATTTCACCCTGATGCCCACCCCACCTCCCAGCGAAAAATCACCTCTATTTAACTCTACTTACCAATCTCCTTCCAGTCACCATGAAGAAGTGCCCAGGCTAAGCAGGAAATTCTCATTTATGCTAAGGCAAATGGGCTACTCAGATCATAGCTTCATCTATGAAACATTGCTTCTATCCCAGCCAATTTTTACCCCTCCTTGCAAATCTCTCGCACTTCTACAAAATCTGTAGATCCTTCTGCAGTGCCACCTATTATCTGGTTTATGTATTTCTCACTCTCATTATTGTTAAGTAGGCATCTCCTAGCACCAGCTCCTCTCCAATAACAGCTCAGTCTTCTTGCCTTTTTATTTCCTACTTATGTTTTTATTGGCAATGTGATTCCACAATACCCAAGGTGACTCATAATGTTGAAATACGCTATCTTTGACTAAGAATCATGTGATTACAATCTGAACTTTCAGATAATTAGGGACCTACGAAATCTTTGACTAAGAATCATGTGATTACAATCTGAACTTTCAGATAATTAGGGACCAATCAATAGAATTGAAAAAAGAAAAAAATTGTTTCTATATTGATACAACTCCTCCTTTTAAAAGCAAGCTGCTTTAAAGATACATCCTTCCTTGAACTTTGATACTTTTAGTTGCTAACTAAAAGGCACCAGAGAATAATGGATAAGAGAGAATTTCTAGTTCAATACAGGTTCACAATTTTTCTAAGTAGCCTATGCCTGGAAAGAAGTTTTACCTAAACCATGACTGATTTATATCGGCTATTCAAGTGTTTCTTTTCGACTCATCACAAAAAACTCATGGCACCTTAGGCATCATTAGAATGTTATAGACATTGGGGGATATACAAAGCAGTGTAACTGTCACATTTACATTAAATTTGAGCTCAATTTCAATTATCTAAATTTAATATTTAGAAAATGTACCAATCCTCTATGTGGGACTTTTTATGTGAGAAGCTAGAGGAGAGGCCAGAGAGAGAGCAGAGTGGTAGGAGGTTTGCCTTCCATGCAACCATTCTGGGAGGGACCCGGTTTGACTCCTGGCATCCCATATGGTCTCCAAGTCTCCCAGGGATGATTTTTAGAGTGTAGAGCCGTGGGTGACCCTGAATGCCCCTGGGTTTGGCCCAAAATCAATTAATAAATAAATAAAAATTAAAAAATGTAAGCTAGTGGAAGAACATGTGACATCTTTGGCAAAGTTTATTTATAACTCTATCTCTTTATGTGATTTTTGGGTTAACACAGAAGTTTGACAGAATTAAGGTGTGAGGACAGATAAACAGAAAGTACTGTTTAGATGATTAGCAGGTTAAGGCAAGGATAGGAAAGCTAGTGGGTTTTTTTTTTCCATCTTCTGTCTTATGGACAGACAAAAATCATTGCCAAAAGTAATCTCTGAGTTCAGGAATTAAAGGCATTACAGGTAAAGAAATTCAAAAAGAAAAAGAGGATTACCACGAAAACAGTGAGAAGATGATGATAAATTGTCTATTCACTGCATCGTGGATAAAGTAAGCTGTGTAATAAGAGAGCTCTTGTGTTATCACTAATTAGTTCTGTGGAATCAACTTATCACCAGGTGCTAACCCTCACCAATGTCCCTTATTCTGTCAGTTTGTCATGAATACATTTATTTCTCAGGGTCAGATTTTTATTTACCAGTTTATACAAAGGATGTATAAGGCTAGAATGCCAATATATATATATATATATATATATATATATATATATATATATATATATATATATATATATATATATATTTCAGTATAATGTATTTGAACTGGGAGCTAAGCAGGAACTACTTTGAACTACTTTGTCGACCATAAGAAGCATTTTTCAGGAGTTATGGAGAACCCCATGAAACAGAAGTAGAATGGCTTTCACACCTGTGGTGGGTTCAGGAGAGCCAAATGCCAATTCCTCGTAGACTCACTGATATTTGAGATGACAGCAGATTGACATAGACACATCTCCCCCAAATATGACTATTAGTTCCTGATTCCAAGTGTGTACACTGTAATGAGGATACCAACTTCTGCACAGAAAACGTATTAGCATTCTGGCTTTACATATCCTCATTGCAAACATGTCAATAAAAGCCTGGACTACTCAAATGACCTAAAAATTAAGGAACTTAGCTTAGGAAAGAGTCTGGAAAGATGACTATTCCATAAAGCTCATGAGTATCTATTATGATCTTGAGAATTCTTGACCTACATCATCAAATTTGGAGCACAGGTGAGCTCAACTTCTAATCCATTGTCATGGATTGCCAAATGTTTCTGTTTGTTATTGATATATGTTCTCTTTTCTTGTCTATTTGTAGTGCAAATAGTTAGTTGAACTCCAGATTTAAGGTCATTGAACTACCTCTTACAATGGCATAAACTACAATCTCTTTGGGAAAAAAATCTCAGTATTTCTGCATTTCTGTTCAAATGCCTGCCAAATAATGGCTCCTCAGTTCAAGTACACAGAACTAACTTGCTAACTTGCTTACCTTTGAATCTGAGCTGAAGGTAATTTAGATGAATCAAATGTTTAGTGTACAATGGATCTTTGCTTTTTTTCTGAAGGGAGAACACAAATACAGTCCCCCACTACCAAAAATGATGCAGGTGAGTTTCCCACAATTGGGGAAAGCGCAGGGGTCAGCACATTTGGAGTGTAATGAAATGGAGTGTAATGAAATGAAGGTTGGGAGACCACCTTCATGAGTAAGGTATTTTACCTCTCAGGTAAGTACATACATATTTCATCTTATTAATAAAGTATATCTGTTAGTAGAAAAAACTACTAAAATCTTAAAAGACCCTCTTTTTTGAGTATTTCTAGAATAGGCCTTACCAAAATATGCTTCTGTGAAAATTATTTTTAATATTCACACGATTTCTTTATCTCTGAGATCTTTTTCTTCAGATGAGCTACTCATTTAATGATCACTTGACCTTAGTATTCCTTGTCAGAATAATATCACTACACTATCTTTTTTCTGATTTATTAGAGTCCACAAACTGATAAAATACAAAATTCAGAATCTTTCCCGTCGTTGATATCTTTTCTTCATTTCCAAATGTTCTACAAAGTAGAGATAAATTTATCTTCCCTAGCAACCTCTCTGATGAAGCAAATACTCCCTTGAAAGCTAACAGACTTTCTCATCTTAGTGTTGAATTAACTCCATCCGTTTCCTTCTTCTTGCTGTGGTCAACTATTCTGAAATAATTGGTGCTTTAGCACTTTAGGAGAAGTTAGAAAGGATGAACATTATTTTAGAATTCAGGGGATTTTGAGAGGAGAAGAACCCTGTTGAGTTATCAGTGGGAAAGCCAGGCAGACACAGGCAATATATTCATTCAGGGATCATAAGGATAGTAGGAAGAAAAGTGTGAGGATACTTTTTTTTTTAACTTTAAACACATCAATTACAAGAAGTTCAATAAATAAATTTGACTGAGAACTAGCATCTTTCTTTCTGTCTTTTTAATTTTTGGTTTTGGGGTCACTCCCAGCAGAGCTCAGGTGTAACTTCTGGCTCTACACTCAGAAATCGCTCCTGGCGGTCTCAAAGGGATCGTATAGGATGCCAGCATTAGAACCACCATCTTTCTGCATGCAAGGCAAACAACTTACCTCTGTGCTATCTCTCTGGTCCAGAACTAGCATCTTTCAACATCTCAGATCTTTGTTACACTAAGAGAGCTAACGTAAAATATTTGAAGAGCTCTGTCCACAGTCATTAGATGGATAGCTTATTACATGTTTATTTATTTTGGTTTTTGGGTCACACCTGCTGATGCTCGGGGGTTACACCTGGCTATGTACTCAGAAGAATCTCCTGACTTGGGGGACTACATGGGATACCAGGGGATAGAACCTAGGTCCCTCCTACGTCAGCATCTGCAAAGCAAACATCCTACCACTTGCGCCACCAATCCCACCCTTCATTACAAATCTTTTGAAAGACTTTAGAACAAATGCACTGTGGCGAGAGATCTTGAAAGTTTCAAAATAAAAAATTTAAGGAGCCATTATTAAAAAATATAATATCATTTTATTTTTAATTGTTGTTACTTTGAATACAACCTCCAACTTACTTGTAGAGTGGAAAGCTTTACCCTTTGTTACAACTCCAAATATTGGAGTTTATCTGTTTCTCCAAACTAGCATTTTTGGCCTGTAACAATACCAGAGTTATTGAAATAAAAATAAAATAATAGAGATAACTATAATTAATAAAATTCTACTTTCAAGCAAACTTTATGAGGCATTTATATTTTATAGAAACTTTGAAATAGTCTAAAGGCTTTCTTTGACTAGCTGTATGTATGTATATTTGAGTTTTGGGCCCACCCGGTGACACTCCAGCATTAGTCCTGGCTATGCGCTGAAATATAAAAAAATCAAAAATCTTCACTCAGGGAACCATATGGGAAGCAGGGGATCAAACCCAGGTTCGTCCTTGGTCAGCCGTGTGCAAGGCAAATGCTCTATTGCTACACTATTGCTCCAGTCCAACCAGCTGTATATTCTATCTGTAAATGTCCTCAGAGTGAAAAGATTCCCTCAGCAGAAGCACCTGCAGGATATACAATGATTCATTTTTTACTCTGACTATCTGTTCTGTGGAAGCAGTAGCTATACTGACTCATCATTTATATTCACAATGGACATCTGGAGCCAGCAAAAGGAAACATTAGACTCGTTTGTGTGTCAAATTAATAAGGAAAGAGAAAATGGTTTAAAGTTCTGCAAGTACTGTACCATTTAATATAGTTTCTACTGGAGCCTGCTTCTGTGGGAAAATGGTCAATAAAAAAAATGTGCTTGGCTATTCATGCTAGTACTAGGTCAACCCCACAACTCATAAGCTTAGATAAAATGAGCTGGCATAGTTATATGGTCTCTCCACTACTAGAATCTTCAGCTTGACTTTGTTTCTTTCACAATCCCATGAGATGTTATTATTAACCCTCTCATGACAATCATTAAATCACTTTACTAAGCTTAAGCTACTTGGATCTGCAAGGTCAATAAGATGCTAATGTTATTGGATATATTACTATTATTCTCATGTGAGGTTTGGTCTATTATAGAACTTTGAAATGTGGGCATTTTAGTACTTTTCAAAAATTCTCAAAGAAAAAGATCTTGTACACAGTCTCACTCATACACACAAGCATACTTAAATAACTATTAATAACTGGCTGCTTTTTAACAATTTTTGTGGAGTATTCACAGGGAACTTTTCCCTATTTTAGATCCAAGTCATTTATCTTCAGTTGGTAGAAGGTGATACTGATGACTATAGTTATTTTTCTAGTGTACCAATCATTGCTGAAATATTTATTTGGCATTTACTGTGTTAACTCTACCAAAGAATATGAAAATTTCAAAATGGGACTTACGACCTACCCACAAAGAATCTAGTACATCATGTAAGAGAATAATATTTAAATCACTTGTATTTAACAGAGAAATTTTGTACAAAGCGATTTTATGTTAGTGATAACAATACTTCAATTCTCACTTGTTCACATACATATGCTAGCATCTTTTATCCTCTTCTCTCCACCCCATCCCTCACTTCCCCTATTGTCTATTCCTGCCCCTCATCCCTTCCTTTCCTTCCTCTCCACATCTCTCTTTTCTCTCATTCTTTCTCCCTCTTTCACACACAGAATTCCTTCAAATTTTGATTCAATTGGGTAATACAAGAAATGGAGCTTCTGCAAAAAATACATTTTATGAATAAAATAAACATCTTACATCTCAGGGTTTAGAAGACTTATATAAAATATATAAAATCTGGGGCAATAAATGCAAAAGTAGCAAGAAAATACTCTTCAACTAGTGGTGTTGGGACAACTGATTAGCCACTTACAAAAAAAGCAAACTCAGATCTCCATCTATCACCATGCACGAAGGTCAAATCCAAATGGATTAAAGACCTTGATATCAGACCTGAAACCATAAGGTATAGAGAACAAAATGTAGGTATGACATTCTATGACACCGAGAATAAAGTCATCTTTAAGGAGGAAACAGCACTCTCCAAACAAGTGGAAGCAGAGATAAACAGATGGGACTATATTAAACTGAGAAGCTTGTGTACCTCAATGAAAATAGTGCCTAGGATACAAAACCCACCCACAGAAGGGGAGAAGCTATTCACCCAATACCCATCAGATAAGGGGATAGTATCAAAGATATACAAGGTACTAACAGAATTTAACAAAATATCTAATCTGATCAAAAAATGTGGAGATGAAATGAACAGTTTCTCAAATAAGAAATAAAAATGGTTAAAAGGCACATGAAAAATTACTAATTACTAATCATCAGGAAAAGCAAATCAAAACCACAAAGAGTTACCATCTCACACCACAGAGACTGGCACATATCACAAATAACAAGAACAATTGGTGCTAGAAGGGATGTGTAGAAAAAGGAACTCTCATTCTGTGTTGATAGGAATGCTGTCTAGTCCAGCCTTTATGGAAAACAATTGGAGATTCCTCCAAAAACTAAAAATTGAGCTTCCATATGATTCAGCTATTCTACTCTTAGCCATATACCTTAGGAACACAAAAATATAATTCAAAAAACCCTTCCTTGTACCAATATTCATTGTAGCGCTATTTACAATAGCCAGACTCTGTAAACAACCAAGATGCCCTTCAACAGATGAATGGCTAAAGAAACTGTGGTACATATACACCAGGGAATATTATGCAGCTGTCAGGAGAGATAAAGCCATGAAATTTTCATATACATGGAATACATTGAGTCTATTATGCTGAGTGAAATAAGTCAGAGGGAGAAAGATAGACATGGAATAGTCTCACTCATCTATGAGTTTTAATAAAAAAAAAAACATTTTGTAATAATTCTAAGAGACAATTGATATGAAGGCTGGAAGGTCCAGCTCATTATATGAAGCTCACCACAAAAATTGGTGAGTGCAGTTAGAAAAATAACTACACTGACAATTATCATAACAATGTAAATTACTGAGGAAATTAGAAAGCCTGTCTCAAATACAGGCAGGGGTTTGGGAGAAGGGAGATTTGGGGCATTGGTTGTGTGAAAGTTTCACTGATGAAAATGGGTGTTCTTTATATGACTGAAACCCAACTACAATCATGTTTGTAATCAAAGTGTTTAAATAGAGATAGTACCCTAGTCTAGGCTTTGGCCTACGATCTGTATAACAACCAAGATCTCTAATTCCAGAGGTCTGACTGAGACAACTGCAACTGAGCGGAACTTCCGGAAACATAATGAAGACTCTGTCCTAGGCCTCATCCTAGGATTGGTGCAACAACCAAGACCACCAACTACAGAAGACTGATGAAAACAACAGTGATGGAACAGAACTTCTAGAACCATAAAGAAAGACTCTTTTCTAGGCTCCATCCTATGACCTCTGCAAATACCAAGATCTCTATTTACAGAGGTCAGATTTTATCATCCGTGACTGAGCAGAAAGTCTCCACACACCACGAAATGACCTAGGAGAGAATAAAAGAGCATTTACAGAGTCTGTAGTTATTCCCATGACAATATGTTTCAAGAGTGGAGAAACTCTGTATGTCTTACTCTGAGGGAATTCACTTTCTTTTTTTTTTTTTTTTTTTCGCTTGAGACCATCATTTATATTCTCCATACCCTCCCTTAGAGTCATACAGAGTGATGCTCAGGGGACCATTCAGTGTCGGATGTCAACCCCAAGTCTCTTGCATGCAAAAAATATATTCTCTAGCCCTTTGTGCTGTCTTCCTGGCCCATGAATTTCTTTTTTTTTTTTCAGGTGAATCCGGTGGTGTTCAGGACTTACTCCTGGCTCTGATCTCAGGGGTCATTCCTCACTGGGAATGAAGGTGGTTGGTGATGGGGAGTGCAGGGGTGTCAGGGATGGAACTGAAGTTAACCACATAGAAGTTGATCCTTCCTGCTGTACTATTTCTCCAGTCCCCATTATTTCCATTTTTTCCACATATAATACTCAGATGCAGAAATCCAGAATCATATGGTAATTGTATTTTGAATGTTTTGAGAAACCTTCATTATTTGAGGCAAAACAATGGTATCATTTTGTATTATCTCTTACAGTGTATATTAGCTCTGACTTCTTTATATTTTTCTCAACACTTTTTTTGGGAGGGGGCACATGAAATGGTGCTTGGGGCTTATTCTTTTTTTTTATTTAAACACCTTGATTACATACATGATTGTGTTTGGTTTCAGTCATGTAAAGAACACCACCCATCACCAATGCAACATTCCCATCACTAATGTCCCAAGTCTCCCTCCTCCCCACCCGACCCCCACCTGTACTCTAAACAGGCTCTCCATTTCCCTCATACATTCTCATTATTAGGACAGTTCAAAATGTAGTTATTTCTCTAACTAAAATCATCACTCTTTGTGGTGAGCTTCCTGAGGTGAGCTGGAACTTCCAGCTCTTTTCTCTTTTGTGTCTGAAAATTATAATTGCAAGAATGTCTTTCATTTTTCTTAAAACCCATAGATGAGTGAGACCATTCTGCGTTTTTCTCTCTCTCTCTCTGACTTATTTCACTCAGCATAACAGATTCCGTGTACATCCATGTATAGGAAAATTTCATGACTTCATCTCTCCTGACAGCTGCATAATATTCCATTGTGTATATGTACCACAGTTTCTTTAGTCATTCGTCTGTTGAAGGGCATCTTGGTTGTACAATAATTAATATAATCTTAAAATAAACTTTGTATTTTATTATTAATTGTTGTCCTAAGTTTTATAATATGGAGATAGTGAGATAAAATTTTTCTTGCCAAGGCCTGTGATGCTTCAGTTGGTTGAAGGGACCTGCTTTAAGAAAATACTCTCAGTTTTGCAGCACCCATTTTATCACAGCTATCCAGTCTTCCAGGCTGATGCAGTTACCCACGCATTAGCACCTGGATGTTTGCCTCCCAGGAAGTTCAAACAGATGTCCTAGGAGGAAAAACAATTTAACAAACAAATTTTATTATAAAAATGATTTCTTTTTTTCCTTATAAAATTCTTTAATGGCCGAGTGCATAAAATATAGAATCCATTTATTCGTTCCTTTCCTATATCATGTTATTAGCAACATCTAAAAACAATTATACAGCTGAAACCGACAATCTCATGTTCAGTGGTTCTTTAACCTTTAATGTACATCAGCATAGCCTGAAAATCTGACTGAGCCCTGAACTAAACTTTGTAAGGGAAGTCTGGTTTGAAATCTGAGAATTGGTATTTCCAATGAGTTTTTAGATTCTATTGATATCGTTGATTTGGGCATAAAGCTTTTTGAAGCATGCAGTTCCTCTTTTTGTTTTGTTTTGTTTTGTTTTTATAATTTTTTGAGACCAATGTGAATTACAAGTTTTTCACAGTACAGAATGACAATGAATTAGGGCCATTCCAACCATGAGTGTTGACCTCCCTCTGCAAATGTTCCCAGCATGCATCCCATACCTCCACCCTTAGCCCCCTGAAATGCTAGTATAACAGATTCCTTTTGTGTATAGCTTGTTGTGGTTTAGATCTCTTGATTTTATCATCGACTTTGGGTTGGGGATTTAGGTCTGATCTTTTTTATGCAAGGATCATACCAAGTCTGTCAGCATAAATCATAAAAAAGTCTCAATAATACATTTTAAATGTTTAAGTCACGATATTATTTAATTCAAGGTCAGAGCCCTCTGGTGCTTCCGGTTCAATCTGGTATACCAGTGGACCAGCATGTTTTTGGAAAGGAATATTTATGACTCTAATCTCTCCACTCAGTTCTTTCTCCCTTGCAAACTCTTCAATGGAGTGGAGGAAGTAGAAAGGGAAAATTGAAAAAATAAAAAAGTTCTTTACTGCTTCCTAGCTGTTGCTATGTCAAGCTGGCACCATGCATCCTTATAAGAAATACTGACACTACTTCCTGCGCTTGGGTTTCTTTGGAGTCTGGATGCAAAATTCATCTAACAAAAGATTTTAGGACCAGGGGATGATTCTTCAGTGATTATTCTCTGAATATAATCTGAGGCAACTGGAAACTGCTCAGTTTCTCTGAGAGTTACCTTGGGTAGCTTTTAAAAAGGAGGGGCGATATGGGATGCATACTGGGAATAGGGGTGGAGGGAGGACAACATTGATGGTGGGAATGCCCCTGATTCAATGTCACTATGTACCTAAAATACTACTGTGAATAATTTGTAATCCACTTTGGTCAAATTAAAAATTATTATTAAAAATAAAATAAAATTATGAATACGGGAAAAATAACAGTTTCAAGTTACCACTCTCACTTCATAGAAATGAGTCACAGGAAACATATACATGTCTTGTGTAAATAACAATGGGGATATTCAGAATTCCCCAAATCTGTATTCTGTGAGCACACACTCTACTACAGATCACATTCCTCAGTTGTCTGTATGCCCAATTACTGAAAAGACATCAGGCTTCTGATTGGTTCTATTGAAATTTGTTGAACTGAAGCAATAACTTCCTCATTGCTCCATCAGAGGATGGCACAAGTGAGAGCTCAAAAACTTTTCTGTTGTTAAAAAGAATTTTTATATGTTTTTATGAAAAAATATATCAACTATATATAAAACAAAAGGTAAGATAACTTTTTTTATTAAGACACCAGGATTTACTGGCTTCCAGCTCTCTACTGAAACCTTTCTTGAGCTGGAGGCTAGCTTTAGCCCATATGGGGTTTGGGGAGACCCCATGTCAAAGGCCTTCTCCCTAACTTGGGTGTGCTGGGAGCCTTCATAGGCCCCCAGCCATTCCCTCTTCTGCCCCTGGCCTCCAGGACTTCCCTGGGTGCCAGCCCAGGCAGCCAGAAATTGTGGGTCCTAATTTGGGGTGTGCTGAGATTTACTCGGTTGTACTAAGGTTGTCACTGGCAATTTCTTACCAGACTACATGTTCAAAACTGCGTGGGGGCACAGTATATATTAAGAGTATTCCCTATCCTCAAGTTATGTTTTGCGTATGCAGAAAGTCCATTTTGTATTCTGCCCTTTCGCATACCCCCTACAAAGCTCATTTTTACTCCTTAACTCTCTACCCACCCCAACCATCAGTAACCCACTTTACTCTTTTTATCTTCAGTACTGCACAATCCTAATTACAGATCAAAGCTGTGCATTGGATCAAACAACTCCCAACTATTTCAAAGGACATAAAATGGACACGTATGTCTTTTGAATGTTTTATTTTTTTTCTCTAACAGCTATAAGTCTTTTTTTTATTTTTTTATTTTGAATTATGAGAACAAAAGATGCAAAGAAAGAGGACAAGGTAAAGTTACAGTGGAAGGACAATCAGCCATAACATAATTCTCAGAAGAAGTCCCCTTGCTGATATCTTAACTTTGAACTTTCAGCCAAAGAACATTAAGATAAATAAAACAGAATCCATGTACAATTACTTTGCCCCTCAAGTCCCCAGATTGTAGCACATTATAATATTTCTTAACAGCACACAAGGCAATCTAAAGCCATAAAATTTACATAACTCCTTAAACATTAGAGGCATAGTATTTTTTACATTTCCATGTACATGCATATTAGCTTAAGTTGACCTCAAATTTTAAGTGGGTGCATTTTAAGGATTAGAGTAAAAGTAGCACAGTAAAAACTGTGTTAGAGTGGCAATTGTTGTTTGCATAGGCCCACCAAAATATGAGAGGCATGGAAAGGAATAACCTTGGCCTAAATACAAAGAAATCCTCCCCCTGAAGTTTCTTGGCATAAGACCAACTCTAGGCTTCAGGCAAGTTATCGTCTGATCCAAGACATTGTCCATAGTGCCAACACACTTTTCACACAGTCTCTGTTGTTGGTATCATGTTTCTGTATTAAAGATTCTGGAATCTGCATATCCTAAATTGAAGTCTGATGTGGAGTGTCTTCTTGTTTCATCTCACCATGAAAGGGCAATGCAGGAAGCTCTGTCTTGTAAGCAGGTCATTGTTAAGTCTTCTCATTGTTAAGGGAAGTCTCTTTTCAGCAGGACGATGTCTGAGCAGTGGTAGGGTCTTCCATGGTAGAGATTTGCTTCCAGGTGATGTTATAGACAAACCTCACAATTAAGGGGCAATACAGCAAGCCCTGTCCAGTAAGCAGGTCATTGTTTTTGGTAAGTCTTCTTAGTGTTAAGGGAAGTCTTTTTTGAGTAGATCGATGTCAGAGCAGCTGTAGGGTCTTCCCTGGTAGAGGAATGCCTCCAGGTGATGTTATATACAACCTTGGATGTTTTGTAAATGTCTTCTCTAGATCAGGCGTGAATGGAGAATGCCCATTCTTCTGAGGACTGTACCAGGTCTTTAAGTCAATGTTCAGGGTGTAAGGTCTCATTGCACTACAAGATTTGTGTGTTCCCATCTCTATTAGATAAGAACTTATTGGTATGTATAGTATTTTCCCATTTTAGTGTGCCTAAGCAAACAAGAAATAAAGCCACGTGGTGCTATCAGATATATGGGGGCATAAGAACATTTCCAACAATACCCATGACTTGGTTCAAACATAAGCATTAAACTGAGGGATTCTTTCACACCAAATTTCATATTGAGCAATTCACAAAGAGAAGATAAAAAACATGGGGGGGGGATCATCACACTATAAGAAAATATTCAGCAAAAGTTATAGCTGTCAAAGAAAACACTCATAAAATGTTGAAGAGACATAAGTGTCCTTTTTATGCCTTTTAAAATAGTTGGGTGGGTGTTAACTCCAGGGCACCACTTTGATCCGTGACTTAGGACTCTACAGTACTTAAGTTAGAAAGGGTAAATGAGGAGTAATGATGATAGGAGTTAAGAAAGTTAAAGAGAAATATGATCTTATGAAGGGGTATGCAAAAGGGCAGAGTACAAAATGGACATTCTGCATACATAAAAATATAATTCAATGATAGTGAACTATTAATGTTTCTTGTGCGCATGGGGGCAATAGCCCCCGCACAATTTTGAAAATATAGACTGGACAGAGATTACCAGTGACTTCAAGAAGCTGGGAGGCCAGAAGTTCAGGGCCCCACCCAGACCCTCCCTAAGGAGCTGAATGGATAATGGGGGAAAGCCTAGGGTACCTTCAAGCTCCACCAAGGGGCCCAACTCACCGGCTTGCCCAGGCATGTGGCCTGGGGAAGCCCTGGAGATCTGGAGCAAGGTGGTAGAGGGGTGCTGGGATTATCCCCAGCTATAAGTCTTACTAAGTATTCTCGTATACATGACGATTCTAACCACTTTTAATCTTTCCTTCTCTTTGTGAACTGTTCAATAAAAAATTTTGGTAAAATAAAATACCCCCAGTTTAATGCTTATGATTGAACCATGTATTGTTGGACTTGTTCTTATGCCCCCATATGCACTGATAGCATTACGTGGCATTATTCCTTATTTACATAGGCACATTAAAATGAGAAAATACTATACATACAAATAATATCTAATAGAGATTGGAACACACAAATCTTGTAGTGTAAAGGGACCTTACACCCTGAAAATTGACATAATGACCTGGCACAGGCCTCAGAAGAATGGGCATTCTCCATTCACCCCTGAACCAGGGAAGCCATCCATGAACCATCCAAGTTTGTCTATACTCTATAACATCACCTGGAAGCAATCCTCTACCAGCGAAGACCCTACCGCTGCTCTGACATCAACCTGCTCAAAAGAAACTTCCCTTAACACTGAGAAGACTTAACAACAACAACGACCTGCTTACAGGACAGGGCTCTCTGCATTGCCCTTTAACTGTGAGGTGAAACTAGGGGACACTCTGCACCATCCTGACTTCAATGTAGGATATGCTGATTCCAGGATCTTTAATACAGAAACATGATACCAACAACAGAGACTGTGTGAAAAATAAAAGTGTATTGGCACTATAGACAATGTCTAGGATTGGAAAAACTAGCTTGCCTGGAGCCTAGAGTTGTTCTTATGCCAGGAAACTTCAGGGGTAGGATCTACTTGTATTTAGGCCAAGGTTTTTTCTTTCCATGTCCCTCATATTTTGTTGGGCCTATGCAAACAATAACTGCCACTCTAACGCCGTTTTTTACTGTGCTCCTTTGACTCTAATCCTTAAAAAAAAAACCCACTTAAACTGTTAGGTTAACTTAAACTAATATGCATGTGCATGAAAACGTAAAAAAAAATACTATGCCTTTAATATTTAAGGAGCTACATAAGTTTTATGGCTTTAGATTGCTTTGTGTGCTGCTAAGAAATATTATAATGTATTACAATCTGGGGACTTGAGGAACAAAGTAATTGTACATGGGTTCTATTTTATTTACCTTAATGTTCTTTGGCTGAAAGTTCAAAGTTGAGATTTCAGCAAGGGGACTTCTTCTGAGATTTCTGTTTATGGGTGATTGTCCTTCCATTGTAACTGTACCTTGTCCTCTTTCTTTGCATCTTTGTTCTCATAATTAAAAATAAAAAAGTAAAAATAAGACACCAGTATTTAGTTATCCATAGTTGAGTTTCAGGTGTACAGTGAATTAATTCTAATTCCACCACCAATGTCAACCTCTCATCAACCTCTCCAGGTTCTCTCTCATTGCCTAGTCTTGCCTCCTCATCAGGTACATTTTTAAGATTGGTTGTTGTAAAATCTAAAAAAAAATTCATGGTGGTCTAAAAAAATTGCTATCTTCACTTAGTTTATAAATTTAAACATTTTAAAGTGCCTATTAACCTGCTAAAATTATATATGCTGCTATTTTCATTTGTAATATAATTCTTCTACTCTGGAATAGCTCTTTAGATATTATCAGTGGACATTACTCAAAAATAATGTCATAATTTAAGTGAGAAAAAATAAAAAATGTGGAGGGAAATGAAATTGAGTAGGAATAATAAGCATGTTTTTGAATGTAGACTAATGCCACAATATTAGGTATTTTGGATCAATGCCACTAGGAAGTTAGAAGTGACTAGGGAAGGAGTGGGAGTGAATTATCCTAAATTATCCCAGCTGGATTGTTAACTAAACTATGATGTAGATGACTTGCTCATGACAGATGTTTACAGAGATTGCTTATTAAGGTTAGTTATACTCAGCTGACTGCCTGCTCTATTTCTTTCAAGAAATCTTTTCAAGGGCTAAGGGCCATTCAAAGGGAAAACAATAAAATTGTGCTAGCCAAATCTCCATAGTTAACACTATCCTACTAGAGATTAACAAAGGCATAATCTGTAAATAATTTAATCTGTATTTATAATTAAATAGTTTCAGAGAAAAATCCCTTCCTTATCCTCTCATATTCCAATTTTTCTCTTTCAATTAAATTTTCTTAAATATATCTCAACTTTAAAATAAACAATCTTTCATAGCAAATGGCTCCTTAGTCATGTATATGTTATTTAAGATGCACACATGAGCACATCAAAAGTATCTGGGACATTGGTGAAGGGAATGTTGCACTGGTGAAGGGAGGATGTTCTTTACATGACTGAAACCCAACCATACTCATGTTTGTAATCAAGGTGTTTCAATAAAGATTCATTAAAAAAATTCTAATATATGTTTGGTTTCCTGTATCAGTGTTTTTCCCATTATTTTTTTAAAATTATTTACTCTTAAATTACTTACACTTCTAATTTATAATGCAAAAAAGGCATGCTTATCATGGTAATTATTATAATAGTAATATAATGCTATTTCCATTTATATAGTACTTTACAATGTCAAAACATTTCTTTTGGATCATTTTTATATTACTAAATTATTAGAACAATTCTTAGAGATAAAGATGAATTACCTCTATTTTCAAAATGAGAAAAGTTGGAAAAAGTTGCATCATCAAGAGGAAGAATAATAATTTTCCTGGTTCTTATTTTCGTCTCTATTGATTTGATTGTATTGGTTAAACATCAACAGACTTTACAAATAACACATAGGCATAAAGTAAATTAATCTGTATTGAACATTAATGCATAAATAACTCAAAACCAATGAAATCAAAGATAAATGAATCACAATTCTTGCAAAGTTTATTTTTAGAACAGTTTAACTGTGTATCAATTATTGTGATGTCACAATTTTACTAAATAATGTAAAAAAAAGTTTGAGAATTATTTTAATATAAGATGTTTAGATTCACAGAAAATAAGATTTTTCCATAAGGTGTATTCTAGAGACTTAAGTATTCTATTTTATGATGGTGAAAATCATTCTCAAAGCAAATAACTGAATAACAAAATATTATAGTTATTTAATAGTATATATTAGCATTTCAAAAGATAAAAACATCAGACATGCAAGTAAAAGTAAAAATTATCACAATTCATAATTTTGACATTTTTACAAGTTATGATTCACTACAAGTATCATTGCTTTTTAACCAGTTGCTATCAACAACTCTACTAACCACTATCTAGGTAGATTCATATAAAAAGTTTTACATTCTACATTCTTGCTAACCAGCCTTGTTCTAACACAGGTTTGAAGCATATAGAAACAAGAACGGGTAGCCATCCCTTCTATGGAGAAGCAAATGAGTTGTTTCTGAAATGATTAGTAGCATTAATGGGTATTGTGATTGTACCTTGTTTCATTTCAGTGGGAGGAGAAAGCAAGCTGGATGATGAATATAGATAAGATTATTCAGAGTACTGCCCATAATTTCCATTAGTAGCCATGGTTTCAGTGTCTGTCTTTATAATTCAAATTTCACTTCAAAGTCAGAATACTTTAGTTTATCAGCTGTATCAGATAATGTCATCTATGATAAGCACCTGCTGCTAAAATAAATGCTTGTTCTGTTCTGCATCTCAACTTTTGTTTTTAATGTAGACTCCTAGGGGCTTGTGCAACAGTAAAAATCTATTTATCAGCACAAAACAGCCTCTTGTTTATGCAAGATCACTTGGTAATGTCATCTGTGCATAAGAAGTCAAAAAATAATAAGTATTACTCAATCAGCAAAGCTGAAGGAAGCTCTACTTCTGAGGATTAATATGTTTCTTGATAAACTGCCAACCAACAGCAGGGGCCAGATTTAGAACAAGACCTGCTGCATACCTTTTGTTCCTTCATTTTCATGAAGACTCTTCAAGGGCATACTGAGGAATTGCAGAATATTTGGAAAATACTGCATTAAAAGAAAGCAGAGCTAAGTGCTCATTTAAACAAAATTTGATTTATCCTCTTTTTCAAATCAATAAAATCCTCTACAATCATAACAGGTAAAGATAATGTCTCATTATCCCCAGAAATCCCCAGGTCCTCGAATGCATATGCTTTCTGAATCTAAATGTGAGCTTATACTTTGGTCTGAGTGTAGTTCCACAGAGGAGACACCAGTTGATCTGATATGACTTCAGAAATGTTACAAAGCCTGGGTCAACCATGCTGGTTCCGTGTGAAGACTCACACACCCCATGTCCTACAGGGACGCCATCTGCGCTCTCTGCATGTGAGTCTGTCTGATGAGGTCAAGGGACAGGCTTAGAGGGTCATGGGTTCACCAGCCCATGGTCCCTAAGGTCCAGCCTCTCCCCTGCCTCCCTGTCATTCAGGGTCTCCAAGCTCCAGAGTCAGTGCCTGTGTCCTGAGTGAGCTGGGCCCATGAGCTCAGACTTTCCCTTCAGTCATTCTGGAGGTTCAGGAGACACAGTTTTGCAGCTCCATGTCACTCCCAGAGCTAGCCAGCCAAGATTTTCTGTGGAACAGTGCTGGACCTCCATGTTTTCAACTACCTTTTTGAGCGTCTCCCCTGTCTCATAGCCTCAGGATGAACCTCCATCCCTGCACGCCCCTGCCCACACCCCTGAGCATTCCTGCACTTCTGAGTACCTCACCACACCCCTGCATGCCCCCCACCCGCATTCCTGCACCCTGAACACTCATGTCACGCTCAGGCTGGTACCTGTTCCATTTCTACCTCATCTTGGAGTACATGTACTCCCCTCTCAGCAGCAGGCAGGCCTCCTTCTTCTGAGCTTTTGTGGAGGACCTGCAGCTGAGCCCAGACAGCCAGGCCATCTATTCCTGCTTACTGGAGGTGCATCCAAGTGGGGTGGGGGGACAGAGCATGGGGGATATGGGGCACAGGAGATGGGGGCACAATATTTCACAAATGCACATGTCTGGGGTCTGATTTATTAGTGCCAACCCCCTCCCCCACACTTGGCTTATACTCAGGTCATACAGGTTATTTGATTCCCGTCGACTTCTGCCATCTGCTGGAGTGGGCGGTGCTTCAGCCCAGTCCACAAGTTGCAGCTGAGCTGAAGAGGTAGACTGCTGAACTGAACTGGATGCCACTGAACTATTTAACCCACAATATTCAATGGCACATTTAATTAAGTGAATATCCCATTTAAGGCAGTAAAATTGTGTAAATAAATGTTTGTAAATCCTGAATCCTTATAATCAGTGTTTGGGAGTATAAGGATTCAGGATTTTTAACTTTTATTTATAATGCTTTACTGGCTTAAATGGTTTATTCACTTTATTAAAGTTGCCATTGAATACTATGGGTTAAGGTTAGTGGTATACAGTATATCAAATAATCATGCATTGTAAATGTAATCATGTATTTATTTACTGATTCCTTGATTATTGTAATTTTGGGGGGATATATTTTTATTTTTGAAATTTGCTAGTGGCTGTTGCATTTTCCACCTCAGCTTATATTCGAGTCACTAAGTTTTCCCAGGTTTTAGGATAAAATTGGGGGTCCGCTTATACTCGAGTATATACGGTAATCTTTATGTTCCAAATAGAGAGCAAACTTGTCCCCTTCTTTGTAGATGACACACCAACTTCAGTTTCTTGTTTGCATGTCCTGACTTGCCTAGCAGAGTGTCAGTGTCAGATCTGGATCTGAGGTCCATCCACAAAGAAGAGTGAAAGACCATCACTGCAATAAGGCATTGGAGATTATTGCCCCCAGGCTGTAGTTTCCAGGTTGTTAGAACTTGGCAGGAAAAGGAAGGGATGTTGGTGGAGAGAGAACAGTGGCTGAATCTCCTCAAGAGTCCAAGTATGGCCAGGGCTATTAATGAACTGGCATCTCTTTTGTTTTTGTGTGTTTCTGAAATATGTGGGAGATTATAGGCAACAGTGTTAGTGAGGGCTATATGAATCCCTGAGGTAAAGGGGTGGGGATGTAGGTCCCTGCCTACTATAGACCCTTGTTGAACCAGCAGTAGTTTCATCACTTTACAATATGCCTGATGACCTGTGCCCTACTCTCCCCAGTCCCTCTCTCCAGAACAGTCCTAGGCTGCCTTTGTCCCAAAGATCTTTTGACCCCCTTGAATCTGAAAGGACACATAGAGAGAGGAAGATTTATTATCTTTTAACAATTAAGTAGGATCCAAACCTCATCCAGCTCCCAAAGACAATCCTTGCAAGTTGCAAAATTAGAAGACTGAGTCCTGAAGAAGAAAAGGGCCAGGGAATTTTCAGAATACAACCTGCCGTGTGCTCCCTGGGAAAATAGAGAGGAATTTGACTCTGGAGTTCAAGTGCCAGTATTTATAGGCACATGTCCCTGTTTATATCACTTAAAAACACCTTCCACAACAGTTTTTCCTGAGGATTTTGTTGCTAGAGAACTAGGCCCCTTTCTCACATTAGCTCTTTGCTATAATTTTAAATTGACAATGATATAGTATTTTGTCGATTAATAGTTGACAAGCAAGAATCATTTACGAGAGAAAAGAATAAACATTTCTGATTTCTGTTGACTAGCAAGGAAATAATAAGTATGTTTTTGATGTCTGTTTATGGTAAATTAAACTGATGATAAAGAATATACAATATACATATAATATTTAGATGATTATTTAATGATTGTGCTTACATGTAATATTTATTATACAGCAAAATCACTTGATCTACCCAACATTCTACTATTGATAATTTTTTATTATATATGAAGCAGAACTCCCAATAAATTGGACTCAGTTCCAACTACTCTTGAGTGTGCCCAGTCTCTTAGTACCAACTCTTTGCCAACACCTTGCTCTCATCCTTCTATCAAATAACCAGATGTCCCTCTCATTTTATCCTGACTCAGTTGGCCATCAACGGTGAGATGCCCAAGCCATCCTCATGTTGATCTGACCTCATCTTTACATCAGCTAAGCCTGGGGAACTCTGACATTACAGAAAAGTAATTTGTATTTGTATTTACTGGTAAATCTATTTATTGGTAAATTTATTTTATCTACTGGTAAATTGCTTGCTCTGTCCTTGAGAAATTCCCAGAAAATCTCTGTAAAGAATGGTGTGCCCCAAATGGAGATTTCTCCAGTCTTACTGAGATTAAGCAAAGGAACAAGCCATGTTTATTTAGCCACCTGGCAAGGGTTAATGTGAAAGTGGAAAGAAAAACTCTTTTTTTTTTTTTTTTTTTTTTTTGTAGCTGATTGAACTAAATGTAGTCCAGCGGGCTTACCTTAACACCCACTCATCTTGAATAACCCATATGTAATTGTACTTTCTGGTTTTAATACACTGGTCTGTAGTTGTACTGGTTTGTACTTGCATGCACTCATAGATATGAAAACTGTACATGCTATCACTAGTCTGACTAAATATTTACCAAGAGATCTTAGACTAAACAGGACAGTAGAAGTAACTCAGAGCCTTGCTTTATATGCTTTTACTATACCTAGAGGGATCCTCTCCTTGTAAAACATGTAGCATTAGAGAGCATTTCATAAAGAAGACAGACCTCACTTGGATGCCTAATGCTTCAGGAACAGATATAATGTTATGATGCTCTAGTTTCTGTTGTCTTACTGCTGTATTATCATTGTAGTGGAAATTCTGTCCTCAGAAGAATGGATAGGACAGTTTACTGCTCTAGAGCCTGATAAGTTCGAGTAATAGTCCCCTGTCTAATTGCAATGATCATTTTCAGATTTTGGAATTGCAGAACCCAATCAGTAAATTGCCCTATTAAAAGATAAAATAGCACGAGAATTCACCCCTTTTTTAGGTTGGATCTACAGTCCATTGCCAGCCTGAAAAACTTACAAAAGATGGACCTTCACACACAATCCCCTTTCATCACCATGAAGGTTGTAAATCTCTTGGGAAAATGTGAAACAAGAAGATTATCAGGAATGCTACCATGAAAATAAGGGAAGAAGAGGCATGGGACCTCTACTAGATCCAACGACATCACTTGCAAATTACACCATGTCTATCTACCCTAGAGTTTGGGGAAGCTTGTGGCTTCTCCTGGTAATATTAAAAGCAAAAGAGTTAGCACCAACTGTAGGAGGCATTTTTGTTGGACCCATTGAAGGGAGGGTAAAAATTTTATTGTCCTTTCCACGCTAAAAGCTATTTAAGTTACAGGATAAAAAGAAAGATGCGGGGCCCGGAGAGATAGCATAGCGGTGTTTGCCTTGCAAGCAGCCAATCCAGGACCAAAGGTGGTTGGTTCGAATCCCGGTGTCCCATATGGTCCCCCGTGCCTGCCAGGAGCTATTTCTGAGCAAGAGTAACCCCTGAGCAACGCCGGGTGTGGCCCAAAAACGAAAGAAAGAAGGAAAGAAAGAAAGGAAGGAAGGAAGGAAGGAAGGAAGGAAGGAAGGAAGGAAGGAAGGAAGGAAGGAAGGAAGGAAGGAAGGAAGGAAGGAAGGAAGGAAGGAAGGAAGGAAGGAAGGAAGGAAGGAAGGAAGGAAGGAAGGAAGGAAGGAAGGAAGGAAGGAAGAAAGAAAGAAAGAAAGAAAGAAAGAAAGAAAGAAAGAAAGAAAGAAAGAAAGAAAGAAAGAAAGAAAGAAAGAAAGAAAGAAAGAAAGAAAGAAAGAAAGAAAGAAGAAAGAAGAAAGAAAGATGCAGATCCTTCTTTCTGCAGGAACTGCCTTTTAGCTCAAGTTGATGAATTGCAGCCAGAATGAAAAGGATCCCCCACAGATTTAGCTGACTCAGCTCCCAGATCTAAGGCTGAATGCAAAGTCCTTTTGCTTCTGCTGACATCGATGACTAAAGCACGATTGGCAATAATGAACACCTGATTACCCTATGGATTATATTTGGACACTTGTCCTTACCAAGGATGAAGAAGTATGAGAGTAAACCTGTCACCCAGAAGTTCCCTCACCTAAACCTTGACTTAAGTGATTTCTTTGGTGTTTGACTATGCTCCAAAAGATCTCCTGCTACTGAGGTATAAGTGTTAAGAAAAGAAGTGTCAATCGATGGTTGTGAGTCTAGAAATAGGAAAGTGGCCTGAGAGCATTCTCATTTTATTTTTGTCCAGAAGGGAGTCCTTAAAAGTGTGGGGGAGAATTGAATTTCTCTGCAGGTTATGAAAATGCATCAGGAAAGCAATCTGGCAGTACACAAGCCCCATGATCAAATTACAGACAAAGCTAGACACTGAGGCTAAGGATAGAGGTCTCAGGAAGAGTTCTTCGAGTGATATTGAGAAACTATTTGGCCAAATTAGGATCAGTAGGGCTTTGAAATGCATCAAGACATACTTCCTAGTAGGAAAGCATCAATTATGACAAATGAGAAGCAGCAGTTCGACTCTGCTTTACTGTGCCAGTATAAGCCCCACCATTAAGCATAGAATCGAAGAGAGCCTAGGAGAGAGGGTCAGCAATGTGAGCAACTGGAATCCTGTTGTGTGTCTTGATTCAATGCCTCCCCTTGGTTGACTTCACCCCTCTTATCCTTGATGGGACCCCTACTCATACATACCCTGATTTTAACCCTTGGCCCCTGCATATTGAATAGATTTGTGCATTCTGTTAAGGATAGAATCAATACTGTCCAACTGCTAGTCATAAGGCAGCAGTATCAGTCTCTAAGTGGAAGAACCAAATGACTGTGGTCAAGATTGACTACATGTACAAGAAAAAGGGGGGTAATATTAAAAGCTAGCAGGGAATGTAAGTTTGGAACTAACTGCTATTTTGTTTCCATACCCTTGCCTTTATTTTTGACACAAAGATTGCCATGACAAGCTTTAGATATGTGGCAGAAGACGGGAGGCCAAAAGAGCCAGTTCCAGGAAACTCAAGAACATTTACTTAAACACTTAGGTAAACTAGCAACATCCAGGGGCCTGCGGGTAATAAACCTTAACTGCATGCCAAAGTCATGATGTCTAGCAGGCACCTCAATACTGTCATTACTACTGTAGCTTATGCAGATACCAAAGCCTATAAACTACAAATTTCCACTCTAGATATCTAGCCCTAAAAGGAAACATTCTAGACAACACCTAATCAACTTAAAGATTAACTGTGATGGTTTAAAGCCTCTATAACCCAGTCAAAAAAACCTGAGAACTCTGTAAGGTGCTTTGCCTAATTTGGAGACTCCAGCATGCTGGCAATAAACTCCTATGCCTTATTGCATTGCTGTTTGTCTCTGCTCATCTCCATTCTTACTTAGTTTAAGCAAAGGAACAAGCCATGTTTATATAGCCACCTGGCAAGGTTTCACGTGAAAGTGGCAAGAAAAAATTTTTTTTCTTGTAGCTGATTGAATTCAATGTAGTTCAGTGGGCTTATATTAAGATCCACTCGTCTTGAATAACTTATATGATATTGTACTTTCTGGTTTAATAGACTGGTCTGTAGTTATCTATTATGTACTAATCTGTACTGGTTTGTACTGGCATGCACTCATAGATCTGAAAACTGTACATGCTATCACTAGCCTGAAAGAAGCCTCATATCCGCAGAAAGAGACACGAAGCCTCACAGTCTCACTCTCCTTGGTTTTCTGAGAACATCTGTATTACTCATCCCTGAAGAAATCCATTTTTCTAGAGAAGAGTTTCTCTTCCTCCCTCCCCTTCCTTGGGCAGGCCGCCTTTCCCTTAATTTCCTCAGTAGCCAGCTCTGAGGCTTGGAGTAGACTAAGGTTCTGCCATGGAACTTTCTACTCTGAGTTTATGGGACAGAATACAGAGACAGGAAGCCTGTCAGAAGTGATTTATGAGTGCAAAGTGAAGAATAATTTCTGAACACCCTTGGGTGTGGCCCCAATACAAAACCAAAGAGACTCTATGAGTTTCCTTTACATTGATTTAATCAGTCACAAAATCTCAGGATAAGGAAATGTTTTTTTCCTCTTGTTGGGAGGGTAGGAGCAGAGTTGGGGGTGAGGTCCTCCTGGTAATTTAGGTGAGATTGTGGAAGAGAGAGAAGGCAGTCTCATTCTCATCTGCTGCTTTTCCCCTCTTCCCTTTGCCACTGTAGATGAAGCTGATGAGCTCTAGGACTGGAAACCATCCGCTTTGCAGGAAACCGAAGTTAGGCCGAGACCTTACCCAGGCATTTGGAATCCATCACCTTCTTCTCAGAAAAAAATTAGAGAGAGAGGAGAGTGATATAATGCAGATATCCATTTTATTACTGCTGAGAATCTGAACTCTGTCATTGCCCAGGAGTATGAGAGAGAAACAGAGACAGAGACAGAGAAGACAGAGACAGAGAGACACAGAGTTAGAAAAATTCACTGTCTAGAGGGGTCAGGAAAGACCTATAGATTGAAGTTCAAGCAAATAAAAAGGAAGGGTAGAAACAGAGCAGGCAGCATCTCCCTGATGCTTTATTTCTGGCTTCCTCTCGAAAGTTCTGCGCTACTCTGGTAACTACCCTGAGCTGCCCCCCAGCCCTCCAGGTTTCTCCTTTGATACCTGGCAAAACAAGGGACATGTCTAAGGGGCAATCTATGGGGCATGTCCACATCCAATTACCAATGCTTCATCAGGGCACAGCTAGGCTGTCCACAGAGTCAGATTCTCTGTGAAAGCCCAGAATCACAGAAGTCTCAAGCCAGACTGCTCTGCCTCATTTCACAGAAAGGCACACACACACAAGCACACACTCACACACACAGTTACCTAGAACATTCTTTTACCTCACACACACAGAGTTATCTAGAACATTCTTTCTCAGTGACATTAAGCATCTCAAGACCTAGGGAATGATGACTCGCTGATGTATGTTTAAAAGTGCCTATTTGTGTGTGTGTGTGTGTGTGTGTGTGTGTGTGTGTGCAAATGACATGAGTAAGTTATCAAAGAAACCAGTCCCATCTCCATCTCCCAGCACTCTGTGAAGTTGGAGATAATTATGAGAGCCTTGAGGAAATGGCCATAGTGGTATGAAGGACTCGTCAATTGGGACCTGCAGTTCAACCATCATCAATGTTGCCCATAGGCTTCTGCTTTAGAACTCTGGGTTACAGGAATTGGAAGTTAGGGAAAATGGACTACCTGATTCAATTTCCCCAATTCTCTTTCTTGCACTGGCACTCTGGACCTGTGAGCTCTGCCCTGTGAGGTTCCATGCCCTACTCATGACTCTACTGTAGGGCTGGAAGCCCCAGGTAGACTCTGAGTTGCTGTTTCTTTGGTCTCAACCACAAGTCCACAGGTTGTCCTGAGACCTTTCCAGCAGCCAGGACAGGATTCCAAGCTCTCCATGCAAACATACAATTTCAGCACCAATCTCATTACCAGTGTGAACCTCAAACCTTTCTTTCTTTTTTTTTTTTTTTCAAATCATATTTTCTTAATAGGTTTTGGTATAATCTCTGTCTTTACATTTCACCCATATCTTAACCAGATATCTCCTTCTCTGTGTCTTTTTCATTTCTTTGGGGGTTTTCAGGCCATACCCAGGAATGTCGGGTCTTGTTTCGGGTTGTGCTTAGGGAAAAACATGTGGCACCAATGATTGAACAGTGCAAACCAGCTCCCTAATTCCTGAACTATTTGTCTCTAAATAAAACTATTTTAATTATTTTGAATTACCAGATGTAGTGCAAAATTCCAAATCTCCCTCACTAAATTCCCCCTCCCCCAAAGGAGCACACTGTAAGGAGTTAAGATTTTTTGGTTTGAGATCTAAATGAAGAGTGATGTGTGAAATTATTGCAAGTCGTGTTCCCCAACATAGACCCGAAATAAATGCCTCCGCTGCTTTATTTCCGTCAAACAAGTTCCCAGTTCGTTCTGTCTATTGACACCTCCCTCCATTCAGGAGCCCAAGTTTCTGTTGCGTAAGGATTTTTGCAGACCTCTGTAGTAATCCCAAGACCCTATATCAGAGTCTAAAATATCTTCCAGTTTTCAGCTGTATCCAGTGCCGGACATGAAATTTAGTACAGAAAATCATACCAGGCAATGTATCTCCAAATCTGGAATCATCATCGCACATAAAATAATCCAAACCGGGCTGAGAGTGAATCACATATCATCTGGCAGTCTTCTACCTCATGTAGAGAACTATTTGTCAGCCAGAGTTGTTGTTGCTGGGGTTTTCGTTTGTTTGTTTGTTTGTTTTTGTGTGCAGAGACCAACCTCAAATTCTTTCCTTTTCTTTGCTATATTCTGGGGCCAAGAGTATTTGAGACAACTCCCATTTAAACCATTGCATTTTTCATGCAATTATTCTAAATAACACATATAAGTAAGATCATTACTTACCATGTATGTAATTATTATATAAGAAATATTAAAGTGTCTATCTTTTTTGTAATATATTTTGGCTTAGAGTTGCAGGTTTACATAGTGAGGAGCAAGTACCACAGAAAAACAATGGTCTGCATTGTCCCATTTCCCTGACTTTGCACAGACAGAAGTGCTAAGTAGATTGATTAAATTTAGTTAATTGAAAAAAATAGTATTATTGGAAAAAAGTAAGACTCAGCTTTACATAATTCCAAGAAAATAATTTTCCTTTCCATACTTTGGGGACTTTAATAGGTTTATTCATAACTTTATAATATTCTTATTTATTTCTCATTTGTAACACTTAACTAACCTAACACATATTTTCTTTTGGTTTATGAACTAGACTTTTGTTCTTTATTCAGTACACACTAGTCAAGTGTCCCAAGTCTGATCTTTGCCATAATAATAAATCTTCTAATTTTAATGCCTATCATTAATATTTCTCTGTCATTGTTCACCTGGGTTGTAATAGATTATCTGGTACACTTTGCATGTTGTTTTTGCCTTTGGGTGGGTACCTGACATGAACTTCAATCAAATGGGTAAGAACATATTTTATCATAGTTGGACTAGAAGGGATTTTTAAAAGATCAGGTTTTCTTCTAATAGGATTTGCAAAGGTTGATGCTGCTAGAATTTCCAAACCCTGGTGTGGCTACTGAGTAATTGCTTGCTCATATCTTTGTAGTTCATCCATGCACTTTCTAATGGTCCCATCTGTCTTAAAAACTTTTGTGAGGACTGAAGAGATAGCATGGAGGTAGGGCATTTGCCTTGCATTCAGAAGGATGTTGGTTCGAATCCCAGCATACTATATGGTCCCCTGAGCCTGCCAGGAGTGATTTCTGAGTGTAGAGCCAGGTTAGCCCTTTAGCACTGCCGGGTGAAAAAAAAAAAAAAGAACAAAAAAACCTTCGTGAATATCTTGGATGTGGAAATTCCCTGTTAGGTTCCTATTAGTATCTCCAAAGCCCTTAAGCACAGACACACAGACCATACTCATACTGCAGAGTGTAACTATACAAAGCACTTGAGATGGGGAGAACATTATCTTGTTCTGGAAAAGAGCATTCCTTGAATGTTCTTCCATTCTGCGTAGACCCTGTCACACAATAGGACTGGTAGACATAGCATCTCCCTGTTTGTTTTTTTTTTCTTTTTTTTCTTTTGGTTTTTGGGCCACACCTGGAGATGCTTGGGGGTTACTCCTGGCTATGCATTCTAAAATATCTCCTGGCTTGGGGGACCATATGGGATAGGGGCATCGAACTGTGGTCTGTCCTAGGCTAGCACATGCAAGGCAGATGCCTTATTATCGCTTGTGCCACTGCTCCGTCCAACCCCCACCTCCGTTTATATTTTTTAATTTAAAAGTCTGCAGTTCTGCCTGAACAACATTCAGTTACTGTTTTATGAATATCCAGAGGACTGGAGGCAGACAAAACATGAGCATAATGAAGCCTACTGTAACAACTATATGAATAATAGTGGAAAGCCAATAGACCAGCTTAATAAAGGTGGAAAGATTATCCCCATCTTTCAGTACTGAATTTGTACAAAATACTTTTAATAGCCAAATGATTCTTTACTGATTGTAAAAGTTTTTGCAAGGTTTTGATATCCAGGAATATATCTGTATTTCTTCATATTCCTAACAGATGTGTCTTAGTATTTTCCATGTATGGACAGTAAGAGGGGTAACACAGACAGATATGTAAGCAGTGTGACAGTCATAACTTGTGTTTTAGGATTGATCAATTGATCACCTAAAGTAATTACTTCATCTTCTAAAGAATTAGTTCTTCTAATTTCCTATAAATTGTATCTTGATTAGTAATAGTTTTCATAATATTATGAGGTAAATCATTCACAGGAGAGGCTGTATGTACATCCTGTTCTATAGCCACAGAAACTAGAGTAAGAGATGTTAAGACACTTATAAGTGCTGTGATACCCAAAATTAGAGCAGCAACAAGGCACCTAGAGCGAACAAAGGAGGAAAGCCTATACAACAATTCAAATCCTGAATCTGAATACTAAATATTTGTAACTTTACAAACAATAGGAAATAATCAGGATGCTTTAACAATACAATGACAGTATATTCCCTAGAAAGTCCCAAGTTTATATAATTAGTCGCCAAGCATTCTTTGCGTTGAATCAAATAGACAGAATGGTTCACATTTATATTAATATTAGAAGAGGTGGACATCAAAGGGGCATGAAAGAATTGAGGTATGCCTGAATACCTATTCAGGTATATAGTTGGAAATATACTTGTTCAATATTCAATATACCTATTCAGGTATATAGTATATAGTTGACAATATATCTTGACATAAATGGGATGTTCTGCATCATGTGGAAAACACAAACATATCCTCTATCTGAGGTTCTTAAAACATCCAGCCCCCTCCATTGAGATGACAGTGAGCCTTTGCAATTAACCAATGGTTTAGGTTGAATGGAAGGATAGCAATGTTTCATAGTCAGGGAATATCCTTTTTCACCAACATATAAATAATTCAAAGCAAGTAAGGCACAATTCAGTTTTTGAGATGAGAAATATTACTGAAACTCTTGCTGCTAACTTGTCAATTTAAGCTTTCAAATTTTGATTGGCCCATTCTACTATGGTCTGTCCCTGTGTAGTTATAAGATATTCCTGTTCTATGTGTTATAGAAAAGGTTTGAAAAAAATCTTTTAAAAGCCTTGGATGTATGTGCCTTAACTATTACTATGAAAGACTTGTAATTCACTTTGATCACAATGAAAATTATTTTTTAAAAAAGCCTTGGATGTATAATCTGGAGTGTTATTAGTTTTTAATTTCTGGGGCCTTCCCATGACTATAAAACAAGCAAACAGCTGCTGAATGACATTCTTAAATGCTTCCTCTGTTCTAGGAGAGGCCACCATCATTTGAAAATATATGTTTACAATCACATGAATGAAAGCCAATTTTCCAAATTGAGGGACACTGGTTACATCCATTTTCCCATAGTACAGTAGGTTTCAATCCTCATGGATTTACTCATATGGTAGGGTTATTAAAGTAATCAGGGAAAGGGGAGCAGTATTTAACTATCTGCTGAGCTTGTTCTCTACTAAGATTGAATTGTTGCTTTAAGGCAGAAGCATTCTGATGGTGTAGTTGATATATTTTTTTCTGCCTGTTCTACTACTTGGACTGTGAGTGTCTGTCCAAGAATTGGCAAAAGCATTACCTTCTTCTGCCAATGGTCCTGGGAAATTGAAATGTCCCCTGATATGCCCCACAGAAAATCTGCTGAATCAATTTTGTACTAAATATTGTAATTTATCAACAATGAAGAAACCATAGTAGAGGCAGAGATAACAGCAGTGTTTATTGCAGGGAATATTCTAATAACATTTTGGGAACCAGAATACAGGTTAAAAAGTTCATGAATCTTCTCAAAGGCTATTCTTACTGCCAATAATTCAGCCTGCTGGGCAGAAGCACCCTGAGTATATTTTATGATGCCAGGTAGTTGAGTAATGATCGGAACTAATTTCCTATAGAAGAAGCATTGGTAAATATCAAGAATGAAGCTTTCAAAGGTTCCATAGAAGCCATGCTGAGAAAAAGAAATTTAACCCTTTTATTAAAATTTCAGAATAGGGTGAGATGGGAGATTGAATGAGATGAAACTTATATAGGTACATTATGCAATTTCTCTAGAATCTTCCATCCCTAAGAGATAGTTAAATTGGTCCTTTTTATAGAAGAATAATCAGTTCCTGAGGTTCTGTCCCTTTACTACAGAGCCTCTCTATGAGTATTACCCAAGAAATAAGTTAGGGTTATGAGGGACAAACCTTGGGAAAGAAGCTAGGCAAATGTAGCCACTTCAATATCTGATTCTGCCACAAGAAAGCTATTGGGTATATTCTGTAGATAATATAGTTGACAATTTCTGGAATGATCTATTCTCTTGGTTCATGCTTCCTTCAAGGTCTTTTTTTTTTATCAACTGAAGGGCATGTTCTCCTTCCTTGGTACTTTTCTGGATAATTTTGAATCTGATCCACCTTTTAGAATATCAAATAAATTTCATAATTGTCTTGTGGTCAATCGCAGATGTGGCCAGATTCAACTAATATCACCTAACATTCTATGATAAGTTTTAATGTTGACAAGCAGTCTCTCCATAATGGAAATGTTTGTATTTCATGAAATCTGTCCTAATGACTCTTCCCAAATAAATGAAGACAGGGAATTATTGTATTTTCTCTGAAACTATTATCAAGCCCCGGGACTGAAAAATTTCTCTGTATTTATAAAATTACCCCAAGCGCCATATCTCCAGCTCCAAGTGAACAAGTCTGAATTAGGGACACACAAGAAATAATCCAGTTTTTATTGAGTACAGGAAACACCCCCAGGTGGGACAGCTATTTTGATCCTGTCCCACCCAGGTTTACATATAAGACATCTTTGTTTTATGTGAAATCAATTTGTAAACAAACAGATACAAAGAAACCAGGGACGATCTTTGTTTTAGGTAAAATAAAGTGCAAATTAACATATACTCAAGATCGTAGATCAAGATCATAGAGATTATGAGGCATGGTATCCTCTTTTAGCAGCAGTTTCTGGAAGTTACTGGATGACACTTAACATTTGGTCCTCTATATCCTTTTTCCATACATAGCACGTACGTAACAGAAGGTAAGCAGTACTTAGCTGTTTACTGGAAATTGAGTGAGTGTCAACTACACACTTGCCAAGAATCTATCAATTGGAAAGTATAGGGGAAAGTTGGACCTGTACCTCTTACTGAATCTTGAATTTTCTTGAGCAATTTGAAGGGGATTGGATCCCAAATTGGGTTCATTCCCCTAGACTGACAATGTGGAAGGTAAATTTTTCACCTGAGGGCCATGCCTGTTGCATAGACCCCATACATCCTGGTAAAAGTCTTTCAGCCTTTTTGTATTTTTTGTATTTAAAGTCCTGTGGCTTTAAGGAAAGAAAAAGGCCATGGTAATTGGCTATTTTTTTATGGTATGCGGCCATCTTTTCTAATTCTGCTTGATCTTCGCCTTATAATTCTTTATCAGAAAAATCTGATTCTTCTGTGTCTGACTGTGCTTCTTTGCCTTGAAGGTCAAGTAGGTTTTACTTTTATCTTTTTATTCATAATAGGTTCATCTCTCTCATGTACATCTCTTGAGCCTGGCAAACTGCCCCATGGGTTGGGTCTAATTAACCTTTAATAAGATTCCATAACAAAAAGGCAACACTGGTACATTTTTGGATCCTTTTTGCACATAATAATCTTTTATTTCTTTACCAAATCTTTTCTATGTATATAAGTTTAGAGTTTCTACTTCAGGGAACCAAGGACTACAGTTCTAAAAATAGTCAAGTGTGGCCAAAAATATGTTTGTGAATATCTCAGATGTGGAAATCCCCTATTGGATTCCTATTAGGATTTTCTAAGCCTTCCAGCTCAAACATACAGGCCACACTCTTAACGAAGAGTATAATTATTAAAAAAAAAAAAAGTCCTAGAGATGGGAAGTAAAAAAACATTGTCTTGTTCCAGGAAGCAGCATTCCTTGAATGTCCTTCCAGCCTCCGTGGACCTTGTCATACAACAGAGCTGGCAGATATGGCATTTCTGATGACTACAGTCTCATTTTCCACCAAGTGTGCATCTTTCATAAAATATACTCTAATACATTGGATTTGGTGTTACGGTGAGACACCCAGATAGAGGGAGTTAAAGAAGATAGAGCTATATTCTCTTTTATATAAAAAGTTCTAGATTTAAGGATTGTTTTGATCCCTCAGAGCTCAATCATGAAAGAGGTTTCTTGTATGTTTTTCGCTGTCCTCCTCTGCCTACTTTCCTCCTTATGGTCCAAGGTGATTGGTCCTTTATATGCATAATTTCTTCCTTATTCAGTAAGAAAGAAATAGAACTGGCTCATTCTCCATTAAAATTCTTTCTGGAAGCTGTGCCTCCTGCAACTACATGCAGTAGTTAAGAACATTGTCATGTGGCCAACCTAGCTAAGTGGTCTTTTTATTCGGTGAAGCTTTGGTTCAATCTGAATAGCAGGGATTCATCTATAAAGTGGGTGAAGGCAGAATTGAGGCTTGGGAACAAAGTGCAGTTTCTCCTATAAAACTGCAGTGGAGGAGCCGGTGAGATAGCATGGAGTTAGGGTGTTTGCCTTGCATGCAGAAGGACAGTGGTTCGAATCCCGGCATCCCATATGGTCCCCCAAGCCTGCCAGGAACGATTTCTGAGCTTAGAGCCAGGAGTAACCTCTGAGCGCTGCCGGGTGTGGCCCCCCCCCCCCAAAAAAAAGAAACCTGCAGTGGAACCCTCTGGCTTCACTTAATGACCCTACTCTTTCTCTGTGTTTGATTTTTCTCCCATTTGTTTTTAACAAAAAGTTACTGCTTTTGCCTTACAAAACAAAATATTTTGCACTCTCATCTCCCACTTTTGACATTTTGATGATAAAAAATGCTTCCCTTCTCTTTTGTTCCATCTTTCTCTAAACAAAGCTCAGACATGATTCCCCTCATGTTGATACATTTCTTCCTTCTGCAAGGAATTGGAACAGCAGCAGAGAAATCCAATCACAACCAGAAGGCAAGAAATAATAAAAACCAGAGCAGAAATAAACAACATAGAAACTAAGAAAACAATACAAAAAATCAATAAGACCAGGAGTTTGTTTTTCAAAAAAATAAACAAGATAGACAAACCACTGGCAAAACTCACCAAAAAAAGAGGGAAAACACCCAAATCAGTAGGATCACAAATGAAAGGGGAGAGACTACAACAGAACCCCAAGAAATACAATATATCATGAGATCACACTATGAATAACTATACTCAGCTAGGCTAGAGAACCCAGTAGAAATCAACAGATTCTTGGAAAAATACCATTTTCCGAGACAGGAAAAGGAAGAACTAGAAAGCCTAAACAGACCAATCAACTCAGAGGAAGTTGAAGATGTAATTAAAAAACTCCCTAAGAATAAAAGTCCAGGCCCAGATGGATTTACAGGTGAATTATACCAAACATTTCAAGAAGACCTACTGCCACTTTTCCATAGGCTCTTCCAAACCATAGAAAAAACAGGAATCCTCCACAATTCCTTTTATGAGGCTAATATCACACTCATTCCCAAAGATGGCAAAGACACCACCAAGAAAGAAAACTACAGACCAATCTCATTAATGAACATAGATACAAAGATACTCAACAAAATCTTAGCAAACCGAATCCAGCACTTCATCAAAAAGATCATACATCATGACCACGTGGGTTTTATACCAGGAATGCAAGGTTGGTTTAACATACGCAAATCAATCAACATGATACATCACATCAACAACAAGAAAGACAAAAACCACATGATCATATCAATTGACGCAGAGAAAGAATCTGACAAAATCCAACACCCTTTCATGTTAAAGACACTCAGCAAAATAGGATTAGAAGGAACCTTCCTCAAGATAGTTACAGCTATCTATGAAAAGCCTACAACCAACATTATACTTAATGGTGAGAAGCTAGAAGCATTTCCACTAACGTCAGGAACTAGGCAAGGCTGTCCACTCTCTCCACTCTTATTCAATATAACCTTAGAAGTCCTAGCAAGAGCAATCCGACAAGAGAAGGGAATCAAAGGAATCCAAATTGGGAAAGAGGAACTCAAACTATCTCTATTTGCAGATGATATGATGATATACATTGAAAACCCTAAAGAATCCACAGTAAAACTTCTAGAAACAATTAACCAATACAGCAAAGTGGCTGGGTACAAAGTCAATACACAAAAGACAATATCATTTCTATACACAAACAATGAAGTCGAGGAGAGAGAGATTAAAAATACAATTCTATTTAAAATAGTATCAAAAAAATATCAGGTACCTAGGAATCAGCCTTACAAGGGAAGTGAAAGACCTATACCAGGGAAATTTCAAAACACTTCAGAAAGAAATTGAAGAGGATCTAAAGAAATGGAATAACATCTCATGCTCATGGATAGGTAGAATTAACATAGTCAAAATGACTATCCTACCCAAACTACTATATAGATTTAATGCAATCCCTATCCAAATACACATAATTCTTTAAAGAATTAGAACAATCAATCACAAAATTTATCTGGAACCACAAAAGAACCAGGATAGCTAAACACATACTGAAAAACAAGAAGCTGGGAGGCATCTCCTTACCTAACTTGAAACTATACTATAAAGCCATAGTAGTAATCAAAACAGCATGGTACTGGAACAGAGACAGGACCTCCGACCAGTGGGTCAGAACAGAATTCCCAGACATAAATCCCCAGATATACAGCCAACTAATGTTTGATAAAAGAGGCAAGAACTTGAAATGAAACAAAGAAAGTCTATTCAACAAATGGTGTTGGTACAACTGGAAAACCACATATACGAAAGGGAAAATTGACCCATACCTCACTCCTTATACAAAAGTCAACTCAAAATGGATCAAAGACCTCGAAATCAGACCCGAATCTATAAAGTGTATTGAGAATAAAATGGGCAGAACACTCGAAGACCTATATATCAAAAAGGTCTTTGAAGATGGAGCACCAATGGCAAGAGTTTTAGCATCAAACATAAACAAGTGGGATTACATCAAACTAAAAAGCTTCTGCATGGCAAAAGAAATTCTACTTAACACAAGAAGACAGTTAACAGAATGGGAAAAAATCTTTTCACTCAACATATCAGATAAAGGGCTGATATCTAGAACATACAAAGCACTCAGAAAGCTGAGCCCCGCAAAACCAAACAAAGCCATAAAAAATGGAGAGAAGAAATGAATAAACACTTCTCGGAGGAAGACAGAAGAATGGCCAACAAACACATGAGAACATGTTCACCTTCACTCATCATCAAGGAGATCCAAATCAAGACAACAATGAGATACCACCTTACACCAGTGAGGATGGCTCACATCAAAAATAATGGGAACAACCTCTGTTGCCGAGGATGTGGTATGAAAGGCACACTCATCCTCTGCTGGTGGGAATGACCCCTAGTCCGACACCTATGGAGAACAGTCTAGAGAGTGCTCAAAGAACTCAGAATTGAGCTGACATTTGACCCAGCAATTGCTCTTTAAGGTATATACCCCCAAGTTGGAAGGACATTCATTCCAAAATATGTGTGTACCCCACTATTTATCGCAGCACTCAGTATCATAGCCAAGTCTTGGAACCAACCTAGATGTCCAACAACAGATGAATATATCATTAAGATATGGTATTTATACACAATGGAATACTACATGGCAGTCAGAAATGATACAATCACAGACTTCGCAGCAACATGAATGGACCTGGAACTTATTATGTTAAACGAAGTAAGCAAGAAGACAAAAGATAAACACAGAATGATAGCGCTATTCTGAAGCACCTAGAACATACATCTTATATACAACTAATACTCAACAATCAAATAACAGTGTATAACAGGATAGAAACTCCAAACATGGTAATACTCAATGTATACTTGGGTGCAGTGCCCAAACTACATGAAAAAGGAACAACACAAACTTTTGAATACACATTATACCACAAAGAAAACAGAAACACCAGAAACAGCAGCATAGAGAGAACAGGTAAGTAATCAGCCTTCTACTACAAAGATCCATAAAATCCATTAGGGATCTTATACAGCTGGGGTCCTCAAACTTTTTAAACAGGTGGCCAGTTCACTGTCCCTAAGACCATTGGAGGGTCTGACTATAGTAAAAACAAAACTTATGAACGAATTCTTATGCACACTGCATATATCTTATTTTGCAATGAAGAAACGAAACAGATACAAATACAATATGTGGCCCGTGGGCCATAGTTTGAGGACTGTTATACAGGATCACAAATAAAGTATACCATGGGAAATCACTGAATCCAAAGGAAACATTCATTAACACTATGTTTTAATGCCTTAATCTTACTATATTTAAAATAACCTCTCAGCTTTTCTGTCCACAGGCATTCTTGGATACAAAGGGTGGACAAACTAAGATGGCATCTCAGCACTCACTCACACGCGATATCATACCCAGCTTGCACTACGAGAATGTCCCGAGAAAACTCTTTAGCATACACTTTATCTCTAGGTTATACCTTCTTTTAGGATTTGAAGCATGTGACCAGTCAGACCACCGAAGCAGCAACTGAGGCATGCAGACTTTTACTACAGGCCCTACTCATCGAACACATTCAAGCAAACTAGCATTCCCTTGTTATTATCTCCTCTCTTCTCACTACTTTTTTTCTTTTTCTTTTCTTTTCTTTTCTTTTCTTCTTCTTTCTTTTTTTTCTTTTCTCTTCTCCCTTTCTTTCTAATGTATTTTCTCTTTTCTTCTTTCCTACCCCTTCCATATACTTTCCCATTTCCCCCCTTTGGAAATCCAACTATCCCTTCACCCTTCAATCCCACCCAGACCTCCCAGCACATTAAAACTCTTCACCCTTAGTTCTTAATCCATTAGGCATCAAGACTGACCTCTTACCCCAACAAACCAGTACCCAGCACCCAAGTGAAAAGACACCCAATCAAACCCACACCTCACCCCCGAAAGAAAAGGCAATGAACTCCAGACTCTTGCTGCATGGCCCTCCCTACCAAATCCCCCTACCATGGACTGTTACTTGAAACCGGACTTAGCTCTAAAAGTATCCCCAATGCGAGAACTCCTACAAGACCTCCCTGCCGCAAATCCTTTGCCAATCTCAAGAAGGTCAGCGGGAGTGATGGAAAGGTGCCTGGGAACCCACACACCACAAGAAAATCCCAAAAGACAATGGGGGAAAACTATACTTCCAACATAAGTATAAGACCGGTATTGCACCACCTCTTTACCTGCTTTTTCCCAAAAGTAAGGTAGTCTCATGCATCACATGGTTCCTTTAATTATTTTTGTTAATTTATTTTTTAAATGTTTGTTCTACATATAGATATGTGAGTACATATACTTTTATTCCTAATTTTATCTTGTTTAGATATGTGACCTGTTTCTGTTTTCTTCTCTGTCCAGCCTCAAATGTACTGACAATATAAAGTAGCACCATTTCTCCCTGAAAAGGCACACTAAAAAAAGGGGAACTCTTACATACAAAAAAAAAAGATCTTTTCTACTAGAGATAAGAACTCATACTTGTTTACAATATGGGGATATCTCCTACCCTGAAAATATGTCACGCAGACCCAACTTAGACCTCAGGTGATTAGACACCATCTGTCCAGCCTTTAACCCTGGATCCCAGACATAGAATCGACACAGTTCTTCACAACAGCTGCAGGAAACAAATTCCATATGGGACATCCTTAATACCACTGGGCCACCAACAAGTGCCAGCTCTAATATATCCTGACAACAAAGAAAATGGGAACAAGTTGACCTAAGAACAGGTTATCCTACCTCACCAGCTAATGATAAGACAAAATCAGAAGACTTGTCACCCTTTGGTAGGTCCAAAAGCCAAGATCGCGATTTACAGATAACTGGCTGCTAGAACCATGACTGGACTGAATATATCTAGAGACAAATAAAAAAAAAAAAAACCTAGTCTAGGGTTTGAACTATGACCCACACAATAATCATGATCCCCAGTTCCAAAGGTCCGGCAGAGACAATCGCAACAGAATGGGGTTTCTGGAAACACAATGAAAGACGCTATCCTAGGTGCCATCCTAGGATCAGTGCAAAGACCAAGACCACCAACCACAGAAGATGGATTAAAATGACACTGAGGGAACAGATCTTCTAGAACCACAAAGAAAGACTTCATCATAAGTCCCACTCCTGGACCTGTGCAGATACTGAGATCTATAGATACAGAGGTCTTATCTCATCACCCAGGATGGAGCAGAAGTTTTCCAAACACCACGAAAGCACTACCGGTAGAATAAATGAACCTGAACGGAGCATATAGTTAATCGCGTGACAATATACCCCAAGGGTGGAGATACCATAGCGCTAAGGCCAAGTGAATTCCTTTCTAATGACCCCAATATTTACTGTGCCAGTGCAGGAGGGAAAAAAAAGGCAAAAAACACAAAACATTTTTATCTTTTATATATTATTTTTTTCTTCATTTATTATTATTATTATTTACCTATCTACTTTTTGTCGATTTCTTTGTTTTGGTGTGGTTATTGAAGCTGTTGTCCCCATTTATATTTACATTGTTTTTTTTCTTCTTTTCTTTCCTTTCTTTAGGTGCTCTGCCATGTTTTTTAACTCAAGACCACGGCTGTTTTTTGTGGTGCTTATCGTTATCACTGGAGTGCTCACTGGATATTTGACTCTTCTTTTTTCTACTGTTGGGGTGTTACACCTTCTTTTTCTCCTTCATCTCTCAAATCGACAATGAGAGCCTCTAGAAGGATTCCCCCCATTTTCAGCATATTAGACTTTTACCCCAGTTTATTACTTTTCTCTTCTTCAAATAAAACCACATAACTTGAAAAAAAAAATGATCAGACTTAAACACCAAATCCAAAGCCAATGACAACAGAATCAATACCCAATCTATAACAAGCTAGACACAGAGGGAACCACTTATACTAGCAGCTTGGCAGGGGAAAGGAGGATATGGGATGCATACTGGGAACGAGGATGGAGGGAGGACAACTTTGGTGATGGGAATTCCTGGATTCAATGTCAATATGTACCTAAAATATTACTGTGAAAGATATGTAATCCACTTTGGTCAAAATAAAAATTATTATTATATTTAAAAAAAAAAGAAAGGAGAGGCAAGATGCTGAGAAACATATCTCCTCAGAAGAAAATGTGTACCTCTGAGGAACAGAACAGAGGTGGATTGCCATGTCTCTCATTAGACACATGTTTCTAAGTGGGATGATAAAATCAATAGCAAATTGGAATGGGGGTGAGAATCATAAAACCTTCGTAACTCCTAAAAATATAGATATATTCCATAAATCAGCCACACCACATGATCAAGATTCCAGGTTTGCAAACAAAAAATAACCTTGTTCTTGTACTTGTGTGTAAGGAAAGGTTAAATAGGAACATGAAAGTTTCAGAAAAAAAAATGGTTAAATAGCATTAAGAAGTATAGGAACAAGGAAGTTCCAGGATAATGCATGGTAAATAAGCAATAAGAAAATTTTAAGTTACAGGTATATTTTGCAGAAAAGTTATGTTCATGGAAAAGGCTACCATGTTAATTTTCACTTTAAAATTTGTTGCTATGGGAATATTAGGTTCCCGCCTTTGGCTATAGCCTATAGGTGGAAGCCAGGAAAACAAAAATCAACCTATGCTCATTGCTTTCTTTTGTTTTAAGAAAGGGGCAGATTGTTGGCACATCCCCCATTCTTCCTGTAACCTTACCTGCTAATAAGACCTGACCATTTCTGGAAGGGGTCTTTGGTAGGTAACAAAGGGTTTGGCAGGTAACAAAAGGATGGGAGGGGGATTCAGCAAGAGAGAGGGAGGAAGAAGCTGGACAAGCTGAAGTGGGCATGCTTAAATAGGTTTAAGATTGTAGGCATAAAGCTGATATTTCCTGAAGCCTGACTGCCTGTGAATTTTCTACCCACCGCTATCCAACTTACTTCCAATTTTCATAATATGCCTGTATTCTTTGTGTGATATTGTGATAACATACACATTTTGGAATCAGTCTTTTCATATTTATAAGAATAACTTGACATTTTAAAATTTAATATGCATTAGTGATTATTTATATCCTTCAATAAATTAAAATAGCTGTTTTGGTTTTATTTATTTTTCTTTATAGTGTTAAAAAGGGAAATAGCAGTTGATTGTATTTATATTTTATTCTAGACAAAGTTTCATATGTATTTATTGTTATGGAAAGAACATTTCATTTTCTAGAGTAATTACAGTATATTACAGTAATTAAAGTATATTAATATACCTTAATGTAAATAGTCATTCCACTAGATATCTATAAAATATTCATAATCATTTGCTTATTTTTATGACTTTTGTGGAGTTATAGCTATGACTAAGACATGTCTCAAAATGAGTCATAAAATGTTTTACATTGGGGCCGGAGAGATAGCATGGAGGTAAGGCGTTTGCCTCTCATGCAGGAGGTCATCGGTTCGAATCCCGGCGTCCCATATATGGTCCTCCCGTGCCTGCCAGGAGCAATTTCTGAGCCTGGAGCCAGGAATAACCCCTGAGCACTGCTGGGTGTGACCCAAAAAAAAACCACAAAAAAAAAAAAATGTTTTACATTAGTTTACTGGTATATCTATGAATACATATCACACTACTTTTCTCAGAATGATTAACAAGAAAGTTTTTAATGTAAAAAACATGATTCTTACATATAAAATTGTATCCTTTTAGGTTAACCATTCCTTTTATTTATTTGTTTGTTTGGGCCACACCTGGTGATGCTAAGGGGTTACTCCTAGCTATGTTGCTCTTGGCTTGGGGGACCATATGGGACACCGGGGATCAAACTGTGGTCCTTCCTGGGTCAATTGTATGCAAGAAAAATGCCCTATAGTGTGTTACTATTAACACAGTTTCCTTATAAGACATTTATTGTAACAGTCTTGCTTTCTCCTAAACTGTGAACCTGTGAGCAACATAGTCAAACTCTCCTCAGGATAGTCAATTAATTGTTGATTTGAGATTGCCATATTCATTAAACAATGCTATCACTGTTGCCACAGTTTTGCGAGTTTATTGCAATAAAGTATTAGCCTGAATTTCCAAAGAATGGGAAGAAAATATTCAGAGATGAAGATGTGATCAAGAAAATGTTACTTTATCTGAAACTAGTGTCGTATTGTGAATCAAGTGGTAAAATACATGTATTCAGATGTGAGGTCCTGGTTCCATCCCCATCACGCCATTGCCTCCATAGTACCACTATGAGTGAGGCAGGCACCAGAGTTTCCTCTGAAATGGCCCTAGTGGGTCTGGTCTCAAACTCCACCAGATATGGAGACTAGGCAACTTCAAAGAAAAATAAAGTAGAGATGGTCTAAGATTAAACATGCTGGGGCTACAAAACCATGAGAAGTGTTCAAGGGAGTATTAAAGGGTCAAGTGACACAAACAAAGCAGATGGTAAAATCCCTTAGTGTTCAGGGAAGAATTGGTTGAAGAGAGGGATGGTGAAGTAACAGATAGGGATATAGGATGCATGTATGTGGAGAGCATGACAATTCACTTGAGTTGATGGGGATGTGGTGAATAAAGAACTCTCATCCACTGCTGGCAGAATCGTGTCAGTTTCAACCCCTTGGGAAAGAGTCTGGAGGATTCTCTGTAAACTCAATTGAGCTACAGTATGACCCAGCAATTTTCAATTTGGCTATCTATCCCCAGGACACAAAAGGATTCCTTCCTAAACATCTACTCATAACATTACTCACAGAAGTCCATTCAGAAATACACGTGTGAAAGATCCTGCAGTTCTAGACCTGGGTTCACGTGAGGTCAGAGAGACTTATAGAAAAGTGGATGTGAACATGGATATGGTCCAGATAGGGAATTTTGTTCAAAATGCAGGGACTGATTGCTTCAGGTTTATAAGGAAGGGGACTGTAGACCACAGTCAGGCAACAGTGTCCAGAGGGCTCAGGTTATCGCTGGGTTTCTGAGAGAACAAAACAGGGGACCAGGGAACTAGAGAACAGGGCTAGCAACAGGATAGAAGTTAGGATTGAGGGGCCTCGGGGGTCTAGGTAGGGCTGAGAGACCAACTAAGCCTCTTGTGAGCAGCATGATCATTACACCTCCCCTCCCCCACCCTGTGAACTTTTGTGAGGTCAGTGGCAGTTGATGATGTCACCAAGTCTCTATATATTGGTGCTGCATGTGCTGGGCTCACTTTACCTTAGGCAAACACATGAGTTTCCCACATTTCCTGTAGTCATGGAATTGGGAAGCACTTTTTCTCCGATCTTTCCCGAAATCCCATCTTCCTGCCCTGCAGGCTGGTATGGCAATCCTGACCTTATCTTTTTCTTCATACTTGTGTTACTAGCTTTTTTATTTTTTGCATCAACTATAGTGCAAGAAACATTTATGTTAGGATGTCAGGTAAGGAAACGGGAAATACTTGAGAGATTGAGTGGCAGTGTCTCAGAATGAGACTGTTCAGAGGAAGATGGGGGTTGAGGAATCTGAGGCCAGAATAAACATCATTCATCTCACAGTCCCCCAAAGACCCAAGGAGTAAGGTTTTGGGTGGAGGAGGAACCAATTTCATCTCAAGTTTAGATATAATTTGGTGTTGAGGCTGGGTCCAAAGAAAAACCCATCATACGGTGCTGCTAGACACTCAGCTTTGCAGGAGATGACAGTACTTAACATTTTAGTGGTAGTCACAGACCATGTGTGACCACTCGAAAGGGGTTTCCATTGTCAGTTGACCAGAACCATGGTGCTGAGCTACTGAGAGTACCTGAGCAGAGGGAACCAGGGTGCAGTCTGGGACAGCACACGGCTTATGGGCTTTGTTCTATGAGTCTCTTTGTCAGAGCTCTGCTGACACCATCTAGTGTGGGCCAGAATGAGGTTAAAACTGTTATTAGCAACTTATGGATAATATCTTTGTAAATCCTCAATGAAGAGACGTGATTCTGTGTTCATTGAAGTCATACTGTGCTGCTCAGATGAGGCTTCTCTGAGTTTCTCGTAACTTTTCCTTTCCTTTCAGTGCTTGAGGTCAGCCCAGGAGGGAGCATCCAGCAGTGAAGGAGAAGGAGAAGCCTTTGGGAAAACTCCAAGGGGGTCTCTCTTCTCCCTGCCATCCCGTAAGTCCCAGATATTAAACATTGAGGATGTCGATTTAAACAGGGTCTCTCAGAGAGCTCATAGACCCAGAGGGAAGGAGGGAAGACTGATGAGATCCTGAGCGACTTTGGGTGTCCCACTACCCATAGCTGAGCATGAAAGGGGTGCTGGGCAGTGCCCGCTGCACTTTAAGAGAAAATGGGTGGGGTCAAACCTCTGAAATTGTGCCTCCGGAATTGGTTACATTCCTTACATTCCCTGAGAGTGTGAAGGATGTGTCTCCTCTAAGGGAACTGTGTTTGGGGGGCTCCCAGGGCAGTTGTGGGACTCCTGAGATGATCTGACAGACCTTGGCCCAAAATCAGCGCTTTTGTGAGTCTTGGGCCATTCCGTTGCTTGGGCAAATGCTGGGGGCTCAGAAACTGACCTAGCTGGAGCCCCACCAAACCCGACAAGAAGCTCTGGGGCCGGGACTAGCGAGGACCCCCTTCCCTGTCACAGGAAGATCCAGAGTCCGCAGAGAGGAAGAAGAGGAAATGGAAGGGATTCTCCACGTATGGTGATTATTTTCCTTTTTCAGACATCAATTGCAGGTCTGGGGTCTTTTGTCCTGATCATTCCCGGGGTGGCCATGAAAATGGGTGTGGGCGGCCATGGGCAGTTGGGGGTGCTGTGGCATCATGGCAGAGCCAAGAAGGTAGAAATGTGATTCCTGGGGGCCCCTCCCCCAGATAGACCTGGTGTTTTTTTCTCCCTCTTCCCTGATACATCCTTGTTCTCTGTTTCCACTGCAGACACCTGTCCTGGCACCGGGACCCCACCTGCGGCACCCACACGCCTGCACTGCTACCTTGGTCTGTTGGGCGCTGGGGTCCCCACCATCTGCAGTAGTATGTCATCTACCTTCTTGGTCCTCCCCCAATGGGTACAATGCACAGGATATCTATATCTGCTTTCTTAGTGCCGGTTCTCTTTCTTGTCCCCACCACCTCTGCTGCTCTCTCTGGTGCCCATAATCCCTAGGGGAACATTCAAACCAGGGCCCACCACTGACCAACTTGCTATAATGCCATCCAGGATTGTGCTAGCTGGGATTGTTCACTCTTACCAGACTAGTAGAGGAGTCTCATCCCAGGCCAAGTCCAACCTTGGCACTAATTATAGCAACACGTCTCTAGTACCACAACTTTTAAAATGATTCTTTGTGTCTGCTGAACAACTTGAATTTTTTACTCTGAATGTCCAGATTGGCACTGGCCCCAATGGCTTTTGGTGCCATGAGCCTAGACTAGAGCTTTCTGTGCTGGCCCAAAATGTCCATTCATGCCCAACTGTTAGAGGAGTCTGGTCCCAGGCCAATTCCAACCAACTCTGCTCTTCCTCCTGGGCAATGCTTGACACTAATTATACCAACACATCTCTAGTGCCACAACATTTTAAAATGTACTTGGTGTCTGGTGAACTTTCCATTATTGACCCTGAGGTTAGAATCCACGTTGGCTGCAGAGGCTTCTGGTGGTCTGAGCCTAGAGCTTTCTGTACTGGCTAGAACTGTCGATTCTTTCCTGTCTGTTGGAGGAGACAGGTACCAGGCCAGGTCCGATCAACTCTATTCTTTCTCCTGGGCAATACATGGCACTTATTATTTCATCACTTCTGCAGTGCCTGGATTTTTTCCAAAACTCACTCTCAACACTTTGTAGTCACCAACTTTTCTGTCAGGAGACTTATCCAGTGCCTCTCACTGTCATATGACTCTTTGGGCAAAACAGAAGACAAAAACAGAAGTTCCAAGTTTGGGACTATAGTAGAATGGCATGGTGGGACCCCCATGACACCACGTGCCTACTTAATTCTAATCATATTTTAGGGCTTCAAGTCCTATAGAGGCAGTATACAAACTTGTCTTTGGCAATCCATAACTTGATTGATTCTTGGAAAAAGTTATGGAACATTTCAATCAATTCAAAATAATTTTTAGCATACAGTGACTTTTGCTGCCTTCCTGCCTCCCAAGCCCCTTTCTCAGTCCCAAACACTGTCCAGTCCCTTCCTGCTGTTGTTATCTTCCACACATGTAGGGCCATACTGGTCCCCATGCTCAGAAACAATCGCTTTAGGGGCCTTGACTTCAATTCTGTCACAAATTCTGTCCAGCCCACTGGCCCTATTGAGATCCAGTCTGCCAGGAGCCAAGGACTTCCAGAGGAAGGGCATCCTTCCACCTCTACTAGCTTTATGGAGCAAGGGAAACAGAAGTGCTGGGCTCTAGACCCTGAGCCAAGATCACCCAACAGCCAAGTCACCCAACAGACTCAAGGCTAGTGGATTCCAGGTGGTGTCCAGTTGTAGGAGGACCTGGAGTTTTCATTTCTTGAGAGGCCCCAGGTGAGGACAGAACCAGGGAGCTCTCCCTAATTTGTCCACCCCGGAAAGTCTAAGACAAATGTATTGATCAAGGCCCTTCGAAGGCTTTGCTATTGCCTCTGTGCAAAAAAGGCAGAGAATGAATAAAGTAACGTTCTTTTTGACCATACTGCTTGTTCTGACTCTGACTATTGGAGACAGGGAAGATGGGAATAACACAACTCATAGTGCCCCCACTGAGTCCTGGAGCTCCTTGGAGAGTAGAAACTGTGTGCCCCTTCTCCTCCCAGAAAAAGGTTAGAGTGATCTCAACCTTCAGGAAAAATGTAGAGCAGCCCTCACCCACTTGCAGGAAGATAATCAAGGGGCCAGATGCCCCAGAAGAAGTTGTTACTTGATCAACAAGAATTTAGGGAGCAGAGATGAACATGGGGGAACATGTGAATATCTGGTAGGGAGGGGAGCACAGATACTGCCTCATGGGGGGGAGGATAATCTGAGTCCCCACTGGAAAGACCCTCTCAGAAGGGATGCCCCTCCTAGGACTGCCTCTAGGTCTGGTGATCAGACACTGAACAGAAGCGTCAAATGAAGGATCACTGAATGGGTGGCCACCACACCCCAGGTCCAAAACCTTAGAGGAGGGAAGTAATAGCTCCTGGGAGAGTAGAATGTGGGGACAGGAGGAACAGTCATTTAGGAAAAAAATTTTTTCAGCACATCAAAATATATGTCCTTTTCCTCTTGAACCATCATACATCCTCCTCAGAGGTGGATACAGGCACAGCCCCAAAATGCTGATCAGAGCATCCAAAAAAATATTTTACTGCTGCTAGATTGTGTCCACAGGTCTGCAGGGATGTAACCAGACATAGCATCTTCTATGGGATATATCAGGGTCCTCCAATAGTCACACTGATGACAATACAGAAAAACTCTTTTCATTGCATAGACATCTACCTACCGTGATACAAATATCATTGCAGGAGTCAGGGGACATTTTTCCCAGAGATCAGTCATTCCTGGTAATAGAATTTCAGGCTTAAAGGTTGGGAACCCACCATGGAGGCTCATGCAAATATGGGTTGCTCATGCAAATATCTTATTTATAAGATTTTCAGGAAAGGAATTATTTAAGAAATCAACAGAGAGGTGACATTTTTCTAGTTGACAACAGGTTTATCTAGAAATTCAGAATGCTTGTTAATAAACAAGAAAACAGCAACTGACTCAAAGGTCTGCAGCATATAGGTTGCACGGGATCCCACTTTCAGTCTCTAGTATAACACTGCCTGAGAGAAAACAAGACCCCTTACATTGCTGTCACTTGTCCCCAAGTTTTGCCTAAAAATAAGAATGCAAAGTCAACACAGAAGCTTTTTACAGTATGTCTTGACCACAGTTATGGCCATGAGCCAGAGAAGCCTAAGTTTCTGTAGGGGCCCATCATGCAGATATTTCCACAACATTTCAATAATCAATAGAAATTATTTTGGGGGGCCAGAGTGATGGCACAAGAAATAGGGCATTTGCCTTGCAGGCGCTGACCTAGGATGGACCTTGGTTCAATCCCCCTGGCCTCCATTATGGTCCCCATAATCAGGAGCAATTTCTGAGTGCATAACTGGGAGTAACACATAAGCGTCACTGGGTGTGGCTCAAAAACCAAAAAAAAATTATTTTTGTAATACATAAGTAAATCTACCTTTCACAAACCAGTATATAATGAGATAACTATCAGGATTGTCTTCACATATTTTTGAGGTTATATGTATATCCATTAGCATCAATAATGTTTTACCTGCAAACTTTCTACACATATTTCATTATCCACAAAGAATCAGAAAAATTACCTAGATAATTTAAATTTTAAAAAAGAATATTTTTACCTTTTCAAAATGTTCAACTTAAAGGTTTGCTTAACAACTTCCACAAGTCAAAAATGGTTTTAGGGGGCCGGGTAGGTGGCGCTGGAGGTAAGGTGTCTGCCTTGCAAGCGCTAGCCAAGGAAGGACCGCGGTTCGATCCCCCGGTGTCCCATATGGTCCCCCCAAGCCAGGGGCGATTTCTGAGCGCATAGCCAGGAGTAACCCCTGAGCGTCAAATGGGTGTGGCCCAAAAACCAAAAAAAAAAAATGGTTTTAGTTTGCATAATCCTAGAAATTCATATATATTAATATTGTATTGGAATTATTACAGATGCATTCAAGTTAGCATCAATATTATGTAAACAGGGAAAGACAATTACCTATAAGATTATTAGTTATTAAGTAATATTCCAATTTTGTTTCTCTAAGAATTATATCACCAATTACAATAAGTTACATCAAACAATGTAGATAAAAATAATTGGTTGGGGTTGGAGTGGTGGCGCAAATGATAAGGTGTCTGCCTTGCCCACACTATCCTAGGACGGACCACAGTTCAATCCCCTGCCCCCCCCCAGCATTCCATATGGTCCCCCAAGCCAGGAGTGATTTCTGAGCTCAAAGCCAGGAATAACCCCTGAGCATCACCAGGTGTGACTCCACAAAACCAAAATAATAATAATTGGTTTCATTGGTTTTAGAACTTTATTACTTTTAATACATTTTTCATGTAGTGGGATTGACAACTTTCACTGGAACAATTGCAACTAATTTATGTCAATACTAATTTTGCAAGATATTGAAAATTCTAGATAAATCTGTTGTAGCTGATTACATAAATTTCTGTTCTAAATAACATATGTTCTGTCTGTCAGAATAAATTAAATAACTATAAAAAAATTGATCCAGTTAGTTTACAGAAGTTGATTTGACTTCCATGAAGATTTGATTTTTCTAATATTGAATTGAATATATTTAACGCTAATTTACTCAATGACAAATGTCATTGACTCCACAAAAAATTCATTAGTCTAAGTAAATAACTACATGATCTTCCATGTAAATTGAATAAATCGTCAATTCTCATGCAATTTTGGGCTTTTTTTTAAATCATGAATTTTAGATGTTGCCACCTCTTCACTACCTAATAATAACACTGAATTAGTTGTATCAGGTGGTAGATGCTGGCACAGTTCAATAGTTCCACTCTTCTATCAACAATTGGCTATTTATTCAACAAATGAAAAGTCAGTATGAGAAATGAACATTGAATAGCTATGTAATCACTGTTCTACCAATTCTTTCATTTTTATTTCCCTCCTCATAAAACATTTATGACTGAAACCCAACTACAATCCTGCTTGTAATTATGGTGCTTAAATATTTTATAAAACAAAACAAAACATGTCTCTAAAATGTAAAGCGGTACACTTTCCTTTGTGATAAATATTTATTCGCTATGTTTTTAAATTATTACTGCATTTAGTATGTGATAAATCAAGAACTGCTTGAGTTTTTCCTTAACTGACTACTTTTTACAGATGCCTCTTTCAATAGTTTATATATAATAATTAAATTTTTGTTATGTCACTTTTATATTTGTATTTATAGATTCTTCATAGACTTACCTGAATTGTCATTAAACTAAAATGAATATATATTTGCCCAAAGTGTAATATACTTATGTAAATGCACATATCATAGTTTATCTTATATAAACTTGGAGAATACATTGAAATTATCAGTATAAAATAGTTTCCGTTCATTTGAAAACAATGATTTGTATTTAAGTGGCTCACTTTTGCAAAATAGGTTTATATTTGCTTTTGTTTGTTTGTTTGTTTTTTTGTTTTTGGTTTTTGGGTCACACCCAGCGGTGCTCAAGGGTTACTTCTGGCTCTGCACTCATAAATTGCTCCTGGCAGGTATGGGGGACCATATGGGATGCGAAGATTCTAACCACCTTCTGTTCTAATAGACTGCATACAAGGCAAATACCCTATTATCTCTACAGCCCCCACATTTACTCTTTTAAATTTATCAAAGTGAAATGATTATCATTTTAAAGCCTATAGAATAATTAAATATACTGAAAATATGTATTTGATACTATACAATCCTTTAATGGTTTTCAAATATTATGCTTTCTTTTATCCCATGGTTTTCTCTTGTAAACATTCTAAAGTTATTTAAAATAGACACATTTTCTATTTAACAATTATGTCTATAGATATCCCTTCCCTTTTCTTTCATTCCCTTCCTTTTTCTTCCATTCTTTCCATTTTTCTTCCTTACCCTTACATTTCCAAACCTCCAGCCTTCCCTCCTCCTCTTCCTCTCTTTTTACTTGTTCAAATGTGTCTTTTTTTGCATTTCTCCTCTACATTCCAATACTTAACTGGTAGTTACATATGTCATATTTTTTCAGTTTATTGAAATGGATCTATACAGAAAGTATATTAATTTTATTTAAATAACATTTTAACAAAATATATTGAATAATAAAAAATGTTTGAAAGGTACAATTGTTTGTTCCAAATAATGTACTTTTATGGGGGCCACACCCAGTGATGCTCAGGTGTTACTCCTGGTTATGTGTTCAAAAATCACTCCTGGCTTAGGGGACCATATGGGATGCTGGGGATCAAACCGCTGTCTGTCCTGGGTCAATTGCTTGCAAGTGAAAGGGTCCGTCCTGGTCTGCTACTCAATTAGAAACCACTCAATTAGAGACCACTCAATTAGAGACAATGCCAAGAAGGCAATTAGCAAGGGCAGGTTTATTGACTGACTAGCCAGGGCTGCAGATCATGTCAAAAGACAGAGGACCAGTGCCCCCAACAGCAAAGCAAGAGGGTTTTTATAGCGTTTAGGCTATAGGTGGGGGGGGGGGAGGCAATGTCCAATCTTCTCCAACTACGGCTCAGGGTTCCTGGGGGTTTCCAAGGGGATTTTTGAGTATCACATTCTTCTAGCGTTGCTAAGGTTTGGGCTATAGGGTAGGGGGGAAAGCAATGTTCAATCTTCTCCAAATATTGCTTCAGGGTTCCGGAGGGGTTTCCAAGGAGATTTTTGTGTAACTTCATTATCACATTCTTCTAGCTTTGCTGACACGAGGTGCTTATTTGGCCAAAGGTTTGATTAATTGGTTTTATTGTCTTTTGTCATTAATATTTCTGCCAGGAACATTCTGTTGGCTCCTCTCACAACCCGTGCCTCTGTAACCCTTCCCTGACCTGTGCCAAGTTGTTTCTGGCTACTCCAGTGTAGTCAGCATAGTAACAGCATTCTTCTCCAAGGGCAACACAAATGTTGCTTATGCAACGTTATAGATTAAGCATTACAATGGATTAAGCATTATAAGTTATTTCTAGGCCTTAATTACTATATTTTAAACATGCTTTTACCTAACTGTATACATACTTTATACATACATAACTAACTTTATACATATATATGTATATGTATTATATATTCCAAATTATATTTCTACATTCCTGCCTGTTAGGAGTTCACACTGAGGAATCTTCCTCAGGAGTAACATTATATGCATATTACTGACACTAAATTAAAAGCTACACAGTATTAATACAATAAACATTAAACAGTTGTGGACTTTTTTAACTTAGTGAGGGGTTTTGCTATCTGTCCAGTACTTTTTTTTTTTTTGGTCTTTGGGCCACACCCAGTGACACACAGGGGTTACTCCTGGCTATGAGCTCAGAAATCGTGCCTGGCTGGCAAACCATATGGGACGCCAGGGGATGGAACCTAGGTTGGTTCTAGGCTAGCACAGGCAAGGCAGGCAGGCACCTTACCTCTAGCACCACCACATCTACCCCTGTCCAGTACTTTTAAAATGAACTTAATTTTCCCACCTCAAAACTGCAAAATTTAGCAGATAGCTTTTTTTTTTTTTTTTTTTTTAGTTTTTGGGTCACACCCGGCAGTGATCAGGGGTCACTCCTGGCTCTATGCTCAGAAATCACTCCTGGCAGGCTTGAGGGACCATATGGGATGCCGGGATTTGAACCAATGACCTTCTGCATGAAAGGCAAATGCCTTACCTCCATGCTATCTTTCCAGTCCCCTAAACTTCCAATTATGTATGCACAAATGGCCAACCCTATAGACTCACTTATCAAAAGAAAGGTGTAACAAGCAGGAAAAACTCATAAATATACCAGCCTCACAGCTTATAGCCTTGGGACCCTATTGATGGCCCCCAGATATCACTGAGGTTGCCATAGGAGCTAATCGGCCCAGCTCATAATTTTAGCATTGAATTCCCAGTATGAATACATCAAAGTAGATGTGAAATTTTTTATAAAAGCCTCATAAACTCAACAAACACCAGCAACAAAATGCTCAACTAGCAACATATGGCTTTAGAAGAACTTCAATAACATAAGATCCCATTGCAAGGTATGACAATTTTCAGAAACTTTCTTTTAATAAAGATTTTCATTTGATGATTCAATTACTATTAGTTTACCAAGCAATACTTAAGTAAATTATTCATACTTGTCAAGGGGCAACTTCACGTAGTTTGGGAAACTGATGGCAAGGGTGGAGGAAATGTTACAATGGTAGTGGGATTGGTGTTAGAATGTTGAATGACAGAAATAACTATATTATGAACAACTCTGTAAACAAAAAATGTTCAAAAACTGTAAAATAAACAAATACACAAATCAAAATAAAAAATTGATGAAAAAAGATAAAACTAAAATGTAAATCTATATAAATTAGAGAAAACTAACAGTTAAAAATTGGTTCATTATAATACCATTGTAAAGTTTTTTGGGGGGGATTGGGCCACACCTAGTGGTTTTCAGTGCTTATCCTGGCTCTGTACTCAGGGTTCACTTCTGGCAGAGTTTAAGGGATCAAACCCGGATTAACTGTATAATAAATAAATGCCCTACTCAATCTAGTATGGCTTCTACCCTTAAAATTGTAGTTTTAATGAGAATAAAATAAAATAAACAAATTTCCAGTATAAAAATTGAAAGAGACTTTTACCAGAGTTTTTATAGTATAAAATATAATATGAAAGGACCAGGAGCTAATATAGTCACTACAGCACATACTTAAACATGTGTCTGACTCATTTTCAACATCCAACAGTGTGTAGTTTCCTCAAGTACCACCAGGAGGAATCCTGTCGCCCCCGGAATACTGCTAGGATGGCTCAGGTAATCCTCAGCTCTGCAGAACCCAAGCAGCAGCACCTCTTCAGGCCTTAGAACTGAATTTCCATTCCAGTTTGGCGGAAAATCACAAGTAGGTCTCCTGGACTTCCTAAGTACCACTTGGGTCACCATTCTAATAAAAGAAATAGGTAAATGTGAAAAAGTTTATACAAAATTTACTATTTAAATACTATTTAAATAAAGCGCACAAACTATTCTAAATGCACATCTACATAGAAAACTGTTTTGGAGGGGCCAGAGAGGAGGAGCATTTGCCTTGCATGCAGCAATTTCAGGAGGGATCTGGTTCAATTCTCAGCATCTCAGATGGTCCCCCAACCTGCCAAGGGTGATTTCTGAGTGCAGAGCCAGGAGTAACTCCTGAGCAGAGTTGGGTGTGGCCCAAAAACCAATCAATCAATCAATAAAGTTTAAAAAAAAAGAAAGAAAATCACTTTGGAGATAATTTCTTACTATGCATAATAAAGTGCAAAATTAGTCATTGATTCAGACCTAAAAGCAAATCAAATAAATCTCTAGAATAAAGCATTATCTTCTGGATGGATATGAAGAGGATCATGCTGAATTAAGATAGTCAGAAACAGATGGCCAGATACACAATGATCTCTCTCATGTGTGGGGTATAAGGTAACATAATAAATAAACAATACTCAAAGGCAAGAGAAACTGAGAACTGGTCCTTAATAAAAAGCATAGTACTATAGGAGGAATAGGGGATAGACAGGGTGAGGATAGTGTGGGAATAGGACACTGGGACATGAGGAGGGATGCTGACTCTGGTGGAGGGTGTGGTGTTTGGAGGTTTTTTGCACAAAAGCCTCCCTTTTTAATTGAGTGCTGACATTTATTTGATGAATGAGCATATTTTTCCAGTCAACTGAAAAATATTGAATCACCATTTCCTAAATCAAGAAAGACTTAGGGGAACAGAATTGGAGGTTGATCTGATCTACTAGAAGATAAATATAGAGAATGTAGTTCTCTCCTTGGGAAATACAGAACAGAAACAAAAAATCCTCATCATAGACATGAATATAGCTATTTTAAAATTTGGGCAGAAAGCCAGCTTTTAATATTGAATGTTTAGCATGACTTTCACACTTGGGTCCATATCAGGAAAATAAAGGATGAATATTGAAGCTGTGTGAAAAGCAACTAAGAATGAAACAACCAAGAATGAAGAAACATATCTGAAGAGAGAGAAAATTCAAGTGAATATAAGTCTTAAGTAAGTGATAAAAGTAGAGCTAAAGACTGTAGAAGTGAACAAAGGACAAAAGTCATGGAAATCACATCATGAGTTTTCTAGTCATTACAATTATCTGCACCATTAAAAATTAATAAAATCTGGGCCAGAGCAATGACACAAGCGATAAGGCTTCTGCCTTGGCGGCGATAGCCTAAGATGGACTGCGGTTTGATCCCCCGGTGTCCCATATGGTCCCCCAAACCAAAAGCGATTTCTGAGTGCATAGCCAAGAGTGACCTCTAAGCGTCACTGGGTGAGGCCTAAAAATAAAAAAAAATTAATAAAATTTATGCTTTCAGAAATAGTTCCTTCCCCCCTCTATATATTGTCTCAAAGTTTGCTACTGATCTCTAATATTTTTACTACTTTTCATGCATTTTAATGTTAATCAATCCATACTATTCAAAGCCATACAGAAACACACAGTATCTTCTCCTTTAATAATAAATGAAATTAATAAACTTTATTTAATTTTTTCTCATAATAGGATCAAAATATTCCTTTTTGAGACTACTATTAGTGTTTGAAAAAGAATTCATCTGATAATCTAGGATAGTACTGAAGCTAATGCTTTTGTTCACTTTTTAACTGGGGACATACATAGATAATCAACATAGTTAAAACATAATAGTGATATGAGAGTCTTCTCTAGAGACTCTATTAAAAGTTTGATGTTTAGAGACTGGGAATGGAGAAACTTCTGTAATTGCAAATACAATACGTCTGTAACTTACATGCAATGCTCTATGGACATCATTAGAGAATCAAAGGGAATTTCTCAATAAAGTAACATGACAGTCATCAAATGAGAATAATGTTTACATAATATTTATAAAACCCCAAGTAAACCTTGGCATTGAAGGAAGAATTTTTCTTTGCTCTGGTCCTAAACCAAGCTACTGCACATCTTGCTTCCTCATATCTGCTCTCAATTTTTGGTTGACTTGTCCAGATGCTAATGATACTCACTGCTTTATTAAATTAATTCCTTTTACAATAGATTTTATTTGTATTTTTCTTTAGGGGGTCACATACGTAACTTATCAGAGATTTCTCCTGCTGGAATCAGAGTACTGTTTGAGATTTCCAGGGATGGCTTCATGCAAGGCAAATACCCTACCTACTGTAAATAATAAATAATAATAAATAATAAAGGGCCCCAGCCCTTTATTAAATTTCTTCTGACCACTCTATTTGCTCTTTCTATTTCATTAGCACCTACTATTCATATCCCTCATAGTAATAGTCCTCTTTTCCCAAGAATTCCTCAGGTATAAATGTCAAGAATCCTACTTATAGGCACATAAATAAAAATCTCTATGCAAAGACCACTAGGACCTCCAGCCACTACCATATTTCTGGATTAATCATTTATAACCAACTTGATATTGATCTAGCCTAGGGGAGCAATATAAAGAATAAGTATCTTTGACAGACAGTCATGAAATGCTTAAGGTCTGGATTCAGTTAGATCCTTAGGTTTTAAACTTTAACTTTTATGCTACCATTTATTAGCTAAGTAATCCTGGAAGATTCATTAGTTCACTATGTTGTTGTTTCCTGATTTGTAAATTGTAGGATGGATAAGAGTAATACCATTAATTACAGGGATTTATTTTCAAAACTTTCAAGATTAATCATGGTAAATATATATATTGGTTTTGGGGCCACACCCAATGGTGCACAGGCTCAGCCCTTAGAAATCACTCCAGACAGTTTTTTGTTTTTGATTGTACATTATTTTTCCTGGCAGTTTTTGGGAACAATATTGGATGCTAGGGATGGAACCTGCTCAGCCGCATTCAAGGCAAACATCTTACCTGCTGTGCTTTTAGCAGGCCTCATTGAACTAGTTTTGTATAGTTATGATACCAATTTAATATAAGACTAGGTTCATTTCCTTTTTTCTTTTCTTCTTGTTTTGTTTTTGTTTTGTGCCACACCTGGCTGTGCTCAAGGGCTACTCCTGGCTGGCTTGGGGTCCATAGGATTCTGGAGATCAAACTGGGTTGTGCCTTCTTAGGTATTTTGTTTGTTGGTTGGTTTGGTTTGGTTTGGTTTGGGGGCCACACCAAGCAGCGCACAGAGGTTATTTCTGGATCTGCGCTCAGAAATTGCTCCTGGCAGGCTCGGGGGACCAAATGGGATTTTGGAAATCAAACTGGGTGATGCCTTACCCACTGTGTTATCGCTCCAGCCCTTCATTGCAATATATTTTGTAAAAAACCTATAGTTACAGAAAATAACTAACACGGAGCTACAGAGATAATTAGAGGATAAAACACATGCCTTGCATATGTCTACCCAAGTTAGATTTCTGGAACTCCATGTCAGTCCCCCAAGTTTATCAGGAATGATATCTGAGCACATAACCAGGAGTTAAGTTTGGAGCACAACTAGGTGTGCTAACCCAAACACTCAAGCCAAAACTAAAACAAAAAACTTTAATTAAAAATATAAAGGTCTAATAAATGTAAACCAGAATATTATAATATTTCTGGCAAAAGTAAAATCTCTTAAGTCACATATTCACAAGGATTATAGATCAGGGAATATTATAGTGCAAACAGTTATTATAGGGGAATATTCTTTAAATTAACATATTAAAATGTCTAGTCATTTTCCAATATACGTAAACAAGCTCTTTTATGACTTCATATAATGTTATAGTATTAATTTTTCTTGGAGAATATTTTCTTAAATTCCTAGACAGACCTATTCTTTTCCCCCATCTTAATTGAGATAAAATTGACATAAAATATCAAATAAACTTTCTTTCCAAATATCAAGCTCCACCTCTCAATTAAAGGGGGAAACAAGGGAGGGTATCAGGACCAAACAGATATAAGATCACTAATAGAAACTAGACAAAGGGGCCGGTGAGGTGGCGCTAGAGGTAAGGTGTCTGCCTTGCAAGCGCTAGCCAAGGAAGGACCGTGGTTCGATCCCCTGGCGTCCCATATGGTCCCCCCCAAGCCAGGGGCGATTTCTGAGCGCTTAACCAGGAGTAAGCCCTGAACATCAAACCGGTGTGGCCGAAAAACCAAAAAAAAAAAAAAAAAAAAAAGAAGAAGCTAGACAAAGAGGGGACCACCTACTCTTGCAGCCCGGGGGTGATGGTGGGGGATATGGGTTGCAGGATATTGGAAAGAAGCAGTATGGCGTTTGCCTTATAAGCTGCAGAACCAAGATCGAGGTTGGTTCAAATCCCGGCATCCCATATGGTCCCCTATGCCTGCCCAGAGCGATTTCTGAGCTCATAGCCAGGAGTAACCCCTGAGCATCCCTGGCTGTGGCCCCAAAACCAAATATATATATATATATATATATATATATATATATATATATATATATATATATATATATATATATACATATATATCATATATATCATATAAACGTAAAGAGTAGAACAGAATGTTTTAGTAAATGTACATATTTGTTCGCAAAATCAAATTAAAATGAACGGTTTGGTCAAGAGACTCACTCAGTTAATCTATTTTCTTATTGGATTTATGTCTGAATATCCTTCCATAGTTTAAAAATGGTTATTGAAGCCTACTCCTGTGTATTGCTATAACTTTTACTCTTTAATTATATATTTATTAAATATGAGAATTCATATTCAGAATTCATCTGATAATCTAGGATAGTACTGAAGCTAATGCTTTTGTTCACTTTTTAACTGGGGACATACATAGATAATCAACATAGTTAAAACATAATAGTGATATGAGAGTCTTCTCTAGAGACTCTATTAAAAGTTTCAGTTTCTCAGCTCCTTATGTAGGTTTCTCAGTATTTTTTTATGTTTTTGGCCACACCCAGTGATGCTCAGGGGTAACTCCTGGCAAACTCCAATGGTCAATAGTTTATATTTTTAATCTAATACTTACATATTTATATTTGTGTATATATGCTAATAGTTGTTACACTTTTTTTCTGGAATACCGACTATTTGTTTTTTATTACACTATCTGTTATACAACATTTGATTTAAAGTCTTTTTGAATAATATAAAAATAAGTCACATATTCTTTATTTTAATTACAAAAGAAATGCCTACAAATGCCTAGAATATAAACTGTTTCCTGTTGGTTACATATTGTTGTATCTTGCCTTTATAAAAAATCTAAGAACTGAATATCTTTTCATTGGAGAACATAATCTATTTACTTTTGAAACAATATCAATAGAAAATAAATAAATCTTGTAATTATTTTGATTTTTCTGCTTTATCAGAGCTTTTTGTCCCTTCTTTCCATATGCCTTCTCTTCTGTCCTTGCCTTTTCTATTGGTCCTATTGATTATTTTATATTTAGATGTCTTGGTTTGACTTTTCTTTTTGTATGTATATGGGCATTATCTTTGCAGTTACCATATGACTTAGGTCAAAACCTCATATAGTTATAACACTTAATCTTTTTTTTAATTTTTATTTCATATTGGCTTATATATCTTTCACAGTAGTATTTTAGGTACATACTAACATTGAATCTGGGGAATACCCATCACCAAATTTGTCCTATCCCCATTCCCTTCCTGCAACACATATCTCCCACCGTCACCCCCGGGCTGCAAGAGTAGGTGGTCCCCTCTTTGTCTAGCTTTTATTAGTGATCATATATCTGTTTGGTCCTGATAACCTCCCTTGTTTCCCCCTTTAATTGAGAGGTGGAGCTTGATAATTCGTGTTATGTGGTTTTGTTTGAAGGAAAGAAAAGCAATAGAATAGGGTAAAAAATAAGAAAAAATAAATAAATAAATAAATAAAATAAGCTGAAAATGGATAGAGTCCTTCTAGGCTTTCAACTTCAGTTTGAGAGAGGACATGAAAAAGGTAATTGAAATACCACATCAATACAGAAAGAAATATCAAATTAAATATCCAGTGAGCACCACAGCAATAAAGACAAGCACCACACAATAGTCTCAGTTCTGAAATCAAACCACACTGGAGTGAAAAAAAAAAAGAGAAAGATAAAATAAAATAAAATATAAAATAAAATAAAATTGGAGACATCAACTTCAATTTCTACACCAAAATAAAAACGTCAATATAAATCGATCAATCAATAAATATATATGTGGAAAAATGATTATTTTGTGTAAGGCAGAGTACTATTGGAGATATTATACAGGGAATTCCCTTGCCCTAGGAGATACAGTGTTTCTCCACCCCTGAAGTATACTGTCATGGGATTAACTATAGACTCCTTGCATGATCATTTACTCTCCCCTCGGTTCTTTTGTGGTGTATGGAAGACTTCTGCTGCATCATGGATGGTAAAATCAGACCGCTGTATCCAGAGCTCAAAGAGTGGATCTTATGACGAAGTCTTTCTTTGTGGTTCTAGCAGTTCTGCTTCTTCAGTGTCGTTTTAATCCATCTTCTGTAGTTGGTGGTCTTGGTCATTTTGTTGCTCCCAGGATGGAGCCTGGAATAAAGTCTTTCATTATGTTTCTGGAAGACCTGTTAAGACTTGAACACCAAACCCAAAGTCAACAAGAGACAAGAAAATCAATATCCAATCTATAACAAGCTGTACAATTGAGGATCAGTTACATTAGCATTCTGGGGGGTAAAGGAGGGAGATATGGGATGCATGCTGGGAACACGGGTGAAGGAAGGACAACACTGGTGGTGGGATTGCCCCTCATTTATTGTCACTATGTACCTTAAATATCACTGTGAAAGATTTGTAATTCACTTTGGCCACAATAAAAATTAAAAAAAAAAGAAATGAAAATAACACAAACAAAAGATGCTATCAAATTCCATCTTTGATAAAATTTCCTTGAGTTTTTTTACCTTTGATCATTTCTCTTAAACTAGGTGTTAAGGCCACCAGTTAAACCCTATCATAATCAATTGTCATAAGTGGATGTATTAATTCAATAATTCCACTTGCTGGTAAGACATCTCATTCTACTCCATTTATTAAGTTATTATATAATAATACATTAAAATAATTATTTTATTGTTCAATATAAACTCAATAAATCCTCCATTTGAACCTATCTATCATATTACATATGACTTTCCTTTGCTTTAATATCCATACTAATATCCATACTAATAATATATAGGAAATAATTATAATCATTACCTAACAAACGTCATTCATATACTGGTACTCTTCTTTTTTACTTATTATTAAAAATATCAAACTTAAATTAATGAAAAATACCTTAATTATTTATGCTTTTCCGACCACATATGGTGGTGCACAGACTCTAAGAACAACGCTTTTGGTTAGACCAAGAGGTGAGCAGGGGCCCATGTGATGCTTTTGATCAAAGCTCAATAGGCTAAATGGCTGCAAAGCACAATGGCTACTTAGTTTATTGAATTTTCACCCTGATGCCAAATTGCCTTCTTCATGGCTATAATCAAAAGATGAACATCATGTAAATATAACCACAAAAGCAATGATATTGCTTTCATCCTAGTGCAGACCTGTTCAGCCTCATCCAAGCTTTCATCATTGGTCACATATGTGTTAGTTTTAACCACATTTCTATAGCAAAATTGTTATAAATTATTTCTCCCAGTCTGTGTAATATTTACTTTATATGATCACCTTGCTTTTTTATTTAAATAACTTTATTACATACATGATTGTGTTTGGGTTTCAGTCATGTAAAGAACACCACCCATCGCCAGTGCAACATTCCCATCACCAATGTCCCAAATATCCCTCCTTCCCACCCAACCCCCGCCTGTACTCTAGGCAGGTTTCCTATTTCCCTAGTACATTATCATTATTAGAATAGTTCAAAACGTAGTTATTTCTCTAACTAAACTCATCCCTGATTGTGGTGAGCTTCATGAGGTGAGCTGTAACTTCCAGCTCTTCTCTTTTGTGTCTGAAAGTTATTATTACAAGAATGTCTTTCATTTTTCTTAAAACTTATATATGAGTGAGAGCATTCTGCGTCTTTCTCTCTCTCTCTCTCTCTGACTTATTTCACTCAGCATAATAGACTTCATGTACATCCACGTATAGGAAAATTTCATGACTTTATCTCTCCTGATAGCTGCATAATATTCCATTGTGTATATGTACCACAGTTTCTTTAGCCATTCATCTGTTGAAGGGTATCTTGGCTGTTTCCAAAGTCTTGCTATGGTAAATAGTGCTGCAATGAATATAGGTGTAAGGAAGAAATTTTCTATTGTATTTTTCTGTTCCTAGGGTATATTCCTAGGAGTGGTACAGCTGGGTCGTATGGGAGCTCGATTTCCAGTTTTGGAGGAATCTCCATATCGCTTTCCATAAAGGTTGAACTAGACGGCATTCCCACCAGCAGTGGATAAGAGTTCCTTTCTCTCCACATCCCCGCCCAACACTGCTTGTTCTCATTCTTTGTAATGTGTGCCAATCTCTATGGTGTGAGATGGTACCTCATCATTGTTTTGATTTGCATCTCCCTGTTGATAAGTGATGAGGAGCATTTTTTCATGTGTCTTTTGGCTATTTGTATTTCTTCTTTGTCAAAGTGTCTGTCCATTTCTTCTGTCCAGTTTTTGATGGGATTAGATGTTTTTTTTCTTGTTAAGTTCTGTCAGTTCCTTGTATATTTTGGAGAAAAGCCCCTTATCTGATGGGTATTGGGTGAATAGTTTCTCCCACTCAGTGGGGGGCTCTTATATCCTGAGCACTATTTCTTTTGAGGTGCAGAAGCTTCTAAGTTTAATACATTCCCATCTGTTATCTCTGCTTTTACTTGCTTGGAGAGTGCAGATTCGTCCTTGAATATGCCTTTAGCCTCAATGTCCTGCAGTGTTTTACCTACATGTTGTTCTGTATATCTTATGGTTTCAGGTCTGATATCGAGGTCTTTCATCCATTTGGATTTACCCTTTGTACATGATGTTAGCTGAGGGTCTAAGTTCAATTTTTTGCATGTGGCTAGGCAGTTGTGCCAACACCACTTGTTGAAGAGGCTTTCTTTGCTCCCTTTAGAATTTCTTGCTCCTTTATCAAAAAATAGGTGATTGTATGTCTGGGGAATATTCTCTGAGTATTCAAGCCTATTCCACTGATCTGAGGGCCTGTCTTTATTCCAATACCATGCTGTTTTGATAAATATTGCTTTGTAGTACAGTTTAAAGTTGGGGAAAGTAATTCTTCCCATATTCTTTTTCCCAATAATTGCTTTAGCTATTCTAGGGAGTTTATTGTTCCAAATGAATTTCAAAAGTGCCTGATCCACTTCTTTGAAGAATGTCATGGGTATCTTAAGAGGGATCGCATTAAATCTGTATAATGCCTTGGGGAGTATTGCCATGTTAATGATGTTAATCCTGCCAATCCATGAGCAGGGTATGTGTTTCCATATCCGCGTGCCCTCTCTTATTTCTTGGAGCAGAGTTTTATAGTTTTCTTTGTATAGGTCCTTCACATTTTTAGTCAAGTTGATTCCAAGATATTTGAGTTTGTGTGGCACTATTGTGAATGGGGTTGTTTTCTTAATGTCCATTTCTTCCTTATTACTATTGGTGTATAGAAAGGCCATTGATTTTTTTGTGTTAATTTTGTAGCCTGCCACATTGCTATATGAGTCTATTGTTTCTAGAAGCTTTTTCGTAGAGACTTTAGGGTTTTCTAAGTAGAGTATCATGTCATCTGCAAACAGTGAGATCTTGACTTCTTCCTTTCCTATCTGGATTCCCTTGATATCTTTTTCTTGCCTAATCGCTATAGCAAGTACTTCCAGTGCTATGTTGAATAGGAGTGGTGAGAGAGGACAGCCTTGTCTTTTGCCAGAATTTATAGGAAAGGCTTTTAGTTTTCCTCCATTGAGGACAATATTTGCCTCTGGCTTGGAGGAGATGGCCTTAACTATCTTGAGAAAGGCTCCTTCCATTCCCATCTTGCTGAGAGTTTTGATAAAGAATGGGTGTTGGACATTATCAAATGCTTTCTGAGTCTATTGATATGATCATGTGATTTTTATTTTTCTTGTTGATGTATATTATGTTGATAGATTTACAGATGTTAAGCTATCCTTGCATTTCTGGGATGAAACCTACTTGATCATAGAGGATGATCTTCTTAATGAGGCATTGAATCCTATTTGCCAGAATTTTGTTGAGGATCTTTGCATCTGTATTCATCAGTGATATTGGTCTGTAATTTTCTTTTTTCATAGCATCTCTATCTGGTTTAGATATCAAGGTGATGTTGGCTTCATAAAAGCTATTTGGAAGTGTTCCTGTTTTTTCAATTTCATGAAAGAGTCTCGCCAGTATGGTAGTAGTAAATCCATCTGGGCCTGGCCTTTCTTTTTAGGAAGACATTTGGTTACTGTCTTAATTTCCTCAATAATGATGGGCATGTTTAGATATGCTATATCCTCTTCTTTCAACCATGAAAGATTATAAGAGTCCAAAAATTTATCTATTTCTTCCAGGTTTTCGTTTTTAGTGGCATAGAGTTTCTCAAAGTAGTTACTAATTACCCTTTGAATCTCTACCATATCAGTAGTGATCTTTCCTTTTTCATTCCTAATACGAGTTATCAAGTTTCTCTCTATCTTTGTTAGTTTTGCCGGTGGTCTATCAATCTTGTTTATTTTTTAAGAACCAACTTCTGCTTTTGTTGATCTTTCTGATTGTTTTTCGGGTTTCCACTTCATTGATGTTTACTCTCAGTTTTGTTATTTCCTTCTGTCTCCCTATTTTTGGGTCCTTCTATGAGCTGCATCATTAAGCTATTCAGGTATGCCCCTTCTTCTTTCCTGATGTGTGCTTGCAAAGTTATAAATTTTCCTCTCAGTACCGCTTTTGCTGTATCCCATAGGTTTTGATAGTTTGTGTCTCCATTGACATTTGTTTTCAGGAAGGTTTTGATTTCCTTTTTGATTTTATTTTGGACCCACTGGTTATTCAGTATTAGGCTGTTTAACTTCCAGGTATTGAAGTTTTTCTTCTGTGTCCCTTTGTAGTTCACATATAATTTCAGGGCCTTGTGGTCAGTGAAGGTAGCCTGCAAAATTTCTATCCTCTTGATATTATGGAGTTATGTTTTATGTGCTAGCATGTAGTCTATCCTGGAGAATGTCCCATGTACATTAGAGAAGAATGTGTATCCAGGCTTCAGGGGGTGGAGTGTCCTGTATATATCTCCTAGGCCTCTTCCATTTCTCTTTTCAGGTCTCGTATATCCTTGTTGGGTTTCAGTCTGGTTGACCTGTCAAGTGTTGACAATGCCGTGTTGAGGTTTCCTGTTAAACCCCACTCAGGAAGGGCACACATCAGAAGTGTTGCACTCCTGAAAAAGAATTATTTGCCAAAAAGGCCCGCTTAGAGTAGTCAAATCAGTTGACCCTTTGCGTGGATTGTTTGGCCATATTTCTAAACTTGGCTTTAACTGTCTCTCTCTTTATTTTTGACCATTATTAGAAATCAGGCCTTAGTATTTCTTTCTAACAAAGGAGGACAGTGAAAAGCCCTCCAAAAGTATCCTGCTGAGCTCCCTTTGTGATCTCTCTCTCCCCTCATTTTCTTAAAGGTATCTGGTTTCTCCTTACCTGTCTCTTCACATGTTAATTCTAGCTCTGATCTCATTGGTTTATCCCCTTTTCCTTTCTCCCTGGCTACGCCCCAAATATCCGTATATATACATGCCCAACTCAAGGAATAAAGCCTCTCTCTCTGGCCTCACCTCTTGTTTTCACCATGTAATTCTGTGTGGTCTAATTTATTTCATATTTCATAATTCATATTTCATATTCATCTCTTCGTGCTCCCGCTTGACCCCCAGTGAGAAAATGAACCCACTAAGGTTTTGCTTAGGGACTTTTTATCTCATTAGGATAAAGGTCCGCAGCAGTCTCCCACAATTATTGTGTTGTTATTGATATTATATTTCAGATTTGTCAACAATTTTATTACATATTTTGCTGGCCCCTCATTTGGTACATATATGTTTAGGAGAGTGATTTCTTCCTGTGTACATATCCCTTGATTAATACAAAATGTCCATCTTTATCCCTTACAACTTTTCTAAGTATAAAATTTGCATCATCTGATATTAGTATGGCCACTCCAGCTGTTTTATGGGTGTTGTTTGCTTGGATTATTTTCCTCCAGCCTTTCATTTTGAGTCTATGTTTGTTCTGACTATTCAGGTGCATTTTTTGTAGGCAGCAGAAGGTTGTATTGAGTTTTTTGACCCATTTAGCCACTCTGTGTCTCTTAGCTGGTGCATTTAGTCTATTGAGAGAAAGAATTGTCCTGGGAGTTAGTGCCATTTTTATATTGAAGTTTGGTGTGTCTGTTGGTCAGTCTTGTCTTAAAGAAGGCCATTCAGTTTTTCTTTTAAGAATGGTTTTGAGTTTGTTAAGTTTCTGAGCTGTTGTTTGTCTGTGAAGCCATGTATTGTTTCTTCAAACCTGAAAGTGAGTTTTGCTGGGTGCAGTATTCTAGGCAAAGCATTTATTTCATTGAGTTTTGTCACTATGTCCCACCACTGCCTTCTGGCTTTGAGTGTCTCCGGTGACAGGTCTGCAGTAAATCTCAAGGATGTTACCTTGAACGTAATGTCTCTTTTCGATCTTGCTGCTTTCAGAATTCTGTCTCTATCTGTTGGATTCATCATTGTGACTAGGACATGTCTTGGGGTATTTTATCTGGGGTCTCTTCAGGCATGCAGGATTCTTTAGCTCTGGTAGTTTATCTTTAATGATGTTCTTGACCATTGATTCTTCCTGGAGATTTTCTTCCTGGGTCTCTGAGACTCCAATAATTCTTAAGTTTTTTTCTGTTGAGCTTATCATAGGCTTCTATTTTCATCTGTTTCCATTCTTTGAGTAATTTTTCCATTGTTTGATCATTTGCTTTAAGGCTTTTTTCCAATTTCTTCTGTTGTATGGAATTATTATTCATCTCATCTTCCAGTGTACTAATTCTATCCTCAGTTACTGTCAACCCGTGAGAAAGCTTATCCATGTTTTTCTTTAATTCATCTACTGAGTTTTTCAGACCTGATATTTGACCTGAAATTTCAGTTTGGATTTTCTGATTTCTATCTTCATATTCTCTTGATTCTTATTAGTGTTCTCTTCTATACTTTCTTTGAGTTCTTTGAACATCTTTCATATTGTGACTCTAAACTCCTTATCTGAGAGACTGACTAGTTGGTTGGTCATGTTCAAGTCATCAGAGTTGCCATCGTCATTCTCTATGTCTGGCACTGGCCTGCATTGTTTCCCCATTGTCACACTTGTATTGTGGGTTTTTCTATGTGTTGTGGTTGTATTCATTGGCTAAATGATGTGTAGGGCTGTGAAGCGAAGTGGAGCGGCTGTGCTCCTCTGGCTCCTCCCTTTCTGGGCATGTAAACTCACCTCCAGGGAAGGCCAGCCATCTGCAGATGAGCCACACACAGGATGAAATCAGGCCAAAAATGCAGCATGGCACAGAAGACAGGCAGATAGCGGTGCTGGCATCTGAGTTCCATAAGAGTTCAGTGGCTTCCCCTTTCTGGGCGTTTAAACTCACCTCCAGGGAAGGCTCCAGGGAAGATGAGCTGTCCACAGATGAGCCACACACAGGATGAAATCAGGCCGAAAATGCAGCACAGCACAGAAGACAGGCAGATAGGGGTGCTGGCATCTGAACTCCAGCAGAGTTCAGTGGCTTCCCCTTTCTGGGCATGTAAACTCACCTCCAGGGAAGGCTCCAGGGAAGGTGAGCTGTCCGCAGATGAGCCACACACAGGATAAAATCAGGCCAAAAATGCAGCACAGCACAGAGGACAGGCAGATAGCAGTGCTGGCATCTGAGTTCCCAGAAATCCTTTAGAACTTTAATCCTAGTCTTAAATGGGTAATCCCCTCAGATGGTTGGGGCTTTCCATCCTCTTACTTACAAAGGTGAAAGAGCTTGAAGCCTCCAAAACCTCTACAGTGGTCTTCAGGGTCACCCAGAAAATTGACATTCACCTCTGAAGCAGGTAGGATCACCAGTAGGAACACTGATGAAATCCAGTCTCAGGCAGCTGTAAACAGCATGACCCAAGACGGCTTCCACACCCTTCTGACTCCTGGCAGAAACCAGCAGGAATCAGTGTGTGTATGTCTGGAATCCCAGGTAGGATTCCAGGCAGGAATACTGATGAAATTCAGTCTCAGGCAGCTCTGAAACAAGCAGGATCACTGGCAAGAACGCTGATGAAATACAGTCTCTGGCAGCTGGAAATTGTGTGGTCCAAGATTGCTTCTGCGCCCTTTAGACTTTGGGCAGGAATCAGTGTGTGTACATCCCGACCCACCTCTGAAGCAGGCAGGATTGCTGGCAAGAACACAGATGAAATCCAGTCTCAGGCTGCTCTGAAGCAGGCAGGATCACCAGCAGGTGATCACCTTGCTTTTTAAAGAACAAATTTATTACCTCCTTGTATAGATCAGTGGATATTCTTACCTCATATTTCACAAGTAATTTGTGTCCTGATTTCTATCACTCCTTTTATTCATTACTTATCACAACCTCTATACTAGATTATTTTATCATAATAATGAACCAAATCAATACACTTACTTTTAAAGTTGAGCTTTCAGTTGCTTTCTTTAAATTACTTTAGTTCAAGTTTTTATGAACCACTTCACTTAAGTTTTTATGAATTACCTTCACTTTGTTAAATCCAAGGATCAGTTTTCAGTTAGCATTCTAACTGTAGCTACCAGCAATGCTGGACATTGTTGGTCACTTCTTAAAAAATACTTTTTTTGGTTTCACGTGCATTATAATGAGTTCTTTTTCTCCCCTTTCTAGAAAGCAAACGTCCTTCTATCTTGTTTGATGCTTAGTTCTCTGACCTCTAATCTTTGAAGACCTTACATTTTAGACTTGATATTTTATTCTTTTCAGTATTTATTCACTTCCTGGCTGATATGATATACTTTTTTATCTTTAATCACCATTTTGTGAAACTATAGAAAGTTCCAAAGTGTAGTCTCAAAACTCCAAAAGACTGTTTAAAAGCTGGCTGCCCAGTATTTTTGCCTTGATAACTGATAGATGTTTCATACTTAAGAGAATATACAATATTTATTATCTCTTTCTATCTATGCCTATATTTCATCATATCAGAAATGAAACTTCCTTCTCCCATTTTCAGCCTAAATACATTATCTTTTATTCCTACTTTTTCTTACAGCCCACAAATCAGTTAGTTTGTAAGTTTTAAAGTTTCAAAACATAGGGGCTGGAGAGATAGCATGGAGGTAAGGCACTTGCCTTTCATGCAGAAGGTCATCGGTTCGAATCCCAGCGTCCCATATGGTCCCCCGTGCCTGCCAGGAGCAATTTCTGAGCATGGAGCCAGGAATAACCCCTGAGCACTGCTGGGTGTGACCAAAAAAACCGCAAAAAAAAAAAAAAGTTTCAAAACATAGCCATAATCTCTTTACACACACTTTCAAAAATAAACCCATTAATTAAAATTAATGACTGTTATTCTGAATCAACCTCTGATTACTTATCTCATTAGTACTTTTGCAAGCCCTCCCTTAAAAATAACTGTTTAATAAGTCAGAATATAACATTTTATTTTTATTAAGTATAAAAAAAGAACATAGGATACATATTTTTTGGTCATGAACTTCCAGTTGGTGTTATTCAAGATACCTGTATACAAGTTCTGGCCATAAGGGTATAGTTGTGACCCACTAGAGCTAATTCATATCCTGAATTTAGGAGACCATAATGTCGGATGATATTTTTGATCTGGGAGAGAGGTGTTCTCTAGATTAATCTGACAGGTTTATACTGACAGTAGCACCCTGGATATTTTCCATATAGGTCAGGGATTCTAGACTAAACTAGGTCTCCCAAAGATCAGTTCTGTAGCCGAATAAATAAAGCAGGGCAGCATTACTGGGTCTGAATCTGGGGATGGATGGGCTACTGGTTTTACGTGCCCCCTGTTTTGGGCAAAGGCAGCAGCAGCTGCGAAGTCTACGCATAAATCTGCTGAATCGGTTTTTAGGGGCCCTCGCTGCAGGGGTGGAAGACATGGGGTCAGCCTGAAACTTGTTGGGGACCACTATCCTCCTGGCCCTGGGCTGCAGTGGCCTACGAATTTCAGGAGGGGAAAGGCTTCTGGATCACTCACCACCATCCCTGGCTGTTTCTAGGATGGGACAGGGTTGAATTAAGGGGCTGGGGGGCCTCTCTGGGATGCTAGATCTCCTTGGGACAGGATTTTCTATTGGAGGGATGTCATTGAAGACGCTCAGGAGAAATTTTTCTTTCTGCAGGAAGATTGGCACACATCAGGGGGCGGCAGCAGAGCTTCTCTTCGGGGGTCCAGGGGTGACCCTGGCTAGTTCTGTCTGAGCCCCCGGGATCTGCCCAACTACCACAATCACCCAGAGAGGCGACTGCTTCTAGAACAGGACCTGTCCAACCATTTTCAGGGTCCCAAAACCCACCCAGGGAGACCCAAGGACACAGTTACCTCAGGGGACTCGTCATCTACCCTCAGGGAATGTGGCCAAGTAGAGGCACAAATTCCTGTCCCCCACCCCAACTGGAGGGCAGCAGCCACTGCCCACCCCACCCTTTATGCCCCAAAGTCCCTCAGGAGTTGTCTTTTCTCTCATGGGCAGCTGCACATGGCCCCAGGGTTCACTGGGCAGTTAGTGTGTGTCTACACTGACATCCTCAGAGTTCATGGCCCGGGACCTGATGGCAGAGAGGAGGGTCCCCCTTGGAGGGCTCAGAAAGCGGCTCCTTACCCTTGTTGTGCGGTGCCACTTCTTGCCTACTTTCCTTCCCACCCTGTTATCAGAGAAGAAAAGGGAGAGTGAGGTGGGCCGCTAGACAAATGAGAAGCCTAATCCGAGCAGCACAGGGCCACTTCAGAGAACTCAGGGTCAGATCTCTTCCTTGATTACTTACAAAGATCCTAAAACCTTTGGTTCTCCTCAGAGTGAGGCCCAGACTCTTGGTACTGACCGACCTCTGACAAAGAAGCTCCTAGAACCAGGTCCTGAGTCCTTCCTCAGGCTCTCAGGCTCCTGAGAGGCTCTCAGAAACTCATCTAAACTGTCCTCAAAGCTCAACAAAATTGACCCCCACATGGGTCTGTGGCTTGTGTTATGCAGAGCTCAGCCTCCAAAGAAACAACAGCCAGTTCTCTACCAGCACGGCTTGTGGAGGTTTTCCCTCAGACCCAGCTACAACACCCCAATAGTCTCTGCACTTGGGGTGAAATTGGCTCTCCCTTCACCCCTCATTCCTGCTCTTTGAGTCTTTGAGACCCTTCTTTCAGACTCCCAATCTTTGTTTCTCTGGTGTTTCCATCTTACATACTGGCCTGTTACTAAATCCCCAGGCACTCCCCTGTGTCCTTACCTTGCAAAAGATGAAAAGAATAAATATAACACAAATAAACTCAACTAAGTAAACATTTAAGAACTCCATTTTCAAAATTTACCAATGGCAAATGAGCCTAGAACCTGCAGCCTTTGTTTATATAGGGTCAGTGACATCATTGGCACTGAAGTCACAATGGGTCACAGGACAAGTAGGGGACGCCATAGTCATGGAAACCACAAACCCTACCAACTATACTATTATTACTACTACTACTACTAATTCTTAGATTGATTTTTAAAATATATCAGCAAAAAAAGAAAGTAATTAATTACTTTTTAGTAAGTGTATTATATTGCCAATAAGGGAATTTAACAATACTTCATGAGATTATCATATTGAAGGTTTATATAATTGTCTACAATCACCAGTGGCTAGACTATTGAAAATCTCACACATTTACTTTAACGCCTGTGATCATGCTTTTCTTACTCTATCTCACTTAGCCATTCTTCCCATAATTTTCAACTTTCATAATATATGTATAAATGATTAAACTTCAATTTCTACTTCATAGTAGCTGGTTTATAGAATCACTTGGTGATTCTTTTTAACAAAGTTGCTGCCTGTGTATTTCACTTGAGAATTATTTTGAAAAATCTTTTCTAATTTTGTCTTTATTTGGCCTGTGTAATTTGGTTTGACCTCCATTTTCATGAATTTTCTGTTTGAGTCGGTGATTTTCACAATCCATTTAGTATTTTGTAACTTATCAATCTCAGAAAGAAATCTTGTTTGTTAAAAATTGTAAATTATTCTATTTTATTCTGAGTGCTAAAGACTGTTACCAGATAGTAAGACCAAACTTAAAGTTATTCAAACTTTATTTGATTTTGACCAAAAATAAATTCAACCATTGCTCTGTGTGTAATACATTGTCAAACATGGTTCCTAGTGAATTTTAAGGTGGGAAAATTTTTTTTCACCCAACACATTAGATAATAGTTTGATATTTAGGATATACAAAGTACTCACAAAGGTTAACTTCACAAAACCTAAAAGTCCCATCAAAAAATGGGGAGAAGAAATGAACAGAGACTTCACTGAGAGGCTCCAACAGATGGCCAACAGACACATTAAAATGTTTATCATCACTTATTATTAGGGAAATCCAAAACAAGACAACAAAGAGATAACTCCATACACTAGTGAGGATGGCACGTATCAAAAATACTGGGAACAATCCCTGTTGGTGGGGATTCTCACTGCTGGTGGGAATGCTGCCTGACCAATTTCTACAGAAAACATTATGGAGGGTTCTCTGTAAACTCAAAATAGTTGTCATATGTCCCAATAACCCCCTTTTTGGGTATCTATCCCCAAGACAGAAAAACAATGATCCAAAAGGATGTATACACACTGTTATTCATTGTAGCACTCATTACATGAGTTAAGACTTGAAAACATCCTAGGTGTCTAACAGTGGATATATGTATCATGAAAATGTGGTATATGCATATAATGGATACTACATAGTTGTAAAGAATAAAGTCATGCAATTTGCTGCAACATGAATGGAACTGAATGATATTATCTTAATAAAAAGAAGAAAGGAGGAGGAGAAGAGGATGAAGAAGAAAAGAAGGAGGAGGAAGAGAAGGAGGAGAAAGAGGAGAGGAAGAAGGAAAAAGAAAAGAAGGAATGAGGAAAGGAAGAGGAAGAAAAATAAAAAGGAAAAGAAGGAAGAAGAAAGAAGAAGAAATGAAAAAAGAGGAAGAAAGAAGAGAAGGAGAAGGAGAAGAAGAAGAACTAGAAGAAGAAAGAAGAAGAGGAAGGGGCCTGGGAAGGTGGCGCTAGAGGTAAGATGTCTGCCTTGCAAGCGCTAGCGTAGGACGAACCTTGGTTCGATCCCCCAGCGTCCCATATGTTCCCCCAAGCCAGGGGCGATTTCTGAGCGCATAGCCAGGAGTAACCCCTGAGTGTCAAACAGGTGTGGCCCCCCCAAAAAAAAGAAGAAGAGGAGGAGGATAGGGGAGAGGGAGGAGGGAGGGAGAAGAAGAGGAAGAAGAAAAGAAGAAGAAAAGAAAGAAAAAAGAAGAAAGAAGGAGAAAAGAAGAAAGAAGAAAAGAAGAAAGAAGAAGAGAAGAAGAAAAGAAGAAGAAAAGAAGAAGAAGAAGAAGAAGAAGAAGAAAGAAGAAGAAGAAGAAGAAGAAGAAGAAGAAGAAGAAGAAGAAGAAGAAGAAGAAGAAGAACAACAACAACAACAACAACAAGAACAAGAACAAGAAGAACAAGAAGAAGAAAAGAAGAAATACAGAATGGTGTCACTTATATGTGGTATTTAGATTAATTCCATGAAGAAATGTAGTAGTCTACATGCGAGTTGTTGTGAACACCCTTGGCCCCAGAGTATAGTGAGGAGAAGGAAAGAAACTGAGTGGAAGAGGAGAAACACAAATATGAAAGGATAGGGCCAGGGACCAAACAGTCTCAGATGCATTAGTAGAGATAAAAATAATCGGGAGGGAGGAGCAGAACTAAACATCCAAGCCAAAATCAACAACAATTGAATCAAAAGATCCAAACTCTGGCAATCTAAACTGTAAATGAGCCTGTTATACTGACATGCTGGGGGTGGGGGGCAAAGAAAGAGTGGTAGTATGTAATAAACTTTGGAAACAGGGTAGAGGAAAATTAACATTGATGGTGGGATTGGCTCTAATTCATTATATGTCTGAAACAAAATTTATAAAGCACCTTGTAAATCACAATGGTTTAAATAAAATAAAAAATAAGGGCTGAAGCGGTAAAAATAGGGGCTGAAGCGGTGGCACAAGCAGTAAGGTGTCTGCTTTGAGTTCACTAGCCTAGGATGGACAGTGGTTCAATCCCCTGGCATCCCATATGGTCCCCCCAGCCAGGAGCAATGTCTGAATGCATAGCCAGGAGTAACCCCTGAGTGTCACCAGCTGTGGCCAAAAAAGAAAAAAAAAGAAAGAAAGAAAAATAAAGTAAAGAAAGAAACAAGAGAAAAGGAGAAAGAAAAAAAATTAAGTTTGCAAAAAGGAAGCATAATCTAAAGTCATAAGGGACCTTTATGCTTAATTAAAGCTCTTTGTTTACCTATATTTGGGACCATATATTTCAAGTTCAGTTTGCAGAATACCCTAATGCCAAAGCCAAGCTAATCCCTTTAGGATCAATAGAAAAGTTTCATTTTGCCATGAGGCTAACATAATTATTTCCACTGACCTATCGGTAGAGTGTGTCTTTAATTTTCATAATTTATTCCCAAATGTTTTAAATAGCAGGATTTTTATTTGTAATTTCTCCAAAAACAAATAACATAAAACATAAAACAAACTATAAAACGTTTGTTAATAATCTCTAAAAATTACAACAACTGTGGATTTCCAATTTATTTTATCTATGGGAAAAGCAGAAATGCAGATTCTTCCAAATACTGAAACCTTTTGAAGGTTTTTAATCTAATCAATTCATTTCCTTTTTTTCCTAAATTGAAGACATTATGGAAAATCAGATGACAGAACAGTAAATCATTCTGACCTCTTCTGAGTTCAAAAGTACTATCTTACCAACAATATACAGGTAAGCTATAATGACCATAAACTAATTCAAGAATACAAAGTAAATATAATTTTTAATTCATCTAAATATTTCACATAAGGAAAAAATATTACTTTCACTATTACTTTATCTAATATCTTTTAGGTAGAATAATAATCGTTGAATATAAAATCAAAGCTCAGATAATATTTTAGTTGATTTACCACACAGTATTCCTAAATTAATTATTAAAATTTGTCATTATATTTTCTAACTAATGCTTCTGCATTTTAATTCCGGAAGATTATTTCTGGAAGAACTAAAATATAAAGGACAGACATTTCATTTATTTAATAGTAGAGCAATATATTTCATTAATCATAGACTAGACAAGGGTAAGAAACTGAAAAGAAAAATAGCCAAATGATTTTAAACAATATATTTGTTTCTAAAATGTACTGAGATTTCAGCAATTTCTAAAAGAAAAGATGATCCTAATGTTTTTGTTTGTTTGTTTGTTTTTTTAAAGCCAGTCAAATTGAGCAGTAGGGGGATTATATACCAACTTTTGTGATACTAACGTTAATAAGTTCTGATAAACCACTGCTTTCGGACCAGCCTCTAATGATTTTTTTTAAAAAAATCCATGTTTCTTATAGCATAGTTGCTAATCTAGAATAAATAGGCAATTAATATAGATGATTATTGAGTTTTAATAATATGCTAGATTTGAGTTATTAGATTTGATGCTAGAAATCAAAATACATTTTAAGTATTAATAATCAGACAATTTAGATTCTTAATTGAATTAGCCAAAAATAATGATAAAATTTTTAGAGAGGTTTGAGAGACTAAAGATGGGATTTCATAAATGTGTCATAAAGAATATAAATGTGAATAGAGCCGTAATCACTACATTTCTTTCTTTTTTGGTGGGAATGCACATCTAGTGGTGTTTGGGGCTTACTCCTGATTATCACTTAGAAATTACTGGAGAGATAGCATGGAGGTAGAGTGTTTGCCTTGCTTGCAGAAGGATGGTGGTTCGAATCCTGGCATCCCATATGGTCCCCTGAACCTACCAGGAGCGATTTCTGAGGGTACAGCCAGGAGTAATTCCTGAGAGCTGCCAGGTGTGACCCAAAAACAAAAAACAAAAAACAAAAACAAAAAAAAGAAAGAAAGAAAAAAAAAGAAAGAAATTACTCCTGTCTGTGCTTGGTGGCCCATACAAGATGCTAGGGCTGAAACTAGGCCAACTGAATGCAGGGCAAACATTCTACCTTCTGTGTTATTGTTCCAGCCCCAAGGTCACTAAGTTTCATCATAACAAGAAGGAGACTTAAAACAAGAAACAAAATGTGTTAGAATTAAAGCATAATTAAGCACAACTTTTTGGAACAATGTTACATAACAGTATAGAAGTTGATATGACTATGTTAAAATAAATATTAAGCCGCTATAAACATTAACTCGTTAAAAATTAGGAAAGAAGATCAGTGAGGTAGTACAGCAGATAAGGCACTTGTCTTGCCTGTGGCCCAGCTGAGTTTGATATTTGGCATCCCTGATGTTCCCCCAGCAGTACCAGGAATGATTCCTGAATGCAGAGCCTGGAGTAAACCCTGCGCATGACTTGGGTGTTACCCTCCCAAGCCCACTCTCCCCCCAAAAAAAAATTTTTTTTAAGATATTCTATGTTCTAACCCTAACTTGATGAATGAATAAGACTTATTGAAATATTCTTTTATTAACTTGTTTACTTAAATATTCCTTAACTTACCTATGGAAGACACAGAAATCATTTTAAAACCCACAATAATTCTAGGACTAAAGATATAGTACAGCAGATAATTCACTTGTCCTTTTCAAAGACAACCTGACTTGATCTGTGGCGATGTATGTGGTTTCCTGAGCCTCGGGGTTACCTCCCTAATAAAGCAAAGAATAGACAAGCCAAACCAAACCAACAAACAAAAATCCACTGGTTATATGGAATATTTAAATATTATTTAAAATGTCTAAAGAGTACTTTGTTTTTAAGTACCACATTATTCAGGGGAAAATCTTTAAAACTTGATCTCCCCCACCAGATAAAAAGAAATACTGTAAGAAAATGGCATAAGTTTGGAAATGTTAATTATATTACACTGACCAGAAATTTGTATATTAACACTGGATGAAGAAAAAGATTATGCCCTAGGAATTCAAACAGAAAATGTTATACAGAAAATTTTATAGTTTTTATAAAATAATGCAGTATGACTAAAGAAATATTCTTTTTATATCTGTGAAAATTCAAGAGGCATAGTGACACATTCTGGTGTAAAATCTCATTTCTCTACAAATTTCCCATTTTTTTCTAATTAAAATATTCTTATTTTTATCTCAGCAAAAAGACAAGAATGATGAAAGAAAATTATTCCTTGAGTACAGAGTTTATTCTCATAGGATTTACAGATAACCCAGCACTGAAGATCTTGCTGTTTTTAATGTTCCTTGTCATCTATCTTATCACTATGGTAGGGAATCTTGGCCTGGTGGCCCTCATTATGAAGGATCGTCATCTTCACACGCCAATGTACATCTTCTTAGGAAGTCTGGCTCTAATGGACTCCTGTTGTTCCTGTGCCATTACTCCCAAGATGTTAGAGAACTTCTTTTCTCAGAGCAGACTGATATCCCTCTATGAATGCATGGCACAATTTTATTTTCTCTGCGTTGCTGAGACAGCAGATTGCTTTCTCCTTGCAGCCATGGCCTATGACCGCTATGTGGCCATATGCAGTCCATTGCAGTACCACACCATGATGTCAAAGAAACTCTGCATACAGATGACTATTGGGACCTTTATAGCTAGTAACCTGCATTCCATGATCCATGTAGGGTTTCTATTAAGGCTGACTTTCTGCAGATCTCATCAAATTGACCACTTTTTTTGTGATATTCTTCCATTATACAGACTCTCTTGTACAGATCCTTTCCTCAATGAATTAATGATATATATCTTTTCAATGCCAATTCAAGTCTTTACCATTGCCACTGTCTTGATCTCTTATATTTGCATCCTTTTCACAGTTTTCAAAATGAAATCCAAAGAAGGGAGAGGTAAAGCACTGTCTACTTGTGCATCCCACTTTTTATCTGTCTCAATATTTTACATTTGTCTTCTCATGTACATTAGACCCTTTGAAGAAGGGAATAAAGACATACCAGTGGCAATTTTTTATACAATAGTAATTCCTTTATTAAATCCATTTATTTATAGCCTGCGAAATAAGGAGGTGATAAATATCCTGAAAAAAACAATGAGAAATTGCAATCTTAAACTCCATCCTCTAAGGAAAAACTAATTTTAATTTTGTAAACCATATTCACAGATAAGAAACAGAAAGCATATAGACCTATATAAAATTTTCATTCTACTTCTTGTTTGTTAAGAATTCTATAAGTAGAATTTCAAATATTCTCTAGAAAGTCATAATTCAAATTTTACAATTACCAAAGTAAAATTTATAGTCAACTCAGTGATAGCTATCACTCCCAACTCTTATGGAATGTGTGAGATTATTGTTTCAAACTTCAATGAATCAGCATGCTATATATGTCATAGACTTGCTTATTGTTTTTAGTAAAGATATCAATAAATATGAAGATATCATATCTGGTTTTATGTAGAGTGTTTGAGATGCTTAAATGTCTTGACAGGCCATGGAAATAATTTTTATTCAGAAAACTGACCTGCCAGACATGAAGATAAGTTTCTGGTGGAGAAAGAGAAATTAGAAAGCATACATATCTTTGTAATTTGTAATTCATACATATATTTGTAATTAAAGTAGTTTGATTGATATAGCAAGAGAACAACAAATAGTCAACTTACAAGAACTGATAGACAGAAATGATAATACTGAACAGTTGTTAGAATGCTTCCCATGCACTTGATAGAACCAGAAAACTACCAGGAGTAATTTCTGAGTTTAGAGCTAAGAGTATGCCCTGAGTATCACTGGGTATGACCTCCAAGCAAACCAAACAAACAAGCAAAAACCTTTAAGAAATAATATTTTGTCTATAGTGCTTAGATTATCTGGGTAGTGGGTGTGGAGGGGTATTCTTGGGGTACTGGTGGAAAGAAGCAGGATCTCTTATAATGTCTTGAGGTGTTAGAATGATGCATCTATTCATGAAAACTATAAATAACAGTATTGTAAATCATGGTACCTCAATAAAAATGATTTAAAAATAAAATAGTTTGATTTGGTAAGAGTCCAAGAATTTGGGAAAAATAGAATAAAAACACAGAAACAATAACAGTCACAGACATATTTTGTAAAATTAAATGTTAATTATAAAGCTATGTCTATAGATTAAAATCTATATTAAACTGAAGTATGAATAAGTTTCCTTAGTTTAGAAGGTATCAATAATGTTATGTACTAAGAAATATAAAATAAGAACTTCCATAAATTATACCCTAATAGTTAGAAAGACATTAATAAAGTAATTGTTACTATAATAAATTGATTAATATTTATTATTAACTTTGCTTTTATGTACTACCTATTAATTTTGTCATTTTGCTTTTTCTTTATGTGTATTTCTATTAAAAAGCAAATATATTGAATGTTTCAACTATTTGTGGAAAGTAATTTCTTTGTGTTAACCTACACTTGCTATTTGTGCTGTTTATAATTGCTTAGCATTTAATAGTTCCATATTTATTCTGATCATCGCTAACAAGTTTATTGCTCTTTTTCTCTTACTATCAATAAATTTCTTCTTTATGGGCTGGTCTTACCATCATGTAAGGTTACACAGGAAGAATGGGCAATAGGGGGAACAACTGCCTACATCTGCTTTCCTGCAAAGTTAAAAAAAAACTTGTACTTTCTTGTTTGCAACAAGCTTATTAGTACACACTCTTTGATCTATAAGTTTCTTCACAACAGACAATTCAGAGGCCTTTATTGTGAATTCAAACCTTCTGAATGATGAGCTCCAATTTAAAGTCAGAGGCTTCTCTGGTGTCCAAGAGAAAATTTTAACATCTTAAAAAGTTTTTTACGGGGCCGGAGAGACAACACAGCGGTAAGGCCTTTGCCTTAGATGCAGAAGGACAGTGGTCCGAATCCCGGCATCCCATATGGTCCCCCGAACCTGCCAGGAGCGATTTCTAAGCATGGAGCCAGGAGTAACCCCTGAGCTCTGCCGGGTGTGACCCAAAACAAACAAAACAACAACAACAAAAAAAAAAAGTTTTTTACTCCTAGGCTGGACACTGGGTGTCAATTCTGATATAAATTAAAAGATTAGGAAGTTTACCAGTTTTTCCAATGAAGGGCTCCTTTCATCTGAGTGAGCAGTCTGTTTAAAAATACAGAACATCTTTTTTATTTTTAATATTTTTTATTGTGCTCAAAGTGAATTACAAGTCTTTCACAGTAATATTTAAGGTGCATAGTGACAAAAAATTAGGGCCACCACCAATGTTGTCTTTCCTCCACCCCTGTTCCCAACATGCATCCCATACCTCCCCCCTTACCCCCTTGAACTGCTAGTGTAAGAGGTCTCCTTTGTGTATAGCTTGCTGTAGATTGGGAATCAATTCTGGTATCATTGACTTTGGGTTTGGTACTTAAGTCTGATCATTTTTTATTTCCACTCAATGTTCATACAATTGGTTGTTCCTGGTACCATCCATTTTTTTCCCTCAAGCTATGAGGGAGAACAAGAGGATTCAAGTTCTGTGGTTCTGTTGGAAAAAAAAAAAAAGAAAGAAGAAACAAACATTTCTCCCACCTCAGCCAGCTATCAACCAGCTCCCAAAGTGAAAAAAATATATTCTCAGCCCAAGAAGAAGCTGCCACTGTTGATGCTGCTGATTTTTTCTCAGAGGCCCCTTTTCCCTCACCTCCCTTAGCTGCAGACTATTGCTTGCTACCAGATTTGGTTTCTCAAACCCCCAGTTTGAGGACATTTCCTGATATGTGACTGCTTAGACTCCATAAGACTAAATCAGAGGCTGAAGCTGTGCTCCAGATTTTATCAACCGCCAGACTATTTCAAAAGACTTAAAGGGGATACATTTATTTAAATGTATTTCTTTAATAGATATAATTCTAACTATTTTATGTAGCAACAATTTCTGCCTTTTTTAAATCTATTTAGTAGGGAATTCTATTAGTGTTCTGAGTTTATTAATATGAACCAGGTTCATTGGGATTGTTTAGCTTGTTTTTATTTTACCCCCATTTGCACCAGTAGGACCACGTGGCATTGTTCTTTTTTTTTTTTTTTTGCATAGACACATTAAAATAAAGAAATCTTTTTTTAATTTTTAATTTTTTAATAATTTTTATTTTGACCACAGTGGATTAAAAATCTTTCACAGTAATATTTTAGGTACATAGTGACATTGAATCAGGGACATTCCCACCACTAATGTTGTCCTCCCTCCACCCCTGTTCCCAACATGCATCCCATATCCCCCTCCTTTGCCCCCCAGGCTCCTAGTATAAGTGGACCCCTCTGTGTCTAGCTTGTTGTAGATTGGGTCTTGTTTTTATTTGTTTTAAGAAAGGGGAGATGTTACCCCCATCCCCCATTCTTCCTGTGTAACCTTAGCTGATAGTAAGACCTGCCCATTTCTAGGAGAAGTCTTTGGGAGGTATCAAGAGGATTACCTCAGGGGCAGGAAGGGAATTTGGAGGATTGATTCAGAAAGATTCAGCAAGAAAGAAGGATTAGGAGAACTGGCAGGATGGAGGGAGAAGAAAGACGTTGAATGCAGGGCTAATAATGGAGCTTGCTTGAAAGGTTATGATAGAAGCCACACCTGTTGGCTAGGGTCCTTAATAAAGCTGATGTCTCCTGAAACCTGATGGCTGTGAGTCTTCCTCACCACCACACTAAGACCCGCCAGCTGGAGGGAGTTGCAGGCACATGGCCGGGGCTAGAGGAGAAAGGCCCCTCCATCCATTTCACCATCATACAGTCCCATCCAGGACTGTTTTACTACAATTGGGTATTGATTCTGTTGTTGTTGGCTTTGGATTTGGTGTTTAAGTCTGATCATTTTTTTATTTCTACTCAATGTTCATATGACTGTTTGGTCTTGGTACCCTCCATTATTTCTCCCTTAATTTGTGAGGCAGAACAAGAGGTTCAAGTTATATGGTTCTGTTAGAAGGAAAGAAAAAAGGGGGAAGGGGCAAAATTAAACAAGCAATAAAAATGGGAGGAGTCCTTCTAGAGGCTATAAATATCATTATAGAGAAGGGAAAAAGGAAGAAAAACATAACAAGAATACAAAAAAAAAATCAAACAAAAAAAATGAAAAGCACCATAACAATATGCACCACAGCAATAAAGACAACAACCAAATAATAACCATGGTCCCAAGATAAAAACAAAACAAAGCACGCGCATACACACACACACACACAGGCACCAGAGAGATAGCATGGAGGTAAAGCATTTGCCTTTCATGCAGAAGGATGGTGGTTCGAATCCTGGCATCCCATATGGTCCCCTGTGCCTGTCAGGGGCAATTTCTGAGCACAGAGCCAGGAGTAACCCCTAAGCGCTACTGGGTGTGACCAAAAAAAAACTAACAATAACAAAAATTTAATTTGTGCCCTTTTTTTTTTTTTGCATATGCACAGTAAATATTGGGGAGATTAGGAAATTCCTTGGCCTAAGAGATACAAGGTTTCTCCATCCTTAAAGTATACTGTCATGGGAATAGTTAAAAATGGAAAAATCTTATGTGTGCAAACAAGTTCTTATCTAAGAGAGATAGAAACACACAAATTTTATATTTAATGGGGACTTACACCCTGAACACTTGTCATAGTGTCTTGGCTTAGACTTCAGATCAAACATTGACCATTCACCCCTGAACCTTATATTCTATCTATGGAAACAGTATGGTTTTCTACGCCAGCACCAGGAATTGGACTACTATCAGAGAAGGCCCTAATGCTGACCTGGCATAGACTTACTCCAGAATAAGTGCACAGGATACACTGATAACTTGGCAACAGCAACAATCTGCTTTCAGGTCATGGTTCTCTGCATTGCCACCTAATGGTGAGATGAAACCAGACTCCATGTCACCCTGACTTTGACAAAGGATCTGGGCATAAACCAGGATCTCTAACCACAGAAACCTGACAACAACAACCATGAGATTGTGAAGAACTTTTACAGGGACCACAGAGAAATATTTCAGGGTTAGACAACTTAGTATTCCTGAAGCCTGGATTTGGTCTTATGGCAGTATACTTCATGTATAAGGTCTCTCTGTTTTTAAACCAATTGTTTTTCCTTTCTATTTTCCCCATGTTTTGCTGTGCCTATGCAAACAACAACAACTGCCACACACAAACCTTTTTTATTATATTTTTATTCCTTATCTTTTTTCTTTTCTTTTTTGTTTTTTTGTTTTTTTTGGGTCACACCCGGTGACGCTCAGGGGCTACTCCTGGATCTATGCTCAGAAATCACTCCTGGCAAGCTCAGGGGACCATATGGGGCGCTGGGATTTGAACCACTGTCCTTCTGCATGCAAGGTAAACGCTTTACCTCCATGCTATCTCTCCGACCCCTATTCCTTATCTTTAAAAAGCTTACTAAACCATCTGCTATTGTATTAATGACTTTATTGAAGATTTATTTTCAAATATACTTGCTACTGAACTTTTTCTTCTTTCTTTTATTTTCTCTTCCATTTTTTTTAGTTTTTCTTTCTATTTTTTTTATATTTTGTTCAATAACTTTACTTTCCCTTATATTTCTTTTTTGTTTGTTTTGTTTTGGGGGAACACACCCAGTGATGCTCAGAGGTTACTCCTGGCTCTGCACTCAAAAATCGCTCCTGGCTTGGGAGACCACATGGGATGCTGGGGACAGAACCCACGTCTGTCCTAGGTCAGCCTCATGCAAGGCAAACATTCTACCACTGTGCTATTGCTCCTACCTCTTATCTTAAAACAATTGTATTATGATCGGTTATGTCAACTATGTGATGTATTTTCTTTAAATAAAAATATATTTCAAAAAGTAAAAGAATCTCCAATCCTAGAATGCATTTTTCTTCTATTTTGAATTTCAACTTTTTTTAAAATGTGTTTTAAACCAGGTCTGTGCCTACAAGAGAACAAAGAGAGCTTCTATTTTCAGAAAAAAATAAGGCCTTACCCATTGAATACAATCAAGGTGTGACCAGGGCTGAAAATGGAAACTGGGATTTCTATTGAAAGTTCTCAGACATTGGGTCTAATTTATAGAGATTTCCAGGCAAGGACTAGCAGCTGCACAATAGATGATTGAAAACCCACTAATCTCTCATCTAATCGTTTCCTTTTTGCTGTCTAGGACCAATTTTTGTCAGGCTGAACCACAAGTCAGTGCAGAAATTTTGAGCCCCTCAGTGCTCAGAGAGACACCACAATGGGTGTCAGACTTTAGTATCTAAAATCTAGGGAGATTTTTAGTTTCTTGAGCAGAGGCAATTGGTAGAAATTTATGATAAGTGTAATAAGACCTCTAACATACTTTTAAGAACACAGTTAAAAATTGTCTTTTCTCATTTAATAAAGAATTAATGGAAGAGTACTCTGATCACTAAATAAATGAAGAAAGATGTCAAATTATTCCTGAATAAAAATGGGATATCGAGAAAAGAAACAGTGGGAAGTGATTTTAACCGCATATTTTCTCTCTCCCTCAGTACTAAAATGAATGAAGGTTGAGGAAAAGGAGAGAAAAGAATGATTCAAGTTTCAAAGGTAAGTGTTTGGTTCCTGGAAAAAGATGGTGGCATCAGAGAAGCAGAAGCACAACGGGCGGGTGAAGATCGGCCACTGAGCTCCACAAAATACAAATTTCTTGAGAAAGTGTTCTTTACTATTATCACTGAAATTGGAATCAGAGATGGTATGCAGGTCCAGAAGTAGATATATGGAGCAATGGGGTTATTCTTTATGCTTTATTATGTGGAATGCTTCCATTTGATGATGATAATGTGCCAACTCTTTTTAAGAAGATATGTGATGGGATCTTTTATACAGTATTTAAATCCTTCTGTGATAAGCCTTTTGAAACCTATGCTGCACTCCTGAGATGAGTCAGGCCCCTTTGCATGACCAATTATTGAGACTAATTCAAGCGACTTATTTGGTGCTTAACACCACCCAACCAGAGCAATCTAAAAGTTGCTGGTTGTGTCTCACTGATAGGCCACCTTACATGAAAGCAGTGGCCTTTAAGGGAGCCATATAACCTCACCGACAATGTTCAATTGTGTCTAGCAAAGATCAAAAATAGAATCACAGTGCCAGTCATAGGACAGGGGTTATGTATGGGTCAGGTACCCCCAGAAATGGAGACATTTGTAATGAAACAATATCTCTCAACATCGCCAAAGGACAATGGGTGATACCTACACAAGGGTGATGGGTGTGCTCTGCTGTGGGGGTGACTCCTTGTCAGAATTCAAATTTTCACAAAGAAACAATGCCTTCTGTGTAATGGTCATGATTTTTTCCAAAGTGGTATACCACTCCAACCTCCCTGATTACTTGAAACAATTGTACTATGATCAAAAAGGAGGGAGACCAAAAAAAGGAGATTATAACAGTTCTCATGGTAGCATCTCTTTTTGCCCAAGGATCTATGGGAGTTGAAACAGGAATAGCTGCATTTGTTGAGCGAAAGCAAGGCTTCAGCAGCCTTACGGTTGTGATAGACTAATACATCTTCCACTTAGACCCATAAATGCCTTGGAAAAATCACTCTCCTCCTTAGCAGAAGTGGTTCTACAAAACAGAAGGGGACTAAATCTCGTATTAGAACAACAAGGAAAACTATGTGCAGCCGTCAGAGAGGAATTTTGTTACTATGCTGACCATACCAGTATGACTCAGGAGAATTTGGCTAAAGTTAGAGATGGGCTAGAAAGGTGGGAAAAGGAAAAAGAAATCTGGCACCAATTGGTATACATCCTATTTCAGACTTCCCCATGGCTGACCACCCTAGTCTCCTCAGTTGTGGGTCTCCTCACAATGCTTCTCCTAAATAGTAGCTTATGTTAAAGATTGCATTAACACTGTGCAGCTTTTAGTCCTACGCTGACAGTATGCTTATGATGCTCTTCCTGAGGAAGAGTCCTCAGTGTGAACTCAAAAGAAGGGAAATGTTAAGACTAGAATATCTAATATGATATGATATGACATGAATGCTAGATATGTGACAAGTAATAGTAGCTGATTATAATTTATTTATTAGTCAAATGTACTCAAGTGTAGCACTTTTTAGATACCACTTTTTATAGATTCTTAATATACTCATGGTGCCTGTGGTTTTTGCCTTTGCCTCCACTGCCCCACTTGTCTTCTACCCCCTTCTGTCCTGGAATTTTCTCAAACTTTGAGCAGGTCAACATGTACCTTAAGCATCAGAATGTTCCCATCACAATTGACCAACCACAAACATCTGGCAGGATGCTCAACCCACATCAGCAAGTTTGCTCAAACTTAGAGAATGAAAACACCAGTCAGAGAACACCTCCTTAGGGGGAGCCTGCCATAGTTAGAGTGGAAGATGAGCAGACTACAAGATTGGACAATGTGTTCACACCTGGACGAGAGATTGGTGCATTTTTTTTTGAGAATTTACATTTATTTTACTGTTAAACTAAACTAGGATTTAGCACCATTTTTTAAACAAAATACAAAATAGTAAATATATTCATATCTTTTATGGGTCAGAACTTGTGACAACTACTCAAGTCTATTCCATGCTATCTCTCTGGCCCCTCAAATCAATTTTTATAGTATAAAAGCAACCATATCTAACATATAAATAATTGAAACTGGCTATATTTTAATCAACTTTATGAGTAAATTTGACATGCAGAACATGGTTCACTGACTTTTGATCTAAATTCCTGTCAGTTCTTAAGTATAAGTGATGTGAAAACCTAAAACCAGATATTAGATAATAGATGCAATATGTGTTTTATTTATCATAAACAATAAAATATTATTAAGTATTAAAGATTGTATTAAAATTTTATAGGTGCTGGGATTGGAGCAATAGCACATTAGTCTTGCACAAGACCAGCCCAGCTTCCATCTCAAGCATCCTATATAGTCCCCAAGGCAGCCAGAAGTAATTTCTGAATGCAGAGCCACGAGTAACCCCAACCTCCATTGGGTGTGAAACAAACAAAAATTCAGAATTGTTATAACTCTCTAGGAAATAGGAAAATTAAACATTAAAACAATTCAATATATGCACCTAATAAAATTTATTCTTTGTATGCTATTTTGTGTGGCCATACTAAGATAAAGTAGAGTGTTTTCTTGCACAAGTTTTCAGTTATGGATTTTAGTTATAAAAACAGTTTAAAACTTGAATTAGTATGAAAATTTATGCTAAGATTTTATAAACTGTACTTTCAGAAAAAGTTTCCCTGTTTTTTTTTATTGATGTGCTATAATTTACACAATGATGTTAATGAGAGTTTTAAGCATTGATTGTTCCAACACTACACCCACACCAGGGAGCTATTTCCTTCCACCAATATCCAGGTGAACACTTTTCCGTTGTCCCCAACATCTATAGATCAGTTGGCATTAATTTGACTCTTGCTATCACATTAATGAGTACCATCAGAGGTTATTCCTAAGCACAGTGCCAGGAATAACACCTGAACATTACCAGGTGTGGCCCAGTTCCCACTCCAAAAAATAATATGCTAAAAATTAGTGCATTTTTCAAATCCTGATTTCATACCAACCCCCTCCTTTAAGATCCCTTAGGCCTATATGAGATGCCTCCTCAAGTTGCTCCAGGCCTCCAGTCTGTTTATATTGTTAAAGTTTAGGTCCCTTGATTCTATTAAAGTTGACTTTGGTTTCAGTCTGCCGGACAGATCTGGTTGCCCCAGCTAACTGGAATCAATAAATCTGCTTTGCTCTTAAAAAAAAAAAAAGAAATATAAAGGAAGAGAGAGAGAGAAAGGAAGAAAGGAAGGAAGGAAGGAAGGAAGGAAGGAAGGAAGGAAGGAAGGAAGGAAGGAAGGAAGGGAGGAAGGAAGGAAGGAAGGAAGGAAGGGAGGAAGGAAGGAAGGAAGGGAGGGAGGGAGGGAGGAAGGAAGGGAGGGAGGGAGGGAGGGAGGGAGGGAGGGAGGAAGGGAGGGAGGGAGGGAGGGAGGGAGGGAGGGAGGGAGGAAGGGAGGAAGGAAGGAAGGGAGGAAGGAAGGGAGGGAGGGAGGAAGGGAGGAAGGAAGGAAGGAAGGAAAAAAGAAGGAAGGAGGAAGGAAGAAAGGAGGAAGGAAGGAAGAAAGAAGAAAGAAAGAAAGAAAGAAAGAAAGAAAGAAAGAAAGAAAGAAAGAAAGAAAGAAAGAAAGAAAGAAAGAAAGAAAGAAAGAAAGAGAAAGAAAGAGAGAAAGAAAGAAAGAAAGAAAGAAAGAAAGAAAGAAAGATAGAGAGAGAGAGAGATAGAGATAGAGAGAAAGAAAGAAAGAGAAAGAGAGAAAGAAATACAGAGAGAATGAGAGAAAGAAAGAAAGAAGAAGAAAGAAAGAAGAAGAAAGAAAGAAAGAAGAAAGAAAGAAAGAGAGAAAGAAAGAAAGAGAGAGAGAGAAAGAAAGAGAGAGAGAGAAAGAAAGAAGAAGAAAGAAAGAAAGAAAGAAGAAAGAAAGAAAGAAAGAAAGAAAGAAAGAAAGAAAGAAAGAAAGAAAGAAAGAAAGAAAAAGAAAGAGAAAGAAAGAAAGAAGAAAGAAAGAAAGAAAGAAAGAAAGAAAGAAAGAAAGAAAGAAAGAAAGAAAGAAAGAAAGAAAGAAAGAAAGAAAGAAAGAAAGAAAGAAAGAAAGAAAGAAAGAAAGAAAGAAAGAAAGAAAGAAAGAAAGAAAGAAAGAAAGAAAGAAAGAAAGAAGAGGAAGGAAGGAAGGAAAGAAGAAAGAAAGGAAGGAAGGAGGGAGGGAGGGAGGAAGGAAGGAAGGAAGGAAGGAAGGAAGGAAAAAAGGAAGGAAGGAAGTAAGGAAGGAAGGAAGGAAGGAAGGAAGGAAGGAAGGAAGGAAGGAAGGAAGGAAGGAAGGAAGGAAAAGAAAGAAAAAAACATATGCTGCAGGTGGATCCCATGAAGAGGGCCACAATAAAAGATATCAGGAACATGAATGGTTTAACAGGATCTTCCAAAATGTAGTATCACAACCCTTAGGATGGGCTTGGATGGTGGTGGATGGTAAAGGAGGGACCTTTCTCTGCCATCCCAGGCCACATGGCTCTGCAACCCCCTTCAGCCAGCAGGTATCTGGGTCCAGGAGAGCAGCAGGTATAGAACTCGCAGGCAGGCTTCCAGAGAAATAACATCTTTATTTGCCCTGGCCAATGTGTGTGGCCTATATCATAACCATTTATGTTGTATATCTATTCAGCCCTGCATTGTACTTGTCTCTCAGCCATCTGTGCTCCTGCTACTTCTCCATGCTGGCAAAATCCCTTTTGCCCCTGAGGCCAAACCTTTAATAATCTCCCCAAGACCCCTTCCAGGAATAGGCGGGTTTTGCAGGTAGTTACACGTAAATCCAGTGTAGAGTCACACAAAATACCTCTTTCCTGAGAATCCACCATACAGTTTGACTATGTTTCATGACAAAGCCTTAAAAGAAGTTTGTGAAAATTTTGAATGCTCAGAAGATGAGGTTCTTAGCTGCCTTTAAAATAGAAATCATCAGGACCCTTTTCCCATTGCCTACCATCTCATAATAGGTAACAAAAGAATAATGAATGAGGCCAAATATTTTTACTTGGTGACAAGTCCACCTTTTCTTGATCACCATTTGACTTGACCACACCCTGAGACAGTACCATTCCTGGTTGCTGAAATACCACGGGTTTGCCATGCCCTTGATGAATTAAATCCACAGAAATCCAAACACTAAGGAACAAGGAAAGCTCAGTGGCATTTGGGAATTAGAAGTCAGAGTCTACCAAATGATATCATGGCAAAAGTTTGTTGAACAAACTAGATTATGAATGGAAGGTTGTAAACCCATATTACTTGTGGGTTTGAAGGAAGAATCGTGTGTCAAGCACCTATTCCAAGATGAGTCTACAGTTACACCAAGTGGATAGCAAAACAGTCTTACTGGATTTCCAGAGTATTGATGATGAAATTACTGAAGCAAAGTCAGGGACTGCTACTCCACAGAGACTGGAATTTGTCAGCAACTATCTATCTTGCCAAATGAATAATTTAGATGCTTAGACTCCAGGAAAACCCTGAGAAGCTTCTCTTACTTAATCTGTGACATCACTGGACTCTCCTGTTCACTTAACTCCAAGACCAGGAAGTCACACAATAGAGTTTTTTGAGATGTCTGTGAATCTGATTAAAATTCTTGCACAGTAAGTGACCTCTCCCTCAGATCCCAGCGACCAAGATACCACATTCCTTTTGCAACTGGTAACTGGGATGTCTCTGAGGTGGGGGGAGCTGGCTGACAGGACCCCTGAACTAAACCGTACAGCAGGGATATGGGACTCCCAGGTCAGGTCTGGGCAGCTGGGTCCAGGGGATGTGTGGGAAGGGAACATGTAACTCCTTCCACCTGGCATAAACTGGACTGTACAGGTGACCTCTTCTGAAGACCCCAGCAACCAGGATACCACCGTTCCTTTTGCAACAGGTAACTGGGATGCCTTTGCAGCAGTGGGGGAGAGGTAGTCAACGGAACCCATGAACTAAACCCTACAGCAGGTATATGGAAGAGCCATGCCAGGCCTTCACAGCTTGGCCAGGAAGCTGGGTCCCTGAGGGTGTGAGAGAAGGGAACATGTCTCCCACCAGCATAAACCGGGCTGTGCAGGCGATATTTGCACTGGGGTCCTTCCTCATCAGTCCTCATTTCCCAAAATAGCAGTTCTCATTTTCCCTATCCCAGGAATGTCTCCAGTTTATTCAGAAAAACAGAAATGACAACAGTGAAGTAAGGTCATGTTATCTGGGTTGTGCATGGTCTTACATCATGAATGTTTCTAGGTGTTTCAAGTGGTAGTATGTATGAAGTCTTCTGGATAAAGAGCAGTATTTCAAAGAAAATGCCCACTACACAAAATATGGGGAAGTTTGCATTAGTCACTCAGTAGAATTCATTCATTCTTTCTATCTTTCTTTTACTTTTTTCTTTTCTTTTTCTTTTTTTTTTTACACAAAATAAGCATTGCCTTTATTCCTTGAACTAGCAGGACCAAATATGGTGCCTGGTACATACTGGAAGTTTCATTAAAGTTATCATAGAGTGGGGCTGGAGCGATAGCACAGTGGTAGGGCATTTGCCTTGCATGCAGCTGATCCAGGACGGATCTTAGTTCGATCCCCCGGTGTCCCATATGGTCCCCAAGGCAGGAGCGATTTCTGAGCAGAGTCAGGAGTAACCTTAGCGTCACCAGTGTGGCCCAAAAACAAACAGGCAAACAAAAGTTACCATATAGCAGCATAAATTCATCAGCTCTCACTGTTGAATTGCTCAGATACATAGGTAAAATGAATTATATAAAAATTATATAATTATAAATATTATATAAAATTTATTATATAAAAATATATAAAATTATATAAAAATCATTATAAGACAATGTGTTTGATTTTTAATAGATTTGTATAAATTAAGATGCATAAGTAAAAATGTATATTGACTCTGATTAACACTGATCTTGAAAAGGAGTTCTAATCAGTCTCTGGAGTTGATTTTAAAGACTAACGATTTTTTACTAGATATTAAAAAAAATTCTTTTTTTTATTTTTTTATTTTTTATTTTTTTACAAATTTTTTTTATTTAAACACCTTGATTACATACATGATTGTGTTTGGGTTTCAGTCATGTAAAGAACACCACCCATCACCAGTGCAACATTCCCATTACCAATGTCCCAAGTATCCCTCCTCCCCACCCGACCCCCGCCTGTACTCTAAACAGGCTCTCCATTTCCCTCATACATTCTCATTATTAGGAAAGTTCAAAATGTAGTTATTTCTCTAACTAAACTCATCACTCTTTGTGGTGAGCTTCCTGTGGTGAGCTGGAACTTCCAGCTCTTTTCTCTTTTGTGTCTGAAAATTATTATTGCAAGAATGTCTTTCCACTTTGAAAAAGAAGAAAGGCAAATGGCCAAAAGGCACATGAAAAGATGTTCAACATCACTAATCGTCAGGGATATGCAAATCAAAACTACTATGAGGTACCACCTCACACCACTGAGATTGGCACACATCACAAAAAAGGAAAACAAGCAGTGCTGGCGGGGATGTGGAGAGAAAGGAACTCTTTTTCACTGCTGGTGGGAATGCCGTCTAGTACAACCTTTATGGAAAGCAATATAGAGATTCCTTCACAAACTGGAAATTGAGCTTCCATACGATCCAGCTATACCACTCCTAGGAATATACCCAAGAAACACAAAAATACAATACAAAAATCCATTCCTTACTCCTATATTCATTGCAGTGCTATTTACAATAGCCAGACTCTGGAAACAACCAAGATGCCCTTCAACAGATGAGTGGCTGAAGAAACTGTGGTACATATACACAATGGAATACTATGCAGCCATCAGGAGAGATGAAGTCATGAAATTTTCCTATACATGGATGTACATGGAATCTATTATGCTGAGTGAAGTAAGTCAGAGGGAGAGAGAAAGAAGCAGAATGGTTTCACTCATCTATGGGCTTTTAGAAAAATGAAGGACATTTTTAACAGTATCTCAGAGACAAGAGAGATGTGGGCTGGTAGGGGCGCTCAGGACATGCAGCTCATCACATAGAGTGATGAGTGCAGTTGCAGAGATGACTACACTGAAAACTATCATAACAATGTGAATGAATGAGGGAAGTGGAAAGCCTGTCTCAAGTACAGGTGTAGGGGGGTGGGGAGGAGGGAGATCTGGGAAATTGGTGGTGGGAATGTTGCACTGGTGAAGGGGGGTGCTCTTTACATGACTGTAATCATACAACTATAATCATGTTTGTAATCACGGTGTTTAAATAAAGATAAAAAAAAAGAATGTCGGGAGACCCCAGATGCCGGCCCGGGAGGCCTGCGCGGGTCCCTGCCCTTTCACACGGGCGCCTAGCCGGGCACATCCCCCGGAGACCCCAGACGCCAGCCCGAAAGGCCTGTGCGGGTCCCTGCTCCTTCACACGGGCGCCTAGCCCGCCACATCCTCCGGAGACCCCAGACGCCGGCCCGGGAGGCCTGGGTGAGTCCCTCCTGCCTCAAGCGGGAGCCTAGCCGGGCACATCCCCAGAGACCCCAGACGCCGGCCCAAAAGGCCAGCGCGGGTCCCTGCCCTTTCACACGGGCGCCTAGCCCGCCACATCCCCCGGAGACCCCAGACGCCGGCCCGAGAGGCCCGCGCGGGTCCCTGCCCTTTCACACGGGCGCCTAGCCGGGCACATCCCCCGGAGACCCCAGACGCTGGCCCAAAAGGCGTGCGCGGGTCCCTGCTCCTTCACGCGGGCGCCTTGCCCGCCACATCCTCCGGAGACCCGAGACGCCGGCCCGAAAGGCCTGCGCGGGTCCCTGCCCTTTCACACGGGCGCCAAGCCCACCACATCCCCCGGAGACCCCAGACACCGGCCCGGGAGGCCTGGGTGAGTCCCTGCTGCATCACGCGGGAGCCTAGCCCAGCACATCCCCCAGGGACCACGAGCGCCTGCGAGAGTGATTTGGGTAAGTCCCTTCCCCCGGGTGGGCACCTGGAACGGCAACTTGAGCAACCCGAATAGACGGGGGAGATAGGGCCAGCCTTCTGGACTCGCAGGTGACCTAGAGCAGTCCACCCCCTTGGACCCTGTAGTGGACCAGGGACTCCCCAAGGGCGAGAGCAGAGCCTGAAGGGTCGGACTGAGGGAACTCCTTTAAGGGAAACTTGGAGGGGGCAGAGCTCCATTGACTCCCAGAGAAAGGAGGGGGGATTGGGAGCTAGGCTCAATAGCGCCAGCAACCAGTGTGGCCAGGAGTGGAACTGCACCGCTGACAGAAATAAGGAGTAGAAAAGCTATAATACCCACTGCAGGAAGGCTGAACTCTAGGTAGCAAAGGGGAGGAGAAAGAGCTAGGTTCAACAAGCCCACCCAACAGCACCCTCTAGAAACACCTTCAGGAAGGGGACCAAAGCAGGCCGAAATTAGAAGCCACAGCAATCCAAAACACACCATTAAATACAAAGAATTATGCGTAAATCAAGGAGATCCCTAATAACGGGAGACAACATGACAAACCCTATCAATTTTCCAAGTCCACCAAAACGCACAGATTCATGGGAAGAAGACCTAAAAGCGGTCATGAGGAAGGAAATGCAAGAATTACTAAAACAGATGAAAGAAACCCTAGCAACCGAGTATAAGAAAGCCATGGATGAAAGAATCAGCCAAATTAAAGAAGAAATGTCAAAGAACATGAGAGATTCCATACAAAAAGAAGTGAAGGATTTAAAAGACAAAGTAACAAGCCTTACGAGCAGAAACACAGAGTTGGAGAAGCACATCGAAGAACTCGAAGGAAAACTGCAATCAAAAAATGATCAAGAAACCAACAAAGAAATAAAAGGCAAAGCACTGGAAGGAAAAATCCAATATCTAATGAACAAAGACAAAAGAAACAATCTAAGAATTGTGGGTATACCAGAAGGGGAGGAAATAGGGAAGGGGGAAGAACAGGTAGTCAGGGAGATAATAACAGAGAACTTTCCCACCCTCTGGAAAGACAATTCAAGACAAATCCAGGAAGTCAAGAGAGTCCCTAATAAAATAGACCCTAATAAACCCACACCAAGACACATAATAATCCAAATGGCAAAAAACAAAGAGAAAGAGGAACTCCTGAAAGCAATAAGGGAGAAAAAAACCCTCAAGTACAAAGGAAAGGACATAAGAATCAAACCAGATCTCCCATTTGAAATAATTCAAGCAAGAAGACAGTGGAATGACATATTTAAACGACTGAATGAAAGAAATTTCCAACCCAGGGTCCAATACCCAGCAAAACTATCATTCATATGGGAGAGCAGACTAAAAACATTCTCAAATATGAACGAACTTGAACTATTTGTGCAAACTAAGCCGATCCTAAGCGACTTACTCAGAGACGAATTACACAATCCAAACCCCCGATTGTAACAACAACCACCCCACACAATACAACTGCACAACAGTCCTCTCTATCAATAATTTCCCTAAATGTTAACGGACTAAACTCTCCAATTAAAAGACACATAGTAGAGAACTGGGTTAGGAAAAATAAACCGGACATCTACTGTCTACAAGAAACACACCTACAGTTACAGGATAAGCACAGGCTTAGAATAAAAGGATGGAAAGTAATCATCCAGGCCAATGGAAAACAAAAAAGAGCAGGGACAGCAATTCTTATATCAGACCAAATTGTATTCAACCTCAAGAAAGTGATCAGAGACAAAGAGGGTCACTACTTACTGATCAGGGGAACATTAGATCAAGAAACACTAACCCTGGTCAATATATATGCACCTAATCTAGAGTCAGCAAAATATGTGAGGCAACTACTGGCAAACCTAGAGAAACACATGAAGGGAAATGTGATAATAGTAGGGGACCTGAATACTCCACTATCACCACTGGACAGATCCACCAAACAGAAAAATAGCAAAGAAATAAGAGCTCTAAATGAAAAATTAGAAGATTTAGGGATAATAGACTTATATAGAGCCCTTCATCCCCAGAAAGCAGAATACACATTCTTCTCAAACCCACATGGAACCTTCTCCAGAATAGACCATGTCTTAGGATACAAAGCCAACCTATATAAGACCACAAAGGTAAGGATCATTAGAAGTACCCTTTCAGATCACTATGTAACAGAGGTTAAAATTGATATCAAGAAGAAGCAATGGAGAAAAACTAATACCTGGAGATTAAATAACATGCTGCTCAACAACACATGGATCAAAGAACAACTCAAGGAAGAAATAAAAAGATTCCTTGAGACAAGTGACAATGAAGAGACAACATGTAAAAATTTATGGGACACAGCAAAAGCAGTAATTAGGGGGAAACTCATAGCAATACAAGCCTATGTCAAGAAACAGGAAAATAACAAAACCAACAGTTTAAAAGATCACCTCAAAGAATTGGAGCAACAGCAACAGAGAAATCCAACCACAACCAGAAGGCAAGAAATAATAAAAACCAGAGCAGAAATAAACAACATCGAAACTAAGAAAACAATACAAAAAATCAATGAGACCAGGAGTTCGTTTTTCGAAAAAATAAACAAGATAGACAAACCATTGGCAAAACTCACCAAAAAAAAGAGGGAAAACACCCAAATCAGTAGGATCACAAATGAAAGGGGAGAGATTACAACAGAACCCAAAGAAATACAACATATCATGAGATCATATTATGAACAACTATACTCAACTAGGCTAGAGAACCCAGTAGAAATCGACAGATTCTTGGACAAACACCCTCTTCCAAGTCTGGAAAAGGAAGATCTAGAAAGTCTAAACAGTCCAATCACCTCAGAGGAAATTGAAGATGTAATTAAAAAACTCCCTAAGAACAAAAGGCCAGGCCCAGATGGATTTACAGGTGAATTCTATCAAACATTTCAAGAAGACTTACTACCACTTTTCCATAGGCTTTTCCAAACCATAGAAAAAACAGGAATCCTCCCCAACTCCTTTTATGAGGCTAATATCACACTCGTTCCCAAAGAAGGCAAAGACACCACCAAAAAAGAAAACTACAGACCAATCTCTCTAATGAACATAGATGCAAAAATACTTAACAAAATCTTAGCAAACCGAATCCAACAATTCATCAAAAAGATCATTCATCACGACCAAGTGGGATTCATACCAGGAATGCAAGGTTGGTTCAACATATGCAAATCAATCAACATGATACATCACATCAACAACATGAAAGACAAAAACCACATGATCATATCAATCGACGCAGAGAAGGCGTTTGACAAAATCCAACATCCTTTCATGTTAAAGACACTCAGCAAAATAGGATTAGAAGGAACCTTCTTCAAGATAGTTACAGCTATATATGAAAAGCCTATAGCCAACATTATACTTAATGGCGAGAAACTAGAAGCATTCCCACTAAGGTCAGGAACTAGACAAGGCTGTCCACTCTCTCCACTCTTATTCAATATAACCTTAGAAGTCCTAGCAATAGCAATCCGACAAGAGAAGGGAATCAAAGGAATTCAAGTAGGGAAAGAGGAACACAAGCTATCTCTATTTACCGACGATATGATGATCTACATCAAAAACCCTAAAGAGTCCACAGTAAAACTCCTAGAAACAATCAACCAATACAGCAAAGTGGCTGGATACAAAGTAAATACACAAAAGACAGTAGCGTTTCTATATACAAACAATGAAGTTGAGGAGAGAGAGATTAAAAATACAATTCCATTCAAGATAGTATCAAAAAATATCAAGTATCTATGAATCAACCTTACAAGAGAAGTGAAAGACCTATACCAGGAAAACTTCAAAACACTTCAGAAAGAAATTGAAGACGATCTAAAGAAATGGAAGAACATCCCATGCTCATGGATAGGTAGAATTAACATAGTCAAAATGACTATCTTACCCAAACTTCTATATAGATTTAATGCAATCCCTATCCAAATCCAGACAAAATTCTTTAAAGAAATAGAACAATCAATCACAAAATTTATCTGGAACCACAAAAGAGCCAGGATAGCCAAACACATATTGAAAAACAAGAAGCTGGGAGGCATCTCCTTACCTAACTTGAAACTATACTATAAAGCCATAGTAATTAAAACAGCATGGTACTGGAACAGAGACAGGACCTCAGACCAGTGGGTCAGAACAGAATTCCCAGACATAAACCCCCAGATATACAGCCAACTAATATTTGATAAAAGAGGCAAGAATCTGAAATGGAACAAAGAAAGCCTATTCAACAAATGGTGTTGGTACAACTGGAAAACCACATGTAAGAAAGTGAAAATCGACCCATATCTCACCCCTTATACAAAAGTCAACTCAAAATGGATCAAAGACCTTGAAATCAGACCCGAATCTATAAAGTTTATCGAGAATAAAATAGGCAGAACACTCGAAGACCTATATATCAAAAAGGTCTTTGAGAATGGAGCACCAATGGCAAGAACGTTAGCATCTAATATAAACAAATGGGACTACATCAAACTAAAAAGCTTTTGCATGGCAAAAGAAACCCTACTTAACGCAAGAAGACAGCTAACAAAATGGGAAAAAATCTTTTCACTCGACATATCAGATAAAGGCCTGATATCTAGAACATACAAAGCACTCAGAAAGCTGAGAACCTCAAAACCAAATAAAGCCATAAAAAAATGGGGAGATGAAATGAATAGACACTTCTCTGAGGAAGACAGAAGGATGGCCAACAAACACATGAAAACATGCTCACCTTCACTCATCATCAGAGAGATCCAAATCAAGACAACAATGAGATACCACCATACACCAGTGAGGATGGCTCACATCAAAAATAATGGAAACAACCTTTGTTGGCGGGGATGCGGTATGAAAGGAACTCTCATCCACTGCTGGTGGGAATGCCCCCAAATCCAACATCTATGGAGAAAAGTCTGGAGAGTGCTCAAAGAACTCAGAATTGAGCTGCCATTTGACCCAGCAATTGCTCTCCTAGGCATATACCCCCAAGATGGAAGGGCATTCATTCCAAAATACGTATGCACCCCACTATTTATCACAGCACTCAGTATAATAGCCAAATCGTGGAACCAACCTCGATGTCCAACAACAGATGAATGGATCATTAAGATGTGGTACATATACACAATGGAATATTACATGGCAGTCAGAAATGATACAATCACAGACTTTGCAGCAACATGGATGGACTTAGATCATGTTATGTTAAACGAAGTAAGTCAGAAGACAAAAGATAAACACAGAATGGTGGCACTATTCTGAAACACCTAGAACATATAGTTTATACACAACTAATACCTAACAATCAAATAACAGGGTTTAACAGGGTAGAAACTTCGAACACTGTAATACTCAACATATACGTGGGAACAGTGTCCAAAATTCATGAAAAAGGAGCAACACAAACACTTGACAACACATTATACCACAAAGAAAACAGCAACAACAGAAACAACAGCATTAAGAGAACAGGTATGTAATCAGACTTCCAAAACAAAGGCCCACAATAATCCCTTAGAGTTCGTATACAGGAACACAAGTATAGAACACCAAGGGAAATCACGACTGCAATGGCAACATACCATAACACTATGTTTTAATGCCTTTATCTTACTATATTCTAAATAACCTCTCAGCTTTTCTGTCCACAGGCGCCCTTGGATACAAAGGGCGGACAAACTAAGATGGCAACTCGGGATACCACACGAGATACCATACATAGCATGCACTACGAGAGGGCCACGAGAAAACTCTCTAACATATACTTTATCTCTAGGTTATACCTTCTTTTAGGAATTGAAGCACGTGACCAGTCAGACCACCGAAGCAGTGCCTGCGATGTACAGACTTAAACTACAGGCTCTATTCTTCGAACACATTCAACCTAACCAGCATTCCCTTGCTATTCTCTCCTCTCTTCTCACTACTTTTTTTTTAATTCTATTTTTCTCTTTACTTTTCCCCCTTTCTCTTCTCCTTTTCTTTCTAAGGTATTTTCTCTTTTCTCTCCCTGCATACCCCTCCCATATACCTTCCCCTGTCTCCCCTCTGGAAATCCAACTATCCCTTCACCCCTCAATTCCATCCAGATCTCCCACCATATTAAAACTCTTCACCCTCAGTCCTTAATTAGGCATCAAGACCGACCTCCTACCCAACGAACCAGTACCCAGCACCCAGGCGAGGGGACACCCAGTCAAACCCACACCTCGTCTCCTGCAAGAAAAGACAGCCAACTCCCCTGCGGACTCATGCTGTGCGGCCTTCCCTACCAACTCCCCCTAACGTGGACTGTTTCTTGAAACTGGACTTAGGTCCAAAAGTATCCCCAACGCAAGAACTCTTCCAAGACCTCCCTGCCGCAAATTTTTACCAATCTGAAGAAGGTCAGGGGGTGTGATAGGAAGATGCCTGGGAACCCACACACCACAAGAAAAACCCAAAAAACAATGGGAAAAACTGTACCTCCAACATAGGCATAAGACTGGTAATACACCACCTCTTTACCTGCTCTCCCCCAAATGTAAGGTAGTCTTTTGCACCACTTTGGTCCTTTAAAAACCTCACTAACTCACCTTAAATTTTTTTTTAAATTTTTTAAATTAATTTATTTATTTTTTAAATGTTTGTCCTACATATACATTTGTGAGCACATACATTTTTATTTCCTTTTTTTTTTTTTCTTTTCCTCGTTTTTGGGTATGTGACCTGTTTCTGTTATCCCCTCTGTCCATCCACAAATACACCGACATTATAATGTAGCACCACTTCCCCCTGCAAAGGCACACCAAATAAAGGGGAAATCTTACATATAAAAAAAAAAGAGCTCTTATCTACTAGAGATGGGAACTCATAGTTGTTTACAATACAGGGATATCTCCTACCTTGAAAATATGTCATGTGGAATCAACTTAGACCTCAGGTGATTAGATACCATTCATCCAGCCTTGAACCCTGGATCCCAGACATAGAAACGGCACAGTTCTTCACAACAGCGGCAAGAAACAAATCCCAGCCGGGACAGCCTTAATACTGCGGGGTCAACAACAAGGGCCAACTCTAACATGATATCCTGACAATGAGGAAAATGCGAACATTCTGACCTTAGAGCAGATTAACCTACCTTACCAGCTAACGACAAGACAAAACCAGAAGTCTTGGCACCCTTTGGTAGGTCCAAAAGCCAAGATCGTGATTTATAGATGACTGGCTGCTAGAACTACGACCAGACGGTATACATCTTGGGACCAAAAAAAAAAAAAAAAAGCCCTAGTTTAGGGTTTGAACTATGACCTGCACAGTAATCAGGATCCCCAGTCCCAAAGGTCCAGCAAAGAAAATTGTAACGGAACGGGGCTTTTGGAAGCACAAAGAAAGACGCTATCCTAGGTGCCACCCTAGGGTCAGTGCAAAGACCAAGATCACCAACCACAGAAGATGGATTAAAATGACACGGAGGTAACAGAACCTCTAGAACCACAAAGACTGACTTCATCATAAGTCCCACCTCAGGATCTGTGCAGATACTGAGACCTCTAAACACAGAACAGAAGTCTTCCACACACCAAAAAAAAAAAAAAAAAAAAAAAACACCACCGGGAGAGTAAAGGTTCCTGACCAAAGTCTAGTGTTGATCCCATGAGAGTATGCTCCAAGGACGGAGAAACCCCATATCTCTTAGGCCAAGTGAATTCCTTTTCGAATGACCCCAATATTTACTGTGCCAGGGCAGGAGGGAAAAAATAAAAATACAAAAAGCACAAAACCTTGGTTATTATCTATATATATATTTTTACCTCCATTTATTATTGTTATTATTATTTTTATTCACCTATCTATTTTGGTCGATTTCTCTGTTTGGGAGTGAGTACTGAAATTGTCCCCAATCATACTTATATTTTCTCTTCCTTTCTTTTCTTTCGTTATGTGCTATGCCATGTTTCTCATTTCAAGACCATGGCGTGTTTTTTTGTTTGTTTGTTTTTTGTTTTGCTTTTTTTTGTGTGTTTGTTTGCCTTTTTTTTTGTGGTGCTTATCGATATAGCTCAAGCCCTCACTGGATATTTGACACTTCTTTTGGTACTGGTGGAGTGTTTCACCTTCTTTTTCTCCATCTCTCAAATCGATGATGAGAGCCTCTAGAAGGATTCCGCCCAGTTTCGGGGTATTAGACCCTTACCCCAGTTTATTACTTTTCTCTTTTTCAAACAAAACCACGCAACTTGAACTAGCTAGTCCTGCCTCCAGTTAGAGGGGAAACTAAGGGAGGCATCAAGACCAAACAGGTGCAAGACTACTAAGTTATGGGTTAGATACAGAGGGGACCACATATTCTAGCCGACCTGGGGTGAGGGAAGAGGAAATGGGAGGTAGGACAGAAACGGAGGTGTAGGGAGGACAATTTGGTGATGGGAATCCCCCCTGATTTTATGTAAATATGTACCTAAAATATTATTGTCAACACTATGTAAACCACTATGATCAAAATAAAAATTAAAAAAAAAAAGAATGTCTTTCATTTTTCTTAAAACCCATAGATGAGTGAGACCATTCTGCATTTTTTTCTCTCTCTCTGACTTATTTCACTCAGCATAATAGATTCCGTGTACATTCATGTATAGGAAAATTTCATGACTTCATCTCTCCTGACAGCTGCATAATATTCCATTGTGTATATGTACCACAGTTTCTTTAGCCATTCGTCTGTTGAAGGGCATCTTGGTTGTTTCCAGAGTCTTGCTATGGTAAATAGTGCTGCAATGAATATAGGTGTAAGGAAGGGGTTTTTGTATTATATTTTTGTGTTCCTAGGGTATATTCATAGGAGTGGTATAGCTGGATCGTATGGGAGCTCGATTTCCAGTTTTTGGAGGAATCTCCATATCGCTTTCCATAAAGGTTGAACTAGACGGCATTCCCACCAGCAGTGGATAAGAGTTCCTTTCTCTCCACATCCCCGCCAACACTGTTTATTCTCATTCTTTGTGATGTGTGCCATTCTCTGGGGTGTGAGGTGGTATCTCATCGTTGTTTTGATTTGCATCTCCCTGATGATTAGTGATGTGGAGCACTTTTTCATGTGTCTTTTGGCCATTTGTATTTCTTCTTTGTCAAAGTGTCTGTTCATTTCTTCTACCCATTTTTCATCAAGTCTAGCCAATGGTGGGTTCACAGTAAGTACAAAATTAATTGTATCAAATAGATTCTTTTTTTTCTTTATTTAAGCACCACAATTAAATACATGATTGTAGCTGGGTTTCAGTCATCAAAAGAACACTTCCCTTCACCAGAGCTACCTTCCCACCATCAGTGCCTCCCATCTCCCTCCTTCCAATTTTACCAAGCAAAAATAATGCATTCTATAATAAAGAAAAATTTCTCCTTCTGGTTTCATCTCAATTTATGTGAGATATATACTTGCAGAGTACACCATTCAAACTTTGTAAAATTTACAGTTTTCCAAAATTTTCATTTTTTTAGATTCTCATGAGTCTTTACCCTCAGGATGCATTTTCTTTCTCTCCACTTTCCCTCACCACAGATTTTGCCTTGCAGTAACCCTGATAGATAATTTAAGTTTATTATATGCCTGGTTTACTTTTATCACATTGTACATTTTTTCAGTTTAATTAATATGTCTTTAGCTCTGTACATTTTTCAAGGATGAAAAAATACTAAATACTCTTTTCAACCAAAAGACTTCTATGTTTAAATTTATATATCTAGTTTACCAATCAAAATTTGAAAGCAAATTAAATTTTTAATATTTGATATTTACATTCCCAAAGTATGTTTGGTTCTGAAATCTCTACAGTTCCAAAGTTCTGAAAAACATGACCACATTTAAGACCAAACATGCTGTTTAACAAGTATTTTAAAAACTAAAAAACTCTATTGCTCTTCAAAAGTATTGCTTTTGAGCAAAAAAAAAATTATTGCTCTTCTTTTATTCTTGTCAGTAGAATTATGGCTAACATTTTGTTTTATCTGGTATCATATATTGCTTTCCTTTTGCAAAGGTTTGCTGGACATAGAAGCCTTGGTTGATGTACTTTATCCTGTCTTTGATTTCAACATCCCATTGCCTTCATTTCAAAGTTTCTCTTTTTGAAGTCAGTGTTTGAGCTTAACCATTCCCTATCTCATTTTCCAAGATACCTTTTACTTTTCATTTGACTGTGATATATATAAAAATATATTTTTTAATTTTACTAGATGAAAACTGTTGATTCAAGTATTTTGTATTTCATAAGTCAAAATCTTAGGCCTTGCTATGTCCATCTCACAGTGAATAAAAAACAGTGCACTTTCTGTATATTCAACACTAATGCTTTCTGCTTTGGGAATATGTGTCACACAATGCTTTGTAAGACTGACTGCAATAATGCTCCCTCTCTCACCATTTCCTTTTCTCTTCTGCTTTCCTGAAATAATTCTATGAAGCATCAATAAATATCACAATAAACATGATGATTTATAGGCAAAGGTGTCTGTGTATGGCCTTGGAACAAGACCATGTTTAATATTTTTCAGAATGTTAGATATCAAGTTTCAGGCTATACCTAAAATGACAGTTATAGAGAGTGATTTCAAATAAAGACTGATAGATGTGGGTGAAGTCATCTTGGAAGTTACTAGTTTCTCTTTCATTTCTCTCCCAGGTATGGCACAATAGGGTATTGGATGCTTATTTTCTGAAGGCAATAATCAGTCACCGGGTAGACTAAGATCCCAGTATCTGTGAAGATGCACTCAGGAATGTTCAGTGAGCAGGGCTTCCTGTTAAGAATGGAGACTGCTCACCCAGAGAGATGCCTACAGAAGGTGAACTCCTCATATAGCTATTAGTGGATCCTAACTTGGGAGTACTAAAAATTAGAATTAAAGCTAATTATTGAAAAGGGCAAAAAAGGGGGGTATATCAATAGAGATGATAACAAATAAAAAATTGATTGTTGGAAAGTGTCAATTAATTCAGTTCTTTGGACCAAGTGTTAACTCTTCATTGCCCACAACATTGAGTGTGCAGAGAAGCAGTGAGGTGACTATTGAAGGCAAATCTCCCTTCTATAAGAGTCCTCTTTGCCATGATAAATACAAAAGTGTCAGTTTTCACTTTTCAAATCTGGAATTGCTCTTGGTAAGCCAATGAGCACTGAGTCACCTGAATGCCCATCTTGCTCGCATACTATGGAATTCGAGATCTTAGGCATCTCTGTCATGTCAAGATAGAGGGCATCCTGTCAGTCTTGTTGGAATCAGAGTATATTTTTCTATTTCTCTATATTGTTATTAGGATTAGGTAGAATCAGATATTAGGCAGGTTAGTAGGATGAAAAATATCATTTAGTTATACACATGTGTAAAATTTACATAGATATGAATTCTAATCAAAAGAAGGAAACATAAATGTGCATATTATGATCTACAAATAAGATATAGGTCTGGAAATTAAAAGAAAATGGGTAGGTATTTCATGATGAAAGTGTGACAACTATGAGGAAAGCAACACTCTGCAATCAGTGTGGGTCCAACACAAAGATAGCATTCTTTGTTAGAAAGTTGATGTCTAGTTAAAAACCTACTTTCAGATAATATTCCTAATTTTATTATTTCAGGCACTTAAGGGAGTGCTAAATTTTATTGTGAGGCCTTGGACCTTAATTAGTCTTATCTTGAACTTTTACAAATGCCAAAATATCTCCTGGGTTTCACTCCTGATGGAGTTTGGGGAATCACATGGGTGCCAGAGGTCGAACTCAGGGCTGGCTAGAACTAAAGCAAGAACCATATATGCATGGAAAATGTGATTCTTGGGAAGGCTTGATTTGAAGATTTGGAGGAGTTTCTCTCCTTTCAGGGAGGCCTACTCAAGGAGATTCTCTGGTTGGCAATAATTTGCACACAGTTACTTGTTTTTGCTGGATGATTTAAGACTGTTGTGTGCTATCTACAGAGTTTCATTGATTTGAAAGCAGAAAAAAACTGCATTGACTCCTGCAGTCTTATGTGATTCTGATCTGAGATCTTTATTATAATTAAACACAGTTACTCTTTGGTTGTTATTTTTAATTATCACCTGGAGTTATCCTTTACCTGTCAGTAGTTAGCCTGTATTCAACCCTCTAAATTAATCTCTTAGCACTAAGACATTTGTTTCCAGAACAAAAAACAAAAGCCTTAATTGTGATTCAAATATATGCTACTGGTTTACAGTGACTATATAATTTCTTATATCTCAAATCAGCTGAAAGTTGTAAGCTCCAAAGCAAAACTTGTTTTATTCCATCAACATTCTTCCCAAAAACAAAAGCCCAGGCCCAGATGTTTTACTCTACATAGACAAGTAGGCCTAAATAGAAATTTTTTCAAAGTTCTTTGGCTTTCACCATCTGGTTCTGCCATAGGGTTAAAGAGAAAGGTCACCTTGCTGGGCTCCCCTCTTAAATGCTAGTGGTCTACCCTTTAGTCATTTACATATTCTCTGACTGGCTGTCTCTCATTCTCATGTCACTAAGAATTAAAATGACCAAGGGCCGGAGAAATAGCATGGAGGTAAGGTGTTTGCTTTGCACGCAGAAGGACGGTGGTTCGAACCTGGCATCCCATATGGTCCCCCGAGCCTGCCAAGAGCAATTTCTGAGCGTAGAGCCAGGAGTAACCCCTGAGCACTGCCGGGTGTGACCCAAAACAAAACAAAACAAAACAAAACAAAAGAATTAAAATGACCAATTGTCATTATTCCCCTTTCTTGTCCTTCAATTTCGCTTGAAGAGCACTGGGTTGTGTTCCCCACTTTGCCAATCTCTCGTTTTCTATGCAAAAGTGGTGCTTCTTCTCCTGTTCTAAATGGTTAATCTAGCCACTTGGACCTAGATCTACCCTGCTATCCTCTCTCTCTACATATAAGACTTCCTTGCCCTGGGTACAAGGTTGAAGAGAGCAAACCTCTTTATAAGAAGTGCTTAACCTCTTAACTGCTAAAAAAAAAATCAGTTAAATGCCCCTTGAAGAAACAAAGCAAGACAGCAGCTCTTATCAAATCTAATCTGAAATTGGTCAACTCCAAGGTTTGAAGAGGCTGAAATTCTCTTGGCTCCAGCACAAAATGAGCCTGGGGTCATAGACCAGAGATGAGAGAAATCTTCCTTCTGTGATTTTGGTGAATGGATGTTCCCTAGGCTGGAAGGTATTTCTTCCCATAATAAGAAGGTGATTATAAGTCGGGGAGAGGGGAGATGCTACAAGTCCTGACTTTCCAGGGGGAAAAGTTGCCCTCTGAGGAATAACACAGGAGCTTGCTTATGACACAGGGAAGAGGACACCTGAGGCCTGAGGAAAAAAAAAAAAAAAACTTGTACACCTTGCAAGGAAATGGAGACGCCAGTGAGTGAAACTTGGTGATCTTCAGCAAGAGAAACGAAGACCTCCACAAAATTACTTGAAAAAGATAATCAGAAAATTTCTGAAGGGGTCTTTTCCCATTCCACAATCTAGCTCATCCCATCCCCCCATTTTTGTGGGACTCAAAAGGAAAAATGGAGTTAGCCGGTCTCTGAGAAAAGACTTAGGGATGAAATGCTTTCTTCTGCCAAGGAGCAGAAGCCTTGTGCTCAGGTCTCTACCTCCAACTGTCCCTCCCTCTCTCCAACTGTCAAAGTTTTTCAAACTTCCAAGGGGTGTCCAGTGAACTGCCAAAACATGTGGGTCCTCCAAGAAGATATCCAAGTCCAATAGCAGTTACATTAATGGTCTGCAATTTGGTGGGGGTCCTGTCACACATGTTTCTTTATTAGAAAGGTGATTTCTGGTTAAAAACCTCTTTTGGGGTATAATTTCTAAATGTATTTTCATTCCCAAGTTAAAGGGAGTGGTAAAATTTTTACTTTTTGTTTGCAGAACCATAGAACATGAAATATCTGGTTTTGCCTCATAGTTATAGTCTCCCTACAAACTGAGAAAAGGAAAAAAAATGTGTATGGGTTCCAGGGATCAAAATGTCCCAGGTGCAGAGTGGAAATAAAAATGTTCAGCCTGGGGATGAAGCTGTAGCACAGAGGTAGGGCGCCATATCTGTTTTGTCATTTAGAAACCAGAAAATTGTTTTCTCATTAACCTTTTTATTAACTTTTTTTCATTAACATTCATTTTTTCATTGATAATTAACAGTGCTCTAGGTTTACTTCTAGATATACACTAATTCATCCTTACAGGTGTTGTTTTGCGCAACATATAGGTTGTTGGTGATCAGAAGAGTTTGGCAAATGCAAGTCAAGGGACCTATTGGCTTTAGCATTGCTCAGCTCTTACTTTTAGTCATTTTATTTTAAATATATTTTTAGTCAACTGAGATTCAATAACTTTATTTTAGAAACCAAATTTCTTGAGGATACATATTACTATATTGGAATATTACCAAGAAGTAATCTCAGGGCCACTTTATCTAAGTTTAGAAAGTAGTCTTTTTAGATCTTGGGCATGGAGTTCTGTTATCATACCTGTGATTGTTCAGGACTTACTCGAAGCTCTGTGCTTTGGTCTCATTCCTGAACATTTTCAGAGGACCTTAACCATGTTCCAGAAATTGAACTGGTATCAATTCCATACAAGACAATAGCCAGAGTCTGGTGTGGTAGCACAGTGGTAGGATGCTTGTCCTGCATGCTGCTAACCCAGGACGAATGTAGGTTTGATCCCTGGCATCCCATATCATCCCCTGAACCTGGAGTATTTTCTGAGTGCAGAGTGAGAGCAATCCCCAAGGGCCACCTGGTATGGCCCTCCAAAAACAAATAAATCAAAACAAAATAAAAGCAAAACAATAGCCATAAAGTTGATCTCTCTGGCCTACACTGTCTTGAATCCTAGGGGTCAATCACAGCATTTTAGATGACAGCATTAATGGCAGTTTCATCACTCTGCAGGACCTCTGGACTTACCTTAGCAGCTCCTGAGAGCCAGTCTCTGCTAGCATTGACCTTGGCAGTTAAGTGCTCTCTGAGTTGCAGCTCTCCTGGTCTCTGACTCTGCAGCAAGACAGTGTCCCTGTTCATCAAGTCTCTCTCAACTTTCTCTTCGGTGCATAGTTCCTTCACTCTCAGAAGTGTTGGTATCTCTACTGCTTTGCTCTCTGAGCTCATCTCAGCTGACAAGAGCAGGCCAGGCAGCAGCTGACCCCACTGTGCCTTAGCAGCACTTTTTGAGCTATTCCTCACAATGGCAAAGCTCTCAGCAGCTCTCTCAGGGTGCCTCTTCCTGAGAGAAGTGTGGAATTTTTTTCTTAAAGACCAGGACAAATGAAAGACCAGCACAATGAAAAGCATGCTTCTTTCTGCACTCTCTTCAGGACTCACATAAATTAATGAGAATCCAAGATGTTGCTTCCAAAGTTCCACTGTTTACCCAAAACTAAGCTTTCCCATTCATGTCAGTGGATAGGGAACCTCATGGAAGGCATCTGATATACTCAAGGACTCAGGCCTCTCCTGAGCTTCTGAACTGTACAGCCGTATTAGACCAGATACATAACTGTGTTTGTAAGAGAAGATCTTCATAATGTTTCCATCTGCCCACAGTTACATCACGCAAATAATCGGGGTCCCAATGTGAACCATTAAGCTCATGAGGGAGCATGAAAATTCCCAATGTCAATAGTTAAGATTGATGGAAAGCAGGTGGTTTCCAATGTCATCATACTTTAAATGAGGTCTTGGAACCAGTAGAATACATTGTGCTGGTAAAAGGAGATGTCAAACTGCCCAAAATCACCTTCCTATAAAGGAAAATTGAAAGTCAATATTGCCTAAAAACTTATAATCTCTTGAGTGAAAGTGATTAAGGACATTCTTTGCTTTTACATTTGGACTTATTTTACACAATAGAAAAATGTATTGTTTCTGGCAACCAAGAGCACTGTTGAAGGAGCACTCTTTTATTATGTTCAGTCAACTCTCAGAAGGTCTTGGCTAGACCTTGTTATAATGACCACCAGAAAGACTAAGTGTTAATAAAGTATTACCATTTTAGATTCATACCCTATACTCTCTTGACAAATAAGGGTGTCTAGAAATGCAGTTCATCATAAATCAGGCCTACACGAAAATGCTTATATAAGAATGCCAGAAGTACAGAGTTATAGGACTTCTATGTTGGTAGTTTCATCGATGTTCCCAGTGTGTGTTATAAACAAATTCACTACTTCTAGAGACAGCAACCTAAATATATTTTATTAGACTGTTTATTTGTTGCCTTTTTCCTGACCTTGTCTAAATTGGCAAATAGAAGAGCTGACCTGAGTCTAGGAGTCATTCCAGCAGAAGGAGGACAGAGGACACTCTAATATGTAACCAGTGAAATTTGGGAGAAAACCAGAGAACTACTTCCTGTTATTCCTACCTGAAGTGGGTGTGAGCAGTTCTGTAGGTCTCAATTCTTATTTGTGGGGGTCATGTTAGCTCCAGGAAATTTACTGAAACATAGCAAGAAAGATGGCTAACATCCTGGGAAATGATTTCATTTGCTTCACATTGAATGTGACTCATAAAACTTCAGGACTGGCTCTAATCGATTTTTATGTAGTGATCATGGACAAGTTTCATGACATAAGTGTGGCATAAATTGCTCTGTGGAGTTTGAAGCATGAGCATCATGTATGTACTGAAAAATTAATCACTTCTCCATGTGACTTTTAAACTATAAATTTAATTGATTCAAGGCATTCAATATCAAAAATGTAAATGAAATCTCATTTTGTCACATTTTGGAGGAGAAAATCACCCTTCAGCAATCACAGCCTGCCCCATCCTCAAGGTGGTGCAAATGAAATGATGCACCTCTCACAAAGTCTCCTACTCCTTTTACTAAGAGGTTCCTTAGGACACAGGGCTTCTCCATGACCCAATATATCTCATGTTGTCATGAGACACATGGCCTCTGTCTGTGCCTTTCTGGGGGAAGGGAAGGGTTCACTCTTGCTGAGTGCCTGCATTGACTCTGAAGACTTTTTTTTTTTAAACAAAACCAAAAAAATGAGAAAAGTTACAAAACTTTTGTTCTATTTTTCTCTTCAGAGGCTGGATCCTAAGATAAGAACTCAATGCATCAACATTTATATTGTATGCCTGGAAAATTATGATTAACAAAATCTGAAAGAGCCTCTGCACAGCATAGACATTAAAAGGGGAGGAAAAGAGAGAAAGATAATAAAAGTGTCTGCTATAGCAGCAGGCTTGAAGGGTGGCAAGAAACTGGGCACATTGGTGGTGAGAAGTGTACACTGGTGAAGGGATGAGTATTGCAACACTATATAACAGAAACAGCCATAAACAACTTTTTGACTCTGAATTTCATGGTAGTTTAATAAAATAAAATGAATAATTGATGCAAACTAGGCAGCATCCTATCCAGTGGTCAGAAAAGACCTTGTTGTAGTTGTACAAAATGAAAGATCTCTGCAGTTAGAAACACTGTGATATGGGAGTTAGACTAACCTGGAAAGGACAGAGGTTATTAGAAGATTAGTTTGTTGGAAAAGATAGCAAAGACCTATCAGCAGATTATTTAACTTATTGGACAGTCTTTTCCTGATTAACTAATTTAAGATTTCTCTAGTGAGATAGTAAAAAATTATGATTAAATCTCTGCTCTTAGCATTTTGTGTCTATTCATTTTTAATTAACTGATACTTTAAAATAAAGTTATGTTACAAGTACACATATCTCATAAGCTACTTTTAGATTGATAATACATTATAAGTATTTTTGTTTCATTGTTTGAAAACTTGAGCTATGTAGCCAGTGCCATAACTTTTCATAAAAATAGTTTAATAGTTTGCCTTAGACTTAAAGCCATTTGCCTAAGTGCACACTCAAAATTTTTTTAAAACTCTTCAATGGCCCCACTGGGAAAGCTGCAACAAATTTTATTATAAATTTTGAAGTGACTTATCTTTCAACTCTACACCATCTAAAAGGATTAAAACAAGCATGTGAATACTTGTTTTTATATATACTAAACTAATACTAAACACACATTGCACATAATTTTCTCTCTATAGGAAGGTAGTAGAACTGGAACTACAGGAAACAAAAATGTGAAAACTCAGCAAAAAAGATTAATGATTTGACCAAACGCTGTCAGATGTATGTATTATCCATTACAAATGTTTTCTTGCATTCAATAAAAAAATTTTTTAGCATTGTCTAGGGAAGTTCAGAACATTTTTAGTTTGTCAGTCACTTCTGCTTTTACTTGTTTGTGTTTGCTGCTGTTTTCTTTGCCAATAGAGTTGAACCTTTAAAAACACCCACAAACCAATATGATGAAATATTATGCCGGTGTGTTCTTTAAAGTACATTTTTTGGATTTAAGTACTACAGTGAGGTCTTTATTCATTTTGAGTTACCATTTGTATATGATATGAGATTATGGTCCAATTTTATTTTCTATACCTGGCTAACCAATTTTCCTAACATTGTTCATCAACTAATTATTAATTAATCAAAAACTGCTATTTTAATAATTATTAATTATATTTTATATTATTGCAATCACTATATAATATTAATATATAAATTGTGTTAATTATAAATTATTAATTTATGATTATTGTTATCCATTTATTTAATATTCTTAGTGTTTGCAAATATTTAATATATATTAAATCTTCATTTATATTGGGCAATTATTCTGGTCTATTGATTATGCTCCATTCTAGCATCTCACTCTAATAATTAACTTCATAGTAAATCACTTTGACTATTTAGGAGTTATATTAGGGTTCCATAAAAATTTTATCAGCATTTTTCTGTTTCTTTTTTTTTTATTTTGTTTTGGGGGCCACATGTGGCAGTGCGTAGGGCTTAGTTCTAACTCTGCACTCAGGGATCATTCCTGATAATACTAAAGGAATCATATGGGGTATCAGAGATTGAACAGTGGTTTTCCTCATGTTATGCAAGCATTCTATCCACTATACTATTTCTTGGTTCCAAAGAAGTATAATTTTAATGTAATAAAAAAAAAACATTGGAGGATTTTGATTATGCTTGCTTAAATCTGTATTTTGCTTTGGGTCTGATGGCCATTTTAATAAGACTAATTATTCCCACCTTTAAACTTCAAATATTTTCCATTTCCTTGCATCATCTATATTTCTTTTAATATGATTTAATTTTTTTACTAATTTATTTAAGTTCTGTGGTTACAGAAATATTTGTAGTTAAGTTTCAGTCATAGAACGTACAATCCCCTTCACTAATGCAACTTTCCTACCTCCTATGTCCCCCATTTTCCTCCCCTCATCCAATTTCTATCTCTGGGACAGGCATTCTGCTTCTCTCTCTCTCACTATTGTTATCATGGTAGTTGTCAGTGCACTTAGTGCTTTTACTGCACTTAACAACTTTTTGTGGCAAGCTTCATATCATAAACTGGTCCTACCTGCCCTCATCTCTATTGTCTCTGAATATTATTACCACGCTGTCTTTTATTTTTCTTATATCCTACAGATAAGACTATTTTGCCTATCTCTCTCCAGCTAACTCATTTCATTCAACATAATGAGAGCATAATGCTCTCCATATCCATCCAAGTATAGGCGAATTTTATGACTTCTTTTTCTTAATGGCCGAATAGTATTTCATTTTGTAGATGTACCACAGTTTCTTTTTTTTAATTATCAAATTACATTTTTTAATTTTTATTTTGACCATATTGGCTTACATATCTTTCACGGTAGTATTTTAGGTACATATTAGCAATGAATCAGGGGGATTCCCATCACCAAATTTGTCCTCCCTTCACCCCCATTCCCTTCCTTCAATCCATATTTCCCACCTTCACCCCCTGGGCTGCTAGAGTAAGTGGTCCCCTCTGTGTCTAGCTTACTACTTGTGATCATATATCTGTTTGGTCCTGGTACCCTCCCTTGTATCCCCCTCTATTTGAGAAGCGGAGCTAGATAGTTTGAGTTATGTGGTTTTGTTTGAAGGAAAGAAAAGCAATAAAATAGGGTAAAAAAATCAAATAAGCTGAAATTGTGCGGAGTCCTTCTAGAGGCTTTCAACCTCAGTTTGAGAGAGGACAGGAAAAAGATCATTGAAACACCGCAACAATACAGAAAGAAATATCAAATAAAATATACAGTGAGCAATGCAGCAAAAAAGACAAGCAGCACACAATAGTCTGGGTCCTGAAATCAAATCATGCCGGAGTGCAAAAAGAAAGAGAAAGATAAAATAAAATAAAATTGGAGACATCAACTTCAATATCTACACCAAAATAAAGAAGTCAAAAAAATAAAATTAAAAAATTAATCAATAATTAAATATATTAGTGAATATAAGAATTGTTTTGTGCTTCCCACCCCCTGCATAGGCACAGTAACTATTGGGGACATTATAGAGGGAATTCCCTTGACCTAGGAAATACAGGGTTTCTCCACCCTTGAAGTATACTGTCATGGAATTAACTATAGACTCCTTGCATGATCATTTACTCTCCCCTCAGTAAATTTGTTTACCACAGTTTCTTTAGCCACTCATCTGTTGTCAGGCACCTGGGTTGTTTACAGATTCTGGCTATTGTAAATCGTGCTGCAATATACAGAGGACTGCAGAGGTCATTTTTTAATATTGTTTTTTGCACTCCTAGGATATATACCTAGGAATGCTATCATCTCACACTACAGAGACTGGCACACATCACAAAGAACAAGAACACTACTGCTGGCATGGATGTGAGGAGAAAGGAACCCTCATTCACTGTTAGTGGGAATGCTGTTTAGTCCAACTTTTCTGGAAAACAATATGGTTATTCCTCAAAAATCTAGAAATTGAGCTCCCATATGATCCAGCAATCATTTTTATCTTAAAATCTATCACCTCCCTCATTATTCTTATGTACTTGATTTTCACACAGTTGTAAATGGGATTTATTTTTCTCTTATATAAATACAACCAATTTGTGTATTGTTTCTTTAACTGTGTTTCCATCTTCTTCTGGACTTCCTTACTATATATTATTATTTATTCATAGCTTTCTTTGGATAAATCTTTTACCTCCTTGAGCACCACTGAATATGCCCCCCCCCAAATCTTTCACCTCTTTTGTTAAGCTGATTCCCAGGTACTTGATTTTCTGAGTCACAATTGTAGATGGAATTCTCTCTCCCTCTTCCTCTCTCTCCTCCTCTCTATCCCTTTCTTTCTCCCTTTCTTTCTCCCTCTCTCTCTCTTCCTCTTTCTCCCTCTTTCTCCTCTCTCATCCCTCTCTCTTCTTCACTGTTTGTTTATAGGAATTTTATAAATTTCTGCTTGCTGATTTTGTAAACTACCATTTTACTGTTTAATTATATTTGATTGGGGTGCAGAGAGTGAGTATTGAGTAGGGCATCTGTCATGCATATGGCCAACCTGGGTTGATCCCTAGTATCCCATATGAACATCAAGCTGACCAGGAGCAATCCCTAAGTGCAGAGCCAGGAGTACGCCTTGAGCATAACCAGGTGTTACCCAAAACTACATGAACAAAAAGTTTGGGGACTTTTTTGTTTTTTATGTAAAATAGTTTTGTTTTAGCAACCTCAGCACTTTTTAAGTATAATAAACATGTTTCCTACAAATAGTGAGTTTGACTATTTTTTCAAAATAGATGTGTTTTATTTTTTTCTTTTTGTCTAATTAATATGGAAAATACTTCCAATTCTATGTTGAATAGTCCTGGCCAAAGAGGCAAAGCATGTTTTATGCCTTGTCTTAGCTCTAGAGAAGTCTTTCAGTTTTTCATCATTGAATGGAATGTTAGTTGTGGGCTCATAGTAAATGACTTTATCTATATTGAGGAAAGTCTTATAATAGGGGCCAGAGCAATAGCACAGTGTGTAGGGTATTTGCCTCGCATGCAGCAGACCCAGGTTTGATCCCAGCATTCTATGTGGTCCTCCTGCCAGGAGTAATTTCTGAATGCAGAACTAGGAATAACCCCTGAGCAGCATTGAGTATGTTCCAATAACAAACAAATAAAAACTAAACAAAAAATAAAATAAAATAATAAACCTTCAGACAATAACTTAATGACCCCCTTGCAAAATATAATAATTTTCACAATTTTTCCTCTAGTTTTTAATAGTTTCTAATAATTTAATTACCACTTAGTTATAAACCATATAAAATTAAGTATTTCATGCCTGTTTATAGGGCAGGCTTGGAGGTGGGTTGGAAACTGGAAACAATGGTGGAAGAAATTTTATGTTGGTGGTGGTATCAATGTCAGAATATGGAATGACAGAAACAAATGTATTATGAGCAACTATGTAAACTGTGATATTTAAACAAAGTAATAAAATTATAAAAAGAATTATTTAAGAGCCAGGAAAATAGTTCATCTGGTAGAGCATTTTCCATATATGTATAATTCCCTATATTTAATTTTGGGCACCAAATTTTTTTGAAGATCATGATTATCTTTCACAAAGAATTTATAAAGGCTGACTCTTTTTTAAAAACAATTAGTTCAAAAGAGAGTGAATAATTAAAATTGTTTATATTCAGGAACACAAGAGGTAATTCATATTATAAATAGTAACTTGGGGGATTTAGTTTCTCTTTAAACCTTGGAAAGAGTTAATTTAAAACAGCAGGGCATCAGAGATCCTGCAAGAATTAAGTTGCTTTAAATTGCCTGGCTGACCCAAGTTCAAATCCTAGCACTCCATGTAATCTTTTCAGCACATAGCCAGGGGTAAGCCCTGAAAATCTCTGGATAAAACCAAAAAAAAATCCTCCGAATTTTTTATCTAAAAAATAAACAGGCCTGGAGAGATAGTTCAGTGAATAAGATGCTTGCTGTGCACATGTTCAGGACCCCTGATGGTCCATTGTTCCCTCCAAGAATAAACTCTGAGCTCTGAGCACTGACAGATGTGACCCCCCAAAACACATCTAATAAAATAATAACAAAAGAGCCTGGAGAGATAGCACAGCGGCGTTTGCCTTGCAAGCAGCCGATCCAGGACCAAAGGTGGTTGGTTCGAATCCCGGTGTCCATATGGTCCCCCATGCCTGCCAGGAGCTATTTCTGAGCAGACAGCCAGGACTAACCCCTGAGCAACGCCAGGTGTGACCCAAAAACCAAAAATAATAATAATAATAACAAAAAATAATGAGTGGAGTCTGCTTTAACATTCTCATTAATTCTTTGTTCCTCCAAATAATTTACAACAAAGGCATACTCTTCATTTAACATTATTGCATCTCTACTTTGTACAAAACTACAGATACTGTGCTTTATATAAACATTAAAATGAGATATGTCATAAAGGTTTTCTTAAAAAATATTTATTGCTTTGTCAATTTTCTTAGAGATCCTAAAACTTCTTTATTCCTTAGGCTATAAATAAAAGGGTTCAGCAGAGGGATTATAATTGTGTAGAATAGAGAATACATCTTATCCTGATACTGATCCGGACCTGACCCAGGACGTACATACATGAAAAAAAGAGTACCATAGAACAAAGTAACAGAGAGGAGATGGGCACTGCATGTAGAAAAAGCTTTACTTCTGCCCCTTTCAGTCTTCTTTTTCAGGACGGCAAAGAGGACCCGGGTATAGGAAATTAAGATGGTCATAAAAGTAAAAGCTTGTATAGAAGCTGAGAATATAAAAAGTACTGATGCATTAATAGATGGGTCTGTGCAAGAAATTGTAAAAAGTGGCAAGATTTCACAGTAGAAGTGATGTATTATATTGGATCTGCAGAAGGTTAACCTGAATAGCAATCCTACATGAACTATGGGATGCAGAAAACCAATTATATATGATACACTTATCAACCGAGTACAAACTCTGTTGGACATCATCACTGGATAAAGCAAAGGGTTGCAAATGGCTACATAGCGGTCATAAGCCATCACTACAAGGAGAAAACATTCTGTGGTAGCACTGAAAGCAAAAACATAAAATTGGGTGAAACATTCAACCAAGGAGATCATGTGAATCTTAGACAAGAGATTCACAAGCACTTTTGGAGTCACAGAGGAGGAAGACCAAGCATCTGCAAAGGCTAAACTGCCCAGGAATAAGTACATGGGGGTGTGAAGGTGGGGGTTCTTCCAAATGAGATAAATAAGTCCAAGGTTGCCCACCATAGTGATGAGGTAGATTACCAAGAAAAGCACGAACAGGGGGATCTGAAGCTCTGGAATATCTGTAAGTCCTGTGAGAACAAATGCAGCCACCTGTGATCTGTTTGTTTCCATTATATTCAATTGGAGTAAGCCCTGCAAAGAGAGGATAAAGAAAAACTTAACCTAAGGGAATAATCATGAAAGTAGTACTGTATGTCTAGTCACATTCTTCTATTTTAGATACCTTTTACTCAGGACAGTACATAACTTTTTAAAAGATAATTCAGAATTAAAATATATGTATTTTCTTTGTTTGGGGTCCCCCACGGGGTTACTCGAAGGTTACTCAGGGTTAACTCAGGGATGACTCCTGGTTCTGCACTCAGAATTTGCTCCTTGCAGGCTCCGGGACCATATGGGAAACTGAGGATCGAACCTGAACCTGGGCCAGTTTGGCCGCTGGCAAGGCAAGCACTCTTTCTGCTGTGGTATTTCTTCAACTCCCAGAATTAAAGTATATTTTAAGCTAACTTGAAGGGGGGAAAGGGAGTTGAATTATGCCCAATGGTACACAGGGCTTACCAATGGCTCCATGCTCAGGGATAACACGCTGTTAGTGGTACTCAGGGACCATATGTGATGTTGGAAATTGAACCAGGTCAGCCAAATATAAAGCCAATGTCTACTTTGTTCTATCTCTCTGGCTCCTTTTATAAAATGTTTGATAGGGCCGAAGCAATAGTACAGCAGTAAGACGTTTGCCTTGCATGCTGCCAACACAGGACGGACACCAGTTCAAATCCTGGCATCTTATATGGGCCCCCAAGCCTGCAAGGAGCGATTTCTGAGCACAGAGCCAGGAGTATATCCTGAGCGTGCTAGGTGTGACCCCAAAATTAAAAATAAATAAATAATAAATAATAAAAAATAAAGATGTTTGATAAATGAATACATTTTCATGCTTAAATATATACATACACATACTTAATTATGTGAAGGATTATAAGGAACCAATAGATATCAATTAGTAACTAGTAACTAGTAAATATCTTAAAATTGAATGTATTTAAATAAAATGTTATACAGAATTAAGAATTAAAAGAACTCATACAAAAATCTCTGAGACTTTGCTGAAATCTGGTTCAATAGTAACCTCACAATTTCTCAAGAACTCATTCCTGTCTTACAAAGGAACAACAACAACAAAAAAAAACTCTCTATCTTTGGCATGATTGATAGATTTATTTTTCCCATTAAGATTGGGTCATAACTGGGTGCTAAAAGGAGATGAAGTGATATGTATATATTCCTTCAGTAGCAATATTTTAAGCTACAATGTCCAAAATAAAAACAGAATACAGAGAAAGAGAAAGGGTTAGAGAGGGAGAGAAGGAGAGATGGAGAGATAGGTAGAAGTTGGGAGGACATTGGTGGCAGAAAATGTGCACCAGTGAAGGGTGTTGTACATTTTAAAACTGAAACTCAATTATGAACAACTTTATACTGTGGAAAAATAACAACCCAACTATTTTATGAACAACCTTGTAACCCCAGTGTTTAAATAGAGTTATTTTTAAAAGATTAAATCATAGATTAGATAATAAACCACAAAATAAAATGTTTATTTATACTGTTTCTTTTTAGTTTACCAATGCTTCTTAAATTTTTACAAAAATTATACATAAATACATAAATTGATACTTATCTCAAAAGTGCTTACAATAGTAACAGATGATATAATTTTCTCTATAAACTTTTGTAAGTATTTTTCCTTATTAGTCAACAAGTATTTATTTAGTACCTCCTAAGCATAAGTGCTTTCTAGCTCTTTCATTCATATATAGAACTCTTACTCTGGTTTTATATTTTTCTTCTGTTATATATTTCTTCCTTTTTTAGGAAATTAACAAAGGAAATCGGGCATTAGACAGCTTCTCACAGATTTCAGATAAATCCAAGAGCTGTGTTAGACATTCAAAAGTAGATGATTCTATTCCAAGCAAAAAAAAAAAAAGAAGTCAACATTTCAGAGATACAAATTTTAAAGTGTTTCTAAGAATGTATGTTTTCCACTCTTTTTTGAGGTTGCAAATAATATTACCAACTGTCCAGGTAGAACAAAATATCATAAAGATCATAGTAGAATGAGTAGTAAGTGTATTGAATATCTAGGTTCAATAAAAATCACATAAAATGTATATTTTGTTTACAATGTAGATTAAATGAGGGGAAAATTAATTAGATATAGGCAATGGTGATCATAAGTATTGACAAGACAGATAAGACAACCAAATTCAAAATTAATCCATAAATGCTAGAGTAAGACAAATTCCCTAAAAACCTAGTTTAGAGGGGAAGGGCCTGGCCTGAGTCTTCCTGCTCAAAATACATTCAGTAAGAATTATGCATAATTCTGGGCACAAATAAATTAAGATTTTTAATCCCTGGCTCAGTGAATTAAAATGGAGTCTGCCCATTTAGAATCAGCTATGCATATAATTTCAAGGAAATACTTTTAAAAAAATGAGAACTGGTCCCTCATAGGAAGTATACCTATAGGGGCTGTGAAGGGGAAATGGGATACTGGAAAATGTGGAGGATGTGATGTTGGAATGTTTTATGCATGAAACCCTGCCATTATCAACATTGTAAATCACAGTACTTAAAATAAAATTTTAAAAATTTAAAACCCCTTGGATTCATAGTTCCCTGTTTGTTATTAATTGGCCACCTAAAGGGAAGCCATGCAGCACATTCAACCTAATCTGTACAGAAATGTAGCTGAAGACTTTATTCCCCACAAAGACCCTCCTGATCTGAAAGTTTCTCAAAACACCCATTTGATAACTCAAAAAGTATGAAAAATGTATAAAATTAAAAACAAGAGGGTTTTTTTTGGGGGGGTGGAGAAATAGCACAGCAGCCGGGCATTTGCCTTATATGCAGCCTACCGTACCGGAAAGGAAGTCAGTTCAATTCCTGGCATTCCATATGGTCCCCCAGTCTTCTGGAGGGGGGGGGCGGGATTTCTGAGTGCAGAAACCAGGAGAGACCCCTGAGTGCCACTGGGTGTGGCCCCCAAACCAAGCAATAAATAAATAAATAAATAAAGTTTTAAAAAATACGAGTTTTTTGAAAATTGAATTCTGACATGATTGACAATACTTTGAATAATTATTTTAAAAACCTATAGAAGTAGTGGAGCAAGTAACAGAAATGCCTCAGGAAAGTGAACCCCTTAGAAAAGAGGATCCTGGGGCTGGAGTGACAGCACAGCTATAGACATTTGCCTTGCAAGCAGACTACCCCAGACGGACCCAGGTTCACTCCCTGGAACCCCATATGTTCCCCTAGCCTGCCAGGAGCTATTTCTGAGAGCAGAGCCAGGAGTAACCTCCCTGAAAGCCGCTGGGTGTTGCCAATAAGAAACAAAAATAAATAAATAAATAAATAAATAAATAAATAAATAAATAAATGAATGAATAAATAAATAATAAAAAGAGAGAGGCTCCTGTGTGTCATCAGGGACAATAAACTTTAGGAGAAACAGTACTAGTATGTCAAACAGTGCTAAAGGAGAGAACTATTTGATGTTTATATAAATCATTAAGAAAGCATGTGCATAGACACGCTGGTAATTTTCCAGGTAATTATTGAATATAGACAGTGCTGTTTAATTTATAAAGATTTATCTATATTTTATAATCTGATAGAACCAAATAAGATTTGGCTCTCAAGCAGATGTGATGAACTCTTTTGAACTTTCCATTTTTTGATATATCTCCAGAGAAATATTATTGAAATAAGATTCCTAAATTATGAGAAACTGTCAGAAATTCATAATTAAGATTTTTAATTAAGTTTCTAATTTTATTTTCCAGTGTAAATACAGGAATAAAATTTAATTTTTAAAGACTGAATGCTAGATAAATTGATTTTGTAAGTTATTGCCATGTTGAAAATTTGATAAAATTTTAAAAACTTTAAGACTTACAAAAATAAAACAAAGAAATAATACTCTTCCATTTTAAAGAAACTTGATAGATGGAATAAAGAAATGCAATGAAATACATATGAAAAACTTGGAGACATTTAAAGAAATTTGAATATAGACCAATTGCTCCACATTTTTGTTAAAAAGTATTAATTTTGCCTGGTTTTCAAAATTGTGATTGGAAGAAAAATATACTAACTAGTATACGAAAGATGCAATTTAAAGTGTTTAGCTGTAAAATATGAAGTATATAGTTTTAATTAAAATATTTAAATGGGGGCTAGAATTATAGTGCAACAGGTATGGTGCTTGTCTTGATTTGACTCCTGTTTTCCCATACGGTCCTCCGATCACAGCCAGGAATAATCCCTGAGTGCAGAGCCAGGAGTAAGCCCTCTTCTGCATTGCCAAAGTGGTCCCAAAAGAAACAAAAAAAAAAATAGTTAAATGCTTCTCTTTAAAATAACAAGTCTACAGTTTTTTTTCCTAAAGAAGACATGTATTATTCGGTTCATATAAATCATTATTTTCAAGTACCTATACCTATTTACAGATTACTTAAACTAATTAATTGTAAAAGGTGTTTTGTGTACAGGCTAAATTATATTTGTTAAAAATTGGCAAAATGACAGAAAATATCTCATTTGTACTCACGAGAAATATATTTATTGAGTAAATAATTTGTTATTACTAAGGAGACCCCTTTGTAACCCTCCTCTGTAAAGCATAGATTTTATAAGGTATATTTCTGCTTAGTATGACTTATTTTAGAATTTAATAAGAAACATGGCATGTATTTAAACCATCTCTCTATAATAGCATGCATTCAAATCTTTATTCTACAAATATGTACTTAGTAAAAATACATTTTAAAGGAATTGAAAATATTTTCATTTTAATTATTTTATTCTAATTTGCTTTTTATTCTACTAAGTATATACATCACCCTGGGTAAAAATCAACTATTTTGAAAGCTCATAAAAAGCTCTTGATACTTTTTTATAAAAAAAAATAATAATAATAATAACAATAAAAGTAAGTACAGAATTCTTACCCAGTTTCTATCTGAAGATTTAGGACTGACATTAAATATAAATTTTTATGAAGAAGTCTTAAGATTCAAAATCAAAATAAAATCAGAAAATTATTCATCTATTTGTTTGGGATTTTTGGTTTATTTTTGAGAAGTGCAGCTTGAAAAAATATTTATATCTTATAAAATGTTTGTGAAGAGAATGTTAAAATTCCCCAAATGATACCAAAATATTCCCTGTTGAATGATGTGTATCTACAGGGCATTATGGACTAATCAACAAATCCCTTTTAGCATACCCTTTTGTATGTTATTGTCACCATTTCCTTTTTTAAAAAACAAAAATATAGGTTAATTTTGAAAAATGAAAATATAGAGCACAAGGAAAATATTCTTTGGAATATGCTAACCAATAACAAATATTAATATTTTAACTTATATTTCTTACATTTGAGTCCTTGAACATAAATATGTTTTGCATTGTATGTATCCAAATCATACATATTTACATGTAATTTATATAAAATGTATGTATATACTTATAAAATAAAACAATAAATTTTAAATTATACTGTATTAGTATATTCTATATTATTAATTTAAAAATAAGTGAATATTTTACCTGCTAATTTAATTTTTTATAACTGACTATTTTTAGACCTAAAATAGTAAATACATGCTACTAATATTAGCCCCTTACTAGAGAGATAAAAAGCGCTTGTTAAAAAGTTACTTACTGAGGCCTGAGCAATAGCGCAGTGATGGGGCTTTTGCCTTGCATGCAGCTGACCCAAGACAAATCTAGATTCGGTCCCTTGGGGTCACCCAAGCCAGGAGAGATTTCTGAGTGCATAGCCAGGAGTAACCCCTAAACTAAAAAAATCAACTTACTGTTTATATTACTCACCTTAAAATATCTTATGTTATATATAACAAAGATAAATAAGATTACATAGTGAGTATGTTTTGGGTGAAAATAAGAGATATTTGCTGATCTGAAAGAAAGTATAGACTTGAAAATAATAATTTATATGTACTAAGAATACACATTCTATTTAGGAAAAAAAGCATATGGGCATAATAGTTTAATAGTATGCAGTTTATATAAAAGTACAGACTTAATATTTTCCAACCAAACATTTCATATGGAAATTTTTATATACTAGTATTTTTCCTTCCTACCAAAATGTATTTTATTTTATTTTGAGCTACACCCATTTGATGCTCAAGGGTTACTCCTGGCTAAGCGCTCAGAAATCGCCCCTGGCTTAGGGGGACCATATGGGACGCCGGGGGATCGAACCGTGGTCCTTCCTTGGCTAGCGCTTGCAAGGCAGACACCTTACCTCTAGCACCACCTCGCCGGCCCCCAAAATGCATTTTACTTCAAACAAAAATACTTTTCTCACAGTAACATTGAATATTTGTCTATATGTAAATTTATTTTATTTTTATTTTTATTTCTAATATTTTTATTTAAGCACCATGATTACAAACATGTTTGTAGTTGGGTTTCAGTCATAAAAAAATCCCCCTTTCACCATTGCAAATTTCCCACTACCAATGCCCCCAACTCCCTCCTCCCACACCCCCTGCCTGTATTCAAGACAGGCATTCTACTTCTCTCACTCATTGATATTGTCATGATAGTTGTTAATGTAGTTATTTCTCTAACTGTGCTCACCACTCTTTGTGGTAAGCTTCTTATCATGGGCTGGTCTTTCCAGCCCTCATTTCTATTGTCCCTGACTATTATGGGTCTCTCTCTCTCTCTCTCTCTCTCTCTCTCTCTCTCTCTCTCTCTCTCTCTCTCTCTCTCTCTCTCTCTCTCTCTCTCTCTCGATTCATTTCACTCAGCATAATAGTTTCCATGTCCATCCATTTATAGGAAATTTCATGACTTCATTTTTTCTAACAGCTTCATAGGATTCCATTGTGTAGATGCACAGAGTTTCTTTAGCCACTCATCTGTTGCTGGGCATCTGGGATATTTCCATATTCTGGCTATAGTAAATAGTGCTGCAATGAACATAGGCGTGCAGAAAGCATTATTGTGTTGTGTTTTGGTGTTCCGAGGGTATATCCCTAGGAGTGGTATTGCTAGGTCATATGGGAGCTCAAGTTCCAATTTTTTGAGAAATTTCCATATTATTTTCCAGAAAGGCTGGACTAGATGGCATTACACCAGCAGTGAAAGAGAATTCTTTTCTCCCTATGTCTCTGCCAGTTCTGTTCTTGTTCTTTGTGATGTGTGCCAGTTTCTGTGGCATGAGATGTTCGCTTATCGTTGTTTTATTTGCATCTCCCTGATGATTATTTATTTGGGGCATTTTTCATGTGCCTTTTACCCATCTGTATTTCTTCTTTGAGAAATCCCCTGTTCATTTCCTCTTGCCATTTATATGGGGTTAGGTGTTTTATTTTCTTGTTAAGATGTCAGTACCGGAGAGATAGCACAGCGGCGTTTGCCTTGCAAGCAGCCGATCCAGGACCAAAGGTGGTTGGTTCGAATCCCGGTGTCCCATATGGTCCCCCATGCCTGCCAGGAGCTATTTCTGAGCAGACAGCCAGGAGTAACCCCTGAGCACCGCCGGGTGTGGCCCAGAAAATCAAAAAAAATCAAAAAAAAAAAAAAAAGATGTCAGTACATTGTAAATTTTAGATATAAGCCCCTTATTTGATAGGTTTTGTCCCATTCTGTGGGTGGTCTTTGTGTCCTAGTCACTGTTTTCTTTGAGGTGCAGAAGATTCTCAGTTTAACATTGTTCCATTTTTTTTTTTTTTTTGGTTTTTGGGCCACACCCGGTGACGCTCAGGGGTTACTCCTGGCTATGCGCTCAGAAGTCACTCCTGGCTTGGGGGGCCATATGGGACGCCGGGGGATCGAACCGAGGTCCGTCCTAGGCTAGCACAGGCAAGGCAGGCACCTTACCTCTAGTGCCACCGCCCGGCCCATTGTTCCATTTTTTTATCCCTGGTTTCACTTGTTTGGACAGTGGTGTGTCCTCCCTGAAGATGCCTTTAGTCGTAATGTCATGGAATGTTTGCCTATATGCCTTCTATATACCTTATGGTTTTGGGTCTGGTATCAAAGTCTGTAATCTATTTTGTTATGACCTTTGTGCATGGTGTTAGATGGAGGTCTGAGTTCTCATTTTTTCAAGTGGTTCCAACATTACTTGTTGAAGAAGCTTTCTTTGCTCCATTTTGTGTTTCTTGCCCCTTTATCATAGATTGAGTGTCATCTCAAAAACATTCTCTGTATATTCAAATTTATTTTATTGGTCTGAGGGTCTATCTTTATTCCAGTACCATGTTGTTTTAATCATCATTGCTTGGTAATGCAATTTAAAGATGGGGAAAGTGTTGCCTCCCATCTTCTCCTGCATGTGGGCATTTATTGTTCCAAATGAATTTCAGGAGTGTTTAATCCACTTCTTTTACGAATATCATGGGTATCCTTAGAGAAATTTCACTAAATATGTAAAATTCTTTGGGGAGTATTGCCATTTTAATAATGTTAATCCTCCCAATCCATGAACAGGGTATGTGTCTCCATTTCCTTATATCCTCTTTTATTTCTTAAGCAGTGTTTTGTAGTTTTCTTAGTATAGGTTCTTCACTGCTTTTATTAAGTTGACTCCAAGGTATTAGAGTTTGTATGAGTGTGATTGTTTTTCAATGAATATTTCTTCTCTATCATTATTTGTGTGTATAAAGGCCATTGACTTTTGAATGTTAATTTTGTAGCCTGACACTTTGCTGTATAAATCTATTGTTTCTGGAAGCTTTTTCATTGTTTACTGAGGGTTTTCTAAATATAGTATCATGTCATCTGCAAACAGTGAGAGCTTGACTTCTTCCTTTCCTGTGTAGATGCCCTTAATATATTTTTCTTGCCTAATTGCTATGGCAAGTACTTCCAGTACTATGTTCAATAGGAGTGGCAAGAGAGTGCAGAATTGTCTTGTAACAGATTTTAGAGAAAAAGGTTTTGGTTATCTCCATTGGGTATAATATTTGCCATGGGCTTGTGGTTTATGGCCTTGGCTATGTTGAGAGAAATTCATTCCATTCCCATCTTGTTGAGAGTATTTTTTGATCAAGAATGGGTATTGGACCTTATCAAATGCTTTCTGTGCATCATTGATATGATCATATAGATCTTGTTTTTTCTTTTGTTAATATGGTGTATTATGTTGATTGACTTGCATATGTTAAAACACCCTTGCATCTCTGGAATGAAAACTTTTTGGTCATGATGTATCACTTTCTTGATGAAGCTTTGGATCCTATTGCTAAGATTTTGTTAAGGATCTTTGCATCTGTGTTCATCATGGATAATGGTCTGTAGTTTGCTTGTTTTGTGGCAGCTTTGACTTCTTTAGGTATTAGGGTAATGATAGCTTTGTTAAAACTAGTTAGGAGTGTTTCTGTTTCTTCACTTTCCTGGAGAGCCTAAAAAGAATTGGTAGTAGTTCCTCTTGAAAGGTTCGAAATAATTAGTCAGTGAATCCATCTAGGCCTAAGATTTTATTTTGGGGAAGATTCTTAGCACCATTTTAATTTCTTCAAAAGTGATGAGTCTGTTCAGATATGCTAGATCATCTTACTTCAAACTTAAGACTTTATAAAAAAAAAAAACTTATCCATTTCTTTCAGGTGCTCTTATTTTGTGGTATAGAGTTTCTCAAAGTAATCTCTGAACCCTTTCAATGTCTGTATTATCTGTAGTGATCTCCCCTTTTCATTTATGATTTCTCTTTCTTCCTTTGTGAGTTTTGCTAGTGGCTTATTACTCTTGTTGATTTTTCAAAGAACCAACTCTTTCTTTCACTGATCTTTTGCATTTCAATTCATTAATTTCTGTCTAAGTTTTTTTACTTTTCTCTGCTTGCCTATTTTTTGCTCACTTTGTTGATCACTTTCTAATTTTATACTCTGTGTCATTAACTTCTTCATGATGTGTGCTTGCAAAGCTATAAATATTCCTCTTTTAGTATTGCTTTTCTGTATTCCACAAATTCTAATAATATGTTTCTTTGTGTGTGTGTGTGTGTGTGTGTGTGTGGTTTTTGGGTCACACCTGGCAGCACTCAGGGGTTATTCCTGGCTCCAGGCTCAGAAATTGCTCCTGGCAGGCACGGGGACCATATGGGGCGCTGTGATTCGAACCGATGACCTCCTGCATGAAAGGCAAACGCCTTATCTCCATGCTACCTCTCCGGCCCCAATAATATGTTTCTTTATTCACATTTTTTTCCAGGATTCTTTTGATTTTCTCTTTGATTTCGACTCTGACCATTGGTTGTTTAGAATTGAACTGTTTAATTTTCAGGTGTTTTTTCTCTGAATTTGTTTGTAATTTTCTTCTAATTTAAGTGCATTGTTATCTGAGAAGGTAGTTCATACAGTTCTATCCTCTTGATTTTGTGGAAGTATTTTTTATGAGCCAGCATGTGATCTATCCTGGAGAATTGTCTATGTGCATTGGGAAAGAATTTGAATTCAGTTTTCTGGTAATGAAGAGCCCTAGTATTTCACTTTCTTTTATTTTTCTTTTCAGAGCCACTATATTCTTGTTAGGTTTCAGATTAGTTAAACTATCAGGGAGTGAGAGGGTGTTGTTGAGGTACACACTATTAGTATGTTGCTAATGTTATCATTTTTCAGATTTGTTAAGAATTGTTTTAAAGGAGCCAGAGAGATAGCATGGAGGTTGGGCATTTGCCTTGCATGCAGAAGGTCGGTGGTTCAAATTCCGGCAGCCCATTGGTCCCCCGAACCTGCCAGGAATAACCCCTGAGAATGGGTGTGACCCTAAAACAAAACAAACAAACAAACAAAAAAAACAAGAATTGTTTTAAATATTTTGCTGGTCCCTCATTGGTGAATATATGTTTCTTCCTCTTGTACATATTCCTTGATTATTATGAAATGTCTATCTCTGTCACCTATAACTCTTTTAAGACTAAAGTCTGTGTTATCTGATTTGGGGGGGGGCTCACCCTGGTGATGCCTAGGGGCTACTCCTGGCTATGCACTCAGAAATTGCTCCTGGATTGGGGGACCATATGGGATGCCAGGGGATCAAACCGTGGTCTGTCCTAAGTCAGTATGGGATGCCAGAGTATTGAACCATGGCCTATCGTAGGTCAGTGTGTGCAAGTCAAATGTCCTACCACTTGCACCCCTGATCTGGCTGCTGAGTCATCTGATATTAATATGGCCACTCCAGCTTTTCCAAGGTAATCTTTTGCTTGGGTAATTGTTCTCCAACCATTGATTTGAGTCTATGTTATTCTGACTATTCAGATGTGTTTCTTGTAGGCAGCAGAATGTTGGATCCAGCTTTTTGATCCATTTTGCCACTCTGTGTCTCTTAACTGGTGCATTTAGTTCACTGACATTGAGAGAGATCGTTGTCATGGGATTTAGTGTCATCTTTATCTAGGACTTCAATATATCTGTTTGTCTGTCTTGTCTTAATGTAGACCTTTCATTTTCTTTTCTTTTAAGACTGGTTTTTAGTCTTTAAAGTTTCTGAGCTGTTGTTTTTCTGTGAAGCTATGTATCCTTCTTTCAAATCCTGAATGTGAGTCTGGCTCGGTGAAGTATTCTTGGTGGAGAAACAATTTCATTCAATTTCATTAGGTTGGATCACTATATCCCACCACTGCCTTCATGCCATTAGGGTTTCTTGTGACATATCTGCTGTAAATCTTAAGGATGGTCCTTTGAATGTAATTTCCCTTTTTGATCTTGCTGCTTTCAGTAGTCTACCCCTATCTGTCAGATTCGTCATTGTGACTAGAATGTGTCTTTGGGTGCTTTTCTTCGGATCTCTTTTAGCTGGAACTCTAAATTTGGATGCATTCACTCTTTAACTCTGGGAATTTCTCTGCAATGATGTCCTTGACTGTTGATTCTTTATGGGGGTTTTCTTCCCAGGTCTCTGGGACTCCAATAACTCATGTTGTTTCTGTTGAGTTTTTCAAAGACTTCTAATTTCATCTGTTGACATTCTTTGAGGATTTTTTCCATTCTCTCCACATTTGTTTCAAGGCTCTTTACCAATCTTTTCTGTTTTTGACATTGTTATGCATCTCATCTTCCAACCCATTGATTCCATTCTCAGCTGCTGTTCCTCTATTGGAAAGGCTTTTCTGTGACGTTTTCATTTTGCCTACCAAGTTTTTCAGTCTTGTTATTTTAGTTTGGAGTTTTCTCATTTCTACATTCATATCCTCTTGATTCTTATTTGTGGTTTGTTCAATTTGTTCCATAGTTTCTTTGAATTCTATGATGATCCTCCATGTTTCTTGTCTAAAGTCTTTATCTATCAGACTAAATAGTCATTAGCAGTTTTGTGGTCAGCAGAGCTGCCATCTTAATTCTCTATGCATATTGGAGGCCTGCATTCTTTCCCCCATTGTCAGGCTTGTAATGTGGTCTTTTCTACCTGTTTCACTGGGGTTTTTAGAGGAGGAGTGCGTGGCTTCTCTGGCTCCACTCTTTAGGACCTCATCTCCATTGATATGTGTTCCCTGGGCTCTTCAGGATGGTGTGGGTCCCTGCTCAGGCATTATGTCAGGATAGCTCCTGCATTTATGTGCATGTGGCGGGTGGGGAACAGGTTCCGCCATTGATGGACAGGGTCAGTTCACCTCTATTGACATGTGGGCTCTTCAGGGCAGTGCATTCCTGACACCATGGGGATGGTGGGTCAGGATGGCCCCCACTTTGACACACATGCACTGGTCCAAGTAATGATTCTAAAAATAACACAGCCACTTCTCAGTTATGAAGGTCACAAATCTGAAATGTGTCTTAATGCTCTTTGTCTTAATGATACTAAGTCAGGGTGCTAGCTAAGGTCTGTTTTTCATCTTCTTGCAGTTGATAGATTCTAGATCTGCTTCCTCTTTGTAGTTTGTGGGATTGTTTCCAGCTCCTTTCAATATCTATATTTAAAGTTCTTTAATTATTTGCAAATTTTCTATATGTGCTGTATTGCATTTTTTTGTTGTGTCTATCAAGACATTTCTTTGCTTTGTTTATTTATTTTAGAATCAATGGTTTCCCATTATGCTTGGTCTTGTTTTATAATGGTACCCTGATTGAAACAACTGTGCTAAGTTTTCAATTGCAATATGGACTGGTTCCCATCTGGAGTTGTCTAATTGGCTTTGTTTGACTTGTTTTTTCTAGTCTTTGTATTTTTCTATTCTCTATAGAAGTTATATCTAATGTTAAGAAGTTGTGGCAAGAGTATTTCATAAATGATGCTATCAAGTTTATATTAGGAAATACAAAATATTGCATTATTTCTGCGGTTAATGTGATCCTTGGAATAAGACTGTAACAATCAAATATCTCCACTGTAAGTATGTTATTATTGTGTTTTCTATGATTATATATTATATCTAGTAATTATGTTTTCTAACACCAACAAGTAACTTATAATATATGCCATGAAAATACCTGTATCCTCATCCACTTCTATGCTAGAATTTAGTGCTGTTGGTAATTTAGTGCCAAATGTATAGGAGAATTAATATATCTATTAGGTATTTTTATATGAAAATTTTAATTTATCATGTGCTCTACATATTTTAAATACAACTTCAAAAAGAAAGGTTGGAGGAGTCAGAGTAATAGAACAGTGGTAGGGCATTTGCCTTGTATGTGCCAATCCCAGACAGACCCCAGTTCAACTCTCAGTATCCCTCAAGCCCACCAGGAATGATTTCTGAGTGTAGAGCCAGGAGTATCCCCTGAGCGCTGCCGGTTGTGACCCAAAAACCAAAAACAAAAAAAATTAAACAAGTATATCACTCACAATAGGCTTTTTGGTAGGTTTCTTTTCCCTCTATTTATTGTTATATTTTGTCCAGAGATAAAATGAAATGTTAATATTTCATCCAAGTTAGGAAGTGAAACAATACAAAGGCTATCCATGGAATGGGAGAAACTATTCACCCAATACCAGCTAATAAAAATTAATATCCAAGATATATTGGTATATCTTAGAGCTTAGCAAGGTACTGATAGAGCTTATCAAGACAAATCATCTAACATCAAAAAATGGGGAGAAGAAATAAACAAACATTACCTCAAAGAAGAAATTCAAATGGCTAAAAGACACATGAAAAAAATACTCCATGTCGTTAATCATCAGGAAGATGCAAATCAAAACAACAATGAGATACCATCTCACACCACAGAGACTGGCACACATCACAAAGAATATGAGTAACCAGTGCTTGGTGTAGACGCAGGGAGAAAGGACTCTCATTCACTTCTGGTAGAAATGCATGGTGATCCAGAGTTTTTGGAAAACAGTATAGACATTGCTCAAAAAACTAGAGATTAGGCTTCTGCAGGACCTAGCAGTTCCACTTCTAGGAATATACTCTAGGAATCCAAAAACACAACGTAGAAACACCTGCATTCCTATATGTTCATCACAGTACTAATCAGAATAGTCTGAATTTGAAAGCAATCCAAGTACCCAAGAACAGATGAGTGAATAAAGAAACTCTGGTACACCTACATGATGAAATACTATGAAGCTGTTAGGGAAAATAAAGTTTAAAAATCCACTTATACATAAATGGATATGGAAAGTATCATGTTAAACGAAATGAGACCGAAGGAGAAGGATAGAACATTCTCACTCATTTGTAGTATTTAAGAAAAGAAAAAATAGTATGATAATATTTGATAATATCAATGACAATAGGGATATGGGCCAGGAAGACCATGGTATGAAGCTTCCCAAAAATAAATAGCAAAAGAGTGCAGTTAGGGTAGAGAAGGGGCCACTATGACAACAAGAGTTGTAAATGATCACTCTGGACAAGAATCGAAATCACATTTTTCAAATGTGTGTGTTTGTGTGTGTGTGTGTGTGTGTGTGTATGTTGAGAGAGAGAGAGAGAGAGAGAGAGAGAGAGAGAGAGAGAGAGAGAGAGAGAGAGAGGAAAACTGCCCATAGGCAGGCAGGAAAGAAGGTGGGAAGGAAGTTGGGGACATGGGGACATTGGTGATGGGAAATCTGTACTGGTAAAGAGTGTTGCATATTGCATGCCGGAAACTCAATCATAAATAACTTTGTATTTCTGAAAAAAAAAACTGTATTATGAACAACCCTGTATCCATGGTGTTTAAATAAAGTACTTAATAAAACTAAATAAATAAATTGATGAAACCAGTATATTTGGTTTACATAGATGCAAAAATCCTCTAATAATGGTATTGTCAATTTGGATCCAAGAACATAGCAAAAAAAACATTCACAGGACTATACCAGAAATGCAAGAATGATTCAAAATACAAATCAGTTACATTAACTGATAACAAAGCAACATTATACAATACAAATGCATATACTCCACAATATCAATGTCAGACAGAGGCATTTGAAACTCAGAGTAAAAAGAAAACTGAAGGAATATACAAATGAATTGCTCAAAGTTAAAATATTTTTGTATTTGCAATAAGTTTCAGTTTATTACCAAAAAATAAAAAGAAAATAAAGAACATACTCAATGTTCAGAGAAATCAATAACCAATATTCATTTAAGATAAATCATTTTTTTTGGAAACAAAGTTTTTTTCATGAAGAATTAGACTTTACATCGTTGATCTTTTCGTGTAATTTTGCCTGTGTTGGAAAGGACAACTGTGATTAATAAGGCATAGCAATTGTGGTCTATAGAAATTTATAGAAATTTATGGTCTGTGCTGCCATCTAGTGGTCAGATTTTATCATTACCACTATCATTACCCTGGGAAAGAAAGCTGCTTTGACGCTACTCCCATTCCTTCGGAGTTGGCTTGTATCTCAGGAATCAAATGGGTGGGAGTGGGATAAATGAGAGATAAATAAATTTGTTTGGAAATAAAGTTTTTTTCATGAAGAATTAGGCTTTACATCGTTTATATTTTCTTATAATTTTGCCTGTGTTGGTAAGGACAAACTGTGATTAATAAGGCATATCAAGTGTGGTCTGCAAGAAATTTGTGGTCTGTGCTGCCATCTAGTGGTCACATTGTACCATTACCCTGGGAAAGAAAGCTGCTTTGGCGCTACTCGCATTCCTTCGGAGTTGGCGTGTATCTCAGGAATAAAATAGGTGGGAGTGGAATAAATGAGAGATAAATGAATTTTTTGTCAACAAAGTTTTTGTCATGAAGAATTAGGCTTTACTTCGTTGATCTTTTCGTGTAATTTTGCTTGTGTTGGTAAGGACAAACTCTCTGATCTGCAAGAAATTTGTGGTCTATGCTGCCATTTAGTGGTCAGATTGTACCATTACCACTACCATTACCCTGGGAAAGAAAGCTGCTTTGGCGCTACTCTCATTCCTTTGGAGTTGGCGAGTATCTCAGGAATGAATTGGGTGGGAGTGGGATAAATGAGAGATGCGTCAAAGAAATATCCTCTATTGGGCTTGGGCTCTAGCCATTTAGAAAACAAATGAAAACACCGTTTCTGGAAGATCGCAAAGGATTTTTTATAGCAAATGCTCTCTACTGGCTATTTTTGGCATATGCAGGTTCTATTAGATAGCAATATATCAAGGCAAAACAGTAAAAATTAAAAAGCACATCAGAAAGGAATTAATAAATCTCTCGTCTTATCTGATCTCAAAATATTTTTCCATATTAACAGACTATAAGATTACAACCCTGCTCAGAATATTTTACCCGGTTGACATGCAAACACAAAATATTCTGAGCACTTCAGACTTGTTTTTGGCAGATTTTCTGATCACAGCGTAAATTAAAACGTCTGTTCCCTTTAGTTTTTACTTTTGGATAAAATAACTGATGTATGTTATCAGATAAACAGCCATGCTCTTCAAACTGTTGGTGGAATAAAAACTGGCTGACATCACCAGAGGAGAAGAGTTAAACAAGGAGGAAGCAATTTAGAAACAGATGTCTTAAACCATCGCAAATTCTTCAGTAACTTTATTCCCGGTAGTTATTTACTCTCAAATTTTGACAAATGTATTTTTATGCCTTTCCTTGGAAAGCTTACTAGACTTACAAAGAAAGCAGTTAGGGGATAGCTAAGGAGCCATCTCAGCATCAACTGAGAGATGCTTTCTCATAACTTAATTAAAAATCCAAAGACCCTTGGGGCTGGAGAGATAGCATGGAGGTAAGGTGTTTCCTTGCATGCAGAAGGATGGTGGTTCAAATCCCGGCAACCTGAGCCTGCCAGGAGTGATTTCTGAGCATACAGCCAAGAGTGCTGCTGGGTGTGACCCAAACCCCCCCAATTAAAAAATTAAAATAAATAAAAATCTAAAGACTTATAAGTCAACTTTTTCTAGTCAGGGTGTTTGTCATATTTTTATTTTTTGGCAAATAATTCCACATAAGACTGATAAATGAGAAATTATAAACTATTTTATTTTTTTCATTAATTTTGACATTAATATGGGTAGTTAGTCTAGCAAAGATTATTCAATGAAAAGATCAGATGAAAAGAATATGTTGCTGAGGCTTCCCAGATAGATTGGTATAAGCTGACAACTTAAGGGCCTTTTCAGAATGATGCTGGCAGATTCCCCTTTCTGCATGAGGTAGAACAGCCCACAGACAGACACATACACACACACACACACACACACACACACAGAGAGAGAGAGAGAGAGAGAGAGAGAGAGAGAGAAATTCCCCACCTGCATAATTTAACCTGATTATCAAACCACAAAGCCACAAAATTGTGCCAGATCCATAGATCTTGCACTACACAGCCACATCTACAAATTTAATTGTCAGTCCTGTAGGACCACAGCAAATCTGATGGATAAGTCACCAAGCTCAATGACCCTAAATAATAACTACAACTTTCACTAATCAGCACAGGAGAAGGGTCTTGCCTTTAGATGAGATGTAACGGTTGTCACAGGTTGACTCTTGTTGATCTATGTTTTGATCATTTCATTTGCCTTTGTATGGTAGCAAACAATATGAAATGGATTTCTTTGTGCCATCCAGGGACAGACTGGGGTGGTGGTTGGGTACCTGGGGCTATTGGTGGTGGAAGGTCACAGTGTTGGTAGGGTTGGTTTGGGAACATTTAATGCCTGAAACAACTCTATTAAGAACAATTTGGTAAATCATGTTGGTACAATAAAAATTTTTGTTTAAAAAATTAAGTTGCATCACTGATTTATTTCTACAATACAGAAGGTAACCTGACTCCCTAACTTATCTAAGTGATGTGAGCTCCTAGGCATTTCTGAATAATACACTGTATTTGGGCTAATATCACCAGGACTTTCTGGAGCAAGTATGGGCACTCTTCCCCCATAAATGTCTTCTCCCAGGTGGACTGTCAGCTGAGTATATGCCCCTCAGAGTCACAGTATCAGTAACAGTGCTTTAAAATTTTGGACAATTTTTTTGTTTAGTGCTGTCATACCTATAGCAACACACCAATTTAACAAAATGGAAAGCTAACAAGAGCTTACTAAATTTTGTGCCATTGCATTAATGACTTTATTACACTAATGACTTCAATAAGTTTCACAGATGTGCTTGCTATTGTTTTATTATTTTTCTTTCTTTCTTTCTATCTTTATATATATATTTTATGGCAGACTTGGGGGACCATATAGGATGCCAGAATTCAAACCACCATTCGTCCTGGATCAGCTGATACCCTACCACTATGCTATCTCTCTGCCCCCTTTTCTGCCCCCTTTTTCTTAAATTTTTTTTCTTCTCATTTTTTTATTTTTCTTTCTTTTTTTAATAATATATTTCTGTCAATTATCTGGAAATAAATTTATTATGTTCAATTATATCAACTATGTGATGCATTTTCTTTAAATAAAGTTAAAAAAACAATAGCTGGATATGCGTGCTAGTTCATCCAGACTGCTATACTACAGTACCAAAATTTTTTATTCTATAGTTTTGAAAAATGAATTTCACTCAAAGTCAGGATCATGGTTGGTTGAAAGCACTGTTCCAAGTTTCAGACTTCTCATTTTATCCTAACAGTGGAAGAAGTGAAAGATCTCTCTGTGTTTTCTTTTATAGGACCACTAATACTACTTGTGAGGTCTCTACCTACCAAATCAAACTCCTTACCAGTAATTAAATTATCCACCTACAAAAGTAATTGCTGGTAGGCTTGAAAGTTTTATAAGTGAATATTGAGTAACACAATGTCCAGATTATCATATTATATGATGTAATAATATGAGAAAAATCTATTCCTCTATTTCTAGTATAATTCATTCCAGGAATGTGAGGATAGGCGATCACACAAACTAATGACAATAATATAAAAGTAAAAAATAGGGCTGGAGAGATAGCAGAACAGTAGGGCATTTGGCTTGTATCTGGCTGACCCAGGAGGGACCCAGTTAGATTCCCAACATCTCATATGGTCCCCCATGCCTACCAGGAGCAATTTCTGAGCAAAGAGCCAGGAGTAACCCCTGATCGCCACTGGGTGTGGCCCAAAAACTGAAAAAAGAAGAAGAAAATCTTGGTATTCCTTCAAGGAAGGGAGAAAGAGAAAAGAAAGAAGAAAGAAAAAAAGGAAGAAAGAAAGAAAGAAAGAAAGAAAGAAAGAAAGAAAGAAAGAAAGAAAGAAAGAAAGAAAGAAAGAAAGAAAGAAAGAAAGAAAGAAAGAAAGAAAGAAAGAAAGAAAGAAAGACAGACAGACAGACAGACAGAAAGAAAGAAAGAAAGAAAGAAAGAAAGAAAGAAAGAAAGAAAGAAAGAAAGAAAGAAAGAAAGAAAGAAAGAGAGAGAGAGAGAGAGAAAGAGAGAATGAAAGAAAGATAGAAAGAAAGAAGAAAGAAAGAGAGAAAGAAAGAAAGAAAGAAATAAAGAAAGAAAGAAAGAAAGAAAGAAAGAAAGAAAGAAAGAAAGAAAGAAAGAGAGAGAGAAAGAGAGAAAGAAAGAAAGAAGAAAGAAAGAAAGAAAGAAAGAAAGAAAGAAAGAAAGAAAGAAAGAAAGAAAGAAAGAAAGAAAGAAAGAAAGAAAGAAAGAAAGAAAGAAAGAAAGAAAGAAGAAAGAGAGAAAGAAAGAAAGAAAGAAAGAAAGAAAGAAAGAAAGAAAGAAAGAAAGAAAGAAAGAAAGAAAGAAAGAAAGAAAGAAAGAAAGAAAGAAAGAAAGGAAGGAAGGAAGGAAGGAAGGAAGGAAGGAAGGAAGGAAGGAGGAAGGAAGGAAGAAAGAAGGAAAGAGAAAGAAGAAAGTTAGAAAGAGAGAAAGAAAAAAAAGAAAGAGAAAGAAAGTGAGAGAGAGACGGGGGGGGGGGGGAGAGTTAGTCTTGAGAGTAAAAGAGAAGTTCATGTACAAAAGAGAACCCACAGACTTCTCCAGAGGGTAAATAAGCAGCCAAAGAAGCAGACAGGACCAGAATGATAATACAGCTGGTGGGCACTTTTCTTGCATATGGCCTAACTAGAGTTGATGCTCGGTATCCCATCTGGTCCTCTGTGCCCACCAGGAGTGAACTTTAAAAACAGAACCAGGAGTCAGCCCTGAGCATCGCTGGGTGTGCCCCCAAAACAAAAACAAAGAAACATAGAAACAAAAAAGCAGGGTATGAGTACTAGGAAGAATATAAAAGAGGAACCTATATTTCTTAAATTACTAAAGGAAAACAGCAAAGCCCAAAGTAATCAGAAGGAAAAAAATTATTGGAACTTATAAACAAACCAGTGAAATAAAAACGAACCAACCAACTAAAAGATTAATGGAACTAAGAACTTGGGGTTTTAAAAAATTGTTTGGCATTTGGGGGTTTGGTTTTTGGCCAATGTAGGTGTACCTATCTGAGACCCGCCCATTAATGGGAGGGGTCTTGGGAACTGAATATTAGGTGTGACCTTACCTGCAAGACCCCGCCCATTCCTGGGAGGGGTCTTGGAATAGGTAGAAAAACCCTGGAGCCAGGGGATTAGGGGTCTCTCTGCCCTGCTGCGCTCGCTGGCTTTAGGTTCTTTGCCTCTTTTGGTCTTGGACCAGGATGAAGGCCAAAGGGAAGATGGCTGAATTAAGATGCAGGGTAGCCTAGAATGGCTGAATGCTTGAAAGGTTATGATGTAGGCCACACACATGTGATGGATAGGGCATGAATAAAGCTAATGCTTCCTAATGCCTGACTGTGAGTGAGTTCTATACCTGTCACTTTCCTGAACCCCAGACCCGCCAGTAGATGGGGAATGAAGCCACGTGGCCGGGGCCTAAGAACAAAGGCCTCCATCCTTCACCGTCCATTGCCATCCAGCTCCATCGTTAATTATTTAATGCTACAGGCAAGACCCCAACTCCATTCAGGAATTACTTTTGGCAGCCTCTAGGGACCAGTCACCTCCCTTCACCATCAACAAACTTCCTCACGCTCCCTCTCACCCATTCTCCTGATCACATCTCCTGTACCTACTCCATCTCTTATCACCACCACCAATATGGTCTTCTCAGGCTGTTCTTCAATACCGATACAAGGAAATAAATATAAGGAAAATAAATATAAGCAAATAAACAGGGCTCAAGACTTACTCCTGGATCTGTGTTCAGGTATCAGACCTGGCCATGCCTTGGGGACCATATGGGATTCTAGCGACAAAACCAGAGTTAGCTGCGTACAAGACAAAATGAACATTTCACTACATGTACATTACTACAGGTGAATGCATAGCTTCATATAATTGCAAACACCAAGCATAGAATAATAAATAGTAATTTATTATATTCTGTGTGCTTATAATATTTTACCAAAACATTTTAAAATAGGAATCGCATGCCTACGAAACAGCAATAGTTTGTTCTTTTTTAAACTGTGGTGAGGTAATAGTTGTAATTTTATGCTTACCATGTGCAAAATTACTGTCCCTTCCACTACTACTACTGAGCCCAAGACCCTACTTCTCTTTCCCATTTCTAGTCCATCTTCGGGTCTTGCTTTCACCAGTTTGGTAGTTCCAATTCTGTATTTAAAGTCCAAAAGGTGGGGGCTGGAGCAATAACAGAGCAGTAGGGCATTTGCCTTGCACTCGACCAACTCCAGATGACCCCAGTTCAATTCCCGGCTTCCCATATGATCCCCCAAGCCTGCCAGGAGCAATTTCTGAGTGCAGAGCCTAGAATAACCCTGTGAGCACCACCCGGAATGATCCAGAAACCAAAAAAGAAAGAAAAGGAAAGGAAAGAAAAAGGAGATTTAATGCATTTACTAGAGAAGACATAACCCAAATTTCAATAAATAAATATAATAAAGTAGTGACACAAGAGTCAAGATGTTAAGGACACAAATCAATTTGAAAAAATTCAAGAATTTCCATCTCACTAAATTTCAGGGAAGTCAGTTTTAAAAATTCCTTGTTGGGCCAGAGCGATAGCACAGCAGTAGGGCGTTTACCTTTCATGCAACTGAATCAGGATGGACCTCAGTTCAATTTCTGACATCTCATATGGACCCCAAGCCAGGAGCGATTTCTGAGTGCATAGCCAGGAGTAACCCCTGAGCATCACCGGATGTGGCCCAAAACCCAAAAAATAAAAAAATAAAAAATTTTGGGGCCGGGCGAGCGCGCCAGCGGTGAGTGTGCAAAAGCTTTTTGGGAGCCTCCGCCGGCATGAGCTACTACCAGTCTATCACCGTCTTCTCCCCCGATGGGCACCTCTTCCAAGTGGAGTACACGCAGGAGGCCGTGAAGAAGGGTTCCACAGCGGTGGGCGTGCGAGGGAAGGACATCGTGGTCCTGGGGGTGGAGAAGAAGTCGGTGGCCAAACTGCAGGATGAGCGGACTGTGCGCAAGATCTGTGCGCTGGACGACAACGTGTGCATGGCCTTCGCGGGCATGGCCTTCGCGGGCCTCACCGCTGATGCCAGGATCGTCATCAATAGGGCCCGGGTGGAGTGTCAGAGCCACCGGTCACTGTGGAGTATATCACCAGATACATCGCTAGCCTCAAGCAGCGCTACACACAGAGCAATGGGCGGAGACCTTTCGGCATCTCGGCCTTGATCGTGGGCTTTGACTTCGACGGCACTCCGAGACTCATCAGACCGACCCTTCGGGTACCTACCATGCCTGGAAGGCCAATGCTATAGGCCGGGGCGCCAAGTCTGTCCTCGAGTTTCTGGAGAAGAACTACACGGAGGAGGCCATTGAGACCGACGATCTGACCATCAAGCTAGTCATCAAGGCCCTTTTGGAAGTGGTCCAGTCAGGAGGCAAGAACATCGAACTGGCTGTCATGAGGCGGGACCAGCCCCTCAAGATCCTAAATCCCAAAGAGATTGAGAAGTACGTTGCCGAAATCGAGAAAGAAAAGGAAGAAAACGAAAAGAAGAAACAGAAAAAGACATCATGAGGCATCAATATAAAAGTGATTGTGGCGAATTTTTTAAATTCAAATCATGGTTTCGCCAAATACCGTGTGGCCCTTGTCTGGGACGTCTCGGGACCCTTCAATAAACTCCATGTTTTTTAGCCTTCGAAAAAATAAAAATAAAAAATAAATAAAATAAAAATAAAAAAAATTTTTAAATTCCTTGTAAATAGACCATCTGTTACTATATTGTTCTTCCAATGTTCCTTTGGGAGAAATTTTCATATATATTGGTTTTGGGGAGCCACACCCAGTGGTCCTCAGGAATTACTCCTGGCTGGGAACATATAGGATGTTGGGATCAAACCCTGGTCAGCTGAGTGCAAGGCAAACATCTTACTACTGTGCTACCATTCTGGCCTTTATTTGGAGAAATTTAATTTTTCTTTAAGTTCAGTGCCACTTTGCATCTACAGGGACTCAATCAAGAAAACAGGAATCTATCTGTGAAACATTTATGGTAATAATCTAGCACTTACAGTGCATTCCATTTTCAAACTAACTTTTTTAATAATTTATCAAGCATTCTTATCAAACCCAGACTTAAATTGAATCATCTTTGACTTTATTGAATTAAACCACCACCTTAAAGTATGATTATCTGGCAAACATAATGATTTTTCACACAATGGTAATATTTTTGCTAAATCATTCAATGTACTCAGAAGACACATTTGGATTGAGGGGCTTTAAGGTCTGATCTTCCTTCTTTGTCCACAGAGAATTGAAGCTGACAGCTTGCCACAGGAAGGATCAAATCTATCACTAAAAACCTTCCCTGGAAAGGGAAGGTACAAGATGCAAGCTGAAAATGCAAAAAGCAGCTTTGTTTTCCCTAAATTGCTCATAATCCAGACAGATGTTCAACTGTAAACTCATCTGTTTAGTCTGTTAAAACAAAAGACACAGCACTGAAGGAATGTCTCTCTCTTCTTTGATGCCTTTTACCTGTCACTCTATTTTTTTAACTTATTGAAACCATGTGATTTACAAAGTCTTTCATAGTTAGATTTCAGATGTACAATGATTCAGGGCCAATCCTACCACCAATATTAACTTCCCTCCACCATTTTCCCAGAGTGTATCTCAACCGCTACCCTTTGACTCCCCCACACCCAAGACTGCTAGTATAACAGGCCCATTTAAATTTTAAATTGTTAGAGCTTGGGTCTCTTGATTCTATTGTTTGTTGCCTTTGGCATGGATATTTAATTCTGTTCTTTTTTAACACTACCAATGCACCTGAGACTGCTTGGCCCCTGGCCCTCATCCTTTCATATTTGTTTCTTCTCTTCCACTCAATTTCTTTCCTTTCCTTCTCTATAATTTAGGGCAAAGGTTGTTCAAGACAACTCCCATTTAGACCATTGTGTTTCTGTATGCATTTATTTTTTTAAAGACATGCAAGGAAGCAATATTGATAACAGTATTGATCCCAACCATCTCTATTTCTTTCTTTTGATGAGATGGCCCTGGCTTCCCAGCTCATCCTCATCGCCTGCCTTTCAGCCACTTTGACACTAAATACTAACACTGAAATCAAAAGAAGGCCCTCAATCAGTGTTCTGCAATGAAACAAATTCACTAAACGATGGTATACTCTGTGCAGTCATTGCTCCATGTCTGACTGGTATTAGAAATCCAGAAACATACCTTTACTGATACTACATCTTTGTATTGGGAGGGTTTTTAAAAACATAATTTATTCTCCTCAAAATAGACCATTTCTAGATTGTATCAAAAACATCAAAATCTTGGCATTTGTATGCTTATTTTTTTCTTTTTTTTCTTCTCTTCTCTTTTTTTCTGATTTTTTTTCTTTTTCTTTTTCTTTTTTTTATTTAAACAACTTTATTACATACATGATTGTGTTTGGGTTTCAGTCATGTAAAGAACACCACCCATCACCAGTGCAACATTCCCATCACCACTATCCCAAATCTCCCTCCTCCCCACCCAACCCCTGCCTGTACTCTAGACAGGCTTTCTATTTCCCTTGTACATTGTCATTATTAGGATAGTTCAAAACGTAGTTATTTCTCTAACTAAACTCATCCCTGTTTGTGGTGAGCTTCATGAGGTGAGCTGTTACTTCCAGCTCTTTTCCTTTCGTGTCTGAAAGTTGTTATTGCAAGAATGTCTTTCATTTTTCTTAAAACCCATAGATGAGTGAGACCATTCTGCGTCTTTCTCTCTCTCTGACTTATTTCACTCAGCATAATAGATTCCATGTACATCCACGTATAGGAAAATTTCATGACTTCATCTCTCCTGACAGCTGTATAATATTCCATTGTGTATATGTATCACAGTTTCTTCAGCCATTCATCTGTTGAAGGGTATCTTGGCTGTTTCCAGAGTCTTGCTATGGTAAATAGTGCTGCAATGAATATAGGTGTAAGGAAGGGATTTTTGTGTTATATTTTTGTGTTCCTAGGGTATATTCCTAGGAGTGGTATAACTGGGTCGTATGGTAGCTCAATTTCCAGTTTTTGGAGGAATCTCCATATCGTTTTCCATAAAGGTTGAACTAGACGGCATTCCCACCAGCTGTGGATAAGAGTTCCTTTCTCTCCACATCCCCGCCAATACTGCTTATTCTCATTCTTTGTGATGTGTGCCAATCTCTGAGGTGTGAGGTGGTACCTCATAGTTGTTTTGATTTGCATCTCCCTGATGATTAGTGATGTGGAGCATTTTTTTCATGTGTCTTTTGGCCACTTGTATTTCTTCTTTGTCAAAGTGTCTGTTAATTTCTTCTCCCCATTTTTTGATGGGATTAGATGTTTTTTTCTTGTCAATTTCTGTCAGTGCCTTGTATATTTTGGAAATTAGCCCCTTTTCTGATGGGTATTGGGTGAATAGTTTTTCCCACTCAGTGGGGGGCTCTTGTATCCTGGGCACTATTTCTTTTGAGGTGCAGAAGCTTCTCAGTTTAATATATTTTCATCTGTTAATCTCTGCTTCTTTCACTTGTTTGGAGAGTGCAGTTTTCTCTTTGAAGATGCCTTTTGTCTCAATGTCCTGGATTGTTTTGCTTATGTGTTGTTCTATGTATCTTATGGTTTTGGGTCTGATATCAAGGTCTTTCATCCATTTGGATTTAACCTTCATACATAATGTTAGCTGGGGGTCTACGTTCAAGTTTTTACAAGTGGCTAGCCAGTTGTGCCAACACCACTTATTGAAAAGGCTTTATTTGCTCCATTTATAATTTCTTACTCCTTTATCAAAAATTAGGTGATTGTATGTCTGGAGAACATTCTCTGAGTATTCAAATCTATTTCACTGATCTGAGGGCCTGTCTTTATTTCAATACCATGCTATTTTGATAACTATGCTTTGTAGTAGAGTTTAAAGTTGGGAAAAGTAATTCCTCTTATATTCTTTTTCCCAATGATTGCTTTAGCTATTCTAGGGTGTTTATTGTTCCAACTGAATTTCAATGGTGCCTGATCCACTTCTTTGAAGAATGTCATGGGTATCTTTAGAGGGATCACATTAAATCTGTACAATACTTTGGGGAGTATTGCCATTTTAATGATGTTAATCCTGCCAGTCCATGAGCAGAGTATGTGCTTCCATTTCTACGTGTCCTCTCTTATTTCTTGGAGCAGAGTTTTATAGTTTTCTTTGTATAGGTCCTTCACATTTTTAGTCAAGTTGACTCCAAGATATTTGAGTTTGTGTGGCACTATTGTGAATGGGGTTGTTTTCTTACTGTCTATTTCTTCCTAATTACTATTGGTGTATAGAAAGGCCATTGATTTTTTTGTGTTAATTTTGTAGCCTGCCACCTTGCTATATGAGTCTATTATTTCTAGAAGTTTTTTCGTAGAGACTTTAGGGTTTTCTAGGTAGAGTATCATGTCATTTGCAAACAGCAAGAGCTTGACTTCTTCCTTTCCTATCTGGATTCACTTGATATTTTTTTCTTGCCTATTCGCTATAGCAAGTACTAGCAGTGCTATGTTGAATAGGAGTGGTGAAAGAGGACAGCCTTGTCTTTTGCCAGAATTTAGAGGAAAGGCTTTCAGTTTTTCTCCATTGAGGACAATATTTGCCTCTGGCTTGTGGTAGATGGCCTTAACTATATTGAGAAAGATTCCTTCCATTCCCATCTTGCTGAGAGTTTTGATCAAGAATGGGTGTTGGACCTTAGCAAATGCTGTCTCTGCATCTATTGATATGATCATGTGATTTCTATTTTTCTTGTTGTTGATGTTGTATATTATGTTGATAGATTTACAGATGTTAAACCAGCCTTGCATTCCTGGGATGAAACCTACTTGATCGTAGTGGATGATCTTCTTAATGAGGTATTGAATCCTATTTGCCAGGATTTTGTTGAGGATCTTTGCATCTGTATTCATCAGCGATATTGGTCTGTAATTTTCTTTTTTTGTAGCATCTTTGTCTGGTTTAGGTATCAAGGTGATGTTGGCTTCATAAAAGCTATTCGGAAGTGTTCCTGTTTTTTCAATTTCATGAAAGAGTCTTGTCAGGATTGGTAGAAGTTCCTCTAGAAAGATTTGAAAGAATTCATTAGTAAATCCATCTGGGCCTGGACTTTAGATTTTGGGCAGACATTTGATTACTGTCTTAATTTCCTTCATAGTGATGGGTGTGTTTAGATATGCTACATCCTCTTCCTTCAACTGTGGAAGATTATAAGAGTCCAAGAATTTATCCATTTCTTCCAGGTTTTCATTTTTAGTGGCATAGAGTTTCTCAAAGTAGTTTCTGATTACCCTTTAGTGTTGGAGACAGTGTCCTGTCAGAGATCTTTTTTGCTGTCTTCTGTCTTAGCCCAGCTTTTTCACCTAAAAGCTGCCTACGTGCAGTTTTGCTGTAAGCCCTTGAGCTAACAGGAAAAGTATTTGCAGCTGCAGGAAATAATTCACTCTGCAGCCCGGAGAAAGAGCAAACAACCCGGTACCATTCCCAGAATTAAGGTTACTCCCTTAACTACATTCCTGAGTTAATAGCTGAATGCAACAAAGCTTGCCCACCATAAAAACTGCTGAGAGTTCCGGAAAGTGGGCTATAAGCCCTACTTTAGGGTCATAGGGCAATTCCTTGAAAGCTGCTGACTTAGGAGTGATTGTAAAATTGTCACTGCTTCTCCCTCCCTTCTGGAAGATGATTTACTGCCTTTGTCTCATGGCTTTCGCGCCAAAATGTATGATTGACACCATCTTTTATTTGCCCCCTTCTCCTTCTCTATATGAGATGTTGGACCCTAATAAAGTCGCCTTAGACCGGTCTGATCGCCTAAGGTCATTATTATTAACCTCTCTTAGATTTTTTACAGGTGTGGTTGTTCTTCTAGCCCTGCTAAATAAAGGTGCGGTCGTCCGTGAGCCTCTCAACTGATTCCCGCTGGCTGGGCCCCTCCGGGGGGCTTGCAGGACCCCGCACTTTAGATCTCTACCATATCAGCAGTGATCTCTCCTTTTTCATTCCTAATATGAGTTATCAAGTTTCTCTCTCTCTCTTTCTTTGTTAATTTTGTCAGTGGTCTATCAATCTTGTTTACTTTTTCAAAGAACCAACTTCTGCTTTCGTTGATCTTTTGGATTGTTTTTTCAAGTTTCCACTTCATTGATTTCTGCTCTCAGCTTTGTTATTTCTTTCTGTCTCCCTATATTTGGGTCCTTTTGTTGAGTACGTTCTAATTATATAAGCTGCATCATTAAGCTATTCAGGTATGCCCCTTCTTCTTTCCTGATGTGTGCTTGCAAAGCTATAAATTTTCCTCTCAGTACCACTTTTGCTGTGTCCCATAGGATCTGATAGCTTGTGTCTCCATTGTCATTTGTTTCTAGGAAGGTTTTGATTTCCTCTTTGATTTCATCTCAGACCCACTGGTTATTCAGTATTAGGCTGTATAACTTCCAGGTATTAAATTTTTTCTTCTGAGTCCCTTTGTAGTTCACATATAATTTCAGGGCCTTGTGGTCAGAGAAGGTAGCCTACAAAATTTCTATCCTCTTGATATTATGGAGGTATGTTTTCTGTGTTAGCATGTAGTCTATCCTGGAGAATGTCCCATGTACATCAGAGAAGAATGTGTATCCAGGCTTCTGGGGGTGGAGTGTCTTTTATATATCTCCTAGGCCTCTTTCTTCCATTTCTCTTTTCAGGTCTAGTATATTCTTGTTGGGTTTCAGTCTCGTTGACCTGTCAAGTGTTGGCAATGCTGTGTTGAGGTCTTCCACAATTATTGTGTTGTTATTGATATTATTTTTCAGATTTGTTAACAATTGTATTAAATATTTTGCTGGCCCCTCATTCGGTGCATATATGTTTAGGAGAGTGATTTCTTCCTGCTGTACATATCCCTTGATTAATACAAAGTGTCCATCTTTGTCCCTTACAACTTTCCTAAGTATAAAGTTTGCATCATCTGATATTAGTATGGCCACTCCAGCTTTTTTATGGGTGTTGTTTGCTTGGATTATTTTTCTTCAGCCTTTTATTTTGAGTCTATGTTTATTCTGACTATTCAGGTGTGTTTCTTGTAGGCAGCAGGAGGTTGGATTGAGTTTTTTGATCCATTTAGCCACTCTGTGTCTTAACTGGTGCATTTAGTCCATTTACATTGAGAAAAAGAATTGTCCTGGGAGTTGGTGCCATCTTTATATCTGAGTTTGGTGTGTCTCTTAAAGTAGGCCGTTCATTTTTTCTTTTAAGAATGGTTTTGAGTCTGTAAAGTTTATGAGCTGTTGTTTGTCTGTGAAACCATGTAGTGTCCTTCAATCCTGAAAGTGAGTTTTGCTGGGTGCAGTATTCTAGGCGAAGCATTTATTTCATTGAGTTTTGTCACTATGTCCCACCACTGCCTTCTGGCCTTGAGTGTTTCCGGTGACAGGTCTGCAGTAAATCTCAAGGTTGTTCCTTTGAATGTAATTACTCTTTTTGATCTTGCTGCTTTCAGAATTCTGTCTCTATCTGTGGGATTCGTCATTGTGACTAGGATGTGTCTTGGGGTGTTTTTTCTGGGGTCTCTTTTAGTTAGTACTCTTCGGGCATGCAGGATTTGATCGCATGTATTCATTAGCTCTGGTAGTATCTCTTTAATGATGTTCTTGACCGTTGATTCTTCCTGGAGATTTTTTTCCTGGGTCTCTGAGACTCCAATGATTCTTAAGTTGTTTCTACTGAGCTTATCATAGACTTCTATTTTCATCTGTTTCCATTGTTTGAGTAATTTTTCCATTGGTTGATCATTTGCTTTAAGGCTTTTTTCTAATTTCTTCTGCTGTATGGAATTGTTATTCATCACATTTTCCAGTGCACTAATTCTATCCTCAGCTGCTGTTAACCCATGGGAAATCTCAACCATGTTTTTTTTTCAATTCATCTACTGAGTTTTTCAGACCTGATATTTGACCTGAAATTTCAGTTTAGAGTTTTCTGATTTCTATCTTCATATTCTCTTGATTATTATTAGTGTTCTCTTCTATACTTTCTTTGAGTTCTTTGAACATTTTCCATATTGCGACTCTAAACTTCTTATCTGAGAGACTGACTGGTTGGTTGGTCATTTCAAATCATCAGAGTTGCCATCCTCATTCTCTATGTCTGGTGCTGGCCTGCATTTTTTCCCCATTGTCACACTTGTATTGTGGGTTTTTCTACATGTTGTGGTTGTATTCATTAAATTATGTGCACAGCTGGGAAGCAAAGCAGAGTGGCTGTGCTCCTCTGGCTCCACCCTTTCTGGGAGCCTTTCAGGGCAGGCTCCAGGGGAAGATGAGCCATCCTCAGATGAGCCACACACAGGATGAAATCAGGCCAAAAATGGAGCACAGCACAGAAGACAGGCAGATAGGGGTGCTGGCATCTGAGTTCCAGCAGAGTTCAGCGGCTTCCCCTTTCTGGGCTTGTAACTCACCTCCAGGGAAGACTCCAGGGAAGGCTCCAGGGAAGGCGAGCCATCCTTAGATAAGCCACACACAAGATTAAGCCACACACAAGATGATATCAGGCGGAAAATGGAGCACAGCATAGTAGACAGGCAGATAGGGGTGCTGGCATCTGAGTTCCAGCAGAGTTCAGCCCCCAGCACAGTTCTTAGTGTGATTTTTTTCTTCTTGTTTTAATGGCATTCTTTCTTCAGAAAGAGTGCAGGGCCGCGAAGTGCAGTGGCCATGCTCTGCTGGAGCCTCTTTTCGGCCCACTCCCAAGTGGTTCAGGAGACAGGACAGGAGACAGACACACAGAGGCAGCACTCACAATTTCTCATGGTCGGGCCACACTGGGCAGGCATAGTTTTGTAGTTTTTCCCAGCCTGATGTCACAAACAGGGGACCTTGTATGCTTATTTATAAAGAAAACAAAGAGTTTCTTACTGAAATTTTCTTTCAGGAACTAGATTTCCTTGATTACATATGTATGTGTTACTACTAGTAATTGCTTTAATGTTTGTTTAACAATTTTTAATAGAAATTAGTCTAAGTATCAACTCCTAATGCCAACTATTTATAGCATCTGATGAGATAACTGATATGTGTATATGAATATTAATTGTCCATATAGTCATAAGATACTGAGTCATTAAAACCATCTGATGATTTTTAAGAAAAGTTTCCAAATTATAAAATAAAAGAAAAGGGGCCAGATCTTCAGCCCAGCAGAAGGGCATTTTCCTTGCAAGTGGCCAATACCAGATGAAGCTCGGTTCAATTCTCAGCATTTCATCTGGTCCCCCAAGACTACCAGGAGCGATTTCTGAGAGCAGTAACCCAGGAGCACCAGTGGGTGTGACCCAAAGCCCACCCCCCAAATAATAAAAAAGGAAGCAGCTGAAAAAATAGTATAGTGGGTAAGATGCTTGCTTTGCTTACAGCCAACCGAATTCAATCTCTGGCATCCCATATGATTCTCTGAACCTTGCCAGAAGTAATTCCTGGATGGAGAAACAGGAATAAAACTTGAGCACTGCTGGATGTGGTCAAAATAAAAATTAGTTTCTTACCTTTGAAATGTCATTTTGAATGCCAAAACAATATTATTCTCATCAATAATCAGATGTTTGTACATGCTCAAAAGGGAGCATAGATACTTGCTGGGGTGATTAGTTCATTCCATTTACCAAAAACTTCAAAGGTACAAGCATTAAAAGCCCTAGAAATCCCTTCAGTTTTGGTTAAACTGAACAACTGTTCACCCTGCTACCTTCTACCAAGGAAAATCCTCACATTGGAGAAAAATTGTACCAATTCACAGTTTCCAAAAAGTCTCAGTGGAAGAAATTGAAGAACAAAAGGGAAAAAGTATCATCCAGTCCACTTTGGCAATCAGTAGGTGACAGATGTTTCAGCCAGATTGGTCTCAAAGTTTTTGAATATTTATGAAGCACTCACAGTAAGCTCAGAAATGAACATATAAATTTTTAATAAATTCTCCTGGAAGCCTCAGGTTTGATGACCAAAACAAAAAAGGTGTGTGCATTGTGGTTAAAGGTGGAGAGTTAAGGAAGGAGAAGATAAGAAAGATGTTACTAGGCTCTTAATTCCTTCTCTTAAGATTGAATATTAAGTTGTGTGGGTATATATGGGTATGGGGGACAGGGTGTATGTTAGCTTATGTTTTAGGTTTCTCTCTAATAGAAAGTATTGAAATAGATACCTTCTATAAGCTTTGTTCTCCAAATATTTATTTCCTTAATGCCTCTGATCAAAGTTAAGTCACTTAATTAACTCTTAGTTCTAAAGTCTAATGCTAACAATAGTTAAGTCACTTAAGCATTTCTAAGAAAAAAAAAAGGATTGTGCTTCCTACACTTCATTTTTATAATTTTCCTCCAATGATACAAAAATCTGGTTTGATTTAACCTCTTTGAGCTTTACTAAATCAATTAGAGGCAAGGCAATATTTGGGAAATGTGAAGTTTTACCACTAGATACATTCTAGAAAGTTTAAAATATTTACAACTCAATGCAAAGGAGATTTATCTCATTTGTTTGGTGGATGTGTATATATGGAGAAGGAAGATTGACACAGGAGTTAATACATCAACAGTTCACTACGAGGGTCAGAGATACTGCAGAAAAATTGGGTGTAGTTTGAGATTTCATTTTAGACACACAAAATATCAGGATGGGGTGGGTAAGTTTTTAATATTTTTTATGTTAGATGTCTTCATTTAAATGAAGAGAAAGTCTTGTGCTTTTGCTACATGGAGCTTAGTATATTTATTCCCACTTTTCTATATTCTAAGTGTGTTACCCTTTTAGTAATAAGTAGAATATGGCTCATTAAAATTTATAGCTGCTGCTTTTGTTCTTCAAAGAAAAATTCTCTTGGGAATGAGGGATTCAGTAAACGACTCTGGCTCAGAAGTAGCCACTTAGAATGAAAGCCAGGCATTTTCCCCAATGAGCAGAGTAATCCAGCCAACCAAATTCTAAGCTGTCACTCTGTACTCTCATGTAGGGTTTAAGATAGTTTAGCAAAAATATAGGTGTTGCGTTATAAAAATGTCTAGAATAAACATTGCAATATTTCTCAGATCTTGGTATATGAATAAATGTTATGAGATGCTGTGGCCCACACCTATTCTGATTATCAATAACTAAAAAGTCAGTTTATTAATTTGTAATTCACTCTTTCATAATGCAAGAGAACTTATAACATAACCTGGAGGAAAACTAGGATCTTGCTCTGAAAATTATGAAGTAGATTTATAGACATTACCCTGCATTCATGTGCATTATCTTGAGACCCTTTATGTACAGTCAGGCCTGAAAATTAATTATGTCAGACAGAAAAGTGTCCCTGTTTTGACAAGAGAAGACAGTTGACTCCCTGGTGATAGAGAACTGAGGACATATACTTAGCTAGTATTTATTCATTCTTCAAACAGTTTTATTAGTGCCCTTGAAATATGCCAAATGCAGTTGGAGGTTAAGAATACCAAGGGAACAACATACTGTCTCTGGCCGTAGGGATAATCAGAGAGGAATCAGTCCAAATCTGTTTGCCAAAGCCAATTACTAAATTTTCCAAAGATCTACTTGCTGGCTATTAAAATGAAACTAAATTTAAAATTAAGTTATATGAGCATTTATTAAATTGTTTGAAATTTTATCATCAATATTATTGCAGCTCATAAGATCTCAAATAACTAAAAAAGAAGCACAGCCAATATATATTATTTATTTGAGGGGCTGAAGCTGTGGTGCAAGCAGTAGGGCATTTGCCTTGCATGCGCTAACCTAGAATGGACCGTGGTTCGATCCCCCGGTTTCCCATATGGTCTCCCAAGCCAGGAGTGATTTCTGAGCGCATATCTAGGAGCGTCATCAGGTGTGGTTCAAAAACCAATAAAAAGGAAAGAAAAGAAATTATTTGAATAACAGGATGAGAATACCTAATTAATTATTAAAACATAATTTGCAACATCAAAATATTATAAATAATAAAAATATTCTTGTAGATAATTTTCCTTACCAATAAAAATTTTTCTATTTTTGGAAATGATTACAAAAACCTAACCATATGAATAATTTTCATTGCTTTTCTGTTTGTTTGTTTGCTTTTCAATACTTTTTTAAAAAATAATCTTTATATATTTATTGATTAATTGGTGTCTGGGCCACACCCACTGGCATTCAGGGGCTACTTCTGGTTCTGCACTCAGAAATTGCCCCTGGCAGGCTGGGGGACCACATGGGATGCCAGAAATCAACCAGGTCCCTCCCAGGTCAGCTGCATGCTAGTCAAATGCCCCACCACTGTGCCATCTCTCTGGCCCCTTCATTTCTCTTGATTTTTATTTTTAGAAAGTTTTTGCCAATATTTATAATTCTGTAAAGTAAAAAAAAATGTTTCTATTCAGTCATATTCTTAATATCAGGTACCAGGATTTTTTTAATTTCTTCTCATTTAGCAGGCATAAAATCGTAGTTATTTTTGTCATTGATATCTTACTGTTAACACTTTAGACTGAAACTATGTTAATGTGGTTCTTAATTTTATCCTCCCTTAGTAAAATAGCCTATTTATATCAATCCTGACTGTTCTTAAGTTCTAATTCTAGTAAATTAATCAAGTATATAAGCCCTTGAGAAAGCAGTTCTGTAAACTGGCCAGCTAGGTCTTTGTGACTCAACTAAAATTGTTTTTGTCATTCATTCACTTTCTATACTTCAATGCATCAGAATGAATTAAATGTTCTGCTTTTTATTAATAGTTCGACTACTTTTTAGTTCTTTCTTCAAAGTCCCTTTTATTGCTCACTCCTTACCAACAACCCAAAACACTTAAAATGCGGTCTTTCCTCCCTCCCTTCCTCTCCAGATTCCCACTTTCTTAGTCATAGAATTATGGAACTGGGTATTACTGTTACTGAATAGAGATGGAAGCAGAAATGTATGCTTCCTTAGTTATATCTGAGAAGAAAAGGGTTCCAACTCCGGGGAAAAAATATTAACTCTGACCAAAAGTTATATCACCTATTTCTCAGTGTATGATCATTACACCCTATGGGTAAGATAAAGACTAAAATACTGGTAGATGGGGCTGGAGCATAGCACAGCGGTAGGGTGTTTGCCTTGCATGCTGCCAACTTGGAACAAATATGGGTTCAATTCCCGGTCCACTGAGCCTGCCAGGAGTGATTTCCGAGTGCAGAGCCAGGAGTAATACCTGAGCACTGCCAGATATAGCTGAAAAACAAACAAAAAATACTGGTAGATGACGCCTTTATGAGTTGATTTGTTTGTTCTAGCTTGTCAGAATTCAGCTTTTTAGTGGGTTCTCTTAGGCAAAAATTTGGCAAAAATGTTTTATAGTAATTATTGAAATGAAATGAGGCCAGGTAAGGTGCTTGCTTGTGTGTGGCCAACCTGAATTCAATCCTTGAACCAAGGATTCAATGCATCAGAATGAGCACAGCTAAGAGTAAGTCCTGACCATTGCCAAGTGTCAGCAAAACAGCACCCTTAAAAAAATAAAATGATGTATATATGGATACAGAAACTTCTGAGCTAAATCTGATGCCGCATCATAAATTAACCTTTTTATTATGCATATTTGCTTCTCTCAACTTTGCCCTTGATTAATGAAGACTTAGTATTTATTATATTAATTGTTTTAAAGTAAGGACCTATATTTCAAAATTATAATGTAGCTCTAGGATGGGCAGGGAGAGGAAAGGGGTGCATGCAAGTTATGGGAAAGAGAGGTGGGCATGGACAGTTTTTGAACATTCATTTTCTTTCATCTCATTCTCAGCATTTGCCTTCCTAGAAGTTAAATTGCATTGTGGCTGGAGAGATAGTACAGTGAATAGGGCTCTTGCCTTGCATGAAACTGACCCAGGTTTAATCTGTATTCCACCTGGTTCCTAGAATCTGTAAGGAGTGATTCTTGGGTGCAGAGCCAGAAGCACAGCTAGCTGTGGCCTAAAAACAAAAACAAATATTATCCTGCATCTTCTTATCTTCCAGTTAATGATTGTTCTGTCTCATTTGGTAAAATAAAGACCTCTCTTTCTGTCTGTCTGTCTGTCTGTCTGTCTGTCTGTCTCTCTCAAATCCTGATTCTCAAAATGCATTGCACCAGTACATAAAATGTTCCTATGTACAATGAGGTCATTACAAATATTGTTGTTGGGTTAGTGCATGGATTAGTTTAAATAATACCTACTTTCCTGAACTAGGTCATTTTATAGTGTTGGTTTTTGCTTTTGCTATGAACAAAATTTAAAAAAGAACCTCATTAATGTCTTGGGTTGTATATTATTAAAATTAGGCATAAGAGAGATAGTTCAAGGGGATGAATGTATGCTTTGTATGTGAAAGGTCCAGGTTTAATCTGAGCTACATTGCATGGTCCCTGGTGTGCTCAGGGAGTTCAGAGCTGGGTGTAGACAGTTAGCACTGACAACATGTGGACCAAAAATAAATAAACCAAGAAAGATCAAAAATAATATTGATAATCAAGCACTACATGTAAATTTTGGAAATAAAATGTTATTAATTTGTATTTATAAATAATACATGAAACAGAATTCTTTCAGATTCCATGTACTAACATATTGATAAACAGTTTTCGATACACTACCTATAAATATTTTAATAGAATATGTTTACAAATATATCTCAGTCTAGTAATAAGTAATATCTATTTGCACATGCATGAAATAATGAAGAAATATGCCATCACTTTATTAAAACATTTTCATAAAGTTATATAACAATTTTATAAGTATTTATCAACATTTACATGGGTTATGTTTTGCTCTATTTTAGAAACAAAATTTTATAGCTAATTTCAATGTTTATATATTATTGCAAAAAATTATAATGACTGGGGGCAGGTGGGATAGTACAGTGGTAGGATGTTTGCCTTGCATGCAGCTCACCTGGGACAGACCTAGGTTCAATCCCAGACATCCCATGTACCTCAAGCCTGCCAGGAGCATTTTCTGAGTGCAGAGCCAGGAGTAACCCTTGAGCACTGCCAAGTGTGGCTCCCACAAAATCAAGCAAACAAAAAAATTATGATGATGGATAAATCTCTTTAAAGGTGGGCAGAGAAATAGTATAGTGGGTGAGGTACAAGCCCTATTCAGTCCCAATGCCTGGAACCTCAGATGGTCTCCAAATATTTCTGAGCACCCGTAGGTGTGTACTTTCTCCCCCCCCAAAATGATACCAATATCCTGTAAAGAAAAGTTCAAAGGGAAAAAAGGAGGCTATGTATTCTAACATGCAAAAAGTATTTATATATATTGTATATGTTTAGGAACTTAATTTTATTGTAATTTATCAATATTTAAGTCATATTTAACTATTAATTAAAATCATAAATAAGTAATAGCATGATAAAAATTGTAGATATCTACTGTTTTCCTCAAAAATGTTTTTCTTTGGCACAGTGATTTACAAATGTATCCAGAATAAAGTCCCAGGCATATAGTGTTCCAACACTAGTCTTACCATCAGGTCAACTTCCCTCACCCAAACCACAATAGCTAAATTTAGATGTCTACTTAAATACGTCTGAGGGAGGACATCACTTCTCATTGTTTTTTAAGATTTTGTATAAACCACATAATTATTCTTGAGGAAGTAGATGTGGCATAAAACAGTCAAAACTAAATCAATCTGAGCCATCTTTCCGTGTATCACCAGAGCCCTCAAGTGAGAACAGATGTGTGTTCTTTCAGGTACTGCCAAGAATGCATTTCAGAGCAAGCTTTGTAGTCAATGTTCTTGGGATTCTTAATTAAGATTTATCCTGTCCTATCTCATGAAGAAGGATGCTTTGGAAAGAATGTATTTGTTTTCTTTTTCATTCATAATGTATAATTTATTAGCAAACCAGAAATAGAAGGAAGTTTCTTCACCCAAATAAGAGGTAATTTATTCCATACCATAATTACAGAGTTTCTAAATAACTTTATACTTAATGCTGAAAGAATGTAACTTTGAAAGGATATATTTGTACATGCCATGTACTTTTTCTAAGTTACCAAATGAGCTCACAATTTTTTCTAAGTTTCTACTCACATTCACATTTTCAATTTTTAAAATATTAACTAACTAATGATTATAAAATATCTACTATTTTCTAAGCCAGTGGTTCTCCTGGGAAATTATTATAAATGCAAATTCTTACCCCAAGACTATTGAATACAAGGCTCTGGGCATGGGGCCCAGCAAACCAAGTAATTTGGGTACATGCCAAAGAAGATAATATTTATAAAACATCTGGCATAAGGTCTTGAACATAGTAGGCATTTAATAAAAACTAGTTGCTATTACTTTTTCATTAAATAATCCATTCTAACCCCTTGAACTTTTCTACTTAATTTTAGATCTTTGGAAGTAATGGTTCTTTCAATGTATTCAATTATTCATCTATACAATAATGTACTTTTAAAATAGTTTATTTTTTCTAACCAAAATAGTTTTTTTTCAACCTCCCTATTTTTCTCAATGGCAAATATAGATGTATATATTCTAAAGGGCTCAACTAGAAACTGTGCTTTTGAAAGGCCATACTGAGTGATATCAGATGCCCATATAATTAAACATATGTCTTCTACCCACTACTACATCACAATATGAGTTTTTCGCCCTTAAAGAGATTCTTACAGTGTCAAATTAAGAAAGTATTCCCATAATTTTATTATAATTTTTATTTCCTGAAGAAGAATTCATTAATATAAAGAACTCAGAATAATAAGAATGAATCTAGCAAACCCCCCAGGACCTATCATTGCTGCTGATCAGGACAAAGGCTGTGCTGATGACAAACAAGTTTTCCTAGAAGGTGGAATGCTAAGCATCTGAGAATTGCTACATGGCACTAACCAAAGAACTGTGCTTACCAGTCAGTCTCCATACACTTGGAAATATGTATCACGAACCAATATGAGTCAGGGAGACTCAACTTGTCCAACTTCACAAACAGAGGCAGAGAATAACAGGTTTTACTGCCAAATCAGGATACGTGTCACAGGAAAGAGACCTGCCCTCTTTTTCTCCTCCACACCATCCCTGACACGCACATCTCTTTCAATCATCAAATTTACCCTTTTTTATTTAGATTTTTCTCCATTCCCATCTTCATTCATAGATAGAAGGATTCTATCTATAATCTCAACCTACACCTATATTTTCTGGTCATTATTGTCTCTGTAAAATGCCGTTTCCATTAAATTACAGTATAGTAGTGTGTTTCTATCTGAGTGTGCATATCTCCTAACTTTTCTAATCACTCATTTCTTGTTGAATGTTTTGATTGTTCCTGCATCTTGACTATTGAATCTCTGTGTGTATATGGCTTTTGAATCTTCTTTCAGGCATATATTTCAACAGATACTATGTTAGACAGAGAAGGCTAAGTCAAATGAAAATGTCCAAAACTATATGTATCTCAAAAGTATTTTTCCCTTTGAAGACACAGCAAACAAGAAGGTAGAATGAAGAATGTGCTAAAATGTGCTAAAACAATACTAAAATGTGGCCTCTGAAATATGAGCAACTTCTTCATGTTAAGGATATGATTTTGCAATAAGACCTAAATGTGAAGGTTCTATCTTTCCAGAGCTCTTAAGTCATCATCTAACCTGCTAAATGGAGTTTAAACTTTTGATTTTAGAAAATTTGAGACAATAAAAATATGAAACACACTTTATTGATTTTTAAAATCTTTTCTAATGATATTTTAAGTGAGTCTTATTGATGATTTATACATTTTAAATGGCAAAAAAACTCATTTTGTACCATATATACTATTGTAGATTCTATATTTTAATTAATAGGGAATGGATAATATGCCTATTCAGAAATGTATTATTTCAACTGAATTCTATAAACAGAGTTACATGGTCACAGAACCATGTCAAATATACTTATAGATTGAAGGGTCTGGCTTCATGTAAGAAGTAGTATACCAAATATCATGACTCTTATGAACTAATAATTATTTTATTTGGGGAACTTTTAATAAGTAAAATTAATTGAGATGTTGGTATGTTAAAAACTGTACTAAGGCCTTTATTCTTTTCTCACAGTCTCGTAAGTAGGTATCCATTTTAATCTTTAATATTCCAATGTAAAAATAGGTTTAGAGGGGGCCAAAACACTGGCACAAGTGGTAGGGCATTTGCCTTGCATACGGCTAACCTAGGAAGAACCACGGTTTGATTCCCCGGCATCCCATATGGTTCTCCAAGACAGGGGCAATTTCTGAGCACATAGCCAGGAGTAACCCCTGAACGTCACTGGATGTGGCCCAAAAACCAAAAGAAAAAAATGGGCTTAGAGAATTAGGATTTTGCTTGAGAAAATGCAAAAGGCAGTAAATCAAAGAAACAAGATATAAAGAGGAAGATGAGGAGAATGCAAGGTGGAAAGTTAAGGAAGTGGAAGACAAGAAATATGTTACTAGGTTCTTAATTCTTTCTCTTCTTGAGATTGAAAATTAGATTGTGTGGGTATATATGGGGATAGGGGAAGAAGGTAATGTTAGCTTATGGTTTAGGTTTCTCTCTAATAGAAAAAAAAATCTTGCATTCCCTCCATTTCTGAACTGACAGCTTTTCCAAACACTGGCTTATAGGAACCGTGAATGTAAAAATGAGAAGACAGGGCCGGAGAGATAGCATGGAGGTAAGGCGTTTGCCTTTTGTGCAAGAGGTCATCGGTTCGAATCCCGGAGTCCCATATGGTCCCCCGTGCCTGCCAGGAGCAATTTCTGAGCCTGGAGCCAGGAATAACCCCTGAACACAGCCGGGTGTGACCCAAAAACCAAAAAAAAAAAACAAAAAACAAAAAACAAAAAACAAAAAAAAAAATGAGAAGACAGGATCTTCCTGCAGCTGAACAAGTACAGCTTTCTCATAAATAATGTGCGTCAAGTTCTCAGGGCCACGTGCAGGAAACTTCGATACTCATCATATTGAAATTACTGTAAAGAGAAGCAGAATGGCTTTATGGTACCATAAAGAAGTAATTCATTACATGACGAAAGTGTGAAGTAAAAACCTAATAGATGATACTGGGTTTAAGGCGCATGCCTTGCATAAAGCTGATATTAGCTCTGACCCTTCCCGATTTGGTTAGAGGCATCAATTGGTCTCACTTCCTTAGTTAAATGCTTGTTTTTTCCATTTCCGGAAACTCTTGGTTTGTAGTTCTAAGGCCTTTTGATTTGATTAGGTAGATTAATAATACAGATTCAAACTTGATAAAAATCAAGTGAGGGTTCTTAAAGCAAGGATTACTGGGATCTATTCTTAAGGATGCTAATTTACTAGATCTGGGGAAGTGAGCAATTTAGATTTCTGTTCTGAGAACAGATTTTGTTTCCTATTGACTTCAGTTATTGGCAGCAGATCAAATTTTGTTGAAGTTAGATTTTTGTTTTCTTCAGAACATTTCCTCACACTTATTGAACCTAATTTAAATTTTCAGTAGCCTGGAAATTATTCAGGTCTAGAAATCAGTTTTTCACTTCTGAGACTATCTTCTTTATATCACCATCCTTAAAAGTCTTCTAAAGACTATTAGACCTTTAACTACTATTCCCAGTTAAGTGTTGGATTCCTAATTGGCCTTGACCTAAAGCTGCCCCTCCTCCCTCACAGAGGTTTTTATATTATAACCAGAGCTGGTTATAATACCAATCAATACTGCTATGCCCCAGGACACTTCTAAATCCCATTGTTAGTTGCCCTAGTATCTCACCTACACCCCATCCACCCACCTCTGCTATGTCTTGCTACCCTTCAGATATCTCTGCTCCTTTATTGGTCCTATATAAGCATTGTTGTAAGGAAATAAACTGTCTCTGGTCATCATCCTGGGACCCTGCTCTTTTCTGGTCATGAACTGGGGGGTAAAGTCTTTAGTACCCAAATTTACCAGGCAGAGGAAATTGACCTTTGTCTGCACAAGTAAATTGTTTTCCCACAAAATGTGCTCACATTTGGATAACAAAACTTACAACTATCAGTTACTCTGCACCTTTTTTTAAATATATTTAAGCACCGTGATTGCAAACATGAAGTTTGGTTTCAGTCATAAAAAGAACACACACACACACCCCTTTTACCAGTGCAACGTTCCCACCTCCAATTCCCCCCATCTCCCTCTTCTTTCAACTCCCGCCTGTATTCCAGACAGGCATTCTATTTCTCACTACCATTGTCATGGTAGTTGTCAGTGCAGTTATTTCTGTAGCTAAACTCACTACTCTGTGCGTACCACAGTTTCTTTAGCTATTCACCTGTTGTTGGGCATCTGAATTGTTTCCAGACTCAGTGATGCAATGAATAGAGGTGTGCAGAAGGCATTTTGTATTGTGTTTTTGCGTTTCTAGGGTATATTCCTATGAGTGGTATAACTGGATTATATGGCATCTCAATTTCCAATTTTTTGAGGAATCTTTAAAAGGCTTCTAGATTCTTTTCCCCTGCCTTGTTTGGTTTGAAGAAAATATCAAACCAAATCAAACTGGCCTAGCAATAAGTCTATTTCCTTGTTGTGTCTTTAGAGGGCGCCAATCACACGAGAATGATTTGGAACCAGGTCCCTGAGCAGCAGTTAGGGGAACTAGAATGTTGAGTTCTTTTCAACATCAATTCAAAAAAGCTGCCTTAATTCCTGTCATATTAGGTCCTTCAATTAAATGAACTCCTCTCCCAAAGAAAAGGGCTTTGGGAACGGTGAGTGCTTTTTTAGAGTGCAAAAAACGGTTGGAAGCCAGAAAGACAGAGAAGAATGACTGTCCTTGAATTTGGACCTTGAAACAGCAGGTAGAAAGGATTTGCACTCAGATGGGGCCCACGAAGCAGCCGCAGAATCCACCCAGGATTTCTCAGTGCAGCCGTTCAGGCCATACCACAGGCTCTTTGAATCAAATCTGCTTTTGAAAACAAACAAAAAATCTGCTTTCGAGAAAGAGGACACACCCTGCAGTGCTCAGGGTTTATTCCTGGGTCTGTGCTAAGATTGGACCTGCCTTGGGGTTGCAGCATATGGGCATCAACCTGGTTCAGTCTACCTTAACCCTTGTGATATCTCACCTGCCTTAGAACTGTTACTTTTTTTTATTGTTTAAATATTTTTAATATAATTTTTATTTTGATCATAGTGGTTTACATATTGTTGACAATAATATTTTAGTTAAATATTTACATAACATCAGGGGGGATTCCCATCACCAAATTGTCCTCCCTACACCTCCGTTTTTGTCCTATCTCCCGTATCCTCTTCCCTCACCCCCAGGGCTGCTAGAATATGTGGTCCCCTATGTACCTATCCTACTACATAGTAGTCTTGCACCTGATTGGTCTAGGTGCCTCCCTAATTTCCCCCTCTAACTGGGAGGCAGGCCTAGCTAAGAACTGTTACTTTTTTAATTTTTGTTTTTTTATTTATTTAAAAAGAAAACACAATTATGGGCCTGAGTGATAATAAAGTGGGTATGTCACTTGCCTTACGTAGGTTTAATCTCTGACATCCCATTTGGTACCCAGGAGTAATTCCATAGCACAGAGCCAGGAGTAGGCCCTGAATCCTGCCGAATGTGGCCACAAAACAAAAATACATATTTGTAAAAACACCTTATAATTTGAGAAACATTGCACTAGATGACTAAGAGTTTTTTACTGAAATTTTTTTAAGTTTTTGTTTGTTTGTTTTTTGTGGAGAGTCACACCCAGCTGTACTCAGGGTTAACTCCTGGCCATGCTCAGGAGATCATCTTTGTTTCTGTGACCAAACCTTGTCAGCAGCTTGCTAGGGAAGCACCTTAGCTGCTGGGCTACCTCTAGACCTGCCCCACCTTCAATCTTTATCTTAAAACATTTATACTTTTTCATTCCCTGGGGAAAATACATAACCTTGACTTTAAGTGTCCACTTCTCTTGACCTGTTAGAGATAACGATGGAATTTTTGTAAGCGAGAATGAGCTTTTATTTTATTTTTTAATGCCCTATGAGGCATTATCAATGTAACTGAGTCATCATCCCACTATCAAGAAATGTTTCTGACAGTCAAGGACCAAATGGCTTGTGTGGCCAGTCAGTTAGGGCAGAAAAATATCCATAAATTCATTCTGAAGTATCAGCTTAATAGTTCTGCAAAATATAGCTCATGTCTTGGACAGAAGCGCTTCCTTACCAGTGACCCATTTCTGTTTCAAGCCTGCCTGCCTGCCTTCCCATGGAAATCAGACTGCAGTAAATGCAAGACAAGCTTTAATCTTTGCCTTCATTATACTTGTCCAAAACACAAACACACACATATACTTCTTTCCTCTTGAGCTAAATGTAACTTCAGCACTTCTCGTGCCTTAATGTGTTTTCTTAATTAGCTTTAACATTAAAACCAGCTGCTACTGCGCTGGTTTTTTCTACTTTTATAAAGCATTAGAAGATTAATTGACTCATTATGTGGGAACAGGAGGATATAAATTTAGGGGAGCTTTTTGTTTAACTTGGGTTATAAATTGTAGCTCATTTTCTTTATTTATGCTTTCCCTGGCCTTTACATCTCCCAAACTAAGGATTTTTTAAAAAATCTTATAGATGTTCGTTTCTTTATTTCTTTAAAGTGAAATCAATTCAGCATCTCGAGATGGACTTCTAAGTGAAGACAGAAACTGAGGTTGTAAAAACTAATCAAGTGATTTTAGCTTGTCAGATCAGAGAAGTGCACAAGAGACCAGAGAGACCTGGTTAGCTAGCATTAGGTTTAGTTTAGGTTTTAAGTTTCTGTCAAGTTCTCTTTAAAGCTCTCTGAACATGAGCTCTTCCTCCTATATGTCAATCGAAGCTAAATTGCTTCTACCTAACTAAACGGCTATAAATCTAATAGAAGATAATAGATTCAGGGGTCCTCAAATTTTTTAAACAGGGGGCCAGTTTACTGTCCCTCAGACCATTGGAGGGTCTGACTATAGTAAAAACAAAACTTATGAACGAATTCTTATGCACACTGCATACATCTTATTTTGCAATGAAGAAACAAAATAGATACAAATACAAATGTGGCCCGAGGGCCATAGTTTGAGGATCACTGGATGAATTTTAAATGTACTATATGAATAAACTAGAACTTTTATTTAATTTTCCTTAGCCCACATGCATAAAATACATAAACTGATTATCTATCTTTATGCATATTCATATATATATAGACATATATTCATGAATGTAAAAATTTTGATCTTGAGAAATTAACATTACAATCATGACAGTTAAAATTTAATTTTACTATCTTTCAAGAAATTTTATATAGAATTACTAAAACTATGAAATTATTATTTATGTTATTACAAATTACTGACCTAATAAATAATGAGTAAGTTGGTTATTGAAATATTTGAGTGGAATTAGGCTATGAATCTGACATGCTTTCTTTTCTTTAGTCTCACAATGACCCAGTTAGGTAATAAGCACATATATTTTTTTCTTATTTTATGAAAGAGCAAATCAAACCATAGAAGAATTAGGGGATTTACTGTAGTTTGGTTTTATTTAACTTGTGCTTATGTGATTACAAATTTCTTGACTTTTTTTCACATCTGCTTTATTGAAACCTCTGGGACTGGCTCTTTATCTGTGAAAAAAGTATCTCTGAAGTTTGTATTCAGCTCCAAAATTTTGTCCAGTTCCATCTCTGGCTTATATGTATATCTCACCCTCTGGTCTGCTCTCAAGAATGTCAGAGCATACTATAGATTCCTCACCCAGGAGTAAGGTTCTTTGAACTTATTGTTCAGAAGAAACGAAAATGAGGTCAGATTGGTAAAAAAGCATCTAAGGACAAATACATTCTGAGAAGTTAACAAGCTCATCTTCTCAAAATGGCTGAATAAGGGTATAGAGATGAAAACTTTTTCAAGAACCCTTTTCTAAAGACAAGGCATGGTTTTATCCTGCTATAATGCTGGGCTTTATACAACCCTAAACATTTATCAGTGGTGGCTTTATGAGTATCTTATACTTGCAGACATAGACATCAGCAATTAGGATTTACTTAAAAGTCATGAGATCAAAAAAGAAAAGGGGGGTGGAGAGATAGCATGGAGTAGGGTGTTTGCCTTGTATGCAAAAGTTCAGTGGTTCAAATCCTGGCATCCCATATGGTCCCTTGAGCCTGCCTGGAGCATAGAACCAGGAGTAATCCCTGAGCGATGCCGGGTGTGACCCAAAAAACAAAAATAAAGTCATGAGACCCTAAATTCAATATTTCTCTGACTTTAACATTTTTTTTTTTTTTTTTGGTTTTTGGGTCACACCCGGTGGTGCTCAGGGGTTTCTCCTGGCTGTCTGCTCAGAAATAGCTCCTGGCGGGCACAGGGGACCATATGGGACACCAGGATTTGAACCAACCATCTTTGGTCCTGGATCAGCTGCTTGCAAGGCAAGTGCCGCTGTGCTATCTCTCCAGGCCCGACTTTAACATATTTCTATTTGAGTCACTGTATATGTGTGTGTGTGTGTGTGTGTGTGTGTGTGTGTGTGTGTGTGTGTGTGTGTGTTTGGGCCACACCCAGTGACACTGAGGGGTTACTCCTAGCAATATGCTCAAAAATCTCTCCTGGCTTGGGGGACCATATGGGACACCAGGGGATGGAGCATGGTCCATCCTAGGTTAGCGCTTGCAAGGCAGGCGCCTTACCGCTAGTGCCACCACTCCAGCCCCACTGTATTATTCTTAGAAATGAATGAACTAATCCTAATAGACAAATAAGAATAATGTATTAGAAATTGTTATGCACATTCCTTGAGCAGGTTCAGGATTTGCTTACTTGCAAATAGTTGTATCATTTACTGAACATCATTCCTGTTTACTAACTACATATTAATTATAGTCCTCAACTCTAAGTTATTATTACTACTCAGATTTTATAAGTGAGAAAACTAATTTTAAGTCAGATATAAGATTTCATTTGAGATATGGAGCTGGGTTCTTCTAATTTATGTGATTTCAGTACTATAATTTTACCCAGGACGTAATTTTACCTCTCTGAGAGCTTTCCACATCTTTAATTTCCTTAGATCGGTATTTCTCAACCAACCAGATGGCCCCTTCTATGTCCCCAGGATATTCAAGGGGGGAATAGGAGAAAATTGTATCACGGGGTGCAAGTACAAGACTGGGGTCAACCAGAAGGACAGAGTGATGACAGAAAGAAAACAAAATAAGGTCCACAAAATAAGAAAAAGGTTAAAAAACACTACTAAAGAGTATTAGTGTTAATGGAAAAAAATATTTATCCTGAAAGCTTGATAAGTCCATGGATAAAAATTTTCCCCAAAATTTGAGTTTGGCATTTCTACTAAAATAAAAAGAAAAGGGGTGATTGCACCAAAGCATCAGAGTTAAACCCAGTAAAGGATAATATTATTTTATCCCCAAGTTGATATTTAGTCATAATTATCATTGAATAGTTTTGCTTAGAGAGTTGTCATTATTCATGTTGTAAAATGTATTTGATTCAACATGGGAGCAGTTGGTGATTACAGTACTCTTGAATCCTGAGGCAGAAATATATTGAGTGACAAGCTAGTGCCTGGCCAGCTGAATCAGTGCAGGGAAAGATATTGAAGGTTCAGACTTGTGTAACAGATACAGAATCTCATGCTGATAAAGTAAAGATAATATCAGCCATTTAATGAGGGAATCCGTAGATAACAGGCAGAGGTCTATCTCTTTATATCATGTGTTATACATTTAAAATACATTAAAACACAATAAGTAGGGCCCGGAGAGATAGCACAGCAGCGTTTGCCTTGCAAGCAGCCGATCCAGGACCAAAGGTGGTTGGTTCGAATCCCGGTGTCCCATATGGTCCCCCGTGCCTGCCAGGAGCTATTTCTGAGCAGACAGCCAGGAGTAACCCCTGAGCACCGCCGGGTGTGGCCCAAAAACCAAACAAAAAAACAAAAAAACAAACAAAAAAAAAAAAACACACACACAATAAGTAGATAGCTTACTGAAATATATGTACATGCATGCCAGATGAATCATACCAAGTCATTAATTAGCCTCAGTAACAAAGCTTTTGGATCTGACCCTTTCACCCTTCTCAACCCTAAAATAACCACCTGAGATCAATCAAGGCAAGAGTGTTATTTTATCAATTTATATTTAATGTATTATACTCGGGGCCCGAAGAGACAGCACAGTGACGTCTGCCTTGCAAGCAGCCGATCCAGGACCTAAGGTGGTTGGTTCGAATCCTGGCGTCCCATATGGTCCCCCGTGCCTGCCAGGAGCTATTTCTGAGCAGACAGCCAGGAGTAATCCCTGAGCAACGCTGGGTGTGACCCAAAAACCAAAAAAAACCAAAAACAAACTAATGTGTTATACTCTACAGAGATTTTAAGAAATGTAATGCAGATTGGAGTCTTTCAAAAAACATATAAATATTATAAATGTATATATTATGCATAATATAACATGTATAAATCTGCATTTACACAATTATACAATTTATAATTTTATATATAAATTTATTTATAAATATACAACTATAAAATTGGTAAATTTATACAATTATAAATGTATAAATTGAGACATATAAAGTAATTTATCTCGGGGCCCGGAGAGATAGCACAGCAGCGTTTGCCTTGCAAGCAGCCAATCCAGGACCAAAGGTGGTTGGTTCGAATCCCGGTGTCCCATATGGTCCCCCATGCCTGCCAGGAGCTATTTCTGAGCAGACAGCCAGGAGTAACCCCTGAGCACCGCCGGGTGTGGCCCAAAAACAAAAAAACAAAAAAAAAAAAGTAATTTATCTCACTCAGGCATCAATGGGAATCTTCTGTGAGCCAAAGAGACATTTCTCTCTGTCTTAGTCTGATTTGGACTGTCATTTAGGTTCTGACCCCATGAACCTGATTCTGTGAGATCCATATACATTCAAATATCAATTATTCTCTATCTGAAATTGCTCCAACTCTGATTTTTGATATATATTCTCATCAATTTTATTTGAGTGGGAGTTTTGAGGGAGGTGTTGAGAAACCACACCCAATAATTCTTGGGATCAGTCCTAGTGGTGCCAAGGGAATCATGCTGTATCTGGGATTGAACCAGGGGCTCCAGCATGAAAAGTATATGTTCCAGTCCTCCAAGTTATCTCTACATGTCGTCAAACATTTGTCTAAGGATATTTGCTTCATCCCAAAGTACATTGTGATTACTGATGCTATAGGAGATAAGTGTAAGGCATTTCTGTTCTATACTATATTATCCCATATGTTATTTAGTCTGCCTAGCACTTTACAAATGAAAGAGACATATCTTTACAGGAAAGTAAAGGCTGCTACGTTCCCCATAGACATAAAAGTCCATGACTGTTCAATCCTCTGACTATGAAATATGATCATTACCTTGGAAAATGCACAATACTACGCATGCAGAAAGAAGTTAACCAAAATGTGATTCCTTTTAGAATAGCTATTTACTAAAAACAAAAAAATTAAAGTGTCACTTCTATACTAAATATAAATTATAAGAAATATATTGGGTTGTTTCCAAGTAAATGTAGGAAATACTAATGTATGCATGCTATTTTATTTTAATTAAATGTATAAATCTGTGGATTATAGAGAAATTTTAGAAATTTCAAACTTAAAAAATCTCAAAAAGTAACACACATGCAATATTGCTCTGTTTTTATTTTTTCTTTTCTTTGGGGAAGGCCACACTCAGTGATGCTCAGGGGATGCTCCTGGCTATGTGCTCAGAAATCACTCCTGACTTGGGGGACCATATGGGACACGGGTAATCAAACAGCGCTCCATCCAATGTTAGCTCATGAAAGGCAAATGCCCTACTGCTTGCGCCACTGCTCCCCAACATTGCTCTTTCTTGGCTTTAAATGCTTCTGAAATAAATGTAATTAATATTTATGTTCTTTCTGAAGGGTCTCCCATGCCAGTGGTATAGATGTTCAAGTTGAAAGCATTTCAGAAGTTAACATGGTAAATTTTCCCATGATCTCATTGATTGAAGTAATAGCACAGTAGTAGGGTGTTTGCCTTGCACGCGGCTGCCCTGGATGGACCTGGGTTCGATCCCTGACGTCCTGTATGGTCCCCCAAGCCAGGAGTGATTTCTGAGCTCATGATCAGGAGTAACCCCTGAGCAACATTGGGTGTGGCCCACCTCCCTCCCCCAATCACATTTTCTCTTCTGGAATAATCTCTCAAACACCTATGAATGATCCACTCACTACCCATGTAAATTGTCATTGTTTCCATTCTGCCGTTCCCAAAATACAACTTAATTGTTTTCCCCTAAATAAAGGTCAGCTTTGGCATCAGCTCAAATTGGCTTAGATTCTTCAAAGCCATTCTGAAAAATGCTTTCTAATTATCAGTCACTCCTCAGTATTGGTTTCTTTGGTTTCTGATATTTTATCTTTCCACTCTTCTTGTGAAACCTTGATTTCTCTTTCATTCCCTTTAAATTGAGCCCCCTGTCCTCTTGAACCTACTTCTCATGATAGAAGCAGCTAAAACCCTCTCTCAGAGACGCTGAGGCACCACTAACATGCACCAGTCTGCCCTTCAACTTCATGGGCTTCGTGGGCAAGCTTCATGTTTGCCCAGTGACCTTAGAATCAGAATGTGCATTTAATTTAAAATTTATATACTTTTTTGTGTTGTTTTGTTTTTGTTTTGGGGCCACACCCGACGGCCCTCAGGGGTTACTCTACCAGTGGTCCTCAAACTATAACCCGCGGGCCACATATTGTATTTGTATCTGTTTTGCTTCTTCTTTGCAAAATAAGATATGCAGTGTGCATAAGAATTCGTTCATAAGTTTTGTTTTTACTATAGTCAGACCCTCCAATGGTCTGAGGGACAGTGAACTGGCCCCCTGTTTAAAAAGTTTGAGGACCCCTGCAAGTTAGGCTCTGTGCTCAGAAATCACTGCTGGCTGGCAGGTCAGCCGCTTTCCAGGCAAAAACACCCTACCGCTGTGCTATCTCTCTGGCCCCTGAAATTTATTAAAGCAATTCACCTCGCCCACAATTGGGGGGGGGCACATCCGGTGACACTCAGGGGTTACTCCTGGCTATGCAAGTCAGAAATCGCTCCTGGCTCAAGGACCATACGGGACACCAAGGATCAAACCCAGGTCAGTCCTAGGTTGGCCGTGTGCAAGGCAAACGCCTTACCGCTGTGCTATCTCTCTGGCCCCACTCCCCCACAATATTTTTAGAGTGTCAAGGTAAAAAACAAATCATTCTATTCATTCAAGCTCAACCTAATCCCAAATCACACATGCTGATGATCCCATCTTAACTCCACACAATACAATGTGCCTCTGTTCTGGATGTAAGAATAGCAAAATTCTTTGTAATTAGCTGGTGAATTACTTGTACTTTGAGACTTGTCCTCGGCTTGGATAATAAACAATCTGTTATATGTGTACATTTAAGAAAAAAATGAACTATTCTTTGGAAACATATGATGGTAAGAAGTTAACAACTGTGAAAGGTTAAAAAACATTGTCATTGCCCACACCCAGTGACTTAGACAAAACTCAGCACATTTCTATTTAAACAAAATATTAAATGTAACCACAGAGAATCAAACAAAGCTTAAATTCTTGACCAAACTATTTTTTAAAGTTAGTCACAGTGAATTACAAAGTTCTACATGTTTGGGTTTCAGGCATACAGTGTTTTAACTACCTTCCCTAACTAATGCCCCACTTCTTCCAAACTTTGTTTTTCAGCTTTTCTCCCCCTTTATCTTTACTGCCTTGCAACTTGAATTCATGTTAAGTTCCCAAACCAGATTATCTAGGAACCAGCTTCTAAGGAATATATGTTTTAATAAATGTAATAATTTAATAAATTTAATAAATTTCCAAATGGGTGTTTTGTAATATAGAACTTGAGAGTTACCGTTCCCAAACTGAGGAAGATATTTAACTCTGTCCCAGGACATTGGACAGCTTGCTTCGCACTAATATGCTCTAATGTAGCCAGGTTATTTTGACACTATGGTTTAGTCAACTTTAAGGTGTGACTTCAATAAAAATTTTAAAAATTGTGAAAACAAAAGTGAATACTTGCTTACAAAGAGGAAAAACAGGGGACTGGAGCAATAATGCAATGGTAGGGCATTTACCTTGCACACAGCCAACCCAGAACAGACAATAGTTCTAATTCCTTATGGTCCATTGAGTCTACCAGGAGTGATTTCTGAGTGTATAGCCAGGAGTAATCCAAGAACGACGCTGAGTGTGACCCAAAAACCAACCCTCCCCGCAAAAAGGAGAAAAAAACAAAATAAAATACTATAATTTTGAGACTATGTCTGCTTACATAGAAATGCTTCCCACTCATTTTTTATTTCCTTACAAAAATATTCTGTACTTCCCAGAAATTTTCCAAATTAATTAGTGCTGCAGTAGGGAAATAAACTACTTAAACTCACCAAACATTATCTGAAATATACCTGGTAATATAGTAAAAGTTATTTGGCTCATTAGCATCCATAGCAATCGTCCAAACAAGACTAAGAGCATTGTGTGATGGTCATCTTGAGTCATAATCCTACTGGTATTGACTTATCTCTTTCTCTCCTAGGACATTACAATGACTTTACAATGACTTTTTATCTGAGGCATTACTGGAAAAATGAGAGGTTCTTCTTTCCCAGCACAACAAACAAAAGCATGAGCTTTGATCACAGAATGATAAAAGAGATGTGGGTGGCTGATTTCTTTTTTTGTTCATTCCAAAGACCTTTTATTCATGATACAGCTGTGGAGAATAACATGCTGCATGGAGACCAGAATGGAAAGAAGCAGCCTCTTCATTCTGAGGTAAGGAGGGCGATCTACACTTTTGCCTTCCTTAAGCAACATGGTCTACCCAAAAAACGCTGGTGGTTTTTATTTCATATTAAATTTACAATATTTGTAGTATGATTGGTGGTGCTGGAGATTGGACCATAAGAAACTGTGATTTTTTTTTTTTTCTGATTCTAACTCACATATCTCTAGGAATGGTTTCCTAGGATAGCTTTTATTTAGTTAGTCTGGACATCTGTTGATGATGATTCATCGAAAATAAGTTCAGGTGAATAGAATAAAAATGAATTATGGAAATCTTTAAAGGTTGACCCAACGTGCAATTTGCTAGGTACACAAAATTTAATGTTCTCCTCACTAACTATACCCCATTCTGGTACCACTTCAAGCAGTCTTATTATATGAATTAGCTAAAAATTATTTCCTTTTTTTTTTTTAAATTATATTCTTAATCACATAAGTCACAGAATGTCAAGTTCATGTAAGTTCTCACAAAATTTCTCACTTCCTTTTTCATTCATTTTTTTCTCAAAACATTTATTCTGGCACTTTGCAGTGACAGTCTTCCATATTTAATGTGCCATATGTTCTAAGCCTAATGAGACCTGTGCATGCTGTGTTGTTTATCACAGGTAATTCTAAAACTCTTTGGTAAATTTCATCAATTCAACTTTTTTCATGTATTAAAAAAATCCCAGAAAGATACAATAGTAAGCTAAAAAAAACAACACAATATTTTAATCCTTAAAGTCTGTGAAATATACTAATACGGCAAAAAAAAAAAAAAGGATTTTTTGCAGATGTAATTACTTTAAGGATCTCAAGATAAGTAAATTACCTTGAATTATCTGGTTGGAACAAAATACAATCTTCAGTATCCTTTTAAGAGAAATGTGGAGAAAAGTAGACAGCAGAGAGTAGAGACATCTGACTACAATGATTTAGCCATCAGCAAGACTGCCAGCAACCTCAAGAAGCCATGGGAGACAAAGAATGGATTTTCCCCATAGAGCCTCTGGATAAAGCAGAGCTTTTCTAAGATCTTCATTTTGTTCCAGTGATACTTATTTTAGGTTTCCATCTTCCATTATGAAAAGGAAAAAATTCCTATTGTCTTAAACCAACAAATTCTGATAACTTGCTACAGGGGAAAATAGGAACCTAATATATTCATTTTAGTTAAAATAAATAAAATATAAAGGTACCTTTTTATTTTATAAAACATAAAAAATAGAAGATATAAAAATATTTTTCATACATTGGCACAAAGGTGCTATTGGCAGACATTTCATAAAAACTGTCATTATTTTTTCAATGCCATTAAAGACAAGTACTACTTTAATATGACTTGAATTAAGAATAACACAGGAGGAGCCAGAGTGATAGCACAGCTGGTAGGGTATTTGCCTTGCATACAGTTGACCTGGATTTCATATCTGGCATCCCATATGGTCCCCCAAACCTGCCAGAAATAATTTCTGAGCACAGAGCCAGGAGTACTACGGGTGTGCCCCGCTAACCCTCCAAAAAGAATATCATAGTGCTCTATAATTAGCAGTGGAGTCAAAACTCACTAGAAAATAGAAGCAGAATGTAACAGCTGGTGAAGAAATCACTGTGCTAAATTAATGCTGTTGATGAGGGGATATCCACTGAAGAAATATCTCAATGGGTTGCACATTTACTTTGCACATTTCATGGAAAGATTTGGCCCTTGCCTGGCTCCTGGGAGATAACCTCTAAATCTCTGAAATATCCTACCTGATAAGAGTTTAGGATCACACCAGAATTTCAACAAAACAATATTAATTATGGTGGGCCTTGGAACACATACGGTGTAATCTCTAAAGATGCTAAGACCAAAGTCGGTCATACCTATTTGACCAGCCCACAAATAATATTGCTAAACATCCAAGTCTCTAGAAATTTCCCTGATTGAAACCACTACCCATTTGACACAAAAAATGCTGTAATAATTAAAACCAGCCACTCACAGTCTTCATCTGGCATATAAAATCAGTGAACGGTATGTAACACTTCTCTCCTGTACCTTTAACATTCTTCATTTTAATTTGTTGCCCTTCATTTCACTAGAATATTTGGTATGACTCTTTTTGATGAGCTCTGTGAGTTCTCTTATAGAATCATTGAAACTAAAGGTAGTCTTGGGAATTCCAGAACCTAGGAAGACTCAATATCCTTGACTGCACCATTATTTCAACTAGAATTAGGGCCAGCTCAAGCCCAGAGCAAGGTCAGACTTAATTCTGACACCATTCACTGACCATTATTCTATCCTTATCCAGTCTATCCCAGGCTCTTTTGAACATTCTCTCATTTATATTTCACTTTGGAGCTTCTGTGTTTGTTCTAAATCATCTTAGTACAAATCTCCTAGCTCAGTATATGAGTCTTCTTTACCTAAAGAAATTCCCAACACACACTCAGAACTTTTACAAGTGATATATTATCACCCTAACCTACCTGAAGCAAGAATCCTCTTAGGTCCAGTGTACCCAGAATTCCCTACTTGTTTCCTCTGAGTATTTCTCCAGTCACTAACCTCACCCCTACTTCTTGGCTATAAATTTCTAATCTTCCTTCCTATAGTTAGCATTGAATCTAATCTCTCTTCCCTATTTAGAAATTAAATAACTAAAAGGAAGTTGGGTTTTCTTTTTCCATTCTTTAAAGAGTGTGATGAATAATATATATATATATATATTTTTTTTTTTTTTGGTTTTTGGGCCACACCCGGCAGTGCTCAGGGGTTACTCCTGGCAGTCTGCTCAGAAATTGCTCCTGACAGGCACGGGGGACCATATGGGACACCGGGATTCAAACCAACCACCTTTGGTCCTGGAACGGCTGCTTGCAAGGCAAACGCCGCTGTGCTATCTCTTTTGTTTATTTTTACTCAGTTAATTTCTTTGGCTATTAATTTTTAAAAGAGAACTAGGAAAGAGGTAGGCTTCAAGATTTCAGAGGTCTTTTCCAGTCTAGGATTATATTGTAGTATTTTTTTCTTTTTTTTTTCTCCCGCCCCTTATATTGTAGTATGTTTTATAGCACAGAGACTTTCAGACAAGTCTCTGGTTTGCGTTTTATGGCTTGACAACTGATGGTACAATGCTGCCAATGGAAAATAAAACAGTTTCACTTCTTTGATTAACAAGAGCACCGTGGATAGGAGCAGCTGTTGCTTTCATTTTGTTTTGTTTTCTTTGCAGACTTGCTCAGGGGCCTTTTATGAACCTCTGATCTGCTTTTGTGAGAACCAAAGTTTCTACTCTGAAACAGCATCAGAGTACAACAGCCTGGAGCCAGGAAAATCTAGGAGGATATAATATTTGAAAAAACAAGCCTCATTAGCATGCAAACCTGTTGACATAATAGCATCTGAATTATGTATGTGCACACATCTATATCTGAAATTACTTGGTGCTTTTTCTCTCACTGCAGGAAGAATTTCCTCAGGTAAATTAACTTTGTAAAGAAAATCTACCCTCCATTTTTGTTTTTTGTTTTTTGATTTTTCAATTACCATTCCTACCCTATTACTAGGAACTATTTAAGTTTGGTACTTCAAAAACAGGTGAAAATTTCAAAGTCTTATCACTTGAAATGTGTTTTTCTGAAGATATCAGGGCCAGGAAATGGTGAGATTAGAAGCAATTATTAGAACAGGAATTTACACATTAACTCTCAGTCTTAAACAAATCACCCACCTTCCTGGTTTGCTTCCTTCTACATTATTTTAATAGAGCACAGTAACATCTGTCTTGCATTAGTTTTGAAAAACACATACAACAGGCAAACAATAGAGATCTTCTATGTTACATAGTTACATTACCACATGGTTATCTATGGTTTTCTTTTTTTATGTTATTTTATTTTATTTTTGTTTTTTGGGGTTACACATGGCAGCACTCAGGGGTTACTCCTGGCTCTACGCTCAGAAATTGCTCCTGGCAGGCACAGGGGACCATATGGTATGCCAGGATTTGAACCACTGCCCATCCTGGATCAGCTGCATGCAAGGCAAATGCCCTACCACTGTGCTATCTCTCTAGCCCCCTGTGGTTTTCTTTTTGTTCTTCTCTTTATAGTATAATAGGCTTAACCATGTGCTCAGTGGATTGCAGCAGTTTCCACTTGATACTTACATATATTCTCTGGAACTGATAAGCTGTAAATCTGGCTTGTTGAGGGAGTATGAGGTGAACATACCATCACACAGTTAAACCTGTGAGTGGACCATACCATCACACACAATAGATACAATAATAAACAAAAGGACAGCACTGGGATTAAGGTACTTAGTTTAGTGACCTCTGATTAGAATTCCCAGTACCACATATGGTACTGGGTACTATTACTAAGCACAGAACCAGGAATAGTTCCTGAACACTGCTGCACATGGTGTAACCTCTATCATACTCACCCACCAACAATGAAAAACATACTTTGGGGCTGGAGAAATAAGAGAGTAAGACTCTAGCCTTGCGCACAGCTGGTCTGAGTCCAATTCAGGGAATTACATATGGTCCCCTGAGTGATTTCTGATCATCAGGTATGGTCCCCAAAACCAAACCAAACCAAAAGCATTTAGAAACCTTGATATATATTGGCAGCTAAAGACCCAGGGAGGATGGATAGTATGGATGCACCAATGAAAAACATTGGTGGAGGGAGGTCAGCATTGGTGATGGGATCGGCCCTGATTCATTGTATACCTGAAACACACTATGAAAGACTTTCTAAATCCCTCAATAAAATTAAAATTAAAAAGAAAGAAACCTTTATATAAATTCAATATGTTTCAATAAACTGTTTTTATTTGTATTTTTACTAACAATGATGGCAAATTACATCTCGAAAAGGTGTAATAAAAATTACATATTCTGGGGCTGGAGCAGTGGCACAAGCAGTAAGGCATTTGCCTTGTGCGCACTAACCTAGGACAGACTGTGGTTCGATCACCCAGCATCCCATATGGTCTCCCAAGCCAAGAACGATTTCTGAGCGCATAGCCAGGAGTAACCCCTGAGCATCACCTGGTGTAGCCCAAAAATTAAAAAAAAAAGCATATTCTACAATTTCCTCAGTGGTTATAAAGGGACAGCTCCCTGCCAAGTTTAGATCTTATTAATGTTATTAATGTAGACTGATACAGTCTTTCCAATTTTGGAAAGTTCCCAAATTTATATCCCTATTATGAATCATAATCTTTTACTAAGTGTACTTGGGTTCCTCAGAAAAACACCTCTAGACAAAGACCCTCTACTTATAAAGTCCTGTCAAAGGACATAGGGCCCACTCTTTGTCAGACTCTTTGACCGATCATCTATTTTTGAAATGACTGTTTAAGAGCTGATGGTAATTTTCCACAATGTGTCCAAAATGCTGTGAATATCAGTGAACTTGTCATATACAGATGCTCCTCCCCAAATCCATGACAAATTTTGAATGCCATTTTTTGACTTGGAAGAAAAATCATGCTTGCTGAATAAGTTGATTTTGGAATTTTATCCAAGAGACACGCAAAACTAAACAAGTCTTAAGACCAGAGTTAGATCTGTGAGTATGAGGCTGTGCTGTGGCATTTCCCAAGAATTTTTACTCATCTCTGGGCAAAAGTCAAGCCAGCTACAGAATACCAGTTCTCAGCATCTGCATTTTGTTTATTTGGGAGGGAACCAAACCTGGTGATACCAAGTGATTACTCCTGGCTCTGAACTCAAGAATCACCCCAAGTAGGGGACCAAATGGGATGCTTGATAGTGAATTTGGACTGGCAGAGTGGAAGACAATTGTGTTGTCTCTCCTGTTCCTTAAAATTTATGATCTGAAGATTTTTTTTTCTTTTAGAACATAGAAGTCCATATATTGGAAAAACATTTTTTTTTTGGTTTTTGGGCCACACCCAGCTCAGGGGTCACTCCTGGCTGTCTGCTCAGAAATAGCTCCTGGCAGGCACAGGGGACCATATGGGACACCGGGATTCGAACCAACCGCCTTTGGTCCTGGATCGGCTGTTTGCAAGGCAAATGCCGCTGTGCTATCTCTCCGGGCCCCATGGAAAAACATTTTTCATCACACAATACTGCATGTTATTTAATATTGAATTAGTCATGGGGGTGCAGAATTATATAAAACTTATTATCACTGAATATATAACTATATTCTATTTATAAGAATGTTCTTTTATTATATGTCTTAAAGGAAGAGGCTTTAATGTTGTATTGGAAAGATGTCAATAAGATCCTAAATACTGATGAGTATTTTTCCCTTTATCAGTTCTTTTTTTTGGGGGGGGGCACACCCAGCAGTGCTCAGGGGTTACTCCTAGCTGTCTGCTCAGAAATAGCTCCTGGCAGGCACAAGGGACCATATGGGACACCGGGATTCGAACCAACCACCTTTGGTCCTGGATCGGCTGCTTGCAAGGCAAACGCTGCTGTGCTATCTCTCCGGGCCCCCTTTATCAGTTCTTCATTGAAGAATTCACTACGTCCATTGATTTGCTTTCTATAGGAGCACAGGTATGGTATTATCTAAATAATGCATCAGTAGTCATTGAGCATTGACTTTAGGCAAAGCTTCAAAACATCTGAAAGCCCTGAATCCAAACGTGTCATCCAGAGAACTCAGGGCCTGCTCCTTTCTACTTAGGAACAAGGCTGTGGGCATTTGGAACAGGCAGCCTATCAGGCAGGAGCCTTTGCAGCATTGGTGATCTACTTATGCTCTCACAGGTTCTAGAAGCTCAGGTTGATTTCTTCCACATAGGCCTGAGGCATCCAGCCTTTCTCCCCAACTTCCCGTGCAAACCCGCCAGCCAGCCACCACTGTTCCAGGTCCTCAATGCCAGGATGTCTATCTTCTCCAAGGACAGCTCTCTAGCTACAGTGCCTTGTATGTCCTCGCACACTGAATCTGAGGACAGTTTCTCTCTCATTGCTGATCTGCTGGTCTACTTATGTCCCTGAGGGACACAGGGCTGAAATTCACTGTTGCTTCTCACTTCTAGGGAGAGGAAGGCTGAGCCATCACATCATGCAAAACAGAAAGCAGGTCCCAATCCAGGGCCTGGCTTCTGGCTTCCCTATATTCCCCCTATCCCTACCTTGGGCTGCCCATAACCCTGTTCTGAGGCAGAAAAGAGCAGGCCCTAAACTTCCTGGATGCCAGCTCACTATATTTTGCCAATAATTTAAACTTTTTACAGGCAGCTACCCCTCCTGTTCAAAATATTTCTTTCCTCCACATGCAATGGCCTCTAGCAGGATGCTTTGTTTCTGGTTTTGGTCCCTACATTCTATTCTTAGAACAGTAGAAGAATGTTGTTTTGAAAAACACAAAGATTTTGTGTTTGTCTATCACAGTATTTTTTTTATCACAGAACAAAATTGATGCTTCTCAACATGACCTGCAAAGTTCTATATAATTTGTTTCAGACATTACCAATTGACCAAAGCCTCCACAATATACTTTGTGCTCCTTCAAGGTTGGCCTTTTTCTTGCTTTCTCTCAAATACATAATGTCTCATTGCACCTGGTGTAAACTTCTGCTTTGAAATGTTTGCAATCCCTCCCCACCACCACCTTTTTCAGGTCTTTTTTTTTTTTCATGTTTCTCTCAGAAACTAGTCTTCTCACCTTCCTTTCTAAAAGGGTGCCTGTCCTCACATTCCCTGTCTGCAATTTCTTCACAGCCTGCAATGTGTACTGAATTACGTTTCACCTCATTGCTATGTTGTCTGAGTGAAAGAGTACAGGGTATCCATCTGACTCACCATTACCACCGAACACCTAGACAACCATTTCATAAAATTCATCAAGTGGGCAGTAAAGCACTTGCTTTGCATGTGACTGCATCAACTGTGACTCTGATTTAAATTTCCACCATCCCATTTGGTCCCCTGAGCAACATCAGGAGTCACTCCAGAATAAAGAGAAAGGAATAGTTCCTGGGATGTGGAATAAAGTCCTCCCATCTCCAAAAAAGTTTATCAATATCCAGGTAGAATAGTCAATGAAATTTGGAAGGAGTGAAGATGGGGATTCTGGGTTATACCCAGCTGTGTTCAGGGTTTTACTCTTGGCTCTTCCCTCAGGGATCACTTTTGTTAGTGCTCATGGAACTGTTTGGTGCCAGGGATTATACTGGGGTCATTCATGTGCCAGGAAATACAAATAATTCTTCTGATTAAAGTCAGAAGAACCTTGTCTTGCCTGAAATATTCTCGGATGACGTCCAATTCAAATAACATTTTAGATTCTTGAAATTATACTCAAGTTAGGGGCCAGAGAGATAGCATGGAGGTACGGTGTTTGCCTTGGATGCAGAAGGATGGTGGTTCAAATCTCGGCATCACATATGGTCCCCCGAGCCTGCCAAGAGTGACTTCTGAGCGTAGAGCCAGGAGTAACCCCTGAACGCTGCCGGATGTGACCCAAAAAACGAAATTATACTCAGGTTAAATGATTATTCTCAAGCAACCACTGACCCTTAGTTTCAGAATTACTTGAGCTAAAACCTATATTTTTCCAGTGCTTTGCTCTTACACCCAGAAGAAAAGTTGTCAAGTAATTCTCTATAATATGGTCATTAAAGGAGGAGCCGAAATTAGCATCATAAAGAAGCGAAAAGACTTTGCAACAGTTTTATAGCTACTTAGATTCAGAAGAAATGCTCTATCTCACTTCATTTATTTGTTCTGCTTTAGTTAGGTTAAGCAGATAATGCTATTAATCGCAATAAAGTTTATTGCCTATTCTGATTGTATAAAAACATACATATTTTTTAAATCATTGTGATATCCTGGCACTTAGTTGATGCTTAATAGCTGAATGGTAAACAAATAAATAAGTGATAATTTGCGAAGGATTCAGAAAAATTGGAAGAAAAAGACTTTGTAATCAACTTCATGTTGTATGTAATTATTGGATTTATGTTCTGCTCTTCCATCTTCTTTTCTCTGTTTTTCTCCATGTAAGGACTATAAATATGTATTATTCAGTATTTTAGTTCTAAATTAAATTAAGCAAGGGAAAGAATGCATTGAACAGTGATACATATTAAAGTATAATTTATAGATGTTTAAATTTTTATTATTCTTTTGAAGGAGATTGGTTTTCATCTCATTTGGTAATGCTTACAGGTTATTTCTGACTGCTTAAGGGTTATGCGTGGAAGTACGTGGGTACCGTATATAGTGGCAGGGACTGAATCAGGATTGGCCATAAGCAATGCAAGTACATTAGAGCTGATATTTATCTCTGGCCCCTCATTTTCATTGTTAATGTAAAATGACTTTGATGCATGGTGGATTTCAAGTAGAACTTTACAATTTAGGTGGTATTCAATTGTGATGCAAAAATATAGAAATCCAGTACTATTTCTTATATAGTGTCTATATATATTAATGACATGTGTTTATGTCTTTATATTTTAAAGCATAGTATTCATTAGTATCTAACCAGATATTCTCTTAAAAAGAAGATATTAAATTTCTCTTCCAAATTCTAACCTCATTAATAGGCCATTGCATTGGCACCACTGTCTCTTTAATTGTGCTTTTTAGACTTTTTAGTTTCTAGAAACCAAGTTCAATACTAGTTTATTTTTATCTTCTGCTCATATTTTAGAATCTGTCTAAAGCCAGACAAAATACTTGCATTGAAAATTTATTGCTCAGAAAGATGCTTTCATGTATTTAAAAATGCACTGAAGATTTCTAGTTTTCAAGTCTATTTGCAATTTAAAGAAATAGTCTTTTGGTATCTCAGAAAAAAATTAGGCTTAAATATGCATGAAATAGTGTTATACACAATAAAATGTAAAAAAAAAAACCAAGTTGCAAAATAATATAGACATACTATTCTCAAGAATAGAAATATTAACACACTTCTAATAAAGGAAATTTGGGGATATTTTCTATTTTTCTTTGGTTTTGGGGGAGCCACATCCCAAAAAACTCAGCATCAGAAGTACTCAGAAATGCCCCAGAAGTACTTCTGGGTGTACTGGAAGTAGAACTCAAGTCAGCTGCATGCCATGTAAACACCCTGCCATCTGCACTATCCCTCTTGCTCCTGATTTTCTAATTTATTTCAATATTCAGTATCTTTTGTTATGGTATATATATTTAATGTTAATTACTTTATTTAAAAATCATGCTGCATGTAGTTGACAATCATAATACATTTGTATTCAGGGAACAAAATATTTAAAAAGAAGAAAGGGAGGCTGGAGGGATAGCACAGTGGGTAGGATGTTACCCTGAATGCCGCCAACCCAGGTTTGATTCTTGGCATCCCTTATTAACCCCTCAAGCTTGCCAGGAGGAATTTCTTACACAGAGCCAGGAGTAACCACTGAGTGCTGCCAGGTATGCCCCTCCAAAAAAAATGAAATAAAAGAGAAGAAATAAAGAAAGAAAATAAACTAGAAATAAGAAGTAAGCAATAAGAATAAAAAGTAGGGGGGGCCAGGCAGTGGCGCTAGAGGTAAGGTGCCTGCCTTGCCTGCGCTAGCCTAGGATGGACCGCGGTTCGATCCCCCGGCGTCCCATATGGTCCCCCAAGCCAGGAGTGACTTCTGAGCGCATAACCAGCAGGAGTGACTTCTGAGCGCATAACCAGGAGTAACCCCTGAGCGTCATCGGATGTGGCCCAAAAACCAAAAAAAAAAAAAAAAGAATAAAAAGTAGGGCGGAAGAGATAGCATGGAAGTAGGGCATTTGCCTTGCATGCAGAAGGATGGTGGTTCAAATCCCGGCATCCCATATGGTCCCCTGAGCCTGCCAGGAGTGTAGAGCCAGAAGTAACCCCTGAGCACTGCCGGGTGTAACCAAAAACAAACAAATAAAAAGAATAATAAGTAATACAGTAATAAGTAATACTTATTACTTAATAATAGGTAATACAGCAATAAGAAAATTTGGGAAAAGTATTGTATTTTGCAGTGAGGTCATTAAGTCATTGTCAGAATGTTTATTAAACTCTTGTTTCTAATTGATAATTCTGTTACTTATTTTGTTTCTGAATATTAGGTGATTTCATATACACATTGGTATCTAATTCTAAGGAGATGATGTTGTTGTGAATATACTGTTCAGTAATTTCAAGCACTATTGTTGATACTAGGACTTTTGTATGGAGTGTTTTTAGCCTCCAGGGTTTCCCGAGTATGGGTAGGCAGGGGGAGATGGCCACATTCACTCTAAAGAAGTCCTGGTGATATCAGCCCAAATACTGGCATGCCTGGAGTTTTGGTCAGATTGGTCTCAGCTGGTGTTGCTTTGGCAGGCCTGGGGCATGACTTATCCTCGCCCCCCAAGATTTCCATTTTCAGCTAAATGGCCAGAATACTCATGATTCTTCACAGTTTAGTATATATATATTTGATAATATCAAAATGGACTCCAAGATTGTGTTTTAAGTAGAAGTAAGATAGTTCTGAAGTTGCAACCAAATATCAATTTTGTAGTAAGAAGTAGATGCATTTCATCATTTCTTAGGTTTCAGAAAAAATTATCAGTTAGAAACTGTTGAACATGCTCCTGTGAGTCAAAATCACACTCTTTTCTCTTATTAGTTTCATGTTTATATATATATTAGTCTTTTCAAAAATTCAGAAATAGGGCCAGAGCGATAGCACAGTGGTAGGACTTTTGCCTTGCATGTGGCCAACCAGGGACAGACCTGGGTTCAACTCTCAGCATCCTATATAATCCCCTGAGCATGCTAGGAGCAATTTCTGAGCTTAGAGCCAGGAGTAATCCCTGGAGTAATGCTACCAGGTGTGACCCAAAAACCTAAATAAATAAATTCAGAAATAATCGAGTTAAAAATAATTAATGGCTTGGACCTGAACAAATAGGGCATTGCCTAGCTTGTGGCTGACCCAGATTTGATCACAAGCATCTTATATCATCCCCTGAACACTGCCAGGAGTAATTCCTGAATGCAAAGTCAGAATTAAACCCTAAAAAACACTAGATGTGGCCCAAAACAATAATAAATAAATGAATAAATAAATAAAAATAACCAATGAAATCATTAGCAAAAGTTTATTGTGCCCACCCTAACAAAGACAGTTGACAGACTGGGTCCACTCAACCCAAAACATGGAATGAGATTTGAGTCTGGATTTTAATAAAGCAGCTAAGATTATGAAAAAATAATAACTGCTGACTCTTCACAGTGTCTGGTTATTATATTAAAAACTCTCCTGAACCAGAGCAACAGTACAGTGGATAAAGTTCTTCCTTGCACATGGCCTACCTAGTTGTTATCTCTGGCAACCCATATTATACCCTGAGCACCATCAAAAGTATTTCCTGAGTGTAGAGTCATGATTAAATCCTGAGGCATCACCAGGTGTGGCCAACAAATTAAAAAACAATCCTAAGAAAAGATAAATACTTTAGTCAGTCTTGGGAAACTGTTTGAGTTGTGCATATGATTTATGTAAGCATAAAACAATAAATAAATCAGGGCAACTTCATATTGCAAAATATACTTCACTAAACTGATTTTGTCTGTCCTGGTAATTCTCAAAGCTAATCTTCCTCTATTTTTCTTTAATTTTAAAAGCTTCATGAAATACAAATTTTAATTGTTTTTTTTTATTCCTATCATTATAACTGCCACCATAGTTATAAAATCACCCCACGTTTCATATCTCCAACCTCAGTTGAACCTCAGATGAATCAGGTCATGCAGGAGATAATACAAGCCAGGCTGAGTATGAAACATGCATAGTCTGGCAGTCTTCTACCTCTAATGGAGAGCAAGCTGCCTGCCAGAACTGCCATTTTTATTGCCTCACCTTGGGGTGAAACAGTAAGGGCAGATAGCTCAGGCTATCTTGAGCCAGACCCACCCAGGTTTACAAGTAAACCTATTTGGGAGTAAATCTAAACTATAAACAAACATACAAAGGAACCAGGGATGATCTTTGTTTTAGGTAAAAAACAAAAACAAAAACAAAAACACTTGTAACCTAACACATAGCCATTGCAGATCAGCCATGCAGGAGAGAAAGATTAAAAAAAAAAAGAAAGAAAGAAACTAACTTCTGACATTGCTTTTAAGAGACAACCTGAATTTAAACTATCTCTACTACTTGTTGCAATGTGACATGGACACATTGCATAATCTCTCAAAACCTCAACTTCCTCATACATAGCTGGTTTCATAACATTCTCTGACCCATAATATTGTGAGGATATATGATTTAACACATTGAAATGACTTAACATAATGTCTGCCCACTAAATACTAAATTGTACCTATCTCACTACTTTCATCTACATTATCTAAAACCTTTAACAGCCTAGCATCAACAGACTATTGAAGGGGATAACATTCAAATATAACAGCTTCTTGTCTCCAGAATGACTCCCCAGGTACAGTATTCCATTCTCTTTTCCTGGTTGTCAATTCTCCAACTTTTTCCTCTCTTTCATTCATGAATGCCCTACTTGCTTCTAAGTGACAATTTAATGGAAGCAGATGAAGTGTTCAATCCTGAAATTGGTTCAGATGTTAACACTAATGTTGCCAAACTCATAGCAAAAGATTATAAGAGATTTTTTTTGATCATTACATAATGAAGATTTCCAGGAAGAAAGGACAAGTTCCTCGGTGCTCTACAAAGGACTTGACAGTCAAGGTAACAGTTAGATAAGTAAGGCAGAAGGGAACATGGGAACACTGGTGGAGGGATGTTGATGCTGGACATCGGATTGCTGTCAAAATGTAAGCCTAAAACCCAGTCATCGATAATTTGCAAATCAAGTTTCTTTAATTAAATTTTAAAATTAATGTAATATTTTTGTATTATTTTTCTAACTGAACTCACCACTCTGTGTGGTAAGCTTCATATCTTGAGCTGGTCCTTCCAGCCCTCATCACTATTGTCTCTGTTTATTACTACAATACTGTCTTTTAGTTTTCTTATCTTTTAGTCTCACTTATCTCACAGATAAGTGAGACTATTATGTTTCTATCTCTCTCTCTCTGACTTATTTTACTCAGCATAATAGATTCCATGTCCATCTATGTATAGGAAAATTTCATGACTTCATATCTCCTCATGGCTCCATAATATTCCATTGTGTATATGCACCCCAGTTTCTTTAGCCATTCATCTGTTGAAGGGTATGTGGATTGTTTCCAAAGTCTGGCTATTGTAAATAGCATTACAATGAATATAAGTGTGAGAAAGGGATTTTTCTATTGCATTTTTTGTGTTCCTAGGGTGTATCCCTAGGAGTGGGATAGCTGGATCAAATGGGAGCTCAATTTCCAGTTTTTTTGAGTAATCTCCATATTGTTTAATTTTAATTTTTAAATTTAACTTAAATTAAATATTTAATAAAGTTAAAATTAACAATAATTTTATACAATTAAAAATAAATTTTAAAAAAAGACTTGAGCAGCTTGGCTCTTGCAATACCCCACAGGAAGGCACCTACCTTCTCTATCTGTCTGAGCATGTATCCAGGGCCAGAGCTCAGGCCTGCAGAGTGGCTAACAGGGGTCCTCAACTTTTAAACAGAGGTTCAGTTTACTGTCCCTCAGACCATTGAAGGGATGAACTATAGTTTAAAAAAAAAAACAACTATGAACAAATTCCTATGTATACCACACGGATCTTATTTTGAAATAGAAAACCAAAATGGGGACAAAGACAATATTCAAAGTGAAGAACAAGTAAAATTAAATCAAACTTACCAGTATTTTAATAGGAATTATGGGCCTGCCTTTGGCTAATGCAGTTGGAGGACCCCCACCTGAGACTGAGAAGGGTTGAGAGATTAAGAGAAAGAGGGGAGATGGAGAGTGAGTGGACATTCCATACATTCACACTGCAGGCCCAGGTCTAGTTGGCTGCTAAGCAGGAAAGGCCGTGGCGGCAAAAACACTAGAGGGCCGGACAAATGTCCTCTGTGAAACTCATGTGGCCTGTGGGCCATAGTTTGAGGACCCTTGGTCTAGGGGTCCACATCAGATGTATGGGAGATTGGAAAGGGCTCTAAAAATAACCAAAAGTAAAACAGACCAGGTCTTTTGTAGTTTCCACCTACTTAGATCCTTAAAGATTGCAAGTTTTAACTAATCTAGATTCATTCCAGGAACATTGCCTTACCAGCCAGATTTAACACGCCAGCCAGCTGAAAGCAGGCCTACTAGTCTCCAGGCTGCCATGATGACAAGAGCCTTGTCTTACAGAGGCTCAGAACTGAGACCACAGAACTCTGGGACAACAGTTATCAAGGAGCCCCAATCAGAGGCCAGAATTTGTGCTAATGTTTATTCTGCAGCTCAGGGTTCCACAACAAAAAGTTGAAGTTTTTATGCATGTGTTTATAATTCTCCTCCCTCCCACCAAAATTGGAGCTCTGTGTGTGACACATTGCCCTAATTATGTGCTTTACAATAAAAATCAAAATAATATATTTCGAAAGAAATATGGGAAATTGACTTGAGAGAAGAAAGAGGGATGATTAGTTATGGATTTTTTTGGTTAAAGTAGGGGCTTAGGGAGAAAGCCCACTGCATAAGGCAGAATTTATCATGCTTTTAAATTTCCATGATTGCCAAAAGAGGGAGCAGACAGCATTCTTATTAGCTTAGCCAATTGTGGAACAGGAAGTGAAATGGAGTTTGAAAGCTATCAGCATTAAATAACAACATGAAGTCAGACTCTATTTTACTTTATTTATTTATTATACTTTGTTAGTATTTCAAGATCAGAACTTCACTTCTTTGCTTTCTTGATTGTTTTAAAGGGAGCTCTTCCATGGGTGATGGAGATAATACAGGGCACAAGGTACAATTATCTTTCACAGAGCCAATCTCTTGTGAATCGTGGCACTGCATTTGATTCCCCAGAACCACTACTAGTGATCCCTGAGTACAGAAAGAACGAGTAGTAAAGTACCCTGAGCAACACCGCATGTGGACGGACACTCTTCCTAAAGAAAGGGGGAATTTCTTCCTGAAACAGCTTCAACAATACCACTCCTCAGAACCTTGAAAACCCCCAATAAATCAGCATTGGTCTATCTGCTTGTCAGATAAGAAATTACTAAGAAAGTAATAATAGGGGCTGGAGAGATAGCACAACGATAGGAGTTTGCCTTAGACGCTGAAGGATGGTGGTTCAAATCCCGGCATCCCATATGGTCCCCCAAGCTTGCCTGGAGTGATTTCTGAACATAGAGTCAGGAGTAACCTCAGAGCACTGCCCGGCAAACAAAACAAACAAACAAAAAGGTAATAATAAAGAAAGAATCCGGTCTTCTAAATGTATTTCAAAACTTAAAATTATATGCATCAATAGTGTCTTTGTTTATAAAGTACTTTTATAGATTTCTCTTGATGTTTTCTTTTAACTTCGCAACAGTTACATGAAGGTACAACACTGGAAAAATTATTCCGCTCTACTGCCATAATCAAAATTCTGAAGTGCACAGAGTATAAAAAGTATGGCAATGGCATGGGTAATATAAAAAAGAAGCATAAAAAGCAATGAATATATTGATTTTAGAATGTAATATGTTTTTTGCTGGTATTCCTGAAACAAATCATATGATGTTGGGAATCAGGGCTGTAGTGATAACACAGCAGTAGGGCGTTTGCCTTGCATATGGCCAACCCAGGACAGACCTGGGTGTGATCCCCAGCATTTCATGTGGTCCCCCGAGCCTGCTAAGAGTGTTTCCTGAGCACAGAAACCAGTAATTCCTGAATGCTGCTGGGTGTATACATGTATGTATATATACATATATATAGTTGGGATATATATGTTGAGAATCATAATGAATTAAATTAGTTAAGAAAAAAAGTACAAATAGTAAAAATAGTATATGTTGGGAATCAGAGTAATTAATATTTTATAAAGACAGAAATACAGAAATACTAGGTATAGAGTGCCAATTTATTTTTGATTTAACTGTTGCTGAGTGTAGTGTTGGTATATGACTTAAGCTAAGTGACTAAATATTTACCTGATTAATCTAATGACCTTCCTTCCTTCCTTCCTTCCTTCCTTCCTTCCTTCCTTCCTTCCTTCCTTCCTTCCTTCCTTATTTCCTTCCTTCCTGTTTTTGGGTCACATCTGGTGGGACTCAGGGGTTACTCCTGTCTCTGCACTCAAAAATTGCTCCTGGCAGGTTCAGGGGACCATATGGGATACCGGGATTCAAACCACCGTCCATCCTAAATTGGCTGCATGTAAGGCAAACGCCCTACCACTGTGGTATCTCTCTGGCCCTGGATTTTCTAATAATTGATATTAAGGCTTCTCTAATTTTCACTGTTTAGAAAATGTGTACTTATAGTTTCTGTGTTTTGAAATATTTTGTCTCAAAATAACTACTTATCATAGTAAAATTATTTTTCAACATAGTTATTAAAAGTATAATATTATTTATCTAATTATCCAAGGTCTTATCTTTTTTTTTATTATTTTGAGCCACACTCAGTGAAATTCAAGGGTTACTCCTGGCTCTGTACTCAGAAATCGCTTCTGGCTTGGGGATCCATATGGTATGCTGGGGGATGAAACTGCGTTTGTCCTAGATCAGTCATGTGCAAGGAAAATGCCCTACCACTGCTCTACTGCTCTGGCCCCTCCAAGACCTTATCTTAATAGAATTTTAATTAGATTGAGATCACAATTTATAGTTGTTGTGAAATAAAGTAAGGTAATATGAATTAGAAATTTGTGATTAAAATAGAAAGTGAGAATAAGACAGTATATCAGATCTACTACCTAATAACTACTGAATAGCATTCAGAGAAATTTTATAGATGTTTTGAAAAACTGTCTTTAAACTCCTTTGTGGCAATATGAAAAAAAACCATGAACAAAATATATGTATGTGAGCACAATTTCTGTTGTTGATCAGCACAATTTAATCAATATTACCTATGTGAATATATAATTCCAACAAAAAGCAAACAAAAGTCTTTTGATCACTGTTTTGCAGGATTTTCATAAATTGATTGTGTCCATGAGACTTAGACATAGTGAAAATAACATATAGCTAGAGAGAGCCAAAATGTTAGCATAGCAGGAAAGATATTTACCTTGCATGTGGCTGATTAGGTTCAATCTCGGCATCACATATATTTCCCTGTAGACTGCAAGGAGTAATTCCTGAGCATAGAGCCAGAAGTAACATCTGAGCACCACCATATGTGGCCCAGAAAAACAATATTATATATATATATATATATATATATATATATATATATATGTGTGTGTGTGTGTGTGTGTGTGTGTGTTGCACAAACATATTCATCCTCACTTTATCTTTAGATCCCTTATTATTTGATCCCAATTAGTCTAGTACCTACTTTTTCTTCAGATAAAATGTTCCACTGATTTTCCTTTTTCAAAACTATCAAATGATTTGTTGGCTACAACATGCAGTCATTACTGAGGCACTGAATACCTGCCCATTTGCAACCACTAACAATATTTTGGATATAATTACCATATAATTCTGAACTACAAGCAAACTTTGAAAGATCTTTGAGAAAAACTGCAATTCACTTCAATAATTGTGATATGAGGTAAATCGAGGCCTTTAAAAAAGTTCCCTTTTGTATCTTAATTGTTTTCCATTGGTCTTGTTTTCCCACTGCCTTTCATCTAGCTTTTCCCCTCCCTCTGGGAAGGGGCTTTGTTTGGATCTCAATATATGGGAGGCAGGAGAGTTGAGGTGTGAGCTGCCAACAATGCTTGTGGTTCCACGTGATGGAACAACTGTCTTGTGGGCGAACAGCCTGCAGTGAGTTTCTTGCTTATCAAAAGCTCTAAATGTGTGTGGATTACTTATTGCAGGGAATTACTATTGGACCAGCTTCTCCAATCCTTCCCAGATATAGGGTATCGGATTCTTCTTTTCTCATTGGGGACTGAGGACCATTCAACCTGACCTGCAGTAATCGTTGATGTGATATCAACCTTTGATCCTATGCTGGGTAAATAAGAATAAGTGTATTAAGTGCCATGTCCAGTGAGAGTAGAGTCTAAAGAAGCAGCTGCCTCATTGAGTGTGGCATTCCCGTAAGACCCATTCTAATAAAAACTTTGTTTTTTTCTCATAGGTTGATACAATAAATTTTTCATCAACCTTGTGCTAAGGAGGTATGCTTTCTTCTTTGTGCTGCAAAGCTCTTTGGTCGCTAGCTGTGTTGATGACAACACTCTTGCGGGTTTCATTTTCGTTTCATTTCATCTCAAATCAAAGAGCTATTTCAGTAAGACTTTTTTTTTATGTAATTCTTTCAGCACCTTTGAAATGTTAATGTTGGAGAAAGGTTTAGAAAGTTAAATTTTGTTTTGGGGTCACACACAACTTTCCTTGTTCTGCTTTCACGTATGACTCCTTGTAAGTTCCAGGGACTACATGAGATGTAAGAGATCAAACTGTTTGGTTGCATGCAAGACAAGCACCCTACCCACTGTACTATGCCTCCAGTCTCAGGAAATTTTTAAAAAGGAGGCTAGGTAGAGAGAAAAGGAAAGTAATAATTTAATAGGAATAATTATATGTTTAACTCTGGTTAATCTTTTTATGTTGACTACAAGGACAAATTGTAATCAGACCTTTTGTCATTTTGGTCTCGTGTAAAAAGCTATGCCAGCTGGACAGCAACTAAAGTGAATAAAATTATGAAACATAAGCAGTCTCGTTTTATTTACCAATCTCTCCTCCCTTTGAAAAAAACTCCCCACCCTTGCCCAAATCATTTTTCTTTGCAGGGTATCCTTTACATGACAAAAAGAAATGTAAAATAATTTATATTATTTTATTTATAAGGCTATATTATTGGTATCTTAATAATTTATTTCTTAGAATAAGGAGAATGTTGGAATTTGGAAGTGTGTTAAAAAAATTGGGGCTTACTCTAATGTCCAAATCAGACACAAACACAATGAAATTTTAGGTATTATGGTGCTTTTAACAAGATTTCAGAGAGAATGACCTTATCAACTTAGGTAAGTTTTTACACAACAATAAAAATGTATCTACCTTGTCATATTATTTAATATTATGATTATGTTTCATGTACTGGGATGTCATAATAAGTTAAATTGAACATATGACAGTATATATTACTGCCACATCTTTTTGGAAAGCAATTCAGACCATATTTTGCAACCATTGTCTCTCAATGAAAGAGTAGTTATCAGCTTTCTCCTCTCTCCACTAGATGCCTCCTTTTCTTGCCTCCATGAATTTCAAATGACCCCTTTGCCTGGATTCTGCTGCCTCTATGCAACATAATAAGTAATAAGATTACTTACCAGGAAAAGTGGCAGAGAATAGCACCTAATGCTTTCAGGCACGAAGTCGCCCATTTTAAAAATGCCTTCTAATATAGGATAAACTATTTACTTGGAAAAATAAATACTAAAGAGCAATTTATTTAACCATTATAGAGATTACCAGAACTTGTAGGTAGTACTCTGACTTTGTGAGATAATGGCTGTTTTTTTTTTTTCTGGTTATATAGCAATATTGGGATATTTATACTATCTTCCTTTCTTTTGAATCACTTATTTCTTTCTGCCTTGCTTATAGCGAAAATGTTTTTACTCTGATAAATGTAAATGTAGATGCCTGTCCTTTCACAAAGGCCTCCCACAATACAGTGATGAAAAGGCATATGGACTCAATAATTCTGTAAGGGATGCCTGCAGGCATTACTGCTATAAAGCAGATAATCGTCTCCATCAGTTCCCCCCAAAATGGTCAATGAAACATAAAAAGGAATCACTTCCCCTAGATTGAAGTGCGTGTGTGGGCCTGTGTGTGTGTGTGTGTGTGTGTGTGTGTGTGTGTGTGTGTGTATTTGTATGTGTGTGTGTTCTTAGAGCTAATATGGTGAAATTATAATAACTTAGAGGAGTTGAGTCTAGTGACTAGATTAACTATTGTCTCATATCATTTTATAACTATGTACAGCAAATTTCAGATGAGAAGCTAATTTTCTGTTCCCAAGGTAGAAGAAACTTCTTTTGACTCAATGGTTCCTTCATATAATTTAAAACTGTTTTATTAAGATGTTCACTTTAATGAGTGGAAGGACTGTAATTTGTTAAGATTAATGTATTTTAAGGACCTACTTATAAGTATGTTTAATGTGCTATAATATTCTTGCTTCGGATTCTTTTGCTTTAGGAATTTATGTACACATTTTTTTTTAAATTCCTAACTTGGTTACTGAACAATTCTTCCTCTTTATTCACTATTAGTTTATTGCTTACTTTAAATAGAGAAAATGTAAAAGTCTGCTTTTAAAATAAATAAAGTTATAGTAAATTAGTTGGGCTAAGCACCCTTTTAAAGAAAGTAATTGATGGCTCAGTTGTCCCTGGCAAATATAAATAATGCCACTTCTCCTTGTTGGCCTAATAGTTACCAATTTAAAATTCATGCTAAGGCATATCTGGCATGTAAAATTGTGTGTACATTCTCAGTCCTTTATTTCATACACTAACCTCTCTTATTATGACCTATTTTTTAATCATGTCTTTATGTCTTTAAAAAACAAACAGGAGGGGCTGGAGAGATAGCATGGAGGTAAGGCGTTTGCCTTTCATGCAAGAGGTCATCGGTTCGAATCCCAGCGTCCCATATGGTCCCCCGTGCCTGCCAGGAGCAATTTCTGAGCATGGAGCCAGGAGTAACCCCTGAGCACTGCCGGGTGTGACCCAAAAACCACAAAAAAAAAAAAAAAAAAAAAAACAGGAGAAGATATGTTAGAATTTGTGTAATGAGGTAAATTACTAGAGATAGATAATAATTTAGAATTCATTTTCTTTTATTTTAGTGAAAGATTGAAATGCACAAGGTTTATGACCAATTGAAAAGAACAAAGTACCTGTTGTAAAGGTTTTGTTTTTGGGTTTTATATATGGCTACACAGGTTGATGCCCTGTGGTCACATCCTACACAACCTAATGGTGCCTGGGAAATATAAGGTGACTCCCAGTGCTATTTTTTTGTCCCTGGTGATGGGTATGAATTTAGAGTAACTTGCATTTGCTCTTACCTCTTAAGCTGTCTCTCTGATCCCACAACATATTTCAATACTCAGCAATAATGTCTTGCTCACAGATACTTCCTACATAAAAAATGATTTATAATTATACGAGCAAAATTAAATTATGCAATTTGTTACAACCTGGATAGACTAAAAGATATCAAATTAAATTAAGTAAACCATGGGGATGCAGGAGATCTGGGAAATTGGTGGTGGGAACCTTGCACTGGTGAAGGGGGTGTTCTTTATATGACTGTAATCATGCAACAAAAATCATATTTATAATCATGGTGTTTAAATAAAAATAATTTAACAGTAAAAAAATAAATTAAGTAAACCAGAAGGACAAATAACAGATGTTCTCAGTTGTAAATGATATATAAAAAAAACTGGGGGAGTCTAGCAGGAGGAGGTTTGGCGGGCCCCCGCCAAGCCGGAGGCCTGCTTGGCCAGGCCTAGGGGGGGCTGCGGGACTTGGGTGACCCCAGCACCCCTCTGCCGCCTTGCTCCAGATCTCCAGGGCTTCCCAGGGCCACACGCCTGGGCAAGCCGGTGAGTTGGGTCCCTTTGTGGAGCTTGAAGTTACCCTAGGCCTCCCCCACTATCCATGCGGCTCCTTAGGGAGGGTCTGGGTGGAGCTCTGAACTTCTGGTCTCCCAGCTTCTTGAAGGATCTCTCCTTCCTGGGAGCCGGGAGTCTAGCAGGAGGAGGTTTGGCGGGCCCCCGCCATGCCGGAGGCCTGCTTGGCCAGGCCTAGGGGGGGTGCGGGACTTGGGTGACCCCAGCACCCCTCTGCCGCCTTGCTCCAGATCTCCAGGGCTTCCCCGGGCCACACGCCTGGGCAAGCCGGTGAGTTGGGTCCCTTTGTGGAGCTTGAAGGTACCCTAGGCCTTCCCCCACTATCCATGCGGCTCCTTAGGGAGGGTCTGGGTGGGGCTCTGAATTTCTGGTCTCCCAGCTTCTTGAAGGATCTCTCCTTCCTGGGAGCCGGGAGTCTAGCAGGAGGAGGTTTGGCTGGCACTGGTAATCTCTGTCCAGTCTATATTTTCAAAATCGCGCGGGGGGCTATCGCCCCTGCGCGCAGAAGAAACATTAATACTACTCTCACAAGAAACATTAATAATATTCTCACAAGAAACATTAATAGTACTCACTATCATTGAATTATGTTTTTATGTATGCAGAATGTCCATTTTTTACTCTGCCCTTTTGCATACCCCTTCATAAGTTCATATTTCTCTTTAACTTCTTTAACTCCTATCATCATTACTCCTTTTTTACCCTTTCTAACTTAAGTACTGTTGAGTCCTATGTCACAGACCAAAGTGGTGCCCTAGAGTTAACACCCACCCAACTATTTTAAAAGGCATAAAAAGGACACATATCTTTTCAACATTTTATGGGTGTTTTCTTTGACGGCTATAACTTTTGCTAAATACTTTCTTATACAGTGATGATCCCCCCCCCCATGTTTTTTATCATCTCTTTGTGAACTGCTCAATATGGAATTTGGTGTGAAAGAATCCCTCAGTTTAATACTTATGTTTGAACCAAGTCATGGGTCTTGTTGGAAATGTTCTTATGCCCCCATATATCTGATAGCACCACGTGGCTTTATATCTTGTTTGCGTAGGCACACTAACATGGGAAAATACTATACATACCAATAAGTTCTTATCTAATAGAAATGGGAACACACAAATCTTGTAGTGCAATGAGACCTTACACCCTGAACATTGACATAAAGACCTGGCACAGGCCTCAGAAGAATGGGCATTCTCCATTTACCCCTTGATCTACAGAAGACATTTACAAAACATCCAAGGTTGTATATAACATCACCTGGAGGCATTCCTGTACCAGGGACGACCCTACAGCTGCTCTGACATTGATCTACTCAAAAGAGACACCCCTTAACACTGAGAAGACAACAAGAACAATGACCTGCTTACTGGACAGGGCTTGCTGTATTGCCCCTTTATGGTGAGGTTTGTCTATAACATCACCTGGAAGCAATCCTCTACCACGGAAGACCCTACCACTGCTCAGACATCGTCCTGCTCAAAAGAGACTTCCCTTAACACTGAGAAGACTTAACAAGAACAACCTGCTTACAGGACAGGGCTTCCTGCATTCCCCTTTCATGGTGAGGTGAAACGAGTAGGCACTCCACATCATGACTTCAATGTAGGACATGCAGATTCCAGAATCTTTAATACAGAAACATGAGACCAACAACAGAGACTGTGTGATAAGTGTGTTGGCGCTATGGACAATGTCTTGGAGCGAACGATAACTTTCCTGAGGCCTAGAGCTTGTCTTATGCCAGGAAACTTCAGGGGTAGGATCTCTTTGTATTTAGGCCAAGGTTATTCCTTTCCATGCCTCTCATATTTTGGTGGGCCTATCCAAACAACAATTGCCACTCTAACACCGTTTTTACTGTGCTCCTTTGACTCTAATCCTTAAAACGCACCCACTTAAAATTTGAGGTTAACTTAAGCTAATATGCATGTACATGGAAATGTAAAAAATACTATGCCTCTAATGTTTAAGGAGTTACGTAAGTTTGATGGCTTTAGATTGCCTTGTGTGCTGTTAAGAAATATTATAATGTGCTACAATCTGGGGACTTGAGGAACAAAGTAATTGCACATGGATTCTGTTTTATTTATCTTAACTTTCTTTGGTGAAAGTTCAAAGTTAAGATATCAGCAAAGGGACTTCTTCTGATAATTATGTTATGGGTGATTGTCCTTCCACTGTAACTTTACCTTATCCTCTTTCTTTGCATCTTTTGTTCTCATAATTCATAATAAAAAAATTATAAAAAAAAACTGAACAGGGAATGTAATGTTTTTCCCCATCTTTTAAAATTTATTATTACTTGCTTACAATACTATTAATAATTAAATTCCAACACCACACCCATCACCAGTGTACCCATCTACCTCCCCCAAAGACCAAAGAATCCCTCCATCTTGCCTTCCCCCAAATCAGTTGTGTGAGTTAGTTTCCTTGTTATGTTGCCTATAGGGTTTTTTTTTTCCTTTTTGGTCTCTCCTGCTGTCCCACATATGAGAGAGATAACTGTATCTCTTTCCTTCTGACTGACTTCACTCAGCATGATATCCTCTTGTTCCATCTATGTTACTATAAATTGATGAGTTTTTCTTTATTATAGTTTTATTATAAAGAATATAATGTTTTAAAGGTGGCATACCTATACACTCTGGCCCCAGAGTATAGGAAAGAGAAGAACAGAAGAAGAAAGAATTCCAGAGGGTAAGAAGAGACTGATGGGAAACAACAGGTGAAGGATCAAGATATTTCTGGTGAATCAGTGGCATAAAGGAGTTATAAAGCTATATATTCAAACTACAGAGTCAATAATATTGAAAACAAGAGATCAAACCTTCAACAGCAAAACTTAAAAAGCAATAGCACAGTGGTAGGGCATTTGCCTTCCAAGTGGCTGACTTGAGACGAACCCAGGTTCGATCCCTGTCATCACATATAGTCCCCCAAGCCAGGAGCAATTTCTGAGTGCATAGCCAGGAGTAACCCCTGAGCATCACTGGGTGTGCCCCCCCCAAATTATGCATGTCAAGATGTCAAGCTATGGATAGGGGATGAGGGAAAACTGGGGATACTGGTGGATAGAAATTGACACTGTTGGTTTGTTCTGGAACATTGTGTGTCTAAATCTCACCTATGAATAACTGTAAATCATGGTGCTTTGATAAAATAAAATAATCCTTTAAAAAGGAAATAAAATCCACTTTGCAGTCCAGAATAAGAAGCAAGGCTGGAGAGATAGTACAAAGGCTAAGGGACTTGTCTTGCATGTGTCTGCCGCCATGGCAATGTTTCAAATCCTGACACCACATATGGTTCCCTCAAGCACCACCATGTGTTTCCTTTGAGCACAGAGCCAGGACAGCCCCTGAGCTTTGCTGGACATGTCCCTCCAGAAAGTAATAAATACAAAACCAGAGTGAGATATATTTGCATGAAAAAGCAATGGGTTCATAGAAAAAATGGTTCCAACCCTGCTCCTGACAAAACTTAGGCTAATTACTTGACCACTTTCACCTCATATTTCTTTTCCACAAGTGACAATAATATTTACTTAAATTTGCAGTAAGTAAATACTCAATAAGGACAAGCATGTTTTATTTAATTATCTTAGCTTCCCTCTGCTCATAAATCTGTAACAGTAAAAATGTTCACATCTACATGTTTTTACAACCAGAAAAACAAATAATATCCAGCTATGTAGGTTGTTAATATTATCAAATGTTGGGAAAAACCTGCAGCTCACTCAGACAGAGGCTCTTAATAGATGAGCTAGCATTTAGTGTCCTTTTTCAGGAGTTAAGCGTGTGAAATGGGACTTCAGAGTCCTACTTATTCAATTTCATAAGTATCAAATTGTTAACTTGCCTTGGTCTTTATCATACAAAAGGAGAAATTTTAGTTGAAACTTAACAGCTCTGTGAAGTTGTTACTGTCATAAGGGCAGCCTTTAGAGAAAAACTTTTCAAAATTACCAGAGAAAGGGACTACATGTCCTTATGCTATGTTTATTCACCTGGGAGTGAATCATGGGGATCTTCCTGCTGTTCGGACTCGGTCAGTTGAGTTAATATGTCCTCTAAGCCTATAAAAGTCATTAAGGATTTCAAGGCCACAGAGATAATACTGTGGGTAGGTCACTTTACTTACTTTGCACACATCCAATCTGGGTTTGATTCCCAACATCCCATATGATTCCCAGGGCATCTCAAGGGGATTCCTGAGCACATTGCCAAGAAATAAAAGATCATTAAGGATTCTATTTACACCTCCCTGGTGGAAAGTTAAGAAATAAAAGAATGCCAGCTAGTGTACATTTCCAATATTTACAATCCTGTACTTTCTCTCCAACAAGAACTCATGCTTCTGAGAAATTAGGGAAGACAAAGAACAACCCTCCCCAAGGCCAGAATTTTATTAAGAAAATCTCAGAGCAACATTTTTTCTTCCTTGTTCCCCAGAACCCTGATTTTTATTACCTCTGATTCTTGTATCAGAGGAAAAAGAAGAATATGAAGAAAAAGAAAGATGGAAAAGGCAGTGGGAAGTGACTGGAAGAGAAGAAAATGAAGGAAAAGAGAGAAAAATAACTGACATTTCAGTTGCTCAGAAAGAGTCACACTCTATTATACCTCCATTAGCAAATTCCATTCTGAATATCAATTAAACTGCATTTCTAACAATAAAGAGCAAATTAATAGCAGTAATGATAGTAAAATTCTAAGTAAAAGATATGAAGAGAGCTATCTTTAAAGTTACTGAGACCTCTATAAGCGAAAGTGCCACTGATCAACAAAATATCTATATAGGGGCCAGAGTGATAGTACAACAGTGGGAGGCTTGCTTTGCATATGGTCAAGCTGAGTTCAATCCCTGGCTTTTCATATGATTCCTGAGTGAAGAAACAGGAGTAACCCCTGAACACTGCCGGGTGTGGCCCCCAAACAAAAATAAACAAAAAAATTATACAAAGACAAACTTCACAATATAAACTGAGAAGTGTAGGGGAATATTACTGAAATTAGGTTCAGAATTTCTTTTTCCATATTTTTGAGATGCAAAGAAAATTTTAATTACAGTTTCTTCTTTTTTTTGGGGGGGTTAGTTTTTAGGTCACACCTGGTAGTGCTCAGGGGTTACTCCTGGCTCTGCATTCAGAAATCCCTCCTGGCATGCACTGGGGACCATATGGGGTGCCGGAATTCGAACCACAGTCCATCCTGGATCAGCTGCATGCAAGGCAAATGCTCTGCCACTGTGCTACCTCTCCAGCCCCCTAATGACAGTTTATTGATTAGGCTCAAGATGTGTCCTAGGTTGCCACGCAGGGACTCCCCTTCGGCTCTGATTGCGAGACTGTTCTGGAAATGTACATCCTGATGAAATCTGGTAGTAGATTCTGGACTCGAATGGTTGTCACCAAGATCTCAACTATTTTAAATGGTAGGAATCATCATGGTGCTGACCATGACACTATCATCACTGGCATGAGTAATGCCAGTCATCTCCACTCCCCAAGTGTCGTGCATCAAGGCTGCAAATGTGCATTTGCACGTGGCTGACCTGAGAAGGGCCTGGGTTCAATTTCTGGCATCCCATGTGGTCCCCTGACCCTGCCAGGGGGATTTTTGAACACAGAGCTAGGAGTAATCCCTGAGCACTGCCGGGTGTGACCCAAAAACAAACAAACAAAAAATGCATGCTAAGATGGCAGGGTCAGCGCATGTTTGTGTTCCTGCCAGTCGTTAAGTATGAAGCTCTGAAGGACCTACACAGAGGATGAGTGGAAGCAATTCAAAAGTCAAGGTACTCCTCTTGACTTGATTGGCAGATTCCATTTGGAAAGCGAGCGAGGCTTTTCTCATTTATAACTCTCTTTTTATTAAGCCTGTATGCCTTGACAAGAGGCAAGTCAACAAGATGTGAAATTTTAATACTAAAATGTAGTCCTCAGCTCTATGCTGAATGATTTCTGCATCAGTATTCTCATTTACCTTTGTCAGGAGATTTTTTTTTATATGAAAAATTTGTCTCAATATGGTCCTCTCCACTAATTCTAGACTGGAGGAGAAGGGGTTGATATAGAAACCACATAATTTTATTAATTGATAATGATGGTAATAAATATAATGTAAATAAAGTATTTAATCAGTCACGTATATAATCATCATTTTTACCATGTAAAAATATTATGCCATGGGAGCTGGAATGAAAGGGAGTTTTTATTGCATGCAGCTGACCCAGGAGGGACCCTAGTTCAAGCCCCTGCATCCTCTATGGTTCCTCAAGCCTGCCAGGAGTAATTTCTGAGTGCAGAGCCAGGAGTAACCCCTGAGCACCAAAAGGTATGGCCCCCAAACAAAAACAAAAAATATGATACCATTTATAACACAGAGATTGGTACTTGAGTCTCATTTTACACAGGTAAAATACATACATAGGAGCAAAGGGGAGTAAGTTGATCAAGGCTACACAACTCAGAGAAAATATAATTAGTTTCTGGTCTCTCTATATCCCTATTGTGCTTAATCAAGAATGAGTTTTTAAATCCAAAAGCACCATACAGAAGAGCCTTCTTCGTTCCTATGTCCATTGCAGCACTATTTATAATAGCCAGAATCTGGAACAACCCAAGTGTCCAAGAACAGATGAGTGGCTAAAGAAACTGTTGTACACCTATACAATGAATACTATAAAGCCATTAGAAAAAATAAAGCCATGAACCTTGCTTATACATAATAGATATGGAAATTCTTATGCTGGGTGAGATGAGTCATAGAGAATGATAGACAGAATAGTCACTCATTTATGAGATATGAGAAAAATAAAAGACAGTATGGTAATAATATCCAGAGACAATAAAGATGAGGAACAGGAGGAGCAGTCCATAGCAGGAAGCTTGCCACAAAGAATGGTGAGTGCAGTAAGAGTAGAGAAAGGTCCATTATAAAAATGATAGTTGGATCACTCTGACAACAACTGGGTGCTAAAAGATGATAGAGTGACATACATGGTATTCTTCATGGGGCCAAAGCAGTGGTGCAAGTGGTAAGGCATTTGCCTTGCACAAGCTAACCTAGGACGGACCATGGTTTGATCTCCAGGCATCTTATATGGTCCCCCAAGCCAAGAGCAATTTCTGAGTGCATAACCAGGAGTAATCCCTGAACATTACCGGGGATAGCTCTCCAAAAAACAAAAACAAAAACATGGTATCCTATCATTAAAAATGTGCAAACCACAAGGTCGGGGAGGCAGATACTGATGAATGTATTGATGAACATTCTATGACTAAAACTCAAGTATGAACAATTTTGTAGCAATGGTACAAAAAGTCTTTTCTATACAGCTCTCTGAAGTAGGCCTTCTAGAGGTTATTACTTCTGTTTTTTGAAATGAAGAATTATTTTTAGAAAAAATTATTTTTAGAGAAAAATAATTTGCCAAAAGATTCATGACCAACTGAGCTACAATTACAATTCAGATATTCTATAATATTATATTATGGTTATGATGATGTCACTTTTGTATTTGATATGGCAGTTTGGCAAAAGTGTGTGGGTGACCTTCCTGCAGAGGCACCAGTTAAGATGTGGTTATTCTTTCTTGGAGGGAGATCGCGCATACACAAAGACAAAGACAGACGGACAAAGACAGACAAAAGTGGGAAAAGGACTCCAGCCAAGACTGAATCCAATTCCATTTATTGAAACTCAAGGCCCGACTTAAATACCATTTTGTGAGCACAGCTCTGCTCGTAAATATGTCAATAAGAGGTAGATATATTGAACAGGACGAATAACAGGATCCATTGGCAGGTAAGATGGAGTGTGCAGATAATGAGCTCTGTCTCCATCAGGTCGGGATATACTGATAATGGAACCTATCTCCGGTAGGTGGAATATACAGATAAGGGGATCATAAATGTTTACATCTACTTCTTGAGGCTACCTGCTTAATGGCTCTCTGTTTGGTGCCTTTAAGTCTTAAATGGTTAACTATGAATTCTCATATCTGCCTGCTTTTAGCAAAATTCTATACCTGCATTTTAATCCTGTATTTTCTGTCTGTTCTTAAAGGGGCTCCCTACAAAAGTGACCTAGATCTGTGATCAGGGCAATTTATAAATACATCACTGAGTTTCACATACTTTTCTTCTTTGTCATTGACAAGTAGAGACAATGTATGACTCTTCCTGTAAGAAATGTTTCTTTTACCTCATTTCAGAGAACAGCAGATGCAAAATGAAGATAAAAAAAAAAACACTGAATAGATATGTACAACTTCTTGCTACTTGCCAACTAACTACCCAGGATAAAATGTCCACTATCACAAAGTCCATCTACCCCACAAATAATAGAAGTTGAAAAACTTGGAGCCAAAGTGGTGGCTCAAGCAGTAGTGCATCTGAGCTAACCTAGGACGAACTGTGGTTCGATCCCCTGTCTCATATGGCTCCCCAAGCCAGGAGCAATTTCTGAGAGCATAGCCAGGAGTAACCTCAGAGCATCACAGGGTGTGACCCAAAAAGTTAAAAAAAAAAAAAAATCAAGGGCCATGGAAATATTGTTTCTAATATTTACTTTAAAGAAAGGGATCTACTTTTTCTCTTTCTTTTATCCAGAAATAGTTTCCTAATTCCAAGACTCCTTGTCAAAATAGATCAATAATTGAGATGTAATGTGCTTTTGTTTACTGTAGTAAAGATCTAAAATAGTTTTATTAGGATATCCCACCTTTAAACCTGTAGGGGTTGCTATTCTACTGGTAAAATTTATGCTAAAAGGTCTAAACAATTATATAAATAGTTCTAAATGATCATAATAGAGGAAAGAGAAATAACCTTTTGTCCTTTACTTTCTTGAAAATATTAATAATGTTGAACAAACTTGTACATTTTTTATAAAGTGAATGTTTAAATAATTTTTAAAGTAAAAAAAAAAAAGAAAATACTGATGATGGTTCTAGAGCATTAGGACAGAAGGTAGGGCACTTGCCTTACACCCAGAGTACCCAGATTCATTTCCTAGCATTCCACATGATTCCCTCAAACCCAATAGAAGAGATTCCTAAGCGCAAAGCCCAGAGGAACCCCTGAGAATGCAGGATATGCCCAGCAAAAAACCCCAACAATATATGTGTAGTATACATATATGCAAAACAAATAATATATGTATATGATATTTTTGTGAAAGTAAAATGATGTCCAGAGGAAATATTTAGCAATGTCCTGTGAGGCTAAAAGAAAGCATTGAGTAGACTACACATACTTATTCTATCTTTTGATCATTCAAACATATTGCTATTTTTATCTGAAGTTCTTTTTGATCAAGTTCATGTTTATTTTGCAATTTTCATCATATAAGAGAAAATTTATACAATTAAAACAAAAAGAGACAAACCAAATTTCAGTTCATTTTTCAGACCTCCCCAAATAGTATTTCTTTTGAATTAAGTAAATTCATTTTCTATTTTGTCATGAATCAATTACATATTTTGGAAAAATTAGGCAGAGTTCTCAATAATTTTATCTAGTAGTAGCCTGTTCATTTTTGTTCATTTTTGAAACTTCCCTATAGATCAAGATGTAATTTTCTTCTTGTAAAAAGCAATTAGTAGCAGCTGTTTCCTTCACAGCCCTGTACCAGTGAGAACCACTCTTACCCTCTGTGTAAAATCCTAAAGAAAAATCATAGTTTAGATTAGATTCCACTGAGTACTGCAACTATAAAGCACTGATAATTTGGTCCTTTTAAAAAAATAAGCCAATTTCAAGTTGCTTCACTTAACTATGCTAGCATTATTAATAGGTATATTTTAGCCAAAAATTGCAGGTTGTTTTTTTTTTTACAAATTTCATTTTAAAACAATGGCTAAAATAATTTCCTACACAACTCTAAATTTAAGCATAAATTAATGAATGATCAGATGATGTTTTTTAGTTTGGGGCATCCTACTGGACATCCTACTTGGTTACTCTAAACTTGAAATATAGACTAAAAATTAAAATTTAGTTGGCTTACATTGCATTTATAACAAATCATATTTTATTTCAATTCACAATGTTATTAAAAATAATTTATGCGGGGCCAGCGTGGTGGCGCTAGAGGTAAGGTGTCTGCCTTGTGAGCCCTAGCCTAGGAGGGTTTGATCCCTTGGCGTCCCATATGGTCCCCCAAGCCAGGAGCAACTTCTGAGCGCATAGCCAGGAGTAACCCCTGAGTGTCACCGGGTGTGGCCCAAAATCCAAAATATAAATAAATAAATAATAATAATAATAATTTATGCCATTTGGTAACAAAGGGAAAGGACTTTGAAATATATTGCCTTTTGGCGAAACACACTGAGTTTAATAGTCTAGCATGCAGACCTAAATTATGAAACATTGACTTTATAATTTTTCAGCATTTGTTTATATAATGTTCAAATATCTCTATAAAAAGTGCTATAAACTTCACTAAATCCTTTTTAAAAATGAATCTCTAATATGCTCTTTTCTATTTATTAAAGTAACTTTTAAGTTACCAGCAGCAAAACCAGCATTTATTGAAAGTTATTAAAAAAATTATATGCTTTGATCCTGGAGGCCAGCTCTTGCCAGGTATGGGGTTAGGAGATACCCCAGACCGCAGGCATTTTCCCTAGCTTGGCGGGTGCTGGGAGGCTTGGCAGGCTTCCAGCCATTCCCCTATTTCCTCCCCTACTCCAGGTCTTCCCTGGTTGCCGGCCCAGGTGGACTCTATTGTAGTCCTCAGGCTTTCCCCGTTTCTCTCCCGACACTAAGCGGGGGACACATGGGGCGGATGGCGGGCCAATGCAGCACTGGTGTATGTCGGGACAATACGTCGTGACATTCACTGGTATTTTTTTTCTCATAGGTCTCCATTTCAAAAGTCGCGCGGGGGCATAGCATATATATTTAAAATAAAATGGGAGGATGGACTTTTAATTTGGGAAGAGACCATTTCGGGTGGGGGTACCATATATTTTCAAAATAAAAATGAGAGGATGGGCTCTCAGGCTGGGAGGAGGCCAGTACTCTTTACCTACTTGTTTACTCTCAACGGCCTCTTGGCCTCTTCCTTCTTTCATTGTGTAACTGTGGTTGATACCATACTAGGTTTCTGATTAGTTCCTATAAACGGTGACAATTGAGTCCACTGTCTTAAGCTAGATTGTTATTTTCCCCACTTTTTATCTTTTCTCCTCTTTGTGAATTGTTCAATAAGGTATTTTGGTGAAAGAGTCTCTCTCCATCTTTCCTTCCCTTTGTTATTCATTAAATAAGGAAGTTTGTAGAAGTGTCCCTCCATTTAATGTTTATATAAGAACCAAGTCAATTGGATTGTTGGACTTGTTCTAGCATCCCCATAGGCACCAATCTTGCCATGTGATACTGTTCTTCCTTTGCATAGGCACATTAAAATGGGAAATTATATACAAACATGTTCTTATAGAGATGGGAACACACAAATTTTCTTAAACGGTGACAATTGTGTCCACTGTCTTAAGTTAGATTGTTTATTTTTCCCACTTTTTATCTTTTTTTCTCTTTGTGAACTGTTCAATAAGGAATGTTGGGGAAAGAGTTCCTCAGTTTAATGCTTATGTTTGAACCAGGGCACGGGGATTGTTGGACTTGTTCCAGCGGCCCCCTTATGCGCTGATAACACCAGGTAGCATTATTCCTTGTTGGCATGGGCACATTAAAATGGAAAATACTATACATACAAATAAGTTCTTATCTAATAGACATAGGAACACACAAATCTAGTGGTGCAATGGAACCTTACACCCTGAACATTGACATGATGACCTGGCACAGGCCTCAGAGGTTTGGGCATTTTCCAGTCACCCCTGAACCAGGGAAGCCATCTATGAAATATCCAAAGTTGTCTATGACATCACCTAGAAGCAATCCTCTACCAGCGAAGACCCTACTGCTGCTCTGACATTGATTTACTCAAAAGGGTCTTCCCTTAACACTGAGAAGATTTAAACAACAACAACGACCTGCGTACTGGACAGGGCTTTCTGCATTGCCCTTTAATTCTGAGTTGAAATTAGATGCCGCTCCGCACCATCCTGGCTTCAGTGTAGGATATACAGATTCCGGGACCTTCAATACAGAAACAGGATACCAACAACAGAGACTGTGAAAAATATAACTGTATGGGCACTACAGACAATGATGAGGATTGGACAAACTAGTTTGCCTGGAGCCTAGAAATGGTCTTCTGTCAGGAAACTTCAGGGGTAGGGTCTCCTTGTACTTAGGCCAAAAGTTTTTCCTTTCTATGACCCCCATACTTTGGGGGGCCCATGCAAACAATAATTGCCACTCTAACATTGTTTTTATAAAGTGCTCCTTTGACTCTAAACCTTTAAGAAACCACTAGTAAAAATATCTGGAACTGCAAAAAAAAAAATGGTTTATATTAGTGTTAACATATATGCTTTTAGTTACACTAGCATTCTGGGGGATAAAGGAGGGAGGAAGGGATATATGCTTGGGAACAGGGATGAATGGAGGACAACACTGGTGGTGATGGATATTCCCCTGATTCAATGTTAATATGTATCTAAAATACTACTGTGAAAGATATGTAAGTCATTATGATAAAAAAAATTGTGTTTTATTCAGAAATGTTCTTTGAGTTACATTTATTATTATATTATATTAATTATATTTTATGTTTTGTTACTATATTATGTTATGTCAGTTTACCTCAATATCAATTTTGTCTCTCGAATGAATTCTTACAATAAAAAAGACAAAAAACAAAAAAAAGTAATTATATAGATTTTTATGTAACTTTTATTTATAAAACATAGTCCTAACATAGTTTTTTCCCCAGTTTTCTGGAATGTACAATGTCAATGCAGTTCAGACTAGGGCCTTCCATGATTGTTAGCATGACTGTGAGATTAATATTAATCATATTCCCTTTTCTCTGCACTCTAAAGGAAATTCTATTTAAGGAAGATCCACAGGCAAGCCTAGCATAGACTCCCATCAGATAAAGAAACAAAAATACATAGGTGGACATGTTGATAAAAATCTAGAGAAAAACCATGTCACTGTTTAATTCAAGAATTTTAATTCCCATTGTATATATTTTTTATTTGTTATACTAACTGTATCTATGTAGGAAATAGATGCCTAATGTACAATTGTTTGGAAGTCAGATTACATTTAAAAAGGTGAATAATCCATCACTATGACTCAGATCTTCCAGACTGAAGTAAGAGTCGCTGACCTCTTCTGGCCTAAAAATTTGAACATTGGCTGATTCCATACATTTACATAACACACACAGAGTATAACATTTTTGAGAATTTTTCTCAATAAAATTACAGGCAAGTGCATTATGAAAAATCGATTACTGTAAAGAAGAACTATATTTATTTATTTAGGCTTCTGGGCCAAACCTGACTGTTCTTCAGGGCTTATTCCTGACTTGGTCAAGGATCACTCCTGGAGTGGTTGGGGAATAATATGAGGTACCAGGGTTCAAACCCTGGTTGGCCACATGCAAGGCTAGCATCCTATCTACTATACTCCAGCCTCCAGTGTTCTCTAACTAAGAAATAAAAATGGGCTATGCTTTTACTTCAAGGAATGTTTGTTCCTTGCTGCTTGTCAAGTTGCCAGATTACATAACTGAGTTGAAACCTCCCAAGGAAAAACATCCTCATCAAAGGGACACCATGAATATGACTGAGATTCCCATAAAAAATTTCCTTTTATATCTCTAATCAAGCATTTCATCTATTTTTACTATCAAATCTATTATCGTACCCTTAAATAAAACTTTATTCAGTGTTCCATCTCAATGTAAAATTAACACTTAATTCATAAGTAGTTTCCTATATTTTGTCATTGAGATATAGCATTTATATTTTTTCAAAGTATTTTATTAACTGAGTATTTTATTCAACAAATGTTGTGAACCACAAACAGATGTCCCAGGCACTTTATCGAGTTTTAGGAACTGAAACATTCCATAATACTATGCACTAATAGTGTGATATTGTGTGCTATTAGCCAAAAAATTGAAGCCTTGCCTTTGCCACAACATAGATAAAACAAGAGTGCATCATAAGTGAAAAGGCAAAGCACTAGGTAAGTCAAACCCTTGGATCATAGAGATAGCCAAGGTAAGGTAGGGAATGTACCAATAGGGCCCAATAAACTAGGGGAAGGAGATTAGTACTTTGGTGGTGTAGTGACACATTTTGGAGAAGTATGAAATTATAACCCTGAAACATAAATTATTTGGTAAAAAAATAGCACCTCATTAGAAAATTTAACAAATTAAAATCTTGATAATCTAACCTTTAGTGAAAGCACAGTTTTAGCAGGAAGAGTAAGCTTGAACCTATAATAAACAATGAACAATGATGTTAATATAATAAGTCAATGTTAAAATAGAACTCTATAGCCTAAGCTGCATTATAAAATAGGGGATACAAAACCAGGAAGTGAACATTTTACTTCATAAACAAAGGTGTTTCCAGACATAAAACTGAATGAAAACTTGAATAAATTTTATGTTTTCCATAGTTATCCTCAGTAACTTTGACTGAACAGAGTAAATCTGGCCAAGTGAATATTAAATGAATATTAAGTAGAACAAACATGCAAAGGTTTGAAGACAGACAACCTGCATGCTTTTGTAAACAGTATTTTGTGGGGAAAATCATACTAAGAGGAAAGCTCTTGATAGAAACTATGAAATGAAATATCTCCCTCCCTATTTTATTTTCTGAGAATGAATCAAGGAAAGTAACTGAAAAGGCGCAAAACTTTCAGCTGTTTATTTTACCATCAAGTGAAGCTAAAAGTCCTAAAGTATTTTATGACAGATAAAGAGACTATTAACTTTCTTTTTGTTTCTGTTTTTGCTATGAATGACATAGATTTCTAGAACAGTCCTCTAGAATATAAAAGATTATAAGGCAAACTACTCTGATTTTTCCTATTGGCAAGGTAATTCTATTTTATCAATTTGTTTTCTAATTTTTTCAAAACTTTCCAAGAATTATATTTTTCCAGGAAATTATTCAAAATTAAGCTAATGAAATTTAGTTTAAAATATGTTAGTTAATTGTAGATAGACTATATTGCTAAAAAGCCTATGCCAATTCATTTAAACTTGAATAAAAACAGAAAATTTTTATAAGATACTTTAAAATACACAGATTAACATCCTAGGTGCTTATTTTTAAAATTTATGAAATTTATATTTTTAAAATATAAAATATATATTATTTAGGAAAAATGTTATAGATTGGATTGACATTTCTGATTCCATATATACTTGATTTCAAAAAGAGTCAGAAGGGGGCCGGGCGGTGGCGCTAAAGGTAAGGTGCCTGCCTTGCCTGCGCTAGCCTTGGACGGACCGTGGTTCGATCCCCCGGTGTCCCATATGGTCCCCCAAGCCAGGAGCAACTTCTGAGTGCATAGCCAGGAGTAACCCCTGAGCGTTACTGGGTGTGGCCCAAAAACCAAAAAAAAAAAAAAAAAAGTCAGAAATAGTACAAGAATTAAGTTGTTTGCTTTGTATGTAGTCAACTCTGCTTTGTTCTCCAACGCTGCATATGATCTCCCAGGATAAGAGTGACCTCTGAGACCAGAACCAGTGTGGCCTCTAATCTCTACTAGATCTGCACTCCTAAAAACAAGTAAATGTACAATTAAATAAATGTAAAGGACAAGTCTAAATATGAGTAGGGGACTTAAGAGGTTGTACAACGGGTAAGGTACTTGCCTTGCATGCAGCTGACCTAAATATGAAACTCAGTATTACACATGGTGTCCTGAGATCTGTCAGGAGTGATACCTGAGCATACAGCCAATAATAAGCCCTAAGCACGAGCAAGTATGGATCCCTCCAAAGTTTCTGAATGTAAATAAAAAATGAGCAGAATAAATATATACTCTTCATATTTTCCTACTTTGGTTCTTCTTAAGATGTTGATATTGTTTCTCTTACTTTGAGTCTTAGTATTAAGGAATTCCAATGTGTCTCCTGAAGGTATTCAATTCAATTTTTTATTTTATTTTATTTCATTTTATTTGGAGGGGTGTTTGGGCCATACCCAGCTGTTCTCAGGACTTACTCCTGACTCTATACTAAGAGATCACTCCTGGCAGCCTTGCAGACTATATTGAATGCCAATGATAGAAAACAGGTCAATTGCATGCAAAGCAAGCATCCTTCTCTCTGTACTATTGCTTTGACCCCTCTTTTCACAATTTTAAGTCAGTACATCAATGAATACCTATGGCATTCTAGCATGACTTTCCATAAAGTTCCTAGTACACAATTGTTGACCAAGCCGATGTAGTAACTTTTGCTAATGTCAGCACATTTTCAACAATGAATATCTAAAATATGTTAGTGCTCAAGGGTATTATTGGAACATTGAGAATGAGCCCCTGAAATTGTAAACAATTTTAAGTCTTATGAATATAGTCATGGCAGATATGTATCTGTTAGATTTATTTTTGTTATGGAAAACAAGATTTCGAATTCATTTCTTATTTCAAGAAAAATGAAAATCACAGTTACCTGGGAAATGTGTGAGTGACAGACAGCATATAATATATACTTCATTTTAAATTTCACTTTATTTGCTGTCACAATTCAGAACAGACTATGGGTGATTATTCACTGAGGAATAAACTGGGGTAGAATTTGAGGACTTGAGAAAATAAGCTGCTTTCTAAGATTAAGGAAAAGCCAGTCAGCTCTGTCTAAATATAGAAATGGACTATTTTACAGGGCCTGCACTGGGGGAAAAAAAACTATTAAAAGATGTATTTTAAGTGATTCTTATTCTTTCTATTCTGGCTGCAAATGAATTACAATTTTATTATAAAATTTAAAATACCAATTAGTAAAAATTATATAATTTACTTGTGTTTTAAGGTATAATTTGTTTTTCTGTGCACAATAGATATCTTTCTAATTAAATCTTTTTGTTTGTTTATTTGTTTTGTTTTTTGGGCCACCCAGGTGATGTTCAGGGGTTACTTCTGGCTATGCACTCAGAAATAGCTCCTGGCTTGGGGGACCATATGGGACACCAGGGGATCAAACCAGGGTCCATTCTAGGTAATCTGCGTGCAAGGCAAACACCCTACCACAGCCTCACCGCTTTGGCCCTTGAAATCATTTTTGCTTTTTTAAAATTATCTTTATTTAAACACCGTGATTACAAATATGATTGTAGTTGTATGATTACAGTCATGAAAAGAACACCCCCCTTCACCAGTGCAAGATTCCCACCACCAATTTTCCAGATCTCCCTCCTCCCCACCCCACCCACATCTGTACTCGAGACAGGCTTTCTATTTCCCTCATTCATTCACATTGTTATGATAGTTTTAAGTATAGTTATTTCTCTAACTGCACTCATCACTCTATATGGTGAGTTTCATATCATGAGCTACACCTACATGGGCAAATGGGGGAAATAAGGGCTGGGATGAGGCAGTAAAAGATTAGAAATGAGCTTTGTAGGGCAATATCAAGGTCACAATACAAGATGGATATTATGCATATATAAACTATATGCATACAATACTATCAATATATTTTGTATGCGTGGGAGCACTAGCCCCCACATGGTTTTTGGAATGGAGATGAAGGATAATAAATTTCCAGTGACTGTCCCAAGATAAACCAGTGCTAGAACGGCCCGCCCTCCTCCCAAAGTGCATTCCCATTAGTGTAGGGAGAGGCATGGGAAAAGCCTAATGACTCTTATAGAGTCCACCTGGACTGGAGCCCAGGGAAGGCCTGGAATCCAGGGGAGAAAGAGGGGGATGGCTGGGGGCCTGCCAAGTCTCCCAGCACTCCCCAGGCTAGGGACAAAGTCTCTGTCATGGGGTCTCCCCAAACCCCATACCTGGCAAGAGCTGCATAAGCTGAGTTTTTCAGACCTGTTATCTCAGTGTGAAATTTTCTTTTTTTTCTTTTTTTTGGGGGGGGGGGGTCACACCCAGCAAAACTCAGGGAATACTCCTGGATCTATGCTCAAAAATTCAGAAATTGACCCTTGTAGGCACAGGGGACCATATGGGATGCCGTGATTCGAACCACCATTCTTCTGCATGAAAGGCAAAGGCCTTACCTCCATGCTAGCTCTCTGGCCCCCAGTGTGAAAATTTCTAATTTCAGTTGTCAAATCCTCTTGATGTTTAATTGTGCTCCAGTCAATTCTATTGATGCTTTTTTTGAGCTCCCTGAACATTTTCCATAATTTTACTCTAAACCTCTTATTTGAGAGGATACCTAGCTGTTTCCTACTTTTTGGATTATCAGAGCAGCCATCTAGAATTCTTTAAATATGGGGGTGTACTACAAAATTGCTCCATTGGTAAGGCTGTAGATTGCTTCTTACAATGTGGAGAAATGGAATTTAGGGGTTAAAAGATAAGTGTGGCTATGGAGCGAAGCGGAGCGGCCGCTCGGGTGTGGGTCCAGGAGAGATTATGGTCCTTGGTGTCTCTGGGCTGGCTCAGCAGAAAGAAGGAAGATAGCATGGTTGCGTCCTTTTTAAGTCTCCTGGTGCCCAATCACACGGCAGGAATCGGCCCCACATTCGTTGGGTGAGGACATCTTACCGGGTGTGGGTCTGGGAGAGATTATGGTCTTTGGTGTCTCTGGGCTGGCTCAGCAGAAAGAAGGCCTGAAATCATTTTTAATTAATTAATTAATTTTTTAAGCTTTTTGAGGTGTATACTTCGGTTTGGATTTTTTGTTTTGATTTCTTGTTTTTATTTTTGACTCACTACACAGTGGTACTCAGGATTTACTCTAGCTCTGTGCTCAGGGGTCACTCCTAATGGTGCTGGAGTTGGGGTTTGGGTTATGTATGTGCCAGGATTAGAATTGAGGTTGGCACCATGCCAAACAAGCATCTTAACCTTTGTACTTTCTCTCAGGCCTAGACTTAAACATATATTTGTACTAAATGCTAAAAAGGGGATATAATAAGGAGAGAAAGGCATGTTCTCTGACTTACTAAGCTTAATTCTATTTTGTTATGTGTTTACATTGGGCCACTTGTACTGGAGAGGAGCAGTCTCCATTTTGGATCATAAGAACCCTTTTAAAAATATATTTTGTTTGGCCCGGAGAGATAGCACAGCGGCGTTTGCCTTGCAAGCAGCTGATCCAGAACCAAAGGTGGTTGGTTCGAATCCCAGTGTCCCATATGGTCCCCCATGCCTGCTAGGAGCTATTTCTGAGCAGACATCGAGGATTAACCCCTGAGCACCGCCGGGTGTGACCCAAAAACCAAACCAAAACAAAACAAAACTATTTTGTTTAATTTTGTTCACAAAAAATTTTATATGCCCCCCCAAGCTGATATTTTGCTGTTATTGTTATTGTTGTTGGTTGTTTTGAGGTCATATTCAGAGATATTCAGGGTTACCTGTGGCTCTGCACTCAGAAATCACTCAAAAAGCCCCCAAACAGCAAGTACTGGCAGGGAGATGGAGGAAAAGAAACCTCTTTGACTATTTGTCAGAAAGTAAACTGGTTCAGAATCTATAGAACGCAATATAGAGAATACACATCCAAAAATGAAATCTAAAATATAGCAAACACATAATCCAGGAATTCTAGTATTCGTATTCAAAGAGGAATCCCCAGTTTCCCCTTGCCAGCACACTCATTTCTGTAATTCTCCAAGACTATAAAATTCTGCCCCAGAGTTCAGGTTCACCTAGAGATTTAAGATAATGGGCAATTTCTAAGGCCAAAACAGTCAGGCCATTCTACATGATCCTTGCATTCTCTGTAACATTATGAATCTATAAGAAATGCAAAGAACCCAATTTTCATTTAAAAGGACACATATAAAACCCCTTATCTTTCTTTTCCCTCACATTTTTATTATGACACTAAATTTACTAAGTCATTCATAATGCAGTGGTTTCAGGCATTAGATATTCAAACACCAATCCCACCCCAGTGTGACCTTCCCTTCACCAGTGCCCCCATTCTCCTACCCACCACCTTAGTTTGCTTTCATGCAGGCACAAATCTACTTCATATTGCATGTTACAACACAAAAGCAAATGGAATTATCAAAATTTAGAACTATACAAGTCAATTTAAAATAATTGTTTTATCTTGCCAATGTCTTTATTCTACTAATGTCGGTGTCTGAGGATCTGCTGGGTGTGGATGGTGTTAGCTCAGCCTTCTGTATTACTGCTGAGGCTTACTGAGGTTGGTAGATGCTATGCAACTTTCCCATCAGATTACTCCTGGTGCTTGGGAAGACTTTCAGGGATGCTGGAGATCAAACCCAGCTCAACCAGTGCAAGGCAAAAGCCCTATCCATTGTACTATTGCTCTGGCCTCTACTATTCCTTTATTTTATTATTTTATTTATTTTGACTTTGGGGCTACACCCGGCAGCACTCAGTGGCTATACTCTCAGAAATCGCTCCTGGCTTGGGGGACGCCAGGGATTGTACTGCAATCCATCCTAGGTCAGTGCGTGCAAGGCAAACACCCTACCACTTGCACCACTGCTCTGGCCCCTCTACTATTACTTTTTATGACACACAAGAGGAAGATCATTCTATGCCTGTCCCTTTCCTTCAGCCTAAATTTACTCAGCATGATATTTTTCAGATCTACTTATGTTGTAGTAAATTTCAAATTTTCTTATAGCGAAGTAATATTCTATTGTGTATTTTTAATACTAGAGTCAAGACGAGTGATTATAGTGACTTATTTTTGCTTCCAGGACATCTTATACAATCTTGCTCTAGATGACCTCTCCTTGCCTTAAAAGTAGATTGCCTTACAATAACATCAATGGTGACTATTTTTAAACCTATTTTGAAGTACTCAGACTTTCTGAATTTAGATAGATAAATTGTGCTCTTTAATGTAGCTAAATACATATAACATGCAACCTGCTTTGTCATAAACATAGTATTCAAAACACACACACACACATATATACCCCCCCATACACATACCTTGTTTTCCCATAAACACACAAAGCTCACACCCTATTTGCCTCTGATCTGATATATATCCCATTCCCACCAAAAATAAAGAATTCTACTTTCCTCCCTCTAAGTGGCTCCTGGATGGTTTTGAATCTGTAAGCTCTACTTGTCCAGGAATCTGACCTCACCAGTGACATTTACATTTAATGTAACAAAGGCGGGGCTAGAGTGATAGCAGAGAGGTAGGGCATTTGCTTTGCATGTTGTCAACCCAGGAGGACCCAGGTTTAATCCCGGATATCCCATATGATCCCCCCTCCCAAGCCAGCCATGAGGAATTTTTTGAGCATAGAGCCAGGAGTAACTCCTGAGTGCACCCGGGTGTGGTCCAAAAACCAAGAAAAAAATAAACAAAATTAAAGTAATATAGGCCTGAGGGCATGCTTCAGAGTATGTGTGATTCTTTGTTGTGTGCAAGGCCTCAGATTTATCCCAGTGACAGCATGGCTCTATTGAAGAGAGTAGCTTTGGACCCCTGAATACTAGTGGACGTGGTCCCCACAACAACATTGTAAAGTGATGTATACATCATACTAATAAAAACAGATACTACACTGGATCTTAACCAAAAGGCTGAGCGGTGATTCTTATACATTATAGTACTTACAAAAAGACTAAATGAGCAGGCATCCTAAGAAATTAAGGATTTAAATTCACATTTATTTCTTTTCTTGCTTCTCATATAACATTAATTCAAGTGATTTGCACTCTAAAGGAATGTTTATAAACACAAACCCATTACTCAAATAAATTTTTAGAGCAAATCTTGCCACCTCCAAATAACTTAACATGTTTTTTTCTATTTAGGTTGTTATCTTGGATTAGGTCATAGCTAGTGTAGATGCTGAATCAACCTAAAATGAACCCAAATCCCTGTTAACCAGTACCAGAGCTAACCAGATCATTTCTTGCAGGTAGCCCGAGTCTCCCTGTATGCTCCCACTATTCTGTCACTTGATTTGAGGGAAAAAAGAAAAATGCGATAGCATTAGATTTGTGTATCTACTATTCCCTTATATTATCCATTTCCGTAAATATCCTTTGACTGTTCAGTCATCTCTTTGTATATTTCAAGTATGTATTTGTGTATGTTTTTCCAGGAACCTGCAAGGGACTTTTCTATGAGTCTGACAGGTCAATGCCTGGCAAATCTTGAGAATGTGATAATAATATTTAACTAATTAGAGGTTTATGCCTTGAGTGCAGGTACCTGTGAAATGATTGCCCTCAGAAGCAATTTGACTATATTTAGAAACTTTTTTTTCCCAAATCATTTTTGTTTGTTTTGGGGCCACACTCTGCACAACTCCTGGCTCTGCACTCCTGGCAGGTTTAGGGGACCAAGTGGGATGCTTGATATAGAAACCTCATCAGTAGAGTGCAGGGCAAGTACCCTACCCTCTGTGCTGTTGTTCAGCTCCATAATTACAGACAGTTTAAGCTTTCACAACTTAGGGTGCAGGCACTGTTGGTATCTAGTGAGTTGAGACTAGCACCACACAACAAAATATTTGCTGCTCCAAATTTAACTATGTCCCAGTAAAGAAACCCCACTCAAATGCCAGACAGGCTAGATTAAATTATTGATTCTAGATTAAGGTAGAATTTGTAACTCAGTAGTAAAATATTTTGACTTAGACATTTGACAGATAGCTTAGTCCTTTGGTGCCTCAGTTTCCTTATCCAAAAAATGAGGAAAATTATAATATCACAGATTTTCTTTGAAAAATTTAACAAGTTTAAATCAACATTTTTGGATCAGGAATGTGGCTAAGTGATAGAGTGCATGTGCTGCTTATATAAGAACTAGGTTTGATCCCTAATATAAATAAATGTTGAAAAATATGCCTGGAAAATGTTAAGTCCTAGTCAGTTATCAATTATTGTTAGTGTAGAGTTTGGGGTCTTTCTAAAATTTCAAATAAAACTCATTTATTATATTTTTTGTTATTTTCACTATACGTACGTAGTGTTAGCAAATAAATTTGTTTTATAAGAAACTATTCATAATTTTTTCAGAGTTATTTTCTTTTTCTGATCATAAGAATTTTACATAAAGCCTTAAAATACTTACTTTAGACTAGTCAGTTTCTATCTACAAACAACTTATAGATCAACCAGTTTATTTTATTTTATTTATTTTTATTTATTTTTTTTTTTTTGGTTTTTGGGTCACACCCGGCGATGCTCAGGGGTTACTCCTGGCTGTCTGCTCAGAAATAGCTCCTGGCAGGCACGGGGGACCATATGGGACACCGGGATTCGAACCAACCACCTTTGGTCCTGGATTGGCTGCTTGCAAGGCAAACGCCACTGTGCTATCTCTCCGGGCCCAACCAGTTTATTATTATTTGACCATTATGATAACTTTTATTTAGGAAAATAAGCAAACTTAAGCATTGTCCTTTTTCTCTCCCATTTCTTCCTGGTCTATTACCCAGGAGATATTTGCAACAGAAACTAATTTTCTCTTTAACAAAGGAATCCAGAATATAAGCATATTCTTACCTGTATATAAGTACATCTTAGTTTTATAAGAATCGTGGCCAATCATGAATAGTTTTAGAGTTTATGAGTAACATATGGGTGGTGAATGGGACTGTGCCCTTCAGTAAAACAGAATGGAGTCTATAGTATGATATTTTTAACGCTTTTACAGCCTATTACCAATTTTTTTAAATGCAGGTCCTAAAAGAAATTAAAATTCAAATAAGAAAAGAAAATGGGAAGACTAGAGCAATTCAGTTTTGTAAACATTGAATAACTGTTATGCAGAATTTTGTTCTGGTTCTCAGAATGAAAGAAGCTCATTCTTGGTCCCCTAGGAGATTAAAGCAAGTATAGTGTAAAATATAACAAAATATGTAATAATATTTAAAATGTAACTATGGAATGGGTGAAATAATATGTAAATGCTAAATATATAAACATGTGAATTTAAACATGTAAAACACAAATACATTTTTCATAAACTATATTGAGTTTATGGATCCTGTGAGAACTATAATTTTGAAAGGTTTTGGTCTACATCAGCGGTCTCAAACTCGCAGCCCGCGTGCCGTTTGCGGCCCTCTGTACAACATTTTGTGGCCCGTGGCCGGCCTTCAAATATCGCAGTATTCGCGATTATTCGCTTACCGAATAATCGCAATAAAAATCACATTAGTAAGAAAAAAAACGCATTAAACATTCGCATATTCCGAGCAGTTCCGTTCGGGGTATGCAAATGTTTAATGCGATTTTTTGCGATTTTTTTCTTGCTAATGCGATTTTTTATTGCTAATATTTGGTAAGCGAGATCCCTTATGCGGCCCTGCCTCACCCAGACTTTGCCTCCTGCAGCCCCCAGGAAAATTGAGTTTGAGACCCCTGGTCTGCATCATTTAAAATGTTTGGCTTGCCTTGGTAGTATAATTACACGCTTTTGAAGCAAATACTTTATGAATTTTGTCAATTAAAGTGAAAAATACTTACATGCAATTCAATTATTGATTGTGTTCAAGGTGCTATAAGGAATTTACCAATAACATTATTTAGGTGAAAACTTTTTACAATTTCAAACTAGTATTTATTTAAAATTAAGGTAACATGTGGCCAGAGGGATAGCACAATGGGTAGGGTGTTTGCTTTGCAGGCAGAAGATTCAGGTTCAATTCCCAGCATCCCATATGGTCCCCTGAGCCTGATAGGAGTGATTTCTAAGTGTAGATCTAGGAGTAATTACTGAGTGCCTCTGGGTGTGGCCCAAGAAAAATAAATAAATAAAATTAAGGTAACAATAACAGTATAATTATTAAACAAATGATATATAAGAAAAATTTACTTTTTCTAGGCCAAAATAAATACAAGTGCATAGTTTAAACTTCTATGGGCAGAGAAATAATCTAGATATTAAGGCCAATTCCTGTTCAATCCCTGGTATCACATGGTCAAAGGAGTGTTTTCAGGTGCAGTTTTGAAGAGGCTCAAGCTCACCACAGGGTGGCCTGGGTAATCTCAGTTGTCACTGCACCAGAGCAGTGTCGCTGCTGGCTGGTTGTTTGGTTGATCAGGAGGGACCCCCCAGGACCTTCAAAAAATAAAACAGCTTGTGCTTCCTGGAGTTATACAATAGTTCTTTAAAATGCAAATTCCTAGAACAAATATTAGTTATTATACAAGTTATTAATGTTTCCAGAACAAATCAGTGATTCCAACCACACTAATTTTTCTGCACAAACATTTACTTAGGCTACAAAAGGAATCGCATAGAATTTTATAAATAAGGAAACTGAGGTTTAACACACATACATACTTACAACATGCACACAGAAAGACAGAGATAGGGAGTGAGCAAGTTCATACGCCTCCCTCCCTTCCTGTTTAGATTCAATAAACTTCAAAATTACATTCACACAATATGATTCTTAGATCCTTTGCACCCAGCATCAGTTTGCTTGGAGGTGGATGAAGACAGGGATTCACATCGCAGTCCAAAAATGAAACAGCACAAGTTTGGTGAGGAGTCACAGCTAAATGGTTAAAAACCTAAGCTCTAGCAGGAACAATAGTCAGAAGATCAAGAGGAGGAAAAAACAAATAAATAAGTCAACTGAACATACCAACTTGACTTTGAAAAACATATAGAAGACATGAAAAATGAAATACTATACAGAGTGAAATTATTATTATTGTTGTTGTTTGGGATATACCAGGCAATGCTCTGATGAATAGACAGATAGATGATAGATAGATAGATAATAGATAGGTAGATAGATAGATAGATAGATAGATAGATAGATAGATAGATAGATAGATAGATAGATAGATAGATAGATAGATAGATGGATCCCAGGGATTGTCTGGCTCCAAGTATAAATAATTTTTACAGGAATCAGAGACAAGTCTATTTCTTAGTTTATGTCTAAGACAAAAGGAGATCATTTCTTCTATTCTTTTCAACATTATGTACTCAAGATAGAATCTGGTGTTTGCTGATGGATCTACAGCTGAATCATCTATTGACAGTTTTCATAAGAAAATGAATTATAAATTGAACAGTTTCCTTTTTAATGATTATTTAGAGTAAAATATTGGGAGCTAGATATTTTCTGCTACTTGACTTCTGGGCGAACTTTTTAACTCAATAGACAAAAAGCAAGGAACAGGTAGGATTTTTGTCTTGCACGTGGCCAATCTGGGACAAATCCAGACTCGATCCTTGGCATCCCATATGGTTCTCGAGCCTGCCAGGAGCAATTTCTCGCCCCTCCCGGCAGCCAGGAGTGATTTCTGAGCTCAGAGCTAGGAGTAAAAAAGCAAGGAACAAAACAGCAAGATGCTTAAACAGCACTTTAGCAAAATTAACAAGTCTATGAATTCCTTGAACTAGAAAATAAGGTATTTTCCATTCTTAGGGAAAGAGGAAGTCTGTTTCCCCCTGACTCATTGTTGTTTGCCAGCTCCATTTCAGCTGACTCATTTAGACATTTTAGACATTACAGCAAATTTCTGGATGCTCTCTGAGACAGGTTAGTTTATGATTTCCCAAGGCCAAAACTTTTGCCCCAGACCTTCAGCTTATAGGAGACTGAGAAATTTGGCAAGCGTACATGGGCATATGGTAAAATATATAACTTGCAAGATCTTAAATAGGGGTGATGGCACAGTGGTAGGGTGTCTGTCTTGCATGTGCTTACCTATGACAGACCCTGGTTCGATTCTCAGGCGTCCCATATAGTCTAGTCCCACAAACCAGGAGCAATTTCTGAACCCAGAGCCAGGGGTAACCCCTGCGTGTCACTGGGTGTGGCTCAAAAAACAAACAAAACAACAAAAGGTCTTAAATAGACAGTCTCCACCAGTCTACATGGGAATGCAGGGTGTTAGTCTTCCCTTAGCAAGACACAAACGGATCCTAAATTAATAAAAAATATCTCTGGGAAATAAATGACATTCTTCTGATATTTTGTTTGATAAGTAATATAAAGACCTAATTTCCCTATAAAAAAAACTACAAAAGGAGCCATTTGTAACTTAGTCTTATACTAAATCTCTCCCCTGCTGGGGAGTTTCTTTCTCTTCTAATTAGTTTCCAATAAACTTTTTTATTTTCTAACTCTCGAGCCTGAGTTTTTATTCTTTATTATTCAATACTTCTATTTTTGAAAATAATAAATAATAAAGATTTACTGAGGATGAGCACAGAGACTGTCAGTCACCTCTTCTGTATTGTTAAGAAGTTTTTTGAATTCTAGTGAGAAGTAAATAACACTGAAAAAGAACTATTAATCGACTCACTAGCGATGGTTCCAGTCTTGTTTCTTTTATCTCCTAGTTGTGTGGTCTTGTTACTTAACTTCTCTTGACTCATTTCCCTCAACCGTAAAATGAATGAAGGCTGATGCATGGGCTATCGTAAGAATAAAACACCTAGTTTGGTGTCTGAAAAACCAGAGTAACTCAATTTAGGACTTGTTATTGGTAAGGGAGGAAATACCAGATAATCAGGACTTCAACTAATACCTTATTTACATACAGGAAGGGATTGATCCTTCCACAGACTTCTTTTGTACTGGGTAGACTAGATCCGTTGATCAATTCAAAAAAAAAACCTTTGTTTATATCAATTAGCAGAAACTGCTAACGCTAGGAATAGGACTTTCAACTCTCTCATCCTTTGTGAATAGTTATGATTACTCTCCGGACTGGAAAATTATTATTGCTGGTCTCCTATTGAAGTCTTTACCATCAATCAGTGCTCAGAGACTTAACTATGAGTGTTACAAAGACCTATAACTGGATTTCTATTTTTTCTCTTCCAAAGATCCTTAAATTAGAGACACTACAAAACTATTATAGTTTCAGACTTGACAAACTTACAATTCACTCCACATCAGAGATATCCACGGGTCTTAATGAGAATTAATCTATGACTTTCTTCGGCAACTGACTTACAGAGCAGGCCAAAGTCAAAGCCAAGCTATTAGCAGCCACCAAGCTTTAGAAGGAACCTCCCCTGCCTGACAAACCGCTGGTAAATCACGAAGAAAACCTTTGGCTGAATTTTTACTTCAAGAGTTGCTTTTGTTCTCTTTGTTTTTATTAACCACAAAGAATTTCCTGTAGCCTTTAAAACCAAGATCATCAGTTCTCTCCTGGGGCTACGTGCTACACATCACAAAGAAGCTGAAGACTTAACGCAAAGTTTATGGGAGAAATTGCCCCTCCCGTTCCCTAAACCGAATAGTTCTATCAGTTTCTTCCGACTTTGAAGTTTTCAGGCTTTTGGGGGAAAGGGGTGATAGACACACCCTGCGGTGCTCAGGGCGTGCTCCTGGTTATTCGCCCAGAGATCAATCCTGTTGGGGCTCTGGACACCTTACGGAGTGTTGGGGCTCGAACTCCAGTCTACCAATTGCATGGCGAACGCCCTTCCAGCTGTGCTATCTCAATAGGAGAGTGTCCCCAAATCCAGATGTTCACTGTTTCCCCATAGAATGTGAATATATCATAGAAACAGTTTCTTTTATTTTAAAATTTTGCTTTATTTCTTTTTTGAATTACAAGTCTTTCACAGTTACGTTTAAGGTACATAGTCACAGTGAATTAGGTCCATTCCCACCACCAAGGTTGACTGACCTCTCTCTGCCATAGTTCCCAAGCATACATCCCAGATTCCCCCCTCTCTGGCCCCTCTGGACTGCTATTGTTATCGGTCCCCTTTATATCTAACTTGTTGCAGATCTTGATTCTGTTGTCGTTGACTTTGGGTTGGGTATTTAAACCTGATCATTATTTATTGCCACTCAATGCTCCTGAGATCTTTTGGCCCCTGTGTCCCGTCCACATTTTTCCCCCCTCAATTTATAGGAAAACATAGAAATATTAGTATTATTATTTCTAACAGGGATCAGGGACTGAGTTTTATTTTTTGTTTTGGGGTTTGGGCCACATCCGGTGACGTTCAGGGGTTACTCCTGGCTATGCGTTTAGAAATCGCTCCTGGCTTGGGGGACCCTATGGGACCCCCGGGGGCGGGGGTCGAACCGCGGTCTGTTCTGGGTCAGCCGCGTGCAAGGCAAACGCCCTACCACCTGCGCCTCCGCGGCCCCAGCGCTCAGGGAGTGCAAGGCACGCTCACACCCAACAGCCATCCCCGTCTGCGCAGCGCGCGGTCCCGGAGCGAGTGCGCGCCGCCCGCCCCGCCCCAGCCACCAACGCCGCCGCCCCTTCGCCTCTAGGCCGCGCGCAACAGGCCGAGCCGGGTGAGTGGCGGCGGGTGTGGATTGGGGGGGGGCAGTGGGGACCTCCCGGAAATCTCGCACGTCCTCTCGGATTCCACGGGCCTGGAACCTGGAGCCTGGGTGGTCTTGATCGCGTGCCAGGAGCTCCCCAACACTCCCCTCCCCAAGAAGCCTTCCCTTTGGTCCTAGTGGCCCTGGTGCCTGCAGGAGAAGCCCGAAGAGAAAACGCCCAAGTCCGGTGGCTGCATCGAGGGCTGCAAGGGAAGGAAAGTTTGCAGGTTTGTCCCGTCCTGGAGCTCCAGCCCCAGTTTGGCTGGGAGCTGCCACCACGTGGACTGAGTTTGCAGGACTGTGGCCAGGCCTAAGCATGTCGCTCACGCTGGGAAACCCGGACACGGGCCTGCGGGGCGGCCCTAGTAGAACCCGGACTTTAAAAACCATGCCCTGCTCTTCTAGGAGGGCGTCTGGCCAGAAATCTTCTAGTCTGGCTGCTTTGCTTGCATAGGTTGTCCATGACCCATAACCAAGGTCAGCTTGTTGTTGGGCTCAAAGTAGCAGAGTGTCCAGTGGCACCATTTCATAGGACACGTCTTTATTTTAAAAAAACTTGATTTTTTAATTTATTGATTGGTTGGTTGGTGGGCCATACCCAGCGACGCTCAGAGGTTACTCCTGGCTCTGCACTCAGAAATCGCCACTGGCAGGCTGGGGGACCATATGGGATGCTAGGAATCGAACCAGATCCCTCCCCGGTCGTCGCCTACATGCAAGGCAAACACCCTACTGCTGTGCTATCTCAGGCTCCAACACAAGACACATCTTGAAGTGGGAAAACCTGATTTGCCTAGCCTCTTTATTTTATTATGTTTGGGATATTTTTGTTGGTGGTGGTGAGACACACCCTATGGTACTCAGGGTTTTTGTAATTCCTGGCTAGGCTTTGGTTGCAGTGGTGGCAGAGTTCAAACTTGGTCAGCCATGTGCAAGGCCTACCTGCTCCAGCCTTTGATATATTCAACTTCTTCCGTCATCTCCTTAGTTTTTTTAGCCGCTTTTCCCTTTGCATCATCATGGCCACTAAGATGCAGTTATGAGGTGTGATTCTTTTTCTTTAAAAATAGAACCAGGAAAATAACTTGACCATTTCAATTTAGGTCAACAGAACCAGTTATCCCCTTGCTGAACCTGAAATGTTTTATTTAGCTCTGTCTAGGCGATCTAGTCTTACAGGCAATGTATAATTTTGATTGTATATGTGTATATTTGAGTTTAGTGTGACTGTCTCCTTTGTTGGTGGCTCTTAAGTTTATATGGAAGACTTAACATGGTGATACTAACAGGTTACTCCTGTCTATACTCAGGAGTCACTCCTGGCTGGCTGAGGAGCTATAGAATGCCTATGGTTGACATGGATCAACCTGAGTCAACTGCATACAAGGCATGCCACCCACTTGTTATGTTATCCCACCAGCTCCAGTTATAGGATTTTTATGTTTTGGGGGTTTTTTTGGGGGGTGGGGTTGGGCCATACTCGGTGGTAGTCAGGGGTTGCTCCTGGTTCTGCGCTCAGAAATTGTCCGTGGTATGCTCTGTGGATCGGATGGGATGCCTGGGATTGAACTCAAGTTCGTACCTGGGACAGCTGTGTGCTAGACAAATGCACTGCTGCTGTGCTATCACTCTGGCCCCAGTTGTGGGGTTTTAAAAGACACACCTCTTTTTCTTTTTTTCATTTCAGGCCCCAATAACAGAGGGAGGGTTTTTATAGCTCTCACAATACTATTCAGTGCCCAAGTACCAGCTGCCATTGGAAGTATGATTCCCAGTGAACATAGCAGCTGTTTTCCCCTGATTCTGCTTTGTGTAAGACTCTTCAGAGTTTAATATAAAAGATGAGTAAAAAGGAAAATCATTCAGGAAATATTTCTTGAGACTCCTCTATGAATGTCACTATAAAAAAATTAGAAAGCTTACAGATTTAAAAAAAAATTTAAAACAAAAGAAAGCTTACAGATAAAAGACTGTTATAATTGTTGACTCTAGCATAGATAGTAGTTTTTTTTCTTGTGCAGTTTTTTTTTTCCTTCAAAGTTCTTTAGTTGCCAAATTTTGGGGTTTTGTTTTTTACTTTTGGGGCCATACCTGGTGGTGCTCAGGACTTACTCCCGGCTCTGCACACAGAGTTTACTCCTGACAGGGCTTATAGAACCATAGTTAGTACTGGGGAGCAAATCCTCATCAGCCGTGTGCAAGTTCCCCATCAGCTGTACTATTGCTATGACCTTCTTTAGTTGTTGTTTTTTAAATCAGAAAGCTATTAAACTATGGCCCATAAATCTTTTGATTTAAACCGTTTGTGTTTTAATGTTTACACTTGAATTAAATGGGAAACTATAAAAAATATTAACAGTAACTTCTGTTTGAATTACCTGTGAGGCATATAAGCAGGATTGAATTGGCTGTATTATTTTATTTTTTTAAGAAGCAGTGTGTATTGTGGGATGAGGTGGGGTGGGGGCGGGGAATTGGGACCATATTGATAGATCTGAGGCTTTCAGGAGGGCTGTGCCCATCCTTTGTCTAGATCCCATTATTAGGGACTTGTTGAATCCAGCTTCTTAAATAAAGTGCATCTTCTCACTGTCAAGAGAACTTGAATATGGCCCTTGAAGTTGGCCCAGTGTGGAGCCTCAATTATATGCTTCTTGTTCTGGTTTTTGGGTCACAGCTGGCAGTACTCAGAGTTTATTCCTGGCTCTCCACTCAGAAATAGCTCCTGGCAGGCTCGAGAGACCATATGAGATGCCAGGATTTGGACTACCGTCCTTCTGCATGCAAGGCAAAGGCCTTACCTCCATGCTATCTCTCTGGCCCCTAGTGTATTTATTTTTTATAATTTATTTATTTATTTTTTGGTTTTCTGGGTCACACCTGGTGATGCTCAGGGGTTAGCCTGGCTAAGTGCTCAGAAATTGCTCCTGGCTTGGGGGACCATATGGGATGCCGGGGATCAAACTTGTGTTCATCCTGGGTCAGCTGAGTGCAAGGCAAACTCCTTACTGCTGTGCTACCACTCAGGTTCTTACATGAGTGTATTTTTTAATTAACTTTTTGGGGATAACCTGGTTGTTCTCAGGGCTTATTCCTGGCTCTGTGTTCAGGGATCACTCTAGGCTGTGCTTGGAAGAACATACAGGGTGTCAGACATCACATCTAGGTCTGCCACATGTAAACCAAGTGCCCTATCTGCTGTACTATCCACTGCCATGACTGTATTTTTATTTTTATTTTTTTAAACTTTATTTATTGACTTGGTTTTTGGGCCACACCCAGTGGTGCTCAGGGGTTACTCTTGGCTCTGTACTCAGAAATCACTCCTGGCAGGCTAGGGAACCATATGGGATGCTGGGAATTGAATCAGGTCCCTCCTGGATCAGCTGCATGCAAGGCAAACACCCTACTGCTGTACTATCTCATCGGCCACATAAATGTACTTTTTAAAAACATTCTCTGGTTTAGTATATGTTTTGGATTATAATATAGGCATTTTTAAAAATTAGTTGTGAAATAGTGTTGTATGTTTAACATGTTGAATGGGGCTGGTTGGGCCATTCACCCTTTAGTACTCAGGGCTGCTCCTTGTGTGGTCCTCAGGTTTACCTCCCAGATGATGCGAAGGGGATTACGGAGTGCCAGAAATGCAACCAGGCCTGCATGGCTCCTTTGAGCTTTCACCATGTCATCATGTCATTTCATCACGTCATTTTTCTGTTGAATGAGATAGGATGATGAATGAGTTAGTCTGCTTGCTCCTCCATCCACAAAAGCTATCGAAAAGAATACCGTAGTTGTGGGCCAGGCAGATGGCTCAAAGGACTGAGCATGCTTTTTGTATGGGAGGCCCAGGTCTAAATCCTGGCACTGCATGGTTCCCATGACACCCAAGAACACGGAGCCAGGAGAGCGGCCCACCCAATGTGGTCCCACCAATAAAATGCTCCTGGTTGTGTACTCCAGAAAAACAAAGGCCATTTGGGGCCATAAGAAGGCTCATACCTTTCATGAATTCATTTCCCAGCACTTCCTCACCTGGGTAGGGCCAGATGTGCCCAAGTAGCAAAATCATGTCTGGCTGTAACATTGAGACACCTGGGCTGAATTTACTGGAAATATCCTTTGCCCTCCACCCCATGAGCACTATTTGGGGGTTTGGGAGTCTTCCCTCCATTCATTCCCCTCACACATACCAAATAAAAACCAAAATGGTGATTTTTGTTTGTTTATTTTTGGGTCACACCCGGTGGTGCTCAGAAATCACTCCTGGCAGGCACTGGGGACCATATGGGATGCTGGGATTTGAACCACCGTCTGTTCTAATCAGCTACATACAAGGCAAATGCCCTACCACTGTTATCTCTCCAGTCCCCAAAATGGTGATTTTTACAATATGAGAGTTGTAAGACACAGAGGAATTGTTTATTAGTCCAGTAACCTCAAAGCTAGATTCTAATTAACTAAGCTATAAATAATGTCTGTATGAACATAGAGAAACAAGTGATGTCACTTTTGGATGTATAACAAGTGAAATATTTATTCTAACAAAAACATTTGTTTGGCAGTTTTGGTGGTATTTTGTTAGTGGTTGTAATTGGGAGAAATGCTTGTAGTGATTTTATTTTGGGTTTAGATATTTCTCACCCAGTGTTTTCTGATGATTGTGCTTATGCTGTATTAATATGTTGCTTTTAAAGAAAACAAGCCTTTTACTTCCATGTTATATTCATAAAATTTGAAAGTGGTGATTTAGGGGCTGGAGAGATAGTATGGTATGTAGGGAGTTTGCTTTGCCTGTAACCTGCCCTGGTTCCATCCTGGACACTCCATATGGTTCCCTGAGCTTTTCAAGAGTACCATCAGGTATGTACCAAAATTGAAAAATAATTTTTTCAAATACAAATAAATGTTATAAGGGGCAAGTGAATGAATGTGAAAAATTTTTATTATGAGATTTCTTTTGGGGGCTTGAGCAATAGCACAGCACTAAGACCTGAGTGCCGCAGGGTATGACCCAACCCCCCCCCAAAAAAAAAAAAAAAGATTTCTTTAATAATACTTACCTGAGGGGCCGGGCGGTGGCACTAAAGGTAAGGTGCCTACCTTGCCTGCGCTAGCCTTGGATGGACCGCGGTTCGATCCCCCGGTGTCCCATATGGTCCCCCAAGCCAGGAGCAACTTCTGAGCACATAGCCAGGAGTAACCCCTGAGTGTCAAACGGGTGTGGCCCAAAAACCAAAAAAAAACAAAAACAATAATAATAATAATAATAATAATAATAATAATACTTACCTGAGGCAGTCTGTCATTTGGGGGGAAGGAGGGGGAGCACACCTGGTGGCTCCAGTGGTTACTCCTGGCTCTGCACTCAGAAATTGCTCCTGGCAGACTCAGGGGACTGTATCTGATGCTAGGGATTGAATCCAGGTCCATTCTGTGTTGGCAGTATTCAAGGTAAATGCCCTACCACTGTGCTATTACACCGGCCCCCAGTCTATCATTTTGTTTGTTTGTTTGTTTGTTTTGTTTCTGGGCCATACATGGTACAATGGTGCTCAGGGCTAACTCTTGGTTTTGTACTCAGAGATCATTTCTGGTAGTTTTTAGGGTCTTTAATGTGGTGCAAGGCAAGTATCCTACCCATTGTACTATTGCTCTGGCCCTTCAATTTGTTTCATTTTTTTTTTTTTTTTCAGGGACCCCACTTGGCAGTACTCAGGGCTTACTCTTAGGTCTGCTCAGGAATCACTCCTGGTGGCCACATGTGTGTAAGGGATGAAACTGTGCCCGACCCACTGTCCAATACAGCACATTCAAATAGTATTAAAAAAATCAAATGTGAGCAGCGTATCAAGGAGTTTCCCAACAGGTTCAGTATTTGTTAGACTCACAGTTTATTTATTACAGTGAAAAGAAAACAATGCTTAATTCCTCAAGCAACTAGTTATGGCAACATGTAACTTGTTCTGAAAGCTCAGTGGACACTCAAGTACTTAGGGGTTTAACTGGGACCTGGTTACACATAGATAACTTGCCTGCCTGGCACATCCCAAAATTTTCAGAGGGAAAGAAAGCTGGTTTTCAGTATAAACACTTTGTAGTTCAGACACAGCGTGTTACTCTTTTTTGTTTGTTTGTTTGGTTTTGGCCACACTCAGCAGTGCTCAGGGGTTACTCCTGGCTCTACTCTCAGAAATAAGTCCTAGCAGGTTCTGGGGACCATATGGGATGGCGGGGATCAAACCCAGGCCTGTCTTGGAGCTGGCTGAATGCAAGGCAAACGCCCTCCTGCTGTGCTATCACTCTGGTTCCCTCCATGTGTTACTCTTTATCAGTCAGTGATGGTGGGAATTCTTCCAAAATCTTAAGTTTCCAGCTATCAGCCTGAAGCTGACCTTTTAGAGGAATTCAAGTTACTAACTACTGTGCTACCAGAGCTCTTTTCAGAATCTGTGCTCATGTCTCCTCATGTTTCTGGGCTCCAAGTACTAGCAATGCAACTCACTGAAGCCTAAATCAAACTATTCTATTTAACTTCAAAGGGAGAGGAAACTTAGCATCTCCTCGGTAAACCTTTATCTTCAGTGCAAGAGCTTCCTATCAAATTTGTATTAGTTTTTGCCCATGGACTTTTGTTTCCTTACCAAATGGACTTAATTAATCTGTCAAAGGAACAGAGCTAGCTGGAGAATCAAAATTTAGAAGCAGAAATGAAACATTTAGAGAATTTTACACTGTTCCAGTTTGTTCAGCTTACACTCAGGTTGCATTTTACATAAATTAGTTGTTGCTGTGTTTAACACATTGGTTCTGGGAATGTGCTTTCTGAGCTAGATTTTTTTTTTTTAAATCTCAGTCAGCATTGTAGCTGATGCATAGTTTAGTGACAGTAACAAAACAAAAGAATATTTTTGCATTTCTGACAACCCAGCAAAATAAGCAACCTTACAATTTCCTGAGCTCTTAACTGAGGGTGGGGTGATGGTGCTGGTGGGGAGGTGATTTTTCTGAAATGGCCTTTCTGAACCCTTTTATTTGGGGGTGGGAAGGCTTCAGGAACTCCTTTAAGAATGTGGTAAGGGGCTGGAGTGGTAGCACAGCTGTAGGGCATTTGCCTTGCACATGGCTGACCCAGGACGGACTCAGGTTCGATTCCCAGTGTCTGATATGGTCCCCCAAGCCAGGAGTGATTTCTGAATGCAGAGCCTGGAGGAACCCCTGAGTGCCGCCAGGTGTTGGCCCAAAAGCCTAAAAAAAAAAATGTGTTAAAAGGGATGCCCTTACTCTACCAGATTAAAAATAGCCCTTCAGTAGAATATTGCAGTTTTAGGAAAGTGTTATGGTTTGATGACCACTTCAGAACGCCAAATGAAGGCCATCTGAATGTTGGTACTCATGACTAGGTCTAGTTATGAGGGAGATTCGGTAGTAAGAGACAGATGTTTGTGCATTAATGTTGGAGAAGTGCTGTCAGATGTCAATGATGCTAGTTTAGTTTATTGTGTCAGTTTAATAGTTATGCCTTTGTAGGTTCTTACTGTTTTGCTTTATGGTGTAACCTGATAAAATGGCAGTTTTCAGAAATAAACTCAGATTTGTAAGAGGTGTTTCTTTAACCAGAAGACTGGAAGTCAGCAGTGTGGGACTCCGTCCACCGGGTGACACTACTGGGCTAGGCCGAATTGTTCTCAACAGGGAATGAGGAGCACTTGGGCAGTGGACAGCATTTTGGTGTTTTCTCAAAACGTTGAAATTTAGAGGACACTAATTAGATTTGGGATCTGGTGCTGATTGAAGCCAAATTCTTGTTTGTTTGGTTTTGGGTCACACCCGGTCACAAGCTCAGGGGTTCCTCCTGGCTCTGCACTCAGAAGTCGCTCCTGGCAGGTACAGGGACCATATGGAATGTCTGGATTCAAATTGTGGTCCTACCTAGGCTAGCGTGTGCAAGGCAGAAGATGCCTTACAGCTTGCACCATTGCTCTGGCCCCTAGATAGAAATGTTTACTAAAGTATGAGCCAGGTCCTTGGGAATGAGGTGTGAGTTAGGTTTATGCAGATAGATGGAAATGCTGCTAAGGGGGACACAGCATCTTCACTATTGTAAACATAACCACTTGGGCTTTATTCTTTTTTCAGGCTTGTATTTCTCACTGCTTTGACTCAAAGAAGACAGAGCTATGCCAAAGAAAGTGAGACCTGCAAGGAACGGGAAAGAAGAGGGGCATGTTCCCTGTAAACAAGTGAAGGTAGAGGCAGCTTCCGAGCCTTCCACACTGAACTTTGATAGCCCCAGTGCTCTCTTTGAAAGTCTAATCTCGCCCATCACGCCAAAGACTTTTTTCAAGGATTTCTGGGAGCAAAAGCCCCTTCTCCTTCAGAGAGATGACCCTGCATTGGCCACGTATTACCAGTCTCTGTTCCGGCTGTCAGATCTGAAGAGTCTGTGCAATCGGGGCCTGCACTATGGAAGAGACATAAATGTCTGTCGGTGTATCAGCGGGAAGAAGAAGGTTTTGAATAAAGATGGCAAAGTGCACTTTCTCCAGCTGAGAAAGGATTTTGATCAGAAAAGGGCCACTATTCAGTTCCACCAACCTCAGAGATTCAAGGTAACAAGTTCTTCCCCTGCCAGCATCTTCATATTTATTAATGCACGAACATTTGGTTATGGATTAGTTTACAAAGGAAATTTGTGCATTAACAGAGATTAGCCTCCTAGCAGTTTGGTTTCCAAATGCATCCCACTTTAGGAGAATCTGTATTTTTATTTTTTATTTATTTATTTATTTTTTTGATCACACCCGGTGGGCTCAGGGGTTACTCCTGGCTCTGTGCTCAGAAATCGCTCCTGGCTTGGGGACCATATGGGACACCGTGGGATCGAACTGCAGTCTATCCTGGGTCATCCACGTGCAAGGCAAATTCCCTACTGCTTCGCCATTGTTCCTACCCCAAGGCTCCTTTTTAAATTATTCTTAAAAAAAAAAGTATTCTTCATTGGTGATAGTCATTTGAAAAAGAATTTCCTCCTCTGTTGATTTCTTCTTTTCTTTTCTTCCTTTATGTGCTCTGCCACATTTTTTTTTTTATCTCAATACCATGGCTTTTATGTGATGCTTATCTTCCCCCCCCCTCTGGAGTGCTCATTGGATACTTTATTTGACACTTCTTTTTGTACTGTTGTGGTGTTTCACCCTCTTTTTCCCCTTCGTCTCTCAAACCTAGGATGAGAGCCTCTACTAGAAGGACTCCGCCCATGTTTGCAGTATTTGATTTTTTCCCTGGTTTATTACTTTTCTCTTCTTCAAACAAAACCACATAACTTGAACTATCTAGACCTGCCTCTCAATTAGAGGGGGAAATAAGGGAAGTATCAAGACCAAACAGGGGTAAGCCCACTTAATAGTAAGCTAGGCACAGAGGGGACCACTTATTCTAGCAGCCCTGTGGGTGAGGGAAGAGGATATGGGAGGTAGGACAGGAACGGAGGTGGAGGGAGGACAATTTGATGGTGGAAATTCCCCTGATTTTATGATAATATGTACATAAAATATTATTGTCAATGATATGTAACCCACTATGATTAAAATAAAAATTATATTAAAATAAAAAAAACAAAAAAATATAGTTTCGAAGTCGGGGGTAGTCCTGGATGACATTTGAGAAATCATTTTGCCTCCTCTGTGCTCATTTGTAAAATATAATTGGTTATTATTTTTGTTGTGTTTTGTTTTATAATCCCGCAGTCAGGGTCAGTTGATAATCCTTAGTGGTTTGACAACTTTACTTGGTGAAGTGGTCCAGAACAACTGAGGGCATGTTCTGTGTTTAGATAACTTTTATCCCTGTTCTGATATTCCTTGACTGAATCAGCATCTATGGCCATCTCTGGGGTTCCATATGTGTATTCGTGCTGTGTTAGTGTCTCCTGTTAATATTTGCATTGTGTGGCCGGAGCGATAGCACAGCAGTAGAGCATTTGCACACAGCTGACCCAGAACGGACCTGAGTTTGCTTCCTGGCGTCTCATATGGTCCCCCGAGTCAAGAGCAATTTCTGAGAACAGAGCCAGGAGTAACCCCTGAGTGTCACCGGTGTGGCCCAAAAACAAAACAAAAACAAAAAGATATTTGCATTGTGTATGTTAATACTCTGATGAGGAGTGCATTTACAATTTTCTGGTCTTTCTTTCATTAATAAATATCTTATTTTCTTTTTTTATTTTACATTTTATTTTCTTGTTACTTTTTCTTTGCTGGAAAGTTAAAGTCTATTTTGTCTAATGAGTATAGCACTTTGTCCTTTGGGAATTTCTCACTGGATTGGAATACCATTTCCCACCACTTCATTTTATTTTATTATTTGTTTTGGACCACACCTGGCGATGCTCCTGGATTGATTACTTCTGGCTCTGCACTCAGGAATAATGCCTGGGGTTGCTCAAGGGACCATATGGGATGCTGGGGACTGAAGCCATGTTAGTTGAATGCAAAGGCAAGTGCCTCACCCATTGTAATATCTATCTCTCCAGCCCTCAGGTTTTGTTTTTTCAAATCCTTTCAGCTATTTGTGCCTTTAAATTGGTGAGACTAGTGTATTCACATTTAGTGTTATTATTGATATATGAGGGCTTGCTACTGCCATTTTATCTTGGTCTAAAATTCCCTGCTTCTTACATTATTTTATCTTTGCCTTTTCAATTTAGATTAAAAGCAAACCTCCCTTAACATTTCTTATAAGGGAAGGTCTTGTGGTGGAGAATTCTTTTTGGTGTTTGTTTGTTGGTGAACAAAGCCGTTTATTGCCCTCAACATGAAGGTCGATTTTTTTGCAGAATAGAATTTCATTGTTGGCAAGTTTTTTTGTTTTGTTTTGGGGTCACACCTGGAGATAATTAGATCTTTCATTGCTGGCAGTTTTTGTTTTTATTTGTGTGTGTGTGTGTGTGTGTGTGTGTGTGTGTGTGTTTTGCTGTTTGCTGGTATATGCTATTATGGGTATCACACCCTATAATGAATGCTCTGGAGTTACTTTTTTTTATCTGCACTCAAGGGTTACTCCTGGCTGTGTTCAGAGGACCCGATGGACTGCCTGGGTATCAAACCCAGATTGGCCACATGCAAAGCAAGAGCCCTACCATTGTACTGGCCACTGCTGGCAGTTTTTAATCTACAAAATATATATTTTGGGACATGAGGACAGATAAAACCAGGGTCACTGTGTGCCATCTCTCAGGCCACTATCTACCACTTTTGAAGTCCTTCTGTTTCAGTCTGTTTTTTTCCTAAAACCTTGATCAGCAGTTTAGGTGGTTGTTTTTTTTTTGTTTGTTTGTTTTTTTTGTTTGTTTGTTTTATTGTTTTTGGGTCACACCCAACAGTGCTCAGGGTTACTCCTAACTCTATGCTCAGAAATCGCTTCTGGCAGGCTTGGGGGGGGCCATATGGGATGCCGGGGATTCCAACCACTGTCCTCCTGCATGCAAGGCAAACACCCTACTTCCATGCTATCTCTCCGACCCAGTAGTTTATTTTAACTGTTTTTCTTTCTTTTCCAGCAGGTGAGTGTCTTTGCCCATTTTTCCTTTTCTGTTACTGTTGTCCATATAGGTACCACTGACTACCAGAGGCTATTGCTGTGGAGTGCTGGACAGGCTTGGCTAGTGTGGCCTGTGAGTCCTTCTGTGGGGTCTGGCTTTGAGATTCAGCTGCCAGTTGATACACTCCAGAATCTGTGGGGATCCTGGTAGTAGGACCAGTCTGTTCTAGGTGATTTCTCTTCGCTGGGGTTCCGGCTCCAATGTGTGACTTGGGGCTTCTTCCTGGCCGAGGGTGTGAGCCTTACACTGTCACTTCTCCAGGGCCTTTGTGTGGAAGTCCTGCTGAGTGCCAGCCCCTCACTGCTGGCACTATTTCTTTACTATTCCTTTTTTGTTGTTGTTATTTTGGGTCACACCCAGTGGTGTTCAGGGGTTACTCCTGGGTCTAGGCTCAGAAATTACCCCTGGCAGGCACGGGAGACCATATGGGATGCCGGAATTCGAACCACCATTCTTCCTGGATCAACTACATGCAAGGCAAACACCCTACTGCTGTGCTATCTCTCCAGCCCCTCACTGCTATTTCTGCCTGTGCTTCACTCACCTTCATCCCACAGGTGCTTAGATCCTTGGCGTCTTGTCTCCCTTCCAGGTTAGTCTGTGAGTCTTTGTGCTGCAGACTTTAGTCCCCCTCCTGCCATCCTATAGGCATTTCCCAGGTTGAAAGTTTTTGAGATCCTGTGGTTATGTTATGTTGCTTTGAATGTCAGCTTCCTGTGAGGCAATTCCCAAGGAAGCCCCTTGCCAGACTTCAGACTAAGAAAGTCTAAGTATGCTGAGAAACATCTCCATACTTAGCATTGCTGATGCTGACTCTATTTTCCTCTTGAAATTATGTATTTTAGCAAGTTTCTTCCACTACAGTGAATGGAACTACAGGATCTGAGTTCAAAACCCAAATTATGATTCTTTTAACTCTCATATCTGTGTATTTCTCTCCCTCCTCTCCCTTCCCTCCCTCCCTCCCTCTCTCCCTCCCTCCCTCTCTCCCTCCTTTCCCTCCCTCCCTCTCTCCCTCCTTCTCTCCCTCCCCCCCTTCTTTCCTCCCTCCCTCCCTCCCTTCTTCCTCCCTCCCTCCCTCCCTTCTTCCTCCCTCCCTCCCTCCCTTCTTCCTCCCTCCCTCCCTCCCTTCTTCCTCCCTCCCTCCCTCCTTCCTCCTTCCTTCCTTCCTTCCTTCCTTCCTTCCTTCCTTCCTTCCTTCCTTCCTTCCTTCTTCCTTCCTTCCTTCTTTCCTCCCTCCCTCCCTCCCTCCCTTCTTCCTCCTCCCTCCCTCCCTTCTTCCTTCCTTCCTCCTTCCTTACTTCCCTCCTTCCTTCCTTCCCTCCCTCCCTCCCTCCCTCTCCTTCCTTCCTCCCTCCCTCCCTCTCCTTCCTTCCTTCCTCCCTCCCTCTCCTTCCTTCCTCCCTCCCTCCCTTCTTCCTTCCTTCCTCCTTCCTTCCTTCCCTCCTTCCTTCCTTCCCTCCCTCCCTCCCTCCCTCTCCTTCCTTCCTTCCTCCCTCCCTCTCCTTCCTCCCTCTCCTTCCTCCCTCCCTCTCCTTCCTTCCTCCCTCCCTCTCCTTCCTTCCTCCCTCCCTCTCCTTCCTTCCTTCCTTCCTTCCTTCCTTCCTTCCTTCCTTCCTTCCTTCCTTCCTTCCTTCCTTCCTTCCTTCCTTCCTTCCTTCCTTCCTTCCTTCCTTCCTTCCTTCCTTCCTTCCTTCCTTCCCTCCCTCCACTGGTATTTAGGGACTTCTCCTTAACCCTCCCCCATCCCTCCCTTCCTTTCTTTCCTCCTTCCCTCCCTAGGCAGTGCTCAGGGGTTACTGGCTTGCACTCAGAAATTGCTCCTGCCAGGCTCTGGGGATCATATGGGAAGCAAGAGATCGAACTTAGGTTCACCCTGAGTCTGCCGCCGCAAACACCTTACGGCTGTGCTATCACTCCGCACCCCCCCCCCTTATTTTTCTTTCCCTCTCGCCCATACTAACTGTCCCTCACTGCCTGATCGATCTCTCTGGCTTTTTTTTTTTTTTTTTTCTAGAAGCCATTCCTTGCATAGTACCTCAAGTGAGCTTTTTGTGTTGGGTCCACACCTGGCAATAATCAGGAGTTACTCCTGGCAGTGATCAGGGAACCCTAAGGGATGCTGGGGATGGAACCTGCATCCTTGGCAGCATGCAAGGCACTGTTCTATTGCTCCAGCCCATGAGTGAGCCTTTTAAAATAGTAAAAGGATCAGTTCAGAACTTTTTTGTTTGTTTATGGGCCACACCTGGAAATGCTCAGCAGTTATTCCTGACTGCACTCAAGAATCACTCCTGGTGGTACTTAGGCGGCCTATTTGGGATGCCGGATAGAACCCAAGTTGGCTTTGTGCCAGGCAAACGCCCTACCTGCTGTGCTATTGTTCTGGCTCCTTGAAAATATATCTTGACTTTCAGTGCTGATTCTCCTCACCTGCTCTAGCTGCATACATCTGTAATGTAATTACTGCTGTAATGTTCTGCTCTAACATGAAGGATCCCTGAGGACAGCAGTGTTGTCTCTTTCATTGCTGATTTTCCACTCCCTGGACTGTGATAACCGAGGAAGAAAGATTTGCAGAATAATGGTAATAAAATGTGTTTTCCCTCAGGTTTCTAATATATCTCCCCTTTTATTTTGTTTGCTTTTAGGATGAGCTCTGGAGAATTCAGGAGAGGCTGGAATGCTACTTTGGCTCCTTGGTTGGCTCCAATGTGTACATAACTCCTGGGGGGTCTCAGGGCCTGCCCCCCCATTATGATGATGTCGAGGTAAGAGAGAAGAGAGAGAATTACTCAGCGCTGGGGCAGAGACTTTCTTGGACATGGTTTGTGTAGCTGCCCTGACTCACTGGCAGCTTTTGGGCCTGATCTCTGTTCTTTTCTGTGAGGTCTCTGAAGATCTCCTCAAAACACTCCTCAAAGAGGAGTCTTGCTTTCCACCTTCTTAACATTCCTGGGGAATAGGGATTTATTGGGTTCACCATAGGACATGTGCTGGCTTTTCTTTTTCTTTTACAATGCAGGATCTGATCTCTCATTGTAGGGGGAGGCCCCAAATAATCTTTCTGCCGGCTTTCATGTTGTTCTCCATAGCTGCCAAAAGTATATTTTGTTTTTCCATTTGGAAAATCTGGGGGCAGCTTTAGTGAAGATTATGATTCCACTTAAATTCTGGCACCTTGACAAGTGTTGATTTCACTCTCATGTGACTGCCAGAAAAATTAACTCTGACTTAGGCGCTTCATGGCTTTGTTTTGTTTTTGTCTTAAGGCGAGGTGTGAACATGGAGTTACTAGCAAATGGCTCTTTTCTTTCTGAGTGTCATTTGAGTGCAATACTGTTTATTTTGAACTGTATACTAAAAGCATGCTCAACTTTCTTTGAAAGAAAAATTCAGAAAAAATAACGTAATTTTTTTTGTCTGCCAAGGATTACATTTAGGATTTTAGACATTCAGTAATATCTGTCTTTTAATGGAAAAGAAAGGTTGGCTTTTCCATTAGAGATGGTGGGCTTGTAGCTGTTGGATAGAAGATTTGAAGGTTGGGGTAGGAGTGATAGGGTGTGACATACCCTGCACCCCTCAAAAATGAGAAGATTTGAAGGAACCAGATAGTAGGACCTATACCCAAAACTCAACAAGGCTTTATGAAAGTGTAAAGAAAAAAATATCTTCCCAATATAGAGTTCAATATTATCTGTTTTTAAAAGTGAAATCCAGGGCCAGAGCGATAGCACAGTGGTAGAGTGTTTGCCTTGCAAGAGACCTACCCAGGATGAACCTGGGTTCAGTTTCCAGCATCCCATATGGTTCCCTGAGCCTGCCAGGAACGATTTCTGAGCACAGAGTCTGGAGTAACCCCTGAGCACCACCGGGTATGATCCAAAAACCAAAAGCCAAAAAAAAAAAAAAAAGAGGAGGGGGGAGTCCAGTAGTAACATTTTTTTTGTTTAAGTGCATTTACCTGAACCTTGTTCTTTTTCTAACCCTTGTTAGAAGGGCTTAATATCTTAGAAGCATTGTCAGGAAGTTGTCTAACACTCTGATTCTGTGGTCTTTGGTAGGTTTTTGTGCTACAGCTGGAGGGAGAGAAGCACTGGCGCCTGTACCAGCCCACTGTGCCGCTGGCCCGGGAGTACTGCGTGGAACCTGAAGACAGGATTGGGAAACCCATGCTCGAGTTTACTCTAAAGGTATTGAGGGCCTGGAGGAGGTGGACTGGGTATGCTTCAGCTTGTGCAGCTTCTGCAGCTATAGAATCCTTTAGAGGAAGAATGACATTGATTTTCCAAGTTTCCTGTTGCCCAGTATGATCCCAGTGGCCTCCTGCTTCTCTGCAGCAAGGCAATCCCACTGTGTCTGAGGCCACAGTCAGGTGCCTGAACAGAGCATAGCCAGGGACCCTCTTTGTTAGGTTTTGTTGGTAAACATTCAGTAGGACCCATTTGGGTTCTGCTTAGGCAGCAGATCCTATCTGTTCTCTCTGTATCCCCCTGCATGTAGTCCTCGCCAGAGTAGGTATTGTGAAAACTCCGAGTCCTCTTGCAGGTACCTATGTGTGGCTGTGCATTTGGTGACTGGCATCCTGAAATCGGAAGTCTGCTCTGAGCACTTAGCCTGGTTGGAGTCATGAGCTGCAGGGTATCGAGGGGAAAACACTCTTAAAAGGTTAAGAATAGTTTTATAATTAAAATTTATATTTTTTTCCTAAAAAAAATAAAAGTTTTCCCTAGTAATACTGAGTAACAGTTTATCAGAACCAGTCCAAAGAGTCTGCCTACTTGATATACTTATATGTATTATTTTTCTTGGACTGTGAAGTTATAATTAACTTCTGATTCTTACTCAGTGCTGGATCTTCCATTTTGGTTTTTTCCTTTTTTATTAGTTTGATTTAGAACCACATCTGCCTGTGCTTAAAGCTTACTTCTGGCTCTGCACTTAGGAATTGCTCCTGTAGGGCTGGGGGGCCATATGGAATGCAAGGCAAGCATCCTACCCACTATGCTGCTGCTCTGCCCTCCCTCTTAATTTTAAAATCTATGCCTCTTTGCTAGTATCTGAGGAATACAGTCTATATTTTTATGAGGTTGTTTATTATTTAGGAGATGTACATAAATAAAACAAGGACACCCTTGTCACTGTGCTCTTCGTCAGCAAGTAACAAACCACATGGCCCACGCACCAGAACTCTGGCCTGCTGCCTTGCCTGTCTTGTAAATGAAGTTTATTAAAACATAGTCACACCTTTTTCTTGTTACTGTCTAGGCCTGTGTTCACATTCCATTGGGTAAGTTGTCTAGTCACCTCTGAGACCATGTGACCATAAATAGTATCCAGCTGGCTTTTTATAGAAAGCTTGCCAACTTCTCCTCTTGATGAAGCTCACTAATTTAGGCTCTTGGTTGGTCATCATTAGACCAAAGACTGAGCCATCCATGTCTCTGGCAGGTCTGAGCTGTTGGTATTTAAAGGCCATGGTGATCTCTTTGAGTAGAGGGTGTGGACTCAGGAAATGAAGCAAATTGCCCAGTGATCACATCTGTCCATTCATCAAGAGGTGGAGAAAGCAAGCATTGGGTAGTACAGAATTTCTCAGATTGTTTGGTTGTAAGCCTGTGTGTTTTTAATCATGGAAATATTTCAAATGAAAATCCTGTGTGAAAATGAACTATAAGAGTTGAGTTGCTCTGGGCTGGGAATGTGCAGTGTGACGACTGGGAATTGGGGCCTGGAGCTTCATTACTACCCCTCTCCCAGGTCTAGTGGTAGGCTGCTTGGTAAGTCTACAGCCTGTCAGAGTGAAGGCCAACTCTGTGATGGAAACCACTCTGGCTGGGACATTCAGACAAAAGTTCCTCTGAACAAAGGGAAGTTAGACATTGAAAGCTTCTCCAGGACTAAGGTTTATGGTGACAGGCTCACAGACGATGAAACTAGACTAACTGGATGTCGCAGGAGCCCAGCCAGCAGCCAGCCCTTGGGATCACTAAATAGCATTTTCTACAAGAACTAACACTCAGAGATGGTGAAATAACCCTATGTGCCATATTTCCAACACGAGTAGAATGGGTCTGAAACACAATAGATGTGAATAATTAAATAAAAAAACCCAAGCTAGTCAGGAGAGAATCATGGAGTTGGGTTGGCTTCTTGCCTGGAGTTCTCACTGAAGCCTCTATTACCCAAGCAGGAGGGGGAGGTCCAGTGAAATCCAGGTGGACTTTTACAAGCCTAAGGAATCTATGAGAAAAAGGCAGTCTAAGAAATCGATGAAAAGAAAAAGGAAATTGGGGGAGTGCCTTTGTTTTGGGTAAAGGCAGGGTATGACCTAACTAGAGACTACATCTGAAACAGCACAAAGACATGTTATTAACTCCTTTCCTCTTTTGTTTGGCTTCCTCTAGCCAGGTGACTTGATTTACTTTCCCAGAGGGACCATTCATCAGGCTGACACACCTCCAGGGCTGGCTCACTCCACTCACCTGACCATCAGTACTTACCAGAACAAGTAAGTGCTCTGCCACTTGCCAGCCTGTCCTATGCATTTGCCCAGTGAAAAGGCTTGGCTACTGGCCACCAGCTTTTAGAGGGACCCTATTGTGCCTATCCTGCCTTTCCACTTCTTCCAGCAGGCATTTCGGGGTCCTTTGCTGTTTTCATGATCCTTTAATGATACCATTTGTGATTGCCCTGTTTGTGCTGCTCCTGGGAATTTCCTGAGCTTGGCCAGATGACACTGGGAGTTGTCTCAGTAAAGTTTAGAAAAACCATTGCTGCAGGGCTGTCTGTGAGTGATAGCAGACTGTACGCTACTTTATCTTTTTATAATAATTTTTATTTGGAAAAATAGAGCATTAAATGAACCACTTTAGTTCTCTTTTTCTGAGTTTTACCTGGAGGTGCTTGGAGACGTGTGACCTGGGATCAAACCCAGGTTTCATTGTATATAAAACTTGTGTTCCAGCCATTTGAGCAATCTCTCGAATCCCATTTTAACCATTTTAGAAGTATACATCTTTTAGAAGTGTATAGCTCTGTGACATTTATTGCACCTACATTCTGGTGCATGCCAAGACATTTCCAAAACATTTTTAAAAATTCTGGAATTCTCTGAAGACAGAAATGCTGTAACGATTGAAACGTCTTTACTCATTATAGGATTCCACTTTTGTGTATATATGTGAGTGAGTATATATGAGGTGATCTGGGGGTCCCACTGGTGATTTTTAGTCAGTGAAGCTAGTGGTCCACTGTAAGAGCTGGAGATATAATGCTGCTTTGACAGGGATACCGGGCTGCATTAGTATTGTTCAGGCAATAGAACAACCTGTGGGCACATATGCTGAAAAACCATGATTTATTTGGTAAGTAAGTAGTTGCTGAGTGGTGTGATCTATCTTGTCATGCTTTGTTGTAGACCCTGAGCATAGAAGAATGTAGCAGCCAAGAGGGGCTTCAACCTTCCTGGAAGGCTCAGAAATGATTTGACACACAAGTTGAGGGAAACTTACACACATAAAAGGGCATAATTAGAAGGTTCAGCATAGAAGAGGGCATTGTACTTCCAAGGGACAGCTTGTGCCTCATAGCTTCACATCTATAATTTATTAAACAAGTTAGTCTACTTCCTCATCTGTTTTTTCCATGTGAAAATCACCTGTGTTGGGGACCAGAGCGTCCCTTGCACGCAAGGGACCAGGTTTGATCCCTGGCATCCCATATGGTCCCCCAAACCTGCCAGAGTGATTTCTGAGCATAGAGCTAGGAATAACCCCTGGGCGTTGCTGGGTGTGGTCCAAAACCAAACAAAGCCACCTGTGTTTTGTTTAGTTTTGGTTTTTAGGTCACACTTAGTGGTGCTCCGGGCTTACTCCTGGATCTCTGTCTGCTTAGAGGTCATTCTTGGTGGTGCTTGGAAACAATATGGTCTACCCTAGGATTCCAACTAGACTCATCCATATACAAGACAAGCACCTTACCACTGTATTGGCTCAGTATTGGCTCATCTTAAGCCATCATCAATTACTTCTCTGCCCTTCTTTATCCCACTGAACCTTCCAAATGTCTGTCAGCTATTTTGTGATCCAATGAGTGAAAGTCTGGTAGGTGACTGGGGCAAGTCTGCTCAGGGTAGAAGTTGCTAGGCTGTGGATAAGCATCATGATACATGTATAGGCCAACTCATCTGTTCTTTGTTATGATGCTGGAGCTAAAAGGGGGCAGATGGAGCTCCCCACAGCCTGCAGTGGGCCTGCTGCTCCTGAGAGTTCTATGGCTTGGGAAAGATTCAGCAGCACTTTTGTCTCTTTCAAGGATAACTTGTTTAGACATTTGGGACCTCTTCTGTGATATAGCAGCAATTTTTTTTTTTTTTTTTTTTGGCTTTTGGCTTTTGGGCCACACCCAGTGACTCTCAGGGATTACGGCTGGTTATGTGCTTAGAAATCACTCCTGACAGGCACAGGGACCATATGGGACACAGGGTGATTGAACCGTGGTCTGTCCTGGGTCAGCCACATGCAAGGCAAACGCCCTACCACTGTGCCACAACTCCGGCCCCAAAGCAGCAATCGTTTTGACTGTTTTAACAAAGTGAAAACCCCCTTCTGTGTTAAAAAATCTCCAGGATCCATTCTGATACCAAACAAAGCACTGAGCCCTAGCAAAATTTCTACTGGGCTGTGGTTGCCTGATTACTCCCTATGACACAACTAACGCAGGACAGTTTGTGTCCTCCAGGCTCATGTTTAATCAAGGTGTAAGGTGGGGTACATCACTGAGCTGAAACTTGATGAGGCTGCCAGGTAGATTATATCTCGGGGAAAGTGTTCCATAGTTTTTGTTCTGTTCTCCACTTTACTAAGCAGGAAGCATGAGATCATTGTTTTGCTTACTGAGTAAGAAGCAAAAGTCATACTGTGAATTTCTGTTTGCACATAACTGGCAATCGATCCATGGGTGAGTCAGTAAAATTTTCAAATATTTAGAGAACATCCCCATGGATTATTTTTTACACTGCCACCACTTAGACAATTCTGAGTGCCCCAGAATAACAGAGAAGCTTATCTGAACATTTGGGGTGGGGTACTGATTTTACCCCATCCAAGTAAACTACTACTTAAATTTAATAGGTTGCAAATAGCTTGTTTTGAAATTGATGTTGGATATTTCACTGAGAATCGGTACCACCACTACATCCTTTTACTAGTGACAAAAGAAATTTGTGTGGGTTGAGTATTTTTGTTATTGGGTTGGGTTCTTGGTTTGGTTTTAGGGTCACACCTAGTAGCATTCAGGGCTTTTTATTCCTGGCTCTGCACTCAGATTTATACCTGGTGGTGCTTGGGCCAACTTATGGGATGCCAGGAATCGAATCCAGGTCAGCCATGTGCAAGGTAAATGCCCTACTTCCTATCCTCTTTTCAGCACCCCCACAAATGTGTATTTAACTGTATAATACAGTTATCATATACAGTTATCATAGATGATAGTCTACTTGTTACCTTAAATATATTGTTATTGTATTTCTTGCACATAAATTGATTTTAGGTTCAATGATTGTTAAAATTTCCATTGTGTTCTTGTAGATACTTGTTAGTTGAACTAAAAACACATAAAAATCATTTGCTTGAGGGTACAGAGACATAGCACAATGGTAAGGCGTTTGGCTACCACATAGCCAACCTAGGACTGACGGTGGTTCAAGAGTGCAGAGCCAGGAGTAACCCTGAGTGTCTCCGGATTTTACCCAAAAACCCAAAACAAACAAAAATCATTTGCTTGAACACCACATTTTTTTTTACAGTACTCAAAGTTTGGTATCTTTATAATTGAGAAACCATGAATAAAGTCTAGCTTTCTGCCATGAGTATCAAGGGATAAGAAGAAACAGAAACAATGGGTTGGAGGAAGACTATGTTTTTATGCCAAATAATATTAAATTAACTGAAGCTCAAACGTTCAGGCAGGAGAGTTAGAATGCAGCTGATAGCTTTTGTCTTTATTATAATCAGTGTTTTGTGTACCCTTTCTATGTATTCATGGTTTGCTTTCTTGGTTTATGTTTTAGTTCATGGGGAGATTTTCTTCTGGACACCATTTCAGGGATTGTGTTTGAAACTGCAAAAGACAACGTGGAGTTGCGTGCAGGTATACCTCGGCAGATGCTTCTGGTAAGGAATAAAGCAGATAGTGCAGTGGAATGGCTGCAGCTCAGACTTCCTGAGGCCCAGGACCTCTCTTCCACACAACATGTCTCTTCCCTGTGTTCCCCAAAGATTGGCAGATTGCAGAACAGAGCTCCACGCAAGAGCCACAAAACCCTTCTCTTTACTCCACAGTGGCAGAAGCCAGCACTCAGGATATGTTGGCTTAATAAACATGTAGCAGGGGTCTTAAACTCAATTTACCTGGGGGCTGCAGGAGGCAAAGTTGGGGTGATCCTTGCATGCAAAGTCAGTAGTAAGCTTTGAACATTGGGGAGTGTGATCCAAACAACTAAAACAAAACAAAACAAAAAACAGATACCTCTAGGGCAGGGCTACAAAATGTTGTACAGAGGGCTGCAAACAGTCCGCAGGCCACGAGTTTGAGACCCCTGACTGTGGGAAGGGCAATTGCCTTGAGGAGTGATTCCTGAGTGCAGAGCCAACCAGGAGTAACCCATGACCCAAAAACCAAACAAACACAGTATGTTTGACTATGTAAATAGGATGTGGCACACCACAATTACTAATTAAGGATGGTCTAGGGGAGACCCTGGCATTGGTGTTCCAACTGTCTGTCCATTCTCCTTTCCTGTCTTACCATGGAAACAGTAGGACTATTTTGGGATCTGGGGAATGATGAGTGACTTAATGCTGAGTAGAGCAAAAGTTGTTTTCACTTGTTTTTGTTGTTGTTTTTTATTTTGGGGGCTACACTGGGGTTTCCCATGGTTTATTCCTGTCTCTGTATTCAGGAATTACTCCTAAAGGGCTTGGTTGGACCATATGAGATGCCGGGGGTTGAACCTGGGTTGGCCACATATAAAGCAAATGCCTTCCCTCAGTGTTTTCTCTCCAGCTTCTGTTTTCTCTGTTAACAACACAATCACCTAGACATAGGTGACTAGGCAGAGCCTAGACCACATCATATTTCCAGGGATCCCACTTCATAGGATGCTCAACCCAGCAATGCAGGCCTGCCTGGCAGTGTGGAGTTCAGGGGACTTCAAGGCTACTACTGCTCAGTGATAGCCTCCTCCTCTGGCATATATCTAAAGCCCTTGGGAGATTTTTTTTGGGGGGGTCAAGAGTTTGGGCAACTGGGCAATGGTTGTTTCTGCCTCATTCATGACAGTGCTCAGAGGAACATTTGTTTCTGGGGATCTAACTTGTGTTGGCCATATGCAAGGCAAGTTCCTTACCCCCGTGCTATCTCTGACATGGGGCATTGTTTTTATAGAATCTCTCATTCTCTTGGCCTGGAGAACAACTGATCAGAGTTTGTCCTGGGTCATGCTGATTTCTATTACTTTGCTATTTAGTTCATTATCTGGAAACTGGGGTCTGAGTTAAAGGTTTGGCTGTAGATCGGAGTAGGATTGACATCTGTGCTTCTAGCAGGCAGAAAGTACAACTGCTGAAACTAAAAGACTCAGTGACTTTCTGAGGACTCTTGCTGATAGGCTGGAGGGCACCAAAGAACTGTTTTCAGCAGACATGAAGAAGGATTTCGTTATAAACCGACTCCCCCCGTACTATGTGGGAGATGAAGCTGAACTTTCAACTCCAGGTGAGCTGTGCTGTCTTCTATGTGATTAGGGCTATTTGATATGGTCAATTTGAGGTTTACCTGAGTAGGTTTCTCATTAAGCAGATGGAAATTACAAAATAGTTTAGAATCAGTGGGGGCCTAGATCTATCCTGCGTCTTTTACAATTGGATTAAAACATGCTTCACATAACCATTAGTATCCTGCGTGTATGAATTCTTTGTAAAGGACTTTATGCTAGCAAACTGGAAAATAAGAGCCCTGTGGTTGGAGGCGGGGTTGGAAGGCAGGTATTTATGAGTAGTAGGTTCATTTTTAGGAATTTTTAAGAACTTGAATATAAAATGTCTTGTTGGAATTAACTCAGGAGTAGGTAAAATGTCTGTTAGAATTTGTAGAAAACAAGGCTTTCACCAACCTTCCCCAAGCCCCAGGTGACTAATTTGTAACAGATTTAGGCTGGGTCACAGGTGACATATTTCTGGATGGATTGCTCCATTAGGTCATAGAATTCTCCCAGGACTGTGCTTCTGTGGTCAAACTGGCTTTATTAACTTGTTGCAGTGTGAAAAGACCCCACACAACATAGGAGACATTGAACATAATAGTAGAATGAGTTTTGAGTTAGGTGATTTTCATGAAGTAAGAATTTGCTGTGACTTGCTGTGGGGAAACAGGAGGGATTTTGTAACTGGGTCTCCTGGAGGATTGAAAATGAGGCTTAAGTTATAATTAATCAGTTAAGTTGGATTAATTGGGAAAAGAGGGTGTTTGATCTTTTTTGGGGGGGTGCTGCAGACGTCTTGCAAAACCTTAGTGGGGTCAGAAAATCCTCACTGGAAGAGAGCGGGTACACGAAGCGGACGAATATGAAATATGAAATAATGATACCACACACAGTATGTGTGGGGTCAACACATTTCTGGCAGGAGTGTGACAAATTTAATCTTCAGGCAACGGAGTATATAAAGGGAAAAAGAGGCAGCCATAACATGAAAGGAATGCAATGTACATTGTTTGATTTTAGAACAAATACACATACCTTTAGGTGGTTTGTAACAGAATAGAATAGGTTTCAGTTAGGAGTTAGACTCAGGCAGTGGTCCTCAAACTATGGCCCACGGGCCACATATTGTATTTGTATCTGTTTTGTTTCTTCATTGTAAAATAAGATATATGCAGTGTGCATAAGAATTTGTTCATAAGTTTTGTTTTTACTATAGTCAGACCCTCCAATGGTCTGAGGGACAGTGAACTGGCCCCCTGTTTAAAAAGTTTGAGGACCCCTGATTAGAGGATAAAAGGAAGGCTACTTTCTTACATATCAAAGAAATTCCTGGCCCTAGCTGTCATTTAAGGGATAGCAGGAATCCTGGTTTACTCTTGATAACAAATATTCTTAACCTGAGGGAAATAGTATGCTAGCTAGGGGCTAAGACCCACTTCCTATGATCTGGTAATAGAGATCACACTAAAGAAAGGGTTACATAATTATACCTAGTAAAATAGCCTAATTTTACACTGACCAAACCTGTTTGTAAGCTGGTATTCAAAGTGACAGGGAAAGTCCCTGAGGCAGAAATCATTCTGCTGTTGTGCTCAAAGGCAGAGAGAGAAGACCATTGTCTTGAAGATGCTATGTTTTGACTTGGCCTTTGGAAGTTGATAGGCTGACAGAAAGAGAGGTAGCTGGCTAGACTTTGAGTTGCAAATATACTAAGCCAGCAGGGAACTTCTAGCAGTTTTCTTTGGTACTGAAATTTCTTTATGACTGCAGGATAACTAAGGCCGAATTCCTGTAGTATAGCAGAAACAAATTAAAGGGAAATGTTAAGTCACTACCATGTAAGAAGTATGACAGAAATATTGCCAGTGATCCACGCAGGGGTTTGACTTCTCCAATGGGCCTTCTGGCAGAGATATTTTTTGGGAGGAAAATTAGGCCCTGCACCAGGAAAGCCAAAGCCACATCTGGAGTGTGCCTCCCTTGATAATGGAGACATGCATGCTGCATGCCTGGGAGGGGTGGAGGGTGTGCTTTTTTGTTAGTGACATCAGTGTTGAGTGAAAGTTTTTATGGGCCTTTTTTGGTCAGCTTTTATAAAAAGCTTTGTTTTGGGGCCACACCTAGTGGTGCTCAGGGCTTACTCTTGTGCTCAGCACCTTGGTGGTGCTCAGGGGACCCTATACATGGTTGGGGATTTAACCTGGGAAGGCCATGTGCAAGGCAAGTTGTCCTATCCACTGATTACACTAATTCTCTTGACCTAGAGTAATCACTATGAGAGCCATTGAAGCAGATAATCTGTTAGGCTTGTTCTAATACGGATCCTATTTACACTTTAACTATAATCTTTGGAGGAAGTTTTGATTACATTTATTTTAAAATAGCAAATTTTTACCAGCATAAATTTTATTCTTTAGTGGATGAGTCTTAAGTATCAACTTATGACCCAAGACAATTTAACAACTATATCCTTAACTTAACAGTTATTGTTGACATGAAACTATGATCACTTAAAATATATCACTTAAGATACTGATGAGTGCAGTTAGAGAAATAACTATACTGAAAACTATCATAACAATGTGAATGAATGAGGGAAGTAGAAAGCCTCTCTCGAGTATAGGTGTGGGTGGGGTAGGGAGGAGGGAGATCTGGGAAATTGGTGGTGGGAATCTTGCACTGGTGAAGGGGTGTAGCATGAAATAATTAACGATGGGGCTGGATGGCGGTGGATGGAGGCCTTTGTGCTTAGGCCTCAGCCACGTGGCTTCATCCCCCATGCAGCCGGCAGGTCCCAGGCCCAAGTAATCGGCGTAATCAAAACTCACAGGCAGGCCTCAGGAAGCATCATCTTTATTCATGCCCTATTCACCACATGTGTGTGGCCTATCTCATAACCTTTTAAGCACTAGTTATTGTTGGCCCTGCATCTAAACCCCTTTCAGCCATCTTCCCTTTGGGCTCCATGCTGGTCCAAGACCAGAACACAGAGGCCCCAAAGCCAGCGAGCTCAGCAGGGCCGAAAGGCAAAAGCCTCTAATCCCCTGGCTTCCGGGTTTATCTACCTATTCCAAGACCCCTCCCAGGAATGGGCCGGGTCTTGGAAGTAAGACCTATTATCCGGTCTTGGAAGTAACACCTATTATCCGGTTTCCAAGACCCCTCCCAGAAATGGGTGGGTCTCAGATAGGTATCCTACATTTCCACCTTTTTTGAAATATAAAAAGAGCCTTTTGTAATTTTGACTCCACCTTTAGCCAAAGGTGGGTTAATATTTTTATGCAGCAACGTAATAAAGTGAAAATTAATATACCAGCCCTTTTCAAAAACATAACATTTTTGCAAAATATACTATACACTTGTAACCTAAATTTCTATTAATGCTTTTTTACCAAGCACAATTCCGGAACTTTCATGTTCCTATACTTTTAAACTATATTGGGGGAACTTTTTGTTCCTATACCTTTCCTATACACAAGTACTACAGCATAAATGCTTAACATACATTTTAAAAACAGGCCAAGTACATTAAAATACACAGTAAAACATTTTGCAATTGAAAATATTAACTATGAAAGACAACAAAACACATTTAAATTATAAAGAAAATGACTAAGACAAAGATGCAGGTGGTTAGAAATCAGATGTTTAAATGGGCTAAACTGTATTACCTCCCTTTATTTTTTATTTTTTAACCACTAACTAACTAAAACTTATTCCATCACCAACTATTAGTAAAATATAAGACTACCCGCTTAGTTCCTATACTTAAAATCATAAGTTTAGATGCTGGTTTGTCCCACGCTGATGCACGTTGGTGCATAAAAATATTAAGAAAAGGAGGAAATGTGGGTGTACCTATTTTAAACCCTGAGACCCACCCATTTCTGGGAGGGGTCTTGGGAACCGGATAGTAGGTGTAACCTTACCTGCAAAGCCCTCCCATTCCTGGGAGGGGTCTGGGAAATGTTAGATAAGGCTTGGACCAAGGAAATTCGGCCTTTTTGGCTTTTTGCCCTTTTGGCTCTTTGCCCTTTCTGCGCTGCTGTGCGCTCTGGCTTCTGGGTTTGTGTTCTGGTCTTTGACCAGCATGGAGCCCAAAGGGAAGATGGCTAACAGGAAATAAGATGCAGGGCTAGCAAAGTATTGCAATGCTTGAAAGGTTATGAATAGGCCACACACACGTGGTGGCTAGGGCTTGAATAAAGTTGTTGCTTCCTGACGCCTGACTGTGAGTGAGTGATTTCACCTGGGCCTGGGACTCGCCGACTGCATGGAGGTTGCTGAGCCACGTGGCCTGGAATGGCACAGAGAGAAATCCACCGCCATCCAGCCCCATCGTTAATTATTTAATGCTACAAAGGGGGGTATTCTTTATGTGACTGTAATCATACAACTACAATCATATTTGTAATCATGGTGTTTAAATAAAGATAATTAAAAAAAAAGATACTTAAGATCACTTAAGATACCAGAATTAAGAGCTAATCCATGTGTAGTGGCTATTTTCAGTAAATCAAATCCAATATGGAAATAGTGGTTGTCCCTTTTTTTCCTGCAAGCTGTGGAAGATGGTTTTTGTATTATACTCTAAGCTTGACCTACAGGGAAGTTGCCATGGTTGTGCTACTAGTAATGGGGTTGCTGACAGATGAACTCATTAGCTGTCTGGTGTCCCCCTGGAGAATGAGCAGCAGTAGTGTTCTGTGTATATAGCATAGTGGCTGTGTGGCATGATTGGTGCAATGCCCCGATGGTGCTATTTATTCATCCGATACAGTGTGTCTTCATGTTAATAACGAGCTTTGTAAAGATGTTTTCTATGTTTTAAAATAACCCTGAATGTCTACGTAAGCAAAAGTAAATACCTGAAGAGAACATTCATTCTGCACATTTAGGAACATGCATATATTTTAAGCCTGCTCATTCCCTTGTCTAAAGTTTGCCTTCCTTTGTGGTCTTCTAGGTGGACAGTTGCCAAGGTTAGACAGTACAGTGAGACTGCGGTTTAAAGACCATGTTATCCTCACCGTGGGGCCAGATCAGGAGCGATCGGTGAGTATCCAACTGGGAAACTTTCATCTCTGCTCAGGTGTTTCCATCACAGACCTTGGATTATCATGTCAATAAATGGCCCCTCCCCTTTCTTCTTTGGGAATCCATCTAGTCTCACAGCTTTATGTTAGGGCTTTAGATCAGGTACTGCCCAGATCTCACAGCTCCAGTTTTTCTTGCCTTTGAACAATCCCCCCATCTAGTGAATCAATTCTTCACTTCTCATCCTATTCAGGCTCTCCTGCTCTTTGCAGATGACTGTAGACCCTTTATATGCATTTCCCATCTCAGTTCCTACCCCACCCTCCCTATTTAGCGTATAGATTTTTCTTTTCATGTGGCTATAGTGCTGCTGCTTTGAAAATGTAGATGAAGGGGCCAGAATGATAGCAAAGTGGAAGGGCATTTGCCTTGGATGCGGCCAACCCGAGACAGACCTGGTTTCGATCCCTGGCACCCCATAGCTCCCCCAAACATATCAGGAGCTATTTCTGAGAGCGGAGCCAGGGATAACCACTGAGCACTGCTGAGTGTGGCCCCCCAAAACAAACAAACAAACAAACAAACAAAAATAAAAAAGAAATGTAGATGAAGAACTCTGTTATATAATCTTGCCACTGAGCCCAGCAGTTCCTCAAACTAGCTAAATGATCCTAGAATTAATAAGAAAACATTTTGAAATGATAAATTTCTGGGCTTCATCAGGGTTGGATTGCAACTTTTTCTTTCTTTCTTTCTTTCTTTCTTTCTTTCTTTCTTTCTTTCTTTCTTTCTTTCTTTCTTTCTTTCTTTCTTTCTTTCTTTCTTTCTTTCTTTCTTTCTTTCTTTCTTTCTTTCTTTCTTTCTTTCTTTCTTTCTTTCTTTCTTTCTTTCTTTCTCTCTCTTTCTTTCTTTTCTTTCTCTCTCTCTCTCTTCCTTCCTTCCTTCCTTCCTTCCTTCCTTCCTTCCTTCCTTCCTTCCTTCCTTCCTTCCTTTCTTCCTTCCTCTCTCTCTCTCTCTCCCCCTCCCTCCCTCTCTCCCTCCCTCCTCCTTCTTTTTCCTTTCCTTTCCTTTCCTTTCCTTTCCTTTCCTTTCCTTTCCTTTCCTTTCCTTTCCTTTCCTTTCCTTTCCTTTCCTTTCCTTTCCTTTTCCTTTTCCTTTCCTTTTCCTTTTTCCTTTTTCCTTTTTCCTTTCCTTTCCTTTCCTTTCCTTTCCTTTCCTTTCCTTTCCTTTCCTTTCCTTTCCTTTCCTTTCCTTTCCTTTCCTTTCCTTTCCTTTCCTTTCCTTTCCTTTCCTTTCCTTTCCTTCCTTTTCCTTCCTCCCCTTCCCTTCCCTCCCTTTTCTTTTTTGGGGGGGCCACACCCAGTGGTGCTCAGGGGTTACTCCTGGCTGTCTGCTCAGAAATAGCTCCTGGCAGGCATGGAGGACCATATGGGACACCGGGATTCAAACCAACCACCTTTGGTCCTAGATCGGCTGCTTGCAAGGCAAACGCCGCTGTGCTATCTCTCCGGGCCCGCAACTTCTTTATTTTTGTATTAAAACTTCCTTGGGCCGGCGCAGTGGTGCTAGGCAAGGTGTCTGCCTTGCCAGCACTAGCCTAGGATGAACCGAGGTTCGATTACCCGGCATCCCATATGGTACCCCAAGCCAGGAGTGACTTCTGAGCTCATAGCCAGGAGTAACCCCTGAGTGTTACCAGGTGTGGCCCAAAAACAAAAAAACAAAACAAAACAAAAACTTCCATGGGCTGGGATGTAGTATAGCAGTTGGGCCACACGCCTATCATGCACCTCAGCTGGGTTCAATTCTTGAGGTATTGCTCAGGTAATTCTCCATACCACAGGCCTCCTGCCACATTGCATTTCTGGGCCCTTGCATTAAACTGCTGGTGGGTGCTGCTTGAGAGTCCCTCTTTTATAAGCTCCCCTGTTGTTCCTAGTCAGTATACTTGGCTGTACTTTATAAATATTTAGCACCTCATTAAAAAGGTTCTAGAGGGAGGAAATTAGAGTGATAGCACATTGGTAGGGCATTTGCCTTGCACGCGGCTAACCCAGGATGGACCTGGGTTCTATCCCCAGTGTCCCATATGGTCCCCCAAACTAGGAGCGATTTCTGAGCGCATAGCCAGGAGTATTGCCTGAGTGTCATCAGTGTGGCCCAAAAACCGAAAGAAAGAAAAAAAGCAAAAACAAAAGCAAACAAACAAACAAACAAAAAAACAGATTCTGGAGGGGCCTGAGCAATAGCACAGTAGGTAGGGCATGTGCCTTGCATGAGGCTGACCTGGGTACAACTTTCACCATCCCATATGGTCCCCTGGGCCCACCAGGAGTGATTCCTGAGCACAGAACTAGGAAGTAACCCCTGACACTGACAGGTGTGGCCCCAAAACAAAACAATGAAAAAAAAAGAGAGCCTGGATACTCTTTCTCTCTGGCCAAGATTACAGAATCTTATCTAGGATATGAGAAGGTATGACATAATATTCTGGGAGATCCAGAAAACTGAACTGTGTAGGATGGAGAGGGATTAGAAATTTGCAGTGGAGGGGTGGGGGTTCTACACCTGACAGTGCTTAGGGCTTAGGGCTTGCTCCTGGGTGTATAGTCAGGAATTATTCTTGGGATTAAACCTGGATTGAACTCGGGCAAAGCAAGCATGCCTTATCACTGTACTATTGCTCCTGTCTTAGAAACTTTTTTTTAATTTTAATTTTAATTTATTTATTTATTTTGGTTTTTGGTTTTTGGGCTACACCTGGCAGCACTCAGGAGTTACTCCTGGCTCTGTACTCAGAAATTGCTCCTGTCCAGCACAGGGGACCATATGGGATGCCTGGATACGAATCACTGTCAGTCCTGGGTTGACCGCTTGCAAGGCAAACACCCTACTGCTGTGCTGTCTCTCCAGCCCCCTCCTAGAAAATTTTTTATAGATCGCTTAGCTGGCATTTTCCCAGAATTAGTATTTACTCCATGGTATAATCTGTCAGAAGTTTTCCCCTTTTCACTCGTTGAGGATTGCAAACCCTATTGCAATTCCAGGATCCCATTCAGAACCAAGAATCCCATTCAGAGCTAAATTCATGGTCCCAACCTTGCAGGGTTACATTTATCTATTTAACCATGTCCCTGGACCCTAATGCAGTGCTGGGTTCTAAACCATAACCTTTCACTTAACCATGTTTCCTCTTTTTATTTTTTTGACTGAGAAAACTTGAGTGCTAACAGTTGCTTTTTCATTAAGTCATGTGTTTGAAAAATGCTATTTTATACAAGGCACTGACAGAAATTTACAAGAGGGGCCGGGCGGTGGCGCTGGAGGTAAGGTGCCTGCCTTGCCTGCGCTAGCCTAGGACGGACCGCGGTTCGATCCCCCGGTGTCCCATATGGTCCCCCAAGCCAGGAGCAACTTCTGAGCGCATAGCCAGGAGTAACCCCTGAGCGTCACCGGGTGTGGCCCAAAAAACCAAAAAAAAAAAAAAAAAAAGAAATTTACAAGAAAAAAAATCTAATCCCATCAAAATACGGGGAGAAGAAATGGACAGACACTTTGACAAAGAAGAAATACAAATGGCCAAAAGACACATGAACAAATGCTCCACATCACTAAACAACAGGGAGATGCAAATCAAAACAACTATGAGGTACCACCTCACACCCCAGAGACTGGCACACATCACAAAGAATGAGAACAAGCAGTATTGGCGGGGATGTAGAGAGAAAGGAACTCTTATCAACTGCTGGTGGGAATGCTGTCTAGTTCAACCTTTATGGAAAGCAATATGGAGATTCCTTCAAAAACTGGAAATCAAGCTCCCATATGACCCAGCTATACCACTCCTAGGAATATACCCTAGGAACATAAAAATACAATACAAAAATCCCATCCTTACACCTATATTCATTTCAGCACTATTTACCATAGCAAGACTCTGGAAACAGCCAAGATACCCTTCAACAGATGGATGGCTAAAGAAATTGTGGTACATATACACAATGGAATATTATGCAGCTGTCAGGAGAGATGAAGTCATGAAATTTTCCTATACATGGATGTACATAAGTCAGAGAGAGAGAAAGATGCAGAATGGTCTCACTCATCTATGGGTTTTAAGAAAAATGAAAGACATTCTTGCAATAATAACTTTCAGACACAAAAGAGGAAAGAGCTGGAAGTTACAGCTCACCTCATGAAGCTCATCACAAACAGGGATGAGTTTAGTTAGAGAAATAATTACGTTTTGAACTATCCTAATAATGAGAATGTATGAGGGAAATAGAAAGCCAGCCTACAGTACAGGCAGGGGTTGGATGGGGAGAAGGGAGATTTGGGACATTGGTGATGGGAATGTTGCACTGATGATGGGTGGTGTTCTTTACATGACTGAAACTCAAACACAATCATGTAATAAAGTTGTTTAAATAAAAAAAAAATCTCTAAATCCATAAGAGGTGAATTAAAAAATATGGAAGCTTGTGGAAAAAAAATTAATTAGAGTAGGGACTGGAGATAACATGGAGGTAGAGCATTTGCCTTGCATACAGAAGGACAGTGGTTCGAATCCTGGCACCCATATGATCCCCCAAGCCTGCCAGGAGCGATTTCTGAGCTTAGAGCCAGAGTAACCCCTGAGCGCTCCCGAGTGTGACCCACCCCCCAAAAAAAAAAGAAAAGAAAAATGCTGTTTTATCATTTTAAAAAATGCCTATCATGTGCTGCATAAAAAAAGTAGTCCATAGAGATCTTTATGCCAATAGGATTATTTTTTTTAAAGTTTTATTTATTGATTGATTGGTTTTGGGCCACACCCAGCGGTGTGCAGGGTTCACTCCTGGCTCTGCACTCAGAAATTGTCCCTGGCAGGCTGGCATATGGGATGCTGGAAATCTAACTGGGTTCTCCCCGGTAGGCCACATACACTACTACTGTGCTATCTCTCCAGCTCCGCTATAGGATATTTAATAATAATTAATAGAGTTCACTCAATCAACGAGCATTTAAAAGTTTTCATGTGTAAAACCTCACCTACTGTTAGGACCACAGTATTTGGTTGTTTATTTAACTCTTTGTTTTAAAGGATGAATCGCGAGAAAAGATGCTTTACATCTATCATTCCTTAAAGAACAGGAGAGAGACACACATGATGGGAAATGAAGAAACGGAGGTTTGTTCCATCCTAAAATCCCAGAATCAGTTACATCTGCTTTAGCAATAATGTTCTTTTTATGATTGCCATGTGAACTTAACATTTCACATCATCAACTAAGCCCATTGAGCAAGTGATATTTAATATGAAGTATTTCATATAACTAATTAGTGCCTTTCATGAAATTGAGTTTCTATGGGTACTAACCTAATCATAGTGTATGTAAATTGTTTACCTTAGATTTGTCAAAGTATACAATAATTGTAGAAGCTTACATGAAAATAACACAGGACAACTGCAAGCTTGTTTAATTTTACTGAACAGTCTGTCCTTTTTTTCAGGCTCACGGGCTTCGTTTTCCTTTGTCACATGTGGAAGCACTAAAGCAGCTCTGGAACTGTTCAGATATTTCTGTCAAAGACTTAAGTCTTTCCACAGATCAGGAAAAGGAAAACTTGGTATTATCTCTTTGGACAGAATGCTTAATCCAAGTAGTCTAGTCTTGATTTTGCAGAATCAAGACTCTACTCCTTCACATATGTGTAGCTGAAAATAAAGGTTTATGTGCCACAAAAAAAAAAAAAAAATCAAACGCATTTTTGAGAAGTATTTATTTACTCCAGTGTGGTAGAAAAGGCACAACTTCAACTAACATATCATTTAAATGGTAAGGTTTGCTGTCTTTGTGAGAAAACTAGAAATTCTTTAAACAACGAGAAAAATATTTTAATTTTTTTTACAATGAAAATATACATGTCCATATCTTTGTGTATACACACAATTCCCCCCCCCAATAAAGTTACCCCTGTAACATAAAATAATACTGCCACAGAGAGGCACTCACATCTGTGGACAAAAGGAGTTTTACAGATGCTACTTGATGTAACAGAAGAGCCTGAGACTGAAGGGCAAACCCCAGTATTTCTATGGAAAGATCACATTGCTATAAAAAAATGTCAAAATAGTGGGGTTTTGAATTTAAACAATTCACTGTTACTTTACATTCTAAAGTGCATACAGAGTAATCCCTTTATCGGAGAACTTAATCTTTCTATACAAAAATAGAGCAGACAATTTTCTGGTTTTTGGGCAAAAGTTGGGTTGAAAGAGAAAAGTTGTCGCTTTTCAGCACAGGAGGAAAATACTTGTGAATTTGTGCTGCGGAGGTGGTAATGATTCCCTGAAAAGATGATGACCTACCTGATTTAGTTTAAATAAAAGACATTAAAATAGAGATGAAAAACTGACTTTTCTGTCATTCCAGGAAGAAATTGACTCCATCTTTTACATCTTTACTTAAAATAAAATAAAATGGTTTGTTATGACTCTAAAAAAACTTGAATTTAATTCATTTGAATATTCCCTTTATTTCAAAGAAAAAAACTTGCCTCCATCAGTGGAGATGGTGCCTTGAAGGCGAATTCTAGGATGAGATCTGGGAGGCTCTGGGAGGAGCCTCTGGCTACTGTTCTCAGGCTTGGTGTTTTGAGGTGTCTTGTGCTTTTATCATTTGAAGGACTGAGCAAAGAATAGCTGCAGAAGAGAGTCCATATTTGAAACTTTTTTAGGAAGAAGGCTCAAGTGTGAATACTTACAATGCTGCATTAATAAAAGCATTGACAGAGAACCATTAAGGATTATACGGCACATGAGATTAGTAGGAAGGCTTATTTAATGTTTATGTGTCCATAAACATTTTTGCTGGTTTGCTAAAAACTTATTCATCTTTTTGCTGACATACAGGAAGAATTTTTGTGTTTTTCATTCATACACAACTCCTAGAATGTTAGTGGAAAGAGCAAATCACTGCTGTCTGTAAGGGCTTATGAAGGGCTCATGTATCAAAAATAGGAAAGCAAACAAAATGGCAAACTCACCAAACAGGTGATCAAGAAGGAATAGAACCTTTCCCAAAAATTATACATGCTCTGTCTTCAGTGGCAAGAATGTTTTGAGCTTTTCCTTGGTTAAAAGCAATGGTCTTGGTCAAGGACAAGTTCACATTCAGAAGTATGAGGACAAGTAGCTTGCTTCCCATGGGACACAAGGTTCTTTCCCTTTTGCTCTTTCTAGGGAGTCATGGATCCTCAAGATATTTCAATGTCCCATATCTGTGTGTCTTCTCCTTCCAGGGGCTGATTTACAATGACATGAGTCTTGTCGGAGTAATTTCCTCCTAAAGTAAGAATTGCAAAAAGATTTGTTCATCAAAGGTGCTTAACACAATTATGGTTTTTACAAGCTTCTGGTTTAGACCATTGTTTGAGTCGATTAATATGTTATTTAAAAAGTGGACTGAACCCAGAAACAGTTTAAATAGTCTTACCCGTTATTCACCTCAAATTGGACCTTATTATAACTCAAATTGAAAAACTAAGGCATAAGAGAGGATTGCCTAAGCAGTGTGCCTGAAAAAAAGATTTGTAAGAACAAAGAGCTCTCTGGCTGTCAGGTTCTGTTTTTGTTTCTATACCCACAGTGGCTATGACTAATCCAATGAAAGAAAAAAACCAGAAAGAGTGTTGGCTTTGACCTTGCTCAATGCAAAGACAAGGGTAAATTATAACCTATCCTAATTTTAACTGAGGGCTTTGAAGCCATTGAAGCAATTTCAGCAAGTAAAAAGTATTTCTAAGAAACAATGAAAATATTCTATTGTAGATGTTTCAGATTTAAAGTCATTTAAAGAACATGCAACATAAATTTGGGGGTTGAGGCCAGATCTGTTTTACTAAGGAGTTACTGTACTTAAGTATTACTCCTGGGAACAATAAAGAGATGTTGGATATTGAATCTCATTGGCTGAATTATGGCAAGTGCCCTAACCACTGTACTATCACTCCAGCCCTTATAACATAAAAACTGCATATTATTAATGGGTCTGTGCTGAGCTATTAATAAAAAACTTTGCATATGGTTATGTCTTTTCTGTCTAATTTTGCTGATTATTTTGTCACAATGGTGTACCTTGCCTTTTTTACCAAACATATCTAAATATTGCTTAATTGACCTTTCATTGAGAAGGAATCTTAGAACCTGTGTTATGCTGGGACAGGAAACAATGGGTTGCATCATAGGTTTACCTTTAACATCAAGGACAAGCTGGTCGCTGAGATAGGAACTGATGGTTCCATTCCTGTTTACTCTCCATTTCTGCCTGGAATGTCCATGTTCAGTCCACAGAGCCACCTTTGCTCCAGGTGTGTCCCGACCACCAATCACATCTAGACATGTGTCACTGGCCTAAAGGGTTAAGAAAGAAATAGGAATAGAGAGATAGTATAAAGAGATAGTATATTGGTTACGACACTTGATTTGCACTCATTGATTTGCACAAGTTTGATCCTGGCAGCACATATGTTCCCTCAAGCCTGCCAGGAATGATTCTTAAGCACAGAGCTAGGAGTAAGCCCTAAGCACTGCCCTTCCCACCCAAACCTGAAAACAACAACTTCAGCCACCACTACCACCACCAAACAACAAAAACAAAGAATCAGCAGAGTTGTTTGCGAATTCAGTTGACTTGGATCTATTTTCTGTCTGAGCAAATCGAAGAACTTAGTATGACTGTCTTATCTCAGAAGAGATTAAACATTTTCAATCTTTTTATGGCTGATGGTGCAGAAATAAGCACTGAATTAGAGGAACTTGTTTGCTTTTTAAAGGACTTGGACACCAAACAACATATGTTCTAATAAAGGTTTGTTGAACTGGAATTATACATTAAGTTCCCTTAACTTACATGTATTAGGTCTTAATTGGTTTCCTCTTATAAAAAGGGTGATGTACTGCCAGGTAGAGATAATAATTACTTTTAAATGCTTTTAATTTTTGTTGAAGCATGAGGAAAAAATAGTATTGGTGATACAATAAATCATAGTTGTAATTTAAGTCTTTAGTATGTGTGTATTTATATAATTGTGTATGTAAAGGAAATATTTCTATGAGGTTTTAGTATTTTATTAAGTCATCTGATTTAGCAAGATTCTAATTTGCAAAAGGAAAAACAAATTATCAAAGCAGGATACACTCTTGACAGAAAGGCTGATTACCTTTGATTTAAAGAGTCCGCGGCAATAGTGCCAGATCTGAGTGTTTTTCCCATTGTAAGGAGAAATGCATACAGATGTTGCCTTTGTGTCAGCAACATTTCCAGTGACTGTCAGATATCCATCCTGGGCTCGATTCTTTATTCTAATGTAGACTGCTGGCTAAAAGAAGGAACAAACCAATTTAGGAAAGCACCGTTAGAATCTAGAAATCAGTTCTTCCGAAGTAAAACTTGGAGGGTTAAGAGAGGATGGCAAAACTGTAACACTTGCTTTGATCACCTATTTTCTTTAGTAAACAAGTATAAGTCATTTTTCTGTATAGTTTCTCAGATCAGTTTTCAACCCTTTTATCTACTATTCTGCACAATCCATGCAATGCCAGTTGAAAAAAATCGCTACCTTTAGACCTTGAGCACAAAACTTAAACCATAACATTTCTATTTTTTTTAAAACGCCCCTTTGGAAGGGCAAATGGCAGTGGTTTCATTGACTGAAAAATTCACGAATCGAGGGGTGGGGAAGAACAGGGACTTCAATTTAGTTCGTTAACTGTTGCTTGCTTGCTATGCTATACAAGGGTGCATTGAGAGCTAGGCACAGTCTACAGCACTTAAAATAATTTAGCAAAGACAGTACAATAAAACAAACTTTTAAATTATGAAATACTACACAACTGTTGTGTTAATCATCGGACTCAGGGACCTGAGCATCTTAAGAGCTATCGTAATCTTTTTATTTACTCTTATAGTTGGTTGCTCTTTATACTTAGAGGGGAAAGAACATACATGTGTAATTACTATGTTTGTATTCAGAAACTAACCAGGAATTTGATTCTAAGGGCTGGGAGTTTATGCAGCAGATTTGAAATAAACCATTAAATCTAAGATTTGTTTTTAAGGATATCTACAAAGATTGGTGTGCTACTTAATAAGGGAATATTTCCCTCTAAGAACACTAAAGTGCTTGGGGAAAAACACATTTTTAACTGACCACTGAATTAGGTGAAAAAGACTTATTTGGCAAAATGTATCAAATTGGGACTAAAAGAGCCCAAAAGGATGGAATGTTTTGCTGTCTCAGCCGGGCTTTAGGCTGCCTCCACTGGGTTCCTGGTCTGTTGGGGTACTCAGAGACACTGCAGTAAGTAAAAAATAATAGTTTTTTTTAAGAAGACTGTAGGGGGCCAGAGTACAGTGAGTAGGACAATTGTCTTGCACATGGTGTGTTCAGTTCCCAGCATCTCTTGGGTATTGCCAGAAGTGAATCTTGAGACAGGAGTAAGCAGTGAGCATAGCTAGCTGTGGCCCAAGAAACAAAAGTATGGTATTTGTGCTTTGCATGCAGGAGATTCAGGTTCAATCCTCAACACTGCATGGCCCTCTGAACATCAAGTTGGAATAGCACTAACACTGCCAGCTGTGCCCCATCCCCATTATTTAAAAAAATCACTAATTTCATATTTACTATGCAACAATAATATTCTTGGATTAGTCTACTTAGTCTCTCACTGCAATTATTATTAATTAAAAATATCAATTTAGTAGATCATTAGTTTCCTTACCGTGTAAGAAAAAGGGACTCAGCTGTCACAGATCAGTTTCAATTATGTTAGGACCAAAATCAGTTTTTACATCAATGAATTCAAGTGAAGTACTAATTACCCTTATGATACACATGTAGTCTGACTCCTTTGTAATTATACCTAACAACACTGATAGGCATTTTAAGTGCTTTCATGTCTTCCCAATTCCCAGAGGATCAGATTTTAATTATTCCTGAATTTCTCAAATAGAATCTGAACAAATAAATACCAATGTCCTTAGCAAAGGAACAGTAACCACAACTGTGCCATAAATCTAGAATTACTTTGCTGGGTTTCAAAACTGTGACTTAAAAAAAGAAAACAACAGAAAGACTCTATTAAGGTACTATAAAACTAAATGTTTAGCCAGAATCAGACTTCGTTCATTGTAAAGCACAGCGCCAGATAATGCACAGTGCCAAGAAAAATGCAAACTACCATGTCAAAGTTGAGTTATTCTAGTACTGGATTTCAGGACCATTCATTCTCAGCAAGTGTATCTTGCCAAAAAAAAATGAGGAAAATATTCTGAGTATTCAATTCAGCTCTCAGAGTTTCTAAGAGCAAAATGATTAAGTTTATTATAGGCCTGGTAAAGGTTAAACTGAATCCTCTTTACCAGGTTTTCCCCTGTGGCTTTTCAGGGGAGGTTATCTATCATTCCATGTGACATAAATGAAAAATAAGAAAGACAGGATGGGCATGAAATCCTGCCCCACACACTGCCAAGAAGGTTCACTAATGTTCAATTTCTCTGAGTTGAGCAACTTTAGTTCTGTCAAGGGACCGTGAAAAATTTTTTGAAATAAATGTACTAGCATATTAATACTAGTCAGACGATTCTATTTTATTGGATCCTCAGAATACCAAGAGGCAATGTGATGGCTATTTCATCAGTGAGGAAACTAAAGTGCCAAGTGATTCACTCAAAGTCCTACTGCTTACACGGGCAAAGCACTAACGTGAAACAGCAGAAGCAGAGGTGAGGATGACGGCTGTGTGAGGGCACACACGGCTGTGCGCCCCCCTAGGAAGGGGGCAGCAAGACCAATGAGATCAGTTCTATACTGGCTGACACTAATTTTACAGTTCACATGTAAGATCTGAATGTCAGCCTCAGAGCTTGTAAGTACCAGTTATGTTCATTATGGTACTACATTCAACTCTTGGCCTGAAATGTTTGTCAGTACTTTGTACATAAAATAATTGAGGATGGGCCGAAGAGACAGCACAGTGGTAGGGCATTTGCCTTGCAAGTGGCTGACCCAGGACCAATAGTGGTTTGAATCCCACCATCCCATATGGTCCTCCGTGCCTGCCAGGAGTGATTTCTGAACAGGAGTAACCCCTGAGCACTGCCAGGTGTGGCCCAGAAACAACCACAAAAAAAAAAAAATTGTGGAGGAAAATAGGGTATGGTTGCATATTTCTACAGGTTTTATTGCATTACAAGTTTTGGGTTTGAATCCTGACTCTAAGCTGTAGTCATCTCCTGAGAGATTGGCACTGCTTCTCTGAGACTTTTATTTTTTTTTATTTTTGGGCCACATCCGGCAGCGCTCAGGGGTTACTCCTGACTCCAGGCTCAGTAATCGGTCCTGGCAGGCTCGGGGGACCATATGGGATTCTGGGATTCAAACCAATGACCTTCTGCATGAAAGGCAAATGCCTTACCTCCATGCTATCTCTCCAGCCCCGAAACTTACTTACCTTAAAAGCTTTTTGGTGGAATCAAGTGAGAAAGTGTTTATAACTAGAGAATCAGAAGTACAGAGGTTGAACAGAAACAGCCAGTTCTGTGAATGAACTAAAATAATATGAGCAAATAAACTTTTTCATGTGGGACCAGACTATTGGCTGAAAACGCTTGGATATTTTCAGAATAGCGAGGAGCCATGTTTCCCCTAAACCCATACCACAACCAGAAAACCCAGTATTCTCAGTCATCTTCTGAACATCTTCTGAACAGAAAAGCAGCACAGCTACTCTACCAAGCTCCAAAACAAAAGAATGACCAGTAGTCTGATCTGGACTGATATCTCTTGGGCATTCTCAGAATGGGTGGGGACAAAGTCCTCTTTCTACCTGAAGCCACAGCATCCCAGTGCCACACTTGACACTCTCTGAAAGAAACAGCTCTATAACTTAACCATTTCAAACTGCCAAGCCACCATATTTGTTTTAAATCTATAGATCCTATTCTGCACAGCCATGTCATCTCAAAATTTTATAATAGTGTCAGCCTAGTCATATCACAGGAATTCTGATAGGAGAGTTATATAGAAAGCTCAGTGAGACTAAAGGTAACACAGAAGGCTCAACTAGCATCAACCACAGCCCAGCAAATTCTTAGACCCTGACTTTAACAACACATGGAAAGGTACAACAATTATTTCAAATTGACCCTTGTTGATCTAACTTTTGTTCATTCCATTTGCCTTTGTGTTGTAACAAACAATATGAAGTAAATTTGTACCTGCAAGATGAGGGTGGTGGGTGGGAAATCAGGGGACACTGGTGAAGGGAAGGTCACATTGGTAATGTAATTCACGTTTGAATGTTTAATGCCTAAAATGACTGTATTATGAACAAGTTGGGAAATCATAGGGTTATACTTTCTTTTAAAAAGGACAGAGGGCCTCTCTATCCATTATTAGAACTTACATGGCAGCTTATTATGGGTTCCCCACCCCTTCTTGAAACCTATCATCAGCCTCACACTTTTTTGTTCATATTGGCCTTTGAGCAGGCACTGCTGTGGCTTCTTGATGGCTACACACTGTTTTGTATGTTATGTCACTGTTGTGAGGTAGATAGTTTTATCTAAAAAACATATACTGCAATAAGGCAAAAATCATGTCTTCTCACATCCTCCTTAATTCTTGGCATATGGCTATCAAATATTCATTCATCAATTCCTTCACTAAAAAAAGTCCCTATACTGCAATGTGCCAGGCATTGTGGAAAACAGTAGGCTAAAACAGTAAGCAGAATATTCTTTATTTTTCTATAGAACATCCCCACCAATCTCTCATGGTCTTAAAGTCAAGAGAGAAAGCACCCAATCTAACCATAATTGCAGGCAACCCACAGGCAGTGTCTTGGAGACAATGAGCCAGATCCCTTAGGAGCTAATTAGATAGAGAATGAAATAGGTAACTGAGGACCTGAGTTATATTAAATAATACATTATTTAGAGTGAGAGTAGCTATGTAGGAAAATTTAGAGTGAGAAATATATAGCAAATTAGAGTACTGAGAGTAACCATGTAGGAATGAAAGTAGTTTCTTCATCAGATGGCAGAGCCTGTATTGACAGCTCAAGTGGAGAAGAACTCTGCAGGCAGGGTGCAGGTGATGCAGGCATGTATGTGAGGAGGATACTGGTGAGAAAAAGTGGGTACCAGTTCACATGGGAAACTGTGAGATTAGATTGTATCCCAAGTGCCGTGGGAAGCTTTGAACTGAGAAGAATGACAGGCAGTAGGTGTGCAATAAATAGAATTTTAATTAAACTGCCAGGATCTACTCTGAGTATTATGCAATGAAGGCAAAGGCAAAAATACTTAAAAAGTAAAACTAGAACAGTCTCAGAGTTCTGGCTTCTTTCTACTGTTTTCCCTAAAGCTTACAAAGACATTTTTCCATGTAAAGACACAAGTTCCATAAGACAAGATAAAATCCAATGTTTGTATTTGATCTTAGAAGCAGTTTTATGTACTGGGTTAAAATGTTTCTAAGAATGTTTTAGAGATTTATGTATCCTAAATTGACTGTCTATCATCCTGTACCATGAATGGCTTGATAATTAAATGGCCAGTACTTCAGATAAGGTGATTTATGCATATTTCCTAAAAAGTTGCTCTAGTTTGGATCCCAGAGTGTTTTACTCCTTACCTGCTTAACAGGACGGAGAGAACCAATTGTTTTCCATCCACTGAATGCTTTCCAATTTGGGATCTCATTAGGCTCAAGTAGGATTTGTTTTCCCAAGAAATTGGATCCTTCATAAACTATCCATCTATAGAAGAATAGGAAAGAAAAGAATGGGTGATTCAAATAGAAACAGTATCCTCTCAAAACTTCTTGCCCTTATAACATAGTGGGCTCTTGAAAAACTTTTCTAACAAAAAAAAAAAACAGTAACAACAACATTAACAAACAATTGGGATGACTAGTAGAGAGCCTCTTGGAGTAGACCTCAGGTTGAATTATTAATTTGGATTCCGGTTTTGTTACTTTCAGAACAGGAGAACCTCCAACTCAAAAGTTCTGTTTTGTGATAATGCCAAAGCTCTTTTTCATAACATTTATAACATCAAACACAAACCACTCAACAACACACACTCTCCTTCTGATTCCATTATGATCCAGTCAAAATCAGCCATATTCTTCCCAGCATCTCCAGATGTTGGCATGCGGACTCTTGCTTGACACACCTCACTTTTTCCATAAATAACAAACTGAAAAGTCCAATGCTGTCCCTTCTAGAATGGTCTATCAAGCTCTGTCTTTGGTGGTTATCAAGGTGGGTGGTTTCAAAGAAGAAACTGGGATCACCAGGTGACCTGAAATCCATAGCTAGACTCAAGATCATCATGAAGAATACTTCAGGAAGTTTTATGTGGAAGATGAGGTGACTGACTGGCTTGGTTATAACAAGACCCCTGTTCTCCAAAACTGAAATCAGACTTGACCAAACTGTGGACAGAAAAACTATCTGGATGGCCTTCCTCTCTTTTCCTGCATAGACAAACCTAATCTATCAGAGTGGGATAGAGTCAGAAGAATATGGCCATGGAGAGGTTTACTGCCAGATCAGCCTTGAGGATTACTTAAATAAACACAGACACTTTGCTTAGAAAAATCCAGCAAGATCTTATTAAGATATATAACATTCTATATTAACTAAAATCAATTCCATAGTTGAAAAACTATGAAATGATACATTAAAACTAACCCTTACTAATATTACAGATCAGATCTATAAGATAGGATAGAGGAATTAAAAATAAAATAAAACTTGTCACCGAGGGTAGCTATGAATTAGAAAGTATTTGTCGCACCATTTGTAGCCTAGGAAACTCTTCAAAGAGCCTTACCACTCCTTACTCTGTGGACCAATTCTATTCCAAAGAATCCAGAACAGTGAGAGTAGGTGGCTAATAAATTCATGAGAAAGAATAAGACTGCCAGGGTAAAATGACACTAGTATTCTACAAGAGTGAAATATTTCAAAAATTTTAAAAGGCAACTCAAATATCAGTTTCATGAAGAAATGAGAAGTTATTTGAAATGCTATAGGAAGTTCTCTATTACAGTAATGCAGAATTCAGTTCAAATAAAGATCAAACGGTAAATAATAACCTAAAATATGCCATGCAAGTTATTTTGCTTTGGGAAAGTAAATCAAATTATATTTAATGGACTTCAAACTATAATATGCCATTCAGAAGGAAACCTAAAATTCTATATATGTGAATAATAAAAAAGTCATTTATTATTATTAGCTGACTTAATTTCCAAATAAATTTCTTTTGATTTTGGGGGGAGGGAACATCCAATTGTGCTCAAGGGTTACTATGGCACTGCACTCAGTGATCATTCCTGGTGGGTATTCAGAGACCCTATGAGATGTTGGAGATTGATGCCAGGTTGACTGTGTGCAAAGCAAGCACACTATCTGCTGTACTATCATTCTGGTATCATTAATTTATGATACCATATACCATAAATTTATATTCTTGACATTTCTTTTATTCACAAAAATTAAAAAAGCAGAATATCACACAATTTAAAAGTTTAAATAAAATGTCACTTTTTTTTTTTTTTACTTTTGAGCCACACCCAAAGTCACACTCTGATCAGTACTCAGGGGTTACTCCTGGCTCTGCACTCAGGAATCACTCTTCGTGGGCTTGAGGAACCATACAGAGGCTATTTGAGGGACCATACAGGAGACCATATGCTGTGGATAGAACCTTGGTCATCCATGTACAAGGAAAGGGTGCTATCACTCTACCCTAAGAAGTCATCTTTCTTTATATGAATCACTGAGAGCTACACGTGCTTAGTTGGTTTTAGGTAACAAAACATTAATGGGGCAGGAGAGAGGGACAGTCAAAAATGCTGTTCTTCAGAAGTCATTCAGAATTACAGCCTCAATTTCAGAGCCCTTGTTTGCAAGCCTAACATTTTGGGTTAAGTAAAAATATGTCTTTGGTTAATTTATGTATCTATAACTTCATTTCTTCAAGAAATGTCTCTAATCTATGGAAGTACAGCTCTTGAAAAAACCTGGATCCACCCTGAAAAAATGAATGAACAAGCAGTGCAGGTAGGCAGGGAGGTCAAACAGGATATTCAGTGCAAAATAAATACCCCAGAGCAAAACAGGTTTAGAATAAATAAATTGATAAATATCAATGTAACAAAAAACACTACAGTTCTTCTGTCACATCCATTAAGTAGGCAATAGTATCTTCTAAATCAGAGTTACTGATTTATTTATGAATCTTGTGAAAGAATATTCAACGAATTAGGGTCATCTGGTTTACCAACTCTATAATACATGCTATGAACACATTAGTCCTACTCCCCCAAAAAACTCTATTCCCACTGTTTTTTTTTTTTTTTTTTTGGTTTTTGGGCCACACCCTGTGATGCTCAGGGGTTACTCCTGGCTATGCGCTCAGAAGTTGCTCCTGGCTTCTTGGGGGACCATATGGGACGCCGGGGGATCGAACCGCGGTCCGTCCTAGGCTAGCGCAGGCAAGGCAGGCACCTTACCTCCAGCGCCACCGCCCGGCCCCTATTCCCACTGTTTTTAACTTTATACTGAAAGTAGTCCACAGCCATCACTAGATTTTAGCAATAAACAGAGACAAAGGAGTAAGAGCATCATTAATTCAAAATGAAAAGAGAAAGGAGAATTTTTGTTTTGTTTTGTTTTTGTTTTTCAGGCCACACCCATTTGATGCTCAGGGCTTACTCCTGGCTAAGCGCTCAGAAATTGCCCCTGGCTTGGGGGGACAATTTGGGATGCCGCCGGAGGATCGAATCGCAGTCCTTCCTTGGCTAGCGCTTGCAAGGCAGATACCTTACCTCTAGCACCACCTCGCCGGCCCCACAATTTTTTTTTTTAAAGTGTGTGACTTTGGGGCTGGAGAGATAGCATGGAGATAAGGTGTTCGCCTTGTGTGCAGAAAGACGATGGTTCGAATCCCAGCATCTCATATGGTCCCCCGAGCCTGCCAGGAGTGATTTCTGAGCCTGGAGCCAAGAGTGACCACTGAGTGCTGCTGGGTGTGACCCAAAAAACAATAAATAAATAAATAAATAAATAAATAAATAAATAAATAAATAAATAGTGCGTGACTTTGGGGTCAAAAAGCTAGCATGGAGGTTGGGTGTTTGCCTTGCATGCAGAAGGATGGTGGTTCAAATCCTGGCATCCCATATGGTTCCCCAAGCCTGCTAAGAGTGATTTCTGAGCATAGAGCCAGGAGTAACCCCTGAGCGCTGCTGGGTGTGACCCCCCCCTCCGCAAAAAAAAAAGTGTGTGACTTGGTCCTAATCAGTGACTAAAGCTAATCCTCACTGGGATAAAGCCACAATTCCTTCTCTCATACTTACAGTCCACTTTTCACCCACACAGATTGGGTGTAGAAGTGTAGGTCCTTGTTCAGAACAGAATTTACAGCATCTTCTAGATGTAATTCTCTTCCCTCACAATGTTCCAGAGCAAAAAGACTGATAGAGGGCTCCTCAAAAACCTATCAGAATTCAAGAAAGAAAAATTGCCACAGAGGTTAGTTATCAGTGGTATCCCAGTCAGCGGGGAGGAGATACTCTGGAATTTTTGCATTCTCAGACACGTAGAGTTTAACAGCTTTAAGTTTTAGAGAACTACAGTCAAAACTCTTCTAGTATATGAGATTCTGATAATCATATTTTTTAGTCAAATTGTTTTTGAAATTATCAAAAAATCAACCTTAAATCTCATAATAAAAATAAACAATTGATTTTAATGCCATATCAAAGTCCGTATATGCTGTAATGGACTACTTCTTGGTCAAGCCATACTTTTAGCTGACTAAATAACAAATAAAGTAATAGCATATCACATAGAATGCAAAACTTATGTCTTTAAAAACATTCCAAGGCTGGGTCAGAGAGATAGTACAATGAGTAAGGCAATTGCACTGCACACGCTGAGCCAGGGTTAGATCCCGACATCCCATTTAGTATCCCCTTAGCCCTCTAGGAGTCATTCCTGAATGCAGAACCAGGTGTAACCCTAAACATCACCGAGTGTGGCCCAAAACAAAAAATAATTTAAAAACAATCCTAGTAGGAAAAAGGCATTTTAAATTAACAAGCAAGAAGAAGAATCATAAAGATAAATATGGATAGGTTGATTTCTACGTAATTAAATCATAAATCACACACTAAAAGCTTATACAAGATATTAGTATTTCTATGCTTATGACATATGACAATCTAAATGTACCTAAGCAAATGAATGCATAAAATAGATATGGTTATATTACAAAATTAAGTATTATAATTTCTGCCATGAAAAGGGTATTTTTCCTTTTGTGATGGCATGAATGGATGTTGAACATACTAGGCTAAGTGAGGTAAGTCAGAGTTAATGCAGGATATAAATCATATATGTGTAGAATCTAAAAAAGTTTAATCCTGGGGCCAGAGTGGTGGTGCAAGCAGTAAGGTGTCTGCCTTGCATGCGCTAGCCTAGGTCGAACCATGGTTCAATACTCCAGCATCCTATATGGTCCCAAGAGCCAGGAGCAATTTTTGAGCACATAGCCAGGAGTAACCTTGAGTGTCACTGGGGTATCGCTGAAAAACCAAAATAAAATAACATAAAATAAAAAGTTTAATTCTTCAAACAAAATAAACTAGCAAATTGGTAGTTACTAGGGAAAGGGGAAGGGGGGAATAGTGGAACAAAATACGTGTGTTTAAGGGTACAAACATAGAATAGATAAAGTATTAAAAATAAATTAGAAAATAAATAAATAAATTAGAAACTTAGATATAATAAGCAGTTAATTCTGTTATTTGCATAATTTAGTCAAATGACAGACAAAAGCTAAGTAGTCCCCAGATCTCTACATCTGAAAATAATTAATTCAATGTTGTTCTTTTTCTTTTTATTCATTAACAAGTGCAAGACACCAGCTTCAAAATTGGGGTGGGGGAATGAGAAATCAAAATTATTATTTGCATAATTAGTCCAAATGGCAGAAAAAAAGGTAAGTAATCCCCAGGTCCCCACATCTGACAAGAATTAATTCAATGCTGTTCTTTTTCATTCATTAACAAGTGCAAGGCACTAGCTTCAAAACTTGAGGATGGAGGAATGAGAAATCAAAATAAAAAAAAAAAAAGTAGAACAATGCTACTTTGGATAGCTAAATTAGAAGAACTAAACAGATAAGAAATGTAATCCAGAGCATAAAATAGTATGCCCTATAATCTAACATACAGCAAAAAGCTCTATTATTTTCAGCAAAATGGAGCAGGATTACAGAAGCTTCATGATTAGGGAAGTGTGTTATTCAGTCTCACAGCATGTAATGGATTTCTGCAGGGCAAGAGTATATACAGCAGGAAGGCCCTTCATAAAGGTGAGGGACAGAAATTCTTCATACATATTAGGTAAGTGACTATTAGAATCATTTCACTGGATAGGAAATAATGCCAAGTACTCCCACTACTTGCTACCCTGTTTTGTTTTGTTTTGTTTTGTTTTGGGACCATACCCAGTGATGCTCAGGGCTTATTCCTAGATCTGCACTCAAGGATCACCCCTGGAGGGCTCTGAGGACCATGTGTGATACCAGGGGATTGAATTTAAGTTGGCCATGGGCAAGACAAGCATCCTATCTGTTGAACTAATGCTCTGGACCCTGGACAAATAAAAATTAGGTGGTTACAAAGAGGGGCCCCTTGAGTTAATGAAGTTAGTGAAGTAATTGAGGAGAGTCCAAAGATGAAGTGTTATGGATGTAAAGTTAAACTCTTGAATTGAAACTTGGCATAACTGACCCTTAATAGCAAATACTTTTGTGATGAGGAAGAAGCGAGTGGCTGTGAAAGTTTATTTGGTTTTGGCAGCTAGGAAGTAACTGATCATTTAAAAGAGAACTGTTTGAATCCACAGGCTGAGGAATAAGTGGTACAAAATCTGTCAAGGCAGAGAACTATATTTTTTTAGACTAGTTTGGTGGTGTGAAAAGGACTAGTAGCCTATGAGTATACTGCTGGATGTAATAAAAGATGGTAATGAAACAAAAAGAATCTGAATAAGGATATGTGAAAGGGATGGTTCAGAGAAGAAGTGAATTACTGTCTTCCATTCATTCACAACTCTCAGAAGAAATGAACCACAGGAAAGAATAATTTAAAATGGAAACGCAATCCTTTTTTAGCAATAAAAAGAAAGGGCCTGGGTGATGGCATGGCGGTAGGGCGTTTGCTTTCTCCTGCTGACCCAGGATGAACCTCGGTTTGATCCCCCGGCATCCCATATGGTCCTGCAAGCCAGGAGTGATTTCTGAGCACATGGCCAATGAGCGTCATTGGGTGTGACCCCAAAACAAAAAGAAATAGAAAAGAAATAAGAAAAATATAATGCTGAGAACTCTGATTTTGTATTAACAAATAAATGTATCAGTAATATTTTCTTTGTAAAAGTTTCCTGATGATAAGAAAGGTCTGAAGAGCTACAAAACTTTCTGCAGTGTGGAGCCAGAGTGATAGCACAGCTGGTAGGGTGTTTGCCTTGCACATAGCTGACCCAGGTTTGATCCCAGGCATCCCATATGGTCCCCTGAGCCGGCCAGAAATGATTTATGAGTGCAGAGCAGGAGTAACTGGAAAACAAACAGGTGTGGCCCCAAATCAGAAAACAAAACAAAAAACCAAAAACTTATTGCAATGCTAGAAAAGATGTCTATCTGTATCTTCAATGTGGGAGCTAATAGAGCTAGGAGAGTGTAGTGGGAAAGGTCCTTGCTGTGCAGCTGACTCAGGTTGAATCCTGGGCACCACATATGATCTTCGGAGCCTGAGCTTCTCTAAGGGTGATTCCTGTGCATAGTATTAGGAATAAGCCCTGAGATTCATTGCTGAGCCCAAAAACAACTACCCACAATGTGACAGCTATTAAATACTGAGCATTTACAATTCAACTTTGGTGATCAACAGACTCTATTAATTTGGTTTTGATTTTAATTTATTTCAATTCATATAATCACATTTGTACTCTGAAAGCGAGAACAGTTCAAGTGACAGCGAAGAGAATGAGCCCCCCGAAACGCCAGCCCCTGAGCCTGAACCTCCCTCAACAAACAAATGGCAGCTGGACAATTGACTAACCAAAGTCAGCCAACCTGTGGCACCCCCGGAGGCTCTGGGGACCAGTCAAGGCAAAGATGGGGATGAGAGTAACTCTACTTGTTAGGAATCCAAAGAGCCTCCCCCTAAAAGCTCCAGCAGAGCTCCCCGTGTTTCTTCTGAAGGTCCTCACGTTGGCAAGAGAAGGTGCCAGAAGGCCTCTGTTCTGCAGGAGCCGCCAAAGAAGCAAACAGTGGGAACCAAACAGCCCAAGAGACCCTGCAAGACCCCAGCAGTCAGGGTCTCGAGACCCAGCTTGCAAGTAGAGAGTGAGGTGTCTCCATCCCCCTTTACTCCCAGAGAGCAGCCATCCAAAGACAAGCCAAAAGTGAAAACGAATGGCAGACCACGTACTGGAGAGAGCAAGGAGCCTGCTCCCAGGGAGAAGAAGCAGCACAGGGGCGGTCCCCCAGCCCCACCAGAGGCATGCTCAGGGCCGAGCTCACCAAGGACCTTGTGGAAACCAGGCACATGATGCTGGTTGCTCCTGTGCATGGAGCCCAGAGCAAGACAAGTAGCAGCCAGCGCACCGGGGTAGCCTCAGAAGAGAACTGAAAGAACCCCAAAATGCTCTCCCAGCTCAGGGACCCCTCTCCCCCAGACCAGCTATTGGTGAGGATAACTCTCAGCCTTCTGTCCCGGGTATCCCGACCGCCAGGAAAAGGGGACTGCCAGAAGAATCCAGACCACAAGCAGCCTCCCCCAGGGAAGCGGGTTGACTCTGAGAAGAGAAGCTCAGACAAGGGGACCAAGCGGAACAAGGTGAGTAGTAGATAGTACAGATTTAGGGATTAGAGCAAAAGCTCTCAAATTTATTTGGTCTACCAACTCTTTTCAGAAAAAATCATCACTTAGCACCCCCTTTCTCAGAATCCGGGCTTCTATAAGCAAATAGAACCATCCAATCCCACCAATTATATTAAAGCTAGTACTACAATTCCATCATCTCAGTGTCCCATTTGTGGATCACTGTGTCGTCCACTTTAGAAAATACTGGAAGACTCTCCCTGACCCAGGGAATAAAGTAAATGACTGAATGCAGTGAGAGGGAAAGGGCAGGTCAAGAGCACTGTAAATGCTACTAGCTGGAATGACACAGAAACCCGAGACACTCTGTTGCTCAATGTCTGAAGACAAGATTAGGTGTCTCCTTGACTCTGAAAATCAAGCCTGGATACAACCCAACAGTTTAGAAAAGATTATCTCTCAGTAGTCCAAAGAAGTAGATTAGAATGTCTTCAATAGAAGACTCTTAATTATGCACTAAAACAGGTGGCATTTTAAATGAATGTGGACAATCAAAATCCATGAATAAGCCCTTGCCTTTACCTTTGGTCTTTTTTCCAAAATACTCCTTAAGCTTTAAAAAACTTTTTAGTTGACCCCTTTACCCAACTACTTGTTGAGTTATTAGTCAGATTAAACAGGCAAGGAGCCTGGAGAGGACACATAGTCAACCTCCAGGAATATCTTCCAAGAAAAATCTGACTGTGATAGGAGCAATAGAAACCGTCATTAATTACATTTATTAGTGAGTTAATGTAACTTTATATACATGGTGGGAGTAAAATTATCAGGTTATAATGTGAATGCTAAACATTATTAAAGAAAAACAAGATCTATGCTTTTCCTCTTCCTTCTGGAGAATACTCAATAGCTACTGCTGGAAATTAACCTCTAAGAATTCCATATCTAAAAAATTTAGCATAAGGAAAAAATTAAAAGCTTGATGGTTTAATAACTTTTGCTTTTGGGTAATGATACACAGAGACTAAGAAGAAAATTAAAAAGTGAATTATTTTTAAAACTCATTTATCAGTAAGAATGATTAAAGAAACCTAATATATAAAGTGGGATAGGAATATAAATGAAAAGTATAAAAAAGAACTAGAACTGTTCATAAATAGCAGGATTCTCATGGTCAAGTTTGTATCATTCATAGAGAATAGTTTCTAAAAAGTAGATGTGGTTAAGATAAAAAAGCGGGGCTGGAGAGATAGCATGAGGTAAGGATGGTGGTTCGAATCCCGGTATCCGATATGGTCCTCCAAGCCTGCCAGGAGTGATTTTTGAGTGTAGAGCCAGAAGTAACCCCTGAATGCTGCCGGGTATGATCCAAAAAAATCCAAAAACCAAAATGAAACAAAAAAAGACAAAAAAGTAATTTGAGGGTAAATTGTACAAGTGAACCTTCAAGTACGAAAAAGATTCTTCCATGCGCATTCTCATTCCTACAACAAAAATATTTTAATTGACAATAGTAATATATATATATATTTATATATGATGCATGTGTAATCTAGGTAGAAATCTGTTTACGGAAATGATCCTTATTTAAAGTCCTGAAACCCCAAAATTTACAAATAAAAAATTCCCCTTTAATTTGGCGACAAAAATTATCTGTGTAAATGTAAGACTATTTATTATGTTCATCCATTTGTGTGGCTGAAAATATTTTTTACTTTATAAAGGCAATAAATTTAATAATGGGATGTTGCACAGACTTTTTGATGGGGGCTTCTTATGCCATATATGAGATGTATCACTATTTAAAATATGAAAATTTCCAAATATATTTGTATTAGAAGTTGCAGGACTTTACCCATTCATTTCATCTCTGCATCTTTCCTTTGACTTAAGATCCTCAGATACTATTACTCTCTGCAGCTTACAGATTTGATTAAGAGGTTTCAAACCATAGTACATGAAAAAGCTGGCACTTGAATGCAGACAGTATTGTCTCAGCAGCTATGTTCCTAGCTACTACTGTCTCTAAAATGTTCTAATTACTAGCACTTTTATAATGGAGACTACTTGTCAGTGGCAAACAAATGTGCTGATACTTGACTTCATCTTCTCAATTAGTTAATATCTAAGACCCTTATTCACAGGTATCTCATTGGGGGTAACAAATAAGTCCACCATATCTCCCCCTCCCTTTTTTAACCATCTTAATTTGAGGTTCTGAGATCCAGGTACAAGTACTATGCTGAAATAATATTTATATCAATATAATTTCAACATAAAGAAATAAAATGTTTAGCTCTACATAGTAACCTTTTTTGGGGGTAGGATGCGGAACATCTAGGAAATGCTCAGGGGTTATCCTAGCTCTGCACTCAGGAATTACTGCTGTTGGTACTTGGAGAAACATATGGGATGCTAGGGATTGAACCTGGGTTGACAGTGTGCAAAGCAAGTGCTCTATTCACTGTACTGACCCTCCAACCCAGTAATTACTAACTTCTGATTCTTTAAAAAGTTCACAGACATTTGCACTGTGGATCTATAAAGTTTTTAAATTTCAGGTTATTATAAGCAAAAAGGTATTAATAGTACCTCAGGGTTATGGTAATTGGCCATATTCTAAATATAACATATTTTTACTCTAAAAATATCTAGCAGTCACTGAGACTACTGTCTAGTAGAGATAATATAAATCCACCGTGATCTTCACCTAAGAATCTTATGAAATATGGCCAAAAAACTAATATTAGACTAGACACAAAGAAATTAACCATAATGTGTACCTCAAATACTATTCTAGAGAAAGAGTGTCTTGGTAAATGATATAAATTTAATAAAATAAATGCCCCGGGTTCAATGCTACTATGTACCTAAATTATTACTGTGAAAGATTTGTAATCCACTTTGCTCACAATAAAAATTATTAATAAAAATTTAATAAAATATACATGAATCTCAATAGGATTCTAATTCAAAATCTTTAACTATAGGTTTTGGCAAAAAAAAACCCCACAAAATTATGCTTATCACTCTAATGTGTATTATAAATTAATTACTGTCTATGACCTGTTATAATATTAAGTGTGTATCAATGTTAGAGGTATCTTTTTTAAAAAATTGGGAAGAAGGTCTCACACCCAGCAGTGCTCAGGGCTTACTCCTCAGGGGACTATATGAGATGCGGAGGATTGAAACCAGGTCAGTTGTTTGCAAGGCAAGCTGTACTACCTTTTAGCCCCACTAAAAGTGTCTATTAGTTTCACATCTTATTAACTGAGCAGATTATAGCTCAGAGTGGTCAGAAATATGCCCTGGATCATTGGGCTATTTAGAAGTGTTGGCCTAGCAGACTCTGTCTAAAGCCAAGCTCTTTGACAGGGAACTACAAATCTCAGAATTGCCTTTGGGATTCAGTTTCCACAAAGAGCTAACATTCTAACCAAACTATTTTTTCATTAAAAAAAAAAGCTGCAATACATTTTTAAAAGACTATAAATCTACATACCCAACCCCCAAAGCAATACATTTTAATTTTATAATGTTGGTATAAAATTTGATAAACAAAATATAACAATAAATTGTTATCTATCCCATATCTAGAGATAATCATTATATGCTGAAGTTGTTGTGAAGTCTTCTGGCTCGTATTTATTCTTTTTTCGTGGTTTTGCAACTTTTTATAGATCTATCTTACTGTACCATACTTAGTAAAAAAAGTTCATCTTTCACTGAAAATACTGTACTGCATCTTCTTATATGAATGTCTTTTAACTTGTATCATATATCAAACATTTTTATCTTTCTCATCATAACTGAAATTCCTTTCACTAGCTGTATAAGAATAATTTTATTTCTCTGCCACTAACTAAACTGTATTGTTTCATGTTTTCAGAGATTTATATCTAAAAATAATGTTACTTAACTGTTGTATTTTGTCTTTGTGCGATTATTAGCCATTTAAAATCCTTTGTATATACTTAGCCAATTTCTCTAATTAATTGCTTATTCATATTTTCTGGCAACTTTTTTTTTTGTTTTTTTGTTTTGTTTTGTTTTTGTTTTTGGGCCATACCCAGTGATGCTCAGGGATTTCTCCTGGCTATATGCTCAAAAATAGCTCCTGGCTTGGGGGACCATATGGGTCTGTCCTAGGTTAGCGCGTGCAAGGCAAACACTCTATTGCTGTGCCACCACTCCGGCACCATCTCTGGCAACTTTTGAAAGGTTTCTCTTTTTATCAATTGATTTTAAAACCTTTTAATATCCATACACTAAACATTTATAGGATATAAATGCTGCAAGTATATTTTGCAGTCCATGGCTATGGCAGAGTGATATCTCTGAAGTTTATAAATGTGCCATCTGGCATGAGAAGGGACATGTGAATGAGAGATGAATCTAGTCATGGAGATTTAGTCTGAATTACATGACTTTCCTAATAATCAGAAGGGTCTTTACAAAAGGAAGCCAAGAGGAGTGTACAACAGAGGTAGGAGATAGAGGAGATATTGCCCTTTGATGATTGGAGGTCATGAACCATTGATGCTGGGAAAGTTAAAGAAGCAAAATCTGACAACATCTCCCAGAAGGCAATCCTGCCAACATTCTACTTTTATCCCAATAAGATCCACTTCAGACCTCGGATCTTCAGAACCGACAGTGACAAACTGTTGCTTTTATGCCAGGAAATTTGTGAAATTTAGTCCAGCAGTGACAGGAAATTGATACACATTTGTCTGTCCTCCCCTTTGTTTGTTGTTTTTGGGTCAACCGGCAGCACTCAGGAGTTACTCCTGGCTCTGTGCTCAGAAACCACCCCTGAGCTAGAGCAGTGGTGCAAGTGGTAGGGCATTTGCCTTGCACGCACTGAGCTAGGATGAATTGCAGTTCGATCCCCTGGTGTCCCATATGGTCCCTAAGCCAGAAGTGATTTCTGAATACATAGCCAGGAGTAACCGTGAGCGTCACCAGGTGTAGTCCCAACCCAAAGAAAAAAAAAAAAAGAAATGCCCTCTGGCAGGCTTGGGGTATCATATAGATTGTTGCCAGAAATTGAACCGAGGGCCATCCAGGTTGGAAGGGTGTAAGGCAAGCACCTTACCACTGTGCTATCACTCTGACCTCCTGTCTTTTTCCTTTGTGATTTTTACATTTAAGATGGTTTACGAGACATCCATGTTACTTCAATATCATTGGGGCAGTTTTTTACATTTAAAATATTTTTTAGGGTCTTCTGAGCAGTGCTCAGGCAAAGATGTGGTACTGTTAAGGTCCTGTGGTGTTAGGGTTTACCTGGGCCACCCTGGGCGATGCTCAGGAACTCTAGAGGTGCACACAGTTGATGCTCAGAAAACCTTTTGGAGCCAAGGACTGAACCAGAGTCAGCCACATGCAAGTCTGCCACTTCACCTCTGTATTCTCTCCCCAGTATCTTTTTCCTTAAGTTTTACAGTTTTTTTTTAAATTTAGATTTGCTATTAGTCCATGTGAAACTTATTTGTTTGTCTAGGATAAACTGTATTCTAACATTTTCCATATTAAAAATCAATTACTCTAATATCACTTTAAAAGTTTATAGTAGCCCCATTAAAATGCTATTTCTGTCACCTTCCAAATTCTATCATCTATGTAGGTCAATTTCAATGTTATCCCAGTCCACTCTTCTATTTGTCTCTCCCTGCATGAATACTGTGTCTTAGTAATTTTTACGGTATATGGCAAAATATAACTGAGAGTTGAGGAAGTGTTTTCTCTGGTCTTTAAAATTATTTTTGCCAGAGGGGCTGGTAAGATTGTATAGTAGGTAGGGTAAGAACTTCCAAGTGTCTAATCTGGGTTCAATCCTTAGAACCTGAAACCCTATATGGTTTTCTGAGTCCATAAGGAATAAGCCCTGAGGATAGCCAGATGTGACACCCCCCCATAGGCAAAACAAAACCAAAAATTCTTGGTCATAACAGACCATAATTAACTTTAGAATAAATCTGTCATGTTTTCTACACTGAGATGCTAGGGAAAAAAGTAATAATTATTTGGGTGGGGACAAACCCATTTGACACCCAGGGGTTACTCCTAGGTCTGTGCTCAGAAATCGCTCCTGGCTTGGGGGACCATATGTGACGCTTAGGGATCGAACCGCAGTCCATCCTAGGCTAGTGTGCGCAAGGCAGATGCCTTACCACTAGTGACACCGTTCTGGCCCAAAAAGTAATAAATTTTAAGCATTCTGCTTCAAACTGAATTTATTTGGGGGAGATAAAAAAATTCATGTTATTAATATTTCAACTATAAAAGGTTGTATCTCTCAATCTTTTATGTCCTTGAATACATGTTTGATTATTTTGCCCATAAAGGACTTGCTGGTTTGTTGAATTTATTCCTTCTAGTTTAATTGCTAATTATATTTAGAAATTTAAAATTTTATGTCGTAATTTTCTTAAGAAGTATTATAATTTTTCATACTTTTTTTTTCTTTTTTTTTTAATGCATAATTTTTTTTATTTAAACACCTTGATTACATACATGATTGTGTTTGGGTTTCAGTCATAAAAGGAACACCACCCATCACCAGTGCAACATTCCCATCACCCAAGTCCCAAATCTCCCTCCTTCCCACCCAACCCCCGCCTGTACCCTAAACAGGCTCTACATTTCCCTCATACATTCTCAATATTAGGACAGTTCAAAATGTAGTTATTTCTCTAACTAAACTCATCACTCTTTGTGGTGAGCTTCCTGAGGTGAGCTGGAACTTCCAGCTCTTTTCTCTTTTGTGTCTGAAAATTATTATTACAAGGGTGTCTTTCATTTTTCTTAAAACCCATAGATGAGTGAGACCATTCTGCGTTTTTCTCTCTCTTTCTGACTTATTTCACTCAGCATAATAGATTCCATGTACATCCATGTATAGGAAAATTTCATGACTTCATCTCTCCTGACAGCTGCATAATATTCCATTGTGTATATGTACCACAGTTTCTTTAGCCATTCGTCTGTTGAAGGGCATCTTGGTTGTTTCCAGAGTCTTGCTATGGTAAATAGAGCTGCAATGAATATAGGTGTAAGGAAGGGGTTTTTGTATTGTATTTTTGTGTTCCTAGGGTATATTCCTAGGAGTGGTATAGCTGGATCGTATGGGAGCTCGATTTCCAGTTTTTGGAGGAATCTCCATATCGCTTTCCATAAAGGTTGAACTAGACAGCATTCCCACCAGCAGTGGATAAGAGTTCCTTTCTCTCCACATCCCCGCCAACACTGTTTATTCTCATTCTTTGTGATGTGTGCCATTCTCTGGGGTGTGAGGTGGTATCTCATCGTTGTTTTGATTTGCATCTCCCTGATGATTAGTGATGTGGAACATTTTTTCATGTGTCTTTTGGCCATGCGTATTTCTTCTTTGTCAAAGTGTCTGTTCATTTCTTCTCCCCATTTTTTGATGGGGTTAGATGTTTTTTTCTTGTAAAGTTCTGTCAGTGCCTTGTATATTTTGGAGATTAGCCCCTTATCTGATGGGTATTGGGTGAATAGTTTCTCCCACTCAGTGGGTGGCTCTTGTATCCTGGGCACTATTTCCTTTGAGGTGCAGAAGCTTCTCAGCTTAATATATTCCCATCTGTTAATCTCTGCTTTCACTTGCTTGGAGAGTGCAGTTTCCTCCTTGAAGATGCCTGTAATGTCCTGTAGTGTTTTGCCTATGTGCTGTTCTATATATCTTATGGTTTTGGGGCTGATATCGAGGTCTTTAATCCATTTGGATTTTACCTTTGTACATGATGTTAGCTGGGGGTCTAAGTTTAATTTTTTGCAAGTGGCTATCCAATTGTGCCAACACCACTTGTTGAAGAGGCTTTCCCTGCTCCATTTAGGATTTCTTGCTCCTTTATCAAAAATTAGATGGTTGTATGTCTGGGGAACATTTTCTGAGTATTCAAGCCTATTCCACTGATCTGAGGACCTATCCTTATTCCAATACCATGCTGTTTTGATAACTGTTGCTTTGTAGTACAGTTTAAAGTTGGGAAAAGTAATTCCTCCCATATTCTTTTTCCCAATGATTGCTTTAGCTATTCGAGGGTGTTTATTGTTCCAAATGAATTTCAAGAGTGTCTGATCCACTTCTTTGAAGAATGTCATGGGTATCTTTAGAGGGATGGCATTAAATCTGTATAATGCCTTGGGGAGTATTGACATTTTGATGATGTTAATCCTGCCAATCCATGAGCAGGGTATGTGTTTCCATTTCCGTGTGTCCTCTCTTATTTCTTGGAGCAGAGTTTTATAGTTTTCTTTGTATAGGTCCTTCACATATTTAGTCAAGTTGATTCCAAGATATTTGAGTTTGTGTGGTACTATTGTGAATGGGGTTGTTTTCTTAATGTCCATTTCATCCTTATTACTATTGGTATATAGAAAGGCCATTGATTTTTGTGTGTTAATTTTGTAGCCTGCCACCTTGCTATATGAGTCTATTGTTTCTAGAAGCTTTTTGATAGAGTCTTTAGGGTTTTCTAAGTAGAGTATCATGTCATCTGCAAACAATGAGAGCTTGACTTCTTCCTTTCCTATCTGGATTCCCTTGATATCCTTTTCTTGCCTAATCGCTATAGCAAGTACTTCCAGTGCTATGTTGAATAGGAGTGGTGAGAGAGGACAGCCTTGTCTTGTGCCAGAATTTAGAGGGAAGGCTTTCAGTTTTTCTCCATTGAGGATAATATTTGCCACTGGCTTGTGGTAGATGGCCTTCACTATATTGAGAAAGGTTCCCTCCATTCCCATCTTGCTGAGAGTTTTGATCAAGAATGGGTGTTGGACCTTATCAAATGCTTTCTCTGCATCTATTGATATGATCATGTGGTTTTTATTTTTCTTGTTATTGATGTTGTGTATTATGTTGATAGATTTACGGATGTTAAACCAGCCTTGCATTCCTGGGATGAAACCTACTTGATCGTAGTGGATGATCTTCTTAACGAGGCATTGAATCCTATTTGCCAGGATTTTGTTGAGGATCTTTGCATCTGCATTCATCAGTGATATTGGTCTGTAATTTTCTTTTTTGGTAGCGTCTCTGTCTGGTTTAGGTATCAAGGTGATGTTGGCTTCATAAAAGCTATTTGGAAGTGTTTCTGTTTGTTCAATTTCATGAAAGAGTCTTGCCAAGATTGGCAGTAGTTCCTCTTGGAAAGTTTGATAGAATTCATTAGTGAATCCATCTGGACCTGGGCTTTTGTTTTTCGGCAGACATTTGATTACTGTTTTAATTTCATCAATGGTGATGGGGGTGTTTAGATATGCTACATCCTCTTCGTTCAACCGTGTAAGATTATAAGAGTCCAAGAATTTATCCATTTCTTCCAGGTTCTCATTTTTAGTGGCGTAGAGTTTTTCAAAGTAGTTTCTGATTACCCTTTGAATCTCTGTCATATCAGTAGTGATCTCTCCTTTTTCATTCCTGATACGAGTTATCAAGTTTCTCTCTCTCTCTTTCTTTGTTAGGTTTGCCAGTGGTCTATCAATCTTGTTTATTTTTTCAAAGAACCAACTTCTGCTTTCGTTGATCTTTCGGATTGTTTTTTGAGTTTCCACTTCGTTGATTTCTGCTCTCAACTTTGTTATTTCCTTCTGTCTTCCTATTCTTGGGTCCTTTTGTTGAGCATTTTCTAGTTCTATTAGCTGTGTCATTAAGCTACTCAGGTAAGCTCCTTCTTCCTTCCTGATGTGTGCTTGCAAAGCTATAAATTTTCCTCTCAGTACTGCTTTTGCTGTGTCCCATAAGTTCTGATAGTTTGTGTCTTTATTGTCATTTGTTTCCAGGAACCTTTTTATTTCCTCCTTGATTTCATCTCGGACCCACTGGTTATTGAGCATGAGGCTGTTTAACTTCCAGGTGTTAAAGTGTTTCTTCTGAGTCCCTTTGGAGTTCACAAATAATTTCAGAGCCTTGTGGTCAGCGAAGGTAGTCTGCAAAATTTCTATCCTCTTGATCTTATGGAGGTATGTTTTATGTGCCAGCATGTAGTCTATCCTGGAGAATGTCCCATGTACATTGGAGAAGAATGTGTATCCAGGTTTCTGGGGATGGAGTGTCCTATATATATCCACTAGGCCTCTTTCTTCCATTTCTCTCCTCAGGTCTAGTATATTCTTGTTGGGTTTCAGTCTGGTTGACCTGTCCAGTGTTGACAAAGCCGTGTTAAGGTCCCCCACAATTATTGTGTTGTTGTTGATATTATTTTTCAGATTTGTCAACAGTTGTATTAAATATTTTGCTGGCCCCTCATTCGGTGCATATATGTTTAGGAGAGTGAATTCTTCCTGCTCTACGTACCCCTTGATTAATATAAAATGTCCGTCTTTGTCCCTTACAACCTTCCTGAGTATAAAGTTTGCATTATCTGATATTAGTATGGCCACTCCAGCTTTTTTATGGATGTTGTTTGCTTGGATAACTTTTCTCCAGCCTTTTATTTTGAGTCTATGTTTGTTCTGACTATTCAGGTGCGTTTCTTGTAGGCAGCAGAAGGTTGGATTGAGTTTTTTGATCCATTTAGCCACTCTGTGTCTCTTAACTGGTGCATTTAGTCCATTGACGTTGAGAGAAAGAATTGTCCTGGGATTTAACGCCATCTTTATTTCAAAATTTGGTGTGTCTTTTGGGTAGTCTTGTCTTAGATTAGGTCTTTCAGTTTTTCTCTTAAGACTGGTTTTGTGTCTGTGAAGTTTCTGAGCTGTTTTTTGTCTGTGAAACCATGTATTCTTCCATCAAACCGGAAAGTGAGTTTTGCTGGGTATAGTATTCTGGGTGAAGCATTCATTTCATTCAGTCTTGTCACAATATCCCACCACTGCTTTCTGGCATTGAGCGTTTCTGGTGACAGGTCTGCTGTAAATCTCAGGGAAGCTTGCTTGAACATGATTTCCCCTTTTGATCTTGCTGTTTTCAGAATTCTGTCTCTATCTGTGGGATTTGTCATTGTGACTAGGATGTGTCTTGGGGTGGTTTTTCTGGGGTCTCTTTTGGTTGGTACTCTTCGGGCATGCAGGATTTGATCACATATATTCTTTAGCTCTGGAAGTTTCTCTTTAATGATGTTCTTGACCATTGATTCTTCCTGGAAATTTTCTTCCTGGGTGTCTGGGACTCCAATGATTCTTAAGTTGTTTCTGTTGATCTTATCATAGACTTCTATTTTCGTCTGTTCCCATTCTTTGACTAATTTTTCCATTGTCTGCTCATTTGCTTTAAGTTTTTTGTCCAATCTCTCCTGCTGTATGGAATTGTTATGTATCTCATCTTCCACAGCACCAAGTCTATTCTTAGCTTCTGATACCCTGTCCCAGAGCTTATCCATTTTGTCATTCACTTCGTTTACTGACTTTTTCAGTCCTGTTAGTTGACATGTTATTTCAGTTTGGAGTTTTGTCATTTCTGCCTTCATATTTTCTTGGTTCTTATTAGTGTTCTGTTCAACTCGATCCATGGTTTCTTGGAGTCTGTTGAGCAACTTCCATATTGCTAGTCTAAAGTCCTTATCTGAGAGGTTGATTAGTTGTTCAGTCATTATCTGGTCCTCAGAATTGTCATCTTCATTCTCTATGTCTGATGCTGGCCTGCGTTGTTTCCCCATTGTCACACTTGTATTGTGGGTTTTTCTACGTGTTGTGGTGGTATTCATTGTCTATATGATGTAGGCAGCACACTCCTCTGGCTCCTCCCTTTCTGGATGGGCTGACTTGCCTCTAAGGGAGGGGAGTCCTCCGTGGATGAAGCCTCACACTGGGTCAAATCTTAGGCCCGAGCATGCAACAGAGAAGACAGTCCAGAGAGAAATGTTTGCTTCTGTGATATAGCGCCGTTCTTAGTGTGATTTTTCCTTCTTGTTGCAATGGAGTTCTTTCCTTAGAAAGAGTGCACGGCCGCGTAGCAAAGCGGAGCGGCCGTGCTCCTCTGAGCCTCTTTTTGCCCCACTCGCAAGAGTTTCACGCAAGAGGACAGTAGACAGACATAGACAGGTCACACTCACAGTCTTTCACAGCTGAGCCCCACTGGGCCGGTGTACTTTCGCGGATTTTCCCCGCCTGGTGTCACACACAGGGAGCCAGCTTTTGCAAAGGTTAGCCGGTTTTTATGCTCTCTTTCATACTTTTAAAAACAATTTTTTTATACTTTTTTGGAGTGTTGATCTTAAAATGCTCTTAAATAATATTGAAAAGAAGTGTTAACAGCAGAGATTTTGTCCCCTGTTTTATTTTGTTATTTTTATTTATTGATTTATATTTAGGCTATACCAGCTGTTCTAAAGGCTTACTCTTGGATCTGTATTCAGGGCTGGGTTTAGTAGACCATATGTGGTGCCAAGATCAAACCCAAGCCAGCCACACACAAGGTAGATCTTATCCACTGTATTATCTCTCAGGTCCTTTCAGCATGACTTTAAAGAGAAATGTTTAAAATGTTTCACTAGGAAGTTAAATGTTTGTTGTAGTTAGCTATTGTTTTCAAAATATATACAGAACTACTAAATATGTTTATACTATATACTATTAAATATGTATAAATAGCTGAACAATTTAATAACAAGCAGACTCATCTATGCCCAATAAACTCAATGCTTCTGCTCCTTCTATGCCAGGATTTACAGTCTATTTATAGCTGTGACCCTTATTCAGTATACTTGAACAGAATAAATCACATTGTCTTGCCAATTCTTATTTTACTTCCCAATATCCTTTGTGTCATCACATTATAATTTTATTTGAAGTTTTCCTACAGCCTCATGTTATAATGTTTCATTAAATTTGCTTCCCTATAAATGTCAGGATAGGGTTATAACTTCAAAGGACGCTAAACTTCCATGCCAAATAACCATTGAGAGACTAAAAAGACAATAAGTAGACTTTTGCTCCCATAGAAAAAAGACAACTGACAACTTCTAGCTTGATGCTTAAAGCATTCTACTTAGGTTTTCTCTTCCCCTCTGGCTCCTAACTTATGTTTTAGAGACTCACATGACATAAGTTTTTCAAAACAGTTACATATTTTAGTCTCTTAAGCCATGTACCTCCTAAATATGGAAACAATCTTTTAAGTTTTCAATTAATAGGTTTTTACTATATCCATTTAAATATATCCAAGATGCATATTTGCAACAAAACTAAAGGCTGGCAGATGTTTGAAAATACCTATAATAAAAATTACTTAAGGACGAGTTAATTAAGTCCAAATAAATTGAGGATTTACTCAGATAATATTAGTGATGAGCAGAAATATAAAGTAAAGTATGATCTAAGTTATGTCACTGTAAAATATCTGTAAATTGTGCATACTTAAACTCTAGAACTTAATACATATCTGTATAGAAATAACTTAGGCTGAGGAAACAGCTATTTTCAAAGCATGCTGACCATTGTATGAAAAAAAGTCTAAAGACTCCTCAACATATCTCAATACAACACTTGAACACTAAGGTCACAACATGTCTATGAATGCCAATTAAATATACAACTCAAAAGTTGTATATAAAAGAAAATTCAAACAATAAATATATGAAGTCAATTCAACCAGATGGAAACATTTCCTAGAATGAATCAAAAATCATACTTAAGTGTGACATCAGCTGTGGTATTAGATCTATATCATATCAAAGATCCAGTAGGGGGGGAAGTCATGTAAAAGAAATCAAAGGATAAAAGGTGAAGTGTACTCAGCTTTTTACACGAGGGAAAAAGAACAGCTTCTGGAAATAAAACAGCTAAATTTGGGGATAAGGAAGTCTATTTTTTGGGAATGTTAGCCTAGTAAGCTAATCTTGACACCTACTTTGTCTTACTCACTTATTATGCTTAACAAATAATTTTCTGATGATGGATTCAGTTTACTATACTCTTCCAGAAAGGCAGAATGGAATGCTTCTCAAGCATTACTTTTTTTCTCACTTTTTTTTATTAATAATTATTTTAACCAAAGTGGATTACAAATTATTCACAGTAATATTCAAGGTACATATGACATTGAATCAGGAGCATTCCCATCACCAATGTTGTCCTTCCTCCACCCCTGTTCCCAGCTTGTATTCCATATCGCCCCTCCTTTGCTCCCCTGGGCTGCTAGTATAAGTGGTCCCTTCTATGTCTAGCTTGTTGTAGATTGATTCTGTTGTAGTTGGCTTTGGATTTGGTGTTTAAGTCTGATCATTTTTTATTTCTACTCTATGTTCATACAATTGTTCCCCCCTCAATTTGTGAGGCAGAACTAGAACCCAGCTAGCCAAATTCCTAGGCTGTCATTCTTGTGTATCTCCTAGATATAAACCACATGGATTATCAGATTGAAGTATGGTTGACTGTACCAAGAAATGTTACCTGTAAAGGATTATTCCTGGACATTTGCTGGTCCATTATGATGTCCAAGCTCAACTCATATACTTTCCATTTCAACATAAATCTACTACCTAAAGAATGCATGCTCAACAGACCTTTCAATGTAAAAATGAAAACTTCTGTGCTGTGTATAAACTAAATATACTCTTTAATAAAGTTTTATGATGAAAATGCTATTTTATCTCTCAAGTACCTCAAAAGAGGTACCTCCAAACTTTATGTGAATGCTTTAGGACCAAAACAGAAAAAACGTCTAAAATATATATATATATATATATATATATATATATATATATATATATATATATATATATATATATATATATTATTTTTACTCCTATTACTCACCTTTATCTTATAGCTATAAAATAATTGTAAATATTTCAAAAATAATAATTATTTATTATATGTCTAAAATACCTTTCCATAGAAATTTTTTTGGTACAATTCAAGGAATTGGGTCCTACAAATTTCTTTTTTTGAGGGGGAGGTGGTTTAGGCCATACTTGGTAGTACTCACCAGGGCTTACTATTGGCCCTGTGCTCAAGTAAAACTCCTGAACTCCTGACAATGCTCAGATGTCTCATTGGGTGCTGGGCATATAACCCAAGTTGACTTGGTAAGGTAAGTACCCAATATACTATGAAATCTCTCTGGCCTTGCAAAATCCTTTTAAGATGATACTTTCATTATTCTTTCCAAAGTAAATGCTGAATTTTTTCCAAAGCCCTTTTAAACCTAATTCTTGGGGGAAAGAACATAGACCACATTAGTTTTTTTTAAAACCAAACTTCTTCCAACAGACAGCAGGCAAACAGTAGCCACTTACTCTTTCCAAGTAGGTAGCTAAGGGATGACTAAAAGAGACCAAGAGCTCTATTTCTGTTCTTGTTTTTCAGCCAAGACACTATTTTTAGCTTAATACCAATAACACTCTATCCAAGAATGTCTTGTGAAATAAGACTACAGTACTCAAGTTAGAATCAAAGATTCTGAGTTCGGCCAGTATCCCTGGAAGACCGCTTTGATGGAAGAATCTGAGTCATACCTATCCCTTTGATAGGCTTAAATCATCTTCTAAACTTCAGTTTTGACCAAATTATGGCCTAAGAAAATAGGATAGAATCATTATAGACATCCTGAACATAACCTGGGCACTCAAAATTTCCTTACAAGGAACCCAAAATTGATGATCTAGAATAGTGATCCTCTTTTTCTCACATTTAAAATTCAAGTAAACTTGATGACAAGTAAAACTACTTATTCTAGTAAATGTATGCTTTACTCAATCGGCAGAAAAGCTAATTCCCTTCAAGTAAGGTTAAAACCAATATCCATGGAGGTCTATGCCTTAAAACAAAAGTGTTAACCGGATTGGCAAACTAATGATTTATCTAATTGAACAAATGATAGACTATTTTCTACTAATTATTTATAATTATAGCTGTGACATTAATAAGTTTTATTGGGTACTCATCAGGTATGAATTTGACAGCATCATCTCATTTAATATGTTACTGTAAGACACATTTTGGGGAAGGGAACGCCTGAAAATATTCAGGGCTTACTCCTGGCTCTATGTTAGGGGATCAACATTGGTAGGCTTGGGGGAATCACCTGGCATACCAGGGATTGAATCTAGGTCACTGCATGAAAGGGAAATGCTCTTCCCACTGTACTGTTGCTCTGGTCCCTGGAAGTACTCATTTTTGTTTGTTTGTTTGTTTTTTAGTTTTTGGGTCACACTTGGCAGCACTCAGGGGTTACTCCTGGCTCTATGCTCAGAAATCCCCTGGCAAGCACAGGGGACCATATGGGATGCCAGGATTCGAACCACCATCCTTCTGCATGAAAGGCAAAGGCCTTACCTCCATGTTATCTCCGGCCCCTGGAAGTACTCATTTTTAACTGGTGAGGAAACTTAGTAAGGCCACCAGTGAAGATTCTCAGGGGTTACTTCCGGTTTTGAATTCAGGTTATCAGTCCTGGTAGGCTCAGAGAATGTATAGGGATGCTAAGAATTGAACCCAGGTCAACTGTATGCAAGGCAAACACCCTGCCCACTGTACTATTTATTGCTCTAGACCCAAAACTGAGCAAAGTTGAAAATGTCATCCAAACTTGTTAAAATAACAAACTAAGATATAAGTTCAGACCTAATATTAATTTAGGTCCCAATGTTTTATTTCTGCTCATTAAAAAAAAGAAAATACAAAACTTTAGTTTTAGTTTTCTAGGATTGTACAAATGGATCTCAATTTTATAATCTACCAATTAATTTTAAAATATAATTTACCAATTTTATTTCATTTGGCATCACTTGTTATTATTAAGCATGACAAAACTGTCTTATGAATTTAGCAGAGTACTTACATAGTCAATGGGTTTGAGGGATCTGATTCTAGATGTTGGGCAGCCACAGGAAGTAAGGTCAGCATAGAGGCCTTCTTCTAATACACACTGATTATAAGAAATGTCCTCTTGATAATACAGGAGCCAGCTTAAAAAACAAGCAGTGAGACATTCAGTCTAACTGCATCATGGATGACTGTGGAGATTCATCATTATACTGTGGGAACTAGGGTATGAGCAGGATATGAAAGTCAGAGTGCTGACCAATATAAATTACTTGGTATCAGTTTATAAAAACAGCTACCCATTTCATTTAATGAACACTTACCGTATAATAGACATCAGCAAGGTACTTTACAGATAAGTCCTTTTGGTTCTCAATAATTTTAGGAGTAAGATATATTTTTATAAGCATCAAAACTAAGGATATGAAAAGTTAGTTGATTTGAACAAGGTTTTCTTAAATATCAAAAGATCATGCTAAAATTTAAAATAAGCATCACTTTTTTTTATTTAAACACCTTGATTACATACATGATTGTGTTTGGGTTTCAGTCATGTAAAGAACACCACCCATCACCAGTGCAATATTCCCATCACCAATGTCCCAAGTCTCCCTCCTCCCCACCTGACCCCCGCCTGTACTCTAAACAGGCTCTCCATTTCCCTCATACATCATGATCGTGGAAATGACTAGATTAATCTACTGCCCAACATGAGAGAGTAGGCTTCACATGATTCTTTCCTAGGAAAAGATGAAACTTCAATTTTTTGTTTGTTTTTTTTTTTTTAGTTTTTGGGTCATACAAAATCAGTTTGTAGATTATTTGGTTTTTATCATGACCGTGGAAATGACTAGATTAATCTACTGCCCAACATGAGAGAGTAGGTTTCACATGATTCTTTCCTAGGAAAAGATGAAACTTCAATTTTTTTTTTTTAGTTTTTGGGTCATACCCAGTGATGCTCAGGGTTACTCCTGACTATGAGCCCAGAAATCACTCCTAGTTTGGGGGACCATATGGGACGCCAGTGGGATCAAACTGCAGTCAGTCCTAGGCTAGCTCAGGCAAGGCAGATAGATGCCTTACTGCTTGTGCCACTGCTCTAGCATCTCAAACTTCAAATTTTGAACTGCCAGTTTGCAATGATTATTATAAATAAAAATCATTATTCATAATTGAAGAGATTAGCAGCTGTATTGAAGAAAAACAAAAGTCCATGTCATGATCTGATAATGGACTTGATTTTAGTCTATGGAATATAAATTACACATATAAATAAATCATAAATTCATACATAAACAAATGCAACTCAATATATGTGTGTGCAAAACTATTCCTCAAAAACCTTTAATGAGGGTATAAAGTGATAGAAGAACATTTGAGTGCTTGCCTTTCATACAGCCAACCCATGTTTGATCCCCAGCATTCCATTTGGTTTCTCAAGCCCTACGAGGAGTGATTCCTCATTGCAGAGCCAGAAGTAAGCTCCGAAGACCACTAAGTCTTCAATATTTGTTTTTGTCATGAAATGAAATTCTTTTTCTCACAAATATTTTATTTTAGTAGAAAAGAAACTTAGAGCCAAAACCTAGAAATATAATTATATCAATGCCTCAGTGTATGCATTTCTCTCACTAAGGAACTGAAGATAATATAACTTATAGGATCTGATTTTAATATTACAAATAATTCATATCCCTTATAAAAATAGGTTGAATATCAATAACAGGAACTGACTATAAGTGTCCACAGGGACACTGGTAGAGAATCAGTGACACTTCAAAGATAATGGAGGTGCAGTAACTTTGTACATCAATACCATAAACATTAATGCTAATATTGCCATATTGTCTAATCTAAGCTACAATAAATTAAGGAAAAAATTTTAAAATTCTGGAAAAGTAAAGTTTGAACTGATAGGCATAAAAGAAACTTTTATGAGTATAAAATAATATATATGACTATAAAATAGGCATAAAAGAAACAGTTATGACTGCCTCATTTATGGTAAACATAGAAACTAAGAAGACATTAAAAAGGGCTCACTTCAGTACTAAAGTCCCTTAAGTGGAAAATAAGAGTTCTTACACACTCTACTGGCTCACAAGAAAAAGAAATCAAACTATTGAAGGAAGGATACAGATTTTCACATGTTAGTAGGTTGACAGTAATACACTGAATTAAACACTCAGACTGGTTCAAATGGTAAATTTTCTTTTTTTTCCTTTTGGCTTTGGGTCACACCTGGTGGCACTCAGGGGTTACTCCTGGCTCTGTGCTCAGAAATCACTCCTGGCAGGCACAGGGGGACCATATGGGATGCCAGGATTTGAACCACCGTCCATCGTGGATCAGCTGCTTGCAAGGCAAATGCTATCTCTTCAGCTCCTAAAATGGTAAATTTTCTGATCGTTTGCCATAAAAATGTTACTACATAGATTATACTCTAGCTTTTAGAACTGCATGTTTCAGAAACATGTGAAAAAAGTCTACTAAGATATAAATATCTAGTATTATTTGGAATAACACAAATTTCATGTTAAAAAGAGTTTCAAGCTAAAAGGTGATTCAAGCAATCCTGAGTGATATGATATATTCATCTTTGTAAATCCTAACTCTGAACCAGAGACCTCTATCTGTGAGATGAGATAGTAAATAGACATATATACTTAAATAGACATGCATACTTTTTAACTTTAGGAGTAATGTGCCTCTGTAACATGACAAAAATTCTAAGTATTTTAATAGTATTCTAATGTTATACAAGCAAAATATATAATCATTAAAATGTTTAGAAAATAATTTAAAGAAAAAAAATCAAAAAATGCTTCCAAACTTGAGTAATCACCATTTTCTTTCTCTATATTACACCAATGGTAATACAAACTGGGTAATTTAAAATGGAAAAATTAACAGTTGAGAAATTATTTAAAAAGTACTTTGCTGTATATGAAAAAATAATACAAGTCTACTCTGTAAAATTCAAATAAATTCAGTTGAAAACCTTAAATAATATTAAACATACTTACCAGCCCCGAAGAACTTTAAAAGAATATGGTATGAATGGCGTCAAATCAGCAAGTTCTTTTGTGAAATCTATGCATTCACCTTGGAAACCTGGTTTACTGAATGCTTTGAGCTGCAAGAACAAGACAATTAAAAGTAAAACAATTATTTTACACGATGAAATCTTTAGTTTCATCTTCTCATTAAAGAAGTTCAACAAAATATTAATAATTAAGACTTATTTGATATCAGGGGCCAAAGCAACAGCACAGTGGTAGGGCATTTGCCTTGCACGCAGCCAACCCAGGACAGATGGTAGTTCAAATCCTGGCATCCCATATGGTTCCTCGAGCCTGCTAGAAGAAATTTTTGAGCACAGAGCCAGGTTAATAAAATGAATGAGCTGAGGCTGGAGAGATAGCATGGGGGTAAGGTATTTGCCCTTCATGTAGAAGGATGGTAGTTCGAATCCTGACATCTCATATGGTCCCCTGTGCCTGCCAGGGGCGATTTCTGAGCATAAAACCAGGAGTAACCCCTAAGCACTGACAGGTGTGACCCAAAAACCAAAAATAAAAAAGAAAAGAATGAGTCTCATGAATTATACTGGAGTCTAGAAATCCTACACCAATAGGCTTGCATTACAAGCGAAGAACTCATGCTAATAAGCCATCCCTTTCTCCTACTATCATAGGAAATAGGTCTTTCTGACTATTTAATCTTTGTTGCCATTGTCTTGTCTTCATCACCTTTCTAGAGATGGATGGTCTCTGAATGTTAAGATTTTTTTTTCCTTTGTATTTTGGATTCTTTGTTGGCCTGGATATAAAAGGTCATCCAAAACTCGAGAGGTGAGAGAACCAATTTACCCTGAAACTGTGCTTTACACATCCTGAATTTCCTTTTTGAAACTAGGTTATTTCTGGAGCATTAAAACACTAAGGAACTCCCTGCCTTAAGAGTGTGTGATTTAGCAAGCTTCTGCCATCAGCCTGTGTTGGTTTCTCCAAAGAAGCAAGAAAAAGAAAATAAAGTTGAGTTGTCCTCTAAAACACTTGTTCTGTGTAAGAACAATTCTACATGTTCATCAAGCTGTCACTTAAATTCTGGAAAGAGCACATATTCTGGGTAGTAGCTTTTCAAACTGCTTTTAAGCTAAAGTTTTTAAATATTTAATGCTATAAAAAGCAAATCAGGGGCCGAAGCGGTGGCACAAGCCTCTGCCTTGAGCGCACTAGCTTAGGACGGACTGTGGTTTGATCCCCCATAGTCCCATATGGTTCCCAAGCCGGGAGTAACCATGAGCGTCACCTTATGTAGTCAAAAACAAAACAAACAACAAACAAAAAAAGTGAGCCACATTTTGTTTTCAAAAATATAACTTTTCTAGTTAACAAATACATTAATACACAATAAAAATCAGAAAAGTTACAATTGTGGCCATATTGTTCACTACTTGTATTTTAGTTTGCTGAGTTATTTCTATACTGGTGAGCTTAAAGATTTATACTGCAACTTTCATCTTGAAATGTCAAATCTTGGACAAATGACAATCCAAGTAAAGAAAATTTTAGATGGTATATAGAGTAACCTTTACCAGTTTTTATTCCAGTCTTTTTATACTTCTTATATCTTTTTTTCTTTTTTTTTTTTGTTTTTCTTTTGGGGGGGCACACCCGTTTGACACTCAGGGGTTACTCCTGGCTATGTGCTCAGAAATCGCTCCTGGCTTGGGGGACCATATGGGACGCCAGGGGATCAAATCGCGGTCCGTCCTACGCTAGCGCTAGCAAGGCAGACACCTCACCTTAGCGCCACCTTCCCGGCTCCTACATCTTATATCTTAATTAAAATTCACATACATAACATTCTATTAAGTTTGACTTAAAATATTATTTATCCAAATTAAAAAAAATGGAAGCTAAATGCTGATAGAATTTATTTTTATTCCAAACAGAAGATATGGTATATGGTTCACCCAAAATTTGACCTAACCCAGTAACTCTTCATTTTGATATCTTTTCAAATACCTGAGATATAACAATTCTCAAAAAAATTTCTGAATAGTATCAATGCAGAAACAAACTACAATTACTAATTGTAATTAATTATGGCTTCTGTTCGTGGTGAAATTTAATCCTGGTTAAAAAATAGCTATGTTATTTAAGTTTCCTTCCTAGACTAATAGAAAATAAACACATCAAACAACTCAGCCAGTTTGTTTAGATCCTAAGTAAAATGCTTGAAATGAACAAGGGATAGCTTATTTCAAAGTGCACTAATACATCAAAATTTACTAAGTCCTCTTCCTATCATGTGGGGAAAGGTCAAACCTTACAAGACACCTCCTTCCAAAAGAAAACTATGGAAACTAAACCACATATATGTATGATATAAACCCCCAAAATCTCATAGTGTACCAGTATTTTTAAAAGACTCATTTGACATATTAATTCTTTAGAATTATTCTTGAGGCAGAAATTATCACTTTATTATGAAATTTTTCAGAAATCCTTTTTTACTAATACTTTTCATTTATAAGTTTAATATGAAAAACTGAAACTCAAAAATCTTAATTACCAACTGTAGGACCAACTGTAGAAGTTATGCTCAATTTATTCTACAATATGAAAATGATTTTTATTTTATTTTTTTTCCAAAGACATATCTATTTTTTAAATCATTTTTTCTTGAAAATTTTCCCTCTCAAACAAATAAACTGTCAAAGAAGTTTGCTCCTGCCACTCTGTCACATGGTCTCTTGCTGCAGAATTATGTACTGCTCACATAACTGATTTTCTATTAATTTTACTTCCTAACTCAAGGAAAGTGTTATTTACTAAGATTAGAAGCATTTAATGGCCTTTGAATTCTAACAAAGTGGTGTTCTAAGAACATTGTTCATCACAATATTCCTGCCCGGGGCCGGGCGGTGGCGCAAGAGGTAAGGTGCCTGCCTTGCCTGCGCTGGCCTTGGACGGACCGCGGTTCGATCCCCCGGCGTCCCATATGGTCCCCCAAGCCAGGAGCAACTTCTGAGCGCATAGCCAGGAGTAACCCCTGAGCGTTACCGGGTGTGGCCCAAAAACCAAAAAAAAAAAAAAAAAACCAAAAAAAAAAAACAAACAATATTCCTGCCCATCAGTGATACTTTTATTGGTATAATTTTCATTTGCAGATTAATTTTAATACTTGTACACATTCTAGATTTTCTTAGGTATCTAAAATTCCCTTTAATAAAGGGGTGGGGGCACTGGTGGAGGAAAGTAGACATGAGTGAAGGGACTGGTGTTGAAACTCAATCATAAATAACAGTAATTCTATGGTGATATGTTAAAATGATAAAAACAAAATTTAAGTCTCTAGTTCTTAAAAAATAATTCAACTGCTGACATGAACTGCTACGCGTTTACTTCTTTTATCTTCATAGAGAAAATAACTACTACATCTGAACATAATGTCTAAACTGTAAAGGAGAAAATACTTTCTAGTTACTGAATGGAACCATAGTCAGCCAAGATCTACTGTTTTTATGTGAATAAGAGCAAGCCAAACATTCTGAAAGTTTAGTTCAATAGAAATAATAAGAGCTTTGATAATGGATACATTAAGGAGGCTTTGTCTCCAAGTAACCAAATAATCCAATTATCATATAACTTCCAAAAATGCTTATTCAAAAAGGCTGAACTCTATCCAGAAAATGAAATGGTGACAACTGCATCAGGCATTTTGTACCGCCATTTTTATTCTTTAATTTGGACTGATAATACTATAGAAAGTCCCCAAGACAGGAAGATAGCCTGAAGTATTGGAACATGAGTTTTACATGCAGGAGGCTTGTGTCTGATTTGTGGCACTTCATGGTCAAGCCTAGAGCAAGGGCAGTCACTGCATACAAATAGGTGTGGCCCATTAAACAAAATCAAAACAGGAATCTTCCAAGAAACATGATGAAGACAAAAAGGCCCATAAAAAAACCCAACAGGGATAAAGAGTAAATAGCTTAAAAGAATGTGAATTTTTTACTGGCAATTAAAGTCCAGAAAATGTGTGGTTTGGAATTTTCACTGTTTAACTATTTACTCATGTAAATTTGTGTAAAAGAGATCTTTTAAAAAGCCACATTTGGGAGTTCCCAAGGATTCAAAATAAAGATCTGGCAGAAAGTATCTCCAAATACAACTCAATTATATTCACAAAGGAAATGATCCAAAAAAGCCTGAGTTAATTGGAACACAATTAAACCTGAAAGCTTTGTGAACAGAAACATCGTCACAGTAAGACCATTTGAAATATTTAAACACTGGAATGTGAAAAAAAATACACCCACAGAGAAAAAAAAATTCAAAATTATGTAAAGCTATCAAATGTCAAATGCTTAAGATTACTATATTTCACTTGTTAAGAGAAAAATTTCCATACTTATTCTTTAAAATGAGATGGAAAACAGTATGTTTAATTTCTCTCTTTAAACTCAGATTTTAACTTATATTTGCTTATATCATGTCTTTCTTTACTGTAAAAATCCTGAAAATGTAGTTTTGTTAAACAAGGGCAATATACCAGCAACTGTCTATTTTGCTAATTCAAACTTTGTACGATAACACAAATTCTAAATCTCAGTTTTCTCATCTATAAATTGGAATTGATCCTGACAGAAAAGTGTTATTAAAAGTTCTAAATAAGCACAGTTTTTAGCCCTGAGTAGGCAAAAAGAAATGTTAGGCTCCAGTATTTTAATCCTTCAAACCTTGAAATAAAAAAATATATATAGTTGCAATTTCACTAGTGCTTTTAAGAAATTTGATTTAGGTGGGACCAGAGCGTGCCTTGCATGTGCTAACCTAGGACTGACCACGGTTAGATCCCCCAATGTCCTATATGGTCCCCCAAGCCAGGAGTGATTTCTGAGCACATAGCAAGGAGTAACCCCTGAGTGTCAACGAGTATGGCCCAAAACCCAAAAAAAAAAGACAAAAAAAGAAAATTTATTTAAATATTAGAAATACATTTAAAGCACACCTAAATAATAATTTCTTATACATAATAAGTTTGTTCTTCTAAAGACAATATAATCCACCATACTAAAGTACATGGCAATGAAGAAACTTGGCAATGGCAAAAAGCAGAAAGGCAGCGGTTTAAAATGGTCCCAAAGTTGACAGGATGAAAGCTCTGCCAGCAGAAAATAAATGTTACTGTGATAAACCCAGGTCTATACAGTCAGTATCTTTCTTCCAAAGTTGTCAGGATGAAAGCTCTACCAGAAGAAAATAATTGATACTGTGATAAACCCAGGTCATTATAGTCAGTCTCTTCTTCTCTTTAGCAGGTACCAAGTACATTTACTGCCCTGCCATACTAGGCACATAAATTATCTGAAGCAAAATGAAGATTTGATAGTAAAGGTTTAAAGAAATTTTAGTAAACAACTGAATTGCAAATTAACAGTATTTTTAAACATACCAAATGTGGAGGCTCATTTATCCCAAGTGGTTCCTGAAAAATACATTTAAAAAACATTAAGAATTGTAATATAGCTTTAGCAATATTTTATAGTTTGGAAAATATCCTCTGAAAAACAGAAAATAAAATTATGTGACCAATCCATTTTAGTTCTTTGAACTGGTTTTTACATTCTTAACAACCTATTAAATTTTCCCATAATAACATTCATATTAATTATGAATTCATGTTAAGTTTTAGAAGAGAAGAATCTACCTATATTCACTGAGCTAGCATTCAGAATTACCCAAATTTCTTCCTTCTATCATTACTTTACAGTGTTTCATTTTCAAAATGTGACTTCAGAGGAGAATGTTTCTTTGAAGATGGCCCTTTTTGCACCACTCCCCTGCACGGCAAAAAATGCTTTACAGCTTAAGGATCTCTCTCTCTCTTTATAACATTCTTTTGTGTGGCAAGAACTTCAACTCCCAGGTGTAGAATGCACCCCCAGCACTGATATATACTTCTTTCTCACTGATGAAATTATAATTAACTATTCATTTGTCTATCTCTGCTAGAAGCTCCATAAGTCACAGTCTTACCCATTTATTGACTTCAGTGATCAGTACAGTGTCTGAGGGATCAGGAAGCAATAATATGCTGCTGCATAAATTGGCGAAATCATAGAACCCTCTTACCAAAGTGGCCATAATACCATAATATTCATAATACTCATATAATACTTATAATATTCTACAATCCACAGAAATGCACACATTTTTCCATTTCTCTAAACATTCCAGAACTCAAAAAATTTTGAAAGCTTGGTCTAGGTATTCAGTAGCATGTAATTACATTTCATTAGCAATGGTCATGTTTATACTTAACTCACCAGCTGGATAGGTCTTATTGACATAATTATATTATTTGATCCTCCCCAGTCAAAATAGCACTTGTATTTCCCTTTCTCTAAAATGTATTGTTCTCCACAAAAGAACTTCTGCTGGTAGGCGACCCATCTAGGTAAAAAAAAAAAAGAAAAAGAAAAAGAAAGAAAAATAGAAGTGATATAGAATGAAACAACCAAAACATTTTAACTGCAAAGAATTTCTTAAGATTCTCAGAGAAGGAAACAACTTACACTCCACTTTTAACATGAATGGATCTTGTTTCACTGCCAAAGCCAATTTCTTCTAGGTCAGGAATTTCCTGATTTGTAATGTCTATAAACTTCCCATTTTCTAGGCAAGATTCAAACAGTGTGATAGTAGACTCTATAAAATTCTAAAAAGAGACAATTTAGGAATATATGCATTTTGTTTAATGAATTACTAAATCAGCATAACTTTCACATACTTGTGGAATAAATTTCTACAAAAAAACCTATAGGGAGAATTTTAAACGGTACTAGAAAGAATTTAGTCACTTCCTAATTAGAGAAATAATAAGTCTGTATTTTACTTTAATCAAAAGCACATATTATTTGCATAGATGTGGAAACTAGTCAGCTGTAAATTGTTGGGACTTACAGGATATCTATACAATACTAAATGTAAATGAAACTAAATTTTCACTTGTTCCTAAAGATGGAAAGCTACATGAAACAAAAAGTAAATATACAATGAATATGGACAATGTAAAGTTGGATTTTATAAGCAATAATGTAAGAAAAGTAAGTAAAATTTACTTAACAAAAAGATACTGAATAACATTTAAAAGCTGATAACATATTTAAAACAAAATTCTTAGAAAAACTGTTAGGCTCGACCTGGCACAGACCTCAGAAGAAAGGGCATTTCCCTGAACCAGGGAAGCCATCCACAAAACATCCAGGCTGGTCTATAGCATCACCTGGAAGCAATCCTCTACCAAGGAAGGCTCTACACTGCTCAGACATTGTCCTGCTCAAAAGAGACTTCCATTAACACTGAGAAGACTTAACAACAACAACGATTTGCTTACAGGACAGGGCTCCCTGCATTGCCCTTTGATTGTAAGGTGAAACCAGAGGACGCTCCACATCCTGACTTCAATGTTGGATATACAGATTCCAGGATCTTAAATACAGAAGCTTGATACCAACAACAGAGACTGTGTGAAAAATATAAGTGTGTTGGCACTACAGACAATGTCTTGGATTGGACGATCTAGCTTGCCTGGAGCCTAGAGTTGGTCTTGTGCCAGGAACCTTCAGGGATCGGGTCTTTTTGTATTTAGGCCAAGGTTATTTCTTTCCATGTCCCTCATATTTTGGTGGGCCTATGCAAACAACAATTGCCACTCTAACACCATTTTTGCTGTGCTCCTTTGACTCTAATCCTTAAAAAGAACCCAGTTAAGATTTGAGGTCAACTTAAGCTAATATGCATGAATATGGAAATGTAAAAAAAATGCTATGCCTGTAATGTTTAAGGAGTTATGTAAGTTTTATGGCTTTAGATTGCCTTGTGTGCTGTTAAGAAATATTATAGTGTGTTACAATCTTAATGTTCTTTGGATGAAATTTCAAAGTTGGGATATCAGCAAGGGGACTTCTGAGAATTATGTTATGTATTGTCCTTCCACTGTAACTTTACCTTTTCCTCTTTCTTTGCATCCTTGTTCTCATAATTAAAAATAAAAAAAATTAAAAAAAAAAAAAAGAAAAACTGTTAGGCTTTAACTTGATAAATCAGCAAAAACATACAATTCATTAAAAAGATATTAAAAACAAGTAGGCAAATGTCTAACTTCAACAATAAAGAAAAACTGAAACTACAATGACACCCATTATTTATTTTTGCTTGGGGGAGGTCACACCCATAGGTACTTCAGAGGTCATTCCTGGCTTTGCGCTCAGAAATTACTCCTGGAAGTGCTCAGGGGATTATACAGAATTACCTATATTGAACCTATGTTGGTTGGATGTAAAGCAAGTGCCTCACAGCTGGACTATCGTTCCAGCCCCTATTTCTACTTTTTAAAGTAAGATGAGTATAAAAATTAAATTATGTCATGGAATGGGGCTGGAGAGATAGCATAGAGGTAAGGCATTTGCCTTTCATGCAGAAGAACCGTGGTTCGAATCCCAGCATCCCATATGGTCCCCTGTGCCTGACAGGGGCAATTTCTGAGCATAGAGCCAGGAGTAATCCCTAAGCGCTGCTGTGTGTGACCCAAAAACCAAAAAAAAAAAAAAATTATGCCATGGTATATTGCTGATGTAAATTTATTTATTCATTTATTTTTTATTCATGGATCTCCATAAATTGAGTTATAAAGTTATTCATGATTGTTTCATGCATACAATGTTCCAACACCAATCCCTTCACCAGTGTCTACTTTCATCCACCAATATTCCCAGTTTCTTTTTTTTTATTTTATTTTGTTTTTAATATTCCCAGTTTCTTTCCAGTCCCTCAGCCTGCCTTTATGGAAGACACTTTTCCCCTCTACACTGTCTTAGTGTTCCCTTCCTTGAACATGAATGGCAGGCGTCCTAGTAAAGACCAGTTCTCAAGCTCTTTGTTTCTATCATCTTTGAGCAGTTATTATTCCCCTAAGTTTCCTTATATTCTGAGTTTGAGAGTGTTTTTCCTTCCCTTTCTGACTAACTTCATAGCATGACACTCCTTAGAGTCATTTATGTAGCAGCAAATTGCATGACTTCAGTTAATGTAAATTTTAACTGTGCTGTTATTTTAGAATGAAATTTAAAAATATACTTAAGAGTAAAATTGTTTTGCTTATACATGGACAGATATGGAGAGATTATGATGAGTAGAATGAGTCAGAGGGAGGACAAACAGAATAATTGCACTCATTTCTGGGATAGTAAAGGAAAAATGATAAGGGCCTAAGTGGTAGCACAGTGGTAGGGCATTTGCCTATTATGCAGCTAACCCAGGAGGAACATGGGTTTGATCCCCAGCATCCAGTATGGTTCCCCTAGCCAGGAGTGATTTCTGAATGCAGAGCCAGAAGAAATCCTTGAGTGCTGCTGGATGTGGCCCAGCCCCCAACATCCCCCCAAAACAAGATAGTATAGATATTTTGTTAAGATTACAGAACTTCAAAAAAAAAATCAACTTTTGATAAAGACAAGAGACAAAAATTCTAAAGCTAATAATGTTGGACAATTTTACCTTACATATTACAGTTTTATAGAGATTTTAATATTCTTGCAGCTAAATCACTTTTATTTGAAACTTTATGATAAAAGATGATCACTTTCTATCAACATTTTCTATTATAAAATCACCTCAACCCATAATTGCACTGTCACTTTCTCCTCTAAAACCTGACAATGGCTGCCTCCTACCATCATTGCAATCACATGGTTCTTGCAAAAAGGAGCTGAATGACTTCACCACTTCCATTAGCTCTTCTACATCCTTTATGAACTTCCATTTTTAAAAACATATATGCAATATCTCCTTTGAGCTCTATTAAAGCTTAATTTACAGACTCTTATTTGTGCGTGTGTGTGTATGTCTGTGTATGTGTGTATGTGTGTTTAAGTGTAGGATCCTTAATGTCTTCTATAGATTCTTAGAAACATTGATTTTTGAGTCTGCAAATAGCCTAACAGCTAAGAGCAGTTTTTGCATATCAACTGGTTCTTTGAGAATCACTACAATAATCCAGTAACAGAGCCAGGTTTCTTACCACTGCCACGTATAGTCCCAAAACCAAATAAACAAATAAAAACAAACTACCAGTGTCTATAAGAAACAGATTCTCAAATAACATCCTTTAATTTAATGCTGGTAGGAACTATTTGCACCAGAACACATTGACCAAGTTAAATGCTTATAACCTGGATACCATATTAGCAATCCTGTTTCTGTTAACAACATAGTGTGTAACTACTTTGAGGCAGCTGTGAGAGTACCATGGGATGATAAAAGGGACTCAGACTGGATCTCGGTCAGAAACTACTATCTACAGTCACCAACCAAGTCAGATGCAGCCATAACAGGGGGGTTCTCAGGTAGTTCTTAATTACAGAACCCCTCCACTCTCACTCAGGTGACTACAGGAAGTGGGGAGGGGTGGAAGAGGCAAAATGACACTATACAAACTAGGCTCAAGGGGATCTTTCTGGCTCTGTGCTCAGAGGGATTACTCCTGGTGGGCTTTGAGGATCATACCAGGACTGAACCAGGATCAGTTCTAGGCAAGTCTAGTACCCTATCTAATGTACTCTATCTTCTGCTCCTCACTCTGGTGACTCTTAAATAGCACCTCTCAATCAGGGTCCATCTAAACTTCCTGTGGGCTTTCAGGATATTCCAAGGAGGCCACAGGTAAACAAACACTGCAGAAGTTGGTGGTGGATAGCATGAACTAGAGACCAACCTAGACCAACCAGCAGGGCTTAAGGGCCACAGGAAGGAAACAAGGTCAGAAGGGCCACAAACACAGGTGTAGAAACTGCTGTAGAGCACTTGTTTCTCTGCTTCTATTTCTGCCTCTGTTGGCTACCTATTCTCTACTCCTTGTTGTAGTTCAAGAAATAGGGAAAGCAGGAATGAGCTGAGATGGAGTATGGGTCAGAGTGAAAGAAGACCAAGATAAACATAACTATGTGCATGAGAACTACATTTCTGTCCTTTCATTAAGGAATGGCTTGTATTAGGATACGATGCTTTACCTGAGCAATGATTTGGACCAATCACAGTGTGTGGGTTGTGCAGAAGTGGAAACAGTGAGGAAAGTGACCTGGGAAGCAAGCTGGATGCACAGGCCACCTGGCAACAATGCCAATGAACTGGGTAGAAAAAAATGATCCACTGTCCCATGGTCTAGTGTCAAGAAGAAATCTGGCAACATGACTTGTTTTGTGTCTTTACTAAACTAACATTCCCAGAAACTAATTTGGCCAAGGGTCATGAGACTTTCCAAGTAGCATTGCCCCTTCTCTTTCCATCTTCAGCTTTTGTTGATATATTCTGTCTGTTCTGGAGACTGAAGTCTGGGCCTCACATATGCACAGCAAGTACTCTTATCAGTGAGCTACATCCATGACTCTCTCACGAGTTTTCTTGACTTACAATATTTATCTCAACCCCCACCTCTGCTAAATATTCTCCTGATTTTGACTCTCTTTACATCTTTCCAGCCTATTCCTTTCAAGCCTATTCAATATACCTTATCTGATCCACTAACCAGCTGATATCAATATGGTATCCATGCTGAGCTGGGCACTCACGATAAGCCAACTTCAATCTCCTGAGCTAAATCTAAATCCCCAGAGCTTAAATATCAAAGCATGATATCAAGTTGCCAAAGGGATGACCCAAATTTAAAACTTCCCTTAGATAATAGGATATCACAATAGACATCAAGTTAAGTCCCAGTTATGCCCAAGGAGGTCACTAGGTTACTGTCATCCATACTTTAAAAACTCAAAATTTCATCACAAAAAGTTTAGAGAAGCTTTATAACTAGAGAAGAATGAGTAACAATAGACTGACCGCAAATCTGTATCCTATATTTTTAGAACACTTCAATCTGTTTTAAATTTTGGATAGTTAAATATAGTCTCATATAATACTCCCACTGTTAAAAAAAAAAAAAGACTAACACTTAGTGTGTCTCCAGGCCCAAAGAAAAATATTAAGAAACAGTAACATTTGACTTTTTTAAAATATAGGGATAGAGCCACATCCACAAACAGCTGTCACCAAGTCAACTATTGGCCAAGTTCCAGAGATCCTGGAATTCTTGGATCATGCAGTCACATATTTTTCAATACAACATCCCAGAAAGAACACACTGATTTAGATGTGAAATTATCACAGAAGCCACCTAATTTCAACAAGTAATACAGAGATCACTCGGCTAGCAACAAACAGCTTAGTAAACCTTCAACAATGACTTAATGATCCCATTGTGAGATATAACAATTTTCTCAAATCGTTTTCAGTTAAGTAGCTTTTTAATAATTTATTACCACTTAGTTGTAACAAGAAATATTGTGAATTATTCATACCTGCCAAGAGGGAAGGCTTGGGGAAGGGTGGTAATCTGGGGAGAACGGAGGAGATATATTACACTGTTGGTAGGAATGGTTTTGAAACATTAAATGCCAGAAACAACTATATTATGAGTAACTTTGTAAGTAATGTTGTTTAAATAAAGAAATAAAATAAAAAATAAATTAAATTAAAACAAAATAGAGGGACAACTCATAGGGCTGAGGGGAGGTCAGATGGGAGCCAGTAAGATCATACTGGAAACCTGGAGCTCAGGTCCTGCAGGTCTTGGGTCTCAGGACTATATTTGATAGCATTCAAGGGGTCTTATGGTGCTGGGGGCCAACTCAGAGCCTTGCTAATGCTAGGCATGTACTTTACTGCTTAAGCTATCTCTCCAGTCCAAGTAATGTATTTTTAAAAATCCCTTGTCTTATTGAGCCTTGGGGTTCTTATACTACAATCCCCAGTGAGCAACAATAATACCAGATATCAGGAGATCAGAAAATCTATCAGTTTATAATAATTCACTGCTCCATAACACATAGATTTAGCAATATGAAGAGGCCTAAAGTCTAAAAATTCTTAACAAAAGCAAATCTAAAAGTTAACTTAGTATATTTAAACTGAGGGAAAGCAAGCAAGTCAAGAAAGTATACTGAGCAAGCCAAGGAATGAAAAATTCTTTCTTTAACCCCTAGACTCCTAGAGTCTAAGTACTGCTTACTCCTTCTAGTCTTTTCCTTAGGGAAAGTCAAGTATATCTGGCCAATTCATTTTGCATTGAAACACACTTTTCTTTGTCCTCTCCAAAGGACCCCATGATACAAATTATATCCACCCAGAATAACATGTCCAGAATCTGACCTTAGCAGATCTAGTGTTCTAGAGTCAGGATATTATAAAATTGCATTAGAGCAGGCAGATTTTCTACCTGTCTTATGTCAACTAGTTTCTAGTATTTTGATTTTTGTGTTTTTCTACCGTGTAGAAGGTGCTTTGAATTATGATCTGAGTTTCCTCAATGCAAGTTGTGATAAACTCAAAAAACAAAGATGAAAGCTATATCTATTTTTGTTTGACTTAGTTGCCTTTTACAGTGATCACAGTAGGAGTAGGGTTCATCCAATGACTCTAATTCCAATAATCACACATCATTTCATTTCAAGCTATTCCTTCAAAACAGGCTTTATAACAACATGACAGGTAGTTTATAGTTTTTACAGGGAAGGGTTATTTTTGAAAGTTATTGCAGTAAACCTTCTAAATCATGATAATAACTATTAAGGAATATGGAAAGTTAGTCAACATTTGGTAAACTGATATACTATAATACATTTGAGATTTTCACTTTCTTTCACACCTTCTGGAAATAATCTGCAATGCCTTCTAATAACATACTTAAACTCTTGTTTCTAAGTTTATTTTCATTCTCCTGTAGAATTTTTCTTAATAATCACCATTATCTTTCCAAAATACTTATTCTCATTAAATTCTCATTAAAACTAAAATTGGTATGGGGGTGCTGAGGGGGTAAAACAACAACAACAACAACAAAATCAATGTGGGTCATGATCCAGACAAGACAAAGTAAAATCATAACTCTTCAACACGGTATATTATGGCTGTCATCATCTAGCTTTGAAATTGTAATCCTGAACTTCTACCTAATATACCAACTTATTATTTCTCAAACATACCACCTTTATTTACATATAAGGCTTTTATAACCTCCACTTTAATAACATTTAGGAATCAATGATTCTTTGCCCTGGATTAGGGAATTTATGTATACTGGGGGTGCAGAGCAGTATCCCTTATCTCTTGACTGCAGGCCAATAGGCTTCTCCTACCCCAACTCACAGCAAATCAAAACATCTCCTAGGAGGTGAAAAGATCTCCATAGGGAAACCAGTGGCTTACATCCTTGTCTTCTTATCTTAGTCTCTTGCTAAAATAGGCTCCACCATTACTCCTTTATTATGTTGTGCTGTAATTTCTCACCTGATTAAATCTTGTATGTAAAAGCTTGGCTCAGAGTATTATCTCTAAGTTCAAGTGGGGATAACTGACCTTTATCTTGCTACCCTGTGGACTTTGTGATTAATTCAATTATAGTCACATAGTAACAGACACTTACTTCCTATTTTAACAACCAATACAGAAATGAGTTTCTGATTATTCTCTAATACTTGGCATAATTCATCTAACAAGAAAGATACTAAAAAATGATAGAATCAACAGATGAATAGGATAAGTACTATAATCAGGGCCGTTAAGAAAAATATGTTTGGCCAAAGTCAAAGCACAGCAGTAGGGCATCTGCCTTGCACACAACTGACCTGGGATAGACCTGGGTTTGATCCCCGGCATCTCATGTGGTCCCAAGCTTGCCAGGAGCAATATATGAGAGCAAAGCCTGAGTGCCGTCAGGTGTGCCCAAAAACCAAAAAAAAAAAAATGTCATTTAAACATAAGCAGTTTAACTTAATATTCCCAATTATTAGAAGCATTGTGTAACTAACGTCCTGCTCTATCAGAGATCAACTCAGACTAGCTTTCTTTTCAGAAAATTTAAGAGTAAAGAAGCTAACTCACAGCTTGTAAATACCGAAAAGACAAGACGGGGCCACTTAATGCCCGACAAGCAGTACTGTCTTCAAAATCTCCTTCTTCAAGCAAGAATTGCTGGCCTTTAAAATGTTCCTTTTCATAGGCAACCCACCTAGAAATAGAGAAGATAGCTGAATGAGGCTTTCATAAAAGTAGGTTAAGGAATCAAGAAAACCATGATTAAGCACCACAACTGCATATCATCACTTTTTTATTTATTAATATCTCTATTTAAGCATCATTGTTATAGGCATATTTGTAAGTTGCGTTTCAGTCAATAAAAAGTACACCCTTCTTCACCAGTACAACCTTCTCACCACCAATGCCTCCCATCTCTCTCCTCTGTACCCCCTGCCTATCATCACAGTTTAAGGCAAAACACTGGTCATTTGGCCATTTACAAAGAGAGGAAAATTATGTTTGTGAATTACTTTATAGTGTAGGTGCTTTTTCCAACTGAAGGTTAACTATTAGACAACTATAAAAGGAGATGTAATCATTGTTGAATAAAAGCCCTTGAATGCTAATAAGACCTGCCCATTTCTGAGAGGGGTCTTTGGTGGGCAACAGTCATTAAATGTCCACTAAATTTAATATACTAAATGTTCATGATATGACTTAATACCTCATCTTAATATGGTAGAATTATTTGATTAAGGCAAGTTTTTGTGCTCTGCTTAACTCTGTATGCATGTGTGCGTGTATTGGTCTTAAAATAGTAAAGTACTAAAGCAAATACTGAAAATATAACTCACACTCCACCGATGACACGAATTGATCCGATTCCAACAAAGTCCACATCATTTTTAAAAAAATTAGGGACAGAATCAATGTGTTCATTAAATTCTCTGGCTTGTCCATGGAAGTGAGGTTTTTCATAAATAATAATCTGGAAAGTAAGAAATAAAACTTTTGAACAGAAACATATTGATTACATGCTAAGAAGACAACATAAATAGGGCCCACTTCTATTTTTCACTGATACCACAAGAAATATGTGATTCTTATCAAGCATAAAGGCAAACTTAATTAATAATTGTCATATTAATAATACCAAAGTAAGATAACATTGCCTGATTACCTAAATCATAGGAGTACCTCCTAAGGGGAAATCTAACTCTCTTAAAACTAGAACTTGAATAATCATTCCAATATATATTCCTCTGTTTAAGACCTAATATAGATCTGCTCACAGTTGTTGAATTACCTGATAACAGTAAAATTTGTTGAAGGTCCAGGGCATACTGATCCTTTAACTATTATTTGAAAAAAGATATGCTGTTTTTTATAATACTAACTATACCTATGGTAATTACTGTCACCAAGATCAGGCACATTCTTGAATTTGAAAGAAATCCCCCTAAAATAATGACTAAAAAGCAATGATGTTTTTATTCTAGCTTTGATAGATAAAAGGAGAAGAGTAATTACAGAAGACTGGTTTTGTTTGTACATTTGTTTGAGGGCAACACCTGGCAGTGTTCAGGGCACACTCTAGGTTCTTTGCTCTAGAATTATTCCTGGAAAAAGTCTCTGAAGACATTTTAGGGTTTCTGAGATTGAATGTGGGTTGGTTACATGCAAGGCAAGCATCCTGTCCATTCTTCTATCTCTCTAACTCCAAGAAAATGTTTGCTTTAAATTTGGACAGATGTATTTCTCTTCTTTTTTGGGGGGGTTGGGTTTTGGGGTCACACCCGGAAGCACTCAGGGGTTACTCCTGGCTCTGCACTCAGAAATCACTCCTGGCAGGCTCGGGGGACCATATGGGATACCAGGATTCGAACCACTATCCTTCTGCATGCAAGGCAAACGCCCCACCTTCATGCTATCTCACTGGCCCCCTCTTCTTTTTTTTTTTTTTTTTGATCCAGGTGTCATTTTTTTAATACTCTGAAATGTGCAAATCACTCCTAGCAGGCTCGGACCATATGGGATGCCGTTTGTTCTAAATTGGCTGCAAGCAAGCCCGCCAATATGCTATCTCTCTGGCCCCAAAAATTTAGACTCCGTGATTCACAATACTTTTTGTTTTATTTTGGTTTTTGGGCCACACCTGGCTTGCTCAGGTGTTACTCCTAGATCTGCACTCAGAAATCGCTTCTGGCAAGTTTGGGGTACCATATGGGATGCTGGGGATCAAACTCGTGTCAATCCAAGTTCAGCCTGGTGCAAGGCAAATGCCCTACAGCTGTGCTATTGCTCTGGCCCTCACATCTCAAACTCTCAAATTCAAGGAGACTAAATCAGAGGTCATGTTTGGAGTTCTATGCTTAAGTGTGTGTCTATCAGGTCATGAATTTGAAGTCTGAAGTACATGATAGGAAATATTTGGCGAGCTTTTGAACATTTTTGACAATACCCAGGTTTGTGTAATCCAGGTACTTAAATATTTTATATATGAGTAATTCCAACAAAAGCCAAGGAGTAGTACATACGTAAAATCTGATACTAATTTTAAAAATGATTCTACTGAGGGTAGGAGAGCTAGCACAGTGGCAGGACATTTGCCTTGCAGGCAGCAAGTCTAGGACGGATGGTGGTTCGAATCCAGGCATCTCATATGGTCCTCCGTGCCTGCCAGGAGTAATTTCTGAGTTCAGAGTCAGAAGTAATTCCTGAGTGCCACCAGGTGTGACCCAAAAACCAAAAAAAAAAAAAAAAAGATTCTACTGGACTGTAATTGATATCATCTGTTATTGAAATCCACTGCTAAGTAGGAAAATTTCTTAAAAGATTAAAAATAAAATTACATGATCCAGTGTATATTCTTGGACTCTCCCAAGAACACAAACAAATTAATTCAAACATATACATGAAAAACAGCTTGTTCATTACAGCACTGTTCATTTACAGTAGCCAAGAACTGAAAATACAAATAAAATTGTGGGGCCAGAGAAACAGCACAGCAGCAGGATGTTAGCCCTGTGTGCAGGCAACCCAGGATGGATCTGGGTTCGATTCCTGGTATCCCATATGGTTCCCTGAGCCTGACAGGAGCGATTTCTGAGTGTAGAGCCAGGAGTAACTCCTGAACGCCACTGGGTGTGGCCCAAAAACAAAAATAAAAACAAAAAACCAACAACTAAATGAAATTGTGACATATATATGCAATAGGGATACCCATTATATATTTATTCATATAGCAGATATGTAAATAAGGAAAGATGAAATTTTGCCTTTTTCTATAAACTGAGTGAAACTAGAGGTGAAGCAAAATAAATCAAGAGGAAGGGAGGACAAATTCTGGATGATCTCTTTCACATGTGGTTTATATAAAACCAAGGAAGGAAATGACAGTGGAAAACAAAAAGAAGCCCTTGGGATTCTGACAACAGGACTATGGTCAGTAAGCGGAGGATGGGCAGGCATGGAGTTTGGAGCAATGGGAGTTTGGAGCAAGTGGCCTAAAGTGGAAGTTTGGAATCTTAGGTGGGGGTGGGGAGAAGTGGTACAGAAACTTTGTACATCAAAAGCATAAAACTAAAACTATATTTTAAAATCATACTATCTCAATAAGAATTAAATATTTTTTAAAAATAAAACTGTTTAGCTGACATGAAAACAATAACTTTTCACCATGTTAAAGTTGTAGTTTATAAAAAAAAACAAATATTCCACCTATGTAACTGAGAGATAAATTCTATAAATTACAAAATTCAGGAATTAAAATCTACTTAAAATCTACCACATTTCTTCCCTGTTTGTAGGTGGTTATTGAGTTTGACTGAGCCTCCAGTGCAAACCTCCATATCTGCATATTAACCCAACTCATTCATAACTGGGGCATCAGGAACCTTGAGTATGGTCAATTTCCCCAACATCATTAGCTTGCTACAAAAACATATATTTTTATTTTCTAATAGTTCGAAGTACTTAACGATTAATATCTAAACTCTTTAGCCAGCCACTAGTTTGTTCAATATTTACCTTTAAGTTCATAGGCATTTCCACTTTTAGTCCACCCTTAAGATAACAAGAAATTTCATTAGATAAACATATAAAATATTCTAAAGTACAATATGAAGAGATGATTGGTGATAATCACATACTAGTTAAATTTAAGTTGCAGTAAATTTAAAACTTTAAGTAATGAAAGAGGGGATAGCTCGAGTGGCAAGAACACATGCCTACATTATGCAAAGTCTCAAGTACAATCCTTGTCAGCCTCTACCTACACTATTACTGCCAGGAACTAGCCTAGAGTAGCTCCTCTGATGCACTGCGCTTCAAACACTGTGACGAAGGGATATTAGTAATGGCTGTGGTAACTGTGAAACTGCATCTTAAAAACCAGCATTACCAGCATTAAAAATATACAAAAATGAAAAGACTTCATTTGGCCTAGCAGATTTAAAACAATATACTAAATAGGTTTTTAAAATTTTGTCCAAACTCATTTATTGTTAGGCTTTTTAAAGTAGAACACTTTTTCTTCCAGTTTCCATCAACACCTCTTATCAATGTCTCTGTGACTTCAAAAGCAATCCTCTCCTAAGAGAAACACAAAATTTATCATGTCGGTGCTTTTAGTGATATTTCACAATATGCTTATTTGTTCTGTCTTGACTTTGGATCAGACTTAGCAATGATCAGGGGATGTTCCTGGTTCTGCACTCAGAGATCACTCCTGGTGAGGTTCAGAGAACCATATGGGATGTGAGGGATCAAATCCAGGTCCGGGTAAAGCAAGTGACCTGCCCCCTATACTCTCACTCTGCCTCCACATTGTGCTATTTTTTATAATCCATGAGTTTTCCCTGGGTTTCATCTTTCAAAGGCACAGAACAACCAAAAATAATATTCACGTAGCTAACATTTAGTTGAGTAATTTGCCCTAACAAATGTTTGCAACAATATAAAGCTTTTAGTATAATTATCTTTTTAAGTATCTATTGACAAAATTACCCGTTTATTATAAATCTGGGCTTATTTTTATCCCTAGAAGAGTATAGTTTCCTAGATTTCTTTCTCTAGTAAATTACAGAAAATCTGGAGCACAAGGAAATATTCAAAATTTTCACAATATTAGGATACTGTATACACTGATGGCACACAGCACAAAATAGAAATTCAGACATCTGTCTTCTAGAAAACATTAAAATGTTCTTACATGTATTTCCTGATAAAAATTCAATATAAAAATAAAAATATTAAGGTTCTAGAGGTACTGTTACAACATTGTTGTTGTGTTCTGTTTTTTGTATCATGTGCTCCATGTTTTTGCTCGTTCCCTAAGCTGAAGTCTAGGAAATTATGGTTTCAAAGGTTCTGCTCAGTCTCTGTTGTCAGAATTGGGCCTCTGCACTAAGAAATCTTGATTTTTGTAGGAGACCTGAGCTATAGCTTAGGGTAGGGTTTTCCTTAATGTCTCAAGTCACGGTCTGCCCAGTCACGGTTATCAAAGTCAGTTTTCTGTAGTTAGTGCTCTTATTTTTCATAGTTCAAAGGACGATACATCTTCTGATTTCCACTTAGTGTTAGGTGATATGAAAGGACCTCCAGGTCTTAGGTCAAGTTGTCATTTCCTCGATGTCCTCATTGTCATATTAACACTGGTCCTAGGCCTTGTCCTAGGACCTGCGCAAATACCAAGATTGTGTACTACAGTGGCCTTATTTTCTCATCCACAACCGAGAGGAAAGGTTCCAGACACCACAAAAATAAATAAATAAATAAATAAATAAATAAATAAATAAATAAAACCCTGGGATATAGCAATGAGAAGGTATGGACTCAGTGGTTGTTCCCTTGACAATATGCTTCAAGAGTGGAGAAACCCTGAATTTCTTAGGCCACGGGAATTTCCTTCCTTCCCCAATACTTACTGTGCCTATACAAAAAAAAAACAACAAAAAAAAAGTGGTGGGGTAACACCAAGCCCTGCCACTGCACCTCTTTTTCTGGTTTTGTTTTGCTTTATTTTTTGTTTGTTTTTTGATATTATCTCACTTCTCTTTTTTCTTCCACTTTTTTCTTTCTTTTTCACTTTTGTGGATATTATTCGGTGATTTTTTTCTTTCTATTTTAGTAATTGATACCAAGTTTTTTCTTTTCTTTTCCTTAACCTTTTTATCTCCAACAGAATAGCATAACTTGAATCATTCAGCCTCATAAATTGAGGGGGGAAAAGAATGATACCAGGACCAGTCATATGAACACGTGGTATAAATGAAAGATGACCAGACTGGAACACCAAACAGAATAGATACCCAACCTATAGCAAGCTATAAGGTGAAGACCAGTTACACTAGGTTTCTGGGGTGTAAAGGTGGGATATGTGGGAGACAAGCTGGGAACAGGAGTGGAGGGAGGACAACCTTGATCATGGGAAAGCCCTTCATTCATTGTCACTATGTACTGTAAATAATTCTGTGTAATGAACTTCAGTCACAATTAAAAAAAAGAAAATAAAGAAAATATTGCATAAATAGTGTACTCTACATGCTCATTTCTTAATATTACAGTAGTGATTTATTTCTAAATTCTTAAGGCTTTTAGGAAAACCTTGTTTTGAATTTTAAATCTGCTTACCACCTGAAGTGGATGTAATGATTTAAATTCTGCCGAAGAAATTTCAAAGAGTCCATGATCTTCCTCCAGAACTGTAGCTTGTCCCTTAAAATTAATATCTGGGTAGGCAAGCCAACTAAATAAGAAATGAATGAAAGGTTAAATTTAATAGAAATACTTCCATCTATTTGGTAGGAGCTCTATAAGAGTTCAAAGTAAAACTAACTACAAAAAAAAAAAAAAAGAAAAAGTAAACCACCTTCACAGAATAACATTAAACAACTAAAATATATTCTAGGTGACTTTTCCAGACATAGTAGAGTTAGATTGAGTAATTAGTTCTTACATTAAAACACTACCCTACCATATTTTTAAAGCATTACACATTACCCTACTTAAATTCTCTCAGATTATAAGGTATGAAATTAAAGTTATATTCAAGTGGCACTGATTATCAGAATCATTTCATGTTTTCCTTTGCTTTTTAAAATTGGAACATCTAGGGTAGATTTCACCGGGTATTTTTCATCTTGACCTATGTTTTAAGAATGAGTATCATTGCTATTTGTTGCTTCAGGTATAGCCTTTGAAATCAGATTCACAAAAGACCCACAAATTTTTCAGTAAAACTGACAGTCATAGAATTCACATAGATGGTCAATTACTGGGTCTGCCAAAGAATTCTAATGTATGATTTGGGTGATAAGATATATTTTACAGTGACTCCAAAACATACACCATCATTAGAACAGATGAGAACAATGAATGAGAAGAAAGAGATATATAGTGAATCAGAACTCACCGATTTTGTGATTCAACTAAGATATTATTGAAAGAAGACAGAGTTCAGACTAATAGACCTAAATATATCTACTAAACTAGAAAGGCCTGGAACCAAAACAATGCTTACTAGTTGATAAGATATTTTTTTTAAAAAAATCACTCAACACCATAAATATTACTGTGAAAGATTTGTAATTCACTTTGGTCACAATAAAAATTATTTTTTAAAAAGTCACTCAAATTTCTGCATTTATAACATGCCTATGTCTTACTTGCTTGGCAGAAATAGAGGAGTAAAAAACAAAAAGACATCATGTTCTTGACATGAAGTCAATAACTAGCACTGAGACAATCTAGAAATAGTGTGAAGTCCAGAATTTTAGATCAGGAACCACTTTTAATTTGTCAATACCAAAATGCTATGAAAAGACATCTATTAAGATCTACATTTGGGAATCCCATTCCTTGTGGGTCACTTATGATGACACATATGAACAATACATGTTAGTGGTCATCATTCACTGTAGTAATGAGAAACTGATACATACACTCCCGACTTCACAGTGAATAACATTGTCTTAGGGATATTGAGCTCTTCTAAATTGGGAACCGCTCGCTGTATGTAGACAGGACAACTTGCTGGGTCAGACTGTGGGCAAAGTTCTATCTCAGGAATGCTGCAATCCTGGAGGAAAAAAAAGAAAGGACATTGGAATCATCTAGAGATACGCAATTTAGTATTCACAACATCCTGCACATGTGGTTACAATAATTCTCATTGTTAGTTGAATTTCTTCACAAATCAACAAAGGAAATATTGTTTTTCCTTAATCAGGTTTTAGAAATAAATTTCAAATTTTATTTAAAAATTTAAAATTGTAAAGTTACACTGATAATAAATATTGATATCTTTAGTAATATTCATTTATAACTAACTTTACAAATGATTAATATTACTATATTAAATGTTACCCTAATTCCTTTTGGTATTTTTTAAAGTCTTGTTCCAGTAAGCCAATGTTCAAATTATTAAACTAGTTGAGTGCCAAAAGTCTGTAGCCCTCTTTATTAGAAGCATAACAAAGTCACAGGGAGGAAGGAAGTAAAAGAAACACTGATCTCATGGGGGATATAACAAATACAGAACAGAGAGGCACTATACCCCTCAGCATATAATTTACATTGACAAAAGAAATAGGAATTAAAGAAAGGGTAAAGGAAATCTGTTTTCCTACTTATGAGATTTTATTTATTTTCCTTAGTATGCATTCAAGAAGAAAGACACTATAAAATTCTACCCTATTCTCTATCACATATATCCTATCAAACTTTTCTTTAATAACTCATTCTGTATTTTTCTTTTTATTCTTTAAGAAAAAGACACTATGATTTACAGTACTGTAAATAATAGTTTTAGGCATGCAATGTTCCAACTCATAACCATTACCAGTGTCTGTGTACCAGTGTCTCACAGTTCCCTCCCAGCTATCACCTCATCCCCTTGCCAAACTCATTTTCTTTGCCTATAATTTTTTGTTTGTTTGTTTTTAAACTTTATTTATTGATTGATTGATTGGTTTTTGGGTCACACCCACTGGTGCTCAGGGGTCTCTCCTGGCTCTGCACTCAGAAATTGCCCCTAGCAGCCTGGAGGACCATATGGAATGTAGGGAATTGAACAGTCTGTCCCAGGTCGGCCACATGCAAGGCAAATACCCTACCACTGTGCTATTTCTCTGACCCCTTGATGACTACAGTTTGTGTCTCATGTTCACAATAGGGTTAATGTTTATATTTCTTATGTGTATAGTTACCACCACTTACCATTAAAGTATCCAAGACATTTGTTCAATATCCAGATGGTATCTCCAATGCACTTCATTATCCCTTATACATACTAAAGCCTTACTTAGTACTGTTTTGTAATTCAAGGACACAAACCAGCTGTCAATTGAAACCTTCCATTTCCTTGTCTTGTTTCTCTATATACCAGATGAATGAGATGAATAACTCAAATGTCATGCTTATTTCTTTTATGTCTTTTATCTGTTACCTTCAGCAAGACCCTTTGATAATGGACATAAAACATAAAAAACTTTTATCTTTTATAAGATGAATGATAATATATATCTTATTTTAAACAGGAACGCCTTGAGCTTTAATTATAAACTACATTATCAGTTAAGTACTAATTAGTCCTTATAAGTGGGCTTGTTAGAATACAACTTTGCCCATCATACTTCTTGACTCAAGATTCAAGCATATGTAACTAGTATTTCATTTGCTTTTCTATAATATGATGGTAATCTTGTCATCTACACTAGCTCCCCATAACTCCTCTGTCACACCAGTGTCCATGATATAGATTTACTCCCTGATAAACCTTTATGTTTGGTATGTATTTCCCCATAACACCCAAAGAATTCAGTTTGTGTTTTTTATCACATACTTTAAAGACAAGCTCTAACTTATAAGAACATCATTTTAGAGAATCAGACCATGATTATTCTTACTTTCTCTGAAATAACAAATGTGCTTCTGTGTGTATCCACACTCTATTCTCAGTACTCATGAGAGTTTAATTATACAACTCAAGTTCAGTGGCATAATCCTCAACTAGACCATGCAAAATGGAAATGATTATGCGCTAAAAATAGATGAATACAATAACTGATACTGACAATTATTTGCCTAAATAAATGTATTTTTATTATAATCAGATCTACAATTTTAAAACTATAATTTCTTGAGGAGTTTTGGAGTGTGGGGTTGGGCCGCACCAGGTAGTGCTCAGGAAATCACTCCTGGCAGGGTTGGGGGGGCATATATGGTATCAGGGAATGTGGTTAGGCTATGTACAAGGCAAGCAGTACATCACCTGGCCCCAATTTTCTAATGTTCAAACTCTCTAAATTGGGCTCTTGCTAGTCACTACTAACTATTCCTAGTATTGAAAAAAAATCAAAGTACTTGTTTTATTTTCAGAAAGTGGTAATGAAAGTCAATAAAGCATAAAATAATATCCTTAAAACAAGTATGTTTCCGTCTTAAGTGTTATAGCAAAAACAGTTATAAATGTCCAAAACAGTCACTAGTCAATCTTTAATTCTCCTTTGTTTTGGATAATAGAAGCCAAGTTACATTATCCAAAATATTGCAATATTAATGTTCCCCCAGGGATCTGAAGTACCATAACAGAATTTATACTTAGTGTCTCAAACACAAACAAGTTTCCTCTGCATTGTGTCATACAAACAATGTTTGGGTGGTGTACTTTAAAAGGGAAAATGCTAAAAAGTACTATGTAAGTCTACCACAACACAAAAGGAAATAGCATAACTACAAAAGAAAACCACTGACTAATAATGAAAAATAAACAAAAAAAATACAATGCTTATATTCTCAACTATCTTTACTGAAGGCCCCATTTTTTCCTCTAACTGGAAAAGATTTTATTGATAATTTCCATATTATTCATGCTAGCTACTCACAGAAAAAGTTTCTTTCAAGTCTTGGATAATACTTCATGTAAAAAACTGCCAAACATTAACTCTTAAAAAGCATTTATAATAATTTAGCAACCATAAACAGTTTACTTAAGTAGAGAAATGTTCAAAAGACTTTCTCATAAACTTTTCTAGTCATGTTATCCTTTTCAAATGTAACTTCAAGTTAAGACTAAAGTAGTTAGTAGGAATGAAGACAAAGCTATAGGATAAAAAAAGAGGATAAAATTAGTTTGTTTGTTTGTTTTTCAAAGCAGCAAGGCAGAAGTGATAGTTTAGTATGCAGGGCATTTACAGATGGCATCTCATTTACAGATGGTTCTCCAAGCACCTCTAAGAGTAATCACCATCTGAGTGCAGAGTCAGCAGTAAGCCTTGAAGTTGGGTGTGGCCCCAAAACAACCAAACATAAAATGTAGCAGGCTGGAGAGTTAGTACAACAGGTACTAACTACCCATGGTACCCAAATCCCGCCAACGAGCGATCTCTGACCATATAGCCAGGAGTAAGCCCTGAGCACTGCCAGATATGGCTTCCCAGCAAGACAAAATTAAAACACTAAGAAAATTTACTTAGTCCAATTTATGTAACTGTCTCTTTCTTCTAGATTCATTAATAAAGGCACAACATTAGTAATTTAAGGCAAAAGAAAATGCCACTCTTTTTAAAAAAAATAAATGCATAATTAACTAGACATTTTTCATATTCATTATTTTATTTGAGGAAAGAAAACAGTTGACTTGAGATTAACTGCCTTAACCCAATCCCCAATTAGCTACACAGGGGACAAAGACGACCCTTTGGTCAACTGCTGATAATGATCATATCTTCTGTGTATAATATAGCCAAGTGAAGATTTTTGTAAAACTATTATATTCAAAGAATTTTAAAGTTTTGATTATGTAATTAGAAAACTTAAATGTAGCTTATAAAGTAAAATAAAGTTAACACAGACAAAAAAGATGATTTTGGAATGATAACCACCACCATTAAAATGCAGCTATCAATTTTGGCAGAATTTTGACAAGGTTGGAAAAAGGAAGCAATCTGGTGTCTGATTCTTTGTACAACATTTAGAACAATACTATGTGCCAATGACTTAACCACTCAATGCTCAATAGTTTTATTTTCCTTCCTCACTAAAAGTTGTTAGCTTATTCAAAACATATGGGTACTAACACTACATTATTTAAGACTTAAGGAACAAACAATAGAAGGAAAAATGTATGACCATTCATTCTTGCAACACATTCCCCAAAATGGCAGATGTGAAAATACTCTTGTATGGAGCCACGGATTTTTTTGTTTGACTTTCAGAGGACAGGGAGGCTGCTGAAACCAACATTTTCCCCACCACTGACCTGGCATTATGTTTGATATTCACAAGTGGGAAAGTACTAGGTACATCTTTGAAGATCTTGCCTACAAATAAAAGAAATTTCTAGCAAATTAGCTAAATAAACGAGCATTCAAAAACTGTGTCAGGCTGAGTTAATAGCGTGTGGTTAATTTTTTCAATGAAAATACTACTTGGTATGGTATAGCTATAGTTTCTGTAATACCATAAAGCTACCAACATTCACCTTCATAACTGACAGCAGTGAATCCTGACAGAAACCCTTCAGATCTCCTACTCTGTTCGAATCCTGTTTATTCTCAAAACTTCAAGCAGGGCCGGAGTGATAACACAGCAGCAGGGTGGTTGCCTTGCACGCAGCTGACCCAGGATGGACCTCAGTTCAATCCCAGGCATCCCATATGGTTCCCCAATCCAGGAGCGATTTCTGAGCACATAGCCAGGAGTAACCTCTGAATGTCACCAGGTGTGGCCCCAAACCACACAAACAAAATCAAAACTCCAAACAGGTACCACTTTTTCTAGGTGTTTCTTCAACAATCCACCAGTAGGTCCTCCTCAGCACCTGACATACCATTTGGTCGTATGACTCAGCCATCTCTGCACTGTAGTTGTCATCTTCACAAATCTTAGTTTCATTTCTAATCCCACCTATTAGAGTAGTGTTTCCAGGTGCAGACCAAACAGGTCACGTATAGGTTTATAGCTCTGTGAAAAGTACTAATTCATATATTAACTATCTTATATGAAAGGATTTTTTATGCCATCTTCATTTTTCTATATTTTATGTGAAATTTTCAAGTTTAGTACGATCAAGTAAAATGGTCATAATAGTCTATCTCAATTTATACTTTTTAATCATCTAAATGAAATCCCTATGCTTTGAAAAATATACATGGCTATGAATGTCTTAAGTATTTGCTCTGCATCATATTATTTTGTCTCTGAAGGAACTCTGAATAATACATGGGAGGATTCTGTCCTTATCATCTCTCTTCTAAACCAGAACTTTTCCCACTCATTATATTTCTCTATTCATAAACCTTTTTGTGCAAGACATTTTTACATAACCCCATGTATATAAGTATATAAAATACATATGCAAATGTACTAATGATCATAATGGAATTTACTTTAAATCATTTTCAAGTTATATGATCCATATGCAGTTGTGACTCACAATTTAGACAGTTGGTTCGAAAAGGGGGTTTCTTTTTAACTTTTCCACTCTCCTTTTCACCTGAGAAATGTAGGTGAGTACTGACAGAAATGCCTCACATTGTTGATTTTGAATTAAGTTTTGATTGCTGCACATTCAGAAATCTTTTATAGCTTCCAAAGTATTCTTTTTTTGTTTGTTTCTTTGTGACGCTCAGGGGTTACTCCTGGCTATGCACTCAGAAATCGCTCTTGACTAGGGGTGACCATATGGGACATTGGGGGATCAAACGGCGGTTCATCCTGGGCTAGTGCTAGCAAGGCAGATGCCTTACCTCTAGCGCCACCTCTCCGGCCCCAAGTTTCCAACGTAATCTTTTTTTGTTTGTTTGTTTTTGGGCCACATCAGGGGGAACTCAGGGGTTACTCCTGGCTGTCTGCTCAAAAATAGCTCCTGGCAGGCACGGGGGACCATATGGGACACTGGGATTCGAACCAACCACCTTTGGTCCTGGATCGGCAGCTTACAAGGCAAACACTGCTGTGCTATCTCTCCAGGCCCTTCCAAAGTAATCTTAAACCTCAGATTCAATTATCCTCCACAATTTAAAAGTAAGGATCTAAAATCTATGATTACACAGCCCTCAAAAAATTTTAGATTTTCCTTATTTTTGTATTAAATATTTTCAAAGCAGAAAATCTTAAAGTAACACCTTCATTTCCGCCCCACCTTCCTCAATATTTTTCATTACTCATTACTCATACACATATGTACATACATATGAAAGTATGTTAAGGAGTAAGAACCTATATTAAAAATGTGTGTATGTCCAGCAGTGTTTGCCTTGCAAGCAGCCGATCCAGAACCTAAGGTGGTTGGTTCGAATCCCGGTGTCCCAGATGGTCCCCTGTGCCTTCCAGGAGCTATTTCTGAGCAGACAGCCAGGAGTAACCCCTGAGCACTGCCGGGTGTGGCCCAAACCCCCCGCCCCCCAAAAAAAAGAAAAAAAATGTGTGTATGTCGTAGGTATAACACTCCATGACATTGAGACTAAAGGCATCTTCAAGGAGGAAACTGCACTCTCCAAGCAAGTGAAAGCAGAGATCAATAGATGGGAATATATTAAGCTGAGAAGCTTCTGCACCTCAAAGGAAATAGTGCCCAGGATACAAGAGCCACCCAATGATTGGGAGAAACTATTCACCCAATACCCATCAGATAAGGGGCTAATATCCAAAATATACAGGGCACTGACAGAACTCTACAAGAAAAAAACATCTAATCCCATCAAAAAATGAGAAGAAGAAATACAGACACTTTGATAAAGAAGAAATATAAATGGCCAAAAGGCACATGAAAAAATGCTCCACATCATTAATCATCAGGGAGATGCAAATCAAAACAACTATGAGGTACCACCTCACACCACAGAGATTGGCACACAACACAAAGAATGAGAACAAGAAGTGTTGGTGAGGATGTGATGAGACAGGAACTCTTATCCATTGCTGGTGGGAATGCCGACTAGTTCAACCTTTATGGAGAGCGATATGGAGATTCCTCCGAAAACTGGAAATCGAGCTCCCATACGACCCAGCTATACCATTCCTAGGAATATACCCTAGGAACACAAAAATACAATACAAAAACCCCTTCCTTACACCTATATTCATTGCAGCACTATTTACCATAGCAAGACTCTGGAAACAACCAAGATGCCCTTCAACAGACGAATGGCTAAAGAAACTGTGGTACATATACACAATGGAATATTATGCAGCTGTCAGGAAAGATGAAGTCATGAAATTTTACTATACATGGATGTACATGGAATCTATTATGCTGAGTGAAATAAGTCAGAGAGAGAAAGATGGAGAATGGTCTCACTCATCTATGGGTTTTAAGAAAAATGAAAGACATTTCTCAACAATTTTCAGAGACAAAAGAGAGGAGGGCTGGTCATTACAGCCTACCTCACGATCCTCATCACAAAAAGTGATCAGTTTAGTTAGAGAAATAACTACATTGTGAACTATCCTAACAATGAGAATATATGAGGGAAACAGAAAGCCTGTCTAGAGTACAGGTGGGGAGGGGAGGAGGGATATTTGGGACATTGGTGATGAGAATGTTACACTGGTAATTGGGGGTGTCATCTTATATGACTGAAACCCAACCACAATCATGTTTGTAACCAAGGTGTTTAAATAAAAATATTAATTAAAATGTGTGTATGTATTTGGATTTTCATATCTAACATTTTTTAAAAATGCATATTTCTACTACTATGTACCACTTTGTGGGCCATATTATAGATGGCATTTTAAGTTACTGTCTGCTGTCCAGTATTTTATATGTACTTGACCAAAAGAATATCCTTAAGTTCATCACAAATTAATAAATCTAGCACAAATAATTAGCAACCATTTCTAAACATTGTTAAACCACAGTACAGTCTTATTGTAAAAGAAACAAATCAAAAGAAGGGATATCAACAAGTCAGTTACCTTTAAGACACGTTTGATAGAACCCAAAACAAAGTTCTTTTGTGGATGCTTTCTGCTCTGAAGGATCCAATCACGATTTAAAACTTTTTCGCCTTCTTCTAATACACATTTTTGACCTTGGAAATATGGTTTCTCATATACAATCCAACTAAATAAATACAAAATTAATTATAAGTTATAATTAAATTTCTAATAATTAAATCAAAAATTCAAATGAAGGCCAAGGCAATAGTGCAGCAGGCAAGGCATTTGGACTGTACCTGGCTGATTTGAATTCAATCTCCTGTATCCCATACTGACTCAAATGCATCATAAAGAATAATTCCTGAGTACAGAGCGAGGAATAGCCCCTGAGTATTTCTGGGTGTGGACTCAAAACCAACCAGACAACAACCATAAAATTGAAACAGCATTTAGAAATTGGCTAGTGTATATACATTTTTGAATCAACTCTTTTCCATTATTAATATAAAGTACTATATTTGAAATGATGACAAGTGCCAATTAAAAATATCTAAGAATAGAAATCATACAAATTCAGAAACATCTTAAGTCTAACACCACAACCTAGGCTTGTATTATGTATATATGCACTTTATAGTTGTGCAAACTATATATTTATATTGAAAACAGCTCAAAATTCTTTTTTCTGTAATTATTCAGCCACTGAAAAACAGAACGTATGTGCATTTTATTAAAAGACATACAACTTTTAACATGAATCCTGATTAGTGTGTAACCCAACCACAATGACAAAGAAATTCTGATATCAGCATATTCATGGAAGTAATAAATAAGTTTTTCTCTCAGTTTTAGACCACACAAAAAATCCTTCACTTGTCAACATGTCAGTTATACAAATGATTTTAATTATGTGGCCTTCACATTCCTTAGCAGCTCACACATTTTAAACTAGTTTCAAAAGTTATGCTTCTTTCCGTTGAAGCCTTGACTCCACTTGCCAAATCTATCTGGCCCTTGATTAACTAGGTGGTATAAATTAGGTCTTGCTACTTACTTGTTGTAAGCATTAAAACCCATCTAAATTTTCTTCCAAAGAAAATAAAGTGAACAATTAAGTTTAAAACACTAAAATGTTTGAAAATGTCAAAAGTGAGTAAAGAAAATCTGACTTAAAGAAAAGCTAATATAAAAAGCTAAAAACAGAAGGAAAGAGGCTGGAGTGCTAGTACAGCAGTAGGGCATTTGCCTGCATGCGGCAGACTCGGATGAACTGGATTCAATCCCTGGCATCCCATATGGTCGCCTGAGCCTACCAGGAGCGATTTCTGAGCACAGAGCCAGCAGTAAATCCTGAACACTGCCAGGTATGCCCCCCCCCCCAATAAAATAAATAAAAACAGAAGAAAAAATATTAGGGGATGGAAGTGAAGGGGCAATGTTGGAAAATTTTAAGTAACTTCTTACCAGCCCCTTACAACTTTAATCAGCACCCCATTTGGAAAGGACCACAATGTAGCATCAGGAATATTACAGTAGATCTCTTGCTTATCTTTACTTCCATGGACATCATAGATAATTATCTGCAACATAAAAGTAGACACAATGACTAATATTAGAAATTTTTATATTTCAAAGAATGTCCTAGCATACAAAAAAGTAAACTATACTGTAAATAAAAGGTATATATTACTAAAGATGCTAAATACTTGTACAAAATAATCCTTTTAGGATTAACAGTGTCCAAATTCTCCAATTCTCAGAGTAGCCCCATATCTCCTATTTTATCATAATCTACCTAGAAATATTTGCTTACCTTTCCGGGTCTTGGGTTACACTTCAGAGTTTGTTTATCAACATTCTGAAATGATACAAGTGGAAGAAGTAAGTCTTCAGAAACATCAATAGAAACATAACTTATTTTTCTCAGCAGCTATAATAAATCCAATTTATCATAAATGCTACACTTGATGACCATTATGTTCTAACTTCTCTAAATACTACAGGAAATTTGGAGGTATATATAAATAATATAATGTATTGTCTATATCATAGAGAGGCCTTTACTAGGAAAGGAGAAAGAGATAGTCACACATTATTATTATGAGTAAGAGACAAAATTAAACTCAGAGGTAAAGTCTAAGAAAATGCAAGACTACAGATATCAAGGGAAATGGCACCAGCAAGGAGGTGAACGTACAGTGAGGTTCAAAGAAATTCTTTGATGAAATAGTACTGAGAAGACAAAATAAGACCTTATAAAATAAGACAAAAATAAAACCTTACAAAATAAACAAACTTTATTTTAAAAAAATGTAGTATGCTAAGTTGGGGAAGTAGAGAAAAAAATACCAGCCAGATATTCTGAGAAAAATATATTATGGCAAGTTAACACAGGGTGTGTAACTAGAGCAAAAGGAAACAAGACAAACAGAACTTTGGAGATTTGTTTTTACAGTGTGAAAAGATCCCAGTTGATTTGGTAGGCAAACTGGGAAAATCATTCAAGAAATATTTCTCAAATTCCAATATTTCTTTTAAATGACTTTACCTTGTAAGCTGGTTGGAAGACAAGCCTTGTTATTTTCCTTTTTTATTTTTAATTAAAAATTCTTTCACAATGAATGTACACAGTTTTATTTAGAAACAGATAGGCACTTATTTGCATTATAGAATATAAACTTTGGGGCCGGGCGGTGGCGCTAGAGGTAAGGTGCCTGCCTTGCCTGCGCTAGCCTAGGACAGACCGCGGTTCGATCCCCCGGCGTCCCATATGGTCCCCCAAGCCAGGAGCGACTTCTGAGCGCATAGCCAGGAGTAACCCCTGAGCGTCACTGGGTGTGGCCCAAAAACAAAAACAAAACAAACAAACAAAAAAAAGAATATAAACTTGGCTTACACTCCATAAAAATAGCCAATATTCAAATTCAAGACAGCTGGTCTTCACAGGACACAGTTTGGGTGTGGGGCTACTGTCTACCAGTTTAGGCTTGACTGAACCCAAGCACCATATCTATGGACACCATTAGAGATTAGCACACCTCACTTGCTGCTGAGCATCCTGAATCCAGAAGTGCCATCTCAACAGATGAAGATGAAGGTTTGCTTTCTAAGTGTGTGACTTTAACACCTGGCCTGACTTCTCTGCATAAACCACCAAATGGAAAAACGAAAAAAAAAAAAATGGTATGACAGGGGAGTTGTTCTGTTTGTCATTTACTTTTGAGGAAAAATATGCAAAAGCCCTGGGGCCAGAGAGATATAGTACAATCAGTGGGTAGGTGCTTGCCTTGCACATGGCTAACACAGGTTAGATTCTTAGCACCCCATAGGATTCCTGAGTAGAGAGCCAGGAGTAAGCCTTAAGCACTATTAGAGGTGTTCCCCTAAAACAAAACAAAACAACAAAATAAACAAAAAACCCTATCTGGTAATTTCTAAAGAAACTTCCATAATATTAAGAATGATAGAAAAAAGTCTCACTGAATATTCTGCATTAGCAATTTAAATATTTGTAAGAAATCAAATCATTCCCAGAATTAAAAACATTTTCTAATAAAAAAACTAATTATTTCCACCTATTGTCTTTTAAACTCTAATTTTTCTCAATTTAACAGTTCAACTAATACAATGAACTATGATGTTATTCAACCAAAGAATTGGTTGAATCTGATAGTTTTACAGCTTTGGACAATCTCAAAAAACATTGATTATTTTACTAAGGTTTTTTCTTTTCTTTCTTTTTTTTTTTTTTTATGGTTTTTGGGTCACACCCTGCAGTGCTCAGGGATTACCTGTCTCTACGCTCAGAACTCACTCCAAGCAGGCTTGGGGGACCATATGGGATGCTGGGACTCAAACTAGTGTCCTTCTGCATGAAAGACAAATGCCTTACCTCCATGCTCTCTCCAGCCCCTATTTTACTAAGTTTTCAGATAACACTCTGCCTTAAAGCAAAACATCGCTAGCTTATAATAAAAAGTGACTTACCTCTGTGAACAAGCTTAATCTGTCTGAGCTGTCTTGAACATGAAAATATTTTGATACTGGTTCTTGAAAATTCCCACCAAAGCAGGCTCCTTTTTCAGAGGAATGGACTTTAGAAGCTTGCAAATATTGATGATATACACTCTTTAAAGAAGAATGTAGTTTAGAAGTAAGATCAGATTTTTGTAGAAATGAGGCCTTTTCTGGCCAAAGACCAGTCTGCAGATCGGAGGTAGTAGGTTCGCTTGATGTTACATATAAATTCTTAGAAATTTCAGCCCGTTCCTGGTCTTCCTCAGGGTAAAATATGATGGAAGAATTTGACTGCTTGTAAGGAAAGAGTCCCCTCCTTCTGGCTCTCAGACTTCCTGTGTGTGTTGATTCTTCTTGCTCTTCATCCTCGTCTTCATAGTCCTCACCCTCCTCTACTTCCTGTTGGCCGTCTTCATCAAAATTCATTTTTAGACGCTCTGATACTGATTGGAGAAGTGATAAGACAGAAGAGGGTTGGGTTGCATTTTCTCTTGATTTTGTGGAGCCATGATGACCAGGTGAGATCTCATTGGATAGAACATCCTCCTGAGAGCTGTCATCCTCATAAATGGGGGACAAAGATAAGGGATAAATTTTGTACCTTTTGGCCTCCACTGATAAGAATGTTTCTGTACTATTACTGTCAAATGTCTCACCTAATTTAGCATCACTTTCAAAATGATGGATAAGATCAGTTCTACTTTCAGACCTTTCACAGGCAAGAACATGCATGCTGCTAGTGGATGTATCAGGGAAAATAAGGGAGTGTGTTCTTCTGACTTCGGCAGAAATATATGTCTCTTCTTCTTGAAGGGGTTCTTCATACAATATAGTAAAGGAAGAGTTTTCTTGTTCATCCTGAGGGATATAGGATAAATTAGATTCTTCTTGCTCACCAACCCAGTCTAGAGATCTTAAGTTGTTATCTGCTTCGATAGGAGACCTTCTTTCCAAGCTCCTTTCTGTGGTATTTTCTGGTTGAAAATCTGGTATTGCTAAATCTGGGTAGCCTTCATAATCCTTACATGATGAAGGAGATTCACATCCTTTAAAATATGAGGCAAGTCTACTGTCATGTGTTATCAAGCCTTTCTTTATTTTTGTGGGCTCTTCATTTTCCATTTCTCCAACAATTTCTTCAAAAAGTTCTTGAGATGTTTCTTCTTTCTCAAATAGGGAAGGCTTGTCCTCTAACCTCTGTGTAATGGGCATTTTTAGAGCTGACCCACATACTTTATCAAAAGTAACCACTTTGGGGTACAATTCCTCTTTCCTGGCAATCCTATCAGAATCTTCAAGGTATGTTCTTTCCTTTTCTGTCATAGAAGACATATATACAATTTCTCCCCTTATCTCTTCAGCCTCCTTTTTGCATGCTTCTTCATCTCCTAAAGAGACAGATGTTGCACTATTGTGTGTTTTTTCACCTTCTAATACATTGGAGATCATTTCTGTTTTCTGAACAATCCCTTCCAATTCCTTTTGGTACATGCTCTCCATTTCCAACATAGATCTTTCCATCTGTCCAGTGATTCCCTCAGCATAGTTTTGGTAGGTATTTGCCTCATCTAATGTCACAGAAATCACAACATTTTTCTCTGCATCCCCTTTAGTATCCACGTGGTAAATATCTTCCATTTCTAATGTAATAGGTATTGCATCAGAATTTTCAGTTTCCCTAATCTCAGTATCTTTTTGGTAGACACTTTCCATTTCTGACACAACTGATGGCACCTCAGTTTTGCTAATATCCCCTTCAGCATTTTCTTGGTAAATAGTTCCCATTTTTAGTGAAAATGATGGTACCACATCAATATTTCCAGTGTTTTCCTCATCTTTTTGAAAGGCATTTTTGACTTCTGACATAACAGGTATCACTTCCACTTTGCCAATATCCCTCTCAATATTCCTCATCTTACAAGCTTTTTCCACTCCTAAAGTGACAGGCAACCTCTGAGTCTTTTCAGTATGCTTCTCAGTCTCTGTTTGAGATAATTCTCCCATTTTAAAAATATTAATTTTTGACTCCATTTTGGCAATATTCAATTCAGCATCATTTTTATGTGTTTCTCCCACTTCTGACATAAAAGGGGCTGTCTCATATTTCTTAATATTCAACTCAGCATCTTTTCTGTTTTCTTTTCCCATTTCTAACATAGAAGATATAAACCCAATCTTTCCTAAATTTGCATCAGTATCCTTTTTGTGTACTTTCCCTACTTCTGATATTGCAAGGGGTGTGTTTTTACTACTGTGTCCTGGCAAGCTTTTTTCAGATATACATACAAGACTATCAGAAAAACTGCCTTTGGATGTTCCAGGTACATGAAGGTCATCATTCACAGATGCAGGCCACTGGAAATTTAAAACAAGTGTTCCTGCATCCTCTATTCCAGTTTTTTCCTCACACTCAATTTCCATTTTATTTTTACAGTTCTCATTGACAAACACAGGGGTTTTTACCTTATTAGTGAGGCTTTTATGTAGCATGTCCTCAGCTAGTAAAACAGTATTTGATTCCTTCAAATTTTTACTATCAGACTGTCCAGCTCCATTTTCAGAAAATGGGAGGTTTTGATAGAGAGCACTTTCTCTTCCTTTAATTAACTCTGTGTCACTACTTAAGTTACTTACAGGGAACAATTTACCTAATCCTTTAGTTTCACTAATTTTACATTTGCTCTGATTTACCACCTGTTCTGACACCAGGAACTCCCTTACTATGTCATGTGGCTTAATGCCATCAGTGTTCATAATTTTTGAAGTACTAGCTTGAAGGTCATAATCCCAGGTTTTCTTAGGAGCTTCAAAAACTTCACTTGTCAATTTTTCTTGGGCAGAAGAAATAATATCATTAACTAATTCTCTAGCTCTAACTTCTAACAAACAAGATACATTCATCCTATCAGAATCAAAAAGACTCTTCTCACCATCTGTAGACAAAACACAGGCCTTTTCTTCCCCTTTGACTTCTAGCACGTTTTCTATCCCATCTTCTTCCAAGCACTCTGCCAATTCAATCCCTGTCAGTGTTTCTGATGGGAATTTTTCAGGGACATCTCCTTTCATGGTACCAGGATTCATTATGCCGTCTGATGCTATATGCTCTTGGCAGGTGCCAACTGCTGGTTTAGATTTCAGTTCTTGCTTAACAGAATTGAAAATCTCACCAATCAATGTTTCAACTTTCTTATGTAAGTTGCTTTTGACGTCCAAAAATTGGTCATGTGTTGCCTTCCTTGTTTCTAATTGCTCAGTAGATGCTTCAGAACACTGCTGGCTGGAGCTGTTAACTGACACTGGAGTCTCAGTAACTGCTCCATTCTCGGCTCCTATGTGGCTGCCAAAATGGGCAGCAGTTGGGAAATCAGGAGAAAGATTCTCAGGATGATTCCCAAAATGTTCCTGAAATGGGGTCTCTTTAGCACCTGTTGGGAGAGACGTAGCAAATTCCAAGCGAGTATTATTAGGTTTTGGAAAACTAGTTAAGGGGGTTCCTGTATGTGAGATACTGGCAGTAAGTTTTACAGAAGCAAAATTATTTGGAAGATTAAGTGAATTAATTTCTTCAGCATTACTTATGTAAGAGAGTCTATCATTGTCACCACTTAGGAAATGAATGTTCTCTTTCTTCCTTGGAGGTGTGGTTTCCTTTTCTAATCCCAGCAAAGAAGTATTAAGAAAACTTGAATCCTCTGATTCAGAAGCATTTTTTTCCAAACTGGTATCAGAACCTAAAAAAGATGAGTTTTCTTTTGGGCTGACAGTTTCTTGAAATTTTGGATAATTATTAGTGAAGCTGATTTCTGCTACTTCTGTCAAACTAAAAGTCCTATTTCTTCCACAAAAATCTGATGATTGACAACTCACATCAACAGAGGATACAGTTCCAGATATGTCACATTTGAGAAAAGTGGGACCATAACCCAAGGTTTCTACTTCTAGTTCCTGAACACCTTGACATTTGGAAGCAGGAGAAATCTCAGATTGGCGATCCTGTATAAGTTCAACATTTGAAAATTTTGCTTTAATTTCCCTAGAACCCATCCTTTGAAGACTTTTTTCCTGTTCAACCTCTAAAGAAGTTAATTCTGATAAATCAGACTGTGCCTGCCTATTTACAATGTCTAATGTAGAAGAAAGCTTCTCTTGAAAAATTTCTCTGAGCTCTCCTTGAGGAACAGAGGTCTCAGAGAGGGCTTTAGCTTTTCTTCCTCTGAAGTCTGATTCAATAGAAGTGCTATTTTGACAATCAACTTCAGCATTTGATAAAAAATTAACAATGCTATCATTTATTATTTCCAAAGGAAAGGAATCAGAGTTCTCTATAGCTTGCATATTTGCTTTACTATTTGAAAGTTTTAAATCTGCTTTATTAGAGCCTTGAGATGAAATGGAACTGTAGTCCTTAGATAGATTTTCAGACCTGAACCTCAAGTCTTCTTGATCACTGTCTTTGGCATCCAGTGGAACTTGGTGTTTTTCCCCACAAGGAAGGACTTCTTTGGATTCAAGATTTGTAGATGAATGTTTCAGGTGAAGACAAGCAGATAGGCTATTTCTTTCTTCATTCTCAACACGATTTGTCACATCTTTGTGGCATCTTGACACATCTTGACACTTAGGAAATTGACTGGCAATGATCGCAATGTCAGCATCGCCACTTTCAATGAGTACAGAAGACCCTCCCTCCTCTTTTAAAATGAAATCATCCATGTTGTTCACCAAGCCAATTTCAGAGACAGAGGTAGGGGATGAAGCATTTACATCTGAGTTTTTACCAGCAAGAATAAATGTTCTAGCATCAGATAACACTTTGGCTTGCTTAGGATTCTCAGAGTCAGCAAGAGGTTTAGAAATGTGATTTCTATCAAGTTCCAAATTCAGTTCAGGTGCAATTTTATTTTCTAAACAATCGATTGATGCTGAGCCACTAATGTTTTCTACAGAAGCAGGGTCCTTTTGGCTTAAGCTAATATGGTGAGGTGTCGCCATCTTGCTCTGTGGCCTGCAACTGAGCTTTTTGACTTCAGTTTGGTTTTTTGGTAAGGATTCCATTTTGTCTTCTAGCACCTTTACATGACTAGATGTTGCGGGCTCACCAACTGAAGTGGTTTCGGTTTCTTGCCCAATTTCTCTAATCCCCAAAGTTTTTAGTGAGTCTTGGGCAGACAGCCTACTTTCTTCATTTACAAGCAATGTATCTGTCATAACATGTCTCTGAAGAGGAATAGTGCTGGTTTGACTGGAAGCCTGCTTCAATGAGTTACCTACTGTTTGCTTGTCAGAACACTTACTCTCTGGCACCTGGAACACTTTGCACCTAACTGATTTATTTGGAGTTGGCACATCAGTGCCTTCCTGTTTGGTAGTGTAACTTTCACCAGATTTATTATAAGAGAAAGCAGAAATAGCAGGGTTCTCCAGCTCAGTATGCTCTTCTTTTTGTACCAATGTCTCATCACTCATCAAAGAGCTATTTTTTTTAGCTGTAGTTCCTGTGGTAGTTACTACCTTCTGAAAGTCTGAACCATAAGCAACTGTGCTACTGCTACTTCTGGGACACAATGGCGAACATGTCAGACTGCTTTTAGTCTCTGAAACTGGTACACAGCTTATATAGGACTCTGAGTCAGATTGTCCAATAGCAGAGTCAGAGTGAGTCAAAGAATAAAGATTTGGGCTGCTTCTATCAGGTGCCCCAAGATCATTTTTAGTTAAAATATCTTTAGAAGCAGCAGTATTTGGCAATTTGGCGTTGTCTATCAGATGTCTTTCGGCGTTGTGATTTATTCTGCAACAAGCAGAATCTTCTAATGGGCCTTCTGGCAAATGTTCTTTCACAAACACATCTTTGTTAGCTGATGACAACAATAGAATCTTTTCATTCTCAGTCTCATGTCCAGGACCAGTCTGAGTACTTGTACTAGAGTCAGAACTTTCATCTTCTCTATCCCAGAGGTTCACAGTTTCTAACACACACTGCTGCTTCATATATTTCCTAATTTGTCTGGGGCCTTGATATGTTGCATATGTTACTGAAGGTTTTTCTAATTTACCATCCACTTGCCTGTAAAAAGAAACATCATGAGAAGACCAGAAAACGTAAGTCAGTAACATTAAACAGAATTCCTGAAATTCTGGCAATGCATATCATTTAGATACTATACTGGGAGGAAATACTAGAATAATTTAAGCCAATCTTTACTTAAAAAATAATTATAATAGTAACAACAATAATCCTCAAAACTGTGGTCTCCCTCTTACCTGATTGCATACATGCCTGTGTGTTAGGTGGGGAAAACATGGGTAAACTGAACATAGTCAGTTCTAGTTCTAATCTACAAAGGGCTCGACTGGAAGAAATTACACTGCCTTTGTGGATCATATGGGTGCTATAAATACAGAGACACAGTGCTGATTTCTCTGTCATATCAGAGCACATTATTCAGGCTTCCTTTACTCTTAGATATGGACTTGGATAGGCAGCTTTTAAAATGTAAGTGGAAATTTTTTAAGGAAAGCACCTGGCAAGATGTCTAATTCTCAGAAAACAATATATACTTGCTAAGTCAACAAAGGGCACAATGCCTTAAATAATCTCTTCTTATATTATGTTCTTAAATATTAAGTTAGCACATTTTTAAACTGCATGGGTAACTGAAATCAGAAAAGGATTTCTATAGAGATACATAAAAGCAACCCTGGTTTAAAATTCCTGAGGTACTTAACATTAAAGTTCCTTTGAAGAAAATTCTTTTTGGGGGAGGGTCATACCTAGTGGCACTCAGGGGTTACACCTGGCTCTTCACTCAGAAATCACTCCTGGCAGGCTCAAGGGACCATATGGGAGGGTATAATCCCAGGTCTGTCCTGGGTCAGCCATGCAAGGCAAACAAATGCTTTACTGCTGTGCTATCTCTCCGGCCCCCTGAAGAAGAATCTACCAGCCACACACACACACACACACACACACACACACACACACACACAAAGATCTCTTTATTTCCCTACACACACACACACACACACACACACAAAAAAAAATCTCTTTATTTCCCTACACACACACACACACACACACACACACACACACACACATCTCTTTATTTCCCTATCAGTCGTATAAAAAGACACTGTGTCTTAGCAGTTTTGTATTTTTACTAGCCCCTCACAATAATTGGCAAGTTATATGTTGAATAACTTTTGTAAATGAGTAAGTAAAACTATGAGAATACATGCTAAGTGATTCATTTGAAGCTATTAATTCTTTTTTGTTGTTGTTTTGTTTTGTTTTGTTTTGTTTTTGGGCCACACCTGTTTGATGCTCAGGGGTTACTCCTGGCTAAGCACTCAGAAATTGCCCCTGGTTTGGGAGGACCATATGGGACGCCGGGGAATCGAACCGTGGTCCTTCCTTGGCTAGCGCTTGCAAGGCAGACACCTTACCTCTAGTGCCACCTCGCCGGCCCTGAAGCTATTAATTCTTAATGAATACAGTGTTTCAAATTATGCTTTGATTCAATATTATTTTTTTTATTTTGGTTTATGGTCATAGTTGGGGATTACTCCTGAATCTATGCACAGAAATCACTTCTGGCAGTGCAAGAGAGACCATATCCAGTGCTGGGGATCTCTCGTTGGCTACCTGCAAATCAAGCTCCTCACCCACTGCACTAACTCTCCAGACGCCAATATGTTTTTTTCTTTGGTATTGTTTTATTTTTATTTTTAAGCCACTCCTGGCAGGAGCAGAGGACTTTATGTGGTGCTGGGGATCAAACCTAGGTATGCAATATGCGAAGCAAACACCTGACTTTCTGTACTCTCCAGCCCTTCAACTGTATTTTATATATTTTTGTTTTGTTTGGAGGTCATTTCCAGCAAAATTTGGGGTTATTCTTGGTTCTGTTCTATGGTCAGGAATCCCTCCAAGTGTTCAGGAAACTTTATGGGGATCAAACCTGGACTGGCTGCACGCTAGTATTGTCACTTTGCCCTCCTTCAATTTTATTTTTATAGGAGCTATAGCCATTAATGCTTGGCCTACTGGTAAGAACTGATAGTTCAGTGCTCAGATTATAAGGGCTGCTCTCAGTAGTGTGTTGGTGGATACATGTTGCCAGGATACAACTCAGGGCCTCAAACATACTAGGCAAGAATTCTTTCTACTTGAGACACAATCCTGGCTTTTTTTTTTTTTTTGGTTTTTGGGCCACACCCGGTGACCCTCAGAGGTTACTCCTAGCTATGCGCTCAGAAGTTGCTCCTGGCTTGGGGGACCATATGGGACGCCGGGGGATCGAGTCGAGGGATTGAACCGTGGTCCATCCTAGGCTAGCACTTGCAAGGCAGACACCTTACCTCTAGTGCCACCGTGCTGGCCCCACAACCCTGGCTTTAAAGGGTTTTAAATTCTGAACTCATTACACTTCAATGTCCTGACTATAAACATATATACATATGTGTTTATATGTGTACAAGAGTTTTTCTTATTCTTTAGCAAATAAAAATACAAATAATAAATTACATATTCTCTTCTTGTGAATAACCAGGAAATTCAATTTTCCAGTATTCTAATACCTAAAAACCATACATTTCTGTCCAATTTTGTAACAGTAAGATTAATATTGGATTTATCTTAAAAATAACTAAAGGAAACCTTCACTGATGTATAATCTCCACTAGCTCTACCACTTACATATTTCTTGAACTTTAGTTGCAGTAATTTATTTCAATCTACATGTTTGCTGGCCTTTAAAATCTACCATACTTCTACAGTTAAAAATTGAATTAGTTATAGCATTTATTTTCATTCTCCAATATAAAAACAACTAAAAGAGATATGTTCAGAGAAAAGCTTTGCCTTGCCAAAGTGGTTTTATCTGTTGCATGTATCACAGATTAGATCAAAGACTAATGAAATAAAAGATAGATAAGGCAACTCATCTATGAAAACATGCAGAATGTGAAAATTGCATATCTACATACTAGTTAGTGCTAGATGCTAAGAACCCATCTAGAAATACATACATTACTCAGAAAATACAAAGCCTTTCACAAAGTAAGCTTTCAGGGATATGATGACCCAGAAGTGTGAATTAATGACAAAAAGTTTTCTGCTTAGTTTTACTAGCACAAGCTCTAACATTTAAAGAGGTCTCAATAATTTTGCTTGTTTATTGCTTTTTCGGCCTCACCTGGAAGTGCTCGGGTTATTTCTGCCTTTGCACTCAGGAATTATTCCTGGCAATGTACAGGGGACCATATAGGATGCTGGAGATTGAACCAGGGTGGGCCATGTGGAATGCAAACACCCTACCCATCGATCTGGCCCTGTGGTCACAATGATCTTTTTCCCCTGAAAGATCACTGAGGTGATTCTGAAGAAATTAATACACAAAACTGTACATATTATTTCTAGAAATAGAACATTAAAGATAAGGATCAGATCCTATTTTTATTCAAGTATAGTAAACTTTAGGTTCTTTAATTTTACCACACTCCCCCTAAACAGATTCTAAGGAAACCTCAAGGCATTTTATCCTACATCAATCTGTCAATGCAATTTTTGATCTTAGAGAACTTCTAATAAAATAGACCACAAAGAAAAATCCAGTAAATTTCATCTCACCGTAAATTATGCTTTTTGATAGTTTTTGAGTCCTTGGGGGAAATATACTGTGTCAGTGCTTTCTATAGACTGCCAATAAAAACAAATTGATTTATTCAAACAAGTTAAAGTTTTTTACTAGATAATTCCCAGCACCCTGCGTAGAAATGTTATATGCCTGAAATAAAAATATGCTTTTTTGCACTAAACATCTACATAAATCATGTTCAAAGCACTAACCATCAAAGTTCCAAACATAATTCCATCTATTATAATTAGTATTTTCAGGTAATGAGCTATCCTCCCACTTTTTAAAAGATTAGTCACAATAGTCAATTTTCTACATGATTCTTTTATACTGCAGTTGAGTCACTATAATTTAAATGTATTAATAAAATAAAGCTGTCCATTAAAATTTTCTTAGTAAAGAAAATAGGAACACATAGCCTTAAAAATAAACTAAAGAGGGGTCAGCGAGGCGGCGCTAGAGGTAAGGTGTCTGCCTTGCAAGCACTAGCCAAGGAAGGACCGCAGTTCGATTCCCAGGCGTACCATATGGTCCCCCCAAGCCAGGGGCAATTTCTGAGCATTTAGCCAGGAGTAACCCCTGAGCATCAAATGGGTGTGGCCTGAAAAACCAAAAACCAAAATAAATAAATAAAGCAAAGATTAAAAAATTAATATGAAACATTTACTTTTCATAAGCTAAATAGAAAAAAGATAGCATTAATGTTTTGCTTTAGACAATTGTATGAGGGATCTAGAGATTATGTTATAGTTTTATAGTTTATATATTTATATATAAATTTATATATTTTATAGTTTTATATATTTATAGTTATGCATTCCAAACTAAATAGTAATAAAGTAAAATAACTAGAAAATTCAAATATTTAATATTTAAAATTCAAATATTTAAGAAAAAGGCATATATAATTCAAAATCTGAAAATGTAAATATTAGCCCACAACATCATGTGAGTTTATTTCACCTCCAACCTATCATGTGAGTTTATTTCACCTCCAACCTTTCTACATAAGGTTGCACTTCATTCTGGGTAAATAGGATTCTAGTTAAGACAAAGGTCAACTGAAGAATATCATTCTCCAAAGCAAATTCTATACTGTGGCTTTAAAATAATAAACTGTGAGCAGTATCTGGGGCCAAAGCAATGATCTGCAGGTTTGATGTTTGCTTTGCATATGGCTGACCACTTTATCCCTTGCATCCCAAAGGGTCCCTCGAACCTTACCAGTAGTGATCCCTGAGCTCAGAATCAAAAGTAAGCCTTGAGCACAGTTATACATGGTCCCAAACCCAAAGGTTTTTAAAAAGTATCTACTACAATTTTAAGAAACTATGATTGTGCTTTCATATCATAGTTCATTTTCAAATTACAGATTTAGGAATAGTTTTCTTCCTAACATAGGATTCAATTTTTTATATTTAGAAAAAGCTATAAAAATTTATTAACTATCACAACAAAGACAAAATGAGTTTCTCATGATGGCTATGAATGTGTTAATAATATAATGGCAAAAAAAAACTTTTAATCTAACAAGTAGCTGCCAAAAGAAAGTTAATATATAGGAAAATAATATAAAAATGTAAAAATAAAAACAATAAAAAATATTTCCTGGGGCCAGAGAGATAGCATGGAGGTAAAGCGTTTGCCTTGCATGCAGAAGGATGGTGGTTTGAATCCCGGCATCCCTGATGGTCCCCTGAGCCTGCCAGGAGCAATTTCTGAGCGTAGAACCAGGAGTAACCCCTGAGCACTGCTGGGTGTGATCCCCATAAAAAATATTTCCTAGTAGTCTGAGATAGTAGAGCAGGTAAAGCTTTTGTCTTGCATGCTGTTGATCCCAGTCCAATACCAGGCACTCTACATGGTCTCCTGAGCCCTGACAAGAGCACAAAGCCAGGAATACAGCCTGAACACCACCACCACAACAACAAAATTACCAAAGGAATCTTCTTAGGAAAATCCCTCTAAATTATGGATATTAGTAGTAACATCTCTATAATAAAATATACTTGAAAAAAGTTTACAAAGTTGTTTATTTCTTTGCGATTTAGGAGGTAATACCCAGAGACAAATGACTGAGAACTACTCCCGTCCTAGTGCTCAGGTAATTATGCAGTCAAGAATCAAACCCAAGTGTTTGAAGAGCAAAGTTCTAGATAATTCTATATTATTCAGACATTTCACATTTCTCTGTTGTTTGACATTTGTTTCCAATTCTATGTTCCTGTGAATAATGTTTCAGGGGTCAGGGAGAGTACAGGGCTTGGGTTCATGACTTGCATGCAACAGATCCTGGCTCATTGTGGTGACTTTAGTAGTCCCCGGACCACCTAAGCACCTCTTGGGAGTTCCCCCAAATTAATAAAATGTTACAATAAAACTCTTCTATATCTTTAGAAGTAAACAAGATTTTTAAATTCCTTAAAGCATACTGACCTAAGATCAAATTCACTCTTCAGTCTAAGATCAATCACCAGCCCTACCAACTCTGAATCATAGTCTTAGAACCTATCACTTTTCAACAAGAGAATAGTAACTTTGATTTTCATTTTCTTGATTACTGGCGATTATAAACACCTTTCCTACTTATTTGTTAAATTTATACTTCCTTTATTTAAAACATTTACCATATTTACAATTTTCCCCATGTTTGTCTTTATGTCTAATTTGACTAAGAGGATTTTCTGAAATTTCTGCATATAATTTTCTCATCTGATAATTAAATTTTTCATTGCTTAGTAATAGTAAAATGGTGAGTGATTTAATCTCATTTTTTCCCTCACAACTCCTGCTGTCATCATGCTTAGAATACTGTTTCTCACCAAATGAATATAAATCATGTAATTACTTTAGCTTTCATAACTTTATAATTTTAACTTTTAATATAAATATATAAAAATAAGATATCAAGCTTTTATTGTGTCAAAATTGTTATCAATTTCCCTAGCCTGCCTTCCCATAAGAATATGAAACGTGGGAGCTGGAGAGATAGCATAGACATAGGGTGTTTGCTTTGCATGCAGAAGGACAGTGGTTCAAATCCCGGCATCCTATATGACCCCCTAAGTCTGACAGGAGCAATTTCTGAACGTACAGCCAGGAGTAACCCCTGAGTGCTGCCAGGTGTGACCCAAAAACAAACAAACAAAGAATATGAAATGTGATTACATACAGATCACAAATAAACTCTCCTTTCTGTAACATTTGAAGGTCTAGCCAACAGTACAAATGACAGTATTTCAGTTACTATAGCTTTATCATTGCATCTTAAGATTTAATACAAGATTCACTACTTCACTCAAGACCAGCAAACTCAAATCTATGAGTCTCAATTTTCACAACTGTAAGAAGAATCTGTACCTATGTCATAAGCTTACTTTGAGGAATTAACTGAAAGCACAGAAGTGAGCATACTTTGAAACTACAAAGCACTACAAACTTCTAAATTATCTAATCATCTATAGCTGACCACAGCATTCTTGATGATCTCTTGAAACAATAAAAATAATTCTGAGTTCACCTGTGCTTTCTTGGGGTGCAGGAGCTAGTGTAGGGCTTGCTGGAGAAATACCCCTAGATCGGTGGTCGGCAACCTTTTCTTTTCATCTGAGCCAAATCTCACCAAAACCACGATTAAAATTTATTTTGAGAGCCACACAGGGCGCCAATGACAGAGGCTAGGAGCAGAGTCCTGACTCCTGGAGCAGCCGCCCAGCACACAGACGAGCCAAATTAAAAGTGTAAAGAGCTACATGTGGCTCGCAAGCTGCAGGTTGCCGACCACTGCCCTAGATCCATGTACTGTATGATGGAGAGGGAAAAACCCCCATTGTCCCCCCAAAGACAGTATATTTTGTACTTTGTAAAGTGTTCATTAAAGTGCAGGAGATGCAAAAAAAAATACAGTAATTCTGAGTTCAATTTAAAATAAAAAATTCTTACCAGTTATGAAGGGAGGCATTTATGTCATATAGATGTCTACTAAATCACATTATAAACTTGTTGAAGTAGAAAATTTTCCTTCTTGCTTATTTGAGTATGAGGAAAACAAGTTAGTGTCTATTGATTAAAAACAGAAAAAAGGGCTGGAGTGATCGAACAAGGACAACCCAGGACATACCTAGGTTTGTTCCCTGCATCCCATATGGTCCCCTGTACCTGCCAGGAGCAATTTCTGAGCACAGAGCCAGGAGTGACCCCTGGGCATCACCAGGTATGGCCCCTCTCAAAAAAATAAATAAATAAAATCAGAAAAAAGAAGTAGTTAAGTACAAGATTTCAAGCTGTCCAAATTGTTTATAAAGTTTGCTTTACAAATAAAGTCAATTTCATTCTTTTTGGGGGGAAAGGGGCACACTGGTGACACTCAGGCTATGCGCTCAGAAGTTACTCCTTGCTTGGGGGACCATGTGGGATGCCAAGGGATCAAACCGTGGTCTGCCCTAGGTCAGCAGCATACAAAGCAAATGCCCTTCTGATGTGCCACCACTCCGGCCCCCAATTTTGTTTCTTTTAACCCTTGATTCAATTCCACAAGGACAGAAATATAATATAAACATCCGAGGATCAAACAAACTGCCTTTCCTAATACAGCAAAAGTTCAGGTAATAGACAAGGCTCCTATCTTTGTAAGTTGTAAATCATCTTTCTGTAAATTGTAAATTAGATATAAGTCATATATTATGACAACTTCTCCCATTCACTAAATTAATTGACATGTGTAGCATACAAAAATCATGTAATATTCTACCTTGTAGCAGGAACATTACAAAATATTTTCCACTCACCCAATTAAAATATAAAAGCTGAAATATTTTTGATTAGTTATTTTAAACTTACTCTAGCAAATCACTAATTTCCTGTTCACTGTCTTGAGTTGTATCCAAAGAAAAGGCATCTGAGAGTTCAGTTGAGCTGGACTCCAGTTCTGGTGGCACTGTCCGGGTTCCTAAGGAGCCACTAAAAATCTCTGTCTTCCTTTCAGTCCCTTCCTCGGAACTATCAGTGAGATTTCGTAGATCCTTTTCATTCTTGTCATGATTATCTTTGAAAGAAGACTGCTTGGCATCACCTGGAGATGATTTTCCTGAGATATTGAATAAGTTACCAAGAAACTGGAAAAAGCTTTCTTTGGGCTGCCGCTCATTTTCTCCTATTTTGGTATCTGCAGTGGAACTGGAAAGGTCATTTGGCTTTTTTGCCTCTTCCTGCATAATTAGCTTCTCAGCATGGTTCCTTCCATCCTCACTTGGGGGGACCTATGAAAAAATAATAGAGAACAATAAGCGGGGTCATTTAAAACATAACAAGGGTTGATTGATAGTGTATTATTTACACATTCTTTCCCAGCAGCCAAGGATGATAAAACCAAACATTAGCAGCTAAGGCTAATGGTTTCTGTTTTCTTGTGCAGTTCACATCCTGCTAAAGAACTATCAGCATTACTTCAACCAAGCTTCAGTGTCATGAAGGGTAGAACAACACTACTGGGAAGACAGAGCATGAGTAAACTGTCCAGATTTAATAGAAGGCAGAACAAATGCAGTAACTAGGAGGATGCTGTATTGAGGAAATACCTTTAGAAAGAGGTCTAGAAAGTCCATAAGGCTGTATCTACCCTTCTCCCTCCCTATCTTCTCCATTTCTCCCTCTGCCTCTCCTCTCATTTCTCCTCCTCTCCCAGCTCTTTTTCTGTTTGATTCCAGATTTTAGAAATTTAATGTGACTGGAGATTAGGACATCACAATGAAAAAATGAGGTAAATAAAATGTAAGAGAAGACCAGATAATGTCAACATAATGTAGATTCAAATTCAATCTTTAGAATTAAGATCTGATGGAAGCATTTTAAAATACTTGGTACATTAGAGAACACCTAGTTAGAACTCATATTTTTGGTATTATTAAACCAGAATGTTACCATAGTGTACTCAACTGAGAGAGGGAGAGATAAAGAGAGAGAGAAAAAGGAGAGAGAGAGAGAGAAGACAGCAATAAAGATAATCAGTGAGAGGAAAAGCTCATAACGAACACTTCATAGTATCACAGAGATTCCTAAATATGTATGGACAGCACTTGGAATTCTTGTGTGTCCAACATGTTCAGAGGTGCATTTTACCTACTCATAATTAAGTTGCCAGTACAGGAAATTTATAGTCATGTGTTCTCTGTGTGAACTGAGGTTGATTTGCTATTTTATTAAAGAGCACATGAGCATTATACCACAAACCAAAGAACTTCATTATATTTAGGCCACAGTGACAACTTGCCCTGCCTTTCAAATATGCTGATTCACCTACTTGTAAACAGGAATGTAAATTTGACAGTATCTGTCAGATGTCATGCTTATGAGCCCTTATAAAAGCTCAACTGTGAGTCAGAAAATGAACAGGACACTAAGGTAAAAACACCTTGAAGGCACTGAAGGTTCACAGGCCAAAGTTTTGTAATAAGCTTCTCTTCAAGAAGGCAAGAACATCATAATTATGTCATTTGTTCACCTTGTTCCTTGCTTTAATCCAAATTCAAAACAGCTTAAAGGAATGTTCCACTAACCACCATTAACATGTAGCATGAGTCTGAGAGAATGTTTAGTAGTTAGTGGCCTAGAAAATTCACTTCAAGATCAGAGAAAGAGTCCAGCTGGTATGACATTTGCCTTGTATGTAGCCCACCCATGTTTGATCGTCAGCACTCCTTAGGGTACCCTGAGCCCCTCCAGGAGATATCCCTGAGTGCAGAGCCAGGAGTAACCCTTGAGCAAAGGCAAGTGTGATCCAAAAAAAAAAAAAACAAAAAAAAAATAAAAACACTTTGTTCTGTGTTTTTAGCAGCATCAGAAGATATATCTAAATAAATACATGTTACTTTTCTCTTAAGAATTAATAGTATCCTGGACTGTGAAAAATTGTGAGTACTACCTGTGTGTGTCTATCTCCTGTCCTGTCGTGTAAAACTCTTGGGAGTGGGCCGAAAAGAGGCTCCAGAAAACTCACTCTCCCAGAAGCTCATTTTAGGGCAGGAACACCAAGGAACTGCTTCATGATGTGAAAACCGGCTATAAGCAGTACTTTGCAGAAGCCAGGTCCCCTATTTGTGATGTCAGGCTGGGAAAAATCTACGAAACTACGCCTGCCCAGTGGGGTCCGATGTGAAACATTGTGAGTGCTGCCTGTGTTTGACTGTCTCCTGTCCTGTCTTGGGACATGGGCCGAAAAGAGGCTTCAGAAGAGCACGGCCACTTTGCTTCTCTACATGGCCATGCGCTCTTTCTAAAGAAAGAACACCATCGCAACAACAACAAAAAAATCACACTAAGAACTGTGCTGGATCACTGAAGCCCAGCATTTCTCTCCGAACTGCCTTCTCTGCTGCATGCTCAGGCCTAAGATTTGATCCTGTGAGAGGCTTCATCCACGGAGGACTCCCTTCCCTTCCCTCGGAAGAAAGTCGACCCACCCAGAAAGGGTGGAGCCAGAGGAGTGTGGCTGTATACATCATTTAGCCAATGAATACCACCACAACATGTAGAAAAACCCACAATACAAGGGTGACAATGGGGAAACAATGCAGGCCAGCATCAGACATAGAGAATGAAGATGACAATTCTGATGACCAGATAACCAACCAACTAATCAACCTCTCAGATAAGGACTTTAGACAATTAATATGGAAGATGCTAAAAGAACTCAAAGAAACCGTGGATCGAGTTGAACAGAACACTAACAAGAACCAAGAAAATATGAAGACAGAAATAACAAAACTCCAAACTGAAATAACATGTCAACTAACAGCCCTGAAAAACTCAGTAGACAAGGTGAACTACAAAATGGATAAGCTCTAGGAAAGGGTATCAGAAGCTGAGAATAGACTTGGTGCTGTGGAAGATGAGATAAATAACAATTCCATACAGCGGGAGAGATTGGAAAAAAAACTTAAAGCAAATGAACAGACAATGGAAAAATTAGTCAAAGAATGGGAACAGATGAAAATAGAAGTCTATGATAAGCTCAACAGAAACAACTTAAGAATCATTGGAGTCCCATAGACCCAGGAAGAAAATTTCCAGGAAGACTCAGCAGTCAAGAACATCATTAAAGAGAAACTTCCAGAGCTAAAGAATATATGTGATCAAATCCTGTATGCTCGAAGAGTACCAACCAAAAGAGACCCCCAAAAAAATATCCCAAGACACATCCGAGTCACAATGACGAATCCCACAAATAGAGACAAAATTCTAAAAACAGTAAGATCAAAAAGGAAAATTACATTCAAGGTAGCATTCTTGAGATTTACAGGAGACCTGTCACCAGAAACACTCAAGGCCATAAAGCAGTGGTGTAATATTGTGACAAGACTGAATGAAATGAATGCTTCACCTAGAATACTGTACCCAGCAAAACTTACTTTCCAGTTGACAGAATACATGGTTTCACAGACAAAAAACAGCTCAGAAACATTACAGACTCAAAACCAGTCTTAAGAGAAAAACTGAAAGGCCTAATTTAAGACAAGAGTAAACAAAAGACACAACAAATTTCGACATAAAGATGTCATTAAATCCCAAGTAAATTTTTTCTCTCCAATGGAATAAATGCACCAGTTAAGAGACACAGAGTGGCTAAATGGATCAAAAAATTCAATCCAACCTTTTGCTGCCTACAAGAAATGCACCTGAATAGTCAGAACAAACATAGACTCAAAAATAAAAGGCTGGAGAAAAATTATCCAAGCAAACAACAACCATAAAAAAGCTGGAGTGGTCATACTAATATCAGATAATGCAAACTTTATACTCAGGAAGGTTGTAAGGAACAAAGATGGACATTTCATATTAATCAAGGGGTATGTAGAGCAGGAAGAAATCACTCTCCTAAACATATATGCACCGAATGAGGGGCCAGCAAAATATTTAATACAATTGTTGACAAATCTGAAAAATAATATCAATAACAACACAATAATTGTGGGGGACCTCAACACTGGATAGGTCAACCAGACTGAAACCCAACAAGAATATACTAGACCTGAGGAGAGAAATGGAAGAAAGAGGTCTAGTGGATATATATAGGACACTCCATCCCCAGAAACCTGGATACACATTCTACTCCAATGTACATGGGACATTCTTCAGGATAGACTACATGCTGGCACATAAAACATACCTCCATAATATCAAGAGGATAGAAATTTTGCAGACTACCTTCGCGGACCACAAGGCTCGGAAATTATTTGTGAATTCCAAAGGGAAACAGAAGAAAAACTTTAACACCTGGAGTTAAACAGCCTCATACTGAATAACCAGTGGGTCCGAGATGAAATCAAGGAGGAAATCAAAAGGTTCCTGGAAACAAATGATAATAAAGACACAAACTATCAGAACTTATGGGACACAGAAAAAGAAGTACTGAGAAGAAAATATATGGAAGCATATACCCTGCTCGTGGATTGGCAGGATTAACATCATCAAAATTGCAATACTCCCCAAAGTATTGTACAGATTTAATGCAATACCTCTAAAGATACCCATGACATTCTTCAAAGAAGTGGATCAGGCACTTTTGAAATTCATTTGGAACAATAAACACACTATAATAGCTAAAGCAATAATCGGGAAAAAGAATATGGGATGAATTACTTTCCCCAACTTTAAACTGTACTACAAAGCAATAGTTATCAAAACAGCATGGTATTGGAATAAGGACAGGCCCTCAGATCAGTGGAATAGATTTGAATACTCAGAGAATGTTCCCCAGACATACAATCACCTAATTTTTGATAAAGGAGCAAGAAATCCTAAATGGAGCAAAGAAAGCCTCTTCAAGAAGTGGTGTTGGCACAACTGTCTAGCCACTTGCAAAAAATTGAACATAGACCCTAAGCTAACATCATGTACGAAGGTTAAATCCAAATGGATGAAAGACCTCGATATCAGACCCGAAACCATAAGATATATAGAACAACATGTAGGTAAAACACTCCAGGACATTGAGACTACAGGCATCTTCAAGGAGGAAACTGTACTCTCCAAGCAAGTGAAAGCAGAGATTAACAGATGGGAATATATTAAACTGAGAAGCTTCTGCACCTCAAAAGAAATAGCGCCCAGTATACAAGAGCCCCCCACAGAGTGGGAGAAACTATTCACCCAATACCCATCAGACAAGGGGCTAATCTCCAAAATATACAAGGCACTGACAGAAATTTACAAGAAAAAAACCATCTAATCCATCAAAAAATGGGGAGAAGAAATGGACAGACACTTTGACAAAGAAGAAATACAAATGGCCAAAAGACACATGAAAAAATGCTCCACATCATTAATCAGCAGGGAGATGCAAATCAAGACAACTATGAGGTACCACCTCACACACGAGAATGGCACACATCACAAAGAATAAGAATAAAGTGTTGGCAGGGATGTGGAGAGAAAGGAACTCTTATCCACTGCTGGTGGGAATGCCATCTAGTTCAACCTTTATGGAAATCAATATGGAGATTCCTCCAAAAACTGGAAATCAATCTCCCATACGACCCAGTTATACCACTCCTAGGAATAAACCGTAGGAAGACAAAAATACAATACAAAACTCCCTTCCTTAAACCTATATTCATTGCAGCACTATTTACCATAGCAAGACTCTGGAAACAGCCAAAATACCCTTCAACAGATGAATGGCTGAAGAAACTGTGGTACATATACACAATTGAATATTATGCAGCTGTCAGGAGAGATGAAGTCATGAAATTTTCCTATACATGGATATACATGGAATCTATTTTGCTGAGTGAAATAATTCAGAGAGAGAGAGAAAGACACAGAATGGTCTCACTCATCTACGAGTTTTAAGAAAAATGAAAGACATTCTTGCAATAATAACTTTCAGACACAAAAGAGAAAGGAGCTGGAAGTTACAGCTCACCTCATGAAGCTCACCATAAACAGGGATGAGTTTAGTTAGAGAATAACTACGTTTTGAACTATCCTAATAATGAGAATGTACGAGGGAAATAGAAAGCCTGTCTAGAGTACAGGCGGGGGTTGGGTGGGGAGGAGGGAGATTTGGGACATTGGTGATGGGAATGTTGCACTGGTGATGGGTGGTATTCTTTACATGACTGAAACCCAAACACAATCATGTACGTAATAAAGTTTTTTTAAATAAAAAAAAGAATTAATAGTATCTTAAGAAATATGATAGTATCTTGAGTCTTTACATTTTGAGTATACAGTCACCTCCACCTCTATACCACTGCTGCAGCGCACTGCAACTATAGAAATGAAAAGTGTTGTGTCCTCAGGTGCAACTGGGAATACATATTGTTTGCTTATGCACTATGTACCTAAAATATTACTGTGAAAGATTTGTAATTTACTTTGGTAAAAATAAAAATTATTTAATTATTAAAAAAAAGATATATAGCACATTGGTAGGGCAGCAGACCCAGGACAGATAGTGGTTAGAATATCGGCATTCCATATGGTCTCCCATGCTTGCCAGGAGCAATTACTAAGGAAGAGTCAGGAACTCATACCCTGAGTACCACCGAGTGTGATCCCAAAACAAACAAAACTAAACAGAAAAGTGAGATGTAGAAGGATTTTTTTTTCATAGCAAGGGGCCATATAAAATTGGGAATGTCTGACCAGAGTCACTGGAGTTTCATTTTTCACTCTCATCAATTGCAACTGAGTACCAGGGGTTCCACCTCAATCATCCAACTACCTAATTACTATGAGAGCCTGTAATACTTCCTAAGTACTCCCTCTTCTTTTATAAATAGCCTAAACATTCTCACAGTTTGACTGAATATGTTAGTGGAAGTTTATTTTCAAGACACATTGGCTCAGAATCATAATTCATCTATTGCACTTAGTAAACAATGGTATGGGCACAAAACACTCTATATTAAAATTTTTTGTTGGGCATGACTTGGAGATCTAGTTTTAATACCTGACAGTGCAAAACAAATGAACATAAAACATTTTCTTTTTTTTTTTTTTTTTGGTTTTTGGGCCACACCCGGCGATGCTCAGGGGTGACTCCTGGCTGTCTGCTCAGAAATAGCTCCTGGCAGGCACGGGGGACCATATGGGACACCGGGATTCGAACCAACTACCTTTGGTCCTGGATCGGCTGCTTGCAAGGCAAATGCCACTGTGCTATCTCTCCGGGCCCAACATAAAACATTTTCATTGTTGTTGTTGGAATGCTTTACTTTCCACAGAACAAAAACTAGAAAAACAGAAACAAAAACAAAAAATCTGATATACAATTAGTCACAATATGGTCAAGTTTTCTGCCTATACACAAAAGTATTTTCTAAAGGTGTCTTTTTTTTTTTTGTAGCAACCAGGTCCAGTTACCTCAAAATTCAAATAAATTTGAAAGTCTGTTGTATAATTTCCCAGAAATTTCTGACTCTCCTATTAGAGCTCTAAATATTGGCAATTAATTAAAACAGTCTGTGATGGCCACAGCAACTGTTATTGCTGAAACCTCTATAACCACTGTGGTTTCATGGTTTGGCCAAGTCCTGACGTCCACCACCAGGAGGGTCAAAGCTTCTCCCTTCAAATTTTCTTCTTTTATGGATCCAAACTTTTAAGGCTGATTATCTAATTGCCAGAATCACAGTATTTTTACCATCTCCAAAATTTATTTCATCATTACCAAACCATCCTTATTGCCATCATATTCTCTACCACTATCGTTATCACCAAAGCCATTCTGACCACTAAAGCTTCCTCCTTTTTCATGGTGGTCATTCCCACCATGAATTTTCTCCATGACCAATTTCCTCCACCAAAATTTCTCCCATGACCAATGCCAATGTTCCCAGAACCACTTATCTTCTTTGACAGGGTAAAATACAAGCCATCTCTTGGCTTTCATTGCATGACTAGTCACAGTGTAGTTAACATATTTTTTACAATCTTATCTACAAAATTGTGGTCATCCAAAGTTACAAAAGCAAAGCCTCTCTTCAGTTTGGAAAACTCCTAAGAACAAAAAGTTTTTTGAAGGGCCAGACCGATGGAGTCAGCATGCTGCTGACCCAGGATAGACCACGGTTCGATCCCCAGCGTCCCATATGGTCCCCCAAGCTAGGAGCAATTCCTGAGTGCACAGTTAGTAGTAACCCCTGAGCATTACCGGATGTGGCACCCCCCCAAAAAAAACCCAAAAGTTTTATGAAAACACACATATACACATATGCCTAACTATTTCACTTAATTTACTATTATTTTTTGCCACAATATTTGTTTCAGAGTCATATAAATACATACTGAAATAGTAATAGAAAAGTGATTTTTTTCTATTGCTAGCATGAATGCTTATCCTAAAATAGCTCCTTGAAGAAAGTGAATAACAGGATAACTGTAAATATTTCTAAATGTTTTGAAGAGTTACATACACAAAATCCCTATAATTAGAGAAATATTAATAAAAATAAGAGGACTAGTGAGATAATATTTTGTGCTTGCCTTATACACAGTTGGGGTTCAATCCCTGGTACCACATATTGCCCCTTGAGCATTGCAAATAGTGATTCCTGAGTGAAAAACCATTGATAGGCCTTGAACATGACCCCAAAACACAAAGATAATTAAGAGAACAAAGTAATTATATATATTTTTTGTTTTGGGGGGCCACACCCAGCAGTGCTCAGAGGTTACTCCTGGCTGTCTGCTCAGAAATAGCTCCTGGTAGGCACAGGGGGACCATATGGGACACTGGGATTCGAACTAACCACCTTAGGTCCTGGATCGGCTGCTTGCAAGACAAATACCGCTGTGCTATCTCTCTGGGCCCAGTAATTATATTTTTGACCATCAATAAAATCTCAAGATATCTTTCAACCAAAAATGATATTGCTTTCTCTGAGTTATATTTGAAAATTCCTTTTAAAGTATAAAAGACTTTTTCTATACAAGGAAATCTACTAAACTAAACTACTGTTACTAAATTAAAATCTCATTAGGTACAGTTTTTTTTAAACTAAGTCTCAAACTGGATATTATGCTTTGCAAGAAGTGTTCTGGGTTTAGACCCTGATACCACATGATCTCCTGAACTCTGCTTTGGAGCAACCTCAGGCACAGAGCTGGGAGTAGCTTCCAGAGTAGTACTGGGTGTGGCCCCAAAGCAAAACTAGTCATATGATCCTGTTTCAACTTCTCTGTTATTCTACTTTCTATATTTTTTCTTTTTTGTTTGTTTGTTTGTTTTGGGGGAGGGCCACACTCAGTGACACTCAGGATAATCCTGGCTATGCGCTCAGAAATTGCTCCTGGCTTGGGGGACCATGTGAAACACCAGGGGATTGAACCGCTGTCTGTTCTAGGTTAGCACATGCAAGGCAAATGCCCTACCACTTGCACCACTGCTCCGCCTCTGTAAATTTTTTGTGTGTGGAGGGCAAAGGTATTGGGCACACCTGGAGATGCTCAAAGGTTACTCATGACTCTATACTCAGAAAATACTCCAAGTTGTGCTCAGGGGGCCACTGATGGGATGCTGAGGATCAAACTTAGGTTGACTGGTTGACTATATGCATGACAAATGCGCTAATTGCTGTAGGATACTCTGGCTTCAGAATCTCTATATCTTTTTTTTTTTTTTTTTTTTTGGTTTTTGGTCCACACCCGGCGATGCTCAGGGGTTACTCCTGGCTGTCTGCTCAGAAATAGCTCCTGGCAGGCACGGGGGACCATATGGGACACTGGGATTCGAACCAATCACCTTTGGTCCTGGATAGGCTGCTTGCAAGGCAAATGCTGCTGTGCTATCTCTCCGGGCCCCAGAATCTCTATATCTTAAGTTTACTGAAGATACTTTGTTCCCAAAATATCTGAGTTGCTTAATTTTTCCCTAACAATATAATGAGAAATTTCTGTCACAATTAAAATACTCTCTTTTTTTTTCCACTTCTGTTTTTTATTCTGTGCCCTAGAGATACCTTACTAAAAACTGGTATCTGACACAATAGAAAGATACTTGTAGAATCTAATATTCTGGTGACTGTACTAAGGTTGACAATTATAAACATGTCAAACTCTTTAAGTAGTAATGTTTACATCCTAATTAATATAGAACATTGGTCCAATAATGTAAAAATATAGAGAACAGCAGCTGGAAATTTATCTCATTCAATGTTCAGAGATAAAAGGGTAAACCATCCATTCCATTTTATCTGTAGACAAAGTCCTTTTGTTCATATTGAAATATGATGACAATTAAGTTCTGGCATTTTGTCAAGTTACTGGATGAAAAGGATGCTGAAGGCCATCACTATACAGCACACTGCTACATAAGGACTCTTTTGTTCACTAATTCAAGCACACTTCCAAAATATGCCCAACAATCCAGTTTTATTTCTGTCCAGGATGCTGGGTGTTAAGGATTGGATATAAGCACGGGTACATATTAACAGCAAGATTACTGTCAACAGGCTCTGAAAATTGAAAATAGCAGACATAGTGAGGCCGGCGAAGAAAAAAAAAGTATTCAAATTATTTAGCTAGAAACAAAAGGTCACAGAATAAAGTAAAAAAGTTAAAAAGGGTTAAAATAATTCTGTATTTATAGAATACAAATTTTTGTTTAATCATTGCCCTCAACCTATAACACAATGAAGGTGAATCTGCAACAAGTGAGAATCTGTGCTGCCTGCCAACATGACCATACCACTGTTTCAACAAGTGAAGAGATAGCGCTCAAGACTCCAGCCCGCACTGACTAGACATCAGTTCCAGCTATGCTCAGAGATGTTGACATTCTGCATATAAAAATAGAATGTTGATAAAAGTATATTCTAGGAATTTATTTTGTAGGTAACTTTTTTTTATTAATAATATTTTAAATACCTTGGTTACAAACATGATTGTGGTTGGGTTTCAGTCATATAAGAGGACAACCCCCATCACCAGTGCAACATTCCCACCACCAATGTCCCAAATATCCCTCCTCCCCACCCCCGCCCCCACCTGTACTCTAGACAGGCTTTCTATTTTCCTCATACATTCTCATTGTTAGGATAGTTCGCAATGTAGTTATTTCTCTAACTAAACTCATCACTCTTTGTGGTGAGGTTCATGAAGTGGGCGGTAACTTCCAGCCCTTCTCTCTTTTGTCCCTGAAAATTATTGCAAGATTGTCTTTCATTTTTCTTAAAACCCATAGATGAGTGAAGACCATTCTGCATCTTTTTTTCTCTCTCTCTCTGACTTATTTCACTCAGCATAATCAGGATTTTTAAAATGTTTTCCTTCATATGCATATTTAATACTATGCCTCACCCATCCATCCTCTTTATTACGTATCCCATATGGACAAAAACATAATGATTAATAAGACTTTGCTTTGGTTTCAAGGAGCTTGCAGTCTCACAACACACTAATCATTCCTTTATTAGTGTGTGGAGCTTATGAGAGGGAACATAATTGACTGGAGGTGGGGAGAGTCTACTGTAGAGAAGAGGTAGCATGTGAACATGAGTAAGAATACTTTAGACACACGAACATACAAAGACATAAGTCTGAGATGTTCATTATAACAGGTCCATGGCTAAAGTCTGGGACACATTGGATAGGAACTCAGGTTGAAATGATAATCAAGTAGTAGTGATGGATGGGCTATAGAATAGCATTTTTCAACACCAATCTATCAGCTCCACAGATATAGGAAGGTAGAAAACCACTGGTCTCCTGCCTTGGTTAAGATTGCTGGTTCATGGGTTAGTATGCAGAACAGGTGCCAGCCCATACGTGTAAAAAGGTTGAAGAATACTAGTATAAGCAATCAAGTTTTCTAAACATGGTTAACAATTTGAATTATAAAGTCAAAAGTAAATTTAAAAAATGACCAAAGAGGAGAATAGGGAGTTAAATGCAATTTTTTCCATTAAGCTGACACAGGTTCCATCCCTGGCAGCATATATGGTTCACTGAGCACTGCCATGAGTGATCCCTAAGCACAGAACCAGGTCTCAGCCCTGAGCACAGTGTGTGAGAGGGTGTGGCCCTCTCATTCCCCGCAAAAAAGTGGAAATATATGTTATGGTGAGATTAGGACCTTCTCTAGGGCTGGAGAAGGGATGGGGTAAAGTGATTAAGCTGTAAAACAGGTTGAGTTTTTTTTTCCCCTTGTGGTATGCAGGATGAGGTAAATAATCACTCAGAGTGTAGCCAAGGGCAACATACCATATGTGAAGGAAAGAGGCATCCAACATGAGAGCACTGGGGAAATATAAAAGGTGGTGGAAATAAAAGAAGTAGTCAATGAAACAGATGGCAAAGGTCTTGGGACTGGAAGAGAGCTGAAAGAGTTCGAGTGAAGCCTTTGTGTATAGTAACACTCATTTCAATACTCAGTCCACACTGTCCACATCATAAGATCTCTGGAGCAGTGTAGAGTTAACCCCATAAGAGTAGAGCTGAGAACCCCCACCTAAAAAAATAATATGGACAAGAACAAAACCAGATCAGGCACTTAGCACAGAACATTGGTTTCCCTACATAGATGGACATGGAAACTATTATGCTGAGTGAAATAAGTCAGAGGGACACAGAATAGTTTACTAGGAATAGTTTACTATTTTGTGTCGATGGGTTTTAAGAAAAATAAAAGACATTATTGTAATAATGCCCAGAAATACGAGAGATGAGGGCTGGAAGGATTGGCCCACAACATGAAGCTTATCACAAAGACTGGAGAGTGTAGTTAGAGAAATAACTACACTAACAACTATCATTACAAAGTTAATGAGTGAGAGAAGTATAATGCCTGTCTCAAATATAGGCAGGGGATGAAGGAGGATGGAACTGGGGATATTGGTGGTGGCAATGTTGCGCTGAAACCCAACTACAAACATGTTTGCAATCATGGTGCTTAAATAAAAATATTATTTAAAAAATAGAATATTGCTCTCTCAAGGTAAAGAAAAAGAATGCTTCCAAAAGCAAAGGAGGAAACAAAAGCCAAAAACCACTGTGAAGTAATGAAAAGTGAGGACTATCACTCATCTTTAGAAACATAAGGCTCGCTTCCACCTCAGGAATTGTATTTCTACTCCTCTCTCCTTAGAATGTTCTTGTTTTCTTCCCACAGGCAGTCATGTAGCTTACTCCTCCTCAACTCCTTCAGATCTTTCCTTAAAAGTCATCTCTTCCTTAAATGTGTCCTCAGTCATTCAATCTAAAATAGCAAGCTTCTCCACTGAGAAACTACTTCTATTTTGTAACTTACTTTTAGTCTTTACACTTGCCAGTATCAAATCCATTCTCATTCTCATTATTTCTCTCTCAATATTTTTTTTATCTAAGTAGAAGAAAAGGAAACCTGTAAAATGGCTTAAAGTCCTACAAAGTAAAAAATGACTTTGTTTCTGTTGAAGATCAACTCTACACTTGTTATGAAGTTGCATGATCGCTGTATGAGAATTACAGAGAAAAGCAGAGAGAGATAAGAAAAAGGTATATGCTTGATATTTAATGTTTCTAATAAAGGGCAAGCATCTGTCTAGAAAAAATACTTTTTTTGAGTAAGGAAATGCTAAAACTTAAGCAGTTCTGTAAGTACATACAGTGACCAAAGTAGTTCACTTGAACTTAGAGAGAGAGATAAGCTAACAAAGAATCAAAAATAACGGGGGAGGGGGGTGCAGACTGATAGCACAGCAGTAGAACATTTGCCTTGCACACGGCTGACTCAGGACAGACCTTGGTTTGATCCTGGAGTCCCATTTGGTCCCCTGAACCAGGAGCAATTTCTGAGCACAAAGCCAGGATTAACCCCTGAGAGTCACATGGTGTTGCCCCAAAAGCAAAATAAAAATAAAATAAAATAAAAAAAAATGAAATAAACAAACAAACAAAGAAACAAAGACAGAAACAAAGAGACAGAGTTGATACGAGGTCCCCAAACAACTAAGAAGGGTGCTTCTAGGATATGAGTAAAAATTTTGCACCAGGATAAAGAGTAGAAATTTGGGCCAAAGTAAACTGTAAAGTATCCATTCATTTAATAAATACTGAACAGCTAGATACTATTCCAGCTACTTAGATGCCATGGTGGAAAAGTACACCCAAACTCTTCTGTTCTCAAACCAACTACATGCTACTGATTTCAACAACTCATCTGCCGGTCCTAAGGGGCATTCGTTCATCCCCTTACAGAGTAGTCTATAGCAGGTGGTTGGTGTTGTTCCAAGACAGTGACTGACACAGTGAGCTTAGTCAAGAAGGTCATAGGGGAGAGAGAGCTTCCAAAGAGTCTGTGAGTAGAAAATAGTGAGGGGCCAAGTGAACCTTCCTCTATTGCAGAAATTCGCAAACTTATCTGCTCTACTGTTCCCTAATAAGAAAATATTATTTTTTTATTTGTAACTTTTCTGGAAATCTTTAAGCAAATGTACAGAAAGTTTCTGAGTTCCTACCATACCCTGATTATTTCAGTGTACCCCCAGGAGGGTGAGACACTATTGACTGTCTCAAGCACTTGGGCTTGGTCAACCTTCCTACCAGGTCTGCCTTCACTGTGCAGAGCTAACATGTTCTTTACAGCACATGACCCCAGTTCCTCATAGCCAGTGGCCTCCACTCACACTCATCTTTCCCTTTGATGTTCTTCTTACACACACACACACACACACACACACACACACACACACACACCTGAATCTGAAACACTCTCCAGCATTCATTCCAAAATGTCACAAAAAATCTGTTATTGAAATAAGTTTAAAAAAAGTAAAATTTAATTTTTTAACAATCCTATACAATGGAAACAAGGTTCTAGGTGGGGCATCACTTTCAATTTTTCATTGTCATGTGATTTCTGATAAAAAGATATAGGTGTATAATGTGTACCAAGTAAGTGCCCTTGGCCACAGGTAGTTCAAAACAATCATCAGATGTGGTAATGGTAAAGAAAACAATATGGTTAGAACATATTATTGTAGTTTGTACTATCCAGTGCCAAAGGATTCAAAGAGGAAGAAAAAAAAACGTTTGATGGATCTTAGCACAATAGTGAGGGAGAATAAACAACAGGGGGGTGTCAAATCTGGCAACAGGTGAATCCCCTAGGAGATTAAAGACTAAGAAAGGGGCTGGGAAGGTGGCGGTAGAGGTAAGGTGTCTGCCTTGCAAGCACTAGCGTAGGACGGGATCGCAGTTCGATCCCCCGGCGTCCCATATGGTCCCCCCAAGCCAGGGGCAATTTCTGAGCGCATAGCCAGGAGTAACCCCTGAGCATCAAATGGGTGTGGCCCCAAAACCAAAAAAAAAATACTAAGAAAGAGCAGTCCCCTAAATATAAAATACAGAGTCCAATTAAGCATGTTAACTCTCAAACCCAGTGATATTTGGGAGAAAGGCTGATCAAAGACTTTCACCACCCTGAAACTAAGATGAGCACATTAGACAGGAGAAACAGATGTGTGCTATTGCCAGTGGGTAACAGGTAGGCAGAAATCAAATCAATCAGAACAGATGTGTAAGATAAGATGGAAAGAAAAAATAACATAACCTGGTAAAAAGTGAAGTTTTTTCAATCATGAGGCACAAGAATTATAAATTCTGAGTGCTTTCTGGAGCTCCCTCTAATGTCAATATTTGGAGAATTTATTTTAGGAGGGAAAGATATTCAATGGATCATTTTGTACATGACCTCTGACACTCAATTTGCTGAACGTAAAGTACTCCCTTACAACATGAAGTAGAACTATTCCAGGTAGATGATAGGGTAAAACTATAGTAAATCAAAATAGAGAGCTCACAATACAGTGAATGCTGCAAAATTCTTATCTATCAAAGGCCTAAATAGGCACGGACCGTACTGATAGACTTAAATTCTAGCAGTTTACTTGGCCATCTGGGCAACATTAGTCACACACAGCAGTCTCCATTCCAACCTCCATAACAGTAATCTTAAAAAAAAAAAAAATCTAGGGGTGTTTATTTTTTCTTCTTTGCTTCTACTTAAAGGTTAGTATATATATATATATATATATATATATATATATATATATATATATATATATATATATATATATATATATATATACTATTTCAAGTCATAGAATCGCCACTTCTAATAGCTATACTATTCATCCCTGAGAAAACTAATTAGCACTATTCTCAAGTAAAACTTACTTCTGACTTTATTTTGCAAGAAGGCAACTCTTTTCCTGAATAATCTCAGTTACTTCCAAAATACTTCTATAAAATAAGGATTAAACACCCCCCACCACAGATTATAAACCAAAGTTCAGAGAGACTTAAGCTGTCCAAGTTTATAAAAATATCACATGGATAGAGCTAGGATTTGAGACCCAGATACAGCTGATTGCAAAGGTTGTGTTCTTTCCATCATCACACATGTAATTTTAAAATAGCTTGGTGGGAGTACCACGAACTGGTAGAGGCATACAATGGTGGATGATTATGAGGCTTGTTATGACACCCTACTATTACCCTAAACAAGGGCATTTCCCCCAATTTCCTCTTTCCTTTTCACCCATCCCTTGGTACGTTCAAGTCCACCTGGATTTCACTAGACCTTCCCCCTGCTGATTGATTTGTACTGAGAAATAAACTATTTCAGTCTGGCTTGTGCACAGGAACACCACGAGGTGAAAAGCAAAGTAAGTCCATGATTCTCCCCTGACTGGCTTAGTTTATTAATTCTTCATGGCTACATGCTTCAGACCCATTCACCTGGGGTTAAAAATACGGGTGATTTACAATATGGGATGATTTTACAGAGGTTGACTAAGAGACTCATTTCCAACAACAAAAGAGCTCTTTGTCTTTTTTAAAGCCAGTTTCATGGCATTCCCATTGGTTTACAATACTAAAGCATTTCAAGAGTATAGTTTCCTTTCTTTCCTATTGCGTCCACCACCAAAGTTCCAGTGTCACCAGTATCAAAATGATCACCTCTGCTACTATCTTTACCCCTTCCCTCTAGAAACTAATCACCATAAATTATCCCTTCTGCCCTTGCCCATCTCTACTCACTGTCAACAACAGAATCTAAGTTATTTTTGTGTCACATTCTGCAGTTGAATTGCTTTGGTTATTTATAGTTTATTCAGGAGTGAAATTATCTTTTATTTCCAGGCTTATTTTGCTTAGCAATACCACCTCAAGTTCTACCTATGTTGTTTGGAAAAGCATGACTTCCTCTATTATAATGACTTGGTAACACTCCATTTAGTGTGTGTATATATATATATATATCACAATACTTATGTATATATCACAATACTTATCAAAATTACTTTATCCATTCTAGCAGTTCTTGGTTTAAAATATCCTATCCTATATTTTCATTATGAAGTTGATCTTACATAATATTCCTCATGAATTCTGTGTGCATGATACTTATTTATCCATTTTCAACTACACAGCCATTCAGTCAGTAGTATAAGCCATTTGTAGGAATAGAGTGATCATAGAATATGGAGTTGAACTACTGCCCAAGTTTGTATTTTTGGTATTTCTTTTTCCATGAGCTTCTATCTTTTCATTAGGATGGTTTTCCCTGGTATTTCTCTTAATTCCCTTCATTTTTCTTTGAAGTGATTTGATTCCAAACTTCTATTTTATGGCTACCATGAGGTTTTTAACCAGTATCTAGGTCAAAGGAGCTTTTAGAATAGTACTGATTGTGCCTATTTAGACTAAACAAATTCATCCTATTTTTCTTCCTCTTTGATGCCTAGTTTTATTTTTTGTTTATGTTTTTGATGTTACTATTTATCACCATAAATGTGAGTGATATAATACATAATGATAAATGTGATCATTAGTAATATGTAAATATAAGTTATCACTATAAATTATACTTATGTACTTGTGTTTTTTACCATTTCTTACAATGCTGTTCTAGTGGTGGTAAACTGCATTTGCTTTAATCTATTGAGGAAAACCTTATCAATTATATTAGAATGATAAATTTTGCAGAGTAAAGTATTTTTGACTAAAATTTTTTGGTTTAGGATTATGAATATGTCACTCTACTTACATCTACCTTGAAGTTTCTGCAGAAAAAATATATAGTCAGACCAGAGTTCCTTGTATGCTGTATTTTCCCTAGAAACCTTTTAAAAAATTGTTCTGATTTTTGATAAATTACAATAGCATGTCTTTATTTCTTTCTGTTTTTTTTGTTTTGTTTTGTTTTGTTTGCAGTTCGAAGCTGTTATCCTATAAGTTTGTTAGATCTCTATTGTTCTTTCCTTAGATCTGAAAAGTTCTCAGCTATCAATTCTTCCTCCTCCCCAAGAGAAGAGAGCACATGCAGTCCCCCATTGTCACAAATTATGTGGTTGAGTTTCCACATTTGGAAAAATCGAGAGGATCAGGACATCCAGGACTGCCTTCATCTTCAGGTATAACCATTATTCTTTTTTGTCCTTTAGATCTCTCAAGCAGTGCGAAAGAGTCTAGGAGTCTAGGAGCCATTCCTAGCAATGAAACTCAGTGAATTGGGTCAGAAGATTCACTACTAAGGCTAAGGATCTTCTGAGGCCTTCACATGAAAGTGGTGCTAGGGGCCAAACTTGGGATCTGGCCTGACCACTGACTGAACAATCTTCCCAGCCTCATAAACATTTACTCTTATAATTTCTCTACTAAGTGAATCTGATAGCTCTCAAAGGGTTTCCTCTTACTTACAATCTCTTCTCTCCCTCTTCCATTACTAAAAGTTTATTTTCAATTTTGCTTATTCTTTTAGTCTCAGTGAGACTATTTTTGTATATTATGCTTTCATTCATGTTCTCATTTAATTTATTGTGTTTTCATGTCATACATCTATATTTAGAATTTTTATAGCTCTAATGTCTAGGTTAAGGATTGCCTCTGCTTCTGCACTTATTTTCCTAATTCATTCATGCTTCATTATTTCTTGATGTACATCTGATATATTTCACTGCTTTCCTTTATTACAGTCCCTTCACCATAATTCCTCATTGTAAGATCCCACTGTGTCAAAAAGATTGATTCCAGAGAAATTTTCATTCTCACCCCATTCTGTTGCAAAATTTAACCAAAATTTTTGAGGGTGGGCCTTGGAGCATGAGGCTACCATCACAGGTGGGGATTTTTCCCCCCAAATAGGAGAACCTATAGTTCCTATTTGGAGTTCTGTTTTATTTTCCAGAACCTAAGATATGAGGGAACCCCAACTGTCAGGTTTTTTTCAGTTGATGACTTTGGTGAAAGAACCAGTCTGAGTATGAAATCTCTTCCCTAAGTCCTCTATCTCTGTAAAACAAACCCAATTTTCTGGTTGAATTTAAAAGACTGTGGTTCCAGATTTTTCCTCTAAGTCTAGTTATGTGTATCTGCTAGCCCTGTTGGTCTACTGTGGACTGTAATCTTTCTTGGATTTCCAATGGTGGGTTGAGGATCTCAGTTTTCCAAATAATGACAATTTTCCTTTTTTAGGGAAAAGCTACAAAAAAAAGGTTTTTTCAATTTATTGTAATTTATCTTAATTTTTTAATTTAATTTTGCCATAACTGAGGTAGCCTCACTACAGGAGTGTTTCTTTGTGGTCATCTATACCCAGCAGTATACACAAGGGCTAATGTGACTCTATGTTTGGAGATCATGTGATGCAAAGGATTGAACCTGGTCCTGCTACATGTAAAAAATTATCCACTCAAACCGTGAGCCTTCTCATGTCCCTACAACAGATTTTTGTTGCCTATGGATTAGCAGTATCATGTTTTGCTCTGATGGTGAGGGACAGGGAACTCTAAATAATGTTACATAGATTTAAATATAAAACATAAAAATCACTAAAACTTTTGTGGCTTTCAAGTTCTCTGTTTTGAGTAGACATATAAGTCCTTCCCCCTTTTCTTATTTTGTTCTAATTTTGCCACACCCAGCAATCATTAGGGCTTACTCTTAAATGCATTTAGGGATCACTCATAGTGGAGTGAAGGAGACTATAAGTGATGCTGAAAATCCATGCAAGGGCCCATTGTTTCCTTCTTTTTGAGATGCTTTGATACCTAGAGACATGAACTCAAATTCAGGAAATTTTCCTACTTGGCTAAGATATTAAGTTGGTCTTTCCCGTGCTAGTGTGGGGAGCTCACTAGGATTCCAAATAATGAGTGCCTACAAAGGTCCTAATCCTTCAACGGGAGTTTCAATCTTTTCATAGACAGAATTCCAAGTATAACTTCAGTTTATAGAAAAATTTTAAGAGATCTTGTGTTTGAACAAGCAGAAGTTTAATACAGGCTGACTTTACACCTCAAGAATTTATGGGGGAAACCCCATAAAAATAAAGCCTAAAATGAGAAGGACATAATAAAGATCAGATTGAAAATAAATGAAATAAAGACCAAAGATAATAGAAAACATCAATGAAACTAATAGTTGTTGTCTAAAATGACAAAATCGCCAAACTTTTAGTACAAGATTTAAACAGACTGACTTCTTTCTTAGTAAGGAGACTGCATTAATAATAGAAAACTTCCCAATAAGTATAATTCTAGGTTCAATCATTTTTTCTTTGGTGAATTATACTATTTAAAGATGAATATAATTTTTCTCAATATCTTTAATACTTCCAATCCAACAGACAAGGATGTGACAGGAAAATTATAGGCCTATATATTGTCTGATTAATAGATGCAAAGATCCTCAACCAAATATTGGGGAGCTAAATTCAACAATACACTAAAAGAATTAATACTATGATCCATGTGAATATATATTCAGGGTGTGCAAAGAAAGTTTAATATTATTTTTGTTTGATTTGGATGTCATACCTTGCAGTTCTTAGGGCCTATTTCTTGCTCTGCATTCATTTATAACTCCCGATAGAAACCCAGGACAAATAAGATGCCAGAATTGAACCCAGAAAAAGATTATGACAAAACATAAATGGCCAGAGGTAGGAAGTGAAACCATGAAGTCCAAATTCCAAAGAGCCGCCATCTTGTGGGAGTTAAACCAACGCCTGGTTCCAAGCAGCAGCAGCACGGAAGCCAATTGTTTCCGCCCGTCTCCAAAAATGGGGAATATCTTTGCCAAGCTCTTCAGAGGCTTTTTTAGCAAAAAGAAAATGCGCATTCTCATGGTGGGCCTGGATGCCGCAGGGAAGACGACCGTGCTGTACAAGCTGAAGCTGGGCGAAATTGTGACCATCGGCCCCACCATAGGCTTCAACGTGGAAACAGTGGAGTACAAGGACATTAGCTTCATCGTGTGGGATGTGGGTGGCCAGAACAAGATCCGACCTCTGTGGCGCCACTACTTCCAGAATACACAAGGGCTCATCTTCGTGCTCGACAGTAATGACAGAGAGCGTGTGGAGGAGGCCCGGCAGGAGCTCCTGAGGATGCTGGCTGAGGACGAGCTCAGGGATGCAGTCTTGCTGGTGTTGGCCAACAAGCAGGACCTCCCTGATGCCATGGACGCGGCTGAGATCATGGACAAGCTGGGCCTGGACTCCCTGAGCCACAGGAGCTGGTATATCCAGGCCGCCTGTGCCACCAGTGGGGGTGGGCTCTATGAGGGACTGGATTGGCTGGCCAATCAGCTCGAGAACCACTAGTGACCAGTACCCTTCTCTTTTCCCTTTCACCCCTTCCCACCCTCAGTTTTCTCTCATGCAAATGTGCACCCTCTAGTGTGAGTGCCAGAAGCTGTCAACATGGTTGGTCACACACAGTGTGCTTCACCATCTGTAAAAGTGCAGACCCAACCTGCAACCGGGTTTTTATTTCATGTAAATAGTTTTTGTTTCCAGTTAGGCTCTTTCCGGTACTTATATACAATAATACTTAGTTGTTGTTGTTTTTTAAGTGTAAAAAAAAATCAACACACTGTTAGTACTGAGAAGGAATTTTAGTCACAAGCAGATTCCAGGACTTGCTGTTGTCAGACAGGCTCGGTGCATGTCCTCTAGGCTTTAGAACCGTGTAAGATCCATTTTGATGTTGGTTTTTAACCCAAACTCGGTACATTTTTCTTAAAATAAAAAATACAAGATTAAAAAAACACGTGAGCACAGAAAGGAGAAATGTACCTAGTATAGATTATGCAGCTAAAGCTTGAGTGTGGGCCTATTTCCTGTCAGGAATATGAAACATCCATTCTGCAAGGTCCCTGTGGTCTATTGTCTCCCGTCATCCTATAATGGGATTTGTGCTTGTATTTGCGCTTAAATGGCCATCCAAGATGGGCTGGGGAACTGTGGCCAGTTGCTCTGCTCTTGAACCTCTTGCAGGGACCCAGGGCATCCTTTGGGTCAGCATGGCTGGAAAGCTCTGGTCAGGGGGAAGAGTCCTGTCATCCCCAGGCTCATTCTGGACTGGCTGGGTCTCACCAGCAGGAATGTGGGCACGCAGGCAGGGCTGGTCATTCCTAGAGCCAGAGACCCTTAGAGCACTCTGCTACATATGCTTTCACTCCCTCAGCCTGCAAGGGTCAGATTTGCCATTGAAAATGATGACCTCTTCTTTTGTCTTTTGTATTTTGATGAACATTGAAGATACTGGAGCTGCTAAACTTTATTTTGGGGCAAACCTCATTTGGTGGAACTTCTTACTGCTTTCAGTAAATGATTTGAAACCAACATTTTTGTATACTTGTTTTCAGTTTTCATTTAGTAGAGCACTGTAATCATAGAATAAAATCTTTTAACTTGAAAAAAAGAAAAAGTACAGTATCAGGGCCAGAGTGATAACACAGAGGTAAGACTTTTTTGCTTTGCCCATGGCCTACAGAAACGGACCTGGGTTTGATCCCCAGTACCCTATATGGTTCTCCAAACCTGTCAGGAGTAATTTCTGAGCACAGAGTCAGGAGTAACCCCTAAGCATCACTGGGTGTGGTTCCCCCCAAAATAGTACAATATCATAGGAGAAAGGTCTTCTAAAAATATTATGGAAAGAAGACAGGATTGGAAAAGCATGTGCTTTAATTGGATAAAGAGACAAACAAGAAAAGATCATCTACTAGGTCAGCAATAAACTACTAGTTTCTGGGTTTCAGAGCAATAGCACAGCAGGAAGGGTATTTGCCTTGCATGCAGGTGTGTTTTTGGGTGTGGCCCCAAAACAAAAACAAAAACAAAAACTACTGGTTTCAGGAATTTAGCAACTACTTTTCCAATATATATTGCATGAAAGCCAGACACAAAAATAGGTTTATCGTATCTGAAATAAATAAAAGAAGTCAGATAAAACATGGGAGTCCTGTTAGAAAGTATTATGAATCTGTGAGTAAGACATCTTTCATAAGAAATGTTCAGGAAAAAGTTGAGACTGAGGTGAAATGTTAGCCTGAAAGGAAACTAAATCCATTAAAAAAAGAAGAGAATGATAATTTGGGTGTTTTTATTTTATTTTACTTTTTATTTTTGGTTTGGGGGCTCAGGAGTTACTCCTGGCTATGCACTCAGAAATCCTGGCTTGGGTGACCATATGGGATGTGGGGGGATCGAACTGTGGTCAGACCTAGGTTAGTGCATGCAAGGCAAAAGCCTTACTGCTTGCGCCATCGCTCCAGCCCACTTTGGTGCGTTTAAAATATCAAAAATATAGACATTACAGTAAAATGCTAGGAAATATGCTAGAAATAGTTATCAATGATGGTCCACATCCCTAACTGAAATTAGCTCAGAAATTCAAAGATAGATATCAAGAACGGACAAAAAAGATTTTAAGCATGAAACCCAGCCATACTTTTTACAGATTTGCATTATTTTTAATATACATATACTCACAACCCACAAAGAGGTAAGCTTTTGGAATAAATCTTCACATATTTTTGAAGCACTAATCAGACACTAAGACCTAAGGGCCAAGTTTGAAACTGAAAGAGCTTATCAGTGAGATCATAGCTGTAGTAGTATTCTGTCAGTTACAGACTGGGTATGGAAACAAGAAGAATCAAAAAAGGGAGGGGCTGAGTGAAGAATATGGAGTATGTGGGGGTGAGGGGACCAAAAAAAAAAAAAAAAAGAGGAAACAGCCCAGCAATGTTTGGTAAAACTCAAGCTTGTGTTCAGAGAAAATGAGAGATGGAGACAGAATGATAGAAACTGGCAGTCAAAAGAAATTTCTCTATTTGAGATTATCGAAGTAATTCATTTCCTGTCCAGGTCAAGGACAAATTGCCTGATAGCTTAGAAATGAAAATCTTGAAGAGGGGAACCAAGATTTGCAAAATTGGAAGAACAAGCGGAAAGTTTTCATAAAGGCTGTAGAGTTATAAACCAGCTAGATGACTAATAACTTATTGCAAAAGAGTAGGAGGAAAATGTTATAAAATCTGGAATAGGATTTAGTAGTCAAAGTCACAGAGGAATAAAGAGAAATAAGTGACCTTAATTTCTTTCCAAAAGTTTGTATTATTTATTTTGATGATGAAGGCTGGAATAAAAAATAAAACAGCTTTCTTTATCTTTACCATATTTAGTGCCTTACAATGTCATAAAATGCTTAAAAGTCTCCATCACTACCTGAAAATTCAGATGACTTTTTGGCACTTCCATTGAACAAATTAATTTAGCCTAAAATCTAATAAGTACAAGCTTCTTGTTTAACAGCTTATTACAAAATATATATTAAAAATAAAGTAAAAGGGACCAAAATCTATAAATCTAAAAGTTACCAAAATTATTATATATCCAGCCTCACAAAATAAACTTCCTATCATAAATACACTTATAAACACAAACAAAATGTAACAAGTGTTTTAACCATTCTCCAAGGCACTGTCTAATTGGTGTATAACTTGCACAATTTTCCATGCTTGTCCTATAGAAGCAAAAAAAGTCAGTTCCTATGTGAGGTGACCCCAAACATATCTTTCACATGGCGATGTCAGGTGGCAAATAAGAATATGTTATTAACTTCTAACCCTCAAACCACTATTAGTGGACTATTGAAATAACTCAAAGACAGAGAGACACATGCTTTGCTTGCAGCAGACCTAAATTCAATCCTTAGTACCACATGGTCTCCCATACACCACCAGTAAAAAAAAAAAATCACAGATTGTGGCCTCCAAAATTAAACAAAATAAAACCACCAAACCATGATTAGTTATAAGTGTTTCAGAGAACATGACAATAATCAAAGAATTTCAAGGATCAAAGAAACTATGGAAGTCATGTGGTCGAGATTACAGATTAGAAAGCCAGGGAAGTTAAATGTCTTAGATGAAGGACACACAGCTGGTAATTCTTAATAGAGATACTAGACAAGAGCATCACTCTCTAGCTCCTGACTGTTTTCCTTCCCTCACCCACCCCAAAATGTAAATGTTCAACAGAGCTGAGCTGAACTTTCCAAATGAAGTGATGCTATGGTGCTCTTTTTGTACAAAATGGGATGATCATATCTAAAAGGGAAAAAATAAGCATAAACAAAGAAATACATTTTACTTATATACAATAATATTTATTTTTAAAAATACCTTTACTGCTTCTGATGAAAGCACATTTTCCTTTTTCTGACTTGTACTCTCAGGCTCATTTTCAACACTGAAAAATAAAAACCAAAGTTTCTTTTGAAATTAAAACTATTAATAAAATAATACAGTTTCTAGGTTTAATGCAAAAATTTAAGTGTCTTGGTCTGGAGTGCTACAAAATCCAAAATATTATACCAAGAATATGTTGATCTGAATTGCTACAACTTGAAAAACATAAACTACTTATTCAGGTCTAAGAAATTGTGAGTCCAATATAGAGTATATATTTTTTTATGCTAAGCATCCAGTAACGAGGCATCCTAAGAAAAGAACACCTCTGTACAACTAACATTATCAGAAATTAGGAGACTCCTGACTAATGGAATGAGTTAACGCTGATTTTATTTTCATTAAGGATCTCTAAAAGCCTGCTCTTTTGTTAAATTGCCTATGTAGAATAGTACTTGGAGTATATTCGTACTCAGCAAAAACCTATAAATATATACGGTTATCTAGAAAATTCCAAGATATTCACATAGGTGCAGGTTTATCTAGCCCAAATGTGTCTCAAAGGTGCCTTCACAATCCATTTTTTTTTTTTTAGTAATTTCTAATAGTGTTGTCTGGAATGTCTTTTGTTTATTTGTTTATGATGGGGCCACGCCTGGCAATGTTGAAGGCCTTACTCTTAGCTCTGCACTCAGGGATCACTCCCAACAGGGCTCAGGGGACAATATGGGTTACCAGGGATAGAACCTGGCTCAGAATATACAAGGCAAACACTCTACCCACTGTACTATCACTTGGTCCCTGTCTGGAACATCTTATGAGGTGGTATAGGTATATATCCAAACCATAAACTCAACACTGAAAACATGAGATATATGGCTACAATCACCAGACATCTGTAAAGTCTCTGTCAAGGTTTCGAGGTAGGGTTTGGAGGAGTGAGGGCTAGGGAGTATGGGAACACTGATGGAGGGAGTTGGCATTAATGGTGGAACTGGTGTTGAAATACTATATGCCTAACATTCAACCAACAATAACCTTGTAAATCAGTTCTTAAATTAAATAATTTTAAAAAGATAGTAAACTATAGGAGCTAGAGCGATAGTACAGCAGGTTGGGCACTGGCCTTCTATGTAGCTGACTTAGGTTCGATCCCTGACATCCCATGTGGTCCCCCAAGTCACCAGAAATGATTTCCTGAGCACAGACTCAGGAGTAACTCGAGTACTACTGGGTGTGCCTCCTAAATTAAAAATAATGATAATAATAAGCAATAACCCTATGATATGCATATACATTTTATTTTATTTTATTTTTTCTTTTTATTCTTTTTTTTTTTTTTTTTTTTTTGGTTTTTGGGTCACACCCGGCAATGCTCAGGGGTTATTCCTGGCTCTACGCTCAGAAATCACCCCTGGCAGGCTCGGGGGACCATATGCCATATCCGGCATCCCAGATTCAACCAGCGACCTTCCGCATGCAAGGCAAATGCCTTACCGCTGTGTTATCTCTCCGGCCCCACATATACATTTTCAATCTAAATTTTTCTTTTTTTAGGGGGGGCACACCAGGTGACACTCAGGGGTTACTCCTGGCTATGCACCCAGAAATCGGTCTTGGCCAAGAGGACCACATGCAATACTGGGGATCGAATCAGGTCCATCCCTGATCTGCTGTGTGCAAGGCAAACGCCCTACTGCTGTGCCATCGTGGTCCCTCAATCTAAATTTTTCTATCTCTGTCTTTACAGGTTACTATTTATCTTGCAATCAAGATATACTTGATATATATATATTTGATATACTTGATATATATATATATAAGATATACTTGATATATATATATATTGATAGCGCCGGGTGGTGGCGCTAGAGGTAAGGTGTCTGCCTTGCCAATGCTAGCCTATGATGGACCATGGTTGGATCCCCCCGGCGTCCCATATGGTCCCCCAAGCCAGGAGTGACTTCTGAGTACATAGCCAGGAGTAACCCCTGAGCGTCACCGGGTGTGACCCAAAAACCAAATACCAAAAAAAAAAAAAAAAGTTATACTTTTCATAATATTTCATATTTTCATATATAGACAAACTGAAGAATTCCACTCCAAAGATTATAATAACTGTCCTGTACTAGGACTGTGGTTCTCTTTAAAAATAGAACAATGTATCATCCAGGGTCTCAGTGATAGCACAGAGGATAAGGCTTTGCCTTGCAAGTGGCCAAACAGAATTCAATCCCCAGCATCTCATATGGTCTCCTGAGCCTACCAGGAATAATTTCTGAGCACACAGCCAGGAGTAACCCTTGAGCGCTGTTGGGTGGCCCCAAAACAACAACAACAAAAAGAATCTTACAAACCTTGTGGGAGATTAATACACAATTTTTTAAATTAGTTTTTCACTGCTAACTGAGCAAAATACTATAGAGCAGTGAGGAAACACCAGTGATACTATCTGCTAGGTGACATGCCTACTGAGTCAGAAGTTAGTTGAAAACACAATCATTTGAGAGACTCTGCTTTCTATTTAATAGAAGACTAGAGCACAACAACTGGTTCCAGGCAGAGGAGATCCTCCTAGACAAAAGATGAAAGAAAGATGAGGATGAAAGAAAGATGGGGCTGTACTATCTGAAAGATAGTACAGAAGTAAAAACACTTGCTTTGCTTGACTTCCAAGTACCTGAGCAGTATCAGGAGTAAGCCAGGAGTAAGCACAGAGTCAGGAGCAAACACTAAACACAGCCAGGTGTGTTGCCCCCAATAAAGAAATAAATAAATCACCAAAGAAACCAATGTTGAGAATAGAGGTTAGTTACTACCTAACAAAGTACGAAATTAGAACTCGGTCCTATCAGCAGTATTATCTTTAGGCAGTAGACAAGATAAAACAGGATGATGAAAAACGATCCTGGTGACTGGTAGTAGGGGGAAGAGAAGAGAAAGTGCCAACAACTCATATCTGATGAAGACCACCAAAAGCAGATAAGATGAGAAAAGCACCTATGGTTTTATGCTACTTAAACTTTCTATCCTTAGCATCCACTGACATTGCAGACAATCTGGGGGACAAATGTAATGAACGGAAGATGGAAGAGAAAGATACCAAATATCTGAGAAATACAGTGGTCTCCTTTCCCTTCCCCTTTCTTTCCCTTCCCCTTTCTCCCCTTTGTTTCCCTCCTCTTCCTTTATTACTTCCCTTTTTTGTGGTGTAAGAAATCAAACTCAGTGTCTCCCACATGCAAAGCAAGTGCTCTACCCCTGAGCTACCTACTCCTAGTCCCTACACTTAACATATTTTCATACCATAAGACAGGATGTTTACGTGTCAGCTGACATAATGTATATTAATAAAATCTAAGGAAAAATATTAACAAAACACATGTAAAACGTATAAATAAAAATTTAGTAGATACTTAATATTTTATTTGTGTATTCTCAAAATCTATTTTGAGTGACCTATCTAAAAACCAACAACAACAAAAAAAAACAATAAGCATTTAACTTTCGTGTCTGGTTCTTGCTTTAAGATACTTGAAATTCTTTACAGGGTTTAAAATAGGTTGCAACTGAAAATGATAAAAACTAAATTTCAGCACTGCAGAAAATTCATCTCTAGGTGGATGAGTCTAAACAGAACTGAGTATTTTCAAGTCACTGTAAAAATTTTCTTTTCTTTTTTTTGGGTTTTGGGCCACACCCGGCGGTGCTCAGGGGTTACTCCTGGCTGTCTGCTCAGAAGTAGCTCCTGGCAGGCACGGGGGACCATATGGGACACCGGGATTTGAACCAACCACCTTTGGTCCTGGATAGGCTGCTTGCAAGGCAAACGCCTCTGTGCTATCTCTCTGGGCCTCAGAGAAAAATTTTCATACTACACACACACACACACACACACACACACACACACACACACACACACATATTTTAAAAAATGTGTGGCTAATTCCACATATGAGTATTCTATATGGAGAAAATTGAAGAACCAAAAGCTGAGACCATTAAAGAAAAATATTTAATACCTATGGAACTTCCACAATATATCATTATGTCTAAGTTTCATTGCTAACCTAAAATTTCTAAGATGTATAAAATTTTAAACAAGGCATTTCACATTTTTGGTTTATTTGGTTTTTTTGTTTGTTTGTTTGGTTGGTTAGTTGGGTTTTTTTTTTTTGGTTTTGGGGTCACAACCAGTGATGCTCAGGGGTTAGTCCTGTATATGTGCTCAGAAATCACTCCTGGCTCAGGGGATCATAGGGGACGCCAGAGATCAAACCAAGGTCCGTCCTAGATCAGCAACACCCTACTGCTGTGCTATCGCTTTAGCCCCTTGGTTTATCTGTTAAACAACAGCAACAACAACAACAAAGATCACTGCTTCCAATAAAACTTTCCACACTTCTTTTCTAAATTCTTGGAGACTTTCATTTGAAACCTGGCATCTTCACAAGTGTTCTGCTTCAATTCAGTCTACCTGTTAAAGTGATTGGCAATCTGGTAATAAAACTCCCAGTGCTCAAAAAAAAAAAAATCTATCAGCACATTTTCATGACCAAGTGAAGAATCCTTAGCATAAGTGACATCATTTAAGTTTCTTCACTTGTACCTATTTGAATCAGAAAACAGTCCCACTGGAAAAAAATGGAATAATGCACATATTTGTAATCTTTTTATTAATATGGTAGTATTTGTGTCTCTTGAAAAAGCATTCCACCCACTCTCATTCCAAATCATCTATATTAAAAGTATTAAAAGATAGGAGAGTACTAAGGAAATAAAACTATTTAACAGAAACAAAGTCATTTTCATTTGGTTTAAAAACAAAAGCAGCATTTGCCTTGCCTGAACCTGGTTCTATCCCCAGAATCCCATATGGTCTCCAAAGCCCCCCAGAAGTGATCCCTGAGTATAGAGCCAGAAGTAAGCCCCAAGAACCACTGGGTGTACTCATTGCCTAAAAAACTACCTCCCCATTTTTAAATTAGAAAGAAGATTAACATATCAAAATTGGTGTCTGCTTAGTGGTACACAAAAATCATAGAAAAATACCAAAAAGTCTTAGAGTGATAATTTCAGAATCCTTTACAACAGGGCAAAGAAAACCATGTTGAAATTCAGATTATCTCAGATCCTGTTGCAGACAATAATCCACACCTATTGTTCTTTCACATTTTTAGATCATTGGGACCCAACAATATCTCAGCCAGGGTATTTTTAGAAAACACACATTCTGTACAAGGCAAGAGGTAAGGGGCAGGACTCCTATTCACATGGCCACAAAGACAATCTAGCATTTTTAAATAGCCTCATACTTAGAGCTAAACAAACCTTTAAATATTAACCTTTCAAATCAGACTGAAAAAAATATCAACATCAAAACGACACAAAACCTCCTCACTTCTGAAGCAAAAGGGAATCTTGGAGACTGCCATTAAGCATTGGAGTACTTTATGCCACACAAAACAAACTTCTGTGCATGAAAAACTGAGGCTTATTGACATCCTTCAATTCATTCTACCTAAAGGGGAGTCCCTTGGCTGTCACTTAAGATATTTTATACTCCCACTTTCATGGAATTGTAACAAGAGTACTCAATTTAGAGCAAAGAATAACAGAAAAGTGTACACAAGAACTCACTTTCTAGGTGCCAAGACACTGCTCTCAGTGCCAAGTGTAGCAGTGAACTTAGCAGACAAGGTTAAAGCCCTCACTTGCAGAATCCCCATCTAAGTGCATCCTGCACACTCAGAAAATGTTTTTAGAGCAGATTTCTGACTCCAGGGACCAGAGATTCCAACTAAATAAAGGCCTAAAAAATGATCCTTACAATCAGTTCCTCTCCTCCTCTAAGGCAAGTAGTCTTCTATCTTCATTCCTGAAAAATAATAATCTGAGAGGTTCTATGATGAGTGGAAACCAGTACCTAAAATTTTTATAGAAAAAAATCTGTCCAGAATGATCACCATCTAACATTATTTAAAGGTATTAAATTATCAAGCAATTTGAAGACCAGTTATCCAATACTTAGAGAAGTCACTCATAGAGAGCACTACTCATTGCCAACACCAATGCTCCTGGCTTAAGAAAGCTGTTGCCCTTCTGAGCACAAGAAGCGTCACAAAATTCTGAAGTGGCACCAGAAAGAAAAAAAGTTCCTCTCTCAGCACATACCACAAATTTAAGGTGAAGCTCCTGGGCCAGTTCCTCAAGTGGTAGGAATGTGACATCAGAGTTGGTGGTGGAGGAAGAGGGGGAGAAACACTCTTCACTCCCTATATGGCAAATGAATGCTGCTCACTACTCCTTTTCCTTTTCTTGGGCACATCAGTACTCTGGCTGCATCATGAAAACACTAAAAATGGGTCTGGAGAGATAGTGCAAGGATGAAAGCACATCCCACAACCATGTGGACACCTGAACATTACCAGGTGTAGCCCTGGTGGCCTCAAATACCAAAGGGTCCAATTAATACCATATTCTAACACTAAATTGCTTGTTGAATTGGCTGAGTTATCATAATATGTTGGTCCTCAGGTTCTGGAAGTTGCACTTGGAGACACAAAACTGCCCCTCCTAAATAAAAAATGCTTAAACAACGGAAGACAGTTTTTACAGCCCTGCCAGCTCATCAATGGAGGTGGGAGTCTGCCTTCTTGCCTTTTTCAAACAGGAGGCAATTTGGTGTAGTTGATGGCATCTCTGGCCCTTACACAGAAACAATCCTCTCAGCCCATGATACATACATAAAGGGTCACTGCCATTTCTGGAGTCCTCTCTCAAGGACCCCTTCCCCAATTTCTCTCCACCTCACTCAGCAAAAGCTGCCTGAAGCTATCTTGCAACTGAAATTTTCATTCTCACTCGCAAGGTTGTGATATCCAGCAGAGAATCCAACAATATCACTGCAAACAGGGAAGGGGAATCAATGAAAATTTCTTTACTGTTGTCATCCCATTGCCTCCCATTTGCAAACTGTTGCAAGCAGAAGCATGATATAATAAGCAGTTTCTCTCTACCACCACCACCACCACCACTACCACCATCACCACCACCAACAACAACACCACTACTACTACTATTACTACTACTACTACTACTACTAATACTAATACTACCACCACCACCACTACCACTACATTATACATCCCTTTCCTGGCATAGTATTTAATTCATCTGACCCAATTCCTAATCTTTCCTGAAAACGTGATTAAATTACACTCAGTCCTCCTTCGATTTTGCTTCAAAGGTTTAAATAAACAACAACAACAACAAAAAAACCTATAGAACATAAAACTCTTACCTACCCATTGATTCCTTTTCAACACACAAGTTGTAAAGGATTTGCAAAAGCTTAAAATGGGTATAAGCCTGTTTCAGAGATAACACCTTAAGGAAGAAAAACTCTTTAGTTTAAAATGCAATTTATTTTCTTTTTCTTTTTTATTCCTTATATATATTTTTTTTCCTGTATATATATACATATATATATTTTTTTCCTGTTTGTTATATATATATATATATATATTTTTTTTCCTGTTTGTTTTTTGGGCCACACCCAGTGACACTAAGAAGTTACTCCTGGCTTTGCACTCAGAAATCACTTCTGGCTTAGGGGCCATATGGGATGCCGGGTGGGGGTTGGGGAATCAAACCGTGGTCTGTCTTAGGTCTGCCGAGTGGAAGGCAAACACCCTACAGCTGTGTCACCACGTCAGCTACTATTTGATTTTCCTAATCAAAAAATAAGGCCTGCTCTTCCTGAGATTCTAGAATTCTCCAAGATTAGAAGCAGAATAACTTTGAGGTTTTGTGGTGCAGAAAAAAGTAAAGCTAAGAGAAAAATAACAACTCAGAATCAAAAAACCCAAAGTCTGATTTAAAAAAATGATACTTATATTGTCTCCTATTTCCAAGTTACAGAGTTCAAATCATTACTTCCTTAGTCTCTACCTTCTCACTCTTCAGCTAAGTCCTTAAATATAGTATTGACTATGCCGTAGAGAACATCCACTAAGAATGACTACAATATCCATGTAGATGTACAACTATCCTGCCTAAGTTTTTCCCTCAAAACAACTTCCTATTACAAGCTCCAAAGCTCTCTTTGTTTCAAGCTATACTGAAAGTATATTATGGATAGATTAAGCTAACTTTTGTGCACTGGACGAAAGCCCGACCTCAGCATTTCCACCTCAATTTCTATGGGAATAAAGACAGATTCCACACCAGTGATTTACAAATAACCATCTAGAAACCTATTTATAAATAGTGGTTTCCAGCAGTAGAGTAGTACTTGTATTTTTAAGTGACCATTAACAGAATATAAAACAGGTGGTTATGGCACTATTTCTGGGCTTCAAATTAGAAGGTAAATAAAAGCTGCAATTTTAAAGTAACATGTATGTTAACTCAAACACCTGGAATTTAAATTTTTAGAATTCTAGAGAGAACCTAGAAGAAGGAAAAGATAATAGATATGATCGTGGAGCTTGTTTCTCTGTTTGTTTAAGCATTTTCTGCACTCCTTTTTGTTACAGTGTCAGCCTTTCTTTATACTTATTCATCTTCCTTGAAGCTAATTTATTCTTGTCCCCGACCCCACCCCCATCCATGGCCTCAGGACCTATAATAACAGTGTGACCAAAGGCCATAAAGTAGTGTGTACCTCTGCTATTGATATGTAACATGAGTAACTGTTCTGTGCTCCTGAACTCCTCCACCTCATTCCTCCTGGGTCTTAACACTGTGACCCACCTTACAAGAATTAGCATCCTAAATCAGCATCACTGCAGAGCAGTGATGTGAACTCAAAGCAAAATTGTAGCTGCCTTCTAAAATGAGGAACTAGGGCCTCAGAGATCAAACGGGGTATTTGTCATACAAGTGGCAGATCTGGGTTCAATTCCCCAGAACCCCATTAGATCCTTGGAGTCTGCCAGGATTGATTCCTGAGTGTAGAATCAAGAGTAAGCCCTGAATATTGCTGAGTGCGGCCCAAAAGCAAACAAAAATATTATTTTAAGTATTGAAAAAATAAAATGAAGAGGTAAGAGTGATAGTGCAGTGATTAAGACATTTGCCTTGCACACAGCAGTTAATCCAGGTTCGATTGTACAGCACCTGATATGGCCCCACCAGAACCATCAGAAGTGATTCATAAGCATCACCATGTAGACTAATTCGTATATCATTCCACCAACTTCCATAAGTAAAAGGCTTGGGAGTTCTAATAGAACTCACCTCTAACTCAAACCCTTTCTCTGTTTATAAGAATAACGCTAAAGAGCTTTTAAATTAAAAATCAAAAAATTATCATCTACCTGAGAAAAATGTAAACCCATATACACATATATACAGGCCCAAATGATAAGTACAATAAGCAAATGTCATTATTTCAACTCCTGGTGAAGATTTATCTCATGAGGTCCCGACCTGATATCCCCTTTCAATACCACTCCCACTCTCACCACCTGTTCTGTCCTCACTTTAGGATCTGTTCCATCATAATCCTGCACTAGGACCTTAGAACACTGTTCTCTCTGCCTGAAAAGTTCTTTTTTCACAGATATTTTTGGTCCCTGACCCAAACTGCCATCCAGGTTCTTACTCAAATAGTACCCAACGAGAGACTTTCATAACCATTAGTTCACTAAGATCCATCAGGTGCATTTCACTCAATCTACTGTTTTACATCAGAGCACATCAGGCATGGTTAGATGTAAAACTCAAAGGGCTAGTACTCAAGAGCTGTGTAAGCAGGAGGCCAAGGTATGAGCCCAAGATCCAAGCCACGAGTAGCCCCTGAGCACTACCAGGTGTGACTCATAAACCAAAAATGAATAAATGTAAGCACACTAGGCAGCAATTTATTTTCTTCACTTTTCCTTCTCCCATTATAAGGAGCAACATATTAGCTATTCCGACTTGAATACAGAAACTGATGAAACTCTAAGACTTTTATAAAGAGTACATACAAAATTACTTTGGGGGTGAGAAATATAGATCAGGAATTAGGGACACATGACTTGCATACACAGAACCTTAGTTTGATCCTCAGTCTCATATGTACCACTCCCACAAATATATGCATATATAACCCTGGAGGTCCCCAGAATGGTCTAGTGGCCCCCGGCACCACAGAGCCTATGTGGTATTAAGGCACCAGGCAGGCCCCAATATAGAACTGTAGACGCTTGGTGATTGAGTATCATCAAAAGTTGCCCCGGATCCCCTAAGCACTGCACAAACTGTGTGATTCTCAGAGTTCTGCTGTGATCTCCAGTGTCATATGTAACTCTTGCAAACCCCCCTCCCCACACACACACACAGCAAGGCATTTGTAAGCACCAAAAGAATGCAATCCCCTCCCACAAATATCAGCATGGGCATTTGTTCCCTGCATTTGTTCCTGTATGAGCCCAGAAAACACCAGAAGTCAAGTCTGAGCATCTCACAGGTGCGTGAGCGTCCCCAGTGTGGCAACATCAATAGAGGGACAAGAAAAAAAAAAGAAACATAAATGATTTTATCATTTGCATAAACATATCTAGGTTATTGTACAAAACGCCAAAGCACCATTGTCAAGTTAAACAAATTTTTTTTGAGTTCTAAGATTCTTAAGAGGACCTTTTCTGGAAAAAAAATATACAAACATGGAACTAGGCATATAGAAAAAAACCTAGAAAACAGGCTTTGTGTGGGTAGATATGGACTCTGAGTTGTGCTTTATTTTGGGGGGGGGGTCTTATTAAAATTTCATGTATGGGCTACAAAATGTACATCCTTATTAAAGTGACAAAAATTCATTGTAGTTTATTTTACTTAATGCAAACAGTTAATTTAGAACAGACAATAAAAAAACTAATAATATAGCTATAACATAATGGCAATTTCTCTATAATAAACACAGCATTGCCAAATAAGATCTTTATCTACCTACCTAGAAGGATGAAACAATCAACTTTATTACCATATACCTTGTCAGCTTTGACTAATATAGTAGAATGTTGTCCTTCCTGTCAGAGTATGCTCACTGGTGTTTTAACAACCAAGAAAACAAAAGGTTGAGCATAGTGAACCTATTCCTGGTTATAAAATATAGAACTAAAGATATTTCATTCTCATAAGAAAAGTTAGTATAAATATATTTAATAATCTGCCATTAATACTGTATCCCCATTTAGAATATATTTTTTTTAGCTTTTGAGCCACACCTGTCGGTGCTCAGGGGTTACTCCTGGCTCCCAGCTCAGGATTCACTCCTGGTAGGCTCAAGGGACCATATGGGATATCGGGAAATGAACCCAGGTCTGTTCCGGGTCGACTGCGTGTAAGGCAAACACTACCATAACCAGATATCAACAGTCATTAATCACTGTGCTATCTCTCCAGTCTCCAGGTTCTGTTTTTGTTTTGTTTGTTTGTTTTCTTTAAAATATTTATTTAAGCATAATGATTACAAACATGTTGTGGTTGGGTTCCTGTTATAAAAAGGAACACCCACCTGTCACCAATGCAACATTCCCACTAACGATGCCCCCCAGCCCCTGCCTGTATTCAAGATAGGCATTTTACTTCTCTCACTCACTACCATTGTCATGATAGTTGTTAGTGTAGTTATTTCTCTAACTAAACTCACCATTCGTTGTGGTAAGCTTCAGATCGTGAGCCCCATATTTTGTATACATGCTTATTAAAAAAAATCTGATACACATCTTGTAGGAATTATATGAGAATTATATTTGAGAGGTGCTAAAAAGTGCTTCTTTGTCATTTCTGGCACTGACATGTGTTGCCTGTCATAACAGCATGTGAAAGCTCAGTTTTCCCAGGGGCCAGGGGCACAGGACATACATGTGCAGAACCACCATGGTCTCTGGTACCACATGGTCACCCCACCCAATCACTGCTCGGCATGTCTTTGAAACCCTGCTATACTGCAAGGCCCATGCAGTGGCTCATCCTCAGGCCCTGGCACTGACTCATCCAACCTGGCTGGCTGAGTAATACTGGAAACAGCTCCCAGAACTTTATTTGGGAGGGACCATAAAAATTAGGTATAAAATATTTTTAAAAGTTAATATTTTCAAAATACATGTTGTATTGGTGGGAAAAACAGTATTTCACAAAAATCTAAAAAATAACTTCTGGTTTAATCTCAAATTTATAATAGTTCTTATGACAGAGTGAATAGAAGAAACTAAAAGTGAAGCAAAATAGCTAAACCCTCCTCTACCATAATCAGATATCAATAGTCAGCAGTCAAGAAAGTAAAACAAGGTTAGAGAAGTGAAGTAAGACACTTGCCTTACACAGGGTCAATAATTCCAGGCTCTGCATAGAATTCACTGAACACTTTCAGTAGTGATCCCTGTGCACAAAAGGAAGGAAGGAAGGAAGGAAGGAAGGAAGGAAGGAAGGAAGGAAGGAAGGAAGGAAGGAAGGAAGGAAGGAAGGAAGGAAGGAAGGAAGGAAGGAAGGAAGGAAGGAAGGAAGGGAGGGAGGGAGGGAGGGAGGGAGGGAGGGAGGGGAGGGAGGGAGGGAGGGAGGGAGGCAGGGAGGGAGGGAGGCAGGGAGGGAGGGAGGCAGGGAGGGAGGGAGGCAGGGAGGGAGGGAGGCAGGGAGGGAGGGAGGCAGGGAGGGAGGGAGGCAGGGAAGGAGGAGGGAGGAAGGATAGACTTTACATGGACACCTGTAGAGAAGACCACTGAAAACAACTTAAACAGTATTAAAGGAGTGAACCCAATTCTCCTAGCCTGGTACTAGCAGCTCTGGAGTTTGAAATTCCCAGTGCCTCATCAGTATAGTCTTTGACACAGTCAGCTGTGAGCAAAACACTGCAACTAAATGTGTGACTCCTGCAAACGCCACACAAATAAAGTGGAAGCCCCACTGGCCAAAAATACAACACCTTGAGAGCACATGAGTGAGAGCACACTATATCCCGGTAAGTACAACCAGAATGTGTGCGAGTGACGCAAATAAAAGTGTGACTGCCAAAAATGAACGTATGCATGCATCACAACTAAAATATGCAAGCAGCACATCTAGGCCTGTGTGTAATCATGTATTATCAAAACAGCATTACAAACAAGGGGAAAGAAACAATAACAAGGGAAAGATCTATGCTATGTTTTCTTTGTCCACAAAGCCACAAAACTGAGCCAAAGACCATGCCTATCTTGCTCACTTTGTATTTCAAGAGACCAACAGAGACTGGCATGAGTTGTGTTTACTAAATAAATTTTTGTTTTACAAGCGTAACATTTTAATCAATGGTCCAAAAGTGTTAGGAGCCTTTATAGGATCCTTCAAGTAAACCAAAAAAATTTTTTTCTTATGTGATTTTTCTAATAAAAAAAACTACCTGATTTACCATCTAATTCATAGTTCTTTATTTTGTGTATAACTGTTTCCGTACAGTGGTTTGGAAAGCAGGGTAATGTTGGAAGACAGAGAGAAGGACCTAATTTCCTACTTAATAACAAATAATTTAGAGGCTGAATGACTGCCCCAGGTCACAAAGTTACTGAAAGTGGATGATAGGTGATCCTCAACCATTAAACCTACCCTACTTTACCTTATAGATTAATAACAACATAGGGGACTCATTCATATCTGTATAAAATATCAAAGTATGGGATGAAGAAAGAATACAGTGCTTGCTTTATTTGTGAATGAACCTGGCCCCAACCCTAAACACCAAATGGTCCCCCAGAACACCACCAGGAGGTGGAAGTATTTTCTGAGTGGTACACCACATCCCCTCTGGAAATGATAAATTTGTTTTGTTTTGGGGCCACATTCAGCTGTGTACAAGGGTTATTCCTGGCTCTGCACTCAGGAATCACTCCTGGCTGGCTCAGGGGACTATATGGGATACTGGAGATCAAACCCAGCTTGTAACCTACCCATTCAAACTATCTCCCTGGCCCCTTGTTCTAGTTCCTTATCCCTTTACCCATTCTTCTCACCTCCCTTAATTGTAACACACCACTACTAGACTTCTTTCATGTCAGCCCTTTTTAAATATACAAATAGGAACATAAGTACACATAGTAGCTTACATCTTATCTTTACTTAATGTGCTTTGGGGCTATTTCCTTAAATTATTTTATTTCTTTTTTGATAGCTATGTAATATTCTATTACATGGATGTACACTATTTCTTCCTCTTATTTCTTTTATACTTTATTTTAGGCACTGTGATTTACAATATTGATAATGGTAGGGCTTCATGCATAAAATATTCTACCATCACACCTTCCACCAGAGTGTCTCCTTCCTCAACCATTATTCCAATGTGTCCCACCCTTCCCATCCAAGTTATATTCTTCATGTTAGAGAACAGTTCTCAGCTTCTGTTGCCTTTGGGCATTTGTTTCCATTCTATGTTTCTTTATATACCACACATGGGATCATTCTGTATATGTTCCTTTCCCTCTGGCTATTTTCATTCACATGATACTCTCTAGTTTAATTCACATCATAGCAAATGGCATGATTTTGTCTTTTCTTATAGTCTAGCAGTATTTTATTATGAGTACGTGACATACTACACTTTTAAAAACTAACTTTCTGGAGATGTCTTTCTTCTCCTTTTAATGATTAAAACAGTACAATAATTAAATTAATATAATCAAGTTTTGGCCCCTTAACAAATTGTATACATGTAATGGAATTACTAAAGGGAATTGCTGTTAGAGTACATAGATGGATAATGCTGATAGAACTCATCAAATTTCCCCTCAAAGTAGGTATCAACTAACATTCCACTAGTGTAATGAGTTTCAGTTTCCCCATAATCAAACTCCAATATTAGTTATCAAATTGGTAGAGGATGTAGTATATCTGTTTCAATCTGTATCTCTTTTGAAAAAATTCAATTTCCACAGGGCTGTTATAATTTGCACAAATACATATGTACATTTACTCTTCTTGCTCTAAACTTTATGAGTGTAAATTCTTTATTCAAGAAAGCATGGACCCAAGCCCATCTGGTGAACATCTAGCTGCATACCAATTGTCTTTTGTATTCATGCAAAATTATTTTCTAAGGCTAGCTATTTTTGTAGGTCTTCCCAAGTTAAGCAGACAAAACTGCAACATAATATTATATATATATATATTATATTGAATAAGAAATTGAGTCTATCTGTGAGACTTCTGTATAGCTATTGGATCTTCCTAATTTTACTCCATCTATAAAATGAAGTAGAATTATTCTTACGCAAATTACTCTTACTCTTCCATGCAGAAGGCTCCAGTCTGATTAGTTTCTCTGGTTAACTTCTGCAATCACTAAGCAGACAGACTAAAACAAAAACATTTCACGAAAAGAGTCTTTCTATACTGACCTACAAAGCTAATTTCTAATCTTTTACAGCCTCAGTCCCAACCATTATTTCCCCCCATTTACCCATGTAGGTGCAGCTCTTGACATGAAGCTCACCACACAGAGTGATGAGTGCAGTTAGAGAAATAACTACACTGAAAACTAGCATAACAATGTAAATGAATGAGGGAAATAGAAAGCCTGTCTTGAGTACAGGTGTGGGTGGGGTGGGGAGGAGGGAGATCTGGGAAATTGGTGATGGGAATCTTACACTGGTGAAGGGGGGTGTTCTTTACATGACTGTAAGCATACAACTACAATCATATTTGTAATCACGGTATTTAAATAAAGATAATTAAAAAAAATTCTTTCTACTGTTTCGGGAGACCCACAATGAAACAGGTTAGAATAGTGCTATTTGAGTTGCAGCAGTACTTGGTCACAATTGTCAAACAAGTATATAAAAGGGGCTATTTCTGGTCACAAAACTTGAACTTGCTTCTCTATCGCATAGTAATTCTAAACCTCCACTCAATTAAAACACTGATTCCTAAAAACATGTGCTTTTCAACCTCCATCTGGGATGAGCAGAGTCAGAAGAATATCATAGGAGCAAGAGGAATAAGAAACTACGGGTCAGCACATCCATCCACCTCACTGCACAACTACTCACTCATCTCATTATTCTGGCTTGGCAAAGCAAGTTTATCAAACCATGCTCAGAGAAAAGATATTTTGGAAGCCCATTAAAGTCCTCAGACAATTATTGACACTCAGGAATAGTAAATGTGTTCTGTATCTAACACATCACATACAAAAACAAGTTCAGATTACAATGGTTCATCTTAAGAATAGAAATTGATGCATACATCTCCTCAGTTAATTTACAGACCTAGCGTCAGACAATTTTGGTCATCTGTTCATCTTTGTATCCCTATGTTTAGCACCATACTTAGCAGATAACAAGATTATAAAGTGAACAGAATCAAAATAAATATAATTCAGGGGCTGGAAAGATAATACAATGGGAAAGGTGTTTGCCTTGTACATGGGTGACCGGTGTTTGATCTCCAGAATCCCAAATGGTCTCCCCACCCCACTGGGAGCGATTCCTGAATGCAGAGATAGGAGTCATCCCTGAACCCCAGTGGGTGTGGTCCCAAATAAAAGAAATCTTATTTAATAGATGATTTATGCTGATTCCCTCTTTTTGAAGAAATAATTTAGATGATTTTCCCAAGTTAAAATTGTATATCAATCCATTTTTATATCCACAGTTGTTGCTGTGGATAGCACACCTGGGGCATCAAGGTACTATATAGGGCCAGGGATCAAACCTAGGGCATTACACTTGCCAGGCAAATTCTCTTATCACTTGAACAACTCTCTGCCCTCTGTTAGTCTTCTTGCTATCATGGTCATGTTAGCAATTCTAGCACAACTGGGTTTCAGTGTGTTTCATAAGAATTCTGACTAAGAAATAAATTATGTTATCTTAAGGGACTGTTATCTTTTTTCTTTATAAAATTTGCTCTTATACTTTTTTTATAAACTTATATATATTATAAGTGTTTTCAAAATTGGCTTATACTTTACATGTATAAAATATATTACTGAGATTAAACTGAATGCCCAAGATTACCATTGTTTTAATAGAGCTAGTAATTCTGACTACATAGGGTTTTTTTTTTTTTTGAGAGCTAATATGAAGTACACTTACAACTCTTAAGATGTTTAAGAATGTACAACTGGGGCCAGGAAAAATGTTCAGAGGTCAGGTGCCAAAGGCTGAATTTCAATGCAGGCATTCATGTCCACTACCTTGCACCACAGTGAATGCAACCCTAGATGCCCTGAGCACTGCCTGCTGGCCCAGGCCCAGGTAGACCACAGCACACAGGGTTTAAGCAGCTCTGCATGCTTGTGTCCCTAGCATTGACCCACCTGGCGAGTTGGCCAGATATCATCATCAGGAGTGGCCCCCAAAGAATTTACAACTGGGCTAGGTACCATAGAATTCCCTCAGCAAGAAGTAGATTCCTGAAATTACCCTCTGTCAAACACTCCCTTCCCTAGGGAGAACAGGGGGACAATGCTGGAGGGAAGCAAATAGAAACTCTGGTGGAGGGTGTGGTGCTGGAATGCATTATACATGATCATTATTAAGAGAATTGTAAACCAGTGGGCCTAAATTTTCTTAAATTTGTAAATATACCCCCAATAAAACAGAAAATGAGCATAAAGTATGTTTCAATACCATTACATAGTCTATATTTCTACTCTGCTGCCAATCTTAAATTCTGTGCTTTCCCTTAATATGGAGCTTGAGAATCTCACAGATTATACTCCTCCATACCCAGAGTTTTCAAAAATATCCCAGTTATTTTTATAACTGAAGGGATGAGCTTCTGGGATGGCTCTTCAATATCACTCCTAATCAACTGAAATAGTTACCAATTATTTTTTCTGCTGCTTTCAAATCACTAAAAGAAGAAACAACGTGAATATTCAGATAACTCCCATTCTCATATAACTAAAGGCCGAACACTTAAAACTTGAAAGCCAGCAGTTTTCTTAATGACTGTTGATATTTTTAAAATATCCTTAATTAGCTTAATTTTAAGATTATTTTATTCATTAGTACCAGCACTCAGTCTATCGATTTAATATTCTCAGTCATGCAATCAAGAAAAAAAGCTCTAAAGTTTGCATCCAGAACCTCTCTTTCACCAGAGCTTTACAATTCTGCATGTTTCTAATGCTCCCATTTGGGAGGAGAAAGGTGTACTACTACTCATATCAGAAAACAACCTTTGGGCTGGAGAGATAGCATGTAGGTAAGGCGTTTGCCTTGCATGCAGAAGGATGGTGGTTCAAATCCTGGCATCCCATATGGTTCCTCTAGCCTGTCAGGAGCAATTTCTGAACATAGAGCCAGAAGTAACCCCTGAGCACTGCCAGGTGTGACCCAAAAACCAAAAACCAAAAAAAAAAAAAGAAAGAAAAAAAAAGAAAACAACCTTTAACTTCCATGAATTAACTCTTTACCTTAGTTAGTTATAGGGACACAGTACCCTATCTTTGGGTCTGGTGGCCTATCTGACCTCTCAATATTAAACACTATTTTGGCCACTCAAAGTGAAATTTACAACGAATATATCTGCACCTATTCTGGAAAGATCAACTGACACTCATACCTAAATGTTTTGGAGGCTAGAGAAACAGTACAGGACTTGCCATCCTTGCTTGCAGTTGACACAAGTTTGATCTCCATGATCCCCAAGGCAGAGCCAGGAGTAAGCCCTGAGAACAGACTGTCATGGCCCAATACTCTCCGTTCTTCCAAAGTTTTGGAAGGATGCAGTTGAGATATCCTTTGGAAGAGTAAAGAGATAAAAAAAAAAAAAAAAAAAAAAAGACCTGGGGCTCTGTACTAAAATATAATATAGATTTAAATTGCTCCTCTGAAACTCATCCCACCCATTTAAAATAAATCATTCTTCATTGGGAATGTTACCACACTCCTCATTTAGGTAAAAAATGTTTGGGTTGTCCCAATGACTAGCAAGTATATGAAAGTACTAGCAAGATATGAAACCTCCAATTACATCCCAGAACTGGCCCATTCACCAAGTGTATTTCAACTGCCGCATCCAGGTGTATGATCTCTAAGATACCAAATCCAAACATGCACAAACATTATAACTTAAGTATGCAATCTCTGGCAAGTACCACAACCAAACATGACTCCTGGTCATCACAACATTAAGGGGAAATTTTTTTTAATTAGATGCTGCAAGTAAAAGTACTTTGCTCAGGAGTAAGTACAAATAGCTTTTGATAAAGTTTGATCTTGTCTTTCTTAGTTGTTCCAATTATTATTATACCAAATGCATTTTACTTGTTTGGTTTGGTATCCACACCTGGCAGTGCTCAGGGCTTACTTCAGGCTCTTCAGTCAAGTGCAAATATTAAAGGCCACACCTTCTCCCCAGGTGTGAACCTGGAAATATAGGTGTTTTGGAGCTGGCCCATGAAAAAAAAAATTCAATTCCTTTTGGGCCTTTTGAGTTAAACATCTGGGGTGATCCCAGTGCCCAGGAAAGGGATGGATCCAATTTATGTCACCTAAGTGCTTTGAAAATCATTGAGTCCTTTGGCTTTTCTGATAGACATCTCTTGGGGACACACTGAAATACACTGCAATACCAAACCCAACTATTGAAATGGAGGCAAAGTCTGAGTTTTTTCTGTGCTATTGTTTAACCAACAACCAGCATGCAACTGATGACATATTCATATAAACATTGTAATTCTCTGTCTGTAGAGCAGGCAAGCAAGATGTCATCCATATAATGAATAATATATGTATGGGGAAACTTTGCATGAGCAGGACATAAAACCACATCAACAAAATACTGACACATTGTGGATGAGTTCGCCATGCCTTGAGGTAAAACCATCCATTAAAACCACCACATGGGAGCTCTATTGTTGAGAGAAGGAACTGAAAAGGCAAAGCACTTTCTGTCTTTTGGGTGAATGAAAATATTATAAAAACAGTCTTTTAAGTCAATTACTATCAAAGGCGAATCTTTTGGAATGGTTGCTGGTGAAGGTAAGCCATTCTGTAATTTCCTCAGAGGAACCATGGATGCTTTGACAACTCTTATATCAAAGTCTCCAGCTACATGATTTCCTTTAGCTAACAAATATTGGGGAAGTCCTTTCAGAAAAGGAAGTTTCAATGTGTCCCAGTCTTAGTTGCTTGTCAATTAAGTTTCTCAGTGCCTCTAATTTTGTCCTGTTCATAGGCCACTGGGGAATCCAGATTGGAACAATTGATTTCCATTTGACTGAAATAGGTGTCAGGTACTTTAACCCAGTAGCCCCAATCAAAAAGCTGAAATTTCTGAGCTGGTGGGCTGGATGGGGATGAACAAGAAGATAAAATATCTGAGCAGGTAATATGAGAGGGGGTTGGATGAGGGATGTGATATTCCACCCTGCGTTGCTAATGAAAATCATGCCCCCCCCAGGGGCCGGGTAGGTGGCGCTGGAGGTAAGGTGTCTGCCTTTCAAGCGCTAGCCAAGGATCAGGACCGCGGTTCGATCCCCCGGCGTCCCATATGGTCCCCCAAGCCAGGGGCGATTTCTGAGCACATAGCCAGGAGTAACCCCTGAGCGTCAAACGGGTGTGGCCCAAAAACCAAAAAAAAAAAAAAAAAAAAAAAAGAAAATCATGCCCCCCATGGTTCATAGAAACTGGAATTATGTTTGGTAGAAAAACAAAGATGTTCCTCTGATTTCTTCTTTCCTTTTCACCTAGATCTTTGACTTGTAAAATTCCACCTGTATCTTACTCCACCTTCCCACACTGGTGAATTTTATACTGGTTTAAGAAAGAAAGAGCAGTTCTGACTTGGCATGCACTCAGAGAGATACCATATGGCAAAAAGCAAACTGACTCCTTGTCTCTCTCCTGAGTGGCTTGGTGTATTAATTCTTTGCAGCTACCCTGTGAAGACCCATATTCAACCTGATCCACCTAGGGTTAGAAATATGGTGTGTGGGATGCTTTTACAACATGGGGATTTATTTTACAACTGGCACCCAAAAGGGCCTGAGAATCTGAGAATACCCCAATGATGGTGAGTGGCTTGACCCTCTGGTGGATAATAGCCACATCCATACTATCCATATCCATCTATAGTATTCTATTGTGTATATGCACAAATGTTTCTTTATCCATTCATCTATTCTTGGGCATTTGGGTCATTTCCAACTTCTGGCTATTGTAAATAGTGCTGCAGTGAACATAGAAATGCCGAGGGTTTTTTTCTGCATTGTGTCTTTTGGTTCCTAGGGTATGTCCCTGGAAGTGGTATTGCTGAATCATACAGAAGCTCAATTTCTAGTTTCTTGAGGAATATATATATATGTAAAAATACATTTTTTTTTCAAAAACTGTGGGCAGTTTACATTCCCACTAGCAGTGAATGGGAGTCCCTTTCTCCCTGCATCTGCACAAGTTGTTCTTATTCTTTGTGGTGTGTACCAATCTCTGATATCTCATTGTTGTTTTGATTTGTGTGTCCCTCATGGCAATGCTTTTTCTTAATAAGAGAAAATGGGGTCTAAAACAATAGTATGTACAGCAGATCATTACCCATTACTGCCCTTTTCTCACCTAGAAAACTGTTCTCTATTTTTATCTTCCTGGATACATTTTCTATCTCTTGAAACACCCCTAATGCCCAGAGGTCCAGTCAAAAGTACCTTTACCCTAAAAACCCTCCCTACTCTTCCTATGACTTCTACTGAGTCCAGTGCTTTGGTGTTCATAAACTGGGTTTAATGATGCAACAATGATTTCAAACTGAGATCCAGAACTCAGTTCTCCAAGTTCCATAAAATGCAACTTTTATTTTCATATAATATGAATAAATTACTATAGCACTTCCTGAATATGGAATACCAACCCAATACTGACAAGTAGTTTAAGAGTCCACACCAGAACCTGCAAGTACATCAGCTTGGTACTAACAGGCTTCTTTTAACTACTGAAAGGTTACTGTGAGTAGCAGCAAACTTTGAAAAAAATACTTTTTTTAAATCTTATGACTGAAATAAGGAAATACTGGAAAACCTGAATCATGACATGGTCACGGAGCACAAAGTCATAACCTTCTAAAACCCTATTTGTCCTAGTTAATACAATATGCACTTTGCAATAGCCAAATAAAGTTGTCATGATAATGCTGTACATTTAGCTTTCACTGGTCTTTAATTCTGTTCTTCAGAAGTTGCTAAAGAAGTATATTCTTAAAGAATTATGTCCAACTTGTGTTTGTACTCATATAAATAAGTTATACATTAAGTGCATCTAAGTCAATACTAGAAGTGCAGAAAGGATCACTATAGATACAAGTTGAGGAAGAGGATTGAGCCACATGAGATAATGCTCAGGGATCACTTTTGGAGCTGCTGAGGAGGGAGCAGACAGTGAGGGTGATCTGGGATACCAGCAATAGAATCAAAGTCAGCTGAATGCACCTCTATCTCTCCAGCCATTGCATTTCACTCTAAGTACATAGAAAACTAGAATGTAGAAATTAATCCATAATGCATGCTAAGCGACCTCCAAGTTACATCTGTAGGTTAGAAGATGCCACTTACTTGTTCATTGATTTAAAGTAGGCAATTTACAGCAAGTTTGTTTTTACAGTGAAATGGCAATACTGATGCAGGTTTGTGGAACCATAGCATAGTAATATTAAAAGCACTTAATAAATTATTCAAAGCTAGATATAAGAGACAGGTGCTAGTGTAGATTCCTTCAAGTTGTCTTCTCAGCTACATAGTTCCTTGAGAGAACGAGCTTCTTTTTCTTATCACCTTCACAGCAGTAATATATCAGCTACTGTGTGTCTGATTTACTTATGCCTCTACATCTAAAACCAACACTCCAGATCGTAAAATCACTAATACAAAAGGCAAAATGACCAACACAATTGGCAAACCTGGATCTCATTGAAACTAAGTTTCCACAACACCTAGCATAAAATAATTTTTTTAAATAAATGTGTTTGCAGCCTTCGTTTTGAAATAAGATCACAGTGACAAATTGCAATTCTGTTTCCATTCTTGATACAACCAGGGTATTGTGTTACCAGGACATTCAGGAATAATAAGGGATTCTATTTGTTCCATTAAACTTTCAATAAAGGCTTTGTGTATATGTTTACATCCTTGAAAAGAAAGACTTAAGTTCATGTAAAACCATAAAAAAATGCCCACAGGTTACCTGCCAACCCCTTAACATTTGGCAAATATTAAAATAGATGAAGACAAAACTAATAACCATAATATCATCTATCTCTGCTGAGCATAATACAGACTCCTAATACCTCTCTTTGCTGCCCTTCTTCAGCCTGTGCTGGGGGACTTTTCCTTCCTAATTAAACTAGTAACCATTGAAAGAATAATTAAAATTTTCATTATCAAAAAGCAACAGTCTTCGCCTATTGGAGATAAGAACAGAAAAGTAAAAGGCAAACAAGAAATGACTTATTGCTAAAGTGGTCAACTTTCACACAGAAAGAGATCAGAAAAAAAGGGTCTAAAATGCCATATGAGGGAGGAAGGAATGCAGGGCTTCAGTATATTTCTAACAGGAACCTGAAATTGAACCGCTTACTCCTTCCAACACGGAACCTTTCCCAACTGAGTTTACTTGGTATTATTTTTTCTAATATGCCTCCCATGTTATCCAAGATGTCAGTAGTGTTGTTCCAATGATGCTGGAATACACAGGCTGTCTGCACATACCAACCGATCTGACATTACAGTTGAGCCCTGTCAGACTTCAAAACTATTTTTAACTGCCACAACAACCTGGCATTGTAAAAGTCTTCATTAGCAACCGGGGCAGTTCATAGGTGAAACTTTCCAGGAGAAGTCTACCAGTGACAGCAGAGATTTCTTGGAAAGGTGGAATATTTTAACAACAGATGATCAACATGGAAATATCTCCCAAGTAGGGAAACTGAGAACTATATAATCTGACTAGAATCGAAGCACAAAACCTGAATAGCAATGACACCAGCTCAGCAGCCCAGTTAAGTTTCCATTTTTTCTTAAAGCCCTCCACCAAGTCTTCAAAATCGGGCATAAACATAGCAACCTGGAAGCAGCAAGCAGTAGTTGATTTAACTCCTTTTCCTCCTTCAGAAGGGCTGTCAAGGCTCTGGAAACTTTTTTTTTAAGGAACCATGGGGGACAGAAGGACTGATTCTCAGCCAAGAAGAGATGACAGAGAAGGTGTTTTCCAGACTCCAACCAATCCCTGGCCTCTGGAGCTTAGAGGGGACATGTTTCTCAAAGGAGAATGGCAAGGGGAAAAAAGGACACTTAAATATCCAGGCATAGGTATGGCCAACAGAGCTAAGGAGATGTTTATCTTCTGATTAACTTGCAAGTGCAGAATCCCACATAACTCCTTCCCAAGTCTCCCTTTAGGAAAGTTGCAAGAAGGGGCCGGAAAGAAAGCATGGAGGTAAGGCATTTGCCTTGCATGCAGAGGTACGGTGGTTCGAATCCCATATGGAACCCCGAATCCCATATGGAACCCCGTGCCTACTAGGAGCGATTTCGGAGCGCAGAACTCAGGAGTAACCCCTGAGTGCCGCCGGGTGTGACCCCCCCCCAAAAAAAAAAAACCCTATATAAATAAATAAAGTTGCAAGAAGCTGGGCCAGAGTGCAGCTGACCCGTGACAGTCTCAGGAGCTTCCAGGCCACCTCGAGGGAGGAGGGGGTGGTTCAAATCGAACCCCCTTGGCCCAGATTCCCACCAGTCAGCCAGCCAGCTGCTGGCAATGGAACCCCAAAACTTGGGAGACGGACGCTCAGCGCTCAGGAACCGAATCCCGCACCGGGCGGAGGTTGGCAGGAAGGAAAGAGAGAGAGAGAGAGGCGGCGGGGTGGCCGGGCACCCCGAGTTATGCAACTTCACCCCGACTTCGTGCTACCGAAGCAAAAGGGGAGTGAGTGGGGACGGCGAGGAACGAGCAAGGAGAAGAGCAAGTGGCGGGCCGGGAGTTCGGACCAAGTCCAAGTCCAAGTCCAAGCAGGAGTGAGTCCCTCCGGGGCGCAGAGCCCGGCCCCGCGCGCGCCCTCCTCGGCTCCCCCCGCGGCGCCCACCTGGCAGCGGCCCGACCCGGACTCGCCCCGGGCCTCTCCTCCTCCTTCTCTTCCTCTTCCTTGTCCCGAGAGGGACTCCGGGCGGCGAAGAACCGGGAGAGGCTGTGCCAAGGGGCGCCGCCTCGCCGCCGGCCGCCGGACATCGCTCCCCCGGCTGGCGCGCGGCTGCCCGGGGCGCCAGAAAGTGCCGCGGGGACGGGTCGCGTGGCCGGAGCAGATTCCGAGAGCGGAGGACCGACTCCAGTCAGTCGGTCAGTCGGAAAGTCAGTCAGACAGAAAGTCAATCAGTCAGACTGTCAGACAGCCAGTCAATCAGACCCGGAGAGCGGACGGCCCGACCCAAGTCAATCGGTCAATCAGACCATCCCCGGCGGGAGCCGCGCTCGCTCCCCGCGCAAGGTTCCTGGCTCCGCCCACCGCCTCTGCTGGCCACGCCCAGGGGTGGAGTCTGTGTCTCTCTGGCCACGCCCAGAGTCGAGCCTGTGCTGCTGTGGCCACGCCCAGGGGTGGAGTCTGTGCCGCCCTGGTTACGCCCTGGCAGGGACCGAGCCTGTGCTGCTATGGCCACGCCTAGAAGTGGAGCTATGGTCACGCCCATGGGTGGAGTCTATATTTGCCCCGCCCGTAGCCCTGCCCAGTCCCCCGGCAATCTTGGCTAGGTGGCTGGCTGGCTGGCTGGGGTTTGGGACCGGATGGCTGGTGGGGTACTCTAGCTCAGATGCAGACTCTTGACTCCAGGCTTCCCGCCCAAACAATTTCCAGCTGCTGCCGCCTCTTTCTTTCACTTTGTGCTCCATTTATTTTTCGTTTGGCTTTCTGTAGCTGATTTGTTTCTTCCTCCTGTAGGCCCTTGTACCGAAATAGTCTTCAGATTTTTTTTTTTGAAAGAGGTGAATGAACTCAATTAGAAATGCAGGATACAGTGCACTAGGCAGTATTGAAACTTAATAAATAACTCCCGGGAAATCAGTTTCCACCAGTTTACTCAGGTCCCAGGCTCAGATGCAGGACCATTGGTGTCTTGGTCTAGATCTGTCAACAAACTTTCTTGCTGGACTGGCTCTCCTGTTGAGTAACTTTTCCTCACCCCAAAGCATTTTTTAAATATCTTACGCACCTTGTTTCATACTACTCCCGGAACCTGCTTGCAAAAAAACACCAGCAGGGCTGATTCAAACTTGTAAGTGCTGAAATAGTTCTTACACAGCCGTTACTGAAACTTCGAAACAAACCAAGAAAAAATAAATCTTAAGATTTACTTTAATAGGCCGGCGAGGTGGCGCTAGAGATAAGGTGTCTGCCTAGCAAGCGCTAGCCAAGGAAGGACCACGGTTCGATCCCCCGGCGTCCCATATGTCCCCCCAAGCCAGGGGCAATTTCTGAGTGCTTAGCCAGGAGTAACCCTGAGCATCAAATGGGTGTAGCCCGAAAATCCAAAAAAAAAAAAAAGATTTACTTTAAAAGGTCTACATAGACTAGTGTGAACCTCCTTAGTTAAAAAAAAATATTACAAAACACTGGACATAAATAGATTATCTTAACCCATTCCACAACCTTTGCCACAAACCTCTTCTTTCTGCTACTAGTGTTATTGTTTATCATCAAAACTGAACATGATATGTATGCTCTCTTGCAAAGTGTACAATACAGTATTGTTAACTATTGGTAGTATGTTGTACATAACTACAGCACTATTCAGCTTATGTAACTGAAACTTTATATCTCTGACTAATACCTCCCAGTTTGTCCCTCCCTTCTGGTAAATATTCTGCTTCTATGTGTTTGACACTTTTTCCTAATATTTGGACCACACCTGACTGTGCTTAGGGTTTACTCGAAACTCAGCTCGGGGATCACTCCTGACAATGCTCAAGGGAACATATAGGTGTCAGGGTTTGAACTAGGGTTGTCTGGGTGCAAAGGTAAGCACCTCTAGCCCTCTACTATCTTTCTGACCCCTGACTATTTAGATTAAACATACAAGTAGTGTTAAGCTGTATTTATCCTTTACCTGACTAAGTTCTCTTAGAGTGGTATAGACTTTCTAGTTTTTTTTTTTTTTAATAATCTATTGGCTAGTACTGAAAATATAAAAGAAGCCCATTGTTTAGGTTTGTGTTAAAGCAAAACAAAAATACCTCTGAGAGTGCACCGAAATAAAAGGAAGAATAAGGCATACTTTGTATATTAAAAATCTTGTACAAATAAATGAGATAAAAATTAAATATCCAAGACAGACTGTTGGCCAAAGGGAAGAAAGGTTTATTGCATTCAAACCCTCTGGTTACAGATGCTGATGGCAGATAAGGTTGGTTATAGGTACTCTGGCTGCCTTTGAGCAGGTCATTCCAGAACTAACAGGTGGCTCTCACGTTCCCTGTCATGCAAAGCTCCTAGAACTACCCATGTCTCAAATAATCACAGTGGAATTCAGACTATTCACCCCAGTTCATGCTGACTTTATTTAACCTATCAAAGTTAGATCAGTGTCTTCCAACTGGGTTCATCTGAAACTATTCCTCAAGATAGGCTAACACTTCTGTTTTTCAAATCCTTCCACCTCAGAGTCTGAGAAAATAGGAGACAACTAGAATAAATATACCAGAATAAGACAAAGTTTCCTATTCTGATCTTTTTGCTCTAGGAACATATTTCCATTAAGGACTTACTTACTAGAAAGCCCAGAGTAAAGAAAAGCAAAGAGAATATGAAGCAAATTGCTTCAGTCAGAAATCCCAGAGAATGGGGCCAAAGTGATGGTGCAGCAGTAGGGCATTTGCCTTGCACGCAGCTGAACCAGGAGGGACCACAGTTCAATTCACCTGGCATCCCATATGGTTCCCCAAGCCAGGAGCGATTTCTGAGCACATAGTCAGTAGTAACTCCTGAGTGTCACCGGGTGTGGCCGAAATCCCGCCACCCCCAAATGATCCAGTAAAATCTATAGTAAGACTATTACTAAAGTATTGTTTTAACAAATAGTATTTATCAAAAATTAAATATTTCTCTAAAAAATAGCTTTTAAGTAAATATAGTGATAGTTTTCACATGCCCTTAATAACCATTTACCTTAGTAAGAAGACATTAAATCATGTTGTGCCAAGTCTTTAATATTAAAAGTTTCTACAGTGTTTGTAATGATAGTCTGAGTAGTATAATGACAGACTGCTTCAAAGAGGTCAGCATTGTCCTCTTAGTGGACAACTTGAAAAGTGGTCAACTTGTAAGTTGATCAGGTAGATCAGAGACAAGATACGGTTTTTATTTTTCAAATTAATTAATTTGTGAAAGAATAAATAAGCATCTAACTTTAAGCCCTATTCTGTGGTACAACAAATAAATTAAATAAATTTTAAATTCAAAAAGTTTTCTTCATCCATAAAGACAAATTTTGTCTATAAAAACTAAATCATTAAAGAAATGGTCTCTGAATTTTTGCTTATTTACTTTATCAACACTTACAATTTTTCTAGATGCCCTAACATTCAAAACTCATAGTGATAACTTTCTAAATACTATCTTCTGTCATTGCCTTAGAAAGTGTGTAAAGATGTCTGGTTTTAGAGCTGTAAAGATCTTTGAGATATTCATCATTCAATCACCCAACCATTATCCATTTGTTCCACAGACTTTAAGCACCTATAGCCAAAACATATTTGCCATAAAGTTGATGTTTCAGGGATCTTCCTGGTTTAGTTTCTTCCACTATAAATTTAACAGTGTGATCACATGGTTGCTTTTTTTAAAGTACCAATGTCTCAGTTATGCAAGGCATGTGTTCTAAGAGCTAAACCACTTGCTTTTTATAAATATTTTAATCATAGTTTATTAAGAACACAATATTTTTCACTTTGATCTTTGTTTCATTCCATTTCTCCTAGAAGTAGTTTGTATTTAAGTTATTTGGGGCATTTTAGATTCTGCTGGAGAATTTTACTTATGAATACATTTAACCTAAATTTAGTAATTTGTGTGTCTCTTAACCAAAATAGTTGTTTTCTATAATAATACTTCTACAGTTATTACTTAAATTCTAATTTGTTTATCATGCAACTCACCAAAGATCAGAGACTCTGAAGACATAAACTTATCTCAAGATTGTCAGCATTGAAATAACAAGTAGTTAAAGTAAAGCAAGAATTGAAATGTACAACAGCAAAATATGATTTGTAAAAAATTATTAGAGCTATCAGAAGACATTGCCGAGAAGAATCATTTGTAAAGTCAAGAGATTATTTAGCGGATTGGAGCACACATTTTGTATTGAAAAATTGTTGTCATATAAGAACTATCAGAATATACTACCTAAAATACAAAAATTTATTTTAGACTTATGCTAGGCAACTAATTGCAATATATATACACATATGGTAAATATATACAACTATACTCATTTTGTGACTTTTGTAATATTGGACAATCTTTGAAAACTTCAATTTATATTTTAATTTATGGTGATATCTAATTTTTATTCTTTAAAAATAATTTTTGCTTAAAAACTCCCCAAATTATAAAAATCTTCAGATATTTCCAATCCTGAATCTGTCTTTAACTGCCAATTTTCTGTCAGAAACACCCTTATTTTTGAAGTATAATAATGAATATAACCGAATCTTTTTCCTTAAAGCATAATTTTGATGGAAACAGTTGATCAAAGAGAACACAAAAGAGGAAATCCTACTTTGTCTTATAAAATATATCAATGAAGTTCCACAAAGACACTCAAAGGAAGGTAATTTTCTTTATACACTCTTCTCTGCATTCTATGGCCTCTGCTATTTCCCTCAAAAGATTGACATTCATAGTATTTGATATATAAGAAAACCAGAAGTTCATCACACAGTATCTAAAGTACAATTCCCAAAGCGTATATTTCTGAAAAGTACAAATTTCTTAAGCCTTTAAACTAAGTTGTAAGGAAAGTTTAGAAATGCTAACATTTTTGCTCTGAAAAAATTGCCAAGAGGGATAAACTTTTGTGTATCTTACAGCACAGTATTTACTATGTAGCAGGTGGTCCAGGACTATTAAGACAGCTGTCAACATCAAGGAAGGCACCAGTCCATGAAAAGGAAGCAGATGGATTGGGCCACTTCACTAGCTGTCTCCTAGAATAATCACTTTGCCTGGCCAAAAGAGGCAATGTCATACAGCCCAGGGCAGCATAAAGCTATTACTGGCTCTAAGAGTTCAATTAGAAGATACGATGGGGGTGGGGTGAGAATCCTCCCCTTTATTTGTTTGTATAGCTCAAGTTTTCATTAAAAACCACCACAGCAATTAAGAAAGGGTAGAAATGATGTTAGCATTTCGCATTCTATTTCATTCTAATTATCATGGTTTGTAACACTGAAAAATGCCTTAGTCTCGCTGCTTCAATGAGAGCAGATGGTGAAATTTTTAAGTAATTGGTATTCAGACTTCTATGGGATGCATGAAATTTTATTGTATTGCTTTTCTGTACAGAACATGTGGGCATTTGAGATCTTTCAGTTTTTAAATTCTGCTGTTACCCTGACTTAGAGGTCCTTTAGTCTTTTCTTACAATGGAAATCTAATTATTTTTATAAAAGTAAACAATTAAATGTATACTGCTCAAACCGAAAAACATATATTCAGCAAACCATTCTTTTAACTTTTGGTGTGGGGTGGGGTAACACCCTGCATTGCTTAGCATTGCTTAGAGCTTACCCCTGGCTCTGACTCCAGGATCAAACCTTGCAGGGGACCATATTGAGCAATGCCAGGGATCACCACTGTATTAAAAAATCCTATTTAGAAAATGAAAGAGAGAGAGAGAGAGAGAGAGAGAGAGAGAGAGAGAGAGAGAGGCCATATATCCTGAGCTCAGATGTAGGAGTCTATAGAATTGGAATAAGCCCAAACCATTGTTTATTTCAATAGAGAGTCAGTAATTTTGAAGTACTGTTAATGATGGTTTCTTAAGCACATAATTCCAACATCATATCCATTACAAGTGTACTCATCTTGCTCTTCCAGTGACCCCCACACCCTCCATCTTAGTACCCCCATCTTAACTGCATAGATCAGCTCTCCCATTCTGTTGCCTTTGTCCATTTATTGCTACCTTTCTGTGTATCACATCACAGATGTGAGAGATCATTCTGCATCTATCCCTTTCTTTCTGAGTGACTTCACTCAATATAATGTACTCTAGATCTATCCAGGCTGCTACAAATTTTATGCTTTGTTCTTTCTTTGAGCTCCAATAGTATTCTGTAGTATTTATATGCCACATTCTTGATTCATTCATCTACAATTGAGCATTTGGGTTGTTTCTTATTTTGAGTACTGTACAAAGTGAAGGAACAAACCTTTAAATTTTATGTTTTGGGGCCATAACTGACAGTGCTCAGGGGTTACTCCTGGGTCTTCACTCAGAAATTACTCATGATGGGCTCAGGGGACCATATCGGATGCCAAGAATAGAACCCATAGGCCTAAGCTTTTGTTCTGAAAAATTTACCAAGGGGATAAAATTTTGTGTATTTTAAGGCACTGTGTTTACCACGTAGCAGGCAGTTCACAGCTGTCAACATCACTTAAGGTACCAGCCCATGTAAAGAAAACAGATGGATTGGGACACTTCACTACCTGTCTTCTATAATAATCATATAATCATTTTGCTAGGGCAAGTGCAAGGCAACATGCAAGGCAAGTGCCCTACCCACTGTACTATTGCTCTAGATCCAAAAATATTACATTTTAAAAGTAGATAAATAGTAGAATAATTTGACAAACTTAGATATAACACGGCTTCCAAAATAATTATAACCATACCAACTTTCTGGTGTAAAATATTCCTAGCAACAGTACAAATTTAGTCTGATATGTCTTTGAGAGAAATACTATCTAGAATCTAAAACTCTAATTAGAGTTATAACTCTTATTATGCAATACATAAACATGACACATCTGATGATTAAAAATATTTTAGTGCTACATGAGAAATTCATTATCTATATTGTTTTCCTAGAATAGTTTACCTGAGTCCATAAGTGATACACTGTATTATGCATTTGATTTGCAATTTTTCTATTCTAAAACCTAATGGAAAATAAAATTAGAGCTTAAACAAAAATAAAATTTTCAGGTAATTGCCTTGTGAATATTGATGTTTTAAAGTTCAGACATACATGTCCTAGAAGCCCAAGTTCTCTGACTATGAACATGTTTCCAGTTTGAATTGTTGGAATTGATTTAAAAACGAGGCATAAAGGTAGCTGTTATTGTAAGCATATATTTTGAATAACCAGGGAAAGCAGCTGGAAATGATGCACACTGTCAGATAACATGAATCAAAGTTTTCAGATGGACACTTTACTTAATCTAAAATTGAGATTGGAATAATTTCTCCTACATGAGTTTTCTCTGGATGGGATAGAATAAAAATCCATGCACTGTATAATCTATAGGGTGATTACTGAATATAATGGTAAATACCAACTTGATATAATTATCTACAAACATTTTACATAGTCCATATGTCATACAATATCATTAAAAACTTAAAAATATACTAAAAATGACTAAATATAGAAACAAAAAGTCTATATTGAGCTCCTAAACTCAAGAATTGCTATAGAGCAGTCAGAGTTATAATACAGCAGGTAGGGCACTTGCCTTGATTGCCAGCGCAGGTTTGATCATTGGCACCTCAAAGGGTTCCCTGAGCCTAACAATAATAATTCCTGAGTGCAGAGCCAGGTGTAAGTCTTGAGCACTGACAGGTGTTACCCCAAAACAGAAATAAAAGAATTGCTAAAGAGAATATAATTTTATGTGGCAAGTATTTTTCAATGATCCTATTTTTAATGAAAATAATTAAACACATTTATCCTTTTATAAATTTATCATTTTATACATCAAAAATCAAAAACTGAATTTTAAAATAATTAACAAAACTATCCTACATCAAATGTTTTCAGCATTCTAGTGTACTGACTGAAATACAAATTTTTCTTTCACTTCTTCTAGTCAATTTTTTAGTAGTACAAGAAGAAAAAGAAGGTAGAATAATATCACTGTATTACTAGATCTACCCTTCTATACCTAAAAATGACCTTGGCTACAATGTTTCTTTAATGAACCTTAGTGTCCAAAAAGATGCTAAGGTGATTTATCTTTCTTTTTTATATTTTCATATGTAAAGTATTATTTTATACTTTATATATGTACTTACTTATATATTATGTAAATATATATATTTATATTTACTTTATATATGTATAAAATTTTATATTTTAGACATACTATTTTCACTTTCAAAAATCTGGAAAGTATATAAAGTATTATGTTAACTGAGGATATTAATTATAATGCAACACTGTTATGATTCATGTTGATTAAATGCTTCAGAAATACTTTACATAGCAAAAGACTTTCAATGAGAAAATTATGACTAAAATATCAAAGACAAATACCGCCTTCATATTAGCAGCCATATTTTAAAAATGTAGGCAATCATGGATCCAGAGTGATAGCACAGCAGTAAGGTATTTGCCTTGCACACAGATGACCAGAATAGATCCGGGTTCAAACCCTGGCATCCCATGTGGTCCCTAGCCTGCCAGGAGCAATTTCTGAGCCACCGGGTGTGACAAAAAAATGTAAGCAATCAGAATTTGCAAGTGTTAATATTTCCCTGTAAGAACATAGTGTCACAGCACCACACTTACCACCAGAGTGCCACAATAATCTTTAGAACCTGTATTGTCCCAGTCTCCTTTAGCCAATTCATTTCTTTCTATATGCAGACTCACTCTTACAGTCTCTTTGCATAGTACTGTTCACTCCATTACTTTAACACTTATTTTTTTCTCAATGAATGATTTTTTAGCTTGTAAGTAATCCTCTCAAGATCTTCTAAATGAACATTCCAAGAGGATTATTTTAGATATTGAAAAGTTGATTTCAAAAAGAAAGAAAGAAAGAAAGAAAGAAAGAAAGAAAGAAAGAAAGAAAGAAAGAAAGAAAGAAAGAAAGAAAGAAAGAAAGAAAGAAAGAAAGAAAGAAAGAAAGAAAGAAAGAAAGATAAGGAAAGAAAGAAAGAAAGAAAGAAAGAAAGAAGAAAGAAAGAAAAGAAGGAAAGAAAGAAGAAAGGAAAGAAAGAAAGAAGGAAGGAAAGAAAGAAAGAAAGAAGAAAGAAAGAAAGAAAGAAAGAAAGAAAGAAAGAAAGAAAGAAAGAAAGAAAGAAAGAAAGAAAGAAAGAAAGAAAGAAAGAAAGAAAGAAAGAAAGAAAAAGAAAGAAATCTGAAGCAACACCCTTTACCACATTTTTTAAATATTTAATTAATAACATTATAATTAAACACTGTGAGATACAAAGTTGTTCATGATTGAATTTCAATCATATAATGCTTCAACATTTTCACCAATTCACATTTTCTGCCACCAATGTCTCCAATTTTCCTCTTTCCCACCCACAGCCCACCCTTGCCTCTGACATTTTTCTTCTCTTCATCTGTCATCTGTGTGTGTCTAGCTCTTTATTTTTTCCTTTTTAACACTGCGGTTTATAATTGTTATTGAAGGGCATCATGCATTTCACTCTACCTCCTTTGATACCCAGTTCTTTTTTTTTTAAATAATATCTTTATTCAAGTGATTATTTCCAACTACATTGTCATAGTGTTCCCTTTTCTGCCCTACGTGCATTCTGTCCTTCTTTGTGACTCTGCCACATCTTAAAGAATACCATAAAGTAGAGTAATAATTTTCATAATCTAGTTAATGAATAATTTTATAATTTAATTAGATGAATGGAACAGGTGAGAGAATCTAGTATGAGCAAAATATGAGCAGAGGCTGTTGAGATGGTATAGTGTCTGCTTGCTTTGTATTTGGCCAACCTGGATTTGATCTCCGCTCACATGCCCCCCTGAGCACTGCCAGCAGAGATCCCTGAGTTCAGAGCCATGAGTTAGCCCTGAGCACTGCTGAGCATAACTTTCAAACTATACAAAAACAAAAGATATAGATAGCAACCATTCTTATTCTTCATTCATTCTGTACTATTTTATTTTTTCTTTCTTTTCACTTTCCAAATAAGACCTCTTACATAGTCAAATGCCAATACTTTTCTCACAAGTAAATACCATATGTTATTTTGTCAACTATAGAAGATAATTCAATGAACAAATTGTTTCCATAAAATTTTCAGTTTGTATTAATCTTACATAACTAAAAAATGGGAATTGCATTTCCATCTGTTTCAAAAAGAACTCCACTTTAGCTGAGCATCTATGAATATGATCAAATGGTGAACACACCATAGACTAGAACAAGTTGCTATAAAGTACCAATCATATGTTGCCCAAGGCAAATGGAAATTATCTTATTCATTCTGTCTTCCATTTTCAATCCAGTTCTTCCTACCACTTAAAACTATTTTGTAGGCATATTAGGTTTCTGTATCTTAAATGAAATATAATCTATCATAGAAAAAATTAAGTTCAAATAAAATTTATCAATTACTTATTGGTATAATTATTTTCTAGTAGGTCATATAGAGAGAACTTTCACATTTTTCACATATATTCACATATAAAAAGTTTATTATCATCCTACATTTCAGAAAAAAATAAAAACAGTAATGTGTTTAACATTTTTAAAATAAAGGCCTAGAATAGAATCTACAGTTCGTTGTTTGAATTTTATTTCATTAGTGTTAATTTCAAAGGTGATTAGGAAAAATTGATGGAAAGAGAGTGATATTAAAAAAAATCCAACAAAAAAGAACATACCCCATCTACAAAGTCATTGACTAGACTTCTACCTATTCAATAAACACTTATTGAATACTTCTAGCCTCTGATTTTAATGATTTGAATACAAACTGTGTTCTATCCTCAAAGAGCTTTGTCTCAGAGAAAGAAACAGCACTAAGATATTCTTACAATTTACAAAAAAGTGTGATAAGTATTAATGTGTGCATGAGGAAAGAAAATAACTGTATAAACAGGCGGATTCTATATGAATTGATCATAGTCTTTACAAATTATAATTTCAGAAATATGGATCAGTCTTGAAATTGAAGCAAGCTAAGCCACCTGTTGCAATAGATATAGATCAGGAACATCACACTAATAATAAAACAGTATCAAGACCTAGACTATACACAATACTGGGCCAAGAATAGGCATATAATTAATATCTGCTCCTTCAATTTGGTGAAAAAGTGTTTAGAAAGTAGGTGCTACTATATTATGAATCATCAAGTGCTATGTGTCACCTAAGGATATCAAAGGCTTTGGTATGTTGATATGAAACTACCTTTAGTGAACTCTTCACTGCATTCTTTAAAATAATTGTCAAAACTAATTGCATAATGAGAAGGTAAACACCTATAAGGTATGTGAACTATGCAGGTAGGGAAATTGCTGCACTGATCCTTATGTGACCTACATAATCTGAGTTTATAACTGCCAATTACTAAGGAGACGGGTTAGACCAGTAAATCTGGCTGAAAGAAGTTTTACTATTAACTAAATATCTGAGAGGACTAAAATCAAGTGTATGCAGGACTGTGACAGTTTGGTGTTTGGCTACAACAGCTGCTTTTTTATTTTTGTTTTTGTTTTTGGACCAGAAGTAACACCTGAGTGCGATCAGGTCTGTAATCACTCCTGACAGGCACCGGGGACATATGGGATGCTTGGGATTGAACCGAGGAATGTTCCAGGCTGGTAGCATGCAAGGCAAAATGCTCTACTGCCGTGCTAGCACTCCAACCCCAGCTGCATTTTCACCCAGCTATTACCTTGAATTACGCTACACTCTGTCAATTTGATATTATTGTTACAGTGAAATCCAGAAATTCACGTGGTCTCCCTTTATGATCCGTGGTTTGCTTGTTTTGCCTAAATAGTGGCAGTAATATGTATTCATAATATGCCCACATATTTAAAGGCTTATGTCACTGATATCATTATCAACATATTCAGCCTCTTGCTATTTTGTCATATCTATTGTTGTATTAGAGGCAGAGGTGAATTTTCATTTCGAGTGCTCCAGACCATGCAGTGTTCATAGTCCAAACTCTGGCCTTCTTTATGTCATTTGATCTGACTCCAGCCTTCAAATTAATTTTATCTAAAGATTTTTGTTTGAAAACTACTTCACAATAATCGAAAAATTTCAAGAATAGAATGAAGAACCCTTATTTTATTTATTTTTTTAATATGGGGCCAGTACTGCTCAGAAACTACTTATGACTTTATCTGGGGTGGTTTGTGTGTGTGTGTGTGTGTGTGTGTGTGTGTGTGTGTGTGTGTGTGTGTGTGTGTGTGACTCCCAGAAAGTTCAAGGAATCTTCTGAAAGATGGCCTCAAACTTGGGCTTCCTACAAAAGATCACCAAATATTTGAAAGCACATTGTCAAAGCGTTTTATTATCCCTAAATTGTTTGATGTTTGATGAATACCAAATTATCTTACAAACATGATGATCCCCCAACTAATTTCTAAGTACGCACAATATAACCTTTGGTATTAATAAATTAATATTGCTCTATATTACCTTCTTACTCTCAGGTCCCAAACAAGTTTTACTAATTTTCTCAATAAAATGTCCTTCATAGCAGTGACCCAGTACAGAATCATGTATCACTTTTAGTTTCATCATAATAGTCCCTTCTCAGAATTCAGATGCCACCTACAACCCCAAGTTATCACATGCTACTGACTATAAATCTAAGTGTCTCAGCATCTCTCTTTCAGCTTAATTTGTTAGATATGCATAGATACAGAACTCAGGAGATTCAATTATTCATAAAATTTGGGGGCAGGGATACTTGGGTCATACCTGATGGTTCTCCAGGTTCTGTGCTGGGATTCTTTCTGGCCCTAAGAAGACTGGTTTATTATAAAAGTTCAAACTTAGGAATAGTCATATGGAAAAGATGCATAGCACACAATGTGGGAGAAGGCACAAGGCTTCCTTGCCCTCTACAAATGTTCTGTTTTCCCCCATATTTTCCCCATATTCACCTACCTGGAGGCTCCTAAAGTCCCTGTTTTTCTATCTTTATGGAGGCTGCAATAAATGGTTAACTGATTGTCACTGACAGTTGTTTCATCATACGCTCTTCTCTCTTCTTCATCCCCTCCCTTCTTCATCTCCCTTTTTCTCCCTTCTTCATACAACTTCAGACTCCCATTTTTTTAAATATCCTGCTTCAGGGTGGGACTGGAAGTTTCACCTTCTGTCCATTAGGTTTTACTGACAGCCAATCTCTGTTGTCAGATGTTTTCCAACAGTTACTTTCATCAACATAACAAGACACTTTTGGACTCATAACACTTAGAAAATTCCAAGTGTTTGTGGTGCTCCATGCCAGAAGTAGGGATCAAGAATAAACTATATATATATATATATCAGGGTGATCAAATATTTATTATAAATGACAATATCACATATACCTGGAGATATTTTTGTTTGTTTTGCTTTTGGGCCACACCTGGCATTGCTCATGGGTTAGTGTGGCTTTGTTTGCATTTAGGCATTACTCCTCATATGCTTGGGAAAAATCATATGTGGTGTTGGGAATAGAACCCAGGTTGACCTTGTGCAGGGCACATGCCCTACCTGCTGTACTATGACTCCAGCCCCACACATCTGGAGGATTTTTTTTTTCCTTAATCAATTATTTGTTTCATTTGGTATATTACTTGGGATTTGTTGTGCTTTTGTAAACAATAGGCTGGAAGATAGTATATCTGATAAGGTGCTAGTCTTGCATGCAAATGAACCAGGCAGTATTACATATGGTTCCCCAAGACTGCCAGGAATGCTCCCTGAGAACAGAACCAGGAGTAACCCTGAGCACATCCAGGTTTAAACACAAAGTTAAAAAAAAGCATGTGTGTATGTGTGTGTGTGTGTGTTTACACACACATATTTATGGAATCAAATTGGGGACACCTGTGTACAAAAGTGCCTAATAAACTGTGCTATCTCCCTCACTTCTATTCCTTAAAAAATTTATTTTGTATTTTTTCTACTTGTGAAACTTTATTATAAATTGAAAAATGGTTGACATACAATAGAATCATAAGACAACTAGTTATTTTTAATCTGTGTTTGCTCCAGATGGAAAAAATTCTATTGACCAGTCTTCCTCTTTACTGATCATTTCTTCTTCAAAATTAAAAAAAATATTTATTTATTTTGGTTATGAGGCCATACCTGGCAGTGCTCAGGGCTTACTTCGAGCTCTACCTAGACTCAGGGATCACTGCTGTTGGTGTTGGGGGAACTATATGGGTTGCCGGGAACTGAACACAGTTGGATACATGTAGAGCCTAATATATAGATTACTACCTCTCCAGTCCCCTCCTATGTCATTTTCATCCTACTACCAAACCTACACAGTGGTTTAAATTTTTTTTTCTTTTTTAAGTTTTTGGGACACAGCCCATACGTTGCTCAGTAGTGCCTTATAGCTGTTCTCAGTGAGTTATGTAGTGCAGGAGATTTGTATCTGAGTCCATAAGATGCAAGGCAAGCACCTTAAATGCTGTGCTATCTTTCCAGCCTTAAACAGTGATTTTTTAGTACCAGATATTGCATCTTTACAATTTTTTAAATTTAATTTTTTCTATTTTCATTTATTAGAAGCATTTTCCTCCTACTTTCTTGACTTTTATTTTTTATTTTTTTGGTTTTTTTTTTGGGGGGCGGGGTTACTACTGGCAATGCTCAGGGGTTACTACTGGCTCCATGCTCAAAAAATCGCCCCTGGCAGGCACGAGGGACCATATGGGATGCAGGGATTCGAACTACCATCCTTCTACATGAAAAGCAAATGCCTTACCTCCATGCTATCTCTCTGGCTCCGACTTTTATTTTTTTAGCTTTTTAAAATCCTTATCTGTTCATTTCATTTGTATCACACTTTTTGACCACTGTCCTTTTCCTTTGAAAGAAAGTCATATTTTTGGATCTTCTGATATCAAGTAATTTTGGGTTGCCTCTTAGATATTTAAATATTAGATAGTAAATATGGAGATTATGATTCTATTACATAATTCAAAGAGTATTGTCAATGTTTTTATTTATAGGAATACTAAATTGGTTGATTAAAATCACAAGTGGGCACTGCTCATTGCAAACATCGGGTCAAATCTCACTCAGTTTTCATCCTTAACTGAAAGCTATTTTGAGTCTACCTTGTTTATTCATGATCCGAAGCTCAGCCAGAGACCAGTAAGTTTATATTTACAAATTCACTCCCATTTTCTAAATATCCTGCTTATGAAATACTTTCCTTCCCTTAGGTTTGTAATGGCTTTCATTGTTCCATACCCTTCTTCACTCAAGCCCAAACTTGGGTGGTGTTTCTTCAGGATTTTTGCCTCTGCCATAACTGGGATCTAGTTTCAGTATAAAGCCTCAAACTGGAAAATTAATCCTATGCCAGCATTGTCTTCTAACTCCCCTCCAAATTATTTTATGCATCCTCAAGATTCTTCAACCTTTGAATTAAAATTTATACAACCTTGAATATTGTCTTCTCTGTCCAGATCTTATATTTACATCTGTAGAAGTGTTGGTTTATTTGGAATTTATTCTACCATTGTAGACGCAAAACATCAGTCTAAATATTTTTGTTTGTTTTTGGGTCTAACATGGCAGCCCTTGGGATTACTCCTGCTCTGCACTTGGAAGGAAGTGGCTCCTGGCAGGTTCAGGGAACCATGGGCTGCTTGGAATTGAACTCGGGTCTGTCCTGAGTTAGCTACATGCAAGGCAAATGCCCTGCTGCTGTGCTAAAACTCTGCCCCTATCCCCAAACATTTTTAAAGCAACATAAAAGTTAACATATCCCAGGATCTCAGGACTAGAAGCTTGACAGTATCTTTAGAAATAAAAGTTGAAGGAGCACATAAAAAAATTGATGGAGTAATTTAGTTATTTTTAGTTAAGTGCATGTTAACCTTCATGTAACATTTCATTTTTTCCTTAAAGGTAAAGTTTACTTTAAACTTATTTGGGGCACCACGATTTACAATACTGTTAATGGTGGGGATTTATGCATACGACAGTCCAGCACCACATCTTTCACCAAAGTATCTTCTTTCTACCACCACAGTTCATGTTCTCCACCCACCATCCCTACCCAAGTTCAGCTTTGTAGATCTGTTCTCAGGTTCTCTTGCCTCTAGTTATTATTATTCTCAATTGACAGTAGATTTTTGCTAAAACTATCCGTAGCCATATTTGAATTCTCTGCCACTTGTCACTTTAGCATCCTGAATTCCCATCAGCTTCATGGAAAATTGTTTGTTCAGTAGGGAGGTGATATATGGAGAGGACCATATTACTCTCAGTATCTTGCTTTAAGAAATTAGAACAAATATCATTCATAATTGTGGCCTATACACATACACATTACCATATGGAAGGAAATGTTTTTACAGTTGAGTTTGGTGTTTGGCTTTTTGAAGTTTTTTATTTATAGTTGCTTTATCATCCTTCTGTAGTCACTGAACACCTATGTCTATCAGAAGATAGGAATGTTTTGAATATCAAGAACTGGTTCAGACTCAATTATGGGGCACCTTTTATTTTAAATATCCAAAGATGCCTTTTGAATTTCAAATTTTAAATTGCAACTACAGTATTTAATGCTATAGTCTAAAGTATATGGATGTTAGTTGTCAAAATAGAAATGTTGTTTTTCCTAGTTAAATATCATCATTTTTAGAGTGTTAAATTTGATGCCTTGTGAATAAATAATTTATTGTACATTTAACTTTTTAAAATTACTTGTTTTTAGATGTGTTCTTTGTTTAGAATTCTTAAAATAGCCCTAGAGATAAAATGTTTCAAAAAATGTAACTGCATATCTTTTCTGTACAAAGTTGAAAATCAGGAATGTATGTTGTTAGAGAATATTTTATTGCTTGTGGCTCTTGTTTTAAAAATCATATTTCTTTTTTTTTTTGGGCCACACCCATTTGATTCTCAGGGGTTACTCCTGGCTATGCGCTCAGAAATTGCCCCTGGCTTGGGGGGACCATATGGGACGCCGGGGCGATCGAACCGTGGTCCTTTCCTTGGCTAGTGCTTACAAGGCAGACACCTTACCTCTAGCGCCACCTTGCCGGCCCCAAAATCACATTTCTTAATGTTTAACTTGTTATTATCTGTGGGTGAGGTATTTGGCTACTTGGTTAATTTAATAAGAATAAAAATATTACTGGAATAAAAAAATTAATGTAGTTTTAAAAAAAGTGTGCCATTTCCTTCTGGGTTGATTTCTAGTGAGAAGTAGGTGTTTTCCTAGAAACAACATGCCTTTATTTTTTCTCTGAGAGCTTTCAAATTCCTTAAGTCTATAGGCATATCCCTTCACAAATCTGGGAAGCTTTCAGATATTCCTTCAAATACTTTTTATGGTCAGATTTTTTTTTCGTTCTTCCAGAACACTACACGAATATTGACTTTTTGCTACATATATTCTTAAGGCTCTGTTAATTTTCCTTTAATTTTTGGGTTAAACCTGGCAGTACTCAGGACTTCTGGTTCTGTGCTCAGGAATCACTCCCAGTAGAGCTCAGGGACCATATGGGGTACCAAAAATTAAACCTGGGTTCACAAATTTCCAGTCCTACAAGATCTACTATCTCTCTAGTTCCTCTATTAATTTTTAAAATTCAAAAGTTTCTATTATCCAGATTGGATTATTTATATCAATATTGATGTAATTTATAATTTATTGAGTAATTTTCTGTCATTTTATTCATTAAAGCCATCACTTAATCATAATTATATATATTAAATATTTATTTACAAAGTTACATTTTTGTTCTAAAGTTTGTTTACTTAATATTAGGCTAAGTCTCTGCTATAGCTTCCTAATCTATCCATTTGTTCCAAGAGTGTTTAAAATTACTTTCAAAAGGTTTTTTTGTTTGTTTGTTTGTTGTTTGTGGGCTGGACCACTCCCAGTGACACTCAGGCATTACTCTTGGCTATGCACTCAGAAATCACTCCTGGCTACGAGGATCATATGGGACTCCAGGGATCAAACCGAGGTCCATCCTGAGTCAACTGCATGCAAGGCAAAAGCTCTACCGCTGTGCTATCACTCTGGTGGATTTATATTTACTTTATATTTGGGGGAGGCATACCTCGTGACGCTCAGGGATTACTCTTGGCTATGCACTCAGAAATTGCTCTTGGCTTGGAGGACCTTATGGGATGCCGGGGATCAACCCAGGTCAGATTGAATCCTGGGTCAGCTGCATCCGAGGCAAATACCCTATTGCTGTGTTATCGCTCTGGCCCCAAGAGTGTTTTCTTTTATAATAGCCATTTTATCATCTTTGAAAACTCCAATGTTCTATCATATTGATATTGGCAACAGCTGCTTTTGTTTTTCCCTTGGGAGCTCGTAGCTTCTGTGCATTTCATAATTTTGGATCCTATCTTGAACATTCTGAATATTATGTTACAGGCCTCTAATTATTTTTTCTTTATTTTTTGGGGGGGTGGTGATGCAGGTGGAGGCACTCTTGGCTCTTGCTCATTCCTAGCAATGTTTAGCAGATAATATTTGAAGCTGAAATTCTAACCAGGTCATGAGATATGTACTATCTCTCCAGTCCCAGGAAACTGACTCTTATTTAACTTTTGTGGAGATTTGGTTTGTTTTAGTAGTCTGGTTGAGTTTAGGGCAGAAGTTCACAATAACCCATGGGTATCCTAGTTTTAAAATTAGGCTTTCAAAAAACAGAAAACCCTTTCAGTTTATTAGCTAATCTGAATGAGCTAAATCTGAATTATTTAAATCTGCACTTTCCAGTGGCCAATCTTAGAGTTATGTCATTATATCCTGTAATTCAGTTCTCAATCGTTGTGCTTTTAAATGTACTTATGGACAGGACTGTTATCTTGGTTCAGTCTGTTATCTCTTTGCCACTCTCAGAAAAGAAGGGGTAGTTTCCTCTTTCTGCACGAACCACAGCAGCCCAGCACCACGCCATACACAGAAAAGACTCAGCTCAGGGCCAAATGCAAGGGCATTTGCCTTGCATGCGACCGATTTCGGAGGTTTGTTTCCCGGCATCCCGTAAGGTCCCCCAAGCCTGCCAGGCGTGATTTATGAGCACAGAGCCAGGAGTATCCCCTGAGCGTTGCTGGGTGTGGCCCCAAAATCAATCAATCAATCAATCAATCAATCAATCAATCAATCAAGTTTTTTAAAAAAAGAAATGGCCCAGCTTTGTGACTGAAATAAAATATGTGCAGCTAAATCTTTTTAGGTAAGATTGGATATAGGACTAAAAACTCTAGCAGGGGTCTCAAACTCAATTTACCTGGGGGCCACAGGAGGTAAAGTCGGGGTGATCCTTGAGTGCAAAGTCAGTAGTAAGCCTTGAACATTGGGGGTGTGTGACCCAAACAACTAAAACAAAACAAAACAAAAAAAGATTCCTCTAGGGCAGGGCCACAAAATGTTGTACGGAGGGCCGTTTGCGGCCAGCGGGCCGGGAGTTTGAGACCCCTGCGAGAGTCTTTCCTTTTGGAAGGGGTTTGGGTTGAGCCCATGCACATATCCTGCCCTTGCCCAATATCACCATCTTCCCAGCAGAAAAATGACTTGGCTCCTCTGGTAAGCTTCAAAAGAAAATAGAGATTGCTAATACTTCCCAGGTAGCCTAGTCCTATCTGACACTTCTTTGATACTCTCAGAAAGGGAAGGGGCCAGATTCCCCTTTCTGTATAAGTACAGCAGTCCAAAGTTACACTCAACACCCAGTGGCAGAAAGGACCTAGCTTCACAACTTAACCAAATTTATATATATATAATTTAATATATTTATATTATAAATATAGTTTATACTATTTTATATTAATATACTCTATAATATATTTAATATATTATAAATATATAAATAATAAACATCATCATAATAAACAGGTAAATAAATAATATATATTTATAATATATTCATATAAATATATAAATATTATATGCTATATTATAAATATATAATATTATATTTATATTATAAATAAAAATATTATCCTAATAAACTAGTAAATGATATATATTTATGAATATATGAAATATTCATAAATATTATATTTTATATATTATATATTTATAATTATATAAATAATAAATATGTAAACAAAACATTTATATATAAATAATAAATATACAAATAAATATATAAATAATAAAATATATTTATATATATTTTATATTTTTTTTCCAAATTTGTTTTAGATGTATAAATCGTGTAGCTGTGTGACATCTCAATCTTAGTGTCAGTCCAGTAGTAGCAAAAGAAATATGATGGGAAAGTTACATAGTATTCTACAAAGCTCAGCAGCCTAAAAAGTAACATAGAAGACTCAGCTAGACCAAACACAGTTCAGTTAACCCTTAGACACTGGCTTTAATAACACCATGGGGTAAATACAACAATCATTTCAAAATGACCAGTATTGATCCATTTGCCCTTGTTGTAACAAGCAATATAAAGTAATTTGCCTATCTGGAGACAGGTTATGGTGATGGGTGGGAGACTGGGGACACTGATAAAGGGAAAGCCATACTGGTGAGAGAATTGGTGTTTGAACATTTAATGCCTGAAATGAATAACTTGATAAATCACGGTGTTATAATGAAAATTAGAAGAGAAAAGAAAAAGTATGGTTAAGAATCCGTAAGTTTTGTGAATTGCTTTGTTGATCTCTCAATCTCTTCCATAGTTCCAATAATATGTGAATCCCCCCCCTTTTTTTTTAAATTTTTTGGCCACGCCCAATGATGCTCAGGGGTTACTCCTGGCCATGCACTCAGAAATCGCCCCTGGCTTTGTGGGAGCAAATGGGACGCTGAGGGATCTAACCGAGGTCCATCCTAGGTCAGCTGCGTGCGAGGCAAATGCCCTATTGCTGTGCTATCTCGGCACCACCTTCTCTGATCTTCTACCTAGAAATGTTGAGGCTTTAGGTACCCCACATTGACATATACTTCCTGTAAATGTTCTTAACCAAAGCAGCATCAAGATCAAGGTTGGACTGGATGAGAAGTGGGTAGGTATGGGCTAGATAGGGATGACCGAGAACAAAGGAAATCTAACATATCCTCTTGGGACCACATCTCTGATTTAAAAGGAAGGTTTCCCCTTTTTCAGAAGTTTTGTTGCCTGTGGTTCCTTCTGCTCACAGCTGCTGCAGTTATTTTAATGCTTTCTATATTAGGCGTAGGTTTAATGAACAGTAAAATGTAGATTTTGGGGGAAGAATGTGTAGTCTTCAATAAGTCACTTGGTCTTATGATCCCCCTAAGCTCCATCAAAAGTGATCTTTGGGTGGCACAACTGGGTGTAGCCTTAAACAAAACAATAACATATTTCAAGGGGGGTCAAATTGCTGGTACTGTGGGAAGTGTATTTCCCTTCATATGGCTGGTCCAGGTTTGGTTCCTGGCATTTATATGGTTCCCTAAGCCTCACTTGGAGAGATCCTGAGGGAAAAGCCAGGACTAAGTCCTGATCACTGTTGGGTGTACTCCTTCATCCCCCAAAATAGGTTTCAGTAAGTATTTAATTTTTACATATAAATAGGAGACTTCTTTCGCACTTTTTGAGTCAGAATTGAAGTACTTTCCTGCAATCTTTCTGTAATGACAACCCATTCTTGTTTGGAGTGAGGGGTTTTGGGCAAATGACCTGGGATAATTTCTGGATAATAGGCTAATTGACAAAGATGGTTCAATGCTCATACCCAAGAATACTGGAGGCAATCAAGGCAGTCCTGTGTGGCCCAAAACTTTCCTACCATCAAAATTCAGAACTAATATTGGAGAGCTTGGGTTCCTCAGAAATCGTTTGCTATTTCTTAGGGAGCAATTAAAGAGAAAGAGAAAGGGACAACTTAGGAGAGAGATAGTAATAAGATGTTATTGAACAGTAGTAAGTATAACAGGTTGCAAAATTCTCAAGAATCATCCTAGGATTTCTGCCCTTTTTTGGGGGGGAGGCGTAAACTAGTTTGCTTAGGGATTGCTCCTGGTGGTTACTTGGGAGATCATATGGGGAGTGGGGGAATAAACCCATATGCAAAGAAAGGTCTGTCCACAGTACTGTTTATCTGGTCCTAGAATTTTGTATATCTTTTTGTTTTGTTGCTTTTTTTTTGTTTTTTTTTTTTGTTTTTTTTTTTTTCCGCCCACACCAGTGACGCTCAGGGGTTACTCCTGGCTGTGCGCTCAGAAATTGCTGGCTTGGGGGACCAGATGATGCAGGGGGCTCGAACCAGGGTCTGTCCTAGGCTAGAGCATGCAAGGCAGATTCCTTAAGCCCTGTGCTCCGGCCCCAAAATTTTGTATATCTTAAGCGTGCTTGTGGCTGATTGAATATGTAGAAAGAGGGGAAGTATTTACTCACTTGCTACTTATTCTCACCAGTTAATGGTTATATACTGGGTTATACTTTGTTAGTAATGGTAGTAATGGGGCCATAGCAACAAAAGTACTGGAGCTGTGAAGTAGGAAATGAGATGTGGGGCACTGTTAAATTGTACCTTGATTACTTGGCTAGAGCCTATAATCAGTGGCAGCTGTAACAAGATGAAGAACCTGAATCTGAAAATTGCTTACAAAACATGCTTAAAACAGTATTTAAGAAGGTTAAAATGAACTTCCTTATTGGATCAGTTAAGACATGGTTTTACAAAGGATTGTGCCCATAATTTCAACTTATGTTCTTTCAGAGCAAGATAAATTGTGGATACCAGGTATTCCTGTTGACTCTCTCTGGACTTTATTGAAAAGTTAAGCCATTCAGAAGGTTCCAAGTGTTCTCAACACACCATGAGAAATAGCTACCATTCAGCAACCTCAGACCTACAATTAAATGTTGTCTTCCCATTGAGAACACCAGGAACTGATATACCTGTTTAAAAAACAATTAACACAGCAATCAGCAAATAGCTAGTGGTAAGGAGATAGTAAGAGTGACTGACGTGTCCAATAAAGGAGGCTGAAATGTGTTAGTTTCTTCATTAAAGGCTAATATAGTAAGAAATCAGACATTCAAAAGTCAAACTTGCCCCTGCAAGCCAAGTTCATATGCACATTTTTTCCAAAATGGGCAAAATCTAGAATAAGTTTAAAGGAAAACAAGTTTTTTAAATATAAGTCTCAGAATCAGAAGACCTTTGTTTTTTGCTAGCCTATTTTTTTTGGGGGGGGGGGGGAGGTCACATCCAGTGATGTTCAGGGGTTATTCCTGGCAATGCTTGGAAGATATTATGGGACACTAGGGATCAAACTTGGTTGGCTGTTTTGCAAGGCAATCAACATGAATGCTCCAATACCAGAACATTTGACAATCCCAGGTCTGGAAACAAACATTGATGCAGAAAATAATCCACACACACTGAAGTGGGTGAAACGGGTTCAGGAATTCCAACACACAAGCCTTTTGCTCCTAAGAAGCAGGTAGCTCAACAGAGGAAAGCCAGAAATGCAATAGTGTTTTACTGAGACCTGGGATTTTTTATTAGGAAGAACCAGACCACACCCTGGGGTGGAGAAGAAACAGTCTAAACACCAGTCCATGGTGTTCCATCCAAAGATGTTTCCAACCAATGAATAACAAGACGTATATTGAGTGGAGTGGCATCCAGTTAATTCAACATCAAACTATCAACCAGGGTTCTCTGAGTAGTTTCACATGATTTTATATTCTATTTTACTCAGGTTTGGGCTTCCAAGATGTGCTCCAGGCTTACTGAAATAAATGTACAGCTAGTGAGCTATCTAAGGACACACAGACTTGGAGGCAACCTGAAATGATGTTTTTGTAAGTTCAATCAGGTCTGAGTTTCTCTAGGGCAGCAGTGCTTCTCACAATACATACGATTTTCTGTAAGAATAAAGAATAACTTGGGGAATGCTCAGGGGCTATTTCTGGTAATACCCCACCTGACTGCATAGGCTGGGTAGTGCCATGCTTGAGCCCAGAACCCAGTGTTTTAGGGGGTGGAGGTACATGCAGTAACAGAGAACCAGACAACACTGGGTCTCATGCATGCAGGTTTGTCTCCAAACCTTTGAGTTAGCTGCCTGGTTCTTGAGTTGTTTTTTGTTTACTGGTTTTAAATAGAGTTTACCTTTTATACCTTCATGCTAAGGTTTTTCTGGTCGCAACTAATTAGAAGACTTTAGGCTTTTTGTAGGACAACTTTAAATGGACAAAAGAAAAAGGTTTAAAAAAAAACCCACAAATTAATTGAATAATCCCAAGGTTCCTTAGAATAAGACGCTTTTAGTGTCATGGATTTTTACTGCTATGAAGTGACCTTAGGATGTACATGTCTTTTATCAATTTGCTTCTGGAAGGCAAAATATATGAGGTACTTAGATAAATCTAATAAAAATAAGGATGTAATTAAAGCTAGAGTACTATATAATCTTTAAATCTAAATAAGGTCATCTTTGCAATACTAGTAATTCTGCTATTCTATTAAAAGGAAATATAATTGTAGGCTTCCTAAACATAGTTGCTGTTTGAACACTTACTACTCAGTTCATTCATTGAGTAGGAAGCTACTCATGAGGGACTATTCCAGGGGTTTACTCAGGGGTAATGTAGTGTCAGTAATCAGATATAGACCTCCCACATGCCAAGTAAACCATTTTCCTCCCCACTTAAACAAGCTGTGATGAGTATTAAATATTGTTAGATATATCTGAAAAGCATACTAATTGGCATAAAAATATTGTCTCTAGCCTACTGTCATTCTATAAGTAGATAAAATAAAATTATTCACAAAATTATTTTACAATATGGGACATTAGTGATATTTTTTGACTGTAAATTGAACTAGTGAGCAGTATGAGACATAAACAATCTAGCATCTAAAAATGCAAGAAAAAATGCTGTAGAAGTTTCCAGAAATGCTAGGAGCTGATGAATCTATCACGATTAAATTACAAAAGCAAACAACTCAAACAATAATAATAAATAAAAGCTTCTAAATCATTGGGGGCCAGAGTGAAGACAACAGGTGGGGCACTTGCCAGGCGTAAGACCTAAGCACTGCTGGGTGTGGCTAAAAACAACAACAAAATACTACTAGAACATGGTAAAAATCATGAAAGATGTGTGTGTATATATATGCATATGTATGTATTCATATACACACCTCTCTACAAATAAACATACATGTCTGTATACTTATAAGACATATCTATAAATCTATACAATAAAGTTCCAGGAGGTCTGTTAGGTAGTAGAATCTGTGATTATTGAATCATGAACTGTGAATTTCTTATAAACTTAATTAGAACAGACACAAGATACACATAAGCAATACTCTACAGTAAATCTAAGAAGATTCAGCTTGAATGTAATATTGAATTAATTCTAAAATTAATGATTACATCTTACTAAAGGAAGCATAAATTTTAGGAATATTTTACTGTAATATCAAATCCTATTAAATATAAAGACTCAATAGCACCTTACTCAATACTTAAGAATTTATCATTAGGGGCTGGAAAGATAGCACAGTGGTAGGGCATTTGCCTTGCATGTGGCCAACCTAGGACAAATAGTGGTTCAATCCATGGCATCCCATATGGTCCCTCAAGCCTGCCAGGAGCAATTTCTGAGCACAGAGTCAGGAGTAAATTCTTAGTGTGCCTGATGTGGTCCAACCCCACCCCCCAATGAACTTGGACATCTTTCTAACATCTTTTTCTAGTATCTTTCTAGCACAGAACTAAAATTAAAGAAAAAGTGTATTAAAGTCCTTGATATCAAACCTGAATCCGTAAGATACATAAAGGAAAATGTAGGCAGAACACTCAATGACATTAAAGCTAAAGGTTTCTAGGATGAAACACCATGGGCCAAGCAAATCGAAATAAAGATAAACAAATAGGACTACTAAATTAAGAAGTTTCTGAATCTCAAAGAAAATGATGAGCAGATTACAAAGACAGTCCATGAATTAGGAGAAATTATTTACCCACCAATCCTCTGATAAGGGTTAATTACAAAGATTTATAAGGCACTGGTAGAACTTTACAGGATACATCTAACCCTATTAAAAAATGGTGAGAAGAGATTAACTTAAACTTTCTCAAATAAAAGTAAATACAAACAGAAGAGACTAACTTAAACTTCCTCAAAAAATAAATAGAAATAACTAAAAGGCATTAAAAAAATAAAATTCTGTTTCACTAATCAGGGAGAAGCAAACCAAAGCAACAATGAGATATCTCAGTGATGGGCACATATCAAAAAGAACATGAACAACCGGTGCGGGTGTGGATGTGGGGAGAACATGGTCTAAATAACAGAGATCATGGTAACTATCTGCTAGAGATATTATTAGGATTAAATGAACTGATACATATCAAGTGCTTAGAAAGTACCTAGCATGTAGCAAAAGCTTTAAAGGCATACTATTAATACTACTACTATGTTACTGTATTTCTAAACAAATATTAATTTTAAAAACCTACTATTATTAACTTATATGACATCCTAAGAAAATTATGACCCAATTTAAGATGTAAGATTTCATAAATCTTAAATAGACAATGTAAAGATCTGCTAACTTATAAACTGCATTTGGAGATCAGGTAAATAAGGGAAAAGTATTTTTATTCTCTCTGAGTATCTAATTAGGCATATATTAGTTTGTGGAATATTTAGTATTAACAGAGTTTTAAGAATTGCCTTTATCAGAACACTAAATGATGAGTTTAAAAGACAGTATTAAAAGCCCCAAACAAGTCAAAAGTAGAAAACAGTAGTATTTCCTTATCAATAACTTCCCCAAGATTTTCCTGATTTTTTCTTTCCAGTAATAGTTTTCAATTATTTTAGCTATGCGTACAGCATAATGCTTCTTTATTTATAATACCTATAATATTCCAGTCTCTAATGGTCTATTTTTTTTTTTTTTGGTTTTGGGCCACACCTGGCAGTGCTCAGGGGTTACTCCTGGCTCTATGCTCAGAATTTGCTACTGGCAGGCTCAGGGGACCATATGGGATGCCGAGATTCAAACCACCATCCTTCTCTATGAAATATGCCGCTTAACAGTTTTGACAATACAAATAGCTTACCCTCAGACTTACTATTTTCTGTTAAATATTTAAGACTTTAAAAGACTTTGTAAATCCCTTCATATGTAATATTTTTTAAAGCTTGACATTAAGTTCTGTATACTTTTCCAGATTGTTAAAATGAAAGTTTACATTGTACTTCACAATTCTTAGTGGTCTCTTATGAGAAAGCAGCAAAAATTTGCATAAAATGAATTCTGGAGATACCTAAAATTCTGAAGCATATGTAACAGTTTATGGAAAAAAAAAGGCATTTTGGGGGAGGGAGCAAAAAATACTGCATATAGGGTAATTGGGTTACATGTGGATGACAAAGGTTTGATCCCCACATCTAAAGCCACAAGCCTGTCAGGAGCTTAGTGTCAGGAGGAAGCCCTGATTACCCCTGGGTATGGCCCCAAAACAAAACAAAACAAAGGCCATTTTAGTGAAACATAAGCTATTTTAACATAGTATTACAATAAAAAAGACTTTTAAAGAGACAGGTCAGTTGTAATAAAGTATTAAAGCATCCCAACATTATGCCCTTCATCTAAAGACACCGTATTTTTATCCAGCCAATAAGATCAGAAACAGATATGAAAAGTTTGTCAGATTCTCCCTTACTCAAATTTAACTTCTCTGAAGATAAGGAATATAATTTATTTACCGAGCATCTAGAATAAGAAGTAATTAGTTTAGAATTAGGAATATTTTAATATAGATTCACTGGGTAAATAAATTCAGCATTTCTTCATCACAGATAATTTACAAGTGCTTAACAGAAAAATATCAAATATTCTACTTACATAGCATTATTCTTGTAGAGACAGACAACAACACTGTTTGGTACATTAAATGTTTTATTGATGGTCGCATATATGAAAATTAAATATATAATTACTCAGTCCTTTATAAATATTTAAAGTTCTCTTTTTAAGCATAAGCATATGGCAAAGTCATAGAAACAAAATAATTAAGGGATATTTAAAAAATGTATAAAAGATATGCCAAACTATTATGACATAATGAAATACATTGTAACTCTTTGACTTTTACATATTCTAATTACAATCAATTATTGACTCTACTAAGTTTATAAATCTGTGGAGCCCTTCAGAAAATTTTAGTTTTTATATAGTTAATGGTCAGTTAGCATACCTGAAATTCTATGTTCAGAATATATAAGCTTAAACAGAAAAATATAAATTATTCCTAGATGCACAAACATCTTTTTAAAAATGAAACATATTTACTCTGCCTCAAATATATTCCTGAAGTGAAAATGGTTGAAGTTTCCAAACATTATCTTTTCATGTCTTCACAGCCTGGATCTGATCTAATAACAAAACAAACAAAAAATTATCAGTCTCTACAGGGAAAAATCTATTTTCTAAAGTAATTCAAGATATCTTCAAGAAGTTAACAGTATTCTGTGCATATCTTATTCTTTTTTAAAATACCGCAATTCATACTTTTGATTTTTTTTCCTGTTGAATTTTTATTTGACCTTAAAATTAAGTTCTATAAAATGCTTGTATGAAAACTATCAGTCTGTTGTTTTATAACCTCTTTATCTCATGGGAAACTAAATCCTTTTTTATTTAAGGATTACACTTTACATGCATATTTTTTATTATTGCTGCTTTAGTGTAATGTGGGAAGCTTCAACCTGGAGATAATTACTGTTCTTCACTCACAAAACTGCCTTTCTACTTAGCTTTTTTTTTTTTTTAACAGTTTAATTCTAATTCAATTCTACAACTTTCACAAGTTTTAATTTTTACATGTTTTTCAACTTCACAGTGTATTTCATCGTGTATCAACTTCAACTCCCCAAGTGTCACCCAAACTTTGTACGCTGGTTTAGCTACTTTCCTAAAGGAACATTCAACATCATTCTAGTATCTCCATAAGTAGTACTACATTCAACTTTCTTTTTAAAATTGTTTTTTATATACATAGTGTTTGGGTCCTCAAAAGCTTAGTAATCCTTTAACATTTACTCATATATAGTGAACAATAAAGCTGAATAGACATTCAAAGTGTCCAAGATGTGTTCAAAAATGTGCTTTTCGGGGCCAGAGAGATAGCATGGAGGTAAGGCATTTGCCTTGCATGCAGAAGGACAATGGTTTGAATCCTGGCATCCCATAAAGTCCCCCAAACCTGCCAGGAGCGATTTCTGAACATAGAGCCAGGAGTAACCCCTGAGTGTTGCTGGGTATGACCCAAACACCCCCCCTCAAATGTGCTCTTCATTGTAATTTTTCTATGAAATCCACTTCAAATTGGGAATTTTCAATGATAATGCTTTTCTGTCTTTTCTGCTAAAATGGCTGATTTCTCAAAGATGAACCTTCCTAACTCTTGCCTAATTACTACCTCTATTTTCTGAGAAATATAGGAAAGATGGTCATAATTTTCAATAGAAAACTTCATTTTCAGTTTAATACTATTACACACAATTGTATTTCAGCAATCTCTGTTTCAGAGATACTGATTTTACTCTCCACAGAAGAAATATTATACATTATGCATAATAATATTATGCATTTAGTTTTTCCTGGAACTAAGCTGAAAATTAGCTTTCTTAGTTCTGTTAAATTATTCAACATTCATCCTATAGCCAGCATCCGTATTTTATTTCCTTTTTTATTTAGTTCCATTCTTTTTGCCTTTGTGAATTAATGTCTTATAAGCAAAACTTTCTTTAATTATTAAAGGTTGAGGAGCAGGTGAAATTGTGTTTAATTCTCTTTCAGATTATATGTAAAGAATATGCTCTACTACTAAGTTACATCTCCAAAATACAACTCTTTCATTGGAAAATTCATATATGTATAGTTTATTTAAAAACTCATACATTAAAACCTGAAGTCTATGGGGCCAGAGCGGTGGCACAAACGGTAAGGTGTTTGCCTTGCCTGCACTAGTCTACGATGGACTGCAGTTTGATTGCCTGGTGTCCCAGATAGTCTCCCAAGTCAGGAGCGATTTCTGAGTGCAAAGCCAGGAATAACCCCTGAGTGTCATTGAGTGTGGCCCAAAAACAAACAAAAAACCCTGAAGTCTAAACAGTATGGAATTTCATTTTATAAATATTGCTTTTGAAAAGTTTTAAAGCTAGGAAATAATTTATGCCTCAGCAATAATTTCTCTGTGGATTTTTTGTGATTTGAAAAAAAAAATTTAGTCTCCTCCTGTTTTGGGACTACAATACATAGGCAGTTAATGACAACCCTTCTTAAAGAAATTGGGATCATTGCACAAAAGCACAAAATATATCAGCTAATATTTTACTCTTTTTTTTTGGGCAGCAGTGCTCAGGGGTTACTCATGGCTCTATGATCAGAAATCGCTGCTAGCAGATTTGGGGGACCATATAGGATGCTGAGGATCAAACCCAAGTCTGCTCAGGGTTGACTACATGAAAGGCAAACAACCTACCTCTGTGTTATTGTTCTAGTTCTAATATCTCATTCTTAAAATTTTTATTTTGGGGGAGGGTTTTGGGCCACACTCAGTGATGCTCAGGGGTTACTTCTGGCTATGCACTCAGAAAACACTCCTGGTTTGGGAGGAACAAATGGGATGCCAGGGATCAAACCAGGTCTATCCTGGGTCAGCCACATGCAAGGCAAATGCCCTACCATTATGCTATTGCTCCAGCCTCTATTCTTAATTTTTTTTTTTTGGGCCACACCCAGCATTGCTCAGGGGTTACTCCTGGCTGTCTGCTCAGAAACAGCTCCTGGCAGGCACGGGGGACCATATGGGACACCGGGATTCGAACCAACCACCTTTGGTCCTGGATTGGCTGCTTGCAAGGCAAACACCACTGTGCTATCTCTCCGGGCCCTATTCTTAATTTTTAACCTTGAACTTTATAAAGATTAAGTCAGGTCAAAATAATTCAGTCTTTTAACATGCTAATAATTTCATGGTCCTGGAAGTGAAATAATCACATGTAAGCACAAAACATCTTTCACAGCTAAAATTTTATGTAAAAATGATTTTATATAAAATTTTTATAGCTGCTGAGAGATATGCATAGACTGATATCCCATATTTACTGTTATCTATTTTACAAAATAGATCTTAACATCTACAAATCCAATCAAAATATTTTTTTGTTTTTTTTTTGGGGGGGGGGGGCTCACCCAGTGGTGCTCAGGAGTTACTCCTGACTCTGTGCTCAGAAATCGCTTCTGGCAGGCTTGGTGGACTGTTTGGGATGCGGGGATTCGATTCAAACTACACTCTGTCCTGTATCAGCTCTGTGCAAAGCAAATGTCCTATGCTGTACTATCTCTCCGGCCCCTCAATCAAAATTATTACATTGTAAATGATATACAATTACCCAGGAAAATTGAACTCATGCAGGGCATGTGCCCTACCTGCTATGGTACTGCTCCAGTCCTGCAAATGTACAATTTGTACACTAAAATGTTTTACAAATGAAAATATTATCTTCACAACGTAAGAAAAATTGTTTAATAAGTAGTGATTAAATCTGTTTTAAGTAGGCTTATAACCTTAATGTTTTTACTATTATTCTATGTTACTGAAATGAAATGGGGATACTAGAAACTAATTTCTTTGCAGATAGTTTCTATAAAGTTAAATTAAATAGTATGGAATTATAAACACACAAAAGTACTCATGATAATGTATTCTTCTAAGAAATAAAAATAACAGGAAGTAAAATAGAAAGGATCAGAAAAAATTAGGTGAACACACTGCTAGTGGCATTAAGATGTCGTGTCATTACTGACACCTAGTGGCATAATTGTGACAAGAGGTTTCAAAAAATAAAAAGGGGCAAGAGCTATAACTTCAAGTCAAGATGACTATTTCCAGCAAATACTGTGATTTGAATGGACTATAATAATTTTCATCCATGCCAGTCTGGTAATCACTTAAAATAAACTGGAAATATGCTTTTCTAAAATGCTTTCATGTAAGCATGTTTTATGGTGAAATATGTCCAATAATTTTGCCCTTTTTTTCACCACACTCTAAAGATCTGTTCATGCTATATTCCTAATAGTGAGTTTGCAGTCTGATAAATTTAATTGACTCTGAGATGATAAAAATATGGATTTTGGTATTTGTGGAGGGGAATATCAGTAATTAATTCTTGAAGGATGCAAAGGGATGACTATATTTGATATTTTGGGAAAGAAATATATTGGGACTGTATCATACTGGACACAGTACTTACCAGTAGTTGGGATGGAAGAAGTTAGAATACAAAGAGGTAATTTATAATAGTGTTGGGGGCTGTGATCTATTCATTATAATCATTGTGATGCTAAATATGTTTTGCCAAATCCACATTATTGTAAACTAAAATAAGATATTTTGTTACATAACATTAAAGATATATATCCATATGAATACACTACAAATCACCACATTATACTTCTCTTTCAAAAGATTATAAGTAAATTTTCCTTTAAATTTCATCATGTGACAAATCAGTAATCAGTTTTCAAATGCTGGTTAGAGTTATTTCTGCCATTTACAAACTTCAAATGGACCAAAATAATATATGACAAATTTTGGTAATTAAAAAAAATTTAATTGACTCGAGTTTCAAAGATAAATCCCAATTTGCAAAATAGATAAAAAGCATAAAAACTATGTGTCCGTCTAAAACTGCTTATTTAGCAGCTATTTAAAAAAATATAAATCTAATTATGAGATTTCATTAACTTAGAAATCTTAAGTTTTTCTTCCAAAATTATGAAACTATCTGACATGTTAAACAAGGATCTAGCTCATTATGGACCAATTTAATCTTTTCAAGTTCAAAGTTAAAAAAAATTGAGATAGGGCCCGGAGAGATAGCACAGCGGTGTTTGCCTTGCAAGCAGCCAATCCAGAACCAAAGGTGGTTGGTTCGAATCCCGGTGTCCCATATGGTCCCCCGTGCCTGCCAGGAGCTATTTCTGATCAGACAGCCAAGAGTAACCCCTGAGCACTGCCGGGTGTGGCCCAAAAACCAAAAAAAAAAAAAAAAAAAAAAAAATTGAGATAAACTATTGTCTTAGTGCATAGGAAAAATCTGCCAGTTCTGAAAAACTAGTTCTCAATAAAATTTTCCAGCTAAGTTTTACTTAACTGTAATTGGAGGAGATGACTAAATTGTTTCTTGGGGTTGAATGATAAATATCATCCCAGCTACATAAATAGTAAAGAGAAAGAAATACAATAGAATGTATTGTTTGCTAAAAAATCTATATTTTACTAATAGGCCATAAGAAAGTTGATTCACAGTACATTTAATAATTTGAACCAAAAAAGTAGTATATTTCTTTATGTATGGACAAGTAGGATATTGTTAGATTTAATAATAACAAATATTATTTCTTGTATTTGTCAGCATGCTTGAGAGAAAAAAAAAGATTAACTAGTATTAGAAGGTTAATTGTGGGAGAAATTAGAATTGATGGCCCCAAGATTATGATTAGAATTCAAATATTTTACTCTTCTTTGTTCAGGGTTGGGAGGTTATTAATAAAAATGAAATGTAGTTGTTCTACTTACAAACTAGAAAATATCTGGCCTAACACCCAGGATACTCTAATAAGAAAGGCCTAGGGAACTCTGTTTCATTCACACTTATCTGTTTGAGTAACTACATATAAATATTCTTTTTCTTGGAAATGGAGAACAACTGGTAGTGCTCAAGGTTTAGTCTTGGCTCTGTACTTAGGAATCACTCTTGGTGGTACCATGGACCAGGTGGAAAGTCAGCACCACATCCTGTATGTAACTACATATAAATATTCTTTTTCTTGGAAATGGAGAACAACTGGTAGTGCTCAAGGTTTAGTCTTGGCTCTGTACTTAGGAATCACTCTTGGTGGTACCATGGACCAGGTGGAAAGTCAGCACCACATCCTGTATGTACTGTTGCTTCAACCTGAGTATGTCCATGTATGTGCTGTAAGCCATTTCTAAGGCTAGTAGTTCATTTTACCTCTGGGAAAAATGACATGTCTTAGCTTTTCACATGTTAAAGCAATACAGCATTAACATATGATAGCAATTTCATGTGAAACAATAAAACTGCAAATATAATCAACAGAGGACTAGAATTTATAATACCAGACATGAAAATTAAAAGCTAAATAAAAAGCATATATAAATGCAGAGTATAGGGATCAGGATGATGGCTCAATGGCGTAAAGGTTTCTTAAACTTCTTCTTGCATGATCTGCAACGTGTGCCAGCTCAATGAGATATAATTCGAATCATTATGAATTTGATTTTGAATTAATTTTGGGGGGAGTTTGGTCACACCTGGCAGCACTCAGGGATTACTCCTGGCTCTCCGCTCAGAAATTGCTCTTGGCAGGCTCAGGGGACCATATGGGGATGCTGGGATTTGAAGCATCATCCTTCTGCATGCAAGGCAAATGCCTTACCTCCATGCTAACTCTCTGGCCACACTGAATTAATTTTTGATTGCTAAGAGTTCAGAAACTTTTCAGTGTTGTAAAAATTTTCACTCATATTCATCAGTTCTGTAACTCTACTATAATTGAGAATATTTTAGAACCTAGGGCTTAAAGCATTTGCCTGTAAATGCATTCTATCCTAAAAGGTCAACTTTAGGTATTTGCAAGGATAAATGAACTAGAAGATGTTTCATAGTCTAGGAAATGTTCAGGGAAAACCTGAGTTTAATTCCTGGTACTCCTCTCTGTGCCAAGGTGATCCTGACTCCCCCATGGCCTGGTGTACCCTTTGAGAGGGCAAAAAAAAAAAAAAAAGTAAAGCATGATTAGTATCACTCTGAGGCCAGAGTGATAGTTGAATGGTATGGTGTTTACCTTGCATGAGGCCAACCCAGGTTCAATTCCCAGCAACCCCTGTGGTCCCCAAGCACTGCCAGGAGTAAGATTGAGCGTGACTGGATGTGCCCAAAACCAAAAATAAAGAAGTTTATGCTATATCTGTCCATCTCATTTCCTGTCCTCTGCTTTTCTTAAATGCCTGAGGAAAGAACCTCAGTGCAATATCTTAGAAAAAAAAAGCACACACACGCACAAACACACACACACACACACACACACACACACACACACACACGACCTTAAGGAAGTAACAATTCTGAATCATATAACAAGTACTGTAAAATGAAGGATGTGATATTTAAAATTATGTAATTAACTAATCCCATTTCAGATGGTTCAAATAAAGAGGGAGAAAATAAGCTAAATGGTCATGTTTTAGGTACATAGAAAGAATGAGTGAGAGGAGCTGGTAGGTACTACAGGTAGGAATTTGCCTTGCACACTGCCCACCTGTTTTTGATCCCTACCATCCATATTGTCCCCCAAGCCTCCAGAAATGTTCCTATTCAGACTCAGGAGTAAGCCCTGGGCACAGTCATGTGGAGCACAAGAGAACAAACAAAACACTCACTTCTTTTCATTATTGACAATAATGAAATTTGCCCCAAATGTCAACTGTGTTTCTGATATCTAGGTCTGATAGAAGATCTATCTAGATTTATCTAGATCTGATAGAAGTATGTATCATAAATTAAAATGTCTTCTAAAGTTGCATATGAACATAACTATAAATATAGAACGAAGTCCTTCAGAAAACTATAACAGAAGTAAACAAACATTAGATACTTACTGTATTGTTTTTTCTGCAAGCAGAAATAAATGGAAACAAAAGGAAAAAAGCAATGATATAATAAAAACAATAAAAATTAAAACTTTAAAAGGTAACAAAAATGTGAGTGGAAAGGAAACTATGGCTGAAGATGCACTGTATTTTGTGATGTACCTTGAAGCCAGTCCACACCTTCTTGCAATCCTTCTCCTTTTATGGCATCACTGGCACTGAAATAAGAACCCAAGAATATAGTTTCATTAGACTTTATTACTAGAAGGACTAATCAGTAAAATTCTGTCAAAAGTCAATTTAATAATTTGAGTGGTTATATGATTGATTTAATATATTCAATACTTAACTAAGCTGAAAGTGAATGGGACATATAAAAGTTAGAGTACTTAGATGACATGGGGAAATTATTCACAACTAATAAATATTTAGAAAAGTACAGCAATAAATATTACTATTCCAGAAATTTTATTTAGACATATATTGAAAACACATACTTTGAATTATTTGAACAGTAATAAAAAAATTCAAACTTTATAGTATAGTCTAATGTATTCTGTCCAACTCTTTTTTTAAAAAAAACTTTTTAAAAATTTAAATACCACGGTTACAAGGTTGTTCATACTAGATAAAATTGTTTATGATTGAGTTAGTCATACAATGTGCGACAACCTTCACCAGTTCGCATTTCCCACCTCCAATGTCAATAGTCTCACCCTCCCTGATGCCCTCTTCCCTCCTAACCTACCTTCCCCCACCTGCTTCTGGGGCAGGCATTTTACTTCTCTCTCTCTCTCTCTCTCTCTCTCTCTCTCTCTCTCTCTCTCTTTCATTTTACCTCTCTCTCTCTCTCTTTCATTTTACCTCTCTCTCTCTCTCTCTTTTGAAACTGTGGTTTGCACTATTGTTAATGAAGGGCTACCATACATGTCCCTTTCATAGGAGACTCTTCTCTCATCTATTGTACTCTGTTCTTTGTGGCAAGCTTCTTATCATAGTCTGTCCAATTCTTAATGAATCGATAGAATTTACTGGGAATCTTTGACTTAGAGTTTTAGTTAGCTATAAAATAAAATAACTTCATAAAATAATGTGATATTTATAAGGGCTATGTCTATCACTATAATCCTGATGAAATATTAGATTTAAATCATCTCCTGTAAGGCCGGAGCAATAGTACCAATGGGTACTGCCTTAGTGTACCAAACACAGGTTTGATTCTAGGATCACTTCTGGTCCCCTGAGTACCATGAGGAATAATTCTTGAACACAGAGCCAGGAATAACCCCTATGCACTGCTAGGTATGGACCAATACAAAAAATTCCCAGCAGATTTCAAACATAATTTTATATTTATCATTGTCTAAAACCTATCATTAGAGGAACATTACCACTGACTTTATATGATTACTATGAGACTTAAATATTGGAAGTTCTATAGACACATATACATACATGCATTATATTTATATCCACACAAACAGGCAATATCATTGTACTTCTATTCTTAGAAAATAATTTTAAGTATTAGATATTGTTTTATATTAAAGTGATAAAAATAGTAAGATATTGAGGATTGAACACTAAATATTTTTTCAACCATGCAGAATTTTTTTTATAAAAATGTTACTTATCTAGTTATTGCCCTTCAAAATGTAGTCATATATAAAAGCTATTAATATGTATTAGATTTTCTGGGTATTTATTGTGATAAGACATGATTTAAAAATGTACTAAATAGAACCAGAGAAATTGTCTTGCATTTAGCCAACCCTAGTTGGATATCTGGTACTGCATCTAATTCCTTGGCACAGGTAGGGTCACTCCAAAATAGAGAGCCAAGAACAGACCCCTGAGTACTGATGCAGCTCGGCCCAAAACTGAGCCCCCCATTCCCTGAAAGTATTGTATCACCCAAAAGAGTTATTATGACCAATCTAAATAGAAATTACTTGTAAGAAATTACTTATTAGACTAAGAACACAAATTAAAATTCTTTTTCAAAAGAGAAAGTGCTATAAAATTATTGAAAACAAATCATGGATCATTCATAGTGACAGCAAAATATCAGTAACTGAAACAGTTGAATGAAGAAAGATTAGTTGAGGTTCAACAAGCCCACTCTCTTTCATCTCTCCAAGATAACAGGCCATCCAGACTGAAGGAGACTGAAAACTCAGGGGCTATGTGAGCCATGGCCACTATCAAATTGGCAATTACTAGAAGTACCCAGAAAGTCAGGGTAATACTGGTGCATTTATTACCACAGGACCAACAATGACAAAATATCCAGATTACTTTGGGAAACATGGATATAAAGTTGTATTACTTAAAAAACAATCAAAGCTTCTGCCTAACTGTCGATCTGGACAAACAAGGCTGGGCAGTCCCTATCACTGATGTGGTCAATTCAGGCTACAACAAAGTTCTGGGGAAGGGAAAGCTCCTAAAGCAGACTGTCATTGTGAAAGTCAAATTCTTCAGTAGAAAGGCTGAGGAGATTAAAGGGACTGTTCCAGTAGTCTGAAGCCATCTAAGGGAAGAATCATTAAATAAAGAAAGGACTATAGAAAATAAAGGACTAAAAGGAGAGAGGAGGAAGGGAGGGAGGGAGGGAGGAAGAGTGAGGGAGGGAGGGAGGGAGGGAGGGAGGAAGGAAAAGGGAAAGAGTGAGGGGGGAAGAGGGAAGGAAGGAAGGCATGAAGGCAGGAAGAAAAGAAGGAAGGAAGGCAGGAAGGCATGAAGGCAGGAAGGAAGCAAAGAAGAAAGGAAGGCAGAAAGGAAGGCAGGAAGGCAAGAAGGCAGGAAGGAAGGAAGGAAGGAAGGAAGGAAGGAAGGAAGGAAGGAAGGAAAGAAGGAAAGAAGGAAAGAAGGAAAGAAGGAAAGAAGGAAGGAAGGAAGGAAGACAAAAGTCATAGTACAGAAGGTAGGAAATTTGCCTTGCACAATCTGAGTTCAATCTTTGGCAACCCAAATTGCTCCCTGAGCCTGCTAGAGACTTTAGAGTGCAGAGTCAGGGGAGGGTTGGTGAATGGAAGAGAAAAGAAAGAAGGGAAAGGAAGGGAAGGGTGGGAAGAGGAGGAAGGAGAGGGAAAGGGAGACAAGGTAAAAAAGAAAGATGAGATAGATGATAGGTGATAGGTAGGTAGACTGGTACATATGTCAAAACAAGGAGCTAGTATAGGTCATGAGACTACCCATCAATCCCTGGTGCCACCTAGTCTGGCAATGTTGAGGGCAGTTCAAGAGGCCTCCAGTTAGTGCCAGGGTGGCCCTGGTTGTCCCTGATACTACACAGCACAAGAAGCATGACATCCTCAGGCCCTGAACTGCTATCGAGGCTGGCTAAGTATCACTAAATGATTAAGAAATTACATATTAATGAAAATTACAATGTCAAAAATTTATAGAAAAAAGCCTTTGATAATATTTTACCATATAATAAAGAATGTTGGATTACAAAATGAGCTCATTGATGCAAAACTAAAGTTTGGAGATTTGTTTTTGAATAAAACGAAAAGTAAATAAAGCTTTACCAAATGTGCCAGGGTTTATCTTTGATGTTCTCTAAACAAAGCAACTGAGACACTTTTACAGATGACATTGCATCTCTAAGATCCATTTTGTTTGCAAAGAATAAGATTGGTATCCGGCGATGCTTAATATCTAAAAGAGAAAATAAGACTAACATCACACTTCACGATTTTAGGGTCCACTTCTCCTACTTACAGTTGAAATTCACTAAGGTTATTTTTGAATCTCTTATTTTTACATCATACATTTATATACATTTAAGGGCATGGTGTCTAGAATTGAGCAGGATGAGAATTTAAAAAATTCCTTTAAAGGGGCCAGGAAGGTGGCGCTAGAGGTAAGGTGTCTGCCTTGCAAGCGCTAGTGTAGGACTGACGGGTTTGATCCCCCGGCATCCCATATGGTTCCCCCAAGCCAGGGGCGATTTCTAAGAGCATAGCCAGGAGTAACCCCTGAGCGTCAAATGGGTGTGGCCCCCATTCCTTTAAAATTCCTTTAAAAGCATACTACTCTCAGCTTTAAAATAAAGATAACTGGTGAGGGGGTTCTAGTAGTTTCTGAGCTGCAGCTACAAGGTATTTTATGTCTCCTTTTTACTATCAATAGATGGGAGATAAATTGCAAATTTAAAATATAAGGAAAATAAAATAGGTCCTGAATTTGGTTTTAGTCACAGTATTGTAGATAATACAGATAAGACAATTTACAGGATTCTAAGTATTTGGGAAAATTTTTCAGTTTTGAATCCAATACATTTAAACTAATACATTTAAGAAGTCTATGCTAGGCTGAAAACTCTGGGGGCTTTTTTAGAATGAATGGGGGAATATTATCCATTTTTCCTGAAATCACAGAAGCCTACTGCCACACCTGACATCCTCTGACAGAAACACCCCACCTCCACAACTTCACCTTATCAAATTGCCAAACCACCGAATTTGTTCTAGAGCTATAGATCCTGGACAGCATGAACACTTGTGGCAGTGTGGCACCTGAAATTTGCATAGTGTCAATTAGTATTAGAGCAAACCTGATGGGAAAAGTTCAGAGAAGACCACTAAGCTCAATGAGCCTACACAGTAACACAGAAGGCTCAACCAACACAGACCACATCCCGGTAAATGCTCAATGACTTTAGTAACAATTCTGAGAGATGTGACCATTATTTCAAACTGACCCATAAAGATCTGAGTTTTGATCATTTCATTTGCCTTTGTGTTGTAACAAACAATAGGAATAAATGTTTGGGGTGGCCTAGGGCAATGGAAAACTGGGGACACCAGTGGAGGGACTAGTGTTTTAAGTTTTAATGCCTTAAATAACTATATTATAACTGCATTATGAACACAGTCACATTTATCAATGTTTTCTTTTAAAATGTGTTGCTGTTAACCCCCAAACATATGGTCAACTAATTTTGGACAAAGGAGTCTAGAATAGAATATAGAATAAAAACAGTGTCTTCAACAAATGGTGTTGGGATAATTGGATACCACATATAAGATTAAAGCTGGATCCATATCTTATACCTTATCAAAGTCAAAGTTTATCAAAGATCTTGAGATCCACCCGAATCTATAAATTACATACACTGAAGAATACATAGGCAGAATGCTCCAAGACTACACCTCAAAGGAGTTTTCGACAATATGATGTCAATGGCAAAAGCTACATGATCAAATCTGAACAAATGGGATTACATCAAACTAAAAAGTTTCTGTATATCGGGCCCGGATTAGTGGTGCAAGTGGTAAGGCATCTACCTTGCCTGCACTAGCCTAGGATGGACCACGATTCCATTTCCCCAGCGTCTCATATGGTCCCCCAAGCCAGGAGCAATTTCTGAGTAAATAGCCAGGAGTAACCCCTGAGCATCACAGGGTGTGGCCCAAAACAAACAAAAAGTTTCTGTATATAAATAGAAACATGGGCTAAAACTGAGTGGGAGAAAATATTTGTACTCAACACATCAATTAAAAGGTTGATATCTAGGATATACAAAGTACTCACTATGATTAATCCCACCAAATCTAAAAAACCCCATAAATATGGGGAGAGAAAATAGATACCTCTCTGAGGAAAGTCAAAAGATAGTCATTAGGCACCCGAAAAATCATCTCTTATGATTAGAAAAGAACCTTACACCAATGAAGATGACACATGTCAAAAATACTGGGAAAAATCTGTGTTGGCAGGGATGTGGTGAAAAAGGAACTCTCATCCATTGCTAGTGAAAATGTTGTCAGGTTCAACACTATGGTAACAGAATGGAGGTTTCTCTGAATCGAGCTATCATATAACCCAACAACCCCACTTTTGGTGAACTTTTGAATAAAGAACATTCATTCAAAAGAACATTTGTACAATACTATACATTACAGCATTCAGTACAATAGCTGTGAGTTGGAATCAACCTAGATGCCCAACAACAGATGAGTGGATCATGAAGATATGGTTCATAAATACAATGGAATTAAGTATGCCAAAATGATACAAGATGATATCACTAACACATGAAATTCAGAATAACTGCAAGAAGGAATGAGTGATTTAAATGGAGGTTGTCTAGACCACTCCTTGCCTGAGAGTATAATGAGGAAAAGGAAAGAAATTAAGTGGAGGAGAAAGTCTAATGTGAAATAATGTGACAGGGGCCAAGGGGACTCAGTTCATGAGTGGTGTTAAGGACAAAACTTAGTATCTAAATCACGTAGTAAACAATGAACTCATGTAACAATCAAATTGAAAAAGGTGCCTGTAATGATGCCAAGCAAAGGGGGGTGGGGACAAAGGAGGGTATGGGATAGACTCCAGGAATATTGGCGGAGGGAGGTTAACACTGGTGGTGGGATTGGTGCTGCGATATTGTACATCTAAAACTAACTACAAATAACTCTAAATCACAACGCTTTAAATAAAAATAAAATTAAAAAATAAAATTTGTTAAGAGTTAGAAAGACTTCCTTTTCCCCAAATTATTATTTTTTGATCCTCATTATTTTTATATTGCTACAACAATCAGTGGTTTCCAACTTTTCTATACCAGTGAACCAGCACCAGTACTGGTAGCTAATAAACCTAGCATTTTTGCCTGCCAACTAACACTAGTTTGCAGACTAGCATCCAAATTCCTTGGTGTACTTTTTCCATTTAACTATTTAGTATAAATGGAATTTACTCTGGAGCTGAGAAAAATAGAATGTATAAAAAAAAAAGTAAGCACAATTATTTGATGTTTATAAGCCATTAAATGATTACACTGAATACAAGAAACATTTGAGAAAGCTAGCATCTCAGAGCCAAACTTACATGCCTATTGTCACCTTATCAGAAAAAAAAAAAACACTTGTCCCCCCGCCCCCAAAATCATCTTTATGTGAACAATCAGTAAGTACATCCTATTTGCACCTGAGATCTCTATGCCCCTCTTTAATGTGGGAATTTCCTCTTCTTTGAAAAACAGTGTATCAGACAAAGCAGAATTCTTTCTGGGGTAAAGAAGTTGTTTCTTGATAAGGAGAATTGTTACATGAGTAAATTTGTGAAAATGACTCAATTCTTATGTTTAATCTGAGTATACCTTTTGGGGGGAATAAGGTAAAAAGTTGAAAATGTAAAAACTTTAAAACAGAAAAAATGACGTAAGTTTTTGTAAATATACACATTTTTCATAATTAGTACTTTTAAATTGAAAACTTAAATTAAAAGGCATAGAATAAGAGCAATGCTTTTTATTATAAACAAAGCCCCAAAGCAGAGATGCCATGCAATAAAAAACAACACATACCTGGATGATTCAGAAGAGTATCAAGTTCTTCTTTGGCCACAACCATTCTTAATCTATCACTACTATCAATTACAAAAATAATGGCTTGTCCATCTCTGTATAATATAAAAGAGAAAATTAGAAGATGAAGTTTACATATTTCCAAGTTTACTACATATATATATATATATTCTAAGTATCTTATGTCCTTTTTGGGGGGTTTGGGGTCACACTTGGCAACAGTTGGGGTCACTTTTGGCTCTGTGCTCAGAAATTATTCCTGGCAGGCTCAGGGAAGCAAGTGGAATGCAGGAGATCAAACCCAAGTTGGCTGCATACAAGACGAACAACCTCCCCACTAAGAGATACTGCAGAGGTTACAGCACATGACTGGCATGTGAAGGGCTCAGGTTCGATGACTGATCAAATCACCATGAAGTCCCCCAACTACCTCTGGTTGTAGTCCTGGAGGCCCTCAAGTACCCCTGGCAATGTTGTTGGAAGCAGGTTATCCCTGGAACTACAGTGCCAGACCTGCAACACATCATTAGGCCTTTACACTCTCCTGAGCACCACTGATGAGGCCCCCCAAAAACAAAGCACATCATCATACACTAGAGAATAAAAAAACAGTATTACTGGAAATACCTATCAGGAGTTTTAAAAATGTGCAATCACCTTTGAGCCAACAATTTAATTTCTGAAATCTATTCTAAGGAAACATGAACTCTGACAAACACTTCTTATATAGCAAGATGTTATTTAGACTGTATATAATCTTCAAAGACATGGTCCTCTGAGCATCACTAGGTGTAGCCCTAGAGACCCCAGAGTAGTATAGGCAATAGCCCTGGAGGCCCCTTGAACAAAAACTGTATTTTCAGGCCAACACACTAAACTGCTACCTGAGTGGCCAATGACTGTCAAGAGTGAACCCTGGCCTCCTTGTTAAGTTTGGGAGATGCTCTCAAAACACAACTGCTCAACTGATAACACACACACATACACACACACACACAACAATCAACATTCATAAACATACTTACTTATAATAGTGTTCCCAGAGGTTTCTGTACCTTCCTTGCCCTGACATGTCAAACACTGTAAAAGACAAACTATAAAACAAAAAAGAAGACTACATCAAAAACTACTGTTCAAGTTAATTCTACTTAAATATTAAAATTTTCAGAGAAACACTTTAATATGTAATAAAAACAAGCTCTTTTTCATAAATTTAATAAAGTAATGGGATTCTTTTGATTATCAATTAATTTTTCAATAAATTGCAAATAAGATGTCTTATAGTGAGATGATTAATTTGTTTAATAATATTCAAATATTTATTTTTACAAATAATAGTTTTTTTGTTTTTTTTTTGGTTTTTGGGCCACACCCAGTAACGCTCAGGGGTTACTCCTGGCTATGTGCTCAGAAGTTGCTCCTGGCTTGGGGGACCATATAGGACACGGGGGATCGAACCGCGGTCCGTCCAAGGCTAGCGCAGGCAAGGCAGGCACCTTACCTTCAGCGCCACCGCCCGGCCCACAAATAATAGTTTTACAAATATTTTAAAATGCAGGAACTTCTGAAAAACAAAGAACTTTCTATAAGACAAGAAGGAGTGATTAAATAGTTCTAATACTATAATTTTTCAATCACACATTATTTTCTTAGCAAATAAATTAGATTACCTGGAAGATTTGAATTTTTCTATGTTGAATCCTATTGTTGGAACTATATCTTGAGATTGAGCCTTTAGGAGAAAAGACAAAGTGGAAAATTGAAATCACCAAATATGAATGTTCCCAGGTTAAAAAAAAAGAACATGCCAAATTTCTACTGTAGAAAATGCCACTAGGGAGACAATAAGGCTCAATAAAATCACAATACTTATAATAGGATCACTGTGTATAAATTCTTTATAAAAGTTTAAGGCTTTCTAATTAAGTTTATGTAGTTACAGTTTAATGAATTTATATATTTTTTTCTTTTTTGTGTGTTTTTTTTTGGGGGGGGGTCACACCCGGCAGTGCTCAGGGGTTATTCCTGGCTCCAGGCTCAGAAATTGCTCCTGGCAGGCATGGGGGACCATACGGGACGCCGGGATTCGAACTGATGACCTCCTGCATGAAAGGCAAACGCCTTACCTCCATGCTATCTCTCCGGCCCCAATTTATATTATATGTATGCCTTCATCTTCTTTTTGGGGTCTGCCCAAGTTACCATTAATTAAATGTAGTTTAATAAGTCACCACCATAAAGTCACATATAGAATTTTCTGATTTTTTAATGTAATATTTACTGTTTATACAAGCTATATAGTTGCTAATGTCTAGCTAGATAAGAATATACTTGTTCCTTATTCTCATGAAATTTATAGCATAGGAGAGGGAAAGAACAATAAACGTGTAACAAATATAAATTATTTCAGGCAGTGGTAAGTAAAATGAAGGTGATTGGGGATGGGTGGCAGGTTAGAAAAGGGCATGGAAGAAGGGTGTTCTGCAAAAAATTTTCAGAGGAGGTGACAGCTAATCCAGGAGTAAATTTCATGAAGGGGAAAAGCTATAAAAAGAAGTTGATAAAAAACATTTTGCTCAGGTATTAACCAGTACAATAACTCCAAGGGAAGAAGGGACTTATTCAGGGAAAGTATTAAGGGGAAAAAACTATATATAAAAAAACTGATAAAAGGGGATCTTAAAGGCCACTATGAAGAATTTGGTGTGACTAAGACACTGTAAGAGGTCAAGAGCATACAGAAACCTATGGTGAAGACCCAGACGTTAATTAAAATGCCTCAGACAGGTGCCTCTAACCCCTTCACATTAAGGCCATTTCTTCCTTTGGGTAAAAAAGCCATTGGCTTTATGATCCAGAAATCTGAGTTATTCTTGACTCTTTTTACCCCCAAATCTCTAGTTATGACAGGAAATTATGGGGGTAGGAAATTCATAGCTTGTATCAAAATGACTTTCTAGTCCTCAAATAGTCACTTTCATCGGGGCTGCCACAGCACTAAACCAAACCTTTAGGTAACTGTGTCCTTATAAATGCTCCACAATTATAAGTGAGCAGAAAGGCAGTGTAACCATCAACTAATCCCCAATGTTAAGTCAACATTTAGCCTTCTCACCCCAAAGGGTAACCATGTAATTAAAGCTAATAAGTATCTATTTTTCTATTCTTTATTCATTAAACTTGTCCTTAAAAATACTTCTGCTTTCTGTTCCATTTCACAGTTCTCTGAATAGAAACTGTTTCACAAAGTGTTAGTTTATTTATATCATTAAATCAGTAGTTTTATACCTCCCTAAAATGCCTTTTAATCATTTTATAACACTAAGTTAAAAAAATAGAGCAAGTGTCTTTTAAAAGACCAATAATGTATAGCAAAGAAAGCTATTACCATCCATATCCAATAAGCTTCTAGCTATGTAATGACCATATCCTGGGACAGAATAGCACGATGTTCTCTGAAATGATAGGAGACTGTAATTATAATTTCTATTTGCATTTTGAATGCTATATCTGTCCATTTGAGTATGGTTGGCATTAGCTGAACTAACTAAACTAACTATTGCTCTGGTTCTAATCTTTTGTACTTATTTGCGACAACTTATACCATAATTACCTAAATATAGGTCTTAACAATCTTCTCACTCATTGCTGAGTCTTCCCTGCAGAAAGCAGGTGATCCCAGTATGAGTTTCTCTTTTCAGCTAGTTGATATGGAGCTAATGCACTGAACTGACTACTGACCAAGGCAAATTTCTAATGCACATCACTTGTTTATTAAGTTCAATTTTGTTCCCCAGCCAAGTGGAAAGGATGTTCAACCTTCCTTTTAAGGACTGATCAAGACATTTCCTTATAATCACTTAAGCAAGGAGATAGACTGCACTAAGTGTGGGGTCTTTAACCTGTTCTTATAGTTTTTCCTTAATAAGGAAGAATCTTTATTTTTATGCTTCCATATAGAAAGTTTCATTGCAATGACATTTCTCTTTGATCTATCTCCATCCCAAAATTATTTCTCTCCATGGGAAGAAAATGAATTGTTCACTTACTCTATAGAATGGATTTCTTTATCAAAGATTGAGAGAGAATGTGTGATAAGTATGAGAGGGAAGAGGGAGAAGAAAAATAGGAGAGTGAGAAGGAAAGAAGAGAGGAAAATGGGGAGAAGGAAGGAGAGGAAAATTATTTGTTCTAACTGTGCAGTAAAAATAGTGGGCAGGAGCTTTCCTGAAAGAGGAAACCTTGAGATTATAGGAGATGAATCTTTTCCTATCTCTAGATTTTGTGGTCAACATCTGGCAATGCTCAGGGATTCATTCCTGGTGGAGCTCAGAGACCAACTGGTGCTTCGGAATGAAAAAAGGGCCCCCTGCCTACAAAGAGTTCTCAACACCTTGAGCTCTTTGTATCACCTGATTACTTGAAAGTGTTAGTCAGTTTTATTCCCTGGCCAGCTATATTGATATATTGATCTCAAATACCAATCTTTCCCATAAAGCTGTTACTATGGTTTTTTTAATCTTTGATTTCAGCATGTTTATCTCAGCCTATTCCCAATTCATCTGAGAAGCCCCATAAAACACTTAAATTACCTCCAACATTCACTTTTAACTTTTTATGCCAGCTGCCTCAAACTAATTCCCACCTAAAAATACACCAGCAATGTAATTATTTTTACATTGGAAATGCATCCATCTAGAAGAGAATAATGACAGAAAATAAAGAAGGGAAATCTCTGCCCAAACAGCATTAAAAATGAACCTGTTGCAAAATAAAGTGGATAGTAGTGGTTTTTATTATGCCAAACTGAAGCACTTATTTGGAAACAATAATCTTTACCTTTAATTGCTGTTTTGAGATGCACTATTTCCAATCATTTGTATTCATTATAAGTGGTCTATGTTATTACTTTACCATGTATTTTTCTTTAAATGACTTTTAAAATATACTATATATAAACACACACACACACACACATATATATATATATATAATGTACTTCACAATACAACTCTGAAAGTCATCTGACTCAATACCTATTTTCTTTCTTTCATAATTGTAGGATTCCCTTTTATCTTTGGAAGCAGCAAATAATTTTATGTACTGCCTTGAAAAAAAATCCTGTCTTATTTACAGATAGGGATATCTAGTGAGGTCATTAAATGGGGCTGTGGGTAAATTCTTTATAGAGGATTTATTTAGCATGAAGACCTAATAAGCATGATTTACCCAGAACTTTTCCTTCCTGTGAAGCAGAAAATTGGTGTTATAATATGACCATGTGGAAATCTTGAAGACAGAAATCAGGCATGAAAAATGGCAGAATAGGAACAAGTCTGAACCTCTCATGTCCATGCAGTCATATAAGCTATGTTATCAGCTCTGGAATTCCTCCTCTGATTACTTAAATGAGAAAGAAAGAAGTCTCTAAATGAGTTAGTCTGTAATTGTGCACATTTTCTTTAGATTTGCAAATCAAATTTTTGTATGATGTTTCGAATGTTCTAGTTAGATATGACTTTAAGTTTTTAACGGTGTTCATGTATTTCCCACTTAAATTGACTAAAAAATTGTCCTGCTTACTACTACTGAGATTCACACCACACTCTTTTGAAAACTAATTATATACAGAACTTGGTAACTTGGTGTAACAATTCACCTTTCATCCTTTCACTATGGCCTGCAACTCCAATAAAGAAAACATAAACAAAAAAGGATGCTCTGTATACAAAAGAAAAACAAAAAACAAAAAAACAAAAAACAAAAAGAAAACCCCAGTGAAGAAATTTAGGAAATCTGTGAAAGCTCTTTCAGAAAAAAACACAAGAACAATATACAGCTTAAAAAATAAATATCTATATATATGCATAAAGTACATGGAAAATAATGGTTTATTGGTATTTATTACTTCTACAAAAATTAATAAGACACAATCATAGATGGTATAAAAGACAAAAAAGATAATTAACAAAGATACTTACATTTGTAGGTTTAAGTTTGTTAATGACTGTTGTTTTGCCACTATTGTCCAGTCCAAGGCACAAAACATGTACTTCCTTCTTCTTTAGACCAAGCAAGCATGAAAGTCTATCTAGCAATCCCATGATGTGACTCAAATATTCAAAAGCCCGCTGGAAGTTAGATTAAAAAATACATTACAAGAACCTTAATGAGGAGAATGAGAATAAATATGTCCTCAAAAATTAACCAAGACATAGAGTATTGTGAAAATCATGTCAACATAATATTGCACTTAGTAACCACAGCATAAGCCGATTTATCAGCAAGGAGTCTTAACTGAAATGCAGCTTGACACTTAATCCTTGGTTATGCAAAATAGTGCTCTGGAAATAAACACACATTTTCTTGTTATAATTTAAAATACTTAAGGAGAAAATATGGTTAACCTCCATATCATATGAAGTCTTCCATTTGTAGAATTTGAAAATATCTGATTTAGGTTGTATTTTTTTTCCCCTGGAAATTTGAAGCTGTGTATCAGGCAATGCATGTAGGGCACAATGCTAACATTTAGAAAGTTTAGAAGGTAGGTCAGAAAAACCAAGACTTTGATTACATTATTTGACTCACTGTTTAAATGTATTACTGACACCAACCCTACTGCTATATTTTGTAGTAATTTAAGCCAAAAAATACTCTTTTGTTTGCTTTATTTCATCTAGTTTAGATTGGGGTTTTGATCAGAGGAAACAAACAATCTTGATATATTTATCCTATTTTTCCTTTGTTCTTAGGTGTATTTTTTAAAATCACTATAAATTCATTTGGGAAGATTTTATATATACAATATATATTAAATATATATATATAAAAAGTTACAAAATTAACATATCCTTAACATAGCACATATGAGATGATCATTGTGTGTCAGTCTCTCTTTAACTTCACTCAGCATGAAACTTTGCAGGTCTTTCCATGTAGCAGCAAACTACATGACTTCTTTGTTTCTTATGACCAAATAATATGCCATTGTATATATACAATGTATGTATGTATATATGTATATATTTACAACGTATATACATTGTATAGATATGTTGTATATATACACTGTATATATACATTATATATAGCAGAGTTTCTTTATCTAATCATCTATCTTTAAAATTAATTTTTGTTTATTTTGGTTTAGGGGCCATACTCAGCAGTGCTCAGGGGTATTCCTGGCTCTGCACTCAGGAATCATTCCTGCTGGGTTTGGGGAATGGAACCCAGATCAGCTTATACAGGGCAAGTGGCCTACCACCTCAGTTCTCTATTCTTGAATACATGTACTGTTTCCAGATTGTGGATGCGGATGGTGCTACAAGAAACATAGGGGTGTAAATACCTTTTCTCCATTTTGTTCGGGCTCTTGGGATATCTTACAAGCAATGAAGTTGCTGAGGCAAATGAAAGCTCAATTCCAGATTTTTTAGGAGTAACCTTATTGTTTTCCCAAAATCTACTTAATTTAGACCTTATATGTCAGAGACCAATTCATACTGGCCACACTAATACAAAGTAAATTTGTTAATGCTTACTTTGATACTTATTTTACTACGCACATTAGAACAAAAGCTTACCACTTTCTTTCCACTTTTCTACAATTTTGAAGGGATTTAACAAAGTCATGACAAATATATCTCATTACTACAAAGCTATCAATACTTGATACTTGAATATTCAACTTGTGTGAATTATCTGTCTTTTACAAGGATTATCAGTTAGTACTTGTAAATAAAATATTTAGGGGCATATAATTTAAAAGAGAAATCAGTTGTTCTAAAAGTTGTATTCATATTTATTGCAACTGCGTTGTAAATAAAGACAAAATAGCCTACACAGTTTGTTTCTCAGCAATAAGTTTCCATCAATTACTTTTTACTTTTCACAAAGTAATAATAAAGTAAAAAGTAACAATTTAGAACATCATTGTTTATTTATACTTAGGCTGTGCACCATGACTATACACTTAAGGTTTTCTGTAACTTGCTGCATTGGCAATACTAATTATCAATCTTGCCATCACATTCTACCAGCTGTTGCACTGTTTCTGAAGGTGAGATGAAGACAACATATTTATAAAAGCTCAAGTGTTCCTAATGTATATTCACTATTGAGAGTTACTAGTTTTTGGGATAAAACCCAAACTCGCATGCACACTTTTAAAGGTCTTGCACAATCTGGTTTCAATCTACCTTTTGAGGTTCTTTGCTTACCGTCCTTCTCGCTGAGTACCAGCTAATCAAATTCTCTTGGCTGTTACCTTAGAAAATGCTGCCTATGGAACATGCTGCCAGAAAAGTCCAGAAGAATTAAGAAGTAACTTTTTGCTGCTTTGAGAGCAACCTGGAGGGAAGAAAAACACCAGGGATAATACTCTGTAAACTTAAAAAAAAGAGTGTAAATCTTTCCTATGCATTATATTGACATTTTCATTCTGTTTTCAATTTTGATGAGCTATCAACTACACTTCCTACATACCAAATTAAAAATAAAGCAATTAGCACAGCGGTAGGGCAGTTTGCCTTGCACATGGCCAACCCAGGATGAATCCGAGTTCGATCCCCATTATCCCAGAAGGTCCCCAACCCCTGAGCCTGCCAGGAGAGATTTCTGAGCGCATAGCCAGGAGTAACCCCTGAGCATTGCCGGGTGTGGCCCAAAAAACAGAAACAAATAAAAATAAAGCAATAAAAAAAAAAGAAAAACTTTGCCTAAAACAAAACAACTGGAGGAGTTTCCTGGGGTACCCAATACCACATAAATCTCCCTTGTTTTGTCTTACCTTCTTTGCACATAGTGGAGACCATTATAAGCGCCTACTAATTGGAAAAAATGTCAAAAAAGAGCTGTGCTAAAAGGGCACAGAAAAAGCAAGGTGCAAAACCTGGGGAAATGGGAGGAAAGATCCTGGACTTTGGGGCCAATCTGGAGGCCCAGGGGAGCTGGTGAGGAACAACAGGACTGGACGCACTCACCTAAGTTGCAGCTGCAGGGAAGCCTCGGGCCTTGCGATCCCTGGTCCTGAGCAAAGTCGCTCGCTGGAGCTGGATGCAAGCCGAGCAGGAGCCCGAGCATCAGGACCTGGACCAGCGTCGCCTAGGCAACCAGGTGCACTTCCGGTCCCGAGGTCACACCCCCTCAGGGACTTTTTGTGTAAATCAATCAACCGCAGCGCTCTTGGGTAATAGAAGAGAGTCAAAAAAGTAACAGGGCTACGGTTTAGAATTATCCATGAAGGTTGTGAGCTGCAGCTGCTGTGACTGGACCTAGGCTATCTGGAATTCTCATGGCTCCCCGGAAGTACATGAAAGGGAGGAGGTGTTGGCGCGCGCACAGCCTCCTGGGAAACGCGACTTCCGGCTTCCGCTTTCGTCACTGGCGCCAGGCTCCGCCAACTTCACTGCTGTGCTTTTAGATTAGGAGATGCTCCGTGTTGGACCAGGGATCCTGGTCTTTCAGTGCAGGCTTGTCTTGTTGCCGGTTTCGATCATCCACTGGACTCTTCATAAGGTTTAGAGGAAGGAAACTGTTCATGTAGGTTAGGGAATAAAGACAGTCTTGCATTTTTTTTAACGAAATGCAATTTAAAGTTTTAGGAAATGCAATTTCCTAATTTTTTTTTTTTTTTTTTTTTTAGGAAATGCAATTTTCTAGATTTTTTAGAAAATGCTATTTCCTAGATTTTTTTTAAGGAAATTTTCTAGATTTTTTTTTTTTTTTTTAGGAAATGCAATTTCCTAACATTTGGGGGGAGGGTCATACCCAGCAGCGCTCAGGAGTTACTCTTGGCTCTACGCTCAGGAATCACTCCTTACAGGCTCAGGGGACCATATGGGATGCCGGATTCGAACCACCGTCCTTCTGCATGCAAGGCAAACATCTTACCTCCATGCTATGTCTCTGGCCCCAGGAAATGCAATTTCTTAAATTTTTTAGGAAATATATTTTCCTAAATTGTTAGGACTTTTCTTCAAGAAAGAAAATAGGCCACCATTTAACTTCTCTGCTCTCTGATCTTGGATCTCTGATTACATATAGAAATAATCTGTGATTACAGTCCCCAGATCAAGTAGTCAGGGAAGGAATAGTCTGGTATTTAGAGTGAGCGACCTTTTGATATTGCACTGCGATATTTTGTTGTTCACATCCTGCTGTGTTCAGAGTCTCTGTCCTCTGGGATCACTCCAGTTGAGTACTCAGGTCCTCCTACGTGACACTGAAGATCAGATCAAAACCAGTAAAGCAAACATCTTAAGGGTTGCACTATCTCTTTCCAGCTCTATGCATTGACTTTTTTTTTTTTTCTTTTTAGTTAAAGCAAGTTTTATTGGAAGTTACCAAAAAAAGGGAGAGGATAAGAAAGGACAGAAGAAAGGGAGAAAGTAATAAGCTTAATAGACAATGTAGGCTTATTTAAAGGTGGAGAGAGCACAGGTCCACAACCTATCATGGAATTAGGAAAGTACACGTTTTAAGTAGGGAGATGCAGGCAACATGTGCATTCAGGAGCTATGATCATGGGCCCAAGAAGCACATATGAACAATGCACTGGCTTTTTTTTTTTTTAACCACACCGGGCAATGCTCAGGGGCTATTTCTAGCTTTGCTCAGGACACCTTCCTGGCATGCTCAGGGGGCCATGTGGGATGCCTGTGACTGAACTCAGGTTGAGCGCGTGCAAGGCAAGCTCCCTTCCCGCTATTCTATTGCTCCGGCCCCTGCACTGGCTTTTAATAGTAATAGCTATATACTGCTGCGGCCTCCTGGTCCAGACTTTTCAGGGAGTTTTCTGGGTTTCTCAGGAAAGTGGGTGCAGGTTTCGGGGAAGGAAGGGGACACACTTATTTGTTGTGGTGGATCATAATTGTGTGTCTCTTTATTGAATGCTACAGAGGTGTATATATATATTTAATGTGACTGAAGTTCATTACACAGAATTATTTACAGTACATAGTGACAATGAATGAAGGGCTTTCCCACCACCAATGTTGTCCTCCCTCCACTCCCTTTCTCAGCTTGTCTCCCACATATCCCTCCTTTACCCTCCCCAGAATCCTAGTGTAACTGGTCTCTACCATACAGCTTGTTATAGGTTGGGTATCTATTCTGTTTGGTGTTCCAGTCTGGTAATTTTTTATTTACACTACATGTTCATATGACTGGTCCTGGTATCATTCTTCCCCCCCCCTCAATTTATGAGGCTGAATGATTCAAGTTATGCTATTCTGTTGGAGATAACAAGGTTAAGGAAAAGAGAAGAAAAAAACTTGGTATCAACTACTAAAATAGAAAGAAAAAAATCACTGAATAATATCCACAAAAGTGAAAAAGAAAGAAAAAAGTGGAAGAAAAAAGAGAAGTGAAATAAAAAAAAAATAAAGCAAAACAATCCCAGAAAAAGTGGTGCAGGGGCCAGAGAGATGGCATGGAGGTAAGGCATTTGCCTTTCATGCAGGAGGTCATCGGTTCAAATCCTGGTGCCCCATATGGTCCCCCGTGCCTGCTAGGAGTAATTTCTGAGCCTGGAGCCAGGAATAACCCCCTAAGTACTGCCAGGTGTGACCCCCCCCAAAAAAAAAGAAAGAAAAAGTGGTGCAGTGGCAGCATGTGAGAGACTCTGCTTTCTTGCAAGGTTAAAAAAAATTGTACTTAGTTTTTGTTTTTGTTTTATGGATCATACTCATTGGTGCTCAGGGGTTACTCCTGGCTCTGTGCTCAGAAGTCTTTCCTGACAGACTCGGGGACAATATGGATGCTGGGACTTGAACCAGGGTCTATTCTGTGTTGGCCGCGTGCAAGGCAAACACCTTACCTCTGTGGTATGGCTCCAGCCCCAAGCTTATCTGTACATACTATTTGATTTACAAGTTTCTTCACAAAGTGTTTAAATAAAGATATTAATTTTAAAAAAATATTGGAACTGAGGCTTGTAGTTTGAAGGATTTGACCACTTCTCCCTGGAGAAGCTACCTTATAAATATTCTCTTGGATCTGATAGGGTTAAAGAACCTTAAGGAGAGTTTTTTTTTACTGATAAGAACACCAAGTTCCTGGCTGGACATTGTTATGGGCAAGTAAAGAGGCAACAGAACCTATTTTGACCTCTAGCGTGCTTAATAAAAACACACCACTTATAAGTGAGGCCCTGATGCTGTTTCTCCATCATTTTTCTGTACCTGCAATGTATGTGCTTTATATGTTTCTTAATTGCATGAGATTTTTTTTGGGGGGAGGGAGGTCACCACAACGGCATTCAGGTTACTCATGCCCTGTGCTCAGAAATTACTCCTCGTAGGCTTGGGGGCCCATATGAGATTCTGTTGATGGAACCCAGATTGGCCTAAAGCAAGGCAAATATATACTCTACCCTCTGCGGTATTGCTCTGGTCCTCTCAATTTCATGAGATATTTTAAAAACTTTGAAGCTGATATGTCACTCTACCTCAGCTACTCCCTTTCTTGGAAGCTACAGACCAGTCTGTACTAATGGACATTGAATTAAGTTATTTCAGTGCTAATAAAGCTCCTCTTTTCTATTCAGTTGTTGCTGTACATTTTCTAGGACAGCAGAAGCTGATTTGCTTTTAGACAGAATTTTTACTTTTTTTTTTTTTTGAGTCGTACCCAGAGGTATTAAGGATTAACCTGTGGCAGTGCTCAGGGGATCATTATGTGTTACATGGATTTGAGCCAAGGTTACACCCACCATTGTCACATACAAGGCAAATGTTTTCTTGTATTATTTTTCTGGCAGAATTTGACTTTTTTTGTGTGTAGGTGATCAGAAATAGTTTTTAAAAAATTTTTAATGTTCTGCATTATTGGTTGAGTTTTGTTTATGTTTAGTTCCATAGGTTTGGTGAAAACTGAAAATATATAATGGGTAGGTTGTATATTCAAAATTTCAGTAAGTTAGACAAATATAATAATTTGAAGGATTGTACTTTCTTTGAGGGCCACACACCCAGTAGTGTTCAAGATCTATTCCTGGCTTACAGATTTGCTTACAGATCACTCTGGGTTGTGTTCAGAGACTCTGAGCTGGGGATTTTAATAGTGGCTGCATGCAAGGCAAGTCTTATCTCCTATAATATCTCTGTGCCCACTCCCACTGACACTTATTATAAGGAATACAACTAATTATTTTTTTAACATTTTCAATTTTATAAATAATTAATTGAATCACCCTGAGATACACAGTTATTAACTTGTTTATAATTGTTTCAGTACCCATATATAACATATAATACACAGCACCCATTCCTTCGTGTACATTTTCCACCATCAGTGTCCCCAGTTTCCCTCCCTCTCTGATTTTTTTTTCTCTTTCTTTGTTCTTTTTTTCTTTTAAATTCTGTGACATGTAATATTGCTACTGCATGGGGTATTATAAATACCACTTTATCTCCTTTCAGCACCCAGTCTTGTCCAGAGTGATTATTTCCAACTATTATTGTCATAGTGGTCCCTTTTCTGTTCTAACTGCATTCACCCACTATTTGTAGCAAACTTTCTACCATGCACTGGTCCTCCTCATCCTTGACTCTATTGTCTTTGGATATTAGTAGCATACTATCCATTTATTTATATTCCACTAAAGAGTAATAGCATTCTATGTCTATCTCTCTTTCCCAACTCATTTTGCTTAGCATAATACCCTCCATATCCATGAGGCAAATTTCATGACTTCATTTTTACTAATAGCTACATAACGGATAGTATCTCATTATATAGATATACCATAGTTTCTTTATCTACTCAGCTGTTCTCAGGCTCTTGGTTGTTTCCAGATTCTGGCAATTGTGAACAGTGGACAGCTAATTATTTTAAATATTTATGTGATGGGTTATTTATAGAGGAATACTAATAGAAATGAAACCCACAACCTGCTCAATCATCTAGAAATGTTAATTTTGAAGATATCAAGATAAAATATTTCATTCAATTGAATGTTTTAGTTTGGTGCTTTTCTAATTATGCTGAATATATTCAGACTTAGCATAAAATATTGTCACTTGTGGTAAGAGAGATAGTACAGTGGGTAAGTTTGGTGTGACATACAAATCAAAAGCAAAACAAAAATTTCCACTTAAATTTGGCTATCTTCATTTTATTAATTTTAAGTTATTAATTAAAATTTATTCACTAAATTTATTAAATTATTAATTTTATTAGCTTATTATTTATTATATTAATTATTTTATTGTTATTATTAAATTATTAAACTTTAAGATTTATAAGTTTTGTTTGCTTTTATTTAGGGGCCATTCCTAGTGCTATTTGAGCCATATCCTGGCTCTACACTCAGATATTACTTATAAAGGTTCTCAGAGGATCAGATGGGATGCCAGGGATTAAACTCAAATCAGCCATGTGCAAGACAACTGTACTATCATTCCAGCCCTTATTAAGATTTTGAGGCTATATAAGTGGAATATAATTTTCTGAAAACTAGTTAAGAAAATAAAAGGACAAGAGTTTTCAGTATTACTAGTTTTAATTTCATGTTGGTTTTGGAAGTTGTAGATGATGAGATGACAAGGAAAATGCTATTCTGATTAATTTAATATACTTTTGGGATCTTCCAAATAGTGCTCAGGGGTCAAGGATTACCCAAAAGTATTGGAGCCATCGGGCCACATCCCTTTTCTGATGGATATTCAGAGAACCATTCAGTGTTTGGGGTCAAATCTGGACCCTCTGCATGTCATGTATGCAATTCAGCCCTTTGAGCTATCTCCCTAGTCTCTAATCAGATATTTCTAATGTATTATCTTTTCAGGAACTTTTTTTGGCTTTTTGGGCCACACCCATTTGGTGCTCAGGGGTTACTCCTGGCTAAGCGCTCAGAAATTGCCCCTGGCTTGGGGGGACCATATGGCATGCTGGGGGATCAAACCACAGTCCTTCCTTGGCTAGCGCTTGCAAGGCAGACACCTTACCTCTAGCGCCACCTCACCGGCCCCTTTTTTCAGCAACTTTTAAAAGAATATCGATGATCTAACATTTGGACATTTTGTGTATCATTTGTTCAGCTGAAATATTTGTATTATCTCTGCAAAGAACAATTTATTCCCATCCAGATATGTGTCAATATAAAAAAACTATAATATGTACCAATTATAAAGATTATAAATTATAAAGATTCATGAGGCTCTATCTTGGACATTTATTATTTTTCATTATTAAAAAATTACAGCTATTAATTTATATCCAGATTAACCAACATATCAAAAGAACATTTAAAAATTAAATATGCATCAATAGAAAAAAGACACACATTCAACCACCAGAACTGTAACTTTTATTTGCTAATAGATATTTTAATAAACAGGCTTACCCCATCTGTAAGACCCTGATAATACCTCTTAGGAAATCATAGAAAAATAAAATACAATAATTAGTAATTTGTACTTTGTACAAAAATCTTATTATGTTGCTCAGCAGGTAGTTTTGCTAAACACCATATTCTTTCTGTAAATAGATAGATGACATGTGTAATGCAATTCACCACAAACAATCCCTCACAGAGAGCCGAGCATTCTATAACACTATTAATTTGTAAGCATGCCAGCACATTAAAGTTTACATGGAATTTCATAATATTACAGTAGATTTTTCTAAGATGAAAACAGTACCATCTTCAAGACCTTTGAGTAAGTCTGGACTACTGCCCTGTTATAGTGAAATAGGTGATAGGTAGGACTGCAGTTCAATTGCTTGTACCCTTTACTGTATGTATCATCTGGTGATTAACCGAAAGGAGAACATAGCTATGGACCTGAGTGGAAAGTTGACAGTGACATTCTAAATGATGATGCAACATCAAAGTGTGGAATGAGGAGAATAATAGTGCAACAGTTTCCTTATTGTCACAGATCTTAGCCCACATTGCAAGAATATAAGGATACAATGCTGAATCTGTAATGACATATAACTTCATGACAGGCTATAAACATACATGTTAAAATCATTCATACTTATAGAAAGGAAAAATGTTTTCAGCTGTTTTTTCATTAGTCAAATCTTATTCTATGAGGAACTAAAGCTCTTAGTCTTGAACTTTTTATCTAGGTATCTTGTATAAATGTAGCAGTTAGTCTTCAGTTTACAAAACTACCTAGGATTTGTGTTACAAAGATTTTAATAACTGCCTTTTTAATTCACTGAAATTTTCACCTACCATTTAATATTTGACATGATTGTTTAAATATTAAGTGTTTAAGCAAATATTTATATGTACTCAAATAACTGTAGTTTTGGCTATGCTGAAGAAGCAAAAGGAAAGTTGAATTATCATATTTCATTATTCAGAATCTAATTTTAAATCAAATAAAAAGAATGAGCATGAGTCTATAAATCCCAAAACATTGAATGATATATATCCAACTTGGAAATAAAACCCCAACTGTAATTAAAAGCTTAAGATAAGCTTATATCCTTCCAAGGGAAGACACAGTGAACAAAACAATGTGAACAGACAGTATTACCCATGTGTTTCTTCTAAATGGCAAATGCTACTGATGTTTTTCATATAAACATATTGATTTAGTGAGTAATTAGACTCTTTTTTAATTCATGTGGGAGCTCTAGTCTGCTTAAAAACTGACAGTTTAAGTATACAACATACAACTTTTAATACTAAGCTAATTTAAATTTTATATACTTTACAACAGAACAGTTATGTTTCATATTTTTATCTGCAATATTCAAAAAAGAACAATATGGGAAGAGTCTTTACATTGAGAATACCTCACTTATGAAGAACAGTATTGTGTCCTTAGAGTCTTTGGAAAGCAGAGTTCAATTCCAGTCTTCTAAATAAGAGGTCTCAAAAATATTTTGTAAAAATGGCTTTATGATATTGTATACAATAGGTCTTTTTTCCTATAGTATATTACAAATACACAAATACCCATTGACTGTGCTATTTATACACACATATACATTCACTTTTCTCTTTGAAACTACTAAGCTTCTCTCTTTGTTCCCCACACCCTATATTGACTTTGATCTATTCTCATCAAAATAAAACTACTCCTAGAACAATATCTTCACCTTTCTATCACAAAGCTACCAACCTATCTGCATAATATACATGCTGCCTTCCTCTCCATTACAGTTCTGTACCTGTTTCTATCAAAAAGTTAACTTCCTATTTATGCTATTCAGCCTAACCCTTCTACCCCCTATGGAATGTCTTTTATTATCTCTTGAATAATCACGTTCCTCCTTTCTATGACATTCTCAGAATGCAAGAATGCTGTAGTAGTGTATCTTTGACATATATACACCCTCAAAAAAAATCTTGAATACCTCGCCTTCATTCAGTAACTGCCACTAATTTCTCCCATTTTCTGACAGCTTTTACAGACATTAACTCTACTTTCTTTTCAAAATATTTTAAACCACTTCAGTAAAGTTTTGATTTCAGTACCTCATTGAGGTTGAGTTTAAGGTTATATATATTGTCCATGTTGCTACATATAAAGCTATGTCTTTGTTTTAATTTATCAAAAAATATTTATCACATAGCAGCAATTTTATTTATTTTACTTTATATTCTCCTATGAACTCTGTTGCTTTTAATTCTCTGCCTAATATCTAAATATTGGAAAGTCTTAGACCTCAATACAGTCCCACTTCTCTGTCTTAAAACATTTTCCTAAAAGATGTCAAAACTATCACATGTAGTCAGGTGTTGCTTAATGATGGGCATACATTCTGAGAAGTGTCTGACAATTTCATGCTATAAAATCATAGAATATAATACATAAAACTAGATAATACGCTTTTGGCTGTCTGGTATTGTCCACTGGAACTACCTTTAAATATGCAATCTGTTCTGGCAGCCATTAAGTGATGTATGAATCTATATATTCTGTTGAGTTTCAACACTCTGGAATCAATTTTTGCACTTTATTTTTTAATTTTTTGTTTGGCTTTTGGACCATGCCCTGCTGTGCTTACTTCTCCTGGCTTTGTGCTCAGGGGTGATGGGATGCTAGGAAGTGAACCTGGGTAGGTCACATACAGAACAAGCACCCAACCCACTGTACTATATCTCCAGGTCCCATTATTGCACTTTAGAAGTGTCATATTGCTGTCTCTATTTGAATATTTATTAGACACAACAGGATTTACTTGCTAAAATCAAACCTCATGCCTTCTTTGCCTCTGCTTCTGACCCTGCTTAATATGTCTTCAATATAGGACTTATCTTTGATTTTTGTTCCTATCATTCATTCCAGTTCACTTGACAATTGTTTTAAACATAACCCATATTCATTAACAATTCTCCATTGTCACCACTTTTTTTTTTAGACAAAAGCCATGCATTTTTGCTTGGATTACTGCAAGCAAATATATAGCCTCATACATATTCATTGACCCCATCTAAGTTTTACTTCTCTTTGTTCATTCATTTCTGTATAGAGCACAGTTACCTATACCCCTAAACAGTCAAGACTTTCACCATAACTCCCCTCAGCCTGGAATACTCTTACCGCAGTTCATCTCATAATTTTATGGCTTTTCACATAACAGGTTATTGTCATATTGTCAGAGAAGACTTCCTTATGACATAACATAAAAAAGCCAGTCATGCTCTGTAACTAATCTAATCATTTGCACAATTTATCTTTCTCAATATGTGTGTCTTTAAACTCAGAAGTCAATTCTGTGAGACAGGGACATTTTCTTGTGTTTCCATGTATGCTAAGCTCTAAGAATTGAATATTAGTCCATGATAATGTCAGTAAACAGCTTAATAAATGAATTATGGATAACTATTTAAAATATATTATTATGCTATTCTTATGTATATACTAATTTTAACACTTGTGATCATACAATTTTGATCATCAGACAAGCATGACTTCTTATTTTGTTGTAGTATCTGTTAAATACTGTAAGAATGTGTGACTTTATAGTAAACTACAGTTAACTCTATAATGGTAAAGTGATCAAAATTATAAGGTGAAAAATGCTGTTTTGCTTCGTTAATATTTTTGGAAGGCAAAAAATATAGAGTTTATATGAAAATGGAATGACTTCACTTGAGTTTTAAATATCTCATTTAGTAAAATTTTTAGAATTGAATTAACAATAAACAGTAAAAGGTGACTCTAAAGATATATATATATATATATATATATATATATATATATATATATATATATATATATATATATATGGACACGGCTTTGAATAATCTAAGTCCAACGGAAGATTTTATTTCTACTTTTTACTTATTAGAAAGTTGGAGTTATTTTTAAAGTAAATTTTATGGAGTATATGACAAATACTAAATAAAAGTAAATTCAAAATTAACAATTTACAACTTGCTATGTTATGCTTTTAGCTTCAACTTTTTTGAGAATTAAAAAGTTACATGCATGAGAGGGACGGTGGTTCGAATCCCGGCATCCCACATAGTCCCCTGAGCCTGCCAGGAGTGATTTATGAGCGTAGAGCCAGAAGTAATCCTGAGTACTGCCGGGTGTTACCCCAAAACAAAACAAAAACAAACAAGCAAAAGTTACATGCATGAAGCTGAATGAAAGATAAGAAATAAATTGCTCTCAACAAATACTTGAATACGGAAGGCAATATTCTTGAATGGTTATAGGCATTTAAGAATCATGATAAAAGAAAAACTAGTAGGTTATAAAATATTTCTAAAATTTAAGTTTCTAGTGGTACATACCATTGTTCTAAATGACTGACCCAATTTCAAATAGTTTAATCTGCGTCTTATAATGCTTTTGCATTTATTATAGAAAAAAAACATATAAAGTACTCTGAAAGTCCTAAAAGCTCCAATATTCAATACTTTTGTAAGTTTTTTGATTTTATATCTTAAAAATAAAAAGAATTAGCCATATAATGATGATGATAATAACTATTAGTATTTGGTTTATTAATACAATTTAAAGAATACGTTTCTATTTTTGGTGGGCTAGAGAGATAATATAGTGGGTAGGGTACTAACTTGCATATGACCATCCCAGGTTTGAGCATTGGTATCCCAAATCCTGAGCCTGTCAAGAGTGATTTTGGGTGCAGAGCAGGGAGTAACCTCTGAGCACTGCTGGGCGTGGTTCCAAAACAAAAATAATTAATTTTGATATTAAGTTAACATTTTATATAGAAATATGTATTTTAAAAAATATTAGTAGATTTATTTTTATTCAATAATTTTATTCTTAAAATATATTTTAGCTTTATTACTGTTAAGAATAAGATGTCAATATTTAATACTCAGTTTTAAAAGTAAGATAGTTTTAATATTAACGTTTGTTTTATCTTTTAATATTTTTTCTCAGTATTAATGGAACTTCACATATTTTATATTATGCATTCATGGTCTACAAATGACTTAAAAATAAGATAATTAAGAAGTTATAGATAGCATTTTGGGAGGCAAAATATTAATAGACAATTGTTTCCTTAAAATAAAAATTAAGTCATCAAGCTATCAAAGATTGCAATGAATATTATATTTAACACAATATTATTCATAAATAATATCTAAAGACATAAATTTCTATTTAAATTTCAATTACACTTATATTGTTTTGTTAACAAAATGACTAATACTGTATCAGAAATAAAGTCATATATAAAACTTTAGACCAAATATTACTCATCTTTATGTTTGTTAGAAATGTTACAGCAGTGCAACTTTCCTGCACTAGAAAAGGGGAGAGTGCATTTTATGGCTGAACCCCAATTACAAACATGTTTGCAATCATGCTGCCTAAATAATAAAATTATTATATAAAAATAAATGCTCCAGCATTGTGCTTACCAAAAATATACTCCCATTTCACATTTTGATTTTCTTTTCTTTTGAGGTACCCTAAACTGAAAATTATTTCAAAACCTTATAATTAAAACGAGATTTTTGAACAGTATAAGCATACAGATACAATTTTTTGAACATATAGGAAATATGGCATGGAAAGAAATACCACATTATAACAAATTAAAACATTGATTACAACCATTTGTGCACATTATAGCTTATTTTTCAAGCAGCACAACAAATTTCAAAGTCTAGCTATCGTTATGAAGTTATTAATGAAATTCAGTATCACTTTTAAGATACATTTTTTTGGGGTGGTGCCACACCCGGCGGTGGTCAGGGGTTACTCATGGCTCTATGCTCAGAAATCTCTTCTGGTTTGTGGGACCATATGGGATACCAGGGATTGAGCCCACTCCATCTTGAATCAGCCGCATGCAAGGCAAATGCCCTTCCACTGTGCTAACACTCTGGCCCCACTTTTAAGATACTTTTGAAGGGACTGTTTCAAAATAAACTTCCAATGGATATTCAAGCAAATTATATTTAAAAATGATCATATCAATTACATAAAAATATTTCAGTTAGATATTTCTTAGGAAGTTAGTGCACACAGATTTCTTTGGCAATCTGATTACCGCACTTTTCAGCACCTTTACTTTAAAAAAAAAAAAGGAATGTATCAATAAATAAGCTTGCAAAGTTAAAGGAAAACTTATTTACAACTTTGCATGAAAATTGAGATAAAAGAATTTATTTATATGATGGCTTTATTCTGAGTTTAATATGTACTTAAATGAAAATTTAGCAGAAGAAATTTCTCTCCAAATATATGATACAATTCTACAAATTGTTAAAAGTAGAAGAATCTTTTACTATAAACATCAGAAATTGTGTTGTTTACTCATCTTTGTGACTTAGTATTATTCATCTACTATGACTTTTAAAAATTAAAAATATGTATTTGGTCTTTGTAAAACAGAGTGCTAAGACTGTTTTAAAGATGATTATCTACACAGGTTGAAAAATTGGTATTAGCATGTTCACATCAGTATTTCTCATTTAACATAAGAATACATGTAGATGATTCATCTTCAAAGTTGAAGCATATATAGTAATGCCTAGTCATCTGAATTGAATAATGAAAATGAATACTCTCATGTATATGGAGTTTCCTTTGTAATGATATTTTTATTTGGGATCAAGATAGTTCTCCATTAAGTAAGGGCTACTGAGATGGAGAACGATGCTAAGTAAATTGAGATACTGAAGTAGAGTTTGTCTTTTTATTATTTTGAAGAACACTTCAAAGCTTTCTCTCAGTTGCTCTGTTTTACTATTTGTAACTTATAATTTCAAAAGTGAATTTATTATGATTAATTAAAATTAGCTAGAGGTCACTGATTAAGGAGGAAGAGGGATAAAGACGATTTTTATTATGTAATTTTCCAGTCGTGTGCTACTTTTTTTCGTATTTTATTTTGCTTAATTTTTTGGCCCACCCAACTGTGCTTAAGACTTACTTCAAGCTCTGTGCTTAGGGATCACTTCTGAAGGTGCTCTGGGGGCTATATATGGAAAACCACTCATTGAACCCAGATTGCCTGTGTGGAAGTTAAGTGCCCTACCTGCTGTACTATGTCTCTAATCCAGTTTTACTACTTTTTAAATTTATAGGATGATGTACTAATGATTTGTATTTTTAGTTCACTAGTTGAAAGTAGAAACTATACTTGTATGTTACATTAAGAACTCTTTCATGTTTGTCAGATAATTTTTTTTACTTAAGTACCTTTGTAATTCTTAATAATGCATTATGTTTAAAAGCAGTGAAATTCTTCTATAAGACTTAAACAAATCAAAAGTTATCCTAATGATGTAAAAAAAAGACCTAGTACTCTGATTAACCACTATGAAAATTAAACAAGAAACTTCATTATATTTACTTAGATATTTGCTTTAAATAGGAAAGTGTGAAATTATAATAAAATGGAGGTGATTTGGTTTTATCAAACACACAAAAATTGTATTTCTAATTATTCTTTAAAGGCTGAAATTATTCCTCTAGCAGTGTATTACTACCCTTGATAATTGAAAAGTTTTCCCTATTATTTTGTTATTTTAGTTTTAGATACAGTGTTGTGAATCAACACCAATCTGAAAGTCCACAAAAGTAGACTTTTAACTTTAAAATTTTATTTTAAAATGTTATAAAATTTTATAAAAGCCAATGTCAATCAAAGGGTCTACTAGGACAATGAGTTGTAATTGATCACTGTGGATAAGAACTGGGTGCTAAAAAGGGATAAAGCATAGTGTCCCTTCATTAACAATAGTGCAAACCACAGTGTCAAAGCTGAGAAAGAGAATGGAGAGAATGAGAGAAAGAGAGAGAGAGAGAGAGAGAGAGAGAGAGAGAGAGAGAGAGAGAGAGGCAAATTGCCTGACTTAGAGACAGGCAGGGGTGGGTGGGGTGGGGTAGGGGGGAAACAGGAGACATTGGTGACAGGAAGTGTGCACTGGTGAAGGATGATGTACATTGTAAGACTGAAACCCAACAATGAACAATTTTGTAACCACAGTGCTTAAACAAAGCAATTGAAAAACAAACAATAACAAAAGACCCAAATCTTTCAATATGACCTAAGTAACTTTTTGTATATTATATATATATATATACATATATCTATTGATCATTAATTTGAAATTCAGATTTATCAGAAGAAAGAGGTTTCATCAAAACTACATTTTGATGATCCATATGGATCTTTGGGATCTTTTGACCTTTTAATTCTCTAGAAGACATGAATATTACATCACTTTCCCTTATAAGATAAAAAAATGTTTTTATCCTAAGAAATCTGTGAAATACTTTCTAATTCTTAACTTTTTAAGAAATAGTAAGCAATAAATATTCTTAACTAATTCTATGGAATAGGATCATGATCTATCATTTTTAAAATTGCTTTCCCAAATACTCAATTTCCAATTAGTGAAAAGTCAGAAGTCTAAACCAAAACCATCTGTGAGCACAAATGCTCCTTGAATATGGTAGAAAGATCTTTATAGATAATATGCGATAACTTTATTTTACTGATAAGCATAGTGGATTGACAGAAGCAAAAAGAGGTGTGAAGTAATAAAGAAGACAGGTGGTTTACTGATCAGGAAGTTTAAAAAATTGTAATAAGGGGGGAAAGTAGTGAAAGGCTTCAGATAAGAGATCTAAGGACTGTTTTACATAAAAATTTGGTAGGAAAGTTGTAAAAGTTATTAGAAAACCTGATTAGGAGCTAGATAAAATATATCTCTTCCTATGTTACCTCTTTAGAAGACATTTTGTGAAATCTTGCATTTCAAGGACTGTATTTGGATTTGTTTAATATTCTTGGGCTGTTTTTGGCCTTAAAGTGGTAGCTGGAAACTGATTTTCCCCTCTCCCCCAGGTGACAGCTGAATAGCTTTTAAAGAGTAATACTCTATGAAATATGACTAATTTTTTTTGATTATGGCATGCAGAACTTATTTATCAGAAGTTATAACAGTACAAAAGTGCTGTAATTCTTGATTCTTGTTAAGCAAAGAGCCTTGCAGTTTCTGATTGCTTTTTCAGTTTAATGATTTACATACCTAATATCACTTCTTGATTGTATGTAGTTTATACATTTTCTTCTGAAAATATCTTATATGAGATATGAGATAATGAGTTGACTATAGATGGAAAAGGACTACTCAGAATATACAATAATTTCTTTGACTGCCTTAATTTCAAAATCTATAAAGTCCCATTAGTAATATAGTTTAAATATTCAAAATAAAGCAAATATTTTAATAAATATGCATTTCTAGTTATTAAAGATTATTATTGAAGTCTTGTAATTTATAGCAGTTATGCATTTCCTACAAGTACTATGCTTATTAAACAGTTTTAATTATGGAATATGTACACTGCTAAATCTTAAAATATTTTACATATGATTTTTAGTAAATTTGGCAATTTTATGTAAATTTTTCTGGATATTATAATGACATTGGGATCATAGGGTTCCTGAATGATAGGCAGTAAAGAAATGAATATCTTTAGTTCTTCATGTCTCTGTCTAAGCTTGCACCAATATTTCAGTCTTGTTCCAACCATGATGAGGTTTAAATTAAACTTAATTATCATGCTTACAGTTTTGAAAAGTTGAATGTAATTTAAAATACACTTTAAAGAGGATTTCGAATAAGAGACAAAGTGAAGATTCAATTTTATAATACTAACTACATATGTTAATATATAAAAATTATAAATGATAAATATGTAAATAAAATTATTGAAGTTTTTAAGGAAATTCTCAACAGAGAATTTTAATCTTGCAACGTTGAATGCCCATCTCAATGAAGTTTAAATACTTTTAGAGTTTATTTCATCAAAGTGTACAGATGTTGCTGACAGTCCTATGGAAGACCATAATTATTTTATTCTTTATTTTCTAAATATCTTTTCTCACTGTATTATAAAAATAAATATATGTGATTAATAAATTTTATCTGTTTTAAATCTGTTCTTATTTAATATATATTTGAAGACAGGTAAATATGGAAATTTATATTTTTCTAAAGTATCCATTTGTGTAAATGTAGCAAGTAAACAACTGCAGACAGCCTATGAGTAATGAATGCATGGCCATGCAGGAAAAATAAAACATTGCTAGCTATTTCTGACATACTTACAGAATGATGGAGTTCCCATTTTCCTTTTTTAGTATATTTTAAGAGCTGCTTTAAAGATTCTTTCAAATGTTTCAATATTTTAATTGAGAAAAATTAATCTGTGGTGTAGCAGACAAAATCATGAGATAATCAGCAAGAGTACATGCTATAGCCTATTTTATAGCAAGTATAAAAAAGGAGGAGTAAAAGAATAAGCAAGTTTCTTTAAAAGTAAGAAAGTTACTACATACAACGTGTTACTTCTGTAGAAACTTACTTTCCAATGTGGGTAGGGTACCTTATCTATGAGAAAAAAATTCAAACCTGATTTATGAAATCAGCATCATTATATCATGTTTTTTTCCTCTTTCTCATAACATATGATTCCTACTCTTCTACCTGACAAAGCAATGATATTTTTAGTACCAAAGGGAACAGTTAATTAAATTTCTTTTTAAGATGGTACTATTTTAATAACTTGACTCAGCTTAATTTATTGACATTTTCCTCAACTTTCGAAAAGATCTTGACAATACATTTTTAGCTGTATTAAATTTACAGTATTTTTGACCCAACCTGACACAGTTTTTACATATGATTATGTGGTATATTTGTTTATATGGAATAGCATTTACTTTTCTCTTGGAAGGTTTGGAAAATAGCTCAGCATGCTTACATAACATCCTTTTGAGACCAAACCATAAACATTCTTAAACTTTGCGAAATGCAAAATATCAGTGAGCTAGATAGATGTGTTTATTTTCATAGGCCAATATTTAGTCAAAAAAAGTTACAAATCGAATAAATTTTTACATTAAGTCTAAGAATTTTATCTTTTCTTGAAAGTAATTTTTATGATAATTTTCTCAGTGCTCTGAGAATTACTTGAGCAAAGTTTTGAAGATAATTCAAGGGATAGCCATAGTTTATTCCATGTGTTAGTCTATGAACAATGCATTTACTCCTGGTTATTCCAGAGCAATATTCATAAAGATATAGGGAGTTTACTATATAGTTAGTAAAAATTTATAGAAGTACTGCTAAAATATCACCTACTGTGAAATATGCAGGACTCTATAAAATTAACTTTAAAAAAAAAAAGGCTGAAAATGCAAGCCTTAGAAAGTATTAAGTTACAGTTTGTTCATTCTTTCCTTCACTGATAACCCTTTTCTCACCATATTCAACCTGACAAAAATTTATTACATGAAATAATTGGACATTTCTGCAACTATGATTAAACATTAAACAGGTAAGCTATTATAATTTAACGATAAAACCCTTAAACATCATTATAATTGTCTGAAAATAATGCCGATTTGGAAGCTACTTGATCACAAAACATGGTAAGAATTCTACTATTTTTCAACTTTCATCATACTCTAAAAAAAAAAAAATCAAAAAAGCTTTGCCTGAACAAATCCCTGTATGTCAAATCCATAAACACGTCCCAAACACTATTATTATATAAAGCTACACATTCATGCTGAGTTATTTTCCATTGTGCAGTAATAATCTGCACTGGACCTGGATCTTTCCCCCCTACATCATTCAGAGAGGAACCATAAAGCATGATTTTAAAATTCATGTCGGAAGCATAAACAAAAGGTGTGTCCATAGTCTGAAGGACAAGAGACTGCAGTTTGTGAAGTGATGCTTGAAGAAGCTGAAGAAAGCATAGTAGAGAGGATATATTTCACTATAGAAATGCTGAGGCACAAGACACAGGTACTTGTAGTTCTTTGTTCATACATGAAATCCTTTCTCCTGTATGTGCATCATATGTAAACGTAAAGTCTGTATACTGCTTACTATTCGTCTCTGGTGTCCAATGAGTATGACTCCAATTCTTCTGATGTCACTGAGAAGTAGTGAGAGAAAGAGGGAAAGAGAGAGACAAAGGAAGGGAGAGAGAGAATCACAGAAACAGAGAAATAAAATAAATGATTAGATTTTCTTCAATTTGAGAGATAGGAAAGGAACATTCAGACTTGGTAATATTCATCATGTCAGATTTTAAAAAAATAGAAAAACTTATATAGCTTGTAAAATGGGAATAATTCATAAGGAATTTCAAGAGTGGGTTGCCCTTTTCTTCTGGCAATGTCAGAATTATACTATGTCAAGTATTAATTGACATATATATCAAATATAATATGTCAAGTTAATATCAAATTTAAGAAAAAAGCAAATTTGGATACAACAATGTTCAGACATTTTATAGGATAAAGGATTGTTGCAGGCAGTGTTTGCCTTGCATTCAGCTGTACAGGTTCAATCCCCACCACCACATTGGTCCCCCAGGCCTGCCTAGGATCATCAATTCCTGAGCACAGAACCAGGAGTAAGGCCTGAGCATCTCCTGGGTATGCCCCTTCAAAAAAGAGATTATATAATTTAAATAATTATCATAAAATTTCACCAGTATCAACAAAATAGTCTTAAGAATAGCATATAAATGTATATACCACTTGAGTTTTTATCTTTCAATACCTGAAATAATTTCCATTTTATTATATCAAACCATGTAAGATTGACATTTGTATTTTTTCAAAATGGAAATTTCATGCCTTAGTTTAATATCTAATTTTAAGCCCATTTCAACATTTTTATAGCATGTAGGCAATATGTCAGCCTTAATAATACTGAAGAACTCTTAAATTGTATTATATTGTATTAAAGTTATTAAATCTGATCAAGACAATAGGAATAATTTAAGCATATTAGTATATGTGAATAATGAATAATTCGCCAAAATACCAGTATATTGTTATAAATATCATATGAAAAAGTAAAATTATTTACAACATATTTGATAAATTAAAAGTAACTCTTTAAATATATTTGAAAAGGGTATAGTAGTTAAAATATAATGCTCAATTTCTTCTAGAATGCTAATTAAAAATTGTGAGAAAAGAGGTGGAAATTCCATCCTCGTCTGAAGAGTAAATAGTTTAACCACAGAGTTTTTGATAATATATTTCAATTTATATTCAAGTAGAACATCTAAATGCAGTATTACCCTTAGCACACTTACTCAATGCTCATTCTTGTAATCAAGTCAAAAGTTGTAAACCCTGCTGCCATGAAGTTATTCTTATATTGTCCCATCTTTATAGAATCCAGCCAGTCACCAACTGTGACAAACAAGGGATATTCAGGAACTTCAGGGGATTCTGGCATTCTATAAAGAAAAATACCACAGAGTCCATTTAATATTTAATAAAACAAGAAATACCCATATTTTCCCATTTACAATACCTTCACGTGCTTTTGTTTACATCATATATTTTCATTTATAAAATGTAATTTCCATCAAATTCAAATCATATTTTTTGGGGGGGCCACACCGGGTGACACTCAGGGGTTACTCCTGGCTATGTGCTCAGAAATCGCCTCCCACTTGGGGGACAATATGGGACTCACGAGGATTGAACGCTGGTCCATCCTAGGCTAGTGCTCCACTGCTCCGGCACCTCAAATCAGATATTTTTATCTTATTAGTTTCATCTGTCAATTTCTTTTGTCTGTTTTCTGCTTTTTTTAAAAAAAATACCACACAGCTCCTAAGGAAACTTATATTTTCATCATTTATTATTACCTCTTTCTTTGGAAGGCTGTTTACTATTAACCAGGTTGACCTGCTACTAAATCTGTGCCCTTTCCCATCTTTCAAATTAGCTTTGATAGTCCGATCCTTTTTTGAGGCGTTGAGAAGTTATTTACAAGGGGTACGTTGAACCAGTCTGACTGGTGGTTCAGTGCTATGGCCTAGCTCTGCAGTGTTGTTAGCACTATGTGGAGCCAGGGATCATCAGGTCCAGATTAAAACTGTTCAGAGACCATCAGCACTATACCAGCAATGCTTAGAAGCCTTGAGAGTGACACATGGCAACACTAGGGAGGCCTTGTGATCCAGATGATTGAACCTGGTCAGCTATATATGAAAACCTATATTATCTACCTGCCCCTCCCCTCAATCTCTTTTTCTGATGAATTAATTGATTATTAAATGCAATGAATTCATTGATCATGATTCATTTGTTCTCAAAATTAAAATAAGGTATTGTTTATTAAACATAATTTTTGCTATACTGTAGCTCAAAGGTATAAATAAGATTTGCATTTATCCAGCTATAAAATAATGTAATTTATCCAGTAATAGAGCCTAAAGCATAGATATTAATAAGCTCAAAACAGTAAAATCAATGCAGGTTGTGTTGTTAAGGAAAAAAATGATGAATTTCAAGTAAGTGCTACAGAAATTTGTATTTTTTCTTCTAGGATATAAGGACATTCCATTTCATAATATTTTTATAGTTTGGGTAAAAAAATAATACAAAGATATTACTTTGAAAATGCTAGGTATATAAATGTACATATAGTAGTTTTACAGAGAATAAAAATTATTAGCATCAGAAAATTTTATAGCAATAATTTATAATTGATTTTTAAAGTCAGACAGACTACAGTTATATTAATCTTCTTATAGTGATTCATGAAAAATAATATTAAATAAAAATTTAGTATAGAAAATCATTATATAATAATACATAAATTATTAGCCCCCTGGGATAATATACATTTCAAATAATCTGGAATTTATATTAAGAGGAAAGCCATCACAGTTTTTTTTAAACATTAGAGTTTGAATAAAAGTATTATTTCTAACTATTAAAGAACTTTCCCAGTATCAGAGCAATATTAGAGCAAAGAGAGAATTTGCCTTGCATGAGGCTTACCCAGGTTCTATCCCTGGCAAGTCAGACAGGCCTCAGTGTACCACCAAGCATAATTCCTGAATGCAGAGCCAGGAGTAACCCTAGCATTGCCAGGTGTGACATAATAAAAAAAAAGAAAAAATAAAGAAGAAACTTTATTACTAATTAAACTGAATTATCATTGAACTTTCCAAAGAATTTTTTTTTTCATGTCAGAAGGGTCATGTGCCGACGTCGTAACAAGGTTGAAGGGAGGTACATATCACACAGGTGTGTGAAAACCCGATCATCATGCTTATGAACCAGAAAAGGACCCCAAAGAATATTATTTTGGAAATATTTATATGCATAAAAATCTCATTTTTATTTACCTCCTTTAAATATTTTTAAGTCAAAAAATTGATAGAGATGTAGTTTTTTAACATTTATATTTGGAATATTAATCATAATGTCTTACCCATTAGTATGTTAACTTCTCTTCAACTTTAAATAGAAAGTGATAGTAAATGGGCAAATATCACTATACCACATGGAAAAAGAAATTTTCTTTTTTTTTTTTTTGGTTTTTGGGCCACACCCGGTGACGCTCAGGGGTTACTTCTGGCTTTGCGTTCAGAAGTCGCTACAGGCTTGGGGGACCATTTGGGACGCTAGGGGATCCAACCGCAGTCCGTCCTAGGCTAGTGCTGGCAAGGGAGACGCCTTACCACTAGTGCAACCGCACTGGCCCCGGGGAAAATTTTTTTTCTACTCTGAGGAACATCCTATGCATGCTACATATAACCATGATATTATTTTCTTAAAAAGCTAGGGAATGAAAGTTAGGTTTTAAAGTCTAAGCACTAAAAAAATTAAAGATCTCTATCAAGTTTAAATTTCTTAAATTACATTAGATCACCAGAACTTGGGTCATTAGAAGCACAATTAGTGATTTTTTTAATTTTTTTTAGAAGCAGAATTAGTGATATTATTTATGGTCATATAAGTGGTGACTTAAAAAACTTTGTAGGACTGAATGGCACCCCTTGGAATTGTTCAGGACAAAGCTAGCAAAAGCTAGCATCCATTTCTTTATTTTTTTCTTTCGGGTTGTTTGTTTCTGATTGCAACATTGGCTTTACTTTTTATAAACTGGGATCTAATTACAGATGGGATGTGGTGGAAGAGAGATGACAAGAAAATTTATGGTTTATTCCTCTTTATATGTAACTTGATTTTGCATAAATCACATGCATGAATCAGTGATTACTCTGGTCTGTTGAGTCTCGGTACCTTGAATAGTGATTTATCCTTTTTTTTTAATATAATTTTTATTTTGATCATAGTGTCTTACATATTGTTGACAATAACATTTTAGGTACATATTTACATAAAATCAGGGGGGATTCCCATCACCAAATTGTCCTCCCTACACCTCCGTTTTTGTCCTACCTCCCATTTCCTCTTCCCTCACCCCCAGGGCGGCTAGAATATGTGGTCCCCTCTGTATCCAACCCACTACCTAGTAGTCTTGCACCTGTTTGGTCTTGATGCCTCCTTTATCTCCCCCTCTAACTGTAGGCAGGACTAGCTAGTTCAAGTTGCATGGTTTTGCCGGAAAAAGAGAAGATATATAAACTGGGGTAAGAGTCTAATACTCCAAAAATGGGTGGAATCCTTCTAGAGGCTCTCATCATCGATTTGGGAGATGAAGGAGAAAAAGAAGGTGAAACACTCCAACAGTACCAAAAAAAAAAAAAAGTGTCAATTATCCAGTGAGGACTCCAGCTATATCGATAAGCACCACAAAAAATAGATGAAAAAAAAAAAAAGAAAGAAACAAAAACAAACAAACCAAAAACACGCCATGGTCTTGAAATAAGAAACATGGCATAGCACATAACGAAAAAAGAGAAAAGAAGAGAAAAAAAATAAGTATATTTGGGGACAACGATTTCAATAATCACACCCAAACAGAGAAATCGACCAAAATAGATAGGTAAATAAAAATAATAATAACAATAATAAATGAAGGTAAAAAATATATATATGTATATATATATAAAATGACCAAGGTTTTGTGCTTTTTGTATTTTTGTTTTTTCCCCTCCTGCCCTGGCACAGTAAATATTGGGGTCATTCGAAAAGGAATTCACTTGGCCTAAGAAATATGGGGTTTCTTCGTCCTTGGAGTATACTGTCATGGGATCAGCTCTAGACTTTGCTCAGGATCATTTATTCTCCCGGTGGTGTTTTTTTTTGGTGTGTGGAAGACTACTGCTCTGTCCAGGGTGATCCAATCAGAGCTCTGTGTTTAGAGGTCTCAGTATCTGCACAGATCCTGAGGTGGGACTTAGGATGAAGTCAGTCTTTGTGGTTCTAGAGGTTCTGTTACCTCAGTGTCATTTTAATCCATCTTCTGTGGTTGGTGATCTTGATTTTTGCACTGAACCTAGGATGGCACCTATCACTACTTGATTCTGTTTCCATTCTTTCTCATATACTATAAGTCACGGTACTATTTAGGGATGAGGTGGGGTGTTTGGGGTACACCTGACTGTGCTCAGACTTACTCCTGACTCTATAATCAGTTATCACTTCTGGTGGGGATAGGCGACTGTATAGGGTGCTGGGGATGTAAACCGCATCAGCCATGTGCAATGAGCTACTGGTTGTATTCTCTTTCTGCCCTGCAATGCTGTTTGATTGTTTATTTAGATATTTCAATCTAAGTAATAGCATATTATTTATGACTTGACCCTATACAAGAACATTTATGTCCAAAAGTTAAAAAGTGCCATAGAACCAGAGATGGTACCTTGGTGCTTGAACTGTACCCAGATCAGGATTTTCTACCTAGTCTCGTATATTTCCAATACCCTTCATGAGCCCCTTCAGAATTGATACCTCAGTAGACTCAGTAATAATACCTGAGTAGAGTAAGTCTTGAACATAGCTAAGTGTAAATTCCTCCCAACACTACCTCCCCCACCAAAAAAAAAACATAATTGTATCTATCAATATAAATTCTGAATTTTCTAGAAAAGTTTATATTAATATATATCATTGATGATATAAATTAAAATTTATATATAAATTCAAATAGGATTATAAATTGAAATATCACTTAGCCTTTATACTATTCTAATGTACAATATAGATACAAAAAATTTCAATAGCTAATGCATTCTTTTCTAAACGATTTGATCATTTTTTTTTTTTGGTTATTTTTTTTTGGGCCACACCCGGCGGTGCTCAGGGGCTACTCCTGGCTGTCTGCTCAGAAATAGCTCCTGGCAGGCACGGGGGACCATATGGGACACCGGGATTCGAACCAACCACCTTTGGTCCTGGATCGGCTGCTTGCAAGGCAAACACCGCTGTGCTATCTCTCCGGGCCCCGATTTGATCATTTTTTGATGGAACATATTTTAAAAGATATTTGGCTCTATTTAATTATTTGGACTTAAATATCTAACAATCAGGATTTGTTGCTTATTAACATAAAGAAATCACAAGTGCTAGAAAATGGAACAACTCATTTCAAAATAATGAGGCTCTGCAATTTTCTAACTTTTGTTAAAATTTTTTAAGTTTTTTAAGTTTGTCAAATTTGTCAAATTAAGTTGGTCAAAACTTAGCAAGATTAAAATATTTTATTTAACTGACTTTACCTCCTATTCTAATGTTATTCTTTTTCATGGGGAGGGGACACACTTAGAGAAGCTCAGGGTTACTCCTGGCTCTGCACCCAGTGCTCAGTAATACTCCTGGAATTGCTCAGGGAACCATATGAATGCTGTTATTTCTCTGGCCCCTCTCATGTTATTCTTTTGTGGAAAAGTTGGGTCACACCCAGCGATGCTCAGTGGTTCTTTGCTCAGAAATCGTTCCTGGCAGGCTCAGGGGACTATTTGGGTTGCTGGGAATTGAACCCGGGTCCATTCTGGTTCGGCCATGTGTAAGGCAATACACCATCGCTGTGCTATCATTCCGGCCACCTCATGTTTTTCTTGATGCACAGATGACATCTATTCCTCCCACACCCATTATGCCTATACTGAGTGCAACTGCTCCCTGGGCTCCCTAGACTAGGAACCCCCTTTCAAACAGCCGTCTGTTTTTGGAATCCCAAAACTAGTGGCTGCTAATGTGTCTAAACAATTTCCCCCCTTCAACACTGCTAAATGTTGCTGGTTTTTATTTCTTGCCTCAAATACTTACATAACTACCCCATATGCAAACGGAATCATTAGATATTCACCTGCATGAACACTGAAATAGCATTTTAGGGCACTGAGATTGTTAGCAAACTATAAGGAGTAATAGTTTGTTGAAATATAAAGAACCAGTCAAATTTCAGACAATTGGGCATAAGAAGCTCAAGTCACATTGTCCAGGTAACTTCTACGTTTTCCATTTCCGAGACAGAGCTAGAGTAATGCTTGAGTTTTCAAAATTTTATATGATTGGTGACTGGAAAAATCATTTGCAAATTTAATGTCCTTGGTATAGAAAGGTCGTGGGAGGATATTCTGTATACTAAATGGCTTAAATAGTCTATGTCTCTGTTCAGAAGCATACACAATTTGCTCCCGGAACATTTCAATACTATAATTCCTTTTCTCTCTGCACATCTTTAGTAACCTAGTTACTCTCTGGCCTTTGTAGAGCTGCATTGGCAGTTTATTTAGTAAGGTCAGTGTCCCCTCATTGTTCACAGCTACTGTGCAATAACTTTTCCCTCACCTTATCTTGTAATGAAGTTGAAAAATGCTGCTATTTTCTGGCTTTGAAGACTGTGTACCATCACCCTTGCATGAATTTTCTGCAATACTGCCTAATAAACAGTAAATGCCCTTTCTTATCAACCCTGCCCAATGATAAATTCAGTTTGTTATTTGCTGAGCACGTAGAAATTTCTCTTTTGTGATTAGTGTGAGATGCCCCCTGAGAAACATCTTTATAGAAAAAACCTGAATCTCACATTAAAAATATATATATTTAGTATAAAAGAGAAGGTTAAAGGTCTACTTGCTACTTAATAAAATATATGGAGGGGGCAATGTTAATAAATCTCAGGCATAAATTATACTCAATTTAGATTAGAGAAAGGCCTGGAATCTAGCTAGAATGAGTAATAAGACATAATAAATACATATTCTTGATACTCTTAAATATGGAGAGATAAATAGCTATGATGAAGTCAAGTTTTATTCCAATTAATTCTCTGAGCTCATAATATTTTTAAAAATTAGGAAGTTCGGGCCCGGAGAGATAGCACAGCGGCGTTTGCCTTGCAAGCAGCCAATCCAGGACCAAAGGTGGTTGGTTCGAATCCCGGTGTCCCATATGGTCCCCCGTGCCTGCCAGGAGCTATTTCTGAGCAGACAGCCAGGAGTAATCCCTGAGCACTGCCGGGTGTGACCCAAAAACCAAAAAAAAAAAAAAAAAATTAGGAAGTTCTTAAGTAATGAATAAGCACTAACATTCAAGAGAAGCATTACATCTTCATAAGTTTTTAATTTTTTATTTACCACTTAAATATTATAGTAATAAATCTCTCTACATAGGTTAATGATACTTGCCTTACATGCAACTGACCCCAAGCAACCCCTGAGCACAGAATTGAGGTTAGTCCCTGGGGAAGTATGACTCAAAACTCCAACCTTAAAAAAAAAAGAAAAAAACTCCACCCTTATTCCCCCCAAAAAACAATCTCTTTACTAGTAAAATGAGTATATAATATTCTTGATTCTATTAATTCCTGAGATTAATCTTGGGTTGCTAACATTATTTTATTATAAATGATTATGATAAAAATACTTCTTGTATAAATTCATATGAAAAAACACTTTTTCTAGTGTTTTATTGAATCAGCATAAGATCATTAAAATGATAAGGGGGTAGTCTATTTATGACTAAAACTCAACTACAAACATGCTTGTAATCATGGTGCTTAAAGATTAAAATAGTTGGAACTATTAAAAATAGTTAGAACTGATCACGCTGGACAGGAACTGGGTGCTGAAAGGGGATGATAAAGTGATATTCATAATATTCCTTAATTAACAATAGTGTAAACCACAGTGTCATAAAAGGGGAGAGAGGGGGGAGGGTAAAATGGTAAAATGTCTGTTCCAGACCAGAGGCAGGCAGGTGGGTAGGTTGGAAGGAAACTGGGGGACATTGGAGGTAGGAAATGTGCACTGTACATTGGCAGCAAGAAATGTGCACTGGTGACTGTTGTATATTGTATTGTATTGTAACTCAGTCATGAACTTTATCTGTGGGGGAATAAAATAACTATTAAAAACAACCTTGTGGGGCCGGGAAGGTGGCGCTAGAGGTAAGGTGTCTGCCTTGCAAGCGCTAGCCAAGGAACGGACCACGGTTCAATCCCCCGGCGTCCCATATGGTCCCCCCAAGCCAGGGGCAATTTCTGAGCACATAGCCAGGAGTAACCCCTGAGCGTCAAACGGGTGTGGCCCAAAAACCAAAAAAAAAAAAAAAAAAAAAAAAACAACCTTGTAATTTACTATGCTTAAATAAAAAGAACTATTGGTGATTGAGTTTCATAGAATATTCCAACACCCATCCTTTCACCAGTGTTAATTTCCCAACACTAAAGTCCCCAATTTCACTCCCATTCCCCAACCTCAGCCTGCCTCTATGACAGATTCTTTTCTGACCCTGTCAGAACTCTCTGACCCTGTCTTCTTTTTTTTTTAGGCATTGTGGTTCACAATACTGTTACTGAGAGGGTATCATGAATATCACTTTATCTCCTTTCAGCACCCAGTTCTTATCCAAAGGGTTAATTTCTAAATATCATTGTCATAGTGTCCCTATTGAACTATACCCCATTCCCTACTCCCTTTGAATAAACATTATACCATAAACCAGTCATTCTGACCTGATTTCTATTGTCTTTGGGGTATTTTTTAAGAGGAAATTGAAACACTCTGATGACAGAAACCATATCTCATGTGTATTTAGAATTTTAGTAGGTCTTATCACAGTATTAAAATTCTACCAAAGTTCATTAAATAAATGATGATTATTCCATAAACTTAAGTAATCTTTACAGAAATTTGTTCCATGTCATAATGGCTGATTCATAATAAACATTTTATTTTTATTTAATGGAAGAATAAATGTCTATTGTGCAATTTTTATATTGATGAATATGCTTTTTGCTAAACTTATTTTTTTGCTTTGTGAAGATGTTTGCATATTTTGTCTTCACAGGTTTCAAAATTGAGAAAAAACACAGATTACATAGAGTGAATGTTTCATCTAGAATTATAGCAAGACTTAGAACCACAGTACCAACTTTTCAGTATCACTGCTTTTACATGAGTTTCTAATCTTATGATTCAGGTACTACATTTTATACAATTCAGGCAATCTGTGATATCACTTACTTAAGCGTGTTAGTTGAGTTGAAGAAAAAATTTAGCAGAAAATCTTGAGGTCCCCACACCTACTCTGCCACTGGAAAACCCAGTAGCCTCTGCATACACTTGCTATATTACTGGCAGAAAAATGATCCAGTTCCTCTATCAAACTTCAAAAGGAAATAATGACCGGTAGTCTGGTCTGGGGGAAACCTATGGGATATTCTCAGAATGGGCAGGGACAGATTCCCCTTTAGGCATGAACAATAGCAGCCCAGAGCCACACCCTAACCCCCCCACACAAAGGGCCCAGGTCCACAATTTAATCTTATCAAACTTCCAAGCCACCAAATTTGTTTCAGACTTATAGATTCTGGACTGCATGACACCTCAGAATTTCAAAGCAGTGTTAGCCCAGTAAGATCACAGGAAATGGGATAGGAAACTTACATAGAAATCTACCAAGTTCAATGAACCAAAGCAGTAACACTACAGAAGGCTCACCTAGCACCAAACACAGACTTATTAAATACTTAGTCACTGACTTTTGTAACACAATGGAGAGATATAGCAACTATTTCAAATTGATACTAATTGGTGTAAGTTTTTATAATTACATTTGCTTTTGTGTTGTAACAAATAATAGGAAGTAAATTTGTTTGCAAGGGAGCAGGCAAAGGTGATGGGTGGAAAATTGGGAACACTGGTGGCTGAGTTGGTGTTTGAACATTTAATTCCTAAAATGACTATTATGAACAGCTAGATAAATCATGTTGCTATAACGAAAATATTTATTTGGTAAAAGAGAAAACAAAATCCTCTGTATAATTTGGCCTAATGTTCAGCTAGAATATAAGTTAAGTGAAGACAAGAAAATTTTGATATTTAAAAATTTTAAGTGTAAGTTTATTTAAAATTATGTCAAAATGCATAGAATTTTTGCTTTATATTGTATGACTATTTTATACACATGAATAAATTTTTGATCCAAGTTCTCTGGCTGAATTCAGAATATTAATGGCTATTTTTCAGTCTTTCATTTTCAGTAAGTCTTTTAAAAAAGAAATAATGATTATTTGATTTTCATGAACTAAAAACAGTGGAGATCCTGAAGGAATGAATTTCAAAGCAGAATGAAAAATTACATTTTAATGTATAATAGGAAAATATTTTTATTAAAATATCCCATATTCTGGGGCCAGAGTACTGCTACAGCAGGTAAGTCATTTTCCATGCACAGGGCTGACCTAGGTTCAATCTCTACCACCTCCTATTGTTTCCTTAGCACTGCCAGAAGTAATTATAACCAGGAGTAAGTCCTGAGTAGTGCTGGCTAAGCCCTCCTCCAAAAAAAATGATCCCATATCATGGTCCTTCTAGCCATAGTAGTAAATCACTGAACCATAAGGAATGATTAGTTTCACATGGAAATTATCTAGGGAGCTATAGGAATTATACAACATGCTAACTAAAATTTACTGGTCATGGTTGTCAAATGTGGTTTTTAAAAGGATATGAAAGTACCATATAGGCTCATTAGGAGAAAGTGAAAGTGTTGCAATGATTAGTGATCTGCCATAGCAATAAAAATAAGCAAAGTACACATTTGCCAACACTGGAAAATTTTTTTTTTGTTTTTTTGTTTTTGGGCCACACCCTGTGGCGCTCAGGGGTTACTCCTGGCTATGCGCTCAGAAGTTGCTCCTGGCTTCTTGGGGGACCATATGGGACACCAGGGGATCGAACCGCGGTCCGTCCTAGGCTAGCACAGGCAAGGCAGGCACCTTACCTCCAGCGCCACCGCCCGGCCCCAACACTGGAAAATTTTAATCTACAAAAGTGTTGAAGATGTAATTTTGAAACTGGTGTTATCATGTTTCTCATTTTTATATTTTGTTGTTGCCACCACTTTCTTTTTCCAGGTAATATTCTTGAGTGCCTGAAAATCGTAGAGAAATATTGGAGGAAGGGACAAGCACTATGTATTAGCTATTTATTCCTTGGATGTGAGCATATGTTCAATGTCATCAGATTTCCGTAGAGGAACATTACAAAAACTACCTGTACCAACTAAAAATTTATTTAGGTATTTTAATATACTCTATACATGAAAGAAAATTAACCTAAAGTAAAGATATATGAACATGTATCTTTTTACCCTATATCCAAATTTTTGAAATAATGCTATATTGGGAAATATCTTGCCACTTGTTTCTATGTTGTTTTGTAGAAACAATAGATAGGGCTTTTAGAATTGGTGGATCTTACTCAAATACTGCATCTACTGATTACTTACTGTGCATGTTTGGGAAAGATAGCTGTTTGAATTCTTCATTGTATATTTGAGTGACGAAGACAGTAATACTGTGAGGTTAAATCACGTAACAGAAAATAGTACATAATATTATGACTAGCACGTAGTAGGCTGTCAACAGATGTTAGTAAAATTACTGTTGATAAAATATTAGAACTATTTTAAGTATCATTATTAATATTAGTACTATCATTATCCTGTATAATTAGTTTCTGTGAATTAAACTCAGTTTTCTGATGAGTAGAAGGTTCACAGTCCTTGATTAAATTTTAATTTATTTTCTTCCACAAAACTTTGGTCATAACTCAACTGTAATACTTTTTGACCCAACAGTTATTTCGCTGTCTCTTAAAACATCATTAAAAGTGCTAATAACAAAAATCAAGCAAACACAATTTTTAAGAGTTGGTATACAGAATAAACAACTTAGAAAATTATTCTTATGTATGCTTTAGCAGTACTGAGCAAAATACTTTTGAAATAAGTGGGAAAATTATATAAGATTATTAAGTTACTACTATCAGAAAAAAAGCATCATAGGTTGTAGCAAGTCAGCCCCTGAAGAGGTTGATTGATGGTGGGATGGAGGATGAGGCCTTTTTCTTCTCACTCGGAGCACGCGTCTGCCACCCTGTCTAGCCCACGGTTCTGAGGTGAAACGGCGGGTAAACAGCTCGCAGACAGTCAGGCTCGTGGAAATATTCACTTTATTTGGTGGACAGAACTGAAGTCCCAAGACTCAGCTTCAGTTCCAGCCAAAAAGCCCCAGCCTTCCACAGACCCTTGTTTTTATACCCCAGAGTCAGGTACCACCCAATGGTGGGATCAGATACCAACCAATGGTGGAAGCAGAATCAGGTCCTACCCTAGGGTGGGGGCAGAATGCCAGGTCACACCCTAGGGTAGGGCACAATCACCAATCAGTTTAGGGTGAGTAACAAATAATCCCCCAAAATATTTACATACACAACAATAGGTGATTTATTAACAGAAAGAGAGAGCTTGTACATTTCGTCCTAATAATATTTAGTCGCAGTTTTCTAATATAGAGGTTCTTAATCATGATAATGGTTTGATCTTTTTTTCTTCATAATTCACTTTATTGAAAAACAAGTGTTTAACAGTGCAACAATAAATTTACACATACTAAGGACTGTGATGGTTCCAGATTCAAAGAACTAAAGGATTATAAGATCCCTAGTATGACACAATAGGTAGTAAGAATATTTTTAAGAATCTTGATCTGGGTAAATTAAGATTTCTGTGACGTGACTATATCTGGTCACCCACTGTCCATCCACATATGAAATATTAGCTGATGATCAAGGAGGCAAGAATTTATAAATTCTTTGAGACACACTGAGGATATACAATAAGAATAAGCAGAAACTGTTTCCCTTCACATTACAGTATTGTTCATAAAAGGCATTCGCTAGGAGGGTAGGGAGTGCTGGTGATGTGGCCCAGATATAGTCTAAGATTAGAACTTGCTTTGTATGTGTAAGCCCTGGATCCTGTTTCTAGCATGGTATTGTCATCTAAGTACTCAGAAATCTTAGAGAGCAGTGCATGGAGTTTGAAACAAAAAAGGCCTTCACCTACTGGCATCAGTCTAACATGTTTAGTATGTGAAATCAGGGGTACAGATGGAAGATGTTGGAGAATGGTAGGAAAATATAAATAAGAAGAGGAGCTATATCAAAGTGAAGGAACCCCATTGTAGTTATTGATTTATTTTACATTATTATTATTATTATTATTTTATTTGTTTTTTGGGTCACACCTGGCAATGCTCAGGGGTTATTCCTGGCTATTTGCTCAGAAATAGTTCCTGGCAGGAACTGGGCACCATATGGGATGCCAGAATTCGAACCAACCACCTTAGGTCCTGGATTGGCTGCTTGCAAGGCAAATACCACTGTGCTATCTCTCCGGCCCCTTATTTTACATTATTAAACTGTAGGTTCCATATGTTATACTGGATTCTGTGAATGTAATTCACTTGGGTTGAGAGTAGAAATAATACTAATTTTGAGGGTTAGGGTAGAAGAAGAAAGAAGTGTTTCAAAAGGCTTGACTAGGTGTGTTTTCTATTCAGTCTTGGCTTCAAGATGGCTCTTTTCCAAAGGTCTATGTAATAGCTATAACTAATTTTTTGAGAGGTAATTAAAAGACTGTAGCCATGGCTGGATAAAAGTATTGGGAAATTGAAATTCAAATGTATGGAAGAATTATTAATCTATATTAATAAGACACTTATGTGCATACTTGTAAATTAATGAACTTTAAGGTGATACTTAAAATCACAACTTCCAACTCTATATCTAGCTATGTAGTATATTCACAGCTCTCTGAATTCACAGTATTGTGTATACATTGTATACTGTGAAAACACAATACCATGGGATTGTGTTTGGCATAAGAATATCAGAAACAGAGGTTTCAAATAATAAAGCCCTAACCAATATGTATTTTTTCTATTTGGTGTTTTGTCTTTCAAAAGAAATGATCAGAGATAAAAGTTACATGAAAAATTTAATATGCTAATACAAAAATTTAAGCTATGGGCTCATAGCCTTCCTCAGTCTTAATTTCTTCACCTTGTACCAGTCTGTCAAGAGAATGGATAGAAACTTTACACGTGAATTCTCAAGAAGAGAAATTAGAGTTGAATAGAAAACTATGAGAACCTAATAATCAAGAGAGTTGTGGCAGTACAGAAGTGTAAGTTAATCTTGAGGGTTTGGGGAGCCTGGGGGAAGGGAGAGTGGTGAAGATTTCATTAGAGCTGCTGAGGATTATATACATTAAACCCTGTTTGAGAGAGACATAGGAGGAAGATTAAAATTTGACACTGTCATCTTTCCTTAATCTGACATCACACTGAGGCAGACAACTGGGACTAGGGGGATAGAGAGACTAATAATTTTATAAGCATAGAGTAAGCTAGGTCATTTTTGACTAATATTGGAATTTAATGCTTCACTCTTCTTTTCTCTCATTAGCTTCTGTTCTCTGGACTCAGGTAGATAATGGGTAGATGGCATTGAAGGGTGAATAGAACTAAAGGGGAGCACATTCAGACTTCTATAAAAAGTAATAATGCCCATAAAGGTTGAGGCATGACACCTTTAGAACTCTGACTCCTTTTGTTTCTCAAAAAAGAAAGTGTATTAAGTCCCAAAGTGGTAGCACATATGTATCTGTCAGAAACAAGGATAGCACATCAGACACAAAATCTTCCATTTGGCCTCCCAGAGATTAGACTGTTGAATTGAAACCAACTGTCAACTTTTATATAAAGCACCAAACTCTTACCCAAGTTTGGTAGGGCCATCTTGGAGTCTGCTATATGCTGGGTTGTCCAGTGGAATCTTACACACCCCACTGCAGCCTTCTGCATGACATGACTCCTGAAACTGACTTTACCTCTGAATCCCTTTGACAGTTGAACTGTATTATTTTATATAACACTGATAAAAGGACAGATTTTTGTTTGTTTTTGTTTAGGATTTACCCCTGATTCCATACTCAGATCACTTCTGGTAGAGCCTTGGGGGGCCATATGTAGCACCAGGGGTCTAATCTGGGTCCCTATATCTAATTCAACATTATTTCCTAAATATAAAATGCATTAGTAAATTTAAAAACAAACACATAAAAAATCCAGGAAGACACAGTATTATCTTTTTCTTTCAAAGTAAAAGAAGCTTCTTACCTGCCTGCTTCTATAGCCATGGAGCAATTAGAGAGCTCTGTTGATGGACACTGGCTATGGAGTCCACTCACCCTGTAGCACAATAAGAGGTACAAACAAAATGATTTAGGCTTATATATGCTAATATTTTCATCTATTAATGGAAGCTCACTTCCTGATCCCTTTATCCTCTTTATTCTCAATATTAGAATATGCCCTTCTCTTATAAAACAAAAGAAAACAAAACCCAAAATCAAAAACAAACAAAAAAAAAATAAAACAAAGCAACCCCCCTTCAAAATAAACCAAAGAAAACACAAAACAGAGCAAAACAAAAATCAAGAAACACTCCTTTTCCTTCAGACAGGTTTCTTAAAAAAATTAAGGAAATTTTGGGCCAGAGAGATGGCATGAAGTGGGTGCATTTGCCTAGCATGCAGAAGGACGGTGGTTTGAGTCCCTGCGTCCCATATGGTTGTCAAGCAGGCCAGGAGCTATTTCTGAAAGTAGAGCCAGGAGTAATCCCTGAACGCTGCCAGGTGTGACCCAAAAACCAAAAATAGTAAAAATTAAAGGATTTTGTCTTTCTGATCTTATATTTATTTTTTTGGCTTGTTTTATCCAACTTTTTGGATAAATAAGTCTAATAAATTGGGACTGGAGAGACACTATAGGAGTTAAGACATTTGCTTTGCATGCAATGGAATCCAATTTAATACCCAGCTCTGTATATAGCCCCCTTAAACCCAGCTAGGAACAATTCCTCAGAACAAAGTCAGGAGTAAGCCTTTAGCCAGGTAGCAAATTGTGGCAAAACAAACAACAATAAAATGCAAAATAATTCTGCAAAGGCTTCCATTAACACTTATTTTTAAAGGACAGACTTTACTTTTGTTTGCTTTTTGGGCCACACGCTGCGGTGGTATTCTGGAGTTACTTCTGGCTCTGCACTCAGAAATTACTCCTGGCAAACTTGGGGGGAAAATATGGGATGGCAGGGATTGAACCTAGGTGGGCTGTGTGCAAGGCAAATGTCCTCACTGTGCTATCTCTCTGGCCGGCCCCAGGTTTTACTTTTTATCTTACTGAATTTCTGTGGAGTATTGTCGTTCAATCCAAAGTCCTTCAAATCCCCTATTATTTTTGGCATTTGTGGCTCTGCTCCTTGCCCTCCCTTCTTTTTTATTATTAGCAGTCTGGCTCATTTTTTTTTTTTATTCTCCTTTGAGACTTTTCAGATTTCTTTCTAAGCCTTGAAATTCTAGAGGGCTGACTCTTTCCTTTTATTTGCCTTCTAGATATTCTCCATGGGTTATCTTAATTATGTTTAAAACTTCAACCACAGTCTCTATGCTGATGCTCTTCAAATCTCTATCTCTAGTCCAGCTCTTTTCAGCTGAGGTTCAACCTATAAATATAAATGCTTATTGAACCTCTCCACTTGGATGCCCCACAGGCATCTTTACTCAGCATTCTCAAGTGTTCTCATTTCTATTCGGAAAACCTACCTTCTTCAGTCTAGTAGTGATAATAGCACCAGTTTGGCTAAGAAACTTTGATAAATAGCTTGAGTCTTTCCTCTCCTCTTCCCTCCATATTCATTCAACAGCCAATGCACATTAGTCTTCCCTAGGCTCAAAAGAAATCCATTCTCTTATCTCCTAACCTCAAGCTATTTCCCATTTTCACAAGTCAGGCCCTATCCTTTTCAAGCTCATATTGCTGTGTGATACTGTCTCTGTGTGTTCAGTGCTGTGCCTTTTCTTGCCCTCTCATGTCTAAATAATCCCTAGAGTGATATTTGAAAAACGCAAATGTGATTATGCCACTTTTTTGACTATATTTTCATGGGACAGGAGAGATCTCAGGGATCACAAGGTCAAATTCAATCCCCTATATTGCAGGTTTCTCAGACACCACTAGATGGCGCTAGCAGGTCCAAGCAATATAATATCTCTGGGTCCAAACACAGAGTTTAGAAGGCCTTATCCTTCAAATTGCTGCCATTTTCTTATAAGATAAAAACCAAAGTGTCTCCTCCACCTAACCCTGTCTGCCTCCTCCCCTACTTTACTGCGTTAGGGAACAGGGACTGGAGTAATAGCTTAATCTCTAGCTATTTCATGCTTGACTTCACTTTACTGAGGTTGCCAATTAGTGATTTAGTGATGAACTCTTAGAGGCTATGCTATGAACTGAGACCTGCTTAAAGTAGTCCTTGAAGAGACTTCTTCAAACTCCTTTCTACTAAAAACCTACCCTGACTTGAACCTATGACCCCAAATTGAACACCTATATATCTTGATGGCTATGAGCTAGGAAAATAAACATTGAAAAGGTTTTGATTATTTCTAAGTTCAATTTGACCTAAACAAGGAAATATAATTTTAATAATATTTTAAATGTGATATTTTCTTTTCCTTTTCTTTGTGTGTGGGGTGCATACCTGGTAGTCAGGCCAGGTTTACTCCTGGCTCTGTATTCATGGATCATTCCTGGTGGGCTGGGGGTACCATATAAGGTGCCAAGATTCAAATCCAGGTTTGTAGTGTGTAAAGCAAGTATCCTACCTGCAATACTATTGCTATGGCCCTAAATATGATATTTTAGATAATAGATTATGGTGCGATTTTCTTATTCCTTCTCTTCTTTCAATTACTTTCCAGAGAAAGATAAATAGATATCCTCAACTCTAGCAATTTTTATAACACAGTGTGTGAATGCCTTCATTTTCTTGTCTTGTCATCTGTCTTTTTCTTTATTTTAGGCAGGAAAGTAACATCAGCTGAGTATGATCATATCAGCAGGAAACATCCTTGCTCCTGGCTCTTCCACAAATGGTCCCTGTTTTTCTTGCCGTTCAAATAAAGGAACAGAACAAAATGGACAAGAAAAATGGAAGGGGCTACACACTCACAAATTTCCCTTTAAAAAGGTAAGAAAGGTTCAGTAAATAAAGTCACATATGTAAATGCCATCTTATACTCAGGAAAAACATAAAGAAAGCAACTCAGAAAGATTAAAATTGGATAAAGGAAAGTCATTTACTCGTGAGAAAAAGGCCATTTAAAATAATAATAGATTGCTTTTCTCTAATGATAAATAGAATAATGGTTTATAAACAGTATTTTGAAAGGTTGACAACAAGATGTATCATAGCAAAGCTTCTCCTCTCCCCTACCTGTTAGTTTTATCTAGAGACTGAAAGAAATTATGATTGTCAATGGGGGCAGGAGGTGATCAAGATTATGCGTCTTACACAAGGATGTCCTCCACCAGGGTGTGAAGGGCACTGGGATTGCGGATCAGTTTGTCAAGGAAGCTGACAATGTCAGTAAATTTCGGCCTGTGATTTCTCTCCTTCTGCCAGCAATGAAGCATCAGCTGATGTAGAGATGCTGGACAGCCCATAGGAGCTGGAAGTCTGTACCCTTCTTCAATGGACAGAATGACCTGGGTGCAAACACACAGTGGTTATTCTCTTACTTTGTGGAACAAAAAATAACATATTTTAGGCTATGATTTCTTAATGTACAGGAAGCAGACGTGAGGCTGTTAGGGAGAATAAACACTACTTGTGAGTTCAAGTGGTCAAAACAAGGGCAATTCACAAGTTGGAAATAAGATTTGCAAAATTTTCCACAGTATGTGCTGAGTCTTCAGAGCAAAATGTGTGGTTTTTGAAGCCTGTGATTTACGGAAAGGAGATGAGTCTCAGCGCACTGTCAAAATACAGTTATTGTGTGATTTAGTTAGAACTTCTCAAACCCAGTTTAACAACAGAAAACCTGGAGAATTATGTATATTGAGCAAACCCCATGTGACAAATGTTTTAAATAAAATTGTATTTGAAGTTCTCAATCCCTCTATCATTAAAAAAAACTTTTTTATAATATAAAGTTTATGCAAAAAGGAGCTATTCCTCTTCCCCCCTTCCCCCATATTGTCATTTTCTATTTATTTCTTCTTATTTCTTTACTTGGGGTGGGGGAAGGAATTGGGCCTCACCTGACAATGATCAGAGGTTGCCTCTGGCTCTGCACTCAGATATTACTCTTGGCAATACTTGGGGGACCATATAGAATGCTGGTGATAGAACCCAAGGCAGCCGCAGGCAAGGTGAATGGCTTCCTGCTGTGCTATCGCTCTTTACTTATTTCTACCTTCCTTTAGTATTACACTGATGGAACTATACAGTCCTCTTATAATTTATAAAGTGTTTTTATTTATTTATTTATTTATTTATTTATTTATTTATTTATTTATTTATTTTTGGTTTTTGGGCCACACCCGGCGGTGCTCAGGGGTTACTCCTGGCTGTCTGCTCAGAAATAGCTCCTGGCAGGCACGGGGGACCATATGGGACACTGGGATTCGAACCAACCACCTTTGGTCCTGGATGGGCTGCTTGCAAGGCAAATGCCGCTGTGCTATCTCTCTGGGCCCTATAAAGTGTTTTTTATTCTTCATTAAAATGTTCTTAGCGGGGAAGAATGGAGTAGTAGCACAATGGTAGGGCTGTTGCCTTGCACCTGCCTGACTTAGGACTGATGTGGGTTCCATCCCTGTCATTCCATTTGGTCCTCGAGCAGGAGCTATTTCTGAGCACAGAGCCAGGAGTAACCCTTTAGCGCCTCTGAGTGTGGCTTAAAAATGTTATTTGGGACTACCTTAATACCACAGAGCAACTGGGGTACTCAGCCTGAATATCCTTTGGAACAGAGCTGCTCAGAAAACTTTTCTGTGATGACAGGATCAATTCTTTCTAACGTAGTAGCAACTGCTCATATGTGACTATTGAGCATTCGAATTGGATTTTTTTACTTTTAGTTGATTTTAACTCACTAAAATTGAAATAGCCACAGGTAGACAGTGATTATTCTGTGCGGCTGTATAATTTTAGAGAAAGGAACTTCAAGAGAAGCCAAAGTTCAGCATTCACCACTCTTTGTGGTCTTTCCAGCCCTTCTAGCCCTTAACTCTATTGACTCTGGGCCTTATTTACAGTAATGTCTTTATTTTTTCTTAAAACCCATAGATGAGTGAGACTATTCTGTGACTATCTCTCTCTCTCTGACTAAAGAAAGGGTTAACTTAATCACATACCTAAAATTCTGACTTCAAAGGCAGCTAGAGATTCAAGCAACATAATTCACAAAATGATTAAATACAATATCAATATATTGGATTATTTATCTGTCCAGGAAGATAAAATGTCCTAGTTGTCAAAATAAATATATTCAAATCACTTAATATATATTATAATGGGACCAAAGAGATAGCATGGAGGTGGGGCGCTTGCCTTGCATGCATAAGGACAATGGTTCGAATCCTGGCATCCCATGTGGTCCCCTGAGCTTGCCAGGAGCGATTGCAGAGAGCCAGGAGTAGTAACCCCTGAGCACTGCTGTGTGTGACCCAGGAACCAAAAAAAAAAAAAAAAAAAAAAAAGTACTATCGTATATGCTAAGTATAGGGGATAATTAATGAATAAGAAAAATGCCCATTTTTAAGATATATGTATTATATGTATAAGATATATGTATCATATATATAATTTTTAAGATAATGCATGAAGGGGAAATGAGTTTGAAGATGATAAAGTCAAATTTAATAGGCATTTACTAATAATATATGATAATAATCAATATCAGCTAATAAGATAATTTTCAAGGAATGCCCAAGCAATCTCAGGAATGCTTTCAGAAGGTGTACCTAAGTCATGTTATATGGGGTTATTATGTCAACTATGATATGGGGTTATTATATCAACTGGACATTAAATAAAAATAGAAAGATTATGATATGTCTTCAAAAAGAAATTGTAAGGTTTTTAATAATATCTTTATTTAAGCACCATGATTACAAATATATTTGTAGTTGGGTTTCAGTTATAAAAAAAGAACACCCCCTTCACCTTCTTTTTTCCCTTCGTCTTTCAAACCGATGATGAGAGCCTCTAGAAGGACTCTGTCCATTTTTGGCGTATTTGATTTTTACTCCAGTTTATTAATTTTCTCTTCAAGCTAAACCACATAACTTGAACTATCTAGTCCTGCTTTCCAGTTAGAGAGGGAAATAAGGGAGGTACCAAGACCAAACAGGTTTAAGATCTCTATGTAGTAAGCTAGGCACAGAGGGGACTACGTATTCTAGCATCCCCGGGGGTGAAGGAGGAGGATATGGGAGGTAGGACGGGAACGAAGGTGGAGGGAGGGCAATTCGGTGATGGGAATTCTCCTGATTTTATGTTAATTTGTACCTAAAATATTATTGCCAACAATATGTAAGTGACTATGATCAAAATAAAAATTATATTAAAAAAGAACACCCCCTTCACCAGTGCAACCTCCCACCACCAATGCCCCTGTACCCCCTTGCCTATATTTGACACAAGCATACTACTTCTCTCACTCACTACTCACTCACTCACTACTACTACTACTACTACTACTACTACTACTACTACTACTACTACTATTGTCATAATAGTTGTTAGTGTAGTTATTTCTCTAACTGCACTCACCACTCTTTGCAGTAAGCTTCATATTGTGGCCGGTCCTTCCAGATCTCATGTCTATTGTCTTTGGGTATTATTAGATTGATGTCTTTTATTTTTCTTAAATCCCACAGATGAGTGAGACTATTCTGCGTCTGTCTTTCCCCTTCTGACTTATTTCACCCAGCATAATAGTTTCCATGTCCATCCATATATAAGAAAATTTATGAGATTAGAAGGTGAAGTAAAAATCGTATTTACCACATAATTTTGTGTCCTATACATGCAAACTTTTTTATTGCAAAGGAAAGGTTTTAACAAGGACATCAGATTTGCCTTTTACATCATTCTGGCTTTACTGTGGATAGTATTCTGGAGAGGTGAGAGTGAGTCCCCTAGAAGGAGGCCTGCAATGATTTCTGGGAGAGATGGCCTCCATGCAGTAGCAGCTCTGGTTCATAAGAAGTGGACAGTTATAAGAGGAATATGGGGTGTGGTGAGATAAGATGTGCAAATAATTAAAGCTAGCTAAAACAATATCTAGGTTTTAGTCTTGTCACTTAGAAAGAAAAAGAACACACAGAACAAAAAATATTGGAGGGTTGGAGTAATGAGATCAATCTTATTACTATTATGCTGTCAGATTTAAATAACCTATAAAGGGCCAGAGAGATTATACAGATATTAAGTCACATGACTTTCACATAATTGACTGTGTTTCTAAAGCTTCTCTAGGTGTGATCTGAATATAGAGTCTAGAGTAAATTGTGAGAACTGCTAGATGTGACCCAATTGTCCCCGAAATAAATGAAATAACACATACAACCACGAGAGCAAAAATATGAAGTAGGCATTTTTTAAAACATAGTTTATCTTATTTTTCAACTATTATGTAAATATGGTTATTCATGGTTTATAGGAAGAATACAAAATGTAAACAGATTAGCAGATTGGATCAATATAATATAGCTGATAATTTCCCAAACACTGGACTAAAATATGCTCTTGGTAGCCCATGCAGTGGTACAAGTAATCCAGACCTTGATTCACAGATCTGCCTCTTTTCCTGAATTAAACTTGGGCTTCTTCCACACCAGTACATTCCCTATCCTCTCATTTTCACATCCCTGCTATAAATGATCATAGTGCTGCAACTCTAGTTCAGCTTTCTCTCCAGATAAGTAAATCGATCACATATAGGTTATAACATGTCAAAGAATTGTCATTCAGGTAGGCACCTCGGTTCCATTTTCTTCAAAACTAACTCTTTTCATCTGGTATTTTTCTTGTGAGTAATTTGAGTTACAGATTAGGGAATCATTATGATCCCTGGTTTACATGATGCTCAAAAACATGTTCCCTCTGATTCTAACACTTCCACCTGCTTTAAGTCTGCTCCATTTTTACTCCCTTTCCAAATGATTCATTTCCTGTTTCATTTTCCCATTCCTCCTCCAATTATCTCCACAGTGCATCTCAGTGAAGTGAAGATACTTTCTGGTTATCTTTGAAGATAGGACCTAAGAATAGTACAACGAAGAATTTTGATACTATGGAGAATGAGAGATATATTACATGTTACTTTTATCATTTTTGGAGGGCGGGTGCTTGTTTGTATTGTGCTATTTCTTGGTAAAACCATTTTTTACAGATGTTTTCCTAACTATGTTAATATTTTTCACTACAAAACAATAGGATAAACGTTTTAAGTAACCAGAAAAACTCTTACTTCCATTGGTTTATGTGTTGCAATTAACCTTTAATTTACTAATTGAATTACTCATTCAAAATAACTTGAAGCATGTATCTTTTACATCAAATTATCTTATATTAGAATTTCCATTCTAGGAGGATTATGAAAATGGGAAGGAGAAAGAAACTATCAATTATGCAACCCCAGGTCTACACCAGAACTGTACTTGACAAATTAAAACACAATGTATTCACATTGATACTTAAGATTAAATTGAGAAAGATCCAACCTATAACCTTACAGAGGAAAAAGTTGGGGCAATGTATTGTGGGGATCTCAGAGCGCTAGGATATTTAGCAATTTGCAATAAATATACTTAAATTTAAATATTGTCATAATTTGACCTAATAGAGAAACTTCCGGAATCATTTATAACTTTCTAACAAACCTATGTCAGTTGTTAATTACTTTGAGGACCCATCTAATAAAACTACTTAAATTCATTCTTGTTGATAAAAATATCAGGCTTTTTTCAATTTTTGAGGGAGGTGAGGTGTCCCCCAAAAGGTACTCAGGGGCCCTAAAAAATTTGTTTAGTACTAGGCTAGAAGTTCAATGTGAAGGCCCTGCAACTCCACAAGACTATGGTGTGATTCTGGGGAGCATTCGGTCCTGGAAAATCAAAGCTGGTGGAAGACCTGAGGTTTAATCTTTATACTACTTCTCTGCCCCCAAGATTTCAGATATAATATTCCATTAAAGCATTAACATATTTTGTTTTCTTAAAATAAAGAACCAAATACCTCCAAATCTAAGAGAAAGCCATCTCTAACATTTCAAGTTCTACAGTGGTTCACTAAGGACTTGACACTTTCCAATATCCCATTTTACCCATTCCTGAGGCCCCTTCCAAGCCTTTGTCTTCTTTCAGCTGGCTAAGGTAAGTTCCCCAAAAGCCAAGAATATCAAACACAATGTCCTGCCAAGTCAAAGGTGAAGCTCTAATTGTCGTCATATGAGCTTTGTAGGCTGTGTTGCACAGGGCTGAGCATCAGGAAACCTACATAAACCTTTATCTTTACATAACAGTTCTTTTGCAAAAAAAACCTTTTGCTTTTAGGGACTTCTGAGTCTTTAATTAAGGATTGACAGGAAATCGAGCATATGGGGTGCTTTGTCTAAGTGACTAATTGAGGCTTGTTGATTTAGAATATGAAAGGGTGATAATTAACTAGGAAGAATTTTTGCAACAGTTTGCTTTTAGGATAGTTGTAAGCTGTCATCCTTTGGAGAAGAGTTATACAAGGTTATGCCTTTATTTAGAAATGTAAGAAGGAAATTAAAATAAAGTGAAAAATATGAAAATGACTGTACTGACCATTTTCACGTAAAGGTAGAAAAGATATCCAATACTGTCAAGAGTATCTAAAACCTATCTGTTGATTTTAAATAGACTGAATTGGTTCATTATCTTCAAGACTGCAATTTTTTTCAGCTGTCTAGAATCAACATAAGGCTCACATAGGGCAAATAAGCAGGCAGGATATTCTGCTTTTGCTGACTCTGAGTTTTCCAATCGTGTTGATGGTTTTCTTCTTTCTTTTCCTTCTTTTTTTTTTTTTTTTTAAAATCATTGGTTCACAACTAGATTATTCTTGACTGCAGTCAGGAATCACTCCTGGCAGACTTAGGGACCAGGTGGGATGCTGGGGATCAATGGTGGATTGGCTGTGTTAAAACGCTAGTGTCCCACCAGCTGTCCTATCTCTCCAGCCCCTCTCTTGATGGTTTATGAATCAAAGCAATGTGAAACTTTCATTAAATTAAGCATAAGTAGTCAGTCATTATGAAACTGTAGAGATATCATTGAACAGTGGTCACAATCAAGGACTATTTGGACAGGGCAGGAAATCACAAGACGTTCTTCTGGTATAAGGCTACGACAAAGCTCCCAAAGATGTACACTGAATTTAGCTATTTCAATTTTTATATTTATAGAAATTAGAAAAATTTTATTATGGGCTGAAATATGTCCTAGTAAGTAGAATGTGAAATGATTTTCTTTTTATCTTGTTTCACCATGGCTGAATCTGTAATTTCAGGTAGAAAGTTTAAGTAAAACAAAATACTTTTTGTTATAACCATTATTGATACCTAAAAGGAAATTCAGATTCATAGTGCAATAATACTGAATGCTCATTATGTATGTATAAATACATGTGCTTATATGCACATATACTTAGCAAATATTTTTGCACACATAATTTGCAATTCAGTGAAAAAATAGGACTGAAATGAAATAAGAGAACATTAAGAAAACAGGGGATAGAGCAATGAAATAATAATGCACACAAAAATTACCTTTTGAAAGGCTAATTTTTAATTTTTAAATCATTAGGGCATGAAAAGCCAAATTTTTCTTTTAAGATAGTCTCTCAAACTTTATTTTTTTCTAACATCATAAAAGAATGGCAAGGACCTAAACTAAATAGAGTTCAATAGATTACCACCTTTCAGATTGCTAAATGAATGAACAGAATGGAGTACAAGACTCTTATAGGTTAAAAGGTTTCTCATGGTGTGATTTATTATTTGGAAAAAAATATTTAGCCCTAACAGTTAAAGGTCACACTTCTTAAGACTGAGATAACTTAACACCTTCTATGTAGCCATGCTTCAGTTTCAAGTAAAGGGAAGAACATTAGTGAAGAAGATACCTGAAATTATAGGGTCTTAAACCATGGTTAACAAGACTGTCCTTGAGCAAATCCCTGTTTCCTCTTTACTAAAGAAAGGAGAACTAGATTCAGGGCTTGCAATAGTGGCATTTACCTAAAAAAAAAAAAAAAAAAAAGGAGCTTTATTTCTTGTCTGAAACTGAAAGTTAAATCTCCAGGAAGTTTATCTCTGTATCTCAAGGCTCTGTAATCTCCAGGACTACATTTGGCTTTCAGTGAAAAGAACAATTTCCTACAGAACCCCAAGTGCTTAATAGAATCTGTGTACAGAAACAAAAATCTAGACAAGGCCAGAGAATATCTTGATAATAAGATTAGGAAGAATTAAGGACTATGATATCCCTTACTGCCCCAATTCTCCAACAATTGTACATTTTGGAAATAAAAAGACCCGTTTTAATTGTGTGTGTGTGTGTGTGTGTGTGTGTGTGTGTGTGTGTGTGTGAGAGAGATCAGGAAAATCCTGGCCTCAAACATACATGCAAGCCAAGATTAAGACTCCAACAGCAGTCATAAGGACAAATTTCAAATCACCTATTTGAAACCATTTGTTCTTAAAGAAATCAATATTCTTTCAAAAGCCCATGAATATTTCCCCACTTCCACGGACACAAAAGATAAACCAATTTCTTTTCTGATGCATCATTTTGACATAAGAAAGATATTGGAAAATACTAAATGACTTAATAAATAAATAAATATATATGTTATTTAGTATTTTGGTTTTGGGACCACACCTGGTGATGCTCAAGGGTTACTCTTGGTTCTATGCTCAGAAATTGCTCCTGTCTCAGTGGGGGGACCATATGGGATGCCTGGGATTAAACCCTGGTCCATTCTGTGCAGCTGCGTTCAAAGCAAATACCCTACTGCTGTGCTGTCTCTCCAGCCCCATAATATATTTTTAGTAGACTAAAATACCTATAAGTTATGTAAAAACTATAGCCAGTTTATGTGTAAAGGAAAAGAAGGCTTTAAATATTCTTTGTAAAATTCTCTAAAGGGGGGGCCTGGCGGTGGCGCTGGAGGTAAGGTGCCTGCCTTACCTGCGCTAGCCTAGGAGACGGACCGCGGTTCGATCCCCCGGCGTCCCATATGGTCCCCCAAGCCAGGAGCGACTTCTGAGCGCATAGCCAGGAGTAACCCCTGAGCGTTACCGGGTGTGGCCCAAAAACCAAAAAAAAAAAAAAAAAAAAAAAATTCTCTAAAGGGAATAAAATTGAACAAGGATTCTGAAAACTAAAGATAGTAAATAGATTTTTTTCCAAACAGAAACTAAAGGTATAATTAATTTTTTATGAAAACATTGCTGGCATTTATAATATACATTTTATAGCTGTTGTAATTCAATACCAAAAAAAAGCAACCCTTGAAAATTACAATGTGGTAGTAGCATATTGGCTTTTGGTTTCCTTTACTTGGAACTTTATTATTTGAATTATTTATGATGATGATTGATTGCATCTTAATATATTCCCTATTGTTCTTGCCTCTGTAACAGACATGCATTATGCTTGTGTAATTAGTATGCATTTAATTAAAATGCTTCTATTACCTAAGTACCAGTAGTAAAAGTAAGAAAGTTGAGAAAAAAATAGGAAGACTGTTTTGAAAATGACTATGGAAGAATATAAATCCAAATAAATGCAAAAATTTCTTCCTATTATAGAAGGTCGCAGTAATGGGAATAGGCCTTCAGCAATTTACTGTATCTTACACAGGTCATTACACAAGGACCGTTCCATAATAAAGTAGAGTTTAGAAAATCTAATCAGAGACAAATATTGGAAATGACTGGACTCTCTGAGTATAAAATTACACTGCATTCCTAGGTAACTGGGTTGACTCTATACATTCACTACTTGGAAATATTGATCTATAATCAAGAAAAGTTTTTAGAATTATCAGTACAAACAAAAAAAGATAAAATGTATTTTTTCTTATTAATATATGGGAAAAGGAATTCATTCAACGAAAGTCAAATAGCCATTTCCAACCACATAGCCTTTAAAAAAAAACCCTAAAGCCGCGAGTGCTTTTCTTCAGGTAAGCTACAGAAAGCAATCTAAAGCAAAGCTCATTATTATATAAAAGCTCTTGGAAAGCAAGAAGGGGGAAACAGACACACAGTAAAACACTAACACAGCATTATGTTTCCCAGTAAACCTCAAATGAGATGTTCCCTGATAGTACTGCTCTTTTTGAGAAGCAGAACTAGTTTAGTAGCATATGCCAAAATGATCCCATACCCAGGAGGTATTTGGGCTTCAAATTGCTGCAAGTTGAATTCTCTCTTAAAACAAAACAAAAACAAAATAAAAAACTCTGACCTCACATCAGGGTAAAAACAAAATAAAACAAAACCCAAGACTCCAGTCTTATATGCAGATCATTAGTTTGAGCCAAGTCGCCTCTCATTTTATATGACACGAGTTTCCCCGTTACATATGAGCTCTGTGGGGATTTGATTATTTAATGCTGCCTGCTGTTCATGTTTTGCTTCATTTTCTTCTGCTAAGACATTACACAGTATAAGTGTTGGAAGAACTACAGTGCCCTTTGGTGTCATCTTTGGTGCTTTTTGTAGCTCTTAGCATTACTGTATAATTTCAATTTGTGGGGAACAAATATTTTGAACTTCAGTACAAGAGGCATAAAAATTACCTTTTAACACATTAAAAAGGGAAGAAATCCACTTTTCAAGGAGTTTGTACAGAACAAATCACTGTCTACCTTCAATATGCCTGTGAAATATTTCTGGTAATAGGTTAACAGATGATTATAAGAGTTTAAGCTACTGACTCAAATGTTTTTAAGATAATATAATGAGTATAGTACATTTATTAATGTTGAACAGAAATAAAAAATGAGGATATAAAATATTGCTCAAAGAAGTAGTACTGATTGCCAACAGGCATATAAAATAGTATTTATCACAGGATTATCATAGAAATAATAATGAGATAACACCTCATAATAGTGATAATGTTTTATGTCAAAGCCCAGAAACAATATAAGTACTAGTTTAAATGTGGTGTGGTGAAAAAGGAACTCATTCATTATTGGTGGAATTGTTGTTTGTTTAGTCCATCTTTTTTGGAAAATGTTTTGGATGCTACTTTAAATTCATAATAGAGCTTCCACTTGATTCTTTTATACCACTTCTGAGTATCTACCCTGAGAACACAAAAGCATTAATCTGAAAAGACATATGGGGCAGGAGAAATAGTATAGAGATTAAGATGCATATATACTTTGTATGTGGCTGAATCTGGTTTGATTTCCAGCATAAAATGATCTGCTTAACATTGTTGAATATAGCTTTGGAGTCCCCTGAGAAATACAGTTCTGAATCTTCTGGCTCTTGCATTGAATCATCAGACCAGAGAGCTGAAAATTGCCAGGAGGCTCTGAACACTGGTTGGAAAACCCCACCCTCACTTCTGATCCCCACACAAGAACATATGTACAACTATGTTCATTGCAGCAATATTTACCAAGACCTGGAAATGACCCAAGTGCTCAACAAAAGATGAATGGATAAAGAAATTGTGATATATCTATATATATAACATATTTTTATACAAAATATATCATATATTCTTAAAAATTGCATGAATTTGCAGACTTGGATTTGATGTAAAAGTGTTCTAAATGAAAATCTAGTTCTCAAGCAATATTTTTTTTTTTGCCACACCTGGTGATGCTCTGGAGTTATTTCTGTCTCTACAATCAGTACTTACTCCTGGCAGTAGTTGGGGTTCCATATGGGATGCTGGGATTGAATCTGGGTTGGCAATTTGCAAAGCAAATGTCCTACTTGCTGTATTATAGCTCCAGCCCCAGAAAGCAGCAACTTTTTAACTGAGGGCAACTCTTGTTTCACAACTGGGAAATATTTGGGGGATATTTTGATAGTCATGACAGAGAAAAGATAGCTGGCAAGTAGAAATAGGAGGTAAAGTTAAGTACCTTAAAATATACAGTATAACCAAACAGAACTAGTTGGCCCAACAAGTCCATAGTTATAAAGAACGATATTTTCTCTTGACCATGTCTCTTTTTTTCTCATATTTCTCTAAGTAAATTTCTTTCAATAAAAAGCTACATTTGGGGGCTGGAGAGATAGCATGGAGGTAAGGCGTTTGCCTTTCATGCAGGAGGTCATCGTTTCGAATCCTGGTGTCCCATATGGTCCCCAGTGCCTGCCAGGAGCAATTTCTGAGCGTGGAGCCAGAAATAACCCCTGAGCACTGCCGGTGTGACCCCCCAAAAAACTACATTTATTAAAAAAATAGAAAACAACCCTGTTCTAAAGCTCTTGCAATCTTTCTAATCTACTTGCTGCCTTACCAAAGTTAATATTTTGGTGCACTGTATATTGTTATAATAAAGCCATTGTTATAATGTATATAAAAATAAATACATGTCATTGGAAGCTCTGTTTTCCAACGAAAACATCCTCAAATCACAATATAAAGAGAATTTATTGATCATATGTTCTATTCACTTCTAAATGCATACTGGGCATTTCCCTGGTAGGGTTTTTGGATCAGGATTAGCAAGGTCCTAGTCCCTTAAAGAGCCAACCAGAGCATTTTAGGGATTAGAACATGAATTTCACAAAGAGAGGGTCACATCCTGTGGAGATAGCTAAGTTACAAGCTGAGCCTTGGAGAGTAATGAATACAGCAAAGAAAGAAGTTCCTTGAGGTTGGAGAAAATGAGGTCAATGAACCTCCATAGGACATAAAATCGTGCTTTATCCCTCGTGATTAAGCAAGACAGAATCTTCATCTTATAAGTTTGGGCATATTTCTGTCATTGATTATCAAAAAAATCCCCCAAAATAAAATGTGCTTTTGAGGTACACATTAAAAATTGCTACTTGGCATGCGCACAGGGATATTTCTATGAAACAGGAAAGGTATGACTATCCTGCAGGGTTACATGCTACTCAGAGATAGGGCTATGTCTTACAACTTTATCTCTTTTAAATTGTGGGCTTTTTGAGAACGTGGACTGGTTTTCTAATTTTCTATTTATTTCTCATGCAAACCTGGTTCAATGACTGGTATGTATTTAATAAGTAACTGTTGAATGTAGAACAGGTGAAACCTGCTGTTATTTTTGTTAAGGCTTTTATGAACTATTCCATGCACTTTCTTTTTCTCATTTCCTTTTCCTAATGTACAATATAGCTAACCTTTGGAAACACATTATATTTTTCACAAAATCAGATTGTGCAAACTCAGAAATTTTCATTAAAATAAAACATGCCATGTTTGTTAGATTTAATGGACTGCCTCATAAAAAGCACCTGTAATGTTCTAAAAGCATTTGAAATAATAAAGCCACTTTGACTATATATATGTATGTATATATATATATATTTAAAACTAAGCCCATAGATAAGACGTACCAACATGAAGTAAAAATATAAAACATTCTAACAGAAAAGAGTTGAATTTATATTACCAAAAGCATTTATTTTCTTATGTAAAATGTACCTTCTTGCAAAAAGTCAAACATAAGACTATATTTTGAGCAAACAAATGAGAAATATAGGACCAAGAAGGAATAACCAATATTTGGAGAGAGCAGCTTGGGAACTTTGGATTAAGTAAATTCTTTTTTCCAATAATAATTTTGGTTATAGGATCTGTCACAGATAGGCTGATTTATAATATGTTAAGCTAAACAAAAGTTCAACTCTGTCCACTGTAGTAGCAATACCTATATATGTATGTCTGTTTATATATATACATACATATCTTATATATACACATATAAACAATATATATGAAAAATTTTGTCTTTTAACACTTCCTCTAGTTTTGTATTGATTGACCTTAAAAGCTCACTATTTCCTATTATATCAGATTCTTGATCAAATATTCATTTTTTTTGGTGGTGGCCACATCCATGATACTCCTAGTCAGGGGTCACTCCTGGTGAAATAGGGGACCATACAGAGTGCCAGAATTGAACCTGGGTCTTTAGGGTGCAAGGCAAGCTCTCTATCCACTCTTTGGCCACATCTTGCTGTGATAGTCTTTGTAATCACACAAAGATGATAAAAACATATCAAATTAGGCACTACCTAGTTTCTAAAAGACAATCAAAGTCTGGGTGGAAGATATATTCAGCCTTGCACATGGACATTGGCAGTTCTGAACCACGGAAAATGAATTTGTTTTTTAGTTTATTTCTGGATGCAGCAGTTTTATCTGGTTTCAGATATCGTCTTCGTGGTCAAATAATATTTAACATAATCTCTGACTGGCCATTTTGGATATTGATCAATACGCATGGCCAGAAAATTGTCAAACAGGATCCATGAAGTGTGGGATAGATAAAGAGTTTAGGTTATTCCAGGAAACAATTAAGGACAATTCACATGGTGGTTTGTGTTGGAAGCTATACATTTAGCCTTTTGCCCAGTCTGTTAATCTAAAAATCAGTCTTATAGTACACGGCATCTTCAATTTTTATCTTCTCTGCTCTGTGGAAGACCTATCTGAGTCTTGCCCCCCCCCCACAGAGATTACATTTTAGAAAAGAACAATTTGAAATTCAAGTTCTTTAACTTCATAGATAGAAGATGTTGTATGTTTCCATTGAAAGGGACATCAGACTTGTCTACATGTTTATTGGTCATGAAACTGAGTCACTTGGAAAATTTGGGTAACTCTCCTGGTTTTACTATGGCCCAAGAGATAATAGTAGTTATTAGATTAGTAGTTACTAGATTTGTAGTTTAATGTAATTGCAGATTAGGAAGTAATCTAGGGAAAAATAAAAACAAAATCTCTTCATAATGCTCTCATCCTACTATTAGAATGGATATTAATTATGTTTAACAAATTGATTAGTTATGATCATAAAATTAACTTTCCTTAATATATTTTGGAATATATATGATATGCTTAAAACCATTGTATTTCTTATTCTCTTTTCTCAGATGCCCCCTCAACCCAAGATGTGGCTATCAGGTTACAAATACATCTCTTACTTTTGGTTTTTGGGTGATAACCGGTGACATTCAGGGGTTACTCCTGCCTATGCACTCAAAAATCGCTCCTGGCTCAACGGACCATCTGAGATGCCAGAATCGAACCCAGGTCCGTCCTGGGTCAGCCGCATGCAAAGCAAACATCCTACCACTGTGCTATTGCTCTGGCCCCCATCTTCTCTCACTTTTGTTATTAGTCTGCTTTCCTTTCAAATAGATTGTAAACTCTATAAGGACAAGATAGCAATGGCATGGGAAGAGGAACATGAGGTGGGTCCTGCACAGAATGACATTCTGAATGCAGTTGGCCCTGCACTGAACTTTTCAAAGTCACACTGCAAGGCTGAGAATTCCTGGAAGTGGCTGTGGTGTCCTGAGAGAATAACTAGGCATGGCCCCTATTAAAAACTGAAAGAAAGCATTACTATTTCAACATGGGGAGCTACATAGATTCAAATATGCCTCTGGCTTTTTAGGCAAGTGACTTGTTTATTCAGTTATTTCTCCCTCTCTTCTCTTACCCATCACTTACTTTGTATTCTTTTTTTTTTTTTTTTTTTGGTTTTTGGGCCACACCCGGTGACGCTCAGGGGTTACTCCTGGCTATGCGCTCAGAAGTCGCTCCTGGCTTGGGGGACCATATGGGACACCGGGGGATCGAACCGCGGTCCGTCCTAGGTTAGCGCAGGCAAGGCAGGCACCTTACCATAAGACTTTGTATTTTTTTTTTTTTTTTGGTTTTTTTTGGGCCACACCCGGTGACGCTCAGGGGTTACTCCTGGCTATGTGCTCAGAAGTCGCTCCTGGCTTGGGGGACCATATGGGACGCCGGGGGATCGAACCGCGGTCCTGTCCAAGGCTAGCGCAGGTAAGGCAGGCACCTTACCTCTTGCGCCACCGCCCGGCCCAAGACTTTGTATTCTTATTAGGAACGTTAACTATGATCACTGTGGTTCTAGGCAAACAGTTCCATTTTTCTAAAGCTAGAATTCATAATAAAATTGAATTTGGGTTGATCTAGAAGAATCTATATTTCCTTCTACATTTAACAATTTTCCCCTAAATCTCAATATGTATAGTATATATGCACATATATTTTCTTTTGGTTCTAAGTCCTGTTTTTTGTTCAGGGATTAATCCTGACTTTACCTTCAGGAATTACTTTTGGTAGGCACAGTGGGACCATATGGGCTGCAGGAACCAACAATTATGTATGAGACAATGGTACATTGGTTCCTGTGTCTCTTATTCTTGGAATAGAGAAGGTATCCAATGAATATTTTTAAATGAGTATAGCAGAACATAGATATGATATAATAATTAATACATGTCATTTTTGACAGGTATTAATGCCACATGAACATCAAGAACTTTTTATTAGCAGAGTTCTTTGTCAGTAAACTTTAAAGTTGCTGAAATATCACTTCTTGGCGTTTGGCTAAGAACAAGTGAAGTCACTTAAAATAGGTTAAGACAAGGACAAAATGAAATAACGAATAAGGAAAGTGCTTTTATGCAGGTACTTCTGTGAAAACATGATTCTCTAGAAAAAGGATGCTTTCTTCTGAAGATTGGCTTATATTATATTAGTCATGTCCAAGCAGGAAAATAAAAGCCAGCTTAGATTTAGAAGAGAAAAAGTGAAGGAGGCAGGGCTTCCATTGTCTTAGTGAGCTGGTTAAAAACTTGAGTTACTTTACGAAGTGGAGCCACACATAATGATTCTGAAATTCAATTTTAAGAAGAGATGAAAAGATAGCTATATTGTCCACATAAGGCCCAGTAGCAGGGATGAGGACTTGAAGTAAAACTCTCCCAATAATAGTTGACCTTTGGCAAATTACATGTATTCCCTAAATTTAAGTGTTGTAAGTGGAGCTGGGGTTATAGGTTACAGCAAACTTGTGTGAAAACTGTGAGATCTAGGCACACTGGCTTTGTATTAGAATGCTAGTCTTTGGAGTGCATTGACAGGAATGTGCATGACTTCACATCTTAGCTTTATAGGTTTCTGGGTTTAGTCTTCTCAAAAGAGACTGTAGTAGACATTCAGAAGTATTAAGTTTCCAAAGTAATTGTATACAGGCAGGGAGAAACTATTGGGGATTCAAGCAAACTCCAATCTTCTGGATGCCTGCTATTAGATAAGGATAAACTTATTCTGTCACTGAGTAAGCACTTAAGGCACTTGGATAATTTTGAGTTAGGAATGGACTAATGTTTGAAAAATGGAGAGTTTGCTCAAGCACTGAATTGGCATAAGGGAAAGATGTGACAATAGTTTTCTAAGTGTTTTAGGAGTTTCAGGTTAAACAGTCTTTATTTTACCCATAAACATTTAGAATCGAATTAGAAGTGATTTCTTATTAGCATGATCCAAGGCATCATTCGATTATTTAAAGGGAAAAAAGTGGAAAAAGTCTGAATTCTAGGAGGAATAAGTGGGAGATTAAAAAATTAAAGTTTTAGTTCTGACAACACAATTATTTGTTTGGTCAGAGTATTGCATTTGCTAATTACTCTCTTGAATGCTTTGAATACACCACAGATGTTAAATGTGTGTTAACCATCCTGTTCCTAATATTGTTAACAATCAAAATAATTTTATAAATAAAATGGCAACAAAATAAATTGCACAAAGTGTCATGTATCTCAAAAGAACAATATTAAATTACATAAATTGATACCACACTGCCTGAGAGCATTCACTCTTTTCCTTGTAACTGTTATGTAGCTTAAATTAATTTGTTCTCTAGAGTATAAGGTGCATTAAGTTGCCCTAAGGAGGAAATGAACAGTAAACATTATTCTTCATCTTTTGTTACTTGTAGGTTAGGGCTGTTTTATAAGCACAGTTATCCTGCATTAGATCAATGAGTGGAAGTCTGAAAAGATATGGCAAAGCTTGCCAGTTGGTTCTTATGTCACCAAGCACAGTTCAGAATGAAAGGCTACTAAGCTTCTAACACTTAGCCATTTATCTTGAAGATCTACTTCTAGGAGGAGGACTAATCTGATATATATAATGCATATGATATACATCTATAATTATATATAAATATTAAATGTCATATAATTATATATGTGAAAAGAATATATAAATATATAGGAATATATAAAGAAATATACCGTATTTTTCTTTCTATAAGATGCCCCTGACCATAAGACGCACATAGCTTTTAGATGCTCTCCTCTCCTGCACTCAGGTTTCAGTTTCAGGTGGCATTCACTCCATCAGACACATCTTTTGAGGGGGAAAAAGGTGCGTCTTATGGTATAAAAAATATGGTGTATGTTTATATATAGAAGTAATTATATATATGGAATATCTCTTTTTTTTTATTTAAACACCTTGATTACATACATGATTGTGTTTGGATTTCAGTCATGTAAAGAACACCACCCATCACCAGTGCAACATTCCTATCACCAATGTCCCAAGTCTCCCTCCTCCCCACCCGACCCCCGCCTGTACTCTAAACAGGCTCTCCATTTCCCTCATACATTCTCATTATTAGGAAAGTTAAAAATGTAGTTATTTCTCTAAGTAAACTCATCACTCTTTGTGGTGAGCTTCCTGTGGTGAGCTGGAACTTCCAGCTCTTTTCTCTTTTGTGTCTGAAAATTATTATTGCAAGAATGTCTTTCATTTTTCTTAAAACCCATAGATGAGTGAGACCATTCTGCATTTTTCTCTCTCTCTCTGACTTATTTCACTCAGCACAATAGATTCCGTGTACATCCATGTATAGGAAAATTTCAATTCTAATGTGATTAAATTCGTAAAATGGTACTCACATCTTGGTTTGACATTTCCCAGTAAGGTCTCTCTCCGTAAGACATGACCTCCCACATGACAATACCATAGCTCCAAGCATCACTTGCTGAGGAGAATTTCCTGTAGGCAATGGCTTCTGGGGCTGTCCACCTAATGGGAATTTTCCCACCCTAGAAAAGAAATTGGAGATTTTTTTAGAAGGCTCAAACTGTGCTAGAAAATAAAGTGATATTACACTAAAGATATTTTGTACTTTAAATAAATAAATGCTGCTTGATTGCATTGGCATTTCAAATTAATAACCCAACAGAACAGTGCTAACATATTAGAAATATTTCTCCTATAATTGCTATTCAGTGAAAGTGAAATAAGTGATTGGAAATAAGGTGCACTTCAGAAAAATGTTATTTCATTCACTAACATTTTTTTAATTTTAGATTCACATAATTAAGCCTATTATCAATGCCGCTTCAAATTCCAGATTATAGAACAGTGAAACTAAATGTATTTCAACATTAATTAAATATGTTATATTGAATGTGTAAGTAATAAAGATAATGAATTCTCATTTAATTGAAGACAAATGGTTAAATATAGAACAGACACTCTTTACAGATTCACTGTTTAACAAAATTTAATTTCCTCCTTTTTCTTTTCTTATTATTCCATTTATTTTAGATTAAAAGATCCTCTAACAGACCATCTGGGAAAGAAAATAATTTTTTAGAATACTTTAAGCTAGCTAATATATTTATTATTTATAAAAATACTTTTAGTTTATATTATATTATAAAGAATAATATCTTCCTTCTTCAAGTTAACATTTGAACATATTACAGATTAAATTGCATGAATATAATCGACATTGTTTATATATTAAACTATGTTAGTCTATAAATCTTCCTCTACTGTAATGACAAAAATAAAGTAATTCATTCATTTGATTTACTCTGAAATCACAGCTAAGAACAGCAAATTAAGCAGATGAGAACAGGACTGCTGCCACTAGATGGCGCGAAAGATCAAGAAGCTGCTCATGGGCCGCGCTGTCTCAGTTGGTTTGGCTTCAGGACACATTTCCAAAGTCAAGGGCCCACCAAAATAGGATTTCATCATTAGCATCGCTTTCAAGATCATATCAACTAACAACTGACTGTGTAAAAAAAAAATCTTGTGTTAGGGCCCTTAGGGGGATGGAAGAAAACAAAGAGTTCATTCTTTGGCCCAAGAGGAATTTAGATTAAACATCTTTAAAGGTGAAGTCATTAATGATCTAATCTAAACACAATTTATTTAGCAATCTGAACACTACTACTCAAGAGAAAAGAGATTTAACCGGCATAAGAACAATTAAGTTTCACAAGCAAATGAAGGTAGATTAAAGAAACCCTCCTCCATTTAAATGCTCAAGGAATGGGTAGAAGGAACCTTGGGGAATAGAACTTGAATTCAATTTCCTGATTTTACAGATGAGCAAAGAGGGCCACAGATTTTGAGACTTAGAGACATAGTGTTTAGAGATTCCCCCCCTTATTTTCCAGCTTTTCATCATGCGTACTAATGGTATAGAAATTATAATGTCATAGTAGTATTGATACAAAGGGTCAATATTTATAGTGATATCACAGGAATAGATGTAAACCCACTTATACTGGAACAGAGGAAATAGTGTCTTTTTTTCAATTTGAATAGCTATACATTTTTATATTTTATAATTGTATAATGGAAGGGAGCCTGAAGTTGAGGCATTTCATATTTGGGGCATAGATTTAAAGGAAGCAATGTTACACTAGGAAATTAAATTTATATAGCAGATGATAGTAATTTAAGAGTATGGTGTGGCACAAAGGGTATTCTAATAGGAAGAATCCTTCTTGAAGAGTTTTACACAAAATGCAGGTCCGATAGTGAAATTTGAATTTTGAATAAATAGTTGAATAAAAATCTAAGTAAAAAAGTAAAAGAAAAAAGAAAAAGAAAGGCAGAAAGGATGCATGGTAAAATTTCCAACACAATACACATAGTGTTCTAAAATTTAGTGTGGTCTAGGTAACGTGGGCACCCTAACTTGTATTTGTGCACTAGAACTATATATAGTAATATTATATAAGCCTTTGTGATGTCAAGTGTTGCAATCTGTTGTCTTGCTCTTAAGTTAGACTCAGGCTTGCCTAAAATATGGAAGCTACACTTCTCTCCAAAAAAAAATAAAGTCTAACTTTGACCTCAAAAACAAAAGCAAAAGTAATGGTGTCACCTGGCAATTCTTACTCAGGATCTTTGCTTTTTCGAGCAAACAATAAAAAGAAGTGTGATTGGCTTCTCTACTGTTCTTTTTCTTTCCTAACTCTTTGAGTTCTATTAGGATGGGCTAAAATGATAAATTACTATTATGTAATAAAACTATCATTAACAGTATTTTAAATCACAGTGTCTCAATTTCAAAAAAGTATAAAACATAAAATACCTAGGAATAAATTGAACCCAGGAGGTGAGAATTTAAAGGTATTAATAAAGAATCAAATAAACTAGAAAGAAATGGAAAAAATGCAGTCAGAGGTTATTTTATGGGCATTCACAGATAAATGATATATAAATTATTCACATATCACTTTATACAACATATAACTTGGTATTCCATATAAGTAATTCTTTATCATTTACTTCTGAAGATTTTACTGTTTTTTTCCTTGAGGGAAAGGGAGATACATAGAATGCATCATTATCTGTTACAAACTGAAGTGCATATCCTGGAAATTCAAATGCTAAAGTCCTAAGCTGCTACCTCCACCCATGTGACTGTTTCCAGAGAATGCTTTTAATGAGATAATTATAGTTTGATGAGGTGAGAAGGGTGGGCCCTGGCCTCTGTTTACAGCTGTCCAGATGTGAAGATGGGACTCAGAGGTGAGTGAGAGTAGGCGCTACGGGTTACAGAAAGGTAGCTATTTGCAAATCAAAGAGACAATCCTGCAAGCACCTTGATTTTGCAAGTCCAGCCTCCAGGAATGTAAAATTTTTTTAAAAAAAGTTTTAGCTAAATTTGTGGTATTTTATTTTAGCAGCACCAGCAGGAGTGTACACTCACCTTTGAAATAACAAAGTAATTTCCCCTAAGATGAGTAACAGTGCAAAACAAACAATCCATATTTATTTGAAATCTATTCTAAGTATTATTGCTGTAATGGAAAGTAGGAGATAAACTACTTTTCAAAGGTGAAAGTTTGAGTAAAGAGTTTTTTGTAGGAGATAGAACTACGAATGTATATGGAAACATGAATCTGGCAGAATTCTTACATTGACATAATTGTGGACATACATGAGATGTAAAAAAAAAAAGAGGCAGCATTCAAAAGGAGTTTTAGAAGTGAGATATTTTAGAGAATGATAGGGCCTTTTCCTTGTGACTGGGCTCATTCCTCAGCATCCCTATAGTTCACCAAGGCCACCAGGACTGACTTCTGAGTTCAGTCAGAAATAAACATTGAGCACTGCCCTGTGTGGGCCCCAAAAGAAACAAACAAAAATTAAATGGAACTTTATAGTGAGTATATATAGAGTGTATGTATATACATATTATATGTATATACATATAGAGAGAGAATGAGGAGGGAAAGTTTAAGTATAAACAAGACTGAAAGGAAGAGATCTTTATTTCTTCCCTACCATAACTATCTTTCTCTGACTTTTCCCTCTTCCACACATTCTCTGTCTCTCTTCCTTGATTTTCCTTTCCTTCTCCATCCTACTATCAGTTGGAGCAACAAACTTTTGTGGTTGAATCTCATCTACTTTTAATTTTTTGGTCTAGGATCTTGAATCATAGACAAAGGTAATGCACTAAGGTATTTTGTTTTTCAAAATCATTAACCACCAGATGTTTGTTTTCGGTTTTAGGAATGAACAAACAGTTCTTCAGATTTGAAATCACAGTCATTAGAACATTACATCTTCTTTGCCATATGTTTATGAGGAAAAAAAAGTTGCCAAAGATGCTAGTCAAAATGAACGTAATTCAAAAGCTTCCTCATTTACTAATACTTTCTTCATTCAGCAAGCTTAATCACTTAGGAAATAAAGAATAAACAGCAAGCAAGCTGGATCACTAGCAAAAAAATTTTGTTTTCCCATCATATTCAGAGCAAGAATTTAATAAGTAGGTAATGGTGTTATAGCAAAAAAAATGCACAGACAGACCAAAGAGCCCTGCCTATATGTATATGGGGGTATATTGCATTTCATTAACATTGGAGTTCTAGGACCTAACTCCCTACTTCAAAAATGTTATTTTTATTATAGTGTAGGTAACAATGCTACAATAGTGTTAACTCTTATGGTTTTATTAAACAAGTTATTGCACTTTATCACCAAACTGCTCAAACCTTCCATTGCTGCCTATACCATATGCCTATGCCTATACCATATGCCTATACCATAATTTATTATTTTATTTTATTAATTGAAAAGTGTTAAAAAATGGAAGTTTAGATAAAATGTTTTAATAGTGTTAACTTTCAAGGTTTTGATGAACGAAGTTATTACACCTTCACTGCAATAGAGCATCCCAGACTCTGCACCACTTCCCTGATGTCACCACTTATTTTGTCCTCATTCCTCTTTGGCATCTGTTTAGCAACCAAGGGCCAAAGAGTGTTCTCATTCATTGCTGTTTATTCTTGTGTTTTGTTCTCTTCATACAGAGATGAGTGTGATCATCTGGTGTTTGTTCTTATTCCTCTGATTTAGTTCATTTAATATGATGCCCTCTATTGCCATTCAAATTGCAGCACAGTGCAAGATTTCACTTTTCTCTTACAATTGTGAAGTATTTTATTGTGTATATATGCCACAATTCCTTTATATAATCATTAGTCATTGGGTATTTGTAACCCTCCAACTTTTTAAAAATTAATTAATTTTTAAACATCTTTATTTAAACATCGTGATTACAAATATGACTGTAATTGGGTTTCAGTCACTAAAAAGAACACTCCCCTTCACCAGTGCAATATTTTCACCACCAATATTCTCCATTTCCCTCCTCCCATACCTCCTGCAGGGATAATAATTACATGGAATATAGTAAGGCTATAGAAATTTAATAATAAAACCAAATAGAGAAAATATACAGAAAAGCAAATATTTAAAAAAGTCCCTAAGTTTCCTGTATTTTTTTTGTTTGTTTTGTTTTTCTGGCCACACCTGAAGGTGCTCAGGGGATTACTCCTGGCTTTGTATTTGAGAATTACTCCTCAAGGGAGCCTAAGGGATGCCAGGTATCAAATCTAAGTTGGCCATGTGCAAGCAAATGCCCTACTCACTGTACCTTTGCTCCAGTCCATCTTTCCATTTTTTATTCACTAGATTTGATGTTTTTATTCCCCTTTATGAAAGAAATTTCCTCAACCTATGTGGCATTCAGGCTTCATTGAGAGAAAGAATACAGTATGGAAACACACAAACCAGGCTAAAAGATTAATTTAAAGAACGTTGAATTGTTATTCTACTAAATATTTTCTTTATGAGCTATAAATTCTAAGTAAGTGATAACATTATTATCTATTAGGTGACCTTGGGCAACTGTTAGCTAATGATAAATTCTTAAGATTTAAGATATGATAATTGGGAATGTGAAGAAAGGCAATAAAATGGTGAATTGTAATGCATATAGTCAATATTAATAAAGTCAAAATACTTTGGGTACCATAGGTATAGAGAGAAGATTATTACTTGGCTCACAAATTGGCTCACTCCAATTTGATTATTTGTAGCACTTATAGTCCTCTGAGAAATGTCAGGAGTGATCCCTGAGAGCAGAATTAAGTTTTGAGTACCATTTTGTATGGTTAAAACCAAAACCACACAAACACAAACAGTAGGACCAGAAGATAGAATAGTGGTCCAGCCTGGGTTTGACCTCTATTACCACATAGACTTCCAACATCACAGAATGTAGCCCAGAGGCTCCAGGGAATTAACAGGAGTGCATGCACAGAAGTCTCAGACACCACATGGCCGAAGCAGCACAGCATTGTTGGTTCCTAGAATTGAAGTAGCTCTGTTGGCAGAAATGGATGCCAGGGCCCTAGAGCATTGCTTGAGAACTGTTGCCCCTCATGACCCCATTAACAAAAGAACAAAGTACAAATAAAAAAACAAAAGCAAAATTAATTTGAGGTTGGGGGAGATGGTTCAAAGGGTTGAAGTGTTGCTTTGCCAGGGTCCTGAGTAGCAGCCCTAAAATTGTATGTATTCCCAACGACTATTAGTTGTAACAATAGAAACAACAAAATGAAATGACCCCCATATTTCTCTAGATAATAGATCATCATCCCTCTTTAATGCTTCTTTCTTTCTTTCTTTCTTTCTTTCTTTCTTTTCTTTCTTTCTTTCTTTCTTTCTTTCTTTTCTTTCTTTTTCTTCTTTCTTTCTTTCTTTCTTTCTTTCTTTTCTTCTTTCTTTCTTTCTTTCTTTCTTCTTTCTTTCTTTCTTTCTTTCTTTCTTCTTTCTTTCTTTCTTTTTCTTTTCTTTCTTTCTTTCTTTCTTTCTTTCTCTTTCTTTCTCTTTCTCTCTCTCTTCCTTCCTTCCTTCCTTCCTTCCTTCCTTCCTTCCTTCCTTCCTTCCTTCCTTCCTTCCTTCCTTTCTTTCTATCTCTTTCTTACTTTCTTTCTTTCTTTTTCTTTCTTTCTTTCTTCTTTCTTTTTTCTTCTTTCTTTCATTTCTTTCTTTCTTCCTTTTCCATATTTCTTTCTGCCTTCCTTTCTTTCTTCCTCTCTTCTTTCTTTCTTTCTTTCTTTGTTCCTTTTTCTTTTCTTTCTAACTTCTTTCTTTCTTCCTTTTCTATCTTTCTTCTTTCTTTCTTCTTCCTTCTTTCTTCTCTCTCTCTCTCCCCTTCCTTCCTTCCTTCCTTCCTTCCTTCCTTCCTTCCTTCCTTCTTCCTTCCTTCCTCCTTCCTTCCTTCTTCCTTCCTTCCTTCCTTCCTTCCTTCCTTCCTTCCTTCCTTCCTTCCTTCCTTCCTTCCTTCCTTCCTTCCTTCCTTCCTTCCTTTCTTTCTTTCATTCTTTCTTTCTTTCTTTCTTTCTTTCTTTCTTTCTTTCTTTCTTTTTTATATACTACTTTGCAGAAGCCTATCCTACCCTCCCTTGTTAGTGTATTTTAAAAGAATTTTAAAAGAACCTTTCCTTACTTCTCAGCTATGTTTATGACAATCATCTATAGAAATTAATTGGAAGTTAAAGTTTTAAAAAATGTACAGGGTAATTGATAAATGGGACTTGAGTCTATCTAGGTCAGTACTATAGTGATATATTCATTGTAATGTGATAATATAAAATGATAATAAAAATTCCTCACATATATATATATATAACACATATATTCACAAACCTCAGATTGTGCTTTTTTGCTTCTTTTATTTTTTAACAAGTTTCATTGTAAGAATAAAGCTAAAGAATACAACAGTGACTGACAGTAATATATTACCTGTCTCCTATAGTTGGATGGACTTTGTTTGGGGAAAAAGTCAGATTCTGTAATTAGGAAATAACTCGATCAAAGAGACTTCATAGATTGAGGCATGTCTATATAAGAGCAAAATTATTTGCATAACCCTTTTGGAAATAAATGCTTAAAACAGATGGAAAATGACATAGGATTCCCAGTCATCACAGTAGTGATTCCCATAACTCAGAGGTATTGACTCTGAAGAGACAGTATTATGTGGAGAAAGAGAGTGACGCTGGGCTTTTAATTCTCCTTCCTTTCACTCACTTCTGTGTGATCCAGGGCATATTACAGATTATCTGTAAATTGAGAGGGGAGGGGTTGGAACATGTGATCTTGCAGTTCATGAAAAGAATTAATAATCTTGAATTTATTAATATACAGAACACCTTGGTGAGTTCAAACAGAAGGAATTTGATGGCTGTCTAAGAAAATGTAGGCAGAAAAGGTGAGCGTGGAGCCCAGGCACTCCTTGCATCTTTGTCATGCTCATGTTCATTTTCTCTATTAAATCATACTCTTTCTGACAGATCCACTGTACTCTGAGCACCTCCCAGAAGCAGGTTTCTTGCCGCTGTTGCAGGTATGTTGTGATCTTTTGGTCTGGAGTAACCTCAAATTCCTATTGTCAGAAAGGCTAGCTGTGAGTATCCAGAAGAGAAGCAACACAATGACACAATCGCACATAGAGAAGCAGTCTCGTGGGGACTAGACACTCAGACTGACAAACACTTCACAGAGGAGATGCCACAGTTTTTTGAAAGATGGAAATGAAGAGCACTGTACTATTGGAAGGGCAGGGAAAAGGGGCTCACATCCAAATGTAAGAGGATGAGAAAATTCAGGAAATAATTGTGCTGCTAATCAAACAATGCAGTTCAAATTAATCTATTTCAAAGCAGATTTTGATTGAGAACCTTCCTTGATTCCCTCCTTCCTTTCCTCCTTCCCTCTCTCCTTTCTTCCTTTCCTCCCTCTTTTCTTCTTTCTCTTCTTCCTGCCTTTTTCCTTCCTTCCTTCCTTCCTTCCCTCTCTCCTTTCTTCCCTTCCTCCCTCTTTCCTTCTTTCTCTTCTTCCTTCCTTCCTTCCTTCCTTCCTTCCTTCCTTCCTTCCTTCCTTCCTTCCTTCCTTCCTTCCTTCCTTCCTTCCTTCCTTCCTTCCTTCCTTCCTTCCTTCCTTCCTCCCTCCCTCCCTCCCTCCCTCCCTCCCTCCCTCCTTTCCTTCGTCCCCCCCTTCCTTCCTCCCTCCCTCCTCCCTCCTCCCTCCCTCCCTCCCTCCCTTCCTTCCTTCCTTCCTTCCTTCCTTCCTTCCTTCCTTCCTTCCTTCCTTCCTTCCTTCCTTCCTTCCTTCCTTCCTTCCTTCCTTCCTTCCTTCTTCCTCTCTCTCTCCCTTCTCTTCTTCCTTCTTCCTCCTCCTCCCCCCACTTTTGGGGCACATACCACAGTGCCCAGAGCTTATCCATAGCTTTCACTCAGGTACCACTTCTGGCAAAGTTCAGGGGCCCATTTAAAGTATTGAGGGTCAAACCTGGGCAAGTACCTTTTATGTTGCGCTTTCTAGGCCCTAAGAGAATTTCAAAAAGCTAGTTTTTATGTTCTATTCATCCCCAGGCATCTACAATTTTTTTCTTGTGATCTTGTATTTTTCCTCTCTGGAGAAGCTCATGTTTTGTCATAAACATATCTCAATATGCTTCTACTTAATTCTCTCCACATTTCTCTAAAATTATTTTACAGCAGAAAAAATGTTATTCTTTTAGGGGTGTAAAGATGGATGGAGCACAATATTCTTTAATATAGTCACCATTTCATGCATTCCTAATGCTAGTGCTAATATTTTATTTTTTGCAGGGATGAGGGGTATCTAAGCCATAATCAGGGGGTCTGAAGGCCACTTTAGTAATACTTGACTTGGTTGCATAGATAAAATGGTTTTGTGTTTGGTTGTAGAGAGATGAGTCCAGTGGAGCTGGAGTGAGACAGCCAGTACAAGGGATTAAACTTTGGGCCTCTGTGAAGCATGTGCTCTAACATTTTGAATTATTTCTCTACTCTCTGTGTTAATATTCTGAGTAACTTTTAACGTTGGAATGAACCAGTTCCAATATGAGGAAAATTTTATTATGTCTTCAGAGTCCTGCCACGCATGCATAGAGTTTTAGGGGAGCTCAACCCACCAGATGTATCTTCAGATTTTCTTGGTGGGGAGAACTGAAATAACTGCTATGGCGTTCCTCAAAAGGCCCGCTGTGGACGCCTTTTTCCCCTGAATGGATGGTTGAGGATCTCAAAGAGATAAAGCTATGCTTGGTATTACATTTTCAGTCATTGTTTGGTTATCTCTCCTTTGTAAAATCTAAGGCAAAATTATGACCTCTATCAAATAATTTGACTCAGAAATTCCAGCATCAAAGATTACTATGAGAATCCTTTTCTGGATAATATTTAGCACCTAAAAGCAAAGACTATTTTTTTTCTCTTTTTCAAATATGTCCTTGCAGCTGCAGTTTCTGGTAATCAAGGGCTTGCTTAGCCAGAATGCAGATCCTGGGCTATTGACTCTCCTTAGAAAGAGGGAACCACAATTTAGGGGATTTGGTTCTTCCCTTTACTTGACCTCTAAAACAATAAAGCCCAGATCAGTGAAGCCTAAGTTCCTATATATTTTCTACTTCCTCCTAATAATTCCTAATTTTGCATTTGAAGTAAGCTTGCAAAGAGCTGCCTTGAGTTGTAATCTCTTTTGTAACACAGAATCCTTATGGCTCACACCCATAGCGTAAGCATTATCACTGTTGAACTTTGCTTTGTGATTGTAATCATTCTTCTCTATACCTATGGCTGGCTTTACCCCTATACATCCCCCTGCTCAAAGATTAAACTTGTCGCACTCCTGCTAGAAGATGTGTTGTCCCCACATACTCTGTGTGTGGTTTTATTATTTCATATTTCGCTGCCCATGTAACCCACTCTCCCTGAAGTGGATTCATTGAAATCCCACTGATGGCTGTAGGACAGAAGCCACCTCCAGCAAATTCCTAGTTGAGAAAATTGATAGACAAACCTGTATTAATTCCAATTTTCCAACAAAGAATGCCATCTTCTTACCTTTTCCTTCCCTATTTTGCTCAGATGAAAGCAATGCCTGCCTAGAATACCAGTTACCTACCTCATATAGTTTACCTTTACTATTTGATAACTTTATGTACTATTTGGCTTTTAAAATAAAAGTTTTTTGTCTTCTTAGAAAGGTTATCAAATCTTGAAGGGTCTTTTCCTCTTCAATGCAATCTACTTTACTGTATTTAGCATGGTGCTATGATTATAATAGGAATTTAATGATTATTTGCTGAGGAGATGACTAGATGGGATGAATTAGGTAAATGGTGTATAATGGCAAGCAAAATTTCAGAATCATACTATATAAGTGGAATTTAAAATTTGCTCTTTAGTTCCTCTTTGTCATCCTAATGAACTTGGTTAATGATAAGGAAAAGAAAAATGGGAAATTTCCCAATCTGAATTTTCAGCTTAGCAAAGGCATCACCCAGAGACAAACTGGAGGCCACTGGGGTATTCATCATTCACTCTTTTTTCCTTTCCTCGATTAAACATTCTCTGAGTTACAAAGACATGCTGCTAGTCTTCAGAGAAGTCATGGTACAGTAGGAGAGACCTCAATGTAAACAAACAATGGCAGTAGAATAGAGAAGAGCTCTAAATAGAAGCACAGAAATTTGTTTGGCTGCAAAAAAGGAGAATTAAATGCTTGGGCTAGGTATGGAAAAAAGAAATGTGTCACAGTAAAGGTAATGTTTTAAATAGTTTACCAGAAAAATAGGAGTCTAATAATAATAGAAAGAGGTCAAGATATACCTTTAGAGAGAACACTAAATTGAAAGGCTCAGATGGAAAATTCAGTATAATGTATCCAGGGAAATGCAAGTTACTGCTTAAAATTGATGCTCATTAAATTGCAGGAAGGAATGCAGTAATTGCAAAGTTAGAGACACTGTCAACAGTCATGCTATTGTAGGTGAGGGTAGACATTTAGAGTAGTGAGGGGACAAGAGAATTTCACAATGATACTGTATTTGAAACGTGTTCCTAAAAAAAAGAATAGTACAATTTAGGGGACATTAACTAGTTCCACATGTAACATTATAAAGAATTTGGCTTGAGGTCTTATATTTGTTTTACTTTAATTTTGTGGTGACCTAAAGGTCAAAAGTGTTATATAAATAAGTCCCTTTTATTTTGTAAGAATGAGAGGATTTCAGGGATCCTAAACCTCATATGACACAGAATATCTATTAAAAAATAAAATTCCTTTAATTTTGCAGAATTACTTGCAGTAAATATGTGCAATCATGCATTGTATCAAGTAGGTAGAAAAAGGTCTAATTTTATTTGCATAAAATATTCAAAATTCTATTGTAAATCTTCTCAATAAACAATGTTTTTTTTTTAAATTAGCTTCCAAAAAGAAAAAAAGAATTAACCTCCAGTTTTTTTCTTTTGCTCAAGCTCATGTATATAATTTAGATTCTAAGGCTTTGTCTATTGTGGACAGCAGATGGCTCTGGAGGACACTGTTGGAATGCTGAGTGGCATAACAGAACAGAAATCAGATGTACGGCTGCAGGTAGACTGAAGAAAGGAATGATTGCTATCATCTTCCACTGATACCGGAAGCCAATGGCAAAGTTTTAAATAAAAGAAAGCTTATTTTATTGTGGGATTGGGTCTTTTTTTGAATTCAACTTATATTTTCACGTGTTCATTCTATTTTCACCTTGAATGTATTCTTGCTCTTTCAGTTTCATTCTATACACTTCTTTTTGATCTGTTTTCCTTTTATTCCCTGCTGGCCTGTTTTTCTTTTATTCTGTCCTCTGCAAAAATATTCACTATGTTCCTAAAATACAAGTTTCCTGAAAAAAAGAAAAAAAAAAGGACTTTGTTTGCTGGGCTCTTTATTCCTTTCTCAGCTTAGAAGTGAGTCTGAATGCATTTGATACTCAATTAGTATTACAAGAGTAATATTGGAGATTTAATATAACATAATTATACTATTTATCACTGAATGAAAATAATGACAATTAGTAAGTTATGCTATAAATTGTGAGATATTTCATCATAGGGGAAGGTATGGGAATATATTCAAGCTAAAATTATGACCAAATTTGTACCTTTTGAAAACTGGAATTAGATAAATAAAAGGGGTTTAGAAACAGGGAACAGCTCCAGTGCAAATGTGTACTGAGTGCAACTGAGTGTACAGTGTGAATGAGAGGTGGGGCTAAGAAGCTAGAAAAATGAGCAAATTGACAATAGTGCTAACACAATGTAAGAAAGGAAAGCGAGAGAATGAGATAGATAGAGCGAGAGAGAGAGGGAAGAAAAGGAGAGGGAGAACAAATGGAAAGAGAGAGAGAGAGAGAGAAAGAGAGAGAGACAAAGAGAGAGGTAAAATACCTGCCTCAGATACAGGGGTTGGATTGGGGTTTGGGATGGAAGGGAAATGGGGGCCATGTGTAGTGGGAAAGTTGCACTGGTGAGAAAGATGGTGTGCATTCTATGACTGAAATCCAACTATAAATATTTCTGTAACCATGGTGCTTAAATAAAAAATTATTATTAAACAAAAGAGCTAAAAAGATTATGAAAGGCTTCCTATAGCATTTCAAGTATTAGAACCTTTTTTTTTTATGATAACAGAAAGTCACTGGAAGGCTTTAAATAGCAGTGATACAATTGACTGGAAGTTTCCTTAGTTTTTTATTTTGGGAAGAGTTTACTCTAGCTGTTTTGTAGCTTGTTAATGGTTGAATAAAAACAATTAGGGTAGAATAAGGATAATCTTGTTATGTTTAAGAAGTGAGTAGGATTATTTAATAATTCTATATTAGTCACATATGACAACATGTAATATTTCCTATATATTAAAGACATATATTTTAATTCTTCTGATTAGCTATTTGGTATATTTAAAAGAAAATATTTTATCTGCTTAAAAGGAAAGTTAATTTTAACTGAGGAATAATCTTCAAAAAATAGTTTACAAAATTCTCTCCTGAAGGACCATCATATATATCATTTTCATGTACTTTGAATTCATATGTTTTAGCAAATTCTCTAAGGACAAGCTAACTAGACAAGACATATAGCTAAAATAATAGGCCATATTTATTAAACAATTTATTATCTTAACCTTTTCCATAATTAATCCATAATAATTTTTGTGTGAGTTAGTCTATATTAATCTCATAAATTACCTGAAGAAAAAAAAGATACATATCTATTTCTTATTTTTTGTTTTATTTTGCTTTCTCAAATATATGTGGAAACTGTGTAGAAAAAAAATAGAAAATTCACTCAGGAAGGCAGTTTTTCAGTGTTCTCACTTCAGAAACTCTCCAAACAGTTTTAGTTTTTTCCCCTTTCAACAAATTTGCTCAGATAAAAAGACTTCACAAGGGCTCAATGTTATACTCTGTTGGGGACTGACTTGTTTGAGGCCATATTGCTGTTCTTTCTGCCATAGCCCAGCTTTTCACCTAAAAGCCATTTTGCAGTCTTGCTGTGAATTTTTTGAGCTAAAGAGAAAGGCATGCAGCTGCAAGATATAATTAGCTCTAGCCCGGAGGAGAGCAAAAGCTGCCTGGTACCGTTATCAGAAACTAGGCCTCACTCCTTAAGACCACATTCCGGAGTGAACTAGGCTATTATCAATAAGTGTATGCTACATTGTCTGTTCAAGATCACTGAGGCAGGCACATCTCGCACCACCTCCTGATAGTTAAGCAATTAGGAATGCAGCTGGAAGGTCACTAGAAATTTCCATGGAAACAGCACGTTCATCATAACTTGAAGGTCATCCAGCCCCCCTAGACCCACTGCCCACTTCCTTATTTAGAGAATGCCTAAGTTTCTTTGTTCCTTGAAACCTGAAATATATCCTTGCCTTGTATGGGCCTTCGCGCCAAAAGTATGACTGACATCACCTTTGTACTGCCCCCTTCTCCTTCACTATATAAGAAGGAACTGTAGCCAATAAAGGTACCCTTGAACAGTGAGACGCTGCCTTGGGTCTTTATTATTAACCTCTCTCAGATTTCTTACAGGTGTGGTTGTGCCTTCACTCAGCAAAATAGGAGTGCAGTCGTCTGAGAAGCTTCCCCAGCTAATTCCTGCTGGCCGGGCCCCCCTGGGGGGCTTCTGGACCCTGCAATACTCTAGAGAAATCAACTCAAGGTCAAGATGCTGACGGAATTCAAGGCCTCAAAAAACAAGAGTTATAGTTACATAGCCATCATCTATTATTTAAGTACGAAAAGAAGATAATGTACTTAATTGTGTGTTTGACACGGTGATTTTCATCTACACACCTCAGTCTGTATTTGTTTTTGTTTTGTTTTTAGTTCACTGGTGATTATGAAACCAGTGTTGTCTAGAAAGCTTTATGTGACTTGCAAGTTGCTATGCATTCAGTTCTGCTTGTCATATTATTGCTCTAAGTAAACATCTTTCACAGTATTAAACTTGTTCTCATCTCTTTCTGGTAAACAGAACTGAACTTACAGTAGAGTCCTGAGAATTCAGAAGAAAGAAAAACAACTTGTAGAAAAATAGCTGAGATGTTAACCTCAATATAGTCTTGGAAAAAAGTGACTTTCTCATTTACTGGAATACTTATTATCTTTTAGATGAGGATAGCTATGATTTTATTTTCATTTGAAGCATCAGAGTCCTCCTCTTTAATTAGTTTTTGGGTGGAAATTTGCGTGCTGTCCTCAACCAGAACCATTTGGTCCAGTTTTGCATTATTGACAGGCTCTTCCCAAATGGCTTCTTTCTGGAATCTAGAGGAAGTTTTATGTCAGCGTTGTAGTGCATTAGCGTGGCTGTCAGCAATGCTTCCCTAGGGCTAACTCTTTTCTGCCTGACTTCAGCTAGTGCTGTCAATCTTTCATTTTCATGAGTTTGAAAATGATCCCACCCTCCCTCTCCGAAGTCTCTCTTAAAAAGGAAAGATTAACTTTTATAACTTAATGAAAAAGAAATTTGTTACTTTCAGTATAGGAGGGCTCGTTTTATTGATAAAATGAGGATGAACTAACAGCATGAATTAAGATTTCATTATAAAGAAGTTTCTTATGGGACTGGAAAGGAAGTCCTAGAGATTTTATAGTTCAATATGTTAAACGATGGAGTTTATGATCTAATCTAGTAAAAAATCATGATTCAGTCAATTCATGGGAGTTGAAGTTAGAATGACTTGTACGCCAGCTCCAAAGAAGTATAACAACTAGAATCATAAGGATGAGTTAACTACTGACTAGTTCCCTGCGTCCATTATCCAACAGAAAAATACTAAAACACACCAGGATTAGACATTAAAAAATACTAAAACACACCAGGATTAGGCATTAAAATAAGAACTAGATTACATTTAAAATAAATAAAAAATTACTTCTGAAAGTTTATTTTGCCAGAGTTAAAAAATTATTTGGTCTACTTTCACTTATTATTAAGGAAATTGAAATCAGAACCACAATAATATATCACCCCATATCACCGAGTGGCCTCTAATAAGAAAATTAACATTGGTGAGAATAAATGTGAAGAAAAGAAACCCAGGTACATTGGTGATAGAAATTTATATTGGTGCAGCCTCTGAAATAAATGGTATGGCAATTTCTAAAAAACTAAAAACAGAATCAATATGATTCATCAAAATTATGCGGAAGAATTTTTCTGAAGGTTATGAAACCTTCAGAAAACCTATCAAAATGATAGTTGCACCTCTATAGAGATAGCATTTACAACAGCAAAACATTGAATTAGTTAAAATACCCATTGATCAGATGATTGGATAAAACAGTCATATATATACATCTATATATATATATATATGATTGGATAAAACAGTCATATATATATATATATATATCCTGTGTTGACACAGGATACTATTTTGTCATCTAGAAAAGATAAAGTTGAGAGCATTTGGAGCACCACTAAAGATATAATTCATGCCTTTTGGCACAAAGTGGATGGAACTTCAGTGATTGTGGTAAATGAGGTAAGGAGGGAACTGGAAGACAATAGTCAGATGGTTTTACTCAAATGTGGAATAATGCAAAGAAAATAATCAGACAAAAGAAAAGCCCAAACAGAACTAAGTCCTAGACTTGGTAAAATTTTTGATGCAACCAGAGGAATAGAGGAGGAAAAGGTGGGGGAAATGAGGAAAAAAGTCCTTTAGGGTTAGAATATCACTTTGCTGGTAGGAGTGAAAATTATAGACTATAGAGGTAGGAAGTAAAGCACCTCAAAATTCATAATATTATAAACCAATGATAAATCTGTGAGGTTTTAAAAAGGTTGTTTTGGGCTTCCCAAGTGGTGTTCAGGAAACCTGAGAGCATTTCCCATTGGCTTTTAGTCAACCAGGCCAGTGATTCAAAGCGAGAGAGGAGGATGAGCTGTCAGGAAATACTTGGGCCACCTGGCAGGGCTCTTTGGCTTTTAGAGCTGTAGCCCATAATGCTAAAACAGTCATGTGTCATGGAAATTGAACTGTGTTTGGCAGCATGCAAGATATGTGCTTTTGTCTCTTGGGACCCTAGAAATTTTAATATTTATTTAATATTATGTTTCTTTCCTTTCTTCCTTCCTTTTTTCTTCTTCACTCAGAAATCAGTCCTATCAGGCTCAGGGAACCATATGGGATGCTGGAGATCGAACCCTGGTCTGCCCCAGACTGGCAGTGTGCAAGGCAAATGCCTTACAGCTACGTTATCACTTTGGCTCCTATATTTTTATTTTTTTTATATTTTGTCAAGTGCTCATCTAGTTTAACCAGATGTTGTTTCCAAAAGAATGATAGAAATTTAACATTGCAGCCATCTTTTGCAAAACTTTTTTGTTCGTTCAATGAGGAACATCAATAAGTCATAAAAATCCTCATTATTATTTTCCTTCTATGAAATCATTATAGAATTAGAGGAGAAAAAGTTTGCTCTCTATTCTAACACATTGATTTCTACAAAGGTTGAAAGATAATAAAATATCTGATAAAAATGCATAGCTTTGACCCTCAAAATCAGTGTAAGTGAAAGGGGAATGAATATTTCGGAATGCTAAAACATGTACTACAATCATATTTTCTTGGCAGGCTGATTTAAAGAGTTTTATATGACAGTCAATGTTACACTAGCCTTGACAGTACAACTGAGCAGAAAAGATTCAAATCTACTTTTCTATTTATTTCAATGTGAGGGTCACAGTGTCAGAGCAGGAGACTTTCCCTAGTTGTCAGAATGGGCTACCTTTGAGACACTGATCAGGAATGCAAATACCTGTCACTATTTTCAACTTGACACTCAATTTATAAATTCAGGGAAATAACTAGGCATTGCTACACGTTATTTCTGCAACCTATGGTTTAAGGAATTGATTGCATTATGCTTGATGGGGAGGGAAAGGAAAAGGAAGGCACTCCAGGTGAATGTGAATGGAAAATAAAAATAAATTATAGTGTATACCAGTCAAAAATAGATGATCAATACTAGATGAATTAAAGTAGTCATGTTAATTTTGTTAAAATAAATAAAAATTGTTTGTATTTGGGTCACTACCTGCAGTTCTCAGGTTTATTTCTGGCTCTGTGACCAGTGACTTCTGATGTTGCTTGTGGGAACCAAATGGGTAGCAAGGATTGAATGCAAGGCAAGAACTTCTACCACGGTACTATTTCCTTGGTCCAGTAATGTTAAAATGAAACTTAAAACTTTCTATGATTGGGGCCGGGCGGTGGCGCTAAAGGTAAGGTGCCTGCCTTGACTGCGCTAGCCTCGGATGGACCGTGGTTCGATCCCCCGGCGTCCCATATGGTCCCCCAAGCCAGGAGCGACTTCTGAGCGCATAGCCAGGAGTAACCCCTGAGCGTCACCGGATGTGGCCCAAAAACCAAAAAAAAAAAAAAAAACAAAAAAAACAACTTTCTATGATTAAAAAAAAAAAAAACTTTCTATGATTGTATTTAACATTTTAGTATTTAAAATAAAATGTAAAACATTCTATGATTGGATACATATGCTAATGCAGGGATGATTAATCATACTATCAAACATGCAAAAGTATAAATTTATATTAGATGTTGTTAATTTAAAATATGCATTGCTTAACATACAGTAAGGGCTTAATAAATTTTTTGTGAAAAGAATATTTAAGTGTACTTCTTTTTAAGAACGTTGATACTTAAATGTTTTTTATTTGTTTGTTTGCTTTGGCTATACCCAACAGTGTTTAGGACTTAATCCTGACTCTGCTCAGGGTCAATCTGTACTCCTGAGGGTTGCTTGAGAACCATTTGACATGCCCAACATTCAATATGGGTCAGCTGCATGCAAGGCAAGGTCTTATTCCCTGTACTCCCTCTCCAGTCTCCTGACCCTTTCATCTGACTCTGTGACCCCTTAGTTATTTGATTTTCTCATAGAGGAATTCTTTTTTTCCTTATTAATATATTTATTAAGCACCATGATTATGGCATGTTAGTAGTTGAATTTTAGTCATAAAAAAGTACACTCCCCTTCACCAGTGCAACCTTCCCACCTCCACTGCCCCCCATCCTCCTTTTCCTCCATCCCCTGCCTGTCTTCAATACAGGCAGTCTATTTCTCTCCCTCACTACCACCATTACCATGATAGTTGTTGGTGTAGTCATTTCTCCAACTGCACTCATCAATCTTTGTGGTAAGCTTCATATCACAGGCTGGTCCTTTCAAACCGCATCTCTATTGTCTCTGGGTATTATTATCATACTGTCTTTTATTTTTCTTAAATCCCACAGATTGAGACTATTCTGTGTCTATCTCTCTCCCTCTTATTCATTTCACTCAGCATAATAGTTTCCATGTTCATCCATGTCTAGGAAACTTTTATGACTTCATTTTTTCTGATAGCTGCATAATATTCCATTATTTATATGTACCACAGTTTCTTTAGCAACTCATCTGTCGTAGGGAATCTGGGTTGTCTTCAGATTCTGTCTATTGTGTAAATAAAGCTGCAATGAATATAGGTTCGCAGAAGGCATTTTTGTATTGTGGTTTTGTGTTCTTAGGATATATCCCTAGAAGTGGTATAGCTGGATCAAATGAGAGCTCAATTTTCAGTCCTCAAAAGGAATCTCCATATTGTTTTCCATAAGGGTTGGACTAGATGAAATTCTCACCATCATTGAATGAGAGTTCCTTTCCCCCATTGCCCCTCCAGCACTGATTGTTCTTTGTGATGTGTGCCAGTTTTCCACAGAGGAATTCTTAACTATCATTAGCATCCTAAGTAATTTTTTTTTTATAATTCTAGTGCCATCATAATCCTGGGACAGGAAGTTTCTAAAACTTCAAGGCTCTCTATTGAGGGAACTTGTTTGTTCTCATTCATTAGATACTACATAGTTCTTTGAAATCAATTTCTGGTCACTTTGTTTACCTGGGTCCTTCTCCTTCATTATATAGCATACAAATCTTAAAAGAATGAAATTATTCTGTAATCCTTGAATCTAAAATCCATATGCAATGTTTAACATAATATACTATTCTGATCTATCATTCATCACACCTATTATGAGATATTCTATAGAGTATGCTTAGCAAAAATTTCTTTACCTGAGACAACCCACCTACCCTCTTGTTCTTTGCCTGTGGTATGCCTTTTATTCTATTCTTTCCTAAAGCCTTTTTACTTTTCTTTGCATGTGTTCTGACTGGCATGGCTTGGACACCAACAGTGGAATGCTGACTCTGAAGACATCTTAGAATTATTGAAAATTTCTAAAACTTTATTTATTGTGATTGATTATATTATGTGGAAATTAATATTATGTAAAATTAAAGACACTGTATAAACGTACCATTTGTATGCATATGTTATAAATAAGCATTGTGAATTGTTATATAAATATTTAATTTTAAATTTCCACACATTGAATGTTATATACTTAAGAAAAATATTTCTTTAAAAAATATTTTGTTGGGGACTGAAAAAATAGTACAGTGGGTATGGTTCTTGTTCTGCAGGCAGCCAACTTGGGTTCAGTCCCCAGTATCCTATATAGTTCCCTGAGCACTACCAGGATTGATTACTGAGTTCAGAGTCAGGAGTATATAACCTGATTATTGCTGGATGTGGCTACCTTCTCCTGCCCCCCCCAAATTATTCTCTCTTGTGGCCTCGAAACAAGAATTGTATTGAGCTCAAATGAGGTTAATCACCTAAAGTTTCACTAATATTAGGGGACATAGCAGCTTCATCAGCCTCTTTTGAACTATTGCTGCACTCCTAAGGGTTGACTGAACATTTTTCTTGAGGTTGCCAAGTTCATAATCATTCATTCAGTTCTATAAGCTATATAAGTACAGAATTTGTGACTTCTACCACTTCTGAACCTGACTTGAATAATGCACCATACTGAAGAGTGTAAAATCTGGGATCTCATGTGATTATTGAAAATGCCAGTTCCCTCTACTTAGAAGCACAGGGGAATTAATTCACAAGACAGCGAACATTGGCTAGCGGGAGACAGGCGGATATACAAAGATAAAATTCCTCCTTCATCCTTCCCACTTCTATTTTTCCTTAGGCTAGATGCCCCAATTCTGTACATCCCCAATAAAACATCATCATTTTAAATTCTTTTCATTGTCTTTGTTTTCTGGAGACTTTGCTAAAAGAGTTGCTATTGGATAAGTTTTTCTCACACTGCTTGAAAATTGAGGATTATTTATACTAGTTATATGCAAGTTCAGACAAAATATATTTTAGTTAAATGCTTATCTGAACATGTGTTATACAAAATTGTGGCCTAAGTGAAATAGTGGCAAAAGAGAACTTAGATTTTTATATTAAAAAAGAATGTCTTGGTCTTCTGTGAGGCTTATTCATTCTTTGCAGCCTTCCACACTTGCTGATTTTGAACTTCTAAGTTGGATCTGGCAATCATATATCAGGTTCCATCTGTATCTTATAATTTTATTCTTCCTAGAGTGAGCAACAATGTATAGTACGGAACTCAGGCTCCAGAATGTAACTACTTAGATCCAAAGCCAGCCTCTTCCATTCAGAAACTGTATCTTCTGGCACATTTTCTTATAAGATGATGATGGTATTTTATAAGGCTAATTTATATATTTGAAAAGTCTGCTTCTAAATTACTTGAATAATGCCCAGTTCATAGAAGAGTAATTACTAGCATTGTTTATTACATATGTTGTCTCTGTGCTAAATGCTATGTACAATCTAGCCCGTGGGAAAAGTCTGTCATTGCAGAAGAGAAACACATTCTATAACTTTTATATAATCTTTCTCTCTACCAACATGAGTGACGTCATAGTATTTGTTACTAATTTTAATATGTTTAAGGAAAGGGTTAAACTATTCCCCCAGAGGATACCCTGAAGGATATACTCCTGACATATACTTTTCTACATACATTTTGATATTCTTTTATACAGTGAACAATGTTTTCTTTTTGAACTCCACAAATGTTGAAATCTCCAGAACTTGATCTTGTTTCCATAATCTACCATGGCATTTCCTTATTTCCTGTGTAACAGCAGCTTAGCGACACTTTAGGAGCCTCTGCCTGCTCATTTGCAAATGGAACGTTAATCCTTAATCACAGATTATTTCGCCAATCATGAAGCATGTATTGCCTGATACTCATTTAGGATTTGTGAAACCAAAGATGAATATACACGATCTTCTATTCAGTTATGGCTAATCAAATCAGCTTTCTTTTTTCTGACAAGGAAAATAAAGATCAGAGAAAATAGAAAGATTTTGCTGGGCAGTGTGGCTAGCAAAAGTGCCAGATAGAAGACTTGGCAGGCAGACTTTTGCCTTTAAACTGGTGCTTTTAGCATTATATATGCACAAACTTTATCAAAATTTATATCAAGAACTTTACATATTAATTTTATTGTGTTATTTGGAAACTATTTTATTTACCTCTGTATCCATTTATTATTGGCTACTTCAGAGATATGTGGGGGCATTCAGTATCGCGACTCAACGCAGGACCTTACATAATTATATATATATATATATATATATATATATATATATATATATATATATATATATAAGTGTGTTTTGTCACTTGAGCCAAATCCTCAACCTTTATTTAACTTTTTTTGGTGAAGAATGTCACACCCAACAGTCTTACTTATGGTTATGTACTCAGGGTCATTCCTGAAGTTGTCCAATGAAACATATGTAGCATGTGTGTGTATATGTGTATATTGGGGGGATTAAATCCAAATTGGCTAGATACAAGGCAAGTCCGACCCACTGTACCATCTCTTCAGATGAACAGTTAACTTTCACTATTTGAAGCATCATAATTTTCTCTTTCAGCTTTAAGAGGCGAAAGTCAAGTTGAGATAAATTTTCCAACAGAAAAAGGAATTGGAAGAGTCTTAAAATTAATTATACAAAAATCCTTTTTGTCAAGAATCAGATTGTAAAGATTTGCCTGTCATTACTTTTCTTCTTAAAACTACATCTTTATTAGTAAATGTACAGAGCAAAACATTCTAGCTATTTATAATACTTTCCTTTCATCTCAAAATTCTTAATAGGCTATTGCATGCTAATAAAGTGGTGGCTAGACATGGGGTATACAATAATCTGAATGAGTGGAGATAACTCATTCAGCTTATTTTGCTAGTGTTCTTGGGGAATTTTAAATGGAGTCCATGTGGGAAAGAGGGCTGACAGTACCTTTTGTGGGGGACAGACTGGCACAATGATTGCTGGATGCAGAGTGCCCCATATCTTATTGGTTCAGTCAAGTATATTAGATGCTGTTAAAATTGATAACTCACCTCCAAGCCAAATTGCACACTGACAGGTTGATACCAACTTCATCATGATCTAACCAGTGAATCCCTGGAAGCACTCTAGAACAGGCTACCCTATTGAAATTGCACAAATAAATCAGATGAAGTAAAAACTCCTTTCATGACCCTGAAACATTTCTTGAGGTCTGGGACACATTCATCTTTTAAGAATTTTACTACAGACAGAGACATAGCTACTAATTTCTAGAAGTCATACACTCACATAGCCTGTCTTCTAGATTACAAAAAAGTGGCCATTATTTTTATAAAAGGCTGCACTACAAGGATTATTTCTCAACTTTAGATGAGCCCCAAAAAGAATGAAAAAAAAAACATGAGATTCATGGCAAATATTTTACCTTAAAAATTCTTTTATATTGGGCCCGGAGAGATAGCACAGCGGCATTTGCCTTGCAAGCAGCCGATCCAGGACCAAAGGTGGTTGGTTTGAATCCTGGTGTCCCATAGGGTCCCCTGAGCCTGCCAGGAGCTATTTCTGAGCAGACAGCCAGGAGTAACCCCTGAGCACCGCCGGGTGTGGCCCAAAAACCAAAAAGAAAAAAAATTATCTTATATTATTCCAAGGCTTGACAGGAAGCTTTAAATTCTAAAGTGAATTTTCTAATCTCAATTACAGCTAGGTAATTACAATTACAATTAGGTTTTAACTATTACTTTTATAATTTACTTAGTTTCATAATATTGGACAGCTGCTTAATCCTGTGAAGTTAATAAAAATATTGTGAGGGGAACATTCATCTGTGTTCATGGCTTAATACAAGCTTTGTACTCAAAGAGGGGCTGGAGAGATAGCATGGAGGTAAGGCGTTTGCCTTACATGCAGAAGGTCATCGGTTCAAATCCCGGTGTCCCATATGGTCCCCCGAGCCTGCCAGGTATGATTTCTGAGCATGGAGCCAGGAGTAATCCCTGAGCACTGCCAGGTGTGACCCCAAAACTAAAAAAAACAAAAAAACTCCTGGCAGTGCTTTGTGTGTCGTGAGAAATCAAGAAAATCCAGGTTGCCGAATGAAAGGCAACTACTCTCTTGCACTGGTTCCATACCTTGAGTTTTATTTTCTCCATCCACAATATTGTACATGTGTATTTATGTTTAATGTACATATATACACAAGACTTATTAGAATACCTAGCACATACTAAATAAATGATTGCTAAATATAAGAAAAAAAACCTCCAAAGTATGAAAGCATTATTTTTGTGACTTTTCGCTCGGTATCTGGGTCTTTGACAAGGAGGAATCTGGAGTTTAATGATCAGTTTTAGATGACATAATTGGAACATTGTGACGCTCCTCAGGTCATATCAAATAAGGTACCTTGTTAGGATTACTGGGGAAATTTTTATGCTATGGGAGTTTGGAGAAGTACAGAGATCATGCTTTTTATTTATGTCTGGAAAAATTTTACAGATGAGTTACTGTTTTCCACTGTTCTCATGAAAAACATCAGTATGTAATTCTAATACTATATTTAGTATTTATATATTATATATATTAATAATAATTAAATATTAATATTTAATATGTATGTAATAATATATAATATATATTAAATACTATATTTAGTATTAACACTATATTATTAAAGATAAACCTAGAGTTTGGTATTACAGTTAATAACATACATATCAATACTATGACTACAAATGAGTCTTAAAATGGTCATTCTGGGCTACTAACATGGAATCAACAATTCATATTTCTATATTTCTTTTTATTATAATAGTCATTTTATCTGTTGTGGGGAAGTTTAATAAGTTAATATATGTGGCAATGCTATATATAAATGTATATCTACATCTAAAGTGCTCTGAGTAAATGTTAACATCATATTTAGTTATTATCCAGCTGTGTACTTATTATTAAATTAGTATCCAGCTGTGTTTTCTCTTACAAGAAAAGAAATATTGTTTTTGTACATCAGATATAAGGCTTTGAAATGAAACCTACTTACTTGAAAGTTTTTTCAAAGGTATAAGATGCTTATTTGGGCATGGTGATACTAATAGAGAGGTAAACAGGGAAAATGTAGATTAGCGAAATGAACATGAGTTATAAATTCTAAAAGGCATCCACTGTATTAAAATATTGTTCTGATGAGTTGTAGTGATTGGTTCCCAGACGAACCTGTGAAAGTATTCCATGAGGGGGAAAAGTCAATTTTACTTGCCCAGCAAGTCCAAATTTTCAGTGTCAGATCTAAGAGAGTATAGATCAAGAAAGATCTAGCCTCTCTTACCCATTCTTTACTTAATTTCTCTCTGAAAGGTTCAGAGACCAGAATTAAACATCTGTGAGATTTAAAAAGTAACAGCTGAGGAGACTATTATAAAACAAACAGTAGCAGTGAAACATGGAAACTTTTCCATGTTGAGTGTCTGACTCTTTTAATATAGCGTTTTGTCAGACTTACATTTTTATGGGTTTTGCCTATAGAAAGTTGTAAGAAAAACATTAATCCAATTTCGCCAGTCTTTTGAGTACCCAATGTCTGAGAGATGCTGTGGAAAAGAAACTGCTACAACAAACATGATAATCCTACATCCTGAATTAATTAGTTGTCACTCAACAACAGTTTTGTGATCTGTCTGGCTGGTTCAGTAGTTTGGGACAAAATACATATATTGTTACAAACTGCTGCCTTTCGACTGTTGGTTGATTTATGGGATAATCAGTAGCCTTAAAGGAGGCAGCTTCTTCAAAGAAGTTCTGAAGCTTCTTAAGAAGATTAAGTAGATCTAAATCTCTGTCAATTGCTTGGAAAAAAGAACAAAGGATGGCCCTTGGTTTAAACTTAACTATCTATAATGTCTATAGTAATAGTATTTAAATTGACAGTGCTTTTTCAACCTCATCTTGTGAATTCATCTTTCTTGAACTTGTTTTCAATTTCAAAGGACGTTTTAACATACCGTGGTACATACGTTTCGGCACTAGAATATCACCAACCCTATTAATCAACTGAGCCTGCTTATGGTTTTCCATGATGGTGTCACTTTTTGAGTAATATGAAATCAGATAATCTCTCACCGATAATGTATCTCACTAAATCACTCTCTGAGTGCTGATAACATAATGACAATAACATATTAGCATAATCCATCATCACATGTACCTTTGCTCTGGGGATGTTTTATTGTAAAGTATAATACACTGGTTGTCACTTTGATGATGTATTACAGCAAGAAATCCTCAGGAAAAATGTATTTTGATGGAATACTATTCATATCTGATGATATTGCCCAGGGATAAACAGTTGGAAAAAATTTGGCTTCATTTTCTATAGAAATCTTATGAGGGACAAAGGCACTAATTAGTAAAAGATAGTCTGAAGACAACAGGTATCTATCTTTCCATCACAGAATAGCTTACAGAAGTTCAATTTTACGCTCCAAGTAGGCTAATGCAGGTTTTTATCCCTGGTAAATATTTAATATCCAAGGCACTGACACTATTCAATGGAAGTTTCTGCACCCCGAAGTACTACTCAAGGAAATGACACTCTTAAACAAGATGTGGAGCTTGCTTAAGGGCAGAAGTGAGGTGACATCCAAGGACAGATTAAAAGTGAGTGTAATATATTATAATACTTTTCCTGATTTTTTACCCCTTGAGCTAATCCAGAGAAAATTAGATATGAAAAAGGATTCAACAGATATCATCTATTCTTACTGTGTGGCCACAGAAAATAAGTTTGATTCTACATCACACAATAGTGAGTGGTAGAGAAAGAGAAGTGCCAGATATTTCTTTTGAATTGTTGTTTTAATGATTGATCTAAAATAATCAAAATGAATCACAGGCCATTCACTATTCAAATAATTAAAACAGGGTACAGTATAAGGACAATATTCTGGACACAAAGGATTCTATTCCTTTGATGAAGAGCTTCATGTAAATTAATTCTTGGCCACTTGGCCAAGAATAATTACAACTGTCTGCCAGAGGAAAACAATGATGATAATGATAATGATGATGATGATGATGAGAATAGCTAGCACTTAGTACTTACTGGGCACTTTTGATGGACATTTGCAAATATTACTTTATATTGCCTTTTCAATTTGCCTAAACACTTGCTCTAAATAACTTACATTCTAAAAAACAATGGTTTAAATCAGCATACACAATCTTATCAGCATAATTTTTACTTCCACATAAAATCTTGGTTCAACAAAAATACATAAGATTTCTGTACCCTTGATGCAATCACTTTTGCTGATAATTATGTTCATGAAATCATCCTAATTATATTCGAGATAGTATAAACAATTGTTCCTAAGAAGAAGACTAGGCATGATTTTCTTTTATTTATTCTAGTTTTCCAGTATGAAAATAGTTTTATTTAAATGTAATCTAGTGCTGTGGATCTAGGTATCTGAATTTCTCTCTCATCAATGCATGTGCATCTCTCTGTTTGATGCTCTTCAATATTTTCCTTGTCTGCCTAATTCAAATAATGACACCCACACTGGCACGCCCTCTACATGTCCTTGCGATTTATGTAAAGAAAGGGCATTTTATATTTGTTCAGGATTCTTTTAAACTGACCATCTATTTTGAACCAGACTTTATTTTATACATTTCTCTTTGTTATTATCATTATTAAGTTTTCTTCAATTTTAACCAGGGTTACTTACCAATCACACATGTGACTCTCTGTGTCACCATCATAGCTGAAATGTAAACATTCCAGCTGACATTAAGAAACATTATTAGTATCACTGCTTTTAATATCTCAACAGTTGCTCATAATGCTCTCCTTATTTCTAAAGGTCAGGTAACCATTGGCAATGGCAGAGTGCACACAGAATAATAATCTATTGGGTAATTCTATTTAATGTGTGACTTTGTGAAGAGATTGCACACATGTATTTTTTAATTTGAAAAACAACAGGGCAGAAAATTGAGGTCACTGGAAATCCAGTTATAGTTAGCTAAGTGTAAAGAAAGAAAAAGCATAGTATTTCAGAAAAGTTTTCCAGCAACTTCTCACTACTATAAAAAGATGTCACTGTAAATCAAAAGCAAACAAGTCACACATAGAGATGTTGCAGTGCTTTTTACAAGGCGCTAAAAATCACATAAATTATTTAGAAAATGACAGGAAGGTCTAATAGGATGCCTGAGCTAGTTGAGAAGTCAGTACTTAGGGGTCAATTGGTTTAGATCAAGAATGGCCTTTTTGAGAGTTATGGCATTTCTACCAACTCTACCTTAAAAAGACCTGAGTCATAAAAAAATAACAATGGGATTTATTTTGAAAATACCCTCTAAGCATTTTTTAAACAATTATGATTGTGCTACTTTTCTTAGTCTATAAAGTTTTTGTTGTAAAATTTGCTGTGAAACTTTATACAGGTTTTCTATATGTTTGTTTTTCTATTTTTTTCAAATGTTTTAAATATTCCATATTTATTTGACTTTACCACTTTAATTACAATGTGTTTTGTTTTGTGCATGATTTTGGACATTTTTCCCAAGCTCTAGATATGATTTGAATGTTTCTCTTACCGTTGTCTTAAAGGTATCTATGTTCTGTTAGTTGATTACTCTTTTCATTTTTTGAAAATTTTTTCTGTTATTTTATTATTTTTTTCTTCCACCTGATCTTCAAGTTCACTTAACCATGTTTGGCTTGTTTTCCTCTGCTGTCGAGCATATTTTTACTATTGTATTTTTCAGTTCAGAAACAATATTTCTAGCTCAATGACTTGTTTTGAATTTTTCATGTTTTCTATGGCATTGAATTTATCTTAGATTGCTTATATCATTTCAGTGAACATTATATCAATAGTTGCTTTGAAGTCTTCACTGAGAAATTTATAAAAATATGTTCAAGACATCTGTTTTATCAGTGCAGGCAAATTTCTATGTTTATTCATTATGTCTGGTGCTACTACACTACCAAATAAACTCATAAAAACAAAAGGGCATGTTGCTTGCTAATGAAAATGCTAATAAACCATATTTCTAACAAAAGGATTATATCATGACATATGGAGAACTTTCACAATACTGAACAACAAGAAATCAAAAATTCCGTCAAAAGAGAAAGAAGAGGGGGTCAGAGCAATAGCATAGTGGTAGGGCGTTTGCCTTGCATGTGGCCAATCTAGGATGAACCTTGGTTCTATATCCTGGTGTCCCATATGGTTTCCCCAGGCCAGGAGCGATTTCTGAGCAGGAGTAACCCCTGAGCATTGCAGGGTGTGGCCCCCCCAAAAAAAGAGGGAGAAAAGTTTATCAGATACTTCTACGAAAGATATAAAGGAGGCCAAGAGGCACATGGAAATGTGTTCATCATCACTGATTACCAGGCAATTGAGAGACAAAATGCCAATGAAATAATTCCTTATAATTGTGAGAATGTTCTTTATAAAAATGACATAAATAACAAGTGCTGGTAATATATATGTGAATAAAAATGACAAGCATCCCCCAGTTACCATTGATGATTTAACTGCTGTGGAAAACAATAAGAACACTCCTAAAGAAATTGAAATTAGAACTGCACTTTATAGAAAATATATTCCTAGTTTTCTAGCTAACAAATACAAAAATGTTTTTAAAAAAACCTCTGTGTAGGCCAGAGATATAGTGCAGAAGGTAGGGCACTCACATGGTTCTGACACAGGTTTGATTCCTAGAACCTCAAATGGTCCCTTGAGGATGCCAATAATAAATCCTGAGCTCAGAGCTAAGATAAAGCTCTAAGCACTGCTCAGTGTATCAGCAAAATAAAATAAAACAATATCTATACATACCTATATTTATTAAAGTACTGTTTACAAAGCCAAGATTTGGAAACAGTCCAATTATGGATAAAGAAAGAGGATGTGTTATACATCCATCATGGAATACTAACTGCTCTGCTACTAGAAAAGATAAAATCTTAAATTTTCTACATGGATAGAATTGGAGAGTTAGAAGAGAAAGACAAGTTCTGGATAATCTTACTCATAGGTGATATATACATAAAACAAGGAAATAAACAATGAAAGCAAACCCTGAATTCATAGTACAGAATTTAGTTTACCAAAGTGGAGGGAGTGGTTTGAAAGGTGCATTGAACTGTGATCTGATGATATTGCATTTTGACAGTAAGCATGATGTGATAACATTGCAGCCTAAAAGCATTAAGCTTTTACTCTTGTATACCAATGTTACATAAATTAAAAACAATCTCATCACATATTGATTACTTTTAAAAGGTTCACACATATTCCATAAGCACTTAATAATCTATCATTAAAAAGTCTTATATGAGAAAAGAGTTAATTAAACATAGAGACTGCAACCATTTTACTAGTTCTGGAGATGCTTGATAAGACTGCTTTTCTTAGGTTTTAGATATTGGTCACTTTACAGAACATGCTTGCATAGATAAAATATTAAAGAAAGAATAACAAAAAATTTAGAAGTAAAGTTTCACATGCTCTGTGACTTCCAAACACAATCAAGTTATGACATTTATGATAACAACTTTCAACTACAGCTTCAATGGCTAGTTTAGTGCAAGGAAATAAAAAAGTGAATTGGGTGTTAGGAGTACTAGCATGTGGAATTCAAATATGTATTTTATTTACCTATGCAAGAATTTTATGATAATTATCAGCTCAGAGATATTTTAGTATATGAATTTATCTGTATTTATAAAAGTTAACATTTATTAGATCAGACCAATGTTACTTCTTTAAGGAGATAATTTACTAGGTTTTCTAATATAAATCCAGAAAAAAGCAAATAAAGAAAGAATAAAAAATTGTACTAAAAAGGACTTTGACATTAAAAATCAAGCATAGTTGTGAAATATCTTCCATAGACAAAACAGTCTTGTAAAAAATGTACAGTGGGTTTACACTACTAAAATTTATGTTACTATATTCTAAGTAACAATAAGGACAGTGTTGTCAGGTGAGACATACAAGTTGATGGAATAAAAAGTGAGTTAGAAATAAGTAGTCATAAATTATTTGTAATGAGTTTATTTTTTAAAAAGGGGTGGAGATATTTTAATGGGAAATGTTGTCTTTACAAGTGACCAACTGGTTACTGAATATACACAGATGGAAAGTCAACTAAAAGTGGGTGAAGCTTTTATGTTGGAGAGGGTAGCCTATCCTGGGAATGCTCAGAACTCTGTGCTCCATGATCAGTAGTTACTTTGTTAGTGCTTAGAGGACCATATTTAATGCCAAGGATTAAACTGGGGTCAGTTACATGCAAAGCCCAACCTTAGTCTATGTACTTATCTTTCTGTCCCCAAACCACAGACCTCTATGTAAAATTCAAAGAATAAAAATCTCAGAAAAAAACAATAGGTTTTTGAGATTTTGAACAATGAATTGATTTCTTTAGCAAGATGGATGTATTTAACATGATATGAATGAAAATACTTGCATTGCAAATGATAGAATCAGGCTTGACTAAAGAGGTGAAAAAACTATACAGAGAAAACAATAAAACACTGCTTCATGAAATAAATAGAATTCAAGTAAATGGAAACACCCATGAGAGGATTAACAATCAAAATGACGATAGTCTCCAAAAATTATGCAGATTAAATGCAGTGCCTTTAAAAATACCCATGACACTTTCCAAAGAAATAGACCAAAAACTCCTGAAATTCATATGGAATAATAACAGTTGAAGATAACAGTTAAAGCAATTCTCAAAAAAACAAACAACAAACAAAAAACCACAAAGAAAAAAAATATGGGAGGCATCACTTTACCCAACTTCAAAGCAGTAATAATTACAAAGCAGTAATAATTAAAACAGTGAGATACTGGAATAAGGACAGACAAAACTAACCAAGCAAGTGGAAGTAAAGAAAAACAGATGGGACTACACGAAAGTAACAATGGACCTCAAAGAAATGATGACCAGAATACAAAGACATCCCATAAAGTGCGAGAAATTATTTTCCCAATGTCTCATCTGATAAGGGGTTAATTTATAAGAAATATAAAATACTGGTAGAATAATACCAAAAATATAGGTCTATACTACTCTTTAAATAAATTTGGAGAACATTGGTTAGTAAAAAAAAAAAAGTCACAAATGGGAGAAGAAATGAACACTTTGATAAAAAAGAAATACAAATGGACAAAAGGCACATGAAAAAATGCTTCTCATCACTGATCATCAGGGAGATGCAAATCAAAACAACAATGAGATACCATCTCACACCACAGAGACTGGCACACTTCACAAAGAATGAGAACAATCAGTGCTGGCGGGGATGTGGAGAGAAAGGAACTCTTATCCACTGCTGGTGGGAATGCCGCCTAGTTCAACCTTTATGGAAAGCGATATGGAGATTCCTCCAAAAACTGGAAATCGAGCTCCCATACGATCCAGCTATACCACTTCTGGGAATATACCCTAGGAACACAAAAATGCAATACAAAAATCCCTTCCTTACACCTATATTCATTGCAGCACTATTTACCATAGCAAGACTCTGGAAACAGCCAAGATACCATTCAACAGATGAATGGCTAAAGAAACTGTGGCACATACACACAATGGAATATTATGCAGCTGTCAGGAGATATGAAGTCATAAAATTTTCCTATACGTGGATATACATGGAATCTATTATGCTGAGTGAAATAAGTCAGAGAGAGAGAAAGAAAGAAAGAGGCAGAATGGTCTCACTCATCTATGGGTTTTAAGAAACATGAAAGACATTCTTGCAATAATAATTTTCAGACACGAAAGAGAAAAGAGCTGGAAGTTACACCTCACCTCATGAAGCTAACCACAAACAGGGATGAGTTTAGTTAGAGAAATAATTACGTTTTGAACTATTCTAATAATGAGAATGTACGAGGGAAATAGAAAGCTTGTCTAGATAGAGTACAGGCGGGGGTTGGGTTGGGAGGAGGGAGATTTGGGACATTGGTGATGGGAATGTTGCACTGGTGATCGGTGGTGTTCTTTACATGACTGAAACCCAAACACAATCATGTATGTAATAAAGTTGTTTAAATAAATAAATAAAAAAATAAAGCCTTAACCTCTAGGGCCATGATTCAGGGGTATAAAACATGTGGAGTGTGTGCATACACATGTGTTCATACTTTGTGCATATTTAAAGTTAACATGTTTTCAGTTTGTCACTGATTTTAATCGATTTGAACATAAATCTTACTATGACATTGAGAGAATAAATTGTCAACTGGGACTTGGGACCAGCCTAACATTCAGATGTTTTAGTGAAAACAAGCCATTCAGTGAAAGTCTACTACAAATATTGAAGTTAACTTTATATTTTGAGAATTTTTTTTTGTGTGTTTTTTTTGGGTCACACCCGGCACTGCTCAGGGGTTATTCCTGGCTCCAGGCTCAGAAATTGCTCCTGGCAGGCACAGGGGACCATATGGGACGCTGGGTTTTGAACCGATGACCTCCTGCATGAAAGGCAAATGCCTTACCTCCATGCTATCTCTCCAGCCCATATTTTGAGAACCTTTATATGGCTTTATAAACCTCATTATCTGCAGATGGGAATATTTGGCAATATACATTTACTTCACATAATATCTGTGCTTATGAATTTCATGTGTATAAAATTAAACCAGAGGGGCTGGAGCAATAGTACAGCAGAAGGATGTTTTGCCTTGCACGCATCCAATCCAAGATGGACCATGGTTTGATCCCCAGCGTCCCATATGGTCCTCCAAGCCAGGAGCAATATCTGAGCATATAGCCAGGAGTAACTCCTGAGCATCACTGGGTGTGGCCCCAAAACAACAAAAAATTAAAGCAGAGATTTTAAAGTCATTTCATTATTACTAGTTATGAAATATTATAGCAAGAATAAAACATATCCAACTTCATGGGAAAAGAAAACTTCAAAAAAACAGAGATTCAATTATATTGAATATTTATATTATTGGTATGATTTGTATTTTTATTTTACTCAATGGGTCAGACAAATTTAAACAGAAATGCTTTAAAAATCTTCATTTAGCATTATGGTATATTTACTTTTAATAAAAATGATTTCTTGTCTTATATTTAGAAAGATCAAAACACAAGTTTTGAGAACTCTCATGATCCTTCTTTTATTTACTCATTTATTTTGGGGTTTTCACAGTGGTGATCAGGAGACAGAGAGAGGAAAGAAAACTGCTCCATAGAGTGGAAGAGAGAGGGTGGGATGGGAGGGAAACTGGGTATATTAGTGATGGGAAATGTGCACTGACTGGTAAAGGGTGTTGTACATTGCATAACTGAGGCTCAATCATGAATAACTTTATATCTTTGAGAAAAAAACCAACTATATTACAAACAACTTTGTATCCATGGTGTTTAAATAAAATAATTAAAAACAAAAAATATGGGTAGAAAGCTGGAAAGATAGTAAGGCGATTGCCTTGAATGCAGCTAACCTGGTTTTAATACCTGGCATTCCATATGGTTCACTGAGAATACCAGGAGTTGTTACTCACTGCAGAGCCAGGAGTAAACCCTGAACATCAAGAAATATGACCCCCAAACAAAAAATTAAAAATTAAAAATTAATTTTTAAAATTAATTTAAAATTAAAAATAGAAGTAATGTTACTTTAGAAAGTGATATTCTGTAAAGAATAATTAGTAGGTATTTTTTATATTTTAATAAATTACAATATGTATTATACTCTAACTAAATAAAATATATGAAAACAAATTGTAGTAGTAAACTACATACTAAATGTTCTAAGAACTGAGGTTCCTTTCCCCTCCTCTTCCCTCACTTCTTTCCCCCCTCTCCTCTCCTCTCCTCTCCTCTCCTCTCCTCTCCTCTCCTCTCCTCTCCTCTCCTCTCCTCTCCTCTCCTCTCCTCTCCTCTACTCTACTCTCCTCTCCCCTCCCCTCCCCTCCCCTCCCCTCCCCTCCCCTCCCCTCCTCTCCTCTCCTCTCCTCTCCTCTCCTCTCCTCTCCCCTCCTCTATCCTCTTCTCTCCTTCCCTCTCCCCTCTCCTCCCCTCCTCTATCCTCTCCTCTCCTTCTCTCCTTCTCTCCTCTACCTTCCCCTACCCTCCTCTCTCCTCTCCTTCTCTCCCCTCCCTCCCCTCCCCTCTCCCCTCCCCTCTTTCCTCTCCTCCCCTCCTCTCTCCTCTCCTTCTCTCCTTCTCTCCCCTCCCCTCTCCTCCCCTCCTCTCTCCTCTCCTCTCCTTCTCTCCCCTCCCCTCTCCTCCCCTCTCCTCTCCTCCCCTCCCCTGCCCTCTCCTCTCCTCCCCCTCTCCTCCCCTCCCCTCTCCTCTCTTCTCTTTTCTACCTTCCCCTCCCATCCTCACCTCTCCTCTCCCTTCCTCTACTCCCCTCCTTTGATCTCCTCTTCTCTCTCCTCTTCTCTACCTTCCCCTCCCATCCTCACCTCTCCTCTCCCTTCCTCTACTCCCCTCCTTTTATCTCCTCTTCTCTCTCCTCTTCCCTTCTCCTCTCCTCTCCCTTCCCATCCCCTTTCCTCTCCTCTCCTCTCCTCTCCTCTCCTCTTTGCTTCTTTCTGTTACTTTCTGCTCTCCTCCCCTCCGCTCCTCTACTCCCCATTCCTCTTTTTCCCTCTCCCCTCTCTTTCCTTTCCAAGTCCCTCCATATGGTAAGTGATTGAACCCAGGACCTTCATTCTTTTTTTTTTTTTTTGGTTTTTGGGCCACACCCGGCGGTGCTCAGGGGTTACTCCTGGCTATCTGCTCAGAAATAGCTCCTGGCAGGCACGGGGGACCATATGGGACACCGGGATTCAAACCAACCACCTTAGGTCCTGGATCGGCTGCTTGCAAGGCAAACACCACTGTGCTATCTCTCCGGGCCCAGGACCTTCATTCTTATATAAAAAAATGTTATACTTCTTAGTTATATCCCCAGGTCCCAAAGGTGACGTTTATTTCTCTTTTCTTTTAGTTTTGGGACCACACCAGATTGTTTCTAGATTTGTGCTCAGGATTGACCACGTGTAAGGCAAACATCTTACTCTCTGAAGTATCTTTTTGGCCCAAGGCAGTTTTTCTTAATCATGCTAAAATACATCATTACTAATTTTCACTGGCAATTATCATACTGCATATGGGGATGAAAGAGCCTCATAATTCATACCTAGGGGGCTAATTTTGTCTATTCACAGGACTTTCTTCTCTAGCCAATATTCACTTGGAATGAAGCATGGCTTCCTCTCTTTGAGCTGACTTGATGCCAGCTTGGCAAATGTAATGTGTGTGAAGTAACACATGCTACATCCAACCAGGGCTTTAATATGCTTGCCTTGCATGGCTCTCTCTGGCTGGTAGTCCTGTCCTTAGAAACAGGAAGGGTTGATTCTTAATAGTGCTTTTCTTTCAACTTGGATTCACAAGGGGGACTAATTTTGATTCTGAAATTTAAGCAGAGTTGCCACAGATGACTTGAGATTCAAAAGTGAGAAGCAAAGTCTTGTTTTAAGTGCTAAGAGGTTTTCCCCCTACAGGGCTGGGGTGCTGATTATGTAACATTTCTACAGAAATAGGCCCGTGTTTTAATTTGCTTTGTTTCCCCCCTTTCTGATCCTAAAACCCTAGCAATTTCAACAAAATTAGATAGCATCTACTATAAAAGAAGTGGGAATGTTGCACTGGTGAAGGGGGTACACTGTTTATAACTAAAACCCAACTACAAACAAGCTTGTAATCATGGTGCTTAAATAAAGATTTATATTAAATAAAAAAAACTATGTGAAAAGATGTGCCTTAGTCCAGAACTAAAGATATTGTTCAAAATAATTTCTTCACAATTCTCTAATTTCTTTTTCAGACAGAGAATATGCTTATTATATTTACTAATAATATAATCTCTGACCATTGAAAATGATACAATATTAGGTTTCTCATTTGAATTTCTTATAAAACCCGAACATTTTTGAAAACTGCACCACTATAGCTTTAATTCCAATAATAGTTGTCGAATATACAGATACTTATTTTTCAAACAAAAAACAAAAACAAAGATTGATATATGACATGAGCTGCTAGTTATGAGAAAACACAGACATTGTCTTTATCTCGTACACTAAAGGATGCAGGGCAGTGAAATACATACAGCACTTGAAAGAAGATGCAATTGGGGAAGGGGAAGTAAAATAAGACACCTGACGCTACAAATGGAGATAGGGTATTATATCAATAATTAAGATTTTGAAAAGTAACTTTTATGAGCAGAATATTACAGGAGAAAGGACTTTCATTTGTCCTCTTCATGCACCATAAGAATCAAAAGCCCGACACAAATCATTGCAGGTGAAGGACAAGAAAGACTTTCTGCCAGATGGCTGTAAACAACTCTCAGAACCAGGAGAGCAGAGATAGAATTTCTCCCACAAAATATGGGAGTGAGTTTCTATTCTGCCACAGGTAAACATAATATCCTCAAGCCAGTGAAGGTAGGGATGGTATTTAATAACAGATGGGAAAGAACACAGACTCCACATACCAGTGTTCCCTGGTGGTCATAAAGACACCTCTTTTACTATCATTTTGAATGACTTCAGTGAAAACCCTTGAAATCTTATCTAGTTATAAAACTACTGCCATGTGTTAGCATAAACAAACATGGCACAAAAGCAAGGAAAGAGAGCGTGTGCCAGCTGTAAACGTATCAGTGCATGAAACCAAAAGGTCTTATGCATTAGAGAGGATGTTAAAAAATTCAGAGATGGATAGATATAATAAACATATCTTGGCAAATTAAGAACTGGCTTTACCCCTCTGAAATCGGGCAGATGCAGAGAGTTTAAATTTTTAGAAGATTTCCAGTGTGTCTCATTGAGCCTCATACTGCATTTATGCATTTTGTTTATGACTGTGACTGTAAATTCCATGTGACTGGAGGATAGATCTTATTCCACTTTTATCTCTTCAATTCCTATTACCTGCCATCTAGCAGGGATGCAATACATTTCTCTTCTTTTTTATTATAAAAGAAAAGGTGTAAGGAAATATGGGTGGTGATAGAAAATAAAGGAAGGAAGCAAAAAGGGAAGAAATTATGAACCCTAAAACAAGTCATTTTAGCTGCTAGATATTTTATAGGTGGCTTTTGTGAAAGTATGGGTTCACAAACATGCTTAAAAGGTCATGGAACTTCTCTTGAGAATTTGTGTCAACTTGGGTTATTAGGATACAATGTAAGTTCTGTAATTCGTGTTCTATATCTCTGATCACTAATCAATGACATTTTCTTTGTTTTGGGCCACACCCAGCAGAGCTCAGGGGTTACTCCTGCCTCTGTGCTCAGATATCTCTCCTGGAAGACTTGTGGATCGAATCTGTGCCAGCCTAAGTTGGCCGCATTCAAGGCAAATGCCCTACTGCTGTGCTATTATTCCAGTTCCAATAAATGACTTTTTAATCTCCAGATAATTTCTTACTGTTTGAGGAGTTTTTGCTTATCTTTCTCTAAGAAACAGATGTACTAACATGTCAAACATATCACAAAAATAACTATTTTCAGTCATAATTTCTGGATATACTTTCAAAGTGTTCAAGGGATAGAATGATAGAGTTTCAGTTATTTAACTCGTTTAACTAGAGTGTGTGAATCTTGCTTATATTGCTTTGCATACGATCTCAGATACCACAAGAATACAGTAAGGTGGTAATGCCTTTTGCTATTGCAAGGCTTAGAATATTACTAAGGAATTTACATCAAAGGTGGAAGAAGCACAAAGTGGTTAAGCTTAAGAATTCTTGAATCAGATTGATCTTAGCTTGCAATTTATTATTTGTTTAGTTTTTGACAAGTTGCTTACTATTTTCCTGATTCAGTTTTCCTTTATATCAACTGGTAATAATGATAGCTGAGGTCATCTGTTTTCCTAGGTATGGGAAGGAATTATTATTTTTATACCATAAAATAAAGGCATAAGAATGTGTCTTGTTTTATTGAACAAAATGTAAGTGGAATTGGTTGAAGTCACTTCTAATCAATGTTTAAACATTTTCAAAAGCTTTTTAATTGTAGTAAATTTAGAAAAGGTTCAGTAAAGAAACATTTATGATTTCTATGCACAAAGTTTCTACATATTTACCTCCATGTGTGGTTCTCAAGACTCTCCATCACTTTCACCTCAAGTTCACTTACTTCTTTCTTCCTCTTCCTCTTCCCTGGCTTACTGCTTGGTAAACTCAGTTTTGTGGTCAAAATTTAAGGGTTTGTTATTAATTTATACTGTTCAATAAAAGCTGTTAAGAGCCAATGCGTGTGGACCAGATCAATGGCGCAGTGGTAGGGCGTTTGCCTAGCATGCGGCTGACCCAGGACAGAACTAGATTCGATCCGGGGAGTGCAATATGGTGCCCCAAGCCAGGAATGATTTCTGAGCGCATAGCCAGGAGTAATCCCTGAGCGTCACTGGTGTGGCCCCCAGAAATAAATAAATAAAGTCGATGTGTGATCATTTCTTTTCTCCTTATTGGACTTACTGAAGTTATTGCAGATGGTGAAAACTATGTCATGTAGCCTTTATATGACAAGCATATATAGCAGTATTTTTCTAATCTGAAGAAGAACTAGACAATGAATTTTCACAGTATTACATCACTGAGAGTTGGAGGTATATATGGTGACCTAAGATATATACTTTTGCCCACCCTAATGAATTGCAACTTCTTCATTGACTTGTACATACATTTAAAGAAACTATGGTAATTTCTCCACTGAGTCATAATACATTTAAAAATAATAAATATCTGTAATATCCTTAAAAATTAAATAGGATAAGCTATTACCGTTTTGTAGGCTGGTGCTACATTGGAACACCATAGTTGCCAATCTTGCTACAAAACATTACTTTCCTCTTCATTTGACAATTTAATAATATTTTTTCTGTAGAGAAAATACAAAGTGGGAATGTAGAGATAACACAAAGGCTTGGAGTGCATATTTTGCACTTGGGAGGTTGGGTTCTAACCTGGAACCATATGGTTTCTAAAGTACCACTGGAAGCAATTCCTCAGGACTTGGCTGGCAGCATCCCTGTGTGCCACCATATGTGGTCCAAAAACAAAAAAAAGAAAAAAATCTTTTACTGAACATGGTTGAATGGCTAAATCCAGGTTTCATTATAAGTTTAAAAATTCTGGATAATGTTATATAAATTTTTATGAGTTCACTAAATTTATCAAGTTTCTTATTATATTATGTTATAGAAAACATACTATTTAAAAGTTCAGCTAGATACATTTATATCCTGAAAACACAGAGATCTTTTTTATAAAGATGAATTATGCCTTGTAACTGAATGTTGATCCTTAATGCTGTTTGGTTAGAGTAGAATTTGCTCACTGATTTTCTTTGACATATAAGATAGTATAATTCAATAAACTGCTAATTTCACTATCAATATAGTTTTACTATAAATGCACACTGATATAAAGTGTGTGCAATCTTTAAACGGGCACATATTTTATAAAATTATCATATATGCTTTCTTTTCTTCTGAGATAGAGTTTCAAAAGTTTTGTTGAACTGTAATTATTTCATGTACATATTCTTTTGTTAACTTTTTTTTAATCCTTTGATGTTCAGAGTGAACTTATATGGAATATTGAATAGATAATTTCATTCAAGCATCTTAGAAAAAAACCCTGATTCTAAACTTTATGATTTTTTCTTTCAAATAAAAATAAAGAGAATTTTCATTCTAAAGGAGCAGCATGAATTCAGAATTAAAGGGGAGGATGCTATAAAATGTCTTAAAAAAGGTATCATTGAAATATGAGTCCAAAGAATTCAAAGTTGTCTTATATAATATGTTAGGATATATAATGTTTTATTATTAAACAAAAATCTTATATATTATTTTATTATTTTATAATTATAAATGATCACAAAGAATATTTCTGTATCTATTTTAGGTCTTTAAAATGGGACCTATAATTAATCTTATACATTTTCTTCTAATACTATGAATTAGTGCTAAATAATACTCTAACATTCATAGAGTATGGTGTGGTATATACATGGGCTATACATAAATGTGAAGCTGAATGTAATCTTGAATTTTAAATAATATGTAATATTATAAACTAATGGTATAGCCAATAAAATTGATATACCATTTATCGTATGTTTACTTATTAGCCCATTTCTTTCATGTATCTGCTGAATGTGCTCATTAATTAAAAAGGAATAAAAATTATGCATAGAGATGACCTAACATCCAAAAGCACATATTTTATGAAGATATTAACATGCATGAAATAAGGAGTATTTCCAGGAAAAATCATACAATATATATTTTTTAGGGGGAGATATTCACAGGTAGTGTTCAACATATAGTGCAAGGGCCTGAAGATGCAATACTGCTGTGTTCCTGTAGTGATAGAGATATCAAAGATTCTTATGCAGAGCTAGAGGCTTTTGTGTTGCACCCAAAAATGGTGAGGGATCATGTGGCATCATGAATTATGCTGGGTTAGGGCTTGTTAGGCATGTTCCTTAACCACTGAACTATCCCCTGACCCTTACACTATTCATTCAATAAATATCCACCCAGTTATTTCTTCTTTCCCAATAAAACTCAAAATTTGGGCCTGGAGAGATAGCACATCAGGTCAGGTACTTGACTTTCATTCAGTCAACCTAGTTAGATTCCTGGTATTACTTATGATAACTTAATATATACCAGAAGAGTTTCCTGAATACAGAACCAGAAGTAGTCCTGAAAACCTGGTGGTTGTGCAATTCCACCAACAATAACTCATAAAACAAAATAAAAGCCAACATTTGAAACTTTTTGGATAATCTATACTATTTTACATAAATATTCACATAAAATCATTGGTGGTTCTTACTCTTTGTGATTGATGTAGGAATGGCTACTGGCTACTGTGATATGATGAAAGTTAGCTAAGGGGATTCTGGGACTATTTAAGGGCTTATAGAAATAATTATTTTACTTCTTCTGAAATAACTTTGGGTGGAATAAGTAAAATCTTGTGATATCTGTGATATCATGACCATAAACACAGTTAAGTGGAGCAAAGAGGTGTAGAGATATAGAAAGATATAGAGTAGAGATATAGAAAGAAATATAGGAGGCCTTTTGTGCAGTTGATGAATAGCTAATTTAATTAATCCTACCCTTGTACTAATAATGCTTAAAGGAATTCAGGTCTCAGAAATATTTTAATAAACTAGAAAAACTTCAAATTAAACTGTGACAAGCTTATTATTTTGTTGTTAGCTACTTCCTTCTCCATAAAATTGTGAAGTTTTATTTTTCATTATTTTAATCCTGGTCTAAATATGAAATGCAACTGAATACCTCAGAGGGTGATTTGATTATCCTTCTTATAGTTACTACATCTGCACTAATATATTGAAGGTTATTATGTTGTTTATTTTCTATATTTTTTCCAATTAACAGTTATTACCAAGTGCTATCTTTGTTAAATGAATGTAGCTAAATGCATAAGAAAACATGTAGTGGCAGAAGACAGACAACTAAGAAAAGTCCTCTTTTTTTTAAAATAATGGTCAGGATCTAAAATATTTTAATGCAACCTAATCTGTACATATCCACATCAGCAAGGCTCAATAAAAGCTGATTTATCTGATAATAAAACAATCTAGTGTAATTAAATCTTAGAGTTTGAAAGTGTCCTAAGTTTTTTCCTTTTAGCAAAACAATCTAAAAATACAAAAATAAATAAATGGTATTATGTGAAATTAAAAAGCTTCTGTACAGCACAGGGAATGTGACTAGAATAAAGATATCCTACATAGACTATTGTATGAGTAAAAATTAATCATGATAAATTTGTAACAATGAATTTGTAACTTACAGCAATTGAACTAAATAATTAAAAAAGATATCCCACAGACTGGGAAAAATATCTACCCAACACTCATCTGACACAGGGTTAATATCCAATTACAGAAGGCAGTTTTAAAACTTCACATGAAAGTTCAAACTATCTCATCACATTGAGTGGAAATAAAAAATAATCTGTCCTAAATACCCAACCCAAAGTCAATGACAATAGACTCGAGAGACCCAACTACAACAAGCTATACACAAAAGGGACCTGTTACACTAGCAATCTAGGGGGCTAAGGGTGGAGGTATGGGAAGCATGCTGGGAACTATGGTGGAGGGAGGTCAACACTGGTGGTGAGAATTGCCCTAATTCACTATTACTATGTACATTAAACATAACTTTGAAAGACTTGTAAAAAAAATGGGCAGAGATAAAGACACACTTCCTTCAAGACTTACAGATCACCCATTGATATTAAAGAAATCTCCACCACTTATCAGAGAAATGCAAACCAAAATGACTACGAGATGCCAACTCAAGTCAATGAGACTGACACAAGTCAAAAAGGACAAAACCCAGCAGTGCTGGTGCAAATGAATGGGGAAAAAACCCCACATTTACTAGTGGTGGAATGTCAGTGGCTAATGGGCTATAAAGATAGTACAGTGGTTAGAGCACTTTCCTTGAACACAAGTGACCAGGGTTCAGCTTTTGACATAAAAGTCCCATCCCAAACTCTACCAGAATTTATCTCTAAGATGCAGATTTAGGACTAAACCCTTAATACTGCTGAATGTATCCTCCAAAACAAACAAAATGTCAACTGGTTCATCTTCTTAAAAAAAACTTCTTAGCTGGAGAGATAGCATGGAGGTAAGGCATTTGCTTTTCATGCAGAAGGTTGGTGGTTCTAATCCTGGCATTCCATATGGTCCCCCAAGCCTGCCAGGAGCAATTTCAGAGCGTAGAGCCAGGAGTAACCTCTGAGCACTGCTGGGTGTGACTGCCCAAAAAACAACTTCTTAAAAAAAAAAAAAAACTCAGAATTGGCTTTCAAACTCAATTCTTTTTTAATTCACAAATTTTTAAATGAATAACCATGAAGTAAAGTTATAAAGTTATTCATAATTGAGTTTCCTGGATATTCCAACACCCATTCTTTTACCAGTGCATAGTTCCATCAGAAATGTCCCCTACTTCCTTCCTACCACCACATCCCAACCTTCCATGACATTTTTCTTTTTTCTCTTTTGAATTTTTTCTCTTAGTAATGTGGTTTTCAATATTGTTACTGAAAGGGTTTCATGCATATAACTTTACCTTCTTTCAATACTCAGCTCTTGACCAGAGTGATCATTTCTAGCTATTATTGTCACAGTGGTACGTTCTTTGTCCTAACTGCATTTCCACACTCTCTGTGACAAACACGGACTAGTCTTCTTGGCCCTTGTTTCTATTGGTATTTAAAAATCATGACCACACTATCTTTTTTAATATCTCACAAATACCAGGTTTAATTCTTTAGTCCAGAAATTTCTCTTAACATTGACTTCAAAAGTCCCAATACACTATTTTGAAAAGACATTTTTTCCCTATGTTCATTTCAGGACTTTTCATAGTAACCAAGATCTGGGAACAAGAATAGATGAGTGTATAAAGAAATGGTGGAATATTTTCACAATGGAATACTACTCAGCTATAGAAATTGATACAATCATACAATTTTACACTGTGTGGATGAAACTTAGGACTATTATGGTGAGCAAACTTAAAAGGAGAGGGACAGAGAAAGAACGGTCAATCTCAGATGTGGAATAACTAGTCATAGTAATGGAGTAACAAATGGTCAAAAGTTATGGAGCCTGAAAGTTGGTTTACAAAACTGAGCTTACCAAGTTCGGACAGGAAGTGGGTGAGTAGGGAACTTTGACATCGGTGCATGGAAATAAGCATGTTGGTGGTGGGTGTCCTATTGAAATTTTATACATGTGAAGCCCTACCAGTGACTTTAATGTAAAACAGTGCTGCAATACAACTTGCAAAAAGAATAAGATTCTTTTAAAGGTCTTTGAATGAAAAATAGCAGATAGAACCATCAAAAGTGAATGTGGGTAAGCACTATAAAATTTTCTATAAAATTAATGAAGAGACAACCTGTCAAAATCTGTGGGACACAGCAAAAGCAGTAATTAGGGGGAAACTCATAGCAATACAGGCCTATGTCAAGAAACAGGAAAATGACAATATCAACAGTTTAAAGGATCACCTCAAAGAATTGGAACAACAGCAGCAAAGAAATCCAACCACAACAAGAAGGTAAGAAATAAAACCAGAGCAGAAATAAACAACATAGAAACTAAGAAAACAATACAAAAAATCAATGAGACCAGGAGTTGGTTTTTTGAAAAAAAAAAAAAAATAAACAAAATAGACAAACCACTGGCAAAACTCATCAAAAAAAAGAGGGAAAACACCCAAATCAGTAGGATCACAAATGAAAGGGGAGAGATTACAATAGAACCTCAAGAAATACAACATATCATGAGAGATCATATTATGAAAAACTATACTCAGGTTAGAGAACTCAGTAGAAATCGACAGATTCCTGGAAAAAATACCATCTTACGAGACTGGATAAGGAAGACCTAGAAAGCCTAAATAGACCAATAACTTCAGAGGAAATTGAAGATGTAATTAAGGAACACCCTAAAAACAAAAGTCCAGGTCCAAAAGTCCAAGTCCAGATGGATTTACAGGTGAATTCTATTGAATATTCCGAGAAGACTTGCTACCATTTTCCACAGGCTCTTCCAAACCATCAAAAACAAAAACAAAAACACAGGAATCCTCCCCAACACCTTTTATGAGGCTAATATCACACTCATTACCAGAGATGGCAAAAACACCACCAAGAAAGAAAACTACAGACCAATTTTACTAATGAACATAGATGCAAAGATTCTCAACAAAATTTTAGCAAACTGAATCCGGCACTTTATCAAAAATATCATACATCATGACCAAGTGGGCTTCATCCTAGGAATGCAAGTTTGGTTCAACATACGCAAATCAATCAACATCATATATCACTTCAACAACAAGAAAGACAAAAACCACATGATCATTTCAGTCGAAGCAGAGAAGGTGTTTGACAAAATTCAACACCCTTTTATGTTGAAAACACTCAGCAAAATAGGGTTAGAAGGAACCTTCCTCAAAATAGTTACAGCTATCTATGAAAAGCCCACAGCCAACATTATCCTTAAAGATGAAAAGCTAGAAGCATTTCCACTAAAGTCAGGAACTAGGCAAGGCTGTCCACTCTCTCCACTCTTATTCAATATAATCTTAGAAGTCCTAGCAATAGCAATTCAACAAGAGACGAAAATCAAAGTAATCCAAATTGGGAAAGAGGAACTCAAACTATCTCTTTTTGCAGATGATATGATGATATACATCGAAAACCCTAAAGAGTCCACAGTAAAACTCTTAGAAACAATTAACCAGTACAGCAAAGTGGCTGGCTACAAAGCCAATACACAAAAGACAGTAGTGTTTTTCTATACAAATAATGAAGCTGAGAAGAGAGATTAAAATACAACTCCATTTAAAATAGCATCAAACAATATAAGGTACCTAGGAATCAACCTTACAAGGGAAGTGAAGCATCTATACAAGGGAAACTTCAAAACACTCCAGAAAGAAATTGAAGAGAATCTAAACAAATGGAAGAACATCCCATGCTCATGGGTAGGTAGAATTAACATAGTCAAAATGACTATCCTACCCAAATTACTATATAGATTTAATGCAATCCTGATTCAAATTCAGACATCATTCTTTAAAGAATTAGAGCAATCAATCATAAAATTCATCTGGAACCACAAAAAACCCAGAATAGCCAAACACATACTGAAAAACAAGAAGCTGGGTGGCATCTCTTTACCTAACTTGAAACTATACTATAAAGACATAGTGATCAAAACAGCATGGTACTGGAACAAAGACAGGACCTCAGACCAGTGGGTTAGAACAGAATTTTCAGACATAAACCCCCAGATATACAGTCAACTAATATATGACAAAATAGCTAAGAACTTGAAATGGAAGAAAGAAAGTCTCTTCAACAAATGGTGTTGGTACAACTAGAAACTACATGTAAGAAATTGAAAATTGACCCATACCTCACTCCTTATACAAAAGTCAACTCAAAATGGATCAAAGACCTTGAAATCAGACCCGAATCTATAAAGTTTATTAAGAATAAAATAGGTAGAACATCGAAGACCTATATATCAAAAAGGTCTTTGAGGATGGAGCACCAACGGCAAGCACTTTAGCGTCAAACATAAACAAATGGGACTACGTCAAAATAAAGTTTCTGCATTGCAAAAGAAACCCTACTTTACAGAAGAAGACAGTTATCTGAATGGGAAAAAATCTTTTCACTCAACATATCAGATAAAGGGCTGATATTGAGAATATACAAAATACTCAGAACGCTGAGCCCCCCAAAACCAAATAAAGCCATAAAAAATGGGGAGACAAAATGAATAGACACTTCTCTGAGGAAGACCGAAAGATGGCCAACAAACACATAAAAACATGCTCACCTTCACTCATCATCAGAGAAATCCAAATCAAAACAACAATGAAGTACCACATCAAAAATAATGGAAACAGTCTCTGTTGGCGGGAATGCGGTATGAAAGGCACTCTCATCCCCTGCTGGTGGGAATGCCCCCTAGTCCAACACCTATGGAAAACAGTCTGGGGTGTGCTCAAAGAACTCAGAATGGAATTGCTGTTATACCCAGTGATTGCTCTCCTAGGTAACTACCCCCAAGTTGGAAGGACATTCATTCCAAAGTATGTGTGTACCACACTATTTATTGCAGCACACAGTATATAGCCAAGTCCTGGAACCAACCTTGATGTCCAACAACAGATGAGTGGATCATGAAGATGTGGTATCTATACACAATGGAATACTACATGGCAGTCCGAAATGATACATAGACTTTGCAGCAACTAGGATGGACCTAGAACATATTATGCTAAACGAAGTAATCCAGAAGATGAAAGATAAACACAGGATGATAGCACTATTCTGAAGCACCTAGGAAATAAACCATATATACAACTAATACTCAGTGATCAAATAACAGGGTTCAACTGGGTAGAAACTCCAAACACTGTAACAGTCAACATATACTGATTAGTGCCCAAATCACATGAAAGAGGAACAATACAAACTCTTGAATACACATTATACCATAAAGAAACTAGCAACAGCAAAAACAACAGCATAGAGAGAACAGGTATGTACTCAGCCCTTTACTACATAGGCCCACAATAATCTCTTAGGGATCCTATACAGGATTACATGTAAATATTACCATGGGAAACCATTGACTCCAATAGAAGCATTTCAAAATAATATGATTTAATGCCTTAATCCTACTATATTTAAAATAACCTCTCAGCTTTTCTGTCCACAGGCGTTCTTGGATCCAAAGGGTGGACAACCTAAGATGACACTTCTGGACTCAGTCACATGAGATACCATACCAGCTTGCGATATGAAGATGTCTCGATAAAACTCTTTAACATATCCTTTATTTCTAGGTTATACCTTCTCTTAGGACCTGAAGTACATGACCAGCCAGATCACCAAAGCAGCAACTGTGACCTACAGAGCTATACTACAGGGCCTACTCATCAAACACATTCAAGCAAACTATCATTCCTTTGCTCTTTTCTTGTCCTTTCTCACTACTTTTTTTCTCTTCTTTTCAATCTTATCTGCTCTCTTTTCCCTTTCTGCCCCTTCCATATACTTCCCCCTTTTCCCCCGGTTAGAAATCTGACTATCCCTTCACCCCTCAATCCCATCCAGATTTCCCACCTTATTAAAACTCTTTACCCTCAGTTCTTAATTTATTAGGTATCAAGACTGACCCTACCCCAACGAACCAGTATCCAGCACCACCCAAACCCACACCTCATCCCCGGCAAGAAAAGACAACCAACACCCCTCCTGACTCACTCGGTGTGCCCCTTCTTACCAACTCTTCCCAATGCGGACTGTTGCTTGATACCGGACTTAGCTCTAAAAGGACCCCCAATGCAAGAACTCTACCCAAGACCTCCCTGCCTCAAATCTTTCGCCAATCTCAAGAAGGTCAGGGTATGTGATGAAAAGGTGCCCAGGAACCCACGTCCCACAAGAAAATCTCAAAAGAGAATGGGGAAACCTATAGTTCTATCATAAGTATAAGCCCTGTATAACACTACCTCTTTACCTGCTTTTCCTCACATATAAGGTAGTCTCCTGCATCACTTTGTTTCTTTAATTACTTTTTTATTTTAATTTTTTATTTTTATTTAAAAACACTTTTTTTCTTCATATATAAGGGAGCACGTATATTTTACCTCATTTTTATCTTTTTGGGGTGTGCGACTTGCTTCTGTTTTCTTCTCTTTCTACCCCCAAATGCAATGGCAATATAATGTAGCATTATCTCTTCCTGTAAAGGCACACTAAAAAAAGGGCAAGGTTACGTTTAAAAATGGGCTCTTATCTACTAGGTATAAGAACTCATACTTTTTAACAACACAGGGGCATCTCTCACCTTGAATATAGTCATGTGGACCCAACTTAGACCACAGGTGATCAGTTTCCGACTGGCCAGCCTGGAACCCTGGATCCCAGGCATAGAAACGACACAGTTCTTCACAACGGCTACAGGAACCAAACCCCACCTGGGACATCCTTAATACTGCTCAAACACCAACATGGCCCAGCACTAATAGGATATCCTGACAACGAGGAAATTGGGAACTTGACCTAATAGCAGGTTACCCTACCTCACCAGCTAATGATGAGACAAAATCAGAAGACTTGTCACCCGTTGGTCTGTGCAAAAGCCAAGATCGCGATCTACAGATGACTGGCTGATAGAACCATGACCGGTCAGTATGTATCCTGGAACCAAGAAAAAAAAAAAAAAACAAAACCAAAAACCAGAATAACGAAAGACGCTATCCCAGGTTCCAACCTAGGATCAGCACAAGTACCAAGTACACCAACCACAGAGACGGACTATAATGACACTAAGGGAACAGAACTTCTAGAACCACAAAGAAAGACTTCACCATAAGTTCCGACCTTGACATGTGCAGAGATGGAGATCTCTAGATACAGAGACCTGATTTTACAACCCAGGATGGAGCAGAAGTCTCCCAGACACCACAAAAGCACCAACGGGAGAGTAAATGAACTAGAAAGGAATCTATAGTTAATCCCATGATAATATACTTCAAGGGTGGAGAAACCCTGTATCTCTTAGACCAAGGGAATTCTTTTTCGAATGACTCCAATGTTTACTGTGCCTATGCAGTAGGGGGAGGGGGAGGGCGAGAGAGAGAGAGACGAGAAAGGAGAGAGGAGAGAGAGAGAGAGAGAGAGAGAGAGAGAGAGAGAGAGAGAGAGAGAGAGAAAGAGAGAGAGAGAGAGAGAGAGAGAGAGAGAGAGAGAGAGAGCGAGCGCACATAATAATCCTTTTTTTCATCTATCTAGTTTTTGTCGATTTCTTTGATTTGGTGTGGATATTGAACTGGTTGTCTTCATTTTTATTTATTTATTTTTTCTTTCTTCTTTTCTCTTCTTTTGTGCTCTGTCATGGTTTTTATCTCAAGTCCACGGCAAGTATGTGGTGCCTATCCTAATTGCTGTAGCGCTCACTGGATATTTTATTTGGTACTTCTTTTTATGCTGATGTGGTGTTCCACATTCTTTTTCCCCTTCTTCTCTCAAACTGAGGATGAGAGCCTCTAGAAGGACTCCAGCCATGTTCGGCATATTTGATTTTTACCCCATTTTACTACTTTTCTCTTCTTCAAACAAAACCACATTACCTTAACTATCTAGTCCCACTTCCCAATTAGAGGGGGATATAATGGAGGTACCATGACCAAACAGTTGAAAGATCACAAAATAATAAGCTAGGCATGTAAAGGACCGCTCATTCTAGCAGCCCCAGGGGTGAGGGTGGAGGCTATTGGAGGCAGGACGGGAGTGGAGGTGGAGGGAGGACAATTCGGTGGTGGGAATTCCCCTAATTCAATGTTAATATGTACCTAAAATATTGCTGTGAATGATATATAAGCCACTATGACTAAAATAAAAATCATAAAAAATTTTCTATAAATTGTATAAGAACAAGCTTAGAATCAAAGGGAAGATTTCAGTGTTATTAAGAGGTAATTTGGTTACAGCCAGCAGCTGGCATTTGTTTCATTTCAGCTGGAACTAGATGGTATCTGTATTTATACATTCTCCTAGTTCAACATGGGAAATTACATTTTGTTTTTGAACAATTGAGAAGTGACAAACAAGCTGTCTATGGAGTATACAGATGACAGATCAAGAGAAAAATAAGCTCTGAGCTAGTTTTTCAGTGTCCCATCACAGGAAAAATAGCCATGTGACATGGACACTGTTCACAGTGGGCTTCATGTTAGTGTTCATGCGGCTGGAAAATGCAATGCTTGAACTAAATGCACCGACTACTGAGCACAAATGATTCAACCATAGTTTAATAGGGAGATCATTGCTTCTGCAAAAGGATTCTCAAGATGGAAGAAAAAGAATTCAGAGTTTATGAAGGGAATAGAGACATTACTTGCGTGGCATTATAAAATTGCATAGTAGTATAGAAAGTTGTCTATTTCTTATGCCAGTAAGTATAAGGTTTAAAAATAAAGGTATGCTTTAATACTTTTAGATATCTTTGTGAACTCCTGGGATTTAATTCTATTCCTGATCTTATTTTCAGATTTTTTTCATTTTTATTATTGTCAAAGCAAATTACAACTATTTCACAGAAATATTTAAGGCACATAGTGACAATGAATGAGGGGCATTCCCACCACTAGTGTTGTCTTCCCTCCCCTGTTCCCAGCATGCATCCCATATTTCCCTCCTTTACTGCCCAAAATGCTAGTGTAACTGTTCCCCACTTGTACAGCTTGTTGTAAATAGGGTATCGATTCTGTTATCATTGACTATGTGTTTGGTGTTCCAGTCTGATCATTTTTTATTTCCACTAAATGTTCATTCCACTATCTGGTCTTGGTACCGGCCATTTTTCCCCCTAAAATTGTGAGGCTGAACAAGATAATTCCAGTAATGTGGTTCTTTGTAGATATACAAAAAGATAAGGAAGAAAAGAAAAAAAAAGAAAAGGAGAAAAAGACAAAGAAAAGAAAAGAAAAGAGGAACTAGGAGGAGTCCTTCTAGGTGTTATAATTTTCCATGGTACCCTAAAGGATGAGACTTGGAATTTATCATGCCACTGAGTTATTTAAAGATGGGAAGATTCACACCCATCACTGTGATTATTTTCACCCACCACTGATAGATCAAACATACATGAGGATTAGCAACTGCCTCATATCCTACCAGTTGTGCATGTAAGAAGAAAAAGAATGTATTTAATTAATTTTAATTATTGAACAAGATGGCTTGTCCATTTTTGAGGATTGAATGATTTGGCTATTTTTAGCTTCCAAAAGTCAGTGCGTGATTGCTGCTCAGATTTCTGTACCCAATAATAAATGGTTAACTGCTTAACATATAAATATTGAGCTAGAAGGCTTTACATGATGGCTATAACCTTTACGTGATGGCTGACAACATATATATGATGTCAAATTACCTCTGGCTACTGTTCTAAAGACCAAATGTATCTTAATTGTATGCATTATATATTTTTTTGGTTGCAAAGAATTCAAATTATATTGAACTAAGCAAAGTAGACATGTTAGCCCTTCTTTATTCCTCTCCTAATCAGTAGTATAACTGAGCTTGTGAATAGCACACTAACTTTGCTTTAGCATATCCTTCTTCATTCAAAATGAAACATTTTATTCAAAATAGATCAGTGCACAAAATATGTGAGTAGTTCAAAGAATTGTTGTAAATTACAAAATTGTTCATTAAATTTCATAAACTTTTATTAATTGTATTAAGCTCAAAATTGGAATTTCCACTTTGCTTTTTAATTTTTTGTTTAGAAATATGTTTGAGACATCTTTCTGAGTCAATCCATAAAAATCACTTTATTCTTCTTAATATTTTCACAGTACTTAATAGTATGAATGCATAATTATCAAGTAAAAATCCCTACATTGAAAAATATTAAACTTATTTTTTAATTTTTTTAAACATAAACAATTCTGTTCTTGATACTCTTCAAGTAAGGCTTTGTTCTCAAATAAAAACATTTTGGTAGAAGAGAATTTTAGTTGGCTAGACATTGCAGATTGAGATTTTGAGATACTGCCAAATGCTTTTTAAAATAGGCTTATCAAGTTATACTCCAACCAACAGTGTATGAAAGTGCTTATTTCCATTTATCACTGCCAGCTTTGTATATTATAAATCTTTTTTAATTTCTGCCAATTTTGTGCTTGAAAATATAATCTTCTTGTTTTAGTTCTCATTTTTCTGATTACTAGTAAGGTTGTACAGCATTTCCAAGTTTACTGTCATTTTGTTTTTCATCTGTGAATTACTCTTTATTTTTATATTTTTCTAGCTGGTGATTTGCCTTTTTCTTAATTATTCGTAAATTTACCTGATGTCTAACTTTCATCATTCTATACTTTTGTCTTTTGTTAATATCAATTCTGTTTCTATCATTTTTCATGGATGTATATTGTATAAAAGTTATAAAAATGTTTAATACATTTTTACCAAAAATAGTCCTTTTAATTAATACACACTTGTAAAAAGTATTTTTATATCTGTGTCTGTAATACCTCAGCGTATGAAGTACTTTGTCATTGGCATGCAAAACTACATGAAATACATTTAAAAACATAAGTAGATGTTTTTAGGTTAAATGCCTAATTCTGAAAATACTGAGAAATTTAAGAATTCAATTTCTTAATATTTGTTTTATTTTTTAGCAACATATGCAATACCTATATTATACACATTAATATATACAAATGTCACTTGATATCTCTCTAAATGAAGCAGAGCTTAGACAGAGAAACAGACATAGAAACACTACCAGGAACCCTCAGAGAACATGAGCTACAATTGGTATATAAACATATCTATATATATATATGTTACATTTATGGGTATGTTTTGTGAGAAGTTTGTTTTTATAAGTGTATTATCTCAAGTAGCACAGTAAGGAAGGAGGGGTGAGTATTTTGAGCTTGACATTTTGTCAAATCTTTATAAGATTGAAAAATAAATGTTGTTCAGAGTATACCTGGCTCAATTTCTTCTACTGGGCTTATTTTGAGTTATTTGTAGAACTGAACAATAAATGATAAAGAGTGAACTAAAAGTTTAATGCTAAAAAGACATTTCATTAAACTGTATAAGGGATCAAATAGGTGTAATTTTGGAGTTTTATAATCAAGTATAACTTTGAAGAAGTGAAAGTGACTCTTTGAAAACCTGAGGATGGTCGGCCAATTAATTTACAACAAAGAGCAGAAGGTACACGATATGGAGCAAGGAGAGCTTTTTAACAAATGGTGCTGGGAAAATTTGATAGCAAAGTGGGAAATAAAATTAGACACCATTATATACAAAGGTTATTTAAAAATAATTGCAAACCTTGAGACAAACCCTTTATCTGTAAAATATACTGAAGTAAATATATGCATTCATACAACTGACCTCAAAGAAATCTTTAATGATATTACCTTATTGGCAAAAATAATACAAGCATAAATAAATGGTATCACATAAAACTAAAAAGTTTTTGTATTAAAAATAAATGAGGACTAAAAGTAAAAGATAACTTACTAAAATAAAAAGATATACTATTCAATGGGAAAATATTTGTACATCATATATCTGACAAAGGGCTAATATATAATATATATATAATATAAAAGCAGTCACAAAGCTCAATAACAACAATGACTAATAATCCCATAAAGAAATGGGACAGTACATAAACAGGCATTTTATCATAGAAGACAAATAGCCAATAGGCATATGAAAAACACCACATTATGACTATATCAGGGAGGTACAAATCAAAATGACAATGTGGTATTAGTTCATATAAGCAAAAAATGGCCTATAATAAAAAATCAGTTTTAATAAATACTGATGATGATGAGGTGAAAGGAACTATATTGATGGTAGAATGGTTGGTCCAAGGTTTGATGTTTTTTCAAAACACTAAGCATAACATTTACATTTGACCTGTAATTCCACTACTGAGCACCTACATAAAGAAATAAAAACATTCATTAAAAGAATATATACATATTATGTTAATTGTAGCATTATATATGATAGCCAAGATATGGAAAAACCCCAATGACCAACCCAGAGGAATAGAAAAAGAAATTGAGTTACACATATATACAAAGGAGGAAGGATGTCTAATTTTATTTATTGCAATTGTTTGAATCTTGAATGGAATTGGATGGTGTTATGCTAAGTAAGTGAGTCAGAAGTTAAAAATACTCAATTGCTTCTATAAGGAATATTCAATATCCCTCCTATAAGGGGTTTAAAGAAAAAGAAAGGGGCCAGACAATTCTTAATGAAAACAAATCCTAAAATATGGTCATTAGAACTGTAAGTTGAGGATGCTAACATGAGGGTGTGGGAAGGGACCTTAGTTTAATGGTGGAGAAACCTTGATGTTCTGGTGATAGATAGGGTGTAGCAGCATGCAAATATGGGATATAATGAAAACCACAATATTTTATTATAAACTACCTGAAAAAAATGAGAATGATTCCTCTAATAATTTCACACTAGGTTGCAGTGTTTCCAAAGATATTTTCCATTAAAAATAAATTAATAATTCAAGGAAAGCAAAATATGCTATCGACATGGTCAAGTAACTCTGGGATGCTAAGGATCGAATGAATATCTTAATGTTGAGTCTTCTGAAAGACCTTAATAGGCTCATATTTTGAATAATCAATAAAAGAGAAACATGAAACTCAAAAAACAGAGCCTCTTTGGAGCACACCTCATAAGCACTTTTTAGAAGAATATATTTTGGCAAAATAAAATTTTTAGGTACCTCTATATACATAGAAGAGATTCCCCTTTGTTCATGTTCAAGACAAGATGAAGATAAAAACAAAAATAGCTGATGTTATTTACTTGTAGGTATATTTAAAAGCAAATGATTGACTGGGGACTGAATTAACATCTAATTATACTCAAGTTAATGATTCTTTCATTAAGCATGTGCCATATTATGGTACATTAATCAGGTGTGAGATACTTAAAGCTACCTTTAACAGCTTCCTGGACCTTGTTTATCATGTCCACCAGTAATTCAGAATACATTCCACATATTAGAAGTAATGATTTACTGACTTAGGCTTTTGGAGAAACGAATTCATGTCATATACTACTACACACAAAGTTTCCTGATTATCTTGTAGTTCAGGAAAACTATCTTTATGTGGTTAAATCTCCATATTCCACATGCAACTCAAGTTAGGAATGGTATTAAACAGATTTTAAAATATTACTAAAATCTCGGGCAGGAGCAATAGCACCAAGTGTAGGGTGCTTGCCTTGCATGTGGGCAACCCAGGTTTGATTCTTGGCTTCCCATATGGTCCCCTGAGCCCACAAAGAGTGATTTCTGAGTGCAGAGCTAGGAGTAACCCTTGAGTATCACCAGGTGTTGCTCCCCAAAACAAAACAAAACAAAACAAAGAGATTAATTACTAACATCTTGAAAGTTGTGGGGAAAGAGAAGTAAAAACTAAATTAAATTCCTTTTTGGAACTTGATAGATGTACAAATATATTTCAAAAATAATAGAAGAACAACCAGTAGTAGAGAAAAACTCTAATGAATACTTTATTTTGATTAATAAAGGAAATTTAGGAAAACATAATAACATGGAATATTAAGATAACAAGTAATAATAAGCACATCAGTTTTCATAATAAGTAAAGGCAAGTTAAGTTCTATTAAAAGAGATACTAAAGACTAGACCTCAAAGGGATGAGCATATGTTTTGTATGGGCAGCTCAGTTTTTATCCCGGGCATTTCTTGGTTCACCAAGACCACCAAGAGCAATCTCTGAGCACAAAGTTACCAATGCATCACTAGTGTGACTCCACAAAAACCCAACCAAGCAAACAAACAAAAGAAATGCCATCCAGATTGAGGTTCAGGTAAATATGTTTTATACACTCACCTACATCTGTTATTTTTGAGATAAATCTGAAGGAAGATGATTCACTAAAGTAAAATATTAAAGACTGTATAAAAGTATTTTGGGTCTACTGCATTAAATTAAAATCGGGTTTTTATTTATTAATATAAAATGAGTAGAGAGAATAGTTACTTATTTTACATCTCAAATCTACAACATCAATACTACAGTACTATTTGTGTCCCCTGAGTCTACCAGGAGTGATTTCTGACTGCAGAGCCAGGATTTACCCCTAAGTGTATGGCACCTCCCCGCCAAAGACCAAATAAAACAAAATAAAAGAATTACATAACAATGATATGTAAGTAAAACTTACATATTACATTTAAAGTAAGACTCAATTTGCCTATGTAAACAGTCCTAAAGTTCAATAAGAAGATCAAAGTGAATACACTGATTTCAGTTTTTCTAAGGTTCATAAATAAATATTCACATTGTAGATGACATTTTAAATTATTATCATTTATGGGTCATAAAAGAAATCCCAAAGTCTCACTGATTAACTAAGGTTTCTGATATGCTATATTGAGTCTTTGAATGCACTTTCTATTGGGTGCTTGTTGCTTCTTGAGCTTATCATGCAAGCTCTACCCAATAAAATAAGATATAAAAATCTTGATTCTGGCTGCTCTTATAAATTAAATGACCAAAAACTGTACTGGTACAGTTTTTGCCTGCTAGCATCAGTCCCAGTGATGTAATTTTTATTTGACTGAGAGGATGAATCCTCTCAGTGTATTTTCATATTTTCATATTTTGGAATCTTCCAAAGTTCTCATTATTCACAGAATTGTTCCAACTTCTTATGAATACCTTGCTTCCTTCCCAAGAATTTTGAGAAAGTCAGTAAAATATGACTTGGCTTGTGGTTTCAGAAATGTGCTTCAGATGATAGTAGTGGATAATAAACACAATACTTGCTTCAGAGAATGGTTTTCCTGTCTACTTTTAACTGAACTACTGTTATTAGACTCAAATAACCATTTCCTAAAGTGACTTCAGTAAATGGAAGTAATTGTATTGAATTTTTCAAGGGCTTAGTTCAAACCTAGTAAGTAGCTTTTCTTGCTATATCTTACTCACAAGGGCTCTAATACAAGCAGAATCTATCAGAAGCTTGCTCAATCTAAAGAAAATATGTTTTTCTCCTCTTTAGAGTCATATACAGATAGAGATATACTGATGAATAAAATGATTAGGTAAAGTATTTTATTGCTAAAAAGGAAAATGATTTTGTAGAAAGAGGTACATATATGGTCCTTCTTTGGTCAATGGTGCGTGCCAGGACCTGTGTGCATCTCTCAATATTTCATGCCTCCTTGACACCAGCACCACCAAGTATGCCCCTAGAAGCTGCTAAGCATTGTGGACATGGTGGTACTTAGCACCACAGAGCACAAAAATAGCTCCACACCTTTGAGTCCTAGTAATGAAACTTCTGGATATCAGTATTGCTGGGAGTGACCCATGGATCCCCTGAGTACTGCTTGGGAGACACCCCACCTAAACCAAATGAACAACTGGATAGTCAAATGGATAAAACAAGATACAACGTTCTTGCCTGTGTAATTTTTGAGGCACTAACAAATAAACTGATGTAGACAAATACAGTCCTATGAAAATCTTTTGATTCATAGTAGAATTGAGACAATATGTGCACTTGGTCAGAATGGACTTAGAATACATTATTAATATGCTTCCATTTCCCTTCACAAGGATATGAATTTTGAGCAATAATTCACTAATTATTTAGATTGTATTTTTCTCTGTAGAGTGTTTTGTCTTTTTTAGGTTCCATGTTGTTTATCTGCACACACATTAGAAGTGTAACACTTTCTTCCAGAGTGCTCTTTCTTGCTTTAGAATATTTAAAACACTCTAGGAAGGACCTGAATCCTACAACTATAGAAATTATGTCATTCAAATAAATGGTATAATGTACTCTTGTTGATAGTAAAAAATTTAAAGAAATTAATGCAGAGAGTAAAAGTTTTTGTTAGAGCAATCAGATATATGCTCGAGTGGTCGGCAACCTTTTTTTTTCAACTGAGCCAAATCTCGCCAAAACCATGATTGAAATTTATTTTGAGAGCCACACAGGGCGCGCACTGACAGAGGCTAGGAGCAGAGTTCTGACGCCTGGAGCGGCCGCCTGGCACACAGAAGAGCCAAATTAAAAGTGTAAGGAGCCACATGTGGCTTGCGAGTTGCAGGTTGCAGACCACTGATAGACTAATGTTAGCTAAGAAGGTCTTGGCTTGCTTGTTGGGTGGGGCATAAGCTAGTTGGTCCTATATGCACTCAGAAGTGTATTAATCTCAGAGTAGAGAATCTAATAAGGATGGTCTTAGTCAATGGGCCCAGTGCACAGAGAAAGGCTTCAGAAACTTAAACCTTTGGATCCTATTACTGAAATTTAAGCCTCTTAAGTCTGTTTTAAATACTCATTTAAATATTCACATCTTGACTTGGTGCTGTTTCCTCAAGGAAGTTAGCTTCAAAGTCCTCCAATTCCTACATCTAACTAGGAATGAGGCCAATAGCCTCAACTTGATCCTATCTTCTACTAGATCAGGTTAGACTTCTGGCAAGGGCTTCCAAAATTTGCTTGAATAAACACAATGGGTCTTCATTTTTTAAAAAAACTGTTAATTCATCTCATCTTCTGTATCATGAAAAGTGGAAAGAAATATTCATTCAAAGCAAAGTTTATCTCCATTCTCCACTGTCCTGTCTTGAATTTGATAAAATAACCATTCCACATTCCCTTCTTGGGTAACACTAACTGCTTTTCCTCTTCTTTCTCCTCTTCTTTCTGGAACTATATATTTATGTTATTGAAATGATACATTGCAAAACAAATACATGAAACTGTGATTTGAAAAGGAGAGGGAAGGAAACTAGTTATAGGAAATGGCATGTGAAAATAATTATTTTTTAGAAAAGGTTTCTTCATTTAAAAAGAGAATTTTCCACAGAGTTCTGGTAATAGCCAGCCTCCTAGGAATTCACTGATCTGAGATATACAGGCCCTTGATTTACAGAGACTCAGTCAACATGTACAATTCTGTGAAGTATGGGGCATAGTTACCTGGCACAGCTTCCACTTTCCTCTCACTACTCACATCATTTTCACTTTGAAATGTGAATGCATCAAAGCTGATGATTCTATATGAAAATCCACTTCAGCAAAATCAGTTTTAAGAAATATGAAGGTTTTTAAACAAAGAAATAACTGTCTGCGTTCACGTAAACCTCAGATTGGTTAGTTAGGTAAAATAACCACAATAAAATCCATAGTTTTTTTTTTTAATAAAATAAATCTCATCAGGATTTAAATAGGACTCGTTGACACATATTATTAGGGATGTTAACTTCTCTTCCCTAATATTTCCCTTTTCTCTGTCTCTTTATTACTCAACCCCTATTCATTCCTTTCCATCCATTCTCTTCTTCCTCCCCTTCTTCCATTTTCTGCCCTACCCTTCCTCTCTTCATCCTTCCTTCCTCTCTCCTTCCTTCTTCCCTTCCTCCTCCCTCCCTCCTCCCTCCCTCCCTCTCTTCCTTTCTTCCTCCTCCCTCCCTTCCCTCCCTTCCTTTCCTTTATATTATTTCTATATCATGGCTAATAAAATAAGTGCTGAAATAAACATAGGTTTGTATATATCCTTTTGAAATAATATTTTGTATTTTGAGGAGAAAATTTAAGAAGTAGAATTGCTGGGTTATATTTAGGAGTTTTATTGTTACATTTTTGAAAAATTTCCATAAAGATCGAACAAGATGACATTATTACCAACACTGAATGAAGGTTCCTATCTCCCTATATCTATATTAGTGTTGTTATACCAGAATCTATAAAATACATCGAAGAAAACATAAGCAGAGACATCCAGAAACAGATCTTAAAAAGAGGTCATTAGTGATTTGACTCGAGGCAAAGAAATGGGACCACAATGCATATTAAAATGTTCTTGCAAGGAAAAAGAAAGTTCAACTAAAATCAAAGTTACCATACTAAATGGGAGAAACAATTTGTTTATAATAATCAGACAAAGGGCTAATTTCCTTTTTTCTAAAGTACTCACAAAAAGTTCAACAATCCAATAGCCCCCTCCAAAAGTGGGGACAGAAGATAAAGATACTCTTTCTCTAAGGAGACAGAAAGATGGCTCATAGGCATAGAAAAATATACCCATTATCATTTATGATCAGGGATATACCAGTCAAAGCAATGAGATATTATCTCACAACAGAAATATACTATCTTTCTCACATATAAGAATTGTCTGGAAGCATAACTCTTTTATATTACTCCAACATTAAAAAATAGTAAACAATTTCTGGTTCTTTTTGAAAGTATTATAGTGACTAGACACAGACTTATCTCTCTTACTTCTTCTTTATGAATACATTATAGAGGTTTGCATAATTTGTTACTTGTTTTTCATAATTTGTCTTTCACCTCTACCACCTCTTGCCCTGCCTTTCTGGAATGTTAAAGTTGAGAGAGAAGGTCAGGTGATCAATAAACTTTAAACAATTTGTAAATTGTCATCAAACCTTTTGTCTCTTGATCTAATATGGATTTCAGTTCGCTGGTGACAGAGATAAGGCAAGGTGAGAAAAAACACATAAGCGTGATGAATTTTACTTACATTTTTACAGATGAAAAACAGACACAGAGTGATATACTACAAAATATCATTAAAGCCTGACTTTATATGGGGCTACCAAGGCTTCAAAAATAAAATAATGAAACGACTCTAGAAGGTTTCTTATAATAATTAAAATTTCTTAGAGGTCCTTTCCATCCTCATCTTCCAGATCTGATGAATAAAACTATTACTTGTGGAAGGCCTAGGAATCTCAAGTATATAAATAGCTGTAGTCCAGGGGAAAAGTTACATATAACTTTATATCTTCTCTATATAGTGGTGGTAATTTATAATAAAAAAGGAAACAAACCAGATAGTTTCATTACTAATCTCAGAAGAGAAGCCAAACTAACGAAACTCCAAGGTAGCCTAGGGTCCAGGCTGAAAACTATGGAGCCTTCTCAGAGTGGTGGCAGGCAGTATTCTGAAAACCATTCTGTCAGTTGCCACAGTGGCCCCAACACACACCATAGCCTCTTACATATAAGAGATCAGATGCACAGCTTTACAAAAAATATCAAGAGTTGCCAAGCCAAAGAATCATCCCAGTTCTACAGCTCTTGGAGAGTTTGGTCACACGTACCTCCAAATTTCACAATATTGACAGTATGAGCATAATAAATTAGAGGGGAAGTCAATTAGCACACAAGCCCACTAAGTTCAAGAAATGAAAATAATAACAGAGGAGTCAACTAGCAACAACCAATTAAGTAAATCCTCAGAGAAGGGCTTTAATAACATCAAGTGAGATATAACAATTTTCACAAATCTTATTTTATTAAATTTTTTTAATAATTCCATTTGCCATTTTGTTGCAATAAGCAATATGAAATAAATTACTTCATGTGTACCAAAGGGGCAGACTTAGGGGGTGGGTGGGAAACTGGGAGCACTGGCTGAAGGAAGATCACACCGGTGGTGGATTTCATGTTAGAACATTGAATGTCTGAAACAGCTGTATTATGAACAACTCTGTATCCCGGTGTTTAAATGAGAAAAAATTTTAAGAAATATTATTACTGACCCAAACAAAACAAGCTAAACAAACTTTTGAGGATAAAGATTATATCAGAGGTTAGTATACCACAAAATAAAAATTTATTTTTATTTTATTCTTTATTTTTATTTTTTATTAAGCTTGCTTAAAGGTGTCAATATGAATCTTTATGCTACTTGTCCATAACTACTTGGAAGACTCTAAAATTTGATATATTTTTAATTTATCTGTCAGCTTGGGTTTGCTAATTGTATCCCAGAAAACCTGTAAAAATACTATGGAAGGGATGCTGGAGTAAGATATGGGAAAGTGACTATGCTGTTTTTTAAAAGGGGTACCAGAGATGGCCCCAAATTATGTTTTTAATTTGTATATCTAAAGATATCTAAGGGTCGGAGAGATAGCACAAGGGTAGGGCATTTGCCTTGCACAGGGCAAACCCAGAGTGGACCCAGGTTTGATTCCCGGCATTCCATATGGTCCCTTGAGCCTGCCAGGAACCATTTCTGAGCGCAGAGCCAGGAGTAACACATGATCACCACTGGATGTGGCCCAAAAACCAAAAACCAAAAAAACAAAAAAAGATATCTGAGATGAAGGGGTTACTATTGTCCATTTTTGTCTTTCCTTATAACTTTAAACTTTAGACAAGTACATATTAGGCAACAGTATTTTCAAACTTTGTAAAATATAAAACAAGGTTTGATTACTCAACACCGAGCAATATATGTAAATTTCTATGTCTTATGTGGACGTTTTGAAATATTATTAGAAAATTTAAAGCAAAATTTGAGAAATTTTATTTCTCAGAAAATGGGTAAAACCAGTCTTTTCTATACTGAAATTAGTGACAATCATACGTAGCTCTTCATTATCTGTAGAGTTATAGTTCTTTTGGGAAGTATACTTACAGCATAGATAACACACTCGCCTCCCCCACACTACATTTCAATATGCCTTGGAACTGCTCCTTTCATTAAATTTGCTAACAAGTTGCAACCTAAGAGTGATCTGTTCCCCAGAGAAATAGCCAAAACACATTAAGGAGAAAGCAAAAGAAGCTGAGAGCCTGGATAATCCATCAGCTAGTTAATTCACACCTGAATAATTGAAAGTTTGCTTTACAGTTATTGAATATTTATGAAGATTTCACTATGTGCTGAAAAGTAGATGTGCCCAAGTAAAAATACCAAAGAAAACCAACTTGCACACAGCTTCTTTCAACAGGTATTTTACTATTTGACTGGAGTAAGCAAGATAAAATAGGCTTTCAAACTTCAGTGTGTGACAGAATCATGATGAGGGATGCTTCTTTTAAAATCGAAGAATTCTGAGGGCTGGTGAATGAAAGGTCAGGAACACATGCCAGCTTGGCACTGCACAAACCTCTCCTCACAAAACAGGCATCTGTCTGTAGTTCTGATGGTCTCTGAGCAATAGATTGTGGCACCATTAAAATCCTTCAGGCCCACACAAACAAGTCAAGTAACAAGAGTGACTTCTGGCACCACTGGGGTGATCATGTTCATAAAAAAATGGAAGAGGAGAATAGATAATGTAATAAAAGAACTCAATATTAATAAAGATCTTAGTTTGTTTTTGGAGGGGGCACACCCAGGGTACCTAGGGGTTACTCTTGGCTTTGCACTCAGAAATTGCTCCTGGCAGGCTCAGGGGGCCATATAGGATGCTGGGAATCCAACAGGGTCTATCTTGTGCTGGCCACGTGCAAGGCAAATGCCCTTCCGCCCTTCTCCAGTCCCAAAGATCTTAGTTTTTTGATGATTTGCTATCATGTCCTGTTGCCTGCAATTTGCTATACATTACTTGTAGTTAGCATAAATTACATAAATTACAGCAAGGCGACAGCTAATTAGTCTTCTAAAACAGAGACCACACTCCAAATGGAATGTTAACAACTGAACTTACTTCAATATTAGATAAATAACAAGAACTTTTTGACATATCAATGGGCATCAGAAAGGATAGTACATTGTTTGAGCGAGAGCCACTTATTATGCTGCATAATAAGATTAATAGAAGTTCATATTTATGCAATTAGTGGCTTTCAACAAGCACTGATTGGCTAAACTGTTTATAATATATTCTTTTTGTTTTTGTTTCTATAACACAACTGGTGGTGCATAGGGGTAATTCCTGATTTTGCACTCAGGAATCACTCTGGTGGATCTGAGGGACTATATGGAATGCTGGAGATCAAACCCAGATCAATTACATGGAAGGGAAATTCCCTACTTGCTATATAAACTTTCTGATATATATATTTATATACGACCATAGAAAATGAGGTTTATAGGCTTTGTGTGAAGGATGATCCTAATCTTTCAAAACTATTTTAACTAATTCAGCAGAAAATATGGGAATTTCTTACTGTTTGTCTTATAGATTCTTCCTCACATTAGGCTTCGTCAAATGATATATTTTATTCAAATAAATTTTTATCATATGGGATTTGGGAATCTCCTGCAAGAATGGAGAATTGAGCCTTCATTGCCAGAACAAGAACAAAGTCCATAAATATTTTGTAGTTTAATAAATACTTAATGAGCATACATAAGAGAAAAGTTTGTTCTGATTTGCTCTAATTTTAACTACTATCTCTCTTTGCGTTTGTATGTTAAGGTACCAAACACATGCTGTTCAGGGCTTACTACTGGCTCGGTGCTCAGGGATTATTTCTGGTGGGTGTGGGGACACCAGGAATTGAATCTAAGCCAGCTGTGTGAAAGGCAAATTCCCTACCTGCTGTACTATTACTCTGGCCTATCAAAGTTATTGTTTTCAAAATTAAATTTTTGGATATAGTCACTGTAAAATTACTATTACTCATGATTAGGTTCAGGCAGACCATGTTTTTCTCTTTCTTATTTTCATTTTCGGTTTTGGTTTTGGTTTGGGGTCACAGCCAGCTGCAGTCAGGAGTTACTCCTGGCTCTGTGCTCAGAAATCGTTCCTGGCAGGCTCAGTTCCTTGGCATATGGGATGCCAAGAATCAAACCCAGGTCCGCCCTAGGTCAGCCATATGCAAGGCAAACGCCCTACTGTTGTGCTCTCTCTCTTGCTCTATGTTTCTAGACTAGTCCCATCACCAGTGTTCCTTTCTCTCCATCAATGCTTCTACAAGGAGCACAATTTATTTTATTTTATTTTTTTGCCTTTCTTGTTTGGTTTTCGGGTCACACTTGGCAGCGTTCAGGGGTTACTCCCGGCTCCATGCTCAGAAATTGCTCCTGGCAGGCTCAGGGGACCATATGGTATGCCAGGATTCAAACACCGTCCTTCTGCATGTAAGGCAAACGCTATACCTCCATGCTATCTCTCTGGCCCCTTTTGTTTTTGTTTTTTGTTTTTTTTTGGGTTTTTTTTTTTTTTTTGGCCACACCTGGTGACACTCAGGGGTTACTCTGGGCTATGTGCTCAGAAATTGCTCCTGGCTTGGAGGACCATGCTGGAGGATAGAACCACAGTCAGTCCTTGGTTAGCGTCTGCAAGGCAAATGCCCTACCACTTGCACCACCGCTCTGGCCCCAAAGAGCACTTTATTATTAATTATAAATTATAAATTTTTGCACCATACACCATGGTTTGCTGATAGGATTCCATACATATCACTTTACCACCCTTTAGCACCACCTCCTTGCCTCCTGGTTGAAAGTTTTTTTCTATCATAGGTGATTCCCACTTCTCACCCCCTTCCAGCCCTCTCAGGGGGATTGTTTCCTACTGAATGTCTGGTCCATAGTCTTTACTTTCCATTGCCTTTGGGTTGCTGTTATTCCATCAAAGTGTTTTGAGTTCACTTAGTCATCTGAAGTCTTTTGGCTGGTACAGCCATCTATTTTTTAAATACACTATGAGTTACCATTACCCAATTTTTATAGTGAGGAAAATTAGTAAATTTTGTGATAGCCTACAGCTTTTAGTGCTTTATCTGTAAAGAAAGAATACTCACTGCCCTGAATTTTTGGCTTCAAGAAGAAATGAAAGGATCAAGAAAGACACGAATAGAAGTAGCTTTCAAAAATATATATAGTTTCTTCTGGGTCATTTACTTCTGTGATTTGCTCTGTGAAAAGGAGCAAATATGTGAAGTCAAGATAGAATTTTGACCTTTCAGACATTAACTCACTATGCTCTCAATGGGCCATGATCTACATGTGATTTAAGATCTTCCCCGGCTATTTTTACAAAGGATAACTCTGCCCTTAAATTTAATGTCACACCTCCTTTCTAAGAAACATTTTTTTAAAAAAATGAATTAAAAGTTAACAGAAAGTTCTGATTGTAGTTTTCTCAATTTATTCTTCTTAAATATTTTGAAGTAATCAGATGCTTTTAGCATAGATTTTTTTCTAGAAAAGAACCACATCAGTAATAACTTTCACACTTATTTATATGTAGGTTAGCAGATATGAAAATGTTCAAATATGTTCCATGATAATTTGTTTTCCACAGTATAAGTGAACCTGCAAATGGCAAAATTGAAATGATATATCTGTATCTAAATATCTATAGCAACATATTTTCTAGGTGATACTGTATAAAATTCAAAACATATAGCTCAACACACTTTCGTGCTGAATGGTAAAAGCATTTATCGGGTAATTTCAAAATATTAAAGATTCAGATTATGAAGCAGTAAATTAAACCACAGGCTATTGTGAATTGTTATGGTGAATGTATAATAATACTACTCTAAAACATCATACTTAATAAAAGTAAGAGATTTAGTCTAAGTATTATGCCATTTTTGCAGTTATATGATTTATTAAATAATGTTAATATGCAGAGAGAAAGTAGGAGATGGCTATAAATAGCTTTGTATATGTTTGCCACAACTTGGCAGCTAATTATCATTTTGAAATATGATGGTTTTGATTAATAAATAAAAGTGGAAACTCAATTATAAATGCATGCAATCAAACTTCAGAATCAAGCCAAAATAAACCCAGCATTTGTAAGTCAAAAGAACCATTAGAGAAAATAATATGATAATGTTCTAAGGTTATATTGTATGACAAATTATATTCTTTTCTATATATGAGAAGAGGAATGTTAGAAATTATTTAAAAGACAGCATAATAAATTATTGCATATGACAACAGGATATTGGTTGAAAGAACTGGTTAAAGTCAAAACAGAAATGTAAATTCTTAGTTCTTTTTAGTTAAGTTCAAGAAAATTTTATCAAGAAACAAACTAAATCTTCTATTACAAAAATTGCTTTTGGGTTTAAGAAAACAACCTCTCATTGATTCTGATAACAAATATGATGAGTTATTATAGCATGAATTGCTTCCACCTCAAATTCCCATATATAAGTTCATATTGCTAGTAGTTTGAATGAAAACTTAGAAGTAGGTCCAGGATATATAGTTAGTTAAGATGAGGTCACATAAGAGTAAGGTGGATCCTAATTCAATATTCAATGATTCAATACAATATAATTTGTATCTACATAAAAAGTGCAAATTGGGGATGAGTACAGGAGAATACCACATGAACAAGAGATGGTCTGTGAGACAAAGAACAGCAAATGTAGAAATTGAAAGAACACATGATAAGGATATCCTCTCTCTCAGTATTTAGAGATTAACTATCCTTACAGTGTATTTGATTACTAGACTTTTAATTTTTCTTTGATATTTGGGCACTTCCAGCATCCTTCAGGGGATACTCCTGGCTCTGTGCTCGAAAATCATTCCTGGCAGGCTCAGGTGGACCATATGAGATACCGGGATCTAACCCAGCTCGGTTTTGTATTGGCCACGTCAAGGCAAAGTCCCTACCACTGTGCTCTCGCTCTGGCCCCTGATTCTTAGAATTTTGAAGCCATTTATTCTGTCACTTAATCCACATAACTTTTGGTATTTTGTTATTGTCAGCCTTAGGTAACTACTACAGGGATTGAAAGAATATTCTATTTCTTCAGTGTGTACAGACAGCTGTTTTGTTGTAAGCATTTATAGGGACCATTGCAAGAATTTTGTCAAATAGTAACATTCTGGAGGCTTGAAACAAAAGTAGATAAAAAGGAAAACAAATGTAAACGGAGCCTGAATTTGAATGAGGTTGAAGACAAGGAGAAGAAATGATAGATTCAGGGCGGTTAATTGTTTTTCCTGAAATGCTTGATCATGAGATAAAGATTAGGAAGCCAAGGGTAGGGAACCAATGTGGAAGGATATGCATACTAAAAAATTCCGTTAACAACATGAAGAGTAGAAACAGTAGGAAAAGTGGTGGCTATATTTAGTTTTTGTTTAATGCATATCTCATTTTTTAATTCAGGATTTGAGTCGATGTGTCTTCTTTGAAGAATGAATGTGATATACTGGACTTATTCTTTTCCATTTCTTGGGCTACACCTTGTGTTGCTTAGGAATTACTTTTGGTTCTGCACTCAGGAACTCCTGATAGTATATAGGGAACATTTAGGATACTTTAAGGTAAGCACCCTAATCGCTGCATGATCCCTTTGGCTTGATACTTAACCTTTTTCAAAAAAGTTTTTGATATGCCTATATGTATATATATATATTTGAGTTACGCCTGGTGATAGTTGGGAATTACTCCTGCCTGTGCTCAGGGATCATTTCTGGTATGCTCAAGGAACCATATGCGATTCTGGGAATTAAATCAGGATCATTTGTGAGCAAGCATTTTACCCCCTGTTGTTATTTCTCAGACCTCTAATACATGCCTTAAATCTAATGAAATGTATGTTTAAATAACATCATCAATCTTTCTAAAATATATAATTTAAAATTTATCAGCACATAAATTACATAAAGTCTAATAATCATAGTTCTACCATATGGCTTATATATATAGCATTTCCAATACACTAAAAGCCCTAGAGATTCATCTCCCAGTTCTCAATCTTCCTCTGTACAGCTTATTCTGAGTTTGTTATTAACTATTCTCATGAACTCCTTTTCACATCTCTTCCCATGGTTACCTAGATCAAAGGCAAGGAGGGCTAAAGTCTTTATATCTTTACCCAGCCAGTTATTTTTCAAAGACTGTCTCTGATTGCACATAAATTTCAAGTTCCTTCCTAGCTCTTTTTGCCCCTAGGCATTGTGATATCAGTGGATTTTAGGGCAGCTACAGCTAGGCCCCAGGTAATAACTGTTGGAGCTAATGCATATTGAGGGCCTGTGTAAATAAAAAAGGTAAAGTATTATAAGAAATATGGAAGGTATATGATCATTATTTGTACATGGCTTATCACATGTCATATCACATTTTATTTTGTTTTTTTGATGGGCATTTAACTAAAGTAAATATATAGTTTATGTTTTAGCAGTAAATGCAAAAATATATAAAATTACATAAAATTTTAATAAAATTATACATAATTATAAAATAATATATAATTAAAATTCAATAAATATATATTTAATTTTATTATGCAATATCAGAAAGTGTCCCCTAGATTTTGGTAATTTGTTTCTCTATTATAATGATAAAGAATCTCTTTATTTCTTTCTTGATTTTCTCTTAGATCAAGCTATTGTTTAGAAGCACGTTGTTTAGAAGAAACAAGTTTCTTTTTTATGATAAATCAATCAAAAAGGCAAATAAAAAAAGAGAGATGGACTCTGCAAAGCAGTAAGGGAGAAGTATAAATATATACTTATATATACATACATTATATACACTTATCCTTAAGTATAAAGGAAGGAATATAAGAATCAAACCAGATCTCCTATTTGAAATAATCCAGGCAAGAAAAGAGTGAAATGGCATATTGAAAGTACTGAATGAAAGAAACTTTTAAACCTACAGTCCACTACCCAGCAAACCACTCATTTATATGGAGAGATAAAAACATTCTCAGACAAAAAAAGAATGTGCAAAATTCATGCTAACCAAACCAACTCTAAATGAACTATTCAAAGATCAATTATATAAACCTAATACTCAATTGTAACAGAAACAACCCTACACAGTATGATAACACAACTTTCATTAAGTAACAACGGACTAAACCCTCCCATCAAAAGGCACAGAGTAGTGGGTTCAATCAGGAAACAAAACCCAGCCATCTGCTGCCTGCAGGAAACACAGTTAAATTTTCAAGATAGAAACAGCCTCAGAGTTAAAGAATGGAAAACAATTATACAAGGTACTGGAAAAGAACAACAACAAAAAAGCAGGGCCATCCAGGCTTATATCAGACCAAATTGCATTCAAACGCAAGAAAGTAATTAGAAACAAGGATAAACATAACTTATTGATCAGGAAAAATAGATCAGCAAGTACTAATTCTGATTAACATATTCACTAAATATAGAGTCAGAAAATATGTAAGGCTTTTGCTCATAAACCTAGAGAAACAGATAGACAAAAGATAATAGTAGTGGGAGATTCTACATGCTTCTATCACCACTGGAAAGATCACTACGCAGAACAATAGCAAAGATATAAGAGCCCTAAATGAGAAACTAGAAGAACTGGGACTAAAAAGGATCTATAAAGGGCCTTTAATCCTAAAAAAGTTGAATACACATTCTTCTCAAGTGAACATGGAATTTTCTCAAGGATAGACCACGTTTTAGGAAACAAGTCTAACTTACATAAATTCACAAAATATCAAGCATTCTATCAGACCAAAATGCCACAGATTCACTAAGCAGAACATTAGGAAAGATGTAAGAGCCCTAAATGGGAAACTAAAATAACTGGAACTAATGAATCTATACAGGACATTTTATCCTCAAAAAGCTGAATACATATTCATCTCAAGTGCACACTGGACCTTTTCTAGCATAGATCACATTTTAGGACACAAGTCTAACTTAAATAAGTTTGCAACTTTAAGAATTATACCAAGCATTCTATCAAGCCACAACACAGAGATCAAGATTGATTGTAAAATGAAGATGAAAAGAAAATGTAACACAGAAGACTAAACAACATGCTGCTCAACAACAGCTTTATCAGAGAGGTAATCAAAGAAGAAATAAAGAGTTTCCTTGAGACTAATGATAATGAAGAAACAAATTACCAAAATCTATGAGACACAACAAAATCAGCAATTAGGAGGAAATTTGTAGCAATACAGATTTACATTAGGAAAGAAGAAGGAGAAAAAAATCAACAACTTAAAGACACACCTAAAATATCTGAAAAACCAGCAGCAAAGAAACCCAAATACAAGTAGAAGAATAGAAATCATATAAACCAGCACACAAATAAATTGTATAAAAACAAAGGAAATAATGCAAAGAATCGATGAAGCCAGGAGCTGTTTTTAGAAGAATATACAAGATAGGGGCCAGAGAGGTAGCACAGAGGTAGGGCATTTGCCTTGCACGTGGCTGACTCAGGATGTGCGGGTTTGATCTTGGGCAACCCATATTTTCCCCCAAGTGTATGGTCAATTAATTTTTGAGAAAGGAGTCAATAACTTGAAATTGTATAAAGACAGTTTCTTCAACAAATGGTGTTGCAAGAATTGAATTACCATGTGTAAGAAATTAAAGACTGTTCCATATCTCACACCTAACACAAAAGTCAATTCAAAGTGGATTAAAGACCTTTAGTTAGATGTGAATCCATAAAGTTCATTAAGGAGAACGTAGGTAGAACACTCTGAGAAAAGTGAACCTGAAAGAAGCCTTCGATGATAGGATGCCAATGGCAAGAGCTATAGCTATAAACCTGAATAAATGGGACTACATCAAACTAAAAAGTTTCTTTATGGCAAAGGAAACATGGGCTCAAATTAGAAGACATCTAACTCAATGAGAGAAAATATTTGCACTCAACAAATCAGATAAAGGTTTGATATCCAGGATATACAAAGTACTCACAAAGATTAACTTCACAAAACCTAAAAACCCCATCCAAAAATGAGGAGAGGAAATGACACTTCTCTGGGGAAGATTAACAGATGGCCAATAGACACATGAAAAAAATGCTCATTATCTCTTATCATTAGGGAAATCCAAATCAAGACAACAATGAGATATCCTCTTAAACCAGTGAGAATGACACATATCAAAAAATACTGGTAACTATCTGTTGGCAAGTTTGTGGTGAGAAAGAAATTCTCCAATGTTGATGGAAATGCTGCCCAGTATAACCACTATGGATAAAAGTGTGGTGGGTGGTTCTCAGTAAACTCAATATTGGGCTGCTTTTAGTTTTTTGAGTGGGAGGAAATACACTCAGTGGTGCTCAGGAGTGACTTTTGGCTTTGCACTCAGGATTCACTCCTGGTGGTGTTTGAAGATCATATGGGATGCTGGGGAATAAACCTGGGTAACTTGTATGCAATGCCATGGCCTTATCCACTGTACCATTTTGCCAGCTCCACATTTGCACTTCTATGTCAATTGTAGCACTATATAAAATAGCACAAATGCCCACCATGAATGACAGGATAAAGAAACTATGGTACATAGTTCTGTAATGGAATACCAATTGGCTGTAAGAAAAGATAAAGTCGCAGAATGGTCTTACTCATCTATGGGTTTTAAGAAAAATGAAAGACATTCTTGCAATAATAATTTTCAGGCACAAAAGAGAAAAGAGCTGGAAGTTACAGCTCACCCCAGGAAGCTCACTGCAAACAGGGGTGAGTTTAGTTAGAGAAATAACTACGTTTTGAACTATCCTAATAACGAGCATGTATGAGGGAAATAGAAAGCCTGTCTAGAGTACAGGCGGGGGTTGGCTGGGGAGGAGGGAGATTTGGGACATTGGTGATGAGAATGTTGCACTGGTGATGGGTGGTGTTCTCTACATGACTGAAACCCAAATACAATCATGTATGTAATAAAGTTGGTTAAATAAAAATAATTGCATAAAACAGAAAAAAAGAAAAGATAAAGTCTTGTAATTTACTTCAATGGGGATGGATGTGGAGAGTATCAGTCTGAATGGAATCAGTCAGAAGGAAAGGATCACATTCAGAATGCTCTCTTTCATATGTGGGATATAAAGATTTGACATTCAACTATGAAGGGGAATAGACTTGAAGACATGAAGGGGAATAGACCCAAAGACAAAAAGAAACAGCAGAAAGCTTGCCTCTCAGGTAGAGGGGTGATAGGTTAGGGAAGGAAACAATAGTACAAAAGAGACAGACTGGAGGTTAAGGGGAGAATGGGGACATTGGTGGAAGGTATAGAACACTGGTGAGGTAACTGATGTTGGAACAACATGATTGAAACTAGTCATAAATATTTTTGTGACTCAATATAATAAAATATAAAACAAAAACCCTCAATTAAAACTATTAAAAAGACAAGGAGCCTACAGTCAATCCCATGACACTATACTTCAAGGATGGAGAGACCCTGTATGTCCTAGGCCAAGGAAATTCCCTCTCTAATGCCCCCAATTTTAACTCTGCCTATGCAGTAAAAAAAAAAAACAGGGAGGGCACAAAATAGTTTTTTTCTATATATTTATCTACTTTTATTTTATTTTATTTCTTATTTTTTTTGTTTTTTGGGTCACACCTGGCAGTGCTCGGGGGTTACTTCTGGCTCTATGTTCAGAAATCGCTCCTGGCAGGCTCAGAGGGGACCATGTGGGATGCCGGGATTCGAGCCACCATCCTTCTGCATGCAAGGCAAACACCTTACCTCCATCCTATCTCTCTGGTCCCCATTTATTTTTTATTTTTATCTTTTTTGACTTCTGTGTTTTGGTGTAGATATTAAAGTTGATGTCCCCAATCTTATTTTATATTATTTCATTTTTGTTTTTGCGCTCTGACATGGTTTTATTCCAGGACCAAGACTATTAAGTGGTGCTTGCCTTTATTGCTGTAGTCCTCAGTGGATATTTTATTCGATATTTCTTTTTGTATTGTTGTGGTATTTCAATTCCTTATTTCCTGTCCTCTCTCAAACTGAGGTGGAGAGCCTCTAGAAGGACTACACCCATTTTTGGCTTATTTGATTTTTACTCCACCTTATTGCTTTTTCTTTCTTCAAACAAAACCACATAACTTGAACTATCTAGTTCCTCCTCTCAAACAGAGGGGGAAATAAGGGAGGGTACTAGGACCAAGCAGAAATATGATCACTAAGTAGAAAGCTAAGCACAGAGGGGACCACTTATTCTAGCAGCCTGGGGGGTGAGGGTAGGAGATAGGGGATGCAGGATGGGAGCGGGGGTGGAGGGAGGGCAAATTTGGTGATGGGAATTCCCTTGATTCAATGTTAATATGTACTTAAAATACTACTGTGAAAGATATGTAAGTCAATATGGTCAAAATAAAAATTATAAAATAAAAATAAAATATATTTGTGAAAAAAAATCAAAAAAAACACAAAAAAACCCCACCAACTCCTGAATAAGTAAATTCTACATGATTCATTAATATTATTTCTATTTATCTGTGTTGTGTGAAAATACTAATTCAAGGAGGATGTTTGTGATTCTGATGTTCAGAGAAGAACAGTATCATTTACAAGAGCCAGAACATGGAATCAACTTAAACAGTCCTTGAATTGGCAATTGAGTTAGTATAGCCCGTAAGCTAAGTACCTTGCATGCAGCCAATTTGCATTTAACCCTAGCACCACATATGGCCCCCCTGAGCCCTGGCAGGAGTGATCTTTGAGTATAGACTCAGGAATAAATCCCAATCATAGCCAAGTGTGAAACCACTCTTCAAAGAAATGCTCATGACAATGGCTACATGAGAAAATTCAGCATGTATACTTAATGGCATACTGCTCTGCCATGAATAAGACAAAATTTTGTCTTTTGGGGTGAATGTACACAAAACAAGTGATTTTAAACTAATTTTGCTTAGTGAAATAAGGAATGAATGACAATAACAGGATGGCTTCCATTAGGAATTGACAATAAATAAATGAACTTGTAACTAAAACAAGTGAACTTGTAAAACAAAACTCACACCAATTTGATAAAAATTATGGTAGTTAATAAAAGATCAGAGTAGTGGAGGGAATGTTGAAATTAAATCCTTTAAATTCCATAACATTTAAGCTAATCAGCCAAGAAAAATTTAGTAATATATACACTTGACCTATATTGTACTTTTTCTTTATTTGTTTAAACTTTTTAAATTATATTTTTCTTTTGAGTTCAAACCTGAAAGGGACTTTATAATTTCTCAAACCCAAAACTAAAAAGGCTTCATATATTTCCTTTCTTTCCATCTTTTTCTTATCTGCACTATTTTAGCTCTTAATATGTTTAGACACTAAAAAAAAATCTCTTTTGTGAACTCCAAAAAAAACTTGTATATTAGGACAACAGCTTACATCATAAAACGTTCTCTGACATTTCAACAAATACTGAGGGGGTGAAGTAAAGTTTTCTACCCAAAGAGCAAAGCTCTTTTCACAAATCTGCTGAGGTTCAGTCTTAAAGTATTGCTGATTTTGTAAATTTTACCTTATGCATTATGTATAAGAAGACTATGAAGACATCCATGAGAGGAAACCCAACTGTGTAACCTTCCAACTGCTCACATTAGTGGAATCTACAAATGAGAATTTCTGAGGAAGTTATTGGTAGTAATGCTTAGAGAGGATTGCTGAAATGAGAGCAGAGCTCACAATAGCTTCAGTTTTAAGATTCTTTTACTCAAGCATTAGAATTCTTCTTTTAATGGTCTGGATATGACTAACCAACTAGCACATAACAAGCATCACAGAAAACTCTATATCTGTCCTGAGTATCTTACTCTTCTTTCAATTTCCTGCTGTTATAAAAATGTTTACTGAGTTGCCTGAACATATGTATCCTTTAAAATTCATGGGTTGAAGCCCTAACTCCCAAGGGAACTACATGCACAGATGGTAACTATTGGAAGTAATTGTCAATGAGGCCATGGGAATGTGGACATTCCAAGATTGGACTAGTCTATAAGAAGAAAGAGATGTCTTTTATAGACACCACAATGTCAGCTCATTGGTCAGTTCCATAAACTCATTCTATTTTTGAAAGAGATGCAAGCCAAGCAGAGAAAATTTATAGATGCATTTTCTAGCAGCTGGAAACTCGGGGCGAAGGAAGATTGAGTTCTTGTCCTGTTAATCCCCTTGCAGCTACACCCACACCCCAAAATAATTGTCACACCAACTTCACTACTTCAAGACAAAATATCAGCAGAGACACCAAAACAACAAAAACTCCTGGAATGCCTGTTTGAGGACTGAAAAAACTAATTTTTTTTTTTTTATAGTAAGGGCAGGCATCTTCCTTTGGCCCCTCCTTATTTCAGGACCATCACAGCCTACCCACACCTTACAACCACTACCATATCAACACATCAGCCCAGGTTACATATCCTGAAGTTCCTTTGGACAACTCCAAATTTTTCAGTACTGAAACTACAGTAGTAACACACCAAATTAAATATGAAACCAGCATAGAAGCCACCAAAGCTCAACAAGCAAATCCAGTAACAGAATGTTCAACTAGCAACAGTTTAGTAAATCTTTCTATAATACCTGAAAGATCTCATTGAGAGTTCACAAAAAAAAACTATTAGTGAGTTTTTGCCCATCACTCCATTACCACTTAGTTTTCACAGTAATATAAGGTTATATTTTTGTGCCTTGTCAAAGGGTAGGCTTAGAGGGTGGGTAGGAAACTGGCAATTTTCAATGGAATGTTACACTGCTGGTCGAATTGGTGTTGGAGACTTGATGGCCAGAAATAATTGTACTATGAACAACTTTGTAAACCACATGATGTTTTAATACAAAAAGACCAGAGAATCTTTTTTTTGTTTTGTTTTGTTTTGTTTTGCTTTTGTTTTTGGGCCACACCCGGTGACGCTCAGGGGTTACTCCTGGCTTGAGATCAGAAATCGCTCCTGGCTTGGGGGAGCAAATGGGACTCTGGGGGAAATCAAATCTCGATCTGTCCTAGGTTAGCATATGCAAGGCTGTTGTATATGTATACATTTCCATGGGATTATTATGTTACTGATCTTACCCTGATTGGTGATTGTGCCTTACCCTAGGGTGTGACCTGACACTCTGCTCCCACCCTAGGGTGGTACCTGATTCTGATGTATAAAAGCAACGGTCTGTGGAAGGCAAGGGCTTTTTTGGGAGGACTAATTCTGGGGCTTTTGGCTTCAGCCATGTCCACTGAATAAAGCTAATATCTTTTGAAACCTGACTACCTGTTAGCTTTACACCCACCACATTCAGAAACGCCGACTGAACAGGATGGCAGACGCGTGCTCCGAGCTGGAGGAGAAAGACCTCATCCTCCATTTCTCCATCGGTCAGCCCCATAAAGGACTGAATGATTGTGCCCTACCCTAGGGTAGGAGCAGAATGCCAGGTCACACCCTAGGATAGGGCACAATCACTGATCAGGGTAGGATCAGTAACATAATAATCCCATGGAAATGTTTACATACATAAGACAAGGCAAAAGTCCTACCTCTTGTGCCACCACTCTGGCCCCAAGACCAGAGCATCTTAAAACCAGGAATAATGCTCTCTCCAGGGAAATGAATAAGCTAAAGATTTTAAGTTGGATTTTTAGTCTCAAGAACTATAAGAAATAAATTTCAGTGGTTTGAACCAACCAGTCTGTGGAGATTTGTTATGGCAGTCTAATCTTAACAGTTAGGCTGAGAAAATTTCTAATAGGTGTTTAGCCTGGATGTCTACAAATCATACTACCATCAAATCAATATTTGAAGTTTGAAAAACAGTTTTATGACACATAAAGTGTTTCAGTAATAGTGTCCCATACATCATAGACTTCAATTTCTGTAAGTTTCCTGTTTGAAGCTAGTGGAGTAGTCACTGAACTATATTAATATGCTTATTTAAAAATACTATCTATCTATCTATCTATCATCTATCTATCTATCTATCTATCTATCTATCTATCTATCTATCTATCTATCTATCTATCTATCTATCTATCTATCTATCTATCTATCTATCTATCTATCTATCTATCTATCTATCTATCTATCTATCATCTATCTATCTATATCTATCTATCTATCTATCTATCTATCTATCTATCTATCTATCTATCTATCTATCTATCTATCTATCTATCTATCTATCTATCTATCTATCTATCTATCTATCTATCTATCTATCTATCTATCTATCTATCTATCTATCTATCTATCTATCTATCTATCTATCTATCTACCTACCTACCTACCTACCTTTCTATCTATCTACCTACCTACCTACCTATCTATCAGCCTCCATCAATGATCAGTGGGCCCATGAGCCACTTTCAGCTTCAGTAAATAATGCTAAATTGTTCAGTACCTCAGCAACATGATGTTGCTTGGGCCTAGTTTTTCCCAGGACTCTTCAGGGTGACACCTGAAGCAGTAGTCAGGAACCATGAGGTACTAGGGACAGAACACAGACAACATATACATGGCATAAACTTCATCTATTTATCACCCATCTTGTTAATATATTTCTTAAAAAGAATTTGAGGCCATGAGAACATTTAAATTAAATGATCAATATCAGGGAGCTTAGTTCAAATTGTCATTTTTGCCAGAACTTCTTTAATAATATATAAGCAAAATATCTGTCACATTTTATATTTATTTTACTTGTTTTTTTTGGGGGGGGTTGGGTCACACCTGGTGGCACTCAGGGGTTACTCCTGGATTTGTGCTAAGAATTCACTCCTGGCAGGCTCAGCAGACCATATGGGAACCAGGAATCATACCGGACTCCATCCTGGGTTGGTTGTGTGTAAGGCAAATGTCCTACTATTGTGCTATCACTCTGGCCCCACATTTTCTATTTAGATAAAAAAATCTGTGTATTGAATAAAGATTAGAAAAAAATGGTTTGTACATTGGCAAAATACAGTTATTTCTAGCTTTACAAAGATATTAATTAGATCTTACACTTTAATATCTTTAATATTTTACGAGGCTAAATATCTAAATATCTTTAATATTTCACAAGGCTTTTTTAAACATATTTTTATCAATTTAAACTAATGATATTATAATAATATTAATATTTCTATGCCACATTAATATTAATTTATAAACTAACATCCTATGATATACTGTTATGTCCTTAGTTGAAGTGACTCAGCCTAGAAGACAGTGTAAAAGACTACTTAAAGTAAACTATAAAGAAACTTACTTTGGTCAAAATGATGTGAAAAAGAAAGGAGTAATTAAAAATTGAAAGGAAATTCAGATCAGACCAAAAATATTAATATTTACTTAGAAGAAATTTGGATTACACAATAGATGGCATTTCCTTTTATGTCAAGTAGACATAAGGTGCATTCAATATATAATAAAATGTACTTTGTTGTAATTATTCAAGGATGGTTTCAGGCTATTCTAAGGGATTCTTTGAATCTTCATGAATATTGAACTAAGGAATATTTTCTAGATATTGTCACTATTGATTACTGGCAGACCCTCTCTGACTATAGCAGTTGAAATTCAGGACCAGAGAAAGCAGGCTCAGACACGAAGCTCACTTCACAGAAAGCTGTTTTAATGGCGCATGTTTCAGTCACACTGTGCCACCTTCCTATTTCACTTTTGTTTTTCTCATTATTTGTCTATCAATTGTAAATTGTGGCCTACTTATCCTCTCTTCTAGCTTGCATTGTTAAAAGCCAGCTAAACTCAAGTCACTTACAGTCAGGGGCAAGACCCTTAAAGTCTGGTCTCATCATCTTTCAAATTACAGCATTCAGACTCATTTACACTGCATTTTCTGCCAATATGAATGCAGTATAGCTACAATTTAGAAAATGGAAGCATATGAGCATTTTAAAAATCTTCTGTGAGGAACTATATTGGTGGAAGTGTGACCTACATTAACCTACAACTTTCCAAGCTGGAAACTTATGACATGAATATTTAGACATAATTAATAAAATCAAGAGAGCAGTAAATAATAAGAGAGTATAACTAATGGTATTATAATTGTTATAAAATCTCTTGAGATTTTACTATAATATTGATATTATTAAAATTTTATTTCTATAAATGTTAAGTTTTTAATAAAAGAGAAAGTCGAACAATGTTTAGAAATAGAATTCTAAATATTACAGAAAATGTAATATCTGCTTAAAACTTCTTTATGTTCCCTTGTTTAAGAAAACTCACATTCATAAATAGTTTTTATATGATTTTACTAGGTGCATTATTATTACATTTTTATAGTTTATGACTAATACTTGGAACAATGTGGTCTAATTTTAGTGATTCTATGAGCTAAAGTATACTCTTAATATATAAAAATAAAGCTTTGCTCTTTTCAACATTAATGCATATAGCACTATCATATCAACAATAGATATAGGAATATATGTTATTTAGAATTTTTTTGTTTTCTAAATAGCGGTAACAATTAATACAATTATAACTTGTAATTTTTCCCATACAATGGAAAACCAACCAAAGTTTGTTTTATGTATTTAAACTTTAACTATCAACAGTTTCACCCTGTTAGGTTTCAGTGAAGCTTTGTTATTTTTTAAATCTATTTCTCTCCTCTTATATACAATCTATTAGACATAATAGATGTGTCCAAATCTCTCCTTTAAAACTGCTCATTGCTCTAAATATCTTCCTGAATCCATGTTTTCCAGTTGCCCCTTGAATTATCTTTAGTTTTTTAAGTGGTCTCAAAATTATGAAGTTAACGCATATGCAAGAAATATTAGCAGTGGCGCAAGTGGTAAGGCATCTGTCTGGCCTGCGCTAGCCTTGGGCAGACCACAGTTTAATCCCCTGGTGTCCAATATGGTCCCCCAAGCCAGGAGTAATTTCTGAGTGTATAGCCAGGAGTAACCCCTGAGAGTCACCGGGTGTGGCCCAAAAACTAAAAAACAAACAAAAAAACCCCCAAAACCAACAACAAAAACACCTCAAATAAAACAAAACAAAACATGCCCACAAAAGCTGCACATTTTCATTTCTTTTTCATGTACTTTCTTTCTATTTCTTTATTTGTCCCTCTTGATTTGTTTTAGTTATATTTATTAGAATTTCAATTATTTTTAAAAAGTGGGACTGTGGTTTAAATTATATCTTAAAATTTTAAGATGAATACTGAACAAATGATTATAAGAGCTAACAATGAAATTCCAACTTAAATATGACAAACTACTCAGTTAAATATTAGCAAATAGTCTATTTTTTTTGTGTTTTTTCTCATGTTTTAAAATTAACAGTTCAAAGCTGCATGTCTTTAATAATACATAAATAAAATCCTGGTTGATTAGGGCTTCTTAAAACATACACTGTCTATTCCAGACAATATTAAACTATTCGGAGCAGCCATCAACCCATGATTTCTAAAAACGTTTTCAGATGTCCTGTGTACTATTTGTTCATCACAAGTGATCTATGCAAATGCATCACGACTTTTTGGTAGCATCTTCTGTGATAGCTTCATAAAGGTTTTCTGTTTCATCAGGTTTTTATGTCTTTATTACCTTCTCAGATTGTGCCTATTTTGTGACATAAGATTGAGTGTAGGGAATATATTTTATTTAAGAATCATAAAAGACAGTCTAGGTAAATGGTCAGAACTGCAATTCCAGCAGTTTTTCCTATTTCCTGTAAGGCATATCAGTGTTCAAAAGAAATCTAATCATTTTCAAGTTCCCTAAAACCTCCAAACTTCAGAGATATTAAACATTCTATGACATAATTGTAAATAACAGGTAATTGTCTTAAGACATAAAAAATCAGCACCCGAGGCAACTTAATGATTATGCTATTTGAGAAAAAATTGTCCATGTTCTGGCCACAGGTTACAGTCATAGCTTAGTTTAGAGTATTTTCACAAAATTTTATGACTTCAATAATTGCTTTGAGAAAGATGTGCATTTTTATATCAGTCAATAGAGCAGAAAAATTATCATCACAGATAACATAAAAAGAATGAACAAATGTTATGAAGCAAACATTACAGCAGAGTAAGAAATTAGCAGCAAGCATATTTTACACTGAATACTGCCTTCCATTAGTAACTAGAAGCTACTTGGTTTACATAGAATACATCTTTAAGACATAATGTTAGCGAAATGATTAACTTTTGTTGTACAGTATGTTCACTTATTACTGTGACCACAAAGCTAAATTCTTACACTTTCACCCTTCCACTCCCTTCTGATACATTTTTCTACTATACTGATAAATCATTTTCCTGTTTGTGAAATCTGACTTTTTAAAATATGTGTAAGGCTGGCGGAGGAAATACCATGTCTAGATTGAGTATGTGTCTAGATTTCCTTAGAGCAGTTAATCAAGATGGGGGCCTGAGATAATTGGGTATTTATTCCAAACCCTGATTTTCAGACCATTCCTTGATTCTCCTCTCTCAGACATAAGGAAAGATAGGAGTCCATGGAGTTGAAAACTTAGGTATTTGCATTTTAAGTAAGTGTCTTAGGTTGTTCCTATGATCTTGATCTCAATAGAAGCAATAAAATATAGCACTATTTTCTTGTTTATTATTAGAACATTTTTGTAAAACAGAGGACATAATTTTAATTGCATTTAAAGTATGGAACTATAGATACAAGTGATTCATGTTTATTCACTAAATTATGACCAAGCTAAGATTAAACTCAGAGCTCCGCATTAATAGCCTTTTTTTCCCTGCAATGCTATTTCTAGAGTGTTTTCTTTACTACTTAATAATTTTATGTACATATTGATCTATTGAAATGCCTTGATGATAAATCTGTAGATGGTGAGGTGAAGATATATCTTACCTTTTGACTTTGTTATTCATTACTTTATATATACAACTTGGTACTATTGAATTTTGCTTTTTTTTTTTTTTTTTTTTTTTTTTTTTTGGTTTTTGGGCCACACCCGTTTGACGCTCAGGGGTTACTCCTGGCTATGTGCTCAGAAATCGCCCCTGGCTTGGGTGGACCATATGGGACGCCGGGGGATCGAACCGCGGTCCTTCCTTGGCTAGCGCTTGCAAGGCAGACACCTTACCTCCAGCGCCACCTACCCGGCCCCGCTTTTTTTTTTTTTTTTTTTAGTAAGATTATTTTTGTTTGTTTGTTTGCTTGTTTTTTTTTGTTTGTTTTTTGGGTCACGCCCTGCAGTGCTTAGGGGTTACTCCTGATTCTACACTCAGAAATCGCATCTGGCAAGCTCGCGGGACCATAGGGGATGCAGGGATTTGAACCAGTTTGTCCTGGCTCGGCTGCCTGCAAGGAAACCACCCTACTGCTATGTTATCTCTTTGGCCCCAGTAGAGAGTATTTTTTAAAAGTAATATATATTTTGTGAACTTAAACTAAGAATCATATCCAGAAAGTTTACCTAAACAAAATAAAAATTTTGAGCCTTTAGAAAATATGTCCAAAAGCATTATTTTGAAATGTTTCCTTTTTTGTTAAGAGATTTTAATTTTATAGTATATATGAAAAACATACTTTTAAACTGCTACAAAGAGCAGATAATGATTCAACTTCTATAAAAAGAAGAGAACTAAGGACCAGAATATGTTATGAACTAAATTATGCAATATATACAGGCAGGGGTAATCTAGAAAACATTATCTTTATGTATAATTCATTTAACAGCTGCCTATTTATGACACATATTATACACTGATTAAGAGCATGGTTAAACAACTGAATAATGTGTGCCCTTCATATAATACCCTGTTCTTACTGCAAGTTAAAAAAATGCAAAACAGCAAAAGTTTGTGTGTTTATGTTAATTTGAACAAATTATATGCTGACTTTTGAAAGTATTGATGGGTAATAGATGCCCCAGAACTAGATATAGAGGTTTAAGGAGAGTGTGTGAATTGTTCTTTGCAGCTACTTTATTAGAGGCTACCCCCTTTTTAAAAATAATTTTTATGAGACCAATGTGAATTATAAGTCTTTTACCATTCATTTAAGGTACCTAGTACAGTGAATTAGGGCAATTCCCACCACCAGTGTTGACTGCCCTCCACCACTGTTCCCAGCATACATCCCTCATCTCCACTCTTAGCTCCCTGGACTGTTAGTGTAGCAGGTCCCTTTGTGTAAAGCTTGTAGTTTGAGTCTTGATTCTATTATCCTTGACTTTGGGTTGGGTATTTAATTCTAACCATTTTTTATTTCCAATCAATGTTCCTGAGTCTGCTTGGCCCCTGGGTCCCATCTATTTTTTTTCTCAATTTGTAGGAAGACATAGAAATATGAGGCAGAACAAGATGATTCTGGTTCTATAGTTCATGTTAAAAAAAAAAAGTGGACATAGAGGATCCCCCATTTTTTCTTTTTCTTTCCTGTAGTGAACCTAAGTTTTAAATGCTTTCTGATTAAGAAGCTATCATAAATGGACAAAAAGATTAAAATTGAGAATAGAGAAAAATTCTGGAAATTAATTCTGAATAAGGTTGTTGATTAATTTTTATAATGTTTAATTTTCAATTTTATATCTTTTGAACATAAACTTTGAGATCCTTCTTTTTCTAGTTTTCAATCTCCTAATGATTGTTTGTGGGCCTGAAAAATAGATTGTGGGGCTTAATTTTAGGCCTTGGGGTGACAATGAAGGAAAGGTATTGAATTTGGAACTCTGTAGAAGAATTTGAGGCTTCTTGGAATATTGCCCAGAATTCCATTAAAACAAAACAAAAACAAATACAGTAACAGCAATGTTTCTTTTCTTAATCTCTTTTTCCTTTCATTTAAAAATAAATGTTACCCAGTGAAATGGCCTCCAGTCATCTTTTTGATTAGAGAAGTCCCATTAAAACAATCAAATAAATATGTTGTTTAGTCACTGACTAATACCAGGAAGAAGAAATCTGAAAATTCTGGTAAAGAAAAAAAGTCTTAGAACTCTGCAGAAGCTAGTTCTTTCACATTTTTATAACATAGTTTCCCCATTGTATTACATAAGTAAAATATTAATTACTAAATAAAATTTAAAATTCAACAAAGAAAAGAAAAAAAACAAGTTGGGATGTTTGTATTTGTAATATCTAGAACCAAAGATATAGTATTCTCTTTGTATTTAGTCTTTCAAGTACTTGTTTTCTTGTCTTTTATAGGTTTTAGATGTGAGAGATGCATGGAGTTTGCATATGATAAAAGATATTTTGTTATGGGAAGAGGAAGGAAGAGGATATTTTTGTTATATTAAAATATTGGTTTTTTTTATCTTTATTTAAACACCTTGATTATAAACATGACTATATTAGGGTTTTAGTCACAAAAGGAATACCTCCCTTCACCAATGCAACATTCCAACCACCAATGCACCCCATATTGATTAAATGTCAGACACTTCCCATTCATACCATTATATCTCAATGGTTAATGATATGGTTTCCAAAGTTACTGTTGATTGACTTGTATGTATAAATTCTTTTAAAAATCTTTTATAATGTTAAGAAAATATTATTTGCAAAAAAGTATTTATATTTTAGTATTATAAATTAAAAGTTGTGCATATACTATTTCAACATCAATCTCATCATCAGTGTAAACTTCTATCACTATTATTATTACCCCCACCCAGACTCTCTCTGCCTGTGACCTTGACAGGCACATTACAAAGTTCAATAATTGCAGCTTAGATCTCTTGTTCACCAATAACCAAAGTCCCAGTCTCTGTACCCCCTTTACTTTATTTTCTCATCTTCTTTTCTTTCTGCTTCGTTTCTTCCCTTTTCTGTACTTCTCCCAAAGCTCTAGGGTTTAAGGGTGATTTAGGCAACCCCTTTACTCATTATATTTCCTCATCTCGTTATTGTGTATATATTTTTATATACCACAGTTAAGTGTGTTTATCTTTTTTTTGACTTCATTCAACATGATACTTCCTTTTCTAACCTCTTTGGGGCTCAAATTCTTCGCTTTTCTTTACACACACATACACACACATATCAAGGCAGACAGACAGGATAGTCTGAGTCTCTTCAGTCCTTTTCCCTTACTTATTAAGAGCTTATACCAAGATACAATCATTTCCTGTCTAGCAGGTCATTATCAGTCCATTTTCTTTCTTTCTCTCATTTATTTATTTATTTTTTGTTTATGATTTTGGTTTTTTTTTTGGGGGGGGCACACCTGCTGACACTCAGAGATTACTCCTGGCTATTCACTCAGAAATCACTCCTGGCTTGGGAAATCATCTGGGATGCCAGGGGGTCGAACCATGGTCTGTCCTAGGTTAGTGTGTGCAAGACAAATGCCCTGACGCTTGCGCCACCACTCCTGTCCCTCTCTCTCTTATTTTTTGGCCATACCTGGTGGCACTTAGGGGTCACTCCTAGCTCTGTGTTCAGAAATTATACCTGACAGGCTTGGGAAACCATGTAGGATGCTGGGGAACAAACCCAGTTTGTCCTGGATCTGCCAAGTGCAAGTCAAACCTCCTAATGCTGTGCTTTCACTCCAGCCCTATGTTATGTATCATTTTGTTGGCTGTATATAAATCATTCTCAAGTCTCAGACAGCATGAGACTTTTAAAAAAAATAAGTTAATTAATTACATGCTATTGTAGTTTATGTAATATGGTTTCAATTGTGTTCTTTTAGAGTAAAATTAATTAATTAAATGCTATTGTAGTTTATGTAATATGGTTTCAATTGTGTTCTTTTAGAGTAAAAATATACCAAGTCACTATATATATTAACCACCACTAAAGTGGCCAACACCCTCTCCCTCTTTCTGTTATAAGACTGAGTTCTTCTAATAGCTTTTATGTGTTTATTATTTATATCATTATCATTGCTTTCTACTTTGAATAACAAGTGTGTTTCTTTCCATGCTCTTGAGAATCTTCCTCTGAACTAGTTTTCTAACAGTTTATTCAATGTCTCAATGTATAAACATCCTGGTCTTTTTAGGAATGTTAGAAAAATACATCATTTAATTAAATTATAAGAAAATAACTAGACTAAGTGGTTTTCTGTATTTATGTACAAACTCTCCTCTTTTCAGAGACCCAGTTTCTCTTGGGCTTTTCTTTTTTAGCTCTTCTCAAAACTGGGGGTTTGACTTCCTGGGTTTATTTCCCCATGACAGAAAGATGGCTGTCAGAACACAAGCTTTATGGCCTTTCCAAACTCTATCCAAGTCAATAAAGAAAAGAAAGCTCCTAGAAAAGACATCACTCCATTCAAATTTATTTCTGGTAGGCTTTAACCGAGTTTTTTTCTCAGAAACAGCCAATATTACTTCCCTTTAAATTTAAATGACCAGTATCTAAAATTTAAGCGTCAAAGGATAGTGGTATAAAAATAACTGAACCATATATATTGATTTATTCATTTAATCTGAACTTATTAAATCTTTATTAAATCTTTTATATTAAATCTTTCATATTTCAAGATTTATTGACCAGGTAAATGTCTTCTATAAACAGCAAACGTAACTGATATTCATTCTTTTTTTTTTTTTTTTGTTTTTTGGGCCACACCCAGTAACGCTCAGGGGTTACTCCTGGCTATGTGCTCAGAAGTTGCTCCTGGCTTGGGGGACCATATGGGACACTGGGGGATCGAACCGCGGTCCGTCCAAGGTTAGCGCAGGCAAGGCAGGCACCTTACCTTTAGCGCCACCGCCCGGCCCCTGATATTCATTCTTAATTAGTTATCATTTATATGCTGCTATTTACAATGAGAATATGTAAGCTTTTCCATAGAGCTTTAATGAATTTTATCTTTTGTTTATGTTTCTTTTTCAATTTTTTAAAATTGCAATGGAAGAAAGGATTTGTGCAACATTAGAGGGCAAACTAGCATCTAAATATTAGTAATGATGAATGTCAACAGCTTCCTGAAGGTTGTTTTACTTTGCCATTTTTACACAAACAAGAACCAATAAGGTTCTACCTGGTGAACATCTGATGATATATCCTCCCTGATAAATATCAAGTTAGTTTGAGATGATTCAACAATCATTGAAATCAGAAGACTTACTCTGAATGAGACAGCACTAAATGCTGCTAACATATCAACAAACAGCTCTTGGTATTACCTAAGATTCCTGGTTAATTATCAAGAAGTATTACAAATACTGCAGAAAAAATATTACAAATTTCTGGAGAGAAAGGTATGAATGGCATTTGATTACTCCTTATCGATTTGAGTAAGGACTGGGTATATTTTAGATGTTAATAGGCATTACAAGACAATATTCGCCACTTTTCCAACCATGTCTTTTGTAATCAAAATACTTGGTAGGATGTTTTAGGGACTGTGATAAAATGTTTACTCCTGTGACTACCCTGACTCATTGTTATATATGCTCCAATATTTGTTACATTTGTCACTGGCTATTGACATTTTTAGCTTTTTACTAGAGTTAGAAATTGTAGACATACTCATTAGGCAGGTGATGATTGTTTTTTATATCAGAAAATGAATAAATGCAATTTTACTGAAAATGATGTTCCTATATTTTAATTGATTTCTTTCTGCTTTTAAATGATACGTTTGACTATCGATAATTAACTATACAATCATAAGGTGTCATTTTTGGTACAGGAAAGATTTTAAAAGGGTTAAAGATAAATCAGCTCTCAAGGGGTTTAAACACATCTAAAGGGACTTATCATTTAAGGTAAATGATAAAAAAGGTAAAAATAAAAAATAAAAAAAATCAAAGAAAACTTTGATTTAAGCTGAACAGAAAGTTTTTCAGATATACCATGTTTTCAATAATACTTTCTCAAATTCAAGGTCTGAAAATCCTTCCTGAGGGAAACAAGATTTATACTTATGAAGGGATGATTCTGGAGAGACTTCTAAGCACTTTTTAGGAATCACCAGCTTGGTGCATTGCTTCAATCTTGGTCCTGTAAATGAAGGAACCACTAGGATCATGTTTGGTAGTGCTACAGGTTTCCCAGGATTACTTCCAGAGGTACTCAGAAATTCATGAGGTTCTTGGAATCAAACCGAGGTCTTGCATATGCAAGGTGTGTGCCCTAACTCCTTGCACTATTTTCTACCTGAAAAAGCTTCATTTCCTTACATCCTTTGCACAAATAGCAGATGGTGACTTCCCTCCAATAAGATGGCTTCTTAATTGTTTGCATGATTAATCTAAATGATCTTCTCTATCTTCACATAACTTTATGACTTCACATAACCTTACCATTTGTGCAGCATTTTTCTTCATGCATAGAATTTTTGTATTTTTTTTTGTCTTACTTAAAAAAGGTTTTAATGGTCACAAACCACTGCCTCTAAAGCCTCAGAGGAAAATTTCTTTTTTGTTTGTTTGTTTTTTTTTTGTTTTTGGGCCACACCCATTGATGCTCAGGGGTTACTCCTGGCTATGTGCTTAGAAATCACTCCTGGCTTGGGGGATAGTATGGGATGCCAGGCGATTGAACTGCAGTCATCCGAGTGCAAGGCAAAATGCCCTACTGCTGCGTCACTGCTCTGGCCACAGAGAAAAATCTCTTAAGGCAATGATTATATATTAATTCCTTCTGTACAAGTGATTCTATTTCTAATGTTCATTTGTAATATTCTAATGTTCATATTTGCTATATTCAATTATCCTAAGTAGAATATATCAAAGAATTTTTTACCCTTTTCATACTACTACTCATTAAAAACACTTCCATTAGATTTTGGTCTTTCAAGTCATAATTCAAACAGGATATATGCCATTTAACAATAAAAATGAACAATAAAATTGTTTAAGTAATTGAAATATTTGAACAATAATTGAAGAAGATTCTTAGTTTAATTTTGGAACACATTTTCTTTGGCTTAACATAATTGTGTTGCCCCTTTGCCTCTATTGTTGTGGATTTGCCTTCTAGCATTTGGCATTTGGATTCAAAGTGTGGAGACACTTATTTCTGAGACTATAGATCCTTCATAAAAAGGTTTTTTTTTATTTTTGTTTTTGAGTCACAACCATTGATGCCCAGGGGTTACTCCTGGCTCTGAGCTCAGAAATTGCTCCTGGCTTGGGGGACCATATGAGATGCTGGGGATTGAGGTTCATTCTGGGTCAGCTGCATGCAAGGCAAACACCCTACTTTGCTATCCCTCCTGCCCCGTTTATAAAAAGTTTTTATTGCTAAATAATAGTCACCATATTTTCTTCTCATTTATTTTTTTATCAAACATTTATGGATCAAGGGTATTTTTTGTTGAATTTAGGAGAACCTGACATTCAATTTTTACTTCTCGGTAATTACAGTGGTATATATAGTTGATTGATTGCCATAGACTGTTAGCACTATACATGTCAAGTGAGAAGAATTTTCTAAGAGTCATTTTTTGTTTTTTTTTTCCAAGCAGCTTGAACTCTTTCTTTGTGATGAATTTGGTTCATGTGACCAGAGATTTATTGTTTTTCATTCTTCTAAAGTTCATTTTGTTCACTACCTTATGTTGAAAAAGAAGTTATTTAATTTTTCACTTCACAACATTCTGCTAACATTGTTATGTTCTCAATTTACTATTATTTTTCATAGTTAGGGTGCAGAATAACTTTGGCCTAGAAGAAAGTGTAATTTCCTTTACTTGAAATTTTCACTGAATTTTGTTCAGAGACCTTTCCTTATAGTCTATTCTATGATACATAGCTTTTAGGGAGCTAATAATTTTCCAAACTCTTCTAAGGATCAGTCTTTATGCCTGAAGCTCTCATGCCTCCTTCATTTTCAGCTTGACTAAATTTTAAGTAACAAGTAAAGTAGAAAAGTCATTCTTCAGATTGTCGCTGTTCACTAAGGGTAGATTTAGTGTAAGATATACTTACAAGATGTAGTTCAGCAGTGTTACTTCTATCAGTGACTCAATAGATATTTAAGAGTGAATGTTAAATTTTATTTTCCAAAATTCAAGGTATTGAAAATAGTTTCTTGTGCCAGTCTTTTTATTCAGTGAACTGGATTTTTTATAAATGTAGCTAAAAGAATTTTAAATATTTTTTTCTCAGTGCTCAAGTTTTATTAAAGAAGAAAAATGAGTAAAAAAAATTCTAAGTGTGTTTTACTAGAAAATAAGCATGCTCTCCAGTTATATCTCAAATACTAATTTTTTTTGGGTGTTGGGCCATACCCAGTGACGCTCAGGGGTTACTCCTAGCTATGAGCTCAGAAATTGCTCCTGGCTTAGGGGACCATATGGGACGCTGGGGGCTCAAACTGCGTTCTGCCCTAGGCTAGTGTGGGCAAGGCAGTTGTCTTAACACTTGCGCCACCACTCCAGCCCCTCAAATACTCATGTCTAATTAAAATCCTTAAAGTAGAATAGTCAGTGACTTACATGAGTTGATTTTACTTAAAATTTTTTAATGAAAGCTCATTATATTTTAACATTGCAATAGTTTAAAGTATGCATAACTATAAATGAACTTGAAGACATTTGTGGGATACAAGGAAAGCAGGAGATAATATGGTAATAATACCTAGAGACAACAGAGACAAAGTTTAGGAGGTCCATCACAAGGTAGAAAGCTCTCCACAAAAAGCATTGAGTGTAGCTGGAGTAGAGAAGTATTAGGACAATACTTGGAAATGATCACTCTGGACAAGAACTGGGTGCTGAAAGTGGAGAAACTAATAGGCAAGGCACCCCTCCAATAATAGTGCAAAGTACAACATCAAAAAAGAAAAGGGGTGGCAGAAGAGGTGGAGCTAGAGGTAAGGTGCCTGCCTTGCAAGCGCTAGCCAATGAAGGACCGTGGTTCCATCCCCCGGTGTCCCAGATGGTCCCCCCTAGCCAGGGGCAATTTCTGAGCTCTTAGCCAGGAGTAACCCCTGAACATCAAACAGGTGTGCCCCCTCCAAAAAAAAGGAAAGGGGGGAAGAAAGAGGAGGGGGAGAGAGAAGAAAATTGCCTGACCCAGAGTATGGTGGGGATGGGGGATGAAATAGGTGACAGAAAAGGTGCAAATTGGTGTACATTGTATGACTGAAACCCAACAATGAACATTTTGTAACCATGGTGCTTAAAGAAAGCAATTTAATAAATATATATAAATACATTTAGTATAAGCTACATTAAAATCATTACTAAAAGTTCACAGATATGTCTCAAGTTTGAAAACAATACATCAAAATGTTAATCTAACATACAAATATCTGGATAAGGCAAAGAAGAAAGGTTATCCATAATTCCCTGGAACTTTAAAATACTTGTAAATATGCCTCCCATGATTTTATTTATTTATTTCCATGTTAAAAATCTACCAAGGATTCTTAGATTGACATAAAGGTTTGGTGTTTTTTTTTTTTTTAATATTTCCAGTAACATAGGGGAGGTGACATTATTGAAGCTAGTTTGGGAGGTCTTTGAATGAAAAATAAATAGAATTAAGATGTCAATAGAACTATGATTATGCAGTAATCATAGTCATAGTCAATACTATGTGTTGTCAGTAATGACATTTCATATTTGAAGTAAAAAAATACTTTGTAGAATTAATGCTATTAGTCCAAAGATTTTATTTGCCCAAGAAAAAACAAAGTGAACACAACCAAAATTTAGAATAAAGAAATTCATATCAAGTTTTAGTGAACATATGATACAATTATTCTTATTTTTTCATTAAAATAATATAAGAGAAAGTATTCACTATAATTAAATATGAAGTAATTATATTTTATTTTATGACTTTTTAGAGTTTAATCTCTATTTTTTAATTATTTAAAATAATTTCTTTATTTGAGCATCAGGGTTACAAACACATTCATAGTTGTATTTCAGTCATAAAATGTACACCCCTCTTCACCAATGCAATGTCCCCCATTTACCTTCTCCCCCACTCATGGTTGTCTTTGAGAAAGGTATTCTATTTTTTTCACTATCATTGTCATGGTAGTTGTTAGTGTAATTATTTCTCTAACTGTGCTCACCAATCTTTCTGGTAAGCTTCATATCATGGCTGGTCCTTCCAGCCCTCATCTCTATTGTCTCTGGGCATTATTACTACACTCTCTTTTATTTTTATTAACTCCCACAGATGAATAAGAATATTCTGTTTCCCTCTCTTATCTTCTGACTCATTTCATTCAGCATAATAATTTCCATGTCCATCCATGTGTAGGAAAATTTCATGAATTTATTTTTTGCTGATGGCCGCATAGTATTTCCTTGTGTATATGTACCACAGTTTCTTTAGTCGCTCAATTGTTGTTGGGCATCTGGGTTGTTTCCAGATTCTGGCTACTATAAATAGAGCTTCAATGGACATAGGCATGCAGAGGGCATTTTGTATTGTATTTTTGTGTTCATAGGGCATCTCTAGAAGTGATACACTTTATATAGTCCCCTGAGCCCTGTTAGGAGTGATTTCTGAGAGTATAATCCAGAGTATGTCCTGAGCACTGCTGGATGTGCCCCCAAATACTGTACTATTGTTCCCCAAATTAATAGAGAAATATTTAATATTACTCCCAAATTTATCTTTATTTTGAGAAGCCTTCTGCAGTTCTTCTCATTATACTACATGTTTCTCCTTATGCCTTTTTACAGACTTTTGACATTACAGCCTAATAGCTAAGAATTATAAAGTAGGATCTTTGGGTAAGAACTTTGAGGGCAAAACCTTTGCAATTTAAATGTATTAAATGCACACATTCATTATAAATATACATAATGAGTATATGACACTATATCCCATGATCCTCAAAGTAGTTAGCTTTCTGAGATTTTTAAAACAGCAACAAAAATTGTGTTTGAGAGCCTTGTATATAACTCAAGTGCTAGATCACTTTCTTTGCATACAGAAATAAGGTTCTACTTGTGATAGGGGGTACTGCATGCCTATAGAGGCAGAGTAGCACTACTAGATGTGGCTCTAATAGCAATTAAAAATATACTTGATTAGAATGCCTAACATTTAAACTCTATCAATAAACTTTAGATATATTTTTAATCAAGGCATGATATGTATCTTTTTAAAAATATTCTGGACCATTGAATTTTGGTTATGTAGTCTTCCTAATTCTGATTAATTCTGATGCTCAATTTAAATATAAAATCTTGCTGCTCAAGGCTTTCTATAATCAAAGTATTCTATTATCAAAGAAGACTGGAATGATTGGAATCTGGATGTTATATACAATCCCAAGAGATTTCTTTCTTTTTCAATGTTCAAATCTCTCTATTTTTACCTCTGTCTGTATCCAGAATCTATGTTTTGCTATTGGGCTAGATTGGCAATTTTATTAGCATTTTTTGGGGTTAGAGTAGGGGGGACCTCTCTTACTGATAATTATTCATAAGGCTGGACTATTGAATTATGGGGCCCGGATATGCATGCTGCTTGGACCTTGGGGTACCAGAACAATAACTACACTTATGGTTCTCTAGGGCTACACCTGAGGTGCTTAGAAGACATAAAATTTTGAAGATTAAAATGGAGGTCTTATTCTTGCAAAAATCTTCCCTTAAATCTGAAAAATCTACCTAACTTCAATTTTTCTAGTGTCTTAAATTCAATTATCATGCCACCTATTTTAATATGAAAAAAGAACTGGGTAGAAATATTGGAACTAGAAGTTATGGTTTATCCAGGTTTGGTTCCCAGTACCATGTTGTCAGGTGTTGGTGTTGGTGACCCTCAGAAACAGTAGGGTGCACAGGTGTCCATTTGCAGAACCTAAGCAGCACTGTATCCTTGGAGCCCAATACTAAACTGCTGGCTAGGCTGGTTGAATATCACCAGAAGTGGCCCATGTACCTCCCTAAGCACAACTTGGGAGATCTGCATGCAAAAATGTGAGTGAAGCAGTAAAAACATTATTTAACAAGGGCTTCATCTCTCTCTCTCTCTCTCTCTCTCTCTCTCTTCTCTCTCACCTATCATCTATCTTTCTCATCTACATATGCATCTATTTGTTATTTCTAACCTTATTTACTTATTTGGCTAATTATACTTGTTTCAAATAGTATAATATAGTCAATATTTGTAAAAGAAATGTAATACTATTGTCAAAGTATAAATAATGGGCATCGTAGAAAAATATCTTATGTGTATAATTACATGTATTGTTATGTGTATTATCTAAACAGTCATATTTATTTTCCTTAGAATGCATTTTATTGTTAAAAAGTTATTGAAAATATTGTCAAAATATTAATATAAGTATTTCTATAAACCACATACAGAAGGGACATAATATTTATCATTCTTAATATTAAACTTACATCCATTATAGAGTAATTGAAGACAGTGAAGTTTCAAACGGTCTCATAAAAAATGAAATAAAAGGGAACTACATAGTGGATTGCCTCTCTTAAAGTGTAGATTCAGAATTATGCTTCAAGAGATATATCAGAAAAGACTTTAACAAGCAATGTTCTTTTCTAAAATGGAAATAGAAACCAACTAGTAACCACAGGAAAATCTCACTGGATCATAGTCTGTTTCACTCAGGAGTTTTATACATTTATGTATTTAAATCCTTTCTGTGGCAAGGAATAGGCGGAGAGGGCATCTAGAAAGAGATTCAGCGTCGAAGGCAGTCATTAAGTTAGTCTGACTTGATCTGAGACAATTCAGCTGACAGTGAACTTCTGTGAAATTGAAAGATTTTGCTGCTGGTAGAATCTGAGTAGTGGAACTAAATACTGAGTGTTTTTGACTAGTGACCACAGTATTGGCCAAGTTCAATTCTTCTTAACACTCTTCTGAAAACTGGTCCAGAGGTAAAAAACCATAAACCATTGTGGATGTGAATGAGTTTGAGGAACTGCTCAGTTGTTTCCCATCATACAGCATTAGCAATAATGGGACGGATCCAGGTTTTTGATTTCCTCATGACCTCCTGTTCCTCCCAACTAAACAAACAAAGAATTCCAAGCACAATGTCAAAGCACCACCAAAATGCTAACCCAGATGCTGAATCAGAAATTCTGTAGGTAATCATTATAAAAAATTATGATGTTCTTAAAAAAAAAGTCTCCAGAGAAAATTATGCAGGCATAGAATTAATGGATATAACAAAGAACACATTTAAAAAAGACATCACAGCATCGCAAAACTCAGAAAATTTAGAGATCTCAAGCAAACTTAGAGGTCAGATACAAGATATAAATGAAAGAGCTATTCAGAATACAAGGAGAGTGCAGAGGCTTTGTAGGTTGTGATGAGGAGGTAGTGTTAAATTCTGAAGGAGCGGCATACCTGCTGTTTGATTGTCACTGGGTACTGATGAGCACTCAGCATCAATTGGGGCCCTAGACACCCACTCAGTTCTATCATATGGCCTGATCTGGAGCTGCAGTCACAGCAGACAGGGAAGTCCTGTATGATACCTCTGTGGCATTCTCAAAAAATTTGGTTGGGGTGAAGGGGGTAGATTCCCCTTTCTGCATAAACTATGCAATCAAATACATCACCTTACATGCCCTTAAAGAAAGGGCCCTGTTCTGTGACTAAAATCAAATAATAAGAGCAGCAGTATTTTCTCAGATGAGATCAATCTACAGGACTGAAAACTCTGGGTCTATTCTTATGTCATAATTGGTCTTTCCTTTGAACCACGCCATCTTCCCTTTTCACCCACCCACCACTGGAAAGCCCAACAACAACTGCCTCCTCTGCCATCTTCCTCAGCAGTAAAAAATGGTCTGGCTCTTCCAATAATCTCCAAAAGAAAATTATGACCACAGACATTTACTAAATAGTCTGGTGCTGGCTGATATATCTGTGGAATTCTTGGGAAGGTGGTTGGTAGCAGTGGTACAAATTCCCTTTCTGTATGAACTAGAGCATCCCAACACCACTTTCTATACCTTCTGCTGGGATGGCCCTGATTTAACCTTATCAACTTGCATGCAATAAAATTTGTTTTGGATCAGTAAGTCTTTGGTTATACAACTGTGTGACATCTCAATATGTTATATAGTGTCAGCCCAGTAATGATCACAGGAAGTCTGATGGGAAAATCACATAGTAAGCTACCAAACTCAGTGAGCCTAAACAGAAACAGAACGCTAAATTAGCACCAACCATTAACCAATAAATCCTTAGACAATAACTTTATATATATCATGGAAATAGATAACAATCATTTTAGATTGACCTGTTTTAATCTAAATTTTGATATATAACAATCATTTCAGATTTACTTATCTTAATCTAAATCTTGATATTCCATTTACTTTTGTGTTGTAACAAACAATATAAAGTAAATTTGTGCTTTTATAAAGGCAGGCTATATTTGTTTGGTAGAAGACTGGGGACATGGCTGAATGAAAGATCACACTGTGGTGGAAATGATATTTGAATATTTAATGCATGAAACTACTGGAGTGGGGCTGGAGCGATAGTGCAAGTGGTAAGATGTCTGCCTTGCACTCTCTAACCTAGGATGGACTGCAATTCAATCCCCTGGTGTCCCATTCGGTATCCCAAGCCAGGAGCAATTTCTGAGTGCAAAGTCAGGTGTAACCCCTGAGTGTCACCAGGTGTGGCCCCCAAAAAAACAAAACAAAAACAAAAGAAAAAGAAACTACTGGAGTATGAACAACTTGGTAAATTGTTGCATTGTAATAAAAATTAGAAAATAAAGAATACAAGGAATTCTCATCACAGAGCAATTTTTTGGAAAAATCCAAGTAGAAATTTATGAAGAGAACAGAATAAAATCCAATCAAACTTGGTACAAATAATAAGCAGATTCACTATTACTGAGGAAGAGTCTCAGAACTTGAAGATGAAATTATAGTAATAAATGTAAGAGGAAAAAGAAATATTAGGGAAAGTGAAGAAATTCTAAAATATGTAAGAACTCCATAGAAGAGCAAGTATAAAAATAGAACAATTTTAGGGTCAAATAGAAAAGGGAAAAGAAACTAAGGGGAAAAATAAAACTATTATTAAGGAAATAATAGCTGAGAACTTTCTAAAACTAAAAAGAAATTAACCATAATATTGGGAACCTGAGAGAAAACCCACATTTATGAATTAAAAATACTTAAGAATGAGCACTAATAAATTATCAGAATTAAAATCAGCTAGGAGAAAATAATAACAAAGTCTCCTCTACTGGATTTAAACAAATGCCTTGGCACAAAACTTACAGAAGAAAATATAAGGGCATGTCTACATTACTAGAAGATAAAATAGAATAGACAAGACTATTTGACTTGCAAAATTTTGGGGGACTTGCAAAATTTATGGGATGCAGGATCAAATACAGGCCATCCACATGCACATTAAGTGCCCTATCCATGGTACTATGGCTCCAGGTCCTTTTTTCCAAAGATGACAGAGAAACAAAATTACTTTTTTTTTTTTTTTGGTTTTTGGGCCACACCCAGCGGTGCTCAGGGGTTACAGGGGTTACTCCTGGCTGTCTGCTCAGAAACAGCTCCTGGCAGGCATGGGGGACCATATGGGACACCGGGATTTGAACCAACCACCTTTGGTCCTGGATCGGCTGCTTGCAAGGCAAACGCTACTGTGCTATCTCTCCGGGCACAAACAAAATTACTTGTATAGGAAAAAGAAAGCCAATAAAATTTGCCACTACCATACTAGCTCTATAAGAAAAATGAATAGCTCTGAGAATATGAAAGATCATAAAACCTTGATGAAACTGATAGTCATTAAAAATAAGAACAAAATTGGGGTAAAAGAAATAGTACAAAAGTAAAATCATTTTCTTGCATTTGGCCAACTAATTTGATCCCTAGTATCCCATCTGGTTACCAAACCCACCAGAACTGATACCTCAATGCAGAGTCAGGGTAATCCCTGAGCACAGCCACGTTTGCCTCCACACCTGCCATGGCACACAAAAAGAATAACAGATAATACATAAAAGTAGAAGAAAAAAATCAGAAAAAAGTCAACAGAAAAGAATATTTCATATATAGTAACTTTGATTTAACCTTCCTTAACCTAAAACAAAATATCTTGAGCAGAAAGAAACCTTTAAGAGAGAAAAAAAAAAAACAGCAGAATTAGGATGAAAGCTGATTTCAGTGAAAAGACATGTAAAACATGGAAAAGAACACAAAAACTAAAGAAGAAATAGAAAGAAAATAGACTAGAGCATTAAAGAAGACACATATACAAATGCTCATCCTGAATGTGAACTCAGCATCCAAAAGATACAAAGTGGCTGACTATATAAATAATTTAGGATCCATCTATGCATATAAGATTCTCACATCGGGGCCGGGAAGGTGGCGCTAGAGGTAAGATGTCTACCTTGCAAGTGCTAGCGTAGGACGGACCGCGGTTCGATCCCCCCCGGCGTCCCATATGGTCCCCCCAAGCCAGGGGCGATTTCTGAGCGCATAGCCAGGAGTAACCCCTGAGCGTCAAACGGGTGTGGCCCCCCCCCCAAAAAAAAAAAAGATTCTCACATCATATATGCAAGACTAAGGCTCAGTGTAAAAGGTTGGAGCAAAAAGGAAGACACTGTTATACTCAGAGTTTATAAAATATATTTTCAAACAAAAAAGAGAATAAGACATAAAAATATAATTATCATCATTATCTGTATACCCAACGGAGGCACCAAAGTATACCAAAAATCCCGACAATTTAAGGTATACATTGACAAGAACATGATAATTGTCTCACTAGATTACTTACAGCATTGACAAATAATGCAGACAAAATAGATGCTGTAGCATAAAGGTTTTAATAAATATGTGAGAATTGATACAATCTGCGGCATATTTTCTAATCCAGTTTGTATGAGAGTAGAAAAAAAAACAAATAAAAGAAAAAAGAAAAATGGAAAGATCTCAAATGTGAAGACTAATCAACCATTTTGTTAATAATTCTTAGTTTAATGAAGAATTCCAAGGTGAAAAGAAATCTGGAGAACAAAAACAGATTTAGAGTTTAGAGGTTTGTTACACCTCCCCAAAGCCAAATGCTAGTCTTACTTGCATGGTGAGACCCTCCCACAGCTGGGAGGGGGCTGTGGTTGGTAATTAAGAGTGGCCTGGGAAAAGGAGGGTGAGGAAGATGCAGCTAGGAGAGAGATCAGAGAGAGGAATGGTGCTCGCAGGGCAGCTGATTGAGGCTGCTTAATAAAGCTTAGCTTAGAGTCCATGTGAGAAATATAAACATAGTGGTTAGGACCTTGTAATAAAGCTGGATGTTTCCTGAAACTTCATCTGACTGCCCGTGGATCATTTCTGTGCCTTTATCCAGAACCTACAGAGCCGCAGGCTGAAGAGGCTGCAGGCACCAGGCAGGACCCAGAAAGACCTTACCATCCATCTACCATTCACACTACTAGGACTTATTAATTAATAATTAATACAACAGAGGTTCGGACCAAATATTACACAGAAGAAAACACACCAGGTGAAACACACCAGCACCTCAACCTCAGAGATGTTACTTAGAGATTCAGATCCACTGGCAAGAGAAAAAAGAGCAAGAATAAACAAGTCAAACTAAAAGATATAAGAAAAAGCTGTTGCATAATTCTAAAACTAACACAAACACATAAAAGTGACATAGTTATAGGATGACTATTTTGCACACTGCATATCTGGCAGGTGTGCGACATGTAAAAATAAAGAAATCACAAGCTCAATAACACAAATGTGAGCCCATCAAAAATGGGCAAAAGACAGGAACAGACACTTTGTAAGAATTATACTAGATCTCATACATATGCAAAAATATACTCATCATCAATTATTATGGAAATAAATATCAAAATTACAATGCTATTTAAATATAGGTCACACTGTTAAGAGTGTCCTATATCTAAAATTTTGGAAGAAATAGTGTGAAGAAAATTAAATGTATTATTGTATTGCTGGAAAGGTAGATCTGGTCTCTAAAGAAAATTATGTGGGTACTTCTTAAAAAGATAGAAATGAAAAAAATCATATGATCTAGTAATACCACATCTCAGCATTTATCTGAAAATTCTAAAATCATGAATCCAAAGATATGCGTACAGTGGCATCATTCACAGGAGTTTGTGAACATTATTCCAAATAGTTAATTCCCTGTGAATAGTATTCATTATTTATTACTCATAAATAATAAACCCAAATATTTATCAGCAGATGACCAGGTAAAGAAACTATAATATTTAAGCTAAGTAGAATCTTATTCTTTCTTTAAAAGATGTCAGATGACTGACACAACAGAACTTGAGATCATTATGCTAAGTAAAATAATAAAAGATGTAAAAAGTCAATTGGTTTCACTCAGATGTTAAATATAAATAACTAGAGTAAGTGAATTTGTACCACACACATAAATTTTTATCTTAGACTTGTTGGAAACTATGGTGGTATCAGAGAGAGAAATGGATAGAAGAGCCATATTTATTATGAGATAAAGTTAAAACTTTGGGTGAACATTATATATGAATATAGGTATCAAGCTGTACCTCTAAAATCCAATAGCATTGAAAAGCACTGATAACTTCTATGATATTTCAAATATAACCAAAGCTAAATCAATAAAAATAGAATAATAAGGGCCCGGAGAGATAGCACAGTGGTGTTTGCCTTGCAAACAGCCGATCCAGGACCAAAGGTGGTTGGTTCGAATCCCGGTGTCCCATATGGTCCCCCGTGCCTGCCAGGAGCTATTTCTGAGCAGACAGCCAGGAGTAACCCCTAAGCACCACTGGGTGTGGCCCAAAAACAAAACAAAACAAAAAACAAAACAAAACAAAAAAAAAAGAACTGAGTATGAATATCTTGAATAGTTTTACTGATTTAGTTTTTATTGAAGCTGAATTTCAAAAGTCAAGGTTCTGTTTAAAAGTATAATGGTATATACAAGTGTAGTATAATTTTAAAAGTATTAGTTTTAAGAAATTTAAGCAGACATTTTGATATTGAAATTCTCAGAAAATATTCAAAGAGATTAGTGGGTAAATTGTATATAAGGCATTCAAGAATATTAAACTATTCATGAATTATGTTGAGACATAAAATTTACAGATTAGTTTGGTTTTCAAAGTTTTGGTCTTTAATTTCTGTTTAGACTTCCTTAAGTATAACTAGGAAAAATTTAAAATTGCATATATATTATTTTATGCAAACTTGTATGATTAATTTAAGCATAATTTGAATCATTATTTCTTAATAGTTACACAGATAAAAATAATTTCATAACATATGATTCTTCATTATCACTGACATTAATAAATTATATCATAAGTCTATATAGATCTCTATTTAAAGGACTAATTATCGGAGAAGAAAAAGTAGCACAGGCAAAACTAATTTATTATGAAGACAGTTGCAACAAAGCCCTTAGGCTGTTACTGGGACTAGAAAGATGGTACAATATTTCTGGTACTTTCCTTGCACTCAGCCTTGCTCTATGCCTACCATCCCTATAATTCCCAGTGGCTTCCAGAAGTGATCCCTGAGCACAGAAGCAGGAGTAAGCTCTGAACACTGCTGGGTTCCCCCCCCCCCCCCGTCCCCCAAAAAACACCCTCCAAAAATAAAAAAAAGAAACAAAATTTAGTAACATTAAAGATAAATCATCAAATTTAGTTTTGGGGACAAAGGGGTTAAGAAACAACACCCCACAGAGTTCAGGGCTCACTTCTGGCTCTGTGCTCAGGGTCCAGTGCTGACATTGTTTGGAAGAACAATATGTGTTACTAGGGGTCAGTGTATACTGCAAGCATCTTAATTCCTGATGCCTAGAAGAAGTTTTTCTGCAGTAGAACGTCATTTTAGCAAAGAGTTCTCAAACAATGATATTAAATTTGGAAAACAAAAACAATATTGTATCAGGACATGTCAACTTACAGTTGTTGTGTAAGCAGCTTCGGGGTCATCTTCTAGTACTCGGGAAAGACCAAAATCAGAAACTTTGCATACTAGGTTGCTGTTGACCAATATATTTCTAGCTGCTAGATCTCGATGAACATAACCCATATCAGAAAGATATTTCATTCCTGATGCAATGCCTCGGAGCATACCAACCAACTGGATAACTGTGAAGTGGCCATCATGTTTCTGAAAGAGAATCACAATAGTTGACATTGATTTAGTTAAGTGTTGTGTCCATATGTGCACATGTGTGAGTCTTTGCAGAATGTTAAGTGAGCGCTTTGATGTTCCTTTTACGGGAGTCAACGACATAATTTAATAGTTGAAAATTTTATGTAAGAAGAGAGAACTAAAATTAAGGTAACAATAATGACTAAAAGAAAACAGGATCTACTTTTCATTGTTAGGAAACCAGGCATACAGGCTTGCAGGAAGCCCAGAAAGATAGGATTGGAGAAAAGCTGTGAGATAACTGGGAAAATTCTATGATTTGATCACTTAGAAAAAGAAAAACTGATATATATATATAATAAAACAGTTTAGGAAAGGTGCAGGAGAAGGATATAAAGCACAAAAATACAGTGATAAAATGCATGATTTTTCTATTATCTCACTGAATAGTGCAAAATGAAGTTTCTTGCAACTGAATGAAAATAGAATGATTTTAGCCCCAAGCTGGGAAGAGAATGATATGAAGAAGCCAGGCATATTCCAGGAATGAAGTAGGATAGCCCTTTTTTATTTTTCTCATCTTGATTTAAAAATAATGTATTAAGGGGCTGGAGCTGTGGAGCAAGTGGTAAGGCATTTGCTTTGCCTGTGCTAGCCTAGGACAGACTTCTGTGTGATCTTCTGGCGTCCCATATGGTCCCCCAACCCAGGAGCAATTTCTGAGCACATAGCCAGGAGTAACCCCTGAGCATCACCGGGTGTGGTCCAAAAACCAAAAAACAAGTATTTAAAAAATAAAAAGAAATAATGAGAATGTATGAGAAAAATGGAAAGCCTGTCTAGAGTACAGGCGGGGGTCAGGTGGGGAGGAGGGAGTCTTGGGACTTTGGTGATGGGAATGTTGCACTGGTGATGGGGGGTGTTCTTTACATGACTGAAACCCAAACACAATCATGTATGTAATCAAGGTGTTTAAATAAAATATATAAAAATAAAAAAATTAAAAAGAACCCCCCCAAAAAAACCAAACATTAACAATGAAACAATAAAAGCATTCAAAGCAAAAAAAAAAAAAAAAGAAAATAAAAAGAATACAGATCAGATCAGACCAGTAAGACCAGATACTAATAGTATCGCAAAAATAAAAGACAAACAAGTTTTAGTGTAAAAAATCATTTACCATGTTTCACTTACTTATAGGGAGATTATATCAAGATGTAGATACACATAAAATTTTGTGTTTATATATAGATATATTTGGTTTTTGGCCACAGTGTGAAGTTTTCACACTTAGCTCCTTGTGAAACTCAAGAAACAATATGTAATGTTGCGATTCCAAATAGGGTCAGTTGTGTAGCAAGGTAAGCACCTTTACCCCTGCAATGTTTTTCTGACTATACAACATGAGAGGTATATATTTTTTTTTGTTTTGGAGGGTCACACCTGGCTATGCTCAGGGCTTACTCCTGGCTCTGTACTCAAGTTTCAATCTTAAAGGACTTGAGAGACCATCTGGGGTGCCGAGATAGAATCTGGGTTGGCTGCATGCAAGGCAAGAGCCCTACTAATTGTACTCTAACTGTCCTCAAAACATTATAGATTAAAAAAACATACCAGGGATCATTAAATACCATTAAAAATGATCACCTAGATACTATAGCCATATTACCTTGTGTGGTAGAAACACAAACACATGCAATTAGTTTATTGGCGATTGGGTGATTAGGGTCACATCTGGAATTCTCATTACTTATTCATGACTCTGCTCTGAGATTAATTATGTTGATATCTAGTAAGTAGACCATTTAATGCAGGGATTGAAATAGGGTTGGCTGTGTGAAAGCTAGATCTGTCTAGCTTCAAAACAGAAATACATATCTTTATAATTTGCCAAGTTAAAGTAGTTTTCATGGATATATTTGCTCTAAAGTCATAGAGCAGCTTAAAAACAGGGAAGAGCTGACTGTATCATAGTAACATAATCTTCTATATAATGATTCATTGGTCGTTAAATGCTCAAGCATATACTACAAATGAAATAAACTCTGTCTTACCATATCAACTAATCTCCTTGATAGGTCTCTGATAAAATCTCCCAACTCAAGTGCAGAGTAAGGAAAAGAAGTGTCTTTTAAAAGAAATATTTCAGAAGAGTATCCATTTAAGCAGTCTCTTCTGTATAATTAATGTATAAAAGATAACCTAGCAAAGAAAATCTTTGGTGTTATTAGCTCTTTATGTTCCCAATCTATCTTGCTAGACAGTACACTATTAGATGAAATCTACCTCTTCTATCATACACCCTACCTACATCTCCTCTATTAGGAATATCAATGCTTTTGAGTAGAATTTGGTGTGTAAATTCTTTGGCTTAGAAAAGATCATACTAAATTTAAAGAGATAGTTTTTCGCCTTTTTTTAAATATAATTTTTATTTTGATCATAGTGGCTTACATATTGTTGACAATAATATTTTAGGTACATATTTACATAAAATCAGGGGGATTCCCATCACCGATTTGTCCTCCCTACACCTCCATTTTCGTCCTACCTCCCATATCCTCCTCCCTCACCCCCGGGGCTGCTAGAATATGTGGTCCCCTCTGTACCTAGCTTACTACTTAGTAGTCTTGGTCTTGGTGCCTCCCTTATTTTCCCCCTCTAACTAGGAGGCAGAGCTAGTTATGTGGTTTTGTTTGAAGAAGAAAAAAGTAATAAACTGGGGTAAAAGTCTAATACGCCGAAAATGGGTGGAATCCTTCTTGAATCCTTTTTGAAAAATAAAATTAAATGGTGCCACAGTTCTTATCAATTCAGAATTTCTGAATATAAGGAAACTAACAATTAAGAAACCATCTGAATGAAAACTAAGAAATGCTTCAATTTCCTACTTTGTGCAATGAGAAGGATAACTCAAACTTATGGTATCACATGGCTTTTGATTTATTTTAGTAAAGCATTAAATCTTTTTATAATTATATGTACCATTTGTAATTTTTGTTAGTGTGTTTTTGAATGACAACCAGCGACACTGAGGTGTTACTTCTGGCTCTAAGCTCAGAAATAGATCCTGGCAGGCTCAGGACACCATATGGGATGCTGGGGAAGAAACCCAAGTCTGCCCTGTGTTGGCTGCATGCAAAGCAAATGCCTACCGCTATGCTATCTCTTTGGGCCCTACCATTTGTAATTTAATGTCAATTGGTTTCCAATTTTTCTAAGAAATCAATCGGCAATATAGACTCTTTTGAAGAGAACTTATAAAAAATTCTTAAAAGATAAATAGTTCCTTAAAACCAGGTTGAAACTTATTTACTTAGTGGTAAAAATGTATTATTTTATTATTTAGTGATTAAAAATATACCAAGTCATTTCTTTAGACGATCTTATTTTTTTCAGTCATTTTTAGGTTCATAGAACAATCAAGAAAATACAAAGACTTGCAATATACTTGTCACCTGTACAATGCAGAATCTTCATTAATATTCTACACCAGACTGGTGTATTTATTACATTTGGTGGTCTAGAGCAACAATCCAGCAGATAGGGAACTTGCTTTCATTTGATCCCTGCTTTTATTTTGTCCCTGGAATATCAATAGGAGAGATACCTGATAGCTGAGCCAGGAGTAATCCCTGTGCACTACAAAGATTACATGATTTTTGATAACAAACCGTGAACCTAAATGATCACATTATAGTCACTCTAAGTCCATGGTTTCATTATTGCATTTTGGTCACATATTCTATGGATATGTACAAATACATAATGACAGGTACCTATCATTGTATCATACTGAGTCTTTTTTGCTGTGCCAAAAGTGATGTGTGCCATTATTCATCACTTCCAATCCTCTGGAATCATTAATCATTTTACCATCATTAGAACTTTATATTTTCCAGAATGTCATGTAGTTGGAATTGTACCATCTGTAACCTTTACAGTTTGGCTTCTTTTATTTAGTGATATGCATTCTGTGTTCTACAGATATTTTATGCTTTATAAATCATTTCTTTTTTACTTAGTAAATAACATTCAATAGATGAAATAAACTAACTTTGATTTATCCATTCATGTACTGGAGGGCAACACAGTTTGCTCCCAGCAAATTAAGTTGTAAGAAATATTTTTTATTAAGGTTTTTGCGTGCACCTAAGCCTTTTTAGTTGCTATTGACAAATGCTAGAGTGTCTAACACTGGATCATATGGTAAGCATAAACTTATATTCTTTTTAAGAATAAAACCATCTCCTCCCAACCATCAGTACCGCAGATTTACCCTTCTTAACTTCAGTAACACACAGTTCTAATCTCTGACCAAAGACATACAGTAGATCTAACAAATCCCAGAACTATTTAGGACACAAATTGAACACATATTGAACACATATATCTTTTGAATATTTTATGGGTATTTTCTTTAACTGCTGTAACTCTCTAAATATTCTTCTACCATGATGTTTCTATCCACTTTTCATCTTGTCTTTTCTTTGTAAGCTGTTCAGTAAGGATTGTTGGTGGAACTGTCCCTCAGTTTGATGCCTATGATTGAACTATGTCATGGAAATTGCTGGTCTTGTTCCTATTGCCTCCAGATGCACCAATAACGCTTCATGGCATTGATCCTTGTTTGCATAGACACATTAAAATGGGAAAACACTATACATACAGATAAGTTCTTATCTAATAAATCTCAGTACAATGTACCTTACACCCTGAACATTAATATAATGACCTGGCACAGACCTCAGAAGAATGGGCATCCTCCATTCACGCCGGAACCAGGCAAGCTATCTACGAAACATCCAAGGTCTTTTATAGCAACAGCTGGAAGCAGTCCTCTACCAGGAAAGACACTACCAAGGGTCTGATATCGACCTCCTAAAAAGAGACTTCCGTTTACACTGAGAAGACTTGACAACAACAATGACCTGCTCTACAGGACATGGTTCTCTCTAGTGCCCCTTAAGTGTGAGGTGAAACGAGAGGATGCTCTGCACCATCCTGACTGCAATATAGGATATGCAGACTCCAGGATCTTTAATACAGAAGCATGATACCAACAACAGAGACTATGTGAGGAATGGAGGTGTATTGCCACTACAGACGATGACTTGGATTGGACAAACTAGTTTGCCTGGAGCCTAGAGTCAGTCCTGTGCCAGGAAACTTCAGGGGTAGGGTCTCCTGGTATTTAGACCATAAGTTTTCTTTCCATGTCCCTTATATTTTGGTGGGCCTATGCAAACAAATGCCACTTTAACACCGTTTTTTACTATGTTCCCTTGACTCCAATCCTTAAGAAAAACAACCCACTAAAACTTTTGAGGTTAACTTAAACTAGTAAGCATGTGCATGGAACTAGATAAATGTACTTTGCCCTCGATGTTTAAGGAGTTACATAAGTCTAATGTCTTTAGATTATATTGTGTGCTGCTAAGAAATAGTATGTACTACAACTGGAGATTTGAGGGACAAAGTAATTGTATTGTACATGGGTTCAGTTTTGTTTTTCTTAATGTTCTTTGGCTGAAACTTCAAGGCTGGGATATCATCAATGGGACTACTGAGAATTCTGTTTATGGGTGATTGGGCTTCCACTGTAACTTTACCCTGTCCTCTTTCTTTGCATCTTTGTTGTCATAATTAAAATAATAAAAAAATTAGAAAAAAATAAATAAAAATTAAATTAGATTAAAAAAAGAATAAAACCATCTTCTTAAATGGCTGGAAAGTAAACATTCCATACTTATTCCTTTCCTGGATCTAGTAGTGGATTTGAGCTCCATTTGCTCATTGTCCTTAGTACCACTGGGTGTTGTCAGTATTGGATTTTGGCCACTCTACTATGTGTGAAGTGGTGTTTTTTGTTTGTTTGTTTGTTTTTTGCTTTAAGTTATATTTGCCTACTTGTAAATGACATGCAACTTTTGTTTATGATCTTTTTTTATGTGCTTATGATCTTTTTTTATGTGCTTATTTTACACCTATATTTTTTTCTGTGAAATGTCTGTTAAAATCTTTGGATTATTCTTGAATCAAAGTGTCTTAATTTTGAATCTTAAGAGTTCTTAAGAGTTCTCATATTTTTTGATGATAGTTCTTTATTAAATGAGCCTTTTTCAGACTTCCAGTTGACAACTTGTTCTCTTATTCTTTTGACAGTATTTCACGAAGCAATTTTTAACTTAATAAGTTTCATTTATCAATAACTGCCATAATAGATCATGCCACTGTTATCATATCTAAAGAAGTATTTCCATATATACAATAATCTAGGCTTGGATCTATGTAATCTTCTGGGAATTATATAGTTTTGCATTTAGGTCTGTGATCTATATAGAAATAATTTTTGTAAAGTCCTATTCCACTCTATTCTTTTTTTCTGATTTGTCGCTTTTTAGTCAGTTGTTCCAAGGATTACTAAAACTATAAAAATATTATCTTTGCTCCTTTGTCAAAAACTAACTATTTATTATAGGCTTCTATTTTTCAGATTGACTCTTTGTTTTTTCACCAGCAGCACACAACATTGTTTATAGTTTTTTGAAGCTAAATAGTACAGTGATCTTACTTTGTTATTCTCCTTAAATACTGTGATGAACATTCTGGGTCTTATGGTTCTCTATATTTCAGAATTAGTTTACCAATATCCATAAACTAACTTTTAAAGATTGAGATTTTAAGTATATAGAAGAATAGTAAAAATAAATTACACCTGTACTGAGTCTTACTACTCACAAAAATAAAATTTCTATATTTTGTTTGTAAATTTTATCAGTTTTGTTTTTTAATATAGGTTTTATAGGTACATAGGTATTTTGATATATATATATATAATAACATTTAGTTTTTTAATTTTAAGGTAGGTGGACCTCCCACATGGCAGTACTCAAGGCTTCCACCTGGATCTGCACTCAGCGATCATTGTTGGCTAGTATGATTGATTACACACATGCTGGGAATGAAGCAAATTTTATGCAAGGAAGCATTTAAGTTATTGTGATGAAATTGTAAATGCATTGTGTTTTTATTTCATGTACAAATAATTTTCTGCTAAAATGGCTTCTTGTTTCTGAAAGAACTTCTTTTATGTTGAATAAAAGTAATTAGAGTTAGTAACCTTGTCTTGATCTTACAAGAAAACAGCTTTTCCCTGTTGAGTATAAAGTTAACTGTAAACTTGTCATATATGACCTTTATACCCAGTTTGTTAAAAGTTTTTTTTATCTTTATCCTTTATTTTACAGATGTGACATTCCAAATTGGTTGATTTGTGGATGTTGAAAAATCTTTGTACTTCTGAAATTAATCCTAGTTGATTATGGTTTATGTTTCTTTTAATATATTGTTGAATTTAGTTTTCTAGTTTTGTTAAGGGTTTTAGCAACTTATGCGTCACGGAGGTAAAATAATCGATATTTTTATTTATTTATTTATTTATTATTTTTATTTTGTTTTGTTTTGTTTTGGGGCCACACCCGGTGGTGCTTAGGGGTTACTCATGGTTATCTGTTCAGAAATAGCTCCTGGCAGGCATGGGAGACCATATGGGATGCCGAGATTCAAACCAATCACCTTGGGTCCTCGGTCAGCTGCTTGCAACGCAAACACCGCTGTGCTATCTCTCCGGCCCCATCGATATTTTTATTGAAATATTCTTGTTTGCTTTGTTATCAGGAAATGCTGGCTTTTTAAAAGAAATTTGAAGTGTTCCTTCATCTTATATTACATGTATGTTATTTAAAAACATTTTAATCATTATTGTTACAAACATTAGAGAGTCTAGGATGAATTGTTTACATATTAGCAACATACCAATTCTAATTTTAAATCAGTGGCAAATTAAAAAGTGATTTTTGTATGTATTTTTGTATGTATGTATATATTTTGTATGTATTTTTGTATGTATCATGCACTCTGTTTATTTATAAGATTTTGGTTAAGTCTTTTACAGGAAACCATGATTTAAAATTTTAACTTATTATTATCATAGTTTAAATTATATTTACCAATAGTGACAACATTCATGGTCTTGATATATACAGTTACCATACCTCAATAGTACCAAAGTGCCCATAAGTTTTTACCCATATTTTTGAGATACATCCAATTCTTCCTAATTTGGTGCTCTCATTTTCTGTTCCCATACTCAGGGTTTGCTATCAATTGATATTATAAATATGATTGAGTTTTTTGTTAAGGATAATGGAAAGATTTAATATTTTCATTGGTAACATCATAAAACATTATTAACTATTCTTAAATGCGGATCTATGTTTACACATTATCTGGGTCAAAGTCAATGGTGGGCACTGAATAAAGCATGATTGGTTAGTCAGAGTATATATAAAAGAAAATTCTCATTGATGCATCCATAGAATACTCTGGATCTGAAATAAAATTTTGGGATTGGTCTAAGTGGAGGAAAAGAATTTGGGTCTGTGTATATCAATACCTTCATCAATCATAGCACAAACACTATTTCTGTAAAGAATCAGAGCTTAACGAAAGGTGGCTTTTTTTGTCAGCCTACAGGATTTCCCAATGATAGACTGAGCTAGTAACTATTAGCTTTCAAACTGAAATGGATTTTATTTTGAGAGGCCTTCCCATAAAGTTAGGATTCCTTTCTCAGGACCTCAGCTATGATTCTCTCCCTCTTTCCACTACCTACCTACCTATAACCTATATCTTTACCTTTGTAGGAGCAAATTTGAGTGAGTAAGAACCAATGTGACTGTTTGTGGATGTTTTCCATAATAACAAGTTGTTCTGGATTCCAAGAGCTCAGTTTTCCTAAATGCTCCTCATTTAAGGTGCCAGTAATAAGCTCATAAACTCAGGTTGTCACCATTGTTTCTTACTTGCTATATAGAGGTATTTAAGATTATTTTCCTAGGGTCAATTAATTTGCTGCACTTTAGAAAGTTGTTTTGATCATTATATCAATAACCTGTTAAATATAATTTAGAAGTATCTCAACAGAGCTGAGAAAAAGATGTATACTGCAAGGCATGGGGGAAAGATATGTACATCAATCTTTAAAGATCACCTTTGTGTTGTTATGAAGATGTTATTACATAGACATGATTGATTATATTACTTGTCTTTGGCAATTGAATTCCCTTAGTAGAGATATAGAGGTGGAACTAGAAACTTCTAGGAACTAGAAACTTCTAATTATATAGTAGATTCTCAAGGCAACTAGTCACCTCATTCAAATAATATATAAAATTTTTTATTTCATCACTCTCAATACAGAAAATTCCAATATTTGGGGGGCCAGAGTGATATCGCAGTGGGAGCGCATTTGCCTTGCATGCAGCTGGTCCAGGATGGACCACGATTCAATCCCTTGGCGTCCCATATGGTCCCCCAAGCCAAGAGTGATTTCTGAGAGCAGAGCCAGGAGTAACCCCTGAGCGTCACTGAGTGTGGCTCAAAAACTAAAAAAAAAAAAAAGAAAATTCCAAGATATTTTAAATTCCCCACCTTTCACACATAAATATTGTGGGCACAGGATGAATGTACATGAGAAGTATATGTTTTGATCATTTGAATATATCAAATGTATTTAATTTGAATAAAAAAGCTCAATTTGCATATAACTATTTCTAATTTTTGGAGTACTCAAATTTCAATTCCTACTTCATTATTCTAAAGAAAAATAGATAACATTTTTGATTTTTCAAATTTATCAACATCTCATTTGATACCTGCTATAATGTCCAGTTATAAATCATCTTACAAATGGGTAAACTGAAGGACAAAGAAAACAAATTACCGAAGAAGTAGTTAGATCAGAATTTAAAGTCTGAGTGTCTAATCCTTATCTCAATCTTACCCTAATCTTATCCTCAATTGAAATGATCTAAAAGTTAGTTTGCCTAAACTTTTTGAAAATGACCCAATTTGGACTGTTCTAAGCTGTATAATTTAACTGACTAAAACAAAGTAGAAAGCAATTCTGAGAACACTGACTCAAAAAATTAGCCAACAATAAACCACGAGAGCACTTCAAATTAGGCAACAAATGAAGATATATTTATCTATATATGATTGGGAAGATTAGTCCTATTTTTTCATACATGAGGTATAATACAAATCTATTTCTTACAAATGATGTTTTTCTATTTAAAAAAAAATCTATATTCCTTTCTAAAAGTTCTTGTCAACATAACCTTAAACATGGTTTAGGACATATTGGTTTCCTTAAATAAGGTAGCTGGCTAATACATGGTGACTGAATTAAATTACCTTATACATTTTCTTGCAGTGCACAGGTTGCTATTTCTATATTATTTCTATTAACTTGCACCAATAAAAAAAACAGTTTTCTTAAGATAGGACATGGATTTTCTTCTTTTATAGAGAAGTTCTATCATAGTTGCTACTATACCACCATGCCTGTGTCAGTGCTCGATAAATATTAATTCAGGCTGAATTGAGTTGTTTATAAGGGGAGGCAGAAACATGAGAGAATTGAGATTTAATATCGTTGGGCTTCTTACTAGACATTAATCAAAAAGAATCTATGAATTTTTTTTATGACATATGGTTTTATCCCTGGAAGACAGATTCAAATGAAAGAGAGTGAATGTGGCATATTTATATACTACATCTCAGTGCTGTTTAATAGCTTGAATTTAGTTTGTTTTTATTCTTTTTTTCTTTGCCCTCAATCTGACTTAGGAGAAACATGGAGCTTGACTTCTCAGTGACAGGCTGAGCCTGCTTGGAAGGTGGTTTCTGAAAGCTCTATAATAATAACGCCTGCTACTTACAAAAACCACAGAGTTCCAACACTCTCTCAGACCTGGGAACACATCCACTAGGGCTGAACAGTCAGTCCACAGCATATCACAGTATTGCAAGTTCCGGAGAATGCTTTTTTCTTCTTCTAAAATGTATTTATTATTATTCCTTTTAATTTAGGCACCTTGATTTGATAAGCTTTTGATAAGTTTCAGGTTTTCAATGTTCTAAATCCAAACCAACCATCAGATTCAGCATCCCTTACCAGAGACCCAAGGTTCCCTCTCTTCACACTACCATTTTAGCAGACTCACTAAACAAAACAAAACTTCTTATAGTTTGGGTCATAAGAATACAACAAAATTGACTTATATGGTCTTGATGCACATAGTTGTTTCACTTCCTCCTCCTCCTTATATATATATATATATATATATATATATATATATATTTTTTTTTTTTTTGGACGCACCCAGTGACGCTCAGAGATTACTCCTGGCTATGCGTTCAGATATTGCTCCTGGCTAGGAGAACCATATGGGATGCTGGAGATCGAACCACAGTCTGTCCTGGGTCCGCCACGTGCAAGGTAAACACTCTACCACTGTGCTACCACTGGGACCCCGTTGTTCACTTCTATACACCATCTTGACTAATAAATACTCTTCTATTACTAGTCTACCTACTCTCTACCCATCTCTTGCCCTACAAAATGTCTTTTTGTGGCAATCTCCTTTACAATAATTTCCAAGTTCTGGCCTCAAAGACTGGGCACCATAGACATCGAAATACTTTTTAGTATCCTTTCATTTTATGCTCAATTTAAATATGGAGCCTAAGTTTAGGATAAGTTTGGTATTTGAGTCATATGCTACCTATAATCATCACATTATTTCTTCAATAACTTTTACCATAAACATATTCCAATTTTAGGAAAACAAAAATATCCTCCCACTAGTTTAAAATCTTTCCTTCAGTGACCTTCAATAATCTTCAAAAGCAGAATTAAGTTATTCTATAAATATACAGGTTGCATCCTTGATCTTATTTTATATTTCTTATTCTGGTTCACCTTACTTGTGTTCAGTTCATCCCTACACATTATTTCGATGTTTTGTGTACTTTGGTTATATAGCTCTGTGTTTACATAGTTTAAATTTACTCCTAGAAATGGATTTCTATAGTCTTTTGTCATTGTCTCTTTTGAAGACCTTGATGAAACCCCAGTTTTATTCTGTTCAATAATATACATTAAGCATCTACTACAGACATTAATGCTGAAAACAAAACAAAAAGAAACCTGCTCTATATTTAATTAAATTCAGGAAGATATAATAAACTATAAAATAAATAAATGGAGTGAAATTAAAAAAGAATATGATAAGGTAGAACCTAAGAACAGTAGCCAGTATGACAAATGCCTTATTAAATTAAGAGTTTGGAAAACACAACACAAAAATGCCTTCTTCACACCTATATTCATTGCAGCACTATTCGCAATAGCCAGAATCTTGAAACAACCAAGATTCCCTTCAACAGATGATTGGCTAAAGAAACTGAGGTATATATACACAACGAAATATTATACAGCCATCAGGAGAAATGAAGTCATGAAATTTTCCTATATATGGTGTACATGAACTCTCTTATGCTGAGTGAAATAAGTCAGAGGGAGAGAGACAGACACAGAATAGTCTCACTCATCTCTGGGTTTTAAGAAAAATAAAAGACATTATTGTAATAATAATGCCCAGGGCCCGGAGAGATAGCACAACAGCGTTTGCCTTGCAAGCAGCCGATCCAGGACCAAAGGTGGTTGGTTCAAATCCTGGTGTCCCATATGGTCCCCCCTGCCTGCCAGGAGCTGTTTCTGAGCAGACAGCCAGGAGTAACCCCTGAGCACCGCCGGGTGTGGCTCAAAAACCAAAATAATAATAATAATAATAATAATAATAATAATAATAATAATAATAATAATAATAACAATGCCCAGAGACAATAGAGATGAGGGCTGGAAGAACCGGTGAGTGGTGAGTGCAGTTAGAGAAATAACTACACTGACAAATATCATAACAATGTCAATAAGTGAGAGAAGTAGCAAGCCTGTCTCGAATACAAGCTGAGTGGGGCAGGTGGGAGATGGGAGCATTGGTGGTGGGAATGTTGCACTGGTGAAAGGGGGTCTTTCTTATATGACTGATATCAACTATAATAATGTCTTTCATGAAGGTGCTTAAATTAATATGTTATTGAAAAAAATTAAAAGAGTTTGGCATGTGTAAAAAATAGAAGCATTAAGTCTAAAACTTCCTGGACCAGAGAGACAGTACAGTGGGTAGAGAGTTTGTCTTGCCTAATCCTCAGTGTCCCATATGGTCTTCTGAGTATATCAAGAGTTATTCCATGATGCAGAGATAGTAGTACTCTTGTGCACTGCTGGGTTAGCCCAAGAAATAAACAAACAAACAAAAACAGTAGAACGTATTGAGAAAGGGGAGAAGATTTAAGATGTAAGTAGAAACAAAGTAAGATAGAACTTTGTTAGCTATAAGAGTTTGGAACTTATTCTGAAAAAATGTATATGGGGGGCCAGAATGGTGGCTCTGTGGTAAGGCATTTGCCTTGAATGCTGACCTAGGATGGACTTCGGTTTGATCCTCAGGTGTCCCATATGGTCCCCCAAGTCAGGAACAATTTCTGAGCACCATAGCCAGGAGTAACCCCTGAGCATCACCAGGTGTGGCCCCAAAACCAAACAAACAAACAAAAAAAGTATATAGGGGATACTTTTAACTGGAGAGTAATATAATCTGACTTTTGTCAGAAGAATAGAAGTGGCAAGATCAGTTGAGAACAGGGGTCTCAAACTCAATTTACCTGGGGGCCGCAGGAGGCAAAGTTGGGGTGAGGCAGGGCCGCATAAGGGATTTTGCTTACCGAATATTCGCGATAAAATATCGCATTAGTATGGGGAAAAAATCGCAAAAAACAAAAACAAACAAACAAAAAAAACCTGCTCAGGGTATGCGAATATTTAATGCGATTTTTTTCTTACTAATGCGATTTTTATTGCGACTATTCGGTAAGTGAATAATGGCAAATACTGCGATATTTGAAGTCCGGCCGCGGGCCACAAAATGTTGTATGGAGGGCCGCAAACGGCCCACGGGCCGCGAGTTTGAGACCCCTGGTTTAGATGAATCATAAACTTTAGAAGTTATTAAAATAACATAAGCTACTGGTAGCTTGAGTCGGGATTGAGACACACTTTAGAAGGATCAGCTGGGGCTGCAAATAGATTGAAAGGGAAGATGAGCTAAGTAAGAAAACTAGGGAGTAAAATTGGACCACAATTTTATCTTCATTACTCCCAAAGCACTCTGTCTTCACCACTATTGACTAAAACATATTAGATGTCTGTTTTCCCCATAGCATGAACTAATGATATTGAGGGCAATAAGTGTAACTTTTATACATCATCTTTGAAATGCTGGGATTTAGCTCCATTCCTGCATAGTATTGACATTTAATAAATATTCACTAGGTTGACTAAACTGACCTTATTTACTTTTCTTTTAACACAATGAAATACTTCAAGCCTTTAGTCAATAGTAGGACGCTTTTTTGAAGCACTGTTCACAGAGAGTTAGATTTACTAGATGTTCTGAGAAAGTTATGAATGTGATAGAATTATTGAATAGACTTGCAACCATGTTTATCCTGAGACTGAGACTCTTCTGATGACAATCAGATTCTTATATTCTTTCTGAAGAATGAGAAAAGTGGCGGCACATATCATCTAGGTCTTCACTGGTTTATCATGATGATTTCTAGTACATGAACAGAAAAGCTTAAGAAACTATCAAAGGTCTGTGGATCAGGATATGAACCACTTTTCTCACGTTTTCTTGCATAAAATTGTGCAATACTTCCTGTATACACTTAGTAATTAAAATGCCTCAATGTTCTGTAAAATTAAATAAGTATTCATAATATACTTTACCACTATATGATAAACTGCTATTCCCCAGTGGGATTAATGAAAACTGAAAGCTATCATTTAACAAACATACAAAGACTCCCTTTTATTATTCAGTCTGGTTTATCAACAAGTCAACTATCAGAGACTTCTCAAAATATGGTGCAAATAGCTTATTGAACAATAGTCAACACCACAGAATGATGTAATGAAATGGTCATTCAAATGGTATTGAAAGACTTTCATGGATTTATTGAGTTAACGAAGCATTAATCTCTAAAAAAGAGAATGACTAAAATATGAAGCCTTCTAAAATGATTTTTTTTCAAAACACTAGAGCTATATAATGGCTATTCTGGAAATATGCTTTACTACTTTATAAAAAATGGCAAATAGTAATCTTTTTGTGTACATATAAAAGTACACAAATAGAAAATACTGCTGCTAGACTCAGAGGGTACATGAAGGATGAAAGATGAAAATCCATGACTAGCCACAGCAGTAAGGAGCTGACCTACCTCTGCCTAATGGTCTTTTGGTTTAAAAATAGCCTCACACTTCCAGCATGTTCTGTGACATGAAATTCTACAATTGAAATTCTATTTCGGTAAAATTTATAGAATTTAGAATTTAAGGATACAAAATGACTCCTGGGGGCAGGAAAGTGGGTATTTAGGGGAATTACTAATCACTGGCACAAAAAGTCATGCTATACAAGATAAGAGTAAGTTCTAGAGTTCTGTTATATGGCAAAGATACATTAAACAATTAAAAATTGCCAAAAGTGGATCTCGTGATACATTAATACTATGATACAATTTTTAAATATTTTGTATTCATGGTGTTTGAATAAAAATACATTAAAATTTTAGGTATATTTGCAATTACAAGTTATATTAAAGTAGTAAAGTCACATAGAACAATTAAATATTACATGGGAAGCATGTACTGATCTTATGTTCAGCTTAAACCTGTGCAATGGGAGAACGAGAGTTTAGGCTTGGGCTGAGGTTTTAGGCTGCAGGCCACTTCAATAGTTAGAAAAAGACTTAGCTGGGGCTGGAATGGTGGCACAGTGGTAGGGTGTTGCTGCACACAGCTGACCTAGGACTGACTGTGGTTGGCCTCGGCGTCTTATATGGTCCCGTACACCAGGAACAATTTCTGAGCACATAGCCAGGAGTAACCCCTGAGTGTCACCAATTGTGGCCAAAAACCAAAAACAAACAAACAAACAAACAAATAAAGGCTTAGCTAAGGGCTAAAATGATAGGGAGGATATATGCGTACAAGTGATTTAAAACAATAAAGTTGAATATTTGAGAACCTGAGGAAAGACTGGACAAAAGGGATATTTGGCACAGGAAAAAGGCCTTATTTATTTCTCTATTGCCATGGCTGTAGCACTAGAGGTCCCTCAACCTGACTGAGACACTGCTGGGTCTATATCAAAATATCAGATCTTGGGACCCTGATATTCACTAGTTAAGTCCAGTTAACAGAGAATTACTCCATAGCACCTCTGCAGAGAAGCCTCACATTCCTAATGCCTCCTCTGCCCCCCTCCCCAACCTTTACTCTCCCAGGCAAGTCTTAAAAAAGAGGAAACATGGGTCCTTTCTTTTTTTTTTTTTTTATTTAAACACCTTGATTACATACATGATTGTGTTTGGGTTTCAGTCATAAAAGGAACACCACCCATCACCAGTGCAACATTCCCATCACCCAAGTCCCAAATCTCCCTCCTCCCCACCCAACCCCCGCCTGTACCCTAAACAGGCTCTACATTTCCCTCATACATTCTCAATATAAGGACAGTTCAAAATGTAGTTATTTCTCTAACTAAACTCATCACTCTTTGTGGTGAGCTTCCTGAGGTGAGCTGGAACTTCCAGCTCTTTTCTCTTTTGTGTCTGAAAATTATTATTACAAGGGTGTCTTTCATTTTTCTTAAAACCCATAGATGAGTGAGACCATTCTGCGTTTTTCTCTCTCTCTCTGACTTATTTCACTCAGCATAATAGATTCCATGTACATCCATGTATAGGAAAATTTCATGACTTCATCTCTCCTGACAGCTGCATAATATTCCATTGTGTATATGTACCACAGTTTCTTTAGCCATTCGTCTGTTGAAGGGCATCTTGGTTGTTTCCAGAGTCTTGCTATGGTAAATAGAGCTGCAATGAATATAGGTGTAAGGAAGGGGTTTTTGTATTGTATTTTTGTGTTCCTAGGGTATATTCCTAGGAGTGGTATAGCTGGATCGTATGGGAGCTCGATTTCCAGTTTTTGGAGGAATCTCCATATCGCTTTCCATAAAGGTTGAACTAGACAGCATTCCCACCAGCAGTGGATAAGAGTTCCTTTCTCTCCACATCCCCGCCAACACTGTTTATTCTCATTCTTTGTGATGTGTGCCATTCTCTGGGGTGTGAGGTGGTATCTCATCGTTGTTTTGATTTGCATCTCCCTGATGATTAGTGATGTGGAACATTTTTTCATGTGTCTTTTGGCCATGCGTATTTCTTCTTTGTCAAAGTGTCTGTTCATTTCTTCTCCCCATTTTTTGATGGGGTTAGATGTTTTTTTCTTGTAAAGTTCTGTCAGTGCCTTGTATATTTTGGAGATTAGCCCCTTATCTGATGGGTATTGGGTGAATAGTTTCTCCCACTCAGTGGGTGGCTCTTGTATCCTGGGCACTATTTCCTTTGAGGTGCAGAAGCTTCTCAGCTTAATATATTCCCATCTGTTAATCTCTGCTTTCACTTGCTTGGAGAGTGCAGTTTCCTCCTTGAAGATGCCTGTAATGTCCTGTAGTGTTTTGCCTATGTGCTGTTCTATATATCTTATGTTTTTGGGGCTGATATCGAGGTCTTTAATCCATTTGGATTTTACCTTTGTACATGATGTTAGCTGGGGGTCTAAGTTTAATTTTTTGCAAGTGGCTATCCAATTGTGCCAACACCACTTGTTGAAGAGGCTTTCCCTGCTCCATTTAGGATTTCCTGCTCCTTTATCAAAAATTAGATGGTTGTATCTCTGGGGAACATTTTCTGAGTATTCAAGCCTATTCCACTGATCTGAGGACCTATCCTTATTCCAATACCATGCTGTTTTGATAACTGTTGCTTTGTAGTACAGTTTAAAGTTGGGAAAAGTAATTCCTCCCATATTCTTTTTCCCAATGATTGCTTTAGCTATTCGAGGGTGTTTATTGTTCCAAATGAATTTCAAAAGTGTCTGATCCACTTCTTTGAAGAATGTCATGGGTATCTTTAGAGGGATGGCATTAAATCTGTATAATGCCTTGGGGAGTATTGACATTTTGATGATGTTAATCCTGCCAATCCATGAGCAGGGTATGTGTTTCCATTTCCGTGTGTCCTCTCTTATTTCTTGGAGCAGAGTTTTATAGTTTTCTTTGTATAGGTCCTTCACATATTTAGTCAAGTTGATTCCAAGATATTTGAGTTTGTGTGGTACTATTGTGAATGGGGTTGTTTTCTTAATGTCCATTTCATCCTTATTACTATTGGTATATAGAAAGGCCATTGATTTTTGTGTGTTAATTTTGTAGCCTGCCACCTTGCTATATGAGTCTATTGTTTCTAGAAGCTTTTTGATAGAGTCTTTAGGGTTTTCTAAGTAGAGTATCATGTCATCTGCAAACAGTGAGAGCTTGACTTCTTCCTTTCCTATCTGGATTCCCTTGATATCCTTTTCTTGCCTAATCGCTATAGCAAGTACTTCCAGTGCTATGTTGAATAGGAGTGGTGAGAGAGGACAGCCTTGTCTTGTGCCAGAATTTAGAGGGAAGGCTTTCAGTTTTTCTCCATTGAGGATAATATTTGCCACTGGCTTGTGGTAGATGGCCTTCACTATATTGAGAAAGGTTCCCTCCATTCCCATCTTGCTGAGAGTTTTGATCAAGAATGGGTGTTGGACCTTATCAAATGCTTTCTCTGCATCTATTGATATGATCATGTGGTTTTTATTTTTCTTGTTATTGATGTTGTGTATTATGTTGATAGATTTACGGATGTTAAACCAGCCTTGCATTCCTGGGATGAAACCTACTTGATCGTAGTGGATGATCTTCTTAACGAGGCATTGAATCCTATTTGCCAGGATTTTGTTGAGGATCTTTGCATCTGCATTCATCAGTGATATTGGTCTGTAATTTTCTTTTTTGGTAGCGTCTCTGTCTGGTTTAGGTATCAAGGTGATGTTGGCTTCATAAAAGCTATTTGGAAGTGTTTCTGTTTGTTCAATTTCATGAAAGAGTCTTGCCAAGATTGGCAGTAGTTCCTCTTGGAAAGTTTGATAGAATTCATTAGTGAATCCATCTGGACCTGGGCTTTTGTTTTTCGGCAGACATTTGATTACTGTTTTAATTTCATCAATGGTGATGGGGGTGTTTAGATATGCTACATCCTCTTCCTTCAACCGTGGAAGATTATAAGAGTCCAAGAATTTATCCATTTCTTCCAGGTTCTCATTTTTAGTGGCATAGAGTTTTTCAAAGTAGTTTCTGATTACCCTTTGAATCTCTGTCATATCAGTAGTGATCTCTCCTTTTTCATTCCTGATACGAGTTATCAAGTTTCTCTCTCTCTCTTTCTTTGTTAGCTTTGCCAGTGGTCTATCAATCTTGTTTATTTTTTCAAAGAACCAACTTCTGCTTTCGTTGATCTTTCGGATTGTTTTTTGAGTTTCCACTTCGTTGATTTCTGCTCTCAGCTTTGTTATTTCCTTCTGTCTTCCTATTCTTGGGTCCTTTTGTTGAGCATTTTCTAGTTCTATTAGCTGTGTCATTAAGCTACTCAGGTAAGCTCCTTCTTCCTTCCTGATGTGTGCTTGCAAAGCTATAAATTTTCCTCTCAGTACTGCTTTTGCTGTGTCCCATAAGTTCTGATAGTTTGTGTCTTTATTGTCATTTGTTTCCAGGAATCTTTTTATTTCCTCCTTGATTTCATCTCGGACCCACTGGTTATTGAGCATGAGGCTGTTTAACTTCCAGGTGTTAAAGTGTTTCTTCTGAGTCCCTTTGGAGTTCACAAATAATTTCAGAGCCTTGTGGTCAGCGAAGGTAGTCTGCAAAATTTCTATCCTCTTGATCTTATGGAGGTATGTTTTATGTGCCAGCATGTAGTCTATCCTGGAGAATGTCCCATGTACATTGGAGAAGAATGTGTATCCAGGTTTCTGGGGATGGATTGTCCTATATATATCCACTAGGCCTCTTTCTTCCATTTCTCTCCTCAGGTCTAGTATATTCTTGTTGGGTTTCAGTCTGGTTGACCTGTCCAGTGTTGACAAAGCCGTGTTAAGGTCCCCCACAATTATTGTGTTGTTGTTGATATTATTTTTCAGATTTGTCAACAGTTGTATTAAATATTTTGCTGGCCCCTCATTCGGTGCATATATGTTTAGGAGAGTGAATTCTTCCTGCTCTACGTACCCCTTGATTAATATAAAATGTCCGTCTTTGTCCCTTACCACCTTCCTGAGTATAAAGTTTGCATTATCTGATATTAGTATGGCCACTCCAGCTTTTTTATGGGTGTTGTTTGCTTGGATAACTTTTCTCCAGCCTTTTATTTTGAGTCTATGTTTGTTCTGACTATTCAGGTGCGTTTCTTGTAGGCAGCAGAAGGTTGCATTGAGTTTTTTGATCCATTTAGCCACTCTGTGTCTCTTAACTGGTGCATTTAGTCCATTGACGTTGAGAGAAAGAATTGTCCTGGGATTTAACGCCATCTTTATTTCAAAATTTGGTGTGTCTTTTGGGTAGTCTTGTCTTAGATTAGGTCTTTCAGTTTTTCTCTTAAGACTGGTTTTGTGTCTGTGAAGTTTCTGAGCTGTTTTTTGTCTGTGAAACCATGTATTCTTCCATCAAACCGGAAAGTGAGTTTTGCTGGGTATAGTATTCTGGGTGAAGCATTCATTTCATTCAGTCTTGTCACAATATCCCACCACTGCTTTCTGGCATTGAGCGTTTCTGGTGACAGGTCTGCTGTAAATCTCAGGGAAGCTTGCTTGAACATGATTTCCCCTTTTGATCTTGCTGTTTTCAGAATTCTGTCTCTATCTGTGGGATTTGTCATTATGACTAGGATGTGTCTTGGGGTGCTTTTTCTGGGGTCTCTTTTGGTTGGTACTCTTCGGGCATGCAGGATTTGATCACATATATTCTTTAGCTCTGGGAGTTTCTCTTTAATGATATTCTTGACCATTGATTCTTCCTGGAAATTTTCTTCCTGGGTCTCTGGGACTCCAATGATTCTTAAGTTGTTTCTGTTGATCTTATCATAGACTTCTATTTTTGTCTGTTCCCATTCTTTGACTAATTTTTCCATTGTCTGCTCATTTGCTTTAAGTTTTTTGTCCAATCTCTCCTGCTGTATGGAATTGTTATGTATCTCATCTTCCACAGCACCAAGTCTGTTCTCAGCTTCTGATACCCTGTCCCAGAGCTTATCCATTTTGTCATTCACTTCGTTTACTGACTTTTTCAGTCCTGTTAGTTGACATGTTATTTCAGTTTGGAGTTTTGTCATTTCTGCCTTCATATTTTCTTGGTTCTTATTAGTGTTCTGTTCAACTCGATCCATGGTTTCTTGGAGTCTGTTGAGCACCTTCCATATTGCTAGTCTAAAGTCCTTATCTGAGAGGTTGATTAGTTGTTCAGTCATTATCTGGTCCTCAGAATTGTCATCTTCATTCTCTATGTCTGATGTTGGCCTGCGTTGTTTCCCCATAGTCACACTTGTATTGTGGGTTTTTCTACGTGTTGTAGTGGTATTCATTGTCTATATGATGTAGGCAGCACACTCCTCTGGCTCCTCCCTTTCTGGATGGGCTGACTTGCCTCTACGGGAGGGCAGTCCTCCATGGATGAAGCCTCACACTGGGTCAAATCTTAGGCCCGAGCATGCAACAGAGAAGACAGTCCAGAGAGAAATGTTTGCTTCTGTGATATAGCGCCGTTCTTAGTGTGATTTTTCCTTCTTGTTGCAATGGAGTTCTTTCCTTAGAAAGAGTGCACGGCCGCGTAGCGAAGCGGAGCGGCCGTACTCCTCTGAGCCTCTTTTTGCCCCACTCGCAAGAGTTTCACGCAAGAGGACAGTAGACAGACATAGACAGGTCACACTCACAGTCTTTCACAGCTGAGCCCCACTGGGCCGGTGTACTTTCGCGGATTTTCCCCGCCTGGTGTCACACACAGGGAGCCAGCTTTTGCAAAGGTTAGCCGGTTTTTATGCTCTGAAGTCCCTCCCTGAAAATGGCGTCTCCTTTTTTTTTTTTTTAAAGAGCTCTCCTACCCTTCCACAGCTGAAGTTACATTATTTACTTTATATGTTAAATAGACTTTAGTGGATCTGCCTAGAGATTTAAGCAATATTCTTTAAAGAAATACTTATGAAAAAATGCATTCTGAGTTCTGCACAATTGATTTACAACTGACTGTGTAGGAAACAGATCAACAGATCTTTAAGGATTATGTCTATATCTTAAGTTTACAGTTAAAATTCAGTATTTTTATATTTATAAATCAGAAAGTTGACCATGTGATAATGCTTTAAAAATGCTTCTGGATTCAAAAAAAGAAAAGATAGTGGTCTTTTATTGACTTAAAAAGATGTATTTTTTTGACTTAAAATAACTGCTGCACAAATTATTAACTATACTTTTCTGTAGAATACTTACTAGGATTTTTAGTACTTTATTTTGTAGTCTACATCGCTTTGTACTTAAGCAGGGCAGAATTATTTTTAACTATGCCAAGGATAGACCAACAGGAGAAGGATCGGAAAATCCAGTCAAAGGATTAAAAAACTAAAGATATTTTAAAAATAATTATGTCTTAAGCAATAAGGTTACTATAGTGTTTAAGATTACAGTGTTGAGGTTCACTCTGAGGACTTCAAGGGAAATTTCTCCTGTGCCTGTCTGCCTGTGTTTCTGAACACCTGAAGGTCTCCTCAGAGGCCTAGGGAGTGCACCCAAAACAAAACTGCATTTTGAAGCTGCCCAGTGAGTAAATCCTGGCTATGGGGGTCGCCGTCCAATAAGCTGAGCTCTCTGGCCTGCAGAAGCTCCGCCATGTTGTGCCTTTGTTCACTCAGAGGACTTCAAGGGAAACTTCTCCTGTGCCTGTCTGCCTGTGTTTCTAAATACCTGAAGGTGTCCTCAGAAGCCTAGGGAGCGCACCCCCAAAAAACTGTCAACTAGAGGCAGCAGAAATGCGCAGCTGCTTTGCTTTGCTTCGTGGCCGCACACTCTTTCTAACCAATGAACCCCAACACAACACACAGGAAAAACCACACTACAAGTGTGACAATGGGGAAACCTTGCAGGCAAACACCATGCACAGAGAATGAAGACGAAAGTTCGGATGACCTAATAAATTCCAACCACCTGATTAACCTCTTGGATAAGGAACTTAAAATAACAATATGAAATATGTTGAAGAACTCAAAGAAAGCATAGATCTATCTGAACAGAACACAAAGACAGAAATCAGAAAACTCCAAACTGAAATAACAGATCTAAAAAACACAGTAGCTCAACTGAAAACCTCAATGGATGTCTTCGCTAGCAGGGTAATAGCAGCTGGGGAGAGATAGGAGTACTGGAAGATGTGATGCAAAAAAACTCAACACAACAGAAGAAATTGGAAAAGAACCTTAAGACAAAAGAACAGGCAATGGAAACAGTACTCAAGAAATGCGAACAGATGAAAATAGAAGTTTTTGATAAACTCAACAGAAACAACATAAGAATCATTGGAGTCCCAGAGACCCAGGTAGGAGATCTCCAGGAAGAATCAACTCTCAAAGACATCATCAAAGAGATACTCCCAGAGTTAACAACTACATGCAATTAAATCCTGCATGCCTGAAGAGTACCAGCTAAAAGAGACCCAAAGAAAAACACCCCAAGACACATCCTCGTTACAATGACAAATCCCACAGATAGAGATAGAATACTGAAAGCAGCAAGATCAAAAACGAAAATTACATTCAAAGGAGCATCCTAAGACTTACCATGGACATGTCACAAGAAACTCTCAAGGCCAGAAGACAGTGGTGGGATATTGTGACAAGACTGAATAAAATGAATGCCTCACTGAGAATACTGCACCCAGCCCGACTCACGTTCAGGTTTGAAGGAAAAATACATAGCTTCAGAAACTTCACAGATGATAAACCAGCCTTAAAGAAAAACTGATAGGACTACTCTAAGACAAGAGAGACCAACAAACACAGCAAACTTATCTACAAAGATGACATTAAATCCTATGACAATCATCTCCCTCAATGTCAATGGACTAAATTCATCAATTAAAAGACACAGAGTGGCAAAATGGGTAAAAAAGATGAATCCAACCTTCTGCTGCCTACAAGAAACACATCTGAATAGTCAGAAAAACATAGACTCAAAATCAAAGGCTGGAGGAAAGTCATCCAAGCAAACAACACCCTCAAAAAAGCTTGGGTGGCCATATTAATATCTGATTAAACCAACTTTATACTCAGAAAAGTGGTAAGGGACAAAGATGAACACTATGTACTAATCAAAGGATATGTGCAACAGAAAGAAATCAGACTATTAAACATATATGCACCCAATGAAAGACCAGAAAATTATCTAATACAATTACTGACAAATCTGAAAGAAGAAATCAATAATAACACAATAATTGTGGGAGACCTCAACATGGCCCTATCAACACTTGATAGGTCAATCATACTGAAACCCAACAAAAACATACTAGCCCTGAGAAGAGTAATGGAAGAAAGAGGACTAGTAGATATTTATAGGATGCTCCATCCCAAAAAACCTGGATACACATTCTTCTTCAAGTACATGGGTCATTCTCCAGAATAGACTATATGATGACACATAAAACATACCTCCATAAAATCAAGAGGATAGAAATCTTGCAGGCTACCTTTGCTGACCACAAGGCTCAGAAATTAGATGTGAACTACAAAGCCACACAGAAAAACTTTAACAATTGGAAATTAAACAGCCTGCTACTGAACAATCAGTGGGTCCGAGATGAAATAAAAAAGCAAATCAAAACTTTCCTGGAAACAAATGATAATGAAGACACAAACTGCCAGAATCTATGGGACACAGCAAAAGCAGTCCTGAGAGGAAAATTTATAGCTCTACAAGCACACATTAGAAAGGAAGAAGGGGCATACCCGATTAGCTTAATGACGCAGCTCATAGAATTAGAAAGTGCTCAACAAAAGGAACCAAAAATAGGGAGACAGAAGGAAATAACAAAGCTGAAAGCAGAACTCAATGAAGTGGAAAACCAAAAAACAATCCAAAAGATCAACAAAAGCAGAAGTTGGTTCTTTGAAAAAATAAACAAGATTGATAGACCATTGGCAAAACTCACAAAGAAAGAGAGAGAGAGAGAAGTCTGATAACTTGAATTAGAAATGAAAAGGGGGAGATCAAGACAGATATTGCAGAGATCCAAAGGGTAATCAGAGACTACTTTGAGAAACTTTATGCTACTAAACATAAGAACCTAGAAGAAATGGAAAAATTTTTGGAAACTTATAGCCTTCCACATTTAAGTAAGGAGGATGTAGCATATCTAAACAGCCCCATCACTACTGAGGAAATTGAAACTGTAATCAAACATCTGCCCCAAAAGAAAAGTCCAGGCCCAGATGGATTTCCTAGTGAATCTTTTCAAATCTTTAAAGAGGATCTTCTACCTATCCTAGCCAGGCTCTTCCATGAAATTGAAAAAACAGGAACACTCCCAAACAGCTTTTATGAAACCAACATCACCTTGATACCAAAACCAGAGAGAGAGATGCTGCCAAAAAAGAAAATTATAGACCAATATCCCTGATGAATGCTGATTCAAAGATCTTCAACAAAATCCTGGCAAACAGGATCCAATGCATCATCAAGAAGATCATACACTATGACCAAGTAGGTTTCATCCCAGGAATGCAAGGATGGTTTAACATCCATAAATCTATCAACATCATGCACAATACCAACAGGAAGAAAAATAAAAATCAGATGATCATATCAGTAGACACAGAGAAAGCAGTTGATATGGTCCAACACCCATTCTTGATCAAAATTCTCAGCAAGATGGGAATGGAAGAAACCTTTCTCAATCTAGTTGAAGCTATCTACCACAAGCCAATGTCAAATATTATCCTCAATGAAGCAAAACTAAAAGCCTTTCCTCTAAATTCTGGTACAAGACAAGGCTGTCACTCTCACCACACCTCTTCAACATAGTACTGGAAGTTCTTGCTATAGCGATCAGGCAAGAAAAAGATATCAAAAAAAAAAAAAAAAAAAGAAAAAGATATCAAGGGAATCCACATACGAAAGGAAGAAGTCAAGCTCTTATTGTTTGCAAATGACATGATATTCTACTTAGAAAACTTTAAAGACTCTACCAAAAAGCTTCTAGAAACAATAAACTCATATAGCAAGGTGACAGGCTACAAAATTAACACACAGAAATCAATGGCCTTTTTAAACACCAATAATGAAAAGGAAGAGAAGGAAGTCAAGAAGGCAATTCCATTCACATTAGTGCCACACAAACTCAAATATCTTTGAGTCAACTTGACCAAAGATGTGAAGGACCTATACAAAGAAAACTATAAAGCCCTGCTCCAAGAAATAAGAGAGGACACATGGAAATGGAAACACATACACTGCTCATGGATTGGCAGGATTAACATCATTAAAATGGCAATACTCTCCAAAGCATTATACAGATTTAATGTGATCCCCTTAAAAATACCCATGACAATCTTCAAAGAAGTGGATCAAACACTTATGAAGTTCATCTGGAACAAAAAGCATGCTCAAATAGCTAAAGCAATCCTAGGGAAAAGGAAAATGGGAATCATTACTTTCCCCAACTTTAAACTGTACTATAAAGCAATAGTTATCAAAACAGCATGGTATTGGAATAAAGATAGACCCTCAGATCAGTGGAATAGGCTTGAGTTATCAGATATTGTCCTCCAGACATACAGTTACCTAATTTTTGACAAAGAAGCAAGAAATCCTAAGTGAAGCAGAGAAAACCTCTTCAACAAGTGGTACTGGCATAACTGGTTAGCCACTTGCAAAAAAGCGAAAATAGACCCCCAGTTAACATCATGTATGAAGGTAAAATCCAAATGGATTAAAAACCTTGATATCAGACCTGATACCGTAAGGTATATAGAACAACACATCGGTAGCGCACTCCATGACATTGAGACTAAAGGCATCTTCAAGGAGGAAACTGCACTTTCCAAACAAGAGGAAGCAGAGATCAACAGATGGAAATACATTAAACTGAGAAGCTTCTGCACTTCAAAAGAAATAGTGCCCAGGATAAAAGAGTCACCCATTGAGTGGGAGAAACTATTCATACAACACTCATTAGATAAGCGGCTAATATCCAAAATATACAGGGCACTGACAGAACTTTACAAGAAAAAAACATCTAATCCCATCAATAAATGAGGAGAAGAAATGAACAGACATTTTGATAAAAAAGAAATACAAATGGCAAAAAGGCACATGAAAAAATGCTCCTTATCACTAATCATCAGGGAGATGCAAATCAAAACAACGATGAGATACCACCTCACACCACAGAGATTAGCTCACATCACAAAGAATGAGTACAATCAGTGCTGGCAGGGATGCGGAGAGAAAGGAACTCTTATCCACTGCTGGTGGGAATGCCGTCTAGTCCAACCTCTATGGAAAGCAATATGGAGATTCCTCCAAAATCTGGAATTGAGCTCCCATTTGACTCAGCTATTCCACTCCTAGGGATATACCCTAAGAACACAAGAATACAGTACAAAAACTCCTTCCTCACACCTATATTTATTGCAGCACTATTCACAATAGCCAGGCTCTGGAAACAACCAAGATGCCCTTCAACAGACGGATGGCTAAAGAAACAGTGGTATGTATATACAATGGAATATTATGCAGCTGTCAGGAGAGATGAAGTCATGAAATTTTCCTATACATGGATGTACATGGAATCTATTATGCTGAGTGAAATAAGTCAGAGGGAGAGAGAGAGCAACACAGAATAGTCTCACTCGTCTATGTGTTTTATGAAAAATAAAAGTCATTTTTGCAACAATCCTCAGAAACAATGAGAGGAGGTCTGGAACTTCCAGCTTACTTCATAAAGCTCACCACAAAGAGTGGTGAGCGCAGTTATAGAAATAACTATACAGAGAACTACCACAGTCATGTGAATGAATGAGGGAACTGGAAAGCCTGTCTGGAGTACAGGTGGGGGTGGGGTGAGATGGAGGGAGATTTGGGACATTGATGGTGGGAATGTTGCACTGGTGAAGGGGGTGTTCTTTACATGACTGAAACCTAATCACAATCATATATGTAATCAAGATGTTCAAATGAAGGATAAAAAAGATTACAGTGTTGATGTACAAATATACTCTACAACAATTTGTTACCATGTCAACTGTAGTTTCACCCTTTTGTCCCTTTCCCACTCCCCAGTGCTGATTGAGCTACAGTTTTAGTTCAGTTATTGATAAAATAACTGAATCATTGATAAAATGTTACTTCTAACAAACCTTAAAAAAAGCCTCTGAAGTAAAATAGATGTACATTATGAAATATGGTAGCTTTATTTCAAAATCATAATTTGCTTTTTACTTAGGCCACACTCAGCATTGCTCTGGGCTTAGTCCTGGCTTTTCACTCAGAGATCACTCCTGGCAGTGCTGGGGAACTATACACAGTGCTGTGAATTTTACTGAGATCAGCAAGACGTTAGACAAGTACGTTATTTGCTGCACTATGTCTCTGGCTTGACATCAGCCATTCACATTGGATCCCCATCTTTGGAACCATCTCAGTTTTCTGCACCAGCACCAAGAATCGAAAGTTCTACCAGGTAAGGCCCTAATGATGTGCATGCACCCACTTGCTTCGGGTGGATTTATATAACATCCTGATGAATTGGAAACAGCAGCAACTTGTTAAGCGGATTTTTCCTGCCTTACCACAAAAGGATGAGATCAAGCAAGAAGATGCTTCATGACACCCTGACTTTGACATAGGATCTGTGCAAAAACTAAGATCTCTAATTACTGAAGCCAGACTGTGACAGACTGGGACCATGAAGAAAAAATTTGGGGTTAGACAACTTAGTATGGTTGGAGCTAGTAGTTGGGCTTATGGCAGGATATTTCATGGGTAGGGACACCCTGTTTTTAGGCTAAATGTTATTTTTTTTTTTTTTTAGTTTACTCAACTTTTGCTGTTTGGGGAAAAAAGAACTGCCACCCTTTTTTTGTTTAATCTTTTAGATAGGGGCATGAATTAATTTGTTTTACCTCCTGTTTCTATATTTTTCTATAAAATTAAGAAGGGGAAAAGAAATAATAAGGGATGGGAACCAGGTCCTCTTGGTCCATTGGCGGATATGAATGGGGATGGAGCTGATTATTCAAGCTGAGGTCAATTGCAGTGGAGTCAGGAGTCTTTCGCTCTGACAGTCTGGTCTTGTGGTGGGCCTTTGTATTGGCGTACTGGAGGGTGAGTGTTTTTGGTATGGGATGCAGTCTGGGAGCATTGGTGGAGGGAGACCAGCACTGGTGGCGTGATTAGCCCTTGTTCATTGAAGGTCTGGGATACAACTGTGAAAGATGTTGTGGATCATGGTAGTTTCAATAAAATAAAATTTAAAAGAGATCTTGGGACTGGAGCCACAGTGCAGCGGTAGGGCGTTTGCCTTGTACAAGGCTGACCCAGAATGAACCTCAGTTCGATACCAGGCATCCCATAGAGTCCCCCAAGTCAGGAGTGATTTCTGAGCACCGAGCCAGGAGTAACCCCTGAGCATCACAGGATGTGGCCCAAAAGGCAACAACAGAAAGAAAAACAAAACAAAAGCAAAGAAACAACAAACAAAGAAAAGATCTTAAAGTGAATCCGAATATAATGAAGATTTAGCTTACAAATCTTACAAATAATTATTTATCTTTTTGGAGGGAGTTCATCCGTAAAGCCCATGACTAACTCCTGGGATTATTATTATTTTGCTTATAAAGGTTTTATCTCTGTTGCATTACTATGACAGCATTTAAAAATGTTAAGAAAAATTATACTTTTGGTGGATGGCATCTGGGGCAGAGTGTCATAGAATGTGATATCTTTAAGGATCATTATAATGCAATAAAATTACCAAAGGCAGCTTTTGTACAATATATCTATTGGCCCTGCATATATATTTTGTAAAGTATCTCTAGGATTGTGATTCTTATTTTCAAACATGACTGAGAAGTACAAGCTAAAATCAAACACTTCTGTACATCTATAATACCCTTTCAAAACTAGGATTAAAGGAAGGAAAGACATAGTCATAGAGAAATTCAGGAAAACATATAACTTTCTATATAAAAATTTCTAGAATACATGGACCAGAACTATAGCACAGGGCTAGAAAGTTTGTGTTGCATGCGGCACCGCCAGGAATGTCCTCTGAGCTCAGAGCCAGGAGTAGTCCCTGAGCACAGCTGGGTGTGTCCCTCTGAATATACATACATACATACATACATACATACATACATACATACATATATGTATGTATGCAACATATATCACCAAATAAGTAGACATTACAGTCAGTTAAAAATCAAGGAAAGTTTCATATTATAAAAAGAGAAAATTATAGGGAAAGTTATAAAATATAATCTTCTGGTACTACGTACTATAAATGATGCCAGACAATTTAATTATTTAAGTAAAATAATTAAAGAGATAAATTTAGACTATTAAAATTAAATCTGGGTGGTATTTAAAAATATTATTTAGCCATCCAAATGTTGAATTCCCGTACTCCACACTTTTATGTATTTGGAAGTTTACTGTTATATTTTAATGATATTATTTAGCATTAAACTAGCAAGGGTGTGATAAAAATACATTTATTTGTATAAAATTTAACATATACTTTTGAGAAAAAATGTAATTAAGAGTATCTAATGTAGCTACACATTATATGGTTTAAAACCAGGTGTTGGTGGATAAGTGCAATTTAGCTTTTTTTTTACTATTTAATATAAAATGAATTTGATGGAGATTAATTTCACTCCTATATCCTAACACAAATATAATTCCACACAACACAATTTACAAGGAATGCTTGCTAACAAAATACAGATCTCATTATTTATATATAACTAACATAAGGTAAAATGCCATCTTTACTAGATTTATAATATGAGTACATAAATATTTAAAAGATCCCTTTAATTTTTTAAATTAATATTTGCTTTTCATTTGTTCAAGGAAACTCTTCAAATGACTCACTTTGCTTTTGAAATGTTGATATGCACTATATATATTATTTAAAGAACCATATTTGTGAGGTATATCTAGATTTTTTAAGCAGTAAAAACGGAACCAATTTTTAGTCAATGAAAAATAAAGGCCTAGAAAGAAGAGAAAATTATGAAAATGGCTCCTAGTGAAACAGAAGTCTTGATATGTACCAGATACTAAAATTGAAATTATAGGTTGATTGGCCATTTACTATCACATCCCAATAACCTTGACTAGTAATTATTACCTATCATTAATCTTATTTTTATAGGAGAGTTGGCTTTGAATATTCTTTGAGTATAGTTATTATTCATTCAATCTACTAATATATTTTATTGGTCCACTTTTTAAATACATAAAAAATATACATTTTTACATTTTCCCAAATTCAACTGCTCTTGTCTAACTTTTGTGTTCAGGGCTTACTCTTGGTTCTATGCTGGAGAGATAACTCTTGGTGATGCTTGAGGGACCTTATGTGGTGCTGGGGAATTGAACCTGGGTCAGCCAATTACAAAGCAAATACTTTACCCACTGTATATTTTTCTGATAACTTCAATTTTTTGTTTGGCTTTTGGGTCACACCAGGAAATGTTCAGGGATCAATCCTGGCAGTGCACAGGTGACTATATGTACTATAGATCAAACCAGTGTTCGATTCCTGCAAAGTGAATGTCTTATTATCTGTGTTATTTCACCCAGTCTTTAGATAAACTGTTGTGATCTCTTTACCTGAATTATTGATAAACATTTTATGTGCTTGTATTCACCCATTTCCCACTATAGTCTTTTCTGAAAAGAGTGATACTTTGAAGATGTAATTGGATTATTTGTGCCTCTATGCCAAGCCCATAAAAGTTTCTATTCTCACCTAGAGAAAACTCAAAATCACTGCAATAATTTCAAAAGCCCACTGTTGCTATTTTATAACTTTTTTTATATCATATGCAACTGTGTCTCAGACCTGCAAGGTACTGATTTAATTGATCTGTGGTGTAGCTTGAATTTAGGATTATTGTTAAAAGTTCTCTTAATTAGATGATTAAAAGACACACATAAAGATTAAAAAATTTCACTCTAATATTTAAACCTCTCCTTGCTTTCCTGCATGAAAGGTCTACCAAACTTCCCTTATAGCCTTTCTTCTCTTAACTGTATATTATAGAGGTCATAAATAATAATAATAATAATGAGAAAATAGCTATGAATCAGCACTCTCCTAGGGGGAAAAAAGGCATGAATTATGAGCTTAAAGACTACTCTGCAGATATATGGCTAAGAAATACTCCTACTGCAGGACAGTGGTATTTACTGTTTTTATACTTAGAATATTTCTCCCAGTTATCCAATTGGTTTATGACTTACTTTCTTCCTAGCTTCATTCAATATTAAGATCTTCCATCTTCACTCTATTTTATTTAATCACTTTATTTTCTATTAATTCTTTATAGTGCCATACCTATTGATACTTGATTTTACTTCTGGGTCTTTGCTTGAGAGTAGCTCCTGCTGGTGCTCAGAGAATCATGCGATGCTGTGAACAGAACTGGGGCCTCCTGCGTACAAAGCATGTCCTCAACTTTTTAAACTGTATCTCTCTGGCCCCTCCATTCAATTTAATACTGAAATGTACTCCACACCCTGTCATTTTTGGTGAGATGCCATTCTACACACAGTCTTCTTGCTCCCAAACTTCCTATCATCTTTCCCAGAGTATATTTGAGGTTTCTTATTCAATCTGATTCTGGCATTTTTCTTTATTAATTTTCTCATATTTTTCTAATGAATAACTCAGAATTTATGAGATTATGATTTACAAATGACAACCTCACAACTCATGAGATTGTGATTTACAAATAATGAATACATATTTTTATCTCTCATGTCAAAGCATTTGGGATGGGAAAAGTTTGCAGCAAAATCATGAGCTGAAATTAGTGATATTGTATAAATTGATTTTGGATTCTAATAAGCAAAGTCAGTGAAACTACCTACACACCCTTCTCCATACATAAATGCACAAACACAGGAACTAAACTACGCTTCCCTTTATAGTAATATCCATCTGGAGAACTGTCCATAAGGAATCATAATTGTACAAGATTTATGAACCTAGCACAGTATCACCAGTCAGCTACCACACCACTGGCACAGTATTGTAATATTGTATTTAGTTGGGCTATCTCTCCTTCGTATATAAAATAGTAAATTGAAGTGATTATCAAATAGTGTGGAGACCAAAGGGAAATCTTTTCTGCCTTCAGTAAAGCACAGAATGCTATTAAGGAGACATGGATGACTCCCCCACTATGCCATGCACTTACTCGCTTCCCCCTTTCTGTGAACATAGAAGTCATGATTATCAAATTCTAAAGCAGCAGTTTGAGAAATGACTTTGCTTTTGAGAATTTGCGATATATGATTTGTGTTTGCCATGGGGAGCACAATATCTGCTATTGGCTGGAGTTTTTAAAGCACTTTGAGCTTTTGGGATAAAAGATTAGAAAGAAAGGTAAAAGTATTAAAGAAGGGTAAAGGAGAGTATTGGTGTTATGATTTTTCTCTCCATTCATACGATATTCACTGTGACAAAAATTCTCTACACAGTTCATAAGGGGAGATGGACTTTTAAGAACTAGTAGGTATTTTGATAAATATTGAGTTTGTGGTTTATGAGACAGCCTTGAATTAAATATTCACTTTATCAATCCAAATGTGTCATAAATTATCCTATAAAATCAGTTTAGTTAATCATTATTACAATAGTATGCAGTAATCTACTAACATCTCCATTTTGTAGGTGAGTAAATAGAGGCACAGAGAAGTTACTCCCCAGTTTAATTTGAAGATGAGTTGAGATAAGATATGCTAAGGTTCTCATAGTAGTAGTGTAATGCAAGAACCATTAACAGAAAATTTGCTTTGTCCCAGAGTCTACAATGGTTTTTTTTCATTGTTCATAGAGTTGAAAAATATTAGCTTATAATACTTTTTTTGGTTGGGAGGAAATACACAGTAGTACTCAGAATTTATTTTTAGATCTGTGCTTAGGGGATCATTTCTAGAAGTACTTGGATTTCATACACAATGCTGGGATTCAAACTAGGGTTGGCTGCATGCAAAGCACATATATGGCTTCACTCCTGCTCTATTTTTGTAGCTCTTAAAATGTTTAATATGCAAGGAGCTGGAGAGATAGTACAGTAGATAAACCATTTGCTCTGAACATAGCTGGCCTGGGTTCAATATCTGACATCTCATATTGTCCCCAAAACAATATTACGGGTAATTCCTGGTGCAGAGCCAGGAGTAATCCCTAACCATCAGTGAATGAGGCCCCCCCTAATTAATATGTGAAATATATTATAATAAATTTTAGAGAGATATTTATAAGTATTTCATTGATAAAATGTCTTTTTGAAGCTAGAATACAGTGGTTAAGGCTCATGCCTGGGTTTAATTTTTGGCACCATATGACTCCCAATCATTTTTTTGGTGCAGCCCTAAAGGTCCCTGAACACAGCTGGTGTGACCCAGATAATTCTTGACTCCACAGTGCCTGTGCAACACAGCATCCTCAGGCCTTTACTTTGAGTACCTGACCTGGTTGACCAATATTGCAGTTCGGACCCCTGGGCATTGTGAACATCACTTAAGAGGCCTCCTGCATCTAAAAAAATAGTTTTTTTAATAATACAGTTTAATACATTCATGATTCAGCAGGATGAAGTATATCTCTCCTAATTTGCTTGTGGCAATTATTTGATCCAGTTTTCAGCATCTTCTCTCTTTTGATAGCGTATTAGCTACATTATCTGTCTTTATATTCAGCTCCAGGATATATTTCCTTAAAAATTTAGGCATCTTTTGATAATAAGTCATTTTGATATATATCTGATAAAATGAGTGTTTGAATAAATATGTGTATTGTATATACCATAGGCAGTCTTGATAAATTATTCTAAAATAATTTATAGGAAAAATGAATATAAGCTATAAAATAACATTCTGAGAATGACAGCAGAAAAGAACAAATAGTTCATGTCCCCAAACACCTATGAGTTTCATTTAGCTTTAAAGAGTGTACTTTTTTGAGAGCATGCATTGTGCCAAGAGTATTGCTCTATAATAACGAGACAATTTTGCTGAATTCAGCTTGTGAAATTGAATCTGGACATCAAATCCACTCACAGTGTAAATATATCATCACTGCTAATATTGAGAGCAGTTGAAAGAAGAGGGCAGCAAATCAAGAAAAAAACCAAATGAATATGAGATCAAGAGAAAAAGATAAAATGCACACAGAATTTGTCAAATAACATGGAACAAAAATAATAAATTTTTAGATTATTTATTTACATGTAAATGAGGATAAAAACCATATAATATTTCAAGTGGTAAGAATACAGTAATTTTGTAAGAAAAATGACTACTTTACTGTAGATATACAAGTAGCAAGCAATATAATTCCAGGTAAATATAAAATCTCAACTAGGCTGAAAAGATTGATCCTAGTGATTATTTTTCTATTTTTCCATTATCAGTAAATATTTTACTGGAATAACAAGTAATGAAGAATTTTAATATACTAAAGTTATTATGAAAGCATTTTAAAACATAACTACATAATGGTTTGAATACCACTATATAGAGAAAATGACTCTTAAGGAGGTCTATTTTTGGTATTTAAAAAAACCTCTGTTGAAGTTTTATTCTTTTTTTTTTATTATTCCTGAATAGTTAGCCAAATGAAAAGCATAAGGGCACTGTAGATAAATTAACTATATTAATACACTCATTGTTGGGAAATATATCAATTTAAAAAGTTATGCATTGCATATAATGTGTAAAATATTTTGAAGTTAAATATGGTAAAGCAAAATACCCTCTTTATAATATAATTTGAAATATATATTAATATGGTAAGGTATTTGTAGGAGAAATACATGATATTTCTTGCATATCTTTCATATGATGAAGTATTTTCATATGGTGCAGTATTTCTCAACTTTTTCTCATCTTTGGTCTATTTTCCATCTTGAATATTTCCTATAACCTCTATCCTACTAGGTTAGACCATAATTTTGGTCCATGGTCCCTAGTTATGTGATTTTGTCCTGTGGCCCCTGTCGAATATCTTGGCATCCATAAGAGAAGACCCATATGGTCCTTGGTTGAGAAATAGCTGCTCTAATCTATCACTGTACTAGATATATACATTTCAGAGAAAATACTACTATACTTCATGAAAATATTTATGAATTACAGTATATAAAAACCAACTTATGATTCATTATTTAAATTTAAAACTTAGAACAGCTTATTTAAATGTCATCAGAATTGAAACCTTACCCGCAAAAAGGAATCTAGGGATCCATTTTCCATATATTCCACCACAATCATTACTGGTCTACCTGCAGAAAAGAGCAAGAATACATTAAATTCAAAGCAATTATAGAAATATATACTGCACTTAGAGATTCCTAGCTGTGATGGCACTTTCCTGATTTATATTTTATTAGCACAACTTGATTTTCAAACATGCCTCTACTAAAGCACTCACACTCTTTATAAGTAACTCTTTGTTCTTTATGTATTTTATGTTTATGTTATCTTTATGTTTATTTATTTTGAGCTCATAAAGGTAATATAAATTACAAAGGAATTAAGCATTTCCTTTTTAAAACCCTACAATAACTTATTTACATTATGTTTTTTTTTTATCTGAAGCTTTCCTTCAAACATAATCCAGTAAAAAACCAAGACTCGAAGCATTTACTTTTGCTGCTATTACAGTGTGACACAACTTCTTTTACAGTGGTGCAGTGATTTTGGCTGAATTACATTAGATCAGGCATTTCTGAAATATTCCTAAGGCAAAACATAAAGGGGAAATGTATAAATTCTTCTTAAAAGACCATAAAGCATCACTTGCAATCTGCTTTTAAGGCATTTTAAGTAGAAAAATGTCACTAGATTGATGAATGCTACAAAGTTGGTGGGATTTGTAATAGTTCTTGATCATCTCTTTATTGGACACTGATTAGATCAACAGAGCAGTGATGGCAGTACATGAAAAATAAGTAATTGATTTTGTAGTCTAAAGCAGAAGCAGAACCAGCAACTGAACACCATTTATTTCTTTTTCTATCATACATATTTGCAATGGTTACCGTTCCCAACACATCTCTATTAGGTAGAATATTCAGCATAAATAACTTTGATTTGTTTCAAAGAAGTGAATCTATTTGTTCTGCCCAATTGCCCATGTTAAAAGATAAACTCATTTCAGATAAATGGAAAATGGTATTTACTCAAAAAATGTATAAAAATCTAGTTTTCACTCTTATTTCTTACTTCTCATTGGAATTTTTATCAACTCAATCTGCACTATGTACAAAGATTTTTCTCATGAGCTTAAAGATAATTTGGAAGGAAATCACATGTATCAGTGATGGTCATATTAGATATCACATTATATTTTATATTTCTTTCATGAACTCAAAGTGTTGGAGGTTATAAAGAGTAACAAAAAAGTTAGCATAATGTCTTCAAGTGCTATATTTTACTTTTTAATTCATATTGCAAAGAAAGAGGTGTTTAAGGCTAAATTTGGTAAAAAAAAAAGTCCCCAAATTTATCATACATATCAGAATCAAAATGTTTTCCATTTTAGTGAACTATACTGTTTCTCAAAGTCATTAATTTCACCCAAAGACAAATAAAAATACCAGAAAATATTGAGTTCTAAAGAACCATAAACTCTATTGTATACTGGGATCTAGATAATTCAGGCCCTAAATTTGAAACTCTGTCATTGAAACTTTTATTTAGCCTTCAGTTTCAGACAACTTGGAGATGCTAACACAAAGCTAGCAGAGAGAGAAAATAAAGCTCCCTTAATCTTATTTAATTTGGACATTTTTGGCTATTCCCAAAAGTTGTCAGAGCTTACACTTGTCTCTGTGATTAGTGGAGCTTGGGGGACCAGTTTTGGTGCTAGGGAATCAATGTGGCATTGTACAAAGGAAGCACTTTAGCAGCTGTACTATTTCTCTAAGCCTTAAAAGATAATTTACATATTTAAATATACAATTTTAAGGAGATAGTACGTGAGACAAAGTATATTCTTTTCATCCAGCTGATCCCAATTCAATCCACAACACCTACATGGTCCCCTGAGAAACACTGGTGAGGTCTGGCCAAACCCTGGTTCTTCAGGGCCTGAGCAACACCACATACTAAAGAGCTCACTTGGATTCGATGGCCAACTACTGTTAGGAGAGAGCTCTAAACCTCACTTCTTGGACCTCCTCCAAGCTCTCCAGCTCCAAGAAAAAAAAATAAAAAAAATTCCGAGACCAATAATAAGGGTTGAGTAATGAAGGCTCATGAATTTAACGGGGGAAATTTGGATCTAACTCTGCTTGAGTCAAACTACTTCCCATCGTCTCAACTTTTCTTTTCTTTTTTTTTTTTTGTTTTTGTTTGTTTGTTTTTGGGTCATACCCAGCAGCCTCAGGGATTTCTCCTGGCTCAACACTCAAAAATCGCTCCTGGCAGGCTTGGGGGACCATATGGGATGCCGGGATTTGAACCACTGACCTGCATGCAAGGCAAACACCTTACGTCCATGCTATCTCTCCAACCCCTCATCTCAAATTTTCAATATACCTTGATCATTGCTACTATATGAACATTCTGACATTTTAAATATATATATATATACAGTTAAAATATGAATGTTAGTCTTAAAATGTTAGTTTTATTAAAATAAAGTCTCATATTGCTACATAGATATTATCATTACCCCTATTATACAATAGAAAATAGTATTCATTCAACTCTTTGCCCAGAGCTAGTAAAAAAACAGGTTTCAGAATGTAAGCATAATATCATGGGAGCAATTACACAATATTTATGAATCAAAACAATATATCTAATTCTTTTCATCATTCCTCTCCAGTGATCGACTTCGTCTTCCTCTTTAGCCTATCATCAGCTCTGCCAGTTGTCATTATTTCCTATACATTTTCAGGCCTGTCTCCTGCCTTTCGTTTTGGCATTAGCCTGCAAGCAAAGATTTTCTCCCTATTTTCTCTCTCCCTAATTTTACCATACACCTACCCAGAGCCCATGCATTGCATGTGTTTCTTGAAAGCCTGTCACATTGATAATTCCAGTAGTCATTGATAATTCCTTTTACATCTTTTGTCAGTACTATAAAATGTGCTACTGTGCGTGCATTTATTTTTTCTTGTCTTCCCATACAGTGTCCCCATGCATATGGTTTCTCAATGTCATTTCCCAACAAAAAGAGCAGAGTACAGGCTTTATAGAGAAAAAAAAAAAAAAGGAGGGGAGATTTTTCTTAATGATCTCACATTTTCTAAGAGTAACATAAACATAACATTTCAGCAGATTCTGATTTATGTGAATACAAAATACTTTGAAATTAGTTCTATCTATATCTCCTTGGGAGATACTTTATTCAGTCTTCTACTTCATCAGTGACAAGCTTCATCTTCTCATTAAGTAGTCAAATGATGACACCCATAGGTGCTTGTGAATTAGAAATTTCACACCTGAGCTCTGCATCTTTTAGATTTTGTGCAGTAGCATCGATTGCAGCAATTGAGAGCAGCTGTTGCTAACCTATGACGTCAGATATGAAAGAATAGTGTTTCTATCTACCCTGTGATTTGTTTCCTACTAGTTTTCTTAAAGAAAGTCAGTTCTAGTGTAAAGATTAAAAGCAATTTTAGATTTTACAAATACTTTTTATAGTCAACAAATATAAATAATTGTAAACTATAAAAAGATGGTATTCAGCATGTGTATAGTGAGGAGAAAAAAAGACTATTGGTAACCTCTCTTTATGTCCCCTTTCAATATATACAAACATTTCACATGACATTGTGCTATTGAAAAATATATTTTGAGGTAAGTTATTCTCTTGTATGTTCATAATATTTTATTTTACCTTTTTAAAAATAATTTTAGGTCTAAGTGCTTTATGTTACAGAATAAACAATGTTGGCATGGTACAAACTCAATGGACAAACTATAGAGTCTTTGAAAATAAGTCAAGTCTCAAAATCCCCATCTATATTTTAGAAGTCTTATTAGTTTAAGTGCCACAAAATAAATTTATGTAGCTTTCTTTAAAAGCTACATAAGCCTAGCAATGTCTTTTAGATAATTTTAATTACATTGGAATTATGATCCTCCATGAAATCACATATTTGTATTCTGAATACAATAAGTCACAAAATTGCATATCATCTTTTATTTTACATTCTAAGAAAGAACAACTTTTTCTTTAATTGGAATTTTTAAAGAATATTAAATATCTTCCAAATTTGTAGTTTCCCAGTGATTAGGATGGTTTTATATAGGCGGTATAGTATGATGTCACATTATAAGATAATCTCTTTTTGTGGAGTTCTTGAAAACAAAGGAAACATAATTTTTAACATAAACCAGGGAAATGGTTTGTAGCAAATCACCAAAATCAACAAAATAATGTTAATATTACTTTTGTTTTAGGCATCAAAGTTGTGTTAAAAAAGGTGAAAAGAGGTTTTCTCTCATAAAACTGAAAAGTTTATTCTGAGTGTAGCATTTTGTATTTATTGGAATAATTTTAGTCGGTAATGTTAAATCTAGACAAACATAAGCCACCTCAAAATTTTATTCAAGGTTAAAGTATTTGCTCACTTATTGTCAGATTTATATTTTGTTCAAAAAGTAATATTCGGAGGATGATAACATTGATTGACAGCTTGCTATATTATTTTCTCCTAGAATGAATTCAGTTATTTTTAGAACTTAATAACTTTTCCCTCCTCCTTTTTATGATAAAGAGATGGTAAACTATAATTATAATATCAAATATTTTGATAATAAATGAAATAATTTTATTATCTCTTTAAGTAATCTGAGAAATATGACTGAAATACATTTGAAGAAATATGAAACTTCCTGAATAATTTTTACTTAACTTGGGTAAAAATTGGAGAAAATTTTTTCATATATTGTTTCCCAGTGGTTAATAGATCATATTACAAATAAATCTTATTCTCAGTGGTTTTGAATAAAAAAATTTGACCAAATCAACTTTCCTTTCATCTCCTTCCAATAATCCTATTTTATTCTTATGGAACATTAAATGGAAAGAACAACAAAAATAATCAGTAATTTAGTATGGGGGCTAATACCCTCCCTGTTTGAAGCTTGCATTACTTGGGGTTTTATTTGCTGCAGAATTAAAGACTAAACTGGCTTTGCAATTAAGTTTCTTTACAATTTATCATTGTTCCTATGTCATTAGTGATAGATATCTCCCCAGTTTTTCTACACTTGTTGTGAAATTTTCCCCACCCCATCAGCTTTTACAATTTTTATAGGATAATCACAATTGCCTATGCAGTTTCTCTCTCCTCTCCTCTCCTCTCCTCTCCTCTCCTCTCCTCTCCTCTCCTCTCCTCTCCTCTCCTCTCCTCTCCTCTCCTCTCCTCTCCTCTCCTCTCCTCTCCTCTCCTCTCCTCTCCTCTCCCCTCCCCTCCCCTCCCCTCCCCTCCCCTCCCCTCCCCTCCCCTCCCCTCCCCTCCCCTCCTCTCCTCTCCTCTCCCCTCCCCTCCCCTCTCTCTCTGTTTCTCTGTCTCTCTCTCTGTCTCTCTGTCTCTCTCTGTCTCTCTCTGTCTCTCTGTCTCTCTCTCTGTCTCTCTCTGTCTCTCTCTGTCTCTCTCTGTCTCTCTCTGTCTCTCTCTGTCTCTCTCTCTCTCTCTCTCTCTCTCTCTCTCTGTTCTCCACCCCTTTCCTTCTAAGACAAGTTTAGGAGGCCAGGAAACCTCTTTACCAATGAGGCCTAATGGTTCAGTGCTTTACCTGGCAATGAGATACTTCTTGGGTCTAGTGGTACTGGGGGTCATTAGGGCCACCCTGGGATGATAGCCAGAGGTACTTTGGGGGAAGATTCCATACTTGGGATCAAACTTGAACCTTGATTTACCTCTTGATAACCTTTTTTCTTAAATTCTTCCTTTTCTTTCGCTTTGTGAACTAACTATACCCACTATTTGGCTGATATTTAGCAAAAAAGCATTTTATAAGTAAAGTCATTTCTATCAGACCGTTGTGTTTCTTTATGCAATCATTCTCGAACACCATTGGCCCCAGAGTATACTACAAGTAGAAAAGAAGAAATTGTGATACACACAAAAGCTTATGTTCTCTTCTATACTTAAGTGAGACCTGCAGCAACAAATACAGCTGTTTAGATTGTGTAGGCTCTTTATAAATGTCTATAATAATATTTAAATGCTTTTATCCACATAAACAGGTGCAGAATGTGTTTGGAATACATGAACTTCCACTAAAATTTTTAGTGTCTATTTTTTTTTTTTTTTTGGTTTTTGGGCCACACATGGCAGTGCTTGGGTTACTCTTGGCTCTATGCTCAGAAATCATTCCTAGCTCGCTTGGGGGCATATGGAATGTTGGGTATAGAACCTGAGTGTGTCTAGGCCAGCTGCTTGCAAGGCAAACTGCCCTACCACTGTATTATCACTCTAGCCCCCAATGTCTTAATCTTAATATGTCTATAATAACTCTTTAAGCTGTTCAGAGTGGTTCTTAGAGACATAGGTTGGTTGCCCAGGTTTTGCATCACAGTCTTATATTAGACTCTAGATATAGTGCTCCTTAAGATAATGTCTTGACAAATATTCTATTCTATCCTTTTTCCATTTGATTAGGCCTGTTAACATGATCTAATGTTTAAGACCACAGATAACATTAGAATAGACAACTGCATGCCACAGATTCTTGCTATAGTGCTCATTCATGGAGTATGTTATTGCAATTTATTTTCAATTTACTAGTATATCTTAATGCCATGATTTTAATTTGCTTTCAAGAAATAAACCTAGATGCTCAAGACCTATTTGGTGATGCTTCATGATGTAAACTCCTATTTCAGTGCTCATTACTATGTTTTTTAGTATTCTAGACTTAAAAATTCTGATTATTTTAAGAATGCTTTATTTATAATTTAACCCAGGAAGCTTTTCTTCAGTAAAGTTAACCTTACTAATTTGCCTAGGAAATGGAAAACCTTTCCATCTGACTGGCTAGCTCTATATTTTTTAGGCTTTCTGACTCATTCCATCTGGGTCAGTTTTATCAACTGTAATCTATGGATTCATCTACATTGTCTGTCGATGTATGTTTGAGTATAACTGTTGGACACCACAATGTCTGTCTGTACTGTACATAGAGTCTGTCTATGTTGTATATAGTCCTTTCCCATTATATATAACCATTACCCACCCCTTACCTCTTTAAAAATCCTTTTCTATCCTTTCACTCTCTCACACCTGATCTGTTATTTCCTCCTATTTAAACCTTTATACCTTAATTCCTCAGGAACAAGAACCCCCCCCCCCCCAACACTCCAGCCAGCTGCCAACCAGCTTCCAAGGTGAAAAGACATGTTTTACAGCCTGCCTTCCTCCATCCGGAGAAGAAATTGCTGTCACTTGCTGCTGCTAATTTGCTTTTGATGACCCCTTTTCTCTCACCTCCCTTCCCTGTGGACTGTTGCTCACTACGGGATTCAACTTTCGAGAGACCCTCAGCTTGAGGAAATTTCCTGATCCTTGACTGTTGGGAGCAGTTTTTCAGACTCCATAAGACCACATTGCAGGCCAAAGTTTTGCTCTGGATTTATCCTCTCCCACAGGCTAATTCAAAAGACTTAAAGGGGATATGCTTATTTCCTTCATATATTTCTTTAGATATATGTCCTTAATAGATATAATTCTTCTTTTTTTTTTTTTTTTTTGGTTTTTGGGTCACAGCCGGCAGCGCTCTGAGGCTACTCCTGGCTCTATGCTCAGAAATCATCCCCGGCATGCTGGAGGGACCACATGGGATGCCGAGACTCGAACCACTGGCCTTCTGCACGCAAGGCAAATGCCTTCCCGCTATGCTATCTCTCCGGCCCCAGATATAATTTTTATTGTGTATTTCCTTATGTGGATGTAGTTTTTCCCATTCCTTTTTTGGATTTGTTTAGTAGGAAATTCTAGTAGATAAGTTTCTCTCGGGTTCTGAGTTCATTTTAGAACCATGTTATAGGAATTGTTTAGCTTGTTATTTTTATCTCCATTGCACCAGTAGCACCATGTGCCATTGTTCCTTTTTTCATAGGCAAATTAAAATGGTGGAAATCTTATGTATAGAAAAAAGTTCTTATCTAATATAGAGAAACTCATAAAGTTTATATTGCAGCGGCAGGGAGGGAGACTTTTATCCTGAACATTTGTCACAGTGACTTGACTTAGGCTTCAATAGATTGGCCATTCAATCCTGAATGTTGGATACCACCTTTGGAACCAGCACTGTTTTCTGCATCAGCACCAGGAATTTAACTTCTACTGGAAAGGCCCAAATGGTGTCTTGACACTGACTTGCTCCAGAATGGGTTCATATGATACCTTGATGACTTGGAGAGAGAGCAACAATATGCCTTTTTTTTTTTGGTTTTTGAATCACACCCGGCAGTGCTCAGGTGTTACTCCCAGCTCTACGCTCAGAAATTGCTCCCGGCAGGCTCTGGGAACCATATGGGATCTTGGGATTTGAACCGCAGTCATTCTGCATGAAAGGCAAATGCCCTGCCTTCGTGATATCTCTCCTGCCCCAAGACAGGTTTACCTGCACAGCCACCTAATGGTGAAATGAAATCAGAAAACACTTCATGACACCCTGACTTCAGCATAGGATCTGTGCAAAAACCATGATCTCTAATTACAGAAACCTGACTATGACTACTGTGATTGAGGAGAATTTTTCCTGTGATCATAAAGAAATACTTTGGAGTTAGACAATTTCATATGCCCAGAACTTGTTGTTGGTCTTGTGGCATGATGCTTCATGGGTAGGTTCTCCTTTTTAAGCCAAAGGTTTTTCCTTTCTTTTTATTTTAACCAACTTTTGTTGTGTCTATGCAAAAATCTGTCACACCCTTTTTTCATTTTTATTTTGTATCTTTTAAATAAGGTCTATGTATTTTCATAGAGCCTTGGGACATGGATTACTTTGTTTTACCTCATATTTCTGCATTTTTTGTATACAATTAAGAAGAGAAAAGAAGAAAGGATGGGGGACAAGGGCCAAGTTATCTCAGGTACATTGCTGGAGAGAAAAAAGGACAGAACTAAAGATAAAGCCAAAGTCAACAACAACAGACTCAAGAGACCTAAACTTTAACAATCTAAATTAAATGGGACTCTCTTAATCTAGAAGACCAGGGACAAAGGATGGTGGGATAGGATCCACTCTAGGATCATTGTCAGAGGGAGGTCGACACTGCTGGTGGGAATCATCCTATACCCTGTCTATCTGAAATTAAACTATGAAGGACTTTGTAGACAACAATTGTTTCAAAAAATAAAATAAAATAAAACAAAAAATAATTTCTATACTATATTATGATGTTTATATAAAAATTCTCATATCCTATGGCAAAGTACAAAAGATTTCTACTTCTATGTTTTATAAAATTCAATAAATTAATAGATTTTTTTTGTTTGTTTTTAGATCACACACCCAGTAATTCTGAGGGGTTACACCTGGTTCTGCACTTAAGAATTACTCCTGTCTTGGCTCAGAACCATATTAGGTGACAGGAATCGCACCTGAATTGGCTACATGCAAGACAAGGTGCTACCCACTTTATTATATCTTTAGTCCCTAAATTCCTAGTTTTAGCAATAATCATTTTGTTATCACCATTTTTCTAGAGCAAAATAATCAAAATGAATATTTTCTTAATTAAGCAATAAATTATAATTGACTTTTTAAAGTAGCTTTTTGAGGAATACATTTTTATTCTTATCTAATAAGCTATGAGCCATCTTTTGTACTCTTATGTATAGGCCACATATAACATGTAACACATGTAACAATAGGTCTTTGGAAAATTTGGAATTGATATTTTGGGAGAATACTGTAAAGTTAATATAAAGACACATTTCTAACTCCTGAAATTGTAACTTTAGAACTCTATGAAAATTTGCATATCTCTATAATTATTACATCAATCTTGTTTCAATATTTCTTTTAAATTTATTTTACTTTATTAATTTAGAAATGATCCAAATTAAACAAGAATAAAAGAAATGATTTAAACAGGGTAGCAGGCTTAGCAAAGTGAGCCAGAAAGAGATACTAGTTTATCCCACTCATCCTTATAGTGTAAAGAAATAAGAAAGAGGCAATACAGTGATCCATGAAAACAAATCCTGAGATAGGCAAACAGAATGGAAAAGTGCCAAGCAGAAATGAGTCTAGGGAAGAAGAGAGCCTATACAAATGGAATTGGTATGAAATAGTGGTGCAGTAATATTTTATGCATAAATGAATGATATTAACTCTATCAGAAGCCCTCATTGCTCAAAAATCAGAAAAGCCAGAGTGAACAAGGAGAAGGTGCTTGCTTCCCCTTGAGAAGCTGACACTGGTTTATTCCTTGACATTACCAGGTGTTACTACTGAGCCCCAAAGGAGCTGTAGGTTCACCAACAACATCATTCATGTTTTTTTTTGAAGAATTAACCCCCCCTCCATAGAAGTTATATAAATATAGAGAGGCAAAAAAAGATACCCTGAGGGGATGCTAAACAATTATTTTATTCAGTGATAAATTCAGAGAGATGGTCAGCATTTTGAAACCAGTGGCATTTCTTAACCTCGATTTGTTTTGATTAAATAGAAAGTATGATGCTAAAAAATTAAACATAATCTTCCTGCATCTTCCAGATAGCAGCAGTATAGCATCTGCATCAATTATCTTCAGTAATATTCAGTAATGTTCTTCTTTACACTGAAAATTACCATATGGGCAAAAATATTTCTTGACAAAAGAATCTTGTTGACAATGAAAGTTACTCCCAAAATGCTGACTGTGTTTTTATTATGGTATTAGCCATAATAAAAAAAATTAATAAGATTGGAGTTTTAAGGCATGCTTTTTCTAATTTTTAGCATTCACACATTTGTAAAAGTAGTATGATAATAATCATATTAAAGGCATGCTTTAAATTATTTGATTTATGACTTTTTACTATTATGAAAGAAATAACTGATAATGTCATAATAAAAAGGACAATTACATAATTAAATAAATAATGAGCAAAACACCTGGCTGAATTCTTGAGAATTGGAATGCTGTGTAAAATTTAAATTAAAATGGAATTAAACTGTTTGTCATGTACAAAATTTCATGCTGCCTTTGTTCATGGTTTTTACACAAAAGTCTTTTTTTTTGCAGATATCTTAAAACCAGTATTCTATTTACATCAGCACATATTTAATGTGGCTACCTTTTAAAATTAAGTTACTCAGGGTGCCATATACTTATCTAAGGGTTTTTAATATGTTAACTCATTTAATCCTCAGATTACCTTTTGTAGTGACTAGAATTGCTAGTTCAATTCCACAGGTATGATTACCAGTGCAAGGGAAGTTTAAGCAACTTATCCAAGGATACACAGTGAACAATAGTTGGATGGGATTTAAATCTACAAATTGTTTCTGAGTCTGCATGCCTGATTATCATGTTTGCTCCGAATAATAACTGGATTTCCATTAGTAATTTGGAAAATATGAGGTATGTCCTTAGAGCTCTTTGCTTCACTGTAGAAACGTAATCCTGGGAAGGGTTTGTTGCTCTTAAAAACTTCTATTTTTGCTAAGTTCTAGAATTTTATTTTTTAATTAAAATAATTTATTTTTATTGATTTTATTAGTATATGTTTATTAGAATCGCTCTTTTAGTTTACCTACTAGTATTATACTTTACGTTATCAATATGCATAATTACTTTATTCAAACATCACCAATGTGCCACAAATCTATTCTTGAAAGGTGCCTTGTACCGCCACTAGTAAGAACGCACACACACACCTATACCCACTACTTGTTAATAAGTTTTTCAATTTAAGGTCAGTGTTTGGCATTATTACTGCTATTCTCATATTTTTAGACAATGGCCTCTATTAGTCTATGGACATAGAAAATATGTACTAAATTAGCTAACTGGAAAAATCTCCACATTTTGTTTTTCCTATGCTCTAAACAGCAATGTGGCATTCTAATTTAATAAATCTTTTTTGTTTGTTTTTGTTTTTGGGCCACACCCAGTAGCACTCAAGGGTTACTCCTGGAACTGTGCTCAGAAATAGCTCCTGGCAGGTTTGGGGGACCATATGGGATGCTGGGGATCAAAACCAGGTTTGTCTGAATCAGCTACATGCAAGGCAAGTGCCCTACAGCTGTGCTATCATTCCAGCCACTAATTTTAAAAATTCTTAACAAATTAGCTTTAATTTAAATTATCTTATTATTTTTGTAAGAAAGCAAACCTTTAAAACTTCATTATATGCTCACAAATACCTCTTCACTTTTTTAAAGTTTGTTTTATGTAATACCCAGTGGTTATCAGGACTTCTTCCTGGCTTTATACTCAGGGATAACTCTTTCAGAGGAACATATGTAGTGCTAGAATTCATAAAGGCATCAGCTTTAAAGACTTAGTACTTTTTTACTATCTATAGCCCTATAAGTGTATATCTCTTAAAATCTTTTACTTTCCCTTGACTCTTTTTATTTATGTTCTTAAGCTGCTGAAAAGCAAAGGGAAAGCATATTTGCTACCCTATTGAAATCACTGTAGCTCCCTGTAGAGAAAGAGGCTTTTAAGGAGCTCAGTTTTTTTTTTCTCATTTTTAGTGCCGCCTAATTTTAATCCATGTGTTTTGTGGGTTTGATGCTACACCCTGTCTAGTTATGAAAGAGGTGTGGAAAATCGTAAATGAAGAAGAGAAAGTAATAGGTCCTCTGAAATGACTCCTGAAACTTATTTATTCCATCCTCCCTCAACTTCACCTACCCAATTTTCTTTTAATTTACATTCCCAAGTAGTCCTAGATAAGACACTAACCCCAATCTGAGAGAAAAAAATATATTGACAGTAAATTAACTGTTTTTAAGGGATTACTAGCTCTGAACTAGAAACTGAATATTTTTATTTTCTTATACAATTTCTTGTTCTGTTGAATATTGGACTGCAAGTGGAGATCGATTAAATTTTAGTTTGATAACATTTTCGCATAATGATTTAAAGGATGAAAGTTTTGCAGGTGAAAATTTGGATGTAAATGTACATATGTTAAAACAGTAATAAACATTTTTGCACTAAAAATTACACTGGAGGTGATGACACATTCAGATTAACACATTTTGGGGCGAGAGCATCAATCATATTTACCAGTAGCATTTCAGAAGCTGACTTCAAATGTATCTTATATTTGATAAAGGTAATCAAATAGTCAGGTTTGGGGTCATTTGAATAATTCACTGATAAAAAAATCACAAAAAATTAAAAAAAAAATCTCTACACACACATATATCATTATCTTTGGCCACACCCAGTGATACTTATGGCTCTGCACAAAGAATTACTTCTGTCTGGTGGTGCTTAGGGAACCATGTGGGTGCCAAAAATTAAATCCAGAAATTCTGCATTTAAGGTATTTAAGGCAATTTCCTTACCCATTGCATTATCCATCCCCAAGACAGAATATATTTAATGTATATTAACTACATAAGGTTATTTATGTCGAGACTAAAATTAATAGACCAAACATTTGCTAAATGAATTATGCATATAGCACAAACACCTTCACTGATTTTTCTCCTGAGAGTTATTACTTGTTATTTAATCTTTTATGCAATTATTTTTTGTAGGTTGAGTTATATATTTTATTTATCCTAAGAAAGAAAAAAATTGTGTTTGTAAGGAACTATAAATTCTAAGATATTTATATCAAACATTTTTTAGAATGTACAACTAAAATCCAACTTAATATGGTAAATGCAAACTACACATGACACTATATTGTATTGAACAAAATAGCATTCTCCTTGTTATTATGAAATATAATTAGAGTTCCTAATTCTTAGAACTTACTTCTTAATCTTTCTTATATGTATAATGAGTAACTTAGAAAGGGATATCCTACATCTTGTTGACTTAAAACAAGGTGCTATAGACTATGGGAAATTATTTTAAGTGCAGAAGGAATAATAAAATTGAGGTCAAAAAGATATAATTTGTTAGAATCCGGTGTTCATAAGCATGTAGATAAAATGACTATTTTTTTCATTGTCAATCTATAGAACAATATTTGATAAGAGTTGTTTCTCAAAAACGCTATTTTTATAAATAAATGAGAACATAAAGTAAAAATTTCCCATTTCCTTTTATTTATTTATTTATTTATTTATTTATTTATTTATTTATTTATTTATTTATTTATTTATTTATTTTTTAGGCTTTTATTCCCCCAGTATATGAACCAGTATATGAACCCGTTTTAGTTCTACAGGGCCATGGTAAGGATACCAAAGAACAGTTTCAAAAACACATTCCCTGGACAATTTAAAGCAAGTTCTAACTGTCCCATCAATCTTCTAGATTAGAGAGTCAAGTTTAAGGATCAGAAGTGAAAGAGCCTGTGCATCTTTTCTGCAATTCTTACTAAAGGTTGCATTTTAAAAAGTGTCCAACACTGCCAATACATTCTCTGTTAGATTATCTGTTGAATAGAACTCTGAAAATCTAACACTGTGCTACAGAGCAACTTCCCCTGTACTTTTATTCTACAAGGTGGAATAATGAACACTGAGAAGAGACATGTTTTACAACAAGGTTGCCTATCCCTATTTTATTTATGTTCTTAAGCTGCCGAGAAGCAAAGGGAAAGCATATTTGCTACCCTATTGAAATCACTGTAGCTCCCTGGAGAGAAAGAGGCATTTGAGGAGCTCAGTTTTCTTCTCATTTCCAGTGCTGGTAAAATGCATTGATAAAACAATCCCAAACAATACACAGATTAGATATTGATTCACAGGGAGACTGACTCAGTTAATTTCGCAAGTTGTGTAAAGTTTCTCAGAATTTTTCTCTGTAAGAAGAAAATGAATCTTAGATAAATCATTTGAAAGTGCTGATAATTTATTTAAATGGAACCAGAATCGATGTTACAATATGTAATAAAATCAGATAAACAATTAATTATAAAGATCACCAGAGGACAGGTATGTTCTTAATGGAAAATTTAAATTCATATGATTTATGTATAGATATGGTCTTGAGTTTTTAAATCAAACTTATTTAAATAAAATTGAGATAAAATAACTTATGCTAATAATGAAGCATAGCTAAGGTCAAAGGCCAAAACTTTAAAAAATTGAGATATAGCTAAAATTAGTAAAAAAAAGAAATACAACCCTGGAATTAGTTAAAGGGTTTTAAAACATTTTCTGTGCATTTTGGCAGAAAAAATAGAATTCTTTTAGTAAATGTTTAAGAGATTCATATAAAATATATCCTGAAAATACATTATGTATCAGGAAGAAAGTCTGTAATTTTTGGCCAAAAGGCAAAATGTAGTCAAAAAGGAGTCTTAGTCAATGAACTGTATATCCAATATCAGGACTATCTTCCAAAAGAGATCTCCAACTAATGAACCCTGAGATTGATTAAAGACTTCATAAACTGAGTGTCATCTGAAGCTTTAAGTTATATCCTTAAATTTGTATATCCCCCTATATTACTTTTCTCGTTCCTAGTGCTAGAAGCTATCCTCTACCAGCTTTTAATCATTTTCTAATTTTTTGTGAGATTCTCCTCATGTAAATCAAAGAACTGAAGAATCCATGCTGTGTGGAATCACTGATTGAAAGCAATAAGTGTATTGAAACCCATATCAAGGTATTGATAGTATCTAGTTTATCTCTCTTATACTGGTTTTAGAGACTATCAATATAGCCCTACAGGTCTTTTTTTTTTTTTTTTTTTACTTAATACTCTAACCTAGCATTGTTTTGCAAAATTCTTAAAGAGATTGTTTGTAGGTATAGAGATACCATGATACTTTCCTTGGCTTTTATTGGTTGGATCTATTATCTTTGTGTCATGTTATCAGAGACCATTGGTCATATGCCTCTACTCTGTTCTGAATTGGATTAATCTTAGCCTCATGCCCAGTCCTGCTGCAAAGTCCCTCTACTAGTTCTTAAATAATTTCCATTACTTAGGGTTTTTTTTCCCTGAAGCCTACAGCTGCATAAACTTTATAGAGAAGATCTTTAGGGAAAATCATGCAGATGGGTGTTGAGGCTCCACTGAGGTTTGAAATAAAGCAATTGGTGAGAAATAGAGACTATGAGTTATGATAATCAATTATTTCACAAGTGACAGAAAACTGACCAAAACATATAAGCTATAGAAATTTTGCTGATAATACATAATCAATATAAACTATTTTCAGAATAATTACCATATTATAGTTATTCCTTTGTATATATAAATCTATTCACTTATAACTAAAAATTTACTATAAAACTAGTTTTGGAAATCACTCTAATGTTTGGAACTTATATATAAGTATATATATAAACAACATATTATCAAATAGTTAGTGCCCTGATGGGATAGAAAAGGAAATTTCCTGAAGTGAATCAGGGAAACTTATATTTACTTCCTAATAATTTCCATTTTTAGTGACTTTTTGACTTTGCTTCTCTTTTTTTTCATACATGGTAAACATGTGGACCTGTGGAGAGGTAGAGTCTTTCATAAGGTGAGTTGCCAGTGAAATTGATATGTATAGTCGGTACTCAAAGGCAGTGAGTGGTTCTTGGCTTTTTCATGACTGAATCCCTTATGACATGTTACTTTACTGTATTCCTCTATTCTGCTATAGTTTGGTCTCATTATCTCATACCTTGCTTCTCTCTTAATCACATTTTTTGAGGGGGTCACACCCAGCAGTGCTCAGGGGTTACTCCTGGCTCTGTGCTCAGAAATCGCTCCTGGCAGGCACAGGGGACCATTATGGGATGCCAGTGTTCAAACCACTATCTGTCCTGGATTGGCTGCTTGCAAGGCAAACACCTTAGCGCTGTGCTATCTCTCTGGCCCTCTTATTCACTATTTCATCTGTTGCCACCTTGAAAAAGTCTTGGATACACAGGGAGGACACAGAGCCCTCAGTTGAGTAACTCTGCTCTCAGGCATATAAAGAAAAATTCACTCCTACTTTCAAATACTATTTTACTACAGAATTACATCCAACAGTAACAAGATGGATCAAAGAAAAAGAACATTCATTAGTATATTGAATAATATATTTGCTAAAATATTCAGAAGAAGGATTAAGAGTTTTAAAGTAGTAAAATTTTATTATAATAGAAACAGTGGGTGAAAATAATTACAGTTATGTAATTTTGATTCTTCCCTTCATCCCCCATCTTCATCTTTCAGCTCCTTGCCCCCCACCTTTTCCTTCCTTCTCTACTTGAACTTTGCTACTTCATGGGGTTAAAGACATCACACACACACACACACACACACACACATATATATATATATATATATATATATATGCTTGCATATAGCCCTTAACTTTTAGCCAGAAATTTCATGGTTTTTCTTTATTTAAATACTACTAATAAAATATCCCTTGGGTCACTCTAGAAATAAGAGTTAATATAAACCAATTGAAAATTGTTAGAAAATAGATATCAGGTTTATTTGCTCTCCAGACCTTATCATTTTCTTATTAGAATCAGTATAAAAATATTGCTCTTAGACTAGTATCGTGTAAATTTAAAGGAACAATTTTCTATAAGACACTGTCATATTATAACTTAGATTTTATTTAGTAATTAGGATCAAACAAATATACTGATTCTTTGAATGACATAGCAAATATCTCATGACAACCTTAAAATACTGTGACCTAGTCAAGTGGTAGAAGTCAATTAAATCGCTGTCCACTGAATATGAACCTTAGGCCAAGTATTCAAAATTCCTTGGTATTGAGCAAGGGAGAAACTGCTTTATGCCTTCAAACTGATGATTATATCTGGAGGGGTTGAGTGCAGCTCTTAAATAATAAGAAATACTTTTAATTTTTTTTAATATGAAACAAATCTGCATAACTTTCCTTCTCTTTATAAAATTCTAAAGGAAATTTCTGTAAAGCATGCTCTAATTGAATAGAAGTCAATGTGGCCTTTGACACCCCCATAACCATTACTGTACAGTAACAGAAAAAGCATAAAGGGATCACTTATCAATGTGATATAAATCAGGAAAAGCATGAGTTGAGTCAAGTTCAGTTTGAGAGAACATGTATAAATTTAGATCTATACATTTTATTTTGCTTTTGTTTTTGTTTTTGGGTCACACCTGGTGGCGTTTAGGGGTTACTCCTGGCTCTATGCTCAGAAATCACTCCTGGCAGGGTTGGGGGACAAGATGGGATGCCGGGATTCGAACCACCATCGTTTTGTATGCAAGGCAAATGCTCTACCTCCATGCTATCTCTCCGGCCCCTAGATCCATACATTTTTTGTGGTTTTTGGGTCACACCCGGCAGTTATTCCTGGCTCCATGCTCAGAAATTGCTCCTGGCAGGCACAGGGGACCATATGGGACACCAGGATTCGAACCAATGACCTCCTGCATGAAAGGCAAACGCCTTACCTCCATGCTATCTCTCCAGCCCCGATCCATACATTTTTAAAGCAATTTTGTTACACCTGATTTGCATGTAAGTCATGAAAACTGAATCAAGTTTTCTCTCTTCTATAAGTTAGAGAAAAATTTGGCTTATAGCCTAGAATAGCGGGTTAGAGTGTCCTTTTAGATTCCTATGGGAAGTTACTGTGTATGTATATTATAAAAACATAAACTTGATTCTGTCATTCTTCATGGCTAAATAATAAGAACTTTTTTTTTAAATAGCAGTCAGCTAAGTCACTACTGTATTTTGTAATGCGATTTTTACTAAACATACAAATCCATTAAGAATTGTCATTAGGAGTTAAAAGTTAGGTCTTTATGTCATGCCATATCTGTCAGACCTTTTTTTCCTGCTTACTGTAATACCAATATTTATATAGGAATTAAATTTTTATATTTGAAATGAACTCTGTTAATATACCATATATAGATTTTGATTCCCAATTCTTTTCAACAAAACAACCAAAGTCTGTGCTAATGATAAGGTTTTGTTATTTATTTATTTTTTTTTCCTTTTTGGAGGTCACATCAACTGAGTAAGTACTCAAGGCTTACACCTGGCTCAGTGCTCAGGAATTACTCCTGGCAAGTTTGGGGGACTGAATGAGAAAACAGGAAGAACCTAGACTGATTGTGCCCAAGGCAAGATGCCCTACCTGCTGTTTTATCATTCCAGTCTCTGGATAATCATTATTTTTAGGGATAATTAACAGTGATAAAAACTCATTACTATTAATGGAACTAATTCACAATTTACATAATTTTGTTTCCACTATTGTTTGCCACAAAATCTCCAAACACTTCAAGATTTAGATACTAATAAAAACTAAGTGATACTGAAGCATGTTTCTGACTTGTTACTTTTTCTATGCTCTAATTATTTAGGTAAATTCAATTGAAAACCAAAATAAAATGGGGAGGGCTGGAGTGATAGCACAACAGGTAGGGTGTTTGCTTCGCATGCAGCCAGGAGAGACCTGATGAGTGTTCGATTCCTGGCATCCCATATGGTCCCCCAAGCTGCCAAGAGTAACCCCTGAGCACTGCTGGAAATGGCCCCAAAACAAAAACAAACAAACAATAAAAGTCAACTTGAACATTTTAGGTTGTGTCAGCATAATTTACTAAGAAAAACAAGAAATGCTTATTCTTGGATTTTGTTTTTATTGAATTTTCCAAGTATTTTAATATGCTTCCACTATATTACTGCCTGGGCCAGCCTTTGAGAATATTGTTGATAGCACCATAATTTGTAGCATAATTAGTAATAATGACCAAATATAACAAAACCAAAAATCCCCAGAAGGATTATAAATTTAAAGTCTCCAAGAAATCAGCAAACTAATTCTATTTTGTTAAGACACATTATCCCCCTTCCTGAGGGAGAAATAAAGATGTTTACAAAATAACATAAAGAATAATTTATGATTCACTATACATAATCCATAAAAAATTTTTCTAAACTTTGAAGCTACATTTTCAAATATCTATTAAGTTATATTTTGTCCTTAATGATAAAAATACAACTTTGGTCAAATTGGTAGTTTTAGGGGAAAAAAGGGACATTAATGATTTTTTTCAAAATTGTCTTCCAAATTTGCTACTTTCTGGAAAATCATTTTTCTCTAGTAAAATGGAAATTTAATTAAATTTCTATGAACTTACACAGATATGGAACTACTCTTTTTACTAATAACATTAACTTAATTCTCCCTTCTAGTGAATTTTAAGTAGCAAAGTGTCTTATATCTATTCTCATTTTATTCTTGAGTTACAAATTTAGGATTTGAAGCTCTTCATATTTATATAAAAACTTTTGTAGAAGAGGCTATTCTGTGCTGATTGGGTATTCAGGTTAAGGAGTCTTCTTTTACATCTGCTAGATAATTTGCATAGCATTAGGATTTACAAAGATGTTTATCTCATTAAGAATTACTTTGCATTTTGGTTTTATGAAATGTAGGTATCTTTTATCTTGTAGATAGTGACAGAAAACACCTGAAATACTTACCAGCAGGAATTCTAGGAGGCAAAGATCCTCCTGCTGGCACTGGGTTCGGGGCCTGGATGCTATTTAAAAATCCTGCTCTCAGGAAGTTTGGACAAAATGCCTCCACACCAATAGCTGAGAAGGATCCTTTTGAGAGAGAAAAATTAACATTGATTAAGGTCTGCATTGTGAAAAATTTTTTTCTTTACTTGGAATAAAATCTCTAATTATCTAAGACATCAAACCTTACAAAGTAGCTATGAAATTAAAAAGAAATGCCATTCATTTCTCTTTCCAAACAAAATCATAGTCTACCTAGTCTTTTAACAAGGAAATTTATTGTAACTAGCTACAATCCAAGAGAGTTTAGAAGCTTTAGTGTACAAAGATAAAATGTCTAACCCAACATTTGACAAAGTTAATATATTTTTTAAACAGAAACCACAGTAGCATCTAATATTATGTTGCATTAGAATTAATAGAGTTTTCTTTCAGATCTTTAGGTATTAGCACTTAAATTGCAGCATGTATATCTCCATAGATTTATCTTAGAGGCATTGTATGTTTTTGAAGCAGTAAGAAAATCAACATATTCACTTAGTAGTTATTTGTTAGACTTTTATATTTGGGACAGGGTATCAAAGTATCTAAATTAGAATTACATGCTTCTTTATTCTTTGGAAGGATCTAAATAGGTACATTACTTGCACACATTTGAATAGTGAATCCGAGGATAAAAGAATACCAGAGTTAAAAGTACTGTAGAGAGATCATCTAAAATCCCCTTCCCACCTTCCCATCTTTATTTTTATTTTATTTATTTATTTATTTTTTTTGGTTTTTGGGTCACACCCGGCGGTGCTCAGGGGTTACTCCTGGCTGTGTGCTCAGAAATAGCTCCTGGCAGGCACAGGGGACCATATGGGACACCGGGATTCGAACCAACCACCTTTGGTCCTGGATCGGCTGCTTGCAAGGCAAACACCCCTGTGCTATCTCTCCGGGCCCCCATCTTTATTTTTCAACTAATAAAATGAGATTGGAGCATGAAGGTGATATCACAGCTGTCAGCCTTGCATGACAAAATATTTCATTGTAGCTTAAAATAAATAGTGACTAATGAGCACCTAGTTGTTGAGATGTGTTTTCTCTAAATATGAATCACAAGGCCAGTATCTTAGTGGCAAAATTATGATTTGGCATCTCAGTGGCCTGGAAAATGACCAAATCTTTCAGAAAAAAATGTAATATATATGCAATGTCAATGCATGGACAGCGTTGATGTATGGTATCCCTAAGTTTAAACTACAATAATACCCTAAAAGCAAGTTATACTGGTAATCCAAGAAATGCAACTCTTTCACGCCCTCTGAAACCTTCAAATTGTGAGAAATTTTCAAGTTTAGGGACCTGGGATCACTACCCCTTGTTCAGGTTTGAAAAAGCTTCATTCCCTTCGTTCCTCGATACATTAAAAATCAATACTTCTTTGAGCTTTGATTAGGATAAAAGGAACCTGATATGTTATACTCTATGCATTTTGATTCTAAAGAAATAGTTGTTGCTAAATAAAAGCCATTAATTCGTAAATCTTAAGAGATATTTTATAAAAGAGCAATGTTATAATGAATTTATTCAAGGTCAAGGCCATTAAATTATACATGATTAAAGAAATAACAGACAGGAACTCATATATGACATTCAGAGACTGTTTTCTGGTTTGGTTTTATTGCACTTTAGTAAAATTAACTAACAGAGTTGGGTGAGTTGTCCCTTGAACATTAATAGGTGTGGCAAAAGTGTTATGTGGTAGGTCAGAACACAGAAGCTGTTTTCTGCTTTGTTACTGAAGGGAAAATTTTTTATTGAGCACAAAGCTAATATGTGCCCATAGGCAATGTTTGCTGCAAAGGACATTTTCCGCAACATAATGTTTCATCATTGTCTGAGAAAACCCTCATAATGAAAGAACTTCACTGAATATCAGGTGGAGATAATTAGATCATATTTTTATATGACAATTTTATTTAAAGTTACAAAAGAAATGGTGATTTCACAACAAGGGAAAATGGTAATAATTTAGATTTTTTATACAATACAAAAACCCCTTCCTTACACCTATATTCATTGCAGCACTATTTACCATAGCAAGACTCTGGAAACAACCAAGATGCCCTTCAACAGACGAATGGCTAAAGAAACTGTGGTACATATACACAATGGAATATTATGCAGCTGTCAGGAGAGATGAAGTCATGAAATTTTCCTATACATGGATGTACACGGAATCTATTATGCTGAGTGAAATAAGTCAGAGAGAGAAAAAAATGCAGAATGGTCTCACTCATCTATGGGTTTTAAGAAAAATGAAAGACATTCTTGCAATAATAATTTTCAGACACAAAAGAGAAAAGAGCTGGAAGTTCCAGCTCACCTCAGGAAGCTCACCACAAAGAATGATGAGTTTAGTTAGAGAAATAACTACATTTTGAACTGTCCTAATAATGAAAATGTATGAGGGAAATGGAAAGCCTGTCTAGAGTACAGGCGGGGGTCGTTTGGGGAGGAGGGAGATTTGGGACATTGGTGATGGAAATGTTGCACTGGTGATGGGTGGTGTTCTTTACATGACTGAAACCCAAACACAATCATGTATGTAATCAAGGTGTTTAAATAAAATATAAAAAAAAAGAATTCAGATTTTTTACTACATACTTTAAAAGAGCAAAAGCTATGCAGTTTTGGCTGATTACAAATTTATTAATGACAAATAATATGAAACCTGATTCAAGACTACTACACTAAAAAGAAAAAAGCAACATGATCATGCACAGGGAAAATGCAGTATAAATATGTAATTATCTTAAAGGAAACTTAAAGAAAACAAAAGTCTGTAGATTAGTAAATAAATAATGTTAATATTCACATATCAAAATTTAATTCTGGTTTTAACTATTTTAAAACATTATTTAAAGATGTTAACTCAAGAGAGATACCCATTTATTTACTCTTTGAAGAAAATTAAATACAAATATAATTTTATTTCTAGAATTCTACTCATTACTGTTTTGTTCATATTATAGCAGTTTTTTCCCCTCAAATTGCCTCCTCATTCAAAATGGATCTATATTATATTTTTACCACAAGTTAAAAAGTCTTTCATTTGCTTGGCCTCTCTTCCCAAAGGTGATGTTACTTTTAATACAATAAACAAAAAATCTGACATATTTGAATACATACTTAGTTGCAATATCATATTGAATAATAATAATGCTTTGTTAGTTTTTCCTTCGTATTAAACATGCAGTTGGGTCAGAGTGGTAGCACAGCAGTAGGGTGTTTGCCTTGCATGGGGCTGACCCAGGAGGGATATGGGTTTGATTCCTGGCATCCCATATGCTCCCCCAAACCAAGAGTGATTTCTGAGCGCAGAATCTAGGTGTAACCCCAGAGCACCGATGGGTGGAAACAAAACAAAACAAAAAGACATGCCATACTGCAGCTCTAATAGTCACAGTTTAATCAGGAAAAATAAAATTACTCTTTATTATAATTTCCTTATTTCATAATCCATAAGAAATTAGGTTCATGAACCTTTTTGGAACTTGATATGAAATAATTTTTGTCTGCCTTGCCCTATTGCTAAGTTGCTAACTCCTTGTGATTTAGCAGTGAACTTAGTTAATTTTATGTTAGATATAGAATAATCAACTCAACATCTAATATCTAAAGTGGGAGAAATGAAAAATTTTATTTATTATATCTTAATTTAAATTTAGAAAACTGTTAACATACATTAAATTTTATGTGATAAAATTTAGCACATGTTTGAAATGTAACATGTCTCATTATGTAACATTTTATTCACTTTACACACTTTTATTAACCTAAAATACTCTTTTTTTCAGTTTGCTAATAATATTCAATAGAATAAGGAGAAATTGGAATATGCCATCTGCACAATATTGCTTCTATGTAACTGAGTATTTTGTATTCTTATTTTCTAAGTGTAGTAATCTTCTACTGTAACTTTCAGCACAAATATCAACTCTGTGATGAATACTATTAACTACTGGGGCAATGTAAGTCAAGGTAAGTCATTGTCTTTGGATGTCATAGAAATTGTATTTTTATTGACCAAGTTACACAAAATGACACATAAATAACATTTCAAATGATGATGGTCAAAGGATCTTACTGTTTAATAAGTATTTACTAAACATCTAGTTTTGTATATATACATATTTATACTCAAGGATTAATCCATATATGGTATTAGGGGTCCAATCAGGGTCAGTCAGGTGTAAGTTAAATTGTTCAACCCTGTTCTAACTCTCCATCCCTAGACTGAGATATTTTTGAATTGCAATTATGTTATGAATTTACATAATAATGACCTGTTAGAAAGAGATTTTCTTGTATTTTATAAGGTTACATATTATTGAAAGAATTCGTTTCTATAGTAAAGAATTTATACATTATCTACATGACCATTAAAACTAAGCTATGTTTCACAAATAAGTATATACAGGTAAAATGACAATATTAAAACAAATTCCTTACATAAGATATGTAAAATGGTAAAAAATAATACTTGCATGTTTAAATATTTTAATTGTAAATAGTGTCTCATGAGAGAATTTCAGGGATTACCTGTTCATAGGTGAATCAGGAGACAGTTGCCAAACTGACATAGGGTCTTCCTACCAATTCCCTCAAGCAAAGATCCTTTAATTTCCTGTTGTTACATGGGGGGTTTGTTGTTGCTGTTGTTGTTATTGTTGTTGCTGCTGCTGTTTTTGGGCCACACCCAGGGCACTCAGGAGTTACTCCTGGCTCTGCACTCAGAAATCGCTACTCATGGGCCTGAGAGATAGCATGGAGGTAGGACATTTGCCTTGCATGCAAAAGGACAGTGGTTCGAATTCCGGCATCCCATATGGTCCCCCGACCCTACCAGGAGTGATTTCTGAGTGTACAGCCAGAAGTAACCCCTGAGTGCTGCTGGGTGTGACCCCCCAAACAAAACAAAAAAGAAAATATAAAAGAAAAAAATCGCTTCTCAGACTCAGGGGACCATATGGGATGCCGGGGGATCAAGCCCGGATTCATAGCAGGTTATCTGAGTGAAAGACAAATGCACTCCTGCTGTGCTACCACTCTGGACCCAAGTGGTGGGTTTTAAAATTTTTTTACAAAAAATCATTGATTGTGATTCTATGATTTACCATATTGTTAAGATGGTCTCCTTGCACATAATTTCAGAATCCACCCATCACCAGTATGTCCACCTCTCTCATCAAAGATCTCAATATCCTTCCATTTCAAATCACCTCCCCCTGCAAACAACTGGATTATGGGATTAGTTCTACCATTGTGTTTCATTTGGCTCTTTGTTGCTACTTTACTGTGTAATTATAAGACCCACATAAGTGATCAAGCATTTTGTATTTATCCATTTCTTTTTGACAGATTTCACACAGCATGATATTCTCTAGTTCCACTTTTGTTACTGCAAATTACATTATGTTGTACTTTCATGGGGCTGCATAATATTCCATTGTATTTATATATCACACTTTCTTGATCCACTCATCTGTAGTGGCCATTTGGGTTGTTTCCAAATATTGATTATTGTATTAAATTCTGCAATAAAGATAGGTGTACATATATTCATTTGAATTAATGTTTTTGTGTTTGGGGTTGGTTGTCAAGTGATATTGACCCAGATGTATTGCATGTCTGAAACCCAACTTTGAAGGCCTTTGTAAATCAAAATGGTTTCAAATCAGATACAATATAAAAAACAAATAGCAAAAAACAAACAAACAAAAACCCAACAACAAAAAAACTCCAACAAATAAAATACATGGCAGGATTGCAAGAACTGCACACAATGGAGAAAAAATGTGGTATCTGATGTGGCTGAAGATGCCTTTTTAACCCCCATCCTGCCAATATTGGCTATTTGGATACTGTGATATGTACAATTTTTAGTAGTATGAGAATATATCACAATGTTGTTTTGATTTGCACTTTTTTTTTTTTTTGGTTTTTGGGCCATATCCGTTTGATGCTCAGGGGTTACTCCTGGCTAAGCTTCAGAAATTGCCCCTGGCTTGGGGAGACCATATGGGATGCCGGGGGATCGAACCGTGGTCCTTCCTTGGCTAGCGCTTGCAAGGCAGACACCTTACCTCTAGCACCACCTCACCGGCCCCTGATTTGTACTTTCTTAATCACGAGTGATGATGAGTACTTTTTCAGATGTGTGTTGGCCATTAGAGTATCTTCTTTTGGAAAGTCTGTTTATCTCTTCATTTCATTTGTAAATGGGCTTCTTGGATATTTATTTTTGAGTTTTGTGAGAGCTTTATAGATCTTGTATATCAACCGTTTATCTAATATATTATGTACAATTATTTTCTCACGTGTATTTGGGTTTCTTTTTTGTATAGTTTGAGTGTCTCTTGCTGTACTTTTTAATTTAATGCAGTCAAATTTTATTCTTTAAAGTTTTTACATTTTAATAGTATTTTTTGTCTGTGACATTGTGATCAATTCATCAGACTCCTCTTTGGTTCCTTGAGAGTTCTGTGATAGTTTCTTCAATGTATTTTATTATGGTCTATTATCAAAATCTTTAATCCACTTTGTGAATAGTGTTAGGTAAAGTTATACTTTTATTATTTTACATTACATGAGGCTCTCAACCTTAGATACATATATTAGGAAATATATAATTAATAATGGTCATAGGCAATTCAGACAATATGAAAAAATCTTTTTGGGGTAGGCACCACAAGAGGTGCTCAGGCATTATTCCTGGCTCTGTACCCAGAAATCACATCTGGCACACAGTGGGACCATATGGAACACCAGGTATCGAACTTGAGTCATTTGAGTACTTGCTGTGCTGTTGCTCCAGCCCCTTATTTTTAACTTCTAAAATGAACTGCCAGCTAAAATAGAACTTCTTAGCCTTTTTTTCAATTTGCCCTCTCTCACCAGTTATGGTCCCCTGATCCCTGCCAAGATTGATCCTTTAGTTCAGAGCCAGGAGTAAGTCCTATAAACTATTGGATGTGGGGGCCGAAGAGATAGCATGAAGGTAAGGCGTTTGCCTTTCATGCAGGAGGCCATCGGTTCGAATCCCCGTGCCCCATATGGTCCCCTGTGCCTGCCAGGAGCAATTTCTGAGCATGGAGCCAGGAAAAACCCCTGAGCACTGCCGGGTGTGACCCAAAAACCACAAAAAACACACACACAAAAAAGAAACTATTGGATGTGATCTTCCTCCAACCAAACAAAAAATGATAATAAAATAAAATATTTTGGAGATCTAGACTTGAGTACAAATGTAAGTGATCTTTTCTTCATCAATAATTTTTAGTATTCTATAAATGACTTAAAGTTGTCAGTCTATATAGTGATTTTGATATTAATGATGGTATCTTTGAATAACAATTGAATAATTTTAAAGCTCCATGATAAAAAGAATCTGTCATACCAAATGCTATGCCAAAAAAGGGACTATTTTCCCTGAGGATAGCTCACTTCCTAAACTTCAAAGTTTTGGACTATATATTTATATCGTTTCTCCATTTCTCTCTTCACCTTTTATATATTTTTTATTTCTATTTCCAATCTTGTCTATCACAGTGTTCTATCTTATTTGATTCTCTTTTACAATATTAGTAATACACATTTCTCCATGGAGAGAAGTAAAGAGAAAAGTAAAAAAAACATTATGTTTGCGCATATGCTTTGCAGTTTCTTGTGGTAGGGGATTAAGTCTCTACATCATTGCTAAAATACTGACAGCAGTATTATTAATAATTATTAATAAGGAGATCCATTTTGAGACATTAGAAGTATTCCTCTTTTACTTACTATCTTTATATAGGGACTGTTTCAATGATGACAGGTAGTTCTGTAAAGGTACTGCTTTGTTTTTCTGAATAGAGGAATGGTTCCTGCTTGATAGTGGTCCATGAGTTTGTTGGTTGGAAGGACCAAAATGTCTCCTTTGTTTTAATCAAAAGATGCACAGGACAGGATTTCAACAAATACAGGTTGAAAGTGTATCCACATTTGAACAAATGATCAAACAAAAAGTGACAAGTTACTTCTTACATGAGTTTCTTGTTAGAATCTGTAAAAGTTCTCTCCCTGCCCATCTGCTTCCTAGAGCATTAGCAAATTTCTAATGATTAGAAGAGTTAGATTTCACTTAGGATAGATATCACTCAGTTCTATAAATGAAAAACTCACTTATCTATCGCTTTATTTATTTATTCATTTATTCAGCAAATATTTACCTATTTGTCACTAGTACCACTACCAAATTTTCTAATTTAAAAACATTTATTTAAATTAGTTTTGATAGTAAACTGTTATTTTTCAAAAATTGATTCTAACAGAGCTAAATCCAAAGATTCAATTATAAAGCTTTGTCCATTTCTTAATTCCTAAAAATGGAAATATGCCTACAATTAAATTAGTCTTTTCTTCTTCAGTTACCTGAACAGCTAATCTTCATGCAGATTCTTTAGCACCAAATAACAATTAAAGATCATGCAACCATTACAGTTTTGTTTTCGACTTTTTTTTATCCTTCAGGCCACTGCCATATGAATTTTATAGATTTTTCATCCTGTTGTCGCTCAATAGGTCACAATAAAAGTATTGAAGTAAAAAGGGCAGCTTCATGGCTAGAGTTTTATGAGTTATTTATTTTCAGTGCTTTTAAAGAGCTTTCCCTGAGTTATTTTTAAACTTGAGGACTTGTAACAGAATTTCGATGGTATAAATTATTTTTTATAACAATAGTTCTATAGTGAAACTAAGTTATAGTAAGATGCTTATAATATTTTGAAGTTAATTGGGATTAAAATGCCTATTTCAGAGGCATTTCAATTAAAATTGGGTTGGAATGATTGCTTAATAAACTGGAGTACAAGCTTTGCACATAGGAGGCTTGGGTTCAATCTCCAGCTTCACAGGTTCTCCTGAATATGACCAAAAATGGCCCATAATATGGAGTCAGGAGTAGCTCTTGAATATTTCTGGATATAAGCCAATTTTATTAAAAGTGTTAAAGATAAGCTCTTTGACTTTTAAAAATAAATTGTTTTAAATGCCTGAGAAACTACAAACTAAAGAAGTTGGGCTAGAATTTTCATGTTTTCTTAATTTATTTATCCATTTAGATAACTTTATTTTATTTGCTATATTTTAAAATAAGTTTATATTTTCCCAAATATGGTGGCAGTAATTCTGTATGTATTTAAAATTTATGGGACTTAGAATCTTGATTGCCCAAAAACTATTCTGAAAAGGGTATAAATTCCGGTAATATTTTCATCAGGTATGAAACTGAAGTGCTTGAGTTCAGGCAAAAATTTGAGTTCTGATTAAGCTAATATAATAAGCTATATACTTAAAGACATACTTGGTTTTATTTATAAGAAAAATGGAGCTAATAACTATTACTAACATAGGCTTTCTGGGCATCATATGGTAAATATCTACAAGTAGCTAACAAATGTTCAATAAATGGGGGATAATTATTTCCTCTCTATCTCCTAAATTCTCTTAATTTCACCTGAAATTTTATGTCTTTTTCTTCCTTTTCTCCTTCAATATGGCCATACTTGCCTTTTGGGCTCGGTCAATAAAGTCTTGGCATTTATAAGGAGAATGCTTTTCCTCACTCTGTGCTCCTGCAAAGTCTTCACTGCTAAAATAAAGGTAAAATGATAGCATAGATGCACTGTTCATTTGTTTAAATTTTTTGATACCAAACTCAAATGCTATCGGGGTCTGTCAAAAGCAATGAAAATATACATTGGTAACAAAGGTTTAGAGTTGAACTGAGTGGTGAAATTTCTGGTTAAGGATGACTATGAAATAAAATGTTCTAGGGAACTCTATAGGAATAAAACACAACATCTCTCTTAATTGACTTGCGGTCTCTGTGGGCTGCAAGCTGGAGGCTTTTTACTTAGATGTCTGATTCTCCTAGGGTAGAGTGCCTGCATCCCTTTTTCTCTTTATTGCTTACCCCCAAAATTGTGCATGGTAGCAGCTCAGTGTAACATTTACCAAGCTGGTTTTAATGATCTATACATGAATAGTTCAAAAAGAGTTATAGGAAATTGTTTTTTTTAATTTGGCATATCAGAAATTTTAAGACCCTATATTTACTAATAATATAGTATCTTCAAAACTAATATAATTAGTAAAATTCAAAGAGACTATGAATTTTTATTTTAAATTCTTATAAAGAACCATAGTTAAAAATTGTGTTTTAATCAGAAATGCTCTTTGACTTACATGTATTATTATATTATATTAATTATATTATATGTTATGTTATGTTACTATATTATGTTATGCTAGTTCACCTCAGTATGTTAATCAATTTTGTCTCTTGAATAAATTCTTACAATAAAAAAAGAACCATAGTTTAGGGATATCTGATACATTGTATTATAAAAATTCTCAAATTCTCAACTTTCTTTATCAAAGAAATGGTAAAGGGGTAAACTGAACTTGAAAAGCATATTTTGCAAATGAAGGCAACAAAGAGACCTTGGTCAGTGAACTTTTCTATTTCTGGAGACAAATTGTTGAACTATATGACCATAAACAAATCCTGAGATATAGTAAAAAGCTGTTAAATAGCACTTTCCAATGTTTATGAAAAATAACCTCTTCAGCTTCTTAGCAAAGTGTACCATATAGTTTATATTTATGAATTATGAGTAGAAATGCCACAATGTTAAGGGTAGTTTTGCCTCTTTAATACACATAATAAAGAGATCATTAGGCAGGCTTATATCTACTTCTATGCAATTTTCCAGGCTTTTATCTGCCTTTTTTTCTTGTAATTTTTCAAGGCTGCCAACAAAACAGACAGGCTATTGGTTGTGAGCAATATGCATCAAGTATTCATTATTTTTGCCTTTCTATTTATAAGTATGAGTGTTCTACGGTCAGTTTTATTATAGATATTAACGATAATGTTCTTGGAAGTTTTCTATAAAAAGTATGTTAATATATGCCAAACATCTTTTATTTTAAGTTAAGATATTAAAATTCTCTGGTTTTGTTAAATTTTTTTGTGGGGGGGGCACACCCAGTGATGCTCAGGGGTTATTCCTGGTTATGCGTTGAGAAATCGCTCCTGGCTAGTGGGTCCATATGGGATGCTGGAGATTGAATCAAGGTCTGTCCTGAAACTGCCACATGCAAGGCCCTATTGCTGTGCTATAGCTCTGGTCCCAAGTTTTGTTAGATTTTGCAGATCATCTTTATGGTATGACAAGGTAGGAGGTCAATCTGACTTAGAAATGGTCACTTTGAATATCTGTTGTTGAAAGTAGAGAATTCAATTTGTCTTGAAAATAATTAGGAATATCCCAAAATGAACAAAACTAATCAAAACTGCATGGCTATCAATGCTGATATATCTTTTTTAAATGTGCAGTTAATATAAAGGTAGAGGTTATGAAGTGGCTGCAAAAGACACCACCCACATTTTTGTATGTGGTTAGGGGTTACACTAAGCTATGCACAGTACTTACTAGACCTTGTGCTCAGGAATTACTCATGGCAGGGTAAGTTGGGTTATAAACCCAGGTCGAACACATGCAATGCAAGCTCCACACCTACTTTACTATTGATTCAGCCTCACCATCTACTTTTTAATGAAGGCATGTTTATACTTCAGAAAAATTAATAGAATTTTCTCCATAACTTTATCTCTAACAATCCTTGATATAAATAAACACTTAGGTTGGTACCTGACTAAATTCTTGCAGATTAAATCATGTCAGTTCTTAGTCAATATATTCTAAATCAGGACTGGGAACTTACAAAATTCAAAGGGGTGAAGCACTTCAGTGGGTAAGGTATTTGACTTACATGAAGTCAATCTGGGTTCAATCATAGTTACCAAATGTCCCTTGAATACCTCAGGAGTAATCCCAGATAATACTAAACATTACTGAGCGTGGCCCTCAAATTAACCCCAACCATTCAAACAAAAAATAAAACCAAAAAGGTGAAGTACTGGTCTTGAGATCCAGAGTTTAATATCTATCATTACATGGCTCCACCATATCTCTGGGTAAGGCTCTGTTGAGCCCCGTCCCTCTTGGCCTGAGCAGTCAATCTATTTCACTGAACAGTCAATTCATGTTTTCTGGCTGTATATATCTGGTACTAATACCAGGGCCTTCAGTACTGCTGGAGCAAGTCCTCTAAAACAAGTGGGAAAAGTCTACTGCTCAAAATGGTTCTCAAATATGTAACATTTTATTCCAACATGATACATATATAGTTATTGAATGTATGATTAACATGTTCCTGCACAAAGTGAGGATGACTTATGTTGGTTTGACCTATTCTAAATGTCCTGGTCAAATGACTGTCCACTTGCTAATTGTTGGAATAAATTTGGTTTCATCACTCTTTCTTCAGAAGGCAGAAAAGCTGCCATAGGAAATAAAAAGAGGAGGAAGTCAGATGAATTTAGTTTTCAAAATCTTGATGTGTAAAAACTCTCGAGTTGGTTGTATGTGAGTTGATTCAACCTCTGAGAACATAGTTTTCATTTTGGGACCATGTGAGGAAAAATGGTATTTTATGACAACAGTTATGCAAATGATACAAATAAAAAAGCTGGTACAAAGTAGTATTTCCAATAATTTTTCTCAATCCTTTTTTTGTCATTTACTTATTTCATTTATAAAATATTATATTTTCATTGTAACATATACTTCTTTGGTTCATATATTTCAGTAAGTTGTATATATTTCTCTTTATATTTTTTAACAGCACGTATGTTGTTAATTACAGTTTCAATTAATAGGAGTCAATTGGGAAAGCAAAAATGGGAACTATTATGTACATCATGCTTTCCAATTTATTAAAACATTGCTGGTGGTTCTGATAGCAACTTCGAAGAGTGAAATAAATGTCAAAATTTATGCAATTGTTTTCACTAGTCAATTTTTTGACTCCTGCTTAGACAACTAATGCCAAAGTAGGTGAGGGCAGGAGGCCTCCAAAACATCTTTTTCTTTCTTTCTTTTTTTCTTTCTTTAGTTCACACATGTACCTCTCATTTATTATTTAAGGAGCAAAATAAAGATGATTTTTGAGGGCAGAATAATCTTAATTTAAAACCTATTAGAATTAGAGAAAACTGTCGGAAGGGTGAGTCAGAATCAGTATTCATTCTCTAAGTGCCTAATTCTCCTAGATAAAAAGAAGCATATTAAACTATTCATGAGTAAGCAACAGCTTGTTTAATGCTATATTCTAATAAAAACATAAATGTCAAAATGGCTTATGGGGCAGAGTAATAGTACAGCATGTATTTGCCTTGCAAATGGCCAACCAAGGTTCAATTCCCTACATAACACAAAGTTTCCCAGTACTTCTAGGAATGATTTCTAGGCACAGAAGTAAGTCCTGAGTTCCCCAAACAAAACAAAATAAATGGTCTTAAATATAATTTGACAATATCCAGTCTAATTTGTCTTTTGATTTTTATTGAAGCAACTAATTTTTATAAGTTTGATTGCTTTGAGGCCTATATTAATTTAAGTTCCAGTTCTGGTTTTAGGTAACATGTATTCCTTATAATAAAGGAGAAAAAGGAAATAACTCAAATAAGCAGTGTTTTATTACTATTAAAACACATAAACAGGACTTATCAAAATTAACTGCACTAGTACCTGAATAGTAATCTTTGCATTCCCTCAATACTTCACAATTTTCACTACTATTTACCATTAGGCTCTCGTAGACAGTCCGTTAGACTGAGTTACAAATGAGAATCCAAATACAACCTGTTTTGGGGAACCAACAGTGTAGAGAATCACAGTGAGAGAATTAACTGGCATATTTCTGACTCCAAATACATTATTCTTTCAAGCTATATCTCAGATAATTTCAGACCTTTGTGTCACTGTGCTGATGGTTCACTTTACATGCTGTTTTTTTTTTTAAATTACCTTTTAAATATTAGCTTGGGTATAAATTTGGTAGTTCGCTAAAATGTCTGCTAGAGGTGGTAAATGATTATAGCTTCTTGGATATAGAGACAGTGCGAAAGAAACAACAGTTTCTGACATGATGTATGCAGGGAGAAAAACATTTGGGAGCAGTATGTGTGTATTTTATTTCTGCCTGAACTCTACGGGCACCCAGCCACTTTCAAAACATTATTTAGCAAATTATAGTGGCACAAAAAAGTATTTTATACTCTGCCTGTTAGTTTTTGGAAAAAAAAAAAAGGAAAAATAAATGTCTGTCGTGAATATTTAAGAGAAAAGCAGAACGGAGTTAATATAAAACAACATTTATATGCTCCAGTGAAAATAAAAAGCTTTCACGGTATCATATTCAATTTTTTATTATGATGTTAATATACCCATTCAGTGTACATATTGTTGTATTAGTAAAGAAAAGGTACTTGCTTCTAGATAGTTCTAAGGGGCCAAAAGAATTTTAATTTATGGGGGTGAATTTATCAGCGCATTTTAACTGCTACAGAGATTAGGGATTAAGAATTTTATCTGAAAATTATTCTAAAAAATGAGTAATTTACCCTTTAAATACCGGCACATGAAGTTAAATGGAACTGATCTTGGTGCAGTGATACTGTGTGAGGCGGTGGGTACACATTGTGTCATATGAATCACCCTTGAGCATCAAGCAGCGAACTGGGGTGATGAAACTACTCCCTGGAAGAAAGCTGTTCACCCATGTGAGGCAAATGGACTGTGCTGGATGAGGTAATTTACTAAATGGTACCCTGGTGCCCTAGAAGACTTAATTCACTTCAGCTGAATGAGCAGTTGGATCAAACTCAATCTTTGAGAGTTACCCATTCATACTCAAAGGCATATAGATCTCAAATTGAATGTTCTTTAATTGGGTGCGTATAACTCCAGGGTAACCTGGGTACAGAGTTGGGAAAAATATAAATGAGTGTGGCCTAATTAGAAAGCCCAATTTAATCTTGCTTTTCAAATCACATTTTCACAACATTGAATGGCAGTGACCTAAGGAGATGAAGTATTTTCAGGAAAAGAAAAAGCAAGAGCCAATATCATTACTTATCGGTAATCACAAACTCCGAGTTTGGAGACCATCCCAGAAAGTTTGTATTTAAGAATAGATTTAGCTATAATCTAGCAAACTGTATTTATATAAAGGAAAATTGGCAAAAATAAAATACAGGATAATGGAACTGTCTTGTCACAAAAGAAAAAGAATAGATAGATTTTTGGTAAATGACATCTATAGACCAAAGAAAATTGATAGCATAAAACTCTGGGCTTGTGGTGTGACCCCCAAACAAAACAAAATATTTTTTAATAAAATATTTATTTACCTAACTTTTAAGAGTCTTATACAATGTACAAATGTATAAGATTTTTCAAACATTTTATCTAGGAAAAAACCCCAAAATATTTCTTTTCCTGTCTTTTTTTTTGTTATACACTGAATATCTTACATAAAGCAAACGTATACATACACACACAAACCCCAAATCTCTCAAGATCAAACTTTACTATGTAAAATGTTTCATCTGCAATAACTTTTGAGGAATAAAATAAGCTTTTACATTGAGCATTCCAGAAAAGAAACCAGCTCATGTCACAGTCCTAAGAAAATCCTGGATCTTTGGTGATGATCTGACCTCATGAAGCCAGGGACTAGCATTAATACATGAAAATATAATATTTTATTCTTTCCAGTCTTAGAATATCTTATTTGGGTCTGGTATGTGGCTTGTCAGAATTAATATTTTATTTTCATTTTGCAGCCAGATATATTTTTATGATTAAGTTCTAAATAGTGGGTGTAAGTGTAAATGTCCCTAAAAAATGCTATCCTATAACTCCTTGATTTTTTTTTACTTATGGGTATTATTTATGTATCAGAGAAATAATTGTATTCTATCAACTCACTGTTATTTGGAATTTTTTGTCACTTTCAAGTTATTCTAGTATTAGTTTGCTGTCATTTCTTACTATACATACTTCTGAATTAAACTGTGTCCATGTTTTACCTTATACTAGACTATTCTGATCTTCAATACTCTATAATTTCTATTATTTCAATCACATTTGTTATATTCATGGCAAAAAGGTGAATGAATGAATAAATGCATGACATCTCCCAAACTTTTGACCTAATGTGACAAAAAATTTTATTTTGCTGATATATTAATTTGCTTTATTTTTATATATATTTTAAAACACTAAGAACAATTTTGCCCATATATATGTATACCATTGAGTAATTATATAAACATATTACTTTTAAAAAGTTATGTAAATGTATTGTCATTTTTCCCCTGCCCCTCATCCCTCTCATCACTATTTTTTAATATTCATTTTGGACACTTTTTTCAAATGGGTTTAATGCAACCATTTCTTCCAAATCAAAATGTGCTTCTAGTTTTACAAATATAGTAATCCATGTCAGTGCTTTAGCTTCTCTCTATGCTTTTTATGCTAATGAAATGCACTTTCCTTGCTTTCTTGCCAATCTCTGACTTATTCCTGGAGACAGAGCTTAATATTAGTTTCTTTAGAAAATGAGTATTTCTTAGAGGAACCAACATTTCTTCTTTTCTTTACAGTCTTTAGATCTAATATGCTTACTCTGAAGCTCATTTACTCACCATGCTCTTCTGTCACATCTAATAGACTTATATAGTCTTAGAAGTAGAGACTGAACCTTTATTTTATTAAAATTTTAGCTGCTCAATGTCGACTGTTGACTGAATATCTAATATGTTCAGACTTTAGTTTGATTATTAAAACTGTTCCTTTCTTTGATAAAGAAATTTGAAATTCCCTAAAAATAGCACACATGTTTTAATGAAAGTAAATAAATACATTCTCCTGGGATACTTAAAACCAAAAGGTTTTAAATAAGGTGCCACCATTCGAAAGAAAACAGTCTTGGGGCTGGAGTGATAGTACAGTAAGTAGGTAGATTTTCTTGCATGTGGCCTATTTAAGTTCATTCTCCAGCATCTCATATGGTCCTTTGAGCACTGCGAACAATAAATCTTGAGTTCAGAGTCAGGAGTAACCTCTGTGTATTGTCAGGCATGACCAACCAACAAACAGCAAAAAAGACCCTAGTGTTGATGTAAAATGGTGAAAAAGAACCTCTTCCCTGCTGGTGGAAAATTTTTGTTTAGTTCAATCCTTTTGGAAAATAAAAAAAAAAGAAAACCTCAAAAATTAAGAAATAAACTTAATATGAGCCAGCAATTCCATTTCTTGGACTGTACTCTAAAAATGCAATAATGTTATTTCAAAAAAATTATTTATTTGTGCCCCTGTATTCATTGAAGCACTAATCACAATATTTCAGTTTGGGAAAGAATCCAAGAACTCAAAAATGATTACTGGGTGAAGAAACTGAAACACACACACACACACACACACAAACACACACACATACACACGCGCACACACACACACACACACAGTGGAACACTACTTGAATATAATGCATCTTAGGATCCTTAGGGTCCCTTAGAGGAAGGGGGTAAATTGGTATTGTGAATTGTGTCAAATTATGTACATGACACATTATTATTATTATCATTGTAAACCACAAAATCTCACTAAAATTTTTAAAGGGATGTGTTTAACAAAAAGTCTTCTAGAAACAAACCAATATAGCAATGTAACTGGCTACAAAGTCAATACACAAAAGTCAGTTACCTTCTTATTACAAATATTTAATCTGAAGACAAAGAGATCAAGAAGTTTATTTCATTTAAAATAGTATCCAAAACATTGAATATCTAAGAATCAATGTAACAAAAGACATGGGAGATCGATAGCATGATAATTTTATGCCACTTAAGAAGGATATAGAAGACTTAAAAAATATTCCATGCTAATGGATTGGAAGAATCAATATTGTTAAAATGACTATCCTACCTAAGCTATTATATAGATTCAATGCAATCTCAATCCAAATTCAGATGACATTCATCCAAAACCTGGAAAAGTCAATAACAAAGTTTGTTTGAAATCAGAATAGACCACAAATAACTAAAAATGTGGATGTATCTCTTTACTGAATTTGTAACTGTGTTATAAAATACAGTGATCAAAACTGTATAATACAGAATAAACTGAAACTGTCTTACAGAATATAACACCTAATGGCAAAGCCCCATATATGTGGATGTTTTATTTGGCTTTTATTTATTTATTTTGTTTTGGGGTCACACCTGACTTTGCTCAGGGGTTACTCCTGGCTCTGTGCTCACAAATCCCTCTTAATAGGCTTAAGGGACCATATGGGATGCCAAGGATTGAACTTGGTCAGTCATGTGCCAGGCAATAGTCCTATACACTGTACTATTGCTCCCGCCCCTGAATAGCTAATTTTTGATAAAGAAACTAAGAATATGAAATGGAGTAAAGATAGCCTCTTCAACAAATAATGCTAGGAAACCTGGATAACTACATGTAAGAAATTAAAGATTGATTCATAGCTCAGACCTATCACAAAGTCAAATCAAAGTGGAACAAAGAACTTGAGTTCTGACCAGAAACCATAGAATACATTGAAGAAAATATAAGCTACATATCCCAAGATTTAGATCTCAAAGGTGTATACAATGATCTGATACCATTATCAAAAGCAACAAAAATCAAAAAGAAACTAATGGTTCTATATTAAAATAAGGACTTTCTGCTTGGCAAAAAAAGAAAAAAGAAAAAAAATGGGCTAAAAGTAAGACTGCTAACTGAATGAGAAAAAAATTTACATTTAACACATCAGATCAAGGCTTCATATCCAAGATATATCAATAGCTCACAAAGATGAACCAAAAAAGATTTAAAATAATCCAGGAGCAATTTCTGAGTGCATAGCCAGGAGGAGTAACCTCTGAGTGTCACCAGGTGTGACCAAAAAAAAAAAAAAATCCAAGTGGAAATAAGTAAGAAATACTGAAAAGCCATTTCTTAGAGAAAAACAGATCACCAGGAGGCACAATAAAAAGACCTGAATATCATTTATCATTAGGAAAATTCCAAATCAAGAGAACAATGACACCAGTTATATCATATCATCTCACACGAGTAAGAATGGCATATTTCAAAAACATTAGGAACAATCTGTGTTGGTGAGGAACCCTATCCACTTTTTATTAAAATCCATAGAAAATGGTATAGAAAGTTCCTCAGTAAACTTAAAACTGAGCTGCAATATGAGCTAGAATATTATTCAAAGTATCTATTTCTAGTACTTTAAAATATTAATTTAAAAGGACATATGCACATCAATATTCATTGTTGCACTTAATACAATAGCTAGGATATAGAATAAACCTAGGTGTACAATGATGGGTCAATGAATTATGAAGACATTGTATATAGACATTGTGGAATACTATGGTACTGCAAGGTATGATGAAATTATGCAATTTTCTGCAACCGTGTTGAAACTGGAAGATATCGTGTTGGGTGGAATTAGCTAGAAGAAGAAAAAATACACAGGATGATCTCAAATATCTGTGGTATATTGAATAACTAGATAAGGAAATGAAATGTAGCAAAGGAGTATGCCTAAATTACCTTTCACACACAGGTTAGGGAAAAGGGCAGAGAAGATATGAAATGAAGGAGGGAAGAAGATGACATAGGAAAGTTACAGGGCAGGAGGGGTCAAGGCTTCCATTATCATGCGGATGTGGGAGAGTGTGTAACTATACATCCAAAGCACAGACTTAACAACACTGAAAACATGAGATCAAAGCTGCAACCACAAAACTTTGTATTGTACTTGTCAAGGTGGCATGCAGGGGGTGGGATTGGGTAAAGGGTGGAAAGTGATAGAGTATAAGAACACTGGTGACGGGAGTTGATATTGGCAATGTGATTTGTATTGAAATATTATATGACTAAAATTCAACTGTTAATAACTTTGTAAATCATAATACTTTGATTAAATAAAATTAGTTAAAAAATAAAGTGGCATCTTGCAAATTACATAATAGGTTAGTAAGTGAGATGATAGAAACATATCATGTCTATTATTTTAAGCAAAATATTGGGGCCGGCGAGGTGGCGCTAGAGGTAAGTTGTCTGCCTTGCAATTGCTAGCCAAGGAAGGACCATGGTTTGATCCCCCATTGTCCCATATGGTCCCCCCAAGCCAGGGGCAATTTCTGAGTGCGTAGCCAGGAGTAACCCCTGAGCATCAAATGGGTGTGGCTCGAAAAACCAAAAAAAAAAAAAAAATCAAAGAGATGAGATAAGCCTGGGTGTCCAGGACATGCTTTTACTATCTTCTCTACATTTCGGACTATGTTCTGTCAGTTTCACTATTGCATATGACAATGCAAATGGGACCCATCAGTTTTCCTTCTGTTTTCTTCTTATAAAATATATAGGAAGTATATAAAAATATATAAAAAGTATTTCTTCCTATAAAATATATTGACCTATGGCACCATCTTGGTTACCTTACTATTGAAAACTACATTTTGTGAAAGTTATTACTGAGTAAAGTGTGACAAATATAGGCTATCAAAAGGTTATTTCGTTAAAATGGCCTTTTTTTTCTTAAAAATAAAGCCTAAAATGTAGTCAAGTATTTTGTTAATAGCGATGTCAAATCATGTGATCTATATTGAATTTGTGGTAAGTCCAGATCTATTATTTTTCAGCTGGCTTTCAAAAATGCCTTACTGTACATAATATAACCTAAAAAAGTATACTCCCTTGACTTTTAAATCTATTCTTGTTTATCTTTGATTAGGCATTCTGAATTTCTTATACACATAAATAATAGGAACTTTATCAATAATTTTTACCATTAAAATAGCTTAACAATTCCAAAGCTAAGTCATTAGGAGATATTTTATCCAGTATATATATATATTTTTATATATGCAATATATCATAGTTACTGAAAAGTTTTAATGAGTGTAATTTTTACTAAAAAACTTGACTTTTTAAACATTTATACTAAATGTAATGCTGTCATACTTATAATGATATAATATAACCTGCAAGACTTTAAGAAGGTATGGATACAAAGTAGATTTAACCTAACCATGAAAGAACATAAATCTTGGAGTCAGAAAGATATGGAGTATATCTTTATTTACAACCTACAAAGTGTGTTCTATTGAAATGTGTGTGTTTGTGAGTATTAGTAAAATTAGAAATAAAAATGTTATAGTCACTGGAATCTAGTAGGCATATAACAGACAAAAGAAAAGAAAATCATTGCAAAATTTACTCTTTTTCAGCAATATAAATACAGAGAAATTCTAAAATTGTTAAGATGTATACATTGATACTTTCACCAAAATGTAAGAAGCATGAATCCAAGACATAAATAGCCAAAAATCATTTAGTATGATTAGTATCAATGGATACTAATGGATATTGGCATAAGTAAAACCCAGTAAGCATGTTAAAATATTAATATGAATAAAGTAAGGAAAAGAGCAACTGAGAATAGTGTTTAAAGCAGTGTTTTTGCATATATATTTATACACATATAAAGCGAAGAAAGATATTAATGAGAACTTTACATATTTTTGATTCAATAAAGATTTTCTTTAAGATTGTCAAGATAAAAATAAAATCTAGAATTTATGCATTAAATACTAATAGGAGAAACTGGATCAAAAAACCTAAGTTTTATGGACAGAAAGGGCAGTAGAGGTAAGCTGAAAAGCTGTCATATATTGTAATGGTGGTTCTGAGTCCAGCGCCCAAAACAGGCAAGTTTCTTTGACCTTCTATATTTTGTATTGACCTTGATGCTTATAAATGCTGCAGGGCTCAGCAATTAGTCTTTTGTGAACTGAGAATTCACTTAGGTGTAGGCTTCTAATGTCCAATCTCAATTAAAATCAATTTAACAGCAAATTCGTGTTGAATCACAGTCACAGGAAAGGTGGTTTAATGTGTATCTGTTGTGTAGTGTGAAATAAAGGCAAGATTTCTATAATGAATTTAAGGAAGGACTTTCTTTTCGTCTTGGAGAAATAAGATTTATGACTTACATGTACTTTTTGTCCTTTGAAGGTTACATTGTAGTAAAATAATATAAAAAATTGACATTTGAGATGATAACGCTGTAACCAGGTCACTGAGAGTGACTTTTCTAAATTTACAAGAATTTAGCTTGCAAGTCAGTTTCAGTATCTATCAATTAGCACTTATATTTGGGAGAAATTACCTGACATATGCAATTGCTTCAAAAAAAAGCAAGTTTTTTTTTTTCTTTCTAACTTTGGATCTTTAAAAAGGAATGCTTTCCTCTTGAAACTTCTTTTTGTCAAATCTCTTTAATCCCATTTCTACCATTTTACCCTTTGGCCTTCACTAGACTTAATTTTGACTACCACCAATAGTCTACTAATTGGTCCCTCTGTTTCTCAGTTTTCCTTATCAGCATTTACAGTATTCCCAAGCCACAAGTTTTATTGGTAACAAAAATTTATGATAGGTGAATTTGTTGCCCCAACTGGAAGTTTTCCTCCACTGAAATACATTATAATTTTTGCATGTGATAAAGTAATATGAGCTGGGCTCTGTTCCCAATATATCTAAATCTGTCCATCTGAGGAGTTTCAAACTTTTTTTTAATAATGTGCTGATTTTCTTGCATATTTTTCAGATCTGAAAAGAATCTGAAGAAGAGCTCTTCATTGACAAATTATGTCTCTATAGATAATATAATTGCTGGTAGGAGATGATTTGTTCTGAATTCTGACTCCTCCAGAAAGTATTGTCACATCTCCATTATTCAAAACTTTTAAGCTTCAAACAAATCTTGCTAGTCATAAAAGATTAGTTATTAAATTGTAGGTAGTTTTAAAACCCTTTGTAGTATTTAAGATTTTTATGGCCTGACACTTCTGGTATTGATTCTAATGTAGATCTGAAGCTTTCTGATATTATTACTTTCTTGTTCATTGTGTGTGTGTGTGTGTGTTCTTATTTTTTATTAGATTTAGGTAGGAGTTCCTTTCAACATTACTTGTGGGTAAGATCTAAGTTAGTAGTGGCAAAGTTCTTCATCTTGTTTTTCTCTGAAGGCCATTATTCTTTTCACATATGAAACTGGTTTTACAAGATATAATATATTTTTACTTGCTTTTTTCCCCTGAGCATGCATCTTCAGTAGGTTTTCTTTGAATTGAAATCTTGAGAGAGTCACTATTCTGTGATTTTGTATAGGTCTCTTTTCATTCACATAGCCAGGCATTGTATTAGTTTTTTGGAGTTGTCCATTCAATTCCTCCCCAGGCTTTAGAAATTTGCACATCTAATTTTTGAATTAGCTTTTGCCTTCTTAATATCTCCTCTTTGTGTAGTATCCATATTTTTATATCGCCTTTCTTTATTTTTCTTTTTTTTTCACATTCCCACCCATTTGAAATGTAAAGACCCATCTAAGCTTGATTAGTAAACCACCTAGGCTTAATTTACATTAAGTACTTTTGTTTGTTAATTGTGTTGTTCCCTCCTCCAGGTGGAATTGAGTCTGATCAATAATAAAAATCGCACAGAGAGGAGAGGTGGCTCTCTTTCTCTCTCTAGCTCTTTCTTTAGTTCTCTCTAGCTCTCCTTCTAGCTCTTTCTCTCTCAATCTAGCTCTCCTTCTAGCTCTTTCTCTCTCAATCCACAAGAATGGAAGCCCCATTATTCCTAATGTGAAATTAGAACTCATAACTACAGTTAGTATAGCGCGTATCTTACTGGAATTAGGATTCTTCTAGTGTTTCATTTTTATCATCCAATTTCTCAATACCTATGAATAATTTGCATATTACTATCTTAGGACTCACTGATTCACTTCCTGATTTGGCATTATTGTTTTCAATCATTTGTTTTCACTCAAACTAATTTATTAATTTTATCTCATTCAGAATCTGTTATTTTCCTCTTTGAAGCTTCATCCGTTACTGTTCATTGATTTTATTTTATTTATGAGTTTATTTTTCTGAGTTTTCTGCATTACTGTTACTTGCTTTCTGTATTTTCTTTAGAGACTTTAGATAGTATAATAGTAAGGCACTGCTTTGCACATGACTGAATAAGTTTCAACAACTAGCAACATATATGGGCCCTAGCACAGAGCCAGGAGTTAAATCCTGAGCATAGTTAGATCTGAACCTCTTCTCAGACACCCCACTTTGAAGAACAAAAGACTGCATTTTCTCCTATTACTACATCTTTATTGTAGCAGTTTTGAACTCTACAAGAGAGGTATCTTCTTTCCCTTGAGGCTGGGTTTTGTAGACTAGTTCACGCGTTAAGATATGAAATTCTCTTCAGAAATCAGGTTACCATGTGTAGTATTTTTGGTCTGGCTATTTTAAATTAATATTTCTGTTCTTAAAGGAAAACATTTTTTTTTGCATTTTTTATTTAAACAACTTTATTACATACATGATTGTGTTTGGGTTTCAGTCATGTAAAGAACACCACCCATCACCAGTGCAACATACCGATCACCAATGTCCCAAATCTCCCTCCTCCCCACCCAACCCCCGCCTGTATTCTAGACAAGCTTTGTATTTCCCTCGTACATTCTCATTATTTGGATAGTTCAAAACGTTGTTATTTCTCTAACTAAACTTATCCCTGTTTGCAGTGAGCTTCATGAGTGACCTGCAACTTCCAGCTCTTTTCTCTTTTGTGTCTGAAAGTTATTATTGCAAGAATGTCTTTCATTTTTCTTAAAACCCGTAGATGAGTGAGACCATTCTGCATCTTTCTCTCTCTGACTTATTTCACTCAGCATAATAGATTTCATGTACATCCATGTATAGGAAAATTTCATGACTTCATCTCTCCTGACAGCTGCATAATATTCCATTGTGTATATGTACCACAGTTTCTTTAGCCATTCATCTATTGTAGGGTATCTTGGCTGTTTTCAGAGTCTTGCTACGGTAAATAGTGCTGCAATGAATATAGGTGTAAGGAATGGATTTTTGTATTGTATTTTTGTGTTTCTAGGGTATATTCCTAGGAGTGGTAAAGCTGGGTCGTATGGGAGCTCGATTTCCAGTTTTCGGAGGAATCTTCATATTGCTTTCCATAAAGGTTGAACTAGATGACATTTCCACCAGCAGTGGATAAGAGTTCCTTTCTCTCCACACCCCCGCCAACACTGCTTTTTCTCATTCTTTGTGATGTGTGCCAATCTCTGAGGTGTGAGGTGGTACCTCATAGTTGTTTTGATTTGCATCTCCCTGATGGTTAGTGATGTGGAGCATTTTTTCATGTGTCTTTTGGCCATTTGTATTTCTTCTTTGTCAAAGTGTCTGTCCATTTCTTCTCCCCATTTTTTGATGGGATTAGATGTTTTTATTCCTTGTAAATTTCTGTCAGTGCCTTGTATATTTTGGAGATTAGCACCTTATCTGATGGGTATTGGGTGAATAGTTTCTCCCACTCAGTAGGGGGCTCTTGTATATTGGGCGCTTTTTCTTTTGAGGTGCAGAAGCTTCTCAGTTTAATATATTCCCGTCTGTTAATCTCTGCTTTCACTTTCTTGGAGAGTGCAGTTTCCTCCTTGAAGATGCCTTTAGTCTCAATGTCCTGGAGTGTTTTACCTACGTGTTGTTCTATATATCTTATGGTTTCAGGTCTGATATGGAGGTCTTTCATCTATTTGGATTTTAACTTCGTACATTATGTTAGCTGGGGGTCTAAGTTCAATTTTTTGCAAGTGGCTAGCTAGTTGTGCCAACACCACTTTTTGAAGAGGCTTTCTTTGCTCCATTTAGGATTTCTTGCTCCTTTATCAAAAATTAGGTGATTGTGTGTCTGGGGAAAATTCTCTGAGTATTCAAGCCTATTCCACTGATCTGAGGGCCTGTTTTTATTCCAATACATGCTGTTTTGATAACTATTGCTTTGTAGTACAGTTCAAAGTTGGGGAAAGTAATTCCTCCCATATTCTTTTTCCCAATGAATGCTTTAGCTATTCTAGGGTGTTCATTGTTCCAAATGAACTTCAAAAGTTCCTGATTCACTTCTTTGAAGAATGTCATGGGAATCTTTAGAGGGATCGCATTATATCTGTACAATGCTTTGGGGAGTATTGCCATTTTAATGATGTTAATCATGCCATTCCATGAGCAGGATATGTGCTTTCATTTCCGCGTGTCCTCTCTTATTTCTTGGAGCAGAGTTTTATAGTTTTCTTTGTATAGGTCCTTCACATTTTTAGTCAAGTTGATTCCAAGATATTTGAGTTTGTGTGGCACTATTGTGAATGGGGTTGTTTTCTTAATATCCATTTTTTAAAAGAAAAACTTTTAAAACTAATTAAGGTTCACTGATCTACAATATTGTTAATGATAGTCTCCCATGGGCATTATTCCAGCAATACACTTATCATCAGTGTACTCAACCTGACACCCATTCATAAGTCTGCATCAGCAATTTAGAAGGCTGTTTCATTTTTAGAAAATGGTACCCTAGTCCTCACTCCCTCCCTCCGTCCCTCCCTCCTTCCCTCCTTCCTTCCTTTTCCTTCCTTTCTTTTCCTTCCTTCCTTCCTTCCTTCCTTCCTTCCTTCCTTCCTTCCTTCCTTCCTTCCTTCCTTCCTTCCTTTCTTCCTTCCTTCCTTCCTTCCTTCCTTCCTTCTTCCTTCCTTCCTTCCTTCCTTCCTTCCTTCCTTCCTTCCTTCCTTCCTTCCTTCCTTCCTTCCTTCCTTCCTTCCTTCCTTCCTTCCTTCCTTCCTTCCTTCCTTCCTTCCTCCCTCTCTCCCTCCCTCCCTCCCTCCTTCCTTCCCTACCTCCCTCCCTCCTTCCCTCTCTCCCTCCCTCCCTCCCTCCCTCCCTCCCTCCCTCCCTCCCTCCCTCCCTCCCTCCCTCCCTCCCTCCCTCCCTCCCTTCCTTCCTTCCTTCCTTCCTTCCTTCCTTCCTTCCTTCCTTCCTTCCTTCCTTCCTTCCTTCCTTCCCTCCCTCCCTCCCTCCCTCCCTCTCTCCCTCTTAAGCACAAGGAGTGCTTAAGTCTTATCAGGTAGACTCTCTCAGTATTTCATGCTTCTGGTAAATTATTTTTATTTTATTTAGAGTAATCAAGGATTCTTTCTTATTGCCATCTTTGTTGCACTACTAATGTTTCAATTTTTAATTTTTCAATAGACTTAAACTATTTAGGTGATATATTTTGACAGCATTAAGATAAAATTCTTTCAAAGTTACTATGATTAACTTCAATGTGGTTAGATGCCTTTCCTAGGGCTGGTATTATAAGAGAAAATGAACTGAGTGCATAAAATGACAGAAATCTAATCTCTTTAATCATAGATGCTAGAAATCTAGAACCAGGGTGTAGGCTTCTGGAGAGATCTTGCTGATCTCTCTTGCCTACATTCTGTCAATAACTGGCTATCCTTTGTGACCCTTGGTTTATAAATATATCACTCTAATATCTACTTCTATATATGGTGACCAGTTCTTCCCTATGAGTCTGAATATCTTTATGTGGCATTCTCTCTGTTCCCTTATTTCCCTTTCTCATAAAAACACTAGCCACAGTAGATTATGTGGCATCCCTATTTTATCAGGGCTCAACAAAATTAATAACTTCACAATTATTCTATTTTTAAATAAGTTTATGTTCTGAGGTACTGGAAGAGAGGCAGTTTTTTTTTGGTGGGCAACACAAGTAATTTAATCTTTAAAATGTTTCAACACTACATTTATATTTTCACATATTATCATTCATTATCATATCATATAACATTCTGTAAAAGTGTTATTAGCATCATTTTATAAAAATTGCTATTGGTTTATTTCTGTTAAATTTTTTGTGCATGATTTCCTCTGAATTTCTATAATACAGGAGGAAGTCTGGTTTAATTATGACTCCAGAATATTTTCCCTCCACCTCTGGCTTAAGTTCTTTTTGGTTTTAATCATATTACAGTGATGAGTGCATTCTCAATATGATATAAATATGAAAAAAGTACATTTAGATTGTTCAGCAACTTAAAAGTGGTCATAAAAAAGCAGATTTTTATGCTTTACCCAATGATATTCCTAAAACAATACAATATTATGTACCAGATGTGATATAATCTGAAGAATAAGAAATGAATCAATTTAATATAGAAAACACCTTCTGTTTCAGTATTGTTAAATATCTTTCATTTGCTTTTGAAAGAAAGAATTTTTTTTTAAAAAACGATCCTTTGTTTCTCTCATTGGTAGTGTTTTCTTTTCTTTTCATTTTTTGAATTTTCATTTTGACCAAAGTGGATTACAAATCTTTCACAGTAAATTTTTAGGTACATGGTGACATTGAATCAGGGGCATTCCCACCACCAGTGTTGTCATCCCTCCACCCCTGTGCATGCATCCCATATCCCCCTTATTACCCCCTGGGTTGCTAGTATAAGTGGTCCCCTCTGTGTCTAGCATGTTGTAGATTGGGTGTCCATTCTGTTGTAATCATCCATGATGGAACAGAATTATTTTTAAGGAGAAATAGATTTTTTAAAATATCTTTATTCAAGCACCTTGATTATAAACATGATTGTAGTTGGGTTTCAGTCATAAAAAAAAAACAACCCCCTTCATCAGTGCAATATTCCCATCACCAATGTCCCCAACTCTCCACCAAACACACCTATATTCAAGACAGGCATTCTACTTCTGTCATTAGCATTGTCACCATAGTTGTCAGTATAGTTATTTCTCTAACTGCACTCACCACTCTTTGTGATGAGCTTCCTATCGTGACCCGGTCCTTCCATCTCTCATCTCTATTGTTTTTTGGCATTATTAGAATAAAGTCTTTTATTTTTCTTAAAACTCATAGATTCTCATTGGTAGTGTTAGGGTTATTCTACTTCTCTAAGCCTATCAAGCTTTAGAGATGAGTCTATGGCATGTCAGGCCAACAGAACTCAATTCAAGAATTTTTTTTCAATTGTACAAAATGAAAACTTATTTACTGAAATTGAAGTAGAAGAAGGTTAGTTTCAAGATATAAAAGGCTATCATAGAGCAACAGTTGACCCATAACAGCAAGCAACTATAAAGTTGCTTCCTCTAAAAACAAGCACAGTCAAGAGAATGCAAGCAACTTTGAAAAAATCCTAAATCCATACCTATAGATAAATGGCCCTGAATTTCAGTTATAAGAAAGTGTTAATACATGCTTTTTGGATTAAGTCGATATGACTTGGATTTTTGTGATACTCACCAAAAAGGCTTGACAACTACATATTGGTAATAAATGACTAAACAATATATACAATTTATCGTTTTAAATTGTATTTCAAGTTTATATTATTGATTTAAATAATTCTACCAAAATGCTAATTTTATAACACAGTTTTATCAATAATCAAATATTGGACTTGAAGTAAATTTTTTTTTAATTTTTTTTGTTTGTTTTTGGGTCACACCTGGCAGTGCTCAGGGGTTACTTCTTGCTCTGCACTTAGAAATTGCTTCTGGCAAACACAGAGGACCATACGGGATGCTGGGATTCAAACCACTGTCTGTCCTGGATCAGCTGCAGGCTGGGCAAATGCCCTTCTGCTGTGCTATCTCTCATGCCCTATCACTGGGTAAATTCTATAACTATTTGATATGGTCTTCCAATGTTAAAAAGTAAAAAAAAATTTAAAAAGTCTAATGACATATATGAATTCAATGCATACATTAAACATAGTAAGAAACACGAAATCAATTATAGTAAACTATAAAACAGTGATTTACTTAACATAAAAATATAGAATATTGGAAATGAAAGTTATCCAAACAGTGAGAAACCATGTTTAAATTCTATCTTGATTGCAGCAAATCTACAAAAACTTGGATCTCAGTTTACACAGAAAATGACATGAAATTTACTAAATTTTTTCCCCTGTGCTCGCCAAAAACATATACACATTGCAAAACAACAAACTGAGCCAGGAAAAGATCTCTAAGGTGCAGACTTTTATTCTGGGGATGAAGGTAACACACCAAATACTTGACACCCTAAACTCAGAAATCTATACTTAAAACATGGAAGTGGGAAATAAGAAACAATAGAGAATTTATAAATTTAGAGCTGTTGGCTGATGTTCTCAGAATCTTGCTGACAGCACTCTTGGATACATACACTATACAAGCCAAATGATTAGCTAAGTAAGCTGGGGGCTAGGGAGAATTATCAAGACTGCTTGCTTCAGGAAAACAAAAAGACCCCCAGAAGCCCATATACAACTGCTAGTAAGCAGGTTCCAATCCTGTAGACAAAAAAGCACCCTGCAGACCTCCTTTAGCTTAAACAGTTAGTAAGGTAGTTCCACAACCTGCTAAATTAGCCCTGGAATATGTACTTTGCCAACAACTGGAACTACCACTTTCCATTCCTTAAAAAAGTCCCCAGGCATGAATTCCCTAGCTATTATCCATAGCTCCACAACCGCAGCAACCGTAGTGGCTGTAGGACACTTGTAATATGGAAATCCCTAGTTGCTACTTAGGCACTTCTGAATTCAGCACACAGCTATCAAGGAGCAGAGTAAATTCTTATTGTATTTTTGTCGTAATTGAATGCAGTAACATCTCTCCTTTCATTTCTGATCCTATTTATTAAAGTTTTCTTTTTTTTATTGTGAGTGTCAATTTTGGTCAATTTTATTTATTCTTTCAGAGAATTAACTGCTGGTTTCACTCATCTTTTGCAGTGCAAAGGATCAAAAGAGATTACTGCAACCAATTTTATGTCACCAAACTGGAAACAGATTTTTAATTTATTCTTCAGGAATACAGGCATGGCTCGAAGTTTGTAAATCAATTAATGCGATTTACCATAAAAATAAAAGTAAGATAAAATAGTTGATTATATGAACAGAAGCAGAAAAGGTTTGTTTTAATGATTTAGCTTTCATTTATAATAAAAACTGTGAAGAAAATTTCACTGAAGAATGCTCATTCTTTTTCTATTTTGTTGAGTAGAAAAACTTCCCTCATATATAAAGCTATATATGAAAAAAATCACTATAGTACTTAGTAATGAAATCTCATATCTTTTCCTCTAAGATAAGGTCAAAAATAAGGATATTCACTCTTATAATTACCATTTGATAAATTATTGGAAGTACTAGTCTCAATTATTGACCTGTAGAGGGGTTCAAATTGGAAAAGAAGTAATGGTATCACTACGTGCTAGTCACATGATATCATACTAAATTTTTCTAAAGACTCCATTAAAAAGCTATTAGAACTAACAAACCAATATATTATACCGGCAGGCTATAAAATGAATACAACCCCAAATCTGTTTCATATCTATAAGAAGGCAATTTACTAGAGGAGAGAAAATTTAAAAATCTAATTTATAGGACAATAGCAACTGATAATAAAACTTGGATACTGAAATACAGACTTGAAAGTACCAGTCTTGGGGAGTGATGGTGAGGGGAAGAGACTGACTAGAAATAGCACAAGAACTTATGTGTGGGTCTAAAGTACATGATGGTGTAAGGAGGAAGCATTATGTACTAAAATTGTAACTGCCAATCAACAAAAACTGGGGTTAAGTTTGAGAAAGGTGGACTGGAAGTGATACTGGAATGATGGGGAGGATTATGGGAACTTCAGTGACAGGTTTTGCAGCAACTTTGTATACCAACCAATACTATAAACTTGAACACTAACACTGTTTCTTAAACCATAATGAAAATAAATAAATCCCATTTAAAATCCAACCTAAAATATAATTATTATGTAGTAACAAAGGAGGAGAAAGACTTGCATATTAAAGATTTTAAATAACTGCTGCTTGAAATTGAAGAAGACATGTGTAGAGGGAAAAATAGTCTGTGCTCATGGAATGGAATCAAATTCATTGTGAAATGAATCCTTCTACTCAATTATACAGATTGAATGCAAACCTTCTAAAAGGTAAAAAATGATTTAAAAATACAGAATGCTACTAAAATTTTTTTGGAAGCACAAAAGAATCCAAAGTGAAAACAATGATAAGATAAAGGAAGAATAGAGGCATCACACTCCACATCCAAAGTATAATACAAAGCTAGTTATAAAAAATAGTATGTTAGAATTAAAGAAGATATCAATAGTAGAGAACTGAGATCACAAGAATACATCCTTATATATCTGACAATTAATTTATGCTAAAAGTTCTAGTAGCTTTTATACTAAAGAAATACATTAAACAGACGCCATTTTCAGGGAGGGACTTCAGAGCATAAAAACCGGCTAACCTTTGCAAAAGCTGGCTCCCTGTGTGTGACACCAGGTGGGGAAAATCCGCAAAAGTACACCGGCCCAGTGGGGCTCAGCTGTGAAAGACTGTGAGTGTGACCTGTCTATGTCTGTCTACTGTCCTCTTGCGTGAAACTCTTGCGAGTGGGGCAAAAAGAGCCTCCAGAAACCTCGCTCGCCCAGACGCCATTTTCAGGGAGGGACTTCAGAGCATAAAAACCGGCTAACCTTTGCAAAAGCTGGCTCCCTGTGTGTGACACCAGGCGGGGAAAATCCGCAAAAGTACACCGGCCCAGTGGGGCTCAGCTGTGAAAGACTGTGAGTGTGACCTGTCTATGTCTGTCTACTGTCCTCTTGCGTGAAACTCTTGCGAATGGGGCAAAAAGAGCCTCCAGAAACCTCGCTCGCCCAGACGCCATTTTCAGGGAGGGACTTCAGAGCATAAAAACCGGCTAACCTTTGCAAAAGCTGGCTCCCTGTGTGTGACACCAGGCGGGGAAAATCCGCAAAAGTACACCGGCCCAGTGGGGCTCAGCTGTGAAAGACTGTGAGTGTGACCTGTCTATGTCTGTCTACTGTCCTCTTGCGTGAAACTCTTGCGAATGGGGCAAAAAGAGCCTCCAGAAACCTCGCTCGCCCAGACGCCATTTTCAGGGAGGGACTTCAGAGCATAAAAACCGGCTAACCTTTGCAAAAGCTGGCTCCCTGTGTGTGACACCAGGCGGGGAAAATCCGCAAAAGTACACCGGCCCAGTGGGGCTCAGCTGTGAAAGACTGTGAGTGTGACCTGTCTATGTCTGTCTACTGTCCTCTTGCGTGAAACTCTTGCGAGTGGGGCAAAAAGAGGCTCAGAGGAGCACGGCCGCTCCGCTTCGCTACGCGGCCGTGCACTCTTTCTAAGGAAAGAACTCCATTGCAACAAGAAGGAAAAATCACACTAAGAACGGCGCTATATCACAGAAGCAAACATTTCTCTCTGGACTGTCTTCTCTGTTGCATGCTCGGGCCTAAGATTTGACCCAGTGTGAGGCTTCATCCACGGAGGACTCCCCTCCCATAGAGGCAAGTCAGCCCATCCAGAAAGGGAGGAGCCAGAGGAGTGTGCTGCCTACATCATATAGACAATGAATACCACTACAACACGTAGAAAAACCCACAATACAAGTGTGACAATGGGGAAACAACGCAGGCCAGCATCAGACATAGAGAATGAAGATGACAATTCTGAGGACCAGATAATGACTGAACAACTAATCAACCTCTCAGATAAGGACTTTAGACTAGCAATATGGAAGGTGCTCAACAGACTCCAAGAAACCATGGATCGAGTTGAACAGAACACTAATAAGAACCAAGAAAATATGAAGGCAGAAATGACAAAACTCCAAACTGAAATAACATGTCAACTAACAGGACTGAAAAAGTCAGTAAACGAAGTGAATGACAAAATGGATAAGCTCTGGGACAGGGTATCAGAAGCTGAGAATAGACTTGGTGCTGTGGAAGATGAGATACATAACAATTCCATACAGCAGGAGAGATTGGACAAAAAACTTAAAGCAAATGAGCAGACAATGGAAAAATTAGTCAAAGAATGGGAACAGACGAAAATAGAAGTCTATGATAAGATCAACAGAAACAACTTAAGAATCATTGGAGTCCCAGAGACCCAGGAAGAAAATTTCCAGGAAGAATCAATGGTCAAGAACATCATTAAAGAGAAACTTCCAGAGCTAAAGAATATATGTGATCAAATCCTGCATGCCCAAAGAGTACCAACCAAAAGAGACCCCAGAAAAACCACCCCAAGACACATTCTAGTCACAATGACAAATCCCACAGATAGAGACAGAATTCTGAAAACAGCAAGATCAAAAGGGGAAATCATGTTCAAGCAAGCTTCCCTGAGATTTACAGCAGACCTGTCACCAGAAACGCTCAATGCCAGAAAGCAGTGGTGGGATATTGTGACAAGACTGAATGAAATGAATGCTTCACCCAGAATACTATACCCAGCAAAACTCACTTTCCGGTTTGATGGAAGAATACATGGTTTCACAGACAAAAAACAGCTCAGAAACTTCACAGACACAAAACCAGTCTTAAGAGAAAAACTGAAAGACCTAATCTAAGACAAGACTACCCAAAAGACACACCAAATTTTGAAATAAAGATGGCGTTAAATCCCAGGACAATTCTTTCTCTCAACGTCAATGGACTAAATGCACCAGTTAAGAGACACAGAGTGGCTAAATGGATCAAAAAACTCAATCCAACCTTCTGCTGCCTACAAGAAACGCACCTGAATAGTCAGAACAAACATAGACTCAAAATAAAAGGCTGGAGAAAAATTATCCAAGCAAACAACACCCATAAAAAAGCTGGAGTGGCCATACTAATATCAGATAATGCAAACTTTATACTCAGGAAGGTTGTAAGGGACAAAGACGGACATTTTATATTAATCAAGGGGTACGTAGAGCAGGAAGAATTCACTCTCCTAAACATATATGCACCGAATGAGGGGCCAGCAAAATATTTAATACAACTGTTGACAAATCTGAAAAATAATATCAACAACAACACAATAATTGTGGGGGACCTTAACACGGCTTTGTCAACACTGGACAGGTCAACCAGACTGAAACCCAACAAGAATATACTAGACCTGAGGAGAGAAATGGAAGAAAGAGGCCTAGTGGATATATATAGGACACTCCATCCCCAGAAACCTGGATACACATTCTTCTCCAATGTACATGGGACATTCTCCAGGATAGACTACATGCTGGCACATAAAACATACCTCCATAAGATCAAGAGGATAGAAATTTTGCAGACTACCTTCGCTGACCACAAGGCTCTGAAATTATTTGTGAACTCCAAAGGGACTCAGAAGAAACACTTTAACACCTGGAAGTTAAACAGCCTCATGCTCAATAACCAGTGGGTCCGAGATGAAATCAAGGAGGAAATAAAAAGGTTCCTGGAAACAAATAACAATAAAGACACAAACTCTCAGAACTTATGGGACACAGCAAAAGCAGTACTGAGAGGAAAATTTATAGCTTTGCAAGCACACTTCAGGTAGGAAGAAGGAGCTTACCTGAGTAGCTTAATGACACAGCTAATAGAACTAGAAAATGCTCAACAAAAGGACCCAAGAATAGGAAGACTGAAGGAAATAACAAAGCTGAGAGCAGAAATCAACGAAGTGGAAACTCAAAAAACAATCCGAAAGATCAACGAAAGCAGAAGCTGGTTCTTTGAAAAAATAAACAAGATTGATAGACCACTGGCAAACCTAACAAAGAAAGAGAGAGAGAGAAACTTGATAACTCGTATCAGGAATGAAAAAGGAGAGATCACTACTGATATGACAGAGATTCAAAGGGTAATCAGAAACTACTTTGAAAAACTCTACGCCACTAAAAATGAGAACCTGGAAGAAATGGATAAATTCTTGGACTCTTATAATCTTCCACGGTTGAAGGAAGAGGATGTAGCATATCTAAACACCCCCATCACCATTGATGAAATTAAAACAGTAATCAAATGTCTGCCGAAAAACAAAAGCCCAGGTCCAGATGGATTCACTAATGAATTCTATCAAACTTTCCAAGAGGAACTACTGCCAATCTTGGCAAGACTCTTTCATGACATTGAACAAACAGAAACACTTCCAAATAGCTTTTATGAAGCCAACATCACCTTGATACCTAAACCAGACAGAGACGCTACCAAAAAAGAAAATTACAGACCAATATCACTGATGAATGCAGATGCAAAGATCCTCAACAAAATCCTGGCAAATAGGATTCAATGCCTCGTTAAGAAGATCATCCACGGGGCCGGGCGGTGGCGCTGGAGGTAAGGTGCCTGCCTTGCTGCGCTAGCCTAGGACGGACCGCGGTTCGATCCCCCGGCATCCCATATGGTCCCCCAAGAAGCCAGGAGCAACTTCTGAGCGCATAGCCAGGAGTAACCCCTGAGCGTCACAGGGTGTGGCCCAAAAACCAAAAAAAACAAACAAACAAACAAGAAGATCATCCACTACGATCAAGTAGGTTTCATCCCAGGAATGCAAGGCTGGTTTAACATCCGTAAATCTATCAACATAATACACAACATCAATAACAAGAAAAATAAAAACCACATGATCATATCAATAGATGCAGAGAAAGCATTTGATAAGGTCCAACACCCATTCTTGATCAAAACTCTCAGCAAGATGGGAATGGAGGGAACCTTCCTCAATATAGTGAAGGCCATCTACCACAAGCCAGTGGCAAATATTATCCTCAATGGAGAAAAACTGAAAGCCTTTCCTCTAAATTCTGGCACAAGACAAGGCTGTCCTCTCTCACCACTCCTTTTCAACATAGCACTGGAAGTACTTGCTATAGCGATTAGGCAAGAAAAGGATATCAAGGGAATCCAGATAGGAAAGGAAGAAGTTAAGCTCTCACTGTTTGCAGATGACATGATACTCTACTTAGAAAACCCTAAAGACTCTATCAAAAAGCTTCTAGAAACAATAGACTCATATAGCAAGGTGGCAGGCTACAAAATTAACACACAAAAATCAATGGCCTTTCTATATACCAATAGTAATAAGGATGAAATGGACATTAAGAAAACAACCCCATTCACAATAGTACCACACAAACTCAAATATCTTGGAATCAACTTGACTAAATATGTGAAGGACCTATACAAAGAAAACTATAAAACTCTGCTCCAAGAAATAAGAGAGGACACACGGAAATGGAAACACATACCCTGCTCATGGATTGGCAGGATTAACATCATCAAAATGTCAATACTCCCCAAGGCATTATACAGATTTAATGCCATCCCTCTAAAGATACCCATGACATTCTTCAAAGAAGTGGATCAGACACTTTTGAAATTCATTTGGAACAATAAACACCCTCGAATAGCTAAAGCAATCATTGGGAAAAAGAATATGGAGGAATTACTTTTCCCAACTTTAAACTGTACTACAAAGCAACAATTATCAAAACAGCATGGTATTGGAATAAGGATAGGTCCTCAGATCAGTGGAATAGGCTTGAATACTCAGAAAATGTTCCCCAGAGATACAACCATCTAATTTTTGATAAAGGAGCAGGAAATCCTAAATGGAGCAGGGAAAGCCTCTTCAACAAGTGGTGTTGGCACAATTGGATAGCCACTTGCAAAAAATTGAACTTAGACCCCCAGCTAACATCATGTACGAAGGTAAAATCCAAATGGATTAAAGACCTCGATATCAGCCCCCAAACCATAAGATATATAGAACAGCACATAGGCAAAACACTACAGGACATTACAGGCATCTTCAAGGAGGAAACTGCACTCTCCAAGCAAGTGAAAGCAGAGATTAACAGATGGGAATATATTAAGCTGAGAAGCTTCTGCACCTCAAAGGAAATAGTGCCCAGGATACAAGAGCCACCCACTGAGTGGGAGAAACTATTCACCCAATACCCATCAGATAAGGGGCTAATCTCCAAAATATACAAGGCACTGACAGAACTTTACAAGAAAAAATCATCTAACCCCATCAAAAAATGGGGAGAAGAAATGAACAGACACTTTGACAAAGAAGAAATACGCATGGCCAAAAGACACATGAAAAAATGTTCCACATCACTAATCATCAGGGAGATGCAAATCAAAACAACGATGAGATACCACCTCACACCCCAGAGAATGGCACACATCACAAAGAATGAGAATAAACAGTGTTGGCGGGGATGTGGAGAGAAAGGAACTCTTATCCACTGCTGGTGGGAATGCTGTCTAGTTCAACCTTTATGGAAAGCGATATGGAGATTCCTCCAAAAACTGGAAATCGAGCTCCCATACGATCCAGCTATACCACTCCTAGGAATATACCCTAGGAACACAAAAATACAATACAAAAACCCCTTCCTTACACCTATATTCATTGCAGCTCTATTTACCATAGCAAGACTCTGGAAACAACCAAGATGCCCTTCAACAGACGAATGGCTAAAGAAACTGTGGTACATATACACAATGGAATATTATGCAGCTGTCAGGAGAGATGAAGTCATGAAATTTTCCTATACATGGATGTACATGGAATCTATTATGCTGAGTGAAATAAGTCAGAGAGAGAGAGAAAAACGCAGAATGGTCTCACTCATCTATGGGTTTTAAGAAAAATGAAAGACACCCTTGTAATAATAATTTTCAGACACAAAAGAGAAAAGAGCTGGAAGTTCCAGCTCACCTCAGGAAGCTCACCACAAAGAGTGATGAGTTTAGTTAGAGAAATAACTACATTTTGAACTGTCCTAATATTGAGAATGTATGAGGGAAATGTAGAGCCTGTTTAGGGTACAGGCGGGGGTTGGGGGGGAGGAGGGAGATTTGGGACTTGGGTGATGGGAATGTTGCACTGGTGATGGGTGGTGTTCCTTTTATGACTGAAACCCAAACACAATCATGTATGTAATCAAGGTGTTTAAATAAAAAAATATTAAAAAAAAAAAAGAAATACATTAAAAATGGAGCCAGAGAGATATCACAGCAGGTAGACCATTTGACTTGCATGCAGTTACCTGGGTTCCATCCCCAGCATCCCATATGAGTCTCCAAGCCTGCCCGGAATAATTTCTGAGCACAGAGCCATGAACAACCCTATGCCTCTGGTTGTGACCCACAAACAAAACAAACAAACAAGATCCAAACAAACTAAACAAGAAATACACTAAATAAAACAAAGATAAAAATACACCATGATATTTGACTCTGGTCTCAAGGAAAACAAAAGCTAATCTCAATGGTGTGCTTATATCAAAAATGTCTCTAAGGAGAAAATATTGTTACTAAAACACAATCATTAAAATGAAGATATACTAATTTGGGATAGAAAATATTCACATACCACTCATTTGACAAAGATTTAATCGACTGTTATATAAGAAACTCATAATACCAAATAACAAGAAAACAACCCCATCAAAAATAGCAGAACTGAACAGATTTTGCTCCAAAGAAGACTTGAAAATGGATGCTTAAGAGGCATCATTTATTTATAGTGAAATATAGACCAAGTAGCAATCACATGCCATCTCAAACCAAAGAAGCCCTCAATGAAGAAACCCTCAAACAGGCAACTGTGTAGAGGAGATAAAGGAACACTTTTATGCTGCTAGTGAAATAAAATGTGGTCCAGGTGCTAGAGAAAACATTATGCCTACTTCTTAAAATATTAAAAATAGATTTTTCACAATATTCAGCTATTTCACTTCTATGTATCTATCCCAAATGGTATAATCATTGTAATGCTATTTGTAAGAGCCATAATGGAAATATTCAATAAATAATGGGTACAAAAGCTTATGTGGTAATATAAAACACACATAAAGCTAGATATAAAACATAAATATATGGAACTGGAGCAGTGGTGCAGTGGTAGGGCATTTGCCTTGCATGCAGCTGACCTAGGACAGACCTCGGTTCAATCCCCCAGTGTCCCATATGGTAACTCAAACCAGGAGCAATTTCGAAGTACATAGTCAGGAGTAGCCCCTGAGCGTAACCAGGTGTGGCCCCAAAACCAAACAAACCAACCAACCAAATAAACAAACAAAAAACCCAACAATCACAAATACCGTATTTTCCAGTGTATAAGATGACTTTTGAAACAAAAAAGAGTCAACCGAAAATCTGGGGTCGTCTTATACACCGAGTATATCCCGAAAAATGTTTCAATATGTCGCTAAACAAAAATTGTCTGAATAGTGCCACAAAACGAATTTTCCAACTTGATCCTGCACCAATCACTGCAAGTCTGCTTGGACCGCCTCTCTCAGCCAATCCAAGCAGACATTTTTATGCATGCAAATTAGACAATGTTCTGGACCCGAATCTTCACTGTCAAAAGCCTGCTCAGATGGGCCAGAGTCAGGGAGGAAGTCTATTACAGTATAACCATTGAACCTTTGCTTGTTGTGATTGGCTCACTGTGGTACATACAGTTGCAGCACAGGAACGTTCTGTCTGATACAGCGAATATAGGCCTAAACCTATGTTTTAACTGCAAAATTAGGGGTCGTCTTACACGCCAGCAAATACGGTATATGTATATATATATGTGTGTTCTTTAAAAGACCATATAGATATGAGATAATATCATTCATATATGGGATATGGAGAAGTAAAATAATGGAATAAAGATAAATGTAAGAAAATTATGAACTCTGGGGCCGGCGAGGTGGCGCTAGAGGTAAGGTGCCTGCCTTGCAAGTGCTAGCCAAGGAAGGACCATGGTTCGATCCCCCGGTGTTCCATATGATCCCCCCAAGCCAGGGGCAATTTCTGAGCGCTTAGCCAGGAGTATCCCCTGAGTATCAAATGGGTTTGGCCTGAAAAACCAAAAAGAAGAAGAAGAAGAAGAAGAAGAAGAAGAAGAAGAAGAAGAAGAAGAAGAAGAAGAAGAAGAAGAAGAAGAAGAAGAAGAAGAAGAAGAAGAAGAAGAAGAAGAAGAAGAAGAAGAAGAAGAAGAAGAAGAAGAAGAAGAAGAAGAAGAAAAATTATGAACTCTGACAATGAAATGAGATTGAGGTGAAGAGGAAAAAGTAGACTGGGGATTAGGAAATTCACTGGGACTGTTATGGGGTTTTGGTGGTTGTGTTATGGTAATATATCCTTCCTTCTTTCCTTCCTCCTTCCTTCCTTCCTTCCTTCCTTCTTCCTTCCTTTCTTCCTTCCTTCCTTCCTTCCTTCCTTCCTTCCTTCCTTCCTTCCTTCCTTCCTTCCCTTCCCTTTCCTTCCTTCCTTCCTTCCTTCCTTCCTTCCTTCCTTCCTTCTTTCCCCTCCCTCCCTCCCTTCCTTCCTCCCTCTTAATGCCACTTTTTATGTATCCCACAAAGTTTTATAGTCTTTGTTCTCTGTTTATTTTCAGGATTCTTGTGATTACCCCTTTGACCCACTGTTTGCTCACTATTGAATTGTTTAATTTTCAGGTATTAAGGTTATTTATTAATTTCTGTTTGTAATTCACTTCTATTTTAAGTGATTTATGATTTGAGAAGATAAATGATACCATTTTTATTGTATCTTGGATTTATGAAGGTATTATATTTGCCCAGCATGTGGTTTATCTTAAAGAAAGTGCATTGGAGAAGAATGTGTATTCAGCTTTTTGGAAATGAAAGCCCTATATATATATATATATATATATATATATATATATATATATATATATATATATATATATATATATATCTACTAACCTCCTCTCTTCCATTTATGCTTTCAAAGCAGTATATTCTTGTTGAGTTTTAGTCTGATTGTTGTATCAAAGGTGACAGAGTGGTATTGAATTGTCCAACTACTATTGTGTTGCTACTGATTTCTTTCTTCAAATCTATTAGCAGTGGCTTTAAGTATTTTGCTGGTCCCTCATTCAGTAAGAGTTATTTGTGTGTGTGTGTGTGTGTGTGTGTGTGTGTGTGTGTGTGTGTGTGATTTTTGGGCCATACCTGGTGATGCTCAGGGGTTACTTCTGGCTATGTGCTAAGAAATAGCTCCTGGGTTGGGGGACCATATGGGACTCTGGGGGATAGAACACAGGTCCGTCTTGGGTCAAACATGTGCAAGGCAAATGCCCTACAGTTGCACTATTGCTCTGGCCCCAGTAGGAGTGATTCTTAAATAAGAATAAGGGGGCTTGAGAGATAGCATGGAGGTAAGGTGTTTGCCTTGCATACAGAAAGTTGGTGGTTCGAATCCTGGCATTGCAAGCCAGGGGCAATTTCTGAGCATAGAGCCAGGAGTAACCCCTGAGCACTACCAGGTGTGACCCAAAAACCAAAAATCAAAAAAAAAAAAAAAAAAAGAAAGAAAAAAAAAAAGAAAAAATTGAAGAATCAGGATTTAGCTTTTAACAATGCTGGGTGTGGCCCAAAACAAAGAAAAAAGAGAATGAAAAAAAAGAATTATTTAAAAAGTAGGATTCCAAAAAATTCTCTTCAGACTTTGTAAATATGGACTTTTATTGTAAACATTCCGTTTCTTCGAGATCTTTAACTATTAAAAATTTCCCTGTATCATTTATAATAGCACAGCTATTATTTTCCTAGGAGGCATGATTACTTATTTTTTTCTTTAATTTAATTTTCCTCAAATATTTATAATATGTGTGCTTTATAAATTATGGTATCTGGTTAACATAAGGATTACAAGGAGCTTTCTTTGCTTTTTTTTTTTTTCCTTTCATGTTTATGTAATTCACTCCTCTTTGAGCTGATGAAACAAAATTGTCTTATATTTTATGAATTTTGGCAGGAGAATCCTCAGGCTCAGTTCTGGTCTTCATTACTCTCTGTAAACCACTTCTCCTTTGGCATATAGATTGGATTTCATGGAAATCATCACTATTCTGATGAGAGTCACCTCCATCCTTCATTTTCTACTCTGTTTTCTGACACCGAGAATAGTCTTTTTTGAGTATTTTCTGCCTCGAAGGTGTTGCCCATGCCAGACATTTCCCTGGAACATGCCTATGATTTCATTCTCTTATGACCTCTGATTATGCAGCAGTTGGTTTTAAAGGGTATAATAGCTGCCGACAATGTTTTCAAATTTGACATTAGCCTCAGAGATTTTACGTACTTAATGGTAAATCTCTATATTGATCAAATCCAGCAAAATGTTCTACTTATTCTCTTTTTCTCTTCCCGCCATCCCCAGGACATGATCCATTATGTATGAATTATTTACCTTTTGGGAAAAGAAAATGTTGGATAGCGATTTTTGCTATAACCTATGTATCATGGATTTTAATACTCAGCATGACTTGCATTTTTTATCTATTTATTCTTCCTTTAAAGGTCAGCCACACGCCCTGCTCCATATGCTGAACTTGGGGATGGTGAGAACAATGTGAAAAGTTTGCTTTTGAAGTAGTTGACCAGGTTCTTTTCATATATACCTGAATTGGCATTTTTAAATGCTTGCTTGTGTTTATTTATAGAAAATAAAGTGCATAAAAGAGGGTGGACTCTTTACTCTGAATATATGTGTAAATTTTTCAGTAAATTTACATTTTGAGAAAAGCTAAATATTATATTTTGTAACAAGTCACTATTGTAAAATTTTATAAGTCCAATGTAACAGAATTATCATTATAAAGCCTGATGTACACAATGAAAAATTAAAATGTTTCAAATTCCATATAGTAAGAGTCAACTAACATTTTAATCTTCTAAGAAGATAAGCATTCTTTTTATTTTTGTTTTTTGGGCCACACTCGGTGACAGTCAGGGGTTACTCCTTGCTATGCTCTCAGAAATAGCTCCTGGTATGGGGGACCATATGGAACACCAGGGATCTAACCAGGTCCGTCCTGGGTCAGCCCTGTGCAAGACAAACGCCCTACTGCTGAACTATCAATCACACAGGCACTGAAGATAATAGTTTTTATACATTTATGATTTACACTAAGAGATAATAACTATAAGTATTATTTTACTAATATATCTTGACTTTTCTACTTACATAGACTTGTCTGCTAATATATTTTCTTTTCCTTAAAATTAATTGTGATATGCTTTCAGGTTTTTTATTACTGCAAATTAATTAATTTTATTTTTAAGTAACATATCTTCTGTTTATCTTAACACTTTTCTTCTGGACTGGAGAGATCATAAAGGTAGGGTGTTTGCCTTGCATGCAGAAGAACAATGGTCTGAATCCCAGCATCCCATATGGTCCCCAAGCCTGCCAGGAGCAATTTCTGAGCTTAGAGCCAGGAGTAACCCCTGAATGCTGCTGGGTATGACCAAACAAACCAACCAAAAGCCCCCCAAAGAACACTTTTCTTCTATATTCTTCTATATTTCTATTCTTCAACAACATTTTCATAAATGAGATGAAAATTTTTCATGTCACTGCATTAGTCTTAACCTTTGAGCTATCAATTGTATAATTAATTTAAATATTATATTAACTGATACCTATAATTGTTCATGTTCTGTCACTCTGCTTTTAGATAGATTCTAAATGTTTGTAACAATAAATTCAATTTAATAAAGCTTGTTTGTATAAATATTTTTCTTTGTTTGTTTGTTTGGTTGGTTTGGGGGCCCATACCCGCTGATGCTCAGGGGTTACTTCTGGCTCTGCGCTCAGAAATTGCTCCTGGCTTGGGGGACCATATTAACGCCCGGGATTGAACCACGGTCCTTCCTAGGCTAGCACTTGCAAGGCAGACACCTTACCTCTAGCACCACCACTCTGGCCCCTTGTTTGTATAAATCTTATTGTTTGCAAAACCCTATACTACTGTTTTTAGAGAAGAGTGCACAACTCTGTTTATGTCTATCCATTGAAAGAGAATGTTTCAGATCTTATTGTTAAATGAAAGTTTAAATTTAGTCTTTATTATTTTGGTGCACAGTGTTTTTGTTCATTTGTGCACAGGTTTTATTTTTAATTTTTGCTTTTGTTATCTTTACATTCATCAATCAGGGGCCCCTTATTTTAAATATAAAAAGGAAAAAAAAGAAAAAAGAAGAAAAAAAAGTGTGTGTGTGAAGAGTTTTTTGCATAGGCACAGCAAAGTTGGGGGGAAATAGAAAAGAAAAACCTTTAGCCTAATAAAAGGGAGTCCTGACCCATGAAGCATCCTGCCATAGACCAAGTACAGGCTCTGGGCATACTAAGTTGTCTAACCTCAACATATCTTAAACATAAAAATATTTTATTTTGTTATAAAATATTTTACAAAAACACACTGTTCTACTCTGGTCTGAATAAATTAAAATTTTACTTCAAATATTTATCTAGTTTAAACAGTCTATATTTGATAATGTGACAAAATAAAAACATGAGTAAACAAAAAATTCCAGAAATGCAAGTGTGTTACTGCTGTAATGATACTGTTAATTAAAATATTTTATTCATTTATAAAACAGCAGATGAGTGAAAGGGAAACTGGGGACATTGGTGGTGGGAAAAGTGCCCTGGTGAAGGGTGGTGTACTTTCTACAATAGAAAACTTAATCATGAACAATTTTTATAACCATAGTGCTTATATAAAGTAATTATATAAAAAACAGTCTTTTCCATTAAGTGTTTAATTCTTAACACTCTAGAACTCAGTGCAAGGTATTCTGGTCATGTATAAATATATGATTTTATAGAATTATTTACATTGCAGGGTTGAAAACAGAATCAACATTATACAGGACATAGTTTTGAGTTGAAGAAGAGAATAGATGAGGTTTTAGGAAGGGGTTTAGGAATTCTGGTAAGGCTATCTGAGATGGTCTTGCTCTAAATGAGAAAAGATGGAAGCTTTGAGGCAGCAGTGATCCCAAGAGATAATGCTGGCCAACAGCAAAGTGGATTCAGAAGTAAAAAAAGCAGAAGACATCAATGAAAAGAATGAAGGATCTAGATCATCAAGAGAATGATAGGTCAAGACAAAGATGGGGTTGTTCCCCTTAAGTACAATTTTAAATATTTTATGAAACAAAGCTCACTCTAGCTGAGTATGAAGAACTGGTAATGGTGAAATAAGAACAAAAACTGGACAAGTATTTAGTGAGAATTGCATTCCTCTAGGAAAGAATTCACTATTTCAGGTTCTAGAATCTCAAAGTAGATGTGGACAGATTCTTTAATGCATTTGTTTGACAGTGTCTAACCTGTATAGTGTGGGCAAGGCTCATTTTGGGTAAGGAATAAAATTCATGCAAATATTTAAAGAAGAATTAGTGAGTAGCAAATTGAGGCCTTTGAAATAGTTCCCATTTGTTTCTTTTATATATATATATTTTATTTAAACACCTTTATTACATACATGATTGTGTTTGGGTTTCAGTCATGTAAAGAACGCCACTCATCACCAGTGCAACTTTCCCATCACCAATGTCCCAAATATCCCTCTTCCTCACCAGACCCCCGCCTGTACTCTAAACAGGCTTTCTATTTCCCTCATACATTCTCATTATTAGGACAGTTCAAAATGTAGTTATTTCTCTAACTAAACTCATCACTCTTTGTGGTGAGCTTCCTGAGGTGAGCTGGAACTTCCAGCTCTTTTCTCTTTTGTGTCTGAAATTTATTATTGCAAGAATGTCTTTCATTTTTCTTAAAACCCATAGATGAGTGAGACCATTCTGCGTTTTTTTCTCTCTCTCTCTCTCTGACTTATTTCACTCAGCATAATAGATTCCGTGTACATCCATGTATAGGAAAATTTCATGACTTCATCTCTCCTGACAGCTGCATAATATTCCATTGTGTATATGTACCACAGTTTCTTTAGCCATTCGTCTGTTGAGGGGCATCTTGGTTGTTTCCATAGTCTTGCTATGGTAAATAGTGCTGCAATGAATATAGGTGTAAGAAAAGGGTTTTTGTATTGTATTTTTGTGTTCCTAGGGTATATTCCTAGGAGTGGTATAGCTAGATTGTATGGGAGCTTGATTTCCAGTTTTTGGAGGAATCTCCATATTGCTTTCCATAAAGGTTGAACTAGACAGCATTCCCACCAGCAGTGGATAAGAGTTCCTTTCTCTCCACATCCCATTTGTTTGTTAATTATTTTCTGTTTGTCTTATTTTCTCATTGCTTTCTCATATGGCTTTTCCCCCTCCCCTTTGGGATGGGCTTTGTTTTTCCCAATAAAGGAGTAGGAGCTGCCATCTTGGCTCTTGATTCCACTTGGTGGAGCCACTGGCTTGTGGGTGAACAGCTTGTAATGTGAGTTTTTGTGTGTGTGTGTGTGTGTGTGTGTGTGTGCGTATGTGTGTGTGTGTGTGTGTGTGTATGACCTTTATATCTGTGTGGATTAGTTATTGTGGGCAATTACTACGGAACCAGCTTCTCCTATCCTCCCCAGATAGGGAATATAGGATATCCCTTTTCTTTCTGGGAACTGGGGGATAAACCAAACCTCAACCCAAAACCCAAGGAACAACTCATTACAAATTAGTATGTTTTTGAAAAATTGTAAGATAAACCCTAACCAATAGAACTTTGACATAGAATGCCTACCTTGCAACATAAGTTCACACTGTTCAAAATTCCTGTGTCCACATGTCGTGGAGCAACAATCCTAGCAGTTCTGGTGACTATGGTACTCTAAGAGATTTCCAGTTGACTGCAGTCAGATTTGAGAAACACAAAGTGTGTAATCCTAGTGCGGAACACAACTCAAATGACTAGAGAGTCCTCCAGTCAGAAAGTGCCACTCCCTAGTAAGCATATGTATGATACCACAGAAAGCATTGTGGTATGCAGACATAGGAATTTTATTTCTGGAGTATGAGTACAAATGCCAAAACTATAATGATGAAGTTTTTTATAAGCACAATAGTCTATTGTTCAAGCACTAACATCTAATGTGTATGCAACTTGAGATAGGCACATGTGCAAGTATGGAAAATTAGGCGTGTGCAGATAAGGTCATGATTATACCCATGTTATCAGCCCAATGTCAACAACAATGTAGTACAAAAGAGAAGGGTCAGAGGATAAAAACAAACCTTAAAAATAATATATATTTATGATTAGCTAGCTATTATTTATGTTATTTCTGCATTAAGAAAAAGATGGCTTTTGGACAAAATTCAGAAATTAGTACCCAGTACTGCCAAAACATACCTCTAATATCTGATACAGAAGTAGTTTTATTGGACACAGTAGATCTTTACCTACCAAGGTTAACATTTATATATATATATATATTATATATTATTATATATATATTATATATATATATATTTATATATATATATATATATATATTATATATATATATATATTGGATTGGGCCAAACCCACCAGTGCACAGAGCTTACTACTGGCTCTGCATTCAGGGATCACTCCTGAAAAACTTGGAGGACCATATGAAGTTCTGGGACCAAACCCAAGTCTGTTGTATGTAAGCAGACTATATGTATCTGGGACCCTGAGGTTAACATTTAAAGCAGGTATATTTTAGTTTCTTTCCTTAATTGACTTATCATGATTCCAAATTGTATTGTGACTTTTCTCATGTCTTTAAATAATAGGTTGTTTAAAAAAGGTTTTATTTAGCTCCATTGTAAAGGACAATTTTTACTCTAAATAAAATTCATCCCTTTATTCTATTTAATCAACAAACAGGTTCTTAATAATCCACTGAAGAGATCCAAATTTTATTTAGAATGGGGGTTTGCACCTTTCAAGTCAGCTTCTTTCTTCTTTCCCTGCCTGTTCTCAATTTCTTAATTAGTAAGAAGAACTGGCCCTGTAATTAGACTAAAGGATGGTCCTCCTTGGTAATTAAGAATGTCCCTGTAGTTAAGATCCAGGGAATATACCAAAGGACTGGTAGGATTATTTTGGCTATAGAAATGATTCATTTGTTCCAGTTTATAAAAAATAGTAATTTAAGTTTTACAGTATAATTAAAGCTTTCATCTTTTGAATAAATCTCATTAGACTTCTGAATAGACTTCTGAATATTCTACTTAGAAGTAGGGTAAAATATTTTCTAAGTTTCTTAGGAATCGATTCTGTGACTTAAGAACAGTGCTTTACTTATGAGTCCACACAAGGAAAACTTTTGCTTTCATTTTGGTAAATTTGTTTAAGTAACAAGAATAAATCCCATCTGAGGGATTATATAAATCCCATTTTAAGTTCTGTTTAAATCCCATTAAAAACTTCATTTTGATAAATTTGCTTAGATAACAAGTATAAATTCCATTTTAGGGAAGTAGCTGTTTCAATTTTTGAAACAAAGAAATCTCTCTTGGCTCACTTTCTTCTATCCTCCACCGAAGCCTTAAACTGCTCCAGAACTGTTTTCCCCAGAGAATATTCTACAATTTCTTACAATGAGATATAACCCATATAAAGAAATCATTAAATCACAGAAACGCTAGCTAATGGGTGACATTTTGTATGCTTTCATTTCAGTGTAGTGGAATATCTCAGTGATTAGGTCTGAAATAGTGACAATGTCACAGAGGTGCTATGGCTTTTTGTATTTATGGATTGCTGTACCAAATTCAATGGCATGTCCCATATAATATATGGTTATGCCAAAGTGAAAACTGAAGTTGATTTCAAGAGAATGAGGCTATTAATGTTTAGGGGAAAGGTCACTGCATTATTTCCAGGGCTAAGAATCTTGATTCAGCCATTGCATCTAAATGAAAAGAAGTAAAAAAAAAAATACTGATATCTTTACCTGACATTTGTGATGAGTGGGAAATGAATAAATTCACTTACAGTGATTGATGTAACCTAATAAAAATGCCAATAAATCCACATCACTTTATAACTGGATGTCTATCACTAGAGGACTAACATGTCTACCTTTAGTTCTTAGGCCTAAGAAGAACATACTACATTTGTTCATTCTGGAAATAATTATAATGTAATATCATAGTTTTTCAGATAAGACAAAAGCTAGGGTAAAACAAAACCTAAGCTAAGGTTATTCATAAGAGGAACTTTTAAAAATAAAGATAAGTAAATTATGAGAAAAGTTGTCAATTTTATATATGTGTGACTGATATTAGTACATTCATATGTAGTAAATGGGCATCATATTCTGGAAAAAATAATCTTTCTTGTATTCTTGTATTTACTTTCTTTTCTCTTCCTTCTCTCATTCTTTCTCTTTTCTACCATTTTTCTTCATCCTACGGTAGTAAATGTTTACTATGTGCTCACTACCATGCTAAGGATGCCACGATGAATAAAATAATGGTTTTTTTTTCAACATATTATTTCACACAAACACTCATCTCAGTTAAACATTGGAGTTTCTTACTTTATTGAAAATAAAATAAGTTTAAAAAATAAAGGAAGGAAAACATAAAGAAAAGAAGAAAAGAAGGAAGGAAAGAATTAAGGATGGAAGGAAGGAAAGAAGGAAGGGGAGAAAGAAGGAAAAAACATAAGGAAGGAAAAAAGAAAGAAAAATGGAAAAAAAGAAAGAAAAGAAAAAATGAAAAATGAAAGAAAAGGAGGAAGAAAAAAGGGAAAAGAAAGGAAAGAAGGGAGGAAGGAAGGAAGGAAGGAAGAAAGGAAGGAAGAAAGAAAGGAAGAAAGGAAGGAAGGAAGGAAGGAAGAAAGGAAGAAAAGGAGGGAGGGGAAAGAATTGAAGGAAAAAAACCCACCAAAATGGAAAAAAAATCAGAAAACCAACAAATATGCAGAAGGAAAAAGAATCAAAATACAAGTCTAACGTGTATGCCTTATCTCTGGTAAACTGTTTTGATCTCTGGGTGCCCTGAATATTCCTGGAACGGCAGCTCCACACAGCTCTTGCATCCTTGAACCCTCTCATTAAACTCTTGCCTTTTGGCCTGAGAATCACTGGAGAACCTCCTGGAAATCCACTTCTATCTTCTTACCCCAATTGTCAATAATCTGTAACTAGTAAGGAAATACTAATTAAAATGTCAATAGCCATTCATTAAATGTCTAAATTTGATTGTATTTTTTGGGGTCCATACTAAGGTTCTGTACTAAGTTATAACCACTGGTGGGCTTAGAGGGCCATATAGGGCCCTGAACTGAGTTTGACTAAATGCAAAGCAAATGTCCTACCAGCTAAACTATTGTTTTGTCAGTTACTGTGTAAATTTATTTTGTTTGTTTTAGTCTTTGGGCCACGCCGGTGATGTTCAGCGGTTACTCCTGGCTATGCGCTCAGAAATCACTCTTGGCTTGGGGGACCATATGGGATTGAACCCAGGTTCGTTCTGGGTCAGCTGCGTGCAGGGCAAACTCCCTACAGCTGCGCTACCGGGTCCCTAATGTGTAAATCTGAAGGAAACATTTTAATACAAAATATTGTTGATAGTGCAGAACCACTAAAACTCATGGTGTCCTGTTTGCAAATTAGTTTGGCAGCTTCTTATAAATTAAAACATATATTTGCCAATTGATTTAAATCTTCCACAACTAAGAGGTTATCAAAGATTAGTGTACACAATATATACTTGTTTAAAGCCTACATATGAGAATTCATAGAAGTTTACTAAGTCTCTTAAATTGGAAACAAGTCAGATGTTTTTTTTACCACTGAATGCTCAACCATTCCAAGATAGCTGGGACAACAAACATATATACATGTTTGTTTATATGTATATATATAAACTCAAGTGATTTCTGCTGAGAAAGGTCAGACTTAACAGGCTACAGTTTAACTTAGAGGGTGTTCTGTCTTTTTAGAGATAGTTTAATGATATATTCTAATTAATAATTTTAATAGGGAGAATATAAAACAAAAAAACATTACCACTTGAACACAATAGTAACTTTTGCAGCTGATATTTTTAGTATGGCTTAAAAATTATGGAAAAGCTTTGAGAAGAATGTATCTTGCACATTATAAACTATCCTTTTCCTAAATGCACAAATAAAAAAGGAGACAAAAGTAACTTCATAGTGGAGTAAGGCAATATAGTAACACCTCCAATAATAAGGCTTCAGGCACAGGACATTATATATTTCTTGATACAACATAATAAGACAAGTATGTATCTCTTGTGGTAATTCTGAGAAAAACGCATAGTCACAAATTAAATTATAGGACACACCAAAATGAAGGATATTTTACAAAATAATATTTTTGTACTCTTGACAGGGCCAGGTTATGAGTGATAAAGGCAGACTGAAGAGTTGTCACAGATTGGAAGATAGGAAGTATACAATGAGTTAATATAATTCAAGACAAGGCTAGCCTAGGGGCCTAGACTAGGTTTTGAAACTGGATATAATGCAAAAGCTGATACAATCTGAATAAAAGTCTATAATTAAGCAAACAGGATGGTAATGATATGTGTTCACTTTGATAAAAAAATTATTCAGTTTACATAAAATAGCATCAGTGAAAGCTCAAGAAGTTATATTGAGAGTTTTATAATTCATTGCAACTTTATAGGTCTGAAATTTTAACAAAATGAAAACAAGTAAAATAAAGGGGCTTCTCGATCAACTGCTTATATCCACTTAGAGATTTCTTTACATGCACACCTATGTATGCTGCAAAATTATTTACAATAGCCAATATCTAAAAACAACCTTAGCGTCCAATGAGAGTTGAGTAGATAAAGAAACAGCGGTATATATGTGCAATGGAAAACTACTTAGGTAGAGAAAAGATGAATCTTGCCTTTTTGTACAACTTGGATGAGTATAGAGGGTGTCATGCTATATAAAATAAGTTAGAAGGAGATAGATAAAAGCCAGATGATTTCATATGTGGCATATAAGGATACAAAGAAATGGAGAGTACTCAGTGAAATCAAATGGGTAGGATTTTGACAATAAAGTGGAGGTTAGCAAGGGAGGGTAGTTGGCACACAGAGGAACATTAGTGCCTGAGCCTGAAGAGGGGAATAGAGGAGTCATAAGAACAGTGGTGAATGCTTTTGGCATTTTGGTGGTGGAGAAGGCACAATAAATGTGTACACACAAACCATAAACATTAACACTATTGTAACATATTTTCTCCATAAAATATTTTAAAAATAACTATAGTAATTAAAATAATAAAAAAAAAACAAGTTGTAGTGAGCACGTTCATTATGTGAGAGACTCTGAATTCTTTCCCTAGTAACCACCATATAGCACATTGTGATGCTGGTGGCCCTGAGTTTACAAAGCCATCATAACACAGCTGGGTCACCGATGGCTATGGCCTTAGTAAAAAAGAAAAGGAAGGAAGGAAGGAAGGAAGGAAGGAAGGAAGGAAGGAAGGAAGGAAGGAAGGAAGGAAGGAGGAAGGGAGGAAAGAAGAAAGGAAGGAGGAAGGGAGGAAAGAAGAAAGGAAGGAGGAACGAAGGAAGAAAGGAAGGAAGAAAGGAAGAAAGAAAGGAAGGAGGAAGGAAGGAGGAAGGAAGGAAGAGAAAGAAACACTCATGATGATGCATTGTAATAACAAAATAAGCACTAAATATTCATCAGGGAACTGGTCTTTAGTCGGAACCATATAACTGTGGCTAAAGGGGAGCAGGAAAGCTATAGGAAGGGATGGAACTGGGACAAAGGTGAAAGTAAGTGAACACCTTGGGGAGAGTGTTGTGCTGGAATGTTTATGCATGAAATTCTATAATTAACAGTATTATACATCATGGTGTCTAAAATAAAACATATATTCATCATAGAATTCAAAAAGAAGCTTGCTAAATTTCTTTTTATTAATTTCATGCATATTTTAATACAAATCACATTAAAAGCGCATTGTATAATCATTTTTAGTGATTTCAGTGACGGAGACTTTTACCGTTCTTTATTATGAGTTAGTTATAATAGTCAGGAACTAGTGAATATTTCCCAAGAAATTATTTTCTTATCTTAAATCCTGGAAAGTTGGTTTTTATTATCCTAAGTTTATGGATATGAACCATACATATAATATAATATAGTTTTATCTTTGGTCCTTCCCAAATTCAGAGCTATCCATCTTTAGGAGAACAAATTATATAATAATACGTGATGCATCTTAAATTATTGGGGTGAGGGTTGTACCATTTGCCCTCTAGATGGCTCTGTTCAGTTTTACTTTGAGATTAAAAGCGAACTCATGTATACATAAATCTGCACTTATATTCCTTTATTTCTCTCCCAATTCTGATAGATCATAATGTTATCTTTATGCTGAGTATGCCTTTAGCAGTGTTGCTTTTTTTAACTAAAAAAATATTTTTCTTGTTTGAACCAGTTCTTTATAGCAGTCTGCTTTATAATTAGCAGACTGGATTGGGGAAAGGAGGAGAGATTGAGTTGGGGTGAGATTTAGCAGATCATTAGAGTGGATGGATGACCTTGAGAAAACCCAGACACTTGACTACTTGAAGGGACAAGAATAAATTTCTCCTGAACATAGAAGCCTACTTTGTCTTCTAAGGAGAACACTCTGTATTTGTACACTCTGGCAGAAACAGAATAAGCTAGTGAACCCAATTAGCCCAAGTGCTGCTTGAACAGAACGTGATACACAGGGCCACTGAGCTGTGTCATCTTGTTACTGCTAGTTTCATTTTCTATCAATATGTATATGTACATAACAATTCCAAACAGCAAATATTTTTTGCACTAAATACTTTGAGAATGCATGGGAAGCCCAGAAATTGCATATGGATAATTCACCATGTTTCTTAGTAACAACGAATAGTGAATATTAAGGTTGGTGAAGATTAAAAATAGTAGAAACTCCTGATTTCTATTTTGTGGAGTTTCTTTTTCCTTTGGACTGGAGTTCTTTCCTCTTTTCTGCTTTTCAATTTCTCCCTCATCTATCAATGGTGCCATTGGGGTATCATTTCTGATCTTTGTCTATGTTGCATTGTGTTTTGGTTATTCCTACAATATTTCTAATCACTCATGATTGATTTTCTTACATACTTTTCAGGAAGTTACTTCAAACACTCAAGCACACTCAAACTCAATAAATATTATCAACTCAGCAAATAATCACTCATTTCACATCAATGAAAAAGAGAGAAAAAACAAGCTCCTGGCTCGGTGGACTGGAATGTCGGGGATCAGACCTGCATTTGCCTTGTGTCAACAGCATGTAAGGCAAATGCCCTACTGCTGTGCTGCCACTCCGATCCCCTCTCTGTCATTTAGCATGATTGCAATCATGCATTCAAGAAGGAAGGTAAATAAGGAGAGCTGAAGAGATAGACCCAGAGACTTGAGCCAGATGGATGGGCATTTGGATTACTTGTTTACTGGTAACTACCCACAAGCTTAGAAAAGTGCCTGGCATGTGGTTGTGAGGTACATAATAAACATGACTTGGATATATAAAGAATGCTATATTTGGAGTGGAAATGACCATTCTGATTAAAATATGCATGTGTCTTATTCTGCAACCCATTGCAAACAGGCCTCTAAACTCACAGTACATTATAATTGAGTTGTCATACTAATTGATTCTTCCAATAGATGCTTCGCAAATTATTCTTCTTGGCTTTCCACATCACTCATTCTATTGGTGTCTAACTAATTCTTAGAAACCTGTCCTTTCAGTCTGTACTTTCTATTTCTTCCATAGTATGTCTACTAAAACTAGTTCTTCAGAACTGGTAATTTCATTATCTCTATGGTTTTAACTACCAAGTAGTAATCATTCAGTGAGTATGATTAAATTGACATCTACACCCCACTTCTACCCAGGTTCTTCATAATTCTTATAAGTTTTTTTTGGCTGGAGCATTGGTGCAGCAGTAGGGCATTTGCCTTGCATATGGTTGACCTAGGACAGACCCTGGTTTGATCCTCTCACATCCCATATGATCCCCAAAGCCAGGAACACTTTCTGGGAGCATATCCAGAAGTAACCTCTGAGCATCACCAGGTGTAGCCCAAAAACAAAAAACAAAAAAGTAATTTTTCAATGTTGTAGGCATCTAAAAATTATCATGTCCCATTTTTTCTTTAAATTGGTTACTCCTCCAAAACTTCCTCTGCCTCTCCCTACTTGTATTCTAAAAACTTGAAAGTCATCTAAAGCTATTGTCTTTCTCTCATTTCTTATATATTACTAAAGTCTCTTAATTTAACTTTGGAAATAACTCTTTTATGTTTTTTCTTTATTAATACCTTCATTTATACAATTTATTTATAAACATGATTGTAGTTGTGTCTCAGTCATAAAAAGAACACTCCCCCTTCATCAGTTTTCCCCCAATTTTAAGCTTTATTACAAAGCAATAGTTATCAAAACAGTATGGTATTAGAATAAAGATCCATCCTCAGATCAGTGGAATACGCCTGATTATTCAGAGAATGTTCCACAGATATACAATCATTTAATTTTTGATTAGGGGGCAAGAAATTCTTAATGGAGCAAGGAAAGCCTCTTCAACAAGTGGTGTTGGCACAACTGGTTAGCTACTTGCAAAAAAGTGAACTCTGACCCCCAGCTAACAACATGTACAAAGTTAAAATCCAAATGAATTAAAGACCTTGATATCAGACCTGAAACCATAAGGTACATAGAACAACAAGTAGGTAAAACACTTCATGACATTGAGACTAACGGCATCTTCAAGAAGGAAACAGCATTCTTCAAACAAGTGGAAGCAGAGATCAACAGATGGGAATATATTAAGCTGAGAAGCTTCTGCACCTCAAAGGAAATAAAGCCTATGATACAAGAGCTACCCTCTGAATGGGAAATTATTTACCCAATACCCATCAGATAAGGGGCTAATATCCAAAATATACAAGGCATTGACAGAACTTTACAAAAAAAATCTAATACCATCAAAAAATGGGGAGAAGAAATGAACAGACACTTTGTCAAAGAAGAAATACAAATGGCCAAAAGACACATAAAAAAATGCGCCACATCACTAATCCAAATCAAAACAACAATGGGGTATCATCTCACACCATAGAGACTGGCACATATCACAAAGAACAAGAACAATAGGTGCTGGAAGGGATGTGGAGAGAAATGAACTCTCATTTCCTGCTGGGGAGAATGTCATCTAGTCCAGCCTTTTGGAAAACAATATGGAGATTCCTAAAAAAAAAAACTGGAAATAACTCTTTAATTTTGTTATTTCTTAACTTTATGTACATCTATTTCATTATTAAATTTAATGCATCACCATGCTACAATTATTCTTTTTATATAGTAAAACTTTCTTATTTCGACTATAGTTAATGACAATGTCCTAATCATTGTGACAAATTTCTATTACTGCGTCCTGGAAGTTAATGCAGGAACTAGGGACCATGCCTTATAATCACTGAGCAACCCAGGTTTCATCTCAAGACCACATGACCTACTCAGCATCACTGGGTTTGGCCCTAGAACCCCTGCGATCTGCTTGATCAACTTGATGATCCCTATAACCAAGAGTCTGAAGAGTACCATATTCTTGGGCTAGGGACTGGCACTGAACAGCCAGTCCGCTTGGATAAAAGTCACTTGCAATGGCCTAAGAACTGCTTAAAAATCCTTACAAACAAAACAAATAAAATTGAAAAACACAAATTGTTACTATTCATGCTACCAAAGCTACAATCTATTTTCTATTAACGACTTCTACTAAAACATGGCCTTGGAATACAAAACAGAGAAAACTAAAATACAAAGCAGAGAGTGAGGGTATGAATGGAGAGGACTAGAAGAGGCAATAGAACAGTGATGGAGGATATTGAGCACGTCATTAGTGGAAAGGTGTGGTAACTGTACATAGAAACCATAAATGTTAATGTGATCTATCATTATCACCATCATAAAAATCATAAAACTAGATAAAATTTTGATTCATTAATTTGGGGGCCTTAAAACATAATTTTCTCTCATACTTCTTTTGTTTTGGGGCCATACCTGGCAATGTTCCAAGTTTACTACTGACTCTGTATTCAGGAATTATTCTTGGCATGCTCAGGGGGCTTTATGGAATGCTGAAGTTCAAACTCAAGTCAATCAAGCAGAAGGCAAATGCTCTACCAATAGTACTATAGCTCTAGCCCCTATTTTTCTAAATTTTTTTTGTGGGGTGGAAGCATTGAGCTTCTTTCAATGGTACTCAGCACTTACTTTTTGTTATATGCCTCAGAAATATTCTGGTGATGCTCAGGGAACCATATATATTCTGGGAATTGAAACAGTATAAGCTGTATGTAAGCAAGCACCTTCACTATAAAATATCTCCAGCCTTCTGTGTTTTTATGTACTTATTTTTGTGTAACACCTTTGTCAAGGGATCAAACTAAGGAACTTGCATATGCCAAAGTATGCATTCCTTCAACTGAGCTATATTCACAGTCCTAAATTAAATTATTTTGGTGAGGCATGTGCTATTCTGGTAGCTTTTACCACTCACTGATTTAATAGTCTATATAAGACATAATATGTATGTTCAAATTTTGTTATTACTGTTAAGTTGGAAAATAGGAATTTCATTTGTTTTAATTTGAGTTCTCCTAACAATTTGAATTCAAATTGCAGAGATTCAGATTTTGGGGATGTGGTTACTGCATTATATTTATTTATCATGAAGCCACAATTTTTTTTTTTTCATAAAAATTGGTAGCATTTTTGCTTTAGGTTTTGTAGTTAGTGATACTGGCATATACATTATCTGTTATAATTTCTATTATCATCTTACTAAAAGTTAGAAATCTGTTTGCTACTGATAGCTTCTATTTGCTTTTAGAAGTAGAAGTATTTCTCAGCATATGGTTCATCTTTATAAATCTTTTTATATAATCTTATCTTAATGCTTAATGAAATTGTGATGATATCAAAATTAAAATTTCAACTTTTATCAAACACATATTTCATGTAATACACCTTTTGATATTTTAACTTTTAAGTTTGAAAATAGTTAATACCCAAATATGAAAGGGCAAAAGTGTTTTCAAGAAGTTTTTAATATTTATCTCAAGGATAGTCTATATATTAAGATTAGAAATATTGCATACTACAGATTTATGAAAGCACTGACAAAGATTTTGATCTATGATTTTATATTACTTTCAAGTAGGGTCTGAACATTTATTTCTTAGAACTCCAGGGTACTCTGCTAACATGACTATATAAACTTACACTGCATTTTATCTTTGTCAGTATTATCTTTTATGCAATATGGTAGCCCTGAGGGAGCATTAATTGCCAGCTATCTCTTAGCTACTTAAAGGCAATCTTTGAACAATTAGCATGTATTTATGGGAATGAGGCATTCATTTATTTAATGGCTTTCCCCTAAAAATCCCATAGCACTTGAGTCAAGAGATAATAGCATAAATATGTCCACTTCTGTTTTCTAGAATTATTCTTTTATCCATTGCTACTAATCATTTGGATAGTACTACAACATTTGTACTGGGTACTTTCTCTTACAGAAAGAATCTATAATAGTATTGCCACTTAAAACATAGTGAATCTATATTTTACTCTATTTTATTACCATCTTTTCTTTATCTTGAAATGTATTCAAAAAGTTTATTATGGGTTATACAAATTTGGCTACATAGAGAGCAGATGAGAGCAATATGATGATGAGAGAGGTAGAACTGTCACTTTGTTCTTTAAATGCTTATGTGAAGTAAACTGAATATTTTAAGCATACAGACATGTGCCACAGACTGTTTTATTAGATCTATTCATTTAAATTGAGAAAAATAATTATTATAGCACAAGATTCCAAATAATTTTCTTTAACATATTTATATAGACATGTATATAGTAATATGTGAATTAAATATCAGAATATATTTTAAAATTTACATATATGAATTATGAAAAATGTAGCATCTGATATTTTCATACCTCTGAATTAATTGCCAAATACATATTTTCAAGCATTTCACACGAAAGTTTAAAAAGGAGACTAAATATCATTATCAGATTATTTTAAAAATTATTTTTACATCCAGAAATGTTAGAAGAAATAATTTGAAATATTCATGCTAAATTAATGACATGATTTAAAAAAACAGAGAAAAATGAATGTTTTATTTTATTTACTCAGCGTGTATGTGTTTGTTTATTGTAATAATCTTGGATAAATAATATGACACAGTGATTTAGTTCCCAAAGTTTTTTTGTTTTTTTTTTTTACCTTTTTTGGGGAGTGTAAGAATGCTTCCTGAAGTGCTCAAGATTTTATTCTGGCTTTGCAGATTAGGAGTTATTCCTGGCAATTCTCAGGGGACTACATGAAGTACCACCCACTATCACACCTTGGTTGACTACATGCGAAACAAGTACCTGCCCACTGGATGATCTCTCCAATCCCCAAATTTTATATTTTAATGATACATAACTACATTAATTTAACTATTTTTCATTTTAAAAAGTTTTAAATTATGTTATCTTTCTTAAGACATTATTTATTTAATAGTATATAATACATATAAGAAATAAAATATACATTAATTTAGACACTATGATATTGTAAAATCAAGAGAACCATGGGTTTTAGAGTCAAACTTTAGTTTGAACACTAGCTTTATCACTTTCTATAGGCTAGAGGTCCTTATGTAGGTAAACTTAATTTTCTGAGCTTAAGTGAATAAAGATATCATAAACTTTGTTTGGTAGTTGGAATGGTGGTAACTAGGAAGCTAAACCACCAAAATACCATACTACTATAAGCCAATGTTACCTAATTACAAAACAATAAAAATTGTTGTAAGAATGAAGTGATAAGACTAATGTTCTGTGTACAGAGTACCAATAATGCCTTAATGTAACATATTATGAATCATAGATAGCTGTGTTACTTGATATACACACACATACACACACACACACACACTCACACATGATTTAATTCTAATAATATACTAATGGAGTCAGAATTACTTTCACCCATTTTAGAGCTGTGTCAAATAAAAGATGGAGATGTTAAATAATGAGCCCAAAGCTATTATGTGGCAAAGGTAAAATTTTAGTTGATTCCATCATTTTGACTAATATATTTTTGTATAAACTATCTAAAATCTAGAGACTTAAAATAACCATCATTTTATTTTTTCCATGATATTTGTGGATGGAACAAACTAGTCAAAATACTCTATTTCTTAAGATGTCAACTCCAACTGTGTTATCGTGCAGACATAGGGGATAAGGGTGGCAACTATTGATGGCTCACCAAAGACTAGATTCACTGCTATTTGCTGGGAACTCAAATGGTGAAGTTGACTGCAGTCTCCAGTCTCTTCATTTTTATAGTATTGCATCTGTCCTTACCATAGGGCCTGGTATTGATTAGTGTGCAGTTTTGTTGAAGTCAGAAGTATTGGGGGTTAGAGAGACATTAGAGAGGGCAGGACACTTGCCTTGCATATAGTCAACTCAGGTTTGAACCCTAGCATACCATATGGTCTTTCAAGACTGCCAAATTGATCTCTAAACTCAGAGTCTGAGTGAGCTTGAGAACTTCCAAGTTTGTCCCAAAACAAATACAAATCTCATAAAGTCAGAATTGTTGTAAGAGGACAAGTTCTAAAGTATAACAAGTTTTTTTTTTTCAAATTTCATCACATTTTCTCATTTTCTATTTTCATAAACTAGTCACACAGACAAGTTTCAAGTCAATATGGGAGAGAACACAGGAAAGGAACATAAGAAGATTCTACCAAACCCACTAAAGTAACAATACTTTATAAAAGCTGCCAAGGAAAGTTTATTCTGAAGTTTATTCTGAAGAAACTTGATTCTGAAGTGACAAAATAATGTTGATAACCTATTCTTATTTGACAGCATACTGGTCTATGTCTTGTGATAAGAACTTGGCTTTTTCAGACAGTCAATAGATATACCTTCTAAATTAGTTTTTAGTTTTCCTGCTTCCAAATATAACAATAATTTAAATGGTTTTAAAATAAATTGCATGAAAAAAATTCCTCTCAACCATTGATTTTTATGAGTTTTTAAATGTATTCTGTACTTGAATTTTATTATAATGTGTTTGTTAAGGACAAATATTTTGTGTTTTATTATCTACTAAATATATTTAAGCTAGTAAAATTAAAGTGAATATATAGCAATAAATTTGTCAGAATACATGATTCATTTTAGATTTTTTTTTGCATTGCCACCAATAATATTCAAGGCTTTACTTCTGGTTCTTTCTACAGGGGTCATTTCAGGAGATGCTCGGAAGATCATATGAAGTGGTGGGTTCATTACATGTAAAGCAAGCACCTTCACTATCTCTCTGGTCCCCAATTTCAGATGTTTAAAATACTTCAAATATTAAGAAACTTATTTTCCTTTTCCTACTTACACTATAAGAGAAGACTTTTTATGTCAGAATCGCAACTTCTTATTTTATATAATTAAAACCATTGGTTGTAGAAGATTCCACAAAATCTCATGTTGAACTTAATCAGAAAATTTTACTTTTCACTATTTAGAAAAGATATTTGTCCTAATATGTTCACTGCTGCACTATTCACAATAACCCAAATTTTGAAAACATCCCAAATGTCCAAGAACAGATGATTAGATAAACATATATATATGTATATATATATATATATATATATATATATATATATATACATACATATGTACATGATGGAGTAGAAATGGGATATATAAAAAAGGTGAAATTTGCTGCTACATGAATGAATCTGGAGAATATTATATATAGAGTATTGTTAGAAAAAGAGAGACAGACACTATAGTACCGTATTTGTTGGCGTATAAAACGACTGGGCGTATAAGACGACCCCCTAATTTTGCAGTTAAAACATAGTTAGGCCTATATTCACTGTATCAGACAGAGCGTTCCTGTGCTGCATGTGCTGCATGTGCTACATGTGTTCCTATGCTCATGTACCACAGTGAGCCAATCACAACAAGCAAAGGTTCAAAGGTTATACTGTCATAGACTTCCTCTCTGACTCTGGCCAATCTGAGCTGGCTTTTGACAGTGTAGATTCGGGTCCAGAACATTGTCTAATATGCATGCATAAGAAGCCTGCTTGGATTGGCTGAGTTAGAGAGGCGGTCCGAGAAGCCTTGCAGTGATTGGTGCTGGATCGAGTTGGAAAATTCGTTTTGTGGCAATATTCAGACAATTTTCGTTTAGCTGCATATTGAAACATTTTTTTGGATATACTGGGTGTATAAGGTGACCCCGATTTTTCGTTGACTTTTTTGGTTCAAAAGTCGTCTTATACTCCGGAAAATACGGTATCTGTAATATGCAAGCTAGAAAGAAATATATTTGAAAACTGCTCTTTAGTAGAACCTTATTACAGGAAAGGAGGGGAATTGGACCAGTAAGTAGAATACTGCAACAAAAGTGAAGGAAAGTGGTCATTCTGAAGGGATGCTAAAAGGTGGTAAAGTGTTACACATGAATTCCTACTGGGAACAGTATTATAAACATTAGGGCTTAAAATTAAAAAAAAATATTATGCCGTTATAGAGACAGTCTGGTAGGTGGGAGGGAAGCTGGGTTCACTGGTGAGGAAAGTGTGGATACTGAAGGTATTGTTGGAACTTTGTATGCCTGAGACTGAAACATGAATAACTCTGTAAATCATGGAGACGCGATAAACACACACACACACACACACACACACACACACACACACACACACACACACACACAGTTTCATTTCAGATAATAAAGCATTGTATATCATTTATATCCAAACTGAATAAGTCATAAAATTTAATATTTTTCTTTGTCTCAATATTGATATTAATAACACTAGATTGAAATTAGAAAAAATAAGCCTAACTCATTCATTACCTCAAGTTAATTTAGTAAACAGCTTATAGATAATAAATGTAGATGGGAATCATTGCAAACTCTAATAGCGCCTGATATTAAGCCCTCTAATGGTGATTTTTGAGCAAATTGCTCTTTTAATGTTAGCAGTATTGTTCTTAAGCTTTTATTTTTAAACAAAACCTTAACTGAAATGATATATAAAAGATGCAATGGTGAAAATTACTTACTTTTTGTGACAACACCTTCTAGGCGAATAATATTTGGGTGGTCAAACTGACCCATGATACTAGCTTCTCTTAGAAAATCCTTCCTTTGCCGATCAATATGGCCACCTTTTAAAGTTTTTATGGCAACCGGAATCTCTCTTTTTCCTGGTGTCTTCAAGCGCCCACTACAGACTTCTCCAAATTCACCTAAAATAGAACAAAAAACAGTTTCTAGTTTTTAAAAAGAATACAAATCCTACAAGAATGAAATAGTCAGCTAGTACCATCCTTTAATTATTTTAATTCTCCCAAAAGTATCATTATCATATAAAAAGTTCTTCCTTAAAAATTAAATTTGTAATGGCACATTGCTCAGTCAGGATCATTTATAATGAATAATAATGCATTTTCCTGTTCCTATGCACAGGAACTATCACAGATAATTATACCTGTTGCATTGAGAAATTATGAGTAGCAGAATAGGTGATGCTAATGCAATTCTATAGAGAATCACAACATAACATTTCCTCTTCCGGGTTTTTAATAATGATCTATGGGCTAACTGTCTACTTAATTCAGGGAATTCATCAGGCATGTGCAGCTGATTTGTTCCCTAAAGCCATATAACTGAACTCCACTGCCATTAGAAATCGATGCTTGGGTCAATTGGTATAACTGACATAAACTTATTGAAAAAAACCACACTGAACTCAATTATAAGCTGTGATCATGCAGACTAAATTACAAATGATATGACTAGAATACAAATATCCTATGATTAAGCAATGGCTCCACTAGAAAGATTTAATAAAAGTCAAATATTTACCATGAAGTTTACTACACATATTTACAATACCATATTGAGACAAGTTTAAAAGAAGTATAAGATTTGTTCTTAATGATGTATTGTCAAATAAAAATTTTTGATAAATATAGATTAAAGTTGTTAATTCCTGAATAGATTACATTAGATAAGGAAGACTAACTGAAGAAGGTAGAGCTTTTATTTAACTTTTATTAATGTGAAGCTTATGGGTGATTTACAATGACATGGGCATTTCAGAAGGAGTTCATGGATGGAATGAGGGGAAGTTAAGACACAAAATCAAAGATCATAAATAGTAAAGAATGCTGTGGACATAGGGAAGTAAGGGTATAATACTGATTAGAAGGTTGAAGGCCTGGCCCGGAGAGATAGCACAGCGGCGTTTGCCTTGCAAGCAGCCGATCCAGAACCAAAGGTGGTTGGTTCGAATCCTGGTGTCCCATATGGTCCCCCGTGCCTGCCAGGAGCTATTTCTGAGCAGACAGCCAGGAGTAACCCCTGAGCACTGCCGAGTGTGACCCCCCCCAAAAAAAAACCAAAAAAAAAAAAAAAAAAGAAGGTTGAAGGCCTTTTGGTGCAATTCAAATAAATTCATAATAGTTGAAATTCTAGATAATTTTTCTAGAGCAAGTTACTTGTATGTACTTAAGAGTATGATACTTAATCTGCATTTTATTCATATATACAGTTAAAACAATAATAAAATATTTTAAAATATGATAATTCTTTTCTATGAATATGCTGAATCTTACCATCACAGAAAAGAATGTTTTATTTAGAACCATGCTTTTTATGTTCTGAAGATTTTCTCTTGGGGCCAGAAATGAAACTTTAGTGGAAGAACCATATATCTTGTTTTCCTGAGGCATGAGTTTGATATCATGTACCACATGACCTAAGAAATTCTGAAAATGGTTTAGGGTTCCCAGCACTACTGAATATGACTCCATACAAAACTAAAAATAAATCTTAGAGAGACAGAAAAGAAAAGACTGAGAGAGAGAGAGAGAGAGAGAGAGAGAGAGAGCGAAACAAAGACAAAGACAGAGACAAAGAGAGAGAGACAGAAAGAGAGAGACAGAGACAGAGACAGACAAAGGACAAGGGTTTAGGGGGCGGAAACTGAAGACATTGATGGCTGGAAATGCACTCTGGAGAAGATGTTGGACATTGTATGACTGACATTCAATCATGAATAACTTTGTAACTGTGTATCTTATGATGATTCTATGAAAGAATTTATTTTAATAAGAAAAACACGTTTTCTCTTGGAAATGAAGAAATCAATAGTTTTCAAGATTTTTAAATTGAGCTATATATCTTTTATAAAGATATTTTTTAAAATGAAAGTCTTTTATATGAAACCTCTAAGATTTTTGAAATTCATTCCTGGAGCATTTTTATAATAACAATTTAGAATAAAACAACTATTTTTCTAATTCTAAAAACATTCCTTACTAATTATGCTGCTGTATATACAGCAGCCACATTTAAAAATCCCTCACCTGTTATAAGTTTATGGTTCCATTCAATTTTCTGCTAGCATTCATAGTCATCAAAATAAATTTTTATATAATGGCACAAATAGAGAACTCTGTTGGTATTTTAGCAAGACCGTCATTGTGGTAATTTTCTTTGGTATTCTGTTGTCTGAAATTCATGTTTCTTATTAACACCAGGCAGGTGTTTTCTTCATGTCAAACATTTCATGATCAAACTGTTATCACACTTATTTCACTGCAACTATTATGGTTCTCTCAATTAAAGATCTGAGACTCCTCTTGGCAAAGTCCAAAAATATTCCATCATAAAATGTATTAAAACTCTTATCATGTTAGGCATGAACATACTAGACAGATCAAGAGGAAGAAATAATTCAAATTAAGTGCTTACTTCCAGATATTGCCAAAGACTGTCTTGGTAGAGAGTGTAAGGACACTGTAAGTAGTACTAAAAATTAGGAATCATTGCCCAATAAGATCTTTGATAGTTTATAGGTACAAGTAATTTCATCATTAACTCATTGTCTTTAGGAAAATGATGCTATCTCCTCGTACTTTCTTCTCTCCTGCATATTGTCATCCAGCATGATTACAAAACTAACACATATTGCTTATAATAACCTTAAAACTATATATAATTTAATCTTGACACATCTCTGAGATGGGCTCAGCTATTTTTCTCACTTAAAAAACAGAAAACTAAGACACATGAGATAGCTAACTTTACTACAGTACCCTAATGAGAAATTAATAGAAAGCCCAGTCAAGCTTCAGAGTTTGTGCTTTTAGCCATTATTCTCTGATCTGAAATATAGCTCATCATTAATAGTATGCTAAATTCTCAATTGGTAATAATGATTTCTTCAAGCAAACTATTATATAGTGTTCAAACATGTCAACTGGATGTACACCAGTAGATGGGTAAAACCATCTATTAGGAATTCTTTACAATAAAATAGAGATGGAGAACCAACTCAAATGTGTTGTATATTAGATGGTCTGGAAAAATCACTAGAGTTTCAAGGGAGCAAAGAAAATTATAAATGAGATAATTGATCATCTGCCACTGACAGCCCATTCACTGACTAACAACCCCATCTATCTCTTGGTAGTGGTAAAATCTTTCTGGACAAGCAATTCTGTTGTGTAATATATAGAATCATATTAAAATAGCAATTAAGTATTGGATTTTCCACAGAAAGGCTTTAGAATTGAACTAAAACTGTGCAAGGATGGTGGATCAGGGAATGGCAATCAGTCCTGGTGGGTTGTCTTATGCTCCCATGGAAGCTTTCTGACTTTTGAACCCCATATTTTGAGGTTTTGTTACTTCCTTACATCCAAGTCTTTGAATGTAACTGAAGCAAAGTTCCACACTCCTGTATATTTCCTCTTTTCACATATACCTCACATATGTAATGTGATGTTTCTTTCTTTAAACTTGATCTTTTCCTTTCAAGGAAACGAATTCAGAGTTGTTCCCCTTTTACCTCTCCATGCTCTTCTATCTTTCTCTCTTTGGATGACTCTCTGATGAGCAGTCAAGGCCAGAATTTGAAAATAGGGAAATTTTCTTGAGTTACCTAAATGAATCCTCCCCACACAAGTTCTTTCAAATTACTAAGCAAGAACTGTTTTATAGTTAAAAGTGAGTCTAGTTCACAGAGCTACCCTATTTGGTTCTCCCAAAAATATTACACCAACCTCTGAAGTCATGGTAACTGAGGCAGAGCAAGATTACTGCATAATTTTGTTTAACATAGTCAAAAGCTAAAGTCATGGTATCAGGAAAACTTAAGATCATTTCCTCTTTTTAGATACTTCTGTTCTCATTTCCTATCTCCCAAGAAAATGAATCATTACAATAAGATGTGGGAAACGATAATTTCAAGGCTCAATAATATATACCAGGAGGAAAATTGGTGTGGAGAGGAAAGCAAGGACTGTCTATTTGCCCCACCAGATAAAGTTCTTTACTCAAATAAATTTCCCTATCAAAAGATCAGATCCAGCCTCTCCTTATCCCAGCTCAGTAGGTGTCAGATTCCTATCTACCTATGAAATCATTAAAGAAAAAAAAGCCGGTCACAGCCCTTTCACGAACCGAACCTGGTGATACTTGTCCTTATTCTACAAAGCTTTCCTTTCACAGCCTCTAGTTGTTCGCATGGCTCCCAGGTGTAACTCTCAAGAGGGGTCCTCAAGCATTTTAAACAAGGGGCCAGTTCATTGTCCCTCAGATTGCTGGAGGCTAGACTATAGTTTAAATAAACGCTATGAACAAATTCCTATGCACGATACACATATCTTCTTTTAAATTAAAAAACAAAAACAAAAAAACAACCAGAACAAATACAATATTTAAAAAGAAGAACAAGTGAAGTTAAATCAACAAATTTGCTAGTATTTCAATGAGAACAATTATGGGCCTGATTTTGGCAGGCTTTAGTTTAAGGACACTCTACCGAGACAGAGAGAAGGAGTCAAGAGACAGAAAGAAGGAGGGGAGTCACAAAGTATGGGACACATCCCACACATGCGTACTGTGGGCACACATTCTACACAAGTGCATTGCGAGCACATATTCCACATATGTCTGCTGTGGGTCCAGGATGAGTTGACTGCGAAGTAGGATAGGCAGTGGCAACAGAAACACCTCATGGGCCAGATAAATGTTCTTAGCATGCCACATATGGCCCATGGGCCATTGTTTGAGTAGCCCTGATCGAGACACTTGTCTGTGTTAAATTAATATGTGTCAATCTATCTGTTCACATGGAATGTTATATGTTTGGACATAAAATGGCCCAAGAAACAATCTCTCCTTATTCAATAATATTGTGACTAGAAGAAAATATTTACAGTATAGCATTTAATTGATGTATTATTCACTATTGGTCAATTTTATATACTTCACCCTGATCTTCTATGTTTACTATAATTTAAGGCACAGACCTTGAATAATTATTTTCAATGTACTAAATAACATTCAGTCAATAAATACTCATTTACTATTTCTTACATAAAAAGTGAATAAATTGGGAGAGAAATAAACTCTGACCCAATGTTAAGCTATATTAGGGAAGAGGTAAAGAAATATTACAATTTGTTAGCTTCTATATTTTAATTTGCTTGTTGGTACTCAGAACAGAACAGAAAATCACAGAATGGTCTCTGCTCTCTGAGAATATCAAATCTAGAACAAATTCTTGCTTCCTTTTTCCTTTCCCAACTTACTCAAATTACACATTCTATAATAGTTTCTTCCAAAACTCCTCTTATTAACCCGCACTACCACTCCCAATGATGTGTACTTTCCTTTGCTGATCAAGCAATACACCAACTTTTGGTTTTGTTTGGTCACACACGTTGATGGTCATTGGCTACTTCTGGCTCTGTGCTCAGAGTTTGCTCTGGGAATTGCTCAGAAACCCATGTTATGCCATATCAGGGATTAAATCCAGGCTTCTTTATGCAATGCATTTGCTCAATCTATTGAATTTTCAACTGTATTGTTTGTAAGGTTCCTAGCTTAAATCTATTAGCATAACATATTTACAGTACAGCATGTAATTGATGTACTTATTCACTATTGGTCCCTTTCATATACTTCACCCTGATCTTCTTATGTTAACTATAATTTAAGGCATAGACCTTGAATAATTATTTTCTAAGTGTTTTATAATATTCAATCAAAAATCTCCCTTTACTATTTCTTACATACAAAAGTGAATAAATTGGGGGAGAAATAAACTCTGATCCAATATTAAGCTATATTAGGGTAGAGGTAAAGAAATATTACATTTTGTTAGCTTCTATATTTTAATTTGTTTGTTGGTACTCAGGGATTGCTTCTGGATCTGCTCTCAGGGATAACTTTGGGCAGTTCTTGGGGCAACATATGCTGTGCCAGGCATGGAACCCAGCTTAGCTGGCCAACTGCAAGGCAAACACTCCACGTAATGTACTATCTCTTTCACCTGTGGTAAATTTGTGTGTGCAGGAAGCATAGTTTCTTTTGCTCTTAATATTTACTATTAAGAGACACTTTAATACACTTTGTAGTACTTTTTCATAATTAAATGTATCCAATTCACTTTTTATTCCTTGATTTATATATATATATATATAGTTGTGTATAGATACAACATAAAATATAGATGATATTGATTTTAAATGTGAACTATATGACTATATGACTATGGTGTCCATTTTATGGAATAGGGTCTCCCAAATCATATTTCAGAAGCTTGAGGATTTGCTACTAGTGACATTGGACAAGTGGTCAGTGGGCCACAATACTGTATGGCCCAATAGTTCAGTGATTGAATTCAGAGACATTAGGGCTACACCTGGCATTTTAAAAGTGGCTATACAATATCAGAGATTAAACTCATGGTCTTACATATGTCACAACATGTGTTCCATATTTTCCTTTTACTTGGCTTCCAGGAGAAATGTTTTTAATTGTCATATGAAGATAAAGTTGAATAAGAGTCACAAAAGAAATACTTAAAAAATTTAATTCAATTCTAGAGGAATATGTCTCTTTTTGTCTTAAGTAAATTCCGTCATTATTAATGTTATCAGGAGGGTCATCTACCCAATTTATTCACTGCCATTCAAGGATGAAATATCCTTGTGACTAATTCTGTCTGATTTCTTTCTGATACCTAGCACAACTTTTACATATCAAAAGAACATTCTTCTTCAGAAAATCTAAAAATCAATAAAATTGATGTTTTTGGTTACTGGCTCAAAAAACTTTCTAGAAAAATTCGAAATTATTATCATATTTAATAACCCTGGTCAGGTGAAGAGTTGGGGAAATTGAAGCAAAGCATTCGCTGGATGTAGGGTTAAGTTTTGGTTATTCCACAGTTCTCAAAAGGGAAAGGGAAGCCCCATGTCCTCTATTCAGGAAGGATAGGAGAAACTGTTCCAGTTATAAAAATCTGCAGTAAATAATCCACTCAGATTGAGGGTAAAAAGAGGCAAGAAACTCAAACACAAGCAGTTTACTAGCAAGCCAGCTGCTCCAATCCTGAAGCTAGCAAACCTGCAGCAAAAGGCTCTCTCCTCTCAGCCCTGCCTAATACTTAGTGTGATCCAAACTGTGTCCCAGTCTCAAAAGGGGGAAGGGGACAAAGCAGGCAAGAGAACAGATACAAAAGAGAAATATTATAAAGACCTCTTTTTGCCTCATAGGAGAATGACAGTCTTAGAAATTAGAACTTCTGTTTTTAATGTCATGGTAGTTTTTTTTTGGGGGGGGGGGCACAACTGGTGGCTCTTAAAGCTCAGGAGATCATTTGGCATGTCATAATTGAACCTGGTGGGCTGTGTGCAAGGCAAACACCCTACCTGCCATGATATCATACCCTTCTCATGGTAAATTCTTGACCATTAGAGTAAGTTGTTTTATATTGCCAAGCTGTATTATCACATTGGGTGAATAAAAGATCTTTCACATGTTTACATCTTTAGAAATAAAAATTAATGTACACTAAAGCACTGCCCAGGTGTGATCTCAGGTGCCATGATGGTCTGAGCAGCAGCTTTGTATTCTCACATTAGAGTGTTGAATAGTGGCTGGCCAGGGGTATTCAGAAGAGGCCATCTGGAAGATAGCTAGAAAACCTACCACATACAAAAAATAATGAATGCATATATATGTATATATATGAAAATTTTTTTGATATTAAAAAAGCAGTGCACGATATAACTACCAAGTATTTAAAATTACAGTGATGTTAGTTTACACTAAGGCTCATTCATAACTGTGTTCTAAAAGTCTTTATGAGAAAACAGGATTTCTTTAAAAATTATTATTAGATGAGGTCTTTAACTTATTAAGCAAAGTGTAAGTTAATTTAGCTGAAGAGCTAGGAGCGGCTCAAGGTTAAATTATTCCCAAAACGGGAACTAATAGCTATAGCTCTGTATCAAACAGATTGACAGCATGGCCCAGGGTTGGACTGAATGCCTCCAAGAATGGAGTAACTGCTCTTATGGTAGAGGAGTTCATAAAACACACTCAAGTAGAGTTATGGGAATTCAGATGCCCATCAAGTTGAGAGCAGTCTGAAAATAGAAGGTCATCAATGACTGACAGGTGAAAAAGAAATTTATTAAAAATTCATTTAAAGTGATCACGGGGCCAGAGAGATAGCATGGAGGTAAGGCATTTGCCTTTCATGCCCAAGGTTGGTGGTTCGAATGCCGGCATCCCATATAGTCTCCCGAGCCTGCCAGGAGCAATTTCTGAGCCAGGAGTAAGCCCTGAGAGCTGGCAGGTATGAACAAAACCAAAAAAAAAAAGTGATCTCTATGCACAAATCACATATACACAGAGATGATGAAACAAGTATATTCTAGAAGGTCTGATTTAAAATATACCCAACTTGGATAATTCAGAACCAAGATATTTTACAAATGTAGTAGTGTAGTTCAGAAAGTGCTCAACAAACTGCATATGCTTTTGCGATCTAACCAGGATAATGAGAGCTAAAGCCTTGCTGGAAAGAAAGTCAGCTCAAAAAGCAAAATTAATTGCTCTTCCTGAGCCTGCCAATTGGTTGAAGGATTTAGAGTAAAGAGCTATACTGATTCTAAATTTGCTTTCTTCGTCTTATACTATAATGTAATAATATGGAGGGTCTGAGGACATCAAATAGATGTCCAATAAAGCATGGTGAAAAAAATTTAAATTATTAAAAAGTGTAGGCCCTCAAATAAATAGATGTTATGTATTTATATGTACCTAGCAGCAGCATCAAAAAGGAGATACTGAAATAATTATGGGAAGTAATCAAAAAGATGACATAGTTAGTAAGACTATCTGTAATTCTTGGTCAATTATGGTACTTTGATCCCATCAAGAGGATATTTCTATTGATGAAGAATATGTAGAAAAAGAGGTACAGTAGGCATTGCCACTAAGATTTTCAAAAACAAATTTATGATAGCTTATTAAATAAAAGAAACTACATATTCCTGATCCAATGTAGAGGAAAATAAAGGATTACATGAAGCTTCCATTTAGGAAGTAATTATTTAACATTAGTAAAAACCATCTTTCCAGGACAGGAAGAGAAGTAACTGAGAGCTGTGCTTTGTGAGGTGTTAATAAACCAATTGAAAATCAAGTTTAAAAAATCCCTATTTAGCATTGAGGAACCTACACAATGGAAAACTGGCAATTTGACTGCATGATATAAATATTTATTCATTCTTACTGACGCTTTATTGGATGAGTAGAAGTGCATCCCAATCATACTGAAGAAAAAACAGAGAAGTGTTTAAAGTGTTACTTAAGGAAATAATTTATAGATTTGGCCTTCCAGGATTATTAGAGTGACAATTATACGTTTTCCACTTCTAAAAATGCGCAGTATTTATCAAGTCCCATCCTGTTTGCCGCCTGCCCTCCCACATCTTCCCCCAGGCTGCCTCTATGGCAGATATTTTTCTTTTCTTTCTCTGTCTCTGTTTGTCTGCCTCTTTCTCACTCTCTTTATCTTCCTTTATTTCCTTGTAGGCACTGTGATTTTCAATATTGTTATTGTTATCATGCATGTCACTTTACCTCCTTTCAGCACCCAAGTTTTATCCAGAGTGAGCATCTCCAGCTATCACTAATGACAGACTTACTGGACTCAGAGTGTCTAAAATAGCTAAATATGGTATTAATTTAGAACAGGCATATTAGGTACTGTAAGAACAACAATACAAAATGCACAAGTAGCAATAACAGCTAAATAACTCTTAAAATACTGATTTAATGACTTCATTGTGAGATATCAGAATTTTAATAAATTTTCTTTTAGAGAAGTTTTTTGTTTTATAATTCCACTACCATTTAGTTGTAACAAATAGTATATAGTAAATATAGTAAATTATTTTGTGTCTGCCAAGGGGAAAGACTTGGAAGTGGATGGGAAGCTGGGGACAATGTTGGAGGGAATGTTACACTGGTAGTGGGATTGCTGTTGGAACATTGAAGTCCAGAAATAATTATACAGTGAACAACTTTGTAAACCAAAATGTTTAAATATTTAAAATAGTAATTTATATATAAATACAAATATTTATATATACATATATGGTATTGAAAAAGATACATGGTTTTGAAAAAATTAACTATTTCTAGAGGAATAAGGAAATTTTGTTCTATCTCATATAAAATAAAAATTACTACCAATAAAAATTCAGCCTGGTAGTTGGATCTTATTAAATACCTAAAAACCTGGAAACCTCTCTTGATCAATTACTGTTTAAATAAAAGGGACCATATCAAATAATCTTAAACACTTCACTGCTGTAAAACTTAATGCAGGAAAAGCAGAGAGAGAATAAAGCAGGTAGGGCATTGCCTTGCATGTGGCTAAACCAGGTTTAATCATAAGACCCTAAATCAAGAAACTTATTTCGGTTCCCTGAGCACTGCTAGGAATGATTCCTGAATGTAGAACCAAGAATTGTACTGGTGAGGGGGGTGGTGTTCTTTTTTTATGACTGAAATAAACTACAAACATGTTTGTTACCATGGTGCTTACATAAAGATATTATTAAAAAATAAAAATAATAAAGTGAATAAAAGTAGGAAGATATAGATGGTCATTCTAGAAGATAGGAAGAGAAAGAGTAAGCACTGAACACTGCCAGGTGTGGCCCCAAGAAAACACACACACACACACACACACACACACACAAATTAATAGAATTTCTAGTTAGCTTGATTTCTGCTGGATAAAATCAGCTCCATTTGCATCATCCAGTCATCAGACTTAGACAGTCAATCAGTTGCTGTTAACCCCTGGAGGACTTGAAATACAACTTTAAGAAAATTTAATACTAAAAGCTAAAATATATCTGTTAATTTGAATATGTTTTACAGGTGGTCAGTAGAAACAAAAAATAAAAATTATTTACAGAAGACAACAGAATACAAAATAAAAGAACAAAAACTCTTCTATGAGTGCAAGAGAGGTGACTGAAGGTCTCTGCATTAGTCCATGGCATTCAAAAATAGGACTGCTCAAAGTAGTTGGCAAAGGAAAACTGAGACTTCCTTTATCACTATGACTCCTACTTGTTTTATTAAACACTGTCCTTTTTTGGATAGGGAAAGCTTTACATAACCACCATATCCCCTCCTTTTTTAATTGTAGTCTAATCTACCTGATTTCTTTTTCAGACTGAGAACTCTGAAACCCAATAAACCATTACCTGGACATCAATAATACTATTGCAGGAAGATATGTAGAGAGTCCCTGCTAAAGTATTCTGAAAAATAATAAAATTTAAGAAGAGATGGCTCAGCCTTAAAATAGTCCTAAGGCATAAAGAACATAGCTCATAGACAAACAAATCCTATACTCTCCAACTCTTTCGAGTTGGATAAACTGAGGCACTGCTCAGATGCAGATCTTCAAGGCCTCACTCAGTCAAGGGTGTGCCCCTCAGGATGGAGAAGCTACAAAAAAATCCTTGAGATAAGGAAAAGACCATATAGTGCAATGAAGTTAATGAAAAGGCAACAAATCTGCAACATGTGTTGAGGGTAGGACAGACTTTCCTTATTTGCAAAGAATAATCTTCCCGCCAGCCTGAGTTTAGGGTTCATCTCCCACATAAATGTAGAACAAGTGAATTCCAGGCACAGATTCACAGCTGCTTCGCAGGCTGGGAGGACATGAACATGTGTATTGTGGATGCTCAAAGCAGATATTACAATGCCTGATCCAAGCCAGGCATCATCCCAAGTGCAGGTGGCTTAGCTGATTTATGTACAAAGATGGGAGCTCTCCCTTTTTTCCCACATTACCAAACCACCAGAAATGGTACTAAGTTAACAATATTTTAATCCCTTAAATATGCAGGATCTGCACACCTTTGTCAGCATGATTACTGAAGACATTCTTCACCGAGCACCCCTAAAGTATGCCCCTAATCTCTAGTGGAGATGGCCACAGCTAGCTAGATAGGGAGGCACTGGTATTAAGCTTTTAAAATACACAACTTAAAGAAATTGTCCATCACTTCAGTAACATGAAGGCATAAATATCACAGCCCTTCAAGATGCAAATCCTTGAGCTCCTTGGAGATGAGAAGCAGAAGCAACACCCAGAAGCAGAAACTGAAACTTTAGTGAGAGAAGGGTGGATCTCTTAGAAAAAAAGCTACCTGAGAATTTAAAATGAAAGGACTCAAGAGTCCAAGATTTCCTCTGTAAAAACACTCAGATGAGTTTTATTTATCTATTTATTTAGTTATTGGCTTTGCTCACTCAGAAGCTACTCCTGGCTTTGCACTCAGAAATCGTCCCTGGCAGACTAGTGGACCATATGGGATGCTGGGAATCGAACAAGGTCCCTCGCGGGTTGACTACATGCAAGGCAAATGCCATACTGTTGTGCTATCTCTCTGGCCCCTCAGATGAGTTTTTATGTATTCAGAGAACTCCAGACCAAGACATTCTCAGAAATTTTTATATATAACCTCCCAAAAGTCATTATTTATTTTTTCCTTCTGGAGAAACCAGAGCTTTCTCTATTTTGTTTTCTCTTTCTCTGCCTCCCCTAACATTTCTCTAAATTTCTTACAGCAAAAACTATTCTGCTTCATATCAAAGGGTAAGAATTTTTTTTGGTGAGCCAAATGCTACATTGTCGAAATTCCTCTGAAGTCCTTTTCCTTATTGTGTTAAATTTTTATTCTTTTTTTTATTTAAAGAGTTCTGAAACTCAATGTTATTCTCGAAGAATGATATTTTCCTCTTATCTCTGAAGTCACTGGAAATTCAATGTATTTCTCCTACCTATTGAATAATCTTACTTTAGTAATTTTGACTTTTAAATCAGACTCATTTTTCATCCTTCTAGAACATTTTGTTTTCATTTTTCATGAGAAGTTGCTTAATTTGAAATAGTATCAGAAACAGAAATGTATCTAGAATATCCAGGCACCACCTCTACCAAACGATTTACATAGAGCACCAGCTCTCTTTTCTCCAGAGATTTTCCAGAAAAAAAAAAAAAATCTCTATTTTCAAACTAGCTTTGCTTAATGTTCTATCAAAATCTATTCTCTATTCTGTCATCAATGGAATTATATGAGCAATTAAATCTAATTTTAAAAACCCCTAAGACCCAGAGGATGTCACTCAATGTCTTCAAGTCTCAGTTGCCTTAATATTAGATCTGGCTGATTGTTTCAAAGATCTGTAGGAAGGAGAGGTAAATAGCATTGACTCTACAGTTTCTGTTTTTATAACCACACATTCCCAAATGTCCTTTTCCTTTTGCAACTAAAATCTAAGACCAATTCAATTGTTTGCCTTTCTCTCTTCCATAATCAGACTGCTGAACTCTCTGCATTGTAAAGCAGTGCTACTAGAAGTTGTATTCACTTGTCTATATACAATTCTGAGTGATGTCACCCAAAGTCCTTTGTAGCACACATTTTTGTGCATAAATGGCCTTAATAACTCTACCATATAAAAAGTGAAATCATGAAGGAAATCACACCCATGAGAACACAGACAGCATTTGTGAGACTCTTGAGTTGATCATTATTTTTCTTGTCTCTCCCTCCCCATTCCCAAGAACTGCCATATCTAACCCTAGTGGTCGTGAAGCAGAATTATATGAAGAAATTCAAAAGTCAGCCACAATCATTAAATTCTTAGGATCATACCTTAGGAACAAATAGTCCCAGAATTTCTCTGGGCCAGTAGTTCATTCAGTGAATTATTTCATTTTCAGCACTGTTAGGTGTGTTTTTCAAAAAAAAAATCACAAAAAATCAAAGAATATTCATTTAAAAGGAAAGAGTCAAGTTTATTTCCTGAAATTTCTATCTTAATTAATATGGGTAAAAGTTTCCATATACTAAGGTGCATATTTATAACTGACTCATAAGTATCATCAACATTGTTGTGGACTGGAGAGATAATATAACAGGTTGGACAGTTATTTTGCAAGGTAAGATTAAACCTAGGTTCAATCTCTGGAATCACATTTGATTCTCTGAGGCAGAGCCAGGAGTAAGTCTTGTGCAAAACTGGGGTCCCCCACTCCTCAAATCCAAACCAAAGCAAAAAACACAAACAAAAATCACAAGCAAAAAGATGTTCTACATAACTGTCTAATACATAGGGATACTGATATTTCTTAGCATTATATAAATAGTGGAACATATATACACTAAATTTAGTCTATCACACGCTCAATTCTTATTCTTTGTACCAAATATCACAATTGTGTTTGATCACATTCTCTTTGATAAGATGGCAATATTTTCATCATTTTTGAAATAAACATAAAGGAAATTAAAATAGGCTTTTAACAGCAAATGCCTTTTGGCACATACTATTAAATAAGCACAGGGTACCAACATGCAGCAAACATCAGACAATTGGCAGATGGGTCTGGGTAACAATCTTATTTTCTCTGATACAAGCTAAATTTCACTCCATATTAGAAGGGGTATTAAATATAGGTCTGACCTGAATTTAATTGTTATTAGAAGCTCTTTTTCACCTTTATAGAATTCTAACTGGAAATGATACATAGTGCACGTGCAGGAAAAAAAAAAAAGAATAGAAAATAGTAGCAGATCTTAGAAAGATCTGACTGCTTTCCTGTACTTGAAATCCTTTACAAAAAGTAACCAATATTTTTTCCCAATCACATCAGCCTCTTCTGTTTCAAATTCATGATGCCCCATTCAGCAGAAAACAACCAGATTATATTCAGTATGCCAACTTCCATAGAAATGGAAGATGATATTGACAGCGGGGACTTGTCAGTGAACAAGCATTAGAGGTTTTATCTTGTTCTGTGCCTATATGCCTCTAATAGCCTCTGACTTCTGAGATGAAGGGCTGGGTGGCAGACAAAGAACCAACCTTCTTTTTACAGTCTCTAATCCTATCAGATTAACACTTACCTTTATGACCTTAATAAAAACTCAGAAGCCCTATTTCCAAATATTGCCATTATGGGGTTAGAAGTTCAAATCTGAATTTGATGGAAAGGTCGCAGCAATAAAATAGCAGCACTGTTTGGACCTATAGGAGCTCTTAAATTCCACTTTTTAATTATCGTCATTCCTTAATTCATTAATTCCTTAATTCATTTATTAGTTATAGTTTGAATACTACTACACCAAGTATGCCCATATTCTCATTCACAGATTTTGTGTCATATTATTTACTTTATTGAAAAAATGGGATTATGCAGTTATATTAAGTTAATAAAGTTAAAATTAAACTGTGATTTTCCTTCTGATTCAATTGAACCTGATGCAATCAAAGAGTTTGTATATGAGAGGCAGGAAAGACAGTCAGAAGGAGATGGATGATGGAACAAAGATAGGCAGAAAAAGGTTTGAAGATGCTTTGTTTCTAACTTAGAAGCTGAAAGAATCAAGGAAACAGATTTTTCTCTTCAAATCCCAGAGTGTATCAGCAAATTGTCAGCCCCCGATTTTGACCCAGGAAAACTGATTTTGAACTTATGCCTTCCAGAAATATAAAATAATTAATCTGTGGTTTTTACTGAGCCAACATTTTTTTTTGAAAATACACAAATAGATTTTAGCACAAGATTTGGCACAGAAATATTTCTGATACATCAGATTTTTGGAAGTTGCAGAATATGCTCTCTTGAAACATAATTTCTTACTATTCTGTGAAACCTCCTTTTATACCCTTATATTAATAGTAATCTTTCATTATTTTATATTTCTCATCGTGTATTTTATGAAAAAATTTTAACACAAAAAGTTTTAACTTCATTTTATTTTATTTTATTTTATTTTTTGTCTGTTTATTTTTGGACCATACCCAGAAGTGATCAGGACTTGTACCTGACTCTGTACTCAGCAACACCTCCTGATGGGGCTTAAGGGACCATATGGGGTACTAGGAATCAAACCCAGGTTGACCAAATGCATGGCAGCACTCTACACACTGTACTATCACTCTGGTTGTTTTGTTTTTATTTTAATACTTAGTGTCCAGAATAATTAAAACTAAGGTAACTATAGTATACTGAGGCATGATAGCCTCATAACAGTTTTTATCAGTGATTAATTATCATTGAGAAAGTATGCACTTAAACCATTGTTTCTTTTTTAAATATTTTTTCTTTATTTAAACATCTTGATTACAAATATGATTGTGATTAGGTTTCAGTCATGTAAAGAACACCCTCCTTCACCAGCGCAACATTCCCACCACCAATGTCCCAAATCTCCCTCCATCCCACCCCACCCCCACCTGTACTCCAGACGGGCTTTCCAGTTCCCTCATTCATTCACACGCTTATGGTAGTTCTCTGTGTAGTTATTTCTTTTTTTTTTTTTTTTGGGGTTTGATTTCTTTACTGTTTTCTGAATCACATCTTTTTTTTTTTTTTGGTTTTTGGGCCACACCCGGTGACGCTCAGGGGTTACTCCTGGCTATATGCGCTCAGAAGTCGCTCCTGGCTTGGGGGACCATATGGGACGCCGGGGGATCGAACCGCGGTCCGTCTCCTAGGCTAGCGCAGGTAAGGCAGGCACCTTACCTCCAGCGCCACCGCCCGGCCCCCACATCTTTTTTTTTTTTTTTTTTAATATAATTTTTATTTTGATCATAGTGGCTTACATATTGTTGACAATAATATTTTAGGTACATATTTACATAAAATCAGGGGGGATTTCCATCCCCAAATTGTCCTCCCTACACCTCCGTTTTTTGTCTTACCTCCCATTTCCTCTTCCCTCACCCCCAGGGCGGCTAGAATATGTGGTCCCCTCTGTCTCTAACCAACTACTTAGTAGTCTTGCATCAGTTTGGTCTTGATGCCTCCCTTATTTCCCCCTCTAAGTAGGGGCAGGGGTAGCTAGTTCAAGTTGAGTGGTTTTGCCTGAAAAACTGCACTCACCACTCTTTGTGGTGAGCTTCATGAAGTGAGTTGGAAGTTCCAGCCCTCCTCTTATTGTCTCTGAGGATTGTTGCAAAAACAACATTTATTTTTCTTAAAACCCATAGATGAGTGAGACTATTCTGCATTGCTCTCTCTCCCCCTCTGACTTATTTCACTCAGCATGATAGATTCCATGTACATCCATGTAAAGGAAAATTTCATGACTTCATCTCTCCTGACGGCTGCATAATATTCCATTGTGTATATGTACCACAGTTTCTTTAGACATTCGTCTGGTGAAGGGCATCTTGGTTGTTTCCAGAGCCTGGCTTTTCTGAATAGTGCTGTAATAAGTATAGGTGTGAGGAAGGGGTTTTTGTATTGTGTTCTTGTGTTCTTAGGGTATATCCCTAGGAGTGGAATAGCTGGGTCAAATGGGAGCTCAATTCCAGATTTTGGAGGAATCTCCATATCGCTTTCCATAAAGGTTGGACTAGATGGCATTCCCACCAGCAGTGGATAAGAGTTCCTTTCTCTCTACATCCCAGCCAACACTGTTTATTCTCATTCTTTGTGATGTGTGCCAATCTCTGTGGTGTGAGGTGGTATCTCATTATTGTTTTGATTTGCCTCTCCCTGATGATTAGTGATGAGGAGCATTTTTTTCATGTGCCTTTTGGCCATTTGTATTTCTTCTTTGTCAAAGTGTCTGTTCATTTCTTCTCCCCATTTTTTGATGGGATTAGATGTTTTTTTCTTGTAAAGTTCCGTCAGTGCCCTGTACTGGCCAGTACATGGGTTGTGGGTTTACAAGTGTAAAAAGGTTGAAAAACACTGTATTAAACATTTACAAATGTTTTTGTGGAAAGCAACCATGAGCGAATATAATTTACCCCAGTATGTTTGAGTTCCTGCACTAGTACAAATAGAACAGTCTGAAATTCAGTCAGGCAATAAACGTGATCAGTATTCACAGTAGAGGGCTTATGTTTAGACAGGCATGACAAAGAGAAGCTGGGAGTTTGAAAGCTCTAGGAGTTGAAATGATGTTTCTAGATGGGAGAAAAAGCACCTTTCAAAATATATAGATAATTACTTTGATTAAACTTTCCAATCAGTGTTCTGAATTACTATATAAAATTATATGATATGAAACTTTAATAGTAATAAAGATTTTGCATAGGGTTAATATACAAAGGGTTTATAGATAAAACTATAATATTAGATCATTTTATCTTAAAGAAAATATGCATAGATTATCACTAATATCTCTGTAAATTAAGCCATAATTAACAATTGTAGACATCTTAATGCAGTTTTATTTATTCTCAAGGGATAGAAAAGGCAGATGTTCTAATAAAATAATAACCATTAAAAAGCTTATATTCACTGGTGAAGGAGGGTGTTCTGTTTATGACTGTAACCCAACTATGATCATGTTTCTTAAGTAAAAAATATATTTAAAAAAATAAATAAAGTGTAATAGCCAAAAAAAGCTTATATTCACGTTATAACAATATTTTTCTAGTGGAAACCTTATTTTTAAGTAGAATTTTATTCATTTTGTCTTTTAGATAATTTATCATATTTTATGTTTGAAAAATGTCTATGCTTTGCGGCTGGGGAGATATTATCATGGGTAAGGAGCCCCATATGATATTTTGAACACCACCAGGACTGATTCCTGAGCAGTCAAAAGAATGCTTTGGGAACTACTGGGGGTGGTCCTAAAACAAAAATAAAGAAAGATTTTAAAGTTCATATTTTCTTTTTATTTTTTAAAAATATTTTTTCAGAGTCCTAGATTTTAATATATATCATATTACATGTCCTAATAAGGAAATACTGCTAACAACATAAAAATACTTTCGATTTTGAGAAGTTAAATTACGTTTAGGGAAAAACTCAATAAAAAAAAAACATTATTAGAGCAAAAACTCAGAACAAATAATTACTGATTGAGTAATACACTTTATTTTATGTATATAAAGCATAGATTATATATATATTTTTATACACTTATGGTTACAGTGGATAAAACTTTCATGCCAATACGCATAATATAACTTATCTGACTTTAAAGTAAGTCACATGTTCTATTGATATTATTATTGCTTTAGTTTTGGGTCACACCCAGAGGTTCTCAGGACTTATTCGTGACTCTATAAAAAAGAATCACTCCTGGTATAACTTGGGGACCAAATGCCACACTGGGAACCAAATCTTGGTCTGTCACATGCAAGGCAGTGTCTTATCTGCTATTTTTTATCTCTCTGGTCCATTTTATATTATTTTCAAAACAAATTTCACCTATAAAAGTTATGAGTTTAGTTACAAGCAATAAAAAGAAATATATTTTTTGAGCTTAAATTTTGTAGTGAGGGGCCGGAGAGATAGCAGAGCGGCGTTTGCCTTGCAAGCAGCCGACCCAGGACCTACGGTGGGTGGGTGGTTCAAATCCCGTCATCCCATATGGTCCCCGGTGCCTGCCAGGAGCTATTTCTGAGCAGATAGCCAGGAATAACTCCTGAGTGCCACCGGGTGTGGTCCAAAAACTAAAATTTGTAGTGAATTTACTACAAAACACCAATTTAAGAATATTTTTAAAATTTTAATTCTTAGGGGCCGAGAAAGACAAGAACACGGACTTATATAAGTGGTTGATACTGATAGAATTCTGATTCTGAAGATGGGGTGCGGCCCTAAACAAAAAAAATAGTAAAATTTTAATTCTTAAGAGTGAGAATACACACTTCATTTAGAAAGGTGAGAGGGATTATTGCTCAGGGATTACTGACATCTAAATTTCTTTCTGTGATTTTATTGTCTTTAATATTGTTATCATGCTGGTCTTTTGATTTTGCCTTTCTTTTGGTGATAAATTTCCACTACTTTGTGCTTGAATTCACTGTGACTGTGAATCATTAATTTTATTGTAGAGTTTCTGTGTATTTTCAGGTATTTTTCTTGCTTTAGGTGTTCTATTTTTTTTTTTTTTTGCTTTGTTTTGTTTTTGTTTGGGTTTCTCCTGGCTCACTGAAGTTGTTCATTGCTCAGTGGGTCGGTATTTCTTGCAGTGTTGGGGGACTAAAAGTTGCTCAGTATTAACACAGGGCTTGCGAATTGGGTTCTGCTAAAGTTCTACTGTACCACCTATGTAAAATAATTTTTTGTTTTTTGGGGTCCACACCTAAAGTTCTTTTGAGTCATTCTCATCAAAGAGAATAATGGGGTGTTTGAGTCAAAACTAGAGTTTTATAGAATGCAAAGTATCTGCTCTAGTACTTTGAACTCTGTCCCCATCCCACTAGTGCCAAATATTTCTCTACTTTTAGATTTTATTTATTTATTTTTTACATTTGATCTTTTTATTTTTAGATGGGTTTTAGGTCATACTCTGTGGGGCTCTGGGCTTGCTTCTGGCCTACCTCTGTTATATTATTTTTCTAGCCCTGAAACTTGTTTTTAATCATCTCATTGTTGTGACATGTAAGCAGTTAAAGTCCAGGATTGTCATTTTTAATATTGAGTCATCAATATAAAATTGTAATTTTATACTATTAGAATTATGAACATATTAGAACTAATCCTTATGTTTGAGCATGGTGATTTAATAACTAGAAAAAATGACTATGTATTTCTGTCCTGTGCTTTTAGTATATGATAGATAAATAGGTAATAAGAACTTTAATTACTTTAATTTTAAGTATTAAGTACTTTGTCTAATTCTAGATTTTAAATGTACATTAATGAACAAGTTGTGAAAATAAAACTTCTAGGTTCTTCACGCTTGTTAAATGAGTCACTGATGATCATAAAACTAATTAATTTGGAGTCCATAAAATATTCACACATTTGGAAATCTCAGTGAGAGTCTCCATTGTGCCTATTCAATTTAGATTCTTAATGCTAAGGTTGATTACTGCTTTAATTATATCTAGTAGTATAATCCTGCTACCTTTAAGTATATAAATAGTATAAGAATATAGATCTTATCAGTCTGATAGTCTAAGACCGTATTTCTTAAACAGATCCGTGGGTTTTAATAAATTTAAAATCTATTCTCTTGATATAGTATCACAACTTTAATGTTAAGATTACATTACTTTTAGCACACCAAATTAATCATGAATATCAGTGCCAACCAAGTTGAGATAGTACCATTCATCATATCTAAAAAAATATGATAATTTTGATTCAGGAGCTAGAAAGTTAGCTAAGGTTTAGGACATGTCCTTGAATATATTAGACCATGGGTTCAATCCTAGTCCCCTAAGGGTGGGGGGGCAAAACAAAAGATGGAAAAACATTTCAGCTCTACACTTCGAACTCTCAAATCACAAGTGAAGCATGTTATCTAACCTTATTTAGTAATAAAGAAATGCAAATATGATTAATAAAAGCTATATTACTCTAAGTTACAAGATTTTTTTCTGTGGCTATATAATATTTAATCATATTACGTTGAAATTAAAGGAGTCAAAATATGATTTTAATTTTAAACATGCCAATAGGAGATAATTTTTTTTTTTTGGTTTTTGGGCCACACCCGGAGGTGCTCAGGGGTTACTCCTGGCTGTCTGCTCAGAAATAGCTCCTGGCAGGCACCGGGGACCATATGGGACACCCACTGGGATTCGAACCAACTACCTTTGGTCCTGGATCGGCTGCTTGCAAGGCAAACGCTGCTGTGCTATCTCTCCGGGCCCCAAGGAGATAATTTTTAATGTGCATATAATTCATATAGCCCTTCAAAGCTGAGTTTAATTCACATATATAAAATACAAATTTAATTAATAAACCATATGAGATTACAAAATAGATATATATTAAATATTTATTTTTTTTCTTTTTCAATATTGACTTGTTTATATTGCTAGTGTTCAAAGGCCCAATATATGTTATGACTCTCAAGCACACACTCCATCTATCTTCTTCTTTATAAAATAAGGGGAGATCAGACAAGTTCTTTTAATTTTATTGCACAAAAACATGAATCAGTGGAAATATAAACCGCATTTGTGTTATTTTAAAAACAAATGAAAGTAGTACATCACTTTTCATAGATGCTATGATTATTTTTGTAATAAGAAAATAACTAGAAAAAGCTCATATAGTAGATTATATTACATTAAATCTGTACATAATTTTTCATTTGAAACATTATATAACTAGTATTTTTGTACATTAACAGCTATTTTGAGATAAAAACCAGTCTATTTATCTATCCATTTTTTCCTAGCTTTTCAGTCAAAAATAAGTACATTATCTTCTAGCAAAATAGTATGAATAAACTAGGTTAATTCATGTCTTAATGTTCAGTTTATATAGGAATATAAATGCAAATATTTCTTGTACTCATTTTACAATGTGTGAAATAGTATGAAAAATATTATTATAAATTATTATAATAATATAATATAATATATAATAATTATATAATATTATTACATAAAAATTAAAAATAAGAGAAAGGTTCAGAAGTCATTATGTTATACTCTGATGTCTAACTACAGGAAAGGAACATAAAAAATAATGCTTTTAAGGACAAAGTATAAGAGATGTGATTCAATGGATGAGATTTCAGCTAATTTGAAAGATGTAATGTGGGGTGTGTTAATAGGTTCAGTAGGGTAAAAAATGAAGAAAATTTGCTTAACAGGCTGCTATGTCAAATATACGACATCATATTTCTTTTATTGTTTTCTCTTATTTTCCTTTTAAAAATTAAGTGTAACTTTATAATTTTCCTTTTCTTTTTTTCCTATATTTTTCCAGTTTTCTGCATTAACTGAGCTCATTACCCTGTACAGAGATGAGTAAAATCTACTGAACGTTATGTACAATTTTGTGTATGGCCTTGTCTTGTGATGTTCTGATGCTATGTGTGAAAGGCATACCTCAGAGGAGAAAGGATGCAAGGAAGAAAATCAGGGAAGAAGTTGGTTACCCAGGGTTCTACCCATGATGTGGTAAAATATGTTTGGAATCTCTAATAAATTTTTAAGGGAGAACTGACAGTTTGATGATCTACTGATATGGCAGATAATACAAGCTTGCTTTAAATTAGAGATATATTTGGTTTTAATGTAAATAAACAAAAGCCAAGGTCAATATTCACACTAATATTGGTCTTTGCTAAGCACTTTTTGTTTTTGTTTTATTTTTGAGGATTGAAACACTGATAGATATGATGTGGTGTTAGTACTGACAATTCCTACAAACTGTGGAAGCAGATCAGCAATTAGGATGCAGTCTTTACATCATGGCCAACAAAACATCTATAATGAATAGAAGGAAAGCAAGCCAAATTTATTTAAAATTATATCATCATAAAGGAAGTAAAAATTCATATATATACACACATATGTATCTATATCTAGCTATTTACAATGAAGCAGTGATTAGTAAGAGCATGATCCTGAAACCAGACTATTTTGCTTTGAATTTGGTTTTATATTCATAAGTGGGTTCATTTTGCCTTTTTGTATCATAATTCTAAATTGTAAAATGGATAGATGTCTTTCTTATTTTTAGTATGGGAAGAGATAATAATATATTAAATTTCTGCAAACATTTAATAGCTCTTGAATACTATTAATATTAAAGAGATACTATATAGCAGGAATGTTATGTGAAGCAAAATAGGAAAATACAAAACTGATTCTGGGGACAAAAATATCAAAGATTTCTACAGAACAAGGGACATTAGAGCACATTAAAAATTCACATGTTTTCAGGCCTAAAAATATTTAAAGAATATTTTTCTCATATGAGTTTGCTTAATCCACCATGAAATAAATAAATGGTAGGGTATAAATGTTCATAACTATATATCTCATTGGCATTTCCATTTTTCAAAAAGGAATTATTATTTGAGCCTAGTTCTTTTTTATATTTATTTTTGGTTTTGTGTTTAAGAATTCCCCCTAAAAGACCCAGAGGCAGTGTTCAGGGGACCAAACCACCCTACCACTGTGCTATTACTCCATCACCCTAAACTTAGTTCTAATTAAACATCTATAAAGCTTAGGGGACAGGAACTTGACAAGTTTAACCCTTCTCTACCAGCCTGGAAATAAGCACAAGTGCCATAATTGGTGATATTTAACATAGGACTACAGTTTAAGAATCTACATATACTTTCATTTTATCAGATATTCTAGAATGGTTAAGAAATGTAAGTGTGTAAAATACAGAATTCTGCCAATGCAAACAATTATCCCAAGTGAAGAAGAAAATAAGAGAATGACCTGGATATTTGCTGCACAGTGGACTCTATGCCCATTATATAAAGGCCACATAGTTAACTTTCAAGAAGAACAACTTATGAATGGTACTCTAAAGGGCATTTTTATTAGCTGATATAATTGAGATAAAAAAGTCTGTGATTGTTCAGGAAATTTTACCTATATAAAAGTGAAATTTAATAGTGCTATATATATGAAATGGGAAAATGAAAAAGTATATGATAATTTACATGTAGACGTGTGATTTATATAGATACAAATGTGAACATTTAATAAGGTACAACTTTATAATAAGGTATAACTCAGCATCATAGTGAACTGGACAACTCTATAAACAGATCTTGTTACTAGCAAGAAACTGAGAAAGACATAATAGATTAGTGGGTAGGAAGCCCTCTCCATACCAGCAGTTTGTGGCAGTTGTTCAGAAAGCAAATGTGAACTTGGAGTTCTTAATCTGAAGCACAGAAGGAAAGATGTGAGCCTTGTTTTTCCTATAACGATTTCAAAATATTTGCAATATTCGATTTTAAAAAGACTTAGAGATAAATGTATTTCTCCAGAGGAAGGTTATCAAAATGATGTGATATTCAGAACCCATGTCAGCTGGCAAAGCTCAAAAGGTTTAAACAATTTAAACTGGAAATAAAAGATTTATGAGGTTCACATATTGTCTTCAAATATTTGAAGGGTCATAAGATAGTGGTGAAAAAGGATTCAGTTAACTTTGTATAAGTTCAATTTTTCAGAACAAGTACCGGTGGCCAAGTTAGAAGATGATATACAGTAATATAAGAAAGCACAGTTTTACTCAAAAAACTCTCAACTTATGGAATTATTTCAAGGGAATGAATGAATTGCCCTTTCAGGGATGAACACTTTCACTTGGCAATGTCTGGTAATTGCTGAGAAGGCAATTAGACAGACTGTATGTATCTCAATGTACTCTCACAACAAACATGAAGTGTCAACAATTATTTTCTTTTCATAAGTAAGAAAATTAAGGCTCAGAAAAATAAAATGGCTAGGGCTTGTTCTCATTTAAATTTTGAAGGACAAACAAAAAATGAATCCTAATTACCAAGGACAAGATAAGGAATAAAACAATTCGCTGTTCAGGAAGATTACCAAATTTTAAATCATAGATGGATCAACTGGTTATGGGGAGGAGAAAATAAACATTGGTAAGAAACCCTCCTCTCTCTCTCTGTCTATATATATATATATATATATATATATATATATATATATATATATATATACATATATCTATGTATATATATAGATAGATAGATAGACAGATAGATATAGATATGACTTAGATATTCCTTCCAAGAAAATTAAGGCTCTGTTTCCTTCAAGTAATCATAATATTATCATATTAAACAGTGTCTCATATCTCTATATTCATGCAGATATGTAGTGTCTCATTTCAATATTTCCATACATATATATAGATGCATATAGATATCCATATATGCAGAGAAATTGAATTGTTGCATCCCCCTAAAATTCATATATTTAAATTCTACAGTCCATTTCCCAATATAAAAAATTGTGCATTCTGTCTTGCTGGAAAAATCACTTGCTAACATGTTATCATGTTGGAGAGATTTATCTGGCAAACATCCTGAAACCATGGCCCTATCTGATACACTACTTACTGTTCAATTCCCAGAATCCTATATAGTACCCCGAGCCTGCTAGAAGCAATTTATGAGCTCATAGCCAAGAGAAACCCCTGAGTGCCATAGGGTGTGACCCAAAAATAAATAAGTAAATGAATGAATAAATAAATAAATAAAACCCACTCTTAGTGGCACTTAGAGAAACATATCGGGTGCTGAGGATCAAATCCAGGCCAGCCACATGTAAGGTAACTAACCTACCAACTGTTCTACCTCTCCAGCACCTAATGATTTTATTTATTTATTTATTTACTTACTTTTATTTATTTATTTATTTACTTACTTACTTATTTAGGGTTTTGGGTCACACTCATTAGTGCTCAGAAGTTACTCCTGGCAGGCTTGAGAATATTGGAGATTGATTCAACATGGCCTCATGCAAGGCAAATACCCTTCTCACTGTGCTATTACTTCGGCCCCTAGTTATTTATTTTTAATGAGTAAAATGATTAACTATCAGTTAGTATAAGATAAGTATTCATTATTTTAATCTTACTTGCCTACTTTTTGTAATGGACTTGGCTGCTTTTCTCATAAAAAGATAGAATCTGTTTCTACAGTTTGCTAAATCTGGATAGAACTTGTGAATTGTTTGACCAGTAGAAAGTAGCGGTATTAGATAATAAAAATTTATGGCAAAATCCTCAAGATGATTTTAATTCTTTTTATTTATTTTGCACACTGTTTTGAAACTTACACATTTAGTTGCTGGTCAAAAAGTCATAGAGAGTATAAATAAGGTATTTCTGTAAGGTTCAGCTCACGACATAAAGCTCACCACAAACAGTGGTGAGTGCAGTTAAAGAAATAACTACACTGAGAACTATCATAACAATGTGAATGAATGAGGGAAGTAGAAAGCCTACCTAGAGTACAGGTGGGGGTTGGGTGGGGAGGAGGGATATTTGGGACATTGGTGATGGGAATATTGCACTGGTGAAGGGGGGTGTTCTTTACATGGCTGAAATCCAACAACAATCATATTTGTATCCAAGGCGTTTAAATAAAGATCTTAATAAAAATAAAGAAACAATTCACAACTCAAAAAAAAAAAAAAAAGGAAAAGAAAAAAGACTTCATCAACCTGTAGACAGCAGCAGTATTCAGTTAGACAAAAAGTTCACAAGCATGACCCCCTAGAATACTATAAGAGAAAACATCAGATGTTGGAAGACCAGTCCGAATTATTGACCCACAGAATTATGAGTAAATAAAATATTTACTGTTGTAGGTCAGTTAGGGAATTACTTGCTTTGCAATAGATAACTGGGACAAGCTACAAGACAAAAGTCATTAGTTAAACACATAGAAAATTAGAATGTGAACACAAGTATCACTATGGGAGTAATCAACAATTTTATCACATGCCAGACAAACTAAAGTATGGCATAAACAAGTCATACAATTAGATTTATGGCCTTAATTCACATTTTCCTGCTCACCAATGTTGAATGCATGTGGCCTCCCAGGCAACACTATTGACTATGTGACATTATTAAATAATCATGGAGCATAAGTAAGCTTTAATTCTTTATAAGCGAGGAATTAAAAACTATAGTCAATACTTATCTGAAAATATCCCCCGAACATCATTTTGATCAAATTTGGGAAATTACTATTGGTAGCTAGTTTATTTCTAAGATGGCCAACAATAATACTTATATCCTGGTTTTTGCTCTTGGGTAATTCTGATATTGAACTTCAGTGTGGATTGGACAGATTATTATAGTTCTAAACTATGGAAGAAGAAAATAAGATGTAATGTCAATTCCATGATTATGGTAGATTGTGGATTCTGTCTTGCTGGAAAAATCTCTTGTTAACATGTTATCATGTTGGGGAGGTTTATGTGGCAAACATCCTGAGTGTTTCCCAGTCAATAGGCAGTGTAATTTAAGACCTGCAGCAAGTAACACTCTAGAGACTGTATTATGACAGAAGTCATGTGATCTGAAAATGGATCCTGGACCAATTCAACCTTCAGATAAAGCCATGACCCTATTTGATACACTACTTACTGCAACCTTGCCGATAGCACTGCCGGAACATGTCTAACTTTATGGCCTCATAGGAACTGTGATAGCAAATGTGTTTGTTTAAGTTTTAGGAAAAATCTGTTATGTAACAACAGACAAATATTGTAACCCCCTTTAATGTAGAGGCCATGCATTCTAAGTCCTATGGATAAATCTGAATCTTATATACACAATTTTTCTATTCACTTACATACCTATGATAAAGTTTAATTTAAAATTAGGCAAAGTAATCAGAAGTCCTGGCATGTGGAATCTTCTGAGCCCAGCCCCTGCCTCTGTAGTTTCTGTACGCATAGGGGGAGGAGTTTCTCTCCCCCACCCTCCCCCCAGGGCCCGATTTACCAGGCCTGGCCCTGAAGACCAGTCTGGCGTGGGCTGACCACTTAGTCCAGGGGACTGAGATCCCCCAACACCAGACTGGTCTTCAGGGCCAGGCTTGGTAAATCGGGCCCTGGGGGGAGGGTGGGAAAGAGAACTCCTCTCGTTTGCATACTGGACCCCATTCAGGGGTTCTTTTCTTACTAGTATTCATTTTCAAAAGCAAATGTGTTTGTTCAATTTGTTGTTGTTGGTTTTTGGTATTTAGTTTTTGGGTCACACTCAGCAGCGCTCAGGAGTTACTCTTGGCTCTATGCTCAGAAATCGCTCCTGGCAGATACCGGGATTCGAACCAATGACCTTCTGCATGAAAGGCAAACGTCTTATCTCCATGCTATCTCTCTGGACCCATTTTCCATTCAAGTCCAGGTAGACCAAAAAGCCAATCTTTGAGGGCATTGAATTGGGTCCTTATTTTGGAGGAAGAAGCATATACCCTCTGCACTGTGGGGGGGCCACTGCAATGATGACCAATAGGCATCTGAACTTAATCCAAGTTCTTAGTCCAGGCAGAAGTCCATATGAGGTCTGAAATTGATGTACCAATTACGGCCAATTATTTATATAGATGGGAGCTTAAGTCACAAACCAGAACAAAATGTTTAAGACAAAGAACCTCCCTGTGTAAATAAACAACTTGAGGGTCCATCCAAAATGGATAGAACCTCCTTTTAAACCTAGTATTTTTGCCTATGATGCACCCATGAAAAAAACCCAGAAATATCATTTAGAAAACTATAAAGAGCAATATCTAACCCACTAACCTAAAGTCAAGAAAGAAAAACCCTAATGTAATACGACATCAATTCCTAAGATTAAAAACTAAAATAAAAAAACATGAATTACAATAGTCAAAAGAAGTGTAGTACCAAATATAATTTAAAGGATTACAATTATAAGAAAAAATACAAAAGGTGAAATTTCTACAGAATCCAATACCAATCTTTAAAGATGAGGGGTCTGGAACTCTGAAAAAACTGGCAAAAGACACTTGATGGGTCTGGAAAAGCGGGTTGAAGCCTGGTACAGAAGATAATATCAAGCTGAATGAAGAAGGAAGGTCAGTACAAGCATCCATGTGTTGGGGCATCCCCAAGCGTTACCTCTTTGCCATCATGAGTTGGTTGGGCTTCTGCATTTCCTTTGGGATCAGTGAAATCTTGGGGTAGCCATTATAGAATAGTCAACAATAGCATTGTGTATGTGGATGGAAAACCAGAAATTCAGATAGTACTGTTTAGCTGGGATCCAAGACTGTGGGTCTTATCCATGGATCTTATTCATGCCATAACACCAATAGAGAATGGTTAGAACTTTTATCATTGTGTCATTTTAGATACGAAATTCTTCAGTAAAAAGTAAGAATATGTTTATTTCTGTATGTATTCTATTAGTTGCACAAAGGAATTTTTAAGAGTAGAAAAGAAAGATGGCCTGTATCATAATTCCTTTTAACTGATGCACAAGATATTTGCACCTTATAAGATCATCTACTCAAAATATAAAGGAAATTGACCACAAATCCAAATATTTTACCTGTAAAAAGTAAATTGTGAAACTTATTTTAAATGCTACCAAAATTTCTCAATGCTATGTTGCATGATACATTGCTGTAGAAGAGGAAAGATCAGATGTATAAAAGTCTTAAATATAACTGAAAAGAAAAAGATTTTAGACTAAAGGGAAGAGGCTATCAGGGGAGATGGCCAGGGAATTAGAAGATGCACAAAGTATAAGAATTTTTCTTTGCACATTAGCAGTGCAAGTGTGACCTCTAATGAGATGGAAATAATTGAACCAAATATTAGGCTGAATAAATCATGTGTATAACACTCACTTTTTATAGGCTTTTGGGGTTGTCCTTTTGACTTTCTTTTACCTGCAGATGATTGCTGAAAAACCAACAGTTAAACTTCCTGGACTACTCTAGGAAGAGAAAAAAAATATGGTGACACTAAGCCAGGGGAAGGGAAGGCTGATAGTGGAGTCAATAATGAGTTTTATACAGATAACAGGATAGAATATGAATGACAGGGAGATATTATGCATTCCCATTGAGACTCGGGAAAGAAGGAAGGTCAAACTAAGAAGGTGCTCTGTAAGGCTTAGAGACAGAAGAATGATTTCTTCAATAAAATAATGTTTCAAAATTATTGAAAACTTCTAGGCAAGTTTTTCTTATAATGGTTTAGGTTTAGTACTGTCCTGAAAAAGGGATAGCCTTTTGCTGACCTTTTTTTTTTAATCCCATGATTAAAATTCAGTTTACCAGTTCTCTCATTATCTCTTAAATTCTATGTAAAATAATGATTCCACCCTAATCTGACTTGGCTCTTGTAGTCTGGGAATTTCTGTTTTACAGTCCCCTGGCCACAGTATTTCATTTTATGATGCAAAAAGTCAAAGGAGATAGATGATCTTGATAGTCTCCTATGCAACAGAGCTGCTCACTTCATTTAAATGGAAATGTGTATTTTCATGGAAATTCAGGTTTGTTTTGATGAACAATGATAAAGTGTCATTACTAATAGAATAGTAATATACAAAAACGTTACTAGAAAACTGTTTCTTAAAAAAGTAACATTTTTAATGAAAGAAAGTAAAATTTAGGAGTATGCACAAAGCAATGATACAGAGGAAATACATTTTTCTAAGGCTAGTTACAAAGTGGAAAATGCAAGGACAAAGGTTGTAGATGGATTGACTAAAAATGTCTCTGATGGGCACAGTGACTTACATGAGACTTATACTACAGTGTCTTTTTTAGAAGTAGATACTAGCTAGCTAATAAACATTATTTTCAGTGATATGTTAAAATGTCATAGACTTAGGTATGATATTACTTACTTCCCATGCACTTTTATTTTTTCCCGCCCCTATGCTCTTTTCTTGATTAAAATTTTGATGTGCCCATTTTTAAGTAACTCATTTAAGAAATATATAATGGGACACCAGGCGGGGAAAATCCGCGAAAGTACACCGGCCCAGTGGGGCTCAGCTGTGAAAGACTGTGAGTGTGACCTGTCTATGTCTGTCTACTGTCCTCTTGCGTGAAACTCTTGCGAGTGGGGCAAAAAGAGCCTCCAGAAACCTCGCTCGCCCAGACGCCATTTTCAGGGAGGGACTTCAGAGCATAAAAACCGGCTATCCTTTGCAAAAGCTGGCTCCCTGTGTGTGACACCAGGCGGGGAAAATCCGCGAAAGTACACCGGCCCAGTGGGGCTCAGCTGTGAAAGACTGTGAGTGTGACCTGTCTATGTCTGTCTACTGTCCTCTTGCGTGAAACTCTTGCGAGTGGGGCAAAAAGAGCCTCCAGAAACCTCGCTCGCCCAGACGCCATTTTCAGGGAGGGACTTCAGAGCATAAAAACCGGCTATCCTTTGCAAAAGCTGGCTCCCTGTGTGTGACACCAGGCGGGGAAAATCCGCGAAAGTACACCGGCCCAGTGGGGCTCAGCTGTGAAAGACTGTGAGTGTGACCTGTCTATGTCTGTCTACTGTCCTCTTGCGTGAAACTCTTGCGAGTGGGGCAAAAAGAGCCTCCAGAAACCTCGCTCGCCCAGACGCCATTTTCAGGGAGGGACTTCAGAGCATAAAAACCGGCTATCCTTTGCAAAAGCTGGCTCCCTGTGTGTGACACCAGGCGGGGAAAATCCGCGAAAGTACACCGGCCCAGTGGGGCTCAGCTGTGAAAGACTGTGAGTGTGACCTGTCTATGTCTGTCTACTGTCCTCTTGCGTGAAACTCTTGCGAGTGGGGCAAAAAGAGCCTCCAGAAACCTCGCTCGCCCAGACGCCATTTTCAGGGAGGGACTTCAGAGCATAAAAACCGGCTATCCTTTGCAAAAGCTGGCTCCCTGTGTGTGACACCAGGCGGGGAAAATCCGCGAAAGTACACCGGCCCAGTGGGGCTCAGCTGTGAAAGACTGTGAGTGTGACCTGTCTATGTCTGTCTACTGTCCTCTTGCGTGAAACTCTTGCGAGTGGGGCAAAAAGAGCCTCCAGAAACCTCGCTCGCCCAGACGCCATTTTCAGGGAGGGACTTCAGAGCATAAAAACCGGCTATCCTTTGCAAAAGCTGGCTCCCTGTGTGTGACACCAGGCGGGGAAAATCCGCGAAAGTACACCGGCCCAGTGGGGCTCAGCTGTGAAAGACTGTGAGTGTGACCTGTCTATGTCTGTCTACTGTCCTCTTGCGTGAAACTCTTGCGAGTGGGGCAAAAAGAGGCTCAGAGGAGCACGGCCGCTCCGCTTCGCTACGCGGCCGTGCACTCTTTCTAAGGAAAGAACTCCATTGCAACAAGAAGGAAAAATCACACTAAGAACGGCGCTATATCACAGAAGCAAACATTTCTCTCTGGACTGTCTTCTCTGTTACATGCTCGGGCCTAAGATTTGACCCAGTGTGAGGCTTCATCCACGGAGGACTCCCCTCCCTTAGAGGCAAGTCAGCCCATCCAGAAAGGGAGGAGCCAGAGGAGTGTGCTGCCTACATCATATAGACAATGAATACCACTACAACACGTAGAAAAACCCACAATACAAATGTGACAATGGGGAAACAGCGCAGGCCAGCATCAGACATAGAGAATGAAGATGACAATTCTGAGGACCAGATAATGACTGAACAACTAATCAACCTCTCAGATAAGGACTTTAGACTAGCAATATGGAAGGTGCTCAACAGACTCCAAGAAACCATGGATCGAGTTGAACAGAACACTAATAAGAACCAAGAAAATATGAAGGCAGAAATGACAAAACTCCAAACTGAAATAACATGTCAACTTACAGGCCTGAAAAACTCAGTAAACGAAGTGAATGACAAAATGGATAAGCTCTGGGACAGGGTATCAGAAGCTGAGAATAGACTTGGTGCTGTGGAAGATGAGATACATAACAATTCCATACAGCAGGAGAGATTGGACAAAAAACTTAAAGCAAATGAGCAGACAATGGAAAAATTAGTCAAAGAATGGGAACAGACGAAAATAGAAGTCTATGATAAGATCAACAGAAACAACTTAAGAATCATTGGAGTCCCAGAGACCCAGGAAGAAAATTTCCAGGAAGAATCAATGGTCAAGAACATCATTAAAGAGAAACTCCCAGAGCTAAAGAATATATGTGATCAAATCCTGCATGCCCGAAGAGTACCAACCAAAAGAGACCCCAGAAAAACCACCCCAAGACACATCCTAGTCACAATGACAAATCCCACAGATAGAGACAGAATTCTGAAAACAGCAAGATCAAAAGGGGAAATCATGTTCAAGCAAGCTTCCCTGAGATTTACAGCAGACCTGTCACCAGAAACGCTCAATGCCAGAAAGCAGTGGTGGGATATTGTGACAAGACTGAATGAAATGAATGCTTCACCCAGAATACTATACCCAGCAAAACTCACTTTCCGGTTTGATGGAAGAATACATGGTTTCACAGACAAAAAACAGCTCAGAAACTTCACAGACACAAAACCAGTCTTAAGAGAAAAACTGAAAGACCTAATCTAAGACAAGACTACCCAAAAGACACACCAAATTTTGAAATAAAGATGGCGTTAAATCCCAGGACAATTCTTTCTCTCAACGTCAATGGACTAAATGCACCAGTTAAGAGACACAGAGTGGCTAAATGGATCAAAAAACTCAATCCAACCTTCTGCTGCCTACAAGAAACGCACCTGAATAGTCAGAACAAACATAGACTCAAAATAAAAGGCTGGAGAAAAGTTATCCAAGCAAACAACACCCATAAAAAAGCTGGAGTGGCCATACTAATATCAGATAATGCAAACTTTATACTCAGGAAGGTTGTAAGGGACAAAGACGGACATTTTATATTAATCAAGGGGTACGTAGAGCAGGAAGAATTCACTCTCCTAAACATATATGCACCGAATGAGGGGCCAGCAAAATATTTAATACAACTGCTGACAAATCTGAAAAATAATATCAACAACAACACAATAATTGTGGGGGACCTAAACACGGCTTTGTCAACACTGGACAGGTCAACCAGACTGAAACCCAACAAGAATATACTAGACCTGAGGAGAGAAATGGAAGAAAGAGGCCTAGTGGATATATATAGGACACTCCATCCCCAGAAACCTGGATACACATTCTTCTCCAATGTACATGGGACATTCTCCAGGATAGACTACATGCTGGCACATAAAACATACCTCCATAAGATCAAGAGGATAGAAATTTTGCAGACTACCTTCGCTGACCACAAGGCTCTGAAATTATTTGTGAACTCCAAAGGGACTCAGAAGAAACACTTTAACACCTGGAAGTTAAACAGCCTCATGCTCAATAACCAGTGGGTCCGAGATGAAATCAAGGAGGAAATAAAAAGGTTCCTGGAAACAAATGACAATAAAGACACAAACTCTCAGAACCTATGGGACACAGCAAAAGCAGTACTGAGAGGAAAATTTATAGCTTTGCAAGCACACATCAGGAAGGAAGAAGGAGCTTACCTGAGTAGCTTAATGACACAGCTAATAGAACTAGAAAATGCTCAACAAAAGGACCCAAGAACAGGAAGACAGAAGGAAATAACAAAGCTGAGAGCAGAAATCAACGAAGTGGAAACTCAAAAAACAATCCGAAAGATCAACGAAAGCAGAAGTTGGTTCTTTGAAAAAATAAACAAGATTGATAGACCACTGGCAAACCTAACAAAGAAAGAGAGAGAGAGAAACTTGATAACTCGTATCAGGAATGAAAAAGGAGAGATCACTACTGATATGACAGAGATTCAAAGGGTAATCAGAAACTACTTTGAAAAACTCTACGCCACTAAAAATGAGAACCTGGAAGAAATGGATAAATTCTTGGACTCTTATAATCTTCCACGGTTGAAGGAAGAGGATGTAGCATATCTAAACACCCCCATCACCATTGATGAAATTAAAACAGTAATCAAATGTCTGCCGAAAAACAAAAGCCCAGGTCCAGATGGATTCACTAATGAATTCTATCAAACTTTCCAAGAGGAACTACTGCCAATCTTGGCAAGACTCTTTCATGAAATTGAACAAAGAGAAACACTTCCAAATAGCTTTTATGAAGCCAACATCACCTTGATACCTAAACCAGACAGAGACGCTACCAAAAAAGAAAATTACAGACCAATATCACTGATGAATGCAGATGCAAAGATCCTCAACAAAATCCTGGCAAATAGGATTCAATGCCTCGTTAAGAAGATCATCCACTACGATCAAGTAGGTTTCATCCCAGGAATGCAAGGCTGGTTTAACATCCGTAAATCTATCAACATAATACACAACATCAATAACAAGAAAAATAAAAACCACATGATCATATCAATAGATGCAGAGAAAGCATTTGATAAGGTCCAACACCCATTCTTGATCAAAACTCTCAGCAAGATGGGAATGGAGGGAACCTTTCTCAATATAGTGAAGGCCATCTACCACAAGCCAGTGGCAAATATTATCCTCAATGGAGAAAAACTGAAAGCCTTCCCTCTAAATTCTGGCACAAGACAAGGCTGTCCTCTCTCACCACTCCTATTCAACATAGCACTGGAAGTACTTGCTATAGCGATTAGGCAAGAAAAGGATATCAAGGGAATCCAGATAGGAAAGGAAGAAGTCAAGCTCTCACTGTTTGCAGATGACATGATACTCTACTTAGAAAACCCTAAAGACTCTATCAAAAAGCTTCTAGAAACAATAGACTCATATAGCAAGGTGGCAGGCTACAAAATTAACACACAAAAATCAATGGCCTTTCTATACACCAACAGTAATAAAGAAGAAATGGACATTAAGAAAACAACCCCATTCACAATAGTACCACACAAACTCAAATATCTTGGAATCAACTTGACTAAATATGTGAAGGACCTATACAAAGAAAACTATAAAACTCTGCTCCAAGAAATAAGAGAGGACACACGGAAATGGAAACACATACCCTGCTCATGGATTGGCAGGATTAACATCATCAAAATGTCAATACTCCCCAAGGCATTATACAGATTTAATGCCATCCCTCTAAAGATACCCATGACATTCTTCAAAGAAGTGGATCAGACACTTTTGAAATTCATTTGGAACAATAAACACCCTCGAATAGCTAAAGCAATCATTGGGAAAAAGAATATGGGAGGAATTACTTTTCCCAACTTTAAACTGTACTACAAAGCAACAGTTATCAAAACAGCATGGTATTGGAATAAGGATAGGTCCTCAGATCAGTGGAATAGGCTTGAATACTCAGAAAATGTTCCCCAGAGATACAACCATCTAATTTTTGATAAAGGAGCAGGAAATCCTAAATGGAGCAGGGAAAGCCTCTTCAACAAGTGGTGTTGGCACAATTGGATAGCCAATTGCAAAAAATTAAACTTAGACCCCCAGCTAACATCATGTACAAAGGTAAAATCCAAATGGATTAAAGACCTCGATATCAGCCCCAAAACCATAAGATATATAGAACAGCACATAGGCAAAACACTACAGGACATTACAGGCATCTTCAAGGAGGAAACTGCACTCTCCAAGCAAGTGAAAGCAGAGATTAACAGATGGGAATATATTAAGCTGAGAAGCTTCTGCACCTCAAAGGAAATAGTGCCCAGGATACAAGAGCCACCCACTGAGTGGGAGAAACTATTCACCCAATACCCATCAGATAAGGGGCTAATCTCCAAAATATACAAGGCACTGACAGAACTTTACAAGAAAAAAACATCTAACCCCATCAAAAAATGGGGAGAAGAAATGAACAGACACTTTGACAAAGAAGAAATACGCATGGCCAAAAGACACATGAAAAAATGTTCCACATCACTAATCATCAGGGAGATGCAAATCAAAACAACGATGAGATACCACCTCACACCCCAGAGAATGGCACACATCACAAAGAATGAGAATAAACAGTGTTGGCGGGGATGTGGAGAGAAAGGAACTCTTATCCACTGCTGGTGGGAATGCTGTCTAGTTCAACCTTTATGGAAAGCGATATGGAGATTCCTCCAAAAACTGGAAATCGAGCTCCCATACGATCCAGCTATACCACTCCTAGGAATATACCCTAGGAACACAAAAATACAATACAAAAACCCCTTCCTTACACCTATATTCATTGCAGCTCTATTTACCATAGCAAGACTCTGGAAACAACCAAGATGCCCTTCAACAGATGAATGGCTAAAGAAACTGTGGTACATATACACAATGGAATATTATGCAGCTGTCAGGAGAGATGAAGTCATGAAATTTTCCTATACATGGATGTACATGGAATCTATTATGCTGAGTGAAATAAGTCAGAGAGAGAGAGAAAAACGCAGAATGGTCTCACTCATCTATGGGTTTTAAGAAAAATGAAAGACACCCTTGTAATAATAATTTTCAGACACAAAAGAGAAAAGAGCTGGAAGTTCCAGCTCACCTCAGGAAGCTCACCACAAAGAGTGATGAGTTTAGTTAGAGAAATAACTACATTTTGAACTGTCCTAATATTGAGAATGTATGAGGGAAATGTAGAGCCTGTTTAGGGTACAGGCGGGGGTTGGGTGGGGAGGAGGGTGATTTGGGACTTGGGTGATGGGAATGTTGCACTGGTGATGGGTGGTGTTCCTTTTATGACTGAAACCCAAACACAATCATGTATGTAATCAAGGTGTTTAAATAAAAAAAAAAAAAAAAAAAAAAAGAAATATATAATGGTTAGAAATTGTCTTTCAACTGAAAAGCATTATTAACAATTTCTACAGAAATACACACACAAACACACACACACAATTCCTCCCCAAACCAAAACAACAACAACAACAACAACAACAAAAAAAAAACCCAACAATAAAACAACCTATGTACCATATTTTCCGGCAGATAAGACGACTGGCGTATTAGATGACCCCCTAATTTTGCAGTTAAAACATAGATTTAGGCCTATGTTCGCTGTATCAGACAGAACATTCCTGTGCTGCAGCTGTATGTACCACAGTGAGCCAATCACAACAAGCAAAGGTTCAATGGTTATACTGTAATAGACTTCCTCTCTGACTCTGGCCAATCTGAGCAGGCTTTTGACAGTGTAGATTTAGGTCCAGAACATTGTCTAATTTGCATGCATAAGAAGCCTGCTTGGATTTGCTGAGTTAGAGAGGTGGTCCGAGCAGCCTTGCAGTGATTGGTGCAGGATCGAGTTGGAAAATTCGTTTTGTGGCAATATTCATACAATTTTTGTTTATTGGCATATTGAAACATTTTTAAGGATATACTTGGCGTATAAGACAACCCCCAATTTTCGGTTGACTTTTCTTTTTGTTTCAAAAGTCGTCTTATATGCCGGAAAATACGGTAGGCCTTACAGAATTTGTGAATCTGGTTTCTTCCTCTATGGCTACTCTCAAATTTTAATTTGACTTAAAATTTCTTATCTGCAAATTACCATGATATATTTATCTCTTTTCATCTCACTTCTACCCTATCTCTCTCAATATCCACAATACCAAGTCACTTTAAGTCATTTGCAGCTGCCAGGAGAGATGAAGTCATGTAATTTTCTTATGGCTAGACATGGAAAATATTATGCTGAATAATATAAGTCAGAGGGAAAGACATTGAAGCAGAATAGTCTCACTCATCTATAGGTTTTAAGAAAAATAAAAGACGTTATTATAATAATGCTCAGAGGTAAGAGAGATGAGGTTTGAAAGGATCAGCCCGTGATCTTGGTGGTCTTACCACAAGATTGGTGAGTGCAGTTGGAGAAATGACTACATCAACACATATCATGATAATGGTAGTGAGTGAGAGAAAAAGACTGCCTGTCTTGAAGACAGGTGGTGGTGGAATGTTGCATTGGTAAGGGGGGTATTCTTTTTTTATAACTGAAATCCAACTTACAATCATGGTAGTAATCATGGTGCTTGAAAAAGATATTATTTAAAAAAATTTACACTTAAGATGGAATACCTGTTGACACTGATGATGAGGAAATGGGGATGAAGCAATTGAATGGGGGTCTGGGGTAATTTATTAACTGAAAAGAATTACAGTTAAAAGTAATGCAAATAAGTCAGAGATGTTACTCATAATACTCATAATTGCTAGTTATATAACCATTTCTTGCTTACTTTGCTTCAGCAATACATTTTCCACACTGCTGCTATATTCACACATTCACTTGGTCTACACACAGGATTTTTCGGACATGACCTAATGAAGCTCATTAGCAGAACAATACTGGCCAGGGGGCACACACAGAAATTTATGCTATAACAGCATTTGTCTTATAAAACATTTTTATTTTATATTACTAAAGGTGGAAAATGAAAAGTATGTGTCACCTATTGTTTGAAAGAGGAAATAGTCAAAGATGAATAAAATAAAATACTGACAACTGACTACATGATTCAGATCAGTGGTTTAAACTCTTTTAAGTCTTCAGACCTGGTTTATGGGCCAATGAGAGAAATTCCAACACAATGGAGAGAAATTTTATCACAATATAATACAATTTCGATTCAAGAAGGGAAATATATTAAGAGAGTCTCTCTAATAGGTATTACTTACTTGGACAATAAGTATGTTACACTTTTGCTAGATAATGTACATATTTGGTTAAAAAAACTCAAAACTAACAAAAATTTAATTCCTTAGTTTTTCATATACTTCTTTCTCACTTTTCACTTCATGTTATGATTCAGACATTGGCTTTTAATTTATGCACAGAATGTTATAATAGAAAATGATTTACTATATCAACACGAGACTTGAATGTTACAATGGAAAGGACTTAACACTTTTTTTCCCCAGGCTAGAGGGAGCAAGCTAAATATAGCTTCCAATAAAACTGTTGAATTCCATCTTTTCAATATTCCTCAACTTTCTTAACAATGAATCCCCAGACTAAATGTATATAATTAAATCGTTTATTCTTTTTTTTTTGGGGGGGGTCACACTGGCAGCGCTTAGGGGTTACTTCTGGGTCTATGCTCAGAAATCGCTCCTGGCAGGCTCAGAGGACCATATAGGATGCCAGGATTCAAACCACTGACCTTCTGCATGAAAGGCAAATGCCTTACCTCCATGCTATCTCTCTTCCCCCTTTGTTTATTCTGATGACAACCTCTTTCATTACAAGCATTAGGGTTAAATATACAAAACTCGTTACAGTTTTCAGAGGAATAACTGACATGTAGGAAATAAGATTATGCACCATATTTAAGAAATGAAAATGATATCAAGGGAGTCACTACAAATATTCTTGAAAGGAACTAGAGTCACTGTCAGTTCTTAGTTTTATCTGAAAAAGTCAGCTCATTGGGCTTAGATACACAGAACCTTGAATATATCATGCTCTTGTTATTTGCTTAATGTTCAGTTGTCACTGTCCTTAGATATGTGATTATTTATTCATTTGTTATTTGGTTTGGTGCCATATATGTCTATGTTCAGGTTAACTATTGTATCCTAGGATCCCACTGGCAGACATTTGGGAGACTATATAGGGCTTCTGGGAAGCATGTGGAGTGCCTGGGATGGAATCTCGGTCAACCATGTGGAAGGCAAGTGTCTTACCCCTGTATTATTATTATTTATTTTTTTGGAGGTGGGTGGGATTACTTTTGGCTCTTCATTCAGAAATCGCTCTTGGCAGGCAGTGGGGTCCATATAGGATGCTGGGGATTGAACCTAGGTCCATCAGGGGGTTGGCTGCATGCAAGGCAAACATGCTACTGCTGTGCTATTGCTCCGGGTCCTCCCCATTGTATTTTTTTAGTCTTAGATAATTATGTAATTTTAAAAAGACCATACATTTTCATTCTTCATTATTTTCTGCAAATTATCTGAGTGTTCTTAGTTGGATAAAAAAGGGGCTTTGAAAGGAACAAAAGATCATCAGATGCCCTAGTTTGTTCTCAGCAAAGACTGATTAACTCTCAAGTCAGGCCTTGTTATGTTCTAATCTCTCCAGTGAATTGCACTGGCTATCTAGTAGAGATCAGCACCAACACTTCCAGACCCAGTCTCTTTTCTCTATTTAGAAATACATTCCTTTTCCTTTTATTTTAAAAGTCTTTATTAAATCTCATAAGCAAATCTGGAACAGGAAGAACACACATGTCCCAACTAAAGCAAAGGTGCCATTTTTTTTTTTTTGCAGATTTACTTAACACTACTCTTTGAATGTGAATTGTACCTGGGATAGAGAAATAACTTATGTCAAGGCCGCTTTTTCTGTCTATTACTGGCTCGATTTCAGCCGGGTAATATGATAACATAAATTGTCATCCTCTTCAGCTTAACCTCTAACACCTGCTCCACTTATACTTACTACCCCTTCAGTTATTATGCTCTGTATGCCAGATCTCGCTTAGATATGTTATATGTATATTTAAAATATAATCCTTTTTCCCTTCCTTGCCATCTCTTAATAAATTTATAAAAAAATGAGATCCTGCCTATCAAAAACCTAATAGAACCCAAGCTAGGAATCCCGCATTCTTCAAATCAGATGTTTTGTCCTTGCCTTTTTATTCTTTCTTTCTTTCTTTCTTTCTTTTTTTTTTTTTTTTTGGAGGGGAGGGTTTGGACCACACCTGTGACACTCAGGGATTACTCCTGGATATGCACTCAGAAATTGCTCCTGGCTCGGGTACCATATGGGACACTGGGAATCAAACACACGTCCGTTCTGGGTCAGCAGCATGCAAGGCAAATGCCCTACCGCTGTGATATTGCTCCATCCCTATCCTTGTTTTTTAAAATCTGTTAATCTGGTTTACTTTTCAGAGATTACATTTTGGGGAAGGGAGAGCGTACACTACAGATGCTCATGAGTTACTCCTGGCTTTCAGTGCAGGAATAACTTCTGGTGGTACTCTGGGAATCACATCAGAAGCTGAGGAGTGACCCACCATAAGCCTTGTGCAAGATAATTGCCATATACACTGTACTGTCTCTCCCACCCCATGAGAGATTAAATCTTTAAATACTTGCATTTAAGTATGCCAATGTGATTGTCAATGTGAACAGAAGACTATGGAGTTTTTAGGTAGTTTCTTTAAATACTCAGATACTGAGCTCTTAATTCCTCCTCACTAATGGAGGGAAAAAGTGCTGTTAATTCAGCTTTGACAAACCAGAGCAGACCAAAACATAGGGGAAGCTAGAGCAAAAGTAGAAGGAACTCTACTTTAAGACTTCCAGAATGAGAGCTATGCTGTCAGCATGGATCACTTACCCTGGCTCAAGGATTTCAAGACATAAATCTTTTACTATGGTCTCTGAGTTACTTTGGCTTAAACTCGAAGTAATAAATGTAATAAATAACTGTGGGCTAATTTACAAAACAATTGTAAAATCTATCAAAAATTGAAGAATATCTGAGTGTGAATGTTTTACTTAGAGAAAACTACTAATTGGTATTAAAATGGTATAAAACTCTATGAGAACCCTATTTTACATATGATTCTTAGGGCACTTTAAGATCAGTAGAGCCTACAGGTCTTCGATATGAAAACTAATTATAGAAAATGCCTATGGATGTTGAAGCTTGAGTAAATCTTTAATAACCTATTACAAACTCCTGAAGTTGCATTTTCAAAATACATTTCCAATCACTCAAGTTACATTGTAATTTATCTTCATATGGGAAGAACACAACCTGTTATAATAACTTCTGTGAAGTTCTCATTGTTTGAAAACTGACTATAGTTTTTATAAAATATAGTATTATATTTTAAAAGTTTAATATCTTAAATCAGTATCTAAAAGTTTTACTCCTCATTTCTTACTTTTTTTTTTTCATATTTTGGACTACACCTGGTGATGCTCAGGGGTTACTCCTGGCTATGCTCTCAGAAACTGCTCCTGGCTTGGGGGACCATATGGGAAGCTGGGAATTGAACCGACGCCCTTCCTGTGTCAAAGATGTGCAAGGCAAATGCCCTACCACTGCGCCACCTCTCTGGGCCCTTATTTATTACATTTTAAATGATTAAAACAGCTAAAGTTTTTTTTTTAAATAATAGTTATAAAACCACAAAAGAATGATATTCTTAAAAGTGCCAATTTTAAGTTTACCTGCCCCAATGACTCTCTCAATGCGAATTCTTGATGGATCAATTTCTTTGGCAAATTCATGGACTGCTAAGGATGGGTCTTCATAAGTATCTGGATCTATGTAAGTTTTAATTCCAGGAAAACGTACTGCAACAAAATAAAGGACATTTAGATTGAGAGTATATTAGTAAGCATAGACTGTGAATATTTAAAATGAAGAGTTGAATGTTATAGTACACAGAAATTAATAAGCTTAATTTTATTCTGTCTTCTCTCCTACTCAATATTGTTTTGTTTTAAACACAAATACGTGTGGTGCAGAAAAATAAACAGTTCCTATTTTAAATAGCTGCTTATTTATTTAATTTATTAATACTGTCTCCAATGTAATTTGTTATCTTCTATTTCCTGGGCTGTTTCAGGTTATTCTCATGGCTTCTTGCTGAAGCCATCTGGTTTAGTTTATGCTGAAACATTAGTGGTGAAATAGATAATGAATACCACAGGAGAATTCTTTTCCTCTTCATTTCCTACAAAATGCTCTGCAGCATATCACAAGGCTCCTCAGCTTAAGTTATCTATCCTGCTGTCTCCATCCAGGTTTCTGTGTGTTTATGGTATTATCAACTCAAAATATGGCTAATAGGTGCTCTTTCAGCACTCTCTCCACTCTGCCAGCAAAACAGCCTCAAACTTAAGTTCAAAACCTGAGGGAACTTAACTAAAAATGTATGTCTTGGCCCTATCCTGAATCTTTGGGTCAGAATGTTAGTGTATGAGAGTGGAACATTTTACTGAAGATTAAAATCAATAACAAGAAGTAAGATGAGCATTAGGAATCCCTTCAAACCACCCCTTAAGTTTATGATCTCCTCAAGTCAAATTCTTTCCTTCTCTCAGAGTAGTACAGATGTTAAAGTCCCTGATTCCTTATGCTCAACTTGAAATGAAAATGAGTTTAAATAGTTAAACACCTTGCTTCCTGTATTATCTCAATACTGTGGTTAATTAGAGAACCTCCCTTTCTTGTTAATTCAGTGTCTCACTACAGAGAAACTGTCTTGACAAGGTAGTATTGCCATTTAGAGGTGAAGGTAGAGGTGGGTGTTGGGGAGGAGAGGGTAGCAATTATCAAACCAACTATTGTGGTAATTATAGCTTGCTTGAGAAGGAGCCTTCAAATGAATATAACCTTGTAGTCAGTTCAAGGATTTCATACATATTCTCAGAGTTAAAGAGCTGATTTTCTTATTCAGTGTTAATGAATTGTAAATTGATTTGTAATAAGTTGAAATGACAGTTTCTACCAGAAGGAAGAAGGATTTCTTAATATTTCTCTTCCTAGAGTTCCACTAAATAAAATCAATGCAAGTTTTGGAGCCATTGTGAGTAGTAAATAACTAGATACAGTCGTTATCTTGTATTTTTAGCATATCCAGTCTGTCATATTTCCAAGCAAGCAGAATTAGAAAAGGTAGTTTCATTTAATGAGAAGCAGGTGCAATTTCTATCAACAGACCTAGAAGCCAGATGAAGAGTCTTAATACTGAAAGATTGGAAGTGAATCATTTTTTTGTGTCATCAACTCAGTAGATATAAGTTAAAAGGAATTCTTGAAGTGTTGGAACAATCTAAAATAGTGGATGAGAATCAATGCTTTACTTACAATGCCCATTCTGCAAATGGTTTCTCCTCTTCTCTTCTGATTTCATTTTGGCTTTTATGTACCATTGGCACCTTAAAAGAAGGTAAATAGACTCTTTGAGAACATACTTGATGAGAACCCAAACCACTCATATCACTCACAATGAACTTTCCACCATAGATATTACTTTTTTTAAATGAGAAAATAGTTCAAAGTGTTCTTTTTATCCTATAAAAATAAACCTAGATAAAATAAAAAAAAATACTCAAGGGATTAACCAATCGATCTGACATTGATACAATGAGAGTAGAAGGGTGGAGTGCTAGGTGGACTGATCAATTTTATTGGTCACTTTAACTTTTACCAGAAATGGATCCAATCAAAATAGATAATGGGAAGGCCAGACCTGGGCACAAGGAAAGATAAAAGGAAGTTGCCCACCCAGTAGTAGTTTTTAAGGTTTTATCATTGTGCATGTATCCCTGGCCAATGGTTAAGAAAGTTTGAGGGAGAGGGTGTCAGTCACTTCTTAAGCTTCTAAGTTTTGTACGCAAATATTTCACACAATTCTCATGAATTGAACCTATGCTTCCAGGAAAAATACACTTTAGTGCATCCAATATGAATGCAAACAATAGCTTATTTTTAGGTACAAGATCCAAGTCTCTTAATGGTTAGTTAGAGCTGGAAAAAAAACATTCAAATCCAAAACTTTAAAAAAGTTTGAGTTAGAACCTTAGAAATTTAACTGTCATTTTTAGCGGCATAAAGAATAATTTATTTTTAATATAAAAATTGGTAGAGGCATGATCTATTTCTGTCAGGATGATCATGTTTCAAAGAATAGAGATAGGCATTTACATCACATGATTTCAATATGAAAAAACTCATTAACAACCATAACATTTGACAGTTCAACTAATGCTAATTTCAACTGTTTAAAAACAGAATATATCTGTGGTAACTGTTTAACTTTTCAAGGTGAGTTTGCCTCAGGTCTTATGGGAAAGTTTGCATATTCAGGACTATCTCACAGGATTTTCTCACAGTATAAATTCCAGTGGCTGCTCTCCTAACAGACTACTTAAGAGATATTTCAAAATAAACTTTTTAATTTTATGTAATTAAAGTGAAATTTAATGTAGAATGCTAAAGCAGTTTCTAGTGTCATATAAATTTTAAATATGAAAATTAAAACTCGAAAATGATTATATCAAATTGTCTTCATCATTAAATTCTTTCTTGAAGTGGAATACAAATTCTACTTCTGGAATCCCAAATAAATATAACATTTGAGTTCATCTCTCAAATTTATTAGGTAAAATTATTAACCTACAATTACCCTAATTTTAATCATTTTATATTCATCATATTATGCATGATAAATACATCTGATAAATATATTTAATTTTTAAATAAAACTTTTTTCCGTGTGTTTGTTGTATTTAAATCATTCCCGAGGAAAGAAATCCATAACTTGTATTCTATGAATTCCTACAAAAATTAATAGTTATATCTAAATTTACTATATGTCAATACATTATAAAATAAATATTTCATCAGTTACTATATGAATTTAGAGGCATTCATTTAAATTTGCAGAAATGAACTTACTATTTAAATAAAATTATACTTAGGTTAACAAAACCAACTTTTGTAACAAAACTTTCAAATTAAAAAAATAAAAATTCTTCTGGATCAAACTAGTCATCATCTCTAGATGATCATAATTAGATAATTTAAGTTAATAGAATATTTTTTTAGAGTTAAAATCATAAAATTGACCCTATTAGAACTTTAAAAACTAATTTTGAAGGGTGATTCCATCCTTGTCTTTTTGTTTGTTTGTTTGTTTGTTTGTTTTGTTTTTGGGTCACACTCGGCAGCCCTCAGGAGTTATTCTTGGCCGTACACTCAGGAATCGCTCTTGGCAAGCTTGCCAGAACATATGGAGTGCCGGAATTTGAACCACCAACATTCTGCAGGCAAGGCAAATGCCTTACCTCCATGCTATTTCTCCGGCCCCTTCCATTCTTGATTTAACTTGTATGCAAATTCATGACAAAACCATTCTTTTAGGGTCAGGGAAGGTCACACCCAGCTGTGTTTAGTTCAGCATGCAACGCCAGCCATTAATCAAGCCCAATTCATCATTCAAAGTGTGCACACTAGCTCTGTGAGTCATCTCCCCAACCCCCAAAGAATATTTTTAACCTAAATTGTTCCTAAATTCACAACACATGGCAGCACTTTCTGTTATAAATGGTAATCAATGAGTTTATTCATCTAATTAACATTTTCTTAATGACATTTGCAGAACTCGCACAAAATCTAGAGATGATATTTTATCCTTTAACTTAACCATTTTATTGTGTCATTTTGGCATGGCCTATAAAACTGCTTTTCTTTTTCCCCTTTCCTATCTTTCTCAGACTTGTAGCTTTAACCTGTCATGAAACATTTTTTTTCTTCATTCTTCCTTTCCTAGGTTTGGTCTTCTAATTGTGCATGCCTTAAGACAGGAAATAAGTTCAGAATTTTAACTCTCCTTTAAAACAAACAAATGAATGAATAAATAAATAAGCTCACAACTCTACCAGATAAAGAATTTTTCTTTGCTCTTATACTGGCCATATTTGGAATTTACCCAAAACACTGAATATTTTGTTTTCAACCCAATAGCAATATGGTTTAGTGATTCCAAATATCTGTTTTCTGTCCATTTTAAGAGATGGTTGTGAGGAACTGTATTGATAGCAAAGGGATGTCAATAAATACATAATAATAATGATAATGAAAATGATGATGATAATAATAATAATAATAATAATAATAATAATAATAATAATAATAATGTATTGATAGGGGCCGGAGTGGTGCACAGCTATAGGGCGTTTGTCTCGCAAGTGGCTGACCCAGGACTGACATGGGTTCAATCCCTGAAATCCCATAAGGTCCTCTCCTCTCACTGTGCCTGCCAGAAGTAATTTCTGAGCACAGAGCCAATGGCCCAAACAACGCCCCTCCAAAAAAAAAAAAAATAAAAGCCACAACAAAACCCCAAAATAAAGCCAAAAAAAAGTATTGATACGGTTAGATCTAGAAGTAAACAGAAAAATAAAATTTTCTGCATAGCAGTGTCTGACAATGGTAACGAAGATGGAAGCCTCAGTTTTTCTTTGCCAGCTCCTGCAAGAAGCTCCATTCTACCTGGCCCCATTCTATATTTTAAACATACCTGCAAATTCCTGGAATCTTTCTAAGATTGTAAACTGTTTATCATTTCCCCAAAGTGATAAAACCTGCCCCAAACTTTGAGCTAACAGGAGACTAAGAGATAAAGGAGCATTACCTGGCAATAAGCTGAAATATATACTCTAAAAGATCTTAAATAAACAATATCCACCAGTCTAAGTGGGTATGAAAGATATTAATCTCAGCAAATCAATAGGCCCTAAATTAACAAATAACACTGAGAAATAGAAGAAAATCTTCTGAGATATTGTTTGATGAGCAACACAAAGACCGAGCTTTCCTATTAAAACCCCACAAAAACAAGTCATAGTTACCTTATTAACCTATAGTTATTTTCCCCAATTGTGGGAGGTTTTTTTTCGGGGTGAGGGTTTAGGTTCAGAGTTTATTACTGGCTTTGCACTTAGGAATTATGCCTGATGGTTCTCATGATGATCATGTGTGATTCCAGAGTTTAAAACCCAGTCAATTGCATACACAGTAAGCTCCCTACCAACTGTACTATTTAGTCCCTGAGGGGAGTTTCTTTCTTTTCTATTTCCAATAATCCTTTCTATTTCTCTGATTCTTAGCATTTTTATTACCCAAAATTTTCATTTTAAAAATATTGAACTGGGAATGATGGACAAATATCTGCCATCAGTATTCCTGCATCAACAACATGATATGCCCATAGAATTAATTTATCATTGTTTCTCATAAATTGCTAAATGCTTTACTCCTCTTGTTATTGTATCCTATATTCTTCTAGAGGCAAGTCAGTTTCCCAAAGTAGAAGATTCCGGAAAAAATGCTACTAATACAGAAACAATATTATATCTATTTGTAACATAATAATTTTAAGTAGGCAAAATAATTAAATCATTATGCCCCTTTGAAATTAATTGTAGGAAACAGAGAGATAGCATGGAGATAAGGCATTTGGCTTGCATGCAGAAGGATGGTAGTTCGAATCCCAGCATTCCATATGGTTCCCTGAGCCTGCCAGAGGTGATTTCTGAGCGTAGAGCCAGGAGTGACCCCTGAGCGCTGCTGGGTGTGACCCAAAAACCAAAAAAAAAAAAAAAAAAAAAAAAAACAGAAAAAAAAAAGAAAAAGAAATTAATTGTATAAGGAGTTAGTGCTTCAATTCAAGCACTACTAGAATATTCATGTGCTTCCTTTTTTCTAAGATCTGTAAGAGCCTGCTTATTACTAGGTAGCACTTATTTTTTGTCAGGGGCAGGTGTTTCATAAGTGCATTCCAAATATATGCCAATTTATTGATCTATACTTTTAGTTGGCTGTCAAGATTATAGATAAACAATTTTTCATATATGCACATTCTCTGTACTTTTTAGTGAATTTTAATAAAGTGCTATATATAGGCAGTGTTAAAAATGAGTAAAACAACCAGTATTTACAGTTCACTGAATCATTGGCCCCAAAGGTAATTATTTATTATTTATGCTCATTATCATATATCATAATGTTCCAGTATTGATGGTATACTTTAGCTGGAGTCAGCATGAATGTGTCTTCTTGGGCATTTTTATTATAGGTTGTTATTATTTGTTTGGGTACACTGGGATGTGCTCAAGGATTACTTCTGTTGGGCTTGGAGTCCATATGCGATGCCAGGATCAAACCTAGGTGGGCTATGTGTAAGCCCTACCCTTACTATTGCTCTGGCCCCTCTTATTACAGTTTTAAACCTTGACATTGATAATTTGCGATACGTTTATGTTTAGATTATAAAGGAATTTTCGAGGTGTTATTGTATTCCTATCAATAATCTAAATAGAATAATTTTATATAAATTTTTAAAATATGTATATCCAGAACAAAATACAAAAAATTTTTTCATTTAAATAATTCAGACATTATCTTTACCCATGTTTCTTGTTACCAGTTTTATATTAACAATTTAATAAATTATATACAATATGCATTATATTTAAATATATATTTAATATATAATATATATTATTATAAAGTACATGATTTTATGCATAAAATAAAAATATAATGTTTAGAGATATGAAACATTTGTCCGCCTAACAAGATTTTAAATCTAGTGCATTTTCTGTGTGATTTATTTTAACTTCAAGTATCCATTTATATTATTCTAAGTAGAAAAAGTTAGATTAATAAAACCAAAGAAAACCAAATATATAATACTAATGGAGATACTTTCAATATTTAATTAATAAAACCTGACATAGAACTACATTTATAAAGAAATTTTATGTAAGTTGTTCATCCTTCCCGTTGAGTTATTTCTTTCCCCCAAATAATTTCTTAATCCAGTGAATGGAAAAAACGAAAACACAGAACTAACTTATTTAGTAAGAGCCATTTTTTGGGGGAGGCACATCCAGCAGCCCTCAGGGGTTTCTCCTGGCTCTATGCTCAGAAATCACTCCTGATGATTTGGGAATATTGCACTGGTGAAGGGGGGGTGTTCTTTACATGACTAAAACTCAACCATAATCATATTTGTAATCAAGGTGTTTAAATAAAGATATATTATATATATGTTATATATAAAGAAATATATATATGGTTGGGTTTTAGTCATGTATATATATGTATATGTACATATATATATAAAGAAATTGCTCCTGGTAGGCTCTGGGGATTATATGGGATGCCATATAGTCATATGCCATATGTCATATGGGAGACCATATGACATGTTCAATATATATATTGAACTCAGATAAGTCCCAGGTTGGCCACTTGCAAGGCAAACATCCTACAGCGATGCTCTCTCTCCAGCTTCATTGTAAAAGGCTTTTATCCACAACTTTCAAAAAACACGGTATTTTTTCCCCAATAATTTTTTTTTGTTGCTTCATTCTCAAGAGCCTGTTGAAACTGAGAACCAGCCATCTTGGATCTCTTGACCTAAGAATTTCACTGGCAGCTGAACCCACCCTATGCCCCCTTCTTTGACACATGCTTTGTTACATTGAAAGACATTTGAATACAGAATGAAAGGATTATTTAAAATCTTGTAAATAACCTTTTTATAGTTTAGTTACCTCCCAGTAATTAAGAAGAATAAAGTAAGGATGACGAGGAGAGTGAATCCCCCAACAGCTGCCGTAGCTATCACGAGAATCTGTCCCTGTTCTGCTGCCATGTCAGAAGCTGAAACACAAACACAATATTAAAATTTTCCTGGGTGACATTTTACTATGAACATTATCTAATTATTTAGTATATACAAGAGAGTATAATAATAGAAGGTAATTTTTCCAAGTGTAGTTTCTCTTTGTTTCATATTTTGGATGCAAACTAACCATAAGGCTGAAAAGTGGAACATACCTTAGAAATTTACCTATTTAAAAATAAAAAATAAAGCCAATGGATTCTCATTAGTGCCCCAAATTTTAAGACCCCATTATCAAGAAATTTGTAAGTCATGTTCTTTAATTTAAAAAAATAGAGAGTTGCTACAAAACTGGAGAACTGGTATATAGAACTTAGCAAAATAAAGAAATTGTCCAAGCTGTATTTTCCCTTTTTTCTGGATAATAAACGTCAAAATAAAGAAAAATTAAAGAGGATGAGTGGAGAAAAAATGGAGATGGGAAGAGGAAAGAAGGAAGGAAGAAAGGAAAGAAAAAGAATGGAGAGAAGAAAGAAAGGAGAAGAGGGAAGGCGGTTAATAAGGGTAAAGGGTAGGAAAAAGAAGAGGGGTAAAAAGGAAGGTGATATTGAAAGGAAGAATAAGGGAAAAGAAAATTGGAGGGAAGAAAGAAATAAAAGAGGGAAAGAATGATGGAGATAGGAAAGAACGAGGAAGGGATAAAGGAGGGCACAAAGCAAGGATAGAATCAGAAGGAAAGAGAGAGAAGTGAAGAAAGGATGAAATAGAGGCAGTGAAGGAAGGAGGGTGGAAGTAGAAGTAGAAAAGATGGAAGAAGGGAAACTAGGTAAGGAACAAAGGAAGGAGGAAAATAAGGAAGGAACAAAGAAAGAAAGGAAGGGAGGTAGAAAAGAAAAAAGGAAGGAAGAAGGAAGGAAAGAAAGAAGGAAGATCAAAGGGAGGAAGAAAGAAAAGAAGGAATGAACGTTGGAAGGATGAAAGGAAGGAAGGTAGGAAGGAAGAAAAGAAGTAAAGTAGGAAGGAAGGAAGGAAAGAATGAAGGAAGAAAAGGAAGAAGGAAGAAACAATAGAAGGAAGGAAGGAAGGAAGGAAGGAAGGAAGGAAAGAAGGAAGAAAGGAAAGAAGGATGGAAAGTAGGAAGAAGGAAGGAAGGAAGGAGTAAAGGAAGGAAGAAAACTTTTTAATCAAGATAAAAATAAAATAAATCTGGGAGGCAACTCAACACATTTCCAAGTGTTTTTCAAGGATGCCCAGACTCATCCACTCTGGGCAAGAACTAAAACAGAGTTAGAGTGTTTAGAATAGTATATCATCAAATATTTACTTTTTTCATCTTTTATCAATGTTCCCTTTATAATGTACTAATTAAAACTTGTCTGTCTTATAGCCTTACTTACATAATACACCTTTATGTGAAGTATATTGTATTTTCTTTTTATATTTATTTCCTTCCCTGCTATGATTCAAAGACTTTTTGGATCTGTGCCTTCTCAACTGTGCCTCTAGAGTCCCCCTGCCTCCTGCTTTTTTTTTTTGTTCCAGTTGCCTGGGATTTCTATGAAGATATGTTACTTGTTTATAACCTTCCCATGACAGATCTTGCAAAAATGATTGAGTTGATAATAAAGTCTAAACATTATTTTTGTCAGATCCAATGGGGCTTAGGGAACGCTCTTGGCTAAACACTCAGGAATTAAAATCCTGGTAGACATGGGGAAACCATTTGGGATGCTGGAGATCAAAGACGATCTAGTTGGCTGAATATAAGGCAGTGCCCTACTACCTATACTAAATCTCCAGCCCTCCAAGTCTATATTTTTATTTTATATTACATTTTATTTTATTTTGGGGTTTTGGGGTCACATATCTGGTGGTGCTCAGAGGTTACTCTTGGCTCTGCACTCAGAATGCATTTAGGGAACCCTATGGGATGTCAGGAATTGAACCCGGGTCTGGACCAGGTTGTCTGAGTGCAAGAAAAACACTCTACTACTGTGCTATTGCTCTGGCCCAGAATGTAGTAGTCTTTAAAGTTTATGGCATTGATATTCAAAGATACAGCGCCCATACCACTGAAGAGCCTAAGACTCCACATCACAGTCTCTATGTATTACCTTTAGTATAGACACCTATTTTTATATGAATCATAAATGGCAAACTAAATAAAATAAAGGATATAACTGAAAAGCAAAATATTCTTTATCTCGTTGGTGAGTTCTACATTTGAGTACTATAATATTTCCACCGAGTGATTTCAACCCCCTGGAAATATGAGTGTACTACATTACAAATTTTATCAAGAGTAATTGGTTCCTCATAAAAATCTACTAAATAATATCTGAATCATGAAAGCTGTTGGTGAGTAGAAAATAATAAACTCAGCATTATAGAGGTCTTTAAGAAATATAAATATAAGTAAAAAAATTGAATTGAGCTCAGTTCTTAATAAAAATGTTATTAAAAGTTGGAATTAGATTTTAGCCATTACGGTTTTATCAAAATATTTTCAGGCATTTAATTTATTGACTGCTAGTTTATAATCTATGTGAGAAAAGTTAAATGTGGCATCATATCCTATAAGTAATAGACTGAAGATTATTTATTAGATCCTCATAGGATTTCCTCATCTTTATAATTGCACTGCTAGTGTGATCTAAAATGGCACATTTCCCTATAGCTTAATATTATTGAATAAAAATGATAAAAACCAAATGTTATAAAAACAACATTAATTGTTTATAGGAAGGGCCATACAAGTGGTATTTAGGGGGGCAGGGCTCACCTGAGTAACATTTGACTATCAAGAAAGAAATTCAATGCTAAGGCCAAAAGATGTGGTACTGTTTCTGACTTACTGAACCAGAGACCACATGGACTATGTTAGTGGTGTTCAGAGACCTCCAGGAAAACAGAGATGTTCATGGTACTTTGCAGTACTGTGATGGGTATATACCTTAACTGCCATATTAGGTCCCTGCATTGCATTTACTTGTTGAATATTTAAAAATATGGAATTACACTAGCCTTGCAGGTGAAAGCAGGCTCTCTTAGAAAGAGAGAATGGAACAAAAGCCTCACTATGCAGAAGCCATACCTGCCTCATCCATTAGCCATAATCATTGTTTTGCCTATTTCACCACTCCTTTATGTCTTTGTAGAGAAAGCAATCTGATCACACTCCAGATATGCCAGAATTTCAGCTGTATTAACAGCACTTTTTCAAAATGAATATGGATGCCCCTCACCTTCTCATACTTCCAGAAGACCTAAAAGCTGAATACACACCTACAAAAGCTTCAGAATCAGCAATAGTGCTTTGAATTATTGTGTAAAAATGTGGCTGTGTGACAGCTTCATTTTTGTTTGATATTGACATCCCACAGAACACACCAATTTAGATGCCAATGTGTAGCTGAGGTCACTTAATGTTTCAAAACAAATGATTTAACAAAATAGTCAGCTAGCAACAAGAGCTACTAAACCTTCTGACAATGAGTTAATGACCTCATAGAATAATTTTCACAAATTTACTTGTCACTGCAGTTTTTCTTCTCTTCCATCTTCTATTTTCTTCCTATTTTTTAAAAATAATTTTTCTCTCACTTATCTGGAAACAAATGTATTATAAATTATGTCAACTATGTGATATATGCTATTTAGATAAATAAAGAATAAAAATGCCATTTTAAATTCATGAAGTATAAGTAATAAAATTTAGATTGCTTATTTAGAAAACATAATATCATTCAAAAGTTTGAAACATAGAACATATCTTTTAATAGTAGCCAAGTATCAATTAATTAGTTTATTTATAACAGGTCTCCAAGTTTAGATGTAGGATATTATGTAAACTGAGGCCTGAAAATAAATTCACCTTGTATTAGTAAATAGTGTTGTTTGACTTAAATAATTGTGTTATCTAAAGTTTCATGCTTTCTTATCACTTAATATTTGAAAGTAATTAACAAACTACTATTTTCTACTATTAATTCTTTTTAAATTTGAAACTACGTATTACAATAATTTCACATAATGTAAATGGCTTGATCTCTCCCATCAAAAGGAACAAAGAAGCTGTATGGATCACAAAGCTAAATCCAACTTTCTGTTGTTACTTTTAATTATTGTTATTTAATATTATTGTCATACACAGATTTGCTAAAGATTTACTCTTGGCTTTGAATTCAAGGATCCCCTCATGTCATGCTCAGAGGATTATATTTATGCCAAGGGATTGAACCTATATTAGTGGAATACAAAGCAAACATACTACACACTGAACTATCTCTCCCATCCTTTTCTGCTATCTGTCATGATAGAAACAGGGTTAAAGAAAAAGGCTGGATAACAACCAACATTTTAACAACTGTAGCCTAAAAAAAATGGAGTAGTCTTATTGATAGTGGACTAAATGGACTTCAAACTGTAAAAGAGAGAGACAAACATTATATAATGATCAAAAAATTTTTCCATCAAGAAGACTTAATATTCAGTAACATACGTGTACTAAATGTAGAAACATTAAAGTCTGTAAGTAAACTACTAACAGGCTTGTAGAAATTTTTTAACAGAAATATAATAGTAGTAGGTTAAATATTATACTCTTTTTATTCAGCTAGATCAGCTAGACAAAGATACTGTATCAAACAGTGGTCTTAAAAGAAGAAATAGAAGAGATGAGTTTAAAAAATGTTCATGAGCCCCACCATCTTCAAAAACCAGAATACATATTATTCTCAGTGCTTTGATACATCTCTAGGATAGACAATATAGTGAAACACACGAAAATTTCCCTAAAAACAAGAAAATAAAAATCACATCAGTTATTCTCTAGATCAAAATGCATAGGAAATGAAAATAATCACAAACTAAAAGCTGGGGAAACTCCAAACACTGCATAGCAGAAGAACATAGGAATAAATAAAAAATTGAGTTAATTAAGTTAAAGAAGAAATACAAAGATTTTTGTGTACAAATGATAATGAAGACATGAACCAACCAAAACATACATAAACAATAAAAGTTGTATTGAGGCATGTTCACAGTAATGCAGACATTCCTCAGGAAACAAAACCACACAAATAAATAACCTAACTTCACACCTCAAGAAACTAAAATAATTACAAAGGAGCATTCAGTAAATAGAAGGTAGGAAATAATGTAGTGAAATACTGGTGAAAACTCAACCATATAGTTTTAAAAAACATAGTATTTATTTATCACTGAACACCTTATGAACTGATTATATTAAAAGGTTTATAAATTCTAAGTGTTTGTGGGGACAAAATATGGTGTGATATGTGTAAAATAAATTCTCATTCTCTACTGGGGACTGATGCTTTATTTAGCTTTTATGGAAATGATTTAGAGATCTTAATAGACTTAATATTAAAGCTCTCATATTCCCAATGATTCCACTCCTGAGCATCTACTTCAGAAAATTAAGACAATAATTTGAAAGGATTAATGCACACTTGTATTCATGGCTGCATTATTTACCATTGCCAAGATCTGGAAATAACCTGTCACCAATAACAGATGAGTGAATAATGATTTTGTGGTATATAAAGCTTAGTAATAACTGTGACTGTACAAAATGAAGGAAAGTGCTTGAAAATTGAGTTCAAATTAAAAATGTTTTAAATCTGAAAAATGAATACACAGTGGAATTCTACTCAGCTATGAGAAAAGATGGCATCTTGTAGTTTACCATAACTATGGAATGGAATTAGAAGGTTACATTAAATGAAGTGAGTCAGAAGGCAGAAAAAATATTCCGTGATTTTGTTCATATGCAAAACATTGTAAGGAATTAGACAATCCCTAGTGGAAACAAATTTTGAGATATTTTTAATAGGTCAGGAAAATAGGGATACAAAATGGGCAGAAGGGAGAAGTGACCCTGAGATGAGAGAAGGTGGAAGCATATTGACGACTGGTAATGAGGTAGGTATAGTAACACTGCAGGTTTAGCACAATATATCAATACACTGTAAGTAATAATCTCAATAAAATAACATTATTAAAATATTTAAACAAAATGATCACAGTATAGGTTTTGAAAAAGCAACATGTTAGATTAAGTTTAGCAATACTGGTCCAAGGTTCAAATCTTATTCATTCATTCATTCCAGGAATATTAGTGAGCACATATTACATGGTAGACACTTAGACAGATAATGGAATAGAATAGAGTGATGAACAAAAGATAATTACTGAGCTTCTGAATTTACAATTCCTTGGGAGCATAGAGACCATCAGGAAATAATTGCAAATATAAGAATTGTTATAAAAGGGAAGCTGCAGTGTGCTCTGGAAGAGAATGAGTAGATACTGACTGTGAATCAACATAATATGTGTTTGGAAATATAATGTAGTAGAAGGAAAAGAAAGAAGATGAAAAGGATTTACTGTTATTCTAACTTAGCTAGAGGTTCCAAAGACTTAATTAATTTACACAGACGAAATAAATCACGTGTCAAACAACAAAAACATGTTGTAATATTATATATAAAATATATATAATTATTACATAATACAACATACACATATTGCATGCTTATGAATTTCATAAAAATACAATACCTATACAAATTTACCTGTTTTAAATACCTTGTCCTTTGAAGCAGTTTTATGAGTTTAACTACTAAATAATGTTGTAAGTGAAAAATGTTATAACTATACTCATATAAATAACATCAAAAGGAGCAAATTTGTTCTTAAAAGGGAACACAATAAATTCTTAGTAAGAAATGAAATAAATTAGTGACAGCTTGAATAAAATAATCCCTTTTTAATAGGGTAAGGTTACAATCATAGAAAAAATAAGATTTTTAAGATGGTATATTTCTGTCAATGGTCTGGAATTAAGTACACTTACTTAAGAGGAAGCAATTATGTGAAGAGTTGCAAGATTGTTATCCAGCAAGAATTTAACACCTAAGCTATTCTAGGGATATATTGAGAAGCCGTTATTTAGTGAGGCTTGCTTTAGGTGTTTCTATTTAAGGATAAAGAAAAAGGAATTTATTTACTTGGAATGGAAATATTTAAAAATAATATATATTTCATGTCTTGTGAAAAGTACAAGAAAAAGATAATTTGCCTATTTTAAACCTAAGAATTTTACATCTGTGTTTTCCTCTGTAATTAAGATTATTCTGGTTTGTATTTATGTTTCAAAGTCAAATCTGTTAACTCTATATCCTGCCATTTTCTGTGGGCTGGTTTTATTGGTTTGTTTATTTGTTTGCTTTGATTTTTTTGTTTTGTTTTGTTCTAAGGCCACACCCTGTGAGGCTCAGAGGTTATTTCTGATTCTGTGTTCAGGAATAGCTCTTGGCAGGCTTTTGGGACAAGATGGAATTTGTGTGACTTTAACCTAGGTTGACTAACACAATGCAAACCCCTATACTCTACTATTATTCCAACCTTAGACTTGTTTTCTATTTTTTAATTAAAATTTTAATTGAATTACTGTGATATACAGTTACAAAGTTCATGCTTAAATTTTATTCATACAGTGCCTAACACCCTTCAGCAGTTCACATTTCCCATCATTAATGTCCCCAGTTTGTGCCCACAGCCTTCTCCCGTTTGCCACTGTAGCAGACAATTTTCTTCTCTCTCTCTCCACACACCCACCAAATTTTCCTTTTAGACAACGTGGCTTGCAATATTGTTACTGAAGATGTATAATTCATATCACTTTATCTCCTTTGAACACTCTGTTCATCCAGAGTGATAATTTCCACTTATCATCAGAGTGGTCCCTTCTGTGCCCTAACTGAACTCCTTCTCCTGACCCTAGTCTCTTTTGTCCTTAAATGTAAATAATTTATTATCATTTTTATATGTCACAAATGAGTGCTATCATTCGATGTCAATTCTCCCTCTGACTCATTTTGCTCAGCATAATACGCTCCATATTATCCATGTATAAGAAAATTTCATGACCTCACTTTTTCTAATATCTGTGTACTAATCCACTTTGAAGATGCACAGTTTCTTTATGCATTCATCTCTTATGGACACTTAGTTGTTTGTAGATTCTAGCTATTGTGAATTGTGCTGCAATACATTTAAGTACAGAAAGCTGTCTACATTGTATTTTGGGTTCCTATAGTCTTAGGAAAAGTATTTCTGGGTCACAGTGAGCTCAATTTATATTAATTTTGAATACTTTTTTTCAAAACTGAATAATTGGACAATTGAATTATTGAACAATTGAATAATTGTTTTCTAAAAAGGTTGAACTAATCTATAGTCCCACCACAGAGAATGAATTTACCTTTCTCCCTTGATCCAAACCAGCAGTGGTTTCTCGTGGTCTTTTTGATGTAACTAGTGTCTCTGGTATGAGATGATATTTCATTGTTTTGATTTGCATATATCTGTTGATTGGTAATGTTGAAGACTTTTTTTTTCACATGTCTTTTGGCTATCTCTATTTCTTCTTTGGGGAAGTTTTTGTTCATCTCTTCTTTCCATTATTTGGTTGGGTTTAGAGGTAATTTTCTTGCTAAGCTCTACCAGTGCCTTATATATCTTTAATAGTAACCCCTTATGAGAGCATTGGATAATTTCTCTCTTTGTATGGGAAACCTTCCTCTCTTAATAATGATTTATTTTGAGGTACAGAGTTAGTTTAATGTAGTCCCATTTGATTATCTTTTTTTCTACATGTTTGGTCAGTGGTATTTCATTTTTGAAAATGTTTTAACTTCAATTTCATAAAAGTTCTACCTACAATTTGCCCTATTTATCTTATGGTGTCAGGAGTAATAACAAGGTCTTGAAACCATTTTGATTTGAAGTTTTTGACAATGTCAAAGAGAAGTCGAAGCTCGTTTATTTGCATATAGCTGACCATTTGTTAAAGAGGCTTTTCTTGCTCCACTTTGCCCATTTGTTAAAGATTAATTGATCTGTGGGTCAATATTAGAATACTCCAGTTTATTCCACTGATCTGGGGGTATGATTCTATTCCAATACTTGGCTGTTTTAATGACTACTGTACAGTGTGAATTTGGAAAAAGTGATGCCTCCCATATTCTTTTCCCTCAGCATTCCCTTAGCTATACAAATTCCATATGAATTTCAGAAGCGTTAAATTTCTTTGTAATTTGTATTCTTATAATATTGGATTAAATTTGTACAATGCTTTGGGAAGTGTTGACATTTTAATGATGTTAATCCCAGTCCATGAGCAGAGGATATTTCTCTCCTCGATTTTTTCTGATGCAGTGTTTGTAGTTTTCTTTTGCATAGATCTTTTACCATTTTAGTTAATTCCAAGGTGCTTGATTTTATGAATTATAATTGTGAATGAATTTTTTAAAAATATGTTTCTTTTTTCCTTAATTATTTGCATATAGAAAAGCCATAAGTCTAGAATATTAATTTTGTAGCCTGCCAATTTACTATACAAATCTATTGTTCCTAGAATCTTTTGGGTAAGTATTGTATAGTATCATATCTATCATATCTACAAACTGTGGGAGTGTGGCTTTTTTTTACTATGTGAATGCCCTTCATGTCTTTTTCTTGCCTAAGTATTATGGCAAGCACACCCAGTACTATATTAAATAGAAGTGGTAAAAGTGAACAACTTTGTCTTGTGTCAGAAAGTAGAGGAAATATGGAGAGTGAGGTTGGGGCGGGGAAAAAAAGAATTTAGAAGAAATACTTTTACATTTTATCCATAATATTATATCCATAATATATAATTATATATTGTTATAAAATTATATCCATAGTATATCAATAATTTCCATAATAATATAATCCACAATAACTTTTCTCCTAGCATAATAATTTCCAGGGGCTTTGTTAAATGACTTTGCCTGTATTGAGGAAGTTTCCTTCTGTTCCCACCTGAAAATTTTTGTCATATGTAGGTTCTGGATCTTGTCAAATGCTCTCTCTAAATGTATTGATAGAAACCTTTAATTTTCTTTTTTCTTTTATTAATATGGTGTTTTATGTAGATTGACTTCATTTTCAAACCATCCTTGCATCTTTGGCATGAATCCTATTTGGTCATGTTGTATGACCTTGTCAATAAATTGTTGGATTCCATTTGCTAGTATTTGTTGAGGATCTTTGTATCTTTATTCATCAAGAATATCAGTATGTAGTTCTCTTTTTTTTATGGTGTCTGTGATTTTGATATTAGGGTGATATTAGTTTCACCGAAACTCTTTGGGAGAGTTACTGGATCTTTATTTTCCCAAAAAAGCCCCCAAAGTAATTTTGTCAGTAGGTTCTCTTTTTAAAGGTTTGAAAGAATTCATTAGTGAATCCATCTGGGCCTGGGCTTTTGTTTTTGGGAAGCCTTTTGATTACCATTTCAGTTTAATCTATAGGTCTTTTCAAATGTGCCTCATCATCTTGGCTCAACCTTCAAAAGGTAGGATCCAAAAATTTATCTATTTCTTTTAGTTTCTCTCTTTTTATGGCTTAAAGATTCTCAAAAAATAATCTCTGATTAACCTTAAATTTTTATATCTGTTGTGATATACCCTTTATTCTGATTCACTTCACTCTCACTTTGTGAGTCTTGTTAATGGTTTATTGATCTTTTTTATGTTTTCAAGAAACCATCTTGTGCTTTCATTGATATTATGTATTCTTTGTTTCTGGTTTATTAATTTCTGCTCTAAATTTTATTAATTCCTTCTGCCTGTCTATTTCAGCTCATTTCATTAATCATTTTTCAGTTTCTTAAGAGGATCCACCAAGGTATTTGTTAACTCTAACTTCCTGATGGATTCTTGCCAACCTAAACATTTTTCTCTTAATATTGCTTCTGCCCTGTCTTACAAAGTTTGATCATTTCTGTCCTCATTCTCATTTGTTTTCAGAAATGATTTCATCACTTACTGGTGAGTTGTTTAGTAATGAGCGCTTGAGTTTCCATTTCTTAAGTTATTTCTCTGTTTTTGTATAAATTCACTTCTGTTTTCAGTGCATTAAGGTCTGATAAGACAGTTGATACAATTTCTATCCTCTTGATTTTAGGAAAGTATGTTTTGTGGCCCAGAATGTGGAGAATGTCCTACATATTGGTGAAGAATGTGCATTCTTTAAAAGCCAGCATATTCTTCTTTAATGTTAGCCTAGTTGGTCTACCATAGAGTGACAAAGAATGTTGAAATCTACGATTACTATTGTGTTTCCTATTGATTTTTTTTCAAGTTTATTAGCAGTTGTTTAAGTATTTTGCTGGCCCCTCATTTGGTACACATGTTAGGAGTGTTCTTTATTCCTGATGTACTGATACTCTGATTATTGAGAAAAATAAATAAAATTCAATGCTTTTATAACCATTTTAAGCACGAAGTTTATGTTGTCTGATATTAGTATGGCTACTTCAGCTTTTTCAAGGGATTTAGTTGCTTGAAGGATTGTTTTCCAATCTTACACTTTGAGTTTATATTTGCTCTAATTATTTAACTGTGTTTCCTTCTGGCAGCAGAATATTGTAATCAGTTTTCTGATCCATTTTGCTATGCTGTCTTTTAATTGGAACATTTTGCAAATGGATGTTGAGAGGCATTATTGACAAAGAATTTTGTGCCAGCTTCAGTGTTTTTGGAGTCTATTTTGCTTTAAATCACTCTTTTTAATTCTTATATTAAAGTTGGTTTTGAGTATGTAATGTTCCTGAGCTGTTATTTATTTAAGAAGGTGTGTATACTTTTTTCAAATCTGAATGAGAGTTTGACTGGGTGAAGTGTTGTTGGTGAGGCATTTATTACATTGAATATTTTTTCTCTATTTTGAACCACTACTTTAATGCCTGATGGATTGCTTGTGATAAACTTTCTGTAGGTCATAGGATGCACTTTCATATGCAATTTTATTTTTTTGATCCTGTCTCTTTCAATATACTATTACTATCTGTGTTCTTTATCATTGTAACTAGGATGTGCCTTAGGATATTTTTATTTGGGTCTCTTTTAGCTTGGACCTGCTTTTTAAAATTAAATTTTTTCCGAGGGCTGAGTGATAGTGCAACAGTAGGGCATTTGCCTTGCATGCAGCTGACCCCAGATAAACCTGGGTTTAATCCTCGGTGTCCCAGATAGTCCCCTGAACCAGGAGCACATTTCTGAGCACATAGCCGGGATTAACCCTTGATCATCACAGACTGTGGCCCCCAAAAACAAAACAAAACACAGAAAATTAACTCTTTTCCATTATGAACATCTTTGTGTTACTGAAAGATAAAAATAATGTGATTTTTAATGTAAAGTGTTTTTCAAAATGCTAAGCAATATAACTGGCTATATTTATATAGAATAGGTATATGTTATATAGAATGGGTAGATATTCATGTTGTGAATATATGAGGCTTAAGTATTTTATGAAATAACAAAATTTCAAATAATATCTTATTTTTTACATTACACTGATGCATAATGAAATGTACAATAAAATCTCAGTAGAGCAATGCATTGACAGTATCTAGTAAATTAATTCTAAGGCTTTCTGGAAATTAACATAAAACATTTTTAGCTTTTTTTTTTTTATTTTTCATGTAAGAAGTTCACCTCTGCTGTAATGCAGTAAAATCAGAATTAGTTAGTTTTATGAAACCAGTCATACTTACAAAGGTGCAACTATGTTTACACAATAAAGAAAAATCAGCATGCAAGTTCTTGACACTTTGTGTTGTATAGACTTGACTGTGATATCTGGATGAAAGATAAAAATGTGATCCTCTTGGATGAAAAGTATCTTGCAGTTTTTTTAGATGATGTTATTTTCTGATTCATTTACACTTTAAACGTCAGGTCTTTTGGATTTTACCTTTCCTACAATTCCACATCTATAGACCTTACCATGTCTTCTGCTACTCTTATCTTTAGTATGATAGTCATAAATTCATTTCAGATTTTAGCTTCACATGATTAGGCTAAAACTGTTTTATAATTTTATAGTATATTTTTCCCACTGTCTCTTATGAGTGCATTTTATTTTATGTGGCCAAATAGCCTTTCTTCAAAATAATATGTTAAAATACTCATCTTCATTGTCCAAATGGTAAAAATCAACCCTTTCTGTAGGTCCACCATTCTCAGAGACATCCAGGGCTATGTTATTGGAGTCAATTCCCAAATAATTCTCTTTTAGCTTTCAGTAAATCATCAAACCTGTCACTCCAACATTTTAAACAAGTCTTCAGTTCATTTTCATTCTTTCAGTTATTTTCTTACTTATTTCAGATACTCATCTTATCATACACATTTCAATTCAGCTAGATTACTTCAATTATGTGGAGCAATGGCAAACAAGTCTGAATAAAAAAAGCCTTGGTAGAGACATCTGTCAGATGCGCACATACAAAGAAGACATAGTTTACTCCATAAAATAGCTTTTTAGTGTAGATGTCTCACACACTTTCCTCAGATATGGCTATATACTTCCAAAATCAAAGGCAGTATAGAAAAAATAAATTAAGTAATTTAAAGCAATATGTAATATATCTAAAGAGAGGAAGTACACGGACTTGAAACAGAACTGAGAATACTAAAAATATGACATAAAATTTCAAATAAATCCATTCAAAGATCAGGAGTTTAGGATCAAACTGCCAGATAGATAGAATTGCTATTTCTTAACTCATTGTGTTAATATAATAATTTGAAACATTTTATAGTAAAGGTCAGAAATTTGTAGATATGATTATAATGTTACTCTCTAAATTATTTAAAAATATTAAAATATATTTTTAGGAATAAGCACCTATAACCCACTATCAAATAGTTTTATTTTCTGAGGTTCTCATTTTTATGTATTACAACTACACCTACACTTCTTGTGGACTAAAATATATCTTTTAAGTTTCTCTAATATATGGAATTTAGCATGCTATCTATATAAAATATTGGAATTAACAAGTTTATATTTATTTTCATGAAGAAGCAATAATAAACTCATTCTAGACAGAAGGATTAATATCTCATACTAAATAAAACTTCAAATATGGCATACTCAGTAATATTAATGTTTGAAATGTTATCAGCTCATAAATGCTACCTCATAACTTTATATTTTGGCATACAGATTTCACAAAGATAATTAGAGAGCAGTGAAAGTAAAAATAATTTAATTTTTTTATTTCTGCATAATATTTAAATGAACCGAATAAAAATGAGGAAGTGACTGACATTATATTAATGTAATTTTACATACAACCAATATTTGATGTCATGTACCAAAAGGAAAAGTACCTCTTATATTGGAAAATCGATTTATAAAGACTGGCAAGAGATTATTTGTTCCACTCAAGTTAGACACTTGCTGATTTTAAGTTGACTGGAAACAAACTCACGAATCTTCCTTTTGAAGTAGAAAACTTAGTGGGGTTATACTTTCCCAGAGAGTGATTTCACACTATTCACTATTGTTCTGCTATTTCTTCAGGTACAATGCAACACAATACATCAAATTGTGATTATAGTGCTCCACAGATGATTTCAAGATTCACTCTTTTTGATGACCTTTATATAAGTCAGACAAAAATGTCAAATGACATTGGATAATTGAAAAATGTGATTTTGCCTTGATGGAAAAACAGAAGAAGGTAATGGTAGTGCAGAATAATGAAATACTTTTGTCTTTTATTAAAAATAATATTAATGTACTTTATAAATGGTCAAGGTGTAGTGCAACAGGTAGGTTTGTGACAGATAAATATCCAGTGACAAATATAAGATGTAAGGAAATTAATACACTGAAATATCTGAAACTTTTGTTACTGTCTATAGTTCATATTTCTATGGTAGTGGAGAGTGGAAAGAGATCTTCAATAAAATATTTTTCTATCTACATGCATTCATACAGAGATGTTCTTCTATTTTCTTAAATGCAATATAGAAAATTATTCTCCTACAAATACCACCAATTCTGGGATTAGTGACATAGAATTAATGGCATTCAAGTTTAGTTGCTACTCAACTTGTACCATAATATTTATATTAAATATATGTATATTGGTAGATATATCTATGCCATTTTAGTTATAATTATGTAATGCAATGATTATGGTGGTTGGCATAAATAGCTTTGCAATTAAATGCCCCATCATTAAATATTACAAATTTTACAAGTCTCTTAAAGCTAAAGATTATGGAGAATATACTTCCCATAGTAAAATGTTTAATGAAAATAATTCTAATTAAAATACACCTACCTATTTAGAAAAGTTTTATAAAATTTAAGTAAATTCCTTCATCTCTCAAACCGACGATGAGAGCCTGTAGAAGGATTCCGCCCATTTTCGGCGTATTAGACTTTTACCCCAGTTTATTACTTTTCTCTTCTTCAAATAAAACCACATAACTTCCTCCCAGTTAGAGGGGGAAATAAGGGAGGCACCAAGACCAAGACTACTAAGTAGTAAGCTAGGTACAGAGGGAACCACATATTCTCACAGTCCCAGGGGTGAGGGAGGAGGATATGGGAGGTAGGACGAACACGGAGGTGTAGGGAGGACAAATTAGTGATGGGAACCCTCCTGAATTTATGTAAATATGTATCTATAACATTATTGTTAACAATATGTAAGCCACTACGATCAAAATAAAAAATATATTAAAAATTAAGTAAAATATCAATATTAATTCTACAGAACAAAGTAGTAATACTTTTAAATGAAACTGTGCTAAACTGAGATATACATATTATAGAGGCAAAAACAATAAAGGATGGTTTCTTGTTCTTATTGCTGTTTCACATGAATGAGGAATATTTTTTCATGAATTCTGAAATATAGTAAGGAATGATGAAATGGAAATGTTTTTGGTAGTAGTAAATGTAGAGTTTAATTGTGATAACCTTGATAGGGAGTGAAGGAAGAGTGATAAAGGAAATAATTTCTAAATTATTGTTTAGTATTGACAAGGACAGATTTACAGAGTACATTTGGGGCCTGAAACTTGTACTTCTTGTTGAAGATTTCTATTTTGTAAAGTAATCAGTGAACTTCCACTTTTTTTGTTAGGCTTTGCTTCACTACTCAAAACTGGGAGTACAATTTAATGAATGAAAGAAGAAAGAATTACATATGTTTATTCATAAGATTATTTTTAAACTAAAAGAAGTGTGTTACTAGCTACTACTAAACTCATTTATTATGTTACTTGGGGTGGATATTTATTTTTCACATTTACTTTTTAAAGACAACTTTTAATATTGAGTCTTTGAGGTCTGCCCCCACTACTGGATGTGTGGTTGGAAATGGAAGGAAAGAAGGGTTAGGGGAGATTTATGTTTATAGGAAAATGTTTTTTGTGTGTGCAAGGATTCTCAAGTATTCTACCTGAGTAAATTTCATTTTTTTGGTAGTAGATAAACTGATAGGTTCAAAGGTGAATTCATTCCTTATTATGCTAATAGATCTCATGTACTCTTAGATAAAATAATACATGTAAAGCCAAACAAAAGAAAAATAAAAACAAGTGAACAGATATTCTTGACAATTTTAGTAATAGAACATGTTAAAATCAGATTGTAAATGAATTGCTTTATTTAAATATACCTGTCCATACTTAACCTGTATCCAAATAAATTCCTTTATAGACTTTTTTCCTTAAGTTAATTAATTTGGAGAATTCTGTATTTATTTAAGAGATATATTTATTTTTTAATAATATCTTTATTTAAGCACTATTATTACAAACATGTTCGTAGTTGGCTTATAAAAGAAAACCATCCCCGTTTACAAGTGCAACCTTCCAACCACCAATGCCCCCATCTCCCTCATTTAAAAATATTATTGTGGCAGCACAAATAACCAACAAGATCTGAAGCTGAGATAACAATCTCTTACATCATTTAATCATTTCCTGAAAGCAAAGAAGCTATAAAGGAAGTTTTCAGATGATTGTTTGAAACTATTTGAAGTCTGTTCTGAATAACACTTAACTATTTACCTTAATCTCTAAAGAATCACTACAATTGATTGTGGAAATATTTAAAGCAAGCATCTCTGTTTTAAAGAGGTTTGATCCTATAGTCCCAGAACTGTGGTTCAATCAATTTTCTCAGTGTCACCTCAATTATTTATGCTATTCTTTCCCTTAAACCATATGTGAGTTTTTCAAGTAAAATATTTTATACTAGAAGTAGGGAAATTTTAGGCATATTATTACCATGCTACTTACTGCTATTATTTCCAAGAAAACATGACTGTCTGCTTTCCAAATCGATCTTTTACTAAATTTGGATTTTAATATTTTGGGTATCAACTTAAAAGTAAGGTTTAGGGTTATTATTCTAAAAGCATGATAAAAAATCATTTTTTTTACGATGATATCAGATCAATATTTATTTTTTTCAATATCTTTTTTCTTTATTTAAACATCTTGATTACAAATATGATTATGATTAGGTTTCAGTCATGTAAAGAACACCCCCCTTCACCAGTGCAACATTGCAACCACCAATGTCTCAAATCTCCCTCCATCCCACCTCACCCCCACCTGTACTCTAGACAGGCTTTCCAGTTCCCTCATTCATTCACATGATTATGGTATTTCTCAGTGTAATTATTTCTATAACTGCAATTACCACTCTTTGTGGTGAGCTTTATGAAGGAAAAAAATCCTTTTGTAAATAATCTTAAAGAAAACAGTTTATGGAAAAATTTTTACTGCTTTATTTATTCATATTTTAATCTAATATCTTTATGATATGATGCTGATTATAGCCAAATAAAGTATATTCCATTTTGCTGAATAAGTCTTATGCCTCTTCTTATATGCTGATAATATGGATTTGGTTTTTAACAACTAGAAATGATTCCTGGATACAAATAATTCTGTCATCTTACTGCTGCCAGAAAGAATAGCATGTCATCAACTTTATCAAAACTAAAATCATTTTCTTTGGCAGACAAAGGCAATTGATCAAAACTACAAAACAAGACAACCTATTCCATTTTATGTAAGTGCACTTTCCCCATAGCTTATCCTGGAAAGAATATTGCAGAACTATGCAACTCAATATAACTTTTTTCATGAGCACATTACTCTTCAGATTTTTCTTTGATGACTTCGAATACTCAATTTGAAAAATTTCCAGAGTGGAATCATCTTTTTTATTTTCCCTCACTGAGGTGGGGAATTCTATGCTTTCAATAGAAAGAATACCTAGTTATAGGTATTTGTAGTAATTCAAATCTGCATCCTAAATAGAATGTTTTTCTATAGCTCATTGAAGCATAAATGTGGGATGTTTGTTATTTTAGGACCAAATTATTGGTTGAGCAGATTTTATTTATTTATTTAACTTTTGGTTTTTGAGCCACACCTGCCTATGCTCAGGACTTACTCTTTGCTTGCACACATGATTCATTTCTGTAGACTTAGGGAACCATATGGGGTACCAAGGATTGTTCTAGGGTTAGCCATATGCAAAACAAGCGCCCTACCAGCTATAATACCACCCCAGCCAAGTATATTGGCTTTAATGGTAGAAATATATCTATATCTTTTAGAGTATAAGTTCTATGTCTCAATATGAAAACCATTTACATTTTAATGCTATGTCTAAAATGCATAGTAATCATCTTTTGGCATACCTACTATTTCTTATTGTCTATGAAAATCCCCTTGATACTACCAAGGCCTTGAAACACTTTTTTTCTCTATTTATATTCCAAGTAAGCAATTAGAAATTGAGGCATAATTTAAACTGGACCAAACACATTCTGAATTCTAAGAATTTAGGCAGTAGAGACGTCCCTTTGCAATAAATTTCAAACCTTGTATGTATGAGACATGGTTTGATGCCTGTTACCACAAAAACAAATCAAAACAAACAAAAACCCAACCAAAAAAGGGATTGGAGAGACAGCTCAATAGAATTGTATGAATGCTTTGCATACAAGATGCCTGTGTTGATTCTTTATATCACATTATCCTCCTGAACACAAAGGCAGTAATAGTTCCTAACACTACTGGTGTGCCTTTCCCCAGTCCAACCTGCAAATAAGAATCTGGAATTAGTATTACAGTCCTTTGGCAATTGTGGAGCATGATAGAAATAAAAGAGAAATCTGTTTTACTAGCCATGGGGCAGATAGGCATTTTCTTAAAACAAACATGGATATAAGTAAAACTAGTATTAAGTGAGTGAAACAGGATTATTTGTGTAGAAAAATAGATTAAAAAGAGATTAACTTTTATTTCCAAAGCTTTATGATATTATTTTCCTTTTGCTCTTCTGGAAATACTAGTTTCTTCATACTTCCTCTGATGTGCTGTTTGCTAATTTTTTTGCGTATTTTTTAAAAATCGTTTTTGCGGGCCCGGAGAGATAGCACAACGGCGTTTGCCTTGCAAGCAGCTGATCCAGGACCAAAGGTGGTTGGTTCGAATCCCGGTGGGTGTCCCATATGGTCCCCCTGCCTGCCAGGAGCTATTTCTGAGCAGACAGCCAGGAGTAACCCCTGAGCAACGCCGGGTGTGGCCCAAAAACCAAAAAAAAAAATAGTTTTTGCTTAGCCTCACTCATGTTTAATAGAGCATTTTCATGCTTAGTTCCTAATCAAAGGGTCCATTACTTTGAAAAGAATTTAAAAAAATTATTTTTGTTTTTGGGACATACTGGATGATGCTCAGGGGTTATTCCTGGCTCTATATTCAGAAATTAGTCCTGGCAGCATCAGGGACCACATGGGATGCTGGGGTTTGAGCTTGGGTAGGCCATATGAAAATATCCTGTGGCTTACTCAGGACAGAGCTGGTTGATCCCTGGTATTTTACATGGCCCTCCGAGCCTTGCCAGAAACGATTTCTGAGAGCAGAGCCAAGAGTAACCCCTGAGCATCACCAGGTATGGCCCCCAAACCAAACCAAAACAAAACCAAAACAAAACAACAATAAAACAAAAGCAAAGCAAATGCCTTACCCTCTATGTGCTATCACTCTGGCCCTAAAAAAAATTGTTTTGTCTTTGTTTTTGGCCACATCCATCTGGACTCAGTACTTACTACTGACTCTACATAACTCCTATCAGGGTTCAGGGGATATATGCTGCCAGGGATCAAACCCAGGTTGGCTACATGGTAATATGGTTATAATATTTTTTATGTTTATGGTGTTGGTGAAGTGATTTCTCTTTTTCTTTAATTTTATAGGTATAATTTTTTTTCAAAATATACTGCGTTTGGACAGGCATAGAATTGATGGTGTGTGGTCCAAACACCCCAAAAATGCAAAACAAAACAAAACATAAACAAAAAACAAAACAAAACCATTTTTTAAAAAAATGTATTAAGTGGGGGCTGGCGAGGTGGCGCTAGAGGTAAGGTGTCTGCTTTGCAAGCGCTAGCCAAGGAAAAGATCATGACCGCGGTTCGATCTCCCGGCGTCCCATATGGTCCCCCCAACCCAGGGGCAATTTCTGAGCGCTTAGTCAGGAGTAACCCCTGAGCATCAAATGGGTGTGGCCCGAAAAACCAAAAAAAAATGTATTAAGTGATTTCTTTTCTCTATTTACTATACCCTATCATGAAAAAAAATCATTGTCAATAAGTCCTGCTATTCCTTGGGTTTGCTTCTATTAAAGTTTTTGTTCAGGACACATAACAACAAAATTTGAACTTGTTTAGGCACAGCTTCAGAAGCTCTGCTTGTGGCTGTAATCTATAATAGCCTCTGTGTGCTTTCCCCACATGTGTGCCTTGTGTATTGCCAGCTTGATCATAGCTCTCTTCTCTGACCATTGCCAGCAAACTTAGAGGCAGAGATGATATACCTAAATGGTGGAACTATAGCAAGGAAATCACAATAAATTTTTTTCTTTCTCCTGTTTCTTGCAGACTATTTTCCATGTCATGTTATAGATGACTAAACATTATATAGAGTTTTTATATAAAAAACTTTTGAGTGTTTTTAGAGAATAAAATAAGTAAAAAATAAACTTTACTCCATTTAGTTGATTAAGGTTTCTAAGATGTATACCTAAAGGGGACTGTGGCCAGGTACAGCAGGTTATATACTTGCCTTGCTGTTGCCAAACCTAGTTTCTGCTTTTGAGTGTTTTTAGAGAATAAAATAAGTAAAAAATAAACTTTACTCCATTTAGTTGATTAAGGTTTCTAAGATGTATACCTAAAGGGGACTGTGGCCAGGTACAGCAGGTTATATACTTGCCTTGCTGTTGCCAAACCTAGTTTCTGTGCCCGCCACTCATATGGTCTCCTGAGCACTGTCAAGAGTGATTCCTGAATGCAGAACAGGAGAAAGCCCTGAACACCACCAGGTGTGTACTCCCCAAATATTGTACTTATAAAAAATAAAGAGAATTTCATACATGTTAACAAATATATGGAAAAGTCATGCTTTTAAAGCTATAAGCTTTGGGTTTTTCTCCTAAATCATAAACTCTCTTTTAAATTCTCCTTCATCCTTATAAGTGATATTGGCTCGCTAAGTGATTTACATGATATATTAGTTAAGTGATTTATATGATATATAATATATAAGTATATACTTTTATAAGCATATATACTTGAGTGGGTTCAAATTAAAATTTTAAATTAATAATTAAAAACAAGGATTTCCCAAAGATTGCTTTGGCTCTTCATGAACATTTATTGTTTCAAATGAATTTCATGAGTTTTTGATCCACGTCTTTAATGAATGTCATGGGTATTCTTGAATTGTATCAATAAGAAGATTATTGAACTATTGATAACCTTAAATATGAATAACCTTAAAATATGGAATCTTATATCTAAAAATTCATACGTGTATACATTTGAACATATTAAATATAGATCTCTTAAAATTAATTATCCAGGAATTTCTTAATTCATAAAATTTAACAATTAATTTTCAAAAATTTTTTTCATTTGATTTTCTGAAGTTTTTCATGACTTATTCCTGGCTCTGCACTCAGGAATTACTCTTGGAAGTGCTTGGGGACTGCCAAGAATCAAACCCAGGTTGGCTTTATGGAAGGTAAATGCTTTACCCATTGTCTAATCTCTTTAGCTTGAAATACTTTCTTTGTTTTTCTCCTTGTCTCTGTCTCTGTCTGTGTCTCTGTCTCTCTTTCTGTGGATGGCTTTGAAGTAAATGCAGTTGTGATTAGGACTTTATCTTTGGCTCTTTAGATTACTTCCGGCAGGGCATGAGGTATTTACTAGAGGAGATATTGGGATTGAATCTAGTTCTGCCTCATGCAAGGCAAATACCCACCTGCTTTACTATTAATCTGCCTCCCATATTCTTAATTATATAATTATAAATGATTAACAAAAATAAAAACTGTGTTAACTTGTCAGAGAAATCTCTCAAAGAGCTGAAATGCATGGTGCTTTTTGTTTGTTTTGTTTTTGTGGGGCCATATCAGCTTGTACTCAGTGTTAATTTTTGGCTCTGTGCTTGGAGATCACTCTTGGTGGAGCTGGGGAGGGTACCCTGTCAATTGCCAGGAATCAAACCAGGCTTGGCCACAAAGAAGACAAGCACCTTAGCTACTCTGCTATTTATCTAACCACTGTCATACATGCTTTATATAGGTAAGTCCAACATTTCATTCTAGGACCACATCTTAAGCACGGTAGTAAGAGATTCCCGAAGTCCAACATTTCATTCTAGGACCACATCTTAAACACTGTAGCAAGAGATTCCCGAAGCACTGCTTTAGGAGTAGCCCCTGAAAACTGTTAGAAGTCATCACTTAAAATAACACAAGAAGAATCTGTAAAATTGCAAAACCTATTAGTTTAACTAACTCTTTGCTCTTTTTATTTATTTTTTGCATGACAGTACATGTATCTTACTTCAAGTGAAACTTTCTTCATTGCTTCTCTTCTGAATATTGCTAAGTATTTTTCTTGGATTTTATTATCAAAAACTACTACTGAACTTTGTTCTTCAGCAAATCTTATTCCTTAATTTCCAAACTAAAAGCTAATGAAAATACCAAACTTGGGGTACATAGGATATCCACCAACAAAGGTATTCCAATTCCTTATATTTGTAAGTTACAATATCTGTGAGGCTTTAGCATGTTTCTAATTAGTGTCATGGGAGAAACATCCCCATGGATTTACCATCTTCACTTTTTGTTTTTCATTCTTATAAAGTTTTCTCCATATCTTAAGCAGGAAGAACATTGGGGATAATGATGATAGACAGTTTCATGTGCCTGAAGATTTTTTAATAAAAATTCATGATTATTTCTTAGCTGCTTTCATCAGTAATTCCAAGGATAGGTCAGAGTCTGATCCTAAATGATACACTTTTTGAATCCTTAAAAATATCACTGAATTCAATCAGAATTTAATTATAAATTGTGTAACTCTGAGACTAAAAATGGGATCTGTGCTGTCATCCCCTAACTTTGTATGTGCTTATCAGAGTGGTAGATGGGTGCTGGAGGTTGATAGAATATGACAAAATATGATAGAACACTGTTAATGGAAGTTGACAGTGGTGGTGGGATTGGTGTTGAAATAGTATATGCCAATTACCAATAATTTGTTAATCATGGTTCTTTAAATAAAATTTTTTAAAAAAATCACTATGATTTGTGATTGACTTGTGTCTTTATTGTGTGTTTGTATTTAACACAATGTAAACAAATCATAACAGCAGAAATTTGTGCAGAATTAAAAAAGAAGACAATTAACCTGCTAGTTATAAAAAAAGTCACACTCCTATGATAGATACACACAAATACTGACAATTGGATCTAGAATGAATAACTAATATAACTAATATAACATAACTAATATACGTTCACATGGGAGTTCTCATTATATAATTGTTACTTTTGAATTATAATAATATATTTATTTAAGCATCATGATTACAAACATCTTTGTAGTTGGGTTTCAGTCATAAAATGTATACATCTCCTTCACCAGTGCAATTTTCCCACCACCAATGGACTCATCTCTCTCCTCCCCACACCCTGCCTGTCTTCGAGACAGGCAATCTATTCCTCTCACTGACTATAATTGTCATGGTAGTTGTTGGTGTTATCATTTCTTTACCTGTGCTCACCACTCTTTGTGGTAAGTTTCATATCATAGGCTGGTCCTTAGAGCCTGGGTATCTATTGTCTCCAGGTATTATTAGCATTACTGTCTTTTATTCTTCTACTATAACTCTTTTTTAAAGTAAAATAAATATACATTCCAGCTCTTTTCTCTTTTGTGTCTGAAAATTATTATTGCAAGAATGTCTTTCATTTTTCTTAAAACCCATAGATGAGTGAGACTATTCTGTGTTTTTCTTTCTCTCTCTGACTTATTTCACTCAGCATAATAGATTCCGTGTACATTCATGTATAGGAAAATTTCATGACTTCATCTCTCCTGACAGCTGCATAATATTCCATTGTGTATATGTATCACAGTTTCTTTAGCCATTCGTCTGTTGAGGGGCATCTTGGTTGTTTCCATAGTCTTGCTATGGTAAATAGTGCTGCAATGAATATAGGTGTAAGGAAGGGGTTTTTGTATTGTATTTTTATGTTCCTAGGGTATATTCCTAGGAGTGGTATAGCTGGATCATATGGGAGCTAGATTTCCAGTTTTTGGAGGAATCTCCATATTGCTTTCCATAAAGGTTGAACTAGACGGCATTCCCACCAGCAGTGGATAAGAGTTCCTTTCTCTCCACATCCCCGCCAACACTGTTTATTCTCATTCTTTGTGATGTGTGCCATTCTCTGGGGTGTGAGGTGGTATCTCATCATTGTTTTGATTTGCATCTCCCTGATGATTAGTGATGTGGGGCATTTTTTCATGTGTCTTTTGGCCATTTGTATTTCTTCTTTGACAAAGTGTCTGTTCATTTCTTCTCCCCATATTTTGATGCGATTAGATGTTTTTTTCTTGTAAAGTTCTGTCAGTGCCTTGTATATTTTGGAGAGTAGCCCCTTATCTGATGAGTATTGGGTGAATAGTTTCTCCCAATCAGTGGGTGGCTCTTGTATCCTGGGTACTATATCCTTTGAGGTGCAGAAGCTTCTCAGCTTAATATATTCCCATCTGTTAATCTCTGCTTTCACTTGCTTGGAGAGTGCAGTTTCCTCCTTGAGGATAACTGTAGTCTCAATGTCTTGGAGTGTTTTGCCTATGTGTTGTTCAATATATCTTATGGTTTTGGGTCTGATATCAAGGTCTTTAATCCATTTGGATTTTACCTTTGTACATGATGTTAGCTGGGGGTCTAAGTTCAATTTTTTTGCAATTGGCTATCCAGTTGTGCCAACACCACTTGTTGAAGAGGCTTTCCCTGCTCCATTTAGGATTTCCTGCTCCTTTATCAAAAATTAGGTGATTGTATGTCTGGGGAACATTTTCTGAGTATTCAAGCCTATTCCACTGATCTGAGGGCCTGTCCTTATTCCAATACCATGCTGTTTTGATAACTATTGCTTTGTAGTACAGTTTAAAGTTGGGGAAAGTAATTCCTCCCATATTCTTTTTCCCAATGATTGCTTTAGCTATTCTAGGGTGTTTATTGTTCCAAACGAATTTCAAAAGTGCCTGATCCACTTCTTTGAAGAATGTCATGGGTATCTTTAGAGGGATGGCATTAAATCTGTATAATGCCTTGGGGACTATTGCCATTTTGATGATGTTAATCCTGCCAATCCATGAGAAGGGTATGCATTTCCATTTCCGCGTGTCCTCTCTTATTTCTTGGAGCAGAGTTTTATAGTTTTCTTTGTATAGGTCCTTTACATTTTTAGTCAAGTTGATTCCAAGATATTTGAGTTTGTGTGGCACTATTGTGAATGGGGTTGTGTTCTTAATGTCCATTTCTTCCTTATTGCTATTGGTGTATAGAAAGACCATTGATTTTTGTGTGTTAATTTTGTAGCCTGCCACCTTGCTATATGAGTCTATTGTTTCTAGAAGCTTTTTGGTAGAGTCTCTAGGGTTTTCTAAGTAGAGTATCATGTCATCTGCAAACAGTGAGAGCTTGACTTCTTCCTTTCCTGTCTGGATTCCCTTGATATCTTTTTCTTGCCTAATCGCTATAGCAAGTACTTCCAGTGCTATGTTGAATAGGAGTGGTGAGAGAGGACAGCCTTGTCTTGTGCCAGAATTTAGAGTGAAGGTTTTTAGTTTTTCTCCATTGAGGATAATGTTTGCCACTGGCTTATGGTAGATGGCCTTAACTATATTGAGGAAGGTTCCTTCCATTCCCATCTTGCTGAGAGTTTTGATCAAGAATGGGTGTTGGACCTTATCAAATGCTTTCTATGCATCTATTGATATGATCATGTGGTTTTTATTTTTCTTGTTGTTTATGCTGTGTATTATATTGATAGATTTACAGATGTTAAACCATCCTTGCATTCCTGGGATGAAACCTACTTGATCATAGTGGATGATCTTCTTAATGAGGCATTGAATCCTATTTGCAAGGATTTTGTTGAGGATCTTTGCATCTGCATTCATCAGCGATATTGGTCTGTAATTTTCTTCTTTCATAGCATCTCTGTCTGGTTTAGGTATCAAGGTGATGTTGGCTTCATAAAAACTATTTGGAAGTGTCTCTGTTTTTTCAATTTCATGAAAAAGTCTTGCCAGGATTGGTAGTAGTTCCTCTTGGAAAGTTTGAAAGAATTCATTAGTGAATCCATCTGGGCCTGGGCTTTTGTTTTTGGGCAGACTTTTGATTACCATTTTTATTTCATCAATGTTGATGGGGGTGTTTAGATATGCTACATCCTCTTCCTTCAACCGTGGAAGATTATAAGATTCCAAGAATTTATCCATTTCTTCCAGGTTCTCATTTTTAGTGGCATAGAGTTTCTCAAAGTAGTTTCTGATTACCCTTTGAATTTCTGTCATATCAGTAGTGATCTCTCCTTTTTCATTCCTAATACGAGTTATCAAGTTTCTCTCTCTCTCTTTCTTTGTTAGGTTTGCCAGTGGTCTATCAATCTTGTTTAATTTTTGAAGAACCAACTTCTGCTTTCGTTGATCTTTCGGATTGTTTTTGGGTTTCCACTTCGTAGATTTCTGCTCTCAGCTTTGTTATTTCCTTCTGTCTCCCTATTTTGAGGTCCTTTTGTTGAGCACTTTCTAGTTCTATTAGCTGTGTCATTAAGCTACTCAGGTAAGCTCCTTCTTCCTTCCTGATGTGCACTTGGAAAGCTATAAATTTTCCTCTCAGTACTGCTTTTGCTGTGTCCCATAAGTTCTGATAGTTTGGGTCTTTATTGTCATTTGTTTCCAGGAACCATTTGATTTCCTCCTTGATTTCATCTTGGACCCACTGGTTATTGAGTCTGAGGCTGTTTAACTTTCAGGTGTTAAAGTTTTTCTTCTGAGTCCCTTTGGAATTCACAAATAATTTCAGAGCCTTGAGGTCTGCGAAGATAGTCTGCAAAATTTCTATTCTCTTGATATTATGAAGGTATGTTTTATGTGCCAGCATGTAGTCTATCCTGGAGAATGTCCCATGTACATTGGAGAAGAATGTGTACTCAGGTTTCTGGGGATGGATTGTCCTATATATATCCACTAGGCCTCTTTCTTTCATTTCTCTCCTCAAGTCTAGTATATTCTTGTTGGGTTTCAGTCTGGTTGACCTATCCAGTATTGACAAAGCCATGTTGAGGTCCCCCACAATTATTGTGTTGTTATTGATATTGTTTTTCAGATTTGTCAACAGTTGTATTAAATATTTTGCTGGCCCCTCATTCGGTGCATATATGTTTAGGAGAGTTATTTCTTCCTGCTCTACATACCCGTTGATTAATATAAAATGTCCATTCTTGTCCCTTACAACCTTCCTAAGTATAAAGTTTGCATTATCTGATATTAGTATGGCCACTCCAGCTTTTTTATTGGTGTTGTTTGCTTGGATAATTTTTCTCCAGCCTTTTATTTTGAGTCTATGTTTGTTCTGACTATTCAGGTGCGTTTCTTGTAGGCAGCAGAAGGTTGGATTGAGTTTTTTGATCCATTTAGTCACTCTGTGTCTCTTGACTGGTGAATTTAGTCCATTGACGTTGAGAGAAAGAATTGTCCTGGGATTTAACGCCATCTTTATATCGAAATTTGGTGTGTCTTTTGGGTAGTCTTGTCTTAAATTAGGTCTTTCAGTTTTTCTCTTAAGACTGGTTTTGAGTCTGTAAAGTTTCTGAGCTGTTTTTTGTCTGTGAAACCATGTATTCTTCCGTCAAACCGGAAAGTGAGTTTTGCTGGGTACAGTATTCTAGGTGAAGCGTTCATTTCATTCAGTCTTGTCACAAGGTCCCACCACTGCTTTCTGGCATTGAGTGTTTCTGGTGACAGGTCTGCTGTAAATCTCAAGGATGCTTGCTTGAATGTAATTTCCCCTTTTGATCTTGCTGTTTTCAGAATTCTGTCTCTATCTGTGGGATTTGTCATTGTGACTAGTATGTGTCTTGGGGTGGTTTTTCTGGGGTCTCTTTTGGTTGGTACTCTTTGAGCATGCAGGATTTGATCACATATGTTCTTTAGCTCTGGAAGTTTCTCTTTAATGATGTTCTTGACCGTTGATTCTTCCTGGAAATTTTCTTCCTGGGTCTCTGGGACTCCAATGATTCTTAAGTTGTTTTTGTTGATCTTATCATAGACTTCTATCTTCATCTGTTCCCATTCTTTGACTAATTTTTCCATTGTCTGCTCATTTGCTTTAAGTTTTTTTTTCAACCTCTCCTGCTGTATGGAATTGTTATGTATCTCATCTTCCACAGCACCAAGTCTATTCTCAGCTTCTGATACCCTGTCCCAGAGCTTATCCATTTTGTCATTCACTTTATTTACTGACTTTTTCAGACCTGTTAGTTGACATGTTATTTCAGTTTGGAGTTTTGTGATTTCTGTCTTCATATTTTCTTGGTTCTTATTAGTGTTCTGTTCAACTCGATCCATGGTTTCTTTGAGTTCTTTGAGCATCTTCCATATTGCTAGTCTAAAGTCCTTATCTGAGAGGTTGATTAGTTGGTTGGTCATTATCTGGTCCTCAGAATTGTCTTCTTCATTCTCTATGTCTGATGCTGGCCTGCGTTGTTTCCCCATTGTCACACTTGTATTGTGGGTTTTTCTATGTGTTGTGGTGGTATTCATTGGCTATATGATGCAGGCAGCACTCTCCTCTGACTCCGCCCTTTTTGGATGGGCCGACTTGCCTCTAAGGGAGGGGAGTCTTCCGTGGATGAAGCCTCACACAGGATCAAATCTTAGGCCTGAGCATGCAGCAGAGACGACAGTCCGGAGAGAAATGCTTGCTTCTGTGATCCAGCATGGTTCTTAGTGTAATTTTTTCTTCTTGTTGCAATGGTGTTCTTTTCTTAGAAAGAGCGCAGGTTTGCTCGATCACTTGCTGGGTAGCTTCAGAATGCAATTTTTTTGGGGGGTTCACTTCCCAGGGCTCTAAGGAGGGCTGCTCTCTGGGTAGTTTCAGAATGCAGTTTTTGGGGGTTCACTTCCTAGGGCTCCACTCGCTGGGTAGCTTCAGAATGCAGTTTTTGGGGGTTCGCTTCCCAGGGCTCTGAGGAGAGCTTCCAGAGTTCAGGAAAGACAGAGAAGAACAGGGCAGGGCTCCCTTCAGGTCCTCAGTTTCCTCAGAAGAAGCACCGCCAGGCGGGGACTCCGCAAGTGAGTCAGTCAGCACTTTACCTGGCAGTTCCCCCGTCAGCCATTTCTTACTCACTCCTCAGCGGGTTTCTTAAGAAAGATTTCTTACCATAAATTTTTTAACATTATAATTAATTTCTTTTTATTTTATGGAGATGAGAATAAAAATGTTCATAGCATAGACTAGTTTAGAATATCAATTGAACTCAGTGTGGTTTTGCTAAGAAGAAAAGTAATTATTAGAACAATGAGCTTTTTAGAGAACTTATAAAATACTATTGCAGTTCTAAACACTCCTCATTTATTTCCTTTTTCAGACACATAATAATCATATAAGATCATAGTACTATTATCTCTATTTTAAAGATGACAAAGGAGGTATGGAGAGGTTAGATAACTTGCCATATTTATGAAGGAGTGGTAGAAGCAGAATATAAGTAATAATTATCTAGTTTCAGAGTTTAAATCTAATCATTACAATATTGTCTGCCAACATTTGAGTTCTCTTATGATTTAAGTATTTCAAAAGATAGTGACCTAATCCATAAATAAAATGATTATCTTTAAAAAAAGAGTTGGTATAGTGATTTTAAATGCATACCTAACGTTACTGCAATGTGACTTGTGTTCCTAAATTGCCTAGTGTGATGGCTAAGACCTGGCATTTGGGAAGTTTGAATGAACCCACTTTGGCTAAATCTAGTTTTGGAGCACTTAATTTTTTAGGGATTTACATTATTCTTCATGTCATTTATTAAAATTAAATAATGGGGATGGGATATAGTTCATAAATCAAATCATAGAGCATATGCCTACTGTGCATGAAGCACTGTGTTCTAGCCACAGCACTTTATTTGTCTCCACTTCAGAGCCATCAAAGTACCTCAGTGACTCTTGAAACACTAGGTACCAAATTATCAGGTCAGGTATTTCAAGGAGTGGTCCAAGACTCCCTAAATCTCCTCAGGAATACATGTTAAATAATTAACAAAACACAACACTAAGTTCTATCAATACCAGTTACACAAGGTAAGTTAATGAGTATAAAATCTAAAGGGATGAATCAGTAGATGACTGGTTGTTATTATAGGGTAACCACATACAAGAAGATAATATTTTTTTCACTTTTTAAAATACAAATTTAAATTAAGAGTGCAAATCAAGATTCAAATTAATGAGTAATTTATTGTTGATTTAAATAGTAACTAAGCTTTAACCACTCACAGATTCAATACTCTGTTTTTAGATTAAATTGTTACATATTCAGAAAAATAGAGAAAGCAGATGGTCTTCGTATCCCCATTTTCCAGATATAGAGTTTAAGGCACATAATAACTACTTTACTCATCCAAAATAAAAAAAGAAAATATTGAAGGTTAGACTGAATATTTAAATTTAAATTTAATCCAAAGCTTGTGCTTTTAATTCTTCATGACCTCTCTTGTTTATTTGTATGTGCTATATGAGCCAAATTGAATTTTAAGCATCAATAACTATCGCAAACTATTTTCTTACATATACATTTTTTTTTTTACTCAAAACTGTTATGTCCCTCATCTAGTAAGTTTCTTTCTCAGTCACCTTGCTGGCAGTAGTATTAGCATTATAGTGTTTGTGAACAGTTAATGATCATATTAGTATGCACTCCTTAACTTGCTTGCTAGCATTACTCCTCTCCAGAGTACTTCCATCATCTTGTGTCAGAGTGTCCTAAAGCATGGATTCTACAGTAGTGCTTTGTATATAGCAGGTTATCAAGGATGACCTCAGTCTGGCACATATGAACAGCAAAAGAAGCAGAAATGGGAAAAAATGAAGCAGTTAAATTGCTATTTGTCAGTTACAATGACCTCAGTGAGTTCTGGAGGTGAGTTGGATTTTTAGACTAGTCTTAAAGCAAAACTTAGACTAATTTTTGTATTGTATATTGACCTATCATATAAGCTCATGCTGGCTGAAAATGGAACGACTGATTCTTGAGCACCCAGTTTTATATATCCAAAGGCAACATTTGGAAAGGAAAATTTGACTGAATCATCAAATATTTTACTTATTATTTGTTATTGACTCTCTTTTCTCTGGAATATAAGCTCCAAGTTAGAGATTCCTTTATCTACTATATTGACAGCATGTAGGTCAGCATTTGGTATACAACTACTTTTTCCAGTTAATTATTTATGAGTTGGCGTGCAAAGGAATAAATTTCTCATAAAGTTTAAATATTTTTCTGTAGAAAAAATCCAAAAGCAAGCATAGATTAAACTACCGTATTTGCCAGCGTATAAAACAACACCCTAATTTTGCAGTTAAAACAGATTTAGGCCTATATTTGCTGTATCAGACAGAACGTTCCTGTGCTGCAACTGTATGTACCACAGTGAGCCAATCACAACAAGCAAAGGTTCAAAGGTTACACTGTCATAGACTTCCTCTCTGACTCTGGCCAATCTGAGCAGGCTTTTGACAGTGTAGATTCGGGTCCAGAACATTGTCTAATTTGCATGCATCAAAAGCCTGCTTGGATTGGCTGAGTTAGAGAGGCGGTCTGAGCAGCCTTGCAGTGATTGGTACAGGATTGAGTTGGAAAATTCGTTTTGTGGCAATATTCAGACAATTTTTGTTTATTGGCATATTGAAACATTTTTCAGGATATACTTGGTGTATAAGACGACCCCCAATTTTCGGTTGACTTTTTTTTTTGTCTCAAAAGTCATCTTATAGGCCAGAAAATATGGTATTTTCATTAGGTCCTTATGTCTAAGGACTGACTGAATCAAGTTGACCTTTCACCAAACACTTTACTTTAAAGTTTCCAGATTTAGAGTAAGTGAAGATAATATAGCATTTTCTTTTTATCTATTTACTTATTTTAATAAGGAAATAAAATCTAGGAGGAAATTTCTCGTGAGTCAGGATGACTAATTTAATATATCATTGTGTTGTAAACAAATATAATTATATTCAAGCAACCTAGCTTGAGACAAGTTAGTGACATTTCTGTGTGGCATATAAGTCTAACTTTAGTATGCTAATACATTACCTTTCTTTCTATGGTACCTAGAAACGCAGTTTCCCTTATAATTTGATTTTCAGAATTTGTGCAACTGATCTTTTTTTTTTTTATTTTGGTTTTGGGGTCACACCTGGCGGTGCTCAGGGTTACTCTGGCTCTGGGCTCAGAAATTTCCCCTGGCATGCTCAGGAGGACAATATTGGGTGCTGGAAATTGAACAACAATCTGTCCATCCTGGGTTGGCTGTGTACAAGACAAATGCCCTACTGCTGTGCTATCTCTCCGACCCCACAACTGATCAATTTTTACTGAAGGTTTGGTATAGGTTGGTGGCTCATCTCCAAATTTCTTAGAGACTCTGGTGAGCAGGTCATGATTTGCTGCGTCTTGGAAAGTCCAGAAACTAAATATGAATTGTCAAGGAGAAATATGTGGGCTTACATATTGCTAGAGACTGAGCACGTGTTAGAATTTAAATAAATAATACTCAAGGTTCCAGTATCTTCAGTAGGTGAATTATTAAGGCTAAAATAGACTTTGTGAATTTGAAAGTTATGACAGCTAAGAGCATAACAGTGAAAATGATATTTGGAAGACTATTTTTAGCAGGGATAAAATGAAGGTGAGGAAATAATTAGATGTGATAGCAGTGGTTCCAGAGAAGTGAGTTTGGGAATCTCATTCTGACTCTCTAAAAATCAGTTTGCTTGTGTGAAACTGCAGATATCTTGAAGTAAAAATAAAATTAAGAGTTTCATGTCACTACAGAAAGAGACTGAACCGCATGGCCCTGGCCTATGACTCCAGTCACATTTTTTTGTACATTTCCTGCTCCAAGGTCATCACTCCCATTACTCCTACACTGCTAGTCTCTGATTAAATTGCTGGTTCTTCAACTATAGGGAACGTTAAAATCACTTGGAAGGCTTGTTAAAACAGAAATCTGAGTCCTAGCCCAGAGTTTCTGATTCAGACTTGCACTGTATTTCTAATATATTTCTAGGTGTTGCTGATATTCCTAGTACAGAATTTTGAAAACCATTGTTTCAGTTATATGAATCAGTTATAGAAAGTTCCATACTTTCATCTATACACTTACACAGAAATGAAAATAAATGTTCCACAATCCTTTGTCCTACTCAATATCTTATCTTCTGTCCCCTTCATCTTCTGGTCAACACCATACAACTTTGAAGTTTTTTTAGAATACATTTTTTTTGGAGGAGTGGGAGGATGTCAGGTATTTGCCTTCCATGTGTCTAACTCTAGTACTATCCCTAGCATCAGGTATACCAATCCTTCTTCTTCAACTATGCCAACTTCTCAAGGTATTACTCTTGAGCACAGAGCTACAAATAGCTCTTAAGCACTGCCAGGTATGAGTCAAAATTACTACTTCTTTGCAAAATTACTTATTTCTAGAACATTTTATTAAAACAAGAGTTTGGCTATAATATTCTTTATCCTTGTCCTCACATAAATACAACATAAAACCTTATATTGTAAACTTGCTTAGTTCTTTGAACTTTTGCATAGCATTTGGGAAAGCAGAGAATAACTTTATTTTTTCATTTGTGCCTATCTATATATCTGTTCCAAAACATTAATTCTTAGAGTGAAGAAGAAAATGAATAAATTGAATAATTAAACAATACACTTCTTTAGCTTTTGCTACTTCCTTTTGAGGACCATTCACTTTCTTATTTCATTGAATTTAACAAAACTTTATATCAAATTTGAAAGTCAACTACCTTTTTTATAAGAAAAACTTAGGCAATAATAATGAAAGCACTGCCAATTTTATTCCTAATACTCAAAATGGGAATGAGAACTGCATATGAATGCAAAATATTTATGCTTTGTAATGTATATACATTATATACTTATAACTAACTTAAAAAGCAATATCAATGTCTACTGTTTACAGAATGCTAAAATTTATTATTGAGTAAATTACTCTGCTTTCTGGTTTTGTGTCCAGTACATATAACCATTTAAATTAAAAATAGCTACAACTTAAGGAAAATATAAAAAGTGATTAGTATTCTAAAAACATGATAATATAAAATTTAGTTTTTGTGAATCAGCTATTTTGCATCTGGCAGTCAGGTGGCATATGTTTTACACCCTGTCTTTATAGAATGGTAATATTCTCAGCCTTGCCATGCTCAGCTTTGTGCCTACACAGCTAAATTGCTTACAAGGCGCTACTCCAGTTCATTCGCCAAGAATTCTTGTTGCTGAATTTAAATCACTGAGCTAGTGTTTCACTGGGATAAGAAAAAAATATAATATAAATACTCAAACTTTCATTTAAATCTTTATACAGATCTTGGTAGAGTTGTTTAGTTTTTTATATAATAATATGTCTATTGACAAATTGATTCTTTATCAATTTGAGAATAGAAGATACAGCAAGAATAGATGGTTTACATTGGGTCAACATATACTTTAAATTATTGATGTTAAGATTTTTAAAGTTATATTTTTCTGATATTGGTAATACATGTTAGAAACTAAGTTTTGACATAGGCAGATAGTATTTATTATATATGTATGTATCTATGTTACATATAATGATTTTTACCTGGTTTGGGCATCTTAAACAACTTTGTTTATCCTAATCCAAAGATGTTCATTTATGAAAAATTATGGATTGCCATGTGAATAGAATTTGGAAATAAATAGAAAATAAAGCTAGGACATGGACCAAACCTCTGTCCTATGTCATCTTTATAGTCTGCTACTTCCTAGCAGATATTTTCATCTCAACATCCTGTTTCTATCCCTCCTTTGTAAGAAATGCATTTATGTATAGATTCTATGAATCATTATACAGCTAACTTGAACTTTCTTATCCTTGTAAGCACCATTCTAGAAGTAACACATGAAATAAAACTATTCTGGGACCAGAGAGATAGCATGGAGGTAAGGCATTTGCCTTGCAGGCAGAAGGATGGTGGTTTGAATCCCAGCATCCCATTTGGTTCCCCGAGTCTGCCAGGAGCGATTTTTGAGTGTAGAGCCAGGAGTAACCCTGAGCGCTGCCGGGTGTGACCCCAAAACAAAAAACAAACAACAAAAGAAACAAAAATAGAAAAGAAATAACACTATTGTTATTTCAGCATTGAGACTTACATATAATTAGTTGTAACATATGACCATAACGTAAGACCATAACATATGGTCAACCATAATTAAGATTTTTACTAGGATTTCTGAATGGGTCTCCATATAGTTCTATTGAGAGTCTAGTTTTATAATTTTGTTTGTAATGCCATTCTTCACAAGTTAAATTTGACAATGAAAAATCACTTCAAAATATGTCAATAAAGTTGATTTGTATACCCTGAAGAATGGCTCTAAATCTCCAATTATTTACACAGGCAATTTGAAATATCTAAGGAATATTTTGCTCTCTAGAAGAATTCAAAGTTATAAAGTCAAAGAATTTAATAGAAACATCTTGGCAATTTATAAGATAGCTGATTGGCAAGGATTCATCCCATCTCAATTTAAGTTACATTAAAATTGGTCTTGGGAATAGCTAAATAAGAATAACTAATATCTTATAAGACTCACTAATATAGTTTAGTGGTAAGTTTGTTAAAGACAGAACATTTTGTCATTTTTATATTTCCCTCCATATTTATTAAATGAACAAATAAAATTATATTAATATTTATAGTATAAAACAATGTTTTATACAAGTATACATTATAAAAATGATTATTACAACCAGTCTAACTGAAACCCATCCGCTTTATAACTACCATATTTATATGGTGAGAACATTTCACATCTCCACACAAAAAATTTTAAATGTAAGCTATAATACCATTATCTATAGCAAATCTGTAGAAACTTTCCTACATAAATTTCTGAAATTTTGAATATTGTGCTAAGTACAAACAATATAAACATATAATATAATACACTAAAATATATTATAGAACAATATAATACTTGTGATTCATTTGAAATACATGTACATGAGTTGAATGTTTACTAACTCATTTGGCTGTTTTAAATGTTTTCTACTTGCTAGATAAATGTAACACAATATGGGAGAAACAAGATAAATAAAAATAAATGCTGGTCATAAAAATAGCTTCTACTTGTAAGAGTAATATTTTTGTATATGTGTAATAGTTTTTCTTGGCTTAAAATAAATATATGTATACTAAATTTTAACAGTTTCATTGTTCTGTTATTTTCTTCTAATATATGAGATAAACTGTAATTTTTATATGGAAGTGATTACCTTATAGTTTCTAAGTTCCTGTTAATGGTTGATAATTTGCACTCCATCCTTTGTAGCTAAGTTATGATCATTAGTATTTTTCATATTAAATACCTTCAACCATACATGACCCTAGTTCCTACCACAAAATTTAAAATCTTTATTTTGAATCTTTATCTGGACAATTTTTGGTAAACGCAATTTTTTTTTTTTTTTTGGTCTGTGAGCCACACCGAGTGTCCTCTGGGCTTACTCCTTACTCTGCGCTCAGAAATTACTCCTGGCAGGCATGGGGAACCATACGAGATGTTGGGGATTGAATCTGGGTCTGTCCTGCGTCATCCATATGCAAAGCAAATGCCCTATCACTGTGCTACCACTCCCACCCTATATATGTTTTCTTAACGTGATTCTTCTGTGCAAATAATTTTTTATCCAGTCCTGTACATTTGAAGAAACCAAATTGGTTGCTTCTCTTTGTCTCTTGAGAATTTATACATGGTCTACTATGTTCAGTTTTTATCTAGAAATGTATTAAAATGTACAAAGCTCTCTGAATTTGATGACATAATCACAATACTATTAAAATCTGTTTATATCTAATATGTATTATTATAAGGAAACATAATTAGACATACAAAGGTGAAGAATCGGAGAAAAAATAATCAGAACAAAAAGTAGATATGATGACCAAATTTAAAGAAAAGTAAAATAGTACATGGATATACAAAGAACGCTGTCTTATTCTGAGCAGTATATTAGTATGAAAGGTATGTGATGCTATAATATCCCTATTGCAACACTTTCTAGATGCCAGAACCTGCTAAGCCATTAAGCTTCTTTGTGTTCTAGTGTTCTAACCCATAAAATGAACATAGTAACAGCAACTAATTCAAACACTGTAAGTGTATTACAAACTATAAAAACAGAACTGAACAGTGCTTGAAGCATAATTAGAACTAACAAATAATATTGATTGCTACAGAATCTCAATGTCAGAATATATTTACATAAAATGTCCATCAGAACTTCCAGAACAATAGAGGAAATTCTTTTATGACATGCTGAATAAATAGTTGACTTCCACATGCATTCTTAGTATGGGAAACCTTCATGTGTTTTGTAAGGTAAACCAATTTGCATTCAAAACAATCTAACTGTAGGAAAATTCTTTTCTATGGATGTTCACATTCAGCTGCCAACACTGGAAGTATGCTATCGATCGGAGATTACTTCAAATTCAAGTCTTATATACTAGAATTAATCTTCCTGTGGTAGACTCATAAATATGAATTCTGCCTCCTGCTTGATTAATTAACTTTTTTTATTACTCCATAGGGTCAACTGGTTCTCTTTCTGCTTCATGCTTTACCATTAATAATTATCGCCAAATTTCTGGCTGTTGTTAATAATGGTGTGGCTAATTTCATTCAGAATAATTGAAGCAGTAAGATTGTGTTTCAACCAATAGACCGGGACAAACATAATAGAAATTTTTCTGAAAAGGAGCTTAAGGAGAAAAGTATGTTAAAACACCAATAAAGGCATCATTTAAATCTACCTAAGATTCTTTCAAATTTTGGATTCAAAATTTATTTTAATTCAAATAGAATATATCATTCTATTCAAGACAATTATAGCATATTCTCAAAACGAAGCAAGCAATGTTACTTACTTGTGGCAAATAAAATATTTGATTAATTTTTTCTATAGACTAAGAGGCAGCAAGCTACCCATACACATTTGAAAAGTATATGTTCTTAGTATATTTGAGAAAACAGCATATTGAAAACTGTGTGCACGAGGCTTTATGAGACATAATACTATGGTTTTTGACATTAAAGTGCTTATATTTTTGTAATGAAGTCCTTGCTCAATAAAATATTGCAGATCTGGGGAACCTTCTAACTACTAATGCCATTTGGTTACTTATGACATAACTTGCAAACCGTACAGTATAGGCAAATAGAGCAGTCAATGATAAGTATAGTTATCTATTTTTCCATAGTCTGCACAATTTCATAGTCACTATACAACCTGTAGGCAAGTTGATCCCTAGCCATGGATGAAAGAACAATGATTTTCTGCTGATCAAAATAAATTCTCTTGACCAAATTTTCCTTGAATTGCATCCTTAGCTTTGCACTTAGATTTGTTCTTGACCAATGTACAGAAAAATAATAGTCAAGAAAAGCCTTCCTTGGGTATTTTTATTTTGCTTGATTATAATTATGATCTATAATAAGTGTTCTCTGCTCTGTTATTTTATCTCTAGCTTGAGAAGCCAACAGTCTCTACAGGGTTATAAATATTGATTACTTGATATTATATATAATTTATAAGTATAATTTTATTCATTTATTTATTCTTAAGCTATGTGCCTTCTTAATTATGTCAGTTCTTATCCACTACATATTTAGTATAGTTGCAATAAAGAATTTATTATAGGTGACTATCTCTTATCAACTAAAATAAGCTACAAGACACTGTCAGAAGAGAAAGACTGGGACTAGAGACAATAGTACAATGGGTAAGGTGCTTGCCTTGCACATGGCTGAATGGTGCAGCCTATATTGGTTTCCCCTTCAACATGGAGTAGGCCCCCAATGTTGCTAGGTGTCTTCCTCAGAAAAAAAAAGTAAAAATATAAGTAATTTTAGTTTGGCTGAGTGATAGACTAATGAGTTGTGTCTCTAAATTAGTGCTGTTATAAGCAGTAGCTCATAATTTAAATAAAAATTTATGCAACCGTTGAGTATAGACTTTAGAAGAAGATAGGCATAGCCATTAGTTATGATTTTAAACTTATCTTCATACCACTTAGAGAGATCTGACTAAAATGCTCAAATTCTCTAGGTTCCTGATTTCTCATAAATAAAATTAGGGAAATAATACTTAACAAAAATAGTGTGAAATATTTAATGAAATAATATTTACAAAGTATTTAATATGATGCCTGACTTTTATTAGTTATATAATAAATATATACAATAATTGAATTATTTTGAAAATAAATTTATCAGTTTTCTTTTCTTTTCCTTTTTTTGGTTTTCGAGCCATACCCAGCAGTGCTGCGGAGTTACTCCTGGCTCTGTGCTCAGAAATTGCCCCTGGCTCAGGAGCCCATATGGGATGCCAGGAATCAAACCTGAGTTTGTCTTGAGTTGGCCACATGCAAGGCAAATACTGTACCACTCTGCTAACTGAATTTATCATTTTTCTATCTTGATATCACACTGGGCTAATCTCAGGGCTTGTTCCTAGTTCTGTGCTTAGGGATGAATCCTGGTGAGGATATAGAGGTTTATGGTGTACCAAGGAGAGAAATAAGTTCAGCTATGTATATGTTAAGTGCCTTTTTCACTCTATACTATTTTTGGTCCTAAGCTTACTATTATTAAATTCTCACATATATTTAGCAATGATGGTTATATAATTTTATCATACTTATATATATTTGAATTTTTTCTTATGCAATTGAATCACAAAAGCTAATCTATTACCATTACAAGGATAACATTGATGTGGTTTTCTTACAATGATAAAAGAATTTCATGTCCAAGCTGGCCTTGGAATTAATAATATTTAATGCCTCATTTATATAACATTGGTATACATCATTCATTCTTTTAAAATATCTGCCATGTTTTAAATATATATGTGGCTATGAAGTCAATTTGAGATTTAAGTTAATCCCAAATATCTATCGTTAAACTTGTAAGTACCTTTTATCTGAGTTGTCTTCTGACTACTGGTTTTATTCATCTGAGATAATAAGCCAAAGCTATGTAATTTTGAGCTAGCTGCAAGAATCATTTAGTCATGGCTTCATTCTATTCCAGGTTTTCATTAATATTATATCATCCTGCCAAGATTGGCAAACAACCACAGTAACATGACCAACTGAGACTACCTACATTATAGTACTTGTATGAATTCTACATAAAGAGATATATTACTTCACATAACCATTTTGGTAGAGCAAGGTATTTCACGGAAATATTTAATGACAGCACAGTTATAATGACTAAGTATATTCACCTGTACAGATAAATTCCTGTTTGGTGACACAATATTAAAATTTTGGGACAGTGTAATTTGAGTAATGATATATTGGAATACTACTAAGTAAACATCATAGTTGGGTCCTTGGGAGAAACTTACTTTCATCTCCTGTTTCAAATTCAAACTTCTGACTGTAGCCACTGTATCCAGTTGCAGTTCTTACTCGTATATGAAATATGTACTTGGTAGCTGGCTTGAGACCACTGATGATGACACTGGGGGCCTTGGACCTTGTAGACGAATAAGTGAGCTGCTCATTTTCCTGAGAATAGAAAATAGGAGGAAAGTGAAGCAAAATTATTCCATTCTTTCTACTGACAATTCAAAGTGAAGCTGAGAAACTCGAATATGAATAACCATTTTTTTATTACAAAGAGGAATATGCATGATATTTTTATAATTTAGCACTTATTTATCCTAATGATGTATATGATATGTTCTCGATTTGGAAATTTATTATGATCATCATCTATGAACTGCACTTGCTATTTAAAGTTTTACTGAGAAATGGTGGTAGTATAAGTGCAGATATACAAAATGGCAGCTGTTTCTAGAGTGACATGGGCACATCAGATTGGACCACACCAGTAGAGCACAAGAACAAGAGTAGGAGAATTCAAATACCCGCTACTCACTTCTACCCGCAGGTAGTGCCAAAATGCCGGCGCTATCCGTGGGTAGACCTGTGGGTAAAAGGAAAAATGAATTAATGGCAATTTAATTTATTTAATTGAAAAAAATTCTTTTTAATCCAGAATCAATTGCTTTGTTCTAGGATTTAGTGATTATCCAGCATTAAACTTTAAATTGTGTCAAATTAAGTCATAAAATTAAAATTTTCCCTCAAGGGAAAATTGACACATCTCCAAGGCTGTCCAGTTTCCTTTTTAAAAGATGTACATATTGTAATCATGGTAGTGGGCTAGATTTTAAAATAGTTTGCCTAGAAAAGAGCATCAAAGATACAGAAAGTTAACAGCATACTTACCCCACCTGCGTAATAAGAGGCAAGCCTACAGGCTTGGTTGCAAGCAGTTAATAACCAAACTTCCTTTTGTCACAAATAAGAAATGCACTTTTTTTTTGCTGAATGTTTTATTGAGTTGGGGCCTTTAATTAGAATATTTGCCCTCCACCATCACTTATCTTAACTTTGTGCACTCGAGTCTGTCCACACTAAACGGGAGGTGGAGATGAATCATTGTTCTTATATTATAGTTTAAAAATTTTATAATGATATCTTATTAAGGTGTCTAGGAAAATGTATTTATATGAACCATTTTAAACTCATAACTCATATAAGGTCAGCAGGTTTTAAACTTAATTCCTCACTATAATTCTCCACTTTCTATCTGAGGTACAAAGGCTAGGGTTGAAAATGATTTTTTAAAATAATTTTAAGCTTTATTTTATATATTTTTTAAAAATATTTTTATTGAGGTCATTGTGAATTATAAATCTTTCCCAGTCAACCAGTGTTGACCTCCCTCTACTATAGTTCCCCTACATGCATCCGAAAGCTCCACCCTTTGCCTCCCAGACTACTAAGTGTAACAGCAACATTTTGTGATTAGCTTGTTTGGGAATGATTTTTAATCCCATTGCTGAACCAATTATTTAACACATAAATTCTGTCTATAACACTATAATAAGAGTTTATTTAGTGACTTATTCCAATAAACTGTGACATCTTGTTGTCAGGGTCCAGTTTGTTACTCAGGAATGCCAATTTTTTTTTTGCCAGATCAAGATTCCCCAATGAAGTGCCTGGTTGGTATAGAGATTGCACATATTTTCACTTCATGTCTCACAGTGATCGTACAAAGACATTCTAACTCAAACTAATTCACCACAAAATAACACACAAGAAACACCTTGAGACTGTAAAAGTCATGAAGGGAAAGAAACAGAGAAACTTTAATAAGTGATTATGTTAGTCCTGAAGACTCAACCAATTATAAACAGCTATATAACCATTCTGACATAAAAATTTATAAAGGATGTGTATAGGATGTTTAAGTAGATTAAAGAAATAATATAATAGTCAACAAAACAAAGAATATATGAGTAAAGAAATGACCAAAATACGAACAGAAAATTTTGGTAGGCAAGGTAAAAAAAAAATAGACTGAAAGATAGCACAGTGGTAGGGCATTCACCTTGTATGCAGCCAATTAAGGAGGAAGATGATTTAAATCCCAGCATCCCATACGGTCCACCATACCTACCAGGAATGGTTTCAGAGCACAGAGCCAGGAGTAACCCCTGAGCACCTCCGGGTGTGACCCAAAATAAAAAAAATAAAAACAAACAATCAAAACTAAACAAAAGACTGAAGTTCCTCACCAATAGAGTAATAGCTGCTGAGGACCAAATAGTGAGCTCAAAGATGAGTTACAAACAATAAGAGATGGCAGGAAAACCTTAAAAAAAAAAAGAATATATGACAAAAGAACTTTTAATAAAATTGAAAGGAAGAACATAAGAATCATCCGGTCCCAGATTTCCAGGAAGGCAACCCTAAGATAAAGAAACAATCAAGAATAACATTGCTGAGGAGTTCCCAGAACTGGAGAGTGAATTAACACAAATCCATGAAACACAAAGGAAACCAATTAAAAGAGATTCAAGTGAAAATCTTCCTAGACATAATAAATAGAATGATGAAAGCCACAGATGAAATAAAATATTTAGAGCAGCAAGATCAATGAAAGAAATTGTACAGATTTACAATAGTAGAATAGTAGGCACCAGCTTTGCATGCAGCAGACTTAGGTTCAAACATCCCAAGTATCTCTTTTAATCCTGAGTTTTTCAGAATGATTTTCAATGCAGAGACAGTAGTAACATCTGAGTTTCTAGGTATGTGCCCTCCCCCACCAAATACATGGAAAAAAATAAACAAAATATTTACAATCAATTTACCAAACAAGATCCTTTTGGCTTAAAAAATAGAGATTGGATATAGTAAAAAATAAAACAAAACAAAAACAACAACCAACCAAACAAACAAACAAAAAAATGTCTTTCCAATAGTATTTACCCAGCAAGATTTTTCTTTAGATTTGAAGAAAAAATACACAGCTTCACAGATGAACAACAGCCCAGTAACATAGGCTCAAAACATCTTTATAAGTAGAAGAAAAGGAGCTACTTTAAGATAAGAAAATTTCCACAAGCACACCAAATGCATGTAGAAAGATGGTGCAATACTCCATAACAATAATATCTCTCAATATCAACAAACTAAATGTACATATCATGAAACAAAGAGTTTCAAAATGAATAGAAAAATTAACCACTCATTCTGCTGCCTGCAATATTCACTTTTGAATAGTCAGGGGAAACACAAACTCAAAGGTGGAAGACAACTCTTTAAACAAACCACTCTCTCCAAGAAGCCAGGGTGACTATACTAGAATCAGGTAACATGTAATTTAGGATCCCAAAAGTTAAATAGGTAATAAGGGTCATTTCTTTTTTTTTTTTTTTTTTTTGATTTTTGGTTTTTGGGCCACACCTGGTGATGCTCAGGGGTTATTCCTGGCTATGCGCTCAGAAGTCACTCCTGGCTTGGGGGACCATATGGGAAACCGGGGGATCAAACCGCGGTCTGTCCAAGGCTAGCGCAGGCAAGGCAGGCACCTTACCTCTAGCGCCACCACCCGGCCCCAAGGATCATTTCTTATTGATAAATTTTATCAGGAATAACTCATACTCATATTCATATTTCTAAACATATGAGTGTAATGAAGGACCTGAAAAGTATTTAAAATGATTGCTAATATATTTGAAGAAAGACATGGATACCAATGCAATAGTAGTTGGCGGCTTCATCACAGCTCTGATACCTTCTGCTAGATCAATTAGACCGAAGCTAGTAAGGAAATATTGGTTTTTATGGAAGAAATAAATGAGAGGTTTTAGCATATATTTATTCTTTAAAAGCCAAATACAATTCTTCTCCAAAGTCAATACCATAAAATCATACCAACTATCTTCTCAGACAATGATGCACCAAAAATAGAAGTTAATCACAAACAAAAATGGAGAAGCAACTCAAACATTGGAAATTCAATGCTAATTATTGAAAAACTAGTGAATCAAAGAGAAAATAAAGGATTCTTGGAAACAAACATGAATAAAGACATGACTGACAAGAATTTATGGGACACAGAAAAAGTGGTGTTAAGAAGAAATTTGTAACTATACAGTAAGAAAGAAAGTGTCCACATAGATAAATATACTAACAACTTAAGAAGCTGGAAAATGAACAAGCAAGAGAAAGAAAATAATAAAATTTAAATCAGAAATTAATGGCCTGGAACACCTAGCTCATCAAAAAAAAAAAAAAAAAAGCACAAAAAATCCAAAAGATCAATGAAATCAAGAACTGGGTCTTTGAAAAAAAAAAAAAAACAAAAAAAACAAAATTGATATACCACCAGCAAGACTCACAAAGAAATAGCAAGGAAAATAACCCTAAGAAACCAAATCAGAAAGGAAATGGGGATGTTATAACAGATTAAATAGAAAGTTAAATGATTATCAAACATTATTTTGAGAATCTGTATGCCATAAAATGAGGAACTTAAAGGAAATGAATAAATTATTGGATTCCCATAATCTACCAAAATGGGATCAAGATGTTTTGAAATATCTGAACAGACCTTCCTCTATAGAAGTCATTGAAATGGTAATCAAATGGCTTCCCCAAATTAAAAGTCAGACCTAGATTATTCATAAGTAAAGTATTTCAGGTCTTTAAGGAAAACTTGCTGACAATCTTTTTCAGGCTTTTCCATAAAATTGAAGAAACAGAAATACGCCTAAATAATGTCTATGCTGTTAACATCACTGATGCAAAAGTAGAGAAAGGCATGATACATTAAGAGAATTATAGGCTATTATCTTTGATGAACACAAATTCAAAGATTCTTAACAAAAACTAGCACATAGAATCCACCAATGAGTCAAAAAATCATATGCCATGACCAAGTAGAACTCATGTCAGATATGCAAGGATGATTTAACATAAATGGGTCAATCCAAAGAATACATCATTGTTGCATTAAGGCCTTAGGATGGACTTGGATGGTGGATGGAGGAAGAGGTCTTTCTCTGCCATCCCAGGCCACGTGGCTCTATCCCCCATTAACCGGCGGGTCTGGGTCCAGAAAAGCGATGAGTATTGAACCTACTCACAGGCAGGCTTCCAGAGAGATAACATCTTTATTCAGCCCTAGCCAATAGATGTGGCTGCTAACCATTTACGCATGCCATTCTTAGCTTGCCCTGCGTCTTAACTCTTTTCAGTCATCTTCCTTCTGACCTCCATGCTGGCAAAGACCAAAAGCCTTAATCCTCTTCTGTCAAAGCCTTATCTACCCTTTCCAAACCCCTCCCCTAAATGGGCAGGGTCTTGCAGGTGAGATCAGGTTACACAGGAATAATGGGAGGATGGGGCCACATCTGCCCCTTTTTTCTTACATAAAGACAAAAGGCATAAGTTATGTGACTTCCGCCTATATCCAAAGGTGGGTCATATTACCATAGCAACAATGTAATAAAGTGAAAATTAATATACCAGCCCTTTTCAAAAACAACATTTCTGCAAAATATACTATACACCTGTAACTTAAAATTGCCTTAATGCTTTTTTACCAAACACTATCCTGACCCAGGACCCAGGATGGACTGAGGTTGGATCGCTGGACATCCCAGATGGTCTCCCAAGTCAGGAGCGATTTCTGAATGCATAGCCAGGAGTAATCCCTGAGCGTCACCTGGTGTGCCTCCCCCCCCCCCCCAATGAAAACAAAAGTGCTTCCCTTAGAAGCAGACTGGTAGTGGGAGATAAATGGATGTGGTGTGGTGGGGAGTAGTGGCCATTGGTGAAGGGATCAGTGTTGAAACATTGTATGCCTGAAACCCAATCATGAATAACTTTGTGATTTCATGATGACTAAAAAGGAATATTTTATCCTATGATTAAAAATGTCTATTGTCCATGAGAAATTCCAGACTAACAAATAAAGTTGTAAATATAAACATATATGTAAAATGTGTCATACTGCATTTATTTTATGGTGTTTCTTAAATATTTAGAACTCTAAAAACCATTTTCTTTAAACTATTTCTGAGGAAAACAATCTTTGTTTTAAAGATCATTTTTAAACTTTATGATCTTATTTGTCAGAACTTTATATGCTACATGATTATTCTGCATCTCAGTGAAGAATTGAATTTTCCATTTCTTCCTTAAATAAAACTGTTTATTAAACATGAATCACAAAGGAAAAAAATCACTCAACAATGCTCAATGAAATAAAAATGAGAAAACAAAAATCTCAACTTGTAGTTATTTTCAAGTAATCTGAAAATTAGAAAGTAAATATTCATCTAGCACAAAAAAAAACAAAGAAATAGTCTATGCAATTATTGTTGGCAATCAGTTGCAAAGGCTTAAACAATGGTGCTTTTTAAGATGAAGGCCTTTATAATCACAGAACTTAAAACACTATGGATAAAGAGGTATGTACAATCTGAAGAAATTATACTGTTTCAGGTAGAAATTTGAAAAATCTTAGACTATTCAATATCCCATCTTATAAACTTGTCAGCAATATAAATGTTTTGCTGTGTTTTACAATATGTAATGATGACTGAGAAGATTTTTAATACTGATGAAAAAGAATTTAACATAATCTTCAAAGAGAAAAGTTACAACAAATTACTCTTTAAAAAGCCATAGGATAATCACCTATTATATCTTTATTGCTTCATCCAAAACTCCTAAATAATAAACTTGTATTCAGCAAAGTTACAATAAATAATGTTGTTTTGCAAGCAACCTTCATTTCTGTTGCATATGTAAGACATGTATCTGTAGCTCTGAGCATATGTAGCTCAAGGTCTATACCTGAATATAGAATTCTGATTATTTATTATCAGGATTTTGATTCATCAAGTTAGAAATGTTTATGCACAAGGAAATATGTTTTTTTGCTAAGACACAGCAGTAAGGTATTGCCTCATTTTCTATTTTGCCATGTTTGAATATGCCAAAGAAGGTGCAGAACGTAACAGTCAGGAGAATGCCTCCTTCTCTGCTATGTCGCTCTCCTGTTAGCTCATTTTCTGAGAAACCAAGTTAGCCCTCACCCATGACAAGCATAGGTCACTATTGTCCCAGGACTTTAGCTAATTGCCTGTCTGCGAGCACACCAACTATTAATTTAAAATAGCTCTCTTGAGGTGATCCTGGTTAGCTACAGAGCTGTGGAGATTGAGTTCTATATCCTGGCAAGCTGAAGTCTCAATATGCTAGAGTAGGATATATGCAGAAGTCTGGAATTTTGTACAAGAGCGAAATTGTCACTATATCAATGCATCTTCAATTATGCTAATCAAGCTATTCTATTATTAATACTCAGTTTTTCATTATTGCTAAAATCTAATTATGCTTCTTATTCCCAAGGTTTCTTACTTTTATACATTTTATAAAAGATTTCAAAGGTTTATTTTTCTGTACTTCTGTTTATATTCTATTCCATTTAGTATCTGTTTTTAGAGTATATTAAAAATATACTTTTTCGAAATATATTGCTTTCCTCTTTTATATTCTTTGTATTGTTTTGCCTTCTAATTTTTCGCATGTGATGCCTAATTCATTCATTCATATATGTTTTTAACTATGTACTTCATGTTTATTCTAGATACTATATTCCTTACATTCTACAAGTTTTCATACAATATATTATGCATTAAAGTTACTACTTTTTAAAATAGCTGATTTTGAATTCTTTGCAGTTTATCTAGGATTAATATTTGCTTACTTGTATGAGGTCAAGACAGTTTATCTAGAAATAAAATACAGTATAAAATATCCAAAGGCATAAATACACTGGCTGAAAGCACAAAGCCCTATGAGTAGGACAGTAGCCACTCAATGCTAAAAGCATTGGTTATCTTCTTCAGTAATGTCTGTTGGCTAAAAGAGAAATTGCTCATTTCATTACCTTTCACTTGATAAGCACAGTGAAAAGACTATGATAAAAAATCATTCACAGTAATTAGTATACTTTATGTATAATATTCCCTAAATAAATATATTTATATAATTTCTTTAATATATTTGTATCCACATATATTAAAAGATATTTTAGAACCAAAGATGTGCCCACAGAAAATCATCAAACTAAATATGCACATTCTGTTCTTTAACAATACTAATTTTTACTTAAGTTTTTTTTTCATTAGATATTTCCTACAAGTCATTTCTCTTCCTAGCTGCTAAGAATCAAGGTTTTCCAGAATATATCTTTATTTCTATAGTGTCAATACTTCAAGGCAATTAAAATAGTTTTTCTTGGGGACAGGAAGCTAGCACAGCAGTAGGGTGTTTGCCTTGCATGCAGCAGATCCAGGACGGAAGATGGTTCGATTCTCAGCATCCCATATGGTTCCCCATGCCTACCAGGAGCGATTTTTGAATGAAGTGCCAGGAGTAATCCCTGAGCGCTACCAGGTGTGACTCCAAGACCAAAATAAATGAATAAATAAATAAAATAAAAAATAATACATCTGTTCCTTACTCTACTATCAATATAATTTTAACTCTATATCAGTGATTTTATAAAAACAAATTAAAAATAAAACAGGTATTCTTTCAAGGATGGAAGCTATTTGCCTTTAATCTGAAAACTTCAATACTGTAAAAAACAATAGGTTAAGGTGTCCAATCCATAAGATTTCAGCTATTACAATCAGAGGTAGTGTACATTGTGATAAAAGATTCAAAATAAAGGAAACTATGGTCTGCAATTTTTCTATCTTGGGCTAATCTTGGCCCTATTCCTACAATGAAACTTAATTAAGCACTTTTAAAACTTAAATTTTTTATTAGAAAATTATACTAAGGGTCGAAGAGATAACACAGTTGATAGGGCATTTGCCTTGCACATGGTCTACCTGGGTTTGATCCCAGGCATCCCATATGGTTCCCTCAGCCTGCCAGGAGTGATTCCTGAGTACAGAGCTAGAAGTAACCCTTAAGCAATCCTGAGTGTGGCCCAGAAAAAAAAAAGAGAGAGAGAGAGAATAAATTAATTCTATAGAGATTGATGGAATTGCTATTGTTTATAAAAAGTCTAGAGCACTGATAGATAAAGCTTACTTAATCAACATAGTTCTCCCAAAACAAATAATATATAGCTAATATTATGTAAATTATCAAGTCTTTCTCCAGTAAATAATTTTCATCAATTCATCTCATGTTTAGATTTTTCCATTCCCACTGAATGAAGTTGATTCAATAGGATGAAAAGTGATCATCTGTCAACTCTTCTATCTCTTAAAATCTTTGAGTCTAGGGAACAGAGAGATAGTACAGTGTCAGAGTTCCCTTGCATGTAGGAGACTCAGATTTGATTCCCAGTACATCATATAGTTTACTGAACTGCCCTAGCAGTTACCTCTTAGTGCTAAGCTAGGAGTAAACTGTGAGTTTAGTCTGGTGTGACCCAAATCTCCCTATTTCCCAATACTTCACAAAGGAAATATTTACATGTAATTATGTTATCTTTTGGGGGGGTTAAATTTTTTGGCTTGTTTTTGGGCTACATCTGCAGTGCACAGGAGTTACTCCTGGCTCTGCCCTGAGAAGTTACTTCTGGCAGTCTCAAGGAACAATAAGGTATGCCATGGATCGAACCCAGGTCAGCCATGTACAAGGCAAACTCTATTCATTGTGCTAACTTTGTCCCTCTCTTTTAAAAACATTTTAATTAAATTATATGTATGATTAAATATCTTAGTAATAATTTTTAAATGAAATATAATTTCTTTCTTGCATAAAGTATAACTGTAGTTCATGCAATTCTTTACAATTTACATGGTGTTTTGGCATACATTCTTATATACTATTAATAGTATACTTTTCTATAAATAGTTTCTCAATGGCAGAAACAATTCTCATTATTGAAAATTTTACCTACTATTTTAAAGATAAATTTATTTTGTTTTTTTGTTTTTTTGTTTTTTTTGTTTTTGTTTTTTTTTTTTTTTTTGGATCACACCCAGCAGCGCTCAGGGGTTACTCCTGGCTTTACGCTCAGAAATCTGGGGACCATATGGATTTCCGGGATTCGAACCACTGTCCTTCTGCAAATGGAGGCAAATGCCTTACCTCCATGCTATCTCTTTGGCTCCGATACATTTATTTTTAAATATGGTTAGTATACACATAAATTTTTCCAATATTATATTTTATAGATAGATTCCAGAAAAGACAGGAGGTTTATAACTCACCCAGTCTTGCAGGGGAAATAAAATATTCTTTTCAGGGCTGGGAATAAAATTTGCTTGATAAGGTCTAAGAGACTTTTCTAGAATTTTTGATGTATGAAGTTACCCTGAAAGGTTTTATTCACAGAACAGTAATAAAATGACAGATTAAAGAATTGCTGGATTCCCTTTATCTTTTTAAGTCACATAAAGTTAATATGATCAGGAATAAGTAAAAATTAATACTCTGCTACAACAATACTTCTTAGGATTGTCTAAAATGAATGGTAAAGTTCTTATTCTACCATCACTAAAATTATAGTTTTGAGAAAAGAGTGTACTACAAGTTGATATTAATGGCTGTGGTAGTAATTTATTTTTGTCTGCTGTCTTTCTCTTTGTTTCTCACCCTGCCTCTCTGTCACATATGTAAGCACATACACATAAAAACACATTCATCAAAAATAATAATCCACCTCTGCAATAATATCTTCAAAACAAAACAAATTAAAAGATCATTGAGAACATGATTTATTATCTACAGAGAGGTATTATTTTCCTGACAAGAGTAGCATGGCTTAGAAACACTATGTTTGAAAGGTGGTACTGTATCTTGTGGCCTGAACAAAAGTTTTAATAAATCTGAAATGTTTCACTTGAAGAAAGGAAGTTATTTCACCTAACTATAAAGAAAGGAAAGGCTGAATATTAGATTTGGGAATTAATTATTTCTTAAAAGAGAGAGACTAAATTTGGTGGACTTTAGTTTCAATGTCACTACATACTTTACCTGGGAACAGATAGTCCTCTTCTTCCTAATTAAAGAATTTCCAAGATTTTTCATAGCTTAACTTTTATGTTCTAATACTTTTAATATTAAATTAGATTCCTAAATGTCATGTACAAACCTTATAAAATTAACATATGAATATTTTGATAGTTTTTCAGTAGCAGTAAAAAAAGTAAGAACTCTACTGTGCTTTGTCCTTTAATAAAATCACAACGGCAACTGTTAAAAATGATTTTATCTACCAGAGGTTTAGGAAAGTACCTAGCTGATGACTTTCCATTATTTTTTTAATTTTTAATATGATTTTTATTTTAAACATAGTAGCTTACATATTGTTGACAATAATATTTTAGGTACATATTTACATAAAATCAGGGGAATTCCATCACCAATTTGTACTCCCTACACCTCCGTTTTCGTCCTACCTCCCATATCCTCCTCCCTCACTCCTGGGGCTGCCAGAATATGTGGTCCCCTCTGTACCTAGCTTACTACTTAAAAGTCTTGCACCTGTTTGGTCTTGGTGCCTCCCTTATTTCCCCCTCTAACTGGGAGGCAGAACTAGATAGTTCAAGTTATGTGGTTTTGTTTGAAGAAGAGAAAAGTAATAAACTGGGGTAAAAGTCTAATATGCTGAAAATGGGTGTAATCCTTCTAGAGGCTCTCATCATCTGTTTGAGAGACGAAGGAGAAAAAGAAGGTGAAACACCCCAACAGTACAAAAAGAAGTGTTGAATATCCAGTGAGCACTCCAACAATAACAACAATAAGCACCACAAAAAAAGCCATGGTCTTGAGATAAAAAACATGAAGGGAACATAAAGAAAGAAAAGAAAAGAAGGAAAAAACATAAATATAAATAGGGATAACAACTTCAATAACTACACCAAAACAAGGAAATCGGCAAGAAGTAGACAGGTAAATAAAAATAAAAAATAATAAAAAAATGAGTATATAAAAATAATATATAAAAAATAAAAATTGTTTTATGCTTTTTGCCTTTTTTTCCCTCATGCACTGGTACAGTAAATATTGGGGTCATTCGAAAAGGAATTCACTTGGCCTAAGAGATATGGGGTCTCTCCACCCTTGGAGTATATTGTCATGGGATTAACTATAGACTCCGTTCAGGTTCATTTACTCTCCCCTTGGTGCTTTCGTGGTGTTTGGAAGACTTCTGCTCCTTCCTGGGTGATAAAATCAGACCTCTATATTTAGAGATCTCAGTATCTGCACAGGTCCAGGAGTGGGATTTATGATGAAATCTTTGTGGTTCTAGAAGTTCTGTTCCCTCAGTGTCATTTTAATTCATCTTCTGTGGTTGGTGGTCTTGGTCTTTGCACTGATCCTAGGATGGAACCTAGGATAGCGTCTTTCATTGTGTTTCCAGAAGCCCCATTCCATTGCAATTTGTCTCAGCCAGATCTTTGGAACTGGGAATCATGGTTGTTGTGCAGGTTGTAATTTAAACCCTAGACTAGAGCTTTTTTATTGGTCCCAAGATATATACAGTCCAGTCATGACTTTCCATTATTTTTATATTGTAATTTTATTTTTAAACATGAATTGGATTTTGAAAACTATAAATCAATGTATCTGTATTTTCTAAATTTATATTTTTTGAATTATTTTTTAATTTTAATATAGAATATGCTTATGAGGAATGAAGAACTTTATGTTACTAAGATAAATCCTACAGACTAATACTTTTAAAGTGTTGTATTGGAGACCACATTGATCTTACTTTGACTAGGACACCCATAGGACTCCTGGGACCATTACTGTGCGTGCATCAGATCCCCCCCACTCCGACACCCCACATGCCTTCAGTTTGCAAAAACGGAAAAAAAATAAGGCATCACAGGCACTTTTGCCCAGACTTAGGTTAAAGTGTAGTATTGTAAATTTCATTGTAATATCAAATTAAATTTGTTAACATTTTTAAAAAGTTAAATCTATGTTTCAATGAGCTAACCCAGAATTTTTTACATTCCTTTTTTGTTGTTATCCATCTTTGTGTATGATATTTGGATTAGATAATATTTACAAAATAAATCATGAATTTTTGGTTGGGTGTCACACCTGGCCATGCTTAGGTCTTTTTTTTTTTTGTTTTGTTTTGGGGCCACACCCACTGACTCTCAGGGGTTACCCCTGGCTCTGTGTTCAGCAATTGCTCCTGGCTTGAGGGAACCATATGGGACAATGGGGATCAAACCAAGGTCTGTCCTGAGTCAGCCACGTGCAAGGCAAATGCCCTATTGCTGTGCTATTGCTCTGGCCCCATTGCTCTGTGTTTTTTATAGAATGCTGCAGAGATGGGATGATTTTGTATATTCTATTCCCTTCTCTAGTACTTGTGTCAATATGTACCTTCAAGAAAACTGCACTCTTTACAATATGTGAACTAAAGTTGGAGTGATATTGCAGCAAGTACAACAATTTTCTTGCATGCAGTCAGCCTGGGTTTGATCCGTTGCCTTTTATATTCACCCTGACTTCCATCAGGATTGAGCCCTGAACACTTCTGGGTTTAAAACAAGAAAACAATGACAAAAACATATAATGTATGTTTTTCTCAAAGCAAAACATCAAATGAGTGTAAGATATAGTATTTAATAAATGTATATTAATTTATGTACACTAAGTAATACACAAAACATGTAATGCAGTGAATATTAGGTACAGCTTGACTCTCATCTGACCAAGAACAAGATTATTGCAAATATTGCTCAAAAATGAAATGTTTTTCAAGGCATATCCATTCAGTCACTGAACTGGGACTGAGAGAGGAGGGAAGCAGAAACCAAGTATAGTTTTTATTCCTCCTGGAGTCTGATGCCTGCCACTGACACCCAGGGATATAATGAGAGAGAAGAGAGAGACAGAGAAACAGAGAGAGAGAGGAGGGGGGGAGGGAGGGAGGAAGGGAGAGAGAATAGACACACAGGAAGCAACATCTCGCTGATGCTTTATCTTTGGCCCCCACAAACAGGCAGGCACTGCTCTGGTCACTATTCTGCCCCCCCTCTAAGGTCCATGATTTTTCCTTTAATAACCAGCACGAAATGGGCAAGGAGTGTGTTCAGGGTGTGTGTCCAAATTCAACTGTCAGTCAGTGGAGTTATTCAAGAGGCGTGTACAAGTCCAGTTGCAACACATCAACACAGGAATGGGGGACTCGAAGGGTCTACCATGCATATTCAGGATGTCTGGAGACCATATGGTGCCAAGAGTCAAACTGAGTTCTGCTGCATTTAATGAAAGCATCTTAAACCCTGTTCAATTGCACTATATTCCTTCTGTGACCACAATTAAAACCACCACACCAAAAGGGAAAATATTAAGCTCATATATAACAGAGTTGGTTTTTTGTTTGTTTTTTCTCCATGAAAAACTTTGTTATTTTTCTTATCTGACATTTTGTATTTTCCATCTTCTCCCCAAATTTGTCTAGTTGAGGGTTGTTTATATATACTGTTCCAGACTTGTTGATCAATATCTATTCTACTATTCTACAAAATTCAGAGTTGTTATCTCTTCTGGAACATCCAGAAGGATGTGGTAGCTTTTTTCTTTTTTTAATAATATCTTTATTTTTCTTTTTATTTATTTATTTAATAATATCTTTATTTAAGCACTATGATTGCAAATATGTTTGTAGTTCAATTGTAGTTATAGAAAAGAACACCCTCGCTTCACCAGTGCTACTTTCCCACCACCAATAACCTCCAACTCTCTCCTCTCCCACCCCATACCTGTATTCAAGACAGGCATTCTATTTCTCTAACTCACTACCATTGTCATGATAGTTGTTATTGTAGGCATTTCCCTAAGTGCACTCACCACTCTTTGTGTAAACTTCATATCATGGGCCAGTCCTCCTAGCCCTTATCTCTATTGTCTCTGGATATTATTACAATAATGTCTTTTATTTTTCTTAAATCCCACAGATGAGTGAGACTATTCTATGTCTGTCCCTTTCCCTCTGACTTACTATAATAGGGTTGTTTATTTAGAGATAAAAGAAACTCTACAATCTGACTGAGAAAAAGGTCCTACTTTAAGAGGCTAACTTTGTTACAGAGAAGGAAAAAGAACTAAAGTTGAATAAGTTTAGGATTTATAATTGTTGTTTACCTGAGGCTGCATTCTGCTCTTTGTTTTGGAATCTCTCCCAGAGATGCTCAGGAATCACCCTGGAGGGTAGGGTTCCTGGCTTGGGGAATGATAAGTGGTGCCAGGATTGAACCCAGGTCTGCAAGTTGCAAGTCAAGTACCCTATACATTTTGTTATTCCTCCAAACTTGCTCTGCTGTCTCAACTAGAATATTTTAACAAACTTATAATCATTAGAGTTGGATGATGTGGCTGGTAACCAATAACATCTCTTTTATTACTTTCATTGATTTACACTGGGAATATCTAATTTAGTGGGGGAGTTAATAAGCAATTTAATAAGCAAGTAGGATGTTCTAAGCTAGTGACTAAGATGTTCTGTAGTGTTTTACGTAATAAATGACAAGATGATAAATTATGCATACATATGAAAAATTTGGAAGTAGCTATTCTAAAATGTAAAACTACGTTTTGACTGCACTTCTGGAGATGTATCATTTAGTATACTATGGCTATAATTTACTACAATCAACTCTTGATTATCTGCCATAATTCAAAATAGAAGACAGCCCTAAATCACTTCGAAATATTTTCATGAGATTTTTCTTATCTACTTTCCAATTGTGCATCTTGTTTCACATAAAATGAAAATTCAATTCAGTTCTTGAACATTCAATGTTGAGCTGTAATAGAAGATGGCACAGGGGCCGGGCGGTGGCGCTAGAGGTAAGGTGCCTGCCTTGCCTTCGCTAGCCTAGGACGGACCGCGGTTCGATCCCCCCGGTGTCCCATATGGTCCCCCAAGCCAGGAACAACTTCTGAGCGCATAGCCAGGAGTAACTCCTGAGCATCACCGGGTGTGGCCCAAAAACCAAAAAAAAAAAAAAAAAAAAGAAGATGGCACAGAAATATACCTAGTGGTAAAAGAATTTTGACCTAAGAAATTAAACATTCAGTCTTCCAAATTGGATAACATATATAGATATTAAGCTGCTTGAAAGAATGCTTACATTTACTGTTATATAAATAGTTAAATTATTATAGTCAGACTTTTGGAGCCGGAGAGATAGAATGGAGGTAAGGCATTTTCCTTGCATGCAGAAGGTCAGTGGTTTGAATCCCGGCATCCCAAATGGCCCCCTGAGCCTGCCAGGAGATATTTCTGAGCATAGAGCCAGGAGTAATTCCTGAGCGCTACCGGGTGTGACCAAAAAAAAACAAAAACAAAAACAAAAACAAAAAAAACCCACAAAATTTATTATATTCAGACTTTTTGAAAAAGATTGCTGCTAGAATGAGATCAATGGAGTTGTTAGTTCATTTATGAACTCTAGGAAGATTATATCATTTCAAGGAACAGACTGATAGTAAAGTTGAAGTAGAATAGTAAATGAAACCTTCTTATGGGCTCCAGAAATTATATACCATTATTTATTTCATTGAGGAATTATTGTCTCTAGGTTGTACTTTTTTTTTTTTTACCTTTTTGGGTAACACTGAGTGATGCACTGGGCTCATTCCTGGCTCTGCACTCAGGGACATATAGCCATATGGGAAGCTGTGAATCAAGTACAAGTTGGCTACTTGCAAGGAAATGCCTTATACACAGTACTGTTTCTCGATGCAAATAGGTTGTAAATCTAATTCACATTTACAATAGGCTAGTGTCTTATATTACTGTAGATTATGTAAGAAGTCATAAAAATATAAATATATATAATAAATAATATGCTTCATTCTCATTAACCTCTTTATACTCACTGCTTAATGTAGTATATTGTTGACATTCATGATCTATTATCCAAATGACAGAAAACAGAAATTAATAAACTAATAGCTCTTTTTGGCTTTTAAGTTCTACATATTTTTACTACTAATTAAGTTAATTTGTATAAATTAAGAAAAATTTAAATGACAGATGAGAAAAATATTTTGATAGTTTGTAGTGTCTTCATATTCCAAATGTAAAACTATAATGCAAAAGTACTATATCAATATACCTTACTTGTTATCTTAGAAATAACATGAATGTATAAGATTTTATTTGCCCCATAATAATAATTTTATTAATCAGCATACCTTAAATAAATACCAGAGATCTGTGCATAAATATAAATGATTTTAGTAAAAATTAATATTTAAAATGCTTTACCTCTCCCATATGTTTGTATAATATTTCTTTTTATATATATTTTATACATATTATATGTATATGTACATATATATCTGTATATCTCTATATATTCTAGTTGCAATGATTATAGTATTATAATGTCATTGTAATATTGATAATAGTATGCAAATAAATATAGACTATTTAAAACTTGATATATGACTTAGGATAAAACAACTCCACTTGAAAATTCTTTAATGATATTTTAAAAGATATGTACAAAAGGCAACTTGAAATGTATTATTCAATTTTAAAATTTTTAACAGTTTTAAGAAACATGAGATAACTATGCAAGAAGCTACATACAACTAGATTAAATACTTTTATAATAAAAACCAGGATGTTAATAAACAATGTAATTGAGACAAAAAGCAGTGAAATGTCATTTTGGATATTGACAAATGGTATTTTAGGAGTCAAGTTGAACATATTACAATGTTAAATCATTAAAACATTACTGAATAAAATGACATAAAAACAGAAAGGCAATTAATGCATGGTGCTTTGATTAGTTGTATATAATGTAGGGTGTGGTAGAATTTTTAAGGAAAAAACTAGAAGAAATTATTTTTAAATTAAAAACCAGCAGCATAATAGCAACTCAGCTAGCTTATTTTGCAATCGGATGAAAATAAATGATAATTAACAATCAATGAAAATGAAATAACTAGAGAGTTTTACAGAAAACTGCCTATCAAACTGTCTCTAGACTAAAAAAGAATTGTTCATTAGACTTCAAGTGAATAATGAGAAAGGTAAATGGGTAGTGATTCACTAAAGACAGAACAGCAGTAGAAAATTAAAAAATATAGAAAAATTTCTATGGAAGACAATTTTTATTGATTTTTAGTTATCAGGAAGAGGTACATTTTTCTAAAGAACCCAAAAACATGTTTAGAACTGCTTTTAGAACTGAAAAGGAGTAACTCATACTACATGAGCAGCAGAGTTCCTTAGCTTTTTGAAAAAATCATTTCATTTTTGTCTTTCTCACTAAAATGTCTTTTCTGATCAAAGCGAACCTTGATTGAATATTTCATTATTTGTTTATGAATCTTAATTGTGATTTAATGACAGGAGTAGTTATGCTGTTCAAAACTGAAATCAAGATATGTTGAATTGATCTACTAAGCTAGAGAGTTTAAGTTACCATTGACAAAATTCCTGTCTCTTGAAATAAAGATATAAATCTTCTTTATAAGTGAAATCCTCTTAACTTGAAAAGAATTCTATTTCACCTAAAGAACTAATTTTTTTAGTTTATGATTAATGCATTCATTGATTTCAAGTTCCAAGAATACTGGTAATATTAAAATATGCATCCACTGAGTACCCTGAGTTTTATAATAAAATACAATAAAACATCTCAAAATTTGTCAAAATACTATGAGTAGGAGCTGAGTAACATTTCATCACAGAGGAAAATTAATATAATACTAAATGCATTACAATTAATAGCTTCCTGAAGACACCTTGGATGCACAAGCATATTTGCAGATTCTTCTACATCCAATATGTTTTGAAATCAAAGAAAGTTTTAAATATATTACTTCAGAAATTGGTAAAGTAGAAGTAAAAAAACTAAAAGCAAAGTAGGTTTATTTCCCACAAATAGTGTTTTAATCCTATTTATTTTCAAATAGGTATTGTATTATTTATTTAATCACTCATACACATAAATAGATTTAAGTTAAAATTTTAAATTACCCACGTTTAAATACTAAGTTAAGTAAGGATAAAAGACAACCCCAGCACAGTTAAGAAGCCTCCTGCCAATGATCACAAATGTAGTTCATGATTGATTACTGAATAGTTCACGCAAGTTATACTTGGCAGCGTTGGTGGTCACAGTAATGGTTACTTTTGCTTGGAACATGCAAAAATCTCTTATTTCATGCTTGGATACTTTAACTTGCATTATTCTATTTTTATTTAGATTAAATATCTGGCAAAACAGTGTGCGATCAGATTAAAACAAAACAAAACTGAAAGAATGATGTGAACGTTTTCTCATTTTATTTACTTTTGTTGTTTATCCGAATGAATTATTTTATCTTTAATACTTCCTATATATTTATATAATAGTATTTGAATAATTATAATGTCATACATATTCAAATGAGTATGTTTGAATCCCCCCAGTATAAAAAATGAATAGTTTAGTTTGATTCTGTGGTGGTCTCATCAGTTGTGATTTATGGGGATACTCCCAGTTCTGTGCTCAGGATCCTTACAGACAGTGCTCAGGTGATTATTCAGTGCTGGTTGTAAAATGCAAAGAATGTGTTTCAGCTCGTTGAGCTATTTCACTGATTCCCAAAATACTTATTTTTAAATTATTAGAACCAGAAGTAAAATATTATATTGTCTGAGTTTAAATCAAGAGGTTTGGCAAGGTAAAAGTAGCTATAGGTACCTGGCTAGTTCTCTAATTAAAAAGTGGCATCAATACTCCTTTTTTAATATGATCTAAAGTTATGACTGGTTTGACCAATACAGTAGGAAAATTAGAATAAAGTAGGAAAATTTAAAAAAAAAGTTGGAAAATAAGGTAATCGACCATTTCTACCTTAGCAGGGACCTTTGTGCTGCAGTCTGATTAATTTGAAATATGTTCCAAAGAAGCCTTTGAGATTGAACTAGCAGTTAGAGATGAGGGTTTCTAGAGCAAGAGATGTATGAATGAAAGGTAGAGGGACAGGAAAACAGAGAGAGGGTGGTAATGGTGTGTTTCTGGTGGTGGTGATGATGATGATGATATGATGCATGGCCATTCCTCAGGTCTTCCAGTCTTTAATCCAAATTTTATCACTCCAGCTGAGGTCCTTTAAAATGTGGATCAGAGATGCACTGCCCCTGAAGTGTACTGTTCAACTTTTGGACCATAGAATTGTGTTATAATATTAATATATTGAGCTTTTAAGTCACCAGTTTAGCTGGTAGTTTGTTATGAAATAAATTGGAATAAGAAGAGGGAACATTAATCTAGATTTCATTCCCAAATATAGTATGAAATAAATAATGGATTCAATTTTTGGTCACTAGATTTATGATATTTAGAAAGTTTTTTTCTTCACACATAGAACTTTACTATCCAATAATTAGTTTCTTTCAAATAATTTATGAATTTTTGACCTGTAATTACTGACAACAAAGATCAAAAGCACAGATAAAATACAATGTAGTTAACAACAAATTGTTTCTATTTTGTTTTGGGGCCATCTTAGAGGTATTCAGGACTTATTTCTATTTCTGTCTGTATTCAAAGATCATTCTTGGTGGTACTCAGGGAAACACGAAGATCAAACCGGGATAGGCGTAGGCAAGGCAAATACCCACTGCTGTATTATTTTCCTGACCTCTTTCTTTCTTTCTTTCTTTTTCTTTCTTTCTTTCTTTCTTTCTTTCTTTCTTTCTTTCTTTCTTTCTTTCTTTCTTTCTTTCTTTCTTTCTTTCTTTCTTTCTTTCTTTCTTTCTTTCTTTCTTTCTTTCTTTCTTCTTCTTTCTTTCTTTCTTTCTTTCTTTCTTTCTTCTCTTTCTTTCTTTCTTTCTTTCTTTCTTCTTCTTTCTTTCTTTCTTTCCTTCTTTCTTTCTTTCTTTCTTTCTTTCTTTCTTTCTTTCTTTCTTTCCTCTCTCTCTCTCTCTTCTTTCTTTCTTTCTTTCTTTCTTTCTTTCTTTCTTTCTTTCTTTCTTTCTTTCTTTCTTTCTTTCTTTCTTTCTTTCTTTCTTTCTTTCTTTCTTTCTTTCTTTCTTTCTTTCTTTCTTTCTTTCTTCCTTCCTTCCTTCCTTTCTTCTTTCCTTCCTTCCTTCCTTCCTTCCTTCCTTCCTTCCTTCCTTCCTTCCTTCCTTCCTTCCTTCCTTCCTTCCTTCCTTCCTTCCTTCCTTCCTTCCTTCCTTCCTCCTTCCTTCCTTCCTTCTTCTTTCTTTCTTTCTTTCTTTCTTTCTTTCTTTCTTTCTTTCTTTCTTTTCTTTTCTTCTTTCCTTTTTCTTAATTTTAATTAAAGTGGATTATATATCTTTCACAGTAATATTTTAGGTACATAGTGATATTGAATCAGAGGCATTCTCACCACCAATATTGTCCTCCCTCCTCTCCTGTTCCCAGCATGCACCCCATATCCCTCTCTTTTACCCCCCAGGATGCTAGTATAGGTGGTTCTCTCTGTGTCTAGTATGTTGTAAATTGGGTATCGATTCTGTTGTCGTTGGCTTTGGATTTGGTGCTTAAGTTTAATCCTTTTTTATTTCTACTTAATGTTCATATGACTCTTTGATATTGGTACCCTCCATTATTTCCCCCTCCATTTGTGAGGCAGAGCAAGATGGTTCAAGTTGTGTGGCTATGTTTGAGGGGAAGAGAAAAAAAATAAATAAAATAAAATGGGACAAAAGTCAAACAAGCAAAAGATAAGAAGAGTCTTTTTAGAGGCTATATCTATCAGTTTAAGAGCAGAGAGAGTAAAGAAAAAATAACAACAATACAAATAATTAAAATAAAATAAAATAGGGGCCGGGTAGGTGGCGCTGGAGGTAAGGTGTCTGCCTTGCAAGCGCTAGCCAAGGAAGGACCGCGGTTCGATCCCCCGGCGTCCCATATGGTCCCCCCCAAGCCAGGGGCGATTTCTGAGCACTTAGCCAGGAGTAACCCCTGAGCGTCAAACGGGTGTGGCCCAAAAACCAAAAATAAAATAAAATAAAATAAAATAAAATATAAGATAAAAAATTAAACAAAAAACTCGAAAAGCACCAGAGCAATATAGATAGCAGCCATACAATAATCATGGTTCTGAAATAAAAACAAAACAAAGAACAAAAGAAACAACAACAACAAACAACAACAATAACAAAACTAAAAATTTTTTATTTGTTCTTCTCTTTTTTATTTTTCTTGCATAGGCACAGTAAATATTGGGGAGATTAGAAAGGGAATTCACTTGGCCTTAGAGATACAGTTTCACCGCCCTTGAAGTATACTGTCCTGAGAATAACTACAGTCTTCGTACATGCTCTTTTACTCTTCCCTAGGTCTGACCCCTTTCTTAAACTTTTATTTCAATTCTCTCTCTCTCTCTCTCTCTCTCTCTCTCTCTCTCTCTCTCTCTCTCTCTCTCTCTCTCTCTTGCTGGGAGTCATACATTCAACTGTGCTCATGGATCACTCCTGACATTTACCATATGCAAGAGACTTAACCACCATACTATTTCTGATTCCACATTTTAAAGGTTTTTATAGAGATAGCAAATTCTGGAAACATTTAAATAGGTTCTTCATTTTTACATTACTTAACAAAGGACTAAATTAGAATTTTGAGAAACAGGAACATTTTTTTGTGTGTGATGATGCCAGACATCTTCAACATGTTATAATATAACTGAGTCACAGAATACTCAGATAAAAATCAAGAAAAAACTAAATTCTTTTAACCTCACTAAATTGTTGTAATGTATCAAATAAGAATATTTTCAAAATATATTTCCAAATTTTCATATACATCAAAAGAATTACCCTTTCAAATGTAAGAAACCAATCTCTGAACATTATTATTGTTGATATGAAAGCAATTTGTAGGTCTACACGTGTTTGCAATAGAAAGTTAATACTTAGTTATTTTAAGTTACTGGATGAGAATATCATTAATTATTTAATAAAGGAACTAGAATTTTTTTGTTTTTTGTTTTTTTGTTGGTGGGGGTAACACTGATGACGCTCAGGGGTTACTTCTGGCTATGCACTCAGAAATTGCTCCTGGCTTGGGGGACCATATGAGATGCCAGGGATCCAACTGAGGTCAGTCCTGGGTCAGTCATGTGCAAGGCAAATGCCCTACCACTCCACTGTTGCACCAGTCACAGGAACTAGAATTATTTTTTCTTTCCACCATGAACTAGAATTTTTAAAATAGCTATTTTGGGGGGGCACATCCAGCAGAGCTCAGGGTTTACTCTGGCTCTGCACTCAAAAATCACTCCTGGCAGGCTTCATTGACCATATATGAAATGCCAGAATGGCACCCCAGGTCTGTCCTGGGTAACCTGCATGCAAGGAAAACACATATCTTTGCTATGACTCTGGCCTCTAAGAACTAGAGTGTTTAGCTTCAAATTTCACGTCAAGAATTTCCATAAGAATAGTCAAGCAAATAGCCACGAGACTGACATTAATAGTGTTCTTCATACACATGAGATTATATATAAAAATAGCACTAGCCACCAGATATTTCTTCAGATAATATCTTTTGAGTCTGTTAGTTGCAAGTCAGTCACTTGCACTTTTGGGCATGCTTAGATGATGAGTTAACATATCTTTCTTGATATAATAGCACCATACCGAGATTAAAAATCAGAGATTTATATTATTCTTGAATGTGATTTGTTTCATGTGATAAGAGTATATTTATGCCAACTACTTTCCTTTATCAGCTGGCCATGCTGCAGTAGATGGCAGTAATTAAAAATGTTTACTATTTCATGAACTAACAAATAAATTAAGTATTCAAGAGGAATTCAGTTTTCTTTATAAGATATAAAGTTGCAAATATATTAATATAAAATCTTATGATATATGAACATCTAATTAGGTATAAAATTATAGAGGAGTTTCTATAGGAGCAAATGTAATAGTCATCCATCTTTAGGCATATCTAAATTATATAAGACAGAAATACTCATTCATCTACCATTGTGATTTATTTAACAAATCAGAACAATAAAGGGGCATGTGGAAATAATTATTTCATTAATTGCTGTCTTTAAAACTCCTTTTGTGAAATCAAAGGATCAAAGACAGGTTCTGAGAGCAATTTGCCAGCTGAAACTTATCCAAAAACAATTAATTTATATTGCATTCAACCATGAAGGCTGCAGAATACTTCCTCAGCTAAAACTCTGCATTTTTTCATTGTAGAATTTCATTTTCCATTACTAAAAGTTGAGAGGTGACCTAAATCATTCTAATACTCTTACTTTTTCAATCATTCTTTGAAAATGTTACTATTTTGAATAATACTTAAGTTGCTAGTTGCTATTAAAAATATCAATGCATATGAATGTAAACCTGTATTTGTCAAAACAGAAGTTGGAACATTTTCAAGAATAAAAATATGAATAAGAAAATTCTATTAAAATATTCAGAAAGTTAAAACCATTAAAGGAAAACTTTTCAATATTACAGCCCATACAATAAAAATGATTATCTACTTTTATAAGGATACACTCAAGTAAAAGGTAGATGTTCAACCTTCTATTTCCCCCTTAAACTATCAAATTAGTATGGTTTCTACAAGGTCACTGCAAAAACATGATATTAAAACACAGCCAAATTCTGTAACAACATAAATGTTTTTATGAGCAGCAGGTGTATTCTTTGAAAGACTGTAAAGCTATTAACAGCTCAGTAAGGAGTACACAATAATAGGCTGTTAACTCTCCCTCCCTTCAAGAGTACTGAGGAAGGACATTTTGAAACCATTAAGACAAATGCATTTTTAAACATATCCAGTATGAATGCTTTAGGAAGAGAAAATCATTTAAACTTCATCTCATTAAAATAATGAATTTAATCTTCTTGATTGGAATGTACCCATCCAAAAGAATTATTTAACTACTTGAATAAAAATCAACCCTAATCCTGAAGCCAAATATGTCTCGTCACGATAAGCTCTTGAAAATAAATCTTAGGTCTAATTATTTTGTGTAAGTACCAGAATTTTAGGTGTATCTCAACCAAACTCCTCCCAAAAAGCAAACATAAAACAAATAAACACTAAAATATCTAACCTTGGTGTCTCCCAATAAAGTCTATTTAAATGAATAAATAAATCTCCAAGACATTACATATTGCTAATATAACATTTAATTCTTCAACTTAAAAAAATTATTTGTAATTTGACTCCCATGTGGTCATCCCTTGGTATCTGATTAAAAGTCAAAAGGATTTTATGTTTATTACTTTCCTGGGACAACTTTTTTTTTAACAGGCTTACCCCATTTACTTCAACATTTTATTTTCCTTTAAATATAAATACCATTAGGTCAGGGGTCATAAGACCTTGCAAGTCTATAGTCACAAATTAAAATCCCTGGATCTAATTTGGTTCCCTAGTTTACTATTAGGAGTGACCCCTAAACACAATACTGTGAAGGGTCCTTAAGCACTACAGATGTGCCCATTCCAGAAATATGTCAAATGCAATCTTTAACATTATAGGTTATTTGAAATGTAAGAATGTTTTGTGTGAAAAAGAAAATGATGACTGTGGATTCTTCACCAGGTTGTCTGGTTTGTTGTTGAAAACTCCAGAAGGAGTTTAAAACTCTTAGAAGAAATGGGACCAGAAATCTCTTTCTGCCTGAAGTCACAGCAGCTTACATCCGCACCAAACACTCTCCATTCAAAATGGACCAGCTCCAGGACTAATTTCACATAATAGGCACTGCTGAACCTTCTCAGATGACATCAGACTATGGGCTGAAAACTCTGGGGTCCTCTCAGAATGGGATGGTCAAGTTCTCTCATAGGTTTCCTTCCACCAACAGAAAACCCAGCAGCCTCTGCTATCATCCCACAGAAAAAACACCCAGCTCTTCTACTAAGCTCCAAAAGAAAGACTTATTAACCTTATTAAGTTGCCAAGCCACCAACATTTTTTCATATCTATATACCCTGAACCACACAGCTGCTTGTAGTCACAAAAAAGGTTCAACTAACACAAACTACAACCCATATATATGACATGCTTTTACAAACAAATCAAATAAGACAATTTACTATAAGGTTATTTTTTTCATTTATTTTTTATTTTGACTAAAGTTGATTACAAATCTTTCACAATAATATTTTAGGTACCTGGTGACATAAATTATTCACAGTGGTGAGAAAAATCAAGGTAGGTATAGCTTAGTGAATATAACAATACCACTTGATCCTTGACTAAGTTTTGATCATTTCATTGTCTTTGTGTTGTAATAAACAATAAGAAGTAAACTTTTTTTGTGCCTCCAAGGGTCAGGCTAGAGTGATGAGTGGGAAAATGGGGGCACAGATGGAAGAAGTTCACACAGATGATGGAATTGTTTTTGAACATTTAATGTCTGTGTTTTGAACAAATTGGTAAATCATAGTGTTACAAGAAAAATTAGAAAATGGGAAAAATTACCGGTCTCTTTGTAGCACACCAAATAAAAAGAGAGAATGTTTTGTGATGTCCAATAATTTATAGCTACCTTGATTTTTCTCACCAGTTTTGATAAAAGCATTTATAGTAAATTATCCAATTAAATTGTATATAAAATTATGTAATATTTAAAAACTTTAAAAGTATAAAAATATATTTACTTTTATTTTCTTTCTAATAGTCTAGCTTCAAGTTCAGATTGGGATAGTAAAATTCTTTAACAAAACTATCGCAATATTTACCGACTTTGAATATTTTTTATTTGTATTTGTTTATTATTTATTTATTTTTACAGTCTTCATTTTGAAAGCAAGGAATAAATTATATATGAAAAAAGCTTCATTTTTGTAAATTTACACAACCAAAATTTAAACATGAGTTCACTTAAAATAATATTTTACTACCATCAAAATATAAATAAGTGTGACAGAGAGAAATTTCATTTGCACATGTGATCTATATTGGCACCACAAAAGCTTCTCTCCCTGCAAGAACTATGGGAAAATGGGGTTGATCTCCATCCCAAAGTGATCCTAACAGCACAGTATTTGTATTTGAAGCACCATCTCTCGGAGGAAAATCTAAATAGTGCACTCTCATAATTGCCACCAAGGTCAAATGAATTCAGAAAATACTTAACAATAAAATCAAGTAGTTTACTGTTTCCCTTCGCATGTAATATCCTATGTGCAATTTGTTAAACTCCAGAAGTAGAAAATAGAAAATATGTTCTACATTTTTTACAATGACTTAGCTATGCATCCTTATTATAAGGATGAAAACATCATACAGTTTAGTTCTGTAGTATACAATTTTAAAATAACAGTTTAAGGTATCTAAATTAATATAAATCCTAAAATATCAGAAATATTATACAAAATATTTTCTGTCATTATGGTATTATTAATCTCAGTATTATTTCCCTACCAAAAGCCTTATAATTTTTAGAGATGTTTATATTCTGAATTATCAAAACCTTTTTCTTAAAAAGAGGACAGTTGGATTCAACAACAATATTAAAGAAATCAAAAGTAAACAAACAAACTAATCAAATTATACTGCATAAAATTATACAAATTGCATTAGATTTAAAGATCCTTCACAATGAAAGAAATGATAAGAAAAATAAAAAAAAACCTCTACTAAGTTAAAGACTGCATCTGCACATCTTATGGCTGACAGAGGTTAAAGTCAACACTATATAAAGACTCATAATATAACAACAGTAAACAAATTCCCTATTTAGAAATTTCTCCAAAGAATATGTACATACAAAGAATCCAAAAATGTCATATCTTATTAGTATGGAAATAAAAAAGCAAAACGAGATATCAACTTATATTATCCAGAAGAATAGAACATTGTTTTGGAGAGGATGGGAAGAGAAGGAAATTCCTGAGTGCTGTTAACAGAAATAAGTGTGAAGTATAAATATGTGAAGTATAAATACTCTATAAAACATTAAAAATAGAAATTCCATATGTTCCATTTTTTTCTGTTCTGAGTATTTACCCCAAAATTACCACAAACCCTTAATTTTCTTTTTATATTTTGGAGATCATACCTGAAGTTTTCAAAACTTATTTCTGGTTCTAAGAATTGTTAGGACAAAAGTTATAAAATAGATATTATAATAACTCAGATATGTGATAGATGCCTCAAGCTAATGTGCCATTCCTGTTTGAGTATATTTGGGATGATAGAGATTAAACTTGGGCTGCATGAAAGGCAACTGCATTCATTACATCTGTAATATTTCTCCTGCCCATAAACTGCTGATTTTAAGACACAAATGCACCTGACATTTTTACAGCATTATTTAAAATAGCTGAGAACTAAAAATATTTAAGTGTTCATCAACAGATAACTGGATAGAAAAGAATTATAAGGGGCCGGAGTGGCAGCGCAAGTGGTAGGGTGTTTGCCATGCACGAGCTGACCTAGTACAGACAGCGGTTCAATCCCCCAGCATCCCAGATGGTCCCCCAAACCAGGAACGATTTCTAAGCACATAGCCAGGAGTAACCCCTGAGCATCACTGGGTGTATCCCCCAAAAAAACAAAATTAAATTAAATTAAAAATTACAAGATTTATATATCATGATCAGTAAAAATAATGCCAGGTATGCAAGGGTGCTCTAATCCATGCAGGTCAATCAACCTAACACATCATATCAATATGAGGAGAGATATAAATCATATGATCAGATCAACTGATGGTGACAAAACATGTGACATGACCCAACACCTATTCATGATAAAAATTCACAGTAAAATGGATCTGGAAGAAAGTTTTAATATATTTGAAAACCATTTACTATACACCCAAAGCTAACAAATTAAAAACTAATAACTACAAAGAAAAAGCTAGAAATTAAAAGCTTTTCCTCTAAGATTTGATGCGAAACAAAATAGTCTATTTTTACCATTAATATTCAACAATATTGGAATTCCTGTCATAACTCTCAGATCAAAAAAAAAGAGAGATTAAGGGATCCAACAAGGAATCAAATTTTCACTATTGCAGATGACAAGATACTATATTTAGAAAACTCTTAAGATGATACAAAATAATTCCCAGAAACAAACTTCTATACAAAGTTAATAGTGGCAGGCTACAAAATAAGCACACACAAATTTATGGCACTGATATATGAAACAATGAAGTAGAAAGGAGAGAAAAATATTTTATCACAATTGTGCCCCCCTTATTTATCCCCACCCTCATACTACTCTCATACCTGGGACCAATGCAAGAAGTGAAAGATTTATACAAAGAAATGATGCCACTATTAAAAGAAAGAGAAAGCAACAGGGAATGAAACATGCCCTGTCCATGAACTGAAAGGACTAATGTTAATTGAAATGATAAACCTGGCAAAAACTGGAGAGTCCAAGGACAGATGACTGTATAAGCAAATGGTGGTAGATAGACACAACAAAGTAATATTTCACTATAAAATAAAATCATAAAACTTATTGCTATGTGAATGGAGCTAGAGTATATAAGCTGAGTGAAGTTAATAAGGAGAGAGACAAAGAAAGAATGATCTCTCTCACATGTGAGATATTAAAAAACATGGTATGGAATAACAAATGGCCAAATAGAAATTTGTAAACTGGTATACAGTACTGAACTTACTAAGGATGGGGGAGGAGATAGAGAGTGGAGAGTAGAGAGTTGAAATATTGTATACAAGAAACCCCATTATTGGGGCGGCGAGGTGGTGCTAGAGGTAAGGTGTCTGCCTTGCAAGCGCTAGCCAAGGAAGAACCACGGTTCGATTCCCCAACCCGATGTACCATATGGTCCCCCCAAGCCAGGGGCAATTTCTTTTTTGTTTGTTTGTTTGTTTGTTTGGGGGGGCACACCCGGCGGTGCTCAGGGGTTACTCCTGGCTGTCTGCTCAGAAATAGCTCCTGGCAGGCACGGGGGACCATATGGGACACCGGGATTCGAACCAACCACCTTTGGTCCTGGATCCGCTGCTTGCAAGGCAAACACCTCTGTGCTATCTCTCCGGGCCCAACCAGGGGCAATTTCTGAGCTCTTATCCAGGAGTAACCCCTGAGTATCAAACGGGTATGGCCCGAAAAACCAAAAAAAAAAAAAAAAAAAAAAGGAACCCCATTATTAAAACATCATAAATTATAGTGCTCCTAACAAACAAACAAAAAAATCACATAAGCAGCCTTCCTAAAGCACGCAGGCACACACACAAACACACACACACACACACCGCAGATCCAGTGCAGTCTCTATAAAAATTCTTGTGTGTGTGTGTGTGTGTGTGTGTGTGTGTGTGTGCACGCGTGCCCGCACGTGCGTGAGTCATATCCAGCGGCTTTCAGGAGTTACTCCTGGCTCTGCACTCAAGTCAACTCCTGGCAGGCTTGGGGGACCATATGGGATACTGGGATTTGAACCACTGTCCATCCTGTGTTGGCCACATGCAAGGCAAATGCCTTACCACTGTGCTACCACTCCCGCCTCATCTATAAACATTCTTTATTGCACACAACAACTTGAGTTTTCTTCCCAGCACCCTATATAGTTCCATTAGGATGGCCAAAGTGATCTCTGAGCCCAGAGCCAAGAGGAATCTGAGCATCATTCAGAGTGTTCTTCTACTTGCTTTCACCCTCAAATTAAAAAATAAAATAAATTTCTGAAATTTATTTGGGAACATGGACTAAGAGCTATAAAATCTTATATGAAGTAATAAGACTCCTGGAATGCTAAAAATCCTAGGAAAAATAAGTTGGAGGCTCTTCCACTAATGGTGTTGGGAAAACTCATAACTACATATAAAAATTAAGGAAATACATATCTCACACTTTATATAAAAATCAACTTGCCCATCAGAGAGACCCAGTTTTTCTTTTTCTTTTCTTGTTCTTTGAATAAAGAGTTTCTCAAGCCATATAAGGAGTAATTCATATCATAATGATCTAGATGATACCTCTTTTGTTTTGTTTTGTTCTGGGCCAGACTTGGATGTGCATAGGATTATCTCCTGGCTCCGAACCTAGGAATCACTCCTGGTGGGCTTCAGGCACCATATGGAATTCCAGGATTCGAACCTGAATTGACCATGTGCAAAGCATATACCCTACCTGTTATACTATTGCTCCAACCTGACACTTGTTAAATATGCCTAATATTCTTATAATTCAATTTATATTTTTCTGGGGATTTCTGCTCAATGTACTGGTCAAATTGGCACATACTGCTGCGAAAATTACTCAGTTCAAATGAGGATACATTGACAAATACAGAGCTTTATGATTGTTTTACACATATTGAAAAATTTTAGATTTATTTCCAAATACTTTACATATTACAATAATATTACAAATAAAATTTATTTGTAAATTGTATTTTGTATTATTACTTAGTGTAGAAATGCAGTAAAATTTTATGGCCTGCCAGTATGTTAAGTTATTATTAGTTAAGTAATGTTTGCATAAATTTGATGATATGTTATAGGTACAGTGATCAATAATCTAGTATAATGTCAGTTTTCATTTTATAGCTCATATACCTTTATTCAATATTTTATTTTAATTAAATGAAAGTTCTAGGTCTTACAGTATTTACTAAAAGCAATGATAATCATAATTTTACTGTTTCTCTTGTCTTTAGGCAGTTTAATATATCCTAGGGAAATAAACATGATTTCAATTTATTAAGAAATTTTTATTCCTAGTTTTCTGAGATTTATATTTGTAAACAAATTCTTAATATCAAATATTTTTCAAAGTATCTACTGGTAGTCTGCTCTAATCTGCAAATATGATGCATTACATTAATAAATTGCAGCTGTTCATAAATGCACACAAACTCTCACTTTGTCCTTCATCATATATACAAATATTATAAATTAGCATATGTATACATATATATTTTAAATAAAGAATACTCAACATGAACTGTAAAAGTGTATAAAATATATAAAAATAGTATTGAATAACAAACAGCCAAATAAAAAGAAATGCCATTCAGTACTGAGCTTACTAAGGATGGGAAATGGGGGTAGATGGGAGAGGACCTTAAGGCATCAATAGTGGACACTCTAGTAGAGGTGTGGAAGGTGTAAATCATTTTTGACTACGCTTGCCCTGTCATGTTAGACTGTTAGTAAAGTTCTGGTCACACCTAATGATTCTTTATAGCTCCAGAAATCTGTGCTTTGCTGGATAAAATATAATCTTTCAATTGCAATTTAAGAACTTGTATGACCAAATAAGTTCTTTTCTTAAACACTCACTTCCTTCTTTTCTATTTTTTTCTAATTGAATATAAAAGGCTGTTACTGTATTTGAAGGGCAAAAGCAATGTTATGCCCTATGGCTTACTGACTAATAGATAAAAGCTAAACTAGATATACGCTGAATAATTTTTTCACAAAATAAGTTGTTATAAGTAAAATATATCCTGGGTTGTAATTTTCATTAACAGACTTAAAGTTTACAAGAAATATCAACAAAACTCAGAGTATAAGAAAAAAAACACGTAGCAAGTAGATATCAGTATGGTATATATGGGTAAGTTTATTTCTCAGAACTTTTACATAAACATTATAAGAATCAAAGTATGTATGTGCATATCTGTAAATACATGTGTATATAAACATCGTAAGGAGGAAAGTGTATATATATGCCTATATAAATTTTACATACATATGTTTAAAATAACATCACCATAAGGATTTTGTTTTATATATATGAATATAAGTATACTAAACATAAATATATGTGTATACAAAATTTACCTCAACATGAATATAAATTTTCAGAAATATTTTTTATTTGAATTAATATTATATTTGGGGTCATATATATATATATATATATATATATATATATATATATATATATATATATATATATATATATATATTACAACTGATAAACACGTGTATGGAGCTGATCCTTGTTCAATTCTCAGCACCAGATATGGTACTTGGTGCACAGCCAGGAGTGATCCTTGAGTGCAGAACCTGGAGTAAATCCTTAACATTGTCAGGTATGGCCCAAAGAATCCCCCAAATAAAAAATAATAAAGAAAAAAAATGCTATAGTTTGTTTTGAATTCATTCTAAACTAAGCATTTTGGAAATAAAATTAATATGTCAAAATGCTATATTATGTGGACATTTTTAATGTTTGCAAACAATTTAAAAGAATACATTGATAAGTACTTGGTCCTTAATTTGAACATTAAAAGGTGACTTGATTTGAATCACCTATCTTGATTTGAACATTAAAAAAGGTAAAACCATTTAAAAAGGTGAATAGGGGGGCCCGGAGAGATAGCACAGCAGCGTTTGCCTTGCAAGCAGCCGATCCAGGACCAAAGGTGGTTGGTTCGAATCCCGGTGTCCCATATGGTCCCCCATGCCTGCCAGGAGCTATTTCTGAGCAGACAGCCAGGAGTAACCCCTGAGCACCGCCGGGTGTGGCCCAAAAACCAAAAACAAACAAACAAACAAAAAAAAGGTGAATAGGAGTTATAAGACTAATTACTTTCTTGAGAGGTGGATTAGGCCAAAAAATACTTTGAAATCTAAAATGGTATTAGTGGGAATATTTAATTTTCAGTGATTCCTTGACTAAATACTAAGAGTCATATCCTTGAAGATCTTAGATTTCTTAGAAAAGGCAAAATTTCTTCCTGCCACAATGACACTGTAACAGATTCTTGAAAAACAAAATTAAAAACAAAATTGATATTGATGAAAGATAAAGAGATGTTATCTAATCATGAAAGACAAGGATGCAGGTATTCTGTAATCATGAAAATCAAAATTTTTGTGAAATAAATATATTTTAAGCATATGCATTCAAATACAAGAAAACACAACTTTAAATTTTGTTGTAATTTCTCACATTAATCTTCAGTGTTAAAAAGGGCATATGTTGATGTTCAATGGCACTTGAAGAGTAAAGAAAGGCAAATAAAGAAGGCAGGGAGGTAGGAAAGAGAAAAGGCTTATGTGGTTCTTCAGTAGTTGTTTCGGTCTCATCTCTTACCTTTCACAAGCACAGTAAATTGTACAGTCTTTCTGTTTTGCCAAAGTTGTTAATATTAAATATTTTCTTATTGGGCTAATATCTTAGCCAAAAAGTAAAAAAAAACATTTATCTATTAATGTATTATGTATTCACATAGGAGCTTTATAAAAGATATGCATTTAATTTTAAATGGCTATGAAACTTTAGATCATAAAGACATCTTGTATTAATTTTCTAGGGAGAAGATTGTGTGAAGAAAAAAATTCTAAGTCTGTTGTCAAAAAGGCAAAATAAAATAAATAAATATATATTGAAAGCTGGACTTAATGTATACCTCATTCTTTTCCTTCTGTTTCTATTCTTTATTATTTTCTATAATAAAACTAATTAATAATATAAAGTGAAATAATATTGTAAGAAAATAAGGAGGACATTATATTTTTCTATAAATTACAATATTGCATCAAAATTGGGTTTCAAAACTTCAGATAATCAGTAAAATTGAGGAATATTTTATTTTTAATAATAAAGACTATAGTTAGAGAGTTAGTTTTCTCAATAAATTTTCCATTTTTTTAAAAAATTCTTAGCATAAAAGCTATTGAACATATCAGCAGACAATAACTGTCAACAGTGTTTTTGAAGGCGTATTTTCAATTTCAATTGATTGGAATAATCTTTTCAAGGGTTTATATTGGGTGACAGACACTTTGATTCTGGTCATCTAATTCAACAATGGGCTAGAAATCAGAGATCACATGTGACTGCATTGTAAAATGTTCATTCTATTGCCTGTTACAAATAAATATCCTACTATAATCACCAGCTGTCACTCCAATTAAAATCTGCTTCCCTAATAAACTCCTCTTATAAAATCACTATAAATGCTACTTTGTCAAAAACCTGATATAGGGCAGAAGAGATAATATAATGAGTAATGAGGCCTTGCTCATAGGTGACTCAGGCTTGATACAGAGAACTTCACTTTGTCCCCCAAACCCAACCAGGAATGGTCTCTGATTATAGAGCCAGCATAAACCCTGCACAATACCCTGTGTGGTCCTAAACAGAACAAAATCATCCAAATAAAAACTGGTGTTTATGTATGTATGTATGTATGTATGTATGTATGTATGTATGTATGTATGTATGTATGCATGTATGTATGTATGTATGTATGTACTTATTTATTTGGGACACACCCAGCAATACTCTGTTTGAACTGGCTACCTCCTGGCTCTGTAATCACAAATCACACTTGGTAGTCCTAAAGCACTGGTTAAGGTGCCAGGGATTGGACCTGGGTTCTTTGTGTGGAATTTAAGTGTCCTCTCCACATCCTCCTCATTCTTTCTCTCTCTCCTCTCTCTCTTCCCCTTCTTCTACCACTCTCTTGCGCTTTCTCACCCCCCCCCATTCATATTACCCCCTTACTCTTCACCCCTTTCTTCCCTTTATTTTCTAAGTAATTAGATTCATTTTACTATTCCTCACTCTGGTGACAGGAATAAGTTTTCAAGCCAGGAAGAACAGGAAGAACCCAGGATCACTTTGACAACTACCTGTGGTGCTGGGGAGATCTGAGAATGTCTGTTTTGTGCAGTGATCAACTCAGAATCCCATCAGTTCTAGATTTTCAGTCCCTGCTCTAGGTGGCTAAAGCTGGTAGAGTGAGGAGCCATAGATTCCCAACTCCAGGCTGCTGACTCTCCTCCCTACTCACATAGCCACCCTGGGAATTATACTTCTTTGCTGATACGAGTCAACTCTCACTGGCAACAGAACCAGTTTATATTGGCACATTCACAAACTCATCCTAACTTCAGAATCAGTGCGTATAAGACAGTTTATACCACTCCATAAAGTTTGCATTCAATTTAAAATTTGTCTCCCTCTGTATTTTTAACAAAAAGTCACAGTTTTTTCCTGTATCCAAGGACAGAATAACAAATATCACTCAGATCTTCAGACTAATATTGTAAGATGATAACGGAACTGTAAAGTAAGCAGAATTCCATCAATTAAAATAACTGTTGATTAATGCAGATGATAAAATCAGGTTTTCTGATGATGTCAGTAATATTCCTATAACGATTTCCACTATTTTTCTGTAATATTTCAGAGATAGCAACAGCATAATGGACATCATATCGCTTCTTCATTTTTGTGATTAACCAATGTTTTCATGATAAATGGTACTTACTGGTGTTGGATTCAAGTTAATCTTTTTTTAGAGGAAAGCCACCTAGATTATTTTGTTTTGTCTAGAGAAACCCTTCTGTAAGAAAGATAATCAGGAAATGCTCTACAGGCCATTTTAATATGAAATACAAAAGCTTCGAAATTCCCTCTAAATAATTGAAGGCAACCATTAGGAGGATAGCCAACCAGTCTCTTAATGGAGAGGTCATGAGAGACAACAGGCATAGAACCTCTCTGAAAAAGTCAGAAGATCATTTGGTGGTTTGTAATTGATTTTTCTGGGCATATTTCCTTTTTTCAAATAGTAATTATATCAGTGCCATTAATAATGACTGTTGCAAGGGCCCTTGCTTCGCTCTCCAATGCAAAAATTATATCTGGTCAGAGAAGCCTCATAATTATTTCTACTTATTTGAAGCAGAACACAGACTTAGGTTTTTTCCCCCTCATTTGAGACTCTAAGATACTTAAGTCTTCCCCTGAGGAATCAGGATAATAATAGCAGAGCCGGGAAATGAAGCAGCTTACTACACATCGCTTACTATGCGGGAATAAGCTGAAAGAGTTTTGCTGTAATAGTTTAACTCCCAGAGCCCTTTTGTAGTAATTATTTTTTTTCTAAATTTTAAAGCTCTGATGTGTTTCTTGAGGATGTTAAGTATCTTTCTAAATGGAGAAGGTAAGGCATTTTCTCAAAGAAATTTCGTTGTAAGGAGATGTACTGATTGACAATTAGGGATGATGAGACAATATCAGAGTTCAGAGGATTAGTTAAAGCAGGGAAGCGATTCAAGTTTTAGCCATGATTTTATAAAGATATTTATTTAATATGTCACCCAATATAAATTCATATGCTAATTTCTTGGTACTTTTCCAGATTTACCCTTACTCTTACACACACACACACACACACACACACATGCACACACACATACACACACAAACACAGTATGCTATTCTCTAGGCTAATTTTTCTATTCCTTAAATTGATCTATTATGTAATTACTTATGTACTTACATGACACAGTATTTGTTTATGATACATTCAATATTAAATTGGAAACATTTCAAGTATGTATTACTTTATATAATGAAGTGTAAAAATGTTAGTAATTAAATTAGCTTCATGACTCACACACTTTCTAGAAATACTGATCATAGAGAAATTATTATTTAGGGAGAAAGATTTCTGATGTTTACAAAGAAAGCCTTTGTTAAACTTAGGAAAATGTGTCATCATGGACTCTTGTCAGCATTATCCTAAACTTTTAGGTCTTGCAAGATAAAAAAGAACCATAAATATCCTTGGTTACAGCAAAAGAAAGAATTTTCTGCTCAACTTTCATAAAAAGTCATTATTATATTCATGGGATTGCTTGCGGAAAAATTAGTTAAAATTCTTATCTTACCTTTATTTGAGAGGTCAAAATTAATTATATGGGTTGTACCAAAATTATCTCTATTTGAGAAAAATTTTATGTATAGAAAGTGTAGTTCTGTATGTTGACTTTTAGACCAAAAATCCACTTTTTAAGAAAATTCTAAAAAAAAAAAAAGGTCTCACCACTGAAATATCTATAGTATCTATAGGTAAACAGAATAGACACTGTTTTTCTAAAATTTTTTGCACACATCTTTTCTGTTGAAGGCAAACTAAGTCATCACAGTTTCTTCTAAGATACCTGATATGGAAGCCAGCCTCCAAATTGAACTGAGTGTTCCTCATCTTCAACTCTTTTCAGTTATGTAATCTCTTTTCATATTATACCAGGGATGGTCTGTGTGACCAAAGAATATGACAGAAGTGATGGGTAGTGTCTAAGATTAGATTAGAAAAGACAGTGCCTCTTTGATCTTGACCATGCACTCTTTCAAATATAATCAGGCCTGTGTGAAGAGGAACTGAGGCTTCCTGCCAAACTTTAGATGAGAGAGAATGAAAATAGATTCCTATCCTATGTTAAGCCTCCTGCTGACAACAGCCCAAAACAGCTTGGCTGCAAGTCCTTGGAAAACCTTAAATCAGAACTGTTCAGTTGAGTGAGTCCTGGATATTTTGTGAGATGACACTTTTTTTTTGGTACTTCAATATTTCTGGATGATTTATTATGCAACAAAATAAATCTAATATAGATGGTTTGTGGATGAGTTAATGTCCAGAACCTCTTTAGAAAGGATATTCTATTAAATAATGCCTTCCAATTGGAATTGATTTCTAAGAGACTAGAAGGAACATTAAAAGATGCCTGACATCTGTACCTGTCGTAACTAATATCATAAATGCCCCAATTATTCTAGGCCTAGCTTCCTAATATATCAGAGAGTTAGATTAAATTAACTCTAATTATCATTCCAAAAATTTTAATTCTATAGAGTATTCTCATGGTTTCAGTCTGAGAATATCTTTGTTAATGAAAATTTATTTACAACAATAGGTATTGCCTACTTCTGATATATCTCTATTCCCATGCATGATTAATAATTAAAGAAGATTGTTACTGAGAAGATAATAATGAGGGTAATATAATGCTTCCCTGCTATCCTTTGCATAATCTATGTTGGTCTTTAAGGAGTCTGAGAAAGGATAAGAAACAGCAACGATGAGGAAAGAAAAGAAAAGGTAGACATATTAGTTTTCTACCCCACGGAGAGAATAATGAAAAAATAACATCTACTAAAGTTTGTGAAATATCATACTCCATGAATAATTTTCATAAGTACAACACATATGAGTAAAAGTTTGGTCATCTTATAATAAGAAACAATTAAACCCATATTATTAATACATTTACCATGCTTTTAAAGTTGAATACTAATGAAACTTTTCATTATTAGTAAAAATTTCTCTGCAATACATTATGTCTGACTTGTAGAAATAATTTTTCTCTTATTTCATGTTACATGTTTTATTTTTCATAAAATGTAAAATTCATAGTTTAGAATTAATTTTTGTGTCTCCAAATTGAATTGTATCACGATTTTCCTTAGTACAAGTATTATATGGGTGGGATCTACATTCACCATTCTTGGTAGTTTTAAATGGAAAAATATATTGTGCTATATTGTGTGATCTTAGTTACTATGTTAGATTTATTTATTAGATTTATTTGTTAGATGTATTTGTTAGATGTATTTAGATGTTTACTATTACTTAGTAAACAAAAATCATTTGATAATTATGTTTATGATTTGGGGAAGATAGCATTATGATTGGGTAAAAAAAATTAAAAGAATTCTGTATGCAGGGGCCTGAGGGCTGGTGCATCAGTAGGGCATTTGCCTTGCACACGCTGACCCAGGATGAACCTGGTTTGATCCCCAGCATCCCATATGGTCCCCCAAGCCAGGAACAATTTCTGAGTGCACAGCCAGGAGTAATCCCTGAATGTCACCGGATGTGGCCCAAAAAACAAAAAAAGAAAAAAGAAAAAGAAAGAAAAAAAGAAAAAAGAATTTTGTATGCAGGAATAGATATCATAATAAAATTTAAAATACTATCAATAATGAAACTAATACCATTTTAGCAATATTGCAGTTGGTACTTTAGTATTCTTTTCAATACTTAGTGAGACACTTTCTTTACATTTTAAAGTGGCATTTTTTCATAATAATAGTTGTAGTCATTGTCAGTTATCTCCTAATAAATGTTGATATTATGCCTTAGAAATATAAAACAAGCAACCTATTGTCATTTAGATAATTAGTGTCAACCCCTAAAATCAGACCCAGATCTGGACTGCCTTGTAACAAGATTTCTTTCTCCCTTGCTCACTACTAGAATTTTCTAGTAACTTACTTTCCTAGTCAGACCTATACATTTCTGGGCCCAATCAAAACGTAGAGATGTGTATTCGGGAACAACAACAAAATCCATTGTCACCTCAACTTGTTATCATCTGAATAAAAATATTTCATTGCTTAGATTCTTGCTTCTCAAGTAATGGCCCTTGAGCACCTAGAATTGGTTTCAGAAACAATATTTGAAAATTCTGAATATATTCTGAATATTTGTTCTCTACTTTCTTTCAACACTGTAAGAGTAGATTCAAGAATTAAAAATATGCCAACGTTCAATTTGCTCATCCATTTTAATTTAATTTTTAAAATTTATTTAACACAATCAAAACTTGGCTTTAAGGAAAGGAGGGTTTCCTTTCCCCAGTTGGTAGGCAACTTGAGTCTGGGGTGACAGCCTTCACCTCTAGCAACAAAGTAAATCTGCAAACAAGTCAGGAGGACAAAGCACCTCATGATTTTTTTAAAGGAAACATTAATGCAAAGGTTGGATTCTTTTTTTATAATATTACATATTTTGAAACCTACAGACTCTAATAAAACTGCTTAAAAGAGGACCAGAATGATAGCATAGCAGTAGGGCATAGTAAAACGCAGCCGACCTGCGTTCAGTTCCAGCATTCATTTGATACCCCAAGTCTGCCAGGAATTATTTCTGAGCACAGAAGTACGAGTAACCCTAAGTGCTACTGAATGTGATCCAAAAAGTCAACAAAACCACGCTGCTTAAAAAAGCACTTTTGGTGCCAGAGTGATAGCAGAGCGGTGAGGCATTTGCCTTGCATGCAGACGACCTGGGATGGACCCGTGTTTGATCCCTGACATCTCATATGGCCCCCCAGTTTGCCAGGAAAGATTTCTTAGCAAAGATCCAGGAATAACCCCTAAGCGCAGTCAGGTGTCTCCCAAAACAAAGGGAACAAACAAAGGAAAAAGCAAAATAAAAAAGCAGTTTTAGGGCTGAAACAAAGCTCAGTGGATAAGGCACTTGCCTTTCACAAGGCCAACCTGGGTTTAATTTCCAGCATGCCATATGACTCCCCAATAGTGATCCTTAAAGGAAGAGCCAGATTTATGCTCTGAACACCACCAGATGTGGCCATTCCCCTCTTCCTTCTTAAAATGTACAGTTTGAAAACAAGAAGAATCTGTTTGAATAAGCATGTGTGTGCAGATATCCAAAAGTGATCACTTTATATTATCTAATATTTTCTTTTTTAAGTTTGAAGATGCATGATATGGCTAGAATAATTTATGCAAAACAGTTTTTACGTTTTGCTTTGAACATCACTTCTTTGTTTTTATTCTAGTTTATAAGATTCCAACTTTTATAAACTATGATACCAAATACTGTCATCTATAAATAAAAATTATTTACAGAATAAAAAATAGAATAGTTTGAAAACTCAAAGAGACACACACAAATACTTTAGTGAACTATTTCTAGGGAGTGAACAAATTCCTGACTAATTATTAATAGCTTTTCTACCTTTCCATCAGGACTGTCTCTTCAGTTCCTAAATAATTTCTAAGAGGAATCTGCTTCAAACACTGTCCTCTGTAAATGTCTTCTCATCTTCTCAAGTAAACTTCTTAGGACTTTATATTTTTTAAAGTACAAGTATAGGTTTCAAAATCATCTGGGGAAATAAAAAATTGCATTTTGCTCAACTTTTAAATTTTCTTATTAAGTGTTGGATGAAAGTAAAAAGCATCAGAAGAGAAAGAGAAAGTTTAAAAATTATAATTATGTGTTAAAGTCTGAATAGTAATTGTTTACAAGAAACAGACAAATATACCTTTGTACTTCATTACATGAAATAGAGAAGAACTTACTTCCTTTCTTCTCCCTCACCCACAGTATGACTCAGTCTACATTTTAATAAGCTCGGTGATCAAGGAGAAACTTGCTAAGGGTTACATAATATAATAACCTAGTTGCTGCTGTAAGTTTGAAATTTATATTAGAAAATTTGGCAAGATTTACCTACAGGTATAATATAGGATTTACTCTTTTATCATTTTAGCATAGAACATTAGGTGTCTGATTTATTGCTTCTGCTCTTAAAAGCAGCAACAGTATATTTACATTTTTCCATTACTGGAAGAAAATTTCTCTGAAGAGGGACTTAAGACTCATCATTCAAAAAAAAAAAAAAGACTCATCATTTGGTGTTGTGAATAATTGGTGTTTTTCAATGGGATATTTGTTTATCTGATTTTCAGCAAAGCAAATCAAAAATTGAAAGAAATACCGACTTTGTCTTTTTATTATTTCTTCAGCCATGACAATATTTCTGAAAACAAAAATTGAAAAACACTAATTTTGTATATCTCAAGATTACATTGATCGGTGCCATTATTAACCCAAACACTTTACCTGAGTAGTCTCCAGTATTCCTTTCTACTCATAGTATTGATAATGTAATTATTCTGACAGATCAAAATATTACATGCTTTACATTGTAAGCACACTGGTGAGGCCATTGAGATGGAGTGTAACTTCAAGGGGAAATAAGTGGAAGCGATAGAGAGAATAATATGGGTTGTTAATATAAACAGATAGCTAAAAAACATAAACAGACATGGCTGTGTGAGAAATTCTGCCTAGAGTTAAATTAGCAAATTTAAAATGGGGTATATGTTAAGGAATACATTAGCAATGGTCCCAATGAGCTGACTCTGATATAGGGTATAAATTGGGGCATAACAGTGGACCAGATCTGAGCCACCTTTTAAACTCCCCCTCCTCAAAATCTTATCTATGACTATTGGGGATCCTGACTCAGAAGAAGCTCTCTTCCTCCTTTCACGTGGACAGTTGTGATTTAACTTCTACCTTCAGTGTAGTTTGGACTCTGAAAACTTAATTTTTCTTTCAGGACCACACACAATGGTGCCCAGTGTTTACTCCTGGCTCTGTGTTCAGGGATTATGCCAGGTGCAGAAGACTATATAAAGTGCCAGGGATAGAACTCAGGTTGGCCACAGGCAGGGCAAGTGCCATACCTGCCATATCACTCCAGCCTCAGAAATTATTTCTTTTCTTAAAATTTGTTCTTTTTTTTTTTAATATTATTATCTTTTTGGTGTTTGGGCCACACTTGGTAGAACTCAAGGGTTACTCCTGGCTTCCACAGAAAGCACTCCTGACAGACTTGGGGGACCATACAGGATGCTGGGGATCAAAAACAGGTTGGATGCATGCAAGGCAAACACCTTACCCATTGTGCTATCACTTGACCCTTACTTTATATTTAATTTTTAACTCCAGAAATTATTTTTAAATGATTTTCTTATGCTTTCTTCATCCCTTACTGATAATTTTATTGTACCTGTGTATTTTATACTGCAGAGTCCTTCCAATAAAGTATATAGCAATTATATGTAATTGGCTTGAGTCATTAAGAGAAATTTTCATTTAAAGGTGGAAATGAGCACTCAGGATCAGAACCTTATAATATATTTTGCATAACTTCTTGCCTATTCACAGAGTCACTTTTGATCCTTAGTCCTTTGAATCACAGGTTTTATAATATCTATTTCTATTACATTAATTCTTCAGCAACATTGAAGGAGAATAAACAACAACTTTTAAGAGGATATCATTTATGTAAGTAATTCACATATAAAAATATTGCTGGAGTGTTAGGAGATGGCTTAATAGCTAAAATCCTCTCTTGCAAGTCTGAGGCCCTACATTTGCTCTGGACACAATCCTACCCCTTTTACTGTCTATTTCTGGCAACTCCTCTATTTATGTTCCTGGCATCACATGTGATTATTGGCCCACAATGTAGCCAGGCACATGTGCAACTAAAAAGATAGGCAAGAAACATAACCAGGAGTAAGATATCACTGGCAAGTGTGTATGTGTGTGTGTCTCTGTGTGTATTTGAACCACAATTAAAGTGTTAGTATGTGCTCAAATGCTGCAACTACTGAATTGTATGTTAATATAAGGAATATTAATATTAATATTCATTGCAACAATAATATCAACAGTAAGAAAGAAAGGCTTGGAAAATTTAAGAATTTTATAACATAACATTATATGTTATGGATATAGCCTTATATTTCTAAGCAAGGAAAAGTTTACTTTTTTGCTTTTTTTTTTTTTTTTTGTGGTTTTTGGGTCACACCCGGCAGTGCTCAGGGGAAACTCCTGTCTCTGGGGGGACCATATGGGAAGCCGGATTCGAACTGATGACCTTCTGCATGAAAGGCAAACGCCTTACCTCCATGCTATCTCTCCGGCCCCTGTAAAAGTTTACTTTTTAAACACATACTTCCTTATTTTTTAACAAAATTGAATTAATTTTGATGATTAAAATGTGTATGTGCAGGGCCGGCAAGGTGGCGCTAGAGGTAAGGTGTCTGCCTTGCAAGCACTAGCCAAGGTAGGACCACGGTTCGATCCCCCGGCATCCCATATGGTCCCCCAAGCCAGGGGCAATTTCTGAGCGCTTATCCAGGAGTAACCCTTGAGCATCAAACGGGTGTGGCCCAAAAAACAACAACAACAAAAAAATAAAGTGTATGTGCTTTTCCCCATTTGTTAGAATTTCATATTTTCATATATCAATAATTCATTTTCATCAAATCTCTCATTCCTTGTATGCTCTCATTTGATTATTTCCTATCACTTTATAGAGCAAAGTAAAGTATAGTAAGAATAAAATTTATGCAGTAATGGACTTTTATAATTAGCAATTAGTTTATCCTAATTTCATCATAAATGAGATAAACGTGGAATTCAGGGAAGTGATGAGAAATCAATATTTAGAAAAGCACTATTGGGAATATGGAAGCAAGTAATTATGATTTTGTGATACAAAATTGAATTAATAAGTTGTAAAATTTAGAGCAAATTAAAAATTGGCAGATATATGATTAATATATAGCCTCACCTAGTATTATGCAAGAATATCAGACCTAAGACTGTCAAGACTGTCTTCTAATGAGTTCTTCTAATTCTTCTAATAAATTCCAGCCTGAGCTGGACAAAGAGCACAAAGATAAAGCTTTTGCTTGCATATGGCTGACACTTTTTCAATCCCTGGCACAATTGGTCCCTAGAGAACCACCAGAAGAAATCCCAGAGCAGGATGCCAGAGTAATCTCTAAGCACTGCCAAATGTGACCCCACCCATTTCTGTAAAAAAAAAAAAAGAATCTTAGATCTTTGAAAGTGGTAGAGCAGGTATTTTTTATGTTTTTGTAAATCAGAATATAACCATTTGTTTTACATTATATTTATAACCTCATTTTCATCAATAAAGTTAGATTTCTTTTTCAAGTTTTGAATAAAGTATATTGAGTACTTAGTCCTGCCCATCTATTTTTTCTATTTAGATAGATAAAAAAATTATGTAGAACTGACTCCAGTGACTATCATGTGAAATCAATTTAAATTTAAAAATCTAACAAAAATAGCTTGACTATGAAACAAGAACTCATGAAATAAAACTGGGTAGGTAGCAAAATAGAAAAGTAAACAGTGGATACTTGTAATTTTCAAATGAAGTAGACTTTCCTTGATGCACTGGTGTAAGAAAGTGTGTGTGTGTGTGTGTGTGTGTGTGTGTGTGTGTGTGTCTGTGTGTGTGTGTGAGTGTGTGTGAGACCATGTATGCTGTATTGATGATCAAACCAGTACTTTATTCATAGAAGGCAAGTTTTCTACTTCTATTCTATACCCCAGCCCAAAATACCTTTTAACTTTTTTCTATTTTGATATGTTCAGATTATACAGATGCTGTCATTGCAATACTGGCATCAGTCCCAGGTTTGCTACCAGGAGAATCTCTGCTCCAGGCACCATGGGGACTCCCTGGACTCACTAAAGCAAATAGGCTTCCACACAGTGTGGTGTTGCTGCACAACATGGAAATTGGCTATAAAATTTCTATAATGAGTGCGTGTATCGGGAAATTCCCTGGCTGTCCATTCTCTATCAGGTAATGTTGTTTTAATTAGTACCAAATGCTCACATCTAATTTCTCTGTGGTGGACATTACAGCAAAAAAATAATTATGAAGAAGGAAGAAGGGGAAAAGAATACACAACTTTATCTACCAGCTCAGCAATTCGCTGTTTCCATTAGACACATGAGATTATGGCCAAAATGTACCTGGTATTTTATTTACTGCAATTTTCTTCAGATGAATATTTTAGGGACTTAGATATATTATGTAATTTAAACCAGAGGTTCTAACCAGCTATAAAGATGGCCCCAAATATAAGCTCACCAGAGGTGATGATCATTTTCATTCTCTACACACTTGAAAAAAGTGAGACATTGGAGAACCAAGGCCCCAAGAATCTTAGAATTTAAATTGTGGTCTTGAAGCTTTAATGATGAAATTTCTTGGAAGCTTCTTTCTAGTGTACAATTGTATCCTACCTTGCATTAATCCAGACCCAATCCACTAAATCCTATTCTGCTTCCAACAAAATCTTCTGGTAATGTATGTAATCCATTGGCTCTATTCTCAGGCATATATTTTTTAGTTCTCATATAATCAATACATTCTGGTTTACATGTTAGTATAATATATAAATATAATGGGGCTAGGCAATGTTAATAATAGATAGATATTAGGGAAGACAACTTCAGAAAATAAATGAAATACCTTTCTGAAGTTAAACAAGGAGGTAAAATTAGTAATTGTGTAAGTGAAGATAAAAATCCCTTTAGTCGGAGAAATACCTAAGTGAGAAAAACACAAAACAGTTTGGGATTGAAGAGATAGTAAAGAGGGTACTATTCTTGCCTTGCAAGGACCTTCAGCAACCTGGCATTCTTTTTGGTACCCAGAAACCTATATGGAGTAATTTTTGAGCATAGAGCCAGGAGTAACATCAGAGCATCACTTTGTGTGATCTCAAGCCACCCCCCAAATATTATTATTATTATTTTTTGTGGTTTTTGGGTCACACCCAGCAGCGCTCAGGGGTTACTCCTGGCTCTATGCTCAGAAATCGCTCCTGGCAGGCTCTGGGGACCATATGGAATGCTGGGATTCAAACCACCATTCTCCTGCATCTAAGGCAAACGCCTTACCGCTGTGCTATCTCTCCGGCCCCCAAATATTATTATTATTATTATTATTATTATTATTATTATTATTATTATTATTATTATTATGGGTTTGGGGTCATACCAGGCAGTATTCAGGGGTTACTCCGGGCTCTGAGCTCAAAAATTGCTCATGAGAAGCTCAAGAGACCATATGAGATATTGGGAATCAAATCCAGGTCCGTCCTGGATTGGTTATGTGCAAGGCCAAAGCCTGACAGCTGTGCTATCTCTCCGGCCTCCTTCTCCTTCTTCTTCTTTCTTCTTCTTTCTTCTTCTTCTTCTTCTTCTTCTTCTTCTTCTTCTTCTTCTTCTTCTTCTTCTTCTTCTTCTTCTTCTTCTTCTTCTTCTTCTTCTTCTTCTTCTTCTTCTTCTTCTTCTTCTTCTCCTCTTTTTTTTGGTTTTCAAAAAATTATTTTAAAAAAGGAATACAAACAGAAAATGTGGCAAATACAGTGACCAATTTATAAGGAAATAAAGCAGATTTTTGAGTTAATTATTTCTACTTCTACTTCATATAATTTTATGCTAAAAGGCAGATTTATTAATTATAGAGCTTTTGAAAAATGAGAGGTGAAGGATTTGAAGTTCCCTTCAGACCAGTACTCTGAGTGGCTTGACAGGTAGGCCGCTAGAAAATTTTACTAAAGATGTTAAGATAAGCACAATGCAGAAGCATATTAGATATGACACTGGCCAATGGAACACAGTGAAGTCCTCACAGGGAATCAACCTATGCATAGCTTTCTGGAATCATTTTGTCTTTCTTTGGAACTCCCAGAAAGTAGCTTGGGTTGGAGGGTGAGATAAAAAATTCCATTGCTTTTACATACTAATAACACCCTCCTCTATGATCTCAAGCACTAGTGAAGTTAGTACAGAATATAAGATGCAGATGAAAGAGGAAGTCTCAGTTTCCAATTTAGCTATTCTCATTCCACAACTAAAACATTCCTGAAAAATCTCGGATTCTTTCAGAGATTGTGGAAGCTTACAATTTTCCTAAGACTTTATCATCTGCCCCAAATCTTGCTTGGGCTACATGAGACTGAGAAATAAAGGGTGATGGGTAGGCAAACAGTCAAAGATAGCACAGAAAACAAGAGACAGTTCATTGGGTAATCAAACAGGAATCCTCCCATTCTTTATAACAACCTGATCACTTGATAAGTAACACAAAGTCCCCAACCTTTCTACAAAAATCCTACCAAAAACACAACAACAAACAGCTATATTTATCTCTATACTTAAATTCTTCTGGGCTGGGAATTTCTTTATCTTCCATTCTTCAATAAACATTTCTTCTTTCAATACTGAGTCTGATCATCCTTATTATTCGACTTTTTTAATTCTTGAAAATAATGTTGGTCCTGGAACAGTGGACTAGCACAGGGAACCCTTGTCACCTCTCCTATAGGGCATTCCTGGGCATATTAAAGAGATTGTTTGATGACACAAACAGGGGCAAACAGATTACTAGATTGCTTTTCAAATGGAGTCCACGTCTGATCTCTTTAAGAGGTTTTTCTCCCTTTGGTATGTGGAGAATAACTGTTTGGAAAAGGTGTTGAAGCAGGCAGGTTCTTGATCTCTGGGAACCCACAAGTGGAAATAAGAGATGAGAAGATTTGGCTTGACCCAGGCAGTTTATTTTAAAGTGGCTGGAAAAAGAGCAGACAAGAGGGAAAACTATGAGCACCCCCCACCTCGCTCATTTAGAAGATGAGCAGATCTAGTTTTCATCTTGCTATCAAAGTCAGGGATACTTTCTATAACCTCGCATACTTATCTTATCTTGTAGAGACCGGAAGGAAGTTAACAGAGATAGGCAGGCTATTTATGATTGCTATCACTTGATTTATTTATGATTGCTATCACTTAGGTCTGGCTCTGGCTCTGGCCATACCATTCATCCTTATTTTTCTGGCCAAAAAATCCCTTTAATTCTTTTTTTTTTTTAATTTTTTTTAATTTACTGCCTATTTCTCTGTGCCTATATTTGAAGGAGAAAAGGGAAGTAAGAGATTGAACAAGTTGTATTTTGAGATGTACCTTTTACAAAAAAAAATCAAGAATTAAACCTCTCATAAGCAGCTACCTCATATCATCTTTGAATGATTAAAAATATTTCCATTTAAGAAATATTTTGGAAAGTGCCTATTCTTTTATTTTTTTAAATACCCTACATTTCAAAAACTTTTTCATATTTATAAATGTTTATAAACTTTTCTCATGACATAACATTTTTATTTGTATATAAATATATCCTCAGGGCAAATAAGTGCATAAGTTGTATAAAACGTGGGCTGGGTAAGACAATGGCAATTTACATGAATTTGTTTTTTAATACAAATATTATTAAACATCTGGGTATGAGGAATTCTGTCTTTCCCTTGATGAGATTTTTGGAAGGTAATAAAATCTAAAAACTGCTGACTGGTAAAAAGTAATGTAAGAACCTTAAGCAAAACACTTTATCAGTTCTGTATATAAGAATAATGAACTGTTTTGGAGTATCTTGCTTGCAAAATGTGCTACCAGTTGGTAATTAGGGCTAAACAACACTCTGGTGAGATAGGTGTAGTTTATTGCTGCCATTTTACAGATGCCAAATGGTCATTAGAGAATAATCAAGTGGTTAGCCTCAGAGAACCTGAAAAAACAGCTTCAGCAGAACTCAATGACTTTTCTCTGTCTTCTGCTATGATACCAGTACCCTTGCTAGCATTAAATATGATCATTTGGCTATGATTTCAGTGGTTGATTAACTTTCTCATCCCTTACTTTCTTTATCTGTAAAACGGAGAAAATCAAAATATTTATCTAAATGGCTGGTAATTAGCAACAACTCATTTAATTAATTCAAAAGCATGTTTCAAATTACACAGCTCATAGATTGATTTCATATCTTAGCAATTGTACTCGTAACTGCAATGAGTGATGTTGGATTATTCATATGTCTGTTAGAAAGATGTATAAAGTAGGGGCTGGAGAGATAGCACATCAGTAGGGTGTTTGCCTTGCAAGCAGTTGGCCAAGATGGACCTGTGTTTGATCCCCAGTGTCCCATATGGTCCCCCAAGTCAGGAGCTATTTTTGAGTGCATAGCCAGGAGTAACTCCTGAATGCCACCAGGTGTGCCCCCTCACCCCACACTCCCAAAAAGACGTATGAAATTACCTGTCAAGATGCAGGCTCAGGAATTCAGTGTAAGGTGGGGTAGAGGGAACTTGGGACATCAGTGGAGGAAGGTTGACACTGGCAATGAGATCAGTGCCAGAACACTATAATTTTAGACTTAATTATGAATACCTTTGTAATATGTACATATATACATATTATGTGTATATTAATATAAGCACATTATATTATTATGTATATATTATTATATACTCATATTATGTGCATATATATAACTTTGTAACAATGATGCTTTAATACTTTTTAAAAGTACATAGCATAATTGACTAATCACTGTTGTCTGTGTTCATTTCTCAGATTCTGGGCTATGAAAATGGGCAAAAGAAATCTTTGTCCTCATGAGTTTACAATCTAGTTAGTAATAAGACATTTTCTAACCTGATGTATTGGTGTATTGATGACATATCTGTATTGGTCTTTTTCATGAATAGGTAAAAGTAGAATGTTCTGAATCCTTTTCTACTTTCTAAAGATAAGTTCACAGTGGCTTTGTGACTTTTCTCAATTTTCTGTGGATTAATAATGAATGAAGAGATGACTTTTACTAAGTTAATTATAAGATGTTCATTCAGTGAAGTAGAGGGCCTTGACAATGGATTTCTAGAAGCCATAAATCAGGAAAAAGTTGGAGAATAAGTTCGGATAGGAAAAAGAGTTATTTTGCTACTAGCTTGGACTCATAAAAAGCATGTTTAAACTCAAAAATAGGACCCTCTTCAGAGACAAATTATAAGCAAAAGACAAAGACTCTGATAACACGGAATAAAGTCACCAGCAGTCAATATCATTTCCCTTGACATTGTGTCCTGCAATAATTTTTATCAGCACAGAGCCCCAAGCCAAGGCAGCTTGGAAAACAACCTGTATAAAGTGGCTTCCTGGAGCAACTCTGAGCATGCCATTATTCTTGTATTATTAAACTGGGTATGTAAGTACATTTTTACTTATTTAGTTTATATTATTCCTTGAACTCATCTCATTTCTTTTAATAAAATATTTTGTTTCCTTGTCTTTTCTTTTAATTCTTTTCTGTGAGGTAAAAAACCTGAACCCGGAGCGGGCTGGGGAGCCAGGGAGCAGCAAGCAGTGCCGGAGAGGTGGTGAGGTTGGGAAGGAGGTACCGGGAAGATTAAGAGTGGGCCATCAGAGGGTCAGCATAACAGGTATCCCAGGAGGACCCTGAGTCCTGAGAGAGAGGCCAGACGGAGCTCGAAAACTTTCACCAACTAGCCAACGTGGCTTAGGCAGCCTGGGGGGACAGAGGGTCAGAAGTGGCAGTGACTAGAGGGCCAAGAAAGAAGCACAGGCTGACTCCCAGGTGGGGGGAGGTGACTTATCTAGGCTCAACGGCGCCCTCTGCCACTGTGGCCAGGAGCGGAACTTCACTGTCTCACAGGAAAGAGAAGTGATTGACCAGGCTTGACTGGAGGATGGGGGAGGGGCCAAGAATCAGCAACATACCCACCAGGAACAGCACTCCAGAGAAGGGACCCGGCCCCAACACACAGGTGGCAAAAGTAATTTGAATTCAGAAGGCACTGCACTCTAAGTCACATCAATATAAGCAAGAGAATATGGGTAGATCAAGGAAGACCCTGAATTCAGGGGATATGGAAATGTTCTTTAATAAATTTCAAGTCCTTCAAAATGCACAGACCCAACAGAAGAAGATCTTAAATTAGCCATGAGGAATGAAATGCAAGCCATGTTAAAGGAAATGGAAGAAACATTAGCCAGAGAATACAAGAAAGCCATGGACAAACAGATAAACCAACTAAAAGAAGAATTGTTACAAAATATGTGAGACTCCATGCAAACAGAATTAAAGGAATTACATACAACTGTAGAAAGCCAGAAGAGCGGAATCACACAGCTTGAGAATCATATTGAACAACTCAAAGATAAACTGCAAACAAAAGACAACAAAGAAGCCAACAGAGAAATAGAAGGTAAAGCACTGGAAGTAAAAGTCCAGTATTTAATGAACAATGACAAAAGAAACAATCTAACAATTGTAGGCATACCAGAAGGGGAGAAAACAGGGAAAGGAGAAGAACAAATTGTCAGGGAAATAATAGCGGAGAACTTTCCCACCCTCTGGAAAAATACATCTGAACAAATCCAGGAGGTGAAAAGAATCCCCAACAAAATAGACCCTAACAAACCAACATCAAGACACATAGTAATTCAAATGGCAAGAAATAAAGAAAAGGTGACCTACTTAAAGCAATAAGGGAGGAAAAACAACCCTCACATACAAAGAAAGAAACATTAGAATCAAACCAGATCTCCCATATGAAATACTTCAAGCAAGAAGACAGTGGAACGACATATTTAAACGACTGAATGAAAGAAATTTTCAATCTAGAGTCCACTATCCAGAGAAACTCTCATTCACATGGGAAGAAAGACTAAAATCATTCTCAAACAAAAATAAACTCGCATTATTTGCACAAACAAAACCGACCCTAAATGACCTACTCAGAGACAAATTACACAATCCAAAGCCTGGATTGTAATGACAACCACCCTAAACAACACAACTACACAACAGCCCTCATTGTCAATAATCTCCTTAAATGTTAAAGGACTAAACTCTCCCTTTAAAAGACACATAATAGAGAACTGGACTAGAAAACATAAACCAGATTTTTGCTGCCTACAAGAAATACACCTACAAGTACAAGATAGGCACAGGCTTAAAATAAAAGAATGAAAATCAAGTATTCAGGCCAATGGAAATAAAAAAAAAAAGAAGAAGAAGCAAGAACGGCCATTCTGATATCAGACCAAATTGCATTCAACCTCAGGAAAGTGATCAGAGACAAAGAGGGTCACTACTTACTGATCAGGGGAAAACTAGACCAAGAAGTGCTAACACTGGTTAATATCTATGCACCTAATGCAGAGCCAGCAAAATATGTATGGCAACTGCTTGCAAAACTGGAGAAACACATGAAAGGAAATGTGATAGTAGTTGGAGATCTTAATACTCCACTATCACCACTGGACAGATCCACTAGCCAGAAAACTAACAAATAAATAAGAGCCCTAAATAAAAAATTAGAATAACTAGGACTAAAAGACTTATATAGGGCCCTCCACCCCCAGAAAGAAGAATACACATTCTTCTCAAGTCCACATGGAACCTTCTCCAGAAAAGACCATGCCTTAGGATGAAAATGTAACCTGCATAAAATCACAAAGGTAAAGATCATAAGAAGCATTCTGTCAGATTACTATGCAAAAGAGGTCAAAATTGACTGTAAAAAGAAGCAATGGAGAAAATCTAACACCTGGAGATTAAACAACATGCTGCTCAAAAATAGCTGGATCAAAGAGGTACTCAAGGAAGAAATAAAAAGATTTCTTGAGACAAATGACAATGAAGAAACAACTTGTCAAAACTTGTGGGACACAGCAAAAGCAGTAATCAGGGGAAACTCATAGCAATGCAATCCTATGTCAGGAAAGAGGAAAACGACAAAATTAGCAGCTTAAAGTACCACCTTAAGAAGCTGGAACAACAGCAACAAAGAAACCCAAGCACAACCAGAAGACAGAAATAAAAACCAGAGCAGAAATAAACAACATAGAAACTAAGAAAACAATACAGAAAATTAATGAGTCCAGGAGTTGGATTTTTAAAGAATAAACAAGATAGATAAACCACTGGCAAGACTCACCAAAAAAAAAAAAAAAGAGGGAAAACACCCAAATAAGCAGGATCACAAATGAAAGGGGAGAGATTACAACAGAACCCCAAGAAATGCAACACATCATGAGAGCATATTATGAATAACTATACTCAGGCCAGAGAACCCAGAAGAAAGAGACAGATTCTTGGGAAAATAACAGCTTCCAAGAGTAAAAAAGGAGGATTTAGAAAGCCAAAACAGGCCAATCACCTCGAAGGAAATTGAAACAGCAATTAAGAAAGTTCCCAAGAACAAAAGTCCAGGCCCAGATGGTTTTACAGGTGATTTCTATCAAACATTCCAAGAAGAATTAATTCCACTGATTCATAGGCTCTTCAAAACCATTGAAAATACAGGATTCCTCCCCAATACCTTCTATGAGGCTAAAATCACTCTGATTCCCAAAGAGGGCAAAGATACCACCAAGGAAAAAAACTACAGACCAATCTCACTAATGAAAATAGACACAAAAATACTCAACAAAATCTTAGCAAACCGAATCCAGCACTACATCAAAAAGATTATACACCATGACCAAGTGGGTTTCATCCCAGGGATGCAAGGATGTTTCAACATATGCAAATCAATCAACATCATACACCACATCAATAATAAAAAATACAAAAACCACATGATCATATCAATTGATGCAGAGAAGGCATTTGACAAAATCCAACACCCATTCATGCTGAAAACACTGAGCAAAATAGGTCTGGAAGGAACCTTTCTCAAGATAGATACAGCTATCTATGAAAAGCCCACAGCCAACATTGTCCTTAATGGTAAAAAACTAAAAGCATTTCCACTAAGGTCAGGAACCAGGCAAGGATGTCCACTTTCTGTACTCTTATTCAACATAGTCTTAGAAGTCCTAGCAATAGCAATTAGACAAGAGAAGGGAATGAAAGGAATTCAAATAGGGAAAGAGGAATTTAAATTATCTCTTTTTGCAAATGACATGATGATATGCATGGAAAACCCTAAAGAGTCCACAGTAAAACTCCTAGAAACAATAAACCAATACAGCAAAGTGGCTGGTTACAAAGTCAATACACAAAAGACAGTAGCATTTCTCTATACAAATAACAAAGTAGAAGAGAGGGAGATTAAGAATGCAACTCCATTTAAAATAGTATCAAAAAACATCAAGTACCTAGGAATCAACCTTACCAGGGAAGTGAAGGACTTATACCTGGCAAACTTCAAAACACTTCAAAAAGAAATTGAAGAGGATCTTGGGAAATGGAAGAATATCCCATGCTTATGGGTAGGTAGAATAAACATAGTCAAAATGACTATCCTACCCAAACTCCTATATAGATTTAACACAATCCCCATCCAAATTCAGACATCATTCTTTAAATACTTAGAACAATCAATCATAAAATTTATCTGGAACCATAAAGGACTCAGGATAGCCAAACACATACTAAAAAACAGGAAGCTGGGTGGCATCTCTTTACCTAACCTGAAGCTATAATATAAAACAATAGTGATCAAAACAGCATGGTACTGGTACAAGGACAGAGACTCAGACCAGTGAGTTAGAACAGAATTTCCAGACATAAGCCCCCAAATATACAGTCAACTAATATTTGACAAAAGAGCCAAGAACTTGAAATGGAACAAAGAAAGTCTTTTCAACAAATGGTGTTGGTACAACTGGAAAATCACATGTAAGAAATTAAAAATTGACCCATACCTCACTCCTTATATAGAAATCAACTCAAAATAGATCAAAGACCTCAAAATTAGACCCTAATCTATAAAGTTTATAGAGAATAAAATAGGTAGAACACTCGAAGACCTATATATCAAAAAGGTCTTCGAGGATGGAGCACCAATGGCAAGAACTTTAGCGTCAAACATAAACAAATGGGACTATATCAAATTAAAAAGCTTCTGCATGGCAAAAGAAACCCAACCTAACACAAGAAGAAAATTAACTGACTGGGAAAAACTCTTTTCTCCCAACATATCAGATAAAGGGCTAATATCCAGAATATACAAAACACTCAGAAAGCTGAGCCCCCCAAAACCAAATAAAGCCATAATAAATGGGAAGATGAAATGAATAGACACTCTCTGAGGAAGATTGAAAGAAGGCCAACAAACACATGAAAACATACTCACCTTCACTCATCATTAGGGAAATCCAAATAAAGACAACAATGAGGTACCAACTTACACCAGTGAGGATGGCTCACAACAAAAATATAGGAACAATCTATGTTGGCGGGGATGTGACATGAAAGGCACTCTCATCTACTACTGGTGGGAATGTCCCCTAATCCAACACCTATGGAGAACAGTCTGGAGAGTGCTCAAAGAACTCAGAATTGAGCTACCATTTGACCCAACAATTGCTCTCCTAGGTATCTACCCCCAAGTTGGAAGTTCATTCATTCCAAAGTATGTGTGCACCCCACTATTTATCACAGCACTCAGTATAATAGCCAAGTCTTGGAACCAACCTCGATGTCCAACAACAGATGAATGGATCATCCATCAAGAAGTAGTATCTATATGCAATGGAATACTACATGGCAGTCAGAAATGATACAGTCACAGACTTTGCAGCAATGTGGATGGACCTAGAACATATTATGTTAAATGATAAGCCAGAAGATGAAAGATAAACACAGAATGATAGCACTATTCTGAAGCACCCAGAACATATACCTTATATACAACTAATACTCAACAATCAAATAACAGGGTTTAACAGTGTAGAAACTCCAAACACTGTAACAGTCAACATACACCGGAGAGCAGTGCCCAAAACACATGAAAGAAGAATAACACAAACCCTTGACTACACATTATACCACAAAGAAACCAGCAACAGCAGAAACAGCAGCATAGAAAGACCAGGTAAGTAATCAGCCTTCTACTACAAAGGCCCATAATAAGCCTTTAGGGATCTTATACGCAGTGGTCCTCAAACTATGGCCTGCGGGCCACATATTGTATTTGTATTTGTTTTGTTTCTTCATTGCAAAATAAGATATATGCAGTGTGCATAAGAATTCGTTCATAAGTTTTGTTTTTACTATAGTCAGGCCCTCCAATGGTCTGAGGGACAGTGAACTGGCCCCCTGTTTAAAAAGTTTGAGGACCCCTGTCAAGATTACAGGTAAAGGATAGCATGGGAAACCACTGACTCCAACGGAAGCATTCCATAATAATATGTTTTAATGCCTTAATATTTCTATACTTAAAATAACCTCTCAGCTTTTCTGTCCACAGGTGTCTTGGATACAAAGCGTGGACAAATGAAGATTGCATCAATCACACAAGATACCATACCCAGTTTGCACTATGAGAATGTCCCGTGAAAACTCTTTAACATACCCTTTATCTCTAAGTTATACCTTTATTTAGGACTTGAAGAACATGACCACTCAGACCACCGAAGCAGCAGCTGTAACTTACAGACTCATACTACAAGCCCTACTCAAAGAACACATTCAAACAAACTAGCATTCCCTCGCTCTTTTCTCTACTCTTCTCACTATTGTTTTTCTTCTTTTTATTCTTTTTTCTTTTTCTTTCCTTTTCTTTTAATTTATATTCTCTTTTCTTTCCTGCCCCTTCCATATACTTTCCCCTTTCCCCCCTTTGAAAATCCGACTATCCCTTCACCCCTCAATCTGATGCAGATTCCCCACTTTATTAAAACTCTTCACCCTCAGTTCCTAATCCATTAGGCATCAAGAATGACCTCCTACCCTAGCGAACCAGTACCCAGCACCCAAGCAAAGGGACAACCAGTTAAACCCACACCTTGACCCCTACAAGAAAAGGCAACCAACTCCCCTCCTGACTCATGCTGTGTGGTCCTCCTTACCAACCCTTCCTAACGTGGACTGTTACTTGAAACCGGACTTAGCTCTACAAGTATCCCCTAATGCATGAACTCTTCCCAAGTCCTCCCTGCCACAAATCTTTTGCCAATCTCAAGAAGGTCAGTTTGGGAGATGAAAAGGTGCCCAGAAACTCACACACCACAAGAAAATCTTAAAAGACAATGGGGAAACCTATACTACCATCATAAGTATAAGACCTGTATTACACTACCTCTTTACCTGCTTTTCCCCAAATGCAAGATACTTTCTTACATCACCTTGTCCCTTTAATTAATTTTTTACTTCATTTCTTAAAAATCTTTTTCTTTATATATATACACACATGAGCACACATATTTTTATTTATATTTTTTATCTTTTTTGGGTGTGTGACCTGTTTTTGTTTTCTTCTCTCTCCACCCTCAAATGTACTGGCAATATAATGTAGCACCATTTCTCCCTGAAAAGGCACATTAAAAAAGGGGGAAATATTACGTATAAAAACGAGCTCTAATGTATTAGGAATAAGAACTCATACTTGTTTACAATACAGGGGTATCTCCCACCTTGAAAATATGTCATGTGGACCCAACTTAGACTCCAGGTGATTAGACACCAACCATCCAGCCTTGAACCCTGGATCACAGACATAGAAATGACACTACTTCTTCACAACAGCCACAGGAAACAAATCCCAACCGGGACATCCTTAATAGTGCTCAGACACCAACAAGTGCCAGCCCTAATATGATACCCTGACAACGAGGAAAATGGGAACAACTTGACCTAAGAGCAAGTTATCCTACCTCACCAGCTAACGATAAGACAAAATCAGAAGACTTGTCACCCTTTGGTCTGTCCAAATGCCAAGATCTCGGTTTACAGATGACTGGCTGACAGAACCATGGCCAGACTGTATGTATCCTGAGACCAATAAAAAAAGGCCTAGTCTAGGGCGAGAGCTACGCCCTGCATAACAACTACGATCCCTAGTTCCAGAGGTCTGTCTGAGACTATTGCAAAGGAAGGGGACTTCTGGAAACATAAGGAAAGAGGCTATGCCTGGCCCCTTCCTAGGATCAGCACAAAGACCAGGACCGCCAACCACAGACGATGGATTAAAACAACACTGAGGGAACAGAACTTCTAGAACCACAAAGAAAGACATAATCATAAGTTCAACTCCTTGACTCGTGCAGATACTGAGACCTCTAGATACCAGGACAGAGCAGAAGTCTTCCATACACCACAGAAGCATCAAGGGGAGAGTAAATGAACCTGAAAGGAGTCTATAGTTAATCCCATGACAATATACTTCAAGGGTGGAGAAACCCTGTATCTCTTAGGCAAAGGAAATTCCTTTTCGAATGACCCCAATATTTACTGTGCATCTGTAGGAGGGAAAGAAAAGGCACAAAACAATTATTATTATTATTATTATTATTATTATTATTATTATTTACTTACCCATTTTTGGTTGATTTTATTGTTGTGGTTTGGCTAGTGAAGTGGATGTCTCCATTTATATTTATTTATTTTCATCTTTTCTTTTCTTTTTTTTTTGGGGGGGGGGCCACACCCGGCGGTGCTCAGGGGTTACTCCTGGCTGTCTACTCAGAAATAGCTCCTGCCAGGCACGGGGGACCATATGGGACACCGGGATTCGAACCAACCACCTTAGGTCCTGGATTGGCTGCTTGCAAGGCAAATGCCTCTGTGCTATCTCTCTGGGTTCTTTTCTTTTCTTATGTGCTCTGCCACATTTTTTTTTATCTCAATACCATGGCTTTTATATGGTGCTTACCCTTTATTTATTTTTTTTGAATGCTCACTGGTTATTTTATTTGACAGTTCTTTATGTACTGTTGTGGTGTTTCACCTTCTTTTTCCCCTTCGTCTCTCAAACCAAGGATGAAAGCCTCTAGAAGGACTCCGCCCATTTCCGGAGTATTTGATCCTTTTTTTTCCTTTTTTTTTTTTCTCCAGGTTATTACTTTTCTCTTCTTTAAACAAAACCACATAACTTGAACTATCTAGTCCCGCCTCCCAATTGGGGTGGGGGGGATAACCAAACAGGTATAAGACCACTAAGTAGTAAGCTAGGCACATTGGGGAACACTTACTCTAGCAGCCCCGGGGGTGAGGGAAGAGGATATGGGAAGAAGGACGGGAACGAAGTTGGAGGGAGGACAATTCGGTGATGGGAATTCCCGTGATTTTTTTGTTAATATGTACCTAAAATATTATTGTCAACGATATGTAAGCCACTATGATTAAAATAAAAATTATATTAAAAGAACCTGAACCCACCTGAAGCCCCCCGATGGCAGCTGTCTTCTGTTTGTTTTTTTTCCCCCCTGCGGAGTAGAATTTCACCTCAGCTTAAAATTTGACTCCCTGAACACCTGTGTGGTAGGGACCAATTCCCATGTACTGTAAATAAAATGGGTATGAGATATAGCTTGATGGGTATTTTAGTGAGGCAGACACCCAAATCAGTGTCTACCGAATTTAGTGTCCACCCAAATCAGGAACTTGGGCAGACTTTACAAGTCTTGATTTTTCTCTAGAGAATCACTTCACTGAGAACAAGATTTGATTAAAAGCAAACAGTTGTGTTAGACACTGATTTGGATCTGAGAGACAAAGACCAGCAGGAAATAATTTTCTTTCTCAGAGATTCAGAGCAAGGGAGTTAGTTACACACATAAATGATTCTAAACATTATTAATTTTGATAAATAGAAAAAAACAATGAAACAATAAGGATGACATCCTGGGCAGTGAAAATGAAAAGGAATGAAGACTTTGAACAAAGTGCAAAGAGAAAAAAGAAAGGTAAAGTAAGATTATTTTAATAGCCAATGGGAATTTTATATTTTGTAAGAAGATTTTAATACATTTTGAAGGACATTGAGGACCTGGGAGCAGGTAATCATTGTAGGAAAAATGTGGAAAAAAATTACACATACATAAAACCTTGAAAAATTTTGGTTACATATTTTTTGTATAGGCTGCTTCTTATATTCAAAATGTATCAGAAAAAATGAAAGACTCCAAGTTTACTTGAAAATAAAAAACAAAGTTACTAAAAATTGTGTGAGTATAATAAACTATACACGTTTTGCCCACACACATTGATCAAGAAACTAAGAGAGGGAGAGAGAAGGGTTCAGAGATAATGATCACAGGATTTTATCTTTATATAACTGTGATGAAAAAGAATACAGTTATTTATTGTGGTGAACTATGTTTTTAAATATGTGTATGTATTTACTTTCAGGATACATAAAGAAAGACTTCAGTCATTTGACAGAAAAAATAATAACAGTGGAATAACATTTATAGACACAAGCATGTAAGCATTTGAAAAAGGCCAGAATTGTAAGACTCTAAGACTGTATTTTACAGAGGATTAAACAGGAATGAGAAAGCTGAGGTCTGAGTCAAACACATTTTTTAATACCACGCTAGTGCTCCTTCTGAAATATCACATTCTATGAGCAAAGGTCACAGTAGAAATAGTACATTGTTTGACCTTAGATATGTAAAAATGCTTCATATTCCAGGCGTTTTTAACTTTTTTTATGATTTACAAAATAATGTCCTTAACACGTGGAACATGTAGCAATTTCTCAGTATAAGTACTGATTATTTCTGGAATCATTATGGGTTAGCAATATAGAGTAAATTTAAATTTATAATGTAAAACTAAAATGCCATACATTAGAGACTCTGGTTTATCAATATTAAAGACTGAGAAAAGATGACTGAGGGTTAAAATCCTCTTTTAGTTGTATGCGCACTTCAGAATTGGTACACATATCTTGTTTCTTGTATCTGTTCTAGTTGGTCCTATCCTATTCTCCATTTCTATGTGTTTTAATTTTATATTTTGAATTTTTTACTATACATATATATTTATATTTATTGATTATAGTTTTATAGGTGCATCATCCTAACCATTGCTAGAGTATCTACCTCCCTTCCTGCAAATTCTGTCCTCTCATCCCCACTTCTCCCTTGTTATCCTTGGTCCTTTGCATGTGTTTTCAGCTGTAAAGAGTTTGAGTAGTTTAAAGGATAGTCTTCATTATGGACCTAAATTTGGGCTGTTAGAGCCATTACACAGCACAGAATTGTTTATGATTCCTAATTTTTTATACATTATACATTAATTCATACCTCCATGAAGGCCTGTAGAGGTCACAGATTACAAACAGAATAAAGCATGAATTCTGACATGTAATTCAGAGTCTACCCCAGATCTTTCTTAACAGTACTTCCTCTTCTTAACTTCTGAAAGATTTTGTTTTTTTGGGCCACATCCTGTGATGCTGAGGGGTTACTCCTGGCTACACGATCATAAATCACTTCTGCAAGGGTGGCTCTGGTGGCGTTGGCTCTGCAGGTCCCCGGTTCCCAGTGTCACTACCGAGTGAATCCATTTTCCTCTGGGAACCTGGCCTCTGCTGGGGCAGGAGACATGGGCAGCAGGACCCCAGTCCTGGGGCCTTCACAGACCTTACGAAAGAGATTTTCCCTCCTCATCAGTCCTTTTTACCCAAACCCACACGACAACTGTTGTTACTTTACCATGATACCATAATGCTCATAATTTTAAGTTGCCTCTAGGAAAGAAAACGAGATGCGCAAGTCTCACTGGATAATACATAGTATATATTCCCTATATAGCACTCATTATCACTAGAAGAGCTATTATCATTTTTTCTATTTTATAAATATGAATACTGAAATATAGAGATTAATTTCTTTTATCTGACCACAAGTATAATAAGAGTTAGAGACAACATGAATTAGGAATCCTTGGTTCCCACTTCTTGTTTCGTTAGCACTAAAACATTACCATTTTCTTCTTTTCCTACTTCCTTCCTTCCTTCCTTCCTTCCTTCCTTCCTTCCTTCCTTCCTTCCTTCCTTCCTTCCTTCCTTCCTTCCTTCCTTCCTTCCTTCCTTCCTTCCTTCCTTCCTTCCTTTGTTCCTTTTTTCCTCCTTCCCTCTTCCCTCCTTTCCTTCCTTTCTTCCTTCCTTCCTCCCTTCTCTCCTTCCTTCTTCTCTTCCTTCCTTTCTCTAACACCTTCCCCCTCCCTCTTTCATTCTTTTCTTCCTTCCTCCCCTTCTCTCCTCTCCCTCCCTCCCTTCTCTCCTTTGTTTTCTCCTTTCATCCCTCTTTCCTTACTTTCTCTCTACTTCCTTTTCTTTCTTCCTCCCCTTCCCTCCTCTCCCTCCCTTCTTCCTTCCTTCCCTCCTTCCCTTCTTCTTTTCATTCTTCCTTCCTTCCTCCCTCCTCTCCTTCCTTCTTCCATTCCTTCCTTCTTTCCCCTTCCCTCCCTCCATCCTTCCCTCCTTTCCTCTTTCCTTCCTTCCATCCTTCCTCCCCTTCTCTCTTCTCCCTTCCTTCCTTCCTTCCTTCCTTCCTTCCTTCCTTCCTTCCTTCCTTCCTTCCTTCCTTCCTTCCTTCCTTCCTTCCTTCCTTCCTTCCTTCCTTCCTTCGTCAAATACACATCACTCAGAAAGAGTAGAATAAAAAAGACAAGCTTCTATTTCTATTCTTGTCCTATATTTCTTCAGAGAAATTTTAAATTCTACATTTATGATATTCCTTTGTAAATATTTAGTTACAGAAATTTAAAACATTATTTCTTATTCTTAGTAATTGAATGCTATATAAATTTTATACTTAAAGTAACTTTTAAATTTAAGCTATCAATTTATATTGATGAATTTTAATGATGTTAATATGTTCTAAAGTAGTATTACCACAATGACACTTATTATCTATTAGTCTCTGCTAATAGAATATGTGCTCTGCTATAACATCTATGCAACAATATAATGGAAAGAAAAAATAAGTAGAAATATGATGAAAGTGAGGCCGGGTGGTGGCGCTGGAGATAAGGTGCCTGCCTTGCCTATGGTAGCCTTGGATGGACCATGGTTCGATCCCCTGGTGTCCCATATGGTCCCCCAAGCCAGGAGCGACTTCTGAGCGCATAGCCAGGAGTAACCCCTGAGCATAACTGGATGTGGCCCAAAAACAACAACAAAAAATGATGAAAATAATGAAGTGTGTAATTTTCAAAAAATTAATTATTGAGAGTATTTTAAATGAAGTAAAATAGAAAGTTTAACAGTTGATTTTATCAATCGAATTATTATTCTTGCATCTTATATAGCAATTAACTTAAATATAATGAAAAATTTGGATTTATGACTATATCTTAATTGCTCATTAAGAATTATAGTGAATGTAATCTTAAACTCAATTTCAAAGAATACTATCTATACAGCTCTTTTTAGGTTAGATAGTATTTCCACTTCACTGTTTCTTCTCAATTTTAGAAACAACATCAAATAACAATATAATTTTAAAATGAGTTGTAAAATATCATCATGACAAGTTATGGAGAATAACCTCTGTATCTTTGACTTAAATATGGCATAAAGTGATAAAAGTGAATAAATTGTAACAGCTATATCTTAAAGAAGTTTCTAAGACTTAAGAGTTATGCGGTTAGGCCAAGAACTAATTTTAAATTTGAAAAAAGTTGTATACTAACATGCTAAAAACACATACATTTCTCCAGGCATTTTTGTAGAAATCTCTAAATGTAACCTACTTTCTCATAGTACTTGATCTCGTAGTCCAGTATGGCTCCATTGGAAAAAGCAGGTGCTTGCCATGATAGGGCAATACTATTTTGGGAGGCCCAGTCCTTCCTTACCATACCTATCAGAGAAGGTGCTGCAAAGACAAAAAATAACTAAGAATTAATAGGCAGAAATATTTCTCCATTATTCTCATTTTAATATTCTGTTTACCAATGAAAAGTGTTTTTTGTTGTTGAGAAAATTATTTGCTAATGCCTGAGTAAATATGATAGCCTTGATATCTAATCAATATAAATACTGTATAAAAATTATACATAGTAACACTAGTAGGGAGCAAAAATCTCAGTTCAAGAATTAAGACCAGACTCAATATTTTTGTCATATTTTTAAACAGACTATTTTTGGACTGTAAATCAAAATAAAGCATGTCTCACCCATATGTTTTTCTTTTCATTGTAGATTTTTTAATGATCATGGTTTACAAGGTTGTTCATAATACTGTTGTTGTTTTTCCATATGTACAAAGTTGTTCATTATTCAAAATTTATGATTCCTGGTCAGTCGTACAATTTAAAACTTCTTTGATTAGTTCACAATTCCCACCATTAATGTCCCCAGTCCCCATCCCATCATCTCTGTGGCAGACATCTTATTTTTTTTCTCTTTCTTTCTTTCTTTCTTTCTTCTTTCTTTCTTTCTTTCTTTCTTTCTTTCTTTCTTTCTTTCTTTCTTTCTTTCTTTCTTTCTTTCTTTCTTTCTTTCTTTCTTTCTTTCTTTCTTTCTTTCTTTCTTTCTTTCTTTCTTTCTTTCTTTCTTTCTTTCTTTCTTTCTTTCTTTCTTTCTTTCTTTCTTTCTTTCTTTCTTTCTTCTTTTTCTTTCTTCTCTTTCTTTCTTTCTTTCTTTCTTTCTTTCTTTCTTTCTTTCTTTCTTTCTTTCTTTCTTTCTTTCTTTCTTTCTTTCTTTCTTTCTTTCTTTCTTTCTTTCTTTCTTTCTTTCTTTCTTTCTTTCTTTCTTTCTTTCTTTCTTTCTTTCCTTCCTTCCTTCCTTCCTTCCTTCCTTCCTTCCTTCCTTCCTTCCTTCCTTCCTTCCTTCCTTTCTTTTCAGAATTCAAGACAAATTTAGACTTTTCTTTTTCTTTAAGAATGAGCACTTTATAAAGTCTCATTATATTATAGAAATGTTTATCAGAAAGTCCTTAACTAGATCTGATTATTCTATATGAACTTGAATATTATTTCTTTCTTGATTTGTTGTGACATTTAAATAAAAGAAAACATTTAACTTTGGAAGCTTACTTTTAGATTTATATATTTTATCCTATGTAACATGGCTTAGCAATATAATTCCATGTAAATTTTAAAATTGCATAACACATGTTCTAGACTATTATCTAGCCAAAACTCTTCCAGAATACTATTTTTAAAAACAGTAATTTTAAATACAAATTAAATATCATTGATAAAATTAGAAATATAAACTATGTTTTTTCTTCTTTTATAACCCAATGATATAATCCACACATACAAAATGACATGTTTGCAAAAGAAATCACTGAGATTTATTTGTAGAAACTGAAAACAATGTACATTCTATCAATTATCTGTGATTTAATATAACCTTGTACTGCATAATGTAGAACTATCAAGTTGGAATTTTGCTAATGTATTGCTATTACAAAAAGTTAATTTATTGTTTTGTAAATGAACCAGATAAGGTGAATAAAATGTATAAGAATAATATCAGGATAAACCAAAAAAGTTAAAAGATATTTGTCCTTTTACAATGTGAGAAGAAATATATTTCACAATAACAGGTTACAAGAGAGAATACAGTATTTGGATTGGAAGATAGAATCTGAATAGAAGATTTGTTCTAGAACCTACATTAACAACCAAGATGCCCTTCAACAGATGAATGGCTAAAGAAACTGTGGTACATATACACAATAGAATATTATGCAGCAGTCAGGAGAGATGAAGTCATGAAATTTTCCTATACATAATGGACATGGAAACAATTATGCTGAGTGAAATATGTCAGATGGAGAGAGACACACAGAATAGTCTCACTTATCTTTGGATTTTAAGGAAAATAAAAGACATTATTGTAATAACGCCCAGAGATGTGAGCCTGAAGGACCAGATCATGATATGAAGCTCACCTTGAGTAGGGGTGAGTGCAGTTAGAACACTGACAACTATTAAGACAAGATTAATGAGTGAGAGAAGTAGAATTTCTGACTCAAATACAGGCAGGGGGTGTGGATAGAGAGAGATGGGGTCCATTAGTGGTGGGAATGTTGTACTGGTGAAGGGGGGTGCTCTTTTTGTGATTGATATCCAACTATAGTCATGTTTGTAATCATGATGTTTAAGTAAAGTTATTAAAATGAATAAAAAGAATTTTAAATGCCTAGCAAACAAGTATTAAGAAAAATGTTTTTTAAATTAAGAAAAAATAAACAGGAATCTGAAAGATAGGCACATGCCTGCATGTAGCCACTCAAGTTTGGTCCCAACACCACATAGTATCATGAGAATCATTGGGTGTGGCCCTAGAGTCCTGAGCACTAGGTACTCAAGATGGCCAGGTATTCCTCAGCACTGCCAAGTTCAATCGGCGGCACAACCCTGATTCCTAAAATTGATACCCAGGTATAGTTGGCATAAAATCACCAGAAGAGGGCCCAAGACCCCTTCAAGAAAGGAACATGACTTTCAAGCACAGTAAATTGTCATATAAAATGACATATTTTAAACTTTTCAAAATGTGTAAAATTTATTAAACTGCTTTTAGTAATGATGTATTGGCAGTAGTACTGGATCCTAGCAGGGCTTTGGGTTGTATTATCATTTCTAGTCTTATACATTAGAATTATATTACAAATAGGAATAAAGAATATAAGAAACTCTTTCACTCTTACTAAAAACTAGGAATGTGTCTTGCTTGAGAAATAAAAGACAGAGACCTCAGATCAATGAAGCTATTTAGTAGTAAAAAAAATCATGAAAATTATTGTGATCTCATGATATCGTTTCAATTCATGTTCGGATTTCTATTCAAATGTACCAGTCACAAGTAAAAATAAGATTTTACTATAATCAAAATTTTATGACTTAGGTGACTATGATTTGCATTTATAAGACCCAGGTATCAAATTTGATGTAAAATTTCTAAATATTGCTTTTGAATTTTAAGAGTAATGTCTTTTTTTAAATTTGAGAGAGTGATATTTTGTCCTTATAAGGAATAGTTGTTTTTTTGTTTTGTTTTGTTTTGTTTTTTACTTTCCCCAACTTTAAACTGTTTTTTTTATTTGAGATTTTAGCCACACATTTTTCTTTGGACCAGAACAGTGCCCAGGAGTAATTCCAGTGATGAGGGACAACTTGACCAGCAATCTCCCTGGCCCTAAAGAATAAAAATTTAGAAACTAAGTTTAATGACCTGTCCTGAATTTTAATGGAAGCCTCTTCTACAAGTGAAAGCAGAAAAGAATAATATGCTAAATAATAAAGGGCTTTAATAATCCACAATTTAAATTCAGCAGCATTTGAGGCTGGAGCAGTTGTGCCAGGGGTAAGGCATCTGCCTTGACTGCGCTAGCCTAGGTCTGACCACGGTTCGATCCCCCGGCATCCCATATGGTCCCACAAGCCAGGAGCGATTTCTGAGCGCATAGCCAGGAGTAACCCCTGAGCATTACCGGGTATGGCCAACCCTCCCCAAATTAGCAACATTCACAGCTAATAAATTGCTAATGAACTAATAATCATACTTTTTACTTAACTGTACAAAATTTTATATTTTTAATTTTTTTTAATTTTGGGGTATAATACCCAATTGTGCTAGAGCTTATGTCTGGCCCTATACTCAAGGATCATCCTGGTAGTGCTTAGGGGAATATATATAGTTCTATGAATCAAATCTGGGAAAGCTGCATTCATGTTAAATGCCTTACCTGTTTTGCTATTTCTCTGAGCTATATACTTAAATAATAATATATAATGCTATATGATGCTAAAGGAATAAATTATAATATTACCTGCAACCTACAAATTATTTTGGAATAAATATATCTATTCATTTTAGGGTCTTGAAATTCATGTATAAAGCGTGATTGTTTTCATTGTTTTCAGTTTCATATACAATGTCATAAAACAATATTATTTATTTATTAATACAAAACAATTTTCATAATAATGTTGTATTCAAGTAATTTTTATATTAAGTAATTCTTATATATATCAAGTAATTCTTATATATAATCTTATGTATTCATGTATTTCTTATAACACTTAAAATATTTTTATTTATAACAGTAGCATGCTAGAATTTTTGTTTTGGGGGTTGGGGCATTCCAGCAGTGCTCAGAGGGTCTTGGGTCACTCTTGGCCATACCAAACCCACTGAGTTTTTGGCTACAATGTTTGATGGTAGCTCCTCAGAATTTGGATACACTTGGAACCACTGGTTCACAAGATTATACCTAGTAAGTGCTGAGATTAAAAGGGTTTAGCATATGTTTTGCACGTCTCCTCATTTGCTTTCTCCTTTGAATCTAGACTGGCTATGAATTAGACTATAGGTATTTCCTCTCTCTTTAAAGTTTAATTTACTTTATTTAAAGAGCGTGTATCAGTAGATGATAAATTCATTTGCTTCCAGGTAAGTGGAAGCGAAATTATTAAAAAAGCAAAAAGAGGAAGGAAAGAAGGAAAAAAAAGAGCATAGCAAAAGGAAATTTTGTAAAAATTATTTTATCTCACATGAGGTCATTGTCATTGCTAGTTGATTATTCTGTTACTTTATTTGTTCCTAAATATTTGGTGGCTGCAGATACACTTTGACGTCTAAATTGTTATGTTCCAACAGGAATGGCTGTACTAAAAATTAGTTTTTACATGATTCAGAAATTCTACACACTATTGCTGATACTGTGGCTTTTGTAGGATGTGTTTTTTATTTTCCAGGGCTTCTGGAAGTATGTGAAAGTGGGAGATGGGGGTGAGGTGATACCTTCACACACTCCCAAAATTCCTGGCAATATCCATCCAAATATGGGCATGCATGGAGTTTTGGTCAAATTGTGTCTCTTTTATTTCCAGTTTTTGATGGTTAATTAACTCGAGAAGTAAATTATTTAAATTTTGAGACCTTTTTTATTATCCCTTAAAACCATAATTCATAAAATCATGGATTCTTCACTTTATACATAAACTAGAAAATCAAAGAACTAGATGAACCCAAATATTCACTTTATTATATATGAAATATCCATATTTTACAATTACAAAACATAATTTTGATCATCTTATTTCAACACCATCCTTCAAATACATTTTAAATTCTATTTCATATTTGATATGGTCTTCATAATTATGATGCTATTAGTTAAGATAGTCAATTGTGTAATATTTTAAGTTCTAAAAAATATTTTTTGAAGGGGTTACACCCAGCAGCGCTCAGGGGTTACTCCTGCTCTACACTTAGAAATCACTCCTGGCAAGCTCGGGGGACCATATGGGATGCTGGGATTCAAACCAACATCTTTCTGCATGCAAGGCAAACACCCTACCTTCATGCTAACTCTCCAGCCCAAGTTTCTAAAAATTTTATGGAAGATTTAAATTTTCTATAATTGTATAATTATAGATCTCAAATTTTACTTTGTATATTATTTTGAGGAGATTTGGGCCACATGCAGCAGTGTTTAGATATGGGTCAATTGCAGCAGTTTTAGAGGTGCTCAGCTTCAAGGAATAGAGCTGGATTTAATAACATGAAAGGCAAGTGACTAAACTAAACACCTAAATATATCTCAGAGCCAGTTATCAAATTTTAAGCACAACAGTTTAATTTTATTATTACATCAGATTATACATTCCTTCAGATAATTTTGACTCTGAGTTATATGATATTTTAGCATATTTTTTGAAGAAAACTGCATCAATATGTACTTGTACGTGTGTTAATTATGTAGAAAGGATATTTAGTCAGTCACACCCCACAAGCTGCATTATCTCTTCCCAGAAAAAAATCAATTTTACACAGAATTTTACTTTAAAATAAAACTTCACTACATGAAACTTCAAGGGTTTGGTTTTAGTATTTTTAATATGTTTTTCTTCATAACCAAACTTCATAAGACAATTATTGATTTATTTCTACTATTTATTCTAAGAAAGTCAGAGAAAAACAAGAAATTGGGAGGAAAATAACATCTTTTGGAATTTGTCATATCAGCAGCTAACTGAAAGACTGGGAGACTCAAGCAGTGCTTACTGGGTAATAATTACGTATTCAGGATAGTTTTCAGTTGAATTATATTTCTGATACACAGAACTTATTAAGCCCCAAATCTTAGCTTTGACCTTCAAAATAAGTGACTTTTAAAACCACATTAGCGCTTATTGAAGATATTAAATAGGAAACTTTCTGATCTACACATTCTGAATCTCAAATCATTTATTAAAAAACTATATAACAAATCCAGAAAAATTATACTGTATAGTTAACCAACAGTACTTATTTACATTTAGTCCAAATATTTTATATAAGTATGTGGAGATATAGGAAGAACTTATCATTTTTAGTTTACTTCTAATTGAGATGTAAGCTATTTTCACTAAACATTTATTTTATTCCTTTTATACTATTATATATGACTCATAATCTTGGAATACACATCATCTTCATTTTAAAGATGAAGTTAAAACTCAGAAGAGTGAGTAATTCTTTTAGTAAAGATGTGCAGATGAATTTTGATTTAACCAAACTGCCAAGAAGAAAATTATCATTTTTTAAAATTAATTTGACTTTAGTGTTGTAATATTTTTAAAATTATAATATGAGCTCAAAATTAGAAGCAAGAAATGAAATAAGGTGACGAATATACTTGTTCCTTGAAAATGTTACTTCATGATATTTTAAAATATCAGGCACAAGTACTATTTAAAAAATCACATAATTTTATGATTACAAATAATTCTTATATTAATGTGTAAACAAGATTACATGGGCAATGTGTTTTCTAAAGATCTAATAGCTAATTTACAGTCAATTTTTTAGCATATTGAGTATAATGAGCTTATTCATTTTATATAGTTAAAGAGTAAAGTCAATAAAACACTGTCATGTGAGGTAATGACAGTATATAAGTTTAATGGTGAACATTAAATAATAGAATATCAAAATAAACCTTATGTATTATTTAGTATATTTTTTCAAGTAGTGAGAGAAAATCTCTCAATATATTTCCTGATAACCATTTATATACTAGTGCTTCAGTTTCAAACATTTTGCTAAAGATTATACCACTTCCCAAGGCTCTTTATTTTATTAAAAATCTAATTGTTAAACAGTTCTCATATGAAGTGATTGTTTTCTACCTATCATTTCTGCTTAAGTTCTAGTTCTAACTCAGAACAAAAATTTAGAATTAATTATTGCATTTCTCGTTTGTCATTTTCATTCTCTTCGATCTTCCCTTCTTTTCTCATTTTGTTCTACACATTCAAAATAGCTCTCACTCCCTCTTTATTCTGTTCTTATTGGTACTTCTTTCCAGAAAGATAAGATTGTATATATTTGTGTGCAGCTCATGGAAATCAAATGAGTGGCCTAGTAAAATGCAAATAAAGACCAATAATACAGTAAATAATATAGATCAGTAGTACAAATTTGTACAGACTTTTAAAATTAGATAGTTTTTTCTTCTATACTAATGTCCCAATAGATAACTACTACAAAGCAAGAATGTTTCTTATTTTTTTATGCAGAGATAAGTTATGATAAATATCATAATTTTACTTGAGAAATGTTGTAAGTCTGATACTTTTTATTAGTGTAAAGTAAATATCCATAACTTCATGTTCCTAAATATTTCTGAGTGTATCTAGTTATATGTCTGAGATATTTCATGCTCCATGTAAAACATCACATATCCTTATACCACATGTGCTTTTCCTTTGATGTATTTTTCACTGTCCTAAAAGTTCCATGATTATATATTTTATCTAGTTTCCTCATGCGGGTAACCTCGCTATGAGTATAATTTGCTTACATATGCTATTATTAGTGTTTTATTCTTTGTCTTTTCTGGTGTTTTAATTTTATTTCTATATTTACCAATTGTATGGTAATAATTTAAGGCATGTAACAGCTTGGGAAAAACCTTATCCTCCAATATATGTTTACATAATAATTCAAAAAGCTGCTAAATTCTCTTATGGTAAACATGACTTTGTAGTTTTGATTAAATAAATAATTTTGATCTGGAGCTATTAACATGGAATATTCAGATGGACCAATTATTTGCAACTGCTCTTGCAGGAAGAGATTTGTCTGTGTTACACCAAAAGGCTGTGAGCCGAGGAATGAAGACAGTCTGCAGCAGCATGAAGAAGGAAGTACAGATTATCACTGATTTCCAGGAGGAACCTTGATTCCAGGCCTCTAAGAGTCTAATTGGTCTTCTGACAGGCAAATTTGAAAGATAATAAATATATATGTGGTTTTGAAGTGCCACGTTTGTGGCATTTGTTACAGGAGTAATAGGACACTTAAAATAGCTCTGCTGATTTATCTCTAAAGGTATTAATTTTGAATTCATTTGTGGTTCAGTAGAGAAAGTGCAAGTTTTAAATACCAGAGTTTTAAAGCAGTGTCCCTCTTGTATTTGAACCATTAAAATTCTCCATATTTATTTGAAATGTATTTTGGGTATTTTGCTCAAAGCAGTTTCCTTTATTAATATAGTCTCTCGGGTTTTTTCTATTACCTGCCTTTTTTATTAGAAAAGGGAAAACACACTTTTATTTTATCATCTTCAATAAGAAGCAATACAAATAAATGTATCACCTTTTAACTCATGTTTAGTGCTTTTTTATTTTTAAAAAGCTAATTAGTTATAAATTGAGGCTGAAGTGATAGCACAGTAGGTAGGGAATTGGCCTTTCACATGGCTGAACCTGGTTTTGATCCTCAGCATCACATGTGATATGGTCCCCAAAGACTGCCAGAAATAATTTCTAAGCACAGATCTAGAAATAATCCCTGAGCAACACTAAATGTAGCCCCCAAACCAAAAAAAATTTTAAGGGTATACTGATATAATGTAACATGAATGTTTCACTATTTCCCAATCATTTATTCCCTGCCAATATTATTGATATACACAGGTAGATTGACAAACATTAGAAAAAAGTGCATAGAAATATTTGTGTACAAAACTCTTACTACCTATGAAAGTCATAATAAGAAATAACTTAGAAACCATTTAGTGAGTGTTGAGTCAAAATGATTGATAACACTTACTTATATAGAGTAAGAATTGAAATATCTTTGAATTCTTTTAATCATAATCTGAGACTGTTAATTTCTGTTTTACAACATAAAATGAATAGATTTAATGGGCACACTATTAAATTTGTTTTAGGCTGTTCTTTTAAGAAATCTATACTACTACTTATTTTTGTATTATTTAGGACACTTGAGAAACAGCTTCTATGAGCTGTTATTATTTCTTATATAGTATAAGAGGGGGAAAATGTATAGTCATACTATCATTTTGAAATCTATTGACTATATTATTATATGTCAAACTTCAGTAAAAGAGTAATTCACACAAGTAATTCCTATGCATTCGATATATATCATACACTATTTGCCAGAATCTCAGAGAGTTGGCATGACCACCAATGTAAATTCAAGAACATGTCTCTAATTGTCTCAAGTTTAAGCTACTTTCTATTTTATAATATCTAATTATATTAAAATTTAGTATATGAGTTTATGGAAATTTTTATTAGTACAATTTGGTGAATCACATATTTTATGAGGTATATGTGAATATAATATAAACAGCTTTAAATATCTCAATTATATATTAATTTGGTTCAGAAATTTGGCATATCAGTTTGCTCATAAGAAATTTTACTCCTTTCTAGGTATTGTGAACAATTATCCAAACTTTTTAATATTTTAGAAAATAGAAATGATTCTTAGAAAGCAGATTGAAAAGGAAAAGAAACTCCCCATGTGAGGAGGAGCTCAATATATGTCTCAATTCACAATTACTCAACATAAAGAAAAAAAACTAGTTAAATGACCAAAAATATCACTTCATAAATAATAATTAAAATTTTAAAACATATATTAAATAAAATAAGTAGCTAAGGCCAGAAAGGAACAATTTTGAAAAGAATATAACAAGAGAATAAACTTTTGTGCTTTTAATTGCTGCATTTAACAAGAAAGTTCGGGGCCGGCCAGGTGGCACTAGAGGTAAGGTGTCTGCCTCACAAGCGCTAGCCAAGGAAGGACCATGGTTCGATCCCCGGCATCCCATATGGTCCCCCCAATCCAGGGGCAATTTCTGAGCACTTAGCCAGGAGTAACCCCTGAGCATCAAACTGGTGTGGCCCGATAAACAAAAACAAAACAAAGAAAGTTCATATACTTCCGTTATGTGGTTAAATTCCAACTACAAACATGTTTGTAATCATGTTGCTTAAATAAAGATTTTATTTAAAATAAAGAATTCCTGCAATTAATTACAATGAAGCTGTTTTAAATGTGTTTCATAGATATGCAGGCCAGAAAAAAATAAGTGTGATAGCTAAAATAATAAAAATCTGTTTTTAAGGGGCCAGAGAGATAACAGCAGTAGGGCGTTTGCCTTGCAAGCAGCCAATCCACGATGGATCGGGCTCAAATCCTAGCATTGCATATTGTTCCCTGAGCCTGCCAGGAGTGATTTCTGAGCCTAAAGCCAGAAGTAACCCCTGAGCGCCCTTCGAGTGTGACCCCAAAACAAACAACCAAAAAATATATATGTTGTAAAGCAATATATGAGTAGTGAGTCAATGACAAAATATAAATATTGATTACTTCTATGATTAAATTATGTAACTGCATAATAATGCTAATGTGAACATAATAACGCTATGTGAACACAATACCATATATTGGGTGATCGGGAATTCCCAATTCAGGATAAAAACAAAAAGAAGTGAAATATGGTGGTTCTGTTTGGGACCAAGAATTCCTGAAATGCAATGAACTAAGCATACTTTTTAAATTTATTCAGTCTGTAAACTACATAGATATCAAGTATTTGCTTGATGTTTTCTCAAGAGAGTTGTAATATAATACAGGGAGGAAAATCCGCAGAAGATATTCAAAATCTTCATCTCTTTCGTTTTGGGAAAACACTCAGAGTTTCTTTTTCTTTTAGGTTTTTGGATTTTGGGCCACACCCGGTGAGGCTCAGCGGTTACTCTTGGCACTGCGATCAGAAATCGCTCCTGGTTTGGGGAACCATACGGGACACAGGGATCGAACTGAGGTCCGTTCTGGGTCACCCGTGTGCAAGGCAAGGGCCCCACTGCTGAGCTGTCTCTCAACCTCACACTCAGAGTTTCTTAGGGCTTACTTCTGGCTCTGTGTTTAGTCCATACAGGGCTCCCTGATTAATGGAATAAAAGGAATGAAGCCTGGATTAGCTGCATACAAGGCAAGTACATCCAAGCTACCCAATATCTCTTATGACTATTATCAAAAGTTATTTTTTATTCTGATTATTAATGAATAGTGAACATATACTCTCATAAGATGGAAATAGCATCAAAGTAACCAAACTTTTACTATGCATTACCATATCAATATAGTAACAAGAAACCACATCAATAATTCTAATAACTTTAATAGTACTTAATAGTTACTGATTTTTAAAATTACATTAAAATCATAAACAAAAAATTAAAAAGATATTTTATTTCAAGTAGCTTAACTTATTTAGTATTAGCTCCTATGCTATTTAAAATGTATGGAGAAATATGATATATTTTAAAAAGTTATAAATATCCATTAATATATGTTAAAGTATAAATGAGCATTAAATCATATCTGTAACTTATATAGGAATCATCAAAAAGCTTAATGTAATGTTAGATTTTTAGCATCTATACATATAGTTATTTTTAGCTATCTATAAATCAAAATTACAGAGAAAGCTACCTGGAATATCATTGGCTTCAAAAACATTTTAAGTCAAGAATTTTATTAATATTAATCTTATAGGGGTTAGATTTTTCTTATTACCTCAAAAAAAGGACCTTGTTTGGCATGTGGGAATCTTAGGGTACATAATGTGACATGAAAATTTCAGCTATGTTTTTAAGCGATCAAATAAATCATGGAATAAATTTAGAAATCTTAGAAACAAAAATTATATTTGAGTCCTACATTTATAACATAAAACAACAGTAATACATTTTTCCACTTCAATAATACCATGTACTAGCTATGTCTTTTTTGATTACTTCAGATAGAGTTGTTTCAAAGTCTCAAAAACATTTATTATGAATTCCCATGACTTCTAGAAATATTTTATTTATTTTCAGCTTTTTCATTTTTAGAAAATATATTATAATAATATGCTATTGTGTACTTTTCAGCTTTTCAAGCTCTTTCATAAACATTAAAAACCCAAATATGTGTTGTAACCTAGAAGTATGTGAGGAAATTGGATTAGACAAGTAAAATCTTATGTGGGAAGAAGAGACTCTCTGACTATACTTATAAACATACATATGACCATTCATATGTACCTGCAGTCAAATGGGCTTTCTGCATGCAAACATTGTGCTCCAGACCTTGAACAATTACCCTGTCCCATAAATAGAACTTTTATTCAAAACCTGTTTAAAACTTGCTTCAAGGCTTATCATACTTATCTTGTTTTGTTATGGAAGTTTTCTATTTTCCATAAAGACACTATTTAATTGAAGCTTTGTATTTTTTCATCATTTTGTGAGAGCATAATATATCAATATTATAAAATCTAATCTATAACAATACCAGAAATGTTACTGATAAATAATATTTTTGAATATATATTCTGATGAATATAAGCATTTTTCTATCATTCAAATTTGTGATCTTAAAATACGTCAGGGGTGGCTGGAGAGATAGCATGGAGGTAGGGTGTTTGCCTCGCATGCAGAAAGATGGTGGTTGGAATCCCGGCATCCCATATGGTCCCCTGGGCCTCCCAGGAGTGATTTTTGAGCGTAGAGCCAGGAGTAACCCCTGAGCACTGCCAGGTGTGACACAAAACCCATATGAATAAATAAATAAATAAATAAATAAATAAAAATAAAATACATCATGGGTGTTTTCACAAATAATTTTCCATAACCATTCATTAAAATAAAGCATTTAAATTGGCTATAAAAATGGAATAGGAATAGAAGATAAATTGACCTAAAGTGATAGTATAGCCAGTGCATAGGGAATTTGCCTTGCATGTAGCCAAGCAGGATTCAATCCATGGCATCTCTTAGGGCTCCTGAGCTCACTTGGAGAGTTCGTCAGTGCAGAACCAAAAGTTCCCCTGTGCAAATTGCATGTGATCCAAAACACAAACAAAAGAAAAACTAAGCCAAATTAGAAAAAATGAATGGATTATCCGATTATAATTTAATAGTAGTCCCAATGTAAATTTTTTCTTTTAGTAAATACCCATTCATTTTCATTATTTCATTACTCTGCCCCAAGTTTTTCCTCTTTCATTACCTAGTAAACTAAGAACCCAAATCAAATTCTGCTGCATTTCATGATTTTGTACAGTACTATTTTCTATATAGCTATCTTCTAAAATACTCTAAAGCTATCTTTTCTTTAATTTTCTTCTTTGGTTTTCAGGTCACACTTAGTGGTACTTTAGAACTCATTATTCCTGGCTCTGTGCTCAGGGATCATTTTTCCTGGTTGTTCCATAAACCACAAGGGTTGTAGAGAATTGAACCCTGAGTGTGTCCCATGCAAGGCAAGTGTTGTACCCTCTGTAATATATTGCTCCAGCCCCTAAATTTGTGTTTTCTTCCATAACTGTTAAGTGAAAACTACATTCACTGTTTCATATGTGTGTATATATGTGTGTGCCTTCATGCCAAACACACACTTCCAGAAAATACAGAAAAAGCAAATATTCTCCTATTGATGGCCCCTGAAGCAAATGCTGAGTGATCCTGTCCCACTGACTGGAAGATGAGGATGCAAGTATTCCTGCCAATTCACCAGAAATAGGGCTGTAAAAAGGCATTTTTGTTCTCTCATTAAGGAAATAATGTAATGCACCAGCAGATTCATTGGCATTGTTTCTGGTTCAAGCAGAGAGGAATAAATCTTGATTTTTTTTTTTTCTTAATGGAGAGAGTCTTAGTGTAGGACGAATAGCCAGGTGCTCCCACAGCTGCCTTGAAACATTCATGGCTTCCTGAGGATATGGGTGATTTTGTTTTCATCATTGATCAAACAGCAGAGTAAATCACTGGCATAAAATAACACCTGGCTGAGTCCTGTGTTCCTCTCTCATTTTCTCTAGCAAGTAATTGTTTACAAATATCTGGCTGCACATGGAGAAGTAAAAGCCTGTGTTTTCTCATATTGGCTTTGTCTCATAATCTCTACCTCATGTTCTCATAGTAGCTTCAAAGGCATACTGTATCTATTACACTTGTCTCCAATCTATGCTGTAAGTACTACTGCTCCATAGTAATTTCTGATATTCATATTATTACATATATTTTAGAAATAAGTCCTACAGGGATAGGGAAAGATACAAAAGTGCTTTGCACTTAGCCAATCTATGCTTAATCTCTCGTATCTCATTTGGTCTTCAATCATAGCCTTGAGCAATTCCTAAGTGAAGAGCCATGAGTAAACTCTGAGTATGGTTGAGTTATGAACTCCAAATATGACAATAAAAAAGAAAAAAGAAAGAAAAGTGATTTAATTTATGGTGAACAATACATATATTTGTTCCATTTAATACTTCATCTATAATAGAGAATTATCTGTTTTTTCCTCAACATTGTATATCCAGGGAAAGAAACACATGTATAAAATTTAATTTTTAATTCTACAAATTAGAACAATCAAGCAACATCTGTTTTCCTAAAATTAACTTGGAATAAATGAACCATAGAGCTTGGCTATATAATATAGCAATCTATATTTGCCTTGTGCATGGGCAACCTGGGTTCAATCCTTGGAACACCATATTGTCCCCGGAGCACCACAAGGAGTAATTCATGAGCTGAGTATAGAGTTAAGAAAATGTTTTCTGCACACTTCTGGGGGTAATCCCCAAATCAAATGAATAAATAATTATATTTTATACATAAATAACACCTAAAAATAAATATAGGAATTTAATAGGCCATATTTCTGAACATTCAAATTATGTACATAAACATATATGAAAGTAGTACTTTCATGATTAAATATTTGAATCAAATATGTTTTATTTCTGACCATTCAAATCGTATTATTTCAGCATTAAGGAAAGACTATAAGAACCAGAAATTTATGACACTATAACATTGTAATATGGCCACTATAGATTATAATGGTCATATCAATGGTCTTGTTAGCACTTTTCTATGTGCTTTGCAATGTTAATAATATTTGAGGTTTTTGAATGTGTTAAAAGTTTTGAATATAGATCAATTTGGGATATATATAAATACTGCCTTCCATAAGTTTAGGTTTATTGTAATTCTTAAGATTCTATTTCTGGCTAATTTTTATCTAATAAATACAACTTTATATATGTTTGTCCTTTACATGTACTTGTAGCCTTTAGTTAAGTAATTTTGCCTGTTTTAGAGGGAAGCAATTGTTTTCAAAAAGTGATGTGACTTTATAAGGCTAAAGACGAGCTAATGTTATAAGCCCACTAAGAAGTGACGTCTGCTACTTAAACATTTTGTTTCCAAAAACGTACTATGATGTTTTTCTACTTCAAGTTATATTTCAGGTGGTGAGATCACTTACATAATGTCCTTTAGTTCTATTACTGTATCTTCACAAATTTGAGTTTGTTCTCTCTTTTTATATAAATATATATTATATGTAGTTTATGTAAAATTGGAAGGGATCCAATACATACAATTGTCAAGAGTTTTGTTCACCCTCCCAAACTATATGTTCATAAATCATCTCCCCAGTTGCTATAAATAAGGAGAATTGACTCATATGACAGAAATATCAGCACCAGAATAAGAGATCATAAAAATAGACATTGTCACAAAACTATTCAATCTGTTATCTATTCTTCCTAAGACCCATTTATCTTTTCTAAAACTCATTTGTACATCTCGGCATATCCTTATCCTCATATCCATCATCCCTGTCAAATTATTATATAAGTCCCAGGTTGCAATAATGTACTTCAGTTAGGTTTCACTGTGAACTCCTTCCTACATATGTAAATAAAAATATTTATTTTCTCCATAATTGCTCTCTGAGTTTTATTTGCAAACCTTAAAACAATACATCAGGGTAGAGAAAAATATTTTCTTCATTGACAGCTTTTCAATGTGATGAACATGACTTAAAAGCTAGAATTTTAGTTATGAAGGGTATGCAGTTCTTTTTTTTTATGAAACTTACAGAAATGCTTTATCCATAGTGATGTGTAAATTTATGATACCGGGTAAAATAAGTTTAAATAAAAGATTATTTATAATGATTATTTTTGTAGGGATTTAGAGAAATCCCATAAGATATATGCTTTAGGAATGACCAAATGTCTATGGATGGGGTCTTTAAAATAAATGTGTAAATTTTTTTCTGCTTTCACTTCCTTCTGATAAGTTCCTTTGAGCTTTTTTTAATAGGTATACTCTATTATTTTGATATAGATTCTTATGTTTTGCTGGTAAAATATTTAAATATTTACAGTTTGTACCATTAAAACACATAATTTTAATATGTACCAATATTAGATTTTGGGAATGACATCATCCCATACTTAGAGTGACTTAGTTAAAAGCATGTGCATAATTTAAGTGTCACATAATAATTAATAATGATAATAATAATAATAATAATGATGATGATGATGATGGATCTAATCTTTAAAAATTGCACTTTTCATGAAATGGGAGATGGAACCTCTCAATAAAATGATTCCAATTTTAAGGATGGTAAAAGAGTTAATGCTCGATTTTAAGAAGAATAAACATATAATACCCTCAGCTTGCTCAAATCCATTGTGCCTGTCATTTCATTCCTTCACATTCAACCCTGTAATTCAACCTGTTCTTTACTTTCTAAACTAAAGAGGCAAGTTTTAAGCTCTAGCACATCACTGCTCATAATTCAGTATTTACCAAACCTAGGGTAATTGGAATATTCTGCTTCAAGATATTGAGAGGTGCATCCTAAAGAAGGTGTTCTATATTCAAATAGATTTGGAAAATCCTAGATGGGCTTAAAGTTTTAAATTTGCTCTGATTATTCTGGTTCAAGAGTTTGTGTTGGCTATTTCCTTGCTGCTAATTTATAAGTGTGAAGCTGGTAAGTGACATATTTGTACAGTAAGATTAGGCTTCTTTTCATTGAAATTCTGATAGCTACTGGAGTCTAATGCTACAAGTAGGTGGTCTCAGGACAGACTCTCAGTATAGTTTTGCAATGCTATATTAATCACAGTTCTTTTGGAACTAGGTTGTTTGGATTTAAATCCTAGTGTTTTTACTCACTGCTCATGTAACTGATCAATTTGCTTTACATTGGTTTCCTCAGTCTTCTCTTCTGAACAATGGAAATAACTGTATTGACCACTAAGGACTGTTTTGAAGAAAAAGTAAATCATTTCACTTAAGGCATTTAAAATAATGACTAACATTTCTTTCATAATAGTCAAAATTGGTGGCTTCAGTAGTTATGGGCAAAAGATAACACCGTTAAGTTATAATACAGTCATTTCAGTAAGAAATCAGTAGAAAAATATAGGAAACCTTATATATTTCACATGGTAAAATTTATGCAAAGAAAAGTCATTCAGAAAATGTAAATCTTGGTAAATATTGCCAAAATATTACATTTTAATTTCTTTGGTAAATAATAATCTTGAAAATCATTTTCCAGAAAATTAGATGTTTAGGAATTTGATGTGTTGGAAAGAGCAATTCAATTTTATTAAGTACAATATTTTGTTTTGTTTGGGACCATACCTGGCAGCTTTCAGAGGTTATTCCTGGCTCTGTGATCAGAGAGACTATATGGGATACTGGAGATGGAATTTAGGTCTGCTACATGCACGACAAATGCCCTAACCATTCTGCTATCACTCTGGCCCCTGTTAAGTACAATTTGAAGAACACTAGATTAAAAAAAATAAAGCAAACAACAAAACAAAACAAAATAAAAAACCTTTCTATATTGAATGAAATCTCAATATTTACAAGTATTGTTTTCAAGGAATAGATGGTATTAAATGATAATGTTTGGTCATTGACTACAAACTGGCATTACCAAGCAGTGATAGGGAGATGTAGATGGGGAGAAAAAACAAAGTAGAAATAAAATGAAATAAAAGAGTCTCTGGCAGTTTAATGAGTATTGACAGTCTAGTAATTTTATACCAAAAGTAAAATTTACATTTATTAACACTATTGTAATCATGTCAGGCACTAAATAAAATTTATGTCATATGTAATTTTTCTAACATTTCATATAATAAAATTCATTATACCAAACCATTAACACATTCTTTTCTATATATTTGCGAATACATCTGCACACCTACTCTTTGTCTCTCTCTCTATATAAAGCTATTCTGCTTTAAAAACTACTCTTCCTTAAAATTTTCCAAGTATTTCTAAACATATTTTAAAAATATACAGAAATTTATATTTTTCCATTGGTGCCTAATTAACTTAAAAAAGAATAAAAATATTGAAAATATTTAACAATTTGATTTTCAAAACATATATTTTCAAGTGATAAAGATATTTTGTATTTGTACTTTACCAGTTTTACTTTTGCATGTACTTGTTAATCAAGTGTAGATAGCGCCTTTCTTTTAATGTTTCTTGATGTGTTCAATATATATCAGAGTTTTGACAGAAGATAGATAAAATTCTATAATAGCAGCATAATTACTTCTTGAGCAGGGAAATGCAATGTCAATATCTCTATTAAGAATGAAATTCGACACAATTTTACATAGAAATAAATGTAAATAATAATAATGAGTCCATACTTTATTACCTACATTATATATTGCAGTCTGAATATTTCAGTACTAAAGAAGAAACTACTGCCTTGGATTGTCATTAAGTAAAAGTATCAGTGGTATCTTATGACCACAGAAACTAATATAACAGTTCCCTGTGGATCAAATTACATCTTATGTACTAAAAAAGTTATAGTGAAATGTATATGCATATAACATGAGAATCAATATATCTTATAAGTTATGTGACTATGATCTTTTTATGCTATAACTATCTACTTGAAATTATAAATAAAAATTTCTAATGGGTTTTACATTTGAATGTGATTACAAATTAAAAAGACAAAATTTAAAAGGTGTGGTCAATGAGATGGTTATCCTAACAAAAGTTTAGTATACTACTAATATATATATTTCATTGTATTTGTTACTATCGTTGGAATATAGTTCAGTAGAAAGTATATTATCTTCTTTCAAAGAATACAAATACTAAAACTAGAAGTACAGATACTAAAATAGAACATAAATTAAAATGTTACATATCTGGCCGAAAATCACCTAGTTAATGTTTCCCAGTTTGTTCTGTTTTTATGCTCTTGAAACATTTTGTATTCTTTGCAGGCTTTGTCCTAATAAAACACGTGTGTGTGTGTGTGTGTGTGTGTGTGTGTGTGTGTGTGTGTGTGTGTGTGCGTGCGTGTGTGTGTGCGTGCGGGTATACATATCTCGATTGTTGATCCATTTTTGTATAAAGCGTCAGGTGGTAGACTGTGTGATTAGTGCAGATCCCTAAAGTTAAAATGTTTTAGTTATTTGAAAGAAAACATCAATTGAGCACCACTGTGTATGCCTAAGTCAGGGTAGATCCTAATTGCTTTGACAAATTTCCTGCTGGGAAATTGATCTTCAAAGATTGCTTAGTGTCGTGTTTTTTTTTTCTTTGTTTAACCCATTTACTTCATTTTACGACTTCAAAGTCTCCCTTTCTATTAATTATCGCATATACTAGAAAACACAAAGAACAAATGCTATGTTTTATTCATCTAAGCAGGGCATCTAAATACTAAGGTATAGCAAAGATGGGAACTTATTGAAGCAAAGGTCATACTCCGTCAAACAAGACCATAAGAGGTTTTTCTTTTAGTAGAGAACTCATGAATATTTTATCTGAACATTTCCACGAACTTGCTATAAAAGCTATCTTTCTTGGCATTTACTGAGGATGTCAAAATCAGTTACTGTAATTTAAATCTTTTGCTAATATGCTTATCAGACTCTTGTTTAAAACATGTTTCTCATCCATATTATAGGCTATGTAGCATATACTACTTGACAGTATAGAACTTTATATTATGCAAATCACATTTGACCTACCTTAATTTGTAAGTAATTATTTCTGTATTAATATTTATAAAGATAATTAAGCATAATACAATAATGAGTGACTATGTATCTTCATTTAAATGAGAACAGAATTTCTCTAGGAAAATGTCTGTGTTCAGGCTCAGTACTATGCTGTTTCATGAATCCGGCATCTTAAACTGGTCAACTAAAAATAATCAAAGTTCACAGCCACTAAACTTTCTTTAATTTAATCAGGAGGGTTCATTTGATGTTTCTGAATGCTTCTAACATTTCGAAGTCTTAAAGAAATGTTGCATTTGCATATAGCATATACATCAGCAAAACCTCTGAATTTGCTAATATCTTAGCTTGTCGAAAAGTAGAAAAAGTTTTCTGTTATATTATTGTTAAAGTGTTCCGTTATTGCTATCACAAACACAGGAACGCTCTAAATTAAGAATATCTTTTTTTAACTTTACTTTCTATTAGAGTGATGGTACCTACTGAATAGAGGTGTCAGTGTAGGATTATAAAAAAATTCAATCTGGAGTTTGAATTACTTGACTTTAAATTCTGGATCAAAAGTGTAATCTCTGGGGGCCGGAGAGATAGTATGGAGGTGGTACATTTGCCTTGCATACAGAAGGTTGGTGGCTCGAATCCCAGCATCCCATATGGTCCCCTGAGCCTGCCAAGAGAGATTTCTGAGCATGGAGCTAGGAGTAACCCCTGAGTGCTGTCAGGTGTGACCCGAAAACAAAATACAAAAGTGTAATCTCTGGCATTTCAGTTATTTTCTTAAACCTTATTTTTTTTATTTATAAAATAATAATGCTACCTACTCATTCTCAGATTAATTATGGGAAATTTAGGCAAGTAATCTGCATAAAGTGATGAATACAATGATCTATACTGGGAATCCATCAAACTTAAATAGAATATTATTAATATGCTAATGAATATTTCCAGAAACTTTAAATAATGTGTATATTTTGAGAAAAATGTGATATGCATTTCATTTAATTCAAAGCTTTTTTTAGGTATCTTACCTTTGAACTATTTGATTTATTTGTTTTAATCTGTCTGATACAAATTTACTAACACAGTTGTATTCTTAGATTGAAAAGTGCTATAAATTTCTATGTCATTTTAAAGCCAGCACAGTCTAAAATTACTAATAAAGGTCAGGAGAAAATGCCACTGTTTTAAAAGGACAATATTATATTAAGGACAAAAAGAATCTAAAAGAATTTTTCTTTATAAACTTGAATAAAATAAAGCAGTGATATGGTAAAATCTAGTGTATAGTAGTTCAATTTAAAACTGGCAAATTCTAAAGCAGATTTATATGGATAAGATTATCTTGTGCATTTATAAATATTAAAAATATTAATTACAGTAAAATTGATATATATTTATATATATTTAAAAATAAATTATGGTTATTTTTATATGTTTTATTAGACAAGTTATATAATTTTGTTTTATTTTTGGGCCATAAATAGAAGTATTTACAGGAAATTCCTGGACTATTACTAGCCCTATGCTCAGGAGTCATTCTGGCAATGCTTAGAAACATACAACACCATGGGAGAAATTGAGTCAACCATATGCAAGGCCAGTTCCTTTACACTGTACTATCTTTCCAGCTCTAATCTATTTAAATTTTGATTCATCTCATAGTTTAAATGAATCGATGAATATGTTTCTTGTAAGATTACATGGAAATCAATCAGATTGGTCAAATTCTTTTCATTTCCTTCATGGAAGGAACATAGATTAATGTCTGCATTATAATATTTATCAATATCTACTACTCTTTGAAGAGTAATAGTAAACTTCAATTAGTCTCCTTGAGTTCACTTTTGTTTGGCATAAATACGTATATACACAAGTACATATCTCAAACGGATAGTTACTTGAATAAAGTAAAAATGTTCTTAGGAGTATCTTCTAGGTTTTATTTCTAGCTAATTAGAATTAGTATATATGTAATTATTTTTCATGTCATTAACTCTTATTTTTATTGTAGAACCTAGAAGACATGCTTTTAATATAATTGATTTGAAAATAACTGTACATGGAGAAATGCAGATCTTCTTCTAGCAATTGACTATAGAAGTTCTATTTGTCAGATGGATTAAATTAGGGATGACTGTTTCTGGTTTGTCTTCAATTATAATTTATCTCTAATTTTTTGAATATGTCCTAAGCTAATATACAGCATAGTTACATTCCATACTCCCACAAACTTCTGTCTCACTGCTTTAATCATAATCAGTCATAAGAAAGCTGCAAGAGCTTTGAAAATTTGTCTACCCGTTATTAATGTAACTAGTCATTTCTGCATTTATTTTTTAGTTCAAAAACATAAAGCCAACATTATAAAGCAATAATTTTTATTTTTGGTGTTTTGGTTTTTAAACCACAACTGGTGTGTTCAAGGCTCTATATTCAGAGATGACTTTTGCAATACTTAGGGGCATCTTAGGGCTGTACTGTGTTCAGTGTTAAACTGGTTCTCATTCTTTTTCAACCCTTCTCTGTTATAACTCATCATTCATATTATATTGTTCTCCTTACTGATTTTATGATTAGTATTAACCTCTGAAAGGATATACAAAATCATACTGCCAGAAAGAAGTTTCACCACCATCTCACAAAAGCAATGTCTGTGGCAGAAAGAAATCTCCAATAGCTGTTTAACACTTAGCAATTCCTTTCACAATGAAGTTAGTGGTACAGATTTCCATGTAAGGCACTCGAAATCATCATTTTATTTCAATATAATGCATCTGAAAACTAAACCCAACAATTCTTCTCAGACCAGTAAAAGAGGAAAATTCCTGGAAAAGACAGGAAAAGAAGAAATGTTACAGAGAAAAATCTCCACCTCCAAATGAGTGAAGTTAATGCAAGGAGCCATGGCTTTCTAGAGCTGAAAGTGCTGCAGGAATCAGCTTCAGGCTATTATAAATCTGAACTGTAAGAGAAAAAAGCTTCTGTAAATCATCATGGCTAAGTCTCTATGTTAAAAATTCCATAGGGATACATTCAGAGGGAGTCCCTGCATTGGTATGTTTTATCTCCAGGAATTTGAACAAGTTCTCATAGTAAACACTGGAGAAAAAGCCTTTCAAGTTTCTGGCAGAGGGGAAAGAAAAAGGACCATTTTAAAAGACTCTGTTCTGCATAAAATGTACACTAAGGGGAATATGGTGAACAGAAGCCTAACCTGCTGGAAGGCAATATCTAAAGCACCATGGGTATTCAGAACCAAATCCAGAGGCACATTCTCAAGACTGAGATGCTATCGTATTCTAGCAGAATGCTTTCCTCCTTCCCTATACATTACATTATTACAGCAAACAGATTATTCTGCCTTTTATATCATGTCTAACCATTAAGAATAAAAGCAAGAAGATCTTCCTTATTGAAGAGGCTGTAAAATAAGAGTTTTTAACTATGTACAATCTATTATTAAGAGCTGCCCACTATTTAAGAATTGTATTTTCCTTTAGAAATTAGGCAAAGCAGTTAGGATAGTGAATGATCCTCTCTGACAATGATAATTTGGAATTGATCACTCTGGACAAGGAGTGAATGCTGAAAGGGAATAAAGTGAAATGCATGATACCCCTTCATTACCAACATTTCAAACCACAGAGTCAAAGTAAAGTAAAAAGTAAAGAAAAAAATGTAAAGAAAAGATATATTTATATATATATCTGTGTATATATGTATATATCTCTATATATCTATCTAGATACACAGAGAGAAAGGAAGAGAGAGAAAAGTAATAATGTCTACCCATTATTAATGTAACTAGTCATTTCTGCATTTATATTTTAGTTCAAAAACATAAAGCCAACATTATAAAGCAATAATTTTTATTTTATGTACTAGTGAAGAGTGGTATACATTCTATGACTGAAACTCAACCATGAACAATTTTGTTTGTAGCCAGGGCGCTTAAATAAAGGAATCATATAAAAATAAAACAGAAATTAGGCAAAGATCACTCACAATTAGACAGGATAACTGTCCTTATCAAAAACCTAAAGAGGAAATGTGTTTTTCCTTAGAAAATGTTTCCCCAGTGTCTAGCACTACCTTATTTAAGTTTACAGATATAGTAGTATTCCTCAGGACACAAACCCATGAGGAAATTTTTTGTTTATTGTTATTCTGGTAAATTCTGGTCTGGAATCTGTCTTTCTCTTTAACGTGTGCTTTTGTGGGGCCAAAGCGGTGGCACAGTGGTAGGGTGTTTGCCTTGCATGTGGCTGATGTAAGATGAACCAGGGTTTGATCCTGCAGCGTCCCATATGGTCCCCCAAGCCAGGAGCAATTTCTGAGCACATAGCCAGGAGTAATCCCCTGAGCGTCACCGGGTGTTGCCCAAAATAAATAAATAAATAAATAAATAAATAAATAAATAAATAAATAAATAAATAAATAAAGTGCTTTTGTTTGTTTCCCTCTTTTTGACACTCTGGTAGACTGTGTGGTATTGAAATACTGTATCCATTAATTGCCAACATTAACAGTATTATAATTCAAGGTGCTTCAAATAAAGTACCAGGTAAGTGAAGAAAATAGGATATTGTGAGGACATGAATCCATCTTTTAAGATACTTGATTTGTTTCCAGATTGTGGCTATTGTAACTAGTGCAGCAATGAACATTAGGAATGACTTTTTGCATGGTGTTTTAGGGTTCCTAGGGTTTATCTCTAGGAGTTATTGCTTGATATAACTATTTATTTGAGAAATATTCATATTGTATTCCAAAAAGATTGACCAGTCTACATTCACACCAGCCATGAATGAGACCCCCTTTTCCTCATCATGCCAGTACTTGTTCTTTGAACTTGTAGTTGTTCTTTTGAACAGTTCTTGTTCTTTGGAACCTGAGAAAGTGTTTGTGGTGAGAGATGATTTCTCATTGTTGTTTTGATTTACTTCATAAATATCTTCATAAATGATTTGTAGCATTTTCATATGTGCCTTTTGGCCATCTGTATTTCATCATTGAGGAAAAGGCTGTCAATTTTTCTTCCCATTTTTTATGGTGTTAGATGTTTTTGTCTTCTTGCTAAGTCCTCAGTGCCTTTCATATCTTACATATTAATCCTTACCTGGGAGACACTGGGTTTATAGTTTCTCCTATTTCATGGGTAGTCTTTGCATACTAGTCACTGTTTCTTTTTAAGTTTAGAAGCTTATCAGTTTAATGTAGTTTCTTTGTTTATATTTGCTTCCACTTGTATGGCAATGGTGTTTCATCTTTAAAGATGCCTCTAGCTTCTATGTCATGAAGTGTTCTGCCTATGTTTTCCTTTATGTGCCTTATTGTTTTAGGTCAGATAAGTCCTTAAATCCATTTTGATTTGACCTTCATACTTGTGTTAAAGAGAGGTCTGAGTTCATTTTTTTGTACATGTACTTGACTAGATTTCCCAGCACCATTTCTTGAAGATGCTTTTCATGCTCCACTTTGCATTTCTTAACCCTTTATCAAAAATTACTTGATTGTATACTTGTGGATCATTCTCAGACTATTCAAGTCTTTCCACTAATCTGAGGATTTGTCTTTATTCCAATACCGTGCTGTTTTAATAACTGCTGCTTTATATTACAATTTTGGTTGGAGAAAGCAATGCTTTCCATCTTCTATTCCCTAAGGATTGATTACTTTAGCTATTTGTGGACATTTATTATTCCAAATAAATTTCAGAGTGTTTTAGCCACTTTTTTGGGAAAATTTCATGGGTATTTTTTTAGGGATTGTATTAAATCTTTATAAAGCTTTGGGAAGTATTGATATTTTAATGATGTAATCCTCTCAATTCATGAGTACAGCATATGCCCTCATTTCTTTGTGTTTTCTTTTATTCTTGAAACTGGTTTGTAGTGTTGTTGGTTTGTTTATATTTTTTTGTATAGTCCTTTCAATTTAGTTAAGTTCACTTTGAAGTACTTAATTTTCTGAGGAAAAATTGTGAAAGGGAATTTTTTATGTATCTTTCTTCTCTTTCATTACTTTTATATAGAAAAACCATGGATTTTTGCATAATAATTTTGTAGCCTGCTGCCTTATTATACAAATCTATTGTTTCTAGAAGCTTTTAGGTAGTGTTTTAAGGATTTTCTAAGTATAGTCTCATACTATGGGCAAACAGTGAGAGCTTGACTTCTTCCCTTCCTATCTAGATCCCCCTGATATCTTTTTCTTGACTGATTGCTACAGCAAGTGCTATCAGTATTTATTTATTTATTTAATAGGATGGTAACTTTTTCTTGTGTCAAAACTTAGAGGAAAGTCTATTAGATTTTCTCCATTTAACATAATATTTGCCCTATGCTAGTGGTAAATGGCCCTGGTTACATTGAGAAAAGTTCTTTCAATTCCCAACTTGTTGAGAGTTTTTATCGTAAATGGGTATTGGACATTGTCAAATACTTTCTTCACATCTATAGCCATGATCATATGGTTTATATTTTCCTTTTATTTATATTGTATATTATATTGATTGACTTTTGTATGTTAAACCATTATTGTACCTCTGGGATGAATTCTACTTAGTCATGGTGCATAATCTTCTGATGAGTTGTTTGACTATATTTGCTAATATATTGTGGCAGAGCTTTTTTCTGTGTTCATCAGGGATATTGTCCTGTAATACTCTCTATTTTGGGGTATTTCTGCTGCTTTTGGTATTGGAGGAAGTTAGCTTGAGAGAAACTACTTGGAAGTGTTTGTTTGTTTGTTTCATTTTCCTGGAAGAGCCTGAAAATAATTGGCAGTAGGTCCTATTTAAAACTTTGAAAGCATTCGCCTAGGCCTAGGCTTTTGTTTTGATGAAGCCTTTGACTACCATTTCAATTTCTCCAACAGTGATAAGTTTGTTCAGATATTCCAGATCATTTTACTTCAAACTTAGGAGACTATAGGAGTTCAAGAATTCATCTAATTTTTCAGGTTTTATCTTTTTTTGTGGCATAAAGATCCCCAAAATTATGTCTGATTACCCTCTAAATTTCTGTGCTCTCTGTAATGATCTCCCCTTTTATTTCTGACTCATTTTTATTAAATCTCTCTTTCTGTTTGTGAGTCTGCCAATAGTTTATTGATCTTGCTTATTTTTTAAAGAACCAACTTTTACTTTCATTGATCTTTTAGATTGCTTTTTGGGTATCCATTTCTTTAATTTCTGCTCTAAGTTTTATTATTTTCTTTGGCCTTCTTATTTTGGGCTCTTTTTGTTATTTATTTTCCATTTTTTTCAGCAGTGCCATTGTTATTTAAGTAGGTCATGTCTACCTTCCCTATTAATTCTTCCAAAGCTATAACTTTTCCTCTTATACAACATTTGCTGTGCACAACAAATTTAATAAGTTATGTATTCATTATCATATGTTTCCAGGAATCTTTCAATTTTCTCTTTGATTTTATCTCTGACCCAATAGTTGTTCAGTAGTGAGCTGTTTAATTTCCAGGTGTGAAAGTTTTTTTCAGTGTCTATAATTTACTTCTATGTTCAGTGCATCCTGGTCTGAGAAGATAGCTGATGCAATTTATATTCCTTTAATTTTATGGAGGTATGCTTTATGGCCCAGCATGTGGTCTAGCCTGGTGAATGTTTCATGTGCATTGGAGTAGAATGTGTATCCAACTTTCTGGATATAAAGAGCTCTATAAATATCTGATAAGCTACTCTTGTCAATTTTTCCCCTCAAAGCCAGTAGATCCTTGTTAAGTTTTAGTCTGGCTGATCTATCAAGAGGTAACAGGGTCATGTTGAGGTCTGCCACTACTATTGTGTTGCTATTGATGTCTCACTTGAATTCTATTAACCATTGTTTTAAGTATTTCTCTGGACCCTCATTGAGTGCATAAAAATTCTTAGGTGTGTGATTTTTTTCCTGGTGTACACATCCATTGCTTATTAAGAAATGTCATCTCGGGCCCGGAGAGATAGCATAGCGGCGTTTGCCTTGCAAGCAGCCGATCTAGGACCAAAGGTGGTTAGTTCAAATCTCGGTGTCCCATATGTTCCCCCGTGCCTGCCAGGAGCTATTTCTGAGCAGACAGCCAGGAGTAACCCCTGAGCACCTCAAGGTGTGGCCCAAAACAAAAAACAAAAAACAAACAAACAAACAAACAAAAAGAAATGTCATCTCTGTCTCTTTAAAGCCTTTAAAGCCTTGTAAGCCTAAATCTGTCATCTGATATTGGTATGTCCACCCCAGCCTTTTTTTAAGAACAATGTTTTTTTGAATGTTTGTCCTCTACCCTTAGACTTTGAGGCTGTTTGTTTATGTTATTCAGACATGTTTCTTCTTTGCTTGTTTTTGGATACATTGGTGGCACTCAGGGGTTACTCCTGGCTCTGCACTCAGAAATTGCTCTTAGCAGGCACGGGGTACCATATGGGATGCCGGGATTTGAGCAACCATCTATCTTGAATTTACTGAGTGCAAGGCAAATGCCCTACCACTGTGCTATCTCTCTTGCTCTCAGACATATTTCTTACAGGCAGCAACATGTTGGATTCAACTTTCTGAATCATTTATTCTACTCTGTGTTTCTTAATTATGCATTTATTTCATTGACATTAAGAGATTGTTATTACAGGATTATGCGTTTTTATTTTTTAGAAATTTTCTGTTTGTGGGGTCTGCTTTTCCATAAAGTAGACCCTTTAGTTCTTATTTTAAGGTTGGTTTTGAGTCTATAAAGTTTCTGAACTCTTGTTTATTGGTGAAGCTCTGCACCATTCCTTCTTTTCCTGAATGAAAGTCTGGCTGGGTGAAGTATTCTTGCTGAAGCATTCATTTTGCTAATTTTTTTCACTATATTTTACCACTGCCTTCAGGCCTTGTGAATTATGTGTGATAAATCTGTTAGAAATCTTAAGTTTACTTTTTTTGTATGTAATTTCCCTTTTTGATTTTGCTACTTTCAGTATTCTTTATCTATCTCTGGTTTTCATCATTATGAATAAGATGTACCTTAGGCTGTTATTTTTATTTCTTTTAACTGCTTCTTTTTGGATGTCTAGTATGTGGGTGCAAGCATTCTTCAGCTCTGAGACTTCTCCACAATGATATTTTTGACTGTTTCTTCTTCATAGGGGTTACTTCCTGGTCCTCTGGGACCCCAGTGATTCTTATTTTGTTCCTGTTAGATTTATCCAAAATGTCTATTGTTATCTATTTGCTTATTTTGAGGATATTTCCATATTCTATTTATTTATTTTATAACTCTCTTCCAGTTTCTTCTGCTGCATGGACATGTTATGCAGCTCATCTCCAACTCTCTGATTTTGTCCTTAGCAGCTGATATCTTCTGCTAATGGGATGTTCTAGGGAGATTTTCATTTCATCTACCATCTTTTTTCAGCCTTAGAATTTTGTTTGAAGTTTTTTCATTTCTACTTTCATATCTTCTTGAGTCTACAGGCTGCTCATTCTGTGGTTTCTTTGAATTATTTGAACAGCCTTAACATTACCTCTCTAAAGTCCTGATCAGAGAGGTTATATAGATTGATGTTAGTTAGGTCTTCAGAAGTAGTATCTCTAGTCATAAAGTGAGTGAGTTATATGATTTTTTTTTCATTGTGACCTTTGTTGTGTGATTCTGTATTTTATTTGTTGTGGTGATGTACTTTGACTAGAAGAAATGTGTGGTTTGTGCCATGGACGTGCACTTGGCTGATTTCACACTCCTCAGTTCAATCTTTACTCTTTCTACTCTGGAGAAAGTTCTTACTGAGCATAAATTCATGTCTATTCACTATTTTCCACATAAAATGTTTTATTTCACTATTTGTCTCCTCCTGAAATATTTTTCTGTATAGAAAAGGCAAAATACCTGGAAACTGTGATAATATTTAGTACTGACTTTTCTGCAAAGAGCAATTTCTTGATAATCCAGAATGAATTCCCTGACTGTTCAAGAAACTGTGCGCAGCTTATCACATTAGGCAGAGCAAGTGAAGCCCAACTGCTATCCGACAGCTAACTCAGAGTGGTGAGATGTAGGGTTTGTACTGTGAAGGTATTTAGCACATTCACTTCCATCCTAGATTCCCCAGGTAGAGGGAATGTACATTCCCTACTTGAGGCTACCTCTTCTCTCCTTCCCACTTCATATAAGCTTCCCAGGAAAACCTGATTATAACCACCTCTCACCTGGAAAGACTCATGGACATAATTGCCACATGATAAATATTAAAAATTTTCAGCAGATATATATAAATGTTTTTATTTTTTCTATTTTTCCTTTTCATCTTCCCTATTTCCTTCCTTTCTTCTGTTTTTCTTTATTCCTTCTTTCTTTTCTTTCTTTCCCTCCTTTCTCCCTTCCTTCTTTCTTTTTCTTTTCCTTCCTTTTCCTTCCTCCCTTCATCCCTCCCTCCCTTCCTCCCTTCCTCCCTCCCTCCCTCCCTCCCTCCCTCCCTCCCTCCCTCCCTTCCTTCCTTCCTCCCTCCCTATCTTCCTTCCTCCCTTCCTTCCTTCCTTCCTCCCTCCCTATCTTCCTTCCTCCCTCCCTCCCTTCCTCCCTTCCTTCCTTCCTTCCTTCCTTCCTTCCTTCCTTCCTTCCTTCCTTCCTTCCTTCCTTCCTCCCTATCTTCCTTCCTCCCTCCCTCCCTTCCTCCCTCCCTCCCTCCGTCCCTCCCTCCCTCCCTCCCTTCCTTCCTTCCTTCCTTCCTTCCTTCCTTCCTTCCTTCCTTCCTTCCTTCCTTCCTTCCTTCCTTCCTTCCTTCCTTCCTTCCTTCCTTCCTTCCTTCCTTCCTTCATCAATGTTTAAATGTTAAAATGTTTAAATGTTTAAATGTTAAAATTATGTGATAGGGGGCTGAAATGATAGAAGAGTAGGTCGCATACTTATTTTGTTCACAGCAACCTAATTTCAATCCCTAGCTTCCTGTATGGTCACCTTAGCCCCACCAGGAGTATTTCCTGATAGATATTCAGTAGTAGTCCTTGAGCATTTCTGGTGTGTCCATCCCCCTCAAAGTTATGTGAGATTCAAAACTGTCTTCTATGTTATATGAGTTTTAAATACTGATTCTTCTAAAAGTTTATACAATAAAAATTAAACAACCTTCCTTCTGAATTAAATATTAATCAGAATTTTTAATGATGATAATTTAGTGTACTGTTTACAGATGCTCTTAAATTATAGAGGCTTTATGTAATGAGTAGTCTATAGAAAAAGATTTTGCTAAACTTCTGGAATACAACCTTTTCAGGATATTAGATGAGGACAGTAAATTACAGGATTTATGACAGCAAAAACTAAATTCACAAAAAAATCTATGTCACAGATATAGATCAAGAATTACCTAGAAGGTTAAAGAGATTGAACATGAGGTAGGGCACTTGTGATACATGCAGCTCACCTTAATTTAATCTTGTTCCCTGAGCACCACAAAGGGCCATTCCTGAGCCTAAAGCTCAGAAACAGGCTTTTTCTTCCTTTTCTTTCCTTCTTTGAACACTATCACATAGTTGGCTTATTCTCATCCCTCAAAGAATATTTAATACTCTCAAATCATAATAAGGAAATATATTTTTATTTATGTACTTGCTTAAATGTACTTTCTACTTTAATTTGATATTGAGAGTTTCACAAATATATGGGGTTGCCAAAAATGAGCACTTTGAACTGGAGCACAGCAGATATGCACTTGTCTTGCATAGAGCTAACCCTGGTTCAATCCTGGTACTGCCTATGCATCCCCTAATCACTGCCAGGAGTGATGCCTGAACAGAGATTTGAAAATAAGCCTAATTATTTCATAATACATTGATTTTTCAAAGAATGTATCAATGAATACTCACTAACATATGTCTTCATATGTGTTACAATTTTAAATTTTGGAACTTAATAAATGCACTTATTGGGCCACAGTGGTGGCACAAGTGGTAAGGCATCTGCCTTGCCCACGCTAGCCTAGGATGGACTGTAGTTCAATCCCCCTGGTGTCCCGCATGGTCCCCCAAGCCAGGAGCTATTTCTGAATCCATAGTCAGGATTAACCCCTGTGCGTCACCAGGTGTGGCTCCAAAACAACAACAAAAAAATGCACTTATGTCACATTTTATTTTATTCATTCTGAAGAAGTAAGCATATTCTTCACAAAGATGTAGTAAATGTAAATTCAATACATGTACTACTACCTTTGATTAATATACAGCTTATCCTAAAAAAGAAAATTCATTCTGAAATATGATTCACAGAAATGTGGCTTGTTTTTACTTAGATATTTATATTGTAATATTCAGTGAATTATAATAATGATCCATTACTGACTTGTCAAACTGAATAAGAAGTAAAATGACTGAAAATATCTTAGCAAAATAAGAAATTTAATCCATGCTTAATTTTGATTTTGGGTCATACCATTATTTTTGGTGGTTATGATGAAAGAATCCTGTGATGCTGAGGCTAGAAGCTAGGCCTTCTTACATACAAAACCCTTGTTCAGCAGACTGAATATCTTTCCTGTCTTTCATTATACTTGATCATGATTTATTAGGGATGTATTTTTGAATAATGAATAACAAAATATAACAAGGAACATAGATAGAAATTAAACTGTGATTTAGGTTAAAAATCTATTTACATTTATCTTAGAAAAATAGGTAGTTTCTGACCTTTGATTCTTTAAATCACAGTTGAGGAAAAAAGTTTAAAATACTTCAGATGGATTCAGTATTTACCAACATATGGTAATGTTGTACAGCAAATAAAATGTAAATTTTGAGCATTAAAGTCTCTGCATAGACCTTGTGAAAGTATTTATGAATTATTTACATACTGTGAAAATAATTTTGTTACATAAATATAATTTTCAGTGTCTTTCCTTAAGTGTGTGTATGAGAAAAAATTGTTGATGGGGCAATATTAAGTGTTGATTCGGGTTAGTAATTAAAAATTGTATTTCAAGATATAAATGATCCTTATTATTTTTAAAGGTTAAGATATTTTTTAAATCTTACCAAAACAGTTGTAAAACAAAATAAGCTTAAAATTCCTTCCCTACAGATTATTAAATTAAAATAGATCATACTGAAAAAATAATTCGTACAACTATAACCAAAACTAAATAAAGATCAAGCAAGCATTTTAAAAATTTATACAAGATTATTTATATGAAAACTACATAAATCAGGAGGAAGATTTTTTCCATTTATAGAAATGGAGTAGTTAATTAAAATTTCATTAAATATTTTCATAATTTTTCATTGTAATTCTTTGAATATTTTATTAATAATGAGAGGTAAAGGTAAAAGAAATAAATTACAATAATAACAATCTCAGCTTCACAGAGGGGCCTTCAATCACATTGAAACATCTTTACAGAGGACTCTATAAAATGTGTCTAAATAATGCCAATGTGATATTAAATTCTTTTTTTTTTCGATTCTAAAGTTTCATCTATTTATTAATATATAGATCTGGGGTAGGAATAAGGACATAGGAATCCTACTTATTTTTAATGCCCTTCTTTTTTCTTTTTTCTTTATTTAAACATTTTGATTACATATATGATTGTGATTAGGTTTCAGTCATGTATAGAACACCCCCTTCACCAGTGCAACATTCCCACCACCAATGTCCCAAATCTCCCTCCATCCCACCCCACCCCCACCTGTACTCCAGACAGGCTTTCATTCACATGATTATGGTAGTTCTCTGTGTAGTTTTTTTTATAACTGCACTCACCACTCTTTGTGGTGAGCTTCATGAAGTGAGCTCGAAGTTCCAGCTCTCCTCTAATTGTCTCTGAGGATTGTTGCAAAAATGACTTTTATTTTTCTTAAAACCCATAGATGAGTGAGACTATTCTGTGTCTCTCTCTCTTCCCCTGTCTTATTTCACTCAGCATGATAGATTCCATGTACATCCATTTATAGGAAAATTTAATGACTTCATCTCTCCTGACGGCTGCATAATATTCCATTGTGTATGTACCAAGGTTTCTTTAGCCATTCGTCTGTTGAAGGGCATCTTGATTGTTTCCAGAGCCTGGCTATTGTGAATAGTGCTGCAATAAATATAGGTGTGAGGAAGGGGTTTTTGTATTGTATTCTTGTGTTCTTAGGGTATATCCCTAGGAGTGGAATAGCTGGGTGGAATGGTAGCTCAATTTTCAGATTTTGGAGGAAACTCCATATCGCTTTCCATAGAGGTTGGACTAGACGGCACTCCCACCAGCAGTGGATAAGAGTTCCTTTCTCTCCACATCCCTGCCAGCACTGATTTTTTCATTCTTTGTGATGTGCGCCAATCTCTGTGGTGTGAGGTGGTATCTCATCGTTGTTTTGATTTGCATCTCCCTGATGATTAGTGATGAGGAGCATTTTTTATGTGCCTTTTGGCCATTTGTATTTCTTTTTTATCAAAGCATCTGTTCATTTCTTCTCCCCATTTTTGATGGAATTAGATATTTTTTTTCTTGTAAAGTTCTGTCAGTGCCACTAAATTTTTTAAACAAATTTTAGTTATATATACAACTTAGTTATGGATTTAAGGCAATACTCTATCTTTTGTTTCTTAACCCTTTGCCAACTTTCTACTTAAAGTTTTTCGATTGCACTCTTATTTTTAGATTTCTACTTATTTATATCAGTTTTACTTATTAAAGATTTCTACTTCTTTCTTATTTACTTACCCCAATATTACACTTGTTAACAGTTTATGTCCCACTTTTAATGATATTCAAGAAAGGGTCAGGCAAATGTCTATTTTCATCTATTGAATTAATCAATTAATCAATCAATCTATTGAATTAATCAATAAATATTTGGTATCATAAAGAACTGATGTTCAATACTTTAACAAATCAATATAAAAAAGCCATTTATTTTCTGAAACATCATGCAATAATTATATTTAATTCTTTAATATTTCATGAATAGATTACATATGTCCTGGTGATATTTTTTCAGTAGATCTAGTTCTACAAATATTTATATATGTTGTACCAACATAAATTTTTCTCCCTTTGTATTCAGTGGAATCCTTTGAAATCACACACGCTGACTTCAACTTTCGTTAAAAATCTTTCTCGTTGTTCGAATAGTTATTTTATTAATTAGAAAAGTTGCTTATAATAACAAGACAAACATTTCAAATACAAGTTTTCAATTTGATCTTCATTGACCACTTCAAATGATTTCCTAAAAATCAGGGCATTTATTTAAAATGTGAAAATTAACAAACTCTAAGATTAATTATACATTACTTAAAAAAGATTTTTTTTTTTTTTAGGAATCAGTGCCTTTTGATCCTGTTATCAGTTACTGGTATAAATTAATATTCATAGAAACTCAAAGCTCTGGAGCTGTAACAAAATAAATTATGTTTTTACATGTAACTGTTTTGCATATTAAGAAACAAGATCCTAATCATAGAGATTAGTTTCTTCCTTTGAAATGCTGCTAGTTGTGACACAGTTTTAAGGAACTCTGTTGCATGGAAAATTGTTTAGTCTATTCTTTCTGACATCCAAGTTGATACTTGATGCTTTCTAATATAGAGCAGGGAGGGAATTATGGTGTAAGTCAACTGTGGAAAACAAGCAAACCAGAAATTTTAAAATATCAGTTTAGTTAATATTAACAGGTTTTATCATCATTTAAATGAAATACTGAAAAAAATTATGCTGGATACTAGAATCCCCTTAATAAATGCACCCCATCACCAGGAATAGGAACTTTTAACAAGGTAGGCTCCACTACTGTCATGGCATTGACTTATTCCAATGATGTTACTTATGCCACCATTAAAACCTAGGAAGAGTCTGCTCTTAGGGCAGGATTCTCTGCAATGCTACCTAATGGTGAGAGGAAACCAGAAGACTCCATACACCATGAAGCCTTCAACATAGGACCTGCACAGAAAACAGGATCTATAACTACAGAAATCTGACAGCAACAACTGTGATGGGGAAGAAATGTTTCTGGAACCACAGAGAAAATCGAAGGGGTCAGACAACCTAGTAAGTCTGGAGCCTGGAGTTGGTCTTATGCCAAAACACTTCAGCAGTGAGGTTTCCCTGTTTTTAGGCTAAAGGTTTCTCCTTCCAATTTCTCCCATATTTTGCTGTGCCTATGCAAGCAACAACTGCCCCCATCTTTCTTTTTTTCTAGTTTGTCTACTACCTAAAAAATAAAAATAACTTACTAAAGAATTCTGCTATTGTATTGACTTTATTGGTTATACAATAATTGTCACAAATATAACTGCTAGTGAACTCTCCTTTTCTTTATCCAATTCTTTATTTTTTATTTTAGATCTCATATTTTCTTTATAATTTTTTCATAAATTTTTTATTATAGATCTCATATTTTGTTAATATTTTTATAATTTTGTTTCTTTTCATTCTGAAACAAATGTATTATGATCAGTTATGTCGACTATGGTATATTTTCTTTTAATACATGTATTCAAAAAATGTTCATTTAAAGGCCAGAGCAATAGTACAATGGTGGAGCATCTGCCTTCCATGTGATCAATCACTAGATTCAACCCCTTGCTTCCTATATTGTGAGTCTCCAAGCCCAGCAAGAATAATTCCTGTGTGCAGTCAGGATAACTCCTGAGGATTGCCTAGTGTGGCTCAAAAAACAAAAGGGAAAAAAGCTATCTATGTAATTTTTCTCACAAATTTTCTATCAGATAAAAGTGTGTGAGAAAATATATATAATATAAAATATGATGATTATTTAATGACAGTATGCACATTTACATTAGTGTATAGAGTATAGATACTCAACATATTTGAACATTTTCATCTTTCTAAACTAAAAAACTATAACATATCATTAAATTATCATTTCCATTTTCTCCTCCCCAACTTAGCAACAACCATTTATTTTCTATTTCTTTGCATTGTAAGATTCCTGGTACCTTATATGTAGTATTTGTCCTTTTTGACTAGCTAATTTTAAGTAGCCTTAGAGAGGGAATGAGTGATAGCACAGTGGTAGGGCATTTGCCTTGCACTCAATCCCCCTGGGTTTGAATCCTGGCATCTTATATGGTCTCCTGAACCTGCCAGGAGCGATTTCTGAGCTCAGAGTCAGAAGTAACCCCTGAACACCGCCAGGTGTGGCCTCCAAAAGCCAAAAACTAACAAAACCAAAAATCAAGTAGCCTTAGATTTTCAATATTTATCCATATTGTAGCATGCTATATTATTTTACTATTAAATGCTGAATATGCTACTTTATGAAAATATGTAATAATTTTATAGTGGTTAATATTTTTGCTTCTATCTTTTGAATAAAATAAACATTGCAGCTATTCTCAAAGAAATAAAATATTTAGATATGATTTTTCATTGTTCTGGGTATCTGTCCATAGTAAATTTGATTATTGCTAATTACATTTTAATTTAATTTAATTCTTAGAGTATCAATTACTGAATCTAGTAAGACATAAGTACATGATATGTACTGAGCCATCTTCCTGACCTCATTTTAAGTTTTTAGAAACTGTCATACTGTATTCCACAAGTTAGAACCTTAAAAAATTAAGTACAAAGTATAAATATTAAAATAAAAATTTTGTGTCCTTGCTGTCAATTGCAAATTTTTATAATTAAAAAACTTTCAGGATAATTATTTACCACTTTATTTTATTTTGAGACATAAAGACCCTGGTATTTTTATTTTCAGGTCAATACTAATTCATCAAGTTCACAATAAAAATTAGTTATTAAAACATTATAATTTTAAAGAAAATATGTATAAAACTTTAATTTTGCTTTTGTATTCCCTATGAATTTTCTGAAACATATTGCAGTGGAATGTTTATAGTTTTGGGTATTTTTTATTAAAATATTTACCCCAGTTTTGGTGCTATTCTTTTGTTGTTACTGTTTGTTTGTTTGTTTGTTTGTTTGTTCTGGGGCCACACCTGGTGATACTCAGGAGTTACTCTTGGTTATGAGCTCAGAAATCACTCCTGGTTCAGGGGAACATATGAGACGCTGGGATCCAACCACTGTCAATCCTTTGTGCTACTGCTCTGGTGGTGCTATTGTTTCTGTTTTTATTTTAATTTTTTTGGTATTGTTTTAAAAAAAATTTAACCTTAAGATCAACACCAAAGTACTTTCAAATATCAACTTCAAATTACTTACAATACTAAATAAATCAGATGAAAACACAAAACCTACCAAGTTTAATTACAGAAAATTATTCTTAAGGGTTAGAAATGAGAATTATTAGTTACATGTCAAACATAGACTTTATTTCTCTTTTTTGCTGGAACCATTATAGCAATTTTAATGAGTTTCAACACATTTTACTAACTGGGGCCATAAGCACCTTTACAGATAGGATAATGTGATTACAATTAAAATGAATTTGACACCCTGACTCAGTAGTTTGCATACTACAATAGATTTTTCCTCCAGTCAATTAATATATGAAAGCTTGGATGTTAATTCAATTAACTCAGGGTTCTTATTGCTGTATTTTTCATTATAAAATCATGTAACATATGCACTCATATTTTAAGGTGTCCAGATGCTACTATTTGAAATAAAGTAAACATGCTCTATTATAGCTACAAATCAAAGAAAAAATTAGAAATAATAAATTAAAATCATATTATGCCATAAACATAATACAATTACGTTATGTACTTAAATTACTTTTGGTCTAAAATATATTACACAATAATAACAAAAATGATACTTATTCTTAAAATCTTTTTTCTAAACTTTAGTTAAAATATTTTAAAATTGATAAAACTCATAATGAAGTTTTTGAAATATAATATATTGTGTTTTTTTATAGAAATGTTTTACAAAAAGTGTTTAAATAGCCATGAACAGATATTAAAATTTGAAGTACTAAAGGGCAATACTAATGAATTTTATATGTAACTCTTCATCAAATATAATTATATTTATTTTTTATTTATTCATGTTTGGGTTCACACCTAGATTTGCTCAGTGCTTACACCTGACTCTCTTGCTCAGAGTTCACTGATAGTATTTAGGGAATTTTATGCAGAGCCTGGATTGAATCAGGGTCAGCCACATGAAAAGGAAGTGCTCTACCCATTGTATTATCTATCTCTCAACCTTACTAATCATATATATAATATATACATAAATATGTTAATATGAAACACATCATATATTAATAACATATAGTAACACACATACCATATAACAGTATATTACACAACATACACACTATATAATATAACATAACATACATGCTCGCATATTTTACCCATAACACATGTTCATATATTGCATGTAGCATACATGTTGCCTGATACACACATTATATATGTTTTGTGACATGTGTTTTATGACATATGTGTTTATATAAGGTATATGTTTATGAAGCATGTATGTTTATATATTCATGTACAGTATATGTATATATGATATATTCTATCTATATAATATAGTATATATAACATACTATAATCATGGTATATTATGATACATTAATATAAATATGATAAATCATGTGTAAATATAGATATATATTACAGCTATTCATTTCTGTGAAAAATGAGACATTTGAACCTCTTTTTTTTTCCTCACTGCACACTGAGTTAATCTATTGAATAGCTGTTTCTGTCAAACTGTATTTAAAGGATAACTTTCTAAGTACTTGGTTCTCTTTCCTATACCAAAATGTACATTCTCTGCAAGGAAGAGTACTGTCAACCTGCTTTATCTTCAATGCCAAGCACAGCCTGGCACATTTAAAAGTACTTTTCTAAAAGAGTAAAACCATATTTTTAGAGCAACCCTCTTTTTTCCTTTATTCCCACTGCCTCATTTTTTTTTAGATATAGTGAAATAATTTTTTTCAACAAAATCTGATAATGGGTACCTCTGCTCAATTGCATGACTCATATTAAATTTCTACTGTTACTCCCAGCAACTGTTTCAGCACCTGGCATTCTACACAGCATTGAGGTTTACCCCTTAGTGTTAAAAAGAATTGATCACTTGATCGCTTTTGCAAAAGGCTCAAGCTGTTAGACCAAAATTACTTTAGGGATGCTATTAGAGCCTAGCAGGTGAAAAAAACAAAGCTATTTATTTAACACAATTTCTCACTGATAGTTACAGCAAGTCTAGGTGTGTGCATTAATGAATCAGGCTGCTAAATCTGAGCCTAAAATGATGAATGTCTAAGAAATTTTTGCGCTGTTCACAAAAAAGAATGAGGCTCCAACTAGGTGCATAATAACAAAGCAATCCCTGGCATTCATCGGATGGCAGCCTCAGCATAGGGTATCACAACAACAATATCAGAAAAACAACTCAAAAGGGCTCATCATATTGATAGAAAAAGCTGAGTAATGGCTCCTCAGTAAGCATCATGGAAAGAATAGATCAATAAACACTTCCACAACATTTGAGTTAGAACACTAGCTAAGCAGTCAGACTCTGCTTAAGGATTATAATAAAGGTTGAACAAAGGTAAATGTTTTGCCTGTTAATTACTTTAAATTTTATACTATAAATTACACTATCTGAGATTATGTCCAATATAACTAGTTCTTCTGATCTCCTTTAGACCCACATCTATTTTCCTTGAAATAAATCATAGCCTTTTATTCCATTAATCAAATGCAATTTGAGTTAATGCTGCAGAATTTTTTTTGGTGGGGGGTGTTTGGGTCACACCTGGCAGTGCTCAGGGGTTACTCCTGGCTCTATGCTCAGAAATCGCTCCTGGCAGGCTCAAGGGACCGTATGGGATGCCGGGATTTGAATCATCATCCTTCTGCATTTAAGGCAAATGCCTTACCTCTGTGCTATCTCTCTGGCCCCAATGCTGCAGAATTTAAGTATGTGGTCATAAATTAGGTTTGATGTCAACATGTACATACACACATATAAGGCAAGTGCCTGACCCATGCTAATATCTCTCCAGACCTGTTTTTTAATTCAATCCTATTATAAGCAGATAACAGAGGCAGCATTATTTCATTTAAAAATATAATGATACTTGCTTTATAATGTAGTATATATGGTTTTGTCCCTACCCCAAAGTTTTGGAATTTTTAAAAAATTTAATTTTTTACTGTCTCCTATCCCATATTCTTTTTTTTTTTTTTTTTGCAACTCCTGAAATTCAAATTATATTTCATGATTTCTTCAGTAAGAGAAATGGAATGCCTGTCTCGAATACAGGCAGGGGTGTGGGAGTAGAGATGGGGGCTTTGGTGGTGGGAAGGTTGCACTGCTGGGGGGTATTCTTTTTTATAACCCAACTTTTTTATACATTTATAGTAAATAAATGTATAATTTTTTTATAAAACCCAACTACAAACATGTTTGTAGTCATGGTGCTTAAATAAGTATATTATTTAATTAAAAATAAATAAAATTTATGTTGCCATTATTTTTAAGGTTTAAATCACATGTATTCATTCAGTTTTAAGGCTCATTATTCTTTTTGCCTTTTACAATCAGCTGGAAAGATCATCTGGTAAATTTTCATATTCCTGAATTAAGTTTCTCTGTTCTATTATTTATATTTGGAATCATTTACAACCCTATACTTATATAATATGTGTATAATACTTATCTGTTTATTTCCAGGTCTCGGTCATTTCAGAATGTCTCTGTTAAACCTATTTTTCCTTGAGTTTAAACTACATTTTCCTATTCATATGTAGTTATTTTGTAAGATATACTCTGCATTGTGAATGATGCATTTAAAAATCTATATTCTGTCAAATTCCTTTGAGCAAACGGTTTCTTTTGATGTAGACATTTTAAATGATTTCAAAGAGCATACTTTTAACTTTGTAATAGGTATCATTTGAAATATCAGAATCATTCTTTTAGGCTAAGTGTAGCTACTTGGGATCTATTCAATATATAAAAAGTTAAGAGGTTTGTCAGATATCATAGTTTAGAGACAGAATTTAGAGCTTTTTAACTATCTCTGTACTTGTATTTTAGATGCCTGGTTTTTCTAATCATTGGAGTTGCTCCAAACTGTATTCTGGCTCTCCATAGTAGGTAGACTGAGGATTTTCTTTTCCAATATATTTAATATAGCAGAAAACTGGGAATTGCTCTTTTCTTTCAAAGGTCAGTAATCTTTGATTTCTCTCTGTCCTTAATTGATCTCCAAAATCTTTGGTTAGGTTTAATGTTTGTAGTTTTTATTTTATTGTTTTTGTCTATTATTTTATTCAGCTTCTTATAAAACTCTTGATGAAAGAAGAGACTATTATACAAAGGGAGATAAAACGTTATTACTTTTTTGGTACTATTTTTTTCTTTGTTTGTTTTGGTTTGGTTTTTGGTCCACACCTGGCAGTGATAAGGGATTATTCCTGGCTGTGTGCTAAATTATTACTGGCGGTGACTGAAGTAGCATATAGGATGCCAAGGATCTAACCCATACAGGCCACGTGCAGGGCAAACGCCCTTCCTGCTATACTATCACTTTGTCCCTCAGGTACTTTTTTTTTTTTTAGGGAAGAAATATTCATCTTTGCTGGCTTTGTTTTCAGGAGACCATAGAGTGCTGGCAACAGGACCCGAGCTCCTTATATGTAAAGCTTGTGCTCAGTTTGTGAGCTAAATTTTAGTCCCCTGATTTCTAAAGAAACACCCATGAAAGTATTCAGAGAATGCATTAGCTTAATATTTTAGAGTCATTCTTAGCATTTTTTGAGTTATCATATGGTACCAAAGATCAAACACAAAGACTTCTGAATCTTTTAGCTATCTTTCTAGCTCTATGTGAATTTATTTATTTATTTATTTACTTTTTGGCCCACAACCATTGACGCTCAGGGATTACTCCTGGCTATGTGCTCAGAAATCGCTCCTGGCTTGGGGGACCATATGGGATGCCAAGGGATCAAACCGTGGTTCGTCTTAATCTAGTGCGCATAAAGCAAACACCCTACCGCTTCCATCACCGCAATGGCCCTTCTATGTGCATTTTTAGGGTTAAAATATTTGTAATAAATATACACAAATTTTAGTAGAAAACCGAAACTATCTTCAGAGTTTTGTATATTGGAAAATTTAGCAATTAAATTGACATACTAGGTATCTCACCAATTGGCTCTTTTTGATCAGTCTAATGTGGAATTTCAGATTTTTCATTGGTTTATGTAATTTCTTATCAATTTCCGGTTCATTATATATGCTATGAATGATTTCTTTATTGTGGATATCATGTTTATTATGAACAGTTCCAAAATTTAAACTCTAATAATGAACAATTGATAGTCATATATATGGAGAGAGTTAATGTTTACTTTCAACTTCCATTCTTCCAACACTTACAGCCTCAATTCAAGCACATTAATGGAGAACAAGAAATGGTTTCTTGGAGCCCAGAGAGATAGCACAGCGGTGTTTGCCTTGCAAGCAGCCCATCCAGGACCAAAGGTGGTTGGTTCGAATCCGGGTGTCCCATATGGTCCCCCGAGCCTGCTAGGAGCTATTTCTGAGCAGACAGCCAGGAGTAACCCCTGAGCACCACAGGGTGTGACCCCCCCCCCCCCGATAAAAAAAGAAATGGTTTCTTTTACTACCCATAATTCAACCTCCTTTACAAGAAAAAAGGTCACCTTATCAGACAGAATTATTTTCTATATATTTTATGTTATTGTATAATTTATTCTAATATATTTGATTTATGTTTTATAAGCATCAAACAACCTGAATTAAATATTAGGTGTAATCTATTTTTTAAATTTTGAAATTCTTTAATATAGTTATGTAGATATTCAAATGAGCAGTTTCATGACATTCCCACTATATCAATTAATATCTTTCGATCAGCAATTTACACTTTGGTATATACAGAAGGAGGATTTCTGCCACTTTTTTATTCATAATAAGTTAGATATGAATATAAACAGTGTGTAGTATATTTTTTACAGTGTGTAGTTCATTTTAACCGAAGATGTCAGGTTTCATGGATAGTGAGATAAAGATCAAATAGGAATAGTGGGAGATGAACAGAGTTTTTTAGTCCATAAGTGCCAGGCTGAAATTCTTTGATATTTAAGTTTCATTCTACAGGTTTTACTCTCTTCCTATTGCGAGCCTTATTTAATTAGAACTTATTACCAAGAAAGAAAAGATTACCTTTCTAAAAAATAAGTATTAAAGCCAGAAGCAATATAGGTTAAATAATCAGTATTGTCCACAGTAAATCAAGGCATATTTTCTTTTCTTTTCTTTTTTTAAAAACTTTATTGATTGATTGATTGATTGATTGGTTTTTGGGTCAGACCCAGTTGCCCTCAGGGTTTCTGCACTCAGAAATCGCCCCTGGCAGGCTGGGAGACTATATGGATGTTGGGAATCCAACCAGGTCCCTCCGAACTGGGTTATCCTAACCCCACCCCCGGGTCCGCAGTGTGCAAGGCAAATGCCCTACTGCTGTGTTATCTCTCTGGCCCCCTCAAGGCATATTTTCTAATAATGTCAGGTGTCAATAAATTAAATGGTATGACTTAGAGATTATTATGTTCTCTGCTATGGAATATTTAAAATAAAGCTATGTTATTTAAAAGGACTGTTAAAGGGTCCAGAGAGGTGGCTCAAGTGGTAGAGTGTCTGCCTTGCACACGATAACCTAGGACAGACCAAAGTTCAATCCCCAGGCATCCCATATGGTCCTCCAAGCCAGGAGCAATTTCTGAATGCATAGCCAGGAGTAACCCCTGTGCAGCACTGTGTGTGGCCCAAAACATAAAAAACAAAAGGACTGTTAAAATAATATAAAATAAAGCAATGATGATTATGATATTAAATGTTTACTAACTGATTCTGGAGTGTTTTTAAGGTATACTGGATATATACAAAATATTATTTTTCATAAATCATTAAAATAAAATTTTACTTTAATTCCTTTTTTGTTTTTTAGGGTTTTTTTTCTTTTTTTTTTTTTTTTTTTTTTTTTTGGTTTTTGGGCCACACCCGGTAACGCTCAGGGGTTACTCCTGGCTATGCGCTCAGAAGTTGCTCCTGGCTTGGGGGACCATATGGGACACCGGGGGATCGAACCGCGGTCCGTCCAAGGCTAGCGCAAGCAAGGCAGGCGCACCTTACCTTTAGCGCCACCGCCCGGCCCCTAGGGTTTTTTTTTCATTTGTTTGTTTTGGAGTTTTGTAAGGGATGCTCAAGGGTTACTCCTGGCTATGTGCTCAGAATTTGCTCCTGTATTGGGGCACCATATGGGACACCAGGATAGAACCCAGGCCCATCCTGGGTCAGCAGCGTGCAAGGCAAATGCCCTATCACTGTGCTTTCCCTCTGCCCCCCCCCCTTGAATTTATTTTTTTGTTTTAATTCTTTTAATGTGCTCTATTATATTTCTTAGGATCACTGTATTTCTAAAATAATCTCTAAATGATTTTTCTATGAAACTATTCAAAACAACAAATATGTTTAATTGGTATTATAAATTGTTATACATTGTGTTAAACTGAAATTACTGGTAACTTGAATAATTAAGTCTTAAAAATAATATGAAAAAATAGTTACATGCATCTTTTTTTGAGGGGGTCACACCTAGCAGCACTCAGGGGCCATTCTTGACTGTATGCTCAGAAATTGCTCCTGGCAGGCTCAGGAGACCATATGGGATTCCGGAATTTGAACCACCATCCTTCTGCATGCAAGGCAAATGCCTTTCCTCCATGCTATCTCTCTGGCTCCAGTTACACACATTTTTATAGAACTTTTCAATAGTAACAAGAACATCCTCAGAAGGTACAAGGAAGGCTGTGTCATTCAAGGGAATGGAGTACATGCCTGGTATGAATAATTTTGAGTTTGATTCCATAGCATCAACAGGACTAAACTATTGACTTCCAGTTCTACTGAACTCAAGTACAGAACCATCAGGTCCATGACTACTAGGTATTTATTCCCCCTAAAGAGAATGCCTGGGAAGATTGATCCTCTTATTTTGTCATTATGAAGACCTTTTGTTTGATTATTTACGGCCAAGGCTGAATATGCTTAAGGCTTACTTTTTACTGTAAATTGTTCTACATTGTATTAAAATGAAGTAACTAGTTATTTCACTGTACAATTCTGAGCCCAGTATAAATTATGATTAGGTTTATTTTCACTTTAGAGTAAGAAGACCAAATCTAATATTCTAAATTTCACATCCATTTCCAATAATGTCCAAAGCTAATATAATGGAAAGATTAAAGCAAATTTCTTTGTCAGGAAGTGAAGAATTTCTCAGAAGCACCCTTTAAGAATTATATTGACATAGCACCATGGGAAACAGGAAATACCTGGTCACTCAGAGTCCAAATATTGATTATGGAGGGTAGAATTAGCAAACATTTCTCAGCTAGGAGGTAAAGAGTCTGTGAAAATCTCACCCTGGAAACTTTTACATTCCTCTTCCTAAAAATAAACACTTTGTTTTACCCTCAGCTGGGTGCTAGCTTTCTTTTCTTGTTATCCTACATTTTAAAATAAATGTTTCATTTAATTATTTCTTGCTCGCCATGAAATCTTTCTTGGGGAGACAAAAGAATCAAGGATTCATGTCCCAGCTGGCTCACATTTTATCAATTATAATTTCCAAAGTATTACTCAGCTTTTTGAAGTTAGCTTTATTCAAAAGCTTTTCATGGTCTTGAACTTTGATTTGCTTTATTTCACAGAATGGAACTTTATTGCTTTTAAAAGCTAAAGTCCTGATCAAAGATAAGCATCAAAGTAATATACTCACTTTCTATTAAAAACTTTCAAAAGAGTAGAATGAAATTTTGATATAAGGTATATTTAAGTAATGTGTTGAATTTACAGTAAGATTGATTTGAGGCATATGAAATAGTAATGGAAAATATGTTTTAATCTTCAGTTAAGTAACACATAACTATTAGATATACAAACTATTGCTATCAGTCATATAAAAATGCTGTAGTTGGAAAGATACACAAGGCAATTATTGAAATATTTAACACATTTGGTAAACTCTAATGGTAACTAACTGAAGTGGTCCTATTCCACTGATACCCAATGGCCAATCTATTGAGAAACATGGTGTCAGGCCAAAGCACCCTTTATTGGCTATAAGACTTAGGGTTGGAAAAAGATAAATTCTGCCATCAAAGCAATCATCTTGCTTGCACCATCACAAAAATACTATTTTATAAAAAAAAAAGGCAGGGAAAAGTTTTAAAATGGTGGGTGGCCCAAAAGTGGGAACCGGAATGAATAAGAAAGTTTCCTTTCAAATGGTCACCTGAAGTACAGTTAGTCTCATCTGTAAACAAAGTAAATTCTAGGCTTTGAAGAAGAACAAAATGATAAAAACTGTCCATATTTTGGCTTTGGTGGAGGCTGGAGGAAAGTAAGATAAGGTCATTAATTTTCATTTTCTAGAGGACTTTTCTTTGGGTTAATTTTTTGGGTTAGTTTCACTATTGCTATCTCTAATAATTATTCATTTGTAATATTCTATTCGATTAAAACTGTTTTCCCCAAAAAGACAGTAGGGATAAATTCATCACTTAACTAATTAATACATACTTTTTATTGAATTAAAATTTCTAATTATGTTGAACCTCATTTGAGTTATATACATTCTCATAATGTTATATTGTTATAATGTTATATTGTTTTCTTTACTTACCTATTAATTATATAATGGCTCTATGTTTAATTAGTATATGCTGAAATATATTTTAATATATTTAATATTTTACCAAATATTAGTTTTAGTTTAGTTTAAATGTTTGTGTCCTAAATTTATATAATTTTATATATTATATTTATATAACTATCTGACAGATTATCAACAATTACTTGCCAAATAAAAACTCTTTGAGTATGAAAATAATAAGTTACCTTTTCATATATAGTAAAAATTTTCAAGTAACCTGAAAAAGTTGCTACATAATAAATAAAAAATATACCAGACAATTCACATGTATAATCATACATGTTTTTAAATAACTTGGAAGAAGATAAAATTAAATCTAGGAAACTTATTGCTGAAACATTTAATATGCATATATACTCACTAGTTAATAAACTATGAAGTTAGAGAACATTTAATTTTTTTAATTTTGTAAACTGGCAGTTTTATTGTTAATTATAAATTTAAAAACTTAATTGTACCTTAATCACATTACAATTGGAAATTTTTATCTCTAAATGAGTTATATATTAAGATTCTCCACAGATGGGAAGTTTCTTTTTCTGCTTTTTAACAAGCTTTTTCATCCTCCCAAGAAATTTTGGGTTCCATTATGCCTTGTTAGAAATCGAGCTAGCACAAATGATCAGGTTCAGACTATAAACTCTCCTTCAAATCAAAAACAGAATAGTCAAGACACTAACAAAAGTAATATTGCTGAGGTCTCTGGGACAGGGAACAAAGATTTAGCTGTCACACACCATACATAGAGTGAGACTGACAGTAGTGATAAACCCTTACAATCCGAGATGCAAAAACTGGGCTACAAAATATAGGAAACTCTTGCTACATGAACTCAATATTGCAATGCTTGTATAATATTTCAGACTTGACTCAGTATTTTCATCAATATCATTATAAAAAGGATATTAACAAGAAAAATCCAATGGGGGCATGAAGGTAAATTAGCCAAAGAATTTGATTGGCTCATAAAAACCATGGAAAATGGTTTTCATAGATATATTAACCCTGAAAGCTTCAAGGTAACAATTGGTTTACTTAATGACCAGTTTGCTGGACACAATCAGCAGGATCCACACTAACTACTGATGTTTCTAATAGAGGGACTACATCAGGACTTGATTACTGTAAATCTAATGACAGATAAAACTACACATCTTAGGGAAATGAAAATTATGAACAATTTAGTCCAGAACACCAAAAGGCTCACAAATCTATTATTTGTGATCTCTTTCAAGGACAATTCAAATCTATACTATAGTGTTTCGAACATGCCACCAAAAGACTGAGGTTTATGAGACATTTGTTCACTTGTCTCTGGCTGTTACATCTACAGAAAAATGTACATTACAGGAATGCCTCTCTGATTTTTTTTATAAAGAAGAAGAGTTAAGGGGTGACAACAAATTTCAGTGCAACAGCTGCAAAACTAGAAGGAATTTTTTAAAGAAAATGTACTTATGGAAACTGCCACCAGTACTTATAATACACTTGAAACGTTTTGCTTTTGATAGCAAACAAATAAAAAAAATTGCACACTTATGTGGATTTTCCTATAGAAGACCTCAATTTAGTAGAATTCACTTCAGAGAATAAAAGCAAGATTAAGAAATACAACTTATCAGTGTCAAACCATTATGGTAAAATTCACTATGGACACTGTACTTCATACTGTAAAATTGCTGCAAAACAACACTGGATCAATTTCGATGACAAGAAAATCAAAAAAGTCCCTAAAACATTGGTGAAATCCACAGCAGCATACATCCTATTTTATACTTTTTAAAGATCTACATTGAACACCAGATAATCATTTCACTTCCTTATCAGTTGCTATTAATGCTCTATGATTCTTTCCACAGGCATGATCAATGAATAGGATTGAAAATCATGTACCCCCAATATGTTTCCTAGTATGGTGGATTTATATCTTAATTTTATTATTGCTCTAGGTCTCCATTAATCATGAAATTTTACAATTTAATTTAGTCAATGTTCACCTGAAAGAAATATTTCTCATCATATTAATGTTGTTTTTCTTTCTAGGTATACTCATTTAACGACTTTCCTCTTTTTATTTTAACATCATTGCTTTATTTCCCTCAATTTAGGTTTTAAGACGTTGGCATAATGACACTTTTTAGGTGGACTTTCTTCTCAGTGCTTCTCGCCTGTTATTGACTATCATAGAGTTACTGTTATACAATAACTTTGTATATATACTGTTATACACTTATAGTAGAGTTTTCCATGTTTGTATTATGCATGAAATTCTCTCTCAGATCTGCTCTGCTCTGTCATAAAATTTTTTTTGAATATGAATTGATTCATCAGTTGCCGGCTATTATATTTTAAAGTGCTTTTAGTTATTCAGCTGAAATTTTTTCTTTTGCTCTATTTTGGATCCTTTCCAATAAATATTTTTGGCATGAATGTTATGGCCATATTTTGTGCAGTCTGTATGTGTCTGTTTCTGTGTCTGTGTGTTTTGCATATTTAGTATATAGTTCCCTTTTTTCTAACTTTATCTTCCCCAATTTAGTCTTCCTTATCCTTCCTTCTCTCTTCCTAATCTTAAACATTTAATTTTCAGGATTCCCTTCACATGTGCAAATCATCTCCTTCATCCACTACTACAAGCCTCCTGATCTCGGCCTGTGGAAGAAATCTATGACTGTTGGAGTTTTGTACCATGTTTGCTGCAAACTGGTTGGAAATGAAGCCACCTGGAATTTGTGTCACAATGTAACCCCAGAGAAAAGATCCATGGATAAGACCCACAGTCTCTGGATCCCAGTTATACTGTGCTATCTGAATTTCTGGTTTTCCATCCTCATACACAGTGCTATTGTTGACCATTTCTACAATGTCTACCCCAAGATTGCACCGATCCCAAAGGAAATGCAGAAGCCCAACCAACTCATGATGGTAAATGATGTAACGCTTGGGGATGCCAAAACACATGGATGACAGTACTGGCCTTCCTTCTTCATTCAGCTTGATGTTATCTTCTGTACCAGACTTCAATCCACTTTTCCAGACCCATCAAGTGCTTTTAGCCAGTCTTTTCGGAGTTCCAGACCCCTCATCTTTACAGATTGGTATTGGACTCTAGAAATTTCACCTTTTGTATTTTTCTCATAAATGTAATCCTTTGAATTTATATTTGGTACTACACTTCTTTTGACTATTGTAATTCATATTTTTCTTTCTTCTTTTGTTTTTGGGCCACACCCAGCGTTGCTCAGAGGTTACTCCTGGTTGTCTGCTCAGAAATAGCTCCTGGCAGGCACGGGGGAACATATGGGACACTGGGATTCGAACCAACCACCTTTGGTCCTCGATCGGCTGCTTGCAAGGCAAACACCGCTGTGCTATCTCTCTGGGCCCATAATTCATGTTTTTCTATTTTAGTTTTTAATCTTAGGAATTGATGTTGTATTACATTAGGGTTTTGCTTTCTTGACTTTAGGTTAGTGGGTTAGATATTCTTGTCTATAATTTCTTGTCTATAATTTTTTGTCTGTTCTCAGGGTTTTTTTGTGTGGGTGCATCATAGGCAAAATACTAGGTTTATAGGACGTTCTATCCATTTTGGATGGGCCCTCAAGTTGTTTATTACACAGGAAGATTCTTTGCCTTAAACATTTTGTTCTGATTTGTGACTTAACCTCCTTATCTATAAATAATCGGCCGTAATTGGTACATCAATTTCAGACCTCACATGGACTTCTGCCTGGACTAAACTTGGATTAAGTTCAGATACCTATTGATCATGATTGCAGTGGTCTCCCACTGTGCAGGAGGTATATGCTTCTTCCTCCAAAATAAGGGCCCAATTTAATGCCCTCAAAGATGGGCTTTCTGGTCTACCTGGAGTTGAATGGAAAATGGGTCTGGATAGATAGCATGGAGATAAGACATTTGCCTTTCATGCAGAAGGTCATTGGCTCGAATCCCGGTATCTGCCAGGAGTGACTTCTGAGCATAGAACCAGGAGTAACTCCTGTGCACTGCCAGGTGTGACCCAATAACCAAATACCAAAAATCATCAACAACAACAAATAAAGAAAAGGTGCTTCTTCTCACCTGCTACACAATCTTTCTGGTGTCTCTTTGAAGGATCTATGTCTACGGATTACAATTGGGCTTTCTGATTGCCCCAGGAGCTCCCCATCGCCTACTAGATCCTTTTTTTCGGGACACATCCATTTGATGTTCAGGGGTTAGTCCTGACTAAGCGCTCAAAAATTGCCCCTGTCTTGGAGGGACCATATGGGACGCCAGGGAATAGAACTGAGGTCCTTCCTTGGCTAGCGCTTGTAAGGCAGATACCTTCCTCTAGCGCCACCTCGCCGGCCCCAGTACACATATATTTTTAAGTTTGAAATCTTTATCAGTTAAAGACATGAAAGGCATGTTTTGTTCATACTGTAAAAATTTTAAATGTCATATGTTCTAAAGATATCTAAATAAAATTAGGTATTTACTAAATATATCTAACAATAAAACTGTGAAGAAATTAACTGTTGAGTTTTACAACTTCATATTTTTGGAAGATATCTTGTTTTGCTTATGACCTTCAAGATAAAATACTAAATCTTTTTCCTCCCATTGAGATCTGGGATCAAACCCAGGGCCTGAATCTGTAAGATATATGTTCTACCATGTCTAAGTCACATTCTAGTACTTTACTTTAATTCTTAAATATTCAAAATATATACGTATCATGAAAATTCATTTCTACATACTAAATATGTTCATGCTAAAGAGTCTTTTTTTATTATTTCCCAAATTATGCAGTTTTAGCAAAGAGTCTATTGCAATCTGAAACTTGTGAAAGGATGCCGAACACCTGTACTTACCCCAATAATTACTGCTCTGGTATTTATACACCAATGGATACTCAAGAACTATGTTTTCCTTCTTCACATATTTGATTTTTAAACAAAAACTTCTAATATTGTTTTTTAAAATCATTTTCTTTTCTTACTTTCTAATTTTTTTTTTAATTTACTTTTAATGATTGGAACTTGGGGCCTCACCTGGTAGTGTGCAGGACTCTCTACTGGATCTTCATACAGGAATCATTCCTGGTATGCTTGGAGAACAATATGGGATGCAGGGGATCAGACCAAGATTGGCTGAATGCAAGGTAAACTCCCTATAGCTATACGGTCATAGATAGGGTGCTTGTGATGCATGCAGTCAAGACAATTCAACTCCAGGCACTTCATATCATCAATGAGCACCACCAGGAAGAACCCCTCAACACAGAGAGAGTACATAGCAAACCATTAGCATCATGAGGTGTGAACTAAATCTCCTCCCACAAAGGGTAGGTTCTATAGACTTTTTTTTTAATTTGCTATTTGAGAGAAAGGGGTGTGACTATAAGAACTGACAATATCGTTTTATTTTCGAAGTTTTGTTCTTTGGATAGTCCTGTGATGCTCAGTGTCTACTCCAGGTTTTGTGCTCAGGGGTAACACCTGCTAGAGTTTCTGGGACTATCTACTGTCTTCTGAGACATCTCTCTAGCTTCTGAAAGTGTCATTTTAGACCTTAGAAATAAAGTTTTAAGGGGCTGGAGCAGTGGCACAAGCGGTTAGGGCATCTGACTTGCATGAGCTAACCTAGAAGAGATCACAGTTGGATCCATCCGGCGTCCCATATGGTCCCACAAGCCAGGAATGATTTCTGAGTGCATACCCAGGAGTAAACCCTGAGCATCACCAGGTGTGATCCAAAAACCAAAAGGAAAAAAAAGATAAAGTTATAAGATAGAAAAATCATCAGGAAAGAAATACGGGTTCTTTATATTTGACTTTAATAGACTTATTTCAAATACTCTATTTATGTGGGTTTACTTTAAATAACTTTTGTTATTAACTTCCTTTTGGTATCTTGGGTAAGTGTTTTAGAATACACCTTCTGCATTTAATTGTTTTCTTCAATTCTAACACTTCACTTGAAAGGGACTTGATTTTTTTCCAGCCTGCTATATAAAACTATGGCACTCAGCAATTTTGGAGTGTGTTTGCCAACTTTGAAAGAAAAAAATATAGCAGCATTAAGGAGATTATAATGATTAATTTTCCTGTTGTTTTTTTTTCACCCAATAAAACAGCTTTTTGTGACCACACCAGCGAGATGGTTATTTGAGGACAGGAATCCACGACACTCTAAATTATTCACTCATTGGTCATAAAGCTTTCTCTCAACTGATATGTTTAGGGTACAGTGAAACAAGACCTTTATGGTTATGACTTTACTATATTAATATAGTGGAAAGGGAACAGAATTAAATAACATTACATAATAAAGGGTAGAATTTAATTGATACATTTTTAAAAATTTAGCATTTTTTAAAGCCTGTGAAAGATCATGCTTTGCTGTTTCAATATCAGGGGGTATTAGGCCATAAATAATATATATTCTCTTTTATTATTTTAATCTAATGCTGACTCAATAAAACTTTATTTAAAAAATAAAAGTCACCATGATCAGAATGATTGTACATGAGTAGGAAATTTACCTTGTATTGGCCAACACGAGTTCAATTCTAAAAATCACATATGATATGCTGAGCACTACCAGGAGTAATTCCTGAGTACAGAGCTAGGAGTAACCCCTAAGGCGCACTATATTTAGCCTAAAACCAAAAATAAAATAAAATAAAATTCACTAATAGTTTGAATAGTATAATATTCTCATTTTTCACTCATTTGTTAAAAATTTCAAATTTTAATAGCTACTAAGAAGAGAAAATGTAAGCATTAATAAAACTTGTATTTATGATATCTTAGATTATTGAGATGATTAGAGACTATAACAGGTAAATACTCACAAAGACTGGGCAAAGATTATGTCAACATGTTTGCATATTTTTGTGAAACTCAAGACTTAGAGCTGAATTTAAAATGGATGTCTACTACTTACAATGAGTTTTGGGGCCAGAGAGATAGAATACGTATATAGGCATTTGCTTTGCATGAGGCTAACTTGAGCTCATTTCCTGGCAATTGATTATATGGTCCCTGTAGTAACACCAAAAATTATCTTTTTGCACAGAATCAGGAGTAATTCTTATTACTGTAGTTTGTTTACCCCAGGGTTCTTCAAACTACGGCCCGCGTGCCACATATTGTATTTATTCCCATTTTGTTTCTTCACTTCTAAATAAGATATAAGCAGTGTGCATAGAAATTTGTTCATAATTTTTGTTTTTACTATAATCTGGCCCTCCAACAGTCTGAAGGACAGTGAACTGGCCCCCTGTTTAAAAAGTTTGAGGACCCCTGGTTTACCCCAAAAAAATAGCTTTGTGGAATATACCTGACACTTGTAAGTGAATTTTGCAGAGGTTTTCCTTGTCAAACCTTCTGTTGTAAAAATTCTTGGTAGTCCCAGTCCATTTATATTCCAGTTTCTCTATAATTTAGATCAGCATCAACATCACCAAAATATCTTATATTGAATTATTATGAATTTCTTCATATCTAGAATGATTATGCCTTAAGAAAATGCTTATGGTTAAAATTTATTTTTCTCTTCCAGTTCAGCTGGGATCTTGTGAATTACTATAAGTCATTAAAAAACTTATGATGTGTTACATTTAGCCATTGTTTTAAGGTAAAATAATTTTTTATTGAGATTGACATACTTCTCACAACAATATAAAACTGAAGCTTGCACTGTAGGAAAGTGAGAAAGCGGGAAATTTAGAATAACCCTCTGGAAAGTTCTAGACCTAAATAGAAAATTTCTTTTCATCATGAAATGATGACATTTATTATACTATAGGTGGGATACTTCTACCTCTATATGTGCTATATTCTACAGAATCTGTAGTATTTGCATCTAATTAATAAGAAAGGCTTATATTAAAGAATAAAAACATACTGGCCAGAGCGATGGTGCCGCATTAGGGTGTTTGCCTTGCACATGGCTTACCCAGGACTGTGCGGTTTGATCCCTCATGTCCCAAGCTGAGAAACATTTCAGAACTCATAGCCAGGACTAAACCCTGAGTGTCACTAGATGTGCCCCCCCCAAAAAAAAGAATACAAATATAAACCATAGAAAATACCATTATACCTCTACTAAAATGGTTAAGATTTAAAAAAAAAAGATGATTACAAGAGCTGATAATGACATAGAGAAACAAATTATCATTGAATGACAATGCTGATACAAAATGTTAAAAAACACTTTGTTTTGTTTTTGTTTTGGGTCACACCCATCAGCACTCAGGGGTTATTCCTGGCTCTCACTCAGAAATTGCACCTAGTATGAGATGCCAGGAATTGAACCCCCAAGTGCAAGGCAAACGCCCTACAGCTGTGCTATCGCACTGGTCCCCCAAAAACACTTTGCTAAACGTTGTAGCTCCTTAATTTAATGTGATAAATACACAATTACTACAGGATTTTATTTTATTTTAAATTATGCATACAGGTAACCTAAAAATTATGTACAAACATTAATTATTTATAATTAATAATAACATAAAGTAACATTAATACTACCAATTATTAATGATGTACAGGAGATACTTGTGACTCTTTATTCAGGAACTGGGGAACACTTCTGGTTATACACTATGAGGACTAGGGATTGAACTGAGGTTGACTGTAAGCAAGACAAGAACCATAATTATGTTTTATCTTTCTGGACCTATACTATATTTTTAATATACTTAATAATATACTTTAATACAGACCGATATTGGCTGGCAGTACAGAAAATCCAAATGTTCTTTAACTGGTGAATAAAGAAATACATTTAAGGAAATTAATTCAATGTAATACTACTTACAGAAAATAAAAATACTAAATATTAGATAATACAACAATGTGAAAGCATCTTGAATGTTGGAAAGAGTTCTGAACTTTTTTTTCAATGAAGTAAATATCACAGTAAAATATTGATATGAATTTATTTTGAATAAATAAGTATACTTCTTTGAATCCATTTGAAAATGTATTTATTTAATTTCCCTTGCCTGTCCTCCCTTCCTTTTTCTTCTTTCTTATTTCTGAGAATATCCTTATTATGCTCAAGGACTAAATATGGCTTGGTCTTCAAGATCACTCCTAGTGATGTTTATGGGGACCATGCAGTGCAAGAGCACCCACATGAAAACATTACTCCAATCATTGAGCTATTTCACCAGACAATCACATAAACTTCTTACTTTTTATCACATACTAAGCTATGTTTACACTCTATTGTAATTAAGCATATAGCAGCATTTTCTAAAAATAATGCATACACCTTAATTAAAAAACAATGTTGATACATAATGTAAATGTGACATGAATCTTCAAGATTGCAAGCCTTTTGTTGATGGAGTTCCATTCCTTAATGACTGCTTACTAGTCAGGGTCATGATTGCGAATGCTGATGATTGGTTGTGACTGTAGTGAACTCTTAAAATAAGACTCAATCTTATGTTTTGAATTGATTTTTTAAGGAATATTTCTCCGTATCTTGCCATGTTTACAGATTTTATCTACAGGCTAAATAATTTCAAAATTAAATAAGTCCTCTCAAGTCTTACTGCTACTTTTCCTACTTTGTTTTAAACCTTTTGTTGTCATTTCAAAAATGCTCTTTGAATACCAATATATCCCACCTCAAGAAATAACTTTCTATGCTTCTCTATAAGAAACTAATTATTTTTTAAAAGCACACATATGAACTCCATTTGCTCGGAAGTCTGATTCTGTGAACATTTGGATTAAGAAGGGATTAAAAAAAATCAGAATCCTCTGTTCTTTTCTTAAGATTAATTGTAGGAGATTTTTTTTTAGAAAGAGCCACAGTTAACTTTGTAGCCATTTTTTCTTTCCTTCATTTCTAACTATATCCTGGTGCTCATCTTTTTAGCTTCTGAAACTCTTGAAACATTTCTGTTTTATCTCTCCAGCTCTAACATATATCTTCTCTGTATGCCTATAGTTTTGATCCTACAATGCTTCACAAATTTCCTACTGTCTGATCCTTAAATGAAAATCTATCAGAAAATTTTTTCAGTAGTTCAACAGAAGCAATTGATTTTAGTGAATATAAATATATATGGAGACATACATTTGTTTTTAAAAAATATTTTCAGGTCAGAGTGACAGTATTATGGGTATGAGGCCTATCTGACATGCAGGTGACACTAGTTCAATTCCCAGCACCACATACAGTCTCCTAAACATTGCTAGGGGTGATGCCTAAGCACAGAAGCAGAATAGCATGTAGGCATTACCAAGTGTAGTCCCCAAAAGAAAACAAAAATGTAGGCCCTACAATGAAGTCATGAAGGGCTATCTTAATATTTCATAGAGAAACTAATAAACCTACCTGCAGTTTTAGCCTCTTTCAAAGGTAGAATTTCAAACAAACACATCCCTAGCATTTGATCAGCACTGTTTATTTGTTTTATTTGGTTTGGTTTGTTTGTTTTTGAAAGAACAGGAGGGAAGAGGAGTGGATCCCAAAACCAAGGATCCCTGAAGCCACTTTTGACAATATGTAAGGATGCAAAGTGATCCAGTCCTTTGAGCTCTTTCCCTGACCCCCAGATCACCATTCCTGATAAAATTTTCATCACAAACTTTTTTGTATGAGATCAATGCATAAAAAATTAAGAGTTTCATTCAAAACTTAAAATAAAGTAAGCTCTTTTCAGTTGTCCTTATTTTGTCATATCCAGAAACCCTTAAGTTTAGATTTGCAGATATTATAGAATGTGCACCAGAGAGGCAGCCCATGGTATATACTGACCATTCTGACACCTCTTAGCCAGAAGATACCTTCCCAATTGTTTCCTTGTTTTCTTTCTCAATAAATATGGAATCAGAATAGGTGTCCAAGAACAGAAGAGTTCATTATGAAGGTCTGATATATATACACAATGGAATACTACTCAGGGGCAAGCAATGATGAAATCATATAATTTGATACAACTTGGATGAAACTGGAATGCATTATTTTAAATAAAGTAAGATGGAGGACAAATACAGGATGATTTCCCTTATCTCTGATATATAGAGTAATTAGATGGGGTGAAGAAATCTAATTTAGTTAAGGGAGCTATGCCGAGTACAGGGTGGAGTACAGAAGAGAAATTGAGAGGAAAAGAAAAGACAGACAGGAAATAATGGAGGGAAGGGATCAAAGTCTTGGCTAACATTAGTGGTCTAAAGGAGTGTGGCAAACCTATAATTCAAATCAAAGTCAATAAAAATGAAAGCAGAAGATCCAAGCTACAGCAAAAGACTTAAAATGTGCTTATCAAAGAGACAATAAAAGGTTTTTAGGATGGGGTTGAGGGTGGGGGGACCTTATGACAATAAAGAAATGAAATTGATACTGACAGTGGGACTGATGCTAGAACATTGTATGCCTAAAATTCAAACGTGATCAACATTGTAAATAACAATGTTTTGTTGTTGTTGTTATTGTTTGGTTTTGGGTTTTGGGCCACACCCAGTGATGCTCAGAAGTTACTCCTGGCTATGCACTCAGAACTTGCTTCTGGCTTGGGGGAGTATATGGGACATCAGGGATTGAATCCATGTCAGTCCTTGGTTAGTACATGTAAGGCAAACGCCTTACTGCTTGTGCCACTGCTCCAGCCCAATAACAGTGTTTTAATAAACAAATTAAAATAATACAAAACACCTCTTGATCAGGTAGGTTAAAGAACTTATTTAGAAGATATGGTCCTGCCAGAGTCTATCTCACCCTTGGAACTTTATTCTTCTGCTAAAAATTTGGCTTTGTTTGAGATCTTTCTTTACAGATGCTGATATTCTATATTTTTTTGCATTAGCTTTCTGACTATAAAATTCTACCATATTTTGCAAGGCTTGTCAATGCTTCTACTTGACAAAGGGGTGCTGAATGATTTATTATTTATTAAATAAAGGCATTAATATCTAAATTTATTCAGATTTATTTACCAGATCATAAGAAGATGCTTAGAAAACAAAATGTTGTTTTTATATTTAGAATATACTATGCATATTATTTAGTTTTATACACATTTGATATAAACAAATATTGTTTGCTAAAGACAATTAAAATCAGATAGTAAAGAAATTTATCTGACTAAACTAAGCAGGGCATAAGAATCTATATGTTAAGCCAGTCCTTCCAATTTGTTTTATTTTTTCTCAGATATCTCTTCCCTTGAATTTTGAATGAATAGATTCATTTAAAGCTCAAAGCTGTTTTAATGACCACTACTCTGCACAATGCCTCTGGTTGCAAACACACAAACTTTTATTTATCCCCACTGCTTAATAAAGTCACATTTATCTTAACTCTTTGAGAGATGACCATGATTTTTTTAGGTTAACAGTCATAGGCAATTTATTTCTCAACTCAGAGTTTCTGGAGTACATTTTAACCATTTACTGAAAAAAAATTTACTTTATGGGCCAGAATGATAGCAGAGAAGGAAGAGGCTTGCCCTACACACAGGTTAGATCTTTGGCATCCCATATGGTCATCTGAACCTTCTAGACAGAATTTATGAACACAAAGCAAGAAGTGATCCCTGTGTGCTACCGGATGCGGCCCAGCCACCTGATTACTTTAATTTTTATTATTAATTTATGGTATTTTTTTTTAATATTTTGGGCTTACACCTGATTGTACTGAAGGCTCATTCTTGGTTCTTTGCTCAAGAGTCATTCATTGGGTCTTAAAGTACCTTAATTAGAGTGCCATGGATCAAACTCAGGTTGGCAGTGTACAAGTCAAGCATATTACTTGCTGTACTATCTCTCTTTATTTAGTTTACTTTATTTAGTTAGTTTTATGGTCACACTAAACAGTGCTCAGAATTATTCCTTGCTCTTCTAGGGTTTGCTCCGGGAAGTTATTGGGGGATCATATATTATGCTTACTTAAATCTGTGGTTGGTGGTACAGAGGGCATTTTTCTCATATGAAAGATTTATATAATACCATGGAATGAATTGTCCTTTATCCCCCTTTCCTTCAAATCCACATGTTGAAGTTATAGTCCCAAAGTGAAAATATTTGGAGATATGACCTATGATGAAAAAATAAAGTCCTTAATTCAAAATGCCAGAATTCTTAAAATAGTGTATATATTATGGTATTCTATCCATAGTATAGACAATGGACAGGCCAGGTGAAAAGTCAGGATGAAGGTTGCTGTTTATTATAGGAAGAGAGCTCTCACCAAAAATGAAATTTGCCAGTACCTTGATCATAGACTTTTAAATACAACTTTGTGAAAATAAATGTCTTGTTTAAGCTGCCTGGTTTGTAGTATTTTGTTATGACAGTCTGAACAGACTAAGACTTAAGGGAAATACCACTTTCCCCTTCAAGATTTTGGACAAGGCTGTGTAAAAATGTGATGTCTGGAACTTCTGTGGTTAACTTCAATTCATGAAAGAAAAAGCCTGAGGGCAAAAGCTGACAGATTGAGGATATTGGTTGGAGAGAAAGAACTTGGTTCTTTGATGATTTTACTCAATTCTTGCATGAACCAAACTGCCTCTCCTTGCTTTCCCAGCTTGTCATTTAGTTGTATTCATACCTGCTCTTATTCCAAATGATAGAGTTTCAGTTATGATGACTGACAACTTATAAGATTATTATATTTTCCTGTAGCACCTGTGCTTAATATATTGTAAGTATTGACTTGGTTATTTTTAAAATTTTAATTGAGAAAAATATTTCAGTTGTTACCATTTCAGATACCAAACCCTTTAACAAACTAGCTAGCATTTCAACCCAACTTAATCCACCTAAGGCTTTTTTCATAGCACAAAGGAATAGCCTAATAGGAGATAAATTCTGTTTTTTTTTTTTTATGTCCTTCTCTAGGATCAGAGAATGTACTATCTACTTCATAATCCTTTTAATTTAGTTCATGATGTGGCTGCTTCTATTAGACCTGGGTCATAAGTTACGAACTTCCTAAAAGTTATCTGTGAACAGTTTCCCTATTCAATATATATGTTGTTTCTTATAATAGTTAGGGGATGATCCAAGAACAAAATAGGTTTGATTTTGTCTCTGGTCTCATTAAAAGCCATATGCATTTTCGAAAAACCGGCTATCCTTTGCAAAAGCTGGCTCCCTGTGTGTGACACCAGGCGGGGAAAATCCGCGAAAGTACACCGGCCCAGTGGGGCTCAGCTGTGAAAGACTGTGAGTGTGACCTGTCTATGTCTGTCTACTGTCCTCTTGCGTGAAACTCTTGCGAGTGGGGCAAAAAGAGGCTCAGAGGAGCACGGCCGCTCCGCTTCGCTACGCGGCCGTGCACTCTTTCTAAGGAAAGAACTCCATTGCAACAAGAAGGAAAAATCACACTAAGAACGGCGCTATATCACAGAAGCAAACATTTCTCTCTGGACTGTCTTCTCTGTTACATGCTCGGGCCTAAGATTTGACCCAGTGTGAGGCTTCATCCACGGAGGACTCCCCTCCCTTAGAGGCAAGTCAGCCCATCCAGAAAGGGAGGAGCCAGAGGAGTGTGCTGCCTACATCATATAGACAATGAATACCACTACAACACGTAGAAAAACCCACAATACAAATGTGACAATGGGGAAACAGCGCAGGCCAGCATCAGACATAGAGAATGAAGATGACAATTCTGAGGACCAGATAATGACTGAACAACTAATCAACCTCTCAGATAAGGACTTTAGACTAGCAATATGGAAGGTGCTCAACAGACTCCAAGAAACCATGGATCGAGTTGAACAGAACACTAATAAGAACCAAGAAAATATGAAGGCAGAAATGACAAAACTCCAAACTGAAATAACATGTCAACTAACAGGCCTGAAAAACTCAGTAAACGAAGTGAATGACAAAATGGATAAGCTCTGGGACAGGGTATCAGAAGCTGAGAATAGACTTGGTGCTGTGGAAGATGAGATACATAACAATTCCATACAGCAGGAGAGATTGGACAAAAAACTTAAAGCAAATGAGCAGACAATGGAAAAATTAGTCAAAGAATGGGAACAGACGAAAATAGAAGTCTATGATAAGATCAACAGAAACAACTTAAGAATCATTGGAGTCCCAGAGACCCAGGAAGAAAATTTCCAGGAAGAATCAATGGTCAAGAACATCATTAAAGAGAAACTTCCAGAGCTAAAGAATATATGTGATCAAATCCTGCATGCCCGAAGAGTACCAACCAAAAGAGACCCCAGAAAAACCACCCCAAGACACATCCTAGTCACAATGACAAATCCCACAGATAGAGACAGAATTCTGAAAACAGCAAGATCAAAAGGGGAAATCATGTTCAAGCAAGCTTCCCTGAGATTTACAGCAGACCTGTCACCAGAAACGCTCAATGCCAGAAAGCAGTGGTGGGATATTGTGACAAGACTTAATGAAATGAATGCTTCACCCAGAATACTATACCCAGCAAAACTCACTTTCCGGTTTGATGGAAGAATACATGGTTTCACAGACAAAAAACAGCTCAGAAACTTCACAGACACAAAACCAGTCTTAAGAGAAAAACTGAAAGACCTAATCTAAGACAAGACTACCCAAAAGACACACCAAATTTTGAAATAAAGATGGCGTTAAATCCCAGGACAATTCTTTCTCTCAACGTCAATGGACTAAATGCACCAGTTAAGAGACACAGAGTGGCTAAATGGATCAAAAAACTCAATCCAACCTTCTGCTGCCTACAAGAAACGCACCTGAATAGTCAGAACAAACATAGACTCAAAATAAAAGGCTGGAGAAAAGTTATCCAAGCAAACAACACCCATAAAAAAGCTGGAGTGGCCATACTAATATCAGATAATGCAAACTTTATACTCAGGAAGGTTGTAAGGGACAAAGACGGACATTTTATATTAATCAAGGGGTACGTAGAGCAGGAAGAATTCACTCTCCTAAACATATATGCACCGAATGAGGGGCCAGCAAAATATTTAATACAACTGCTGACAAATCTGAAAAATAATATCAACAACAACACAATAATTGTGGGGGACCTAAACACGGCTTTGTCAACACTGGACAGGTCAACCAGACTGAAACCCAACAAGAATATACTAGACCTGAGGAGAGAAATGGAAGAAAGAGGCCTAGTGGATATATATAGGACACTCCATCCCCAGAAACCTGGATACACATTCTTCTCCAATGTACATGGGACATTCTCCAGGATAGACTACATGCTGGCACATAAAACATACCTCCATAAGATCAAGAGGATAGAAATTTTGCAGACTACCTTCGCTGACCACAAGGCTCTGAAATTATTTGTGAACTCCAAAGGGACTCAGAAGAAACACTTTAACACCTGGAAGTTAAACAGCCTCATGCTCAATAAACAGTGGGTCCGAGATGAAATCAAGGAGGAAATAAAAAGGTTCCTGGAAACAAATGACAATAAAGACACAAACTCTCAGAACTTATGGGACACAGCAAAAGCAGTACTGAGAGGAAAATTTATAGCTTTGCAAGCACACATCAGGAAGGAAGAAGGAGCTTACCTGAGTAGCTTAATGACACAGCTAATAGAATTAGAAAATGCTCAACAAAAGGACCCAAGAATAGGAAGACAGAAGGAAATAACAAAGCTGAGAGCAGAAATCAACGAAGTGGAAACTCAAAAAACAATCCGAAAGATCAACGAAAGCAGAAGTTGGTTCTTTGAAAAAATAAACAAGATTGATAGACCACTGGCAAACCTAACAAAGAAAGAGAGAGAGAGAAACTTGATAACTCGTATCAGGAATGAAAAAGGAGAGATCACTACTGATATGACAGAGATTCAAAGGGTAATCAGAAACTACTTTGAAAAACTCTACGCCACTAAAAATGAGAACCTGGAAGAAATGGATAAATTCTTGGACTCTTATAATCTTCCACGGTTGAAGGAAGAGGATGTAGCATATCTAAACACCCCCATCACCATTGATGAAATTAAAACAGTAATCAAATGTCTGCCGAAAAACAAAAGCCCAGGTCCAGATGGATTCACTAATGAATTCTATCAAACTTTCCAAGAGGAACTACTGCCAATCTTGGCAAGACTCTTTCATGAAATTGAACAAACAGAAACACTTCCAAATAGCTTTTATGAAGCCAACATCACCTTGATACCTAAACCAGACAGAGACGCTACCAAAAAAGAAAATTACAGACCAATATCACTGATGAATGCAGATGCAAAGATCCTCAACAAAATCCTGGCAAATAGGATTCAATGCCTCATTAAGAAGATCATCCACTACGATCAAGTAGGTTTCATCCCAGGAATGCAAGGCTGGTTTAACATCCGTAAATCTATCAACATAATACACAACATCAATAACAAGAAAAATAAAAACCACATGATCATATCAATAGATGCAGAGAAAGCATTTGATAAGGTCCAACACTCATTCTTGATCAAAACTCTCAGCAAGATGGGAATGGAGGGAACCTTTCTCAATATAGTGAAGGCCATCTACCACAAGCCAGTGGCAAATATTATCCTCAATGGAGAAAAACTGAAAGCCTTTCCTCTAAATTCTGGCACAAGACAAGGCTGTCCTCTCTCACCACTCCTATTCAACATAGCACTGGAAGTACTTGCTATAGCGATTAGGCAAGAAAAGGATATCAAGGGAATCCAGATAGGAAAGGAAGAAGTCAAGCTCTCACTGTTTGCAGATGACATGATACTCTACTTAGAAAACCCTAAAGACTCTATCAAAAAGCTTCTAGAAACAATAGACTCATATAGCAAGGTGGCAGGCTACAAAATTAACACACAAAAATCAATGGCCTTTCTATACACCAACAGTAATAAAGAAGAAATGGACATTAAGAAAACAACCCCATTCACAATAGTACCACACAAACTCAAATATCTTGGAATCAACTTGACTAAATATGTGAAGGACCTATACAAAGAAAACTATAAAACTCTGCTCCAAGAAATAAGAGAGGACACACGGAAATGGAAACACATACCCTGCTCATGGATTGGCAGGATTAACATCATCAAAATGTCAATACTCCCCAAGGCATTATACAGATTTAATGCCATCCCTCTAAAGATACCCATGACATTCTTCAAAGAAGTGGATCAGACACTTTTGAAATTCATTTGGAACAATAAACACCCTCGAATAGCTAAAGCAATCATTGGGAAAAAGAATATGGGAGGAATTACTTTTCCCAACTTTAAACTGTACTACAAAGCAACAGTTATCAAAACAGCATGGTATTGGAATAAGGATAGGTCCTCAGATCAGTGGAATAGGCTTGAATACTCAGAAAATGTTCCCCAGACGTACAACCATCTAATTTTTGATAAAGGAGCAGGAAATCCTAAATGGAGCAGGGAAAGCCTCTTCAACAAGTGGTGTTGGCACAATTGGATAGCCACTTGCAAAAAATTAAACTTAGACCCCCAGCTAACATCATGTACAAAGGTAAAATCCAAATGGATTAAAGACCTCGATATCAGCCCCAAAACCATAAGATATATAGAACAGCACATAGGCAAAACACTACAGGACATTACAGGCATCTTCAAGGAGGAAACTGCACTCTCCAAGCAAGTGAAAGCAGAGATTAACAGATGGGAATATATTAAGCTGAGAAGCTTCTGCACCTCAAAGGAAATAGTGCCCAGGATACAAGAGCCACCCACTGAGTGGGAGAAACTATTCACCCAATACCCATCAGATAAGGGGCTAATCTCCAAAATATACAAGGCACTGACAGAACTTTACAAGAAAAAAACATCTAACCCCATCAAAAAATGGGGAGAAGAAATGAACAGACACTTTGACAAAGACGAAATACGCATGGCCAAAAGACACATGAAAAAATGTTCCACATCACTAATCATCAGGGAGATGCAAATCAAAACAACAATGAGATACCACCTCACACCCCAGAGAATGGCACACATCACAAAGAATGAGAATAAACAGTGTTGGCGGGGATGTGGAGAGAACGGTACTCTTATCCACTGCTGGTGGGAATGCTGTCTAGTTCAACCTTTATGGAAAGCGATATGGAGATTCCTCCAAAAACTGGAAATCGAGCTCCCATACGATCCAGCTATACCACTCCTAGGAATATACCCTAGGAACACAAAAATACAATACAAAAACCCCTTCCTTACACCTATATTCATTGCAGCTCTATTTACCATAGCAAGACTCTGGAAACAACCAAGATGCCCTTCAACAGATGAATGGCTAAAGAAACTGTGGTACATATACACAATGGAATATTATGCAGCTGTCAGGAGAGATGAAGTCATGAAATTTTCCTATACATGGATGTACATGGAATCTATTATGCTGAGTGAAATAAGTCAGAGAGAGAGAGAAAAACGCAGAATGGTCTCACTCATCTATGGGTTTTAAGAAAAATGAAAGACACCCTTGTAATAATAATTTTCAGACACAAAAGAGAAAAGAGCTGGAAGTTCCAGCTCACCTCAGGAAGCTCACCACAAAGAGTGATGAGTTTAGTTAGAGAAATAACTACATTTTGAACTGTCCTAATATTGAGAATGTATGAGGGAAATGTAGAGCCTGTTTAGGGTACAGGCAGGGGTTGGGTGGGGAGGAGGGTGATTTGGGACTTGGGTGATGGGAATGTTACACTGGTGATGGGTGGTGTTCCTTTTATGACTGAAACCCAAACACAATCATGTATGTAATCAAGGTGTTTAAATAAAAAAAAATTAAAAAAAAAAAAGCCATATGCATTTTCAGTAGTAAAAATTATTCTCGAATATATATTATTACTCCTCTTTTACATAGATATGAGATTGTTTTTATGAGGTTTCTAGGAAAATAGGAATTAATACAATATCCTGAAATTATAAAATATTACATAGATAAAGGGATTACTCGTATTTTATTTATTTCCTTTCCTCCAGGGTACTAAACGTTTATAGAAAAAAATGAAAAGAATGGTCAATGGTAAACCTCTGATGAATCATGCTGTCCATGATTATTTGGACATTTCAACTTGTTAGGGTTCAATCATGAAGCATGCTGAGCAATAGCTTGTTGACATTTTACCAGTATCCTTGTTACCAATCCTCCAATAGGATATGTTTTTATTTTTATTTATTTTTATTTTTGTTTTTTTGGACCACACCTGGTGACACTCAGGGATAACTCCTGGCTCTGTGCTCAGAAATCACTCCTGGCTTGGGGGACCATATGGGATGCTGAGGATTGGAATCAGTTTTATCCTGAGTCAGCCATGTGAAAGGCAAACATTCTACAGCTGTGCTATTGCTTTGGCTGCTTAATTTTTATTTTATCATTTTTATTTTATTTACTTTTAACTGTTATTTTGGTAGTAATTCACATTACATCATTCTACTCCTTTAATTAAATGTTTGATTTAAGAGATTCTATATATCCCAAGTCAGATAAAGCATAGATTAATTAAGTAAACATAGTAAGAAGTCAGTCATTCCTTCCTGCTAGTAAACAGATATGAGTGAAAATGTAGATTGGTATGTAACATTGATATGCTAATATGATAATAAACTTACCCAATTTCTTGGTAAACCTCTATGCCATAGAGTTAAAAGAACAGGGATGGAAAACTTTCTGATTATATGAAATTCTGTGTGTCCATTTGTTATGTTTACCATCCCTTTTTATTTTTATTTCTGCTACTGTAACCAACTGGATACTGACTACAATGGATATCAGGAACTGAGTAATATATTACTAAATCCCTACCTTAAGTCACAGTTATTCTAAATAAATGGCCAAATACATTACAAAATGCCAGGTAAGTGATGTTTCTGCCAGGCGAGGCTCTTGAAATGTCTAGTTGTGGTGGTATTTGGAATCATATAGAAGGCTTTTAGTATCTTCATTTGTAAAATTTAGAAAAAAATATTTGATTGAGTTGAAAGAGACTGAGTCATGACCATAGTTGAAAATATTTAGGGTTCAAGAAAATAGTATATTTTGAACTGAACTGAGGTGATTGAGCCCAGGTATGAACATCACCAGGAGAAAAAAAAGGACAGTTGTCCAGCAGTGGTAAGAGTGACTGTGGGCAGAACCTAAACTAAAAAGCACTATTTTGAGTTGAACTTAGGTGAGTGAGCCTAGGTAAGGGCATAGGAAGGAGAAAAAAGAAAATAGTCTAGTTGTACATAATACAAAATATATATAAATGTAGTCATGGAATCTAAGTAGATACTGAGAGAGAGCTTAGGTTAAGAATGCATTTATGGGATGCATGCTGGTGGTGGGGAATTGCCCTAATTCACTGTCACTATGTACCTTAAATATAACTGTGAAAGATTTGTAATTCACACGTGTCTTAATAAAAATTATTAAAGAATAAAAAATGCATTTCAAAGACAATACTGGGTATTAATAGGTTTATTTCTAATTAAACACTAAGTGTGTATAAAGCATAATGGCTATGACTCAGAATTCTGTCTGGTTTTACTTCTAGTCTGATTCAAATATGTGGAATTATACAATCTGACAGAGTATGTACATAAATACTTTTAGAGTATATACTGAAAAGTCAGTAGACTTTACTTGATATGAAAAAATTACACCCTCTTATAAGCGAAAATTTCTTCCTATTACTTCCTTCTGTTCTATTTTCTATTAGCTTTTTCAATAAAACTTTGAATTTTATTTTACTAAAGTTTATCTTTTTGAATGCTAGAATAAAATTTGTACAGCTTTCTGAAAAGATATACACATTCCTTCCTGAAAAGTTTATTACTCAAATACTAAATAAGTAAAATAAATGCTTTATAATATAGTCATTGTGTTTTGTTTCTTAAAATATCTCCTGTTGGGCACAAGCTAAAGTATAGTGAGTACATTTGCCTTAAATGCGACCAACCCATGTTTGATCTTTGGCACCCCATATGTTTCTCTTGAATCCATTACAAGGGATACCGTAGCACAAAGAAAAGAGTAATCCCTAAGCACTGCTATTTGTGGCCCCCAAAACAAAGATAAAAATAAAAATCTCCTGTATATGTTTGCTCTTCAAGTCTATGTCTTTTTCTGAACATGCATTTCACTTGCTTATCTCTATGTCTCTGCTTGCTTTTTTTTAAGCTCATGTTTCCTTATTTTGGGAGGGGGCATACCCGATGATGATCAGGGGTTACTCTTGGTTATGTGCTCAGAAATTGCTCCTGACTAGGGGTACATATGGGACCCCAGGATGGAACCAGGTCTGTCCTGAATCTCTTGAATGCAAGGCAAACACCCTACAGCTGTGCTATCACTCTGGCCCCTCATGATTCCTTTTGAACATGTGTTATTTTCCTTTTCTCCCACCATATCCTTCTAAGTTTTGTTTAATAAAAATATCTTGCATCACTTATATTAATAAAAATAGTATCTCCTCTTGGTATTGTATGAGTAGAATTAATTTTATTTCTTTTTACCTGGGTAGTAATGGTAAATGTGAAAATGATTAAGAATAGAAATAGAATGAGAAAATGGATCTGTTAAAGCTGAACCATTCTTAAAGTAATGAATATGTAGGATAAATGAAAAGAATTTTTAAATTCACTTTAGTCTTAAAAATGTAATTTGCCTTTGAAAAGAGAAATACTTCAAATACATTGTAAATTTACTTTATGCTAAGAAGATATCAGGAGCATTACTATAGATAATAGTGGAGCAATTCAATTTGTCTATTTCTCCTCTTTAAGCCCAATGGTACTATCAATCTAGTATATGGGAATTGCTTAATAAAAGTGTAAAGGGAATCTGATACCATCTATGTCTGGCCCACTTGGGTTTAATCCCAGAAATCTATACAGTTCCCTAAGCCTGCCTAGAATGATCCCTGTGTGAAGAACAGGAGTAAGCTCTGTGAACCAGCTGGTATGACTCATATCCCCATCTCCCCATCCCCCTAAAATAAGTAAAAGGCTAATCATGAACAAAATATGTGGATATAACCCATGTGTAACAGATGATTGGATAAAGAAACTACTATCTACTATCTTTATACACAATGGAATACTACTTCTTTCTAAAAAAAAAAGACTAAATCATGCCATTTGCTGCTACATGGAAAGATATGGAGAATATCATGCTAAATTAAATGAGTCAGAAAAAGAGAGACATAGAATATGGCTAAAGGCAACAGTACCTGAGAACTGATCTTCATAAATAAGATTACCATGATAGGAAGATAGAGAGGGGTTTTTGAGTGGTTACACTGGTAGTGGGTGCTGTATTGAAATGTATAATGTTGAACTAATGAAACCTTATATTAATAGAATTGTTAATTAATGCACTCAACATATCAGAGAAAGGTTTGATACCTGGGATATACAAAGTATTCAAAAAGGTTAATTTCACAAAACCTAAAAACTCCATCAAAAAATGGGGAGAGGAAATTAAAAGACACTGAGGAAGACCAGGACATGGCCAACAGGCGATGAAAAAAGTGCTCATTATCAGTTATCATTAGGGGAATCAAGACAACAATGAGATATCATCTTGCAACAGTGAAAATAAAACATATCAAAATACTGGGAATACTCTCTGTTGGCTGGAATGCAGTGAAATAGAAACTCTCATCCACTGCTGGTTAGAATGCTGCTTGGTCTAACCCCAAAGGAAACATTATGGATGGTTCTCCGTAAACTCCAAATTGAGCTACCATAAAATCCAGCAACTGTTCTTTTGGATATCTATTCCCAGTACAGAAAAATATTCATCCAAAAGAAAGTATGCACACCACTAGTCATCAAAGATCTCGGTGCAATATCTAAGACTTGGAATCAGCTTAGATGTCCAACAATAGACGAGTAGATCATAAAAATGTGGTACAAGTATACAATGATACTACAGAGTTGAAAAGAATGATGAAATCATGCAATTTGTTGCAATATGAAAAAATTAAAAATGTTATCTTAAATGAAGTAAGAAAAAGAATAACTACAAATTGTTATTACATATATGTAGTATTTAGAATCACTTTGTGCAGTTATGCAATGATCTAAATGGGAGTTGTCATGAACATTCTTGGCCCCAGAGTATAGCAAGGAAAGGAAAAAAAACTGAATGAAGGAGGCTAAATAAAAATATGAAATGATGGGGAACAGGGGCCAAATGTTCCCAAATCCATTAGTGGAGATATATAAAAGGAGCAGAACTAAATATCCAAGCCAAAGTAAATAACAATGAAACCAAAAGATCCAGCCTCTAACAATCTAAACTGTAAATGAACCTGTTATACTGACAGGATGAGGGCAAAAGGTGGTGGTATGGAAACATTCTGAGAAAACTGTAGAGGAAGATCAATATTGTAATTCACAATGGTTTCAAAAAATGAAATAAAATAAAAAATTTAAATAATAAGCATATTTTGAATCAAAGCATACTGAATCAAAGTCACAAAAGACAACAGCAACAAAAATCTAAAACTTTATGAAAATTGAACAACATGCTCCTAGGAGCACTACATTAAAATATAATTATAACTAAAAGAATAGTACAGAAAGTCAAATTATGTGTAATTCAACTAAAGCAGTGATGAAAGAAAAACTTATAGAACAAAAATATTAATATTGTGTTCAAAGTTGCAAAATCTATTTCAAACTTAAAAACAAGATAAATCAAAATAAATGCAAAAAGAATAAAGTAAGACTAATAACATTAATCAATAAAATTTGCGTAATAAAAATATAAAAACCACACACTATTATAAAAAAGTCAACAAATTATAATTGTTAAAAAATTTCAGAAGAAGGGGCTAAGGTTGCAAAAACCGCAAATTACTAAATTTTAATAATGATAAAATGGACCACATGAATTTCCCCTGAATCATTAAGATGGTTGAATATATAATGTAAACATTTTACTAAAAATTTCGTGTACAGATAGTTTTTCTGGAGAATGCTACTAAAATTTATGGAATAATATTTTACAATTTCTTTCAGAGCGTCTTTTATTCCAGAAGATGGGGAATTCTTTCAAATTATTTATGAGATAAGTTTAACTATAAAACCTGGCAACAGTAACACAAAATCACAATTACTCTTATAAAATAAAACACAAAATTGTCACTATAATATTAACAAAATGAATTTACTGATACATACATTTAATAACGCTCCATGTCTCAGTGTGGTTTATTTTAATAATATCGATTCAACATCTTAAAACAATGCAATATACTATATAAACAAGAAAATTAATTCACGACAACATTTGTTTCCCAAGTTCAGAAATGAGACAAGATTGTTTACTTTTACTAACATTCTACAAGAAAATGTATTTACTGTAATAAAGTAAAAAAATTTAAAGGAGATAAAATGCCCTTAGAAAGTTAAGTGTAGCTTCAATATTGTCTATAACAAGGACTCTCAAGGAATAAAGTATTTCCTTTTTTAAGTAAATTATTTCATTAAAACTGTAGTATATAAGATGAATATATAAAAAAGCAGTGACAACTTTTGGAACTGAACTAAGGTGAGTGCTCCTAAAGAAAATCATAGCCAGGAGAAAAAAAACAGGACCATTGACCTGCAGCTGCTGGCCAGAATGACTGCAGGCAATGGGCAGCATTTGAATTAAAATGTGCCATTTTGAACTGAACCGAGGTTAGTTTGCTTGGACAAGATCATGGCAGGGAGAGAAAAGGACTGTTGAAAAGCAGTGCTGAAAGAAGCTGCGGGCTGTCTGTGACATTTAGATGATAAAAAGCCATTTGCACTGAACAGAGGTGAGTGTGCCCAGACAAGAAATTTTTTCTGGTCAACGAATCCCATCACAGCACATTAAAAAAAAACCATGACACCATAAAAGTTGTAATGAGAAAGTAAAGCAGAGCCATGTCACACTTAGTGAAGGAAGATGCTAGTTCTGAAGAACAAAGGGATATAAGCCAACTTGAGGGAGTTTGTGATTGGCTCTTTAGATAGAAAATGTGGAGAATGTTCAAAGATGCAAGAGGATATGAGAGGAGAGATGAGAAAACTTCAAACTGAAATGTTAGGAATGAAAAACTTGGTAGGTGAAATGAAAAACTCAGTGGAAGGCCTCACCAACAGAGAAACAGCTGCTGAGGACAGATTAGTGGAGCTGGAAGAGATTTAGTAAAAGCCCATTCTACCCCCCACTACACTTCCTTTCTTGGCCAAAGTACTTGCAGTATGCCCTTAAACTCTTTTATTTTTAATTAATATTGTTATTTAAGCAACATGATTACAAACATGTTTGTAGTTGGGTTTCAGTTATAAAAAGAACACCCCCTTTACCAGTACAACATTCTCACCACCAATTCTCCCCATTTCCCTCTTCCCCCACCCCTGCCCTTCAACTCTAAGGCTGCCGATATCTCAGAAGGTCAAGATTGCTTTCTATGAACCTCAATAACCAAACCTGTTTTTGCAACTGTCTGCAGTTGACCCAAGATTGCTTTTTGAGGATCCTTGTCCTCTCAGCACTCCTTCTCCCAAGAAATTCATTTATTCGGTTGAATCCCTCTATGGGGAACTCCACCATGACACCCTACTCCCAGATCCCCTAAAAGGCCTTTTTCTTTGGTGTAATTTTACTGTACAGGATCTCACCCCTAAGATGAATAGATGTACTTACTCTCTGCTGCCATGCCACAATTCACACATATTTCCAGATGAACTGTACTTGCGCTCCCACAACAGTAGCATCATCGTGCCATCATTCTGCCATTACTTATTGAGGTCGGTCTGTGACTGCAGTGGGGCTAGCTGGAGGACCAACATTGGTGGTGGGACTGCCCCTGATTCTATGTTACCATGTACCTAAAATACTACTGTGAATGATTTGTAATCCGCTTTGGTCAAAATAAAAATTATTAATAGAAAAGAAAAATATATAAGTCACAGATGTTGCATATGATAAAATTACATTCACATAACTTCAAAAATGAAAGTTTGGGGGGCATTCCTACTTAGGGATAATACCTGCTGGTAAGAGGACCTTATGGAGTGCTAGGAAATAAACCAAATTGAATCTATGCAAGCATGCTCCCTACCAGCTGTACTATTTGTCTATTCCTGGAAAAAAAATTTAATAGAAGAAATTAATGTTTTCTAGAAGAAAGGGAACAACAATGATTGAGTATGATTATAACAGGCAATGAAAGGGTTATTTGTATTGCTAGAGCAGATCAGACCCAACTTGTGTGGATGGACATTAGGGCCTGACTCTGGCTTGTTCTATATCTGGTTCCTTTAGTGTCACCACTAAGAAGAAAATGGTTAAGAGCCTGGGCTGGAGGTCAGGTTCAATCCCTTGAAGGTTTCCCAGGCTGCTGTAGATCTGAAGCAATTCTGTCTGCAGACATTCAACATGACCCTATGTTGACTGGAGTATCTTCAAGTTCTAATCCCTTCAGACCTCAGAAAGTTTTTTTTTTTTTTTTTTGGTAGATAAAGTGAATCTTTCGAAGGTTTTCTAAACCACTTTTCATGAATCAGTGACTATTCAACGGAATGAAATTCCAAGTGCCTATACAAAAACTTGGCACATTGTAATGTGTGCCCGAATATAAACTTAATATTTTTTAAACTTAATATTTTATATAAAATTTTCTGTCTTAACATCTACCTATTTAAATTTTCATGAATTTCTATTTCAAAACGGTAATTAGTTTATATACAGCAGCATACACTAAAATACTTGATAAAGAATTGAAAAAATATCTACCGGTGATTGAGTTTTATAGAACTTGACACATTCATATACACACAATACACGAAGACATTTAAAAACAAAGAAAGCAAAATAAAACTGGTATGTAAAAGTAGTCAATAGCTTTGTATGAAAACTACACATTTTGATAAACACTTCTATTGACTAGGAAATTGACAAAGTATATCAAATATTATTTTTGCAATTTTAAAATATAAAACAGTATGGAACTTATAAAGATGTATATTTTGAAAAAATCTTTTTTATAAAAGTTATTTAGGTTAGCGTGTTGTCATTATTATTAGATGAAGAACTAATGAATCCGCATGAAATATACATGGAAGTAAAGTGATATGCATGATACTACATAAGTAACAGTACTACAAATCATGATGTTTAAAAATAAAAAAAAAAGTGGAAGGACAGAGAGAGAGAGCAAGAGAGAAAGAAAAAGGAGTGCTAGAGGTAGAGAGTTAGAGAAAAAAGTGCCTGCCAGAGAGGCTGATTGGGGGAACAACTGATGGAAATAGCATCGAAATGGGAAATTATTGACAAGAAATAAACACTGGTGAAAGGATAGTTAATTGGAACATTGTATGCCTGAAACTCAACTATCAACACATTTTTAACTCTTTTTCATAGTGATTTAATAAAAAATATATTTGGAAATTATCAGTCAACCTTTACTTCCTCCTCTGTTTAATCTGAAGCATACTATAAGTAAATGACAAATTCATAGGTATTTTTAATTTTGCTTGATGATCACAGAACAAAAGGATAATATATTTTATTAAAGTAAGATGTTTATGTTAATACGTGCAAAGTAAACCTGAAAGGGATTTCCAAAGGCGATCATTGAATGATTTTTTTTAGAAAGTTATAGAACTGTACTTGAACACTTAATTCAAAATTATACAGCAAGCTAGTGAACTATAAAATTGAGGAGGTGTGGTTGCATTAAAAATTTTTTTATGTTTGTCCTATAATTGATGCTATTGCTCTTAGCAGTGAACTTTTCTGAAAAGTAAAATGCAGCTGCATTTTAAAAGGACACAAAGAAACATTTAAAGAAACTTTCTCATCAAACAAAGTCTGATAGCTTCAATGCTGAGAGTATTATTTATCTCAGTATTTAGCTTCTCTTTCTATAGAGAAGCTATGCTACAATAGGAACATTATTAATGTAAGATCTTGGCTGAATTCATAAAACTTAGATGCAAAACACTGTGTAAGAAAGCAGCAGAGAATTGGTGAGGTCGTTTTAATGCAAATTAAGTCATTTCTTACATTTAATTTTAGAGTCTGCAGCGAGGCAAATCATATTTCTTAGAAATCTTAGATTTCCAGTGATTTCTTTTACAATGACCACGTTTAACATTTTGCTTCAACATATTTTGTCCTTTGCAGTGAGAAAGTTTTGCTGTTTCATGATGAGTGCTTCTAATTTCTACCACTACTATTTGCTTGACTGAAAACTAAAATATTAAAACTTTTATAAAGAACACACATTTATGACCAATGTTATAAAAGTTTAAGCTTCTTAAGTTCTAAGTGGTTCCTAAGGAAGTATTCTTAATTTATTTCTCCTCAAAAATGAACTGTTGGCAGTTAAATCTCCATAGATGGGGTAATTTTCTTATTTGATCAAATTATTCTGTTGTGTAAGTCTTTCTTTACCCTGTTTTATTTCTACCGATTTACAATTTCTAGTAAGAATAAAATATGAAGTTTGTATTATTTAATTAAATATTTTGAAATTAATAGAACGGTCTATGTGATTTTTAATCTCAGATTATAATTATAATTGTGTAAAAAGCTAATACCAGAAGTTACTCCTCCTTATACATAGTAAACAAAATCCAGTTATTATAAACATTATATTATATAAACTTAAATATAAATAAATTATATTGTATTATATAAACTCAAAAAAACCCTATCACTATATCCAAATTATGAAAAGTTATTTTTTTCTCTTTTGTTTCATCTGAAATTTTCTTAAGTGACAAGTTATTCTGAATGTGGTAGTTATAGGCAAAAACTCTCAGGATTAAATTATTAAATCCGCAGAATTGACAGTCTAAGTCATGCATGGAAATGCATGTTATGTCTATTTTATACATATTTACATAAAGCTGCTCAAATATTTGTTATTTCTATCAAATTATGGTAAAAGAGAAAGAATTGCACATAAAAACAACATACAGTAAAATTTTAATAAGCAGGGTTGGAGAGATAGCATGGAGGTGGGGCATTTGCCTTGCGTGCAGAAGGACGGTGATTTGAATCCCGGCATCTCATATGGTCCCGAAGCCTGCCAGGAGTGATTTCTTTTTTTTTTTTTTTTTTTTTTTTGGTTTTTGGGCCACACCCGGTAATGCTCAGGGGTTACTCCTGGCTATGGCTATGTGCTCAGAAGTTGCTCCTGGCTTGGGGGACCATATGGGACACCGGGGGATCGAACCACGGTCCGTCCAAGGCTAGCGCAGGCAAGGCAGGCACCTTACCTTTAGCGCCACCGCCCGGCCCCAGGAGTGATTTCTTAGCATAGAGCCAGGAGTGACCCCTGAGTGCTGCCGGGTGTGACCCCCCAAAAAATTTAATAAACAGAATTGAGAATATAGGAGAGTTCTGGAAGTGAACAATTTCTCTTAAATTAGATGTAACTAAATTATAATAAAATGTATAAGAGGCAAGATTAGAGAGAAAATTGTTTTTAAGGTAAATAGGCATATGAAAGGTGGGTTTAGGAAAATGTATTAGAGCTGATCTTCGATTACAAGGAAAAGGACAAACACACTAAAAATTAACAGAAGTTAAAAGGTTAAAAGGCTGCTGTGAGAGGCCCAGTTTGTCAGGTATTAGGTAGCAGGTACAATTGCTTTTAAAGGGTTATTATGGAATTAATTGTTATACATACTACATTTCATTTACACACTTAAGAATCCATAAGTTCAAAATCCTTCATAATATTCCTTCCTTTGGAAAAAAACCTTTCGTTTTTTTTGGGGGGGGCACACCTAGCAACACTCAGGGGTTACTCCTGGCTCTGCACTCAGAAGTTGTTCCTGGTATACTAGGGGGACCATATGGGATGCTGGGGGTTGGACCCATGTCTGTTCCAGGTGGTCCATGTACAAGGCAAACACCCTATCACTGTATTGCTCCGGCCCCTGGAATAAAGTCTTTAGAGAATCAGTAATCTATACATATATTATAATAGAAGATATATTAGAATACATATTATATATAATATAACAAATATTATATTTAATATATATCTTCTTCCCATTCCCTTGCCAAAACAGGTGCCACCACATGTTCTCAGGAAAAGCCCAAAATGGTCAAGTAGAAAATTAATTCTTGTGGGGGATTGGAAGAGTAGCAGGTAGCAAGCACTGGCAATCAGCAAGGAAGGCCCTTCTTGTATGTATCTAGGCACATTCTAGGTCAGATTGGGCATCATGCAAGCTACAGTGGTGCAGCTGTCATTAGATCAAATTAGAACCACCAAGATCACCTGAGGAAGTTTGCAGAAGTACGCAAAGAGGAGCCAATGCCCACACACATTTGGGAAGAAGAATTAATATGCACATAGATAAAGCTGATTCGGCCCTAGTCTTTCCAGAAGACTGATTCTTCAATAATAACCAGTAAGTGCCTACATACAGAATTGTGATCTTACTATTATATTTTACTGTTATTTATTTATTTATTCTTACTGTTATTTTGAACCCAACTGTTAACGTCATTGAGTGCCCAACCTCTCTCCACCCTTATTTGGTCCATCTTTTTATCTCTTATTTTGGTCAGTCTTTTTATCTCTTTATCTATTTTGTCTCATATTTTGGTCAGTTTCTTTGTATAATTTTTTATTAAGCAGAGAGGAGTCAGCTTTGAGACTGGAGACAAATCCTCTGTCAATAATTTAACCAACAGAATCTGAATGTCTTATATTTTTTCAACCTAAGGAGAAAAAAACTGCTCCAGTTAGTAGACTAATGAGATGAAAAATGACATTAGATTTCTCTTTCCATCAGTATACTTCTTAATGCAAAAACTCCAAAGATTTCAGTAGTCTTATAGTCTGAGTTCTATTTCAGATTTTTATATTTTCAGAAAATATTGCTATTTGTAATTTCTCTAGTACTTGAAATTCTAGTTTTCCCCATGGTACTATTGGAGGAAAGATTTTATTTTCTTTCCAGTTTTATTCTGCATTAAGTCAATAGTTTATCATTTATGTTCTGCAATTTTATCAGACCTCTTAAATATTTTTTATGTCAGGATTTAAATAAAGTTTCATCATCTGTGGTATATAAAATATTTTTAACATTTCACAAATTTTATTAATGCATTGCTATGAAAAATGATTTAGAAACAGTTGTGTTATTGATAGTAATTACCAGTATCTTCCTAATATTATTCCATTCTTTATTCTCAGATATTTTTATATTATCTTAAACTTAACTCATAACAGTTTGCTAATAAATATCTTTATCTCTATATGATATTTTACTTTGTCACATACATGCATGTTATTTTTACTTGTGTTTTCTTCATTTGTCAGTAAAATATTGTCTCAACAAAATTAATTAAAAGATCTTCAACATATTTCATAGACAAAAATATTTCATAATACACATAGAAATTGTCTTATAGACATATTTGCCTATTTGAAATTTTTATTATTAGAGATATTCTCAGAGAAATAATAAAATATTTAGAAAATCTAGAGTGTCATATGGAATGTTTTGGCACATTTACATATGAGTTCTTAAATGCTATTTTTGAACTACAAGGGTAAGTAATACCCTGAGGGGTCTAATTTTCTTTGTCATTCACCTGAATAACTTCAATTAACATTAGTACACAGGATAGCATAGAGCATCTGCTTTGAATATGTAAAATAGAGTAGTAAATGCTAGGAATGAAGGGAGACTCTGATTAGTTAAATAATACACTGAGAATTTCATTATGTGGACCACTTCTCATTAGCAGAATTGTTCTTTACTGAATCAAATACCATAATTAAAGCATTAAAGTTTTTTAAATGTTAGTTCTGCTATTTAATTAAAGAGAAAATGTGCATGCCACTAAAAATATAATTGCACTTTATGGCAGAGACCATTGTAACGGAATGGGGCTTCTGGAAGCACAAAGAAAGACACTGTCCTAGGTGCCATCCTAGCTTCAGTGCAAAGACCAAGATCACCAACCACAGAAGATGAATTAAAATGACACTGATGGAACAGAACTTCTAGAACCACAAAGACTGACTTTATCATAACTCCCACCGCAGGATCTGTGCAGATACTGAGATCCCTAGACACAGAGGCCTGATAGTATCACCCAGGACAGAGCAGAGGTCTTACAAACACCACAAAAGCACCACCGGGAGAGTAAATGATCCTGAACAGAGTCTATAGTTGATCCCATGACAATACACTCCAAGGGTGGAGAAACCCCATATCTCTTAGGCCAAGTGAATTCCTTTTCGAATGACCCCAATATTTACTGTGCCTGGGCAGGAGGGAAAAAAACAAAAAGCACAAAACATTATTTATTTTTTTATATATATTATTTTATTTTCATTTATTATTATTATTTTTATTTACCTATCTATTTTTGGTCAATTTCTCTGTTTGGGTGTAATAATTGAAGTTGTCCCCAGTTATACTTATTCTTGCTCTTCCTTTCTGTTCTTCCTTTGTATGCTATGCCATGTTTCCTATATCAAGACCATGGCATTTTTTTGTTTGTTTGTTTGCTTGTTTTGTTTTGTTTTGTTTTGTTTTGTGTTTGTTTTTGTGGGATTTTTTTTTTTTTTTTTGGTGCTTGTGTTTATTGTTGGAGTCCTCACGGGATATTTGACACTTCTTTTTGTACTGGTGGAATGTTTCACCTTTTTTCTCTCCTTCATTTCTCAAACCGATGTTGAGAGCCTCTGGAAGAATTCCGCTTATTTTCGGCGTATTAGACTTTTACCCCAGTTTATTACTTTTCTCTCCTTCAAACAAAACCACGTAACTTGAACTAGCTAGTCCTGCCCCTCCAATTAGAGGGGGAAACAAGGGAGACACCAGGACCAAACAGGCCCAAGACTACTATGCAGTAGGCTAGATACAGAGGAGACCACATATCCTAGCTACCCTGGGGGTGAGGGAAGAGGATATGGGTGGTAGGAAAAAAACGGAGGTGTAGGGAGGACAATTTGGTGATGGGAATCCCCCCTGATTTTATGTAAATATGTACCTAAAATATCATTGTCAACAATATGTAAGCCACTATGTTCAAAATAAAAAAAAATATAATTGCACTTTAATACCATGATTTAGAATGACCACAATTCTTAAAATTTAACGGTCAAATAAAATATCTCTCAAAGAATTTTATGACATAATATCTGTCCTAGTAACATCTTTTCCTTTCTAGAGAAATGTGATTTATTAATAAGTTATATATAGTATAATGTAATACATTTTACCCTTTAAAATTAATTATTATTGCTTGATAGTAAGTGACTGAGAACAGGAAACCCCACTTTCATTATAAAGAGAGGTAGTGTTGTTTTAAACTTAGTGGGTCACTTCTAAATGTTCCCTTGTATGTATTTTCATTTTCGTTAGCAGTACTTATCTCTGAAAATCTTCTAGAGATGAAGAAATGCCTGGAACTTTCAAAATTAACTTCACAAACAGAAAAGACTAGCCTAAGAATGATTAAGTAGAATTTAATTTACTCTTATTATATTTTCACTTTAGTTTATAATACAAAATTTAAAATATTTTTCTATATTATTATCTTTGAAAAGTTTGACAAAATAAAATGAGTCCCCTGAGTCTGCCAGGACTAATTTTTGAGCTTAGATCCAGAAAAAAGCCTGAGCTCTATCAGGTAATGTCCCCAAACAAAACAAACAAACAAACAAATATATAATTTGAATGAATGTAGCATTTAAATCTTTAATAGTTTTCATTAGATAAAGGTATTTTAATGGATCTGCCACATGAATCATTTATGTTTGATCTTGTTTATGAAAGTAAGACTATAAGGGAAATTAAGACATTCTTTGTTAGCCAAAGTAGTTGGGGAATTCAGTGGTAATAAACAGAATTCGGAAACAGGTCTGGCTGAATACACATACAAACTGTGTACCAGCTAAATGCTAAAAAGATTAACAATTTCTATTATAGCCCTAAATATTTCATAACTTTGAAAAAAGGGGACTATATATTTCTATACTTTTTAAAATTTTGTTTTGGTTTGGTGACACACAGCAAACAATATTTAGTTAGTATTACTGACTCTGCACTCAGAAATCACTCCTGTTAGTGCTCAGGAAACCAGCATTAGCATTAATATGAGCATTAGTATTATAGTAACATCGAGGACCTAAGCAATTGAAAAGAGATATTATACTAATAATAGCAAGGGTACTATTGCTTTCATCATTAAGATTTTATTTTTCACTGAACCTTATATATTATGTATCTGGCTCTGCCTGGAAATGTGTTCCTCTCCCCACTATTGACTGGTTGGAAACTAATCTAAGATAGAAAGAATATTTTGCTGAATTTTGTTCAGTTTTCAATGGGACAAACACCAGTGAGATTATAGATAAACTATTCACTGTTCAATTGGAACACAAAATGTAAATATCATTTTTGTTGCAGAGCTACTTCAAGGCCATGCGATACAGGAATTAAATCCTGGTCTCCCAATAGTAGGTATATGTTCCAGGAAGGGACATTTTTAAGGAACTAACCAAGCAAATTATGAAAAAAAATATATTGGATGATATTTTGAGCTTAAATTCTATTTAGTGTTAAATTTTATTTTTCCATCTAAGAAGTTAGTGAAAATATAGCATGAAAAACCTAGCCTGAAATTTGTACTACACAAAAGCATTATCATGATAAAACTACACTAAAATGTTGATTTCTGATTATGCTTTAAGAAATTGATATTTGTAAGTGTATCATAGTTTCTGTCCCCTTTTCAGTAAGATGAAATTTTACAGAATGAACAATTTTATCACTCATACCAAAAGTTCTCAGCTTAAGAATATTCATGGGTTTTATGTTTTGAAGCACAGATCAGGAATTATTGACATCTAAAACTCAAAATGACAACCCAATTCACTTCTCAGGAGGGAAAAATAACAATCTGGAAACTTCTGGAAAAAAAAGTGTGATAGTTTGATGCTGAATCATTTGAACATTGATGAATCCTGCCTACTGCCTCTAATAGATAAGTAGTAAACCATTTCTAAGATTGCTCTCCCCAAACAATAAAAGCACACCCTTAAAACTGACATTTCCACAGTGATGAATCTTAGATGAAATCATATGAAATGTCAAAATAAAGACAGAAAAAATCAATAGTTGTGCAGATTAAGCTATGTAAGGTCAATAGTTTCATAATGTCCATGAGAGTCCACCCATGTTTTTTGTGTGACAATATTTTTAATGTGCAATAACTCCAAAGCACAGAAAATTAATTTCTGAGATGGAATTAGCTCTTGACAAGGATATAATTAAATTCTTACATTTTTTTTCTTTTGTGAACACAAAATGATATAGTAAATAACTGTCCCTTCAAGGTCAAAAGTATTTTAGGTTTTTAAATTCAGATAAAGAGAAACATCCCTTGGGTCCGAAGAAGCATCAGTTTCCCTCTTTCCTACTTCTCAGCAGAATGAGAGATTGTGCTGGATACTTTCTCAAGTTTTCCAGAAATATGGACATAGAGGGCCTGTGCAACTGAAAAGGGACACTAATTTGATGAGAGACCTTTTGTCTTTTGTCCTCCTAGTGCTTTTTAGAAATGGAAAGGGGATATAAGTGATAACATGCTTTTCTTCAGCTTTCATTTTACTCATTGCACTCTCTCTTTCAATATGAGGTAATGTGATTTAAAATATTGTCAATGATAGCAGTTCATACGTACAATGTTCCAGAACAATTCCTTCAACCACTTTCTTTGGTCCTTCCCCCTCCATACTCAGATTGCTATGGTGATTAGGTCAGTTTTGTAGACAAGCACTCAGGTTCAGTTTCCCTTGGTCATTTTTGATTCTCCTTGTATGTTTTACTGCTTCTTTATATCCAACATATAAATAACATCATTTTGTATCTCTCGCTCCTACTAACTTCACTCAACATTATAGTCTCCAGGAAAATAAATAAACTTTTATTCCACTATAGAAATTATAGAATAAACTATAGCATAAAATTAGCATTTTTTCAAATGATACATTTATTTATGATTTATGACATGATTTATGGGACAGATTCTGGGAACATTAGTGGACGGAGGTTAACACTGGTGGTAGAATTGATGCTAAAATATTGTATGCTAAAACTTAACTCTGAATATCTTTATAAATTACAATACTTTAAATAAACATTTTAAAAATAATCTTTGTAAAAATAAAGTTTTATGACAATAAAAGGAAAAACACAAGTATAAATGATTATTCAAGTTCATCAGTTTATATCAGAACAGAATGTCCTGAGAGACTAAACAACACATTTTAAATGCTTCATTATATAAATGTTAAAAGATTTAAGGGGCGGTGGTGGTGGTGGATGGCACACCCTGCTGTTTTCGGTGCTTACTCCTGGCTCTGCATTTAGAGATCACTCCCATGGTGCTCTGAGGACCATAAGGAGTGCAAGGAATGGAACCTAAATTGATCACATTAAATCAAATGCCTTATCTGCTGTATTATTTCTCTAGACCCTAAATGCCTATTTCTTAGTTATATCTGGAATTAAATTATGAATAAATTTATGACAGAATAAATACTTCTGTGTAAACTGATTTAAAATACGGTAAAATTCTAGTTCTTTAAATTTTGTGGTTAATATTATAAAACCATAACAATTTTGATAAATATTGAGAGCACAGAACACATAAAACAAAGGACGCAGAGGAATATCTAAGCAGGGTTTTTTTCTTACCTTCAGTAAAACTTTTTAAACTATAAAGTTGTGAGAATGGATTGATGTTATAAAGTCATAAAAAAAGGTTTCAAATAATTAATTCTAAGCATTTGCTAAGTGCTTATTCAAATATATCTAATTTCATGACATTACTAGTTATACTGTAAAAACTAGTGGCTTAGTGTTTACTGTTTAAAGGGTTTTTTTATCTTCATTTTGCTTAATGAAATTTTGTTTGAGTCTAGCCTAGTACAGGAAATAGCTAATGATTTTATTAATATGAGAAAAATGGAAAGCCTTCATACATACAATATTTTTAATATTTTGAAGCAACATCTGCCAGTATTCCGAATAATGTATGGCAGAGCTCAGGGGACTATATGGAAAGCCAGGGATCGAACCTTGCTCTATCGAATGTAATGTGAGTGCCCTATCTTCTGTGTTATTGACCTGGCCTCCGTTTTCGATTTTTTCCTCAGTATTCTTTTATTTTTTACACATAAAATTTTTATTTAAGCACCATGATTACAGGCATTATTGTAGTTGGGTTTCAGTCATAAACAGAACACTCCCCTTTACCAGTGCAACATTCTCACTCCCAATGTCCCCCTTCCTCCTTCCCAATCCTTGCCTGTATTTGAGACAGGCATTCTACTTCTCCACTCATTAAGATAGAGATGAGGGCCAGAAAGACTGGCTCACAATATGAAGCTCGCCACAAATAGTAGTGATGCAGTTAGGGAAATAACTACACTAACAACTATCATGACAATCTTAATGTTTTTGTTTTGTTTTGTTTTGTTTTGTTTTGTTTTTGGGCCACACCCGGCGGTGCTCAGGGGTTACTCCTGGCTGTCTGCTCAGAAATAGCTCATGGCAGGCGCAGGGGACCATATGGGACACCGGGATTCGAACCAACCACCTTTGGTCCTGGATCGGCTGCTTGCAAGGCAAATGCCGCTGTGCTATCTCTCCGGGCCCTTAATGTTTTTTTTTTTTTTTTTAAGTACTGCAATATACACATTTATAAGAAAGAGAATACTGCAGATGAGATATACAGAATACTGCAGATTTACACAATAATGAAGATATTTACAAATGAAGATACCAATGATACAAAAGATACAAATATATACAAAATGAAGATATATACAAAGATATTCTTTGTATAAGAGTATAATACAATATACACACTAAAAGAAAGAGAATTATGAACAAACAGGACACTGACGTGTCTAAACAATAAAATCAGAATTTATCAAAAATTTTAATTTAATTTGGATTTAAAACATTAAAAGTAACTTTTAATAGATTTTTGTTCATTTGGGGGATATACCAGACATTCTTTAGGGTGCATCAGAGTTTAGAGATTGAAGATCAGTACCAGTGGTGATCAAAGGATCAGTAGGTATTAGCAATTAAACCCCGGGCTTCAGACATTGGAGGTAAGTATTCTACCACTGTGTCATATCCTCATGGCCTTAATTGAAGTTTTATCATTAAAGGAAAAGATTCAAGTTACTCTTTTGTTTAAGGTAACATACAAATAGATGAATAACTCTAAATTGAAGAAACACAGAGTGTAAAATTGAGGACATACTAATATTAAAAGAAAACTCTTCATTATAATTACCTGTGTATTGCAGTTTATTAACAGAAAGATTAACTACAAGATTAAAAATGAACCATTTTAGATTTCGTGGCTTTAGTTGCCAACTTAAGAACACACACCTGACTGATAAAATAAAGCAAAAATGAGAGGCCCACAAATTCTGGAATGGGAAAGATAAATTTGTTTCTCTCTCCTTGCTTCTCCTTGTTTCTCTTCTCCATGCTTTCGACATGGGTCCGGAGAGATAGCAAATGGGGCGTTAGCCTTGTATGTGGCCAAGCCAGGAGGAACCTGGTTCCATTACCAGCATCCCATATGGTCCCCCAGCCTGCCAGGGTGATTTCTGAGTTCAGAGCCAGGAGTAATTCCTGAGTGCTGTTGGGTGTGGCCCCAAAACCAATCAATCAATCAATCATTCAATAAATAAAGTTTTTTTTTAAATTCACAGCAGTTTAGAGGAGAATACAAAACTTGGGGCCAACTAATCAGGGTAAATATTTAAGCTCTTCTTTGGTTATTCTTGTACCTTACATTTAATTTTTGCAATTTCTTTAAGCAGTTTAATGTGATGCAAAATTATAAAGGTACCTTTAATAATAGTTTTTTTTACATCTGTTATCATCAAAGTGATTGCTGATCTTTTTCAAAGTATACTGGTGCTTTTTAGTGGAAATAAAAAATTATCAGACCAGAACATCAAACCCAAAGTCAATGATAACAGAATCTATTCTCAATCTACAGCAAGCTGTACAAATGAGGACCAGTTACACTAGTATTCAAGGGTAAAGGAGGGAGATATGGGATGCATGATAGGAACAGTGGTGGAGGGATGACAACACTGGTGGTGGAATGCCCCTCTTTCATTGTCACTATGTACCTTAAATATTACTGTGAAAGATTTGTAATTCACTTTGGCCACAATAAAAATTAATTAAAAATAAAACTGACCAATGAAGCAATTATATCATTCTACTCTGGGGGGAAGGAAAGCCCTCACTGGAAGTTGTATGTTATGTTTCAGTGCCATCAAATAGGAGTAAAATTACTGGTTGTGCAATTCTGTTTTAAAAAGAAAATGATGACATGAAATTTAAAATGAAAGGACTGATATGTTAAGTTTTTTATATTATTATAAATTAACCTATCCTGATTCTTTAAAGATCTGGGTTGAATATTTGTTGCTAAATGTTTGAAAAAACTAAAAATTGTTTACTTTAAAATTATAAATATAGAGGACCAGACATTATGAATCACTTAATATTGTTAAATTTAAAGCCATATAATTCACTTGAATTGGTTCTTTAAATTCCAGAAAAATAATAACTTTATTTAAATTCTGTTCATATTTTATGTTACTTCATGCAAGGCTTTTAAAATTAAAAGGGATAAATTGAAATTGTATCCACTTTAAGAAAAACCACTTAATTATCAATAGTTAATGAATTAACATTCTTATTTGATCAATCACAACTTTTTTTATCTGTGAATTGTGATATTTGTATCTTACCATGTATAGCTCAGACCTCCATAAATGAAAACTGAATAAGTTAGACAGGTGAATAGGACATGATGAGTCCAGACTAAATTTTCTATGTGATACAAATTAGTTTTCAAATTATTTTGCTATCCCATGCAGAGTGAGGTAATAATATATGAAATGAAAATAAATTCTAAAAATGTTAGTCAACTAGAGGTTAAAGAATATCTTTTCAAGGAAAAGTTTCACTTGCTTCAGGATAAGGCAGAATCAATCATGAATAAATATATGATTAAAATATATTTGTTCAAAACACTCACAGGGAAATAGAAAAAATATTGAATGAATGGCACCACAGGCTAAGTGTCAACTAGAAGTATATGTTGAGAATATTTATTTCTGAGTGATATAGGAATAGGCTCTCATTAAGTAGTTGGATTTCGGCCACTAACTCACCCATTTAAAGCAAGTCATCTAAACAATTGAAGTCTGGATATACTCATAAATAAAATGGGTGTCATTAAATTAGTCATTAAAATATCACAGTTTCACAATTAACCTTTTCACTCAGTTCTCAAAGACGCTTTTAAAAATATTAAACATAAAGTCACAGTAAGAATTCAATATTTAAGTATTCTTTTATCTATATCTCTTCTCCTTAGTCTTCTTCATAGACAATTTGGAGAGTTGGGGTTGGAAATATGTTCAGCAGTTATCGGGCTTACTTGGCTTGGTGCTCAGGGATCACTCTTTTTTTTTGGGGGGGGGGTCACACCCGGCGGTGTTCAGGGGTTACTCCTGGCTGTCTGCTCAGAAATAACTCCTGGCAGGCACAGGGGACCATATGGGACACCGGGATTCGAACCATCCACCTTTGGTCCTGGATCGGCTGCTTGCAAGGCAGACGCCGCTGTGCTATCTCTCCGGGCCCCAGGGATCACTCTTAACAAAGTTCAGAGGACAATATGTGGTGTAATGGGTAGAATCCAGTTTGGCCAAATGCAAAACAAGCACCATTTGGCCACACCTGGAAGTGTTCATGACTGACTTTTGGCTCTCTACTTGTAATAACTAATAGTGAAATATGAAAAGCCATTTGGGATCCCAGGGATCAAACTAGGAATGCAAATGCTTTACCCACTGTACTCTGCTCCCTTACAATTATTTTGAGAGCAAAACAACACGAAATATTTATATTTCATTTATTGTGATAAGTAAATTACCTAACTACAAGCAAGACATTTAAGAATATTACTACTTATTAGGATGTAATTCACTTATTCTATGCTAGTGAATAAATTTAATAAAAATGAATTTATCTGTGCTTTCCCCACATATTTTATTTATGCAATTTGCTTTTCATATTATTAACAATGAGTCTACAGAAATCAGTGAGCCTGAAAAAGGAAAGTTTGGTCTTGGGACTCAGAGATTACCACAACATAATTTATCTATTTACTTTTGATCACAGTCCATAATGCTCTGGAAGACTTTCCTATGTCATTTCTGGGGAGCTACTACTTGTAGTTGGGAATCATAAGAAACTAGGAAACTGAACCTGGGGCTTTCACATACAAAGTATATGTTCTAGTCCTTTGAGTCATCACCCTGGTTTAACATATGCTATTAAAACATAAGAATCTAAAATTATCTCTATTGTCTCTGGGTATTACTGCAACTATGTCTGTAATTTTTCTTAAAAACCCATAAATGAGTGAGGCTATTCTGTGTTTATCTCTCTCCCTCAAGCATTTCACTCAGCATAATATATTCTATGTACATCCAGGTATAGAAAAATTTCATGACTTCATCTCTCCTGATGACTGCATAATTTTCCATTGATTATACGTACCACAGTTTCTTTAGTCATTCATTTGTTGAAAGGCATCTTGGTTGTTTCCAGAGTCTGGATAATGTAAATATCACTACAATAAATATAGATGTAAGGAAGGGATTTTTTTGTATTCCATTTTTTTGTTTGTTCCTAGGGTATATCCATAGGAGTGGTATAGCTGGATTGTATGAAAGCTCAATTTCCATTTTTTGAGGAATCTCCATATGGTTTTCCATAAAGGTTGGACTAGATGATATTCCCACTAGCAGTGAATGAGAGTTCCTTTCTTTCCACATCCCCACCAGCACTGTTTGTATCTTGTTCTTTGTGATTTGTTCCAGTCTCTGTGGTGTGAAATGGTACCACATTGTTTTAATTTGCATGTCCCTGAAAATTAGTGATGTGGAACATTTTTCATGTGCCTTTTGGTCATTTGTATTCCTTCTTTGAGAAATTGTCTATTTATTTCTTCTCCCCATTGTTTGTTAGGTTTAGATGTTTTTTCTTGTTAAGCTCTATCAGTACCTTGTACTACTTAAATATTACCCCCTTGTCTGATGAGTAGTGGATGAATAATTTCTTCCATTCTGTGAGTGGCTTTTCTTTTTATCATAGGCAGTATTTCCTTTGAGGTGCAGAAGCTTCTCAGATTAATATATAGAAAGAAAGGCTCGAAGGACTGGCTGACAATATGAAGCTCCCCACAAAGTGTGGTGAGTGCAGTTAGGGAAATTACATTAACAACTAGCATAACAATGTTAATGAGTGAGAGTAGAATGCCAGTCTCGAATACAGGCAAGGGTGGGATGGTGAAAGGGGGGCATTGGTGATGGGAATGGTGCACTGTTGAATAGGGGTCTGTTGTTTATGACTGAAACCTAACTACAATCATGCTTGTAATCATGGTACTTAAATAAAGATTTTATATAAAAAAAAGAATCTAAAATCATAAGGAGTAACTGTAAGGCTAGTAAGGTGCTTGACTTGCATGCAGCTGACCTGGCTTTGATCCCCAGCACACCTTATAATCCTCTAAGCACTGCCAAGGGTAATTCTTGAGTGCTTTGCCAGGAGTATCTCCTGAGCATTGTCAAATACAACCCAAAAGACAGAAACAAAAATGTATAAGAAACTATAAATTTTATTCAGAGCATCTTAGAAAATTATTGATGTCTCCCCTAAATTACCTACAGAAAAAACTCTGTCCTTGGAAAAATGCAACCAGTTTGCTATCATGATTTGTATAGATACAAGCAGTTATCATCAAAACTGGTTCATGAAACATTGTCTTTAGTCACGATAAAATGTTTTGTATATATAGGAAATATTCTATAGAATATAAAAATATTGAGTCCTTATTAGATAAAGATCAAATAAGTAAAACTCATCTATAAAGGGATGTGTGTATATGTGGTTTTGATATTGATGAGTAAGGTGTGACAGTTTAATTGAGTTAAGGCTTAATTTTTTCATATCATTACTACTGTATTTTGGTAATATAAATTAAATTATATTTCCCCATAAAATTTCAACAATTTTAGTATCTACTAAACATTTTATTGAAACAGTCTTTAACCAACAACTTTTCATAAATGGCATAATGTATCATTCTATACTTAAAAAAACAATCATCTGTGCTTTATATTTGAGCTTGTGATTCAGTAGAAATGTTTTCCTATTTGTAGGTGGCCTCAACTATTCAAAGTTTATATATTAAGCCAAGCTTACAATTAAGCCTGAATTAAAGATCCACTTTTGATAAAGGAAGACATTCATTATAATTCCTATCAAAGTTTCTTGTGAATCAAGATCCATTGATTATTTTCCTTAATTATAATTTTAACTTTTCCTAATTTATAGAAAATATGCTAGTTACAAATAAAGAAAAATTCTTCTATGGACCAACAACTGTTACCATATATTTATTATTATTTTTCTAATTAAGAGACAGTATTAGAAAACCAATATGATATATATTTTAAAAATAGCCATTTATGCAAATATGTATATATCTGGAAGCTACTACTGTATCCGAGTCAGCACATTTTTTATTTTATAAACATGAATATTTAAAATATAAAATACAACTTTATGCAGCTGTGCATGTAAAAGGTTTCAAATATTCCCATTTTTTTTCAATTTGCATGTGGAATATACTTAAAATAAACTATGCCAGTCAGCAAGAAAGCAGACTAGTTAGCAAGGCATTACATTCCGATAGAAACCTGGAGTGAATTGTGATAAATGCTGAAACTGAAGAACTTGTAGTGGTAATGTAGAAAATTATTTGAAAAACTAGGATAGTCATGAAACAATCAAAATATTCCGAAAATAAAAGAACACCACCCTGAACCATATCAGATCTCACTTTTCAAAGCATATGAAAGATCAACTATGACTTAAATGGAGAAAAATCACAAAAATAATCTCTACCTATTATTGTGATGATGAGAACACATAAGATATAAAAATACTGTTAATATTTATCTTTAAGATAAATGACATTAAGATATAATTTAACTATTGGATATAAGCTCTTCATTAGAAACCTAAGATTGATAGACTAGATTAAAGAAATATCAAACTCAGCTTTGTGATGTTTACTAGAGATACATTAGAATGTAAGGAAAATTTATAAATACAGAAATGACAAGAAATATAGCAGTAAATACTAATCGAAACAAATTATTGTGGTTTTATTTAATTAAAAAGTATACATAGGTGCCAGAGAGATAGCATGGAGGTAAGGCATTTGCCTTTCATTGGAAAAGGATGATGGTTCGAATCCGGCATCCCATATGGACCCTTGAGCCTGGCAGGAGCGATTTCTGTGTGTGGAGCCAGGAATGACTCCTGAGCATTGATGGGTGTGACCCCCCAAAAAAAAACAAAACAAAACAAAATAACAACAACAACAAAAACCGAATAAATGTACTTAAATAAGATTATTGTTTTGTTTTTTTGTTGTTGGTTTTGTTTTTGGGCCATGCCGTGTGGTGCTCAGGGGTTACTCCTGGCTCTGTACTCAGAAATCATTTCTTGCAGGATCAGGGAATCATGTGGGATGCTGGGAATCAAACCTGGGTAGCCCCAGGTACAAGGGCTAGAACAAGGCAAACTGCTGCGGGCAAGGCATACGCTCTACCACTATACTAGCGCTCTGGCACCTTAAATACAATTATTAATTAACATATATAAGTAAAATATGTGAATAATAAAAGGATTGACTTATCAAGAAATTAAAACAATAAGAAACATATATGTTGTTCAGAAAATATGAAACAAATTAGATATAACTAAAATAGAAAAACAAATCAATAAACATAGTTGGAGATATGAATACACATTACTCAGTGAATGAAAGAACAAGCAGGGAAAAAGAAGACATTAAAAGTCATAATCACAAAAAATACATAATGATAAGTAAGAATTTTGTTGTAGTAATTAAAATATCCCCCAATGTAAGGCCCAGGACCAGAGAGTTTTTATTTGTGTCAATTCTACCAAAACTTCAAAAGTGTGAACTATGATCTACCTTTTTTTAAATTATTATAGAAATCTGAAGAGAAAATCTTCTAGACACATTTTTAAGCAAATGTTTTCCTTATACTAAAGTAGAGATATCATATGCATACACACATAAAATAAAGAGAAAGAAAACCAGAAACTAATATGTAGACACAAATATCTTCAACAAAAAAGTAAATTGAATAATAAATTTAAATTGATATGTAGATATATACATGTATGCATATATTTATGCATATTTATCTATACATATGCACATATTTATCTATACATATGCATATAGAGAGAGTGCATAACCATGTGAAATTTAGTCCAAAGAAGGCAAGTATGGGTCATTATATGTAGATCAGAGCTTTAAAAATGACTTGAAAAGATGCAGTGCATTCTTTTAATATAAGACATATGGCTTTTATCCAAATTGCTTCCTGAGAACTCCTGGGGAACTCTTTCAATACTGCTTTTAAGTAAATAAGAAAATATTAGAGAGATCAATTAATATAATTTATCTCCTCAGCAGAATGAAAGATAAAAATCACAAAGCTATTTTAGATAACAGAGATGTTGAAGAGGTTTTAATAGAAACTTCAATGAGATTCAAACTCCATTTATATTTTATCATAAACGCTTGTAAATAAAGGAGATAGATGCAACATATATTAACATAATAAGCATCATATATGTCAATGTATTGTTAACTTTGTATATAATGATGAAAGGCTAACAGTTTTTCCCTAAGTACCAGAACCCAAATAAGTATGTCTCCTTTCAGAACAATTATTCAATTTAATGTTGGAAATCCTAGTTAGAGCAATTAGGTAAGAAAATAAAAAAGAGATTCAAATTTGAAAAAAGGAAAAAATATTTTAATTAAAATTAATCATTAAAGTTCTGTCAGTGCCTTGTATATTTTGGAGATTAGTCCCTTATCTGATGGGTATTGGGTGAATAGTTTCTCCCACTCAGTGGGTGGCTCTTGTATCTTGGGCACTATTTCCTTTGAGGTGCAGAAGCTTCTCAGCTTAATATATTCCCATCTTTTAATTTCTGCTTTAACTTGCTTGGAGAGTGCAGTTTCTTCCTTGAAGATGCCTTTAGCCTCAATGTCCTGGAGTGTTTTACCTACATGTTGTTCTATATATCTTATGGTTTTGGGGCTGATATCGAGGTCTTTAATCCATTTGGATTTTACCTTCTTACATGATGTTAGCTGGGGGTCTAAGTTCAATTTTTTGCAAGTGGCTATCCAGTTGTGCCAACACCACTTGTTGAAGAGGCTTTCTTTGTTCCATTTAGGATTTTTTGCTCCTTTATCAAAAATTAGGTGATTGTATGTCTGGGGAACATTCTCTGAGTATTCAAGCTTATTCCACTGATCTGAGGGCCTGTCCTTATTCCAATACCATGCTGTTTTGATAACTATCACTTTGTAGTAAAATTTAAAGTTGGGGAAAGAAATTCTTCCCATATTCTTTTTCCCAATGATTGCTTTAGCTATTCGAGGGTGTTTATTGCTCCAAATAAATTTCAAAAGTGCCTGATTCACTTCTTTGAAGAATGTCATAAGTATCTTTAGGGGGATCGCATTAAATCTGTACAGTGCTTTGGGGAGTATTGCCATTTTAATGATGTTAATCCTGCCAGTCCATGAGCAGGGTATGTGCTTCCATTTCCGCGTGTCCTCTCTTATTTCTTGGAGAGAGTTTTATAGTTTTCTTTGTAAAGGTCCTTCACATTTTTAGTCAAGTTGATTCCAAGATATTTGAGTTTGTGTGACACTATAGTGAATGGGGTTGTTTTCTTAATGTCCATTTCTTCCTTATTAGTATTGGTGTATAGAAAGGCCATTGATTTCTGTGTGTTAATTTTGTAGCCTGCCACCTTGCTATATGAGTCTATTGTTTCTAGAAGCTCCCATCAAAAAATGGGGAGAAGAAATGAACAGACACATGGGCCCGGAGAGATAGCACAGTGGCGTTTGCCTTGCAAGCAGCCAATCCAGGACCAAAGGTGGTTGGTTCGAATCCCGGTGTCCCATATGGTCCCCCGTGCCTGCCATGAGCTGTTTCTGAGCAGACAGCCAGGAGTAACCCCTGAGCACTGCTGGGTGTGACCCAAAAACCTAAAAAAAAAAAAAAAAAAAAAGAAATGAACAGACACTTTGACAAAGAAGAAATACAAATGGCCAAAAGACACATGAAAAAATGCTCCACATCACTAATCATCAGGGAGATGCAAATCAAAACAACGATGAGATACCACCTCACACCACAGAGAATGGCACACATCACAAAGAATGAGAATAAACAGTGTTGGTGGGGATGTGGGGAGAAAGGATCTCTTATCCACTGCTGGTGGGAATGCCGTCTAGTTCAACCTTTATGGAAAGCGATATGGAGATTCCTCCAAAAACTGGAAATCGAGCTCCCATAAGATCCAGCTATACCACTCCTAGGAATATACCCTAGGAACACAAAAATACAATACAAAAACCCCTTCCTTACACCATATTCATTGCAGCACTATTTACCATAGCAAGACTCTGGAAACAACCAAGATGCCCTTCAACAGACGAATGGCTAAAGAAACTGTGGTACATATACATATACAATGGAATATTATGCAGCTGTCAGGAGAGATGAAGTCATGAAATTTTCCTATACATGGATTTACACGGAATCTGTTATGCTGAGTGAAATAAGTCAGAGAGAGTGAGAAAGACGCACAATGGTCTCACTCATCTATGGGTTTTAAGAAAAATGAAAGACATTCTTGCAATAATAATTTTCAGACACAAAATAGAAAAGAGCTGGAAGTTCCAGCTCACCTCAGGAAGCTCACCACAAAGAGTGATGAGTTTAGTTAGATAAATAACTACATTTTGAACTGTCCTAATAATGAGAATGTATGAGGGAAATTGAGAGCCTGTTTAGAGTACAGGCGGGGGTTGGGTGGGGAGGAGGGAGACTTGGGACATTGGTGATGGGAATGTTGCACTGGTGATGGGTGGTGTTCTTTACATGACTGAAACCCAAACACAATCATGTATGTAATCAAGGTGTTTAAATAAAAAAATAAATAAAATAAAATAAAATTTATTGGGGCCCGGAGAAATAGCACAGCGGCGTTTGCCTTGCAAGCTGCCAATCCAGGACCAAAGGTGGTTGGTTCGAATCCCGGTGTCCCATATTGTCCCCCGTGCCTGCCAGGAGCTATTTCTGAGAAGACAGCCAGGAGTAACCCCTGAGCAATGCCGGGTGTGGCCCAAAAACAAAAAAAATTAAAAAAAAATAATCATTAAAAATGACTAATAAGGTGACATTTATCGAAAATTGTAACATCATAAAATTGTTGAAAAAATAAATCTGAAGATTGACACACCAAATAATTAACAGAAAAATCTTTTCATCGGTTTGTTTTTTCATTTCACTCAGCAATCCTTAAGACTCTGCACTAAGAGATTATATTGTGATGGACTCAAGAACGACATGGGATGCCAACAATAGGACCTGTGAGACTAAGTGTAAAGCAAGTGCTCTACCTGCAGTACTACCTCTCTGGTCTCCTATCTCTTGTATTTGTGTAAAACAAGTAATAAACTAGAAGACAAAGAAATTTTTTAAAATCCTATATGCATTCATATGAAGAGATTTAAGTATCTAGGAAAAAAGTAATTGAAAGAAATAAAAAAGTTTCACATCAAGGCAGTATCACTATTAAAACAAAACAAAACAGAAGTGGGGCGGGAGCGATAGCAAGCTGTAAGGAGTTTGCCTTGAACAAGGCACATCCAGGATAGACAGCGGTTCAATCCCCTGGTATCTCATATGTTCCCCAACCCAGGAGAGATTTCTGAGCGCATTGCGAGGAGTAACCCCTGAGCGTCACTTGGTGTAGCCTCCCCCCCAAAAAAAAAACAACAAAGAAAACAGAATAACAAAAGAAACAAAAGATAAAATGGATTTTTACTCATGAATTACATAAATTAATGTTATTAAAATTATACTTCAAGGCACTATATACATTCATGCAAAGACCATCAAAAACGATATTATTCATGAAAAGAGAAGACAAGTTACTGAAATTTGTATAAAACACACCATTTACTACACATACCCAAAATTAAAAAGTCAGAGAAATTCTAAAGTAAAAGAGGAAAATGAAAGTTTCATGCTCTTGAATTCCAATTGCACTACCAATTTAAAATAATCAATACTATACATTATAAAATAAAAATAGACATATCAGTGGAATTGAACTGTTATCTACAAGCACTCACATATAGATATTTAATCTAAACAACTTATAAGTATAAGTGAAGAATTAGACATAATAGCTGATGCTAGAATAAAAATCACATAAAAATAATAAAACTAGATAACTATCTCACACCAACAAAATAACAAATAAAGTCTTGATTGTTAAAATAAAAACTATGAATAATATATAATGAATCATAAGGAAAAAACTCTATAATCATAGATTCCATGATTTATTCAAAGTTATATCTACAATATTCAGTACTTTAATATCCAGGGTTATAATTACAATATCCAATAAAATAATAGCAATTATTGTTTAAATAAAAGAAGTAACTGTGCACAAATGAAGACTAGAGATAGTCAACAGGCACATTTATAAAAGGAATGTTTGTTGTTATTTATCAGAAAAAAGAAAATGAAACAAGTGTAAAACTATAGGATTAATCAGAATAAAAATCATCTGCATAGAAAATGGCTATTAACATAAAAAAACAATTTAATGAATGGGAGAATATATTCTTATACCACATATTTGACAAAGAGCTAATTTTCCAAACTATAGAAGAACTAAAAAGCTCTAAGAGTAATATATCATCATCTATTGTTTAAATAAAAGAAGTAACTGCACAAATTGGTGGTGGGAATGCCCCTGATTCAATGTCACTATATACCTAAAATTTTCCTGTGAATGATTTGTAATTCACCTTGGTCAAAATAAAAATTAAGACTACAGATATTCAACAGGCACATGTAATAAAAATGTTTATTATTATTTATCAGTGAAAAACAAATACATAAAATAACAAATAAAATAAGTTATCTTGCACATGTAAGAATGAACAATTTTAAAGATATCAGAAACATTGCAGAAAAGAAAGAGAGAAAGGAACAGCTATTCACTTATGGCTAAAATATAAATTGAATCAGAATTCATGGAAACAATATGGAGAGTTCTCAAAACACTAAACATATATTTAACATATGATAAAATAATTTTATGCCTAGGTTTACATCCAAAGACAAAAGTGAAAAAGAGTAAAAGTCATGCATAAATATAAAAATTACAGCACTATTTACAATAACCAATATATATCACAAATAAACACACACATATATCGGCTCATTGTACAATGATAAATGAGTGGATAGAAGAATGTGAAATACATATAGAATAGAATTCTGTTCAGTTATCATTAAGCATATGAAAGATGAAAGTTTGGACCTTTTCAACATGAATGGAATCAGAAGTTCTCAAACTGAAAGAATTAGAAAAAAATTATCTGATAATCTTACACTCATGGAAATATAATAAAGCAAAGGATGGGAAAAATTGTTTACCAAAGGTATATAAAGAAGGAAATTAAATTTAGGAAAAATCCAATGGACTGTGATGAAAGAATATTGGTTATTGAAAGTGGTATAAACGCATACATTTTAAATGGTCTGAAAGCCTTGTAACCAATGCTTCCTCAATAAATAAAAAGTAAGATATTGAAGAAAAATTAATCTTCTCAATAATTTTGATCTCACCATTAATAATTTACTATAATGATAAATATGCTGACTGTACATTATTTTTTCAAATGTATTCAAAATCATCAGTTTATGCATCCCAAATCAACTCAATATATCTGAGAGAGCCACAATGGAATTACACTAAGAATCACAGCAAAACTAATAAAACTAACAAGCATTTATTAAGGACTCATTAGTAAAATCTAACTAAATCATTAAGTAATGATTTTAAAATAACCAGCTTTCAAAGAAATAATAAGAAAATAACTGGAATATATTAAAAAAGGAATAGAATTTATGGCATGTGTCAAAAATGGTGCTTGAAATTAAATGATAGCTTTATGTAGGTAATGAAGAAGATAGGTTAAAACAACTGATTAAAATTAGAGATAAAAATCTACAGAGAAAAATACATTATTTTTATATAACTGCTTGGTAGCCAAAAAATCCTGCTACCCAATAGTTATACTTAGAAATTTTTGATTTTATAATGAACTCAAAGTGGTATAAAGTTAGTAAAGACATATTTCAAACTTCAAATCTAGAATTTTTCCAAGCTAGCAATGTACAGAATGGTATTCTCTCAATATAATGGGCAGTAACAACCAGATACTGCTCCTAAATAGAGCCCAATCAACTGGATAAAAAATTCAGTATTTCCATTCAATACATTCAAAACACTATTCAATAAGTTATGCGAGATATTCAAAACTTTGTTATAGGCTTTGTCTAAAATATTGGTGTTAATTACAAGCATTTTCAAATGAGTGAATTCTAAATAATAAATATTCTTACACAAAATCTCTTGCATCGATTTCTTTCTCTCACACACTTTCTTCTCTTAGTTTTTATTTGTCTGATAATTCTGATTAACTCAATATTACTGAGTATAAGTATTCCCAGAATTAGTTAAAAATGCACTGTCATTTAAAACATTATCATGCATATTTTAAAAATTGATAGTTTTTTTGTTTGTTTGTTTTTGGGCCATACCTGGTGACACTCAGGGATTACTCCTGGATATATGCTCAGAAATTGCTCCTGATTTGGGGGACCATTTGGGATGCTGGTGGATCCATCCTAGGTCAGTGCATGCAAGACAAGTGCCCTACCACTTGTGCCACCACTCAGGCAGCTGATAGTTATTTTAAAGTGTATAAAAACAGATTGGATCTAAACAAACCAATGAAATGTTGGGGGGGGGGAAAGCGTATTTCAAAATATTCGATGAAACTATAACAATAAAATCAGACTAGTACCGTCACACAAAAAGCCGATCATAAATTGAGTCATTTGTATTTTAAAATTCATTTAATGATTTTTATTTTATAATAAGAGATGAAGTTTCTATTTAAATGAAAAGAAACAAATCCCAAACCTGGGGAAAAAAAAACTTCCTATAACAGAAAACATTTCATTTGGCAAAAGTATTATTTGAATGCTAGGGCTTTTGAAAAAAACATACATTGGACAGGAAACTTAATTAAGATAATTACATTTTGGGCTGGAGCAAAATAGTCAGCAGGTAGTGCACTGGCTTGTAAATGCTCAACAAGAGTTCTATCCTGAACATCCATGTCATCACTCCCACCCCATGTTAGAAGCGAAACCTGAGCATAGAACCATAATAAAGACCTGAGCACCACCAGGTGTGGCCCCTCAGGCAAATAAAATCCTAAAATAATAAGTACATTTCAAACTATATTCAAATTTGTTCTCCAAATCATTCCAATTTTATTCATCAGAAAAAAAATGTTTTAGGATGCCAGAGTTCCTATCTATAAAAATACTAACACGTTTCAGCATGGAAGAGAAATAGAAAAATATTTTCTAATTTTAGTACATTATCCTGGAAACACACATGGATTTGAGCACCACTAGGAAAGATCCAGGAGCACAGCTATTCGGGTTAAGCCCTAAGAACCTTGACATCGACCTCCTAAAAGAGACTTCCGTTTACACTGAAAAGACTTGACAACAACAATGACCTGCTCTACAGGACATGGTTCTCTCTAGTGCCCCTTAAGTGTGAGGTGAAACGAGAGGATGCTCTGCACCATCCTGACTGCAATATGGGATATACAGACTCCAGGATCTTTAATACAGAAGCATGATACCAACAACAGAGACTATGTGAGGAATGGAGGTGTATTGCCACTACAGACGATGACTTGAATTGGACAAACTAGTTTGCCTGGAGCCTAGAGTCAGTCCTGTGCCAGGAAACTTCAGGGGTAGGGTCTCCTGGTATTTAGACCATAATTTGTCTTTCCATGTCCCTTATGTTTTGGTGGGCCTATGCAAACAAATGCCACTTTAATACCGTTTTTTACTATGTTCCCTTAACTCCAATCCTTAAGAAAAACAACCCACTAAAACTTTTGAGGTTAACTTAAACTAGTAAGCATGTGCATGGAACTAGAGAAATGTACTTTGCCCTCAATGTTTAAGGAGTTACATAAGTCTAATGTCTTTAGATTATATTGTGTGCTGCTAAGAAACAGTATGTACTACAACTGGGGATTTGAGGAACAAAGTAATTGTATTGTACATGGGTTCAGTTTTGTTTTTCTTAATTTTCTTTGGCTGAAAGTTCAAGGCTGGGATATCATCGATGGGACTACCGAGAATTCTGTTTATGGGTGATTGGGCTTCCACTGTAACTTTACCCTGTCCTCTTTCTTTGCATCTTTGTTGTCATAATTAAAATAAAAAAAAAATTAAAAAAAAAAAAAGAAAGCCCTAAGAACCTAACCACTCGGTGTGGCTTCCAAAGAAACAATACTTTTTTTTTTTTTTTTCTGAATTTAAGTCTAACAGATTAGGTCTGGTCTACTTTTTGCTTGTTTCATATGGTCCCTGAGCGCTGTCAGCTGTGATTTTTTTTTTGTTTGTTTGCTTGTTTTTGTTTTGGGGCCACACCCAGCAGCACTCAGAAATCGCTCATAGCAGGCTCTGGTGACCATATGAAATGCTGGGAATTGAACCCAGGTCCATCCGGGGTTGGCCATGTGCAAGGGAAACATCCAACTGCTGTACTATCTGTCTAGCTCAGGAGTGATTGTGTGTGTGTGTGTGTGTGTGTTGGGGTGTGTGTTTGGGTCACACCTGGCAGAGCTCAGGAGTTACTCCTGGCTCTGTGCTCAGAAGTCACTCCTGGCAGGCTTGAGGAAGTGATTCTTTTTTCTTTTCTTTTCTTTTCTTTTCTTTTCTTTTCTTTTCTTTTCTTTTCTTTTCTTTTCTTTTCTTTTCTTTTCTTTTCTTTTTTTTTGGCTTTATTTTGGAGGAGGGGTGGTCACACCCGTTGATGCTCAGGGATTGCTCCTGGCTATGTGCTCAGAAATGGCTCCTGGCTTTGGGAACCATATGTGACAACGGGGGATCCAACCGTGATCCAGCCTATGTTAGCACATGCAAGGCAAATGCCCTACTGCTTATTCCACTGCTCTGGCCCCCCAGGAGTGATTCTTGAGAGCAGAATCAGGAGTATGACCAGAGCACAGCACAGAAACAAAGAAAACGATCAGGCTTTCTTCTTTCTAAATTGATTCCTGTTTACAAATACTTTTTCCAGAACCCATGATTAATGAAGTAAGTTTTTATTGACTAAATCCCTTTCAGTTAGCTTTTATGACATTGGCATTACAATCAATAAAATATTACTGAGAGTATGGAAATTTTATAATATTCTCAAATGGTATATTGATTGGGAGTTAAAGAAATAAGATTTTTTCCCTAAAAGTACCACTGAAATTCTTTAAAGATAATATATGAATGACGTTTTTTCCTAATAATTTACTAATGACTTTGAGACTAGTCAACAACATATTTAGGAACAGCATATTATAAATTTGGTATTTGATAGTTCAATGATTTAGAGCAATCAATATTAAGTTTTAAAGCAGGGGCTTAAAATGCTAATATTTTAATTCTGCAATATTGTTCTTAAATTGCAAAGGTGACCACTATAAACTTATGTTTTATCATCATAAATTTTATTAGTCTTTATGCAAATGGTTTACTCAGTCAAAATATGCTTGCTGATTATATCCTTTGATAAGTACTTTCACAGTACTATTGAAATTTACCATCTACTTCATGGAGCAGCTCTAAAATTAGAGATTATAAAGTAGTATTAGATCCAGAGAGTTGCTTCACACGTAGATGGCCCAGATTTGATTCCTAATTTCACATAATCCTCTGGGCACCAGTTTGAATGCCCCAAGAAATTAACTAGAAGTTAGCTCCTGAGCATCACTAGGTGTACTGCAAAACAAAACTCTTTAATACACATGAAACAGTTAAATATATTTTCAGCAACATAAACATTTTTTAAATTAATTACTATCTTTAACATATATATAGGTAAGATTTTATTAGTATCAGTGGAGCAAAGATTAAATGAGAGTTGTATTTTGAATAAGCTATTTATTTCTTCTATTGTCCTTTCTTACCCCCCACTAATGAAACTGAGTTCCCTCTATCTCTGTCTTCCATTATTTCACATTTCTCTTTCTCCTTCTCCACTCAATTTCTTTACTTCTCCTAACTATACTGTGAAGCTAAGTGTTCTTTGACAACCCGATTTAAACCATTGCACTCCTTCATAAAGTTATTCTAAATACCTAGGTGATATCCATAAGTATTTATCCTTCTTCTTCTGAAGAATACTTGCATTTAAAAATTTACAGTCAAATAGCATTCCTATCTGGATTATTAATCTATCCATTTATATGTTTGAATATTATTTCCAAGACATGGTATTATAAACAATGCTGGTTGGATAATTTTATAATCCTGTATTTAAATATGCATGGATTTATCTCTAGAATTAACCCCTGAAATTAGAGCAGTTAATTCAAAGCTATATAAATCATACAGATCTATGATAGATTTATATAGAGAGGGGGCAAGATAGGGAGGAAGACAGAATACATTAGAGGCAGAGGAGAATAACTGTCTTCATTTATAAAATCGCACCAATTTTGTGTTTCCATTAACAACACATTAATGCCAGTTTAATTTATTTTCTTTCCTTATACCTTTTAAGATTTTTGGAAAATTTAGTCTCCAGAGGTCAATCCTGTTATTTCTTTGCCATTTAGGATTGCACCTCAGTGCCAGAATTCAAGAAGGCAAAGCTTCTCCAGTCTGGTACTTCTGCACCACACATACAATGCTCAGAAGCTTGGGAGGTCATGTAAAGCTGTATTAAAAATATACTAGTTCCATATGATGCATGTACCCTAACTCTAATTCTATCTCCACAGTTCTCTATCCACATAATATATATTATTCGTTTTCAATTGCCTTTAAACTTTAATTGTAGTGGTTTTGCATAATTTGTAATAAATTATATCCAAATACTTAATAGTTTTTAAAATTTTGTCCGATGTTTCAATATGAATTGCTTTTACTTTAAACATAGCTGATATCTTTTCCATTAAAAATATTTTCAATTTCAGATTACAATATAGTAATTAAATGTTAATCTTTTTTTGTTTTGAAGCCTCTTCACATTTTGGCCTTACATTTTAGGATATAGTTTTATTCACTTTAATATTAAACTTTAAGGACATGATTATTTTTATCCCAAAGAATCAGAATACATCTGCCTTACATAATTTCCTGCAAACATTGATAATATTACATTCAACATAGAGCTAATAAAATACTCAGAGGTATATGATGGGAAAGTGCTTATTTTATCTAAGAAAAAATGAACAATATTTCTATTGAGTACAAAAGTTCTAATATAGTATATGAAAATATATTCTTCTTTTCAATGAAAAAGATAAAATATTTATATTAAAGACTGCAAGATAGTAGGACTTGCTGACTGAGTCTTTAATTTTATAGGTAAAGATCAAACTGTCTGCCAACTAGAAATATTGTGGAGGTAAGCAATGTGATACCACTTCTGACATTTTATTTTTAAAATGCTGCTACCTACAATTAATATCATAAGACACTAGACATGATGCTTTCTATGCAAAGACTATATACACCATTAAAGAGTAGTTGTCATTTTTGACAGTGACTAAAATGAATTGCCTGCAGATAAAAATATCATTATTTAAGAATATCTCATAAAAATATCAATGCTTGACAAAACCTCTTTGGACAATATAAAATATTGAGGCTTAGAAACACGTATTCTTTTACATTCTTAGTACTGTAATATAAGAGGTATTTATTTCTTCAACTCTTAGAAAGAAATGTAGAATAAAAATTTGAAATAAAAACTATTTTGTAAATAGATTCATTGTACAAACCAGTGACAAAAATATCACCAAATTATAAATAATATTTATTCTTAAATATTGAAGGTAGAAATGTTCATTCCTGGATGTTGATTTGGTTAAATATATTTAATTTAAATCTTTTCAGTCCTACTCCTTTAATAATTTAATTTTTTCATTTAAGTCACAGAGATTTACATTACTGGTAATAACAATGTTCATGCATATGTCATTCCATTATCATCTCGTTCACCAGAGCGTCAGCTTCTCTTTACCACTGTCATAGTGTATCCTATTCCTATAAGTATGCTTAATTGTAAGGCAGTTCTCAGGTTCTGTCTCTTTTGATCATTTGCTATTCCCTTTCTATGTTTATGTCCTACAAATAAGACAGATAACTATCTTTGACTCTTCTGACTAAATTTAATCAGAACAATACCTTCCTGATTCATCCATAAAACTGCAAATTGCATGTGTTTTTGTTGTTGTTGTTTTTAATATATTTTATTTAAACAACTTGAATACATGCATGACTGTGTTTAAGTTTCAGCAATGTAAAGAACACCACCCATCACCAGTGCAACATTCCCATCTCCAATGTCCCAAATCTCCCTCCTCCCACAATACCCCCACCTGTACTCTAGACAGGCTTTCTATTTCCCTCACACATTCTCATTGTTAGGATAGTTCACAATGTAGTTATTTCTCTAACTAAACTCATCCCTGTTTGTGGTGAGCCTCATGAGGTGGGCTTTAACTTCCAGCCCTCCTCTCTTTTGTGCCTGAAAATTATTATTGCAAGAATGTCTTTCATTTTTCTTAAAACCCATAAATGAATGAAACACTTCTGTGTCTCTCTCTATCTCTGACTTATTTCACTCAGCATAATAGATTCCATGTACATCCATGTATAGGAAAATTTCATGACTTCATCTCTCCTGACAGCTACATAATATTCCATTGTGTATATGTACCACAGTTTCTTTAGCCATTCATCTGTTGAAGGGTACCTTGGCATTTTCAGAGTTTTGCTATGGTAAATGGTGCTGCAATGAATATAAACATAAGGAAGGGATTTTTGTATTGTATTTTTGTGTTCCTAGGGTATATTCCTAGGAGTGGTATAGCTGGATTGTATGGGAGCTCGATTTCCAGTTTTTGGAAAAATCTCCATATTGCTTTTTATAAAGGTTGAACTAGAAGGCATTCCCACCAACAGTGGATAAGAGATCCTTTCTCTCAAAATCCCCACCAACACTACTTGTTCTCATATTTTATGATGAGTGCTAATCTCTGTGGTGTGAGGCGGCACTTCATAGTTGTTCTGATTTTCATCTCCCTGACGATTAGTGATGTGGAGCATTTTTTTATGTGTCTTTTGGCCATTTGTGTTTCTTCTTTTTCAAAGTGTCTGTCCATTTCTTCTCCCCGTTTTTTGATGGGATTAAATATTTTTTCTTGTAAAGTTCTGTCAGTGCCTTGCATATTTTGGAGATTAGCCCCTTATCTGATGAGTATTGGGTGAATAGTTTCTCTCACTCAGTGGGTGGCTCTTGTATCCTGGGCGCTATTTGCTTTGAGGAGCAGAAGATTCTCAGCTTAATATATTCCTATCTGTTAATGTCTGCTTTCACTTGCTTGGAGAGTGCAGTTTCTTCCTTGAAGATGCCTATAGTCTCTATGTCCTGGAGTGTTTTGCCTACGTGTTGTTCTATATATCTTATGGTTTCAGGTCTGATATTGAGGTCTTTAATCCATTTGGATTTTACCTTCTTACATGATGTTAACTGGGGGTCTAAGTTCAATTTTTTGCAAGTGGCTAGCCAGTTATGCCAACACCACTTGTTGAAGAGGCTTTCTTTGCTCCATTTAGGATTTCTTGCTCCTTGATCAAAAATTAGGTGATTGTATGTCTAGGGAACACTGTCTGAGAACTCAAGCCTATTCCACTGATCTGAGGGTCTGTCTTTATTCCAATATCATGCTCTTTTGATAACTATTGCTTTGTAGTACAGTCTAAAGTTGGGGAAAGAAATTCCTCCCATATTCTTTATTCCATTGATTGCTTTAATTATTCTAGGTTGTTTATTGTTCCAAATGAATTTCAAAAGTGCCTGATCCACTTCTTTGAAGAATGTCATGGGTATCTTTAGAGGGATAGCATTAAATATGTACAATGCTTTGGGTAGTATTGCCATTTTGATGATGTTAATCCTGCCAATCCATGAGCAGGGTATGTGCTTCCATTTCCTTGTGTCCTCTCTTATTTCTTGGAGCAGAGATTTATAGTTTTCTTTGTATAGGTCCTTCACATTTTTAGTTAAGTTGATTCCAAGATATTTGAGTTTGTATGGCACTATTGTGAATGGGGTTGTATTCTTAGTGTCCATTTTTTCCCTGTTATTATTGGTGTATAGAAAGGCCATTGATTTTTGTGTGTTAATTTTGTAACCTGCCACATTGCTATATGAGTTTATTATTTCTAGAAGCTTTTTGGTAGTCTTTACGGTTTTCAAAGTAGAGTATCATGTTATCTGCAAACAGCAAGAGATTGATTTCTTCCTTTCCTATTTGGATTCCCTTGGTATCTTTTTCTTGCCTAATCGCTATAGCAAGTACTTCCAGCGCTATGTTAAATAGGAGTGGTGAGAGAGGACAGCCTTGTCTTATGCCAGAATTTTGAGGGAAGGCTTTTAGTTTTCTCCATTGAGGACAATATTTGTCTCTGGCTTGTGGTAGAAAGGTTCCTTCCATTCCCACCTTGCTGAGAGTTTTGATCTAGAATGGGTGTTGGACCTTATCAAATGCTTTCTCTGCATCTATTCATATCATCATGTGATTTTTATTTTTCTTGTTGTTGATGTTGTGTATGATGTTGATAGATTTATGGATGTTAAACCATCCTTGAATTCCTGGGATGAAACCTACTTGATCATTGTGGATGATCTTCTTAATGAGGCACTGAATCCTCTTTGCCAGGATTTTGTTGAGGATTTTGCATCTGTGTTCATTAGTGATATTGGTCTGTAATTTTCTTTTTTGGTAGCATCTCTCTCTGCTTTACGTATCAAAGTGATGTTGGCTTCATAAAAGCTATTTGGAAGTATTCCTGTTTTTTCAATTTCATAAAAGAGTCTTGCCAGGATTGGTAGTAGTTCCTCTTGAAAGTTTGAAAGAATTTATTAGTGAATCCATCTTGGCCTGAGTCTTGTTTTGGGCAGACATTTGATTACTGTCTTAATTTCCTCAATACTGATGTGGGTGTTTAGATATGCTACATCCTCTTTGTCCAACTGTGGAAGATTATAAGAGTCCAAGAATTTATTCATTTTCACTTAATTAATTTCTGATCTCAGCTTTGTTATTTCCTTCTGTCTCCCTATTTTTGTTTCCTTTTGTTGAGCATTTTCTAATTCTATGAGCTGCATCATTAAGCTGTTCTTTCCTGATGTGTGCTTGCAAAACTATAAATTTCCCTCTCAGGACTGCTTTTGCTGTGTCCCATAGGTTCTGATTGTTTGTGTCTCTATTTTCATTTGTTTCTAGGAAGGCTTTGATTTCATCTCGGACCCACTGCTTATTCAGTATTAGGCTGTTTAACTTCCAGGTATTAAAGTTTTTCTTTTGTGTCCCTTTGTAGTTCACATATAATTTCAGGGCCTTGTGGTCAGTGAAGGTAGACTGCAAAATTTCTATCCTCTTGATATTATGGAGGTATGCTTTATGTGCTAGCATGTAGTCTATCCTGGATAATGTCCCATGTACATTAGAGAAGAATGTGTATCCGGGTTTCTGAGGGTGCAGTGTCCTATATATATTGACCAGGCCTCTTTCTTCCATTTCTCTTTTCAGGTCTAGTATATTCTTGTTAGATTTCAGTCTGGTTGACCTATCCAGTGTTGACAATGCCGTGTTGAGGTTTCCCACAATTATTGTGTTGTTATTGATATTATTTTTCAGATTCATCAACAATTGTATTAAATATTTTGCTGGCTCCTCATTCGGTGCATATATGTTTAGGAGAGTGATTTCTTCCTGCTGTACATATCCCTTGATTAATACAAAATGTCCATCTTTGTCCCTTACAACTTTCCTGAGTATAAAGTTTGCATCATCTGATATTAGTATGGCCACTCCAGCTTTTTTATGGGTGTTGTTTGCTTGGATGATTTTCCTCCAGCCTTTTATTTTGAGTCTATGTTTGTTCTGACTATTCAGGTACGTTTCTTGTAAGCAGCAGAAAGTTGGATTTAGTTTTTGATCCATTTAGCCACTCTTTGTCTCTTAACTGTTGCATTTAGTCCATTGACATTGAGAAAAAGAATTGTCCTGGCATTTATTGCCATCTTTATATCAAATTTTGGTGTGTCTGTTGGTCAGTCTTGTCTTAAAGTAGGTCTTTCAGTTTTTCTTTTAAGACTGGTTTTGAATCTGTGAAGTTTTTGAACTGTTGTTTGTCTGTGAAACCATGTATTGTTCCTTCAAACCTGAAAGTGAGTTTTTCTGGGTGCAGTATTCTAGGCGAAGCATTTATTTCATTGAGTTTTGTCACTATGTCCCACCACTGCTTTCTGGCCTTGAGTGTTTTAGGTGACAGGTCTGCAGTAAATCTCAAGGATGTTCTCTTGAATGTAATTTCTATTTTCAATCTTGCTGCTTTCAGAATTCTGTCTCTATCTGTGGGAATTGTTATTGTGATTAGGATGGGGTGTTTTTTCTGTGGTCTCTTTTAATTGGTACTCTTCGGGCATGCAGGATTTGATCACATGTATTCTTTAGCTCTGGTAGTTTCTCTTTAATGATTTTCTTGACCATTGAATCTTACTGGAGATTTTCTTCCTGGGTCTCTGGGACTCCAATGATTCTTAAGTTGTTTCTGTTGAGCTTATCATAGACTTCTATTTTCATCTGTTCCCATTCTTTGACTAATTTTTCCATTGTTTGATCATTTGCTTTAAGGCTTTTTTCCAATCTCTTCTGCTGTATGGAGTTGTTATTCATCTCATCTTCCAGTGTACTAATTCTATCCTCAGCTGCTGTTAACCTGTGGGAAAGCTCAACCATGTTTTTCTTCAATTCATCTCCTGAGTTTTTCAGACCTGTTATTTGACTTGAAATTTCATTTTGGAGTTTTCTCATTTCTATCTTCATATTCTCTTGATTCTTATTAGTGTTCTTTTATGTACTTTCTTTGAGTCTTTGAACATCTTCCATATTTATACTCTAAACTCCTTATCTGAGAGACTGACTAGTTGGTTGGTCGTGTTCTGGTCATCTGAATTGCCGTCTTTATTCTCTATGTCTGGCGCTGGTCTGCATTATTTCCCCATTGTCACACTTGTATTGTGGGGTTTTCTACATGTTGTGGTTGTATTCATTGGCTAAATGATGTGTGCGGCCGTGTAGCTCCTCTGGCTCCTCCCTCTCTGGGCATATCAACTCACCTCCAGGGAAGGCTATCCATGTGCAGATGAAGCCACACACAGGATGAAATCAGGCCAAGAACGCAGCACAGGACAGGAGACAGTCAGAGATTGGTGCTGGCATCTGAGTTTCAGCAGAGTTCAGTGGCTTCCCCCTTTCCAGGCGTATCAACTCACCTCGTTGTTGTTGTTTTTTAATCTTATAGCTGGGTAGTATTGTGTCCAATTTATGATGTGTGTACCACAGTTTATCTGGGCATGTGTTCTGGTACACTCAAATTTTTCCATAATTTTTGCTGTTATGAGTAGTGTTGCAATAGAAATTGGAGTAAAATGTCCTTCTGAATAAATTTTTTGGACCCTCGACATAAAACTAAAATGGAATTGATGAGTCATATGAAAGCTCAAGTTTCAGTTATTTTTTAATTATCCAGATAGTTTTCTATAGAGAGTCAACAAGTTGACATTACCACCAGCAATAAATAAAGGTTTGTTTAGCCCCCATTTCATTCTGGTTATTTTTTTCCCTTGTGAAGTGACAGTATCACTGCAATGAGGTTTTATATATCATTGTGCTGATAAACTTTTTCTTGACAATAAATGCAGTCAGACATCATTTTCATGTACTTTTTTTATCATCTGTATGTAATTTTTGAGCAAGTGCCTGTTCATCTCTTCTCCTACTTTCAATAAAAGGAGCCAGTTAAAGCACAGCTCTGGCCATCATTGATATGAATTACTTGGCACTATGTGGTCCACAGCTAGCAGTGGTTAAAGGACCATATGTTGCCATGGTTCAAACTCTGCAGGACTTCACACATGCTTTGTTTGCAACTTTAGAATTTATGATTTCTTCCTAATTGAGGTATTTTTTAAAAGATTGAGTTAGCACTTAAATTATTTTTTGTAAAATAATGATTTTACAACATACTAATAATTTTCTAAAATACAAAAATCATGGATTTAAAAGGCATACTGTGATAAAATTAATAGGAAAAGAGATGTGAACAAATTGTCACTACAGTGTGACAAAAGAAGCTAATTAAAATAACTAAAAGTTGAAACTCAAGCCAGTCTGCTGAAATAAAAGCTTCATTTCAACAGTGGCAAGTTGTTTGACCATGTGCATACAGACTTATTATTTTTGATTCAGTTATGTAAAAATAGGGGAAAGAGAAAAATATTTGTTTTGTTGAATATTATGTTTAAAATTAAATAATAACCAGAAAATATCAACTAAATTTTATAGTCAGGATGTTGAATTTCCAGTTATCCTTGAACTAACTTTAAACTGGAAAGTAGACATCTGACAAATATCATGAAAAAATGTTCTGAATTAAAGAATAGGTAGAAAATACTTTAATACTTATTTTAACTTAAATTATTGCCTTCCTTTAAAAATATTACCTTGTACGGCCTGTGGTATATTGCCTTGCACATGGCTGACCCAGGATGGACCTGAGTTTGATCCCAAAAGTTCCATACAATTCCCCTGAGTCAGGATCGATTTCTGAGTTCAGAGGTAGAAATAATCCCTGAGCATCACCAGGTGTGGCCCAAAAACCAAATAAAAATAAAAACAAAACTAAACAAAAGAACAAAAACCCCAAAATAACTTTTGTAGCTTAGTACTTTAAATAAGAAAGTGGAAAACACCCAAATGCCAAATATCTGATAGGACTGTGATATATATATGCCCTGGAATACTATGCAGCTTTTTTTAAAGATGAAATATTTACGTTTACTGAAATGTGAATAAAACTGAAAGATATAAAGTTAAGTGACACCATTATATGGAGAAAAACAATTATCAAATTATCTACCTTATCTGTAGGGTTAGGAAAAACATGGAAAATAAAGGTATTAAATTATGATAAATCCTTGATTTTGTATTACAAACCTGAGATCACCAAATGGGGAGATGTGTGGAGTTAATTATAAAGTGAACTAAAATTGTATTAGGCATTTTTGGAGACTCTTAGGTCTTTGGTGGTGCTAAGTTGTGGTCAGTATGAATATAACATCAAAAAAAATTAGCTCTATTAATGTGCATCATTAATTAAAATACTACACATAATTAGAATAAAATGAATTCATTTTAAAAATGAAAGTAAAAATATCCTTTCAAGATCTGACTAGAGTAGAATAAGAGAAATTATCAATGTCAGGAATGAGGGTTATAGGAATAATCTTAATAATCATAAATTAAAATTTGTATCAATAAAATTAGAATATAAAGGCTGGAGCAACGTAGGTTAACTCACAGACTGATTTTGAAGGTTTGGTATAACAAGCTATGAGAAACTTGTTTTCACTGGGGTTTTATGAAAAGGGACACTTTGTTAGGGCTCTCTCATGATGACATGTCATAGTAAGCAGCTTCTCAACATCAAATTAATTTGAATAAATGACAATACCAGTCTATGTTCTTCATCTAAGCTTTGATTATTGAAAGTGATGCTTCAAGTCTACTTAGCTCTCTTAACTCTTTCTTTTTCTTAACCTTGTCATGAAATATCACTTTAGAGAGCCCTATTGAAAATATCTGGGATAGTACTAATATTATTCTGCTATTCAGAAAGATAAGACAGCAAGGAATATAGCACAAGGAGTGAGGTGACCTCAGATCAGTTAGATCTCCTGCTCACCATAGGGCCCCAAGCCTCACCAGAGGGAACCCATTGAGAACAGTATTAGGATTATTCCTGAATGAATTATTACTAGGATTATTAGTCCTTAATGATGACAGGTCAGATACTGGGCATTTTATAAATAGATCCTTCATGTATCAAGGCAAATTCAATATCCAGTCCTAGTGTGTATGTGCATTAATATTTCAAGAGATCATATATAAGTTTAAATTTTCCTGGTGAGTAAACTTCAAATGATAGGGTCACTGTGAGCACTATCTTACTAGAGGGTCAAAATAAAGATAAAGTTTGATAATATTGTCGTCCTTTTTTTTTTTTTTTTTGGTTTTGGGTCACACCTGGGGTTACTCCTGGCTCTGCACTCAGAAGTCAATCCTGGAAGGCTCCAGGGACTATATGGGTTGTGGGGATTAGAACCACCTTCAGTCCTGTGTTGGCCACATGCAAGAGAAAAGCCTTACCACTATGCCATCATTCCAGACTCTATTATTTTCTTTTATCCAGAATCCATACACAGCTTTTCAACTCCATTGGAGCTACATATAATGGAATTTATTAATGCAAAAGGATGCAGGTGATGCTCAAATATATAAGTGCTGGTGTTATTAATACAAGATTGAAGGTAATTTCTTTTATTGTTTGTTTTTTTTGGGGGGGTCACACCCGGCAGTGCTCAGGGGTTACTACTGGCTCTACACTCAGAGATTGCTCCTGGCAGGCTCGGGGACCATATGGGATGCCGGGATTTGAACCATCGTCCTTCTGCATGCAAGGCAAAAGCTCTACCTCCATGCTATCTCTCCGGCCCCAAGATTGAAAGTATTTTCAATGTGCTATTTCTCCATTCATTATAGGTTTATTGATGAGTTTCTTATTTAGATAATAAAAAAATTCTAAAAATTAAATTCAAATTTAATCTTTGTGAAAATTATAAATATTTGCTCTTTAATTAATATACTTAATCTGTTATCTGACTTAAAACATTCTTGACATTCAGAGTACAAAGTGTTGAATATGTAGTGAAAAAAATTTAAATTTTTGTGTTATACTGTAAGAATAAAACAGGTGGCTAATAAATTAATCAAGGGTTGCATCTATTATTGACTAGGTTCCATTCAGCCTTGTTGTTCCCTAACGGCCATGTGTTCCTCATAAAATATGTTAAATAAAAGATTAATTTTCTCACATAGGTCCATTAGAAAAGTCAAATGACTATTTATAAGTTGTGTTGTAAAGAATCTCTGTATGATTTATCACTTAACAAGAGAAAAGCTCCATAAAATGTTTTTTCCAAATAACATCAAATCAATGATATACTTATAGTTTTGAAACAAAACATTGAATAATATTATTATATTCTATGCCATGACTTCACCTATGACCCATCTAAAATGTCTTTAATGTTAGTGGACAACCTGAGTTCTTAAAACTTCCTTACATATGTTAAAAAACCTAAACAAGGACTCATCCACACCTTCAGAGAACTGCTCTGTTTTTCTAAGATACTTTAAATCTAAAGCGTTCATTCCCACTGAAAATTAAAGAATCTTTTATTTCCTTTCTTGCAAATTTTAGGCAAGACATTCTTTTCAATTATGGAGGTATCTGACTATTGCCTAAATAGTTTTTTTGTGTGTTTTTAAAAGACAAATAATCTATTAGTAGGTATTACATATTCTTTTATTCCTTAAATAGTAAAACTATGGGTTCTGAAAAAACATAATTTCTCTGTCTTTTGCTCCCTCCATAACCCAATATTGGAAAGTTAGAGCAAAAAGTGATAGGATTTTGAGAAAATTATGTTCACAATTTTAAGTTCCTATATTCAAAATAAAATATAATGTTATGAATTTTTGTTTTAAGAAATATACTATATTGAAAGTAGAAATTTTTTGTTTTGTGTTTTAGGCCACACCTGGTGATGCTCAGGGGTTACTCCTGGCTTTGTGCTTAGAAGTTATTCCTGACAAGCTCAGGAGACAATATGGGATGCTGGGGAAAGAACCTGGGTCAAACCCGGGTTGGTCCTGGGTCAGCTGTGTACGAGGCAAATTCTCTAACTGCTGAGTTATTACTCTGGCTCTGAAAGAAGAAAATAGTTTTAAGATGATCAAACTGCCATTTTTTTAAATTTAATATTTATTTATTTATTGGTTTGGGGGCCATACCCTCAGCACTCAGAGGTTAGTTTTGACTCTGCACTGAGAAATCACTCCTGGCAAGCTTAAGGCATCATATGGGCTGCCAGGAATCAAACCCAGGTCTGCCCTGGGTCAGTCATATGCAAAGAAACATCCCTACTGCTGTGCTATCTCTCTGGACCCTATTTTTTAAGTGCATGTTAAAAATATTATTTCAAAATCAGAAAAATATGTTAAAAATGCAGTGAAGTGAGTGATTTCCCCAAGTTAATTAGGAGGGCTTCAGTAAAGTTAGAATTTAAATTTTAATTATTAAATAAATGATAAATTTTATTAATATTACTTGCATATTTTTCTTTCTTCAAATATGATTTCACTCGTATTGTTTTAGTAACAACTACAGTGATTTAGAAGAAAATCAACATAAAATACTTTTTTATCTATATGCAGATGTCATGGGGACTGATATATTTACTAATAAACAACTAAATAATAGTCTATTTTATCTTTGATTAATAAAAAAAAAAGGTTTGATAGTCTCACTCATCTATGGGTTTTAAGAAAAATAAAAGTCATTTTTGCAACAATCATCACAGACAATTAGAGGAGGTGTGGAACTTCCAGCTCACTTCATGAAGCTCACCACAAAGAGTGGTGAGTGCAATTATAGAAATAACTACACAGAGAACTACCATAATTCACATCATTCACACTATCATGTGAATGAAGGAAGGAACTGGAAAGCCTGTCTGGAGTACAGGTGGGGGTGGGGAGGGAAATTTGGAACATTGGTGGTGGGAATGTTGCACTGGTGAAGGGAGTGTTTTTTACATGACTGAAACCTAATCACAATCATATTTGTAATCAAGATGTTTAAATAGAGAAAATTAAAAAAAAAAAGAAGGCCAATTTGGGTCTCACACAAAGAAAAAAAAAGGTTTGTTTTGTATTTTTTTTGGTAACTACAATTAAATCTTATATGCCTAGCACACTATAAAAAATCTAGATGTGTATGAAGGTTAATAAAATTATTTAAGAAAGGGCCCCAAAGTACAGTTGACTTTGAAAAGAAAATGTCAAAAAAGGTGCTAGACTTCACACTGCAATTAATTATTTACCATTTTCTTTCCAGATCCTAGAAACAAGTAACTAAGAATAAAACAAAATGCTATGATTTTTTAATGATAATTGTTACCTTATGCTTGAACTCAAAAAACAAAAAAGTTCAGTCTTAGCAATAGCATTGATTTGTGGAAGTTTACCCTTGTCATTCCTTATAGATATTAGTCGTAAAACTTAACCAAACACAGATTTAGGCCTACCTTATAATTCAATTAAAAATTCAGGAGCCAATGACTGGAAAAGAAAATAGTTGATAGATACTACATTATCAAATTAGGAAAATCTGACACTATTCTTCATACAAAAGTCTGCCATGAGATTTTGGAGAAAAATAAAATGTAATTATTTTACATGATGTTTTTTAAGTCATTGCTAATCATTAATAAATGCCAAAAAGTTATAAGAAATATTGAAAAATATCTTAAAGTGATGTGTGATATTAAGTTACAGTATGAAAAACATAGTGCTTATTTGTATTTTCTCCACTTAAAGAAAAATATGGAAAGAAAAGTTTACTGCTGTCAGATGCATTCTCTTGAAAAAAAAAAAGCTTTATTGATTAATTGTTTGGCTTTTGGGCCACACTCTGCAGTTATCAGGGATTACTCCTGGCTCTGCACTCAGAAATTACCCCTGGCTGGCTGGAGGACCATATGGGATGCTCAGAATCAAACCAGGTCCCTCCCAGGTCAGCCCCATGCAAAGCAAATGCCCTACTGCTGCACTATTTCTCCTGCCCTAGTTGCATTCTTTATATATGCTATGATAAATGTTGCATTTAAACTTTATTTATTTATTAATTTATAGTAAGAAAAATAATTTTATTCTTATTGTTTGTTTTGGGTCATAATCTGGTGTTTCTCAGGTATTTCTCCTGGCTCTGTACATGGATGAAGATTATTTATGGTGGTGCTCAGAGAATCTTATGCAGTGCCTGGGATGAAATTGGGGTATGCATAGTTAAGGTAAGGGTATTGTTTTTGGAGGGATGTAGAAGTATACCTGGTAGATATAATAGATATAATACAATGATATGTATTGCTGAGGTTTGAAGGAGAATTGTATGCAAGATAAAAATTTTAATACCCTGTACTATCACAAAAATCCAAAATTCTCCATAAAGTAAACAGAGATATCTTATTCATTTCTACATATAACTAAATAACACATAAGAAAGTATAATTTGGTTGATAGTTACAAAACATCAACTTGAAGCATTCTGTCTGAAGACTTCGTCAACCCTAAATTTTTAGACAAAAGATCTAAAACTTCCTTGCCTAATTGATAAATTTCCACTATGCTCAATATAAGAAAACTCACCTTGGGACTTTCAACTAGTTAAGGAATGAAATCAGTTCCTGTTTTTAAATAAACATTTTCTTGATTCTATTACAAATTCACTCTTAATTTTTAAGTTACTAGGAACTATCATCTCTAAGTAGCTTGACTGTAGAAATCTAGTTAAATCTAATATTTCACTAAACCTAGTGTTATAAATGTGTTGGGTATTTTATAAAAATGTTTACAGATTTATATTGTCATATTATATATAGTAAAATTAAATCCCTCCTCCCCAAAATTTGGCTCTCCCAAGAAAAATGTCCTATATGCCAATGTCTTAAAATTAATTGTAGGCATGCTTTTATGAAATGATATAATACTTGACAATTTAAAGCTCTACCACCATCCTCAAAATTAGTGATGGTTTAGGAAGAAAAGATACAACATCATCTAGGGCATCATCTACAAGTGATACCTGAGTGCAGAGCCAGGACTAACCCCTGAGCACCATAGAATTTCAACCCTCATAAAAACAAACAAAAAAATAACTTTTTAAAATAATGAGTGGTGGTTGCATAAAATGCTTTAACTCAACTGTAGATTTATGTCTAAACAAATGGCTAGGTCCAGCTCACAACATGAAGCTCACCACAAAAAGTGGTGAATGCAGTAAGAGAAATAATTACACTGAGAACTATCATAACAATGTGAATGAATGAGGGAAGTGGAAAGCCTGTCTAGAGTATAGATGGGAGTGGGGTCAGGACATTGGTGGTGGGAATGTTGCACAGGTGGAGGGGGTGTGGTCTTTACATGAATGAAACCCAACTACAATCATATTTGTAATCAAGGTGTTTAAATAAAGATATTAATAAAAATGGCTAACTGAATTAATGACATTTCATAGTCTAGACAAGCATTTTTACAGATACAGTATCACATTTTTCTAAATGACTACAACTGATACCACTTAAATACTCAGCACAGGCATCATAAAAATATTAAAGAACAGAAATTTTACTTATATAACCATTACTCCAAATGTCACACTGGTGTGAAAGTAAAATAATATATATGCATATATATTGAGAAGTAAAATATATTAGGGAATTTGTTTTGCCTAGCTTAATAGTAACTATAATGCATCACTGTTATAACATGAAATGTAAGATAGTTCACTATTTTTCACATCATATTATCATAACTTCTGCACCATAGTGCTGAACTGGCACTTCGGAAATGAGTGTCCCCTTAGTGTATGGAATCAGCAGTCACATATTTGGAAGATGTTGTTTTTAGAAAAGCTGATTCAGCAGAGGAATGGAGGTACTAAACAAAGCATACAATTAAATGTATAAAGAAATGTGAAAGGAGATGCAAAATAGAACTCGAAAATAAAAAATAAGTGATGGACATTTTAAATAGATATTATCATTAGTAAAATTACAGATTTTAAGTGAATATTCTTAAAGCTATTATTAAAATTAATGTTTTATTTCAAAATAAGAAAAAAACGTTGATGTTAACTTTGCAGTAATTTTTTAATTTAAAAGTAAAGAAATAACAGGTTTTCAAGGCAGTGTTATAATAAGGATTAAAAATGTATTTAAGAAGAAAGATCTGCCCTAATTTTATGCAAAGCACATCTGAAATATCATGAAGGTTAAACTTTAAGACCTGTAGGGATAGTTTTGATATAGAAATGTATTCATTTATACACGCATTGAAAAAATAGTATACACTGAGTTAAGTAATGAGTAAAAGAAACGTATAAAGCAGAATGTGTTCCTTTAGTATAAAGTAGAATTCCTGAGATCACTTCATTTTATATTAAAGTAACTTTTCATCATGCAATTGACTATCTTTTTGAAGAATATAATTTAATATTGTTTTTTAATATTTGTCAGTTCTTGTTTGTGTAGATTGAAACTTGACAGTTTTCTAGCTTTAGTCTCTGTAACATATAATTTATCAAAATGTGTCATAATAGTACTTAATAGTAGATTCATTTATAATTTAATATTTGAAAATTAATTCTCAGCTCTACTGAATATGGTTCCTATCATTAATACTATAGGTTGTTTGTGATATCCTGTTATTTTCTTTTTCAATTTATTCATAAAACAAAGTTCTGGGGCTGGAGCAATACCACAGCAGTAGGGGCATTTGCCTTTCACTCAGCTGACCCAGGATGGACCTTGGTTCAATCCCCTGAAATCCCATATTATCCTCTGAGCCAGGAGTGATTTCTGAGTGCAGAGTCAGGAGTAACCCCTAAGCATCACTAGGTGTAACCCCAAAACCAAAAAATATATAAAAAATAAAAATATAAAATAAAAATAAAACAAAGTTTTATAAAAAGTAGAATTGACAACTAATTAAAACATGCTAGTTATATTGATTTCTCCATCTCCTTTCTTTCATTCAAAAGCTCAGAAATATGACTTGTCTGAGCTATAAGACCTGAGCTACCTTGTCTTCTGAATTCTAGGTAGGTAGTATGACCTACAGGTAAAATCAGGTTAATAGCCATTACTGCAATCAGGCAATTCATAAGGATTACTTGTGTTAATGTATTCCAATACCCATAAATCATTCTAGCTCCATAGAAAGTGCTGAGTAACTAGACTTTGTTAAAAATGACACTGATGTTGCAATAATTGGTGTTATTCCAATTGCACCTGCTAGAAAAGTTGAGTTCTTTTAGGCTTCTTTATCTGAGCAAAGTATGTGATTTTCATTGGTGTAAAATAAAATAGAAACAGAGAAACTGATTGAAGTAAAGGGTATATTTGATAAATAAGATTGAGAATTTATTCTTCTTTGTGTTATGATAAAACTTTTAAATTTACTCCCCCCAAAAGAAATGCAACCAAAATTTAGACTAATGCAAATTAGTATGCAAATTAATACAGACATATCATTTTCTTTTGCATATATTCTTTGTTATCCCAAAGAGATATACATAATTATATTTAAAGGAATAATTCCAGGGGACCAAAGCGATAGCACAGTGGTAAGGCGTTCACCTTGCACGCTGATCCGGGATGAACCCAGTCTCCAGCCCTGGCATCCTATATGGTCCATCGAGCCTTCCAGAAGTGATTTCTGAGTGCAGAGCCAGGCATAACCCCTGAGCATTGCAGAATTGTCCCACCTCAAAAAAGGGTAATTATACTACGTGATTATAAAATGCAAACACACATAGAACACTTACACACACAAGAAAATTAATGACTGCAACTTTCTCAGGAGTATTTCTTGCAATATATTGTATTAACATCTTGGATAAGTTTGTCTTATACTTCTCTGTTAATAGTAAAACAGAGTATGAACTTTCTAGAAAAATCAGGGTCTTATTTTATTAACCTAAGCCTTGATAATTTAAGAGTTTTTTTGGTTAGTGCTTAGTCAATAATAAAGCTCTATAGAATACAATTTTTCTTGATCCCTTTATCAATTGTTTTAATATCAATACTGTCCTATATTTGTAGTTCTTTTGGGGGGCACAACAACACTGCTCAAAGTTACTGGCTGTGCTCAGAAATCACTTCTGGCATGATCCAGGAGTGCCATATGGGAAGCTGGGGATTGAGTCCAGGTCAGCAATGTGCAAGACAAACACCCTCCACACTGTGTTATTATACTATAGTCCCATTAGTTTAATTTTTGAAATTTAATTACTTTATTAATCAAATAATTTATCACTGTGGATACAAAATTGTTCATGCTTTAGTTTCAGTTATAGAATATCTGGCACTCTTTACTGAACATAGTTCCCACCACCAATGTCCACAGTTTCCCTAACCCCCACCTGTATTGGGGCAAACATTTTATTTCTCTCTTTCATTCTCTCATTTATTCTTTCCTTTTCCTTTTGACACTGTGGTTTGCACTAGAGTTAAGGAAGGAGTACTATGCATATCACTCTATCCCCTTTCAGCACCCAGTTCTTGTCCAGAGAGTTCAGTTCCAACTCCATTGTCATAGAGAACCCTTTTCTATTCTAACAGCATTTACAGCTTTTTGTGGCAAGCTTCCTACCATGGCTGGTCCTTCTGATCCTCATCTCTATTGTCTCTGGATATTATTACCATACTATCTTTAATTTTTCTTGTATCCTACAAATAAATGAGATTATTCTATGTCTATTCTTCTTTCTCTGACTTATTTACGCAGTATGATACTCTCCATATCCTGTCTAAGCAAATTTTTCTAACAACTGCATAGCATTCCATTGTGTAGATGTACAAGTGATTTTTTTTAAAATGAGGGTTGTTTTAGATTTGGCTACTGTAAATAGTGCTGTGGCAAACATAGGAATGCAGAAGTCTTTTATTCATGGTATATTTGGATTCATATGGTATAAATGCCTAGAAGTGATATTGCTGGATCATATGGGAACTCAACCTCTAGTTTTTTGAGAAATATCTATATTGTTTTCCAAAAAGTTAGGACCAGTCAACATCCCCACATTTCTTTCTCCCTGTATCCACACCAGCACTGGTTGTTCTTGTTCTTTGTGATGTGTGTCAGTCTCTGTGGTTTGAGATGATATATATCATTGCATGATATTATAAAAATCCTTCAAAAGGGACATTATTATTATTCTCTATGTTATAGAAAAAAATTACTGTAACTACTTTTTCAATATTTAGGTCAACACTTTTAGAAGTACATCTTTATATTAGTTTAAACTATTTTAAAGCATATAATTATTTGTTTTCATTTGTGCTCTTTAAAAGGATCAGCAGCATCTATGAACTTCATTCTATTTGGTGCAAAAATCTGACCTTTTTACAAAAGTGTAAGTAAAAACATCAATTCTATCTCTGGTAAAAATTAACATGAAATATTTACTCTTTTTTTCATTTGTCCTTGAATTTATCTCAATTATAAGTTGTTTCATTGATTCTCTGCTTAGATTCCTTCTTATGACAAATTGTATAACAAAATTTAGATTGTCTTTTGTTAGATTTGTTAGATTGTCTTTTGTTGTTATTTGGCTTCAGTTTTACTTGATTTTAATTCGTACTTCACCTGCTTTGACCTATCTTGTTTTTAGGTTATATATTCTTCTCACTAAAAATAAAATAGCCCTCCCCCGACTGCATATTCGAGGCTTCCGGCGTCTGCTGACAGTAGGGGATTTTCCCCCTCTCTATTCCTTCCCTGACCAAGCCTACTGACGTAGGGGACCCCCCCCCCACACACACCCACCCCACCCCCCCACCCCCCCCCACCCCGCCTCCGCCTCATCCCCTATTGCATTGCTGAGGCTTCTGGAGCTGGCAAACAGTAGGATACCTTCCTCTGTGTCTGCCCCTGCCCCACTACTACTCGGTGCCCCAGGGACGAGATAAGAACTACAGGCGGGAGGGGCTTCTGGCAGAGGCCTGGAGGCGGAGCTCCGCTGACTTCCACATAGGGGAGGAGGACAAGGGAGCCAGGCTCAACAGCGTCCTCCACCATTGTGGCCAGGTGCGGTACTGCACAAGCTGGCAACAAGAGGAGGCAGCAACTAATCAGGCTCCGCTAGAGGGCACGCTAGAGGTCAAACCTCAGCCAACCTACCCAACAGTCCCACCCAGAGCTGAAATCCAGAGAAGGGACCCAGCCTCACAAACAGGGAGCAAAAAAAATCAGGCCAGAATCGAAAGGCACTGTTCTCCAAGCCACACTAATAAATGCAAAAAAACATGGGTAGACTGAGGAGGACCCTAACAGCTGGAGATACTGCAAGAAGCCCAAGTAAGTTCCCAAGTCCACCAAAGCACACAGATCCAACAGATGAAGATTTAAAAGCAGCCATAAAAAAGGAAATGCAAGCCATGGTAAAGAAAATGAGAGAATCACTAGTCACCGAGTACAAGAAATCCTTGGAGGAACAAAGTAGCCAAATTAAAGAATATCTGATACAAAACATGAGAGACACCATACAAAAGGAAATAAAAAAATTAAAAGACACAGTTAAAAGCTATACAAGCAGAATCACAGAGTTGGAGAAGCACATAGAAGTACTCAAAGGAAAACTGCAAACCAAAAAGCAACCAGGAAACCTACAAGAAAATAAGAGGAAAGGGATTGGAAGGAAAAGTCCAGTACTTAATGAACAAAGACAAAAGAAATAATCTAATAGTTGTAGGTATACAAAAGGAGAGGAAATGTGAAAAGGGAAAGAACACGTAGTCAGGGAAGTAATAGCAGAAAACTTTCCCACCCTCTGGAAAGAAGCTTCAGTGCAAATCCAGAAAGTGAAAAGAATCCCCAATAAAATACACCTTAATAAACCAACACCCAGACATATAGTAATCCAAATGGCAAACACAAAGAGAAAGATGAACTCCTCAAAGCACTAAAGGAAAAAAAAGAAACTTCAAGTACAAAGGGACATAAGAATCAAACCAGATCTCCCATTTGAAACAATTCAAGCAAGAAGACAGTGGAATAAAATATTTAAATGACTGAATGAAAGAAATTTCCAGCCTAGGGAAAACTATCATTGATATGGGATGGTAGCCTAAAAACATTCTCAAACAAAAACGATCTGGCATTATTTGTGCAAACAAAACCAATTCTAAATGACCTACTCAGAGATGAACTACACAATCCTAACCCCTAATTGTAACAACCACCCTCCACAACACCACTGCACAACAGCCCTCTCTGTCGATAATCTCCCTAAATGTTAACAGAAAAAACTCTCCCATTAAAAGACACATAGTAGAGAACTGAATTAGAAAACATAAACCGGACTTCTGTTGCCTGCAAGAAACACACTTACAAGTACATGACAGGCATAGGCTAAGAATAAAAGGATGGAAATCAATGTTTCAGGCCAATGGAAAACAAAAAAGAGCAGGAACAGCCATTCTTATATCAGACCAAATTCCATTCAAACTCAAGAAAGTGATCAGAGACAAAGAGGGTCATTACATACTAATCAGGGGTACACTAGAACAAGAGGTACTAACCCTGATTAATATTTATGCAGCTAATGTAGTGTCAATAAAATACGTGAGGCAGTTGCTCACTAACCTGGAGAAACACATGAAGGGAAATTTGATAATTGTAGGAGACCTTAACACTCCACTATCACTACTGGATAGATCCACCAAACAGAAAAATAGCAAAGAAATAAGAGCTCTAAATGAAAAATTAGAAGATCTAGGGTTAATAGACTTATATAGGGCCCTCCACCCCAGAAAACAGAATTCACATTCTTCTCAAGCCCTCATGGAATCTTCTCCAGAATAGACCATGTCTTAGGATACAAAGCTAACCTATATGAGACAACAAGTGTAAGGATCATTAGAAGCACCCTATAAGATCACTATACAAAAGAGGTCAAAATTGACTGCAAGAAGAAGCAATGGAGAAAAACTAATACCTGGAGATTAAACAACATGCTGCTCAATAACAGCTGGATCAAAGAGCAACTCAAGGAAGAATTAAAAAGATTCCTTGAGACAAATGACAATGAAAAGACAACTTGCCAAAATTTGTGGGACACAGCAAAAGAAGTAATTATGGGGAAACTCTTAGCAATACAGGCCTATATCAAGAAAGAAGAAAATGACTAAATCAACTGTTTAAAGGATCATCTCAAGGAATTGAAACAACAACAGCAAAGAAATCCAACCACAACCAGAAGGCAAGAAATAATAAAAATCAGAGCAGAAATAAACAACAAAGAAACTAAGAAAACAATACAAAAACAATGAGACCAGGAGTTGGTTTTTTGAAAAAATAAACAAAATAGACAAACCACTGGCAAAACTCACCAAAAAAAAAGAGGGAAAACACCCAAATCAGAAAGATCACAAATGAAAGGGGAGAGATTACAACAGAACCCCAAGAAATACAACATATCATGAGATCATATTATGAACAACTATTCTCAGTTAGGCTGGAGAACCCAGTAGAAATCGACAGATACCTGGAAAAATACCATCTTCCGAGACTGGAAAAGGAAGACCTAGAAAGCCTAAACAGACCAATCACTTCAGAGGAAATTAAAGATGTAATTAAGAAACTTCCTAAGAATAAAAGTCCAGGCCCAGACGGATTTACAGGTGAATTCTATCGAACGTTCTGAGAAGACTTACTACCACTTTTCCACAGGCTCTATCAAACCACCGAAAAAAACAGGAATCCTCCCCAACTCCTTTTATGAGGCTAATATTGCACTCATTCCCAAAAATGGCAAAGACACCACCAAGAAAGAAAACTATAGACCAATCTCACTAATGAATATAAATGAAAGATACTCAACAAAAGCTTAGCAAACCAAATCCAGCACTTCATAAAAAGATCAAACACCAAGTGGGGTTTATCCCAGGAATTCAAGGTTGGTTTAACATATGCAAATCAATCAACACCATACATCACATCAACAACAAGAATGACAAAAACCACATGATCATATCAATCGATGAAGAGAAGGCATTTGACAAAATCCAACACCCTTTCACGTTGAAAGCACTCAGCAAAATAGGGTTAGAGGTATCCTTCCTCAAGATAGTTACAGCTATATATGAAAAGTCCACAGCCAACATTATTCTTAATGGCAAAAAACTAGTAGCATTTCCATTAAGGTCATGAACTAAGCAAGGCTGTCTACTCCTTCCACTCTTATTCAATATAATCTTAGAAGTCCTAGCAATAGCAATCCTGCAAGAGAAGGGAATCAAAGGAATCCAAATTGGGAAAGAGAAACTCAAACTATCTCTTTTTACAAATAATATGATACTATACATTGAAAACCCTAAAAAGTTCACAGTAAAACTCCTAGAAAAAATTAACCAATATAACAAATTGGCTGGCTACAAAGTCATTACACAAAAGAGAGTAGCATTTCTCTATACAAATAACGAAGCTGAAGAGAGAGATTAAAAAACAATTCCATTTAAAATAGTATCAAAAATATTAGGAAACAACCTTCGAAGTGAGGTGAAGTGAAAGACCTATACCAGGGAAACTTCAAAACACTTCAGAAATAAATTGAAGAGGATCTAAGGAAATGGAATAACATCCCATGCTCATGGCTAGGTCAAATCAACATAGTAAAAATGACTATCCTACCCAAACTACTATATAGATTTAATGCAATCCCTATCCAAATTCAGACATCATCCTTTAAAGAATTAGAGCAATCAACCACAAAATTCATCTGGAACCACAATAGACCCAGGATAGCCAAACACATATTGAAAAACAAGAAGCTGGGTGGCATCTCTTTACCTAACCTGCAACTATACTATAAAGCCATAGTGATCAAAACAGCATGGTACTGAAACAAAGACAGGACCTCAGACCAATGGGTCAGAACAGAATTCCCAGACATAAACCCACAGATATACAGCCAACTAATATTTTATAAAAGAGCCGAGAACTTGAAATGGAACAAAGAAAGTCTCTTCAACAAATGGTGTTGGTACAACTGGAAAACTACATGTAAGAAATTGAAAATTGACCTATACCTCACTCCTTATACAAAAGTCAACTCAAAATGAATTAAAGACATTAAAATCAGACCCGAATCTATAAAGTTTATTGAGAATAAAATAGGCAGAACACTTGAAGACCTGTATATCAAAAAGGTCTTTGAGGATGGAGCACTAATGGCAAGAACTTTAGCATCAAACATAAACAAATGGGACTACATCAAACTAAAAAGCTTCTGCATGGCAAAAGAAACCCTACTTAACACAAGAAGACAGTTAACTGACTGGGAAAAAAATCTTTGCACTCAACATGTCAGATAAATGGCTGATATCTAGAATATACAAAGCACTCAGAAAGTTGAGTCCCCCAAACCAAATAAAGGCATATAAAATGGGGGATATTAAATGAATAGAAACTTCTCTGAGGAAGACAGAAGGATGGCCAACAAACACATGAAAACATGCTCACCTTCACTCATCATTAGGGAAATCCAAATCAAGACAACAATGAAGTACCACCTTACACCAGTGAGGATGGCTCACCTCAAAAATAATGGGAACAATTTATGTTGGCAAGGATGTGGTATGAAAGGCACTCTCATCCACTGCTGGTGGAAATGCCCCCTAGTCCAAACCCTACGGAGAACAGTCTGGAGAATGCTGAAGGGACTCAGAATTGAGCTGCCATTTGACCCAGCAATTGCTCTCCTAGGTATCTACCCCCAAGTTTGAAGGACATTCATCCCAAAGTATGTGTGCACCTCACTATTTATCTCAGCACTCAGTATAATAGCCAAGTCTTGGAACCAACCTAGATGTCCAACTACAGATGAGTGGATCATTAAGATGTGGTATCTATACACAATGAAATACTACATGGCATTGTATCAGAATTGATACAATCACAGACTTTACAGCAACGTGGATGGACCTAGAACATATTATGTTAAACAAAGCAAGCCAGAAGACGCATGATAAACACAGAATGATAGCACTATTCTTTAGTACCTAGAATAGGCACCAGATATATAATCAAAACCCCATGATTATGTAACAGAATAGAAACCTCAAACACTGTAATAATCACCATATACTGGGAATTAGAGCCCAAAACAATGGGAAGAGAAACAACACGAAGCCTGACTACACATTTTATCATAAAGAAACCAGCAACAGCAGAAACAGCAGTGTAGAGATAACAGGTATGTAATTATTGTTTTACCATAAAGACCCATAATAATTTACTAGGGATCTTATACAGAAATACAGGTAAAGATTATGATGGGAAATTACTGACTCCAATGGAAACATTTCAAAACATTATGATTGAATGCCTTAACCTTAACACATGTAAAATAACCTCTCAGTTTTTCTGCCCATAGGGGTTTCTGGATACAAAGGGTGAACATCCTATGGTGGTACCTGGTGCTGAGTCACAAGAGGTATATACTCAGCTTGCATCATAAAAATGTCTGGATAAAACTCTTTAACATACCCTTTATCTCTAGATTATGTCTTCTTTTAGGACCTGAAGTGCATGACCAGCCAGAGCACTGAACTAAGAACCGTGACCTATAGATTTTTACTGCAGGGCCTAAGCACTGAACACCTTCAAGCAAACTAACATGCCCATGCTCTTTTACCCTCTCTTCTCATTACTTCAAATTTTTGTTGGTGTTGTTGTTTAATTGTTGGTTTGTTTTGTTCTGTTTTGTTTTCACTTTTCTTGTCTCTCTCTTTTCCACCTTCTTCTCCTCATTACCATCAATTCAATCCATGTCAAATAAAATCCACATGCTTACCTCCTCTACCGGAAAGGAAAGAAAGCTGATATATAGATTGCTGAGGACAATACTGCAAAGGGTAAACACCTATATAGATAGACCTCACAAACACAATGGTTAGTACTCGAGACACAAAACCTATACATATCCAAAAGTTGATCTATTAGTTTCCTTTCCTTACAAGTACTATACCTACCTATCTTTCTGTACTCAGTGTATCTCTTGCCCTCCCCACCTCTCTACATTAATATATATCTAAGCTAACTTCTATATGTTTATATGGGGGTAGGAGCACAAAGAGATAGAAATCCTCCTTAAGAGACAAACCTAAACCACAAACAATCCATACCTATACCCTATATAACCCCTCCCATGTACTATCCCCTCTTCCCCCCTCATCCATGATGAAGCAGAAGTCTTCCATAAACCACAAAAGCACCAAGCGGAGAGTAAATGATCATGCAAAGAGTCTAGAGTTAATCCCATGACAGTATACTTCAGGGATGGAGAAACCCTGTATCTCCTAGGCCAAGGGAATTCCCTCTATAATATCCCCAATAGTTACTGTGCCTATGCAGGGGGAAAAAGAAAAAAAAAAGGAAATAAAAGCACAAAATAATCATTTTTCCACATATATTCATTGATTGATTGATTAATTTTTTTGACATCCTTATTTTGGTGTAGATACTGAAGTTGATGTCTCCTTTTTTATTTTATATTATTTTATCTTATCTTTCTCTTTCTTTTTGCACTCCAGCATGATTTGAATTCAGAACTGAGACTATCATGTGGTGCTTCTCTTTATTGCTGTAGGGCTCACTGGATATTTAATTTGACATTTATTTTTGTATTGTTATGGTGTTTCAATTACCTTTTTCAAGTCCTCTATCAAACTGAGGCTGATAGCCACTAGAAGTACTTGCCCATTTTCAGCATATTTTTATTATTTTTTTTAATTTTTTTTGCTTAATCTTTACCTCTTTCCATTGCTTTTCTTTCCCTCAAACAAAACCACATAACTCAAATTATCTAGCTTATCCTATCAAATAGAGGGAGAAACAATGGAGGACACCAGGACCAAACAGATGTATGATCACTGATAGTAAGCTAGACAAAGAGGGGAGCACCTACTCTAGCAGCCCGAGGGTGGGGGTGATGGTGGGGGTTATGAGTTGCAGAAAGGTAATGGGGAAGGGGGGAGGACAAATTTAGTGGTGGGTATTCCTTTGATTCAATGTTAATATGTACCTAAAATACTACTGTGAAAGATATGTCACTATGATCAAAATAAAAATTAAAAAAATCTAATAAAAAATAAAAATAAATAAATAAAATCCACTTTAAAAAATAAAATAAAATAATACTCAGATATTTTTATTAAGCCAAACTCATTAAGTGATACGTTCATTTTTTAAAATAAAAATGTAAAAGCAAGGTTCTAAAATAATGGGGTCTTTTTTCCTAACACCCATATTAAGAATAATGTTGACATATCATAAACAAGATCAATATATTTAAAATGAGATATTTCTTCTATAAAATAATTTTTTACAATAGACTAAATGTGACAGCAAAGCAAAACTAAATTTTTAAAATTTTTGACCTTGCCCAGCAGTGTTCAAGGATTATTCCTGGTTCTAAATTCAGAGATTCCTGGCAGGGCTCAAGTGACCATTTGGTGTGCCAAGGAATAAGCACAGGTCCACCATGGGAAAGGCAAGCATCCTATCTGTTATACTGCCTTTCTGCCCCATCCTAAATAAAAATTCTGTCCTTTTTGTTTCTTTGTGACTTTTCTTTATATTATTTTGTCACTTGACTTTATTAGATCCATTCCAGAAATGTCTAAAAATATCTATAAAAATGCAATATTGAGTGCTGGAGCTATAGCACAGTGGGTAGGGCTTTTGCCTCAGACATGGCCAACACAGGTTCAATCCCTGGCATCCCAAATAGTCCCCCAAGCCTACTGAGAGATATTTTTTTGATCTCAGAGCAAGGATTAACCTCTGAGTGCCACCAGATGTGGCCCAAAATCAAACCAAACCAAAACAAAAATATTATATTGGTACGAGATAGATTACCTTAGGCTTATTTTAGAATCAATTAATTTTTTGTGGGGAAAGGGCACATCTAGTGGTGTAGGGTTTATTCCTGGCTCTGCTCAGAGATCACTCCTGACAATGTTCTTGGGACTAAATGAGGTGCCTAGATCAATCCTATGTCAGCTGTATTTAAGTCAAGTACCATATTCACTGCACTATCTTTCCAAGCCCATATCTATTTTTTAATAAAAAATACGCATTTTTGGTGAGATTTCCAAAAATATTGCATGCACTGAAATCTAAATTTACTTTAATATATTTTGTTATTAAAACCGTTTAATTGAAATATTTTCTAGGTATAGAATAAATCCTATTTTCTTAGCACAAAGGCAATTTTGGGGTGGAGATTTCTAATGATGATGTGGTATAAATCATGACCTAGCCAAAGTGTTTTTCTTTTGATTATCTGATGACCAGTTCTTTGTGTGTGTGTGTGTGTGTGTGTGTGTGTGTGTGTGTGTGTGTGTGTGTTTGTTTGTTTTGTTTTGGAGCCACAATCGGTGACACTCAGGGATTACTCCTGGCTTTGTGCTCAGATATCACTCCTGTCTTGAGGTATATGGGATATATGGGATTCAGGGGATCAAACCATGGTCCCTCCTAGCTCAATCGCTTGCAAGGAAAATGCCCTACCGCTGCGCCACCTCTCTGGCTCCAATGATGACCAAAAACCAGCTGGTCATCACTACAGGTAAAGGGGTACTTTTAGACCTGACAGAACCATATAACAACTGCTGACCCTTAACAAAAAGTTCATAATATTCTTACTTCAAACAACCTAAGGAATTCTCTGTTACTATTCTCAACTGTCTGAGTTTCTTCTCTTAAGTTAACACTAGAAAAGTCTATGATTTCAAGACCTTAATGGGTCCTTTGTAATCTGCATACAATTGCTTTTTATTCCTTCCATATCTGATCATCTTCATTACACATTTTGAAAGAGTAGATAAATATTATCAGGTGCTGACAGGAAGGAGAAGTAATATCTTATAAGAATTGTATGGAGACCTGGTCTCAGAGCGCACACAAACATTTTACCAACTCCTTGACCATGGAGTTGGTGAACGCTGGAGGCTCTATTTTAACATTTCACCAAGAGTTTTAAGTTGACAAGGCCTAAGGGAAGTATTTTTATAGAAAAAACAATTAAATATTTTGTCTATACATAAGTATATATACAAATATGTGTGACTCTCAAAGGATCAGTCTATTAACATTTAAATTAAAGGGGCCTGAGAAAAAGTACAAAGATGAAGGCCCATGTCTAGCATTATGTCGAGCCCAATTCAATACATAGTTCCATATATAGTCTCATGAGCACAAGCCGTAAGTCCTAGCCCTTTTGTGTGTTCCTACTTCCTTCAATAACAATAGCAAAGAATTTCAACACACTGTTAGATCTTATTTTTAGTTATCATTTGTAAAACGTTAAGAACTGAAATACATATTAAATTTTTAAATACATGGTAACTATTTCTTTTGAATAAACAATGCTGCATTACAATAAAATTACTAGTTCTAAATTTAAAGTAGTAATATGTTTCATGTAAGCAGATTCATAATATTTATAGGTCGAAGGAAAGTAGCAAAAATTGAGTGTTGAGGGGCTGGAGTGTTGGCGCTAAAGGTAAGGCATCTGCCTTGCAAGCGCTAGCCTACGATGGACTGTGGTTTGATCCCCCAGCATCCATATGGTCCCCCCATTCCAGGAACAATTTATGAGTGCAAAGCCAGGAATAACCCCTAAAAGGCAATGGCCCAAAACCAAAAAACAAAAAAAAAGCAAAAAATATTGAGTGTTGATTAATATTTAAATATTTGCTCTGTTTTAACAAATCATATAAGAAATAAAGAGAGGAAGTTAATGCCTAATGAACATTCTTTAAATAGTAGGTACTTATTTTAATATGGACAAAAATAGCAAATACATGACAAATTAATTTATTTCACACTATATAAAAAGGTTAGTATTGCATAATTATTGTATAATAAATTATAAGACAAGGCCTGTGGGGAATAAAGTATTAACTAGTATAGATATAAATACTTATTTTTAAATAAAATAAAGAGAATGCAGGTTCTAAATTTAATGTGCAAATTTGCATATTCAAAAATGTATCAAACTAGAAACTCAAGCATTCTACCAATGTATGAAACTATTTATATATTTTTGTCTGAAACAATATAGTTTAATATCTGGATCATAATTAACTAGTATGATCTTTATTACCTTCCCTTTTTATTTCAGAAATGTCCCAGTTTACATGTAAATTATATTGATCAATTTAGTACTTGATTTCCATCAACTGACCATTACTTTTAATTGTTCTAGGTGAAAATGTTAATGAATGCCTAGATTTACAAGTATGAGATATTATTTGAAAGGCTAATGTAATTCTTTTGACTCTACAATAGGTCTTATAATTAGGTACTAATAGATTTGAATAAATTCCACCAATAGTTATATGGTACATTTGGATTGAGAATTCAGGGCAGGAACATTGGCTTCTCCATCACACAATGATTTTTATTGTTTATTAGTACTATTGTGCATATTATCTATTAGTGATGAAGCTAAAAAAGGAGATAAAAAATTTTTTGTCTATACTGGAGACATTTGTCTTAGGAACTATTACTGAAAATATTGCGAAGATGCTCTAAACTTAGCAATCCTGTCACTAAGTTTAAATGGGTAGGAAAATATGAACAAAAGCAGTCAGTTTTGATGCATTTATGTTCTGTTTTTACTGAAGTAAGATGGCCTAATTTAGTTGTACTCTGCAACTTTGAGTGCATTTGTCATAAAGGCAGAAAGGAGTTGCCCAGCAAATTGTGTTGTCTCAAGCAAAAGTGACTTGTTTAATAAGAGGTAGCATATTCTCTTCAGCATGAAAAATTATAAATGCAATAAAACACCTTATAGTAAACCAAGAATACACATATTATTGATTATTGGGAAAAAATGAACACATTTTAAACACAGAGAGACATCTTGGGAGGGGAAAAAGATGATTTGACTTAAAAAATCTATTTAATTTATTTCCCTAAGAGGTTTTTGCTTTGCTTTGGGGGTAATAACAGACTTTAATGCTCATTGTGAAGGCGACTCTTGGCTCATTAACTCAAGGTTGTTCAGCTCATTCATGTAGGCATGATGGAACTATTGGAAGGAAGGGAATTTGGATCTCCAAAGTATGCATTAGCCCTTTGAGCTGTCTCCTGGCCTGATACTTTTCCAATAAATTCTTGGACTCTGTTTCATATGCTAGAGCTAGAGAATAGAAACAATACAATTATAGGAGAGTCAGCACATATAAATATTTTTGACAACATATTTTATTGTTTTTAAAACTGCTTTGTAAGTGCTTTACTTTTTCTAATTATGAAGTCACTCTAAATGTTAACACTTAAATCCTATCATTATTTTTTAACCTATTCTAAAAATTACTTTCCAGTTGACAATACCTAGGCAATCACAATTCAACCACAATTTAACTTGGGAAGATTCATAAAGAATTTTACTCATATATGTAATTGGGGATTGTAAAATTAGCAATTAATTATTATTATTATTATTATTATTATTTTTTGGTTTTTGGGTCACACTTGGTGACGCTCAAGGACTATTCCTGGCAATGCTCAGAAATGGTTCCTGGCTTGGGGGACCATACTGAATGGTAGGGGATCGAACCACAGTCTGTCCTAGGCTAGCATGAGCAAGGCAGATGCCTTACAACTTGCACCACTACCCCAGCCCCTGCAATGAATTTTTGAGCTCTGAAAATCAAATATTGTAAATATTTCCCCCACCCCTATTGTAAATATTTTTAAAATAAAAATTATCTAAATTAAAAAATGGGATCATTCCATGTTCCTCAAATTCTAGGTTAAGTATCTTCAGATATTTAGCTTCCTAATTGATTTCACCAAACCTTAAGGAATCCAAATATTATTTGTAATTTATTTAATATTCATATGGGTTAAGTTTATCAATCTTATAAGTGTTACCAGTTAAAGTATAAATTACAGACAGTATAGGCTTGTATACTTCATTCAGTTTTACACTAGATGAACACATCTTATTTATTTTTAATTCTAAAGTTAGGATTAAATTTAAAGTTTTTTTTTTGCACAGTGCTTTACACAGTTGTTTACAATAGACTCTCAGGAATGAAATATTCCTATGCCAATCTCACCACAGTCTGCATTTACATCAGTCATCACAGATTCACCACATCCTATAACCTTTATCCTTGTGAGCATAATTTTTAAATTTTATTATCAAAGTTCGGGGCCCATGTTTACAGTCATGTTTGTTCTAGTGGTTTATGCATATTGTAGATACATCATCACTACACTGTAGAAAAGTCAAAGGCCCCTGCCCCTTGCCCTGTGGTAGCCCCAGCTCTCTTTTCTTTTTTCTCTGCTTTTTTCTCTTGCTCTTTCTGCAATCTAGGGTTAAGTTGTTCCCACTACAAAGGGTGTACTCTGATGTCTTCTATATGGATTAAAATATAGCAAATTTGGTTTCCAATCTTGACTCAAATTTTGAAATGGCCAAATTCTGATGAGTGAAAATTAAACAAAAGTTTTCTTGTAATGGTATGCCCAAAGCTATTTATTTCCCAATGAATAATGGCAGAAAGGCCTATTATTGACATTTTATTTTCTAAATCTTTTCCTTTCCCTGAAACCATACATGATGTTTAGGTAAGCAGCTGACATGTTTTCACACAGAACAACTTTATATAATCACCATAAGCACACATCCTGTTTTAATATCCATAAGCACACACCCTGTTTTCCCTAATCCCTTATACCCTGTCTTCCCTAAACACAGAAGCACAGACCTTGTTTTAATCCCCTCTCACATCCTACCTGATTGGTTGACACAGAGCCCACACCTTACTTTCCCTTCATATAAATATCCATTTCTCAGTTACAATAAATGGAGTTACTCTCCCAAAGTGGCTGGCGGATGCTTCTTTGTGAGTATTCTACTTGCCAGGTATCTGACCTCAACAGTGACTTCTATATCTTGGGATCTGACTTCAACAGAGTCATTTACAAAGGACAAAAGCTACGACTGATTTCACAGAAGTGCTGAAATACAAAAACACTCCATTGCCAAAAATTGTCAATTTACAGTTCAGGCATCTTCAGTAAGACTGTACCTTAATAATTCAATGGAAACATAAACCATTTGGGTTCAAATGTTGCAGAATTATTGAGTCATATTTAAGTTCATATAAAGTGAAAATATAATTTTAGGGAATAATATTATGGCAACCCATTATTCACTAAACAGACAACTATTTAAAAGGGAAACACATACCCATCCATTTTTTGAAGCTAGAAGGCCCTAGTAGTAACCAAATCTCTCTTTGATAATATGATTGGTGATTTTTAGATTTAAATACCCTTATGTCCCACTTATTTCAAGAGATAAATATAAAATATTCTAACCAATATTAAATATGTAACAAGTTTGTAAATTTATGTATTTTGTTTTTCATTTATACTTTACTGTGTTAAGCAATATTTATCTGGACGTCATTACATTAAATACACCATATCTTAGAAAAGTTGACCTGCCTTTCTATTGATCTTAAGTTATTATTCAGATAGTAGTTGGACTTTTATAGGTTTTATAGTAACCAAACTAACCTGGATTATAGTTCTCTATTTTGGGATTTACAAGGAAATGTCTTAGACCATGGCCTCTTAAACTTTTTCCACTCGAGATTTTTCACCAGAGAAATTTTTACTTGACCCAGGGGTAAATAAATGGATATACAAATAAAACCAAGGGTGTTTATAAACCAAACATTTCTTGTTAAGAAGTTGAAAATAGGGGCCGGTGAGGTGGTGCTAGAGGTAAGGTGTCTGCCTTGCAAGCGCTAGCCAAGGAGGACTGCTGTTGGATCCATCGGTGTCCCATATGGTCCCCCCAAGACAGGGGCAATTTCTGACTGCTTAGCCAGGAGTAACCCCTGAACATCAAATGGGTGTGGCCCCAAACAAACAAATAAACAAAAAGTTGAAAATAAAATTATATAAAACTAAGTTATCAAAAATTATGTAATGGATTTCTCATAAAATGACAAAATAAAATGATTATACATTAGACTAAAGTTAAGACACTAACTTCAGTTAGATTCCAGACATCTCATATACTCTCATGGTAACACCAGTAGTGAATCCTGAGCACAGTACAGAGGGGTATTTAGAATTGGTATAAAAATATAACATAAATATTTAAACCAAGTAGAAACTAGATCAACAAAATCAACAACAACAACAACAATAATAATAATGATAATTTTATGGGGTCAAAGAGATAGGATGGGACATAAGGCAGTTAACTCAGGTGATTGACCCCAGTTTCAACCCCAAACATGACTTCTAAAGTGCCACTAGAACTGATTCCCAAGCACAGAGGCAAGAGTAAGCTGTGAATACTGCTGAGTGTTTTACATAAACCACAACCAGATAAGCTCCCAAATAAAATAAATCCTAAAAACTCAAATAGATGTACTGGTCTACATGCTACATAAAACACACATAAAACATGGTGGGAAATAGAAAAACATCCAAATAAATCGAAATTGGAGGCATGTTATGAAAAAGAATAAAAGATAGAGAGTAAAGTTAGGAATGGTGCACATGAAAATTTATAACTTTAAAGAAAAATGCCAAGAAAATTTCTTTAACAAAATGCTACTGGATGCATTTCTGCAAGAGGTAGAAAAGGATGGAACACGTTTGCAATGCTTGAGTAACCAGAAAAGGAGTATTGTGGCTAGGTATAAGGAATACAGCTTTTTCAACAATAATTTGGAAGTTGACAAAATGCATTTAGTTATACCAGTGATGTTGTACATTTTAAATTTCAACTCTTCTTTTATAAAATATCTTTTCATTTTCACTTTTCCCTAAAATATATAATCTATGTTATTTTGTAAACAAAAATATCAATGATGATTCAAACTTATATCTTAGATAGTTTTACTCATATATAGGGTTATTTTCACAAAAGTGACCCTGCACTGAGGCTAGAGCAATAGTATAGATAGTATGAAGGGTAAATGCTTTGCATATGGCTGATTCAGGTTTGATCTCTGGCATCCTGTATACCTGATTCTGCCAGGAGTGAATCTTCATTGCACTGCCAGAAGTAAGTCCTGAGCACCACTAGGTGTGGCCCAAAACATACAAATGTATTATTTTAAGTGACCAATTATTGCAATTGTATATTGATTTCAAAGTGGGTATTAATCAAAATGATCATCCTTAGATCTCAGGGAAAATGCATCTTTTCAGAAACATTTTTTAAAAATCCTTATTAAGACACTGCTATAATTTACAAAAATAAAAAGATAATATAGTTGTTTCAAGCATACAGGTGTTCCACCAATTCACCCATTTCCCACCCTCCATCCACCACTAACTTCTATTGACAATGTTTTATTACCTACCATGCTCTTAATTTTTGTCATTCTGATTGTAGTAATTTTTTAATTTTAATGCCTACTTTTGTTTTTCTTTTATTTGGGGGCCATGCCCAAATAAAATAGATGTAATTTAAGGATAAAAAAACATAAACATCACTTGCATGCAACCTTGGGTTCATTCCCTGAAACACAAAGAAGAAACATCACTAGGTCAAGTCAGACATCATTAAAATGTAAAGATACTGTCCTATAAAAGCCCCAAAATGATGTAAGTTATAACATGAAGCAATCATAAAAAAACAAAAGTCTAGTTAAGTAGCTTTTATTTATCTTTTTACCTATTGGAGTCTTTAAGGTTATATTTCCTAGGGCTAAAATCTGTTCATTTTAGTATTTCTGCAAGAGCTGTCTTAAATTCTGATCCAGTTAGTGATAGTATAAATATACATGAGTCTCGCCCTCTGTTATATACCATAGAATAACTGAGATTCTCTTGAATCAGTGAAATTACTTCTTGTGTATAGACTAGAAAAACTATTACAGAGGAAGTACCTGGGAAGCCTGTTTTTGAGACATACTGACTCTATTTTGTCTCTAAGTTTTCCTATAGAGACTAGAGACTTAGATGGAAATTAAATAGCTTACCTCAGCCACTTGTTGAGAACAAAGAACAAGAGACAATATCTGCTCATCATGACAACAGATTTCAGGCTGCAGTTTATGTTTGAAGGTGCTTGCCAGTCAATCATGGAGAGAAACATATAATGAAGAAGCAATTCAATACAGATAATGGGCTCTATATACCCAGTGCAATACTACTCAGCTAGTAGAAAAGATGAAATTTAACCTCATACAACGATTAGAACTGAAGGTTTTCATGCCAAATGATATAAGAGGAAAGGACAATGCTAGATGATCCTACACACAATGGAGTATAGATAAATTAAGAAAGGGAAGCCAAAAAAACTGTTCAGACTCTGATGGTTGTAATGATGCTAACAGAGAGTAGAGAATAGAGTCTATAGAAGATAAGTGGCTTAAGGATAAGGATTGAGTGGTAGATCTGTGTTGGTACATTGGTGATGAGAGAGGTGTGGTAACATATTTTACAAGTATGAAACTGTGCCCTTGAGTAAACTATATTTTCATAGCAAATATAGTCTTGGAAGTAAACATTATCTTAAATAAAAATGTGTTCAAGTGGGAAAAACACAAGAAAATAATCTTTAAAGTCTCACAATTGACAAGCTCAGACCACTTCTCTGCCTGACTTCTCAAATATCTCATATGTCATGTGATCATCTGATCATACATATCTTGAGACAACTCCTTGGCCATGATGCTATTTATAAGTCCTAATATTAATCTTTGATTATATCACAGCCTGATGATTTCCATTTTCCTAGACTTGGATGTAAATCATCAGATGCGCCGTCCCCCCACTCTTTTTCACCTAAACTAATCGTTATTTGTACATCTTTATTTTGTAATATGTCCTCTGAGTATTCTCTTAAGGTAAAACACAGCTTTATGATGCCCTTTCCAATCAACATCAGACTATTTGTTTCAAGATAGTAATTAACTTCCTGCTTAATTTGTCACACTTAATTTGAAATTAGGCTTGCAAGACTATTAAAAACTGTGGTTGCGGTGTTTGCATTTGGCTGAGGCAGTAGCCAGTGGCAGCCTTGATTTATCACTCCTCATTTAAATCCCTGTGCCAATGTTTTTAGTTTATAAATGCTGTGACTGACACTTTATAGATTTCAAAATCAAATTGAAATAAGCTAAAGTTAAGAACTCCACGACTCAGATCAATAAAAAAAGGTTTTATTACTGAACATTCTGCAATTAAGACCTAGAGGCTTAGCCAAAAAGTGCTTAGTGCTCAGAGAGGGTGCTGTGGGAAGACAATGAGTATCCACTCTAATGGTTGCTTATAAATCACTATAAAAACTGCATCTTGTCACTGGGCCATGTAAATTTGCTCCTAGCTGAAAACCTTTTTTTTTTTTTTGCTAAGCTTGCTTCCTTCAATGAACCAACCCTCCTTCCTATAGTAAGTTTATCTGACATTATCTTTGATACTAAATAACTTGATCCAATTTTTCTCAAAGTTGAGGAAGCAGAATATAATATTTCTAAAAACCAATTTAAAATAATATGGGTACAAAATTATTCCCTAAATAGAATCATTATGATTCTATAATTTTTTTTGTTTTCCTTTTGCTGTGGGCACACCTGCCAATGCTCAGCCCTTACTCCTAATATGAAGCTCAAGGATCACTCCTGGCAAAGTTTGGGGTCAGGGGACTGGACAAAGGTCAGCTGCTTGCAAGGCAAGTAGACTATCTACTGTACTATTACTCTGGTCCATATAACATTTTTTTATCAGTGAATTCCTATAGTATAAATTTGATTTAATGGAAATTTCTTCAGATGTAATATGAAAACAGATATTCTTCTACTATCTTTGTAAAATAAGTTTTAAAATTATTTATTTTTATAGCTTCATAATATCAATGTTCAACAGTTCTGTATTATCCACCCAAGTTCTATTCTTCTTTTTGGGTCTAGTAAGTACTAAATAATACTAGTAAATATTAGTAAATACTTCTAGGAAGTATTTTTATTTTTAAATCTTTATTTAAGCACTATGAATACAAGCATGATTGTAGTTGGGTTTAAGTCATAAACAGAATACCCCCCTTCATCACTGCAATATTCTCACCACCAATGCCCCCCACCACCCACACCCCTGCCTGTCTTCATGACAGGCATTCTACTCTTATTCTTTAACACTGTCATGCTAGTTGTTAGTATAGTAATCTTCCCAACAGCATACACAACTCTTTGTGGTAAGCTTCATATTGTGAGCCTGTCTTTCCTGCCCTTCAGGCCCTTATTAACTCCATTGTCTCTGGACCTTTTTAAAATAATGTCTTTAATTTTTCTTAAAACACTTGGGGCCAGAGCCATGGCAGAGTGGTAAGGCATTTGCTTGCACATGTCTGACTTAGGACAGACCATGGTTCAATCCCTTGGTGCCCTATAGGGTCACCTTAAGCCAGGAGCAATTTCTGAGCACATAGATAGGAGTATCCCCTGAGTGTCACAAAAACAAAAACAAAAAAGCAAAAATAAAAAACATAGATGAGTGAGACTATTCTATATCTATCTCTTCCTCTGACTTATTTTACTCAGAGTAATAGATTCCATGTTGTACATCCATGTATAGAAATGTTTCATGACTTCATCCCCTGATGGCCTTATAATATTCCATTGTGTACATGTACCACAGTTTATTTAGGCATTCATCTGTTGAAGGGCATCTTGGTTGTTTTCAGAGTCTGGCTATTTTAAACAGTGCTACAATGAATCTAGTTATGAGGAAGGGATTTTTTAATTGTATTTGTTTGTTCCTAGGGTATATTCCTAGGAGTTGAATAGCTGGATCATATATTTCAATTTCCAGTTTTTTGAAGAATCTCCATATTGTTTTTCATAAAGATTGGATTAGATGGCATTCCCACTAGCAGTAAATAAGAATTTTTTTCCCTCCATATCCCCGCCAACTAATTGTTCTTGTTCTTTGTAATGTGGGCTAGACTCTGTGGTGTGAGATAGTACCTTGTTGTTTTGATTTGCATCACCCTGATGATTAGTGATGTGGAGCATTTTTCCATGTGTCATTTAGCCATTTGTATTTCTTCTTTGAGGAAGTATCTGATCATTTCTTCTCCCCATTTATGATGGGCTTATATGCTTTTTTCTTGTTAAGTTCTGTCAGTACCTTATATATATTTTTATATTAGCACCTTGTTTAATATTGGGTATTGGGTAAATAGTTTCTCCCGTTCTCTGGACAAGTGTCTAGGAAGTATTTTGGTTCGATTAAATTTTCCTTTGAGTTAAAGCAGTTACAATTAAACTTGTCCATATAAGAACTCTTTAATTTTTCACTAGCTTTTTTTTAGTCTGATAAAAAATATCGTCCAAAATTTGATAGAGGCATCTGAGAAAGCCACACTAGTTTCTTATACAAGATTATGGGTGGTTGCACCAATCAAATAGCTTAATCAATGTTTTTGCTCACTTATTAAATATATATACATAGAAAAACTATTCAAAGTTTCAAGATGCAATAAAGCAATAAATGAAATAAAGTAAACATTACAGGATTGTAGGTCAGTAATAGATAATGTTCTGCATATATAAGGATATGAGTTCAATCCTTACCACCTAATAAACACTGAAAAAGTTGTCACACAAGCCTTTCTCCCATTTTTTTAATTTGGTGTGTTTCTTATTTTTACTTTTTCTTTTTTTCATGTTTTAAATTTAAATTCATAAGTTCTACACAGTGACTCATCCTGCCTTCTCAACCCCCAATAGAACCATAGAACACCAATCAGCTTGTTCTGCCTCATAAATTGAGAAAAAATATGTGGATGGTACCGGGGCAAACAGTCTCAAGAATATTGAGTGAAAATAAAAAATTATCAGCCCTAAATATCCAAACTAAAGTCAATGACAATAGAATCAAGAGACCCAAACTACAAACTACTAGCAGTCCAGGAGGCTAAGGGTGGAGACAGGTGAAGCATGCTGGGAAGAAGGGCAGAGGGAGGTCAACACTGGTGGTGGGAATTGTCCTAATTTACTGTCACTATGTACCTTAAATATAACTGTGAAAGACTTGTAACTCACATTTGTCTCAATAAAAATTATAAAAAAAGAAGTGACTTAGGGACAATCATGAGAAATATGTATATAATAAAAATAAAAGAGGGAAAAAAGAGGATCCAAATGCAGATGAAAGGAAGATAAGAAGACATTAATATATCTTGGCATAAAATAATAAGTGGTATATATTTGTAAATAATGAAAGTTATATTTGAGTATTCTGCTTTCTAATGTTTCCAAACAATACAAAATTAAAGATAAGAAAAAATATTACTAAGTAAATCTCAGTTTTTACCACCTAAAAATATTAGCACACTTGGAAGTCACTTTAAAATTATCATGAATGAATGTTTTAACACTTTCTATTTATAATAAAAAGTTTCAAGAATACTGGTAAATATTACACTATAAAGTCTATAGTAGCATTTGTATGCATGGATATTTATAATATATTCATTCAAGTCTGCTTATCAGTGGAGATATCAAAAAACAATTTTACATATTTGCAAGGTTTTTCTTACGTTTTATTTTATTATTATTATTATTATTATTTTTTTTGGTTTTTGGCTCACACCTCTGATACTCAGGGATTACTCCTGACTACACACTCAGAAATTACTCTTGGCTTGGGACCATATGGGATGCAGGGGATCAAACCTTAGTCCGTTCTAGGTTAGCACGAGCACGGCAAACGCCCCACTGCTTGCGCCACTGCTTTGGCCCCAGTTATCTCAAACTTTTGCTTGTAGGCACTCAGTTAACCCTCTGAAGTAGGTACAATGATTGCACCCATTTTTTTTATTTAAACAACTTTATTACATACATGATTGTGTTTGGGTTTCAGTCATGTAAAGAATACCACCCATCACCAGTGCAACATTCCATCACCAATGTCCCAAAACTCCCTCCTCCCCATCCAACCCCCACCTGTACGCCAGACAGGCTTTCTATTTCCCTCGTACATTCTCATTATTAGGATAGTTCAAAACGTAGTTATTTCTCTAACTAAACTCATCCCTATTTGTGGTGAGCTTCATGAGGTGAGCTGTAATTTCCAGCTCTTTTCCTTTCGTGTCTGAAAGTTGTTATTGCAAGAATGTCTTTCATTTTTTTTAAAACCCATAGATGAGTGAGATCATTCTGCATCTTTCTCTCTCTCTCTGACTTATTTCACTCAGCATAATAGATTTCATGTACATCCATGTATAGGAAAATTTCATTACTTCATCTCTCCTGACAGCTGCATAATATTCCATTGTGTATATGTACCACAGTTTCTTTAGCCATTCATCTGTTGAAGGGTATCTTGGCTGTTTCCAGAGTCTTGCTATGGTAAATAGTGCTGCAATGAATATAGGTGTAATGAAGGGATTTTTGTACTGTATTTTTGTGTTCCTAGGGTATATTCCTAGGAGTGATATAGCTGGGTCGTATGGGAGCTCGATTTCCAATGTTTGGAGGAATCTCCATATTGCTTTCCATAAAGGTTGAACTAGATGGCATTCCCACCAGCAGTGGATAAGAGTTCCTATCTCTCCACATCCCCGCCAAAACTGCTTGTTCTCATTCTTTGTGATGTGTGCCAATCTCTGGGGTGTGAGGTGGTACCTCATAGTTGTTTTGATTTGCATCTAGCTGATGATTAGTAATGTGGAGCATTTTTGGCCATTAGTATTTCTTCTTTATTAAAGTGTCTGTCCATTTCTTCTCCCCATTTTTTGATGGGATTAGATGTTCTTACCTTTTATTATATTAAAGCTTTAGATTTATTAAATGACTTACTTTGTTTATTAAAAAAACTGGCATAAATGGCTCATTTTGTTATTCACTGCTTATCGCATAATTTACAGCTTTATTTTTATTTCATTAGGCAAAGAAACCTAGGGTCCAGAAAGATTAATATGCCTGAAGTTAAATAGTTATATAGTAACAGATTAGGAATTAAAGCTCACAATTGAACATTCTCACAGTTCTTTCCCATTTCTATAAATAAGTTAAACTACTATATTTTTTACCCCCTCATTTCAAGATAGGGAAAAAAGAAATTAGGAGCTACAAATGTGCATTTATGCAGGTGGTAAGTACTAGATTACACTATATGGACAAAATATAAAATGTAGGGCCTTAGAGATCCATAAAGCTGAATGAACAATAATCTATTCTTTATTTCCAGGGTATTCTTGCTTAGGTGGATACAGCTGAACAGCATGCAGGGGTCTCAAATTCAGTTTACATGCAGGCCGCAGGAGGCAAAGTCGGGGTGATCTTTGAGTGCAAAGTCAGTAGTAAGCCTTGAACATTGAGGGGTGTGACCCAAACAACTTAAAACAAACAAACAAACAAACAAACAAAAGATTAATGTAGGGCCCTTCCACAAAATGTACCGATGGCCGCAATGGCCTGCGGGCCACGAGTTTGAGACCCCTGCTGAGGAACACTACCTCTGAACACAAACCTTTTATGAGTTTCTTCCAGAAGATGAGTCTATAAATAGAATGCTTACTGATGGCATTACTGAGCACTTTACATCAAAGGTAAAACTAATATGGTATTAAACATTTCAGGGACCTGAGAGATAGCATGGAGTTGAGGCATTTGCCTTGCATGCAGAAAGTTAGTGGTTCAAATCCCGGCATCCCATATGGTCCCCCGAGCCTACTGGGGTGATTTCTGAGCGTGGAGCCAGGAGGAATCCCTGAGTGCTGCTGGGTTTGACCCAAAAACCAAAAAAATCAAATAAATAAATAAATAAATAAATAATAAATAAATAAATGTAAAAAATTCAAAGGCACACTTTAATCATGGTGTAAATTCATGCTAGTGCATATGAATCTGTAGAATGAACAGGTATGTATATGCACATGCCCACACATGTAATATAGTGAATATTTGGTGCAAACATTTTTTTAAAAAGTGCTAAACATTTGATAACCAAATTTTAAAATAATGAAAAATTCATTTGTTGAATACAGTAATACTGTAAATGCAGTCAATATAAGAAGCTATATAACAATAACGGGTCCAGAAAATGAAGTTCTGATAGTCAGTTTAAAGACATAAGAAACTTAATTTTACCATGCAGAGTAACAGTACAAGATAAAAATATTGTCCTATTCATTTATTTGCTGGAGGGCATATTCCAAATATTCAGGGGTTACTCCTGCCTTTGGATTTAGGAATTTGAGGAACCAGATGGGATGCTGGAGATTAAACACAGTTTGGCCACATGTAAGGAATAGGCTCTACTCACTTTGGATATTCATTTTCTTAAGAGTACATTCGCACATCCATTATTTATGGATACATAAACAATTGATGCTGTAGAGTAGCCAGATGTGTGGCACTTAACATAATTCTGTTAGGCCTATAATCATTTATTAAATGTAACATAGCTTATAAGCATTATACATTTTACTTACTCATCATTTTGTATATATACATTTATCGCACATAATACAAGCTTGCGTACATTTGCAATTTATTTAACGTGTTATAGTTACTAGATATAAATACATGAATTAAATGCTATAATAATCTATAATTGCAATATTATGCTGTAAACATGTGTACATCTATAGTGATACCTATAGCTGCATGAATTTTTGCATCGCATAACACTCTAGATATAAATATTATCATTTACCAAAAAGCAAAATAAAAATGAAGTCTCAAAACACAAGCAATATAATTAGAAGAAATTATCTAACATTATTTACATTCCAATTATTTGGTTCTTAGCAAAGCATTTTAACAACTACAAACCACTTTTATTCAATTTACATATTTTTCTTTGTGATTATTTTTGTTTCAACATTAAATATTAAATTATATATTTACTATTCATAAGAATTTACATATACTATGACTCAAGTATACATATATTTATGCCTTTTCCTGCTTTATAAACTTTTATTAAATAAAATATTAAGAAATTTTTGTATAAAATCTACCAGTTGAATCACTTAGAATATGTTTAAAATAGGGTAATTTCCTAGTGAAGAGCTACGTTGAAATACTTTAAATACTAATTTACCCAAAACAAATTGTATTTAATTATGCAGACTTCCCGTTGATTTCAGGCATGTCCTTTTTCATTCATTGCATCTCTTTTAATGTTGAAAATTGCTTTCAAAGGTATCCATTTTATTCTTTTGCTTATTAAAAGTATTACTTTAAATTATTGATTTGAACATAAGCCACGAAGACTAAGAATTTTCTCATTACAATTTGTTTACTTTTGACATAAACAATCCATCCATTTAGACTTATACTACACTTAAGATGCTAATTATTAGAATATTTCAAAATGTCTACATGTCTTTAGCGAGGTTGAGTCAAATTCAACTAATTTATATAAAAAGAGCTTTAAGCACACTAACATTTTAACATGAAATGCATAGGTTGTATTCCTGATGCTTCATTTTGTTTGGATCAACCTAGGAGGTGCTCAGTGACTACTTCAAATTCTGTGCTTATGGTTTGTTCTTGGTAGTGCTTCAAGATTACGTGTTACTAAAGACTGAACCAAGACTTCCTTACACACAAACATATACTCAGTTTCACTGCATACAAACATGCACTCGGCCCTTTGAGCTAACTCTCTGGGCCCTGACTCAATAGATTGTATTAAAGCTAAAATTTTCTGGCTCTAGAGCAATAGTATGGCAGGTAAGGCACTACTAACCTTGCCTGTGGCTAACCAGGGTTCAGTCCCCAGCATCTCATCTATCGTGTTTCCCCAAAAATAAATCATCTTTGGAAAATAAGACCTACTTAAAGGTTTCCTTCTGGGTGAAAAATAGGCATCTCCCTAAAAATTAGCCCCCATCCCACGCTCTGTCTTGGAATGAAAATTAATTTACTGTAAACTGGTTGCTAGTTGCTATGTGTACCATATTCTTTTTCATGTAAAAATAAGACATCCCCTGAAAATAAAACCTAGTGCATCTTTGAGAATAAAAATTAATATAAGACACTGTCTTATTTTGGGGGAAACAGGATAGTCCACCATGCCCACTAGAAGCAATCCCTGAGGGAAGAACCAGGAATAAAGAACAAGTCCTGAGCTCTGCTGCACGCGTTCTAAAAGCAAAATATAAAAAAATGAAAGGCAAAGTCAACAAGCAAAAAAAAAAACAAACCACATTTTCTGTATGTCCCATAAATGCTCAGGGAACGCTGCCGGAAGTGTTAGGGTCATTGGAGACCATACATTGCTGGGAGTTGAACTTGAGGTTCGATTTGCAAACAAGTATTCCATTCTCTCAAGATCTCTCTCCCAAACACACTTAAAATATTCAGAAATGAATGAATTTTTACATCATACATACATGATTTGATATTCTATTTCAAATGGTAAGACCTTTTGAGATTTCAGACTAACTAAACTCTAATTTTAAACACTTATTTATACTAGTCACAAGATACTACTTAGAGCTTGTTTCCCTGCATAAATATTCATTACATTATCATACTGTACTAGAATGCCACAGTAGAAGCACTCAGATTTGAAAAACCATCCTGATTTAGTGAATCTTGCGAATCTCTGGGAAGGCGTCATTTTCTCTGGATCCTAATATTATCATAGAAGACATTTAAGAGGCTGAATGGGGAACTCTCATCTTATCATAAAAAATGTTCTCAAGGGATAGTTCTTGATGAAACCTTAGTCTGATATATGTGGAATGTTTCCTGAAGATTTGTGTCAACTAATGCATGTCACTCTTCCAGTTATTAGAAGTACAGACTTGGGTTAAATGTGACAAGCTTGCAAATGATTATCAAATTAAATAAAATATCTAATTTGAATGCTCTACAGATTTTTTTATATCTAAAAAATGATGTAGAAAATATATATATTCTGGAAACAGAATTTGTGTGACATACCTGTCATCTATTTGTCATCATTCGGGGGGACAATCTTTCCCAGGAGTGCTCAGGAAACCAAATAGTATTAGGGATTAAGTGTCCAGAGGGAAAGCATGCACCTCAGTCCTTTTAGACTACTACCTTGGCCTATTTGGTTCATTCTTAATTATTAGACTTAAAGGTAAGAGGAATAGTTTTGGTGAATTATATCAAAGTAAAATAATCAGTTAAAATATGCACAGAATAGGAAGTCTTCTTGCAAGTCTTTGCAATGAAATAAGATAGCATTTATAATGTGAAATACACTCGGTAACAAAATTTTTCCTAACATTTATAAGTGCATTCCACCTAGTAGCTGACAGCTATATTTTATTGAGATTCTGTAAGACATATGAAATGTGTCAATTTAAAACACAAATGTAAATCTAACATAAGCAGGCAGCAGAAGTTAAGCTAAAATACAGATGGTGGAAAAACCTATTTTAGGAAATAATTTAGTATGCCACTAATAGCTTAAATATAAATAGCCAATTAAGCAGCACTTCAGACAGTTTAATTGTTCTCTTAATACAAATAGCTTAAAGTGTGTAAAACTTCTAAATAAAGCAGCAGTTGAAAATCTTAAATATTGAAAATAGTTTTGTACAAGAGACATCTCTTTCATAAAAAAAAACTGATGGAAAAATGCATTTCCAGTTTCTAGGAATGTGAATATATAATGCAAATTTAAAATTTACCAACAGAATATGTATTTTAAAATTTATTTTAATAAAGTCATTAAGTAGAGTGTATAAGGCATATACCTCTTGAGGAGGCTAATCACTTCTTGATCTCTACTGCATAGATTTCTCTGAGCACCCTGAGGGGTTGACAAAGTGAAACTGAAGAGAAAAAAAACTATATATTTATTCACATTTAATGGTAGCTTTTTTCTGTTTTTAAATAAAAGGCAGTGCATTTTCATTATTCACTGGGTACCAAAGGATATGTAGTTTGCACTATTTTAGAATCCAAATATATGCAAATTTAGGAATACCTAAAAGAAAAACTACTTAATCTGTACTAAAGGGAAAAGCAGCCTTATTTGAAGGTCAGCAGTTAGCTTTGAATTTTTACAGTTTAAAAGGAGTAAGTGCAAAGGCATTTCGCTTTCACATTTTTGTTTTGTTTTGGGGTCAATTTGATTTTATTCATGAAGTACCCTTTGATCTGTGCTCAGGGATTACCCCTGGTGGTGCAGAGGACAGTGTACACTATGCAGGGGTTGAACTTGTATCAGGTGCATACAAAGCAAAACTTTAATCTTTGTATTATATCTCTGACCAGGCACTTTGTGCTTTTCCTAATGATCAGAATAATTTTTCAATTGTACAATATGTTTCATTTTATTTACATGCAGTTATGAGTTTCCTTTTCTCATAATATTACCTATAATAAAAGACAATTTTAAATAGCAACTTAAAATCTGATGTTTAAAAATAACTCCATTAATTTTACTCAAATGCAAATCTATTTGTTTTGAAGGCATAGATTACAAAAGAAATGAAAGTAGTTTCTAAATTTCAAGCCAAAGTTATGTAATAAATATGGGTGAATTGCTTGTCAAGACATAAAATAGTGCTTGATACATACATATTTTTTAAGATTTTTGGCCACACTTATCAATGTTTAGGGTTAATCCTGGTTCTTCAAGCAAGAATTAGTGCTATTGGTGCTGGGGAGATCAACTGGGATGCCAGATATCAAACTCAGGATGACCACATACAAGGCAATTAGCCTACCCACTGTCCTATTACTTAGTTTGATACCAAATTCCTGCTTAAATTTGAAGCTTTGCTCTTTATATTTCCATTAGTTGGAATAATCTTTTTAAACATATATACACAAGGTATCACTCTGATAATATCAAATGAGGTCTTTTCTTATCTATATGTAAATAAATCTAGAGGTATTTTGATTTAAGTACATTTTAACATGTCATGAATATATGTCGAATATAATCATTTAAAATTTATAAATCATGGGAATTTTTATAAATATAAATCTATTTTTAATCTTTATCCAGCTGTTGTTGCATGAGCAAATGCAAGAAATCTGCACAGTCTAAGGTAAGCAAACGAACAGTTTCCTAATGAAAGAGAAAAGTATATGCCATATTGAGTATATGCATATTTTAAGAAGTCAATGACCTCGACAATCTTAACCTGATAATTGCTTTAAGACCCTTTAGCAAATACTATCAGATCTAAAGTGTTAGTGTCTTTCATTTTTGTCTTAGTCCCTGAGGCTTTTTACATATGTTTAGGTGTCTACAATATCAACTTGCTTTCGGATGAACTATTCATGATTAACATTTTCATTTACTTTCTATGACCTAGTTTTTTTTCATTGACCTACATACCTTGATTTTCCTTATCATGCAGAGAAGATTAAAATAAAACACTTCCTAATGTTGTTTCCTTGTCTTGATCTCTAAATATAACATCTTTAAGACCCTATAAAGAAGCTATAAAAATATAATATCATAAATATAACTCTTACAACTTGTAAAAGTCAGTTAATTAAGGTTTATTTCAAATTCCTAATTGTGAGTCATAGTCTTCAATATATAATCTCATTTATTCAACTAAATCAGAAAAATTAAGAAATATTTTACCCCTAACTACTGCTAGATGGTTCTAAGTAATTTGGATTTTTTTTACATTAGTTTAATTGTAAATAGATAGCAAACAAGTAGTGAAGGTTGATTAATGTATAGTCTTAAAATGTCTTATATATTAAAATAGATGTATACATAGGATTATTTCATGAAAATAAAAACAATTTCATGCGAATTTGATTTTATTTTTGGTAAGGGTAGGAATGCTCATAAAAAGTGATGGGGGTGGAGAAATAGCACAGAGTCATTTGCCTTGCAAGCAGCTGACCCAGGACCTAAGATGGTTGGTTCTAATCCCAGCGTCCCATATGGTTCCCTGTGCTGCCTGCCAGGAGCTATTTCTGAGCAAGCCAGGAGTAACCCCTGAGCACTGCTGGGTGTGACCCCAAAACCAAAAAACAAACAGGCAAGCAAACAAACAAACAAACAAACAAAACAAGAAGTGATCAGGGATCCTGGTGGCTAATCACTGTGATTCTTGGCTAAAATGGTCAGAGATTCATAGGATATGGTGTACCTCAGTGCTGTACAAGCAATGATTATGTGATAATAGAGACAAAGAGAGGGTCAATCACATGCTAGACTTGTACATCAATTACTGTCCTATCAACTAAGTATCCAAAATTTTTCTTCATGCTCTGTATTGTGCATACATCTAGCAATAAAAAAATAAATTAGTATGCATTTTTGGTCTCTAATCTTTAATTTATTTACTCAAACGAATTTCTTAAGTGTTTTTTTTTTTTTTTTGGGAGGGGGGTACAACTAGCAATACCTGGGTATACTTCTGGATCTGTGCTCAGGGATTACTCCTGATGAGAATCAGGAAAAGTGCCAACCATTGTGGCTAGCAAGGGTCAACCTCTGTCTGCATCAGTGCATTTGAGGCCAAGAACATTTTTCCTGATGACCTAGAAAGAATGGGCCATCGGCTATTGACCAGAGATGTTTTATTCTATTTCAACAACGCTTATGTAGGAACAGAGGGTGACAGGACAAAGCAGATGCATAGCTAGGGAGGAGACAGTAAAAGATGAGAGTAAGCACTGGGCTTTAGGATTTCCTCTGGAGCAACACTGTGTTGACAGGTAATATCTCCTTTAATCAGAGCTCTCTGTGAGGGAGGAGAAATGACCTGGAATCAAGCCTGATTAGTGACCATTGATCATGGGGAGATGTCAACTCTTTGTGTTGTCTTTCCTCATCACTGGAGCAGTGTCTCTGAAGCTCTTTTCCTCAAGGAAAATGCTGGGAACAGTTGTTCTACAGGGTCCCCTGAAAAGTTACTCTATGGTGTTCCCTCTGCTAGGTGGTTCAGGAACAGCTTCACAGGGGGATGCAACAGTGGACAATATGGATGCTGGGGATCAAACCCAGGGGTGTAAAACAAACACCCTATCTACTCTACTATTGTTCTGGTCTTACAGATTTTTTTTTATGAACAATATATTTTGGTGATTTAATTTTATCCCAGTTGTTGTCATGATAATAAATCAACATTTCTGATAGGTGTATAGCCCTTTAACTTGTGAATTTTACATACTCCCAGTAATTAGTAATTTCTCTAATATTTAGGTAAAATCTTCATTCAGTCCATTCTCTAAGTCCCTCACTGATATGATATGTATGTGTGTGTGTGTGTGTGTGTGTGCGTGTGTGTGTGTGTGTGTGTGTGTGTGTGTGTGTCTCCACAGAGCTTACTCCTGTTCTTGCACTTGCTTGGAATATTCTGTGGAATGCCAGAAATAGATCCCAGGTTGCTGCATGTAGGGCGAGGACAAAACTGTATTTCTGGCCCAATATTCCAACTTTTAAAATTTTCTTCATATGTTAACCATTGGTGCTTAATCCCTGAATTAGTTCTCACTACTTAGGAGTCATTTCCTTCTCCAAAACGTATTTTTTTCTAGTCACACACTACTGATCTCTTGGAGCAGAATTTGATTTTAATGCTTATTTAGGATTACCAATTTCTATCCTTCCAATCAGAAAACATGTGGCATTAAAACTCCTTTGAGTTTCTTATTGGTGGGACTCAATATATTACTGACTCCATACATATTTATCAAGTTGTCATTAACATCTTGCGATTAGAAAGTAAGGTTCATAGGGCTCACTCACTTCTGCACATATGTTAAGTAATGGGCAACACACTTATTTGTACTGGTTATCATAAAACCAGCATTTGTAATCGACAAAATTATAAATCATTTACCATGGTCTCCTCAGCCCCTCCAAAATTGTAATTTTTTTTTTATCAGAGAACTTTAGTACCTATCAAGTTGACTAAAGAATATGTCCAAAAACATTCAGTGGGATGATGGGAAATCCCTCTATGTACAGCTGTAACCTAAACATATTTGTAGGTAGGCACGCAACAATGAGAGCTAGAGTCTGGTTCTTGGAAACTCTACTTTCAATATTTTTAAATAAAGATTTGTTTTATTTGGAGGTGCTGATGAAGAGAGGAGAGGATAAAAAAGAGAAAGCTACAGGCTAAATCAAGAGCTCAAATTTCTACAAAGGCAGAGATAGTCCCAGTACATATTTGTGTGACATATGCCTACAGATAACACGTGCATGGTGTATGTACCATACATATGTTCCACAATAAACATTTTTAAAATCCAACACCAAGATATGTTTCTTTTTGTGATTAAAATACAAAAAAGGAATTATTTTTCTGATAATTGTATTATTTTATTACAATACCTTTACTGGTGTACTACTTTTTTAAACTTTTGATTTTCTAATATTATTCAGGTACAAGTACAGTCTTGTCTCTCCATTTTTTTGGGGGGGTCACACTGGGCAGTGCTCAGGGGTTACTCCTGGCTCTATGCTCAGAAATCACTCTTGGCAGGCTCTGGGGACCATATGGAATGCTGGGATTCGAACCACTGACCTTCTGCATGAAAGGCAAATGTCTTACCTCCATGCTATCTCTCCGGCCCGTCTCTCCATTTTTGACATGGAGAGTTGTTTTTTTTTCATACAACCGACAAAGACTTATACATCTAGGTATGCTGCTAAATTGTTAGATATACTTCAGAGAATAATTTAGACTTTTATGTTTTTAAATCATTTAACTTATATATTTTATGACTTATTGATATATTATCTCAAATACATTGAGTAAATAATGTTTATTATTTATCAACAAAGATAAACTTGTTAGAAAATACTGCTTAATAATATTATTTTACCTGAAAGTAGCCTCAATATATGTATGATATGTGCATAATATCCCTTTTTTGTACTTATACCAGTTAATTTGAACAAATTAACTCATTTTACAAGTGAGAAATAGAGCAGGGATATGGGTCAATGAATTGAGCATATGCCTGGCATGTGTGAGGCCCAAGGCTGAATTACAAATCTGGCAAAATAAAACCAACTAACATAAAAACAACTGAGCAACAATTTCTGTTTTGTCATTATGCTTAGTAGAAAAGTATATTAAGTAAACAATCTTCTAATTTTATACTGAAAGGCTGTTGTTTATTTTTACAATGCTAAACAAACAATATTTTATACATATTTTATGTGAGGAAATGTATTATCTTTATCCCTAATATTAATTATTTATACAATAACATTAAAATATTCTACTGTATTATCTCTTTAAACAACTAGCTGGCAGAAAAATAAGCATTATTATATTAAAACAGATAACAGAAGACCCTAATAGGCTTTTTTTTTTTTTTTTGCTTGCTTGTTTGGTTGGTTGGTTTTGTTTTGTTTTCATGTCACACCCACTGGTGCTTAAGGCTTACTCTTGGTGAGGTGTCCTAAAAGTGTTATACAAGGGGCCAGTTCACTCTCCCTCAGAACATTGGAGGGTCAGACTATAGTTAAAAAGCAAAAACAAAAACAACTAATTCCTATACATACTGTGCATATTTTATTTTGAAGTGAAAAATAATACAATATTTAAAATGAAGAACAAAGTTAAATCAAGAAACTTACCGGTTTTTCAATAGGAATTATGGATGTGTTTCTGGAGGGCTATAGCTTGTGAACCAGTGCTCCAGACTGAGAGGAGGTGTTAAGAGACAGAGAGGAGGTCAAAGTGTGGTGTGGTGTACATCCCTACATCCCAAACATGTACACTGCAGGCCCTGGATGAGTAGGCTGGTAAGCAGGGCAAGCTACTGCAGCAAAAATACCTAACAGGCCAATATCCTTGGTGGGGCTCATGTGGCTTGAGGGCTATAGTTTGAGGAACGCTGCTCTTGGCTCTGGGCTCAGAAATCACTCCTGTTGGGTCCAGGGGCCATGTTGGGTACCTGATGTCGGGACTGAATCTTTGTGGGTCATTTTCAAAACAAGCACCTTATCCACTGTGCTAGCTCTCCAGCTACCCTGGATAAAAACTAACAGGTTTTATCTTAAAGGTTAAACTGAAAATAAGTTTTGGGCCAAGGCAACATATAGTGGGCAGGAAGTTTGCATTGCATTTCACAATCAAATTTGCATGTTTCATCCCATGGCACCATGTATGCTTCCCCAAACTACATCATGAGAAATACTTGAACACAGAGCAAAAGTAAGCCTTGAACACTGCTGGGTATAACCTGAAAAATTAAAATAACAAAGAAAAAACTTGGACAATATTTGATATAATAGTAATTAAAACAAAGAATAGGAATTGCACATTGTACAAATATAAAGTTCTAGGACACTAAACTATTGGCAGAATGAAAGAGAAAGCTGAACAAGAAATTCAAAGATGGTAAACAGACACCATCTTTTATTTCTCATTATTTACAGATACATTCCAGTGACTATCAGCAAAGTCAATTTTATATAATATTTTGAATAACATAATATTAGCTGTTTCAAATTTGCCTTAGAAGAATGCTATAGTTTTCCTCATAGGCATTTCACAGTATGTTAAGTTGGTCATGTTTGGGATCATTATAAACAGCAAAAATAAAAAAAAATAGTATAGTGAAAACCCACATATCCTTTACCCAGCATTATATGAGTGCATCAAAGCCAGAAAATGACATTGGCAAAATCAATGGAATCTCATGTGTACAAGTGTGTGTAGTTCTGTTTAATTTAACATAGATAAGCATTATATTGCTACCATCATAATGCAAGCATTGTATTACCACCACAAGACTGCTTCCTTTTACCTATTCAAAGCTAGAAATCTCTTCCCTGCCTCCAATCCCTAACCTCTATAGTCTCTAATGTATTTTCCATGTGATAATTTTATTCTTGAGCCATTTAAGGTAAAAAAAAATCATATGGATAGGTTATAATTTTATACAATGGTGTCCTGAAAAACTGAGATTAGGACACAGAGAATTAGAAGAAAGATCATGTAAAGATAAGAGAAAATTAGTGAAAGATAAATGACTTTCAAATATATGTAGCTTAGCAACTTATTAATGTGTTGAGATTAAGGAAAGTTGGACTTTCAGAGCTACGTAAAAAGACAGTGAGTATATTATAGCAAATCTATTGAACAAATACAGTGTATAAGAATAGATTTATAATTGTATATTTGTATCACATATATATGTCAAGAAACAGTTTCTTATTCTATAAAATGATCACTTATGTATGTGTATAATTTATTAATATTTTCCAAAAATTGTTCTAAAAATCCCTAGTAATCACATATATATGTAATATATATGTCATATATATCTGCAACATGCTTGCAATGAGTTAGTTCAAATGAATTAAATAACATGCGTATGAACACATGTCATATACATGTACAAATCACAGAAGCATTCAGATCTGTGTTTCAGTACTGAAAATCTATAGTAAAAAAGACATTTAAATTACTTTTTATAAATTACTTCTAAATAATAGCACATTGACATTTCTGTATATCTTTGCCTTTCCCTTTCAAAGAGGATCATAGTTTAGCATGTTGGCTACATTATTTTTGTAACAGTGAGTTTTACTTAATATAAATTCTTATTTTTTATATTTGACTTTGTAAAAATATGGAAACATATGTAGGTCCATTTAAGTTAGTTAGCAACATATTATTTATGTCTAAAGTTCACTGGTTAGTAGTATGTAAATACTCATATTTTAGTACAGAATTATAACAAAATCAAATGCATAAACATTAATAAAAAGCCTTTTATTAAGTCATCCACCAAAAGGAAATAATATAAAAGTACATTTCTGAACATCTGTACATTGGAAAAATGACTAACTTAGAGGAAAAAACAGAATCTTTTTAAAAAAGAGAGCATACTTGCTGGTGGACTCTTGGTCCACCAGAAATGTTATGAATCTAAAGAGAATCATATATGTGCTTTGAGAGAAGAGAAATCAAACTTACCATCTTGATCTGTGGTCACTGTAATAGCTGTGAATGGCTTGGGAGAAAAACTCAACTCAGAAACTCCATTAATGGCTTCTATTTCAAAGGTGTAATTCACGTGAGACACAAAGTCAAGTATTATTACAGAACTGTTGGTCAGGCCAGAATGTCTTGGAACAAAGCGAAGTCCTCCACCGCAATCTTCACACTGGCTGGTGTCGAAGCCACATTTCTTACAGATTACACTGTATGTGAGATCTTTTCTCCCTCCTGTGTCACTTGGTGGGCTCCATTCCAAAATAAGTGCTGTTTCGTTGATGTTAAAAATAACATTCCTAGGAGCGGAAGGTGGCCCTAGAGAAAAGAAATTAGAAAGAAAACAAATGTACATTTATAGGACAGTGAATTATGGTGCTCACTTGAAAATTTCATTGCTAGATACTTAATTGGCCTTTAATATTATTTGAACTTTTTCTTCTGATAGGAACCACAAAGAACCTAAGGTGAAAGATGCCTGATAAAATCTTGTAATGAAGAAATCTAAATCTAAAGTTAATTTTTAGCCAACTTTTTGGTATAAGGTTTGTAATACTTATATCAAAAGCTACAGATACTAAAACATACTTATATATTAATTAATTTTTTCTGACCAAAACCACAAAATAAATAAACGTTACTTTAAAATATGTGAATATTTTAAATCATAACATAATATTTATATTATTATTAAAATTTGAAAAAATATATTCAGTCTTTATCCTTTTATTTACTATGATTATAGTATGTATGTATGTGTATATGGCATATTGATAAAGTTCCTATGCACTACTTTAATGATTTCTAAAAATCTGTTTTCTTAGACAGAGGTTAAACAGAGTTTGGAAAAAAGAAAGAAAAAATAAAGTGGACGGAAGCATAAAGCTATGCATGCAAAGTATGTACAAGAGCCAAGTCAATTGGATGGGATAAAAATTTAGAGGGTGAGTGCACCTGCCACTCGGCCACCTCCCCACTTGTGCACCAGGCCCCCGCATTCCACAGCAGTCCTGCGCCTGAAGTCAGGGACCCCCGACCCGACTGCAGGCAGGGCGAGTACGCCCGCCACCCGACCACCTCCCCACATGGGCGCCAGATTCAGGGACCCCTGAACGAACTGCAGGCAGAATGAGTGCGCCACCCGGCCACATCCCCATGTGGGCACCAAGAGAACCCTGCGCCTGACCCACTCTGTGCTGCTGGGAAGGGCTAGAGCTTATAGACCGGGTGAGCTTTGGTCTACTACCCGGACCTTGGGGTATCCTAGAGCAGCCTGCCTCTTGAGCCCTGGAGTGGACCTGGGAATGCCTCCTAGTCCAACCCCTATGGAGAACAGTCTGGAGAGTGCTCAAGAAACTCAGAATTGAGCTGCTATTTGACCCAGTAATTTCTCTCTTAGGTATCTACCCCCAAGTCGGAAGGACATTCATCCTGAAGTATGTGTGCATCCCACTATTTATCGCAGCACTCAGTATAATAGCCAAGTCTTGAAACCAACCTCGATGTCCAACAACAGACGAGTGGATCATTAAGATGTGGTATCTATGCACAATGGAATTCTACATGGCAGTCAGAAATGATACAATCATGGACTTTGCAGCAACATGGATGGACCTACTACATATTATGTTAAACATATTATGTTAAAGAAGATAAAAGATAAACACAGAATGATAGCACTATTCTGAAGCACCTAGAACATACACCTTATATACAATTAATACTCAACAATCAAATAACAGGGTTTAACAGGGTAGAAACTCCAAACACTGGAACAGTCAACATACTTTGTTTTGGGAGCCGTGCCCAAAACACACAAAAGAAGAACAAAACAAACTCTTGACTACACATTATACCATAAAGAAACCAGCAAAAGCAGAAGCAGCAGCACAGAGAGAACAGGTATATAATCAGCCTTCTACTACAAAGGCCCATAATAATCCCTTAGAGATCTTATACAGGATTACAGGTAAAGAATACCATGGGAAATCACTGACTCCAACGGTAACATCTCATAACAATATGTTTTAATACCTTAATCTTACTATATTTAAAATAACCTCTCAGCTTTTCTGTCCATAGGCATTCTTGAATACAAAGGGTGGACAGTCACACGAGATACCATACCCACCTTGCACTATGAGAATGTCCCGAGAAAACTCTAACATACACTTTATCTCTAGGTTATACCTTCTTTTAGTATTTGAAGCACTGGACCAGCCAGAACACCGAAGCAGCAACTGTGACCTACAGACTTATTCTACAGGCCCTACTCATCAAACATATACAAGCAAACTAGCATTCCCTTGCCCTTTGCTCCTTTCTTCTCACTACTTTATTTTTTTCTTTTCTTTTCCTTCTTTCTCTCTTCTTCTTTTTTTCTTTTTAATGTATTTTCTCTTCTCTTCTTTCCTGCCCCTTACATATACTTTCCCCTTTCCCCCCTTTGGAAATCTGACTATCCACCCCACAATCCCATCCAGATTTCCCACTTTATTAAAACTCTTCACCCTCAGTTCTTAATCTATTAGGCATTAAGACTGACCTCCTACCCCAACAAACCAGTACCCAGCACCCAAGCAAAGGGGCACCAAGTTAAACCCACACCTTGTTCCTGGCAAAAAAAGGCAACCAACTCCCCTGCTGACTCATGCTGCGTTGCCCTCCTTACCAACTCTTTCTAATGTGGACTGTTATTTGAAACTTAGCTCTAAAAGTATCCCCAAAGCAAGAACTCTTCCCAAGACCTCCCTAACGGAAAGCTTTGGCCAATCTCAAGAAGTTCAGTGTGTGTGATGAAAAGGTACCCGGGTACCCAAACACCACAAGAAAATCTCAAAAGACAATGGGGAAACCTATAGTTCCATCATAAGTATAAGACCTGTATTGCACTACCTCTTTACCTGCTGTTCCCCAAATATAAGATAGTTTCTAGCACCTTTTTGTTCCTTTAATTACTTTGTTATTTCATTTTTTAAATCTTTGTTCACACACACACACACACACACACACACACACATATATATACATATATATATAAGCACATATATTTTTATTTTTATTTTTATCTTTTTTGGGTGTGTGACTTGTTTCTGTTTTCTTCTTTTTCCACCCCCAAATGCACCAGCAATTTTTAATGTAGCACCATTTCCCCCTGCAAACACACACTAAGAAAAGGGGAAATCTTAGATATAAAAAGGAGCCTTTATCTACTAGGGATAAGAATTCATACTTGCTTACAATACAAGGTTATCTCCCACCTTGAAAAATGTCATGTGGACCCTACTTAGACCCCAGGTGATTAGACACCATCCATCCAGCCTTGAACCTTGGATCCCAGACATAGAAACTACACAGTTCTTCACGACAGCTACAGGAAACAAATCCCATCCGGGACATCCACAATACTGCTTGGACACCAACAAGTGCCAGCTATAATACAATATCCTGACAAGAAAAATGGGAACAACTTGACCTAAGACCAGGTTATCCTACCCCTTCAGCTGACAATAAGACAAAATCAGGACTTGTCACCCTTTGGTCAGTCCAAAAGCCAAGAGCGTGATTTACAGATGACTGGCTGATAGAACCATGACTGGTCTGAATGTATCCTAGGACCAATAAAAAAGTCCTAGTCTAGGGTTTGAGCTATGACCTGCATAACAACCATGATCTCTAGTTCCAAAGGTCCGTCTGAGACAATTGCGATGGAATGGGTCTTCTGGAAACACAAAGAAAGACGCTTTCATAGGCTCCATCCTAAGATCAGCGCAAAGACCATGACCACCAAACACAGAGGATGGATTAAAATGACACTGAGGGAACAGAACTTCTAGAACCACAAAGAAAAGCTTCATCATAAGTTCCACTCCTTGACCTGTGCAGATACCGACATCTCTAGATACAGAGATCTGATTTTATCACCCAGGACGAAGCAGAAGTCTTCCAAACACCACAAAAGCACCAAGATGAGAGTAAATAACGAGTCTATATCTAATCCCATGACAATATACTCCAAGGGTGGAGAAACTCTGTACTCTTAGGCCAAGGGAATTCCTTTTCGAATGACCCCAATATTTACCGTGCCTGTGCAGGAGGGAAAAGAAAAAAAAAAGCACAAAATAATTTTTTTTATATCTACCTAGGTTTTGTCGATTTCTTCATTTTGGTGTGGTTACTTAAGTTGTTGTCTCCATTTATATTTATTTATTTATTTTCTTCTTTTCTTTTTCTTTAGGTGCTATGCCATGTTTCTTTCTTTTTTTTTTTATCTCAAGACCATGGCTTTTATGTGGTGCTTATCTTTATTGTTGGAGTGCTAACTAGATATTTTATTTGACACTTCTTTTTGTACTGTTGAGGTGTTTCACCTTCTTTTTCCCCTTCATCTTTCAAACCAATGATGAGAACCTCTAAGAACTCGGCCCATTTTTGACGTATTTGGTTTTTACCCCAGTTTATCACTTTTCTCTTCTTCAAACAAAATCACATAACTGGAACTATCTAATACCACCTTCCAGTTATAGGAGGAAACAAGGGAGGTACCAAGACCAAAACAGGTGTAGGACCACTAAGTAGTAAGCTAGGCTCAGAGGGGACCACACATTCTAGCAGCCCGGGGGGTAAGGGAGGAGGATATGGGAGGTAGGATGGGAACGGAGGTGTAGGGAAGATAATTCGGTGATGGGAATCCCCCTGATATTATGTTAATATGTACCTAAAATATTATTGTCAACAATATGTAAGCCACTATGATCAAAATAAAAATTATATTAAAACATTTATATAAAAATAATGGTGAATAATAAAATAAATTATGACAACTTGTCTTTTATTTCTGTTACATTCTTGAATATAGGGGGAGAGAAAATAATTCCTGAAATAGCTGTATGTTCTTAAAAGTTAACAAAACAATACATTAATTCTTAATATAATAAAGGTTATACAATATGTCATATATATGTCACATTTTCTAATATATTACAAAATACATATACCATATCAAAATAGAAAACCTTCTTCATTCTTTCTACCTTTGGATTTGAATCATATTGCATAGATTTCTTATATCCAATTATTATAAAATATCAAAAGGTTCTTTCTATAAAATTGCTGTTATAGAAAATATTTGAAAATAACTTATTACATATACAACGAGACACATCCCTATCTTATTTCAGAACACTTAATTTTAGGAAATCTAAAATAATTCTATTAATTTATTACAAGTACAATTTTAGGTGTTATAAAAATATTCTAAGAAACAGATGTATTTTTAGAAGCTAATGGTGGATTCCAGGATACATTTATTAAATAAAAGTTGGCTTTTAGTGACAACTAATCATGTCCAATATTCTATTAGCTTTTTCTTCACATTAAAAATAATAATAATTAAATTATAAAACCTGCAATTTGGGGGCTCAACAGAAAAGTTGCTAAAATAAATATTAAACTAGGGGAATATTCTATGAAAGTCTCCTTCCTATCCTTCTGAGAAAAAGAGGAGAAAATACATGGTTAAGTTTATGAAGGGTAGTAAAAATAAATCTTAAAATGACAGAAATGAACTATAGTTAGAATGCAAAATGGAAGAACAAAAATAGTTTTTAATTATTTTGTTTCAGTACTATATCTGGTTGAGATTATGGGATCATACATATTACAAGAACTGTATTCTGCAGCTATGAAAGGTAAACAAGAGATAGTGGTTAACCACTGTACTCTCTGTAGCCCACAAAACAAGTTTTAAGGGATAAGAGAGGGCCTGGATAATGGTTGGACAGCTAGTCTCAACAATGAGTGAATATTTTTTTTACCAAAGAAATAAAAAGAGTTTATGTATGGAAATAAAACACTTTAACAGAGAAAATCTGTCATAGTAAGTTTTTAGAAAATATGGGAGGTTTGTCCATTGGTGTGAAGTTAGATGTAATAGTTGCTTTGGAAAAGAGTATGAAAATCCCTCTCAAAAATTCATGAAGTAGTTACCATATAGTTCAGAATATAGTTTCTGGGCATACGTGCTGAGGAATCTTAAATGTGACTCAAAATCATCACGTGTAAAGAGCAACAATGTTGGTCAAGGTAATGCAAAGATAAAAGTAACCTATCTGGCAAGTTATGAATAAATAAGCACAATATAGCTCATTTATATAATTAAATATTCACCTTTAAAAGAAAAAGAATTCTGATAGATTCTACTACAACACTGATTAACTAAGAAGAAACATGACATAATGACAAATACTGTAAATTATGTGTGATAGTTCCTTTAAGATATTGGAGTAATCAAATCCTTCAGAAAACAAACAGAATAAAAGTTACCCGGCTGAATGGAGATAATTTTTTTGAGAGTACAGAGATTGCGTGTGTGTGTGTGTGTGTGTGTGTGTGTGTGTGTGTGTGTGTGTGTGTATGTGTGTGTGTGTGTGTGTGCGCGCGCGCACTCTTGGCAATGCTCAAGGGTTACTCCAGACTCTATACTCAGAGATTTCTCCTGTCAGGTTTGGGTGCACCAGGTGGGGTATTGGGTTTCAAATCTGGGTGAACATATACAAGTCAAATGCCCTACCTCTGTTCTATGTCTCAGACACCTGTGTGCAAAGTTTTAATTTTGTGAGATGGAAAGAGTGAATGTTCTTAGGCAGATTAGCTGGGAACCAAAAAATGACTCAAACTAAGGTTTACCTATGTCATAAAGCAAAAATTATGAGGCCCTTGGTTTCATAACTGCATACAAAAATATAAAAAAGAAAATGAATTTACATGGTAAATTTTCACATTTATTATACATAACTATAAGAGTTTCCATCTGAGGATCTAGAAAGAAAATATAGCTTTTATTTTGCTTGCCTTGTATAAAACTGAGCCCAGTTTGATCACCAGAAGCTCACATAATCCTTTGAACACAGCTACAAGTGATCCTTGAGCACAGAGACAGGAATAAGCTCTAAGTAACACCAGGTATGTTCAGAAATATCTCTCCCAAATTTTTCTCCATATATATATATTTAAATAAAATTTCCTTTAATTATTTTAAAAGGGAAACATTTTGAAAATGATCTTAACAAATACTAGGAATTCAGTAGTAATAACATTAGCATTAGTTATAAATCTATATGGTTATATTATAGGTTATGGAATATAAAAATCTTAAATGTTTTGAATTCTCATCACAGTGAATATTATCAGCATTCTGATGTGTGGGAGCTGCAGTTACATTTACATATATCATCTAATGCTAACCTAGAATGAGACAGTTTTCCCGTAAAATTGAAGCATTCCTTTATCGAATTACATGTTGAAGATGCAAAAATAAAATCAGCCTTCAGAAAGAAAAATATAGAAGGGACTCAGTAATCTAGAAAGGAGAAAAAAAATAAGTTTTACCTCCAACCCTTATGTATGCCTTGGAAGATAACAATTTATGAATATTATCATAATAATAGTCTTCCTGTAGAATGACATATTCATATTGTTGCTCTATTCTCATACTTAAAAAGGAAAACGAGTTATTATTCACATATTTCCATAAGTAGGAAAACTGTTATCAATTATGTATGGATGTTTGTAAGATATATCTCTCTGCCTGAAGATACTTTTTTTTTAAAAAAAAAAGGCAGGCACCCTTCTTACTCAAGGGCCCTCATACCAATTTGCATGACGATTAAATAGCTTTTTAATTGCTGTTAAATTATGCCAGCTAAACTGTGATTTCATGCAAATATTAAGCTGTAATGACATGCAGTGAATCATTTACTAAGATTTAAAACTTGGAACAAAGAGAGACAATTAATTCTAATCCTCAGATTCAACTAAATTATGTGTCACTGGGCTTTTATGAATGTGGCCTGATTGCTTTGTTATCATTTATAAATTATACAAAGATTATGTGACACATTGAGATAAAAGAAATAAGAAGGGATAAAACATTGATAGCAATAATAATTTTGGAAATATTGGTTTAAAAACTCCCTAAAATTTTCTTATGTTTGAATTTTTCTTTAAAGGAAACAAATAATTTCTTAGAAGAAAAGAAATCTCACACATCACCCTCTGGATTGGCTTCAGAGCAAAGGGCAATTACTCTGATTTACAACTTGCTGTTTTACAAGCCATCATATAATATCCTTTATAAAGGCTACAATCATATTTCTATAGTTTATATGAAAATACATTTTCAGTCTTTTCTCTTTCTTTTTTACTTTAATTTGGATGTCCTCTTTACAATTTAAAAGAATAAAGTGGCAGTATGGCAACAGCAGACGTTGAGAACTTCTTCATACTTCTCGCTATTCCTTTCCCTGAGATGTTCTGGCCTTTGGCACCCATGTTCCTCGCAGAAGAACATTATTCAAGTATTCTACTTCTGTTGTTTCAATTTGTTATATGATGCAAAATGAGTTGAGATAGAACCATATTTCCCAAAATACATTCTATGAAATATCTCTATTCCCATGCACTGCTATGTAAAACATAAATTCAGTTCTAAATTAAAATCTCAAATAGACTGACACTGAAACAAAAGTAACCTGATTATCTTTATTGAAGCCAATATTTTACCAAACATTTGGTCATGGAATCAATTTTTATATGAAGGAGGTGGAGGAATAATAGGTTCTGAAAAACACCTTTAAAGGCTTAGCATAAAAGTCTGCAAATGGAAGGGTTATATTTTGTTGCCGTAAGTCTTGATGTATACTTTTCATGATTGTAATTATGAAAATACTCATGTCTCTGAGAAATTGGGGCTTTTCCACATTGAGTGCAGAGTCCTTTAATTCTATCACTATTTAAGCTTTATGGAGAAGGTTTAAATTATTTATTTTTATAAAATACTTTAAAAATATTAAAACATCTTGATTAACACAGTCATTCAGAGTTGAGTTTCAGGTACACAAAGTTCTGACAAATATCTCACTACCAGTGTCAACTTCACTCCACCAATGTCCCAGATTTCCTCCCACCTCCCGACTGACTTCTTGATACATACATTACCAAATTTTTATTATTGATAGCACACTTGAACATGATTAAAGTATTGTTGGTCTGTTGTTTAGATATATACTTAAATATACCCCTCCCTACAACCTGATTTGTTATCTAGCCACATCTCTTTCATCTTCTGCTCCCCCATTACTTATTTTCCTCCCTGTCATTCACATTTTAGTAAATCAAATGCAATATGGGTACTGCCTTGAGAACTTACATTTCCTCTCCTGTTTTTAAGAAATATTTTTAGAACATAAATGAAGAAGTAATATGTTGTTTTTCAATGTACTTCTTAAAAAGGTAATTTTAGAGCATTAACATACTTTTATAGGGAGATTAGAAATTAAATTTTAACTTTTAGAAATCTAACCTTAAGCCAACTTTAAATTGTATTACAAAGAAGTAGTCATTAAAACAGCATGGTTTTGGAAGAGAGACAGATCTGCAGAACAGTGAAATAGACTTGAGTATTCAGAGAATGTTCTCCACACAATCAATTAATCTTTGATAAAGGGGCAAGAAATGCAAAGTGGAGCAAGGAAAGCCTCTTCAACAAGTGTTGTTGGGAAAACTGGTCAGTCACATTCAAAAAAGCAAACTTGGACCTCATTCAACACTATGCACAAATGTAAATTCAAATGATTACAAGCTTTAGTATCAGGGGCCAGAGTGATAATGCAGTGGTAGGGCATTTCTTTTGCATATGGCTGACAAAGAATGGACCTCGGCTCGATCCCTGGAGTCCCATATGGACCCCCAAACCAGGAATTATTTCTTTTGTTGGGGGGGGGTCATACCCGGCAGTGCTCTTAGGTTACTCCTGGCTCCACGCTCAGAAATTGCTCCTGACAGGCTCAGGGGACCATATGGGATGCTGGGATTTGAACCAATGACCTTCTGCATGAAAGGCAAATACCTTACCTCCATGCTATCTCTCTGGCCCCAGGAATTATTTCTGAGCACATAATCAGGAGTAACCCCTGTGTGTCACCAGATATGGCCCCAAAACAAACAAACAAACAAAAGAAAACAAAAAATAACCCCTTATTATCAGGCCTTGAAACATAAGGTATATAGAGAAACATGTTGGGAAAACACTACATGACATTGAGCATAAAGGCATGAACAATGGGGAAACACCATTGTCAAAACAAGTGGAAGCAAAGATAAACAAAAGGTACTACATTAAACTGAGTAGCTTCGGCATCTCAAAGGAAATAGGGACTAGGACAAAGGCTACCCACAAAATGAGAGAAACTATTCACCCAAAATCAGTCAGAAAAGGGGATAATATCTAAGCTATATATGGTACTTATATAACTTAACAAGAAAAAATGTCATCTAATTAAATAAAAAAATGGGGAGAAGAAATAGTCACTTCTCTCTTTATATATATATGTATATATATATTTTATTATTTATTTATTTATTTTTGCTTTTGGGGCCACACCCGGTGACGCTCAGGGGTTACTCCTGGCTATTTGCTCAGAAATCACTCCTGGCTTGGGGACCATATGGGATGCCCGGGGATTGAACCTCGGTCCATTCTAGGCTAGCGCTTGCAAGGCAGATGCCTTACCTCTAGTGCCACCACTTTGGCCCTATTCTTTCTTTTTTTATATATAAAATCTTTATTTAAGCAACATAACTACAAGCATGATTGTACTTGGGTTTCAGTCATAAACAGAACACCCCCTTCATCAGTGCAACATTCTCACCACCAATGGAACAGTCACTTCTCAAAGAAGAAATACAGATGGACAATAGGCAAATAAAAAAGTGCTGCACAACACTAATAATTAGGGTTATACAAATGTAATCAATAATGTGGTATCAACTCATGCCACAGAGACTGGTACACATTACAAAGAACAAGAACAACTAATGCTGATGGGGATATGGACATGTGGAGAGAAAGAAACTCTTATTCACTACTGATAGGAATGACCTCTGTTAGCCATTCTGAAAAATAATATTGATATTCCTCAAAAAACTGGGATATGATCATGACAATTGTAATGAGTGAGAGGAGTAGAAATCCTGTCTTGAATACAGACAGAAGGTGAGAGAAAGGGATGAGTTCTTTGGTGGTGGTGGGAATGTTATATTGGTGAAGGAGGGTGTTCTTTTTATGACTAAAACCCAACTACAAATATGTTTGTAATCATGATGCTTAAATAAAGACATTAAAAGCCTGTCTAGAGTACAGGCAGCGGTGGGGTGGGGAGGAGGGAGATTTGGGACATTGGTAATGAGAATGTTGCACAGGTGAAGGGGGGTGTACTTTACATGACTGAAACCCAACCATAATTATGTTTGTAATTTTTTGTGATATATTTGTAATTATGTTTAAATAAAAATATTAATTTTAAAAAATTAAAAAAAAGGAAATTTATTTCCCATATGATCCAACATACCACTTTTTGGGATATACCTTAGGAATGCAAAAGCACAATACAAATACGCCCTCTGTACAGCTATGTTCATTGCAGAACTATTTACAATTTCCATAATCTGGAAAGAACCCAGAGGCCTGAAAACAGATGAGCAGTCAAAGAAACTGTGGTACATATACACAATGAAGTATTATGCAGCTATTAGGAAAAATGAAGTCCTGAAAATTTTCTAAACATTTAAGGACATGGAAACTATTATGCTGAGTGAAATAATTAAGAGGGAGAAAGAGATAGACACAGAGTAGTCTCAATCATCTGTGGGATTTAAGAAAAATAAAAGACAGTATGGTAAAAATACCCAAAGACAAAGAGATGAGGGCTAGAAGGACCACCTTATGATATGAAGCTTACTACAAAAAGTGGTGAGTGCAGTTAGAGAAATAACTACACTAACAACTATCATTACAATGGTAGTGAGTGAGAGAAATAGAATGCCTGGCATGAATACAGGCAAGGGGGGAGGGAGGAGAAAGATGGCTGGCACTGATGGCAGGAAAGTTGCACTGGTGAAGGGGGTATACTTTTTATGACTGAAACCAAACTCAAACATGTTGTAATCATGATTTTTAAATAAAGATATTATTATTAGAAGAAAAAACCATCTAATCCCATCAAAAATGGGGAGAATAAAAGAACAGCTATTTCAGAACAGAATAAATACAAATGGGCAAAAGACACATGAAAAAATGTTCCACATCACTAATCATCAGGAATATGCAAATCAAAGAAACAATGAGGTTTCTCATGAACAAATATTGCTGGCAGGGATGTGGGAATGTGAATATAAAGGAACTCTCATTCACTGCTGTTGGGAAGGCTGTCTAGTCCAGCATTTCTGGAAAACTATATGGATATTCCTCAGAAAACTGGCTAAAGAAACTGTGGTATTCCTACACAATGGAATAACATGCAGCCATTAAGAAAAAAGAAGTCATGAATTTTTTGCCTATACATTAATGGACATGGAGATTATTATGTTGAGTAAAATGAATCAGAGAGAGGATAGGCATAGAATAATCTGACTCATTTGAGGGATATAAGAAAAATAAAAAACAAAATGGTAATAATATGCAGAGACAATAGAGATGAAAGTCAGGAGGACGAACCCATGACATGAAGCCTGCTATTAATGTGTTGAGTGCAATTAGAGCACTAATTTTACAAACGAATACTATGAGAGTGATAGTTGAAACTGATTTCTCTGAGCAAGAACTGAATGCTTAAAAGTGATAAAGTGATAAAGATAATAAGGCAGCCCTTCATTGATAATAATGCAAACCACAATATTAGAGAGTGAAAGTGAGAGAGAAAGCCAAATGTCTACCCAAGAGACCAGCAGGGAGTGGGGGTGGATAAAAAGGAAAAGGGGGACATAAAAAAGAAAAATTTAGGTTATAATATTTACAAGAGACTGATGTTAAATTCAAGGCTAATATATTTACAAGGACATGATGTCATTCATTACATATATAGTTATATAACTTGCAAACCAGATAAGAATTGGAAGGGTATATTGATATGATAAATGTAATAGAAATTAGAAATATATAACACAATTAATATCTATTGGAAAGAAATTTATTTGAAAAATATGAGTACACAAATATCACAAAGGCTTGCAGTGTAAGAATTTGAGACTGGAAATGTCTGTGCTTTAAGAAAGAGGGCAAACAACTTTAGTCTGGAAATTATCTTAAATATTTTCAGCTATTCACAAAAGTGCAAAAAATAAAAACAACAACATATATATCCATAGATTTTCTAATTCTAAGAATAAAAATTGTGTAACAGCCATGGAAATTACATAGATGATAAAAAACAAACTAAAATTTTGTGAGAAGTTTGGCCTTTATTTACTTAAATAAAATGCCACGATATTTCTCTAATACCACTTTAAAAACATTTTAACTACACAGAGATTTTTCAGTATTTGAGTCAATTATTTTTTTTTTACTAAAAACTCATTAAAGATAGAAGAAAACACTTTTTATAATCTGGGAGAAAGTAAAAGCATAAACAAAATCAAGTGAGAATAATTTAAGATGCAAAAATATTTTAGCTAATTTTTAATACTGTATTTATGGGTAAGTTTTTTTAGTGAATGTTTTCCACACATGTAGATGGAGTTGAATGTGATAATTCTGATTTTTTATTTGTGGAGTTAGGAGTAGACTCACTGCATTAGCAAATAGTAATTTGATTTTCCAAGAAGTTACAGAATTACCCCCTAAATATCTTCCCATAAAAGAATCTCTCCTAGTGAGATGGAAAAGAAATATTGGATAAAGCAAAAATTAAAGTACTTATGTTCAGGTATCTCCACAAAGCACATCTGAAATCTTATATCAGTGAGCTGTATTGGTGAAATTGGCATGCATTGCAGACAAGTACCTGTTCTGATACTGTTCATGTTTATATAAAGTACTACAGCAATACATAGTACATTTTCAAGATTACTTTCTAGAAGGTGACAAATCTATAACATAACACTGATTGCTTGAGGTAATAAAAATGATTTAGATAACTTCTCACATTTTGAAAAACTATTGTTTCTACATTATATTCAAAAAGAACCACCCACCCAGTCAATTGTGCTTTTGAATTTTAGTTATAAGGCAGGTGTATATAATGTGAGCATGCAATGTCCAAATTACAAGAGACTTTAAATAGGGCATTTGAAGGAAGAATGCTTCCTGCTGTAGGCAACCTAGTATATTCTCATGACCCAGAATTACAGCAATAAAGAAGGCATATATTACAATGTTAGCTTTGAATAAAAGCAAATTTAACTTTTACATTTTTGCCCCAATTACAAGTCAAATACAAATACATGAAGACTTGTGCCTTTGTATTAAAAGTATAGATGGATGAAACTGTTTCTACTCTATATGTAGTATAAAACTATATATTTAGATAAAATAGGTGAACACTACTGATGTGTATTAAATATTAAAATGATCACATATAATTTACATTTTGTTTTAAAATTTTATAAATAGGGAGCACAAATGTTTGCAGAGTATGTTTACTTTCTATGCCTCTGTTTGATAGCTTTGAAAATCATCCTATTGATTTAAACACGAGAAAACATTATAAAATGATAGGACTGTGGAATTAAATATGAGACTCTCACTTTATATCTCTTTATCCCTTCTGGCTTTCTATTTTTTCCTGCTTAATAAGCAACTTTTTACTTGTGTTTGTTTTCCTACTTTGTTTCACCAAAATTGGAGTTGTTCCTTACCGAATTGGAAAAGCCTTAGACAGTGATTTTGATAACAGGATTCTTAGCAGGCAGAAAGATATCCTGTGCTCTAAACTGTTCCCAGAAGCAATTTTAATAGACCAAGATCTTATATTTAGACATGTTGCCCACAGCTCATTCTTTAATGAATATAGATTACTAAATTATCACAGAAATACTTTTTGAAGTGGATGAAGATGACAGCAAAATATTATAAATTCCTAATATTTTTAATGTTTAGCAGGTCATGAAAAATTAACAGAATGAAATTTTTTAAAAATCAAGAAGGCCTAAATTTGCAAGAATGTTGATAGAATAAATGGGTAAAATCTATTTGGGAACTACCACTGTAGTTAAAATTGGGCAGGAAGATAGAAGTCATGCTGGAATTCACATATCATTTGATTGACAAGGTTTTGGCAAATGTAGGCTATAATAATCACTCCGGACAACAACAGGGTATTGAAAAGAGTGTTTGGAGAAAGGGAGGGAAAGAGAGGGAGAGGAAAAGCTTCTGCCATAGAGACAGGCAGCAGGAAACTTAGAGGACAAAGCAGGAAGGAAACTGATGGTGGGAAGATTGGTGGTGGACAGGAAATGGTCATTGAGGAATAAAATGGTTGTTTGGTTGTAGGTCATTGTATGCCTGAAACTCAATCATGAACAACTTTGTAATTCAATTAGAATATTCAAATATAAAAAATCAAATATAACCCACTCTTTCTGGATGGTATATAAGAATTTACTAATATAAGAAAATTAGCTGAGATGTTTGAACAGACCTATACAGAAAATAAAATAGAATTGGCTCTTTTTTTAGACTGAACATATTACCATCACTTTATCTTTCACCAAATATTTAATATGTAATATCTACCATGTACAATTATTATTTTAAGAAATATAGTTAAGTAATTTCTTAACTCTTTTTTTTAATTTATTTAAACACCTTAATTACATACATGATTGTGTTTGGGTTTCAGTCATGTAAAGAACACCACCCATCACCAGTGCAACATTCCCATCACCAATGTCCCAAGTCTCCCTTCGCCCCACCCGACCCCCGCCTGTACTCTAGACAGGCTCTCCATTTTCCTCAGACATTCTCATTATTAGGACAGTTCAAAATGTAGTTATTTCTCTAACTAAACTCATCACTCTTTGTGGTGAGCTTCCTGAGGTGAGCTGGAACTTCCAGCTCTTTTCTCTTTTGTGTCTGAAAATTATTATTACTAGGGTGTCTTTCATTTTTCTTAAAACCCATAGATAATTGAGACCATTCTGCGTTTTTTTCTCTCTCCCTGACTTATTTCACTCAGCATAATAGACTCCGTGTACATCCATGTATAGGAAAATTTCATGACTTCATCTCTCCTGACAGCTGCATAATATTCCATTGTGTATATGTACCACAGTTTCTTTAGCCATTCGTCTGTTGAAGGGCATCTTGGTTGTTTCCAGAGTCTTGCTATGGTAAATAGTGCTGCAATGAATATAGGTGTAAGGAAGGGATTTTTGTATTGTATTTTTGTGTTCCTAGGGTATATTCCTAGGAGTGGTATAGCTGGATCGTATGGGAGCTCCATTTCCAGTTTTTGGAGGAATCTCCATATCGCTTTCCATAAAGGTTGAACTAGATGGCATTCCCACCAGCAGTGGATAAGAGTTCCTTTCTCTCCACATCCCCGCCAACACTGTTTATTCTCATTCTTTGTGATGTGTAAACTCTTATGTGAAAAAATTACTAGTTAAAGTAACTCAGTGTAGGGGCCAGAGCTGTAGCGCAAGTGGTAGGGTGTTCAACTTGCATGTGCTAACCTAGGACGGACTGTTGTTCGATTCCCCGGTGTCCCATATGGTCCCCCAAGCCAGGAGCAATTTTTGAGCGCTTAGCCGGGAGTATCCCTAATCCCTGAACATCACTGAGTGTGGCCCAAAAACCAAAAAAAAAAAAAAAAAAAAAAAGTAACTCAGTGTGCAAAATAAATCAGATGTTTTCAAGGAGTATTATATATATATATATATGTATATATACATGTCTTAATGTATTTTCTACTGTGTACTTAGAGATACATGATATTTTAGAATAAATTAATCAAAAAATGCTATTACAATGTGATATATTTATGCATTTAAAAAGACATCTATAAATAGAAGACATACTTTTCATTAACTTGTCAATAAATATATTTCTTTTTAAATGTATACCAACATTTTATAAAGGTATAATAACAGAAGAATTAATAACAAGTAATTTAAAATCAAAGTGACTCTCATAATTAAATTTAATAATCTATTAATTCAAATCTAAAAATTTGAGTAAACAAAAGGTGAAATGTAGATAATATTAAAATAATAACTTTTTATGGACAAAAATCATGGAAACAAACTTTTCTGCATAATAATAGTGTGATAACTTGAATTTTTCAATAAAAATGAAATATTGATTCATTACTGAAAATGCATAGAATCCCTCAGCCAACTAAAATTAAATGTATTTTTCCTAGAAAAGGGCAATCATAAATATGCAAGTGAATGACATACACAATGACTTAAAGTAAAATAACTTTTAACGTCTAATCTGGAAGCTTCCACATATAATTAACTTGATGGTCATAAAAGGATATACCTTAAGAATGGTCAATATCTGAAACAAACAATAATTGCATTTGCAAGTGCTCAAATAGCCTGAAACTTTTAATTTCTGATGAATTGATTGTCGGTGAGGGTAATCTGCAGGATTTCAAGCTGTGCTCTTAAGGATCAGTGTGGTTTCTGAGGAGTGAACACATGGATTACCCACAGTGAATTAACAACTTTTATGAGAAAAATTTCCCCTTGATTTTCACCAAAAGCAAAATGCATGGATGTATTTACAAAAATTATATGTAATATAACATACACTATTTTTAAGTAGTCCAAAAATCTTAGACATAGGATATACAAATGAAAATATACAGACTTACTTGTACATGCCATTGAAGGTGGGTCTTTTTCAGCTCGGAAGTAACCTTTTTCACACTGACAGGTAGAAGTTGCTTCCACGTAGGTTAAACTGTGTGGAGGGCATTTAGAACACTTTGTATTCCCAGCAAATGCTTTATAAAATCCTGGTCTACAAGCTGTAAAAACAAGAAACAAACATTTGTTGCTGTTATCATTACTGAGGTTCTTTTAGTATACAGTGTATTTTCATCTGTACCCATTTCTAGGTTTACGATGTTCAGTGTGAAACACAGAAGTTAATATATTTGAATATTAATAAATTATTGAAAATCAGTTATTCAAAATTAGTAAAATGGTGACAATACATTTATTTGATGTTGCTAATGTCAAAAAGCATAGTGTAAGAAAAAGACCAAATATTTCTGAGCTATTTCATATGAATAACTAAAAGCATGCTGTTAAAAGTTATTAAGGGTTAGGGGCTATATAGTACAGTGGATAAAACATTTGACTTGCAAATTGTCAACCTGAGTTCAATCCCAGGTATCCCATTTGGTCACCCAAGCACTGTCAAGAGTGGTTTCCTGAGTGTAGTGCAAGGAATAATCACTGAACATAACTGAGTAAAAAAAAAAATCCTTTTTGATGATTAGACTCCAGGTACAACTAGGCATGACCAAATTCTACATGTTGAAGGAGCTTGAACAAAACTGTCCACTTAGAACTGAAAATTCAACCAATAGAACTGAAATTCAACCAACTGTTCAAATAATTACAGTTGATTTACAAGTTATTGGATCAATCATAAGTTAATGCATTTCTTGTCAGATTTGTACAGTGGGCCAATCAATTGGAAATTCATTACTTTTAATCCTTTGCAAATCTGGCCCAAAATAAAGTACACAAAGTACTTTATTAAAATATATTCAAATCCCAATTTAATGATAAGTATGTAATATTTTTATAAAATAAACAATAAAATAGAGACAAAACAGCAAATCTAATTTTCTCAAATATATTTCATTCCTTAGTTAATGATAGCTAATGGCTATCATATCAAACAGTGAGTATCTGAACACAGAGATCTAATAATCGCAACCCCCTAAATAAAATATTTTAAAGTTATTCAACCATCTCTATGTTAAAAGTTCCAGATAGTTATCTTGGATTCCTAGTGCACACATTTTAATGCAGTCTCTTAGTTCATATGGTCCTTTTACTGCCCTCTCACAGTACTTTCAACTCAGCACTGATTTCCTTTGAAAATGCATGAGATCACTTTACCACCCTACTCAGAGCCTGTGGGTGGTTTTCCATTTCTCTCGAAATAAAACTATTGCCCTAATTTATTACCCGAATTGGATGGCTTTCCGTTTCTATTACTTTTTGTTCCTTGGGTACTCTGTGTTCCAGTCAAATTTACTTCCTTCAGAATTTGGACACACAAAGCATGCACCTCTTTGTGGGTCTCTAGCATTTGCCTTTACCAAGCTATGGTCATCGTTTTCTCCTCTCATATAGGCCTTTGTATTTTTTTTGAAGATTACCATACTTATAGAGCCTTTCTCAATCACTTTTATAAAACTGCAGCTTCCTTTATACTCCACCAGAGCATCCCATATTACCTCCATTATATTCCTTCCTGTCTCCAAATGACTGGAATATCTTACACAAGTTATGTTTAGTCTTTCAAGGTAAGCCACCTATGACATATCACTGTGTTAAGCAGTCTTTTGTTTTGTTTTAAATTTTATTTGCTATTTCAAAGACCTAGAGCAGAACCAGATATTAGCCCTTGGTGAGTAATTGACATAAATAAAAATCTAGGGAACTCTTAAATTTTATAAACTACAACCATTTTTCTTATTTTTTTTTGATCCTTTATCTCTTGACAAATTTAACCAATCCAATCCATGTGGCAATCATGGTGTGAGATTTTAGTACATTTAAGTTGTATTTTCAATTTTCTTTATTTGAAATGTTCTTTTTGGTATAACAAAACATTTAAAAATATTTCAGGTGTAAATTATAAATAAACATATGCATTGACTACATTTAGTTAGTCATTAAAAGTCCAATTTTACCCTTTACCGTCCAATTAGCTCATCCAATTATCTGTCTTCTCAAGTTCTTTCAGAAAGCCATTATGACTCTCTAGGTAGTTTAGTTCATTCAAGCACAATTTCTTTCTATAGCAGTTAAATCTTGGCAATGCCTGTTTAATGCCTGTAAGTGTCATAAGGAAAAGCTGATGTGATGTCTGTCATAAAGCAGCTGCTCAGTGCATCCTTTATTTGTGGACAGTGTTTGAGTACTCACTAATTAAATTTCTGCAGATTCTTACTTAAGTCTAGTTCATGCATGTTCTGACTGACATATTTAATCTTAGTATATATTAAAATTTTGCTTGCTGAATTATTGTAAGAGATGGAAGCAATAAAGAACTGAAAAGCAATCCAACTGTAGCTCAGTATGATTACGCCAATGCTGCAGAATAAACTATCCGATTAAAAACAAAATTCAAATTCAAATTATTACTTATGCAAGATTGTCTCTTGTTTTTTATTTGTTTTGTTTGGGGGCTATATCTGTTGGTGGGATCGCTACAGTGGTTATGAGGGAGCCATATATAAACAGCATACAAAGCAAATGCCTTAACCACCATACTTTCTTTCTGATCTCATGATCTAGAGGTGTTTTATCTATCACAATAAATGCAAAGAAGTCATTGTCGCAGCAATACTGGAGAGTTAACCTTAGATTCAAATGATTATGTATAACCCAATTGTCTTTAAAATTTTATTAAAAAATGTTAAGGTATATATTTATATTATTAAGTATTATCCTATTTAATATTAGGCTTAAGTATATCTCTCAGAAATGAAGGATTATGCTGTTAAAATGTCATAAAGTTATTATATGACCACTTATAGTTTATAATGATATATGGAAATTATTCACATATTTGTCACATACAATTAGTGTATATTGTTTTGTTGTTATTTTAGGAGCACTCACAGGTGCTCAGAGCTTACTCCTGGTTGTGTTAAAAGCAATAATTCCTGGTGGGGTTTGGAGCAGGACATGTGGTTCTTGAAGATGATACCTAGAATAGTCCATACAAGGAAAGCACTGCGCCTAATGTACTATTATTCCAACCCCAGTGAGTAGTACATTGGATTATAGTGATATTATCATACCTATCTCCTCAATTTCTTTGCATTACATAGATTTTACCATTCTAATACCCAAAAATCTTGGTATATTTCAAAAATATGATTAATTTTATAAATGCTTGAAAAATTAGAGAATGAATGAATAAAAATTAATCAATATCTAATGTGAGATTACTAGAACTCATTACATAGAATGATTACGCTAAGTATCTAACTAGTAATTTTAAGTTCCACATTTCTATTAAAATGATATAGATGGGGGCTGGAGAGATAGCATGGAGGTAAGAAGTTTGCCTTGTGTCCAGAAGGACAGTAGTTCGAATCCTGGCATCCAATACGGTCCCCCGGGGCCTGTCAGGAGCTATTTCTAAGTATAGAGCCAGGAGGAACCCCTGAGCGCTGCTGGGTGTGACCCGAAACAAAAAAAATTGTATAGATTACTTATGTTTTTAGAACTTTTAAATATGTTTTTCTACTGATAGGATGAGCTAAATTTATTTCCAAAAGATGCTCCCAAGGAATTTTGTCATATATGTCAAGACTGTACAAAATACTTTGTGGTGTTAAAGATTATCTGACTCAGTGTTTTCTAATTAATTATTTTAGGATAATAACTTCATGTAGAAGTTTGAATTAAACACGTTTCACACATAATTTTTAAATATTTAATTACCTTTAGTATTTCTATCACCAGTGTTCCAACTAGAAAATTACTAAACAATACTGCAGTAAAAATCCTTGCGATGATGCTTAGATGTCAAGTATTTCTTTGTTTCTTTGTTTCTTTTTCTTTTTTGTTTTATTTTTTGGGGGCCACACCCAATGACAATCAGGGGCTACTTCTGGTTATGCAGTCAGAAATCACTCCTGGCTTGGAGGACCATATGGGATGTGGGTCTGTCCTGGATTAGCCGAGTGCAAGGCAAATGCCATACCACTGCACTATCTCTCTGGCCCCTAGATGTCAAGTATTTCTGACATAAAATTCAGTACCAGTATATTCCACATAGAATAATACAAGATTAAGCTAGTTCTCTTGCTGAAGATAGACATGTACAGTTTCAGTGTTAAATGATTTATTATTCTTCTGTTTTATTTTCTAAAATGTTAACATGGTTGGGGCCAGAGATCCGATAGCGTGGAGGTAAGGCATTTGCCTTGCATGCAGGACAGTGGTTATAATAGCAGCATCCCATTAGGTCCCTCGAGCCTGCCGAGAGCAATTTCTGAGTGTAGAGCCAGGAGGAACCCCTGAGTGCTGCCGGGTGTGACCCCCCCCCCAAAAAAAAACAACTAAAATGTTAACATGGTAACATTTCTCACTTGGTATATTTTTCCCTCTTTTATTCCTTGCTTTCCACTTTTTAGTGTAAAATATTCATATTGTCTTATTCATATGATGGTGCTTTTAGAATACAGGTAAACAGATGTGTTTGGTTAAATTTATAACTATATAATACAAGTGAAATGATATTTAATCAAGAATAATGAAATTATAAATGACTATGAGATATTTAAACAATGTATGGTCAAAGTATTTCCTGATAAGGTGGTAAGATAGCCAGCATAAGTACAATAAAATCTTGTAATTTTGAATCTCTAAACATCAATGTTTATATATTCTCTTAAATATGATACAAATAATCCAAATTAAAATGTTTATTATAAATACATTTAGGAACTGAGAGACTAAATGATTTATCACATTTCATGACCCAGTATGAAGCTCAGAGTAGTGTGGTAGTCAAGCATCTCTTGGCAAATTAAATTATCAGTATATATATAGAAACAACTAACTAATAAAACATATCTTTTAATAAAATTTTTCCAAGATATATTTAAATGCTATTGTTCATAGAAAACTTAAGTTTGAATATAAATAGCTTTACAAATGGTACTGGAAAAATCCTTACCCTACATATACACACAAGCCTGATAAAATAAAAGAAATGCACAAATTTATTCTTAAAAAATGGTTATAGTCCACAATGTGTGTGATGTTTATGCTTTGGGGTTCTTATATTTACAAGTGATATTATAAATTATTTTTATAAGCCAAAGGACCATGAATTATTCTAGTTGGCATACCATGCTGTGAAGTTCTCACCATTCAATGAGATACTGAATTATATTGTGTGAAAGACATTGATAACATCATTGACTGATTTTTCTCATGGTGCTCAATAGTCCATAAGTTTTCATAAACCTGAATGACTTATCAGTAAGATATGTGATATGTAGTTTTCAAAACATAATAAAATTCACAAGTTTGAGAAATTGAGAATCAGTACCACTCCTGTTTTCCTAGATGCCGTTCTGCAGTTATATAGATTCAATTTTGATGTAATGTAAGAAAGCATCATAAGAGATAATATTGAATTAAAAAAAAACAAAAAGAAAAGAAAATGAAAACTTAAGCATAAATATTTTCTTTTTATATGTATTAATAATAACATAAGGAAACTGTCAAGACCAAAGACAAGTCCATTAATAATAGATTACATAATATATTTCAGAATCTGCAATCCAATTATTCTTGCAAGGTACAATAAAAGACCATCACAATAGTGCAAGAATTAAAGAACTTGCCTTATCTTGTATGTAGTTATCCCTAATTCAAACCCTGGCACTACATATTTTCCAAATAATTGCTTCAAGTCATTCCTGAGTCCATCTAAAATTATATGTATGTTTTCTTAGACACAAATATATCACTAATACTTCTAGCTTCTTACTGTCACCAAAGAGATCATAGAAAAGGCATCACAACTGCAAATAAAACACTGTAGGTTCACAGAAATTCTTGTTCAGGAAAGGATGAAAGGACACACTATTATCTTTCTCCAATTTATACTGCCCATTGATGAGTGAACTTTCTTTAATCAATAGACATGTTTTAACCTTAGAGCTCAAGTGAGAACATAAGTTTAGAAAAATAATAAAGAATATGGCCTTTTAACCTAGATTATATAGCCTTTTTTTTTCACTTATTTCACTGACACATTTTTGTGTACCTCTTTCTCCTTATATAAAATGGAGATAAAGATAGTACTTAAATCAGTAGTTGTAACTACATAACTAATAGATAATTGTCTATATCTAGCTAAAACGACCAGATGGGTACATTCAAAATTATAATTTTATGAGAAACCTGAAGTATAGCAATATTAGATCATTCCTGTGACAGATGTGTTTTCCAAAGAACAGAATCCAAAATATCTTTTATCACCCTCTTCAGTTAATCTCTCTTAAATATTCTATTTATAGTTTTCTCTTTCATTGTCTTGCATCTTGCTATGCTAGTAATCTGTGATTAGTTTCTATGACTTTTTTGTTTCTAGACTTACTATTACTATATGGTAATAGAAATTGTAAAGTCTCTTTTTTGCAGTGATAATGTGCCCTTTTTGGTAAAAATCTATTTAATATGCCCAAAAGAATTTTACACAATACAACTGAGTTCCATGTGAATGATTTAGATATTTGGACCACCATCCTGACTGTGCTCCAGACATAAAGCATCAACCTAAGCACCCAAAGAGGAAGTGGTCTAAAATATATATTCTTGAGACCACAACTGATGCTGCTTATGACAGGGATGAGCCAAATCTTGCCAAATTATATAGTTAGACATAAAATAAAGTTGTTCATTTAAGTCATGATGTATTAATACACATTGTTTTGTTTATTTTGGGTTTTGGCTAGTTTTGTGCTTGGGGGTCACTTCTGGCAGTGCTTTGGAGACCAGGAGATGTAAGATGTTGAACCTGGGCTTTCCACATGCAAAAAATGCTCTTTTCTCACTTAACTGTATCTCTGACTCAGTACTCACATATAATTAGATAGTAAAGTATAAGTAAAACACTTGTGACTATATGATAGACAAGATTCAAATTAAGGCTTCTATGTCTGAGTTTCTCATTAAATAGTATGTTGGTACGAATTACCTTAGGAATGTCAAATAAACTTTATAAAATAGAGTAGTTAAGGAATAAGATATAATATTTAAAGACCACTTGAGTGTAGCATTTAAATTATTAATTGCTGTTGCAATATAAGACACTCTGACTTTGCATATCAATATCATAAATTTAACACTGCTATAGCCATATTACCTAAATAACAGTAAACTTATTTTATAAAGGGAAATATATTTTCTTAAATTATTTTCTGTAAGAAGCAAAACATATATAGTTTATTCAGAAAATCAATGTAAACCTATATCCTCAAACTTTGATAGAAAGAAGTTTCTGTAACCACTCTATATAATGGGAAAATTTAAAAAAGCCTTTTTTGGTTTGTTTGGGATTTTTTTTGGGGGGGGGAGGGCTATACACAGTGATGCTCCAGACTCTACTTGTGGTCTACATTAAGGCTTTGGAAGCAGGACAAGGTTCCTACCTAAGGAGACCAGTGAAGGCCCCCTTAAAACTGACTTCCCAGGTCTCCGAAAGATGGCTCAATAGGCAGTTGTGTAGGAGAGGCCACTGAGGATCTGGTAGATGAGTGCTTATCTGAACTGCACAGCTGGCCTCCCGAAATTGGACTTCACATCCTGCTTTTCCCTAAGCTACTGAACAGTGCATGTTCACAAACATCACCTGATGGGCTAGTGACCATTAACTTCACTTCCCAAGATTTAAACTTCCTCTGTATAGGCAAAACTTTACATCCCATTGGTCATGCCTCTCTATATAGTACTCTACCTTCACCTACATTAAACAAGCCATTTCCCTGAAGTTGCCCCTGAACGGTTTTGTTCTACTACTCTGTGCACTTGTCCTCTATTTTCCCACTTCACCCTGATCCATTCCTTTTGAACGTGGTCGCAAACATGCCTGGGATCTTACACCACCAGCACGATCACAAGGATCACTCCTGGGAGCATGTGGGATGAAGGAAATAAACTGTGGGTCCGTTGTGTGCAAGAAAGGCACCCTGTCTGTTTTACTATCGCTTTAGCCCAAATAAGAAATTTTATCTTTTAACTTAGAATTAAAAAAAAATAACAACCTCAGCAGAAAATGTATGATTTGAATATTTTGTCCAAATTCACCCAGTTCCCTTCAAAGTGTTATGTACCCTTACCTCTCAATAAAGTTTGATAATCATACTTTTGTCATCTTTTGTTTGACTACACACTGCTTTTACCCAAAACAAAGGCGTTTCCCAGCTTCCTCTTTCTTTTACACCCAGACCTTTGACATGTAAAAGTGCATATAAACTAGATGAACTTTTGTCTCTCGCTTGCAACCATGTTGAGATTTGAATTGATAAATAAAGAAAGCTTTATGTTTGACAAGTCAGGGTCTAGGAGGTGAGAATCCAACCCTCCCAACTCCATGATTCACCTCCCTCATGACTGTCTTGATTTTTTGATTCTTCTTGGCTATTCTGATTCAGCCCTGCTCACCAAGGGTTGGAAATACAGCGTGTGGGGCAATTTTACAATCTTTGAAATAAATTTATAATATCTTCAAGCTATTGTAAATGACTTTCTCTTATATATTTGTAACATTTCTATAGATGAATTATTTAGAAACTATTTAAAACCAATTATGTTACATAGTTATATGGCATCTCTAAACATTATCTTATACAAGTATATAATTCATACCACATGAGTATAAAATTTACTAACAATTAAAGCATATATTTACCGTTAGCATTAAGCATATCATTATTTGATATAAATATTATGATTTATTATTTTCAAATAATTGTTTTATAAACATTTTATGTATCTTATCAAAAGTTAATAGTGTTAGTATTTCAATTTCAAAAAAAGATAAAGGTTCTGAAATTTCTCGAAATCCTAAACATAAAATATGTGTCAGTCATGATTTTATATTTAAGGTATTTTTATTTTTCCTTAACTAAAGGATATTATATATATTTTTTATATGTGAATGCACAAAATGCAAAATATAAATCCTGGTTTTCACCCTGATTTGTTCCAGTTATACTGCTCATCCTTCTCCATTTTTAATAGACTAAAAATATACAACTTTAAGATTTTGCTTTTATCATATTCATCACTTCAATCACATCACATGACTGCACATCATATCACATTAAAGTGCATCATATCACAGCACAGACCACTTTAGTTTATGAATATTACTCAATTTTATTCATTTTATTTGACTGGTTTGCTATTCCTAAAATCAATAAACATTTTTCTTGTTTATGCATTGTGCCTAGAGCAGAATTTGGCATTAGGATATTACTCAATATATAGTTGTAAAAGGAGTGAGCATGATTCTAGAGTCAATGTAGGCTAAACTATCTTCCAGTTTCCAATTTACTGATCAGTAAATGGTTAAGACTGTTCACCGGACAAGATGTATTGCTTAATTTTCTCTAGAATAGCCTGAAAAAGTCCTTAATAGGGTTGGAACCATCAATTTGCTTATCATATATCAATTTGAACAGTCATGCATTCTGCAATATACATGGGTTAGTTGACTAACAAGAGAGCCTTTTAAAAAGCCCTATACAGGAGTTTCTAGTAAGAAGAGTATATATAAATCTATATAAACACATATATTTATGAATGTGTTCATAATTTCTATCTGAAGAACAATATTTAATTATGTCTCTAAACTTTCAGGAATTTTCCTGACTTTGTAAAAGAAAATACTTTCTCTACTTTGACATCTCCTCTAGCTGATTCTTTTACTTGTTTGGAAACCTCAGATGTAAAAGTAATGTTGTCAGCATGTCTGTTTATGTGTGTACCCATTAGGCTGCCTACTCAGACTATCTTGCCATTGATGTGCAATCAAAATTATGATCTCGTGATGAAGATTTGAGTCCTTCTGTGCCTGTGTGCCAGTATTAATTCAGGCAGTGAAGAATTTATGTTTCCACTGTGTATTGAATATTGAGAAATTTAAGGCTTATGTGTTCCTGTGTAAGATAGCATTTCCTTAATTAAGAATAGAAGCCAGGTTTAACTTTACTCATATGTATTTGAATGCTGAGAACTCAGAACACTGAAGCAACACAGTGTGAAGAAGGATTCAAAAGGTCTCATTATATATTAGATTACATAAAATGGACAAAGTTCTATTGCTTTCACTCAAAAAACAGGATTATGAAAGAACTAAATTTAATATCTGATCTCTAGAGGTTTTCCTGTCAAGTATATATCCAAGTTAGATACTCTTATACATGCTTAATACTAATGTTTTAATGTCTAACACTTACTAATGTTATAAATGTTTGGTACTATAGGAATAACAAAAATTTTATGATAATCTATGATAAATGTGTATTTTTTTCTAGAAAATAAGCTAATAAAAATCAGGTTATTTTATGTAAACTGTTACAGGAATAAAGCACCCCATAAGGAATTTAAGTTATTTTAGTAGTTTTTTTGTTGTTTATTTTGGGGCCACTTACTATATAATTTGGCTCTAACATTGGTTCTAATCTCAGGGATCATTCCTGGTGCTATTCAGTGAGCCAAGGGATCAAGTTAAGGTCATTTGCATGTAATGCAAACACCTTAATGCCCGCACTATTTCTCCAGTTTCAAGAATTTTAGTTTATTTTAACTTATTTTTGTTGTTTTTATCACTCACCCAGAAATTCTCAGGGTTTTCTCCTGGCTTTACATTCAGGAATAATTCCTGGTGGTGCTCAGGAGACTATGTGGAATGCTGTTAGTGATGAAATGTGTGTCAGCTGATTGCAAGGTAAGCACCAGACCCATTGTCTATCTCTCTAGAATTTGTTTATTAAAATAATTTTATTGTTAAGATGAATATATGACTTCAGTTAATTTGGAGGACTATAAGAATTAATCAGGAGAATAAATAGGTATGATACCCAATAAACTAATAGTCCCACAAAATAGGAAGTTACTCCTAAAGGTAACTTTTGGGGCAAAAAAAAATTAAAAAATCAGAAATAGGCTGTGAGAATAGAAAACTCAGATCATCCCAAACCTAAGAAAAAGAATAAAGAGTCTGTATGTAACCTTTATGTTTTGTTTTTTATTTATAAGCATAACAATAATCTAAATATGTAATAGAACATTCATAATTGAAAAAATAAGCATAATAATCAGTGCTAATAAGACCCCCTGCAAAAACTTATCATTGCTTTAATATTTATAGTTGTGTTAAGTAAGTAAAGAAATTTGAATTTGAATTGAGTTTTTAAAACAAGTGATTGAAATTATTCTTTTATAATTTATTAGAAAATATTAATGTGCACATACTAAGTATAATTCTTGTTAAATAGAGCTCACTCAATTTGAAGTACAGTACAATTGTCCAATAATAAATTAGCTTTATTTGCTTTATAATTAAAATAAATAATATACACATAGTTGAGCAATTAGACATGCTTTCTATTTTCTAAGTTACTGTTTGATTATAATTATGATTTATGCATAATTTTGAAGCAAAGTACTTTAAGATTTTTACCAAATTCTTCTAACTTAAACTACTCATTATACTTTGAACTGCACAAAGGTGTCATATTTTCATATCTGTCTTTTTCTTTTACCAGCAGGCAATCAAAGTAATGTCTATACTGGCCTTGTATTTGATATTTATGGTTATATTTATTTCAACCATGGACCTGTAGACAGTATGGTATATTAATCTTTCTATCCTCTCTTACTCAACATGGGACCTCATATATGGTCTGTTGAGCACTAGCTAGCTTTCAGTAAATATCTACAGAATTAAATTGGATGAGAGGACAGAGAAATTATACTAAGAATCTAGATAATGCAAACTGTCAGTCAGTGTTTAACTAAGCAGTAAAGGTGAAAGAGGCTGAGTGTAAATTCTTGCATTGCTAGAGGGAGCATAAGCACAGAGGCTGCCAGATTGAAAGTACCAAAGAGCAGAAATATATAATTTATTTAGCACTTAATATGTATCAGGCACATAGTGAAACATACATGCCCCATCTCATTCAATCACAGTGACATTACATGGTAGGAAGGATTTATCTTATTAGAATATCCATGAGAAGGCAAAGGTAATATGGACTGATGGTTAAGATGTTATGGATTCTGCTTTTCGATTTGAAATTGATTCTTGGTTTTTGACAGTCAGAACTCTCATAGCACTGGTCTAGAGAGTAACTTCAAGGAAAATGTGGAAATAGTTTTAATGCTCCTCTGAATGTAAAATAGTTTCTGATATTATTACCAAATTTCTGTTGTTCATCTTCTACTTGAGTGTCTGCTTAGTATTTAAAATAGCTCACTACCTGTTCCTGGAAAACCTTCGTAAGTTTTTGCTTATTAAATTGACACTGTCAGATACTCCAAACTAATTTTGTTCCCAAAACATATATTGCATTTTTTTTTTTTGGTTTTTGGGCCACACCCTGTGACGCTCAGGGGTTACTCCTGGCTATGCGCTCAGAAGTTGCTCCTGGCTTCTTGGGGGACCATATGGGGCACCGGGGGATCGAACCGCGGTCCGTCCTAGGTTAGCGCAGGCAAGGCAGGCACCTTACCTCCAGCGCCACCACCCGGCCCCATATATTGCATTTTTTAGAGCCTCTGTAATACTACTCCTTAGAAAAAAATTCCTATTTGGTTGAGGTTAAATTATAGTTTCTTCACAAAATGGAGGTTTTACTATTAGGATATCTGCTTGCTGCTATTCCTTTCCATAGTTTATTTTTGTCAAAATGTTGCTGAATTAGAATTAACTTTTTGGTCATACTTAGATACTTCCAAACCACCTAATAAATCCTGTGATAGTAAAGATAATAAGATCTATATCTTATCTAAAGTTAAATGTTAATTGTTCGGTGCAATGTTTTTAATCATTTCCTGCCCATGGTCCCTTTCCATTTTTTTCCTTTCCTCAAATCCACCTTCTTATCCTACTGATTGACTCCTCAGTTTCTTGTGATGAGCTGACATTTCTACAAATTTTACATGTGGCCTCCTTATAATGGAAGCCAATAAGGGTTCTCTGGTCCCCAGTTGAAAATAATTCCAAAATGCAAAGTCTGTGAAGGTGGTAAAACCAGAATTAGTACTCATGATATGTCTTGCATTCGTTTTAACTGCCTAGTAAGAGAGGTTCAATTTTAGGGAAATGATTAGAATCATTTAATGCCTTTATAAAATGACTAATATCCTGGTTCAACCTCTAGTCTATAAAGTCAGAATTTCAGACAAGGGGATATTAAGCATTTTAAGTTTATACTAATGTAGAATGTACTCTGACATAGCATAGAAGCCATTTCCTATACTAATGTATGGACCTAGGAAAGATCTACCCAGAAAATAACATTCTTTAATTATGGTACCCCAATTATTTATATGATTTCCAAATTAGATATTCACATTATTTAATTATATCCCACCACTATGTCACAATCTATAAAATGTGCTGTACTTCCAGCATATATCAAGGATTTCAGTACAATAAAAACAATTTTAATTCTTATGATGTTATTATTTTCAGACAAGATGCATGTCAGTAACTATGGTGAAAGAGAATCTCAAAGACTTTCTCATTTGTCTGAGACATTTCTCATTTGAGACATTGACTCAAATATGCTTGCACAAATAACCCAAACTGCATTAGAGTTGTGGCTTCTATTAAAGAGTAAAATCTAATTAAGTGTCATTAAGTAAAATCCTTCAGGAAAGATACTAGACTTGCGTTACTAACTACGGAGAGAATAAGCACTGAGAGAAGGCTGAATAAATGCTAGACTTTCTGATTCTAGTCATAATTCAAATGGAATTATATTACATGTACATAATTTTCAAATTTCAGTCTAGTGAAACTGATTCCTGATTTTGATTTGACTCTATAAAAAGTGTTCAGACACTGAGCTTTGCAATGTTAAGCTTTTGCATAAATGACTTTCTTACAAGTAACTTGGGTATTTCAAGAATATCAGTGGACAAAGGAAAGAAATAGTAATAAATTATTCATTTGTTAACTTTGACTTTTATTCCTCTGTAGACTTCTGTTTGGATTTGCTTTCAGTCAAATGAAAAGCTCAAGAATTAAAGAACCAAAGAAAAATGTTCACTGTTTTCACCTCAAGGATCCTTTCAACACTGTTGAATATTCCACTGATATGCTACTTATATCAGATCCCATGCAGATGGCAAAAACTGACCAATAAGAGGAGATGTAATGTATTTACTGGACCAGATGCATTCAGAACAAAAAGATGTAAATTCAATCAGAACAGAGGTAACAGGTATATTGAACCCAGAATCAGATGTATCAGATGATTCCGCTAGCACTAGGGGAATCTAAACACTCTCAGTCCTTTATTTACTTATTCACTTTTTTTTTTTTTTTTTTGGGTTTTTGAGCCACACCCTGTGACGCTCAGGGGTTACTCCTGGCTATGGGCTCAGAAGTCGCTCCTGGCTTGGGGGACCATATGGGACATTTACCCACGTGGACTACAATCAAATTCCTTAAGCAAAATAAAAAGTTATCTGAAAAAATTAATAGAATAAAGGAAGAAAGGATACTATCTTGATTTAGGGGTTTTCTGATTCCAGTCCTGAATCAAAAAACCAGTAGAAACTGTTCAGTAATGCAGGAAAAGGGGCCTGATAGACTAAGAAGAGAGTCATATAAGGAAGTATAAGAACATAAAGATGTTTTCAAGCCAGTTACCTGTTTGGGTAATGGGAGTTTAATCCTGCTGCTGGGGAAACCATAAAAGCAAAAATGGAAAACATAATTTAGAATTTCTGCCACCTAAGGGGTAAGACAGTTTATATAGTCATTCTCACCATTTATTCAGTGTTGCTTGTGGTACATTAATTCTGCCCAAAGTAAAATATATCCCCAAGGGGTCAGTGAACTATGAAGTCATAAAGCAAAAAGATAGAACATAATAACCTCTGTGGCAGATATACATGTGCTTATTGCATACTGTTCTTTTCAGAATTATAATATGTTCTCACATGGACACTATGGACATTTAAATTACCCAAACTTTCATTGGCAGTCATTGGTGACCCTACTTGTGGCATCTCCAAGTATCCAGGCCTTAGAAATATTACTTGGGCCAATTTATGAGCAATTCTGACATTCTCTATTCAGATGTAATCAGATCTTCACCCCTCTCACATAATGAAGGAAGCTGTGCTCAAGTATGAAACCCTGACCTCTTAGAAGAGCACATTAAATTTTCAGCACATCCACATGCATTTTTAAAATATTGATTTTTTTGTATTGTTAAAGAAGACATGGTTTATTTGTTAGAATGTAAAGCTTTTTAACTAAGAAAAGAGACACACACTGACTGAAAATTTTGGTGGAGAGAAATAGCCTCATGATAAACTGGTCCATAGTGCAAAACTTGCCACAAATAGTTAGGGAGTGCCTTTAGGGAAGGAAGAGATCATTGCAACAAAAATACTTGAAAATGATCAATCTAGAGAATAGCTGGGTGCCAAAAGGAGATAAAGTGATGATAACATTTCTGTAATAATAATGAAAGCCACTGTGTCTAAAAGGGAAGAGAACTAGAAAGAGGAAGAGGAGAAGATAGTAGAAGAGGAGGAAGAGGAATAGAAGGAGAAGACAGAACAAAGGAAGTGGAGAAGGAAGAAGATGTCTGCCCTAGTGGCAGACAGTGGGAAGGTAAGAAGTTGGTAAACTAGAGATATTGGTGGAGGAAATTATGCACTGGTGAAGGGAAGGGTGTTGGACATTGAATGAATTAAATTCAATCATGAACAACTTTTTAACTGTTTCTCATGGTGAATAAATGAAAAATTATTAAACTTAAAAAATAGTTTTGTTTCAACTCAATCTTTCATAATGTCTACAACAAAGTGAAAAAGAATATACATACTAAATGAAAATATTTTGGTGAAATGGAGAGGGAAGAGAGATATAAGGTTTGTTATTCATATTCCTAGATCTAAAGAGAGTTTTATTCTATATTACTTATTTTACTGTTTTCTAGTCAAATTTATTACATGGAAATTACTAAAATGCACTTTATGCATTACAATCTTGTTTAGAGAAAGATGGCTAGAGTATGTATTACAATTCTTTTTTAACTCACTTTCCTATATAATTAATAATATTATTGTTTCAATTAATAATTAATAAAATTATATTTAAGGAAAAGGTTTTCCTTGATGTGACTTTAGAAGAAACTTCTCAATTTATGCATTCTAATTGCATATTTGTATTATCTAATAAATATTATAAAAAAGATTAAACAAGAAAATAATTTTATGTATTTCATATATGCATTTCATATTCATCAGACCTTACACTAAGTGGCCAAAAGCCTGAAAAGATAGGTCTTTATTTATTTTGATGATGTTTCTAAACTTTGTGGACATTCTGATAACAATTTCTATCATCATTTTCAATAAAATGTAATAATATAGTTATAGTTGCATGTCACTAATAAGTTTCCTTCTTCTCCCTCACAATAATGTTCCTAATTTTTTTTTTTTTCTTGCCTGGGTGGCACAAATCCTGTCCCAGTTCTGACTAAGGCTTTCGGTGGGACCTATATTTTTTTTTTTCTTTTAGTACACTACTGCTTTTTTCCTGGTAAAACAAAGGAATGTCTTCACCTGCATTTTTTCTTTCTTTTTTTTTTTTTAAACAAAGGGCACATTTTTTTCTACACACCTGATATATTTTTCTAATACCTCATGGTGGACTTTATAAAATTGAAAGAATATTTTCTATTATATATTATGACAATTTCTTTTTTTTTTAGTTAATCCTAAATTGTTGTGCATCTTTTATACTTTTTCTTTCTTTTTTTTTTTTAACACCACCCATCACCAGTGCAACATTCCCATCACCAATGTCCCAAGTCTCCCTCCTCACCACCCGACCCCCCCTGTACTATTATGCTGAGTGAAATAAGTCAGAGAGAGAGAGAGAAAAACGCAGAATGGTCTCACACATTTATGGGTTTTAAGAAAAATGAAAGACATTCTTGCAGTAATAACTTTCAGACACAAAAGAGAAAAGAGCTGGAAGTTCCAGCTCACCTCAGGAAGCTCATCACAAAGAGTGATGAGTTTAGTTGGATAAATAACTACATTTTGAACTGTCCTAATAATGAGAATGTTCCTAAAATTTAATCATTGTGTTGGCTTATCTTAATTTATTACTTTTTAATTAATTTATTAATAAAATCATTTGGAGAGTCACACCCAGCAGTACTCAGGGGTTACCCCTAGCTCTGTGCTCAGAAATTGCTCTCAGCAGGTCTGGGGACTATATAGTATGCTGGGGATCCAGCCAGGGTTTGTCTTATGTTGGCCGTATGCAAGGCAAAGGCCCTCCCACGATGTTATTGCTCTAGCCCTATTAATTACATCTTAAACATTAAAACTGCTTTGCTATATATCATCAAACTAAAAATTCTATAACATCATTTAAAATTATTTGCTTTTAAAAATATTGCTGGGCGTTGAGAGGTAATACAGTGGGAAAGGTGCTTGCCTTACATACATGTCACTTGGATTCCATCAGTACTACCATGCTCCATATCAACTCCAGAACTGATTCCTGTGTGCAGAGCCAAAATTAAGCTCTTAGGACTGCTGAGTGTGAGTCAAAACTGAAACAAGACAAAAACTTAGAAACAATGCTATAGTAAAGGTTATTGACTCAGTTGATAAATGCTTTTCTTAATCATGGTATGTTTATTGTTCAAATTTTCCAAACATGCATAAAATTTTCTTCAATGTGATTAAATATACTTTGAAATAAAAAGAAAATTTAATGTTTCAACAGAAGTATGAGAAGCACTATATTTTCAAATCTTTAAAAATATTTGATGTGATCCAAGTTTTGGACATCCTCCCATCAAATATATTAAAATGATATTTTAACTTCTGTTTCACTGATTTCTGAGGAGAATATAAGGAATTATGAAATTATGTGTAATTATTTCCCTTTGAGACAACTGGACCTTTCCCATCTAAACCAGAATTGAGCTTAGTTTTGTGTCTGGTCACTGTAACAGTAATAGAACTATATTACATTCATAACTAGAAGTGACAAGAAAAACCACATTCAACTCATTCTTTTTTTTCAAGAACAAGGAATATTAGAAAAGTGATGGTCCTTCACTTTATTTTACAATGCTGTGTAATGCTAAAGAGAAATGATCTAAGTATTCAACTTAAAATATAATTTAAACAAGAATACATTACTATCACTGCTATTTAGCATCATTTGCTGTCCCAACATTTTATGTAAAGATAGAAAACTTACACAATTTGGCTTCCTGGTATCTCTCAGCACAGCTGTGTTGTGCCATTACTGATCCCTAGGTTTGAAATTGTTTAGTATTTCCAGGATGACTTCTTTGTCCTTGAGCACTCTGCTTGGGGTGGTCTCTCCTCCTAAAAGGATCCTGGAATTGTCTCTTACACAATTCCAGAAATTAATTACTGAGAAATAAAATATGATAAGCCATAATATAAATTGGAGAAACATTTGGTAAATTTATAAATATCTTGTAGGATTTTTGTTGTTGTAGTTTGTTTTGGTTTTTTGGTTTGGGGGCCACACCCAATAGTGCTCATGGTTACTCTTGATTCTGTGCTCAGAAATAACTTCTAGCAGACTTGGGGGACCATATGGGATGCTGGGAATCAAAGTTAGGTCTGTTCTGGGTTGGCTACATGAAAAAAAAATGCCTTACCGCTATGCTATTACTTGGCTCTGTAGTTTTATACAAAAAAAAAAAAGAAAATGTTTTAAAAAAAGAAAAAGAGGAATGGAAACCCCGAGGTATCAGTGTACCTTGAAATACAATCAGATATATTTTATAAAGTTACAAGAATAGCTGAATTCTCTCTTTCTTACACACACAGTACACAGTCTATTCTTTAAAAATTATAAAAAGTAAATAGAAAGATCAGTAAAGATTCACATATTGTAAGGTTAGAAGAGTCAACTGCTTCTCATTTCAATCCTTTGAGAAATGTGTCAGGCAGCAAGGACTCACTTAACTCAAGGATTAGGAAACCACACACATTATTAAAACGTTTGAATTGATTCACGTAGTATCCAGTAAATCCTTTTAGTTGGACAAAATGGTCCAAGGGAAAAATGTTAAAGACATGATTATGTCAAGAAGCCATATTATGCCTAGATATTGTGTTTAAGTAGAGAGAGAAGTGCCCTATCAAGTTTCTAAATTGAAACTAGAAATATATATTAATGAATTAAAAGATATTAAAATTTTGACCACATTATTTGTGAACTATACTGTCACAATTATGACTACTCTTTACTAGGATAGTTAAAAATTAAAAACACCAGGTTTCAGAATTCTATAGTGAAGGAGGCTGAACATCTACTTAGATTCTAAGGAATATTATTTTCAACTATCTTCTATCAAATGTAGCTGAGTATGACTGAGAAAATCAGTACTCTGAGGTTGAAAATCAGTCTGTGGAAACAACAGGTGGGAAGCTATTTTCATGTGGTAGAACATAAAAGAAAGTTTAATCTCCTACTTTTGAAACTATATTATTGTGTTTTTTATAAAATTTATTATTTGTTTTTGGTGGCTACACCTGGAAGACTTCAGGAATTAATTGAGGCTCTGTAATCAGCGATCACTCATAGAGGTACTTCGGGGACTATTTGGAGTTCTGGAGAGGGACCCCAAGTAAGATGCATACAATAAAATATTCTTACTTATTTTACTACATCTCCAATCCTCTACTGTACTGTTCTAAAGGATACCCTGATAGAATTTTAAAGACATTTTAAGATTAAATATTTTAAGATAAAAATAAAATTAAGGGTCGAGAGATAGCATGGAGGTAAGGTGTTTGCTTTGCATGCAGAAGGTCAGTGGTTCAAATCTCAGCATCCTATGTGGTCCCCGGGACTGCTAGGAGCTATTTCTGAGCATAGAACCAGGAGTATACCCTGAGCACTGCCGGGTGTGACCCTAAAAACAAAAAAAAAAATTAAATTAAATTAAATTAACTTAAATTAAAAATGGTTCATAAAATACTATAGTCAATGCATATACCTACTAGTCTTATATGTCTATTAATGTTTTGACTATTTAAAATTTTTTAGCTAAATAATGACAGTAGAACAAATATTATCTTAAAAATAATTCAATTCAATCTAATACATAGAATTGAACCTTAACTGCCAGTGAATTGACACTGCAGATATGCCAAGTGTTGCAGAATCCATTGAACCTCTTAGACATTGATTAATTAATATAATGCAAAAGGAAGTTTTAAATTCTAAACAAATTTACAACAATGACAAAACAGGATATTCCCTATAATTATGTCCAGAAAAACATAACTATATGTTTTACATAGGTGTGTATATACATATGTGTACATAATGATCACAAACCCCACATGCAGAAAAATCTTTGTAAATAATCACAGAGCTTCCAGATTTTATTCTGAAGCTATTATTTGAATTAATTACAGAATAAAAATATTGATGAATTAAATCTTCTTAGAATAATGTAACAGGTTTTTTTTTATAAATTTGTAAAAAAAAACTATGCTACACTTGAGACAGTCTGTTTTATTTGCCTCAAAACAGCCCAACACTGATATCTGAATTCAAGGTATGATAATATTTTGTTTGACTGATTAAATAGAGCATGACATAAAATAGAGCTGAAAAAATCACATAATTTAGTATGATGTATTTTTTGTTAAATCTATACCAACTCTCCTGCTTTAAAAAGAATCTCACTAATGACTGATATAAAAACCTTTAGTCCAATTACAGGTATTAAAATTCTATGCTAAGCATGACTGAATACTGTATTCTTTCTATCAATATTTATACAGTCAGGCACCAGGCAAAAGTAAAGTTTTCCCTTGCAATGGTTTATCATTACTAACAGTGAGTACACATAAAGCAAATAAAAATGTTCTGTATCATTAGCTCATCCCCACAGATTCAAATGAAAATGGAAAATACAAAATGCCTATATTGAATTCATGAGCAAACTAAATTTAATATGATATCAAGATAATTTTGTTTAGTGCAGAATAGTCCAAAAAGCAAAAATACTGTTCATTCTACTAAGACATTTGCTACCATGTTTATTTTAAAATACTCTTATTGAATATAGTTATTAGTTTTATTTATGAGCATGCATATATAGGGTACCATATAATGTTAGGCATGTATTTCATGTGTAATATATGTTCATTATATGTATATGTGTATGATTTCTAACTGTTTTTAATTTAATAATACATAAGCATATATATATATATATATATATATAATTTTTTTTTTGGTTTTTGGGCCACACTTGGTGATGCTCAGGGGTTACTCCTGGCTATGAACTCTGAATCACTCCTGGCTTGGGGGACCATATGGGATGCTGGGGGATTGAATCGCAGTCTGTCTTAGGTTAGTGCATGCAAGGCAGATGCCCTACCACTGGTGCCATCGCTCTGGCCCCAGATAAGCATATTTTTATGTATTTTCTGGGGAGGGATTTGGAACACATAAAATGGGATTTAGTGCTGACTCCTAATTCAGTGCATGGGAGTTGCTTCAGGTAGTTCCTGGGGGAATATGTAGTACCAGAGATTGAAATACGGTCACCTGCATACAAAGTATGAACTTGGTTATTTAAGGTAATTTTCAGGACTTCAATTTTCAGGACTTAAATATATATACACATAATAATTCTGGTAGTAGTCTGACATTTTAAATAAATGATTAACTATTTAAAATTAGTCAATATTTTCTGAATACATTTGAAGTGATTCTTAAACTCTAATTTTAACAAAATATATCATCACTTTTTAGGAAAACAGTCAATGCTCATTCTTTATAATTAAAAATTGAATTTATAATATTTTATAATTTTATATATGATAAATGATGTGATAGCCTGCAATTACAATTTTCTAACAGAAAGTATTCCTTATTTTTATAAATTTTTTGATTTTCATAGATTTTACTTAAAAATGTTCTGTCACTTGTTATGATAAATATTTTATTTTTAATTTATTATTTATGATATGTTATTTTGAATTATATTAATTTGGTTTTTTAGTGAGAAACATTTTCCAAGGTATTTTATTTAATTTTCCATGAACCCATTTTAAATATTACATTTATTTGACTTGGTTACAACTTTCTTATCTGAAAATGGAAAGGATTATACTTCTGTGCATATTAAGATTAAAAATATCAGGGCTGGAGTGATAGTGCAGAGGTAGGGCAATTGCCTTGCATGTGTCTGATCCAGAACAGACCTCAGTTCGATTCCTGGCCACCCAGATGGTCCACCAAGCCAGGAGTGATTTCTGAGCACCTAGTCAGAAATAACCCCTGAGCATCACTGGGTGTGGCCCAAAAACCAAAAATAAACATCTTCTATGATTTATTATTAATTCATAATTGTTATACATTTCAACTGGAAAGCTATATTAAATAAAATTACACTCAATTTTAATGAAGTCTTAAAAATTAAGATAAAGTATTTCAACAATATTAAAGACAATATAAAACAAGAATGAAAAGATAAAATAAAATGAAACATATTCTTCCTCTGTGTATCATAAAAAATTTAGTCATATTTAATTATTTTACTATAAACCATATCCTTATTAACAGCAGCTGTTAAATCTCCAAGCAAGCAAGGTTTTTATTTTATATTTAACACTCACATAATTTAAATCTTCTTATTTAAAACAAACAAATCACAGTCTTATGTGATTAGAAAGATCATATTTGGCAGTTCAGATTTTTGGCAAAACAAAAACTAAAAAATATTCTCATGAATAATTTTCAAAAATTTATTGTTGGCATGAAATTTTCCTATACATGGATGTACATGGAATCTATTATGCTGAGTGAAATAAGTCAGAGAGAGAGAGAAAAACGCAGAATGGTCTCACTCATCTATGGGTTTTAAGAAAAATGAAAGACACCCTTGTAATAATAATTTTCAGACACAAAAGAGAAAAGAGCTGGAAGTTCCAGCTCACCTCAGGAAGCTCACCACAAAGCGTGATGAGTTTAGTTAGAGAAATAACTACATTTTGAACTGTCCTAATATTGAGAATGTATGAGGGAAATGTAGAGCCTGTTTAGGGTACAGGCGGGGGTTGGGTGGGGAGGAGGGTGATTTGGGACTTGGGTGATGGGAATGTTGCACTGGTGATGGGTGGTGTTCCTTTTATGACTGAAACCCAAACACAATCATGTATGTAATCAAGGTGTTTAAATAAAAAAAAATTAAAAAAAAAATAAAAAAAAAAAAAGAAAATTGCTCAACAATAAATTAATATGGAAGAAAATAAAAAAAAATATGGACTTTAATGCCGTAAAAAAAATTGTAATTCACTATTATTCTCAATAAAAATTATTTTTAAAAAATGTAAAAAAAAAAAAATTTATTGTTGGCATATTTTCTCACCTCAAAAATTGTTTTTATTCATGGACTATACTTGGTTATGTTCAAGGCTTACTCCTGGCTCTGTGCTCAGAGGTGACTTCTGGTAAAGTTTGGAGTTATATACACTATAAGGCTGTAAGGATCAAATAGGGCATATTCATGGTAAATGCCTCAATCATTGTTCTATCTATTCAGGCCTAAGAATATTTTTATTCTTTTTTTACTTTATTTTTATTGTGACAAGTTCATTACACAGAATTATTTACAGTACATAGTGACAATGAATGAAAGGCTTTCCCACCACCAATGTTGTCCTCCCTCCACTCCTGTTCCCAGCTTATCTCCCACATCTCCCTCCTTTACCCCCCAGAATCCTAGTGTAACTGGTCTCCACCTTACAGCTTGTTATAGGTTGGGTATCTATTCTGTTTGGTGTTCCAATCTGGTCATTTTTTATTTACAGTACATGCTCATATGACTGGTCCTGGTATCATTCTTTTCCCCCCTCATTTTATGAGGCTGAATGATTCAAGTTATGCTATTCTGTTGGAGATAAAAAGGTTAAGGAAAAGAGAAGAAAAAACTTGATATCAACTACTAAAATAGAAAGAAAAAAAATCACCAAATAATATCCCCAAAAGTGAAAAAGAAAGAAAAAAGGGGAAGAAAAAAGAGAAGTGAAATAATATCAAAAAACAAACAAAAAAAATAAAGCAAAATAAAACCAGAAAAAGTGGTGCAGTGGCAGGGCTTGGTGTTACCCCACCATTTTTTTTTTTTTGTATAGGCACAGTAAGTATTGGGGAAGGAAGGAAATTCCCGTGGCCTAAGAGATTCAGGGTTTCTCTACTCTTGAAGCATATTGTCATGGGAACAACCACTGGCTCCATACCTTCTCATTGCCATATCCCAGGGTTTTTTTGTTTTTTGTTTTTTTGTTTTGTGGTGTCAGGAACCTTTCCTCTCGGTTGTGGATGAGAAAATAAGGCTACTGTATCAAGCAATCTTGGTATTTTGCGCAGGTCCTAGGAAAAGCCTAGGATAGTTTTTAAGGTTCTAGAGAGGTACTGTTCCAACATTGTTGGTGTGTTCAGTTTTTTGTATCATGTGCTCCATGTGTTTGCTCGTTCCCTAAGCCGAAGTCTAGAAAATTATGGTTCCAAAGGTTCTGCTCAGTCTCTGTTGTCAGAATTGGGCTTTGCACTAAGAAATCTTGATTTTTGTAGGAGACCTGGGCTATAGCCTAGGGTAGGGTTTCCCTTAATGGTCTCAAGGTACATTCTGCCCAGTCACGATTGTCAAAGTCAGTTTTCTGTAGTTAGCGCTCTTATTTTTCATAGTTCAAAGGATGATACATCTTAGAAATATTTTTTTATAAATATAAATTCCTATCAAAGCACCAGAAATTAAATTTTATTTTCTTTAAAATTAACATTGAACTGGAAAGACATTATATGTAATAAAGCACTATAGTTGCATATGACTGACCCATGTTTAAAGCTATGGCATTACAGTCTCCAAAACACTGCCCAGGGTTAACTTCTCAACAAAGAGCCAGGAATAGTTTCTGAGCACTGTTGGTTGTGGTCCCAAATATTTTTCCCAAAGAAAAAAACACTTATTTTACATATTCAAATCCTAATAGAAACTTAGACCTTACAGTTGAAGATAGACATTAGGTATCATAAGTGGGACCTAGACTAGGCCTTACTTCAGTGAAATTATTGTTGTTTATTTAAGTTTGGGGTCATACCTGGTGGTGCTTAGAGCTTACTCCTGACTGTTTAGAGATCATACTTATGGAAGTAAAGGAACCATTCCTGAGCTCAGGTATAACCTGTGTGAAAGGCAATTACCCTAACCCTGAATTATATCTTCAGTGAAATATTTATTTGAAAAAGATGTTAGGACAAAGGAAAGAAAATTAGTAATATACACAAAGAAAAACCAATTGAACACACAGCAAAGAAGGGTCCTTCTTAAATTCCAGGAGAGATGCCTCAGAAGAAAGCAAACCTTCAAGAATCTTGTCCTTGAACAGTCAGATAACAGAAATGAAAACAACTAGATCGCTATTGCTTAAACTATCAGACTGTGGTATTTTGTTATTGCAGTCCTACAAAACTAATAGACTTATATGAAAATATTTAATATAACAACATTTCTAAAGTACACTATCACAACTCTTAAGAAATTCATATAATTCAGAAGCAGTTTATGCTATTTTACACATATTTTTAGTACTGAATAGTTATCTTCCAAAACATAAGTCTAGTCAAACATTTAAAATTAAAGCATGCCTAACATATTTATACAATATAATTTTGTGTGATATAAAATGATAAAAACTAGCCAAGTTTATTATTATTATACAAAATATATTAGCATGAGAAATTATGTTACTGTTGCTGTAAATGAATCACTTTTCAGAACCTCTAAATTAATGTGCTAAACAGTATGCTATTTACTCAATAAAAATGTAAATATACCATTTTTTTTCTGAAAGAACAATGGTTTGACTGAAATATATGACTCTTTGGGCAGTTTAGATATTGATAGAGAGTTCAGCAGTAGATGCACTCTAAGTTATATTTTGATCAAAGCAGCTATCTTCTGGTCTATAGTGATAAATTTCCACAGTTGAGAAGCTGCACTTAAAAATGAATATAATTCAGTTCAATAAGGGAGGAAAAACAACTTGGCATTCTATGACTGATTTTTATTTGCTTAAATTTGTGTCTCAGCAATTTATGCTTCCTCCAAACATAAAGTACTGGTCAGGGATTTTAGAATGAGTAAGAATCACAGTTCAATTAGACAGTTCTGCTTAAGTGATCTAATCCCAAAATAGTTTCAAGGATGAGGGTTTTGGGTTCAGGACAGAAACGTGAATAGTTTCCTGCTAGTCCTGCTCATTTGTTCACTAATCCAAGAATAAATTAAAACTTCTCTGTACCAAGAACAGTGGAAAACTCAGTGCAATGCATAAAGTAACCAAGATATATTTTCTACTCCTGCATATTTCTCTTGGAGAATCAGATACCACTTAAATATCAAATCACTCTCAGGATGAATTTTCAAGATTGATCCTTATATACCCTGTTCATTTATACTGCTAGTAGATTCGTATTTATACTACTCTTCTACATATTTATTGTCTTTCTTACTTTATTCTAGGACTAAAAATATATGTAGGTCATCTATTCCCATCTTAATTTTCTGCTCATATCTCTTTCAGCACAAGGGAGAGTTTATTCTGCATTTAAGTTATTGACATTCATTTGCTTATCTATTCAATGATTTAACAAACTTTATTTTTATAGATTTATAATCAGTGTTTATATGTCTCATAAACCTACAGCTGTCACTATCATTGTTCTAATACTAGCAAATACTTAATTCTATCCTTTCCTCCCTTCCCTTTCCTCTTCTCCCATTCCTTTCCTCCTTTTCCTTCTTTTTGTATTTTCTTTTATTTTACTCTCAATTTCTCTTTCCTTCACATTATTTCCTTCCTTTCCTTCCTTCCTCCTTGCTTTCTTTTCCTTCCCTTCCCTTCCATCCCCCTCCCCCTTCCTTCTTTCCTTCCTTTCTTCCTTCCTTCCTTTCTTTCTTCCTTCCTCCCTTCCTTCCTCCCTCCCTCCTTTCTTCCTTCCCTTCCTTCCTCCCTTTCCCTCCCTCCCTCCCTTGTTCTCTTTTCTTTCCTTCCTTCCTTCCTTCCTTCCTTCCTTCCTTCCTTCCTTCCTTCCTTCCTTCCTTCCTTCCTTCCTTCCTTCCTTCCTTCTTTCCTTCCTTCCTTCCTTTTATCCTTCCTTCCTTTTCCTTCCCTCCTCCTCCCCTCCCCCTTTCTTTCTTCCTCCCTCCCTCCCTTCCTCCCTCCCTCCCTCCCTCCCTCCCTTTTTCCCTCTTTCCCTCCCTCCCTCTCTTTCCTTCCTTCTTTTCTTCCTTCCTTCCCTTCTCTCCCCTCCCCCTCCCCCTCTTTTCCCCTTCCTCTCCCCTTCCTTCCTTCCTTCCTTCCTTCCTTCCTTCCTTCCTTCCTTCCTTCCTTCCTTCCTTCCTTCCTTCCTTCCTTCCTTCCTCCCTCCCTCCCTCCCTCCCTCCCTACTTGTTTTTTGGGCCACATCCGGTGATGCTCAGCAGTTACTCCTGGCTATGTGATCAGAAATCCATCCTGGCTTGGGGGACTATATGGGACGCTGGGGTGGGGGGTGTCAAGCCAGGGGATCAAAATGTGGTCAGTCCTAGTTAGTACGTGCAAGGCAAATGCCCTACCTCTTGTGCCACTGCTCTGGCTCCTTTCACATTTTTTCTTTCTTTTCTCCAATAGCCAAAATTTGAGAACCAATAGATAGGTTGGGTGTTAGTCTTGTAAATAACAAATAAGGCTCAATTCCCAGCATTCTACATGATCTCCTGAGTATTGCTAATTGTAGATCCCTGAGTGCAGAGCCAGGAGTAAACTCCTGAGCACCATTAGGAGCACCATCAAGTGTGGTCCCTCAAAATCCAAAAATATAATGATCAAGATATGTAGTTAAAATATGTTATACCCAAACTTTTAATTATTATCTTCATGTCTTCCTAGAGTGAGTTTTATTTCTCCCACTCTCTTTCATCATGTTTTTCTTTTGTTTGCAACATTAATCATGGCTATATATACTCAATATACCTGAGGTGTTAGCAGAAGATTCAAAGTTTTTAAAGTATATTTCTTGCTTTAATTTTAAGTAGAAATGAAGTTACAGAAATAGTTAAAAATTGAACTGTTCATTGACTTTACCAAAGAAAACCTCTACTTTCCCAATCTGAATAGGTTAAGAGATACTCTCCCCAAAGTTACTGAGCCTACAGTGTCTTCATTTTCTGTCTATGTTCTTTATTGTTTGCTATGCCCTGACAGATCCTGGGGGTTACTCCCAGTTATGTTCAAAATATTAAACCTGGGTCTTCTGCCTGGAAAGAATATACTCAGCCCACTGAACCATTTCTCCAGCCTTATTTTGTTTTCTTCATAGCCTCCAGTTTCATAACTATATTACATGAAGTGTATACAATTTTAGGCAAATACATTTATGGTTAAAGAAATCTCTGAATTGGGGCTGGAGCATTGGTGCAAGCGGTAAGGTGTCTGCCTTGCTCTCACTAACCTAGGATAGACCTCACCTCGATCCCCAGGTGTCCCATATGGTCTCCCAAGCCAGAAGTGATTTCTGAGCGCATAGTCAGTAGTAACCCCTGAGCATCACCGGGTGTGGATCAAAAACCAAAAAATAAATAAATAAATAAAAAAAGATAAAACAACAACCTCTGAGTTGGGGCCAGTGCAATAGCACAGCAGTAGGGCATTCACCTTGCATGGGGCCAACCTAGAACAGACCTCACTTGATTCCCCGCATCACATATGGTCCCCCGAGCCTGCCAAGAGCAATTTCTGAGCACAGAGCCAGGAGTAACCCCTGAACGCTGCCGGTTGTGGATCCTAAACAAACAAACAAAAATTTTGAATTAAAAATAAATTTTAATTTTATTTTTTCCCTTCCCAGTGTTGCTCTTGTTGCAATGACCAGGACTAGCATACAGTTCTTACTTGAGAATGCAATGATGATTTTTGTGCTTGCACATGTCTGTACTGAGGATGACACTTATTTAGTTGTGAAACTCAAGCATGTTTTGGCTGTAGTGCTCACTAGGGATTTCTATTGTTCTCAAATACAGCCGTACTTAAATTCCTAATCACAGCTTGCACTTTTTGAATCATGGTACTATTACTGTTCATACAACTGCTGTCTGTACTGGAAACAGCATATTCTGCTGCAGCACCCTGGGTTACAAAAAAACGGACCTGTGGGGACCATAATTGGTTTTTGAGCACAATACCTAAATTGATCTGATGTCAGTTTTTAATAATTTTGCCACTATCTGTCTTACTCTACTATAAATGTTACTAGTAAAAAGTTCATTCATTTTTCAATTAAAGGTCTAAGGTAAGGTTATAATATATAAAATGGTAATATGAAAATAAATTTGTGCAGTTAGATTATGAGATAATGTTGTGGTGAACTTTAGTCATTGTCATTAAAAACTAATCTGTGGGGCTGGAGAGATAGCACAACAGTATGGCATTTGCCTTGCATGCAGTTAACCCAAGACAGACCTGGATTCAATATCCGGTGTCCCATTTGGTCCCCTGAGCCTGCTAGAAAAGATTATTGAGCACAGAGCCAGGAGTAACCCCTGAGCATCACCAGGTATGGCCCCAAAACAAAAAATCAAAACAAATCTTTATTGAGGTATTGTGTTTTATAATACAAAAAAAGAAAAGTGTCTTGGTATCTCTGATTGGGTTTAGGAATTTGCATGTTTCACTGTTTTTTTTTCCACTTTGTTAATAACCAAAAATTTATAATAATGGAAGATGTACCTTCAGCCTAAACTCTGGCATGAAGACTATCTACAGACTAGGAGCAGCTGATCAACAATGAAGATAAAGAATGAGCAAGAACATATACTTATTATTAGAATCCAGGCTAATTTAGGATTCTTTCACTGTAAAATTATGCAGCCCATATTCATTATATGAACTTTATGGAGTTACCTAATTTACAGCTTCAACAAACACATATGGCAATTTATGTACTACATTTTTTTAAGTTATACTGATTTAGTAATCTTTTAAATTCTGTAAAATTTCAGGAAAACAGATTTGTCTATTACTGCTTTGCAAATCATTCTTCCAGAAAAATTATTTTAAAAAATTGGTGGTGGAAATGTGCACTGGTGAAAGATGGATGTTGGACTTTATATGGTTAAAACCCAATCATGAACAACTTTGTAACTGTATCTCTTGTTGACTCAATTAAAATTTTTATTTTAAAAACGTGTTCGAAAATATCAGCTGAGAAATGGTTCCGTGATAGAGCACAGCCTTGTAAGTCCACAAGATCCATCTCATCTCATAGTGCTGTGTGCAATTCTTTGAACTAGAATAGTAGAAATTACAACAAAATATGGTAAATTTGAGCAAATATGAATTTTTCTTAATCACTAGTCTCTTAAGGTCTGTCCTAATTTGCCTTTTCAACATAATGTGATATATATTGTATTTGTTATATACAGGAACACAGGCAATGTTTTTCTATTCAGAGAAAAAAATTATGTGTATATATGGTAAATTTTTAAATTTATTTAAAAATAAATATTTTTAAATAGTTTAAATTTATTTGAGATTTTATAATTTAATTTATAAAATGTAAATATTTTCAGCTTTTATATGTGAATATGGGGTAAGCATAGATAGTTTGCACTGAACAGGTATTTTTAAAAAATGAAATTATATTTACTTATGTAATTTGATGTTTCTGCAAATATTAATGCATTTTTAAAAGAAAAGTAGTAGAGTGAAAAGTATTTGGGACTAAAAGACTCATATGCTGTCCTTCATAGTACGGCTTGCATATTTACACATCATAACAGATGGTATTACCAAATGTATGTTCCATTAAATTTAAAACTTCCTTAGGGAGAGCAATTGCTTTTTACAATAAAACAATCACCCAAATTCAATGTTAAAGTAACACAAAGATCCTTTCGATAGAAAGTTTAATCTAAATGGCAAAGATAATTCCTCATATTTCACAGTTATATAGAAAACTAGTCATGTACTTTTCTTTCAAATTGAAACCAAGCCTCTGCCTTTGTCAGGATGTATTGCAATGCTATTTTGTATACACAAACATAAGATGAAAATTGTATTGACTACTTTAAAATACACTTTCAAAGAATTCATTAATCACCAAAAAAAGAAATAATGCCATTTCAATTTCAATATACAAGTCTTTACCTACTACTCTATAATTTGTTTCACACATAATGCTCATGGAGAAAGTTTCATTTCTTTTTGCAGAAATATTTAATGGCAAAGTCATAAATGTCAAGGAAATAATAACTATTTTTTCTAGTCTTTCTCACTTCAGTCTATGTACACTGATGCTTCCTTTACCATAAATAGATTTGTTTTTCTTTTCTTCATTATTCTTTATAGTCAGGCATGTGAGTTTATTTGTACTAATTTTTACTGCCCCTTGATAATGAGTTGCAAACATCAACTCACTAAATACCTATATCAATAAATCAGTATTAATAAATGTTTATAATATACATAGTAAGTTTTATTATATACATAGTAAAGGTGACCAGTACATCCTGCATAATATGAACTATTAAATATGTAATATCAATTATATGTGACCTTGGTCAGAGAGATAGTATAGTGGGTAGAGCTCTTGCTCTACTGGCCTAATCCCAGGTACTATAAATGTTTCTCCAAGTACCACCTGAAGTGATCTCTAAACCCAGAAAAAGGATTAAGTCCTGAGTACTATTGATAGTCATCCCAAAATTAAAAGAAAACTTATGAAATATGATACTGGAAATATAACATACTGTTCATCTTTGAAGGAGAATTAAGTGAACTCTCTTTAAGATTTAGAAAATAATAACTGTTTTATTTTGTTAGGGAGTTGGGAGATATTTGAGAACATCATGGTATATGGACCATACCTCCAAAAATAGAGTAAGTCATGATATGTGAAAAGAGCCAGTAATATATTCACAGGAAGTATATGCAAATTGAGAAATAAATAATGATTAATTTGACAATAAAGTGAGCAATTTTATCCTAATTTTATATATACATAATAGTTATACTAAATATATATAAAAATATGCTAAGATCAGAGCATATATAGTCTTTATCATATGGCAAATTGTCAATTTAATTTAGCTCTCAATACTAAGAGGGAAATATTACTAAGTGTTCTGCTACTTCAAGGCTAAAGTAGTTTTAGGTGGCTCAGAGACAGAGGATATAGAAGATTCATAACCAAAGAATCTAGATTCTATAGAGTTCTCATATAAAAAGATGGTATTAGGCTTAAAGATATGTGAATAGCATATTAAAATTAGGAGATAATAGAGTCTGACAATAAGCTGGTTATAAGGAGAATAGAGGTGATTATGAATGATCATCATGAAAGAACACTTCAAAAAGTTTTTACTTGCTTGGATGATGGGATTGGTGAAAAGATATTGCATGTCTGAAATTCTATTATTTATAACTTTGATTTTTACTGGCAAAGCCTAAATAAATATTTTTCAAAAAGAATAAAATTACCCCAATAACACACATAAAGAACACTGGGTACCTAAAATATTTGGAGTAGTTAAAAAACTGGATTCAGAAGATCTACCTAAACTATAACAAAGATGATATATAAAATTCTCAACTAAATATTGACAGTACATTTCACTGTGTAAGCCACAGATACCACCTACATAAGTCACTAGATACCACTAATAAAATTTAGTTCTCTTGTTCTCTCTGGAAGTAAGATGGATCTGAAATAGTTGTCATTACTTTTTAGCAGGAACAATACTATTGTTCCTAGGGCTGCATTCCATAGAAAAACCTACATTATGCCATACTCTGTTTAAAAGGGGTGGTCTTTGATTAATTCCTATCTAAGAAGAATCAACTCTGTCCTACCTTGGGAAATGAAATGACTTGTTTTGAGATACTTGCAGAAAAAAAAATAAAGAAGAGACACTTCAGGACCCACCATGCCATTTTCCATCTAGATATTTATACAACTTGTAGAATAGCCTAAAGAGTGGTTGAAAATAATACATGAGGAGAAAAATTATATTCCTAAGAGAACTATCTGAATGCTCTAATTTTTATAAATAGAAAGCTAGGGATCACTTATAGAAATAGATATCAAAAATGTGGAAAACAGTAGAATGAACTTGGATTAATCTGACTTTAATGGTGAGGATTCATTAAGTGGATATTTTGAATTTATGGGTCAAGACATAACAAAAGTCTCTAACATTTTGATTGGTTGAGTGAATTATGCATCCAAGATGTATTCTACAATTAGTATATTGTAACTGCCAGACCTATCTTGAACTTAGTAAGGAAAAACACACCTAACCCAGTAAAAACTGGGGATAAGAAATGAACACTTTTTCAAAGATGAAATACAGATGGACAAAAGCACATGAAAAAATTTTCTCATCACTAATCATCAGGAGATTCAAATCAAAACAACAACACCACAGACAACACCACACAAACATAAAGAACAAGAACAATCAGTGCTGGAGGGGATGTGGGGAGAAAAGAACTCCCATTCACTGCTGGTAAGAATGTCATCTAGTCTAGCCTTTCTGGAGAACAATATGAATATTTCTCAAAAAACTAAAAATTGATTCTCACAGATGATCCAGGAATACCACTCTTAGGGATATGCCCTCTAGGAATACAAAAAACACAGTACAAAAATGTCCTCTGTACTCCTAAGTTCATTGCAGCACTATTTACAATAGCCAGAATCTGGAAACAATCCAGATGCCCAACAACAGATGTGTGGCTAAAGAAACTGTGGTACATATACACAATGAATACATTGCAGCCATCAGGAAAACTGAAGTCATGAAATTTTCCTATATGTGGATGAACATGTAAACTGTTATGCTAAGTAAAATGAGTCAGATGGAGAAAGACACAGAATAGCCTCAATCATCTATGGGATTTAAGTAAAAGACAGTATGTTAATAATACTCAGAGACAATAGATATGAGGACTGGAAGGACCAGCCCATTATATGAAGATTATTACAAAGATTGATAAGTGCAGTTAGAAAAAATACTACATTAATAGCTATATTGACAATGGTAGTTAGTGAAAGAAATAGAATGCCTACCTCCAATACAGGCAAGGAGTGGGGAAGGAGGCTGATGTAGGGGACAGTGGTGGCTAGAACATTACACTGGTGAAGGGAAAGGTACTTTTTATTACTGAATCCCAACTACAAAATGCTTGTAACCATGGTACTTAAATATAGATATTATAAAAAGAAGATAAAGAAAAAAAGCAAATTAAAAATCCAAAAATGTGAAGAGGAAATGAACAGACACTTCCCAAGTAAAACAAGCAGATTGCCAATGAACATATAAAAATGTGCTCAGAAGCACTCATAATTAGAGAAATCTAAATCAAGATAACAATGAAATATCACTTCACACCAGTGAGAATGGCACATATCAAAAATAATAAGGACATGTTCGGCCAGCTCTATGAACTTACTCTGCACTCTGAAGAGGTGTAATCCAAGAAGTAGAAAATCAGGGCACATTTACCACAAAGCTTTAATCTGGTAATCTCAAGAGGAGAGATAGACCAAGTCCCCATCTAGCCAAAGCCATGCCTGCTGAATCCACAATCACTGCTCCATCAATTGCCCAGATTTACCACTTATCTAATTTCTGCAGCGACACCAGAAATTTAGATATGCCAGTATTTAGGATCACATTTTTAAAAACATTTTAAGGGGGTTTGGCGACCCCCACCTACTTCTTGTATATCTGAAAGACCTGACAGCTGAAATATACACCCCACAAAGGCCACAGTATCAGGAATAGTGTTTAGAATTTCTGGACAAGTGCAATGCTGTCATCCCTATAGGAATAAACCAATTTTGACTCCAATGTGTACCTGAAGTTACCTAATGCTCAGAAACAAAAGTAACAGGATTATCAGTTGATAATGAGAACTTATTAAATCTACTGACAATGACTTAATGACTTTATTGTGAAATACAATGATTTTCACAAATTTTCTTGCTGCTGTCCTCTTTTTCTGTATTCCCTTTTTCTTCCTTTTTCTTTTAAGTAACTTCACTCACACATACCTGTAACCAAATATATTTTAATCAATCCTTATGTGATGCATACTATTTAAATAAAGTCCTGGCTTTATTTGTTGCGTTTCTGGTTTTGAATTTTCCTTTTTATATTGAAAAAAATAGAAAAAATCTGTACTGAAAAGGATGTGCTGAAAAAGGAACTCTCATCCACTACTGGTGGTTTAGCCCTTATGAAAAAACAGAATAGAGTCCTCAATAAATTTAGAATAGAGTTGTTATAAGAGACAGCAATTACGTCTATGTCTAGGACTTAAAATATGCACAGAAGCATTCAAAACATTATTAAATATTGTTCTATAGCCAAATAAATCGTTGAATAGAACTGAAATAATAGAACAGAATAGGATAAAATTGAACACACTACAATCTCATATATTCACATAAATACATACGAGTTCATATAACTAGTTTTATAAAGAAAATAAGGACATACAGTAGAAAAGAAAACAAATAAAGTAAAACATAGTATGTATAATGGTCATCTATATTAAAAAGAATATAACAGGACCAATAATCGTATAAAATTATTCAAAATAATTACATACTTTATTTTATTTTTTTAAAATTTTCTCCATACTTGTTTATTAACTGGTAATTGTGAATCTACATATCAAGAAAATTATTTAGGTAAACTATAATTGAATCCATGCAAGATGACACATGATCACACAGGTATTTTTTCCTCCCAGGCTTTTCTTGGCTTTATTTTTGTAGGACATTACTAATTTAGTTAAAAATTCCAAAATTTGGCCATAAATTTTAGAACAGTGTTTTCCTTATAAATTAGTTTTTAGGAGCCAGAGCAGTGGCACGTGGCTGACTTACCATGGATCCATATGGTCCCCCAAGCCAGGAGCGATTTCTGAGCGCAAAGCCAGGATTAACTCCTGAGCATCACCCGGCGTGGCCCAAAAACAAAAACAAACAAACCACCAAAAATAGTTTATCACTTGGTCGAGGATTGGAGTTTTCTTGATGATTCTGAAGAACTGATTGACAATGTAGATTTACCTTGTTGAATTGGAGTCCTGGGTTTTATCTGGGTGCTTGATGATGTCCTTTAATCACTGGTAACTGATATTCTGCTTCTCATCTATACCCTCCATGGTACTCTGATTTCTGCATTGCTTCCTGCAGCACAGTGGTTTTTTTTTTGCAGTGACTGCGGGGACTAGAAAGCCACTGTGGCCACCTGCTGCGAGGGACTTCAAGTTCTAAAACCTCGCCCAGTGCCCGGATCCGATGGTGGATCACATAATTTTAATATAATATTTAATTATATCAAATTACATATTTAATGTAAGATAGGAAGCAATAAAATTTATAGAATAAACAGCCAGCATAGTACTTAACGTCTCTGTTCATTTTGGTGCTCCTTTCACAATTTTACTTCCACTAAGGGGCATAGAAGTAAAAATATAAAGACTATTAAATTTAGCGAATTCTGTACAAGAAAAGAGACTGTTATCAAAACTCAAAGACATCCTGTATTTGAGTATTTGCAAATAACCTGTATGCCAAGTGAATAATTTTTAAACAATATAGAAAACAGAAATAACACCAACAAAAAAGGCCACAAATGAATAAAACAGCAAGATATTTGATAAGAAAAAAAAGATATTGATGGCTAATGAAAAATAATCCTCATCAATCATGATGGAAATGCAAATCAAAAAAAATCACAATAAGTTCTTAACTCATATATTTAAAATGTTTTATTTTTCAAAGAAACAAGAATCAACCAATATTGGCAAAGGTATAGAGAAAAGGAAATACTCATACAACCGTTGTTAAAAATGCAAATTGGCATTGCCATGATGTCATACACTATTGGATCCTCTCTATGATGTTGTTCTTGAACTCCCTGGCACAGAACCTCCCAGAACAATTGTTTCAGGATTCTCTTTAAGGAGAAAAGTTTCAAAGACACCATAGCTTCAGAGATGGGAAAGACAGCACAAACTGATGCACCATCTCCCCCAAGATTTTTGGTTCCTAATCAGGCTTGACTCTGGGCTGACTCTCCATCACACAGAGCTCTGCCTAAAGGAGATAACGTCTACTAATATCATCTTACTCCTGAAGCATTTCTAACCCCAGTGTTTATTCTTACATTTTTCCCTTTTGCTATGTACTGCCATCCTGAAGGTTATATCAGATTAGCATCGTTTTAATGGAATAAAGTGGTTATCAGCCTGGGACCTATTCTTTCCTGGTCATCAACTGGGTGGAATGTCCTTAGTTCTGAATGCACTGGCGGATGGAAGTTGAACCTTGCTGGCCAACAGGGTTGGCATAAAAGGCTATTGTGATTTCTCAAAAAAATTAAAAATATAAATACTATATTATTTACCAATATATGCCTGTGGTGTTCATTCAAAAGTAGGGGTCTCAAACTCAATTTACCTGTGGGCCACAGGAGGCAAAATCGGGGGTGATCCTTGAGTGCAAAGTCAGTAGTAAGCTTTGAACATTGGGGGGTGTGACCCAAACAACTAAAACAAAACAAAACAAAACAAAAAAAGATTCCTCTAGGGCAGAGCCACAAAATGTTGTATGGAGGGCCGCTTGCGGCCCACGGGCAGCAAGTTTGTTACCCCTGGTTCTAAAGCATCAATTTAAGGATTAGTAGAATTGTTTTCTTGTTCAGCTTTAAGCAAATATTTTGTACAGACAAATTTCACAATATTGTTTTTGATAAAATGGAATGTCATCATTTGCAACAATATGGACAATAATGTAGGTGTTATATTAATTACAGTAAGTCAAAATAAAATATTAAATAAGATTGCTAATATGAAGAAGATAAACAAATCATAGAAACAAAACTATCAATATTTTATATTAATATCTTTATTTAAATACCTTGATTACAAATATGATTGTAGTTGGGTTTTAGTCATGTAAAGAACACCTCCCTTCATCGGTGTAACATTCCCATCACCAATGTCCCAAATCTCCCTCCTCCCCAGTTACCAGATGAGATAAAGTGAGTAAATTGAGTAAAGGTGCAAGTTATTTGGTGTTGGAAGGGGTCAACTGTTTGAGATAGGTGAAAATTAAAATTTTGGTGATGACCATAATGTAGTGTACACAAATGCCAATGTATACAGCTGTGTTTCTGAAATATGAAATGCTACATAACAAAGTTATCTTACTAACACAAAAGTCAAGAGAATAGGGGCTAGAGAGATAGCAAGGAGGTAGGGTGTTTGCCTTGCATGCAGAAGGATGGTGGTTCAAATCCCAATGTCCCATATGTTCCCCTGTGCTGCTATGAGTAACCCCTGAATGCTGCTGGGTATCATCAAAAAAAAAATAAAAACAAACAAAAAACAAAAAACAACAGCATAGCCCTTAGTTATAATGTCAATTAGACAGTAATGCAAGTTTGGGAAAAGGATCTTTATAAAGGTGTATATTTTCTGAGTCATTATCTACTATATGTCAGTAATCAGGCAGCAGACACGGTAGTAATATCACTTACTACTATCACTAGTATCATGCTTTCTATTATTGTGACAGCATACTCTGTGCAGGGTCCTAGAGACCTTTATTTCAAGGAGAGGGTTTTATTCACCGGGATATCTGAACAGTTCATTTCATCTTGGAATTAAGACAATGGCCAGATTCTTAAAGATCCTGGTGCTCCTGAATCAATGGAAAAAATGTTGCCTGCAAAATCAATTCTGATTTCAATTTTTAAGAAATTGGATTACTATTCCACATAAAAAGAATACACCTGTAATATAGGAAATGTACCAAGGCAACTCTTATTATAAATATTCCCTGTAATTAAAGTAAATATTTTACATTTAATGTATACATATTACTAACTGCACAAACCATTTAGTTTTGGATCACCTCAGCAGATAAAAAGCACTGGTTTAAGTACCTGATGATGTAAAAGGGAACATAGACTGTGTTGTGGAAGAAAGTAGTTATGAATCTCAGTTATAACCAAGTTTTTTTCTAGTAACTGGAATAAGCACTTTTTCTTTATTATAAATACACATGTAATAGAAATTACACATAATAGAGGCTTAAAAGTCCCATGCATCTAACTCTGGTTCAATCTCTAGTACCACATAGTCCCATAACCAGTAGCTAACAGCAGATATGGGGCTTGTCACTTCAGCCCACTCTTTGCCACTGTGACCTTGGTAATCAATATCAAAGGAAATAACTGGCTTATCAAGTGAATTCAAATTATTATTAAAAGAAATGTTTAAAACACAAAAGGAAAAGACACTTTCATTGTGCATGCTTTAAAGAAATTACCATCACTAAAATGATGCTTCTTCTCAATGCACCGATCAGATTCAATGCAATTTTCTTCAAAATTCCCCTCCTACACAACAACAAAATTTGTACATAGTAGTAAGACTCTTCAAATAGCCACCGAAATTCTGAGAATAAAGAAGATGGAGGAATTGCAATACTTAAATTTAATGATAATTGTGTGGTACTGTAAAAGATAGGCTTGGTAATCAATGAAATAGAATTGAAAGCTCATAGATAAATCCTAAAATGCTTGGAAAGGTAATTTATGACAAACAAACTAAATAAATGAAGTGGAGCAAGGAAAGCCTCTTCAAAATTGGTTCTGGGAAAAATAGATACTTGCAAAGAAGCAAAAATCTGGACTATTATCTCACACAATACACAAAAGTTTAATTTGGAAAAAGATCAATGATCTTCAATATTAGGGTGGAATCAATAAATGCATGTAAAATAAAATATTTCAGTTTCAACATGGTATTTTCAAATAGAATTTATACAACTAATTTTAAAATAAGATGTGAATTATTATTTACATATATAAATCCATGATTTAAATTACTTACTTTAGTTATTAATCACCCACAGAAAATGAAATATAGAAATGGGAATATAAGCTTCTGGGCTGGCCCATTGTTAACAGCAATGCTTTAAAGACATGAGTCCCATTCTTGCTCCTGGCATTACAAAAATAAAAAAAATTAGTTGTTATACTGAACCACAGTTGAAATTTTTTACTGTGAAAGTATAAAATGTGGAATTATTCTTTTCTTATTTGAGTGGTTACTAGAAGAGTAATGTTAGTTTTGAATTGTATATATTTTATTACATAATTTTTTATTTAAAAAATTGTTCAATCTATAATTAAGATGACATAAATATTTCATTATAGCTATGTCCAACTTTGATGCAAATATTTAGAACATTGATACATTTATATCATCATATTTTGAAATATTTGCTAATCAAAATTGAGTATACCAAAATATGTTTATTCTTGTTGTTGTTGTGATGTCATACCCATCAGTTTCAGGTATTACTCCTGGCTGTGCTCAGAAAACACTACTAGGGGGACTGACTATATGGGATCCTGGAGATTAAATCCAGGTGAGACATGATATATCGATGTGCTAGCCATTGTACTATCTCTCTGATCCCATGGACTTTTATGTTTGCTTATTTGTTTGTTTATTGGCTATAACTAGTTGTTCTCAGAGCTCACCTCTGTCAGGACTCAGGCACCATCTGTGCTTCTGGGGATAAAACCCAAGTAAGGGTTTTATGCAGGCAGGACAAATGCATTACCCTCTTTCCTATTGCTTCAGTCCAATATTTTAACTTCTGTTAAAGTCATAAATTTAATTTTTATAATGTGACATGTAACATATATTTCATTACCAGAGATTTTCTCATTATTGGAAGAATTCATATACCTGAGAAAATTATACATTGCTGTTAAAGTTTAGAGTTCAATCATTTATTTTATTATACTTTATTTCAATTCTTTCCATCAATGTTAAAGAAAAAAAATCCTTAAGTAGCTACATTTTTTTATTTCAACTCTATGACCTACTTTCAGCAGCCAGTTCCAGAGTGACCACTTCATTCTATCATGTCATAATGGTCCCTTTCTTGTCCTACCCCAGTTCCCCCCCACTGTGGCATGCTTCTTACTAAGGACCCTTCTACTCTAGTATCTATTTTCTTTGAAAATTAGTTATTCCTCTACTAGGTTTCTTTATCCCCACAAATAAGTCAGATCATTCCGTGTCTCTCGTCAGTCTTACTCATTTTACTCAGCAAGATATTCTGCAAATCCATCCATACATCAGTCAATTTCTTGACTTAATATTTCCTAAATATGAAAGTGATTCATGTTGCATGAAAAAAAGTTTTCAAAAAGCACCAGTTTGCTTTATAGTCATAATAACTATTTTAAAAATATAAGGTTGAATGATGATAAGGAGTAATTTCATTGTATAAAGTGAAATTAAAATAATTGATTATTTTATTTTTATGCTTAAACTACTCATGCAGCTATAATTTGTTGAAAATTATATTTTTCATTGTATAGATGCCTGTCAAACACTGCAAATAACTATTATAGATGAAAGCTGCCTTTTAATTTTATTGTTATATGAAATTAGAAGCATTAACCCTTTCTGGGGAGAAATATTTGTAAAATATTTAAGGTAGTTATGAAATTTAAAAAGATATATATAATTTATGAATTATACTCCAATTTTCTTTGTATTCCACAGACTACTGAAAGATTTTTGGAAAATATGAAATACAAATGACTCTGACTCCCTGCTTATTTAGTCACAAAGATGTTATGATAATAATTAGGTAATAATAGTTTTCCTAATACTGTCTCTAAGTATATTGATAGCATCACAAAAGATTAAGCAGTTAAGCAATATTAAAGAAAACTCGTGTGAAACATTAAAAAAAATATTAGTCATGCATGGTTCTGTTCTTTATTTTAGTATGTCCTCCTTTAGCTTAATTCCAAAAGGAAAAGGCATTGAGTCAACTTCTATTCTTGCTACCATCTTATTTGAGAGGAAAGAAATGGACAATGAAGAGATTATAAATGCACAACAGGACTCTGACAACTTTTAACATTGCTATCTTAAGAAGCCATTAGTGGTAGAAGCAAGTAAAGATGAACAACTGTGAAGTAATTGTTGAATAATTGATCAAAGTCATATGAAAAGTCCAACTTTATAGATTGTTTAATACAGTTGGCTTTCATTAGTCAAAATCATATGCAGCATCACTCTCTTACTTTGTTATTCCATGTAATTTATATAGGAGTTCATAGTACTCTGGCACCACATGATACAAGGGATTAAACTAAGGGCTACACTTACTTGATATATAAAATATTAATTGAGTTTTCTCCAAAGGACTGCTTTTTTTAAAAAAAAAAAACCAACTTATTATTGAGTTCTGCAATAATTGAACCTTCTATTCAAATATTCAAAATTACTTATATAAATTATCTATATATAGATTTTCAAGAATCAATACATTTGTCTTAGTTTTTGATATTGATAAGTTGTTTATAATAATTGCCTTTCTACCAAATCTCTTTTATATAATATTTTAAAAAGCACTGCTACATCAAACCCATGATTTCACAAATAAAAGTCATGTGCTCTATCTCTGAGCCATGAACTACAACAATAAAATAACCAGTTAATTAGCTTCTTAAATTTTATGTTTTTATTTAAAGCATGGTGATTTTCAAAGTTATTCATTTTTAAGTTTTAGACATATAATGGCTCAGCTCCAATATTACTACAAATGTCAACCTCCTCCTACCCGGAACAACACTATCCCCACCCCATCCCAGCCTGCCATCATAACAGGAACTTTGTAATTTAGTTACTTCAGGTTGGGAACATGATTTGCTCTCAAGATTTTCATTGGAGATTTGTGGCTTTGATATTTAGTTAGGCTCCTTCTTCACATTACCAATGAACCTGACTACCTTTGGTCCCATCACCCATTATTTCATATCTGTCTTTCTCATCTCTACTCTATTTTTTCCACTTTTCTTTCTCACTATATTCTGGAGCAAAGAGTTTTCTAGACAACCCCAATTAAAATCAGTTATGCTAAATAAAACATATAAATGAAATCTCTATGTATTTGTCCTTCTCCTGTCTTACTTCATTTAAAATAAATCTCCATAGCAACCCATGTTGAAGTAAATTGCACGATTAGATTATTTCTCACAACTTTCTAATAGTCCATTGTAGATATGTACCATACCTTTATGATCCATTAATTTGCTATTGGGCATTTACGATAATTCCAACTCTTAGACATTCTACTTAATGCTAAAATAATGATGAGCATATGTCATTTTGAATAAATGTTCTTCTTTCCTGGGCATAGACACACAAAAGTGGAATTTCTGGGACAGATGGCAGCTTAATTCAGTTTACTGAGAACCTTCCATACTGTTTTCCATAAAGATTGAACCAGACAGCATCTTACCATCAGTGAATAAGAGTCCTTTTACCCCAAATGCTGCCAACACAGTTTGTTCCTAGTATTTTTGATATGTACTATCCTCAGTGTTGTAAAATGATATCACATTATTGCCTGTATTTGAAATTTTCTAATGATAAATTATGAGCATTTTTCATGTACCTGTTGGCTAATTATTGGTCTTTCTCATAGAGATATCTGTTCCAGTTACTATAGCTTTTAAATATTCTCTTAACAAGTATCATACTTTCTAAAATTATCTCTTTAAAATACTATTCTAAATAAACATACATAACACTTAATTGCAATGTTTTATATAAATATATATGAAGCCAGACATTTTTTGATTGTATTAATATGTCTGTTTCTCAAACATATAAAGTAACCTTTAAGGTTGTTAATGCTTCCAGGAAAATTAACTAATGTTTATACTTTAACTTCCCTTCTTAGGACTGATATGGAAATTATAATTAAATATTCCAATTAGATTTAACATATATAAAACATGTTAATATGATGATTAACATAATGAAGAGCCAATATATGTCATTATTTGTTAAAATCCAAAATAATGTTAAATTTAAAATCATCATTATTATTATGGGGACATAGCATATTAATTATAGAATATTAGTTAAAAGTTTTGAAATTTAGAGTGTCACAAATTTTATTAAAATAAAGAGGAACTATTTTATTTTTAGCATCAAACTTTTATGCAATGATGGTTAGTATTTAGTGTCAGATTATTCATTACTTGTAAGGGGCTATGAAACTTCTAAGAAAAGCACTTAATCTAATTATTGTCTGAATTTGAGTCTTAAAATTGAGGCTAATAAGATATAAGATGATCAGAAGACCACCAAGCTTTCCATAATCAAGTATTTAAATAGCCAGGCTAAAGAAAGAAAATTTCTCAGCTGCATTTGACTAGAAAATAATGTTTACTATATAAAATTTGTGTCTTGTGTGTGATGCATTTTGAGCTTACTTGTACTTGCGTTAATTTCTATTCATTCAATTTTTATTTAGCTCCTGCTAACATAAGCTACTGTAATAAACAAAAGGTATAAAGTGTATTTTATGTTGTCCCAAGTAGATATAATCTAGTATATCATTTACTGATTTAATGAATACAAGTGTCATGAAAGAAAAAAAAAAGATATATTTTGAAAATATTATGATTTTTAAGACAAGGTTCTATATAGACTTTTTTGACCCAGGTAAATTCAGAAGCCCAGGTTTTGTTTATCTTTTCTATATCTATTTAGTTATTTTTTATTTTTAGCTTCAAAGATTTAAATTTTAATTTAATTATGGTATGGGTAATATGGTTATAACATTATTTATTTTAATAGAATTCATATATCAAGTTACTCCATATTACTACCAGTGTCTGTTTTCCTCAATCCCTTTAAGAATAGCACTTTAGACATAGAAATGAAAAAAGACAAATGCCTAGAAATTATTTTAGTACTCAATGTAGGTTACTAGAGAATAAATTATTACAAAATAATAAAAGAAAAATAAAGCAGATATCTTAAGTGAATACTAGCAAATTTTTGCTTAAACCATCACCAAATTTAGCCTCAAGCTTTCATAGGCCTATTGTGTAGCTAGTTTATCATTAGATACTGGCTCTTAAAAATATTGATCGTATTTGAAAATTTTGATGCATGGATTTTCAGATCTGCCCAAGTCTGTACTATATTGCTAACAAATTGTACTCCTTAGATTTGGACACAAAGAAACTTTGGAAAAAAGAATCAGATAGTTGCATAATTACAAAGAATAAAAGAGGTCAGAAATTACTCTGGTAGAAAACAGTTCTTAGAAAAGGGAAGTGGAAGTCGATATCAAGTACTGTGAAGAGACTGACATTTGTCTAACTTACAATCTTTCATAATAGTCTATTCACTTTCCTAGTGCTGGAAGATAAGACATTGCCAGATCAGATACAAAAGTTTATTACTGGAAGCAGTTATCCGTTTTATCAGCATTTATTTGGTCTCTTCAAGCCCCATTCCCACAGAGATATATAATTCATGAATACTCAGAGGGTGGTATTATAGGTGTGGAAACAAAACACTTTATTTAGAGCAGTATTGCTGCCAAAACTTTGCCCCAAAATGAGACCTTAAGTTTATTATTTGCTCCTGAGAGAGACACTATCTCTTTCATTCACAGCTGCTAACTATACAAACATCCCTAAAATGATAGAATTAAATACAACTTAGAAAAAATGCTTGAAACATGAGACTTCTAGAGAATTGTTTTCTAATTTTTTTCAGTGAAGGCCTGAATTGGGAGAGGGTAGTGAAAATGCCATTCAAACTATTAATTTATTCATGAAAGTTTCTTTTCTTTTATTTAGTCTACTGATCAAATTTTTAACTAGTGCTTGAGCATGTTTCTTGCAGTTTGCTCTTTTTAAGTACAAGTGTAATATTAGTGTCTATTTCAAAGTTTATCACATCTTAGAAGAAAAACATGACTAATTAAAAATATGTTATAAGTTACAATTGATCCCATGTGTACTTTTATTAATGATGGATGTTCTTTCATCTTGTTAAAGTCTGATGCATGTACATAGACTAGTATAGTAAGAAAAATGCAAACATGGATTAAGAAAAATGAGAAAAATAAAGAAAAATTTTTAAAAAATTTTATTTTATTTTATTTATTTATTTATATTGGTTTTTGGGCCACACCCGGTAACGCTCAGGGGTTACTCCTGGCTAAAAAATTTTAAAAATAAATTAAATGAATTAAAAATTAAGAAAAATTAGGAAAAAATAAATTATATTTATTCTATAACCAAATTTAGAATTACTTTTCTAAAAAGGAAAAGTCAAAGAAATATAGATATATAGTTATTAGAACTAATTATATTAATAATGAGGACATCTGCTCTGTCTTTAGCTTCTGATAGGTAGGTAATCCCTAAGGCCTTATCATGTTGTGCATTGTCAAGAGAATTGTTTGAGGGGCCTTACATCAGATAGAAAATTATAATGTAGAATAAAGGTCTGAGACCCCATTCACAAGGTGATTAGAGCAGGCTTTGTGTCACTTTATATTAGCTAATGTCTTAAAGGAGTAGAGATAAGATTAGTTACAAGTGAAATCCATCAGGCCCGGAGAGATAGCACAGCGGCTTGCAAGCAGCCGATCCAGGACCAAAGGTGGTTGGTTCGAATCCCGGTGTCCCACATGGTCCCCCGTGCCTGCCAGGAGCTATTTCTGAGCAGACAGCCAGGAGTAACCCCTGAGCACCGCCGGGTGTGGCCCAAAAACAAACAAACAACAACAAAAAAAAACAAAAAAAAACAAGTGAAATCCATCATACTGTTACTATGAAGTCCTATTTCAAGCTGTGGGCATGGAGTCTTGGATGCCCCTCCTTTATTTACAAAAATATATGTGTATTGTAACACTTGAATCAGATGCTATCACTCTATTGGAGAATATAAGTGGAAGATCCATATTAGGGAAAACCCTATGCTCTCCCATTCTTTTTTGTTGTTGTTGTTGTTCTTTTTTTATTTCTCTTTTTCTTTTTTCTTAGAAAAGAGTGACAGGGAGAGGGAGAGAGAGGGAGGAGAGAGAGGGAAGAAGAGAGAGGAGGAGGAGAGGGACAGGGAGGGAGGAAGAGGGAGAGAGAGAAAGGAATGACAGGGAGAGGGAGAGAGGGAGGAGAAAGAGGAAAGGAGAGAGAGGAGGAAGAGAGGGACAGGGAGGGAGAAAGAGGGAGAGAGAGAGAGAGAAAGGAATGACAGGGAGAGGGAGAGAGAGAGGGAGGAGAGAAAGGGAAGGAGAGAGAGGAGGAGAAGGACAGGGAGGGAGAAAGAGGGAGAGAGAAAGAAAGGAATGACAGGGAGAGGGAGAGAGGGGGAGGAGAGAAAGGGAAGAAAAGAGAGAGAGAGGAGGAGAGGGACAGGGAGGGAGAAAGAGGGAGAGAGAGAGAGAGAAAGGAATGACAGGGAGAAGAAAAGAGGGAGAAAGGGAGCTAAAGTTTCTTTTCTTTTCTTTTTTTTTGGTTTTTGGGTCACACCCAGCGGTGCTCAGGGGTTACTACTCTTGGCTGTCTGCTCAGAAATAGCTCCTGGCAGGCACGGGGGACCATATGGGACACCGGGATTCGAACCAACCACCTTTAGTCCTGGATCGGCTGCTTGCAAGGCAAACGCCGTTGTGCTATCTCTCCGGGCCCCTGCTCTCCCATTCTTATCTGGTTTCATTTTATATTATTTTTGAAGTAAAATAATTATAATTAAAAAGAATCAGAGAGGGAGGAGAAATGAAAGAAGAGGGAATCCCCTAAGAAGTGAAATAAATTACATACTCGGTTTTTAAAGCCAGTGATTGCAAAATGAATATATATGCTAATATTTAATTTTAATTTATATTTTATCAAGTAATAAAATTGTGAGTACAAAATTGGTGATTTTGCATTCTATAAATTCAATGACAAGTTATAAATATGAGGATGTATTGAGGAGATATCAAAAATTCCATGCAATAGCAAACATGAAGTAAATCTTTTTATCTACATGGGGCCCAATATTAAAAAAAAGTTTATATTTGGAATATAATATATCATTTTAGAGGACAAGTTTGACATTTTTAAATTTGCATATTTGGATGGTTATTAATTATTTAAATATACATTCCTGTATATATATAATTTCATTAAATGACAAATGTCTTCCAAATACATGCTCAAACTTCTTTTAAAAATAAGAGTAACCATTTTTAATGGAAGGAAAGCTCTTTAATCGCAAATACTTATCATTCTTACAAAGCACCTAGACTATAGGAATACCTTATCTAAAAACACTGATGGTTTGAAATAACAAAGTTGACAAATTAATAACTATTGCCCTAATTATTTGCAATATTTCTATCTAAATAACCTTACTCTTACTTATTTAATAAGATTTATTATAGGGGCTGGCAAGGTAACGCTAGAGGCAAGGTGTCTACCTTGCAAGCACTAGCCAAGGAAAGGACCACGGTTCGATCCCCTGGCGTCCCATATGATCCCCCCAAGCCAGGGGCAATTTCTGAGCGCGTAGCCAGGAATAACCCCTGAGCATCAAATGGGTGTGGCCCAAAAAGCCCCCCCCCAAAAAAAAGATATATTATAATATATAGAATCAAATTTATAGTCATATCAGGTAACTTTTGAGTTCACAGTGAAACAGAACATTAGCAGGGGTCAATTACAATAGTGGATACAAAAAAAAGCTAGTGTGTTTGACCTTCACTAGGGTGACTGGGTTTAATCCCTAGCACTAATCCTGGAGCCTACCAGGAGCAATCCCTTAGCACAGAGTCAAAAATTAGTTCTGAGCACTGCAGAGAGTGACTCAGAACAAACAAATAAACAAACAAAAAACAAGCACAATATATGTATATATCATATTTAGAATATTATATATATTTTGTGTATACGTGTGTGTAATTAACCGTTGCAGTAGCACAAGAATCCTCATTAATTGAAATGCAATCCTTCATCTTGCTGCACTACAAAGAGGTTGAGGTACTTTTATCCACAGAAAAATTACAAGAAAGGGGCCAGAGTGATAGCAGAGTGGTAAAGTTTGCTTTGCACGCAGCCAACACAGGATGGAACCTGGTTCAAATCCCGGCATCCCGTGTTGTCCTCTAGCCTGCTATGAGTTAACCCTTGAGCACTGCCTGGTGTGACCCTCTCCCTCCAAAGAAAAAGAAAAGAAAAATTACAAGATAAAATGATCAGGTACAATTATTTATTTTTAATAAATTAGCTTTAATAGAAAAAGAAAATGTACAGTTATTAGTGAGCCAAATGATGTGAAAAGTATATATAACTGTCATTATTTGTACTGCTTGTTACTTGCCAGTTTATAAAAGTTGCCCAAAGAAGACAACCTTATAAGACTAAGAACCCATATAAGATAAGAACCCATATTTTTTGTAAAAATGAAGGATTGCCTCCCACCATAAGCATGTGTCATGTAGACCCAACTTAAACTCCACATGATTGGACAGCGACTGTCCAACCCAGCACCCCAGATCCCAGACGTGGATTTACATGGTTTATTTACATATTTGGGACTCAGCCACAGCACATTCTAACCTCAGATTTTGATACCAAGTTGGGTGAGCCATGGGCATCAAAGTACTCTAGGTAGCCTGCATGAGAAAAATATGTTCTCATTACTTCCTCTTAGCATTGTAACCTTATGACAGTTCTTCCTTTAGTCATGGGCCAGATGAAGCAAGCCAATAAAACCCCGTCATCTTCTAAATTCACAGCATGGCACTATAACATTTCTTTAAGGCTTCTTTTTTAAAATTTCTGGCTCCTACTGCCAGTCTGACTGTCAAAGTCACAGCAGGAAATAAAAATGAAAGAACCATCAAAGAAACCCATGTGCAGAACTTCCCAACAGGAGCTTTCAGCAAGAGGTGTAAAAAATGAAAGTGGCTACATTGACATTTGTCCTCCAGCAAAACATGAATAAAAGAGAAAAATGAATGTATGCTTGCCCACCCCTCAAATATATATCCTGATATTGGAAAACGGAATGTTTCATTTTTGATACAGATAAAAAAGACCAATTTCTTAAACACATTTTTGCTGTGAGGGATTTTAAAAATGTGAAATTTTAAAACGTTCCATAACATTAAGGCAGACAAAAAATTAGAGTGAATCTCCATTGATTTTAAGGTTAGAGTTATGCACAAAAGTTCTAACAAAACAGGTAAAGAATAGTGTCCTTTAATTCTTTTATTACATGGAATGACTTTTTAAATTTCAAATAAATTTTATAGCAGGTAGTGTATAAAAGGAGAATTTCATGTTCAACATGGATGCTTATCTTATATATTCAATCTGATTTTCTATAGATCTTTTACGTTTATTTTAATTCAAAATATAAATAAACTTTTAAACATTCCAGAATATTGAATGCTTGAATAATGAATATTCAACATTCTTGAATGTTTAAGAAATATAATTATTTTGCTATTTACATATTAGCAAATTTGTTCATTTATAATTAAATGTTTAAGTAATTTTTTTGGTTCTGAATAATAGTTTTCATGATGTAACTTTAAGTGACTATAAGTACTTTAAGTACTGACCTGATGTTTTATATAATGCCACCAATTTTGTCATGTATAATTTCTTTTGAAACTTATAACCTGATACTGATACTTGCTTGTATATGATTATTGATGTCTAAATGTTGAGTAATTAACTAGGCAAAAAAATAATCTTATTTCTTTTCTAACAAAGAAGAACGTAGTGACAGACAATTCAAGTCTTCTCTTGCTCAGGGAAGTTTTATGACAAAATAATCAGGTCACTTCCTGCAATTGATTAATACATTCAATTTTTTTTGGTTTGGTTTTTGCTTTTGGGTCCACACTCAGTGATTTTCAGGAGTTACTCCTGGCTATGTGTTCAGAAATTGCTCCTGGCTTGGGGGATCATATGGGATGCCTGGGATCGAACCAAGGTGTGTCCTGGGTTAGCCCTTATACAAGGCAAATGTCCTACCACTGTGCTTTCACTCTGGCCCCTATTACATTCAATTTATAGAATAAAAATATTATTGAGTCATTGTCATGCTATACAGAGTTAAAAGTTGTTGATGGTTGAATTTCAGTCCTATAATGTTCAACCAAAAATATTAAACACTTAGCAAATTTTCCAGTTATCCTTGCACAAGGGCCATGCTAATCTTTTCTGTTGTTATTACTTCAGTATATGTTCTGCTAAAGAAAATACTGATGAGATTTTTGAAGTCCGGTTTATGTTTACCATTGTACTATAAAGAAATTACAGATATAGTACAGTGGGAAGGCACTTGCCTTGCAAGAGACCAACTAGGGTTTTATCTGTGCTACTCTATATGGTCCCCAGAACACTGACACTGAGCCAGAAGTAAGTCCCCTAGCACAAAGGTGTGATTCAGAGACAGACAGACAGACAGACAGAGTGAGTGAGAGATATTTTCATTCTTAAGATTATAGTTGATATAGATGAAATGTCTAGTAAATATAAATATATAAAAATTGTACTAAATGGGAGTGGGAGTTAGATACCAACATGAATTGCAGATTGATTTAGGTATCATCATGCCAAAGAAAGAAGTTTGCAAAAGAAAACTGAAGCAAAGTAAGTGAGTTTTTGTTTTTGCAATGGAGAGAGGCACATCCAGAGGTGCTCATGGCTTACTCCTGCCTCTCCTGTCAGGGATCACTCCAAGTGGGCTTTAAGAGTGAGGAGGAATATGGGCTGCAGGCCGTCCATATTCAAACCAACTGTACTGCTCAGGTACCAGTTTTTGTCTTTTTCTAGAGGGATGCTATAACAGATCTAACTCAGGGCCTAACATGCTGCAAGACAAATACTCAACTGCTGTGCTATATCTTGGGTCTAATGAGATGTTTTATCATTGATAGAGCTTATGATTCTAGCAAGCTTTTATAATTTTTGTGAAATATTAGTGAAGTAAGAATGGGGCAGAATTACTTTCCTCACTGAGTTTATGTTGGTGCATCACATATTTTTTAAAGTATTATAAAATGTTATTTATCATTAAGTAAATCCAATTCAGGATAACAATGAGAGATTATCTTATACCATAAGAATGTCACATCAAAAATTCTGGGAACAATCTGCATTGATATGGATGTTGTTTAAAAAAATTCTCCTCATCTGCTGGTGTTAATGTTGTCTTGGAAATTAGTATTAAGAGTTCACAGCAAATTCAGAAACACAATTCCATATAAGGCAGCAATTCCAATTTTCAGCATCTATTCCCAGGACAGAAAATCATTCATTCTAAAGGACATCTGTACACCAGGATTCATTGCAGCACTCATTACAACAGCTAAGATTTGTAATCAATCTAAAACAAATGAGTGTATCAGGAAGATGCAAACATACACATATGTAATGGAATATTGCATAGCTATAAAGTATAAAATCATTCAATTCAATGCATTACTGTGAACTTATCTGTAAGATATCAGTTAAATGAAGTAAGCCAGAAAAATATAAATTCAGAAAATTTTCGCTTATATGTGCTATTTAAAATAAGTGCCTAAGGGAATACAATGACTTAAATGGAGGTTGAGTACTAGTGGTGGGATTGGTGCTGAAGCAGTATGTCTAAAACTTAACTATAAATAACTTTTTAAATAACAATCTTTTTTTTTCTTGTTTTTTTCGGGCTACACCCATTTGATGCTCCTGGCTAAGCACTCAGAAACTGCCCATGGCTTAGGGGACCATATGGGATGCTGGGGGATCGAACCACGGTCCTTCCTTAGCTAGCACTTACAAGGCAGACATCTTACCTCTAGAGTCAACTCACTGGCCCCCTAAATAACAATCTTTAAATAAAAAATTAAAAAGAAAAATTTATTAAAAAATTTATTAAAGCACTATACATAGCATTATATACACGGCAATACTTTCTTTACATAGCATGTTTATTACTTGCAACTTCTTTGCATTGTAGAAAACATATCTTGGCAGCAAGTTAAGGAATGAAATGGAAAGGGAATGAACTAGAAGCAGAAAATAATAAGGCAGAAAACTGCTAGTATAATCAGACAAAGTAATGAGTTTATGAACTGGGAGTAAAGAGAGTTTTTAAAGTGAGGTAAAATCTACAGAACATGAATAAAAAGAATAAGGAAAATGAGAGAATTAGGGGAAAGGAAGTGCCACTTTTGAATTTCTACTCAATTGATTAGATGGCCAATGGTGCGAATTGCCTAAGAGAGCACCCTAATAGGCATAAAGTAGAAGGAAGATGAGGAATAAAAGAGATGTGAAAATATTTCAGCTTTGCACCCATTAGGCTTAAATGTCTGAATGTGAGGACATAACATAGAGATGCCCACAAGGTGATGGCTGGAAATAAAACTAAGGAGAGAAATGAGCTGAGAATAAAACTTGGGAGATATTATCATACAGATAGTATTATAAACAATATAGCTAGATATTTATTCTTCATAAGAAATGAAGACTGCTTGTATTCTCAGAAAACAACCATATTGAATCGAGGAGGGCTCAGCCTAGTCAGCAAAGGATACTTAGATGGGCAAAGATAAAATAAAATCAAAGAAACTATGATAAGAGCCACCCACAATGGAATGTTATTATTAAAGGAATGAGTCAAAAAGTAAGAACATGGTCAACAGTGCTTGAACATATGATGTCAGATAATAGATACATCATTTTAAAATAATTTCATGTTATTATTTTACAAATTAATTTTCAATAATATTCAATGTTGATTTCTGTTAAAGGAAAAAATAGCATGGCTAACATGATATTTTGTACTAGATGGATTTAGACACACTTGATAATATATAAAACATTTCATTAAAAATAGCAAATACTTGGGGCCGGAGAGATAGCATGGAGGTAAGGTGTTTGCCTTTCATGCAGAAGGTCATCGGTTCGAATCCCGGCGTCCCATATGGTCCCCTGTGCCTGCCAGGAGCAATTTCTGAGCATGGAGCCAGGAGTAACCCCTGAGCACTGCCGGGTGTGACCCAAAAACCACAAAAAAAAAAATAGCAAATACTTGTGAGAGCTAAATACTTATTTGAGATCTAACCACTGTAATAGTTTTATTATGTACACTACTGTGATGCTACAAATAATCAAAATAGAAAACTTTTCATTTTAAGACCGCTCCTAATGATAAGCAATTCTCCAAATCTGACTAGAAATCCTTCCACTTGGTAAAAATGTAATTTTACAAACAACAAATTCTTTAAAATTGTAGAAGAGCTAAACTTGTTACATTATGCTTCTTTGTTTTTTGTGTTTTTGGGTCACAGCCAGAACACTCAAGGGTTACTCCTGGCTCTCTGCTCAGAAATCGTCCCTGAAAAGCTCAGGGGACCATATGGGATGCTGGGAATTGAAATACTGTCAGTTGGGTTGACCACGTGCAAGGCAAAGACCCTACAGCTATGCCATTGCTCCAGTCCCACATTATTTTATTTTTAATAGTTATGTGATATTAGCAAATACAATGCTGAATTTGTTTTGTCACTGATTAAATTCCAAAGTAGTAAGCATTTAAGAAGTGTTTGCCATCTCGACTTAGCTTAATTATAATATCTTTAGCATATTAAATATTACTTAGGAATTTATTTTTATACTGTGAATTTTAATAAAATATAGTAGCTCATTATAGTAGGCCCTTTACTATTATTCTTGCTGTTATCCTTTTACCACATGGAATCTACCCTTTGTACCCTGGCACACTTTATAATGTTATGTAACTGTTATATATAATATAACAGAATATTGTGTTCTCGTGTTTTGTTTCTTTCTATGTGCTTATCGTTCATTATTTATCTTTGTCTTCCGACTTATTTCAATTCGCATTACACTATCTATTCCACACTGTAGTAAGAGACAAGATTATCTATACTATCCTATAGGTGAGTAATATTCCACTGTTTATTTGTATCACAATCCTTTACCCATTCTTCTTTTATTGGACACCCATCTTGTATATATGCCATGGCCAATACAAATAATATTGTCATTAATGTATGAATATAAATATTTCTTTAGAATTGTGCTTTATATTAATTAGGCAGTTACATAAAATGATATTGCTGGAACATATGACATCTTTTTTAATATTATTCAATATATTCTTATTATTGATATAAATTTAAATTATGTTACCAGAATACTCTTCAGTAGTAAAAAAATACAACATGTCAGAAGCTACAGTAACTAGGACATAAATAATTAGAGAATTAGAGCTAAGTTTCTTTTTGCCAAGAGTGTATTTCAGTAATATAGTGCATACACTACCTACAAATTGCTCTGACTTTGATCCCAAAATAGACAATTTTAAAGTGATTATTTTACTTTTAGTAATACTTCATCTCAGCAGAATTTATCCCACCTACTTCTGTCTGAGTACTCAAGGTTCTGTCATGATGATGTTTAGAGGATCATATGTGTTACTGAGGATTGAACAGGGGTCTGTCATGTGTAAAGCAAGTGCCTTAATCCCTGTACTATTTTTTGAGCCTGTCCTTTTATGTTTAAAGGGATTGATTTGAACCAGAAAAGATTTAATGAAATTTTGAACGAAACATTATTATAAAAGGAAAGAAATTAATTTTTCTATATATTTCTGGTCAAGCAATAGAGAACAGTGGTATTATAAAAAAGGAAGTACTGAATATTGAATATGGGTCTTTGATAAATATATTCTTTTTTTTTTTTGGTTTTTAGGGCCACATCTGTTTGATGCTCAGGGGTTACTCCTGGCTAAGCACTCAGAAATTGTCCCTGGCTTGGGGGGACCATATGGCATGCTGGGGGATCGTACCACGGTCCTTCCTTGGCTAGCGCTTGCAAGGCAGACACCTTACCTCTAGCGCCACCTCACCGGCCCCTGATAACTATATTCTTAAGCATTATTTGAGATGAAAAAATAGCTTAGAAATGTTCACCTGCCAAATAAAGTTTAAACATTTTAGTAAAACTTTATATATATACATATATGTGCAGTAAAAATACAAAAAACATAAAAACATAAAAACAAAAAACATAAAAACAAAAAATACATAAAACATTCAATTGTTTACATATTACCCATAAAGCCTCAATTGTGGGTGGAATAAGGGACCACACTAAAGACAAGAGTATTATAGGAACATATTTATTTTGATAAGCTTTAAAAACAAAGTAATTGGAAATGTTTGTGTATTATTTTAAATGTGTAAAGTATTATACTAGCAAACAGAGAGCAGTAACTTCTCCAATGAGAATACGCTTAAACTAATCTTTGAACAGAAAAGCTTAAGTTAAAGCAAAACATAATAGCAGTCATGATCAGAAGAGCTGGAGTATAGGCTTTGCATGTGTAAATATCAAGTTTGATTTTCAGGTTCCACAAGGACCTCAATGCTCTGTGAGTATAAGGCAAAACAAACACAAAACAGAAAGAAAAGAAGAAAAAAGGAAGAAACAAAGAAAGAAATAAAAGAAACAAAAGAAAGAGAGAAATAAAAGAAACAAAGAAACAGAAGAAAAAGAAACAGAAAGAAACAAAAAACAAAAGAAACAAACAAATTTTGAAGAAAGAAACTAAGAAAAAAGAAAGGAGAACGGAACAGTAGAAACAAAGAAAAGAAACAAAGAACGAAGAGAAAGGAAAGAAAGGAAGGAAAGAAGGCAGGCAGGAAGGCAAGAAGAAAGAAAATATCTAAACTAAAGCAACAGAAACCACCTATATGTATCCTGGTGAAGAAATAAAAGAAGGATGGGAAGTAAGAGAGAGAGATAGAGGGAGAGCAGGAGAAAGAATGAAATAAAGGAAGGAAGGATGAAAGGAAGGGAGAGAGGAAGAGAAAAAGTAAGAAAGAAAAAGATATATATTTAAAATAATCATTACTTGTAACACTAGAAATAATGATTACTCTGGTATAGAACAAATTGAAGACAATCACTGTTTTGACAATGGGGACTAAAATTATGTTCACAACTTTGTAATATTTCTTTTCTGTTTTGTTTTGTATTTTTGGGCCACACCCAGTGATGCTCAGGGGTTACTCCTGGCTACACACTCAGAAATCACTCCTGGCTTGGGGGAACAGAAGGGGATTGAATCACAGTCTGTCTAATCTAGCGTACACAAGGCAGATGCCTAACTTCTTGTGCCACCACTCTGGCCCCTATATTACTTGATTATATCACGTTTTGATAAATTTGGATGGTCGACGACAAACTTTTCTAAGTAAATATAGCAGAGTTTTCAAGTAGCTGTATGACCCTCCTTTTAGCATTTGAATCAAAACAGAAGTGAAACCTTTTTAATAGTCACCATGAGAGCCTATGCTTACAGAGTAAAATGTAGCCTACTTTAGAGGATATTTTCACCTCCAAAATTTAAAACACTCTAGAAGTCATCTTCTAACACATCCTACAAAAGTACAGTGGACTTGTACTTGAAAGAAAGAGCTAAATGTCATTTCAAAATAAACTAATAATTATTTCATGTTTTTAAGGAAGTTATTTGGTTACTAACACATTTCAAACTGTAAGCATGCTGATAGGTTATTATTCATAAAACATAGTTGAAGGGGCCTCAGAGTGGTAGCACAGAGGTAAGACATGTACCTTGCATGTGGTTGACCAAGGACAGACCCAAGTTCAATCCCCCTACATCCTATATGGTCCCCTGAGTTGTCAGGGGCAATTTCTGAGCATAGAGCCTGAAGTAATCCCTGAGTGCTGTGGGTATGGCCTGAAAACAAAAACCAACAAAAAAATAGATGAAAAAGAAAGATAATAAATTGAAGCATTGATAGGCCTATTACTTTACTAACATGAAGCAATTTATTTAATTTATTTTCAGCTATAAATACAATTTTATAAATATATTGATAATTTCTGTGTAATAAAGATGCCCATATATAAAGATGACTCAAGGACAGCAAGGTTGAGCACCAATCATATTTTGGACACTGTGGAGACTGGCATAAATTGCCTCACTTCTCAAAGTTACATCAATTTCATATGTTATACCACTAAATTTTACAGACCTGCACACAGAAATAAAAGGACAGCAAATTTTCTAAGTTTAAAGACCCATATTTGAACAGTCTGCCAGCAAATTCTATTCTCAAAAATACAATCTGGCAACAAGTTTAGGAGCTGAAAATGTGGGGCTGAGGTGGTGGTGCAAGCTGTAGGGCATTTGCCCTGCACAAACTTCCCTAGGATAGACTGCGGTTCTATCCCCTGGCGACTCATATGGTACCCCAAGCTAGGATGGATTTCTGAGCATATAGCCAGGAGTATCCCCAGAGTGTCACTGGTTATGCCCTCCAAAAAAGAAGAAACTAAAAATGTATAAATGGCAGGAGGAACACATATGTTAAACATGTTCCACTTAGAATACAATAGTCCATTTTTGTTGCTCATGTTTGTTGTTATTGTTTATTTGGGATCATATTCAGCTGTGCTCAGAAATTACTCCTGGGCCAGAGCAGTAGGGCAGTAGTAGTGCATTTGCCTTGCACACAGCTGACCCAGAATGGACCTGGGATTGATTTCCTGCATCCCATATGATTCCCCAAGCCAAGAGCTATTTCTAAACGCATAGCCAGTAGTAACCCCCGAACACACATGGTGTGGCCCCAAAACAAAAAATAAAATTTACTCCTGCCTCTTTGCTCAGACATCACTTCTGGCAGGGTGCTGGGGATCACAGGAACATTGGAGAATTGAACTCAGGCTTGTAAGCATAAAAATAAAACAACTTATATGTTATACTAACATTCTGACTTCAAACTAACTGGAAAAATGATATATTTTTGTCAAAAGTCTTCACATTAATATTTATAAATGTGGCATATGTTATAAAATACAAAAGTTCAATACTTTAATATAGTTTGACTTCTTAATTTATTATCAAATTAAAATATTAGATTATGTATTTATTTTATGAAGAAATTTTTCAGAATTTATGACATTATCATGAATGGGTCTTACCTTTATATATTTTAATATGAATTTTAGGATGCTTTGCTTTCCAATACGATATACTCTTTTTGAGGAACACTAATCATTTTATTAATGAAGAAATACTGATATTAAAAATCTGTGCTTTTTTAACATAAATGTATCTATATTTATAAACTTTAAAGATACTCTAGCTAAGTAATTAGTAGTAGATTTATGGCTAAGAGAACTCAGCACTTTCAATATTGTCATTCTGTGGATTTTTATATTATCAAAGATTTTAGAAAACTGCAATAAATCAACAGTTTTCTTTTTTTATGTCATGTTTTATTCCTCTTAAGATGTTCTTAAGATATTCACTGATGTGAAATCATTTATATTATTGAAAAACTTCATTTTTATTGTATATTACATTCCTGAGCCTTTTGTATCCTTTATAAATTATTAAAGAACTATGTTCATTCTTTACTTCTGGGAAACCATATAGTGAGCAGCTTAATTCCATATGATATCTTTAAGATTTCTTTTATCTGATTCAGTGAAGTTCAATCTGAGAAACATATTAATTTTATTTTATATTTCCACTTACCCTTTTCTGCTGTTTTACTGCTTCTTCGCGTTTTTTTTTTATTTTTTAATTTAATTTATTTTATTTTTTGCTCTTTTCTGGGTCACATCCAGCCACACTCAGGGGTTTCTCCTGCTCTGAGCTCAGAAATCGCTCCTTGCAGGAACCAAGGACCATATGGGATGCAGGGAATTGAACCACCATCTGTCCTGGATCAGCTGCTTGCAAGGCAAATGCCCTACCACTGTGCTATCTCTCCGGCCCCTGTGTTCTTTTATTTTTATGCTTATTTGATTCTTACTGTTAATAAAGTTTCTTGAGTATTTTAATTTATTTTTATTTTTTAACTAAGTGTTTATTTTTTCATAATAATATATTCATTTGAGCATCATGATTACAAACGTGTTTGTAGTGGGTTTCAGATATAGAAAAGAATACTCCCCTTCACCAGTGCAACCTTCCTACCACCAATACCTCCATCTTCCTTCTCCCCCACCGTTAGTATTTTTTTATAATTTTTATTTTAATCATAGTGGCTTACATATTGTTGACAATATTATTTTAGGTACATATTAACATAATATCAGGGGGATTCCCATCACCAAATTATCCTTCCTACACCTCCGTTCCCATCCTACCTCCCATATCCTCCTCCCTCATCCCCGGAGCTTCTTGAATACGTGTCCCCTCTGAGCCCAGCTTATACTTAGTGGTCCGACACCTGTTTTGGTCTTGGTACCTCCCTTGTTTCCTCCTCTAACTGGGAGGCGGGACTAGATGGTTCAAGTTATCTCTTCATTAGCTCTTTAAAAGTCTGATACAATATTCATATCAAGTATATCTAGGTGATTTTACTAATTTTTGACCTATTTTTTATAAGTTTACATTCATTGCATGTCATTTGTGGTACTTTTAGAGAACATACTGGGCACGTTTTCTTAAAGAGAAAAAAATGCTCACAAATATATATGTAGGATGAACATTCAAAAAAGATAAATAAATAAATTAAAAAAAAAGAAATAAAGTGAGTTAGCAAAATTTTTAAGGGGCCAAAGTGGTGCAAAAGATTACCTTACATTTGGGGGAGGGCAGGTTAAGAGGTGGTGTATTACAGGTCTTATGCCTATGTTGGAAGTACAGTTTTCCCCATTGTCTTTTGAGTTTTTCTTGTGGTGTGTGGGTTCCCAGGCATCTTCCTAACCCACCCCCTGCCCTTCTTCAGATTGGTAAAAATTTGTGGCAGGGAGGTCTTGGAAGAGTTCTTGCATTGGGGAAACTTTTGGATCTAGGCCCGGTTTCAAGGAGTAGTCCGCGTTAGGGGGAGATGGCAGGGAGGGCCTCGCAGTGTGAGTCCACAGTCATTATGTGCTATGCCATGTTTCTCAATTCAAGACCATGGCGTGATTTTTGTTTGTTTTTGTTTTTGTTTTTTTTTCTATTTGTTTGTTTGTTTGTTTTGTTGGCTCTGTGTGGTGCTTATCGATATAGCTGGAGCCCTCACAGGATATTTGACACTTCTTTTGGTACTAGTGGAGTGTTTCACCTTCTTTTTCTCCATCTCCCAAATTGATGATGAGAGCCTTTAGAGGGACTCCGCCCAATTTTGGGGTATTAAACTCTTATCCCAATTTATTACTTTTCTCTCCTTCAAACAAAACCATGCAACTTGAACTAGCTAGTCCTGACTCCAGTTAGAGGGGGAAATAAGGGAGGCATCAAGATCAAACAGGTGCAAGTCTACTAAGTAGTGGGTTAGATACAGAGGAGACCACATATTCTACCTGCCCTGGGGTGAGGGAAAAGGAAAAGGGAGGTAGGACAGAAACGGGGGTGTAGGGAGGACAATTTGGCGATGGGAATCCCCCTGATTTTATGTAAATATGTACCTAAAATATTATTGTCAACAATATGTAAGCCACTATGATCAAAATAAAAATTTATATTAAAAAAAAAAGAGAAAAAAATGCACAAAGGATTTTAGTGGAAAAGTGGAACTACGAAATGGAGATCATTTGATTCTCATTGTGTGTTCCTATGCCAGTGTTACCTATCAGATGCAGGCAGACTACTTTGTTACAAGCCTAAGATTTTGCCAACATGATTCATCACCATCAGCTTTGACCTCAGGATAAACTCTATGCTTATCATTCATGCTTGTCACTACTGTTTCTGCTTGCTGGAGTGACTGTTTGTATGGGAGCTGGTGGATTAGTGGCTGTCTGGTACTTTCCAGCAAAGCAAGCCATACAGCCTGCTTATAGTTTTTGCATTTCAGGCTATCTGATTCTTATACAGAGGTATCTTCAGAGTTTAATTAAGGGCAGAGAGCCAAATTGCAAGTCCCTTGCCATCTTAGAATTTGTGTTTGTTTTAGGTTTGGGTTTTTGAGTCACATCCGGTGTGCTCAGGGGTTCCTCTTGGCTCTGCACTCAAAAATCGCTTCTGGCAGGCTCGGGGGACCATATAGGATGCTGGGAATCAAACCTGAGTCTGTCCCGGGTTGGCCACTTGCTAGGCAAACACTCTACTGCTGTGCTATCACTCCGGCCCAGCCATCTTAGAACTTAATGGTTAAAAATAGTTAGGCATCTCAAATCACAGGTGAAAAAAAAAAATCAAATTCTGAATCAAAACTTGCATTTTATAAGTTTGGAGAAGGATCTCAAACGTAGTGATTAAGAAGCCCAGAGACAACCGCCAGTTTTATGCAGCAAACCAAAGCAGTGAGAAGGTTCTGTTCAGTACTGCCTTACCTAGAAATTGTGGGTGTCACCAGGGAAACAGCTGCAATGGAGCCTCTAGGGCTACCCCTGATACTGATGCAGAGGCATTTGATAGAATGGATGAGGGCCTTATCCCTGGCTGCTATAATATCTTCCTAATCCTAACAATTAGTTATTTAACAGCGGATCAGGAAACAGACCAAGGGCCCACACTTGCAAGGTAAAGGGGCTACTGTTAAGACAAATCCCCAGACTCCAGACTTTGTATTTCAAGGATTCCCTTTTTGATTTGTTTCCAACAAGTTTGGGAGAAAAGGTTTTAACAAATCTCTCTTAAATACATACATGGAATTAATAGATAAATTTAATTTGCAGTCGAGTCTCTCAATTAAAAATTCATATTTACTTTAATATTTAGTTATTTTGGGGTTTTTTTGTATGTTTGTTTGTTTTAGGGCCACACAGGCTGTGTTAAGGGCTTATTACTGATCTTTACTGAAGGGTTTCTCTTGATCATGGGGCATCATAGGGATTGACACAGATTGAATCTGTTTCAGCTACATTCAAGGCAAGCACTCTACCAATTGTACTATCAATTTGTCCCTTAATAGTATGCCACCAAAATTTTTGACTGGGAATAAATTTTATCTTTTTAGTAGGTACAGTGAGAAATACTACAAGGAAAAATGGCTTTCAGATATAACTAATAAGGTTTCAGTTTTTTTTTCTTTTTTTTTTTTTTAGGTTGTTTGATTGTGATTGGTTTGGGACCACACCGAGAGATGCTCAGGGGTTACTCCTAGCTTTATGCTCAGAAATTTCTCCTGGCAGGAATCGAACCGGGTCCCTCTTGGGTAGGCCGCATGGAAGGCAAATGCCTTACCACTATGTTATCTCTCCTGGCCCAAGGTTTCAGGTTCTAAATATAGAAGACAACACACGAACCTTCACTGATTAAGTCATTTTTCTCAATTTTCTTTGACATAATTGAAATAGTAAAGCTTTTAGACTAGTATACCTAGCTTTAAAATAAGTGCTTTGAACCTAGTATCTTAAATGTAGAGTGCTTGCCTGGAATGTGTTAGGTCCTGGGTTCAGTCTCCCTATCGCATCAACCAAATCAGATCATGACTTTCTCAACTTCCTAAGTGCTGAATTGCTTTATTATGTGTCTTCTCAGGTTTTTCAGTTTTATGACAGCATTGCTTTTTTATTTACACTTTTTACAAAATAATAACATAAATATTTCATTTAGATTTAAGTTTTTATTAAATATAAGACTAATTATTTCTCTCACTCATTTTCATTTTTTTTGGATACAGTTCAAAGTGTGTTTCTTGAAAATTTAACTTACTAATTTGATTAAAATAAATCATTCATTTTTATATTGGTAGCATGAGCTGTAAGCCATTAAAAAGATGACAGAATTGTTTTGATCACACATATAGTATTGGAAAAGGTCAGTAAATGTGTGATTAAATATTTAAAGTTCATATTTCATAAAAGAAATTAAATAGTAAAATGTTATTTGTATGTTTAGTTCTATTAAAAATAACACAAACATAAGACAAATATTTCTGTAATCAAATAAATGTGTTATAATTTATGCCTTTATACTATTATTTGGAAATTTATATGTTCAGTTCTTGTAGTACATTCTGATTGCTTTCTATTTAATTGAATACATAAAAACTCTAAGCATAAAAGTATTGAACCTCTGTGTATTTTTACTTAGTAAATTGCTTTAAAATAATATCTAATATTAAGTCTTAGAAATATGATGTAAGACAAATGATTCTAAAATCAAATAAATGGCTTATAATTTACATATTAAATACAATTATGTAAAATTTATATGTTCAGGTCTTCTGGCTTTATTCTAATTACTTTCTATTTAATTGAAAAAATGAAAAATCTAAGCATAAAGGTATTGAGCTTCATTGAAAGATTTTTTACTTTAGTAAGTTGCTTTAACAAAAAATTCAATATTAAGTCTTGAAAATGTTTCTGTATTTGAGAATATATGATATTACTTAATTCCTCTCAGTAGATCACAACCCTGTCTGAATATATAGTTTTCATTACTATTAGAAAATTCCCTCTATGATTTAAACATTTACCTAGACTTACGAATTGCCTGGTTACCTTCATTGTATTGTCCAAAAATAATTGTCTGTAAACCTCTGAATATCATCTTCAGAAATAGTCCACCAAAAGAGCTGCTGTTATCTTTTGTAGATGCAACACCTTCTCCCTGGGGGAAATTCTCATTTGTATAACTAAATGAAAGGCTCTTGAAATATAAACCTTCTATCAATTCCTTTTTTACATTTTTAAACTGTAACTGACTATTCATTTACTGTTATATTTATGAGATTATTTTTTAATTTTGGGAAAACAAATAAAGGCAAAGGCAATTTTCATTAGTTCAAATATAAGGTTATTTTTCTAAAATCTCCCTCTGAGATGCTAATAGAATTTTGTGCACCATACTCAGTATTGTTAATCTACTATGCAATTAACAGCTTGAATTATGTTGATAGACTTAAAAGAAAAAAATTAAAAACCTTTGTGAGGAATAAATTGAACTCATTATTAGAGAAGACACTTTAACCCCTTTAATATCATAGGTAGTATAGGCATTAAACGGGTATTAACACCACTTTTTTACTGCTAAACCATCAATTATGAATGAAATGCTAATCATGTCACACTTTCTGTTATACTAATCATATTCCTAAAAACTTCATGCCAACTCAAATAACTTTAGTTCCGCATTTAGAAGTAAAGTCATAAAATGAGCACATTTTTACTCCCCCAAACACATTGCATCATTTCCTACATACATTTGTTTATAAAAAGTACATGCTCCTTTAGTGCCAAATACAATTTGGGAAAAGCATGATAATAGAAATCATAATTCTGCTTTTAAAATTCCTATTTCTCATTATTTCAAGATTTCTAATCCTGAGCTCGAGGATCTCAGAATTTTTTAGGTTAGTACAGGAATATCATAATTAGACCATAAATATTGTAATGACTTTATGATTATGAAGAGACATTAACTTTTATTATAGCTGTCCAGCAGTCCTTTCCTAAATGTAAGAGCTAACTGGACACGAGGGTTGAAACTGATATGTCTTGTTGAAGATTGTGTGACCTTTACATTGGTCATTCTTAACTTCTGAATCAAGTGTTAAACTGTGAAAAATACTTATCGTCAAAGAACAAATGATATAAGTGCTCGCTTCGGCAGCACATATACTAAAATTGGAACAATACAGAGAAGATTTGCATGGCCCCTGCACAACGATGACACGCAAAGTGGTATCTCGGAAATACCCCATTCCTTCTTGACTATTTTTAAAACACAAAAGGGACACATGTATCTCCTTTGTATATCTCAGATGTATTCCCTTAACATCTATAACTCTTTTCGAACATCCTCATATAGTGACAATTTTGCCCACTTGTTTTGTTATTTGATTGTTTGATTTTCCCCCTTTGAGATCTGTTTTATAAGCAATACTGGTAGAAGAGTATCTCTGTATAAATTTCATGTTTGAACCAAGTTACGGGGAATGTTGGACTTTATTCGTTGGCCCCCAGATGCACCAACAATATCTTGTGGCATTGCTTCTCTTTTGCATAGGCACATTAAAATGGGAAAATAATACATATGCAAACAAGTTCTTATCTAATAGAGATGGGAACACATATTTGGTAATGTAATTAGGCCTTTTACCCTGAACATTGGCATAATGATTTGGCTCAGGCCTCAGAAGAATGGGCATTGCCCACACACATCTGAACAATGGATACCATCTATGGAAACAACTACAATTATCTTTAACATTACCAGGATCCAAGCCTCTACCAGGGAAGACCTACCACTGCTTTGGCATTGACTTACTCCAAAGAGTGCTCCCAACACCCAGGAGACTCAGCAACAGTCTGCATGCAGGGCAGATCGCTCCGCATTTAATGGTATGCTGAAACTAGAGGATGCTCCACATCAGCCTGACATCGATGAAAGAAATGCACAGAATGCAGAGTCTTTAAATATAAGAATCTGATACCAACAATAGCTAAAGTGTGAAAAAGTTTCCAAGGGATCTTGAGAATGACTCGAGTTGAACAGACTGATATGCTTGGAACCCAGAGTCGGTCTTATGCCAATAAACTTCTGGGGTGAGGCCTTTTTGTAATCAGGTCAAGGATTTTTTTTCCATTTTCCCATTTTTCTGCACCTATACAAACAACGGTGATTATCACTACCACACCTTTACTATATTTTTTTTACTCTTATCCTTTAAGGAAAAAAAATACAACTAACTGAACTTAAAAACAAACAAACCAAAAAAAAAATGAACAAATGATATGTGTTCTCACTGTTTACAAGAACAGACATATATGGGTAGTTTGGTACTGATACTAATTGGCAAAATTTACAAATGTCTTAATAATAATTTATACTTAAGTTTAAGAGACCCTCTTTGTACTGATTGATATTCGCATATTCTTTACAAAAATGGGCAGAGGGTGTAATGGGTGAGAGGACAGTAAGGTTTAATAGCTAAACACTTCCTCATTATTATAAGTTTATTTATTCTGGTTACTTCAGAAAATAAATTTATGTTTTAACTAAGATAATTAACTACTAAATATAAAACTATTTTATTGGTAGATACAAAACACTAAAGCAAGTCCACAAGTACTTCTACTATCCATAACAATATTTCAATACTTAGTGTATACCAAAATAGTCGCATTAAACAAAAATATTCACAAGCCACAAATAATTAATTCAGTTAATGATGTTTGAAATTTGCAAATTAAAAACTATATACTATATATACACCATATATATTGCACTCCTAACCGAATCATATTAGAGTAATGTTAAATTAATTAAAATTTTGAGATTTATAAAATTGATAACAGATTAATGTGTTAAGCCTTGCAATGATTGCTATAATTTTATTTTTATCCAAATCTATATTTTATTTTTGCCCACAATAGGTGGTGCTCTGGGGTTACTTATGGATCTGTGCTCAGAAGTTATTCTTGCAGGCACTGGGGTCTATATGGGATGCCAAGGATCAATCCCGGGTCAGCTGTGTTTAAAGAAAAATCCTTATGAGCTGTGTTATCACTCTACCACCAAATCTATTTAAATTAATCAATCATACTTTAAATTGTATGTATAATGCTGTTTTGTACTTGTGTTTCTACTATACCAAGCCCACTAACAGAGTATTAGGATCTCTCCAATTTTATCTCAAGGACTCTCTCCTCATTCCTTAGTATCCCCATTACATAGGAATTTTAGAAAATAATTCTTTATTAAGTCATTTAAGGCATGAAAATGAGCAGAAAAAAACAATAAAAAGAAATCTTGCCAATGTTTCCTAAATATAAAGAAAGAGACCATCTATCTTGTCAAATACATAGGCAGAAAAAAAAAGTTAAGAAATAAAATAGTTTTAAATTATTCAAGTTTCATATCTCTCATATTGGATTTCTTCTTAAAATTAAATACATAACCAGAATACTGAAAATACACTTGAAAGAGAGCACTTATTGTGAAACACCGTAATAAATTCTGAAAAGTCTCTTGAAAAATATTACATATACATATCAAAACCCTTGAACACTCTTTAAATTATAGCAATTATCAAAAGAAGTATTTTATGAATTAATTTTATAATGGACAAATGCTCTATAAGTAAAATATTAATGATTTATGCAAATATATGCACAGATATATGTAGCATATCCTTATTATAAATTAATTGAAGAGGTTGTTTGATTATTTTATGGTGGGCAGGGGTTCAGCCATACTTGACAGTATTAAGGGACTACTCCTACATTTTTTGTTTGTTTGTTTGTTTGTTTTTGGGTCACACCCGGCACAGCTTAGGGGTTACTCCTGGCTTCACGCTCAGAAATCGCTCCTGGCAGGCTAGGGAGACCATATGGGATGCTGGGATTCGAACCACTGTCCTTCTGCATGCAAGGCAAACGCCCTACCTTCATGCTATCTCGCCGGGACTACTCCTATTTTGTGTCTAAGAATCACTCCTGGTAGCAGTTCCAAGGATAGTTGGTTTATTTTTATTTATATGTTTTTGTTTTGGGGCCTTACTCCTCAGAGCTCAGGTGTTACTCCTGGTTGTGCTCTCAGAACTATGGGCCAGACTGGGGTACTATACAAATTGCGGGAGATCAAACCAGGGTTGGCTGCGCCCAGGGCAAAGGCCCTCCCCATGTGCTATTGCTTTGGCTAGGGTAGTTGATTTAATTGCCAAATAAAGGGTAGCTTCTTAAATAGTATAATGCCATTCACAAATTTCTTGAATAGGATACAATGCACCGTGATACTCATTATTATGCAAAAGTTACTTAGAACATATAATTTTTATATATTTTAAATTTGCCTATTGTAGTATGTAAATATCACATACCAGCTTAAATAAGGAAACTTGCTTATGTTATTACCAAACAGAGGCTATTTGTCTCTAGATATTATTTTGCTGATGCACAGTCTGTTAAGGATAAGCAGCTTATACTATGTACTTCAACCAGGAAATCACCTTTCTCATTATTATTTGGCAACAATTGTACAAGAAAAATAAAGTAATTATTATTCCATATGTCATAGGGGAAGCTGTATCTTTTCATATTTATTACCTACTTCCTTCTGATATCCTGAAAGATTTCTTAAATTCATCAGGCATTTATTTGGGTCATTTTTAGGTTTTGATTTGTAAAATGCCCTGTTAACAACACTATATCTCTTTAAAAGATGAAAAGGATTAAATTATTGAAGTGTACAAAAATAAATATAATAAAAGTCATAGATTTCAATAAAATAAAATGTAAAAAATGTCATAGATCTTTTCAATATTTAATATTTATGATTACCATGAAACTTGATGCCAAAAATTAGTATTATAATCATTTTAAATTGAATATTATTGGGGTTGCATTTAATCATTTTATGACAAGTAGCATAAGCAATATTTATTTTCTTCTCTACAGTGTGTTTGTGATATTGACAAATACATTTACTCTTAATTTTTTTTTTTGGTTGTGGGGTCAAACCTGATGGCACTCAGTGGTTAGTCCTGGCTCTGCATTCAGAAATTATCCCTGTGGTTGGAGCACTGGCACAGTGGTAAGGCATTTGCCTTGCATGCAGCTGACCTAGGACAGACCTCGTTTCGATCTGCCCGTGTTCCATATGGTCCCCCAATCAGAGCCAGGAGTAACCCCTGAGCATCACCAGGTGTGACCCCACCCCCCAAAAATTAAATTATTCCTGACAGGCTCAGGAAATAATACGAGTTGCCATGTATCGAAGCCGGGTTGGGTATGTGCAAGGCAAACACAATACCTGCTGTGCTATTGCTCTATCTCTATTTACTCTAATTGCAATCTTTCATTCACAAATCTATACATTCTATACAAATGTATGAATATATTATAACTTTAATTTATATAAATGTATATTTATATATATAAATAAAATGGCCCCCATTTATATTTTTATAATCACTACAAGTGTCACTGCCACAATTATTAAGACTATTTCATATTTTTAAATTATTAATATAAAATAAAACAGTTATAATTGAGAATTTCTTTTCTTGCTTGTTTTGGCTTACGCCCAGTAGTGCTTAGGGTTACTCTTAGTTTGGCACTTAGTAATTATTCTTGAGGGAAAAATTTGGGTTGACTGCATGCAAGGCAAATGAGCTTTATGATGTACTATCTCTCTGGCCCAACTTTTAAATATTAAATATCTTCCATCTGTGATCTGGTATCTTTAATCTGCACTGCAATACCATAGTCTTCACAAGTATAAATCAACTACAGTATTGATTTTTCCCTTTGGACTGATGATTTAAGATCACTTGTATAAATTAAGTGGCATATAAATTGTTATAATAAAATAATCATAGCAACAGTAATCCACAGCAACATGTCCTCTCAGAAACAAATTAAACCTTTCTCATGAGGCAAAATGATTTAGTTTGGTTATAACTAAAGCAAACCACAGGAGTAAGAGCTCAAATAATTTTCATTTTTAATGGTCATATCTAGTTAAACACACATTGCTGTAATAGAGATAGATGTTTTAAATAGTCAGTATTATTCATATCCTAACTCCTTTTCTTGAACAAGGGGCAGTGGTATAGGGTCACACACAATTTTGCTCAGGGATCACTCCTTCAATGCTCAGGGAACCATATGTGACATAGGAGATCCAACTGAGATCAGTAGAATGCAAAGCAAAATGCTTTAATACCCAGTATTGTGTCTCTAGAATGTTCTAAGTTAATTTTCTTAAAGTCAGATGAATCAATTCATATGCTAACAAATAGAATAGCTCAAAATTTCTTCAGATTTGGAGAATATATCAATGTATAATAAACTTACAAAGTGGCATATGGGTTATTGGAAATTCTATAATTTGTATTTTACATGTCACAGACAGTAGGTATATTTTAACTGATATAAAATGGAATTAAGGACAGAGGCATATATGTCAGTTAGTTAGTTAGAAATATCTGTATAATCAAACAGGACAAAGATGTTAGCAAAGCAGTTAACAGGATTCTATAAAACATATTATATCTAAATTATGGCCAAAGCAATTTACAATAAAAGCAAATTGGATATAATGATCCATATGTGAGAAATTACGAATCTGGCTTAACAGATGGTAACTAAGGAACAAATGAAGGAAAAGAATAAAAGTGGATATGCTAAGAGACTATAGGAAGGGCAGAGAATGCTGCTGATGCAAAAGAGAAAATAAGTAATAAGTGAGTAAATAAGTAACAAATGCTGGTTCAGGGAAGGGGTGGTAGTTTCCAGGTTCGAATGCTACCATCAGGTTTACATTCAAAAATATTGATAAAATTCTACAAACAAATCCACTTTGGTTTGGGCAAATACTACAGGGGATCTTGTTCTTGCCTTGTACCGGCTTACCTTGATCACTAGCAGTGCATTGATATCTGTACACAGAGTTAGTATGAGTCCTGTGCAATGCCATGACACTTTGAGGACTCGATAAATAAATAAGAACTAGATAAATAAATGAATAAATAAACAGAACAATCTACATTGACAACCAGCAATATTTACTTTTATCCCACCAAATTTAATTTCAGTGTTATGGCAAAAACAATTTCTTTACCACTGTCTAAATGAGTATACCTTGGGAATTCCAATGGGAACATAAAACCCAGGCAGAAGACTTAGAAAATATAACATTTTTAAAGTAAAAATAAAAAAAAATTAAGTAAAAATATATAGTTTAATTTAGGGTGCTTAGAATATTTAGACATCAAGCGAAATATTTGTAAAAATATATAACCAACAAACCATGGCAATGAACATGTTGATTTTTATCTTTCAGAAAGATCATTATTTAATAGTTATTTAATTTACACTCATTATAATTTTAATCATTTTCAATATTTTCCCAGATACACACAACCAAGCTTTTTTCTTTGCCTTTTCCCACCAGCACTTCCTCTTCTTTATATGACTGAATTAAGAAACATTCGATAAACTAATAACAGTATAACTGAAGTTATGAACTGGTGACAGTTTTGATATATTGTATATATTATTGTATATATTATTACAATTCTTTTTTGACATAGTCTAGGACAGTGAATTTTCACTGTTTCTTATAGAGTATAAAGCAAATCTGCTGTAACTTTAAATGTTTGTAATAATTTAGAAGCAGGTTTTTGTGTATTGTTTCTTAGTTTTGGTATAAGAAGTAATCTGTTATTTTGGTGTACCATATTGACAAAGATTTTTAATTACATCAAATTTCACATGGACTTCTACAAACCCTTTTATTCAACTAGGCTCCGAATGGGGTTTTATGACCACCTCTGCGTTGTTTAACTTTAAAAGGATGGCTACCAAATTAGTTTAGCTATTAATTCCCTACCCTTATAACTGATATTCAGTATTTGTTATGTCCGTTAGCTTCCATTATCCTGAAAGAGAAAGGAGTTATAAATGAACCTGACTACACAAGAATTCTTTTAGGGTCACTTAGCCAAAAACCTCCATGACTTTTTCTCTTTATAATTACTATTATTTGAACCCCTGATCTTGCTCCATGGTTATAAATTTCCACTTCATTCACTGTATTTGAGATTGAGCCTGATTTCTCTCATCTACAACCAAAGTCTATATATTCCTGTTATAACAGTTATCCTTGGATAAAACTTGCTTTTCTTATATTCAATAAGTTATATGATTATTTTCCTTGACAATATCTCAATGTCTGTGAAGTTGGTTTAGCATTGGGTAATAATAAATTATTTCTTGGGGGAAGGGAAAATAAAGTATTTCTTTCCACATATTTAGAGGTGGATTTGTAAAGACATATTGTCATTTTAGCTAAATGCAAAAAAAAAAAACCAATTGTAAGTTATATGTAATGTATTTGCTTGTTTTAAGAGTAAAGCAGCTCAGAAAGCCAGAAAAATTACTGTTTTCTTTTCTCAGTGAATGTCAAATTACACCTGTAGTTTGCATTCCTGTGCTGTACTCCAAGCTGCCAGTGTTATATTTGAGACAACAGAAATGCAATACCTTGGTCATTAGAAACAGAGGCGGGTAATAACTTGCTAACATGGACAGTAGGTCTAAATCAATAAATCACAAGCATGGGTCAAGGAAAGAACATGCAATATCTTTTCAAAAGCTTAAAGAGCCCAGTAATACTGTGAAGACTAAAAAAGCATGGCCTTCTAAAGTAGGAAATCCTATACCTGCAGTAAAACGGGATTTTTGTCACATAATCACAGCGTTAGGATTCAAGCCTGCTTCAACATCATCTTAAAAAAAGACTCACTTTGTAATCCTTTCACCAAACCAGAAAGCAGTGGGATGTGACTCTGATTGAAGCCTTTCTCAGTATTCCTTAAAGATGAAGCAATATTGATCATCTTTACTTAGTCCTCTTTATAACAGTCTTTGGAATTCAGTGAAAGAAGAGTATGTATGTGTGTGTTGTATGTATGTATGTATGTATGTATGTATGTATGTATGTATGTATGTATATATGTATGTATGTATATTCCCCTAACCTAGTTGATCATCACCCTGAGAGTTTATTAATAATTCAATCTTAATCACATATATTTCAGTAATGTCTGAAAATATTTCACCTTAATAATTTATGTGCTTAGCCATATAGCTATTAAATGATTTAAAATCATATTATTCTTTGACATTTTTAGAAATTTTTTAAAAAGTCTGGTTTCTATGTCAAATTTAGATTAAGATACCAAATAAGTAAACTGACAGACTCACGATTCTAAATATTAAAATTAAAAGAGTTTCATGTCACTTCCAATGAATGCTTCTCCATATTCTTCTATTATTGTGAAAACGTAATTTTAAATACCTAGAGTAAAGCATCTTAAATTTTCTAGAAGAATTTCTATTTATTTGGATAGTAGCAGGACACTTCAGAGTCATACAACTGTTACAGGAAAAAAACAGTCTTGTGGAATTGGGTCAGCTTCCCTAAGAATCTCTGCGTGTTTGAACTTTATTCAGTTTGCCAGAAGCAATCAATTGAAGCATGTTTTAATATATGTTCAAACTAAATATTTTCTCAGTTAAAGGTTAAGAATTGCCCTAAAACATCATTAGACTTTAAGTCTCAAGAAGAAAATAGTGGTCTTTTCTGATAGAATTTTCAAAATAAACATGGAGGAAGATTTTTTTTTTTTTTTTTACTTTTCCCTATCTTAAATCTGATAGCCTGGAGGATATTGGTTTCTTCTATCTTTAAATATGATAGCCCAAAGGCATGTACTTTTTCAAGAGTTCTTTATGACATCCTGCATTTCTCTAAGCAATACTGCCAAACTTTTTCCAAGGAGATAAAATTCTTCCTTTGGCACTTGAGGGGCTCAAGCTGCTTCCAAGGAAATCTGAAAAATGGGTCAGTTACTGTACTTTTAGGAAAGCTGCTTCTAGCAAGTGAAAAGATAGACCTGGAACTTTCCATGTCCTTTATATATGTCTGAACCTAACCTCAAAGGCTAGTAAAGGTGGTAAATTACTAGTTAGGTGGGGGTGTAAATGGAATATTTAGGGATGTTTTCCTAATCAGGGGTTTCTTTCAGTATCATTAAACTTTACAGTGTAGCTTTATCAAAGTGTCCTATTAGGAAACAATGTTATATGAAGAAAGGAATTTGTGACCTCCCTTCAAAATTATACATATTCAAGAGAATGACATATATATTAATTTGTGGCATGACATCAACTTTATGCCAAAGGATACAAAGGAAGTTTTATGAAAACAGAATAAGAAAACCCAAAAGGGAAATCCAGGTTATCAGCATTTTCTTTTTATTTTTAATAAGGCTGAAATTATAACTAATCTAAAATAACTTTTTGTATTAGTAATGGTAGATATTGCTACCTCATTGTATTTTTAAAAAAATGCTCTATATATCTCATTAATTGTATCTATTCACCTTTCCACAAGTCCTCTGTTATTGGTCAGGTTAATACTAAAATATACAGGAAAATAAATGTGTCTCACTTTTTTTGACACTTAGAATATCTAATAAGGATCAATGGACAGTGATAGTCATACATATAAGATATCGAGGTGAATAAATAAGGTATTTCACAAATAAATAATAAATTAGCATGGTCAGTTTTCATGTTGTGTACATATATTTATTAGAATATTTACAATTATTAAATTATTCAAGATGTTGTCTGGGTCAAGATGAACTGTACTCTTGAGAAGTTAGTAAAGTTAGAATAGTATAAATAAATATGAGAGTAATAACACATTGTAAAAATGTTTCCATAAATAAAGGTATTAAATGTGGGAACTGGAAATCTAGCAGGGAACTAATCTACACATTTCTTCCTTCTTCTGCCTCCTCCCACGAAGAGAATCTGAGAGGAGAAACAAGTCTGAGCTGGAGTTCTGCCTGGTTCACTGGGGCAAACACACCAGGATGGCAGATTTCAAAGTGCTGGTTAGAATCAACCTACATATAAAATTCTCTCCCATCTAGTAATTGGTTCCTAGGAAGCAAAATAAGATATTTGACTATATATAATTATTCTAAGTTACACTGGTGTTTGGTTCCTGTCTCTATTCATTTTATTCTCCAAATCTTTTTGAATTCAGCTGTATCTATTGAATTTCCATAAAAACTATATGCCTGAAAATGGCTTTCACTCCTTTTTCTACATTTTAATGATTCGTGCATACTTTACAAGATTGTTTAGTCTCCCAATTGTATTTTTAAGAAGGAAATATATTAATGGCATTGTCTATGACTTGTAGCTCACTACAGGAAAGATGTGGTGTTAAAAGCTTGTAGCTTTTTTTAACAAGTCTGAGTTTTACAAATCAAAGACATAAATGTGGATAAGGCAGACTGATCTTCTTTCTTGAAATACTATTTTTATAGCAGAAGAAAAATAGATGAGATACCAACATATCTTATACTCTGATATAATAATATAATACCAGTTATGGAATACTATAGAATATATTATAGAATAATTAGTGATGAATATTATTATATCAGCATATATGATTTTTAATACCTTATTAAATTTTTAAACAGATGCCACACATGCAACGCCAGTAGCAGCACAAGTAATGGTAACTGTTATGTGCACTACATCTAAGATTTTTGTATAGTCAAATTTTTGCATTGTGGGACTAGAACAATATCATAGCAGATAGGGCATTTTGCTTGCAAGCTGCTGACGTGAGTTTGATCCTGGGTATTCCATATGGTCCCATAAGCCTACCAGGAGTAATGCCTGAGCACTGATGGTGAGGCCCAAAAGCAAAAACAAACAAAATTATTGTGAATCTTCATCTAATTTGTGATATTACCTATCCTTAGTAAATAACGAAAGGAATATACATACATCTGTTTTACATTAAATTTAATATAATATTAATCTCTAAAACATGAAAGGAGTATATTCTCTAAAAAACTTACATATAAGTAACAATGGCTTGTACATATATAATTACATAAAGAAGAGAGTATAAAATAAGTCATCAAACAGGTATATGTGTAAGGTATTTCACAAATAAAAAACAAATTAGCATGGCCGGCTTCCATACCATCTGCTTCTATTTATTAAAATATCTACAATAAGTAAATTATTTGAGATGTTGTCTGGGTCTAGATGAACTGTGCTTTTTGAGAAATAAGTAAGTTTGTTAAAATTAACAACTAAATTAAAAGTTGATAGTCATAAGTGAATTAAGGACTGGAGTGATATTAAACTGGGAGGGTGCTTGCTACTGTTAAAGGGTCCATTAGAGCCCACTGCCTCAAATAAAGACCACAAATCTTCAAAGATGCAATCAGCAAAGCGAGGCTTATTGATCCAGAGCACTGGGGTCCACTGTCTCCTGACACAGCAAGTTCATCAGTGGATTCCCGAGCCTTAGAAACCCAGGGCCTTTATCGTAATCCATAGGATAATAAGGTTTATAACTTCAAACATTTTATTGGTTCACACAACTGTTACAATTCAAAATCATCCAATATTGCAAGCTGAAAAAGGAGCAATTCTTGAACTATCCCAAACTAAGGTCTTGTTCCAGAAATTATTTGCCTCTTCAAGCCTAGTCTTTTTCCCTTATAATTGCAGCCTGTAATGGCAGAGCTTTTGTCAACTAATCAACTCAAGAATTTCTAAAAGCTAGTGAAAAGAAAAGCCAGAAGCATTGTTAGTTCTAATTAATAATTATGCCTATTATACCTAACTTGCCCTAGCTTATTCTTAGCTCTTACACTAGACTCAGAGTGATCCCTGGGTAAGCCAAGAGTTAAGCATGACACCTGTGGATATTGTCAAAAAACAAAAATAAATGACAAAAAATAGAAGTCATTTTTAAAAATATTTTCAAACATTATAATATCAAACATTGACATCCTTTTATTTTTTTAAAAATAAGTGAGATTTAGCAATATATGACACATTTTATTTTACATTTATTTGTTTTATATTTTAATCATGTGGTTGTTTTTACAGATTTTATACTCTAAAATGATTTCCTGAGTGTTTTCCATAATGTTCAAACACTTTTAATGAGCTGGTTGGGATAGCTATACTGAATTTTACAGTAGATAAAGATATATTAGATATATTTGCATTGCATACAGCTGACATGGTTTGATCTCCAGTATTCTATGTGGATCCTTAAGACTGTCAGTACTGATGCCTGAATGCAGAGCCTAGAGTAAGCCCAAAGCACAGTCATATATGTTCTGTAAACCAAAAATAAATTTAAAAATAAAATAAATTTTATTTGTAGTTCTTAAACATATTGACAGTAAAACCATGTATGCCATCATCAAGATGATTTGCTCATAACTTTTAAACTTTCACCATTATTTGATAATTAACCTTGAAATGTATATAATAATTACAAATGAATCAATTTTGCTTCCTCCAGGCAAATTTTTAAAACCCAAAGTTATTTGTAGTATATTCTTTATTCCCACTGACATTCAATTTGTTTTATAAAGGGATTAACTCCTCAGTAGAAAACTGAAACACATAAAATCAATAGATTCTGATACTTACAAAACCAACATGATGTATAACAGCAGTTAATTCTGAAATCCATGAAAACACACTGGTTTATTTTAAGAAAATGTACAAATTAAATTGAAGGTCATGCTTGGTGAATATATATCTGAGAGATAATACTGTCCTGTATATAGACACAAAATTCAAGACGATTTTTTTAAGAAGCACAAAAGTTAGTGGCATAGTTAAAGACATTGAGATAGTCTAAACCTGCGAGAACCAATGCAAAGTTTCTACTCACTAGCTAATTCATCATGATATCACATAATTTGATGTATATTCTATAATTTATTTATTATAAACAAATCTAGAATTTTAATTTATTTATCCCTCATCATATATAAGATATATGTATGAAGAGCCTTGCTTCTGGCACTTATTACATTCCCATTAAATAAAAAATTTAGAGAAATATAGCAACATCAACAAGCATTACACAGTTAAAAACTCCCTGAGACTATAGGGAAAATAATTAATATACGTGTAGGTCAAAAAATACAATAAAACAACACAGAAATTTTTGCAGATGATTTGTAGGTTCATGATTTGGTGACCCTCAAAATACTCTATCTACAAAAATGTCACAAGGTCACCAGACAAAAGCACAAATAGGAATGTAAAACAATTGCAGTTAGATTCCTGCATCTGTTTAACATGCCCAGTTGGATAAAAGTGGAGGTAAGTTGTTCATCAAAGTGTCATGTTAACTACAGAAGCTCAGAGCTTTGAGTTTATCTCTCCATCCTTTAAAGTCTGAAGAAAAAAAATTACCTACATATAGAAACATCTCTAATAAAAAAAGTCTTGTATATAAATGTCTATCTCAACATATTCATACTGATATATGTTTTGCTTGGGATTGAACCATGGCCAGTCTTGTGCCTGAAAACACCCTTAAGCTTTGTGTTCTTTTTCCTGTTCACATAAATACACATTTTTAAATAAGTATTCTTGGTTTTAGAGCTGGGAAAAATAGTACAGCAGGTAGGGAACACCGACAATCTTGTATACAGTTAACACAGTTTCAATCCCAGGTATTCCACATAATTACAGAAGCCCACCAGAAGTGATTCTTGCATGCAGAACCAGGAGTAATAAGTCTTGAAAATCCCCCAAAATTGAACAAGCAAAATTCTTGTTTGTAAAACCCTGCTCATATCAGTAGTGACCTAGAATTTTTTAATTATTTCATTATCTTTTTCTTTACTTGGAACATGATTAGTTGTTATATTTCTGTAATTTTCTAAACAGGACTTGAAATAGTGTACTATTTCTCCAGTAGTTTTATTACAAAAAATAGACAAAAATTCTTATCATTTGCACACTAAGTTTTATGAAACTCATTCGCACCCACTTTTTATGAATTACTATTTTTAGGAAAACAAAATTTGTTACGATTAATATTTTTTATGATTAATATTTTTGGGCTGGAATGATAGTATAGAAAGTCAGACATTTGCCTTGCAAGCAGTTTGTCCTAGTTCAATCCCTGTAAAACATCTCATGAGACTGTCAGTAGTGATCCTTGAGTGCAGAGCTGATAGTAAACTATCAACATGCCAGATGTAGAAACACCAAATAAAAATCCCAAACATCAACTAAAAAAAACTTAACTAAATCACATTAGCACCTATTTCTTTAACGTCCCAACTATTATCAAATGCAAAAATAATTATGCATCTAAATGCATATTTTTAACCAAAGTAAATAAATATATTAATATTTTAACCAAAGTAAATATATATTAATAAAAATAATGACAACTTAAAGGGGTGACATGTTCTATTGGGTAACTCCTGGTGGAGGTCATGGCACCATATAATTTGCTCAATCCAGGGTCTGTTGCATGCGTGGCAAGTACCATACTTCTTTTTTTTTTTTTTTTTTTTTGGTTTTTGGGCCACACCCGGCAGTGCTCAGGGGTTACTCCTGGCTGTCTGCTCAGAAATAGCTCCTGGCAGGCATGGGGACCATATGGGACACCGGGATTCGAACCAACCACCTTTTGGTTCTGGATCGGCTGCTTGCAAGGCAAACGCCGCTGTGCTATCTCTCCGGGCCCAAGTACCATACTTCTAATAGTTTGTCTTCAGCCCCTGTGCGAACTACTTTAAGTAATAAACTTAGTTTATGATTTTTTTTGCTAATATCCCTGTGTTACAAAAAGACTTATGTGTGAATCTCTGATACATGAGTAACATTTGGAAAATAACAATACAAAAACAAAACTGTGACAGTGTATGTTAGTAAATGGGGCTCAGTTATAGAACAGGAGAAGTAAACAATGAACCTGTATATATTTATAAAAATAACCAATTAAATATCCACCCCACCTGCCTAATACATCTATATTTTATTGTTTCTGTCTTCTTATTTTATTAGATGATTCCATTTATAGAAAGAAAGCAAAATTACTTCCTTGTCATCAACCAGAATAGTCATTCAGAACCCTACTGTTTTTCACTACTAATCTTTTTCCATTCCATTTTATTTCTTTACAGCTCTGAAGTTTCTCTCTGAATTTTAGTTCAGCTCTTGGGTTCTCTGGATCTATGACTCTGATTTTTTGATATAGCCTAACAACTCTAGTTATTTCAGCTCTTTTAATGTTTACTCCTGGGGCTGGTGTCACTGTCCCCTCTCATTCAATAAGAGGCTTTTCAACCTTTGCTAAAAAGCATGACCAGGGGAATTACATCCAATATATCTCAGCAAAACAGTTGCTATTTTTCCTTCATGATAGCTTTATAAACATTATGTAGCCAGAGAAATGTGTTAGATATTGTAAGATGAATTGGAAGTAGGCTAAAGAATGAAAGGTGCAAAGTTATGAGTCAGTCTATAGATTCTGAATACAAAGTCTGAAGTCTGTATCCCCAACTCTATTTAACTATCTTATCACTAGCTGAGGGAGTGATTATCACATTCACAAAAGATAAATCAAGAACTCTAGTCAACAAAGTGGCTGATTGAGTGAAATGTCAAAAAAAATGCATAATAGAGTGAAGCTATAGATTCTAGCATAGTACTTCATACTGTTGTCAATATAATAAAAGAAAAATGATGTAAAAGTAAAATAATGGAAGCTAGTAGTTCTTGCTCTTAATGTCTTAACACTTTCTTTGAATATATAGAATGAGAAATAACACAAGACTGTTAAAAATATAATGCATTCTCTTTTTTAGTAGTATCTAGAATGCTTGATGTGATAGTATTGATCTACCAGTTGCTATGTGAATTAATACACACATACACACAAACTAAAAAAAAATTAGATGCTTTCAGACTTAATCTCCAAACCATTTTTCTTTTGTTTTAGGGTTTACCTGGTAGTGCTCAGGGGATATTCCTGGTTCTGCTTACTGAAGTTACTCCTGGCAGAGTTGGAGGACCATAAGGAATGCTGAGCATTGAACTCAGGTTTGCTGCATGCAACTCAAATGCCCTAACTGCTGTGCTGTCATGTCATCCTTTTCAAATGAAACACTTGTTTTTAGTATAATGTTATAGATGAACAAATTCAAAGAACTATTTTTTTCAAGTGCAAAGGTACTGAAGCTTAAAAACAGTATTTTTCAGCCATTTCTCTAAAGTATAGGGCTTCTTGGTTGTGGAGAAGTACGCATGTTGGGAGTTTATGATGCTTGGGGACAACCTAAATTCAATCCCTGGCACCATGTATGGTCACGTGAGCATCACTTTGTGTGATCCCTGAGTTCAGAGCAAAGATTAATCACTTAGCACTGCTAGATGAGGCCTAAAATTTTTTTTTTAAATAATAGAGTGAGTCTTCTATTATGCAAAACTATGTGTTCAAATTGGAATTAATGTGATGAGGATATGGGAAAGCATTTCTTATTGAGAGACAAAATAGGAACTAAAATGTTAATATTAGGCAGAAGATTTACATTTGACAAGAACATTATACTGAGGAATTTCATGAGCTAGACATTTATCAGTCTCAGAGATTTGGGATAAATAAACATTTAACAAATATATGTGCTAAGGTAATCAGATTGCTTTTAAAAATATTTTAACTGAATAAACACTTTGTTTCAAGAATATCTGTAAATGAGAAGGCTGAGCAAATAGAGTAAAGAATTATATTTTAGTGTAGTATAGATTCATAGTATGAACAATTGAAACCTACAACATTTGAATCAGACATTGAGGGCACCCAAAAATAAATCTGAAATAAGCAAAAGACTGAAATAATTTTTTATGCATAAAACTTCTCAAGACCATAGCTTAAAATTGAATTTTAATACAGTGGAGGGGTTTGATGAGTTTCTTCAAATTAAGTAATTTGATCTTTTGGTAGTCTAATTATTTAACATGGATTTTAAGATCAAATTAAAATAAAAAATGTGCAACTCTACTTTCACTGGAAATCATTATAGATTTTTATTGTTCTAACACTGACAAAAAATAAATGTAATGTACTAAATAACACATTGTATCAATATATGAAGTAATTCCCAATGAGGAAGATATGCTTTTTATGTATTTTCTTCTGAACAAATAATGTTGCGGTCCTACTCATTAGATATTTAATTTTTTGTTGTGTAATTAATGGGATAAAAGTGCTGTGAGTTAGATATGTAGTTGACTACAACATAGTCAAGCTGTTAAAGAACATGATCCTATAATGTAGTGAAAATTAGCTAAAATTTCAGTTGGATACATGTGATCTGCATCCTTATTAACCCACCCCCACCTGACCTTCACCTCTCTATAAACTTGTATTGCAGAGGAAAGCTTTTTTTGATATAATACAAAATTAAGAAGAAAAACTAGAATACTAGTCATAATGTCCAAATTAAAAAAAATTATAACTAGTCTTTTAAACAAGTATGTTAAGGTATGGCCATACTTTATGAGTTGTATAAAAGATGGAAATGTAATTCTCTTTTAAGTGCCCTTTGTTTATCTTTATTTAATACATTTAGATAAAACATATGCAATGCTCCTCACACATAGATGCTCCCATAAAGTAAAAGAATTTTTCAAAAATTTAGAGAAAGTACTTAGGAAAAGCAGCAAAAGACTATGACTTGTTTTATTTTTTTTCAACTGTCTCATTCTGTTTCCCAAATATTTTACTTCCTGTATACAACCTTATGCATTGAATTATCGATGAAAATTTTAATTTCTATTTTTTTATATTTATTTGGGCCACATTCAGGGATTTCTTCTGACTATGCGCTCAGAAATCGCTCCTGGCTTGGGGGACCATATGGGGCACAGAGGAGGGGATTGAGTTGAGGTCCATCCCGGGTCAGCCGCATATAAGGCAAAAGCCCTACAGCTGTGTCATCACTCAGGCCCCAAAACTTTCTAATTTTAAAGAAGTATTATAGCCATATGTGCCAATCTTTCTTCAAATATTTTGTTTCAAAAATAAATTCATATTTTGCAAACCATTTCTTTTTCTAGAAAAACTTATATGAAATACTATTTCACCACTCATTCAGAACAGTAGAACCTTATGTAATTCTCTACTTCCCTACCCTACATTTTCTCAATCTACTGGGTAATAAATATCTTGAGTCGTTTTCTTTGTCGTTCATTTGTACTTCAACAATTTTTGTATGAATCATTTAAATAGCTTCTCTTTTAAACTTCCAATGATAATCTGTCCAGTGAATCTTTCACTGAAAAACTTCCTTCTTGAAAAAAAGAAATAATTAAGTCACTTCTTTAAAAACAAAAAAAAAATTTTTCCAAAGGTCACTGATTAAAACTTTAGTATAGGAAAATTATTCTTAAGATCCTTTAATTCTAATGTCAGTCTTTGTCATGCTCTATTACTTCCTATAAACTATTTTTTAGCTCTCTTGGAAATTTAATTCATAAAAGTTCATGATGTAGACAAAAACTCATGATTATCAGTCAAGAATCAGTTCAAATCTGACCTCCTTCAATCACTTTATTTTCCAGAAAATCCTCTGTCAAGATTAGTTCAGCTTTCCATGCTTCCAAAGCATTATTCACAGTACTAGAAGCATTTTTCCAATTTTCCATCAGCTTATAACATCCTCCACCAGAGTTATGAGAATTCAGAGAGGAAAATGTATACTTTATTAATCTGTGTAATGAGCAGTTCCAAAATGTTTTAGAATAAATGAATAGGGACGAAGGGCAAAAGGACTAGTTCAAGGCAGGAAGCTTGCTACAAATAGAGGGAAAGTGTATTTGACAAAATAGTTTATAATGATCAACCCGAACAAGAATTAAGTTCTAATAGAAAATAAAGTGATATGTATATTACCCTTTCACTAACAATATTGCAACCTACAGTGCCTCAAAGAATAAAAAAGGAAGTGAGAAAGAAAAAGAGAGAAAGTAAAGAGATAGAAGAAAAAGAATGCATCAGAGGCAAATAGAGGAGATCCATGGGAGAAGGTGGGAAGTTAACTGGGGACATTCTTTGCAGGAAATGTGCACTGATATGTTTTATGACAGAAAATCATAAACAATTTTGTAACTGTGAAAAAATATCTGTATTAAGAACAACACTGCAAATCATGATGATTAATTAAAGTAATTTTTAAAATAAAAAAATAAAAACAAAGGCCCAGGGGCCACTTTCTATAACACTTAGCCAAGTATTATCAGATAGTTTAAAAGTTTGTACTAGATTGCTGTGTTTCTTGGGTTCTGGAGACCAGCAGAACTACACACAACTATACTGGGATGGGGAGAAGGGTGTAAAATGTGTGACTAAGATTAACTGGCATGTGTGCAAGCAAAGCATGTACCCTTACCCCAGATCTATTTCCCTGGATCTTCTTCTAGTTTGATTACAGTGAATGAAATTATACAGTGAATAAATTCATAAATATGCACTGAAATTACAATTTCCTATTATAAGAACATGAAATGTATCTTAATCTTTTTTTTTGGGGGGGGATGGTCACACCTGGCTGCTCTCAGGTGTTACTCTTGGCTTTGCGCTAACCTAGGAAGGTCCATAGTCCAATCCCCAGGCATTCCATGTGGTCTACTAAGCTAAGAGCGATTTCTGAGTGCATAGTCAGGAGTAACCCCTGACTATCACCTGGTGTGGCTCAAAAAACCAAAACCAAAACCAAAAGAAACAAACAAACAAACAAACAAAAAAAGAAGTCGCTCCTGGCAGGCTCTAGGGACCATAAGTGATGCCGGGATTTGAACCGGGTCGGTCCTGTGCTGGCCACGTGCAAGGCAAGTGCCTTATTGCTGTGCTATTGCTAGGATACCATGTGTTAATTTTAAATACAGTAACCAGTGATTACCATTTATTTATATTTATTAGGGAAGAATAAATTTCAAAAATAAAATTATATAATACCTTAAAAAAAGTAAATTTTGAAATTTTGGCATAATTAAATAGCATTTTATGATGATTTTAAGTACATATTATTTCATTTGCTACGATTTAAATTGTGACATAAATGAGAAAAGACATTGGAAATTAATCAAGTAGTTCTAGCATACAATGAACTCACTTGTATCTACTAGCAAAATTCAAAAAAAGTTGAAATATAAGAAATTCATTATAAAAATAAGGCTAAAAACAGTAAATTTTCTTACTCAAAGATTTGTATCAAATTTTAAGAAATGATTCTAAATTAGACTCGCTAAATCACTATCAAAAGTGTTTGATTTTACAAGCTCCTCTACATATGGTTTGATTTGTAAATGTCTGATTGGATATATGGAAAGGAATGATTCTCACTTATCAAGAAATTTTTCAGTGATAATATAGGTTTAGTTATATTTTATATTTTACTTTTATATTCTGAATGAATAACATAATAGGAGCAGATATTTTTAGAGAGCTGGCAATCATCTCTGTATGGTGATCAGGATTTGGCCAACTGTCCCCAGATAATTGAAGCAAAGCCAGTAGTATTTCTGCAGTATCAAGAAAAGTATGCCCAGAATTAATCTACCAATGAAATAAAGTGATCAAATATTTTATTATATTTCTCATGACTATAAATTTACATAAAAAGTGTCTGTGTTTACTTTTCATAATTTAATTATGAGAACATATTAATTAGAAGAACTTATTTATTTATTTTTAAAGTAGTTTACTAAAAATAATTTAACTTTATTCTTGGCAGTAAAAGATGTTCTATAAACAGAACAGCCTCTACCTCTAAAGTAATTTTATCATTGTTATAACTCAAATTCAGTGTAAAAAGTATAACAGAATAAAATGCAATAATTGTCATAATACTAATAATGCTTATATGCAGTAACATAATGAGTTATCTAGAAGTGAAAGGAGGGAGTGGAGGGAGAGAGATATAAGGGAGAAAAATGAGAAGAGGAAGTGAGGAGAGAGAAGAAAGAAAAAGTGGAGAAGAATGTAAAGAGGATGAGACTGAGAGGGGTTGAAGGGAGGAGGGAGGCAGAGACTGGAAGGAAAAAGACAAATTGTGAATTAAAGAGAGAGTAAGAGAAAGAGATATTCTTCCAGATAGAAACAGTGGAAATAGTTAATACAATTTCTATATGCTTCCCATATTTCCTTATAAGTACTGAGCAGTCTATAAAATATGCTTCAAATTGCCTTGACCTCTACTGCCAAAACACAATTGAGCACTTCCTTTAATACAACATTGGAGAAAATTAAAACGCTTGTGAGCTGAATATACAAATTCTACAGCTTATACCTGAATATTTGTCACAAAAGAGGGAAAAATGAGGTCCTTTGCCTAAATCAGAGATATTTCTGAGGACTCTGAAGAGTGCTCTTAGGATCAGAGCAGTCTGTGGGGTGGCTGAAGTCTATTTTGAATGTCTTTTAGCCTCTCCTTTGACCCAGACCCACTTCCTTTTGTCCTTCACAGGATATTTTTTTCTCTGAAAAGTTCACAGAAATTATCTTGAATGTATGCAACAAGTTTTGTTTTTCAGGAAATCCCATCTAATTGTTGATGAAAAATAAAAAAAATGACTGTAAAAAGCACTAAGTTTTATTTTGTAATAATTTAGAAACATAAGTATTGTGGACTAGCAATGTAGGGCACCATTAAGAGGAAGAATTGAGATGGGGCCAGATACATAAAAATACTACAAGTGATTGTGTTTTGGGTAATAAATAACAAGAGCAATTTAAGAAAACTAGGAGTCATTAAACATTAAAAATATCAGAGAGCTGAACTTTGAGGCAAACAAACATGATGAAATACAATAAATAATAATATTCCTCATGTGAATTATTAAGGAAACTTGGAGTGCCTATTTGTAATTGATGACTGAGGCTAACAGGGGTTATTATTTTGATGTAATAAACATGAGGAGGAAAAAAAATCCTGGAGGATCATTCATCAGGAATCTATATAAAGGAGAACTAATCTTATCAGTACCCTTTGATTTGGTGAACAAAGCCCCATAAAATATTTTTGGTGCAAAAAGTTCCAAAATACATTTTAAAAATAGTCCAAGCTAGAATGAATGTCAGCGTGTTATTTAACTAGAAATTTATACACATACAATGCTATCTTCTTTATGTTTTTAGATGACATTTTTGAATCAATGCAATTGTCAAGTCCTAAATTAGTAAAAAAAAAAAAAAGCACTTAGCTACCCCTTTCTTATGTCTTTGAATCTAATTAGTTTCCCCAAATCTGATTATTCAATAGAGCAAAATATTATATAAATAACAGATTACTTGTCTAAAACCTGTGTGGCCCTGAGTTCTTAACAAGGAGGCACGCCATTTTGTAAGGCACTACTTGTTTAACTTCTCTTTCTCAAGTCTGGTAACACCACCCCATGCTACCTGGCCATACTGGATAGCCTATCTGAAAAGAACACAGGGAGCAGTAGGAAGATACCTTTAGACAATAGCCAATCATTTTAAAGATCAAAAGTTAGAACTTCCTTATATCCCTTCCCTATATAATCTGATTTTTGACCTATGAGAGAAGGCCCTAATCAGTTAGTATGGAGCTTATGGCAGATGGAATAAAGTTTTGTTTAGTTTGATACCAATTTTGTGTTCTTGTCCTTGACTTCATACCCTAACAACTCTTTTGATTACAAATGACATCATTCAGGTTTAAAGTGCAATTAAGATTATTAAATAATTAAAAAAATAAACAACTAAGGAATGTCTGATGTAAAGACATTCAAGAAATAAATAAGTTTAGTTAGAGAGTTGATAGTCAGAGGAAAGTGGTGGAAAGAGAAGATTTAAGAATGCTTTATTTGAATTACCTGGGGTCCTGTATTTATTCTTTTTTTCTGCCATCACTCTTTGAGGAAGACAACCCACAGAGAGTTTGCATTAGCTTCCTCTTCTCTTCACACACAACTTTTAAGATGTAAAGACTGGGGGCCAGAGAGGTGGCGCTATAGGTAAGGTGTCTGCCTTGCAAGCGCTAGACAAGGAAGGACTGCGGTTTGAACCTTGTCGTCCCAGATGGTCTCCCCAAGCCAGGGCCGGTTTCTGAGTGCTTAGCCAGGAGTAACCCCTGAACATCAAACGGGTGTGGCCCAGAAAACAAAAAAAACAAAAAAGATGTAAAGACTCACAAAAGCTTAATTAGTATTATATAGGTGTTTAATAACAGCCCTGTATGGGGCTGGATGGTGATGGGATGGATTGAGAAGCTTTTCTCCTCTAACCCAGGCCACATGTCTGCAACTCCCTTTAGCCAGCGGGTCTGAGAGTTCAGGATAGCTGCGAGGAAATGATCCACAGACAGGTTTCAGGAAACATCATCTTTATTCAGGACTTAGCCAACATGTGTAGCCTATCAAAACCTTTCAAGCCAGATCCATTATCAGCCCTGCACGCAACCTTGTCTCTCCTGCCAGCACCCTCAGCCTCTCTCTTGCCGAATCCCCAAGTCAAGTTTTCCTCACAATCCTCTTCCAGCCCCTGAAGGCAAACCTTTTGATAGCTCCCAAAGACCCCTCCCAGAAATGGGCAGGTTTTACTATCAGGTAAAGTATGCAGAAGATGGGGGTGGGGTGATATATAGGTATTTTGTCTGTGAATATCTGCCCTTCCATCCATGTTGACTGACCTAGATCAATAAATGTCCTAGTTGAAGGACAGTCAGTCCTTGAGGCTGGGGAGTCTTGACCTCATGATTTTCTCTATTTTTTTTTTTTCCGTAATCTTAGCAGTGCCCCTGCTTCAGGCCTGTTCACCCAGGGCTGAACTCTGGCAAGGAAGAGGTTTGCTGCTAAAATTCAACAGTTTTCACATATATCATTATCCCAGGTAATTAGTAGTTTAAAAAAAAATCCAGAACACAAAATAATTTTGCTTGTACATAACATTGAGGGGAGAAACTTTTATTTTTGCTACTCATGTAAATCATTAGAATACTATTTCTTTACAAATTTCATAGTGTAGAATAGAATATTGGTCAGGGAATTTTAAATAGCAACCATAAAATTTCTGAGAACAAAAAACTGACACAGCACTCATGCCATCATGGAAAATGACAAATGCAAAACAATAAAGAGTAAAATTTAAAAAATTAAAAATATTATTTCACATAGAAAATGACTTCAGATTTAGCACTTTCTATACCGTGCTATATGTAACACATTTCAAACATAACTGTATGTAACCTTTCCTTAATCACATTGAGTCTGAGAACCTGCTTAGAACTCTTGAATTCCCTCACTTGCCAATTAGAAGACTGTGAAAGAGGAAAGTCTCACTTACAAAGCTATGTACAGAGCATTCTGTTCTTCAGGGATAAATTTATAAAAACATTATAGAGTTTTACTAAAAATATGTGCCTATTGCTTAAATGGGGAAAAAGTAAAAAAAAAAAATGAAGGATCTTTCGAAAGTTGTAAATGGAGAGAAAATACATTGCAAAAATATAAATAAGGTCTTTCTGTGTGCATCTACCAAAAAAGCAATTACATTTTTGTTTCTAGAGCAAAATATAATTTTAACAATTCATTTAAATGATGGTGACCTGCCCACCCAGAAATGGTTTCTACTTCCTTCCAATTTATCTGTAGATGAAAATATGCATTACATATTGCCACACAGCTGTCACTCTCTAGTTGGCAGATAAATTGAAGCTATGATAACACATATTGCTTATTATGCTAAAAGCTGAAAACAAGTACTTAACTAGGTACATGTCAAATATAATTTAAAAATATTCGTTCTAAAAAATGAACATTACAATAATAGATTCTTAATACTCAATTCAAGTGATATCTTAAACATGCAAAAATAAATTAACATGAAGATACCATACTTGTAAATAAATTATTGGTGTTATACATAACATTTAAATATCTATATATGATGAAAATTTCTAAGTATATATATATAGCTTGTAACCTTTAACCCTCATAATATTAGGGTTAACTTTGATTATAGAAATTATAGAAATTTCCTCAGGAAGTAAGATTTTCATATGTAAAGCCACCTCCAAACTTTTGTCTGTAAAGTTACATTAGTAAAATTTTGATATAAAATCTTCTCATTAATTTTATAAAATGTAAATACACATAACAAAGAGACATACAAATATGGCATCCCCAATTTAACCTTACTAAGATTTTGAGCAAGTTGCATAATCCCCTTGGCTTCCAATTTTCTTTTCAGTAAGTTAAAGAGTGTGCATATTGGTAATCTCAAATTTGGGGATTCTAATTTAATTAACATAACAATAACAAGTGTATAAAATAATAAAGAAAATGGTTTTGGGGGCCTGAGTGATAGCACAGCAGTAGGGTGTTTGCCTTGCACATGGCCGACTCAGATGAACCCAGCTTTAAATCCCAGTATTCCACTTGATCTTCTGAGCCTGCCAGGAGGGATTTCTGAGCACCGGAGCCAGGAATAACCAACCCCTGAGCGCTGCTGGTGTGGCTCCAAAACCAAAGTAAATAAATAAATAAATGTTTTTTTTTTAAAAAGTAGATCATAATTTCCAACTTTCAGAAAACTGACATTCAGTTTTTCATTTATGGATTACCTGATATTTGTAAGAGGTTATCATATAAATGTAAAAATTATTATTATGGTGTTACTACTAAGATATCTAGATTATTTGTGTTCATTGACTATCCTCATCTGCAAATATGCTGGTCACTTTAATCCCTGCATATAAAGATATCATATTTTCCTCTGAATATTGTTAACTTAAAGTGTAATTAATATGCAAAGGGATCTATGCCCTGTATGTGAAAATTAAAATAAAATTTAGTTTAAGTGTAATCTAATATTTCTTAGCATTTCTCAATAAAATAAGTTTTCTCAATGATACCTTTCTTACACTTAGTCCTTTCAATACCGATGTTTATTTTGATATTTTGATTGAGATTTTTATTTTATCATATGATCTGTATTATATCAATCAAAAATACCCTTACTGATTTGTGTAATTCTAACAATTTGTTTTTCTTCCATTAGAGCACAAGTGGAATAAGGTCAGGAGCTTATAACCATTCATTTTACTAGAGTTGGCATTTCTCACTGTAACTTACCTTGCCTAATAAATATTCAGAGCTTAGTGAATAAATATAAACTACATATCTTTTTGACATCCACAATGCCAAGTTCCCTGTTTCTCATGATGCTACTCATGATGCTTTCTTCTCACTGCACAAAGAAAATCAAATGAAACCTCAGCATTCTATAGGAACTGAAAAAGCCACAGCTCATACCACTTTTATTCTTTCACTATAAATAACAGTATACTGATAACTTGTTCTGAAAATACCTTTAATATTTAACTTAAGAATGTCAATGAAGCTGAATATTTGAAAGACTAATATCACATTTTTTTTGTAAGTACAGAAGTTCCACTCTGATTAGCTACTATGGGCTCAACTAAGCCCCAAGGAAAGTTTTTTTCCTTCATATCAAATCTAGCTTTATAAATTTAGTCTATATTTTTTCCTTAAGCCTAAATAACCTTCACCATAAATTTAAACCATGTTTTTTTACAAGGTATTTTTTTGGCAAACTATTCACAAAGAAAGGGAATATGGCATAATTTTGGTTGAGATCAAAAGCTCAGAAATTCACTCAATAAATTAGTTGTCTATTTCAAATAGAATTCTGTATTTTTTCCAAATAGTGTTTTTTTTCTAATAGGAAAAGACTAACAATATAAATAATTACAATTACATATATCAGTATAATAGAAAAATGTCTTAATGAGTATAAGTATGATTATTATTTGATAGTCTGAAATCACTTTACTAATCTTGCCACTGGAATTGTTCCTATAAGTGGTGTACCTAAGAGCTTCGGATATCAATGCCAGAAGCCAAAACAAGGAAAAAAAATGCTAACTTCAATACAACACACATAAAACTCCTACTGTAAGTCATGTTCATCCGTAGAAACATCTAGAAATAACTAGAGGATATGTTCTCAAAAAGTTCAAGAACAGTATCAGAAATTCACTAGTATAAGTTTAACTTGTCAGTACTTTCTTGGAACAGTTTGTAGAATATAAGTCATAGAATGATGCTACTAAAAATGGAATACTTAAAGATGTAAACTCTCTGCCTATATTCTCTAAAGTACAATATTAGTAAAGGCATATGAAGTTAAAGGTACATTGTGGAAAATAGTCCCTTCAATTCATAAATCACTTGAGCCAATAATTCCATATAATGTCGCATTACACATGTAGTATTGGATAATGAACTTAGTACTGAGCTAAACATTTTGTTCTTTTCCTAGGGATTGTATTTCTTTCTTGGTAATAAACAATTTTGAAGTGGTACAGAGGTTTTATATATGCCATCTCATGAAGGCCCTACAAAGTAATTTCTTATTCTATTCTATACCAGATTTAGAATGAATGAAATCTGAAAATATCAATGGTGCATGCTGAAGAAGCTATTTTGGCATTCATTGATTGATTTCAAATGGGGACACTTGCCATCCAGTTGGTTTTAACTATTGATAATAACGAGCATATTGTTGCCCCGTGTTCCTTTCCTATTGAGTGCGCTCCACTGACTTTCCACTAACACTCTTCTCCAACTACTTCCTGTGGTGGGTAACACCATGACAGCTTTTACCTAGCATGCAATTACTAACATTTGCACCGCATGATATGGGAAGTACCAGCTAGAATTATAAAGGTTTCAGAGAAAAGGAAAGATATCCTGCTATGTTTTGAATGAGACCAAACTTAGAGAAACTAGGTCTCTTATGTACAATAACAGCTCCAGGACTTATAAAAGTGCCATATAGTTTTATTTGAAAATATATTTGATATATATTTGAAATATATAGTTATTTATGAGAATATATGATTTAAAAATACTATAGATTTAATTATATAACACACAATGTCACTTTAAAAGAAATGAGCATTTAGTAACTAAAATAAAATCCTTGGGCTAAAACACTTAAGAAATGTATCAGGAAATAAAAGAGATTAAAAATAAAATAAAAATGACAAAAATGATTACTATAAGTACAGTATTAACTATTTTTATTCTTTGGAAATCTAAACTTCCCTAGTCAGACAAAGTCACACAAATTCTCATGAAAGATAGGAACATATAACTTGAGCTCAGTAAATGGCAGATGTCCATACCAGAAGAAAAATGGTATTGGAATGTTATCTGCCTGAAAAATCTAGCATGTGAACAATTGTAAATCATTGTGCTAAATAAAAATTTTATTAAAAGAACACATTAAGCAAGGGATTGTACAATTTCTATAGGAAACATGCATTAAGCTAATTACAAACAACTATCCTTATGGGAACTGGAGATAAAATAGGTTCAGTTTATAAAAGGATTTTCAGTAAAAGCAGAAAAATAGAGACTTCATTTATGTCTGTGCAGAGACAATAAGAAAACAACAAACAGCCTTGAACAAAGGGATATAATGAAGAAAAGTCATATAACAAAGATGTAACAAATAGTGTTATCCAGAATGAATTAAAGTTAATAGGAAATTGTAAGAAACATTTACATTAGTATTTACATCTTAAAATTTCAGTAGACTTCCCATGCATTTAAAATGAAAAGATAATTGATAATATTCACATATATAAATTTATTAATTTACAGTAATCTTCAAAGTAGTATGCATGAAGCAAGTGCTTTCATTCATTCATTCATTCATTCATTCATTCATTCATTCCTCTATCCACCTAACTTGGATTGCAAAAAATAATCAAGCATTTTCTGATTTGAAGAAAGAGAGATGGTAGTTTTATAATCCCTTTCTTTAGAATTTCATATATCTAAGCAAAAACTGAGCCCCTCTTTCCAAAAATAAAAAAGAAATTGAGTTTGATTATATTTTCTTCTGTCAAAATTTTGCTTATAAAATGTGGTCCCATCCCTTTGCTTTGTTTAGATAAGATCCTGTTCATTTCTCCCAAGTAGTATGAATCAGCATAATCGATCACTTCATCTATATCTATGGTCTCTAGAACAATGATGTCACCACTTGTCAATTATTTGCATCGCCAAAAGAGGATTTCTTAAACAAACATCCGATTCCTTCTTAAAACAACTCCTGAGGCATTTTGCATTTTATAAATGTACCTTTAATTTATCAGCAAAATAAATAAAACCCTTCTCACTCGGACTTGATCTAGTTCTGCAGACTACTTTCCATCTACTTCCACATGACCCAGAAACTACACTTATACATATTTACCTTCAAGACATAAAATAATTCACTCCAAAGACCGTATATAAACATTTATTTATTGCAGCACTTAGTACAATTGCTAGAATATAGAATCAACCACAGCGTCCAATGACAGATAATGGATAATGAAAGTGTGCTATATATACACAACAGAGTATTATGTAGTTTCAGGAATGATTAAATCATGCAATATGCAGCAGCTTCTACAGAAAAAGGAAGTATCATGTTAATGAAGTAAGTCAGCAGAAAAGGACAGATACCAGATGATCTCACTTTCTGTGATAAACAGAATAACATAAAAAAGGAATTCAAGGCAACAAAAGAGGTATACTTAGACTAATTTTGAGCCTAGATTATAGGAATGAAGACAGGGAAGGAAATATATAGAAAGGGACATTAAGAAGAAGCAGACAGAAGTAACAGGATTTTGAAATTAATCAGTTCTTAATTTATTTTCTTCTTTTCTTTTCTCTTCTTTTTTCCCTCTCCTCTCTCCTTCTCTTCCCTCCCCTCCCCTTTATTCACTTCTCCTCCCCTCCTCTCTTCTCCTCTCCTCACTTCTCCTTTCTTCTGTTCCTTTCCCCTCCCCTTACTTAGTTTTACACTTTTCCATCTTCCAATAGTTTGCTCATCTTCAGGTATATATTATCAAAGTGAACAACAGTTAAATAAAGAATAAGTATGTTTCATTGGCTTAACTTTTTGCTTGTTTTTCATTCTATTGTTTAATGTAGTCAGCACAGGGAACTTACTCCACTTGACTATTCAAGTATACAAACCACTTCCATCTAAGGATTTCCCACAATCTAGAGATCTTAAAGTTCTAAAATAGATTTTTATTAGGACTGAGAATAAAGATGAGAAAAAAGTTGATATATACTGGAGAAGTTATTGAGAAAACTCAGAATATGGAGGAATATCTTATTATACAGTCTTATTTCCAGCATAAATTACATATTACCAGACAGTAACAAGGGATTCTAGGACTTGCCACCAAATAGATTACAAAAGAGAAAAAGTATGAGGGAAATCAGGTATCAAATGAATCCTTGGTATTGGCTTTGACGTACTGAATTCTCCAATTATAAAAAGATACATACGGGCTACTGTCCTCTTGCGTGAAACTCTTGCGAGTGGGGCAAAAAGAGCCTCCAGAAACCTCGCTCGCCCAGACGCCATTTTCAGGGAGGGACTTCAGAGCATAAAAACCGGCTAACCTTTGCAAAAGCTGGCTCCCTGTGTGTGACACCAGGCGGGGAAAATCCGCGAAAGTACACTGGCCCAGTGGGGCTCAGCTGTGAAAGACTGTGAGTGTGACCTGTCTATGTCTGTCTACTGTCCTCTTGCGTGAAACTCTTGCGAGTGGGGCAAAAAGAGGCTCAGAGGAGCAGGGCCGCTCCGCTTCGCTACGCGGCCGTGCACTCTTTCTAAGGAAAGAACTCCATTGCAACAAGAAGGAAAAATCACACTAAGAACGGCGCTATATCACAGAAGCAAACATTTCTCTCTGGACTGTCTTCTCTGTTGCATGCTCGGGCCTAAGATTTGACCCAGTGTGAGGCTTCATCCACGGAGGACTCCCCTCCCTTAGAGGCAAGTCAGCCCATCCAGAAAGGGAGGAGCCAGAGGAGTGTGCTGCCTACATCATATAGACAATGAATACCACTACAACACGTAGAAAAACCCACAATACAAGTGTGACAATGGGGAAACAACGCAGGCCAGCATCAGACATAGAGAATGAAGATGACAATTCTGAGGACCAGATAATGACTGAACAACTAATCAACCTCTCAGATAAGGACTTTAGACTAGCAATATGGAAGGTGCTCAACAGACTCCAAGAAACCATGGATCGAGTTGAACAGAACACTAATAAGAACCAAGAAAATATGAAGGCAGAAATGACAAAACTCCAAACTGAAATAACATGTCAACTAACAGGACTGAAAAAGTCAGTAAACGAAGTGAATGACAAAATGGATAAGCTCTGGGACAGGGTATCAGAAGCTGAGAATAGACTTGGTGCTGTGGAAGATGAGATACATAACAATTCCATACAGCAGGAGAGATTGGACAAAAAACTTAAAGCAAATGAGCAGACAATGGAAAAATTAGTCAAAGAATGGGAACAGACGAAAATAGAAGTCTATGATAAGATCAACAGAAACAACTTAAGAATCATTGGAGTCCCAGAGACCCAGGAAGAAAATTTCCAGGAAGAATCAATGGTCAAGAACATCATTAAAGAGAAACTTCCAGAGCTAAAGAATATATGTGATCAAATCCTGCATGCCCGAAGAGTACCAACCAAAAGAGACCCCAGAAAAACCACCCCAAGAGACATCCTAGTCACAATGACAAATCCCACAGATAGAGACAGAATTCTGAAAACAGCAAGATCAAAAGGGGAAATCATGTTCAAGCAAGCTTCCCTGAGATTTACAGCAGAACTGTCACCAGAAACACTCAATGCCAGAAAGCAGTGGTGGGATATTGTGACAAGACTGAATGAAATGAATGCTTCACCCAGAATACTATACCCAGCAAAACTCACTTTCCAGTTTGATAGAAGAATACATGGTTTCACAGACAAAAAACAGCTCAGAAACTTCACAGACACAAAACCAGTCTTAAGAGAAAAACTGAAAGACCTAATCTAAGACAAGACTACCCAAAGGACACACCAAATTTTGAAAAAAAGATGGCGTTAAATCCCAGGACAATTCTTTCTCTCAACGTCAATGGACTAAATGCACCAGTTAAGAGACACAGAGTGGCTAAATGGATCAAAAAACTCAATCCAACCTTCTGCTGCCTACAAGAAACGCACCTGAATAGTCAGAACAAACATAGACTCAAAATAAAAGGCTGGAGAAAAGTTATCCAAGCAAACAACACCCATAAAAAAGCTGGAGTGCCCACACTAATATCAGATAATGCAAACTTTATACTCAGGAAGGTTGTAAGGGACAAAGATGGACATTTTATATTAATCAAGGGGTACGTAGAGCAGGAAGAATTCACTCTCCTAAACATATATGCACCGAATGAGGGGCCAGCAAAATATTTAGTACAACTGTTGACAAATCTGAAAAATAATATCAACAACAACACAATAATTGTGGGGGACCTCAACACTTCTTTGTCAACACTGGACAGGTCAACCAGACTGAAACCCAACAAGAATATACTAGACCTGAGGAGAGAAATGGAAGAAAGAGGCCTAGTGGATATATATAGGACACTCCATCCCCAGAAACCTGGATACACATTCTTCTCCAATGTACATGGGACATTCTCCAGGATAGACTACATGCTGGCACATAAAACATACCTCCATAAGATCAAGAGGATAGAAATTTTGCAGACTACCTTCGCTGACCACAAGGCTCTGAAATTATTTGTGAACTCCAAAGGGACTCAGAAGAAACACTTTAACACCTGGAAGTTAAACAGCCTCATGCTCAATAACCAGTGGGTCCGAGATGAAATCAAGGAGGAAATAAAAAGGTTCTTGGAAACAAATGACAATAAAGACACAAACTATCAGAACTTATGGGACACAGCAAAAGCAGTACTGAGAGGAAAATTTATAGCTTTGCAAGCACACATCAGGAAGGAAGAAGGAGCTTACCTGAGTAGCTTAATGACACAGCTAATAGAACTAGAAAATGCTCAACAAAAGGACCCAAGAATAGGAAGACAGAAGGAAATAACAAAGCTGAGAGCAGAAATCAACGAAGTGGAAACTCAAAAAACAATCCGAAAGATCAACGAAAGCAGAAGTTGGTTCTTTGAAAAAATAAACAAGATTGATAGACCACTGGCAAACCTAACAAAGAAAGAGAGAGAGAGAAACTTGATAACTCGTATCAGGAATGAAAAAGGAGAGATCACTACTGATATGACAGAGATTCAAAGGGTAATCAGAAACTACTTTGAAAAACTCTACGCCACTAAAAATGAGAACCTGGAAGAAATGGATAAATTCTTGGACTCTTATAATCTTCCACGGTTGAAGGAAGAGGATGTAGCATATCTAAACACCCCCATCACCATTGATGAAATTAAAACAGTAATCAAATGTCTGCCAAAAAACAAAAGCCCAGGTCCAGATGGATTCACTAATGAATTCTATCAAACTTTCCAAGAGGAACTACTGCCAATCTTGGCAAGACTCTTTCATGAAATTGAACAAACAGAAACACTTCCAAATAGCTTTTATGAAGCCAACATCACCTTGATACCTAAACCAGACAGAGACGCTACCAAAAAAGAAAATTACAGACCAATATCACTGATGAATGCAGATGCAAAGATCCTCAACAAAATCCTGGCAAATAGGATTCAATGCCTCGTTAAGAAGATCATCCACTACGATCAAGTAGGTTTCATCCCAGGAATGCAAGGCTGGTTTAACATCCGTAAATCTATCAACATAATACACAACATCAATAACAAGAAAAATAAAAACCACATGATCATATCAATAGATGCAGAGAAAGCATTTGATAAGGTCCAACACCCATTCTTGATCAAAACTCTCAGCAAGATGGGAATGGAGGGAACCTTTCTCAATATAGTGAAGGCCATCTACCACAAGCCAGTGGCAAATATTATCCTCAATGGAGAAAAACTGAAAGCCTTCCCTCTAAATTCTGGCACAAGACAAGGCTGTCCTCTCTCACCACTCCTATTCAACATAGCACTGGAAGTACTTGCTATAGCGATTAGGCAAGAAAAGGATATCAAGGGAATCCAGATAGGAAAGGAAGAAGTCAAGCTCTCACTGTTTGCAGATGACATGATACTCTACTTAGAAAACCCTAAAGACTCTATCAAAAAGCTTCTAGAAACAATAGACTCATATAGCAAGGTGGCAGGCTACAAAATTAACACACAAAAATCAATGGCCTTTCTATATACCAATAGTAATAAGGATGAAATGGACATTAAGAAAACAACCCCATTCACAATAGTACCACACAAACTCAAATATCTTGGAATCAACTTGACTAAATATGTGAAGGACCTATACAAAGAAAACTATAAAACTCTGCTCCAAGAAATAAGAGAGGACACACGGAAATGGAAACACATACCCTGCTCATGGATTGGCAGGATTAACATCATCAAAATGTCAATACTCCCCAAGGCATTATACAGATTTAATGCCATCCCTCTAAAGATACCCATGACATTCTTCAAAGAAGTGGATCAGACACTTTTGAAATTCATTTGGAACAATAAACACCCTCGAATAGCTAAAGCAATCATTGGGAAAAAGAATATGGGAGGAATTACTTTTCCCAACTTTAAACTGTACTACAAAGCAACAGTTATCAAAACAGCATGGTATTGGAATAAGGATAGGTCCTCAGATCAGTGGAATAGGCTTGAATACTCAGAAAATGTTCCCCAGAGATACAACCATCTAATTTTTGATAAAGGAGCAGGAAATCCTAAATGGAGCAGGGAAAGCCTCTTCAACAAGTGGTGTTGGCACAATTGGATAGCCACTTGCAAAAAATTAAACTTAGACCCCCAGCTAACATCATGTACAAAGGTAAAATCCAAATGGATTAAAGACCTCGATATCAGCCCCAAAACCATAAGATATATAGAACAGCACATAGGCAAAACACTACAGGACATTACAGGCATCTTCAAGGAGGAAACTGCACTCTCCAAGCAAGTGAAAGCAGAGATTAACAGATGGGAATATATTAAGCTGAGAAGCTTCTGCACCTCAAAGGAAATAGTGCCCAGGATACAAGAGCCACCCACTGAGTGGGAGAAACTATTCACCCAATACCCATCAGATAAGGGGCTAATCTCCAAAATATACAAGGCACTGACAGAACTTTACAAGAAAAAAACATCTAACCCCATCAAAAAATGGGGAGAAGAAATGAACAGACACTTTGACAAAGAAGAAATACGCATGGCCAAAAGACACATGAAAAAATGTTCCACATCACTAATCATCAGGGAGATGCAAATCAAAACAACGATGAGATACCACCTCACACCCCAGAGAATGGCACACATCACAAAGAATGAGAATAAACAGTGTTGGCGGGGATGTGGAGAGAAAGGAACTCTTATCCACTGCTGGTGGGAATGCTGTCTAGTTCAACCTTTATGGAAAGCGATATGGAGATTCCTCCAAAAACTGGAAATCGAGCTCCCATACGATCCAGCTATACCACTCCTAGGAATATACCCTAGGAACACAAAAATACAATACAAAAACCCCTTCCTTACACCTATATTCATTGCAGCTCTATTTACCATAGCAAGACTCTGGAAACAACCAAGATGCCCTTCAACAGACGAATGGCTAAAGAAACTGTGGTACATATACACAATGGAATATTATGCAGCTGTCAGGAGAGATGAAGTCATGAAATTTTCCTATACATGGATGTACATGGAATCTATTATGCTGAGTGAAATAAGTCAGAGAGAGAGAGAAAAACGCAGAATGGTCTCACTCATCTATGGGTTTTAAGAAAAATGAAAGACACCCTTGTAATAATAATTTTCAGACACAAAAGAGAAAAGAGCTGGAAGTTCCAGCTCACCTCAGGAAGCTCACCACAAAGAGTGATGAGTTTAGTTAGAGAAATAACTACATTTTGAACTGTCCTAATATTGAGAATGTATGAGGGAAATGTAGAGCCTGTTTAGGGTACAGGCGGGGGTTGGGTGGGGAGGAGGGAGATTTGGGACTTGGGTGATGGGAATGTTGCACTGGTGATGGGTGGTGTTCCTTTTATGACTGAAACCCAAACACAATCATGTATGTAATCAAGGTGTTTAAATAAAAAAAATTATGCATTAAAAAAAAAGATACATACAAAGAAATAAGTTTTAATAATTTTTAAACATGAGAAATTTTCTGGAAAATAAAAATATAAACTGCATGCAATTTTTAATATCTTTGTAGCAACAATCTGTTCTTAATTTTAATGACAATAGTGTTTCAGCTTTAAATGACAAAAAATACCATATCCTAGATAGAAATTAGAAAAATGACAGAAAAGAATGTTTAAATTTTATGGTTAGCAAAGCATGATAGGAAAGTTATGAATCAGTTAGCTGAAAATAGATACCCCAACTGTGATTAATAATAAGGAAGCTTAGACTCAATTAATGAATATACATGTTGACTTTCAGCTTCAATTCACTAGAATAATTACTTCACATTAACATATCAACAAGCCAGTAATCAACAAACTAAAGTCTCAGGTCACTGACTACTTCTACAAATTATTTTTTCAAACTTTTACTATTATACAGCTCTCTGCAATATTTTGTCCATATTGTTCCATGGTTAATTGCACAAAATCTCATAAATTTGTTTCCTTAATGTTAATCTTATCATTATGTTAATGAGAATAATGTATAACTGCACTTTGATAGCAATGCTGACAGCAGAAGCCCCTAATTTGTTGGCAATCATTAAGCAACAGCAAACACATCTGTTAATAGTGAACAGGAAAGAAAAACAGTTATCTGTATTTTTCTAATAGAGGAAATTTTTCCTTTGTAAATTATTATTGAGGACCCAGTGTGGTACTCTATTCTTTGCTAAAATTTGCAACAATAAAATATCAACTTATTCCACTTTACTAATTTTTCCATCATGAGAGTTATAATAGTAGTCTTAGAGACCTTGGCAAAGATATATCATACAATGTACCTTAACAACAGATATTACCCACTTAGTATTTAAAACCTACTCAGAACACTGCTTTAATTCGTATTGCAAAGATTTTCTGAGGATTATTTCATTTATCAGCAAATTTTGTTTCCTTTCTAGATCTAACAAATAAGAAGGGAAATGTGATTAAAAAAAAGAGAAAGATTTAAGGAATATTCAAAACCAAAAGCTAATTACATAATTTATTTTGTAACTCATAAATTCTGGAAATTAAATATTATTCAAATAATTTAAAATAACCATGTATAAAACTGGAATTGATTTGATGTTTTAGAAGGTTAATATAATTACCTAATTGATCATTTGTGAGCCAAAGCACATGTTACAGACTATAAAAACTAAAGACAGAGAGAGACTGAGAGCTGTTGACGAACAGCTATGTGTGTATCTTTCTTAGATTTCTGCCAGAATATAGGCTTTGTGTTCAGCCAAAAAGGCCCAGGTTTTGCACTGAGTAAGTGAACAGAAATATGAACAATTATAAAATAATTTATTTGTGTTTATTTGATTCCTATTCAAGAGAATTACTTTATATGTAGTCAATATAGGCACAGAGTTAATATTTTTTTTAACATTTTTTAATGGAGGTGTGCCTTGTGATTTTTTTTCATGAAGAAGTGTGCCTTTTGCACAAAAAGGTTGAAAAACACTGGGCTCAAGGACCATGAGATGCTGTGCATCAAACCTAGATTGACCAAGTGTAAGTCATATGCCCTTTTTCAGTACTATTACTCCAAATAGTCACAAATTCTCTTTATGAAATATATATGTAAATTTAAATAATCAACATTTAACCAGAATTATTTTATATATTATTACTTTTCTAATAACCTCAATATAAATTCATTAATGAGAAGTAGGTAACATCACTTCTCGGTCTTTTGGCTAAGATCAAGTGAGAAATAGGTAACATCAGAATATTGGACTTTTTTCTTGGAATATAAATTCAGACTCAAATAATCTTTACTATTTATGTATTCAAGTTAATAGAGTTAAGGAAATCACCAGAAGATGTAATATGAATACTTATCTTGTATTACTGATATTCTAAAACTTGGTTAACAAATGACAATGTCTCTAACTTATGTATATTTTCTTGTATATCTAAATTTAAATCTAAAAGTATTACATTTATTCTGTATTTCTTATATAGAAATAAATACTATTTTCAAATTTTAATATTGATTTTAAATTTGCTTTTATCATCCATACCAAATTGAAGCTTTAAGAATAGCTATAAAATTTTAGAGCCAATAGTATGACTTTTTTAGTAAAAGATACCTGCTTTGCTGAGAATTCAATTACTTTTCCTCATCACAATCTATGACATTATGAAATGTGAAACAACCAGTGTGAAAATATATACCACTGACCTAAGTGGTTAAAAAATCAAGAAGTTTATGTAAAAATACTTCCTGTGAATACATTGCAAAGCTTTATACCCACAACATTCTGGTACTGTTTTAAACATCATCGTCTCTACAAAAGGACTAGTAACTACTGTAATTCTTTTAAGATATTAATATCAGACTACCTTCCATCTTTGATCAGTTTTTGTCTTTGATCTTATCTCTCTTCCACATCCATCTACAATGCTGGAAACTTAATTTTTTTAACAAAGAATTAACATGATGCTGAACACCTCCAAAAGTGAGAACAACAAGAACCAAGAACCATTAGTATCTAAAATAAACAAAGCCAGGAAAATTCTCTGTAGAGGACAAAGTAGCCAATGGATGATTTCATATCATTATATACTCATTATACCATTTTGCATAGCAAAAATAACTCCCATGATTGCCAGGGCAGTTTAATATCCATAATGACTCCAGGCAGAGTCCAAACATAGCTATTCTGCCTGACATCATGACTCTAGAAAAACACCACTAGTATAAACAAAAATAAAATCCAACAAACAACAACAAATAGTTGCCCTCTCTAAAGCAAACCTTCATTTTGGCTTTTTGAGTTTTCACTCTTGATGAACTGTCCTCTTATTGTTATGCATTATTTGAGTATACCTACATTAAAAAACACTCAATATTCCATAATAAACTTTTTCTACTCGATTTTTTGAGTTACATAGTTATTCTTTTTGATGAATTTAAAACAGACAAAAGCCTCAGATCGGGGTGTGAAAGATTAGCCCTTATCCTGCTAATCTTTCATCAATATAGTAAACCTCTGAGTTATACTCAGTGATATAGAAATATAGTAAAACAGGAGGTTGAAGGTCAGCCAAGACTACATGTATACATAAATAAATACCATTATCAATCAATATTTTCAACATGTATATGCATTACAATATCTTTCAACATGTATATGCATTAGTGCTATGAAATTATAGACACCTGTAAAATCACTTTTTAATTTTTTCTTTTCACATTTTCTGAGATAATTAGCACAAGTACCCTTAATTACATTAACCCTGCCCCTCAAGTGATTTATGTTAAATTCTGATTATAAAAACAGCTCAGGGAAAGAAACAGAGGTAGAACAGAACAGCAAGTGAGAATATCAAGAAGAGTAGCATGAGAGCAACAGCAAGCCGGAAGACAGCTAGATCTTAGAGGCTGCTCAACCCACTGAACTTTTTGCACCTTCTCTCATACCGCAGTCTATTTCTTTCTTGTGTGATGCCCCTTGCTGCCGACTGGCCTGTCCCAGGTTGGCACAAATACAAACACAGAGAGTGTTGTGAACTGCAGGCTGGAAGCAAACTACAGGTGGCACCCCCGGGAAGCCAGTCGAGAAGTTCCCCACACATTACTATGAAATTCCTATAATTTTATATTCCATAAAGACAATAAAATACATACTCAAAATATTCACTTTTTAAAAAATGAAATACTCATATAGTGTTTTTGATCATTTGCTTTTATAGTCAATAGTTTTACATTTTTATTCAGAGAAATCATAGAACTCTCAGTTTGGGTAAGAGAAAATAATTGTTTTAGATTATATATAAGTAGACTTAGGAAAATCATGCTAAATCTAACACTACTTATACGTGGATGAATATCTCATTAGAAATAGAAATATGTGTATTGAATTAGCAAAATTGCTCACTGTTACTAGAAAGGAGAAAAACTTTATTCTGCCTGATTTTTTAATTAGTTTCACAAAAAGATTAGTTTATATCTTAGAAAAATGTAACATGAAAAACTCCTGTTATTATATGACCTTGGCATAAGTTTATTGTTAAATTTGGCTTTGGTGTTACTGAATATATATCTTTTATCACAATTATACACTCCGGACTGTTGCAAAGATCCTGTATGTCAACTATATTGAAACATAGATATATTACAAACTCTTGATGAATTTGGCCTAAAACTGGGCCATTTTGCTGAATCTAAAATATTTCCTTAGACCAAAATGGGTACTGATCAGATACAGCAGAGGAATCATTCTCATTGTGTTAAGATCTAAATATCTCATGGAAAGTCATTGCCATTTCTTTATTAAAAGATCAAAACATTAAACTATTTTGAATATAAAAATATCTATTCTGTCTCTCACTGACATGATGAGACTTCCTGTTCACAGCAGGACTCAATAGTCTGACCTAACTGTCTATTGAAGAAAACCAAATGATATTCATTGATTTCTTCACATCAGTGGTTACACATAGTGTAGTTTTTCTTATTGATTAAAAAAAAAAGAAACAAAGATCCCATACAGCCTTGTTTTGCTGAATAGTCTTATCCATTAATTCCGAAGTTTCAAATAAATAATCTAAAAATTAAGATAATTCACATCTTCCATCCGTTAAACTCATTATTATTTGATATTGGAGTATATTAGTTGATTAAAAGTCAGTAATTGGTTTATACTGCAGCTTGCCACTGCTTTGAGGCTGTTTACCTAAATTGTAATTCCAGATCTCAATGATAATATTCTTGATTATATTACAATTTGATTATTGACGGATACAGTTTACAGAAACAGTTTCATCCTGAGTTACAAAATTTCACAAAAGGAATGTAGGAGAGGAAGAGGAAGTTTTTTTATATAGATAGCACAACGTTTTTAATTTATTAAAAACTAATTTTGTCAAAAATAGAAAACATCATAACTGAAAAAGAAGGCACTAATTTTATGGCTATTTGCTGGGTTGACCAAGTTTATTTCTTTTACTAAATTCAAGTTTTAAATGGCACAAGAGTTAGAAGATGAAAATCACTTTTACCTTTATCTGAAAATAAGGAAAATAAGATTTCCCAATTTATCTATATTTATAAAATCTCAAAATCTCACAGAGCTGGTTTATTTTAGTCAAATTCTGAAAATATTATTCCTTTAACCAAAATCCTTTACCCTCTCCATCACATTAATTTTAATAAGGAATATATTTTCCACCTTCAATATTTACACACTTTATTTTTGTTTATTAATATGAGGGGTGTCCAACATGGTTATGGTCAAAGTTTAACACTGGAGGTTCTTACATCATGCCAACTACTTCTGAGGCTAATCTACGTGCAAGGCAAGTGCTTTATCCCTTATGTTGTCTCACTGAGACTTATATCAACACCCTTATTTTTCATTTTTAATTTCCCTATCTCCTTTTTGAAGATATTTCTCTTTTTACCTTTGGAAAAAATTTTCCCATGATAACTTTAAGTAGTTTAATATATGAAGTTTGACAGAATAGCTTATGAGGATATCTAAAATATCTTACAATTATACTATTAATCAGAATAGAATATACTTGACATTTTTTCTCTATTTATTGTTTATATTTTAATCATTTAAACATAAAAGAAACAACCAGATCTTAGAAACTGAAAACTGTTAATAATGCAAGATAAATAGCTGCCTAGATATCATATTTCTAAACTTTGATTTGAAGTTAAATCAATGTGGCAATTCAATCTTCCAGAGACAAGTACAGTAAAGTGTTGCTTGGTTGTTCTTCCTTTTTAAAATGGAGAAAATGGTTGTCATGACAGGAACTATGATGAGAATGAAATGTGATTAAAAGTTACTGTTTGCTTCTGGTATTGTGATCAGAATATTCTCTATTAATATTAAGCTGCTGACTTTTGTGAAAGGTGTTAGAAATAGCCAGTGAGAAAGTCCAACAATATAAATCATTTGATGATCTTCTATAGTATTTGAATATTTTATATAATATTTTTAAATACTAGTTGTAAAATGAGGACACATATGACATAACCAATGCATAACCAATACAGCAATGATAAAAGTAAGAATATGTTTTAGAGAACAGAATCAAAGAAACTCTACCAAAAGACTGAGTCAATTTAAAGTTATATAGCAGACTTTCTATTATGAGTATGATAGTTTTCCCTATGCATCTCTATCAGTACCACAGAATGTAATCTTCCATAACATATATCAGAGCCATTAAAACTTTCAGCTATGGCCTATTTTCATCCTACATGGTTAAGCACTGCAAAATCACTTAATATTCATTATATGGTTTTTGAGTTAATCAGTTTTGGAGACTGAGCATGCACATAAATTTATTGTCAAACATTTATGACCTCACATATTTTTAATAATGTGACCCATATGGGATTGTATTCCATGGATAAAAAAAAGATAGGATTTTTGGATCAAAGAGCGAATGCAAGGATTAAGATATTTTTCCTGCATGAGCTTGGTTTGATCCACAGTATCCTTTGTGTTCACCTGAGCATTTTAGAACTGATCCATGAGCACAGAGTAATCAATCTCTGACCATGACTAGAAGTAGCCCACACAAAACAAATCCTCATCTTCAGCCCTCCCCCAAATAAGGTAGGGCTAGATAAAACCTCATTGTATTATTTCTTATAGCATGCCACAATCTGAAGCGAGGTACTGAACAAAATAAATTAAAAATAATAAAACTACATTTTATTGTACTACTCCTAAAGAATACTCATAAAATAAGGCATACAAAAAGTTTCTACTTTAGAGGCTGCCAAGAGCACAGAACTAGGATTGATCCTTACACACAGTTGAGTGTAATCTAACTTCTTGCCCTCTCAAAAAAGATTTATTGTTCACATACAATTTATTAAAAGAAATTTGTTTTAAGTAAGAGTATCGCATAAACTAAACTCTTATAAAGTACTTTTATTCCATCAAAAATTAAAAAAAAATTCATGTATCAACTGAGGCTTCCCCCCACAGTATTACTAAATTCTGAGATACAGATTTGGATCTTGGGCATTTTCCTAATTAAAAATTTTTTTCAAGGTTCACAGTGATTCACAGTACTTTAAATGATTATTTCCCATGCATATAATTTTAGAAGCACCCCCATAACCTGTGTACCCAAATCCCTTCTTCAAAGATACCAACATCCCTCCTTTTTAATCCTCATCTCTGCACCCACTCAATTGTGTGGATGAGTTTTATTGTGGTGTAACTTTAGGTCCCTTATATGAAGGGTATCGTTCTATATCTATCCCTTTCTGACTTCATTAAGTATATCATCCAGCTTCTGTTCCCATGTTTCTGCAATTTTTCATAATTATGTTCTATGTTCTAGCTCTACAGTATTTCATATATATAATACATATATGTATACTATAACTTCTTGAATTATTTGTCCACAACTGGGTTATTGTACTAAGAAATACAATTAATAGATATGCATACATCCCCTTAAATTGATGTCTTTACATTTTGGTGATAGATACCCAAAACTGAGAGTGATATCTCTGGATGTATGGGAACAAACTCAATTAAATTTTGTATGAAACCAATAAATATATTCATAGCAATCTAAAGGGGATAAATATAATATGAGAAGCATTGAAATAAAATAAAAACAAAAGAAATAAAAATAACTTCTGTATAACCATTTTACTTTATTAAAGGTTCACATTTGGTTTTCTTAGAATGCCAAAAATGATACTAAAATAGCCATATTAGGGACCAACTTACCAGATATAATAACTTATAGCTCATAAAATTGAGATGCTGGTAGAATAAGTTATATTCAATGAATATTTAGTAGACTCACAATAAGCATGACACATTTTGCTTTTGATGTTACTATAATTCATTAAAATTATTTGCTTAAACTTAGTCTAATGAGGTAAAATTAGAGAGTTTATTTCACAAGGTTACAATTTAAATATTAATTTTTGACCCTCTACTTTTAGGTTTTGAATAGAGACTATGTTGGTATACCTGATCTGCCTCTCCTATATTTAGAATGAAAATAACTGTACATCTGCTTTGCATAATGTGATTTACATATATCCTTAGGCCCATCCTATAAGCATGATCAATTTCTGATTTCTATATATTTTATTTTATGGTAACACTCTGACGTATAGTAAAGGTATCTTAATATTATTGGTTTCAGTTAATTTGGGCAGCTCCTCTTGAAAACAATGTGCAGACTGAAAAATAACAGACTTCCAGCAAGAGACTATGTTATATTACATATTTTGAAAGAACAACAAAAAAGAATCTATTTTGTAGATATTTTTAATTTCTTCAAACAAGTTCAGTTTCTTAGTAAACTGTACAATTTTTTCAGGCCACATCCAGTTATGCTTATGGCTAACCCTCTCTCTACATCCAGGAATAATTCCTGAAAAGGCTCAGGAACCATATGTTCTGCAGGAATCAAACAGTCACTATCTGGAACGCACTCTACTCAGTGCATTATTGCTAAAACCCATAAATTATTTGATCTTCATCACAGGGCTATTTTTGAAGAGTAAATGTGTCAGTATGTATACTTGTCCATGTATATGTATATATATGTACATATATAATATAAAGAGATTAACAAACCTTCTGGCAAATGTTCACAACTAATAATAATGCTAAGAGTTACATTATAATAATTAGTGCTATTTTATTATTTAAAAGATCCAATTCTACTTTTCTATTGGTTCTGAAGGTATGTTTACAAGTAAGGTTGTAATTCCCCTAGATTCTGTTTCCCAGAACATTGAAGAAATCAATTTAAAAAGTATCTAAAGTTCTTAAATTTTAAGAAATCCTCTGTTCAACTAATGCTTCCATCATAAATCCCAATTCGGCCACAGAATTTTAAAAATGAATGTGATTACTCTATAATCCAAGCTATAAGACAATACTTAAGCTATATTTCCTGTGCGAGGCAATACTAATCGGCTGCAACCAGTTTCAGTCTGCATGAGGTGAGGCTTCTTTGTGCCAGCCTATCCTAAAATATATCTGTCTATGTTGATCTGTGTCAGTCGGTATCACGATGTGTCATGTTGTGACACTCTTGGCAAGTGATGTCAGTTATTGACAATCTATTCTGTTATATGGAAAACCGTGCTGTATAGACACTTCTAAGATTGTCAAAGCTGTGGGCCAAAGAATGAGGCCTCACTCTCAGGAGACATTCCTCTTCTGTGAATATATTGACTTCCTCAAAAAGGGTGATATTCAGGAGTGGGGAGAGGATTCTGAAATCTATGGATGGACGAAAGACCATCAGGGAAACTTAGAAGAGGTAAACAAAAAGGCCAAGCTGGTGAAGTTACCCTGCTGGACTTGGGAAGGGAGAAAAGGTTTAGGGGCACAAATAGAAATGTAGGCTGTTTCCAACTGATGGAAAAGGCCAGAGAATGGACTCACCACTGGTATTGCTAGAAGAATTATAGTCCAAATAATGCTGTACTTCTAGGCCTGGTCTATATAACAAGCATGCACGATCAATTTGATGTTATTTTGATCCCATTGCAAAAAGAATCTCCCAAAAGTAGATATTGATGATGGCCTCCATTTGCAGGACTACAAAAAATGTGGTCACGCTCAGAAGCAGGCTGATTTGAAAACTCAGGTATTTGGGTGCTAAGCCTAGATGATGCTGTCCTCCTCACATAGTCTAAGTTAAGAGTGAGCTTTCCTTGACCTGATTTCTGTAGGCTTGACTTGGCAAGTCTTCACCTCCATTGGTCACTTTTCCATCCTTCTCAACTTTACTGAGTATTTCAAGTAGCTGGCACTGTGGATACCCAGATGGAAGGTCATTGTTCTTGGTGACATTTTGGGATGTAGAAACATGTACTCTTTCAGGGTGTGATTGCTCTGTATGGGGTTGTTTAGTTGGGAGTGTATTCAAGTGGAAGGAACCATATATATTCACCACGTATTATCTACCTTGCCTTGTTCCCAGAGTGTTCTCACAACTTGTCTCTTACATCCTCTTGCCATGGTCAAACATCAGACATGATCCCTAGGCAATTGTGTGGAATATCCAGACACAGGTTTCTCAGGTCACCGGGGATTATGAGAATGTGCTGGCAGAATCAAGCTCTAGCCAGCTGGTATTCAGGACTTTAGCACTCTGTAACTCTTTGCCTTTTCTCATAAGACAGATCCCCACAATTTTAGGACTTGTCTGTTTAGATCTGTCTTTTCTACATGTGAGTTCATTTATCTGGCCTTCCCTTTCACTCAATCCTACCTTGTGGAAAAATGGGGAAGAATTGTCCATAAAAAAACTCAGATTATTTTTATTTTTATTGCCATAGAGATGTGTTTTTTGTTTGTTTTGACACTTGGTTTAAGGATTTTCTTGGCTCAGTGCTCAGGCATTATTTTTGAAAGTATTCATGGACTATCTGGTGCTGGGTGTCCAGAAGTCAAGCACACACATTCCAATTCAAGTTATTTCCATGTCCCTTCTGCCTCACAATTTATTAATTGATTTATGAAATGTCTTCTAGAATATTACAACTGTGGCATATGTAAAACCTTGTGAAAATCCAGAGAGAAATTTTTGTTCATAGTGAGTTCCAGTCAGCACCAAGTCATGTCAAGCTTTTGGGTCAAGCTTTTACAGTTTGTATCACTTTCTGTCAGTGGTACAATCAGTGCTAATTCATACCAGTCTGTTCCAGGTGATGCTAGCCCATTCCAGAATTGTCAATTCTCTCCAAACTGTGCAAAGATATTTCCAGTCTGTGACAACCAGTGCCAGTCCTATGATAGCCTTGTCCATTCATGCCAGACAGTGCTAGTTGATGACTCTATGAGATACAAATATCTGTCCATAGTAGTTATGTCAATCAGTGCCAGGTGGCATCACCCTTTTCCATCATGAACAAATCTATGTCAGTCAGAATCTGCAATATCAGACTTGCCAGATTTTGGCACATACTGTGAGTCTATGCCAGAATGTACCAGACAGTGCCATTTAGATTAAGTCTATGTTGACTAGTGTCAGCCTTTCCAACACATCACATAGTACCAATCTGTGTCAATATATTCAATAGATGACCATATATGCCAATCTGTCAGTCATGTAGTGTATTAAGCACAATCTATGTGCTTATCTATTCTAACCCATAGCAATCTGTGCCAACATGTGCCAGGTACACAGTATTTATGATGATAATAGTAGTATTTATAATAATATAGATAACATATATAATTATTTTAAATTACAATGCTGCTATGCTATGACCACAGATAATAATAAGAACCCTTCATGGCCATCCCAAGGTTCCTACCCTTTAACCCTTAGGTTCCTCTGATTACAATTAAAGCCACTATTCACACAGAAAAAAAAGAGTAGACCTATAAATCTCTATTTTTCAAGTTTTCTTTAGTATTCTGGTAGTCAACAGTTTACATGGGTGAGGAGGGAAGGGCTCTCAGCACACAGTGTCCTCTACACAAAGGCATTTTACTAGAGATATGTGAAGATCATCAGCTACCATATTCTTTGATATATAACACAGATTAGTGGAATCATAAAGAGATGGAAGAGATAGCTTCACCAACACATACTTGCCCCAATCCTAAATAATTCCCAAAACAGGCCATCTAAGAAAAATGATAAGTATTACTGTAGTAACTCCTGTTCATAGCTGCTCCTTCTACCTTCATTTTACTGACCTCTTTTGATATTCATTTGTGGGTTTATTGCTTAGGTGCAAATTATTAAAGTCAAACCAATTTCATACATGTTAGGTTTAGAACAAATTCCATAACATGGATTAAAGAAGGGTTGTTGCTACATGTATCATAACAAAACATAACTTCTTTCATAGGAAAGTCCAACAAGCTGCTTTAAACATATTGTGGGGGCTTAAATAATAAAAATTTATTTCTCACCTATGTATAAGTAGGAAGTCTATATAGGATGTCAACAGGTTCCTGTTAGGCTTCTGTCCTTGATTTCAGAAAGCCACTCAGTCCTCACATTGCCCTTTTTTATACTTTTATTATGAAAATTTAGAAGATTCTTTTGAAAAGACTTTAAAAGGGTAAAATGTTAAAAATTATTATTAAACAAAATAAGTATAAAAGATTGTTGAGAAGTTTTTGAAAATTCAAAAATATTCTTCATTCTGACTACTTTTAAATGTTTTAAGTTCCTATTACTCTTAAAATATAAAAACCATATATTTAAATGGATGGATTATGTGGGTGTGATTTATAGAAGAAAGACAAGTAAAAATTCTAGCCAGTAGATGCAAAGTTAAAAGAAAGGGCTTGACTCTACACCAAGATTGAAAAGAAATATACTTATAGATTTTAAGTTTCAATAAAATGTTTTTTAAAGTAATGAATCTTTTATTTAAAAAATTCAGTAATTTCATAGAATTTGCTAATAAATATATAGGGGAAAATATAGCCAAAAGGTGGGTCTGGAGAGATAGCACAGCAGTAGGGCATTTGCCTACATGCAGATGACCCAGGACAAACGTGGGTTCAATCCCTGTCATCCTAAAGCCAGGAGCAATTTCTGAACTCAGAGCCAGGAGGAACCCTTGTGCACCATCCGGGGTGGCCCAAAAATAAAAAAAAAATGTATAGCCAGAAGTGTTAAAAATGATTAGCTTATTTAAAAATAAATAAGTTTCAAATATCTTATTTTGACTAAACTTATATTTCCTATTCTGCTTTGTAACATGAGGGGACTATAATTTCCTATAAAGGACTCTTGATGCCTTCCTATTAAAACATAAGATATGAATAGCAATTACAATAATTAGATACAATTACATTAAAATAATTAGCACTAAAACGATCAATTGCAGAGCTCTATTCAGCAATTAAACACGCAAGTTTTAATATAATTTGTATTGCTCTAGTCCTTATGCAGGAAGCAGTGAAGATTATCTTTATGTGTTTTCAATTAAGCAAGCATTTCATCAACTTTATATCAGCTTTGAAGCTACATAGGTCATAAAATTATGAATCACTCAACTTTCTAAGTGGTTATAATTTGGTGGACTTGCCTAATTCTCTGGGAAGTCATTTGTCTAACTCTAATAAAACACTAGGTGGGTGGTGACACTTCTGTGGAAGTGGAAAAAACAGGGACACTAGATTTTATTGCCATTTTAATATTATAGAATTTAATGTATCCGTATCCGATATTCAGATTCATATAATAGAAATGAAGTGCTATGATTTCAATTTAATTGGGCAGTTTCCTATGAAAATAATGCAGAAAAAAATGACAACTAGACAACATCACAATTCTAGGATCATACATTTTAGAACGAAGATCAAAGGGGATATTCTTGTCACATGAGTTTTAGATGGTATCTATTATTAAAGCATAGTTTGATAAAAATTTTCATTACATAAAATATCTGTATACTTTTTAGACAAGTAATATGCAAGTTTTTATTAATCCACTGTCCCTTCTGATCTTGTATCCTTCATCTGGCGCACTGTTCTATTAGATGGATCAGTTTTAGATTGTAAAATCCAATTTATACGATTTTTAATCCATGGCTCCATTAGAATATCCTGGTGCACTGGGAATCCTCTATACCCATGCTAAAAAATGTTACACTTGAAAACTTGCCTATAATAGTATTTTAATTTATAAAAGTAAAGGATGTCAGAAATAGTTAGAATGGGGAACTAAGACAGAATCATATTACATTTAACATCCCACCAAAAGATTTAAAGTTTATATATAACATATATATGTATATATAAGTTTCCCTTTTTGTTTCAGGCATGAAAAAATCAGAAAGTACCATGAGCCACTCTAGAATCTTTCAAGTTGTGTAATTTTGTAATGCCTGATATGTAGTGTTTCATGCACCCAATAATTAAGAAAGGCTATAGAACTGTCCCCACACAATAAAGTATATAAGAACTCAGCTGAAAAGCATATATTCCGGGTCAGTCTAAGAACTGAGGTGCTCCTTATTATAAAAATGTTTCCCTAATCTAAAGTCACAATTTCATGCTGCGACACCTGGACTTCTGACAAACTCGTCACAGATTTTAGGCTTCCACAATTATCTTATCAGATTTCAAAGAAAGACTCAATCCCAAGTTATTATCTACTTCTTACTAACTGGTATAAATCAAAGGTTCCTGCAACACTCTCCTCAAACTCAATTAATTTTCTATAATTGTACCAAGAACACAGGAAACCTATTTACTGAATAGAGAACCGGTTCATTATAAAGGATACAGTCAAGAATCAGATAAAAGAATATACAGAGGTAGTGAAAAAATAATATGGCTGTGACTAGAAAAGCTATAATAATAAAAGACCAGTTTCAGTTTTGTTTTAGAACCAATCAATCAAGAGATAGTCTGTCTTGTCAAAAAAAAGGGGGGGGAGGCATTACTGACAATAAACTAGTAGGTTGTAAGATTAATATATATCCTCAGGCTAACTACAGTGTCTACATGACTACAGAAGCAGATTTTATCAAGAAAGATAAAAGAAAAGAACAGTTTCTAAGGGGTGAATTATATACCAGTATTCTGCAAGATAATCAATAAATTCCCTCATGGTATAGACCTTTGGGGTCCATAAACTCAGTAACATGTGTAAACCTAAGTGAAAGCCAATGGTGTAAATTAGGCTTATGGGACAAGGTCAAGATAAGGACAACTGGCTCTGTCTAGAGAGCTTGATTTTATTATCTTTGTTTGTTGTTTTTTAATTAAATTAATACATTTTATTTATTTTCAAACCTGGATTCTAGGGAAGCTGGGGAGTTTAGTCAAATTAGGCTATTTCCTGCAGAATGTGGCCATTCTAAGAGAAAAATCTGGGGAAAACTATTATGATCCCTCCAATAACAATAATGCTTTACAAAATACATTTGGATGGGTGGGTGGGGGTGGAAGATTTGTGATTCTCAGATTTCCACCTTTTGACTTCAGGATTTCCATACTCAGAAATATTTTTACCAAATTATTTCACAGAATCAGTTTCAGTATCAAGTAATCAGTATACTTAGAAGAGTTGTATTTAAATCTCTTTTTAAAATCTACTTATTGATTGATTGATTAGCTTTTGGGCCATACCCAGAGAAGCTCAGGGGTCACTCCTGGCTCTGCATTCAGATATCACCACTGGCAGGCTAGAGGACCATATGGGATGCCAGGAATTAAACCTGGTCCCTCCCAGCTCGGTTGCATGCAAGACAAACGTCCTACCACTGTGCTATCTCTCCGGCTCCCTATTTAAATATTGATGCAGAGTAAGACAGACAAAAGAGAAAAAATAGAATTTAAAACAGAAGTGTAGCAGGTTCTCTTGGTTTGAAATATCTCTGTTATTCTCATATATTCAAAACAACACAAGTTGTTCTGTAGATATCTAGTCACTGTGGGTATCCCTTTGCAATCTTTTATACTTTCTACCTCTAGTTTGCATGGTTCTAATGTTTTCTGTACTTAATTAATAATGTTAGCTAGGAAAACTGGTTATATTATTCAAAAAGTGATTGTCAAGTAGGCAAATTTATTCTATAACAGAGAAAAAGAAAAACTACAAACAAGTTATGAAGCAGAGTAGAAACTACTCTTCATAGAAAGGCACAGAACGGAAACACATTCACTTATAATTTATAAAATAATATAAAACCAAATTTAGTTACTTCTGTTAAATTTGATCAAATATTTGGCATGGCATAGTAAAAATAGATACTAATTTAGATATGTGTGTTTATATGTGATTTTCGGGGAGGGAGTGTACATAGTTGTGTTCAGAGCTCAATAAATACTCTGTGTTCAGTGATCATTCCTGGAGGTACTTGAGAGAAAATTATTTAGTACGGAAGATAAAAGAAGTGTGACCTAGCATGCAAGACAAGCACCATAATCAATGTAATATGTGGTGAACATTTAAATATTTTTAATATGTATTAATGATACTTATTATTTAGGAATTTTGATTGAATTTTTCATAGTTGTTTAAGGCTTAGGAGCCTAAGCTCCTTATTCTTATTTATACTTTATTTATTTTTACTTTCCTATTCTAAGGAGTAACTCTCCACTAACCAATACTGTCTTGCCAGTATTCTGGGATATTCTAATGTACCGCCTTTATCCTATACTATCCTTTATACTATACTATAGATCAATATGAACAAAGTAGCCTCTCCCTGAAAGAGCCATACTCCATCTAGACTGAAAGTCTCAGATGAGTTAATTTTATTTGTTATTTTATTATTATTGAAGTGTGGATTTGGACTACACCTAGCTACTGTACTGAGGAAGTAGTCCTAACTTTATACTCAGGACCAATTCTGTGTGGGTCTTGAAAATCATAGACAATATTTCCGATGAATCTTGGTCAGTAGTTTGCAAAGCAAGTGCTTTAACTCTGAACTAAATCTCTGGCCTAGTCACTATAATTGTAGGTAATTCTTGTGCATACTCAGTAGTGCTTAGAGATTAGTCTTGATTGTTCAGAGGATTCTAGTTTGACAGCATGAAGAGTCATGCTCTACTACATTTCTTCTGCACTAATTCTATTGTTATTTGTTTAATTCGAGTCTTTTTTAAATTTTGGTGGTGAAGTGAAGTTCTATTCTATTCTATTACATTTCTTATGTTTTGTCAGACTTTGTCTTATAGGCAAGCGATTTTGACCAATTCTAAATTTTGTATATTTTGGTCCTTCCCGAATTAAGTATGGATTAACCGTAGGCCTACTGGTGGTTCTTCAAGCTTTTATTGGGAATTCACATCTACGAGTTAAGAAAAACATCTATCTAAACACTGGGGCTTAGTTTTCCAAACTGAATTAGCCTAACAGAAGCTTACATACTTATTTGGACTCTTGTCCACATTTCAGGAATAATAAACTAAAATACAGAAAATACTCCCAATTGTTTCCAAACTACAACCATTCCCCTTCAGTGTCCCCAGATGGTAGCACTGTCCACTTTTGGAAATTTGGGACTGAGGATGTGACAAGAATCTAGAGTTTTATAAAACAGTGTTATGTTCACCTTTAGGATTCACTTATAACATCAATGTTTTGAGATTAATTCCTCAATTTTTGATATTCTCAAATATCTTGATGTTTCTGGTTCCGCCTAAAGCACACTTTTGCTTTTCTCTTAGCAATTGAATACCTTTAATAAATTAATCCAACAATTTCCTCTTCATTGAGATGAATTTAAATTCCTGAAGCAGTATTGTCTCTGACATTTCATTTAAGACCTTGATAATACAATCAGTTCTAAATTATTTTCTACAAACAAAAATAAAACTTCCTAGATTTATGCAGACACATTACTATAAAGTATAAAAAAATGTGAAGGACCTATACAAAGAAAACTATAAAACTCTGCTCCAAGAAATAAGAGAGGACACGCAGAAATGGAAACACATACCCTGCTCATGGATTGGCAGGATTAATATCATCAAAATGGCAATACTCCCCAAAACATTGTACAGATTTAATGCGATCTCTCTAAAGATACCCATGACATTTTTCAAAGAAGTAGACCAGGCACTTTTGAAATTCATTTGAAACAATAAACACCTTAGAATAGCTAAAGCAATCATTGGGAAAAAGAATATGGGAGGAATTACATTTCCCAACTTTAAACTTTACTACAAAGCGATAGTTATCAAAACAGCATGGTATTGGAATAAAGACAGGGCCTCAAATCAGTGGAATAGGCTTGAATACTCAGAGAATGTTCCCCAGACATGCAATCACCTAATTTTTGATAAAAGAGCAAGAAATCCTAACTGTAGCAAAGAAAGCCTCTTCAACAAGTGGTGTTGGCACAACTGGCTAGCCACTTGCAAAAAATTGAACTTAGACCCCCAGTTAACATCAAGTACAAAGGTAAAATCCAAATGAATTAAAGATCTCAATATCAGACCCGAAACCATAAGATATATAGAACAACACGTAGGCAAAACACTCTAGGACATTGGGACTACAGGCATCTTCAAGAAGGAAACTGCACTCTCCAAGCAAGTGAAAGCAGAGATTAACAGATGGGAACACATTAAGCTGAGAAGCTTCTGCACCTCAAAGAAAATAGCTCACAGGATACAAGAGCCCCCCACCGAGTGGGAAAAACTATTCACCCAATACCCATCAGACAAGGGGCTAATCTCCAAAATATACAAGGCACTGACAGAATTTTACAAGAAGAAAACAACTAATCCCATCAAAAAATGGGGAGAAGAAATGAACAGACACTTTAACAAAGAAGAAATACAAATGGCCAAAAGACACATGAAAAAATGTTCCACATCACTAATCATCAGGGAGATGCAAATCAAAACAACTATGTGGTACCAACCTCACACTACAGAGAATGGCACACATCACAAAGAATGAAAAGAAACAGTGTTGGTGGGGATGTGGAGAGAAGGAACTCTTATCCACTGCTGGTGGGAATGCCATCTAGTTCAACCTTTATAAAAGCAATAAGAGATTCCTTCAAAAACTGGAAATCAAGCTCTCATACATTCCAGCTATACCACTCCTAGGAATTTACCCTAGGAACACAAAAATACAATACAAAAATCCCTTCCTTACACCTATATTCATTGCAGCACTATTTAGCATAGCAAGATACCCTTCAACAGCCAAGATACCCTTCAACAGATGAATGGCAAAAGAAACTGTGGTACATATACAATGGAATATTATGCAGCTGTCAGGAGAGATGAAGTCATGAAATTTTCCTATACATGGATGTACATGGAATCTATTATGCTGAGTGAAATAAGTCAGAGAGAAAGACGCAGAATGGTCTCATTCATTTATGGGTTTTAAGAAAAATGAAAGACATTCTTGCAATAATAATTTTCAGGCACAAAAGAGAGGGTGGCTGGAAGTTATAGCCTATCTCATAAAGCTCAGCACAAATGAGATGAGTTTAGTTAGAGAAATAACTACATTGTGAACTATCCTAACAATGAGAATGTATGAGGGAAATAGAAAGTCTGTTTGGAGTACAGGTTGGGGTAGGGTGGGGAGGAGGGAGATTTGGGACATTGGTGATGGAAATGTTGCACTGGTGATGGGTTATGTTCTTTACATTGCTGAAACCTAAACACAATCATGTATGTAATAAAGTTGTTTAAATAAAATATATATTTAAAAAATACCATGGTTTCTTATATCTTCTTTAATACAAATAATACGTTTAATGATGACTCACAATTATACAACCTATCAAGCTTCGACCAGTCAGTCATAGTTAAAAAAGAAAAGCTTTTAAATCTTGCAAATTAATCAAGGTTTGTTCTAACAAAACATTTTCAAAAGTTTATTAATCATCTGGATCAAGAAGCTATAGTATATATATATATACACAATTAAATAGAATACAACTCTAGAAATTGACAAAATCATACAATTTACCCTAACAAGGAATGAAAAAGAGGTTATCCTGAATGAAGGCCTTCATAAGGAAAATGGTAGATCCAGAATAATCTATCTCATATGTGGAATTTAAAGATACATAGCAAGGTAATAACAAAAGTTAAAAGGCAATAATGAGAGAAATGATCCATAAAATATAGTTCATTAGCAGGATTGAAAGGTATATTTTTTCCAAGACTTAATGAACTAATAAAATATGGTAGACAGAGTGAGTCCCAACGAAGGCTTACTGGCCAGTCAATGGTGATAATTATTGGTCTGATAATGAACAAAGTTTATGAGATAATTTGTCTAGCAATGTATAGTGATTAAAATTCCAATATAAATTTGAACCATATAAACTTTAATTAATATCCCAGTTTTAATTGATTATCTAAAATATTCTGAATTTAGGGGACTCTCTGTAGCCATACTGTTAAGGTTCCCTATGTATGTGCATCCCTGGGATTGCTTTAGCATGAAGCCAGGTAATAATTTTGCAGTACTATACTGTCAAAAACAGACTCTTGGACTCTGCATTTTGTCTAAGTCTACTGGTACTTGCCTATAATACTAGTCCCACTTGCTTACCCACTGGTCAGGTCAACCAGTGTAAAAAATTTCTTGTTCTCCCACCACAGACCATCTTATGTGCTTGATTTTACAAAAAGCTGTTAAAAACTTTCCCATTGTGTTCCTTTTGTATTTTTTGCCACAAGAAAATAGAGGAAATCCAGGCACAAAGCTAATATTTCTGGAAACTATTTTACTTGGACTTAGCACATTTCTTATTTTTTTAGAAATTCCCAGATATTTTTTTCAAGGATGAAAAAAAAATAAAATCTATGTGTAAAACAAAAATATGTAGTCCTTTACTATCTTACTGATCCCAGAGTAATATGATGTGAATAATCTAAAGCTATATAAAAAACTTAAAGGAGAAAGAGAAACATTACAGTAGATAAGATGATTGCCTTGCAGGTGGTCAACATAAATTCCATCCTCAGCATATTATATAGTCTCCTGAGCCCAAAAGTTACAGTACCAAGTCTCAAAACTTTAATCTGATTGTGTATATTGTTTTCAAAAATCGTAAATTATATTAAAATAATATAAATAGAAAATTTAAATTTTACTATTTACTATTATTTATTTTAAGAACTCTTTATAAAAAAATTCTGAATATGAATCACTAATAAAAACGATGAAAAAGTATAAGAAGTAAAATTAAATATGAGTCCAAGTTTTGACTTAGTGATAAAAACTACAATAAACTGTATTGCACAAATAAAATGAACAGTAGACTCAATGCAGAGTAAATTTAAATCCATTCTGATTTTGAATAGTAAATTATTTTAATAAATAGTCTAGGGGCCGGAGAGGTAGCACAGAAGTAGTGCATTTGCCTTGCATGCAGAAGGACGGTGTTTCGAATCCCAGGAACCCATATGGTCCACTGAGCCATCCAGGGATGATTTCTGAGCACAGAGCAGGGAGTAACCCCTCAGTACTGCCGGGTTTGACCCAAAAAAACAAAACAAAACAAACAAACAAACAAACAAAAACAAAAAAAAAAACAAAAAAAAGCACACCCATCCACACACAAAAGTATATAGTCTATAAATGCAACATAACCTTGTGAGATTCATTCATTATGGCTGTGAACTAACGCAATGTTCATTTCAGTTAGATTTATGAAACAGACAGTGGATATTCTTCAATATTTCCCAAGTAAGTTGTTAATGTTTCTCTACTAGTGCTATTAGAGAATTGCTGTGCATAAATATGTTGCTGATATGCTGTGTCACTTTATATTTATGCTGTATTATTCCAAGTCTAGTATAAATTTTATGAGTCAGTTGGCCAAAGTTCTTGAATTCATCTCGCAGATTATGGCTTTCTGAGAACAAAAAGAGAGAGTTGGCAAGTAGATGACACTTTTCTAATGTAGAGTTCAGGGAATGACATTTAAAAAGATAATAGAACTTTCACATTCCGACCTTATATGGCATTTGATAAATTCTATTTTATTAAAATGATGTTTCTTTAAAAAACTTTGATTTACTTGTTCAATTAATCTAAGTATGAGTCATTTAAAATTATTATTTGAAGCTATTTATAATAGAAGGATTTGAGAAAATTGTGTCCTACAGCCTCACATATCTAATAGTAAACATTCATATTTATAGAACATTGAAAGGGTGAATATATATATCTAAGTAACTATTTACATCATAGAAATTATTACTTTTATTCTTTAATTTTTGATATGTGTGGTTTGGAGTCACACCTGGTGGGACAACATGGCCATTTCTGACTCTATGCTATTGAGTCAGTTCTGGTGGTAATGCAGGACCAGATACTGTACTGGGAATCAAACTAGAGTTGGGTCTAGGTAAGTGCCTTATTCCTTGTATTATCTCACCAGTTGCAATTTTTCTAATGATCCCAAAAATGATCTTAAAATTCTTTTTAGAATTAGAAATTATCTTTTTATCTTGATATAATTTAACTTAAAAACAGGAGACTGAAAGTGTCAATTATAAATCAGTTTCATATTAATTGCATCATCCTCACATATTTAACTTATACTGTGTACATACACACTTACCACACACCACAGCATTGCAATAATATATTTCACAAAGTTCATATCCTGGAGCATCTTATGAACTAATTAAAGAATTATTTTATAATCATTCAATCAAAAAGTTCTGTAAAACGGCAAATACATAAAGGAAGTTAAGTAATACATCTTGGATCCTGTGAGATAGCTTATGTGTTAGAGCACATGATTAGTATGATTAGCACTGCATTTGATCAATGGCACTGCATGGTCACACAGGATATCAGAAATGCTCTGGTGGAGACCACAGTGACAGCACACAGGAAGAGTGTTTGCCTTGTACATGGCAAATCCAAGTTTGATCTCCAGCAACCCATGTGTTCCCCATGAGCCTGCAATAATTAATTCCTAGTGTAAAGTCGGGAGTAACCTTTGTTCCTCATCAAGTGTGCCCCTCCAAAAAATGCTCTTGGTGGTCCCTCACACAAAGCTGAGTATAAGCTCTTCAAGGAAAAAAGGAAAAAGGCTATCTATGCAAAAGCAATTTATAACAATAATTTGAAAGATGTTATCTATAAGTATGCAAAAACTATTACCCACACACATTAATGTTATAGATTTTATAAGAGCTAATAACATATTGCATTAAAATCATCAGCATTCCTACAAGTCCCCCAATATTCAAATTATTTCAGTGATAAAAATAGTTCCCACAAAAATCATCTAAACTAAAATAACATATTTATCCCATATATCTAATTATCTGTTTTGTGTAACATGTATGTCAATACAAAGATTACTTGCACATTGGGAGAGAGTGCAGGGCCACATCCAATAGTTCAAGCATCTTAACCCCTGTACTATTCCTCTAGACCTACATTATAAAGTAAGAAAAATATGGGCCCGGAGAGATAGCTCAACGGCATTTGCCTTGCAAGCAGCCTATCCAGGACCAAAGGTGATTGGTTCGAATCCCATATGGTCCCCCGTGCCTGCAAGGAGCTATTTCTGAGCAGACAGCCAGGAGTAACCCCTGAACACCGCCGGGTGTGACCCAAAATCCAAAAAAAAAAGTAAGAAATATATTCAGGACAACAAAGCAAAATAGATAAAAATCAAAGTTCTCTTCAGCCTTTTATATTCTGCGTGATTTAAGTATTTCAAATTACTTTCACTTATCCTATACTAATATATAGTTATACTATTTTCTGCTATCCTATACTAATTTCTATGCTAAGATAGTTCCCATGTTTTGCCTTAAATTTACAGGCTTTTACTATTAACTGAATATATATCAGATATTATAAAACAAAGTGATCCCATACCTGAAGCTAAGCAGACACAGTTCTACTCTATAAAATGTGTCTGACAACAATAATCAAAATGTCCCAATCAATTCAGTACAGTAAACAAAAATAACCACTATATATCCACCTAGAATTAATAGCCATTTAAAATGAATAAAGTTTAAGTAGAAGATATTTCATTGTACCTTAAATTTGTGTAGTGAGTGAGAAAAAAACTCTCCTAGACTGCTATCAAGGGGGTAAATTGTGGTCACATTTTCCAAGACCAGCCACTGGAATTTTCTTTCAAAACTTTAAGTTCTTTTGAACATTGACAAGCCAATTCGTGTTAATAAATATTCATGTGATCAGAAAAGTACAGAAATGTAAATTTGCTGATATTTTATTTACTATAAGAAAAAAAGAAAATATAAATAACCAACAGGATGAAGATGAACAAGATTAATAATGGAAAACTGAGAAAAGAGAACATAACAGACTGCACAGAATGTCTTCAAGTAATCATTTAGTCATTTTCTAATAATTCTGTTAATAAAAAAGAGTGAAAAATAATACTCAGGCCAGTGATGTAGCTCATTGCTAGAGTACTTGACTTACATATGTGAGGTCTTGGTTTGATCGTTTTACAAGCAAAAACTTTACCAGCCAACATGCAAGGGTAGATAGAAAGGTATCCAAGGACTTGATTTACTTGTAAGTTGCTTTGTTTAAAGTCACAGTTTATAAGAAAGTAGCAGTGAGGATCTATGAGAATTTACTATCATGAAAAGTATCCCATCAAAAATGCAAATAGGGACTGGAGAAACAGCACAGTTGATAGGGCATTTACTTTTCACGTGGAGGCCTGGGTTCAATCTCCAGCATCCCATATAGTTCTCTGAGTGTGCCATGAGTGATTTCTGAGCAAAGAGTCAGGAATAACCCCTGAGCGGAGCCAGTTATGACCCAAAACAATCAAATAAAAAAAGCAAACAAAAAACTGAAAATGTCAATAGATATAATAAGTACTAAACTATGATATTAAAATGTACACAAATTACATATATTTCTACGATCAATTTAAAACTCACTAGAAACAGTTAAAGAGTATAAAATTTGCAAAAATACATATTTTTTCTTTTTCTTTTTTTTTTCTTTTTCTTTTTTTTTGGTTTTTGGGTCACACCCGGTAGTCCTCAGGGGTTAGTGCTGGCTGTGTGCTCAGAAATAACTCCTGGCAGGCACGGGGTACCATATGGGACACCGGGATTCAAACCAACCACCTTTGGTCCTGGATCGGCTGCTTGCAAGGCAAACACCACTATGCTATCTCTCCGGGCCCTACACACATTTTTTCTAATGTTCAAATAAATCTAGCCCATCACTGAGATGCTTATTTACTTCAAAAATTTTATTTATTTAGTTAGTTAGTTATGTTTGGGATGCCACACCCAGTGGCAAACACAATAAATGCCACACCCCAAAAGCTTACTTCTGGTGCTATGCTCAGAGAATCTTCACTCTCGGTGGAACTCAGAGAACCATAAGCAGTGCTTAGGAATCAGACTCAGGTCTACCATGTGCAAGCAAACATTTCTATCCTCTGTATTCTCGTTCCAGTTCAGATTTACCTTTCTCAATCTGGGAAATTTGTATACTAAATCAAAATACAGCTTTATAAAAGGCAATAAAATTATTTATTCATGAATTTGCCATAAATAGCAATAATCTTTCATATACACACTGACATATGCAAGACTGATTTCCAAAGGATATTCTACAAATTCTTAGCAAATGTTCTCCCTTTCTTACAGATTTAGCATTATGTAAAGTTGTAGAGAAACTATGTTTTACAATATTCCTTTATGAGTTGTTCAGATAAAAGGAGGTTATTACTGACTAATTTTTCACTTTTGTTTTTACAAAATTTAACCAGTTGTCAAGACGTTAACAGAAAGAATTAGACTCAGATTGATGTTCAAGGAACAGTCTTTGAACTCAGTAAGTTTGACAAATGTTTTCAAGCAAAATTCATTGTGTAACATCATCTCTGAAGTTTCTTTTCAAGAATGCAAAGAAAAATTGTCTTTCTTGATTCTCTGGTTAATTCTCTAAAGCTCCACTTCTAAATGTGATCATATTTATAATTAGCACTACACTTTTGATGAAGAACAAGCATTCAGTTCATAACAATTGACTCAGAATGTATTTATTCCTGGTTCCTGATTTAATTATAGTAAACTTAGAAAAATTAATAATGAAATTGAATATCTCAATTTTCTCTTTTTTGTTAACTGTTCTCTGAATATTGAAATAGTGGCAACTGCTTTCAAGTAAAATTATCATTATAATGGATACAAGATTTAGACAGAATGGAAGGTATCTTTTGGTTGGTCTATGTTGATGGAAATAATTGTGTATATAGTACCTTGTATTCCTTGTGAGTCTAACTCAGTTTAAATTTGAAGGGGAAAATGTAATAGACAATTTTCCAGAGACATAATTATGAAAAAATAAGAGATTACAGGACTACATCAATATGGAATGCCTTTAGTTTATATGGAATTGATCAAATATGTGAAGTGGGCAAATAAACAATTTTGATTAAAAATAGAATTTGGCTGTTAAATATTCTCTCTTCTAATTGATAAAAAATAGTGAAAATAGTATTATGAAGCAACCTTATACAACACATGAATCATCTTATATTATTAGATTTTCTTTTGAGTACAAATCTAAATAATATATAATGTAGAGTGACATGTATAAAAATGAAAGTACATTTGTAACATACAAATAATGCAGAGATAGCATAAATATACTAGGTTAGCTGAATCTATAATGCTATAAGCAGTTATAGAATGTTAGAGAGAAAAGTTAATATGAAGTCCTGTCAGAAACACTCACAGGTCATGAGTCTTAGTCAGTTTAAAATTTATTAAGTTCCTGAACCTACACAATTCATGATTAAATTTAATTGGGACTATGACCAATAGTAAAATCAAAGATCAGAAATAAAAGACTTTTCAAGTGATAGGTAAAAAGAAGTCACACAGCAAATTATATTTTCCTATAATTCTTTTCAGCATTATATTAATTAATAAATGTATATATAATTTACAAATTACCTAAAATACCTTTTATCAAAAGTAAAAATAATTAAATCAGTTTAAAAATATTGTAGTCACTTATTTTATCATCCATGATTATTTTTTAATTTATTTTTTATATATTTTTATATTTTACTTTAAATAAAATGCTTCACATAGTCAATCTAGTTGACCACAATATATTTGTTTCTAGATAAGTGAGAAAAAGTTATTAAAAAATAGAAAGTGAAAAAGAAATAGGAAGAGAAAAGTTTAAAAAAGAAAGAATAAAGAAAAGTATAGTAAGAAGCACATTTGTGAAATTTACTTTATCTAAAAAAATCAATAAAGTCATTAATACTTTGGCATTATTCTTAGTTGTTCATTATGTTAAATTGGTGTGTTCTGATGGGGAAAACAACATGAAACAAATGAAGTTGTCCAGAAATTCAAAGCTCTATTACTGGTACTGCAGCTTTTAGGGGCATGTTCTAAGATGCTAGATTAAGAAAGATACAGATCAAGGGTCCTAGCACTGGCTCCATAAAGCCAATATATGAACTACCGGAAGTTTGGTCAGTTTTATGTTTCCAAAGAGAATTTTAAAGGGGCAATGAGGCAGGGCAATCAACAAAACAGTGATTCTAAGTGATGGAGGCAAAGGTGTGGCTTCAACAGGGCAAGGACTTGGCCTGTCCTCTCCAACCAATATGGACAGCCTTTTGCTTCATGGCCAGTGTAACCAGTTTTTCACAGTCTGGATGGTATCTCATTCGAGAAAATAATGAGTTTACAGAGTTGGTCATTGCAATTAAAATTATTTTTATCTGAAATAATATTAGTTAACTTAAATAGGTATTTAAGAATAAAATGTTACATAGCTTTAAAGTATGCTATCACTAGCCACCATAAAATATCTATTTTTCTGCTCTGGACTTTCTTCTCCTGGCTTTGTGCTCAGATATCACTTGCAGAGAGGTTTGATGGGACCAAAGGTGATGTTGGGCATAGCAGCATGACTAGCAATGTGTAAGGCAAGCACTTTAACCATTTTGTTATCTCTTAGGTCCAAAGACCTCTCTCTTTTCTTTATTTTTTTAAGTTACTTTAAGGCCATAATATATCTCAACTGCCTGAAAGCTCATGGTTTTACATACAGGATACCCAGGTTCTATTCCTGGCTCTTATCTCAACAAGCATAGCTAGGAGTAGCTCCTGAGCATATATCTGCTGGAAGTTGAGTCTAAGGATTGCTTGAGTGTAGTACAAAAACAAGCAAATTAAAACATTTGCTCAAAAATCTTACATTTATTTTAAATATAATTTGGAGTATAGTACAGTGGGTAAGTAGGACACTTGCTTTGCACACATCCAGTCCGGTGCAATCTCTAGCACTTGAGCCCCCTGAAAGAGATCATAAAGTACAGTGACACTATTCAGCCTTGAGAATGGCTGAGTGTGGGCTAAAAGCAAATATCTAAATTTTTAATTAAATGCAAACTCTGTATTCAGAAGAAAGTCTCTACCTTATTTGAAACATGCATATTCACTTTGTACAATTAGCCAAGAGATTGTATGTGATTGTATTTTAGTAAAAAAAAAATAGTAAGCCATATATTACCAAAAAAAAAACCCTAGAAACTATTATCCATTCCGTAAATATAATGAGAACTAAATATAAAAAGTTCAAGTGAAACATTAATAAAAAGTTGATTCATGTAATAAGTAAATCCACTTAATGTCAGTATAAACATATACACCATAAATTGGTAAATTTGCTTCTGGAAATATTGATACATAATTTTGTGTTATCTTTTCTTAATATTAATTATTTAAAATTTATCTTGAATCAGGAAGTAATTGTGATATTTTCAAATTCATCTTCTCCCTACAGCTATCAATAAGTTAACTAAAAACATTCACTGTGTAAATGATTATATAAACTGGAATTTTCTTTAAAGACTAAATTGTATCAAAATCTTAAGAAATAATTTTGTTTTTAGAAAAAGATATCTGACATTTCCATAAATAAAAATTATGAATTCAGAAGAAACACTCTTTGCCTGATTTGGTAATATGCATATTTCATGGCATCTACTTTGAACATTTAACCAAGAGACTAGATGTGATTATTTCAGTAACAATTCAATTTGAAATGTCAACTATGTTCAGCATTTAAAATTTAATAGCTAAATCTCTTTAAGACTCAGGGAAATTTGGTTCTGCTTTAGAATAAATTCACAGCTTTATGAATCACCTTGCACATTGTTTGCATATTTTAAACTTTTTGAATAATACTCTCCCTATAAAGACCTATTAGTTCAAAGTATTTGACAATCAGAGTTTAAGTTATTTATTTTATAACAGATATATATTTTGGGTTGGAAGTAAATTTGACAAACTCAAATATACTTTACCAAACTCAGAATGTAATGCATTTCAAATAGGTGAGAACAACAAACAACTAAAATATTAATCATTATCTTCTTCCCATTTATTTGATTTCTGGTAAAGAGCAGTCATTAAGAGATAAAATCTCTTAAATAGTAAATATAATGATGGCTGATGGAGAGTGATGTGAATCTAGGATATCTTCAGGAGTAGAAATAGAGACTCTTACCAGTTAAATAAAAATGCTTATAATCTAATCTAAAATATAATAGCATTTATCTACACCAGTATCACTTCCTGATATAAGAAAGACTAGACTTGAATGAATTGATTACAATATAATAATAATATCTGACTGTCACAAGAAAAATTGGCACTTTCCACTAGTCTCATCATTATCTCAGTAAAAATTACAATTATCTGTTCAGTTATCCATTCAAAAAACAATAATTGCTTTTTTGTTTTATGTTGGGGGTCAGCTCACAAGTGTTCAGGGCTTACTTTTCACTCTGTATTCAGAAAACTATGCTTAAAATAGTTCAGAGACCATATGGGGTTCCACGAGCATGTAAGGCAATTACCTTACCCATTGTACTATTTCTCCAACCCTGAAACATTTATCATTAATATCCTATTATGTCCTAGTCATTATGTCAAGTAGTCATAAAGAAAAAGAAAGTCTGTAATATCTTGAAGATAATACCACGATTTGTTTTCTAATCATCATAAAGATAAACGTTAATAAATAATTGTCAAGGTACCTATTTGAGAGCATTATGTGCAAATACCAAGATTGCTAGCTACAGTGGCCTGATTTTCTCATCCACAACCGAAAGGAAAGTTTCCTGACACCACACACACACACACACACACACACACACACACACACACACACACAAACACACACAAAACCCTGAGATATGGTGGAAATGAGAAGGTATGGAGCCAGTGGTTAGCCCCATGAAAATATGCTTCAAGAGTAGAGAAACCCTAAATCTCTCGGGCCACGGGAATTTTCTTCCTTCCCAATTCTTACTGTGCCTATGCAAAAAAAAAAGTGGGGTAACACCAAACCTTGCCACTCCAGCATTCATTTTTCTTGTTTAGTTTTTGTTTGTTTGTTTGTTTTTGATATTATTTTCCTTTTCTTTTTTCTTTCACTTTTTTCTTTCTTTTTCACTCTTGTGGATATTATTCGGTGATTTTTTTTAATAGTTGATACCAAATTTTTCTTCTCTTTTCCTTAACCTTTTCATCTCCAACTGAATTGCATAACTTGAATAATTCAGCCTCATAAATTGAGGGGGGGAAAGGATGATACCAGGACCAGTCATATGAACATGTAGTGTAAATAAAAAATGACCAGACTGGAACACAAACCCCAAAATCAATGACAATAAAATAGATACCCAATCTACAACAAGCTGTAAAGTGGAGACCAGTTACACTAGTATTCTGGGGGGGGGGGTATGTAAAGGAGGGAGATATGGGAGACATGCTGGGAATAGGAGTGGAGGAAGGACAACATTGGTGGTGGGAATGCCCTTCATTTATTGTCACTATGTACCATAAATAATTCTGTGTAATGCACTTCAGTCACAATAAAAAAAAGCAATGTTCCTATACATGAATAAACATGGAAACTATAAAAAAAAGAATATCTGTGTAAGATTATTGGATAGGGAATGGTTTTATAAAAATTCTTGACAAACATACCTTAAAATAATCACTCATTTTATTTATGCTATTGTCTTGAATCATGATAAAATGTGACTCATAAGTAACCAAAGATTTTAAGAAATGGAAGATTCAGATGAATTTAAAGTTAAATAAAATTAGAAGCAATGCCATAGAAATTAGCCTATAAATTTTCTGCTTTAGTGTTTTCTCTGCTGTCTCAAAGCATATATAGAAATTAGCACTTGCATATCATTTTTATAGGGTATCAGATTCAGAGTCAAGATTTACTCGCATAGAGATGCAGAGTGAGGTATATTCCCTAATCTGTCTCTTCTCTTTTCATAACCATATGATTATGGAGAGGCTTCCCTCCTCAAAACTATTCACAATAACTCCAATAGTGCTGTGATCTATTGTATTGAGTACTACTTTTCTCTCAGCTCAAACTCATTCTTTATAACATGCTTTTTCAAAATGGAACTGGGACATGTAAATGTAAATTTCTTCACCTGCTTTGATAGTCTGAAATCTTGTCAGAAGATGGTGTTAGAAGAGGCACAGTGGAATACAAAAGGACTATTCATTTCTGGTTCAGGGTCACTATCTGAATTATTCCTGAAAGGCTTGAGGTTTATCTGACATGTTACATCTCCAGACTATTGAAAGAGCCAGCAAATATCGTGTCCAAATCTCGATTTCTTGGGCACAGAGATACTTTCTAGCAGCTTAGAGTTACCAATACCAGTCAGCATGTTCCACCTTGTTCAAGTCCAGCAGAGAATATTATTCACTTATTTCTTGTGGCCTTCGATGAGACACATCTATAAATAGGATCCCTCAACCTTAAATAACCAATTTTTAACCAGTCTGAGAAAGGCCACTGTCAGCAAGTTCTACTAATTCGGCAGCCCTTGACTCTGTGAATCAGTGCTTTATAAGTAGCTCCTTTCTGTCCACTTAGGTTTTGGTGTCAAATCTGAGGATGTAGAATGCAACAAAACATACACGAGGAGATTTTGAAAAATTATCTCCAGGACTAATTTAGAATCTCCTCATGTATGTTTTGTCATCCTTATAAGTTCTTACTATATCAGCATCTATATTAAAATAATTTTTTTTTTTTTTTTTTTGGTTTTTGGGCCACACCCGTTTGACGCTCAGGGGTTACTCCTGGCTATGCGCTCAGAAATCGCCCCTGGCTTGGGGGGACCATATGGGACGCCGGGGGATCGAACCGCGGTCCTTCCTTGGCTAGCGCTTGCAAGGCAGTCACCTTACCTCCAGCGCCACCTACCCGGCCCCTATTAAAATAATTTTTACAGCCTTCAGAGTGAATATTTGCTGTCCACTTTACTGTGTGGTTTATGTCTTCTGGGAGCATTCCTAAATAATGTGTCCTTTTTCCAATTTCTAAAAATTGCAGAGTACCTCATAACTGCAGGATATTTTGTGGGGCTTCCTCCCCTTCTTCCCCAGATTCACATGGACTGTTGCATAATCATGAAATTCTTACTATAACTTCAAGACACAACCATCACAATATTTTGTGGTTTTTCTTCTCTTCACTCTCCGAGGACTAAAGCTGAATTAATATCCTTCCTTTTACTTATTCATATATGAAAATTCAGTCATGGTTCTTGCTACACTTGCTAAATTTGTGCTTTACTTTGCTTCCCAATAAGATAAGGAGTCTCTTGAAAATAGGCAGTATACAATGCAACGTTTTACTTTACACCACCCAGCTATTTATCAACAGTTAAAATGTTGTGAAATAGAAAAACAACCGAGTTGCCACCTTTTTATTTCCTATTCCTATTATCTGTCTAATCTAAGATCCTTCCCTGGTGTATTATTTATCTGATGCCCAATGATGGAGTACCCAGAGTCCATTCTTCTTTTATTTTTACTATATTCCTGAAAAATCAACAGGTTTCCTTCCCATCTCTATTCTGAAAATTCATAGTAGTAGTGTGTTCTCTGCAATAAATAGTACCATTATACTTTTATTCTCTAGTTAAATGTTTATTTTCCCCATTATAAATCTCTTAATGTAACACATTGTGATTTTAGTGTGATTTTTATAAAAAGAACTAAAATAGGGGTCGGAGGTAGAGAACGTGATAGGGTGTTTTCCTTGCATGTGTCTGATCTAGGAAGGACCTTGGTTCATGCCCAGTGTCCCATAGGGTTCCCCGAGCCAGGAGCAATTTCTGAGCACATAGTCAGGAGAAGACCCTAAGAGTCACAGGGTGTGGCCGAAATAACAAAAACCGAAAACAAAACTTAAAATATTTCTACATGTGTCTAATTTCTGATCCTCAGCCAATTCTTATTCCTAATATATGTTTCCAAGATCTGAACAAGTCTTCATTTTATTTGATCCACCAAGTCACTATGATCTACTTCCGTATCCCATCGCTTCTATACTTGGATTTTCTAGTTGTTTAGATTATTAGATGACTTCCATTAATTATTCAAAATACTAATTGACCAATCATTATAAAACATAATAAATTAGTAAAAAGTATGTAAATAAGAAGAAAAATACATTGGACATTTCCACCCAATAGGGTCACACAATAATTCAGTAAGCACCCTTATTACTTAATTCTAGAAAGGAACCATAAAGCTGCTAATTTCTTTCTTTTTTTTTTTTTTTTTTTGGTTTTTGGGCCACACCCGGTGATGCTCAGGGGTTTCTCCTGGCTGTCTGCTCAGAAATAGCTCCTGGTAGGCACGGGGGACCATATGGGACACCGGGATTCGAACCAACCACCTTTAGTCCTGGATCAGCTGCTTGCAAGGCAAACGCCACTGTGCTATCTCTACGGGCCCAAAGCTGCTAATTTCTTATTTATATGTATGTTCTTACATATGTATCATGTAATTTATTATTTATATATGGTTATTAAATAAAAATACAATTAATTAATATTATATATTTTTGTAGTATATTTACTTTCTCCTGTTACCTCCTCTTTAGGAAAGGAAAGTTATATAAAGTGCAGCAGACTAAGCATAGGGTAAATACCTAGATCAATAGACCTCACTAACACATTGTTTAATACACATGATGCGAAATCTTTAGGTATCCAAAGTTGATATATTAGTTTTTTTCCTTACATGTACTATATTTACTTACCTTTCTGTACTCAGCTTATTTCTTGATCCCATCCCACTCTCTTTCTTAAGCTATACCTAATTACTATATGTTTATATTACATAATTACTATATGTTTATATGTGGGAATGAGCACACAGAGATAGGACTTCACCTTGAGAGCCAAACCTAAATTGTAAACATCCCATACATATAGTGTATATAGCCCCTCCTATATACTATCCCCTCTCCCCCCTTCAGAAAACTGACTATCCCTTCACCCCCAAACCCAACCCGATCTCCCACCTTATTAAAATTTTCATGGTCAGCTCTTAATCCAAGGGTCTCAAACTCAATTTACCTGGGGGCCGCAGGAGGCAAAGTCGGGGTGAGGCTGGGCTGCATAAGGGATTTCACAAAAAAAAAATCCTCAAACATCATTATTAACAGTTTTAATTACTTCTTCTGAACATGAATAGAACATTGAGTGCAGATCATGAACAGTTCTTCTGAACATGGCATCTTTTGCTTATTCCTTGCTACCAGAGACTTGACAGTGCTTCTTCTCACAAATCTGAACTAAATTTGGTTTCAGAAAGGAAGCAGTTGAGACCCTCAGTATGGCTTGAAGATGATCATCCTTAAGTCTAGACCTGTACTTTGACTTATTGAAGTTCAATGTGGAAAATAACTTTTCACACAAATATGTGCTCCCAAAAAGGCACATGGTGTGCTTGAACATTTGGGAAAGCTCAGGGAAGCTGGGGAGCAATTTTCTCAAAAATTGCCCATGCATGTCTGCTTTTCCACTAATCTCCCTGAACTTGGCTTTAAGACCAGTGTTGTATTGGAGGTCAATGAGCTCCATTTGAAGCACAGGAGGGGTATCTTGCACATCAAAGGAAAAGGGGTCCAAAAAACTTGGAAAGTGACTCTGTGCTTTTTGAATTTTGCAAATCTGTGATCAAATTCTTTCTCTAGCTTAAAAATAGCATATTTTTCAACATATTTCAACATATTTCTCACCACTGAATGGTATGCCTGCATCCACAAGTTCCTTGCATGCTGGGAAATGGCAAAGGTTTGTCTGAGAAAGCTGAGATTTCCATAACACAAGTTTTGTGGAGAATGCTCTCACGTTGTCATAGGCAGCACTGATAAGCTGCCCTGGGCCTTGTAACATCTTGTTGAGTACATTCAGCTTATGTATGATGTCAACAAGAAAAGCTAAGTCCATGAACCATTTGTGATCACTCAACTCAGAAACAGTATTCCCATCATTCTCCATGAAGCCTTTCACTTCTTCTCTTAACTCAAAAAATCTTTTCAGGACATTTTTCCTGGTGAGCCAATGTACTTTGGTGAAATAGAGCACATTTTCATATTTTGACTCCATTTCCTCTTAAAAAATATCACAGAACCTCCTGTGCTTTAAGCCCTTGGATCTGATTTGGTTGATGCATTTCACAACAACAGACATCACATTGTCATATGGCAGGCATTTACTGCAAAGGGCCTGCTGATGGATAATGCAGTGAAGAGCAATGGCCTTCTATACACCCTCCTCTTCAACTATTTTTTGAAAAAGTGCCACCAGTCCATTTCTCCTCCCTGTGATTGATGGCGCTCCATCAGTTATTATTCCAAAAACCTCTTCCATGGCAAACCTGCATTCTCAATAGCATCACACAGATGCTGAAATATCTAATTAGCAGTGGTCTGGCCATACATTGGAATTATTGTGAGCATCTCCTCTGTCAATTCAAAATTGCAATCAACATAAATTGTGAGCTTTCCAGTGTCTGTTATATCTGTCCCCTCCAAAGCAACTGAGTATGCATCAAAATATTTGGCTTTTTCACACAGTTGATGATAAATGTCACTTGACATGTCAGAAATGCGCTCTGCCACAGTGTTGGCAGAAAGGCTGATTTTGCTAAACTGACCTTTCTTTTCTAGACAGATAATACTTGTAGCCTGTAACATGCATTTTTTAACAAAATCTCCTTCTGTGAATGGTTTTCCTTCCTTAGCAATCACCTCACTAACCATGTAACTAGCTTCGACTGATGCAACATTCTCTTTGGTTGCTTTCTTGAAGAAATCTTGTTGCCTCATTAAATATGCTTTAAGACTGGCAACCCACTTTGCTCTCTCATTTTCTTGATATTCTGCACATTCCTCAGCATGTTTAGTTGAATAATGGTGTTTCAAGTTGTATTCCTTGTTTACTGCAACTTTCTCTGAGCAAATAAGACATGTGGGATGCCCCTGTGCTCAACAAAGAAATACTGCATCTCCCACTTTTCCTGAAATTGTCTGTGCTCATCATCAATCTTTCTCTTCACTGCAGGCATTGATGAAGTCATGATGAAGGTATGACAAAATCTAATTTTGTAATAAACTTCTCTCCCTTCTCTCCCCTAGGACTCCAATAACGCAAGGGACAGCAGGCAGGAGCAGCGGAAATGACGTCTGCACTAGACGCAAAGTATTCTCGATTATTTGCTTACTGGATATTCACAATAAAAAATTGCATTAGTAAGAAAAAATCGCAAAAAATCGCATTAAACATTTGCATACTCCGAACAAAACTGCTTGGGGTATGCAAATGTTTAATGGAATTTTTTTCTTACTAATGCAATTTTTATTGTGATTATTTGGTAAGCAAATAATCGCGAAAACTGCGATATATGAAGGCCAGCCGCTGACCACAAAATGTTGTACAGAGTGCCGGAAATGGCCCGTGGGCCGCGAGTTTGAGGTCCCTGTCTTAATCCATTAGGCATCAAGACCAGTCTCCTACCCCAATGAGCCAGCATCCAGCACCCAAGCGAAGGGACACCCACCCAGACCCACACATCATTCCCAGCAAGAAAATACAATCAATACTCCTGCTGCCTCAAGCTATGTGGCCCTCCTTTTCACCTTTCCATAGGAGAACTGTTCTTGGACACCGGTCTTAGTTCCAAAAGGATCCCCCATGCAAGAACTCTATCCAAGATCTCTCTGCAGAGAATCTGTTCTCAATCTCAAGAAGGACAGGGCATGTGATGAAAATGCATCCTGAAGCCCACACCCCACAAAAATATTTCAAAAGACAATGGATTAGCCTAAACTTCCTTCATAAGTTTAAGACCTATATAACACTACCTCTTAACCTGTTTTCCACCAAATGTAATGTAGTCTTCTGCATCACTTTGTTCTTTAATTATTTTAATTACTTTTAAAAATTTTTTTTTTCTTTATATGTATGTGAGCATATATATTTTTTTTTCAATTTTTGTCTTGTTTCTGTTTTCTTTTCTTTCTACCCCCGAAAGGCACCAGCAATATAAAGTAACACCATTTCTTCATGCAAAGACATACTAAAAAAATGGGAAATCTCACATATAAAAACAAGTTCTTATCTACTACTAGGGTAGATAGTTTGAGTAGAAACTCATACTTTTTACAATACAGGGGCTCCTCCCACATTGAACATGTCATGTGGAACCAACTTAGACCCCAGGTGATTAGACACTGACCTTCAGCCTGGAAACCTGGAGCCCAGACATAGAAATGACACAGTTCTCCACAACAGCTCCAGAAACTAAATCCCCATCGGGACATGCTTAATACTACTTTGACACCAACATGCACCAGTTCTATTAAGATATCCTGACAACAAGGAAATGGGAGCAACTTGAATTGAAGAGCAGGATGTCTTACCTCACCATCTAATGATAAGACAAAATCAGAAGACATTTCACCCTCTGATATGTGCAAAAGCCAAGATCTCTATCTACAGATGATTTACTGTGACAATCATGATGGGGCACAATGCATTTTGGACCGATAAAAAAGCTCTAGTCTAGGTTTTGGTCTACCTTCTGTACTAAAACCAAGATCTCTAATTTCAGAGGTCTGACTGAGACAATTGCATCTAAACAGATCTTTTGTAAACATAATGAAAGACTGTATCCCAGGCTCCATATTAGGATCAAAACAATGACCAAGACCACCAACTACAGAAGACAGATTAAAAACACAGTGAAGAAACAGAACTTCTAGAAACACAAGAAGGACTTCATTATAAGCTCCATTCCCTAACCTATACAGATACCAAGATCTTTAGATACAGAGGTCTGATTTTATCATCCATGACGGTGCAGAAATTTTACATACATCACAAAGGCACCCAGGGGAGAGTAATTGAGCATGCAAGGAGTCTATAGTTATTCCCATGACAGTATGCTACAAAGGGGGGAAACCCTGTATCTCTTAGGCCAAGGGAATTCCCTTTTTAATGTCCCCAATATTTACTGTGCCAATGCAGGAGAAAAAACCAGCACAGCATAATCTTTTGTATTTATTTATCTATTTAATTATTTATTTTTTGACTTCTTTGTTTTTGGTTGGATATTAAAGTTGTTTTCTCCAATTATTTTTTTTGCTTTCAGTTTGGCACTCTGTTATGGATTTATTTTCAGGATTGTGGTTATTACATGGTATTTGTCTTTATTGCTGTCGTGCTCACTGGATATTTTACTTGATATTTACTTTTGTATTGTTGTGATGTCTCACTTCCTTTTTCCCTTTCCTCTCTCAAACTGAGGTTGAGAGCTTCTAGAAGGACTCCACTTATTTTCTGCTTATTCAATTTTTACCCCATTTTTATTGCTTTTTTTTTTCTTCAAACAAAGCCACATACCCTGAACTATCTAGTCCCGCCTCTCAAATAGAGAAGGAGATGTTGAAGGGTACCAGGCCCAAACAGCTGTATGATCACTAAGTAGTAAGCTAGACACAGAGGGGACCACTTGTATTGGCAGCCCGGGAGATAAGGGTGGGGATATAGGATGCAGGATAGGAATGGGGGTGAAGGGAGGACAACTTTGCAGTTGGGAATTCCTCTGATTCAATGTTAATATCTACCTAAAACAATATTGTGAAGGATATTTAAGCCACTTTGGTCAAAATTAAAAACATATATATAAATTAAAAAAAAATAAATAAATAAATTTATTTTCTCTAAATTGTAAATCATAAATTTTAAGGTAATTTAGATATTATATAGCTATGGTATTAAAATACCTAAGGTAACTTAGGTATTATAGAGCTTCCACATTTGTTATGTAATATATTTTCTTATCTATAATAAAATAATATTGATTACAGGGGTCTATGTGATTAAATCATTATATTTACTATTTTAAACTCAGAAAGTGTTCGATAATTATTAATTTATTTTACTAGGTTTTGCACAACATGTAAATATTTCTTAAACTTGATAACTAAATTCCAGTATGTATGAAGACTTTTATATAATCATTTCATTGCATATTTTAGTTTTATCTATAATGAATAAATGCAGGGCTAAATTGATTCAAAAATCAAATTATTAAAAAACAAATAGGAAAGATAAAACTAAAAGTCTATTTCAAATGATCTAACTCATTTTATAGTTTCAGAAAGGCACCTAAATGACCACCCTGGATCATGCATAACAACACTGTTGATAAGGATGTACATAATTTTTATGCATTTTAATGGCTAATAAATTCTATATCTGTCAACTTTCTTGTAATTACAATGCGTGTTACATTTAGAAAATCCTAAATTTATTACATTCCTCAAGAGTCCAGATCACTCTATATTTCTTTTCGTCAAAGGTTTCATTTCCTATGAAACTGTTCAGAATGTTTGTTTGTTTGTTTGTTTGTTTTTGTTTTTTTGGGTCACACCCGGCAGTGCTCAGGGGTTACTCCTGGCTCCATGCTCAGAAATCGCTCCTGGCAGGCATGGGGGACCATATGGGATGCCGGGATTTGAACCGATGACCTTCTGCATGAAAGGCAAACGCCTTACCTCCATGCTATCTCTCCAGCCCCAAAACTGTTCAGAATGTAAAAAAATAAATGTTTCCGCTCAAAGACAGCGATTTTGTATAAAGCTTATTATATAGAAAAGTTATTTCAGAGAAAATTTTGTCTGATTCAATGATAAGAAAGTCGATACATAGGAATTTTCATTTGCTTGCCTCTCTTCTAAGTCTTTCTGTTTGCTGCTTTAGCCATAGAAATAAAAGTTTCTTATTCTTTACATAGTTCATTTTCTTATATTTAATTTGAGTGTTCTTTTATATACGTATTATAATATTAGAACTAATTTTCAATATAAAGATCAATATTCAAGTAGAGTAAATACATACCACCTCATACAACCAGTTGTGGGATGAAAAAGCAAAACTTTTAAGATTTGATTTAATTAAAGATAAAAATATATTTATAACCTGAAATATAGAAAGAAATTTATGTTTTAAAAACTATTTTCAGGGGAGTTTCTGCCAGCATGGGATCTGGCGGGCCTCCGCCATTCCAAAGGCGTCTTTAACCAGGCATAGGAAGGTTGTGGGACTTAGAACACCCCAGCACCCTTCTACCTCCTTCCTCCGAAACTCCAGGGCTACCCCTGGACCACATGTCTGGGCTAGCCAGCGAGGTGGGTCCTGATGAGGAGCTTAGAGGTTACCCTAGGCTTTCCCCCATTTCCCACCTGGCTCTGGAGGGTGGGTGGTTTTGAACCTCCAGGCTTCTGGCTCTTGAAGGATCTCTTTCTTCCTGGGAGCTGGGAGTTTCTGCAAGCATGGAGAATGGCAACACAAGAGGTTCTGGCTTCAGGAAGTACCCAGGCAATTTTTCTTTCTAACCCTGTCCATAGTAAAACCGCACAGGGGCGTTCGTCCCTGCACAGAACATATGCACAAATATTTGGATATCACTGTGTTTAATTGGTTTGTTATATTCAGAACACCTCCCAGCAGTTCATTTTATTCCTTTACTCCCTCACTCCTACCTCCTATGACTCCATATATTTTTAATTTTTCTGATTTTTATTTTGACCATATTGGCTTTCATATCTTTCACAATAGTGTTTTAGGCATTGGGTCAGGGAATACCCATTGCCGAGTTTGTCACTCCCCCACCCCCCTTTCCCTTCTTACAACCCATGTCCCCAGCATCACTCCCCTGTGTTGCTAGAGTGGGTGGTCCCGTCTGTGTCTAGCTTACTAGTTTACTCCATATTTAACCTTTTTTTTTGTACTAATGATTTTTGTTTTGAGCAGGGTGGATTGCATATATTTCACAGTAATGTTTTGAGGGGACTCTGATGCTTCAGCAGGCAAAACGAGGATGACATGGCTCCACATGGTAAACTTTTAGCCAAGTTTAAGGGAAGATGCAACTTCGGCTGCCCCCACAGCCTTCTCTGTCCTTCCTCCCGGTCCCCAGGGTTACCCTTGGCCACCTGCTCAGGGTCCTAGCAAATGGGTTCCGTCAGGAAGCAGTTTAAAGGAGACCCCAGGCTTCCCCGTTTCTGCAGGGTGGGGAGGGGACTGCTGAACTCTGGCTTCCAGCAATTAGGAAGCAAACGCCTCTCTGGGAGTCAAAAGCTTCAGCAGGCAAAACGGGGATGACATGGCTCCATGCACTCTTTGCTTGGCCAGATCACAGACCAAAGTGGTGTCTCAGAAACAACACCCTCCCTCTTGACTATTTCTAAAACATAAAAGGGACACTTGTATCTCCTTTGTATATCACAGATGTATTCCCTTAACATCTATAACTCTTTTCAAAAATCCTCTTATATAGTGACAATTTTGCCCACTGATTTTTTATTTGATAGTTTGCTTTGCCCCCTTTGAGATCTGTTTTATAAGCAATACTGGTAGAAGAGTATCTCTGTATAGAATTCATGTTTGAAACAAGTTACGGGGAATGTTGGACTTTATTCATCAGTACCAGATGCACCAACAATACCTTGTGGCATTGTTTTTCTTTTGTTTAGGCACATTAAAATGGGAAAATAATACATATGCAAACAAGTTCTTATCTAATAGAAATGGGAACACAAATTTGGTCATGCAGTTAGGCCTTATACCATTGTACATTGGCATAATGATTTGGCTTAGGTCTCAGAAGAATGGGCATTACCCATACACCTCTGAACAATGGATACCATATATGGAAACAACCACAATTATCTATAACATTACCAGTATCCAGACCTCTACCAAGGAAGACCTACCACTGCTCTGGCAGTGACTTACTCCAGAGTGCTCTTAACACCCAGACAACTCAGCAACAGCCTGCTTGCAGGGCAGATTGCTCCGCATCTAATAGGGTGCTAAAACTAGAGGATGCTCCACATCAGCCTGACTTTGATTAAAGAAATGCATAGAATCCAGAATCCTTAAATTTAGGAACCTGATACCAACAACAGCTAAAGTGTGAAAGAGTTTAACCAGGACCCCGGAGAATGACTCGGGATGGACAGACTGGTATGCCTGGAGCTCAGAGTGGGTCTTATGCCAATAAACTTCAGCGGGGGGGGGGGGGGGGGAGCCTTCTTGTAATCATGCCAAAGATTTTTTTTCCGTTTTTCCCATATTTTTCTGGGCCTATGCAAACAACAGCGCATGCCACTATCAAAACTTTACTATAACTTTTTTAACCCTTATCCTTTAGGAAAAGAAAAAAACATTTTACTGAATTTAAAAATAAATAACTGTAATAGAATGCCTGTCTGGAATACAGGCAGGGGTTGGAAGGGGGGAGAGGGCAATGGGAGGATGGAATGTTATACTGGTGAAGGGGGGGTGTTCTGTTTGTGACTGTAACCCAACTATGATCATGTTACTTAAATAAAAAATATATTTAATAAAACAAAACAAAACATAAAATCCTATTTTCAAATATGAAAATATTTTAAAAATCACAGCCCTGTACTATTACACTGGACTACCATAGTAAATATTTTTAAAATGACTAGCTTTAAGCTAAAAGTAATTAAGAAATATACCATAGAAAATATCTGCTACTATATATATAAGATAAAATTACTTATTTTTAAAGGATAACAAAAATATGTCACAATCATAATACTTGTATCAAAATTAGACAAAAGTCGACAAATTTTTTCTACTTTTAATCAGATTATACTATATGAATTATATTCCAAGAAAAAAGAAATATTATAAGTAATGTGAATTGATATTAATATATAATATATATAACCAAACAACTTTGAATATATATGATAATATTTTAATAAGTACAGATTATTAAACTTTACAGATTATTAAACTCTTCTTCTCTCCTCTTCCTCCTCCTGTTCCTACTCCTTTTCCTTCTCCTCTTCTTGTTCCTCCTCCTCCTCCTGATCTTCCTTATATTCCTCCTTCTTTTTTCCTCTTCTCCTTCTCCTCTTGCTCCTATTCTTCCTTTCTTCTTCTCCTCTTCCTCATCTTTTTCAACACCTCCTCCTCCTCTTCCTCTTTTTCCTTCTTCTTTTTCTGCTTTTGTTTCTTCTTTTTCTTCTTCTTTCCTCCTCTCCCTTCTCTCTCTCTTCTTTATTTTTTTTTGACACCAAGGTTTGCAATACTGTTACTGAAGGGGTATTATTTATATCACTTAATCTCCTTTCAGCACCCAGTTTTCCTCCAACATGATCATTGTCATAGTGGTCTCTTCTCTGGCCTAATTGCATCTCTTTTTATTTGTGGAAAGTTTCCTAACATGGACTGGACATGTTGGATATTGTTTCTATTGCTTCTGATATTATTATACTATTTTATGCACTACAAATGAATATGATTATTCTATGCATATTTTTGTCCCTCTGATTCATTTTGCTCAGGATAATACTCTCCATTTCAATCCAAGTATAAGTAAATTTTATGACTTCATTATTTAGACAAATAATGCTACCAGAAAACAACAAACAACAACAATAAGTAATTTATCTTACTTTTTCTAGTAATGGTAGGGACATTAATTCTCAGAACATAAATCAAGTTTTCATTGCAAGACAATCTCCACTTCCATTCAAGGGACTAATACGACAATTTTTCCATGCCTGAGTTAGAAGAGAAATTAATATCAAGCTAAGTGATTAAAATCTTACTCATACATGTATTAGGAACATTTTACCTTTTATTAAAAATTACCTTAATAATTGAGATAGACACTTTAATCATTCTAAATATATTAATTGGATGTCCTGATGCTTTTAAACTTTTATATTTTCCTCACACAAGGGACCTGGGCTATTCATATAAATTGTTTTGATTCATGACAATGTCAAACCAAGCATAATTAAAGATATCTTTCACAATTTTACTTGTCTTTTCAAAACCCTTCAATGACTTCAGCTTCTCATAAATGAGAGAATCCAAAGTAGAAATACCCAGCTAACGAAACTTTTTTTACTTAAATCCAGCCATACACAAACTATGGATTATGCAATAATACCTAGGTGAAGTCAGTTATACTGGTTAAAATGGAAGTATCTTTATTTCCTCTATTAGCTTGGTTTTATAAAGTATATTAATCTATTGCAACTTTACATATATGATAGAGAAATAGTGGAGATAAATATTTTTAAATAATCATGTACAAAAGTTAATCAGGTATATCAATGACTTTGATATCAGATCTGGAACCATAAAACATAGCTAAGAAAACAGGCAGAATCCTTTATGTTTTAGAATCAAGAGAAATCTTTACTGATAAAATATCTTAGGCCAAGCATATAAAAACAAAGATAAGCAAAGGGGACTACAGAAAATTAAGAAGTTTTTGCACTGCACAAAAAATAATGCAGAAAAACTTCACAGGCATAGGAAAAAACTGGTCACCATTCATCAGACTAAAGGTTTATACTTAAGAAATATAAAGTACTTGCACAACTTAACTAGAAGAAATAGAGTCAGATGATAAATGGGTGGAAGAGATTACCAGAAACTTCCACGAAAAATGTACATATGTTCAATACATTTATTAAAATGTATGTGTCCATTTTATCAGGGAAATGTAAATTAAATATATTACTTTATACCAGTAATACTGACACATATCAAAACAAACAAACACAACGCAGCCACTGTTGACATGGATTTTGAAGGAATATCTTAAACAGTGATGTTCCATCTTAATCATTAAACAATGATGAAAAATGATGTGTAGATGATGTTGTATAGAAAACAAAATACATATTTCTCAGAAATAAGAAAGTCATTCTTATGTCCCAAAAGTTCCACTTTTGTCATATATTTATATATAGATAGAGTCCAAAAATCTATTCATAAAATACATGTGTGCTCCTATATTAATTAAAGGATTATATATAATAGCTAAATTTGGAAACAACCCAAGTATCCATGACAGATGACTGGATAAAGAAATTTTGGTATATACATAGAACAGAAAACTACTTGATTTTAAAGAAAAACAAAATATTTCAATTTGCTGCTACATGGATGAATCTGGAGAGCATCACACTGAGTAATATCAACATGAAGGACAGATAAAGATGATCTATCATATTTGGATATGTAGCATATAAAGTAACAGAGTAAAGCAATAGCACATAGCTAAAGGCAACAGGATTTCAATACCAGTCAAAAACTACCTTTATAATGGTGGGATTTGAAAAAGGGGAAGTCAAGTTAGGAATTTAAATTGGAGGGTTTGGTGTTGAATATTGCATGCATACATGTAGATAACACTTTCAAAACAGCACAGAAAATCATGCTAACTAAAACCAAGAAAAAATAATAAAAATAAATATGATGAAGTAGTCTCAGGATGAATTAGAAAGGTTCTGTGTTTAAATAAAATCATATCTGGTCACTATTATTTACTTTTGAATAGCCGATAGCTCATACTTTTGTATATTCGTTGAATTAATTAATGAGTTAGGTAACTACTATTTCTTATTTTTTATTTCTTAATTGGGCAACAGATAGGAATAATTATCACATATTTTATGTTCTTAATGAAAACCTCACATTTTTCATTAAAATAGTATAGTATTCAGAAAAGATAATTGAGGCGTTGATACTATAATAGTAGAAGTATAAGTCAAAATAATATAGATATGACAATATTGGGCCAGAGTGATAGTGCAGAAGTAGGGCATTTGTTTTGCGTGCCAATGACTAAGGATAGATCTGGGTTCAAATTCTGGCATCCCAGTCCCATATGGTCCCCCAAGCCAGGAACAATTTCCAAGCTCATATCCAGGAGTGTGGCCCAAAAAACAAACAAACAAAACCCTCAAAAACAGATATGTAATAAATCATGGTCAGTAATCTTAGCACTGAAGAAACAATAAAGAAAAAAAGACAGACCTTGTAATGTCACCATTTACAGAGATATTTGAATTTTTATTTTGTTTTCAAGTCACAGCTAGATGAGGTCAGGTTTTACTCCTGGTTCTATGCTCAGGAATCTTTCCTAGTGGTGCTGAGGGGTCATATAGTATGTCAAGCGTTCAACCTGTACTGGTTGCATGCAAGGCCAAGATCCTAATACTGCTCTGAATCTAGAAAGTTGAATCCTAACATAGGCCAAATACATTTTCTAAGATCAGACAGCAAGTAGAGGGAGGATACTGGGCTGCAATTCAGATGTAGTTAACAGGCTCAATTCTTCACCACTGTTAAACTTTTTCCATTATTTTTATGTTCATCAGCATTACTAATAGAGTGCTCTTGGAAAGATCTGCGTCTAGTTCTAGGCAACAATAACAATAATATTGAAATATGTTGTTATTCAATGAATGAGTGAGAGAAGTAGAATGTCTGCCTGGTGGGGGTAGAAGGGTAGGGGGTGAGGAGGAGGGAGATTAGAAGCTTTGGTGATGGGAATGTTCTACTGGTAAAGTGGGGTGTTCTTTATATGACTGAAACTTAACAACAATCATGTCTGTAAGCAGGTGCTTAAATAAAGGTTAATTAAAATATTTTAAAAAGAAATACATAAATATTTTAATAAAGCATATGAGATAAGAATACAGTTAAAAAGTAATAAAACATGACCAAAAAATTTTTTTTTTCCAAATTGAGAATGGCAAACTGTATTCCCATTCCTCATTCTCATGGTAGGTTTCTTTCATGGCAAGGTGATAACAATAATTTGTGAAAATGTTTAAGTCAAAAAATATTTACCTATCTGCATATAATATCAAATTTAAGACCAGAATATTATGCCATTTGAGTTAGTTTATATATAGCACATTAAGATAACAGGTACAAATTGTGAATATTCCAAAAAATACTGGCTTATATAGTAATCAGACAGCTTGGAATGCTAACTGCTACTGTAAAAATAGTATTTGTTTAGATAAAAAAAACTACTAAATTTCTACTAAAGTGTTTAAAACACTTGTTTTCTACTTAATTGAAGTATTAGAAAGAAAATATTCTGGTCACAATAATATATCTTGTAGAAGAAAATTATATTAGGCAAATTGTATTACATATTCTGAATTTTATTGTTTCACATTAAAACAATTTGTAAGTTCAAAATAATAGGCCTTTTCAAATCAAAATTGCCCAAATTTACATTGCAAAGCTGACTTTTTATGCTGCTCTATTTTTGTTGAGTTGGTGTTTGTTTGCTTGTTCTAGATAAAGTCTTGGCTTACTTTGGACTTGATGCAAAAAGAATCATTTTTCATAGAGCTCAAGGTTAAAACCTGTTTTGGTTATTACAAAATTTGTGCAGAAGCCAGAGAGATATAGCACAGCGGTAGGGCATTTGCCTTATATGTGACCAAATTGGGGTGTATCATATTTGATTCCCAGCATTACATAAGATCTCCTGAGCCCGTTCAGGGGGTGGTTTCTGAGCAGAGAGCCAGGAGTAACCCATGAGGGCCCAATGTTGTAGCCTAATACCCAAGGGGAAAAAAAGGAAAAAGAAAACTTGCTCATGTATTATCTCTCTGACCCTGATATTAGATAATATATATTATGTTAAATATATATATTATGTTAAATATAATTATGTTTTAATATATTATATTTTAATATTTACTAAAGGCCTACACTTTAATTGTCATCCCTTGGGAAACATATTTTTATTTAAAATTGAGAAATCAAATGAGTACTGAAGAGAAAATTATGATTATACTAGTTAACAGTCTTAAAAATTTATATATTATTTGTTCATAGAAAATTTTTTCAAGTGGTTTACAAGAAAATAGATGCCAGGAAGACAGTTTTTCCCCAACAATATATTTTATCTACCAACTCACTCTCTTTTTTCTTACTGCTTCTGATCACACTCAAGCACTCATCTGTTCATTTAAGTATCAGTTGTCAAACCCTTGTGCAATTCTAGAAGACTTTTATTCACAAAAGTTTATAAATTTTCCTAATAATTAATGGCCTAGGCAAAGAAATCCCACAAACAATCAGTTTCTACTAGTGATTGTTATTCAACAGAGAATTTAAGCTAATATTTTCCAAGTTCCCTTTAGTTGAATAATAGGCTTTTATTTTTAGAAAGAACATCAGATAGTAAATTTGCAATAGTGCTAGGAATTAAATAAGGTATATAGCTTTATATATAAGCATCACTTGCCAAATTTCTCAAACTTTAGCATGACTAAAAACCAAATCACTTGGGATGTTAGTTAAAAATGTATACTCTGGGGCTGGAGCAGTGGCGCAAGCAGTAGGACGTCTGCCTGTGCTAAACTAGGATGGATTGCGGTTCCATCCCTGGCATCCCATATTATCCCCCATGCCAGGAGCTATTTCTGAGTGCATAGCCAGGAGTAACCCCTAAGCATCACAGGGTGTGGCTAAAAAACTAAAAAAAATAATAATAATGTATATTCCAATTCTATATTCTCAATGGTTCTGGCTCTCTCTCTCTCTCTCTCTCTCTCTCTCTCTCTCTATATATATATATATATATATATATATACACACACACATATATATATTTTAGAAAACACAAACTTAAATTTTTAATAAATAACTCAGATCATTTTGCTGTTTGCTGTCTGCTATCCTAGGATGTTATCTCTGTTATTTTCTAACTTTCATGCAAAGATTTAATTTAGGAAGTTCGTGAATTGAATATGTTGACCAAGTTAGCATTAAATTATTTAGAACCAACTGAATATATATTCTTTCCTGGTCTCATTAACTTTGAAAAGGATTATCAAAAAAATTAAGTACCCACAATAACAACCCAGTATAAATAAAGCTGGAACCTGGGGATCCATAGATATGTGTCGCTATAAGTCAACTAATTTTTATAGATCAAAGTAACCATTTTGGTTAGTTGCACAAAAACTACAAGAAAACGTAATTATCATATAGAATCATCTCCTAAATATCAAGAAGAAATTAGGATTTTTTTCTGGAAATTAATTTTTGAATTGCTTATTGGATTAGCATTTCTAACAATCAACTATTTTATTTTAAATTTTATACATAACTATAAGACTACTTATAAGTGAAAGTTTAATTATTAAATCAATCTAGTGACAATTTTGTCATATCTTATAGTATATGATTTTTATTTTATTTTATTTTATTTTACTTTTGGGGTCACACCGAGCAGTGCTCAGAAATCTATGCTCAGAAATCACTCCTGGCAGACTCTGGGGACCTTATGGGAGGCCGGGATTCGAGCCACAGTCCTTCTGCAAGCAAAGCTAATACCCTACCTCCATGCTATCTCTCTGACCCCATATCTCATAGTACTTTATAAAGTACTTAATAAAATATTTCAGGAAAAGCAAATGTGAGGGGGATAAAAATGTTCAGTCTTTGTGAGTTAAACTCAACATTATTTTCTCTAATTACTGATAGTCATTTTTTAAAATATTGTCATAACTAATATGTGTTTGAATATCTTCAGGAATCTAGAAATAACCATTAACATAATGTATTTTATAATGTTATAACATATTATAGGCATATTAAATATAGGCATTTATTTAGTGGGATTTTTTTAGTCATTTTAATAGTTATGTAACTCTAGCTATTCCTGGCCACATACTTTTGATATTTCCTGACTGATTAGAATGTTCTCTTCTTATACATAGTCTGACCAAACTGGTTACTACCTAGTTTTGAAAGTGGCTGAGACAATCTGTATTCAGTAGATTTATAAAAAAAAATACATAATTTAATCTAGATTAGATAAAACACAAGTATAAATCAATGTTTTATTGGCCCAGAAAGCATAATTTGAAATTCTATTTAAGATAAAAGACCCCGGGGTCTTGGAAAGGCCCCCAGAAAAATAAAGAAAACCAAAGCCTTAAGCATTGATAGCTACATGGTAAATAAGCCTCTAGAGAAATACTAAGGATTTTCCAATCTCATAAATTTAAAATGAAAAGTATAATGTCTGCTTAACATAAATTATTAAATTAGTTAAAATGAAATCAATAAAATAACATATGTGTAAATGCATTGACTGTCCTGTATATGAAAAGTCTATATGAAATAAAATAGCAGTAAGATGAATTTCTCTTTATAACCTGGCCCTATATAAAATAGTGTAGTAGGCAGACTGAATTTTGCCTGTATTCATGCTGTTTGGTATGAAATTTCTCTTCTGGTCTTTCCATTCCATCCTCTCCCTAGATCTTGACAAGGTTTTTTTCTCCTATGAATAATAACTTGGTCAATTTATTAATGATTTATCAAATGATTAATATTATTAATGATTAATAAAAAATTAATTTTTATTCATTAAGTTCAATTTTTGCTTAGCAATAACACAGATTCCCACCTCCAAGTTCTTACTACTTCCTAACCTCTCAGCTCTACTCAATATCAGCTTCATAGTTTTGCTTTAGGTCAAGTTGCACACATATCTAAAACTAAAGAAAACCCTTTTTCTTAAATAACCTTTCATTTATTTCTCAAGATAATATCAACTTCAAAGGTTAAACCTTAAAATATGATAAAATACTGATTATTATGTAAGGCTCCTAAGTTATTTTGTCATTTATCTTTTCCAGTCTCATGAAAATTTTCATTTTAGTCACAGATAATTACTAAGTTTATGGTTTATTTGTCTCTGTTGCAATTCTGTTATTGTACAATGTAAAGTCAAAAGTTTTGCTGAAATAAATGAACATGGGAATTCTCTAACATAACCATATTTATGGTCACTTAATTTTGATTTTGTATAATTTTCATAAGTCATAGATATTCTCTTAGAGCATGGTTTCCAGTAATTCACATGTGAAATATTTTTGGATTTTTGGATTTTTGGATTTCTAGGATGCTATACTTTGCTTTATATAGATGTTAACATTCTTTCCAGTTTTTCATGAATTATTTTTTCCACAAATATTTTATGCTTATCATTCACTCAGCACCAACTGGTCTATAAAAATAGTCCTCTTTCTAATAATTTTCCTGAATTATGCTATAGATTATATTTAAAGATCTTATAGCATGAGCCATACTCTCCTATTTGTAATTTGTGTTTGCAATTTGCATTGTAATTATTTTTATAATTTATTTTCTACTTTGCTGTTAGGCTACACCTTATTTTATCCCAAACAGATTAATCTTTTTTTTAATCTGTGTGTTTACATCTTGGTTTTACCTCAAAACAGAAATTGTCTTATATGCAAAACTGAAATGGACTATCTGAGGGTAGCCAGAGCTATCTGTTCTTACTCTGTAATTTTACTCCCATCCTGAGGAGGTTCTCTGTAATCAATAAAATGACATTTCTGGGAGGCAGCTTCTCTCAATATAATGTAGAAGATTGCCAGACTACATGTATTTTACCCTCAGCCTTGTTTGGAATATTTTGTGCAGCAATGATCATCTGGGTTGGAAATATGGTGTATGGGACACTTTGACCTGTCTCTTCTTTTCCTTTGAAACTGTGGTGTGAGAAATTATCTACACCTCATCTTTTGAATATATAATAATTATTATTCTTTATTTTATCTTTTTTAGTTACTTCAATTCCAGGCATAAGTGACATTGTTTTTATAGTCAAATAGAGGTAACTTCACTTTAAGTTGAAAAAAATATGTATCATGTATTAAATTCTCCAACAACCTACAGTATCTTGAAATAAAAATACAAATTCCTATTAAATTTTAAGTTGCTTCATAATAGAATCAAATGAAAATTGGGCAATGTCCCTAACATACTTCCTATATGTGTTTTCCCTTCCATACATTTTTGATATATTCCTCCATAAAATTATTCACTTAGTCAATAAGTAGTGAATGGTTATTATAGTCCAGACATTTAGAGACATAAAAATATTTATAGCACATTATCTTCACTCAAATACTAATATGGAAAAATCAAAAATAAAATAAGAAGTTTTTCAAATGCCACCAAAGAATATCAGCTTTTTTTGTATAAGGTATAAAAAGTCCATCTTTGAAATGCTATCTGAGCTGTGAATTATAAACTGAAAAAATATATAAAAGATTAGAGAAATGTATTATTTGGTAGTGTAAACATATATGACCTATTCAATGATGCAACAGACAAGGATGTTAAACAGCAAATATATGAGAACCAAAACACTAAGTACATATCATAAAAAAAGGCTTGGTGCAAATCCACTTTTATCATTTACTATTTATTAATAATATGGTCTTAGTCAAGACTTTTAGCCCTTTTTTATTTATAAAATAGAAGTAAGTACAGAACAGCACTTTGTCTCATATGATTTTCATGAGGAGTCATGGACATAAGAATAATAACATATATTGGCTCTCAATATTACTATCTTCTTAGAGTGTAAGGTAGTTCACAATGATAACTGACAGTATAAAATGTATATCATAAATGGCCTTTTAGATAGCCTATAATATTTGGAACAAATCATTTTTTTATCTTTTGCTGTGAATAACCAAAGTGGTCTCCCTGGAAAAATATCAGAATCTCTAGAGGCACTATATAAGCGTGAGTAAAATTTTATAAGTAACTTTATTGGGGAAACTGAAGATCATGAACTGGATTAGCAAGTTTAGTGAATTGATAATAAATAATTTTACTTCCGAAAAATATTCTAGCACTTATTGGAGCTCTTTAGGATGCCATATCTAAGAGAAAAAGAGCTTCAAAATGCAACTTTTCAGTATATCACAGTTTGGTTTTGGTTTTATAAATTTAGTCTATTACATATGAACCAAAGTATTATTTAATATATATTTATATATTTATTAATTGTTTCTCCCACTTCATGGGTATTCTTTACATCCTAATCACCATTTACTTTCAGGTAATAGAAACTTCTTATATATTTTATTCTAATACAATTGATAGGCATATAAAAATTCACTTAAGACCATAATTCAGGTACCACGTACTGCATAGAAATTTAATTTTAACTGATATATAAATTTCTATCTTATAAATAAATAGAAATCCTTAGAGGACAAGGGGCCAAGCTGCAAAAACCCAGAGTTATCTATAAACATAATGAAACATGGTTTTCAACTTTTTCATCTGAAAACTAAGACAGGAAGACACATTAGAGAGGGCTAAGATAAAAATAAAAAAACATTATTTACAAATCTTCACTCCATTACATGATCTTTAATATCATCTTAAGCTGTAATAAATAACCCTGCCTAGGTCTGGCAGGAAATTTCTGCAGACTGGCAAGGAACTCCAAACCAGAAGCTGAGACCACTGATTTATACTGTAGCCTTTATGGAATATATTTAATAAGGTATTTCCTTCCCCATTAATTAGAGAAAAGGACAGCTATCTATACTCACACTTTGTAAATTCTACATAGCTCAGCGGCCATTTTTCAGATATTTGTAGCTGATAAAAATTCATTCAGACTATTTAGTGATAAATCAATGAGAGATATACTGCTTATAAATTGTTTCAGAGATTGCCTCCTGTAGGGAATTGCCATTCTCAATTTCCACAATTCTCTAAAGGTCCTGACAAGCCTGTCTAAAAGAGTGTCAGAGGACATGTTTTTCAGATGAACTTATTCATTCTGACAAGATCCATATTTTCAATCAATAGAAGCCTCATTCAAAAGGATTCTTCGTACCAGGGCTAAGTAAATTCAAGATCTTTATTAGTGCAAAAAATTATTGAATGAATTCCAAGGTTATGCTGAGGATTATTTTGTAAGCCAACTTTATTCCTAAAATCTAAAACTGAAATACAGGAAAATGATAGCTTCATGGAATGTTCACTGTGTAAGTAATATCATAAATCAGCTACATTATTATCAGCATTTCCTATAAAAGGCTAAAGAAGTTAAATACAATAAAATAATTATAAAAAGCAGTTATCAAAGGCAATAATAATTCTCTCCTATTCTCTTAATAGCAATGTGTTATACTTCTCAAAGCAATATGCCCAATTTTGAGAAACATATTTACTGATGTGTAACAAAATGAAAAACCCTTAATGTTTTGGGACTGGAGAGATAGCATGGAGGGAAGGCATTTGTCTTTCATGCAAAAGGTCGGTGATTCAAATCCCGGCATCCCATATGGTACCCTGAGCTCGCCAGGAGCGATTTCTGAGCATAGATCCAGGAGTAACCCCTGAGCGCTGCTGGGTGTGACCCAAAAACAAACAAAAAAAAACACAAAAAAAAATCCTTAATGTTTTGGTTTTTCTTTTCTAGAATTATTAGTCACTGTCAGCTTTTAACATATAGGTATACATCCCAATCCAAGTATTACATAATATGAGAGAAGACAAAAGCCATCAAGTTCAACTACTTAAAGGCATATAAATTACTTCTGGTATATCTGCTTCTTATATTTTCGATTTTTTTGTTTTTTGGTTTTTTTTTTTGTTTGTTTTTTGGCCACACATGATAACTCTCAGGGATTACTCCTGGCTTAGGGAACTAAATGGGATCCCAGGGAATTCAACCTTGGTCCATTCTAGGTTAGTGCATCCAAAGCAAATGCCCAGCCGCTTGTGCCACCACTCTAGCCCTTATCTTTTTAATTTTTTGCATATTTTCTTGAATATGACATCTGATTTGATGAATACACTTTCCATAGTCTAAGACAGTGGGTTTTTCCAAAACCTTTCTGAGACACCATGTCTCATATTTGTTCTACTCAGGGTCCAGTGTCAAAGAACATAGACTTTGGAGGGAAAATATAATCTCTCTTCAGCCTCCACGATACCAGTGACTCAAAAATAAATCATCCTTACTTTCCTTGGTATTCATCTCTTTAAAAAAAGAATTTAATCACCATGTGCTACAGACTTAAAAAGTTATTGCTGCTTGAATAATAACCAAACCCATTCATTCACCAGTGTTTATTTCTATCACCAATGTCCCTGAGATCCAGCCCATCTCCCCAATCTCTACTCCCAGCCTGCACCTATGACAGACACTTTTCTATTCTCCTCTACCTTTTTCCTTTTTGGCAACATGGTATGCCATATTGTTAATTAGTGGGGATCATGTGTATCACTTTGCCTTAACTTCTTTGCTGTTTTTGTTTTGGGGACATCTCCTTCTGTTCTCTGGGACCACTCTGAACAGGGTATTGAGGATTGAACTAGGGTCAGCCATGTGCAAAGCTTGTACTGTCTCTCAGTCATCTTTTAAGTACTTTGAAGTTTCAAATAAAAATATTAAAACATGACATTCAACTAATTTTTCTACTGGCTAATAAGCTCTGAGTACAAATAATTCCCAATTTTCTAATACTAAATTCACTTTTAAGTGTATGTAGTCAAGAGACATCCCTGAGCCAGTCTCAGGGTGGCTTGCATTATACCCTCATGAATCTATCTGAGTTTAAAATTCTACATGATCTATATTAGCATGACACTTATTTAAATACATTTATTCCTCCGCTTCTTTTCTGAATTCGTCCAGTCAGAGCCATATTCCCATCCCTTAAATTTGCATACTGCTATACTGCTCCCACTGCTTTTTCTAGTGGACTTCTGACTGGTCTCATAGCTTCTACCATTTCCCTTTAATCTGTTTTCAATACTGTAACAAGAATAAACAACATATAAGAAACGCCTCTAACAGAGAATTCCTTACTTTTCACTGAGAGAATCCCAACACTCAGGTACTGGTGTGTAAAATAAAAATATAAAAAAAGAGTCCACTTGTTGGGTGAGACAGACCAAAGCATTGTGTTTCTATCCCCTCAAGTGGGTGGGTCTAATGTAGCAAAGTAGCAGTAAGAAATAATACACCAAGCCAGTGAGTTAAAGTTCCATTGAACTTAGTCTGTTTTTTTTTTTCCCTTCATGGCCTTTCTCTGGCAGGAGCTGCCTATCTGCCATGTACTCCTCTCTCCAGCTCTTTTTTCATTATTTCAAACCAACCCCAATCACAGATGAGAGAAGGTCAATTCAAATACAAAAGCAACTATACAGTAAGTTTTTACATCTCAAAGGAAGAGGTTAGGGAAATGGAAGTTAGGGAAAACACTTTTGTTTAGGCTTTTACCTAGATTCACCTACACTGATGTTAAAAATAAAGGCCTTGCATGTTTTTTTTTTTTTTTTGGTTTTTGGGTCACATCCGGCAGTGGTCAGGGGTTATTCCTGGCTCCATGCTCAGAAATTGCTCCTGGCAAGCACGGGGGACCATATGGGACACCGGGATTTGAACTGATGACCTTCTGTATAAAAGGCAAATGCCTTACCTCCATGCTATCTCTCCGGCCCCCCAGGCCTTGCATGTTTAGCTGTTCTCTGGTACTGCTCTGACTCAACCAATTCCTCTGCCTCCAGCATTAGAAAGCTACTGATCATGGGTTGATCCCATGATGGTATGCTTCAAGGATGGAGAAATCCTGAATCTCTTACGCCACGGGAATTCCCTTTCCCCAATGCTTACTGTATCTATGCAAAAAAAAAAAAAAAAAAGTGGGGGGAATGCCAAACCCTACCACTCCACCACCCATACCTTTTCTTGTTTTGTTTTGATTTGTTAGTTTTTGACTTTATTTTCCTTCTCTTTTTTCTTCCATTTTGCTCATTCCTTTTCACTCTTGTGGTTATTATTTAGAGATTTATTTTTATTTTTATTTGCCGGGTCCATTTTTTCCTTTTTCTTCCATTTTTCTTTTCTTTTTTTTCTCTCTTTCTTCTTTCTTTTTTTGGTAGTTGTCACCAGATTTTTTTCTCTCCTATTTCTTATCCTTTTTATCTCCAATGATGGTGGAATAGATGTTCAATCTACAACAAGCTGTAAAGTGGAGACCAGTTGCACTAGCATACTGGGGGATAGAGGAGGGAGATATGGGATGCATACTGGGAATAGGGGTGGAGGGAGGACAGCACTGGTGGTGGGAATGCCCCTCATTCATTGTTACTATGTACCATAAATGATGCAGTGAAAGATTTGTAATGCACTTTGGTCACAATAAAAATTAAAAAAAATAAAGAAAAATAAAAAAATTAAAAAAAGAAAGCTAGTGATCTTATTCCTACCTCTTTGCCCTTGAGAATTTATTCTTGTCATCTTCTCATCATGATAAACTTTATCCTATGATAACTCTTAGCCTCCTTCTTAAGTTCACTCTAAAATTATCTAAACAAGGAGGGTTGTTCTGATTACCTTTCAAACAGTTGCATACATACCTGTGCCCATTATGTTTTCTATATCCTCTTCATTGCATGTTTTTCTTTATAGCATTATTTTCTAACTTAATACTTATATCTGTATTTTTTCTTATTACCTACTTCTTCTACAGAAATAAGCTCTTTGAGAATAGAATAATGCATGTTTCTGTGATTCACTATTTTCCCTTCAGCACTTGACAGTCTATCAATATTTTTAAATGAATAAATTCTCCATTACAAGTTTCTAAGTTTTAATAAATTAATCTTTCTAGTTTCTTTCCAATAGAGTCTACCCAAAATTTACATTGAGTCTGGATAATGTTAACTTTCATCAGAATGATTTTTCTCATGAGGCTTTTCACCAACCCAAGATATCCTATATTTCTGTTGCATAAGTAATTTTTACTTTTATGATCTAAAATTCAACCTTTTAACAAATAAAGATCTATGTAATATGATATTCAGAATTCCTGTAATGAATGGAGTCATTTTCAATATGTTTATGAATATGTTGTCCAGATTCTCACCCTTGTGCCTTTCCTTACTCATAGTTTCATTCAACTACAGCAGCTCTCACTTCAATCCTTTCTGCTGAAACTTGATATTTTCATCAAGTCACTGTGCATTACTGTATGCTTAGTCTTTTATTCTCCCCATCAAAAATAAATTTGCTTCCTCAACAGATTTGGCCATAGCATAATTAGATGCGCCTGTCTTAGCTTTCCTATTAATTTGTGAGTTTTTTGCCTAAAGAGTTGAAATAAATTCTCATCTTAGGCAGTTATTATGTTTGTTTTATTGAATTATTTATATGTTCTATATTTGCATTCTTTTTGATTTCACAAAAACATGCTTTATATCTTCATCAACTCTATCGATCAAGCTAAAACATATTTCTGTGAAGTAAAGCTGTGTAACATACATTAGAATATTTCATTAAAGTAGACATTGATCCATTATTCAACAGTGCTAGTGCTTGATTATTTCTTCATTTGTCTATAAGGCTTTTGTGAATGATCACCAAATGTCTGATAAAACTGATTTCAAGTAGAGCATTTCTCTAGTAATGCCTTTGAAAAAAAAAAAACAGTTTTCTTTGATAGGCCTGGTTTTGGATAAACTTACATTTGCAGGGTTCATTTTTTTTCCTTCCAATTGAGTTTCTACAAAACAAAATTTTACTATTTCACCTTATTACTCTATAAATATTATTTAGATTCAAATGTTTTATTCAAAGGATATAATTTATGAGTTTTCAGGATGAAAACTCAGAAGCTAAGCAGGGCTGGGCTTGGTTAGTACTTGGATGGGAGATGTCAGGGAATCAAACAGGTCATCCCCCTGCAAGGCAAGCATTTCCAGCATTTCCTTTTATTTCTGTTCTTTGAAGAATGTTTTCAGTTCTTTGTCTTAATTATCTACCACCCTCGCCAGATTTACATATTTACATTATTTGAAGATAACATGTACAAAGTTTTTTTTTATATCTAGACTTCAAACACATAATATAAAAACAATCCCCTCACTATTTATTACTTACATTTTTCTTTGTTTTAGGGCCACACCTAGAAGTACTTAGGATTTACTTCCTGCTCTGTGCTCAGGGTTCTCTGCTGGTGGGGCTCAGAGGACCACAGGAGGTTATTTTTTTTATCATTAGATCTGGTCTGATCTCAGAAGCTAAGCAGGGCTGGGCTTGGTTAGTACTTGGATGGGAGATGTCAGGAAATCAAACAGGTCATCCTCCTGCAAGGCAAGCACCTTATTACTGTATTCCCTCCAACCCAATATTTTCATTTTTTAAAGATAGGGGTCCTGAGAGATAGTACAGGAAGTAGGATACTGGCCTTTCATGTAGTGACCCCAATTTGATTCCCAAAAACCAAATTTTCCCCCCAAACCCTGAACGCAAATTTGCGAGTAAACCCTGAGTATTACTAGGTATGGCCCAAAAAGAAACAAAACAAAACAAAAACTGAATAATTATTATGGCTTGAGTAACTCATTTACTACTGTGCTAATATTTGTGGTTTTGAGAGGGTCTACTTTAATATTTTATAAAAGTACTTAAACGGGGCCGGGCGGTGGCGCTCGAGGTAAGGTGCCTGCCTTACCTGCGCTAGCCTAGGAGACGGACCACGGTTCGATCCCCGGCGTCCCATATGGTCCCCCAAGCCAGGAGCGACTTCTGAGCGCATAGCCAGGAGTAACCCCTGAGCGTCACCGGGTGTGGCCCAAAAACCAAAAAAAAAAAAAAAGTACTTAAACAAAATATATAAAAGGAAAACATTTATAAGTGAATAATAAAAAGTTTTTTATATCTTAGTGAACAGTATATAATAATTAAACAAATACTTCCAATACTGTATTTTTATAGTTTGTTTTGATATGTCTGTCTTCTTTAAGAAATTCCTACATATCCTATTGCCATATTATAAACAGACTGGAATCCAAAGTGGTAGATCTTAGAAAATAAAGCATGTTGAAATATTTTAGTGATACATTTCTTTTAGTTTAATTTTGAAATGTTCCTTGTTGGTAGGTTGAAATACTACTTACTGGTCTGTGTACAATTATTTTTTCATTGATAGTTTGAGTTTTTTTCGATAGCCTCATATTCTTGATTTTTTTTATTGTGCAAATGAAAGCACTCAAATTGATTGTCAATAAACGTCCAACATTACAAGTGCTCACATATCTACACATAACTATAATCTATACTTTTTTAAGAAAGATACTATAAAATACTGCTAATAAATCATGGTCATTATATAATGACAGCTGTTCAAGCATACATATTGATAAAAAACATTTGTTTTTGGGAACTGTATGCATTTGAATTTTATTTGTTTTCTCTGGGGCCACCATACCACTCATAGTTCAGGACTTACACCTCTCTCTGTGAGCAGGTGTCAGTCCTGGCACTGTTCAGGTGACATATGGGTTAATGGGAATTGGAACCAGGTTAGCTCATGGAATACCAGCATATTCCGTACTGTATTATCTTGTCATACATGTACATACATACATTATAAAATATTCTTAACTCATAAAAAATTTAAAAGCCATGTATTCCTTTTCATTAAAAATTGTATCAGGTTTCTAAAATACTAACCAGATATATTTTATAAATTGATTAAGGGGCTTTTTCATGTTGTCTTTACTAAAAAAAATCAAGTGTACAAAGAAATAAAAGAGATAAGTGTTTTGAACCATAAAACTGTGTTAAAAATGTGTTGACTGTGTAGATTTTGTTGTGTCATATCTATGGTAATTTATCATTTTGTGACATTCCAACCCTTCTTAATCAAATTGTAATTAGATTTGTATGTGCCATCTGCCAGCAAAACAATCTTGATTAAATTCTTCAAGAGTACAAAATATTAGATATATTATTTTAAATGCTACATTGATAGAAGATCTTTATATTTTTCTAACATTACTGAATTTTATCTTTATTATATGATGTTTTAGATGTCACATTAAATCATTATATTGGCATAATATAGGGGCTATAGGTATAGGGCAATGAGAAAATGTTTGCCTTCATTACTAAATCAGGTTTGATCTCTAGTATCCATGTGGCAAACACTCTACCTGCTGCACTATCTCATTAATCCTCTACTTTTATTTTGTTGTTTTTTGGGGGGGCACACCTGGAGATGCTTAGGAGTTACTCCTGATTCTGTGCTTAACAATCACTCCTAAAAAAAAAAAATCATAGGGTGTTTGCCTTGTATGTGCTAAACTGGGATGGACAGCAGTTCGAATCTCCTGTTTCCCATATGGTCCCCCAAGCCAGGAGCAATTTCTGAGAGCATAGTACACACAGAGTAACCCCTGAGTGTCACTGGGTGTGGCCCAAAAAGCAAAAAAAAAAAAAAAAAAAAAAAAAAAAAAAGCAAAAAAAATCACTCTTAGCGGGCTTGGGGATCATATGAGATGCCTGGGATCAAACCTGGTCCTTCCTGAGTTGGCCATGTGTAAGGAAAAATACAAATGCCCTACAACTGTGCTAGTGCTCTGGGCCTAGCCCCTAGTATTTTTAATTTATAAAAATGTGTTTTAGTATTTCTGAAGATATATTAACTTTATTTCAGCTAGGTGATGTTTGTTATTTATTTTAATATTAAAAAATAAAGCACAGGTTAAGTCTATCACATATAAACCTAGAGGCTATATTGTTATCCTTGTTGTTACTGCTATAATTTATTATTAGCTTATAGTTTGTTCACATTTTTACTGTTTTTACTGTTCACATTTCCTTTCTCTTCTATTCCTCCCAAATACCTTCCTTTATCATGTAACAGATATTAACCTTAAGAAAATGTAAAGTGATTATAAGTATCTCATTTATCATACAAAATTATTTTGAAATAACCTAATAAAATTTAGGTGATAGATACCAATCATAGATGTTAAAATAAACACTATATTTGGTATAGATAAGTTAATTAATAGAAATTTTTATTTTTGTGATAAGATGTAGTTCATTAAAATTATAGTCTAATTTTTACAAAAACACTGTAAGATGTGGGATAAATAAAATACAAAAGGATAATGAAAAACATATATATCTTTCTTCAAAAGATAATGATTTAATTCAAAAGAGGAATTTGTCTCTAAGACTGGGCAGATTGTGTAAATATTCAGAACATTCAGTGACATTTAGTATATGAGGAATATACTTGACTGTTTTTTTGGGTAATGAGGAAGGGAAGTAGGTTTGCAATAGTCACTAAAATGATTAAAATATGCTAAAATACAGTGTTGTATATAGATCACAGGTCTCCAACCAATATGAATGCCAGTACCTCTGGTTATTAAGGTTGGGGTTATTTATTTATTTATTTATTTATTTATTTAATCATTCTAAGAGGAGCTCAGGACATTCTGCATACAAAACAGGAACTTCAGTTTTTTAAACTACCTTTCAGACCCTATCAAGATTTGGGGGCATAGCACTTAGTATGAATCACCCCTGTAACATTAATAGGAATGTTAATTTCAATGTGCTGAACTGTATTCCTTTATGCTACAGTATATAAAAATGGTTAGTAAATATAATTTTTATAGGTTTGGGATTTCTAGATTTTATATTTTGATTGACTGGAAATTGAAGAATAAATGAATTGAGAAGTCAGAAGAGCAAAATTAAGTTAAAAACTTACCCAGCACCAGAGTAGGAGTGATCCAGTTGAATCATCCCTTCTAAAGATGAGTAGCCATTTCAGCCATTTAACTGAAGTTAAATGCTATCTTAATATATTTTGAAGATTACTATTTTTTGGATAGGAAGTCCATACCCAGTGGTGCTCAACAGAGCTTAATTCCTCAGTCTGTGCTCAGGATCACTCCCAGTGGGGCTTGAAGGACTATATGTGATGACAGGGATCAAACCAGGGTCAGCTGTGTGCAAGGCAAATGCCCTCTCCACTGAAAGCTCTCCACCTCTATTTTCCAAAGAATGAACAAAGAAAATATTTCTATCTAGTATTTCTGGGAAGGTATTTGGGGTTTCTGATACACTGAGTAAATGCCTTATACTTTTATAGATTTTTTTCCCTCTAGGATATATAACTGAACAAATTTCCAAAAGGGAAGAAAATGCTCTGATTTACCTATGCAAAGTTGATTGATTATCTCTGCCAAGAGAAAACTGGCATGAAAACAGAGCTGTTGTTAAGATATTACATTTTTTCCCTGGATGAACAGGACTGCCACCAAGTTATTTTTGCCTTTGTCAGCTGAATTACAAAAGGAAAAATGGGTCAGTTCCACATTTTTAAGAGTTTCTAAACAAAGGCTAAAAATGAAGTTGTTTTATCTAAAAGAAAGCATATAGGATTAGATTTAGAAATAAAAGATGATATACAGGATCAAGTACTCCTGTGTGTCAGTAGTTAAAATAGAGTTGCTTCACTCAGTTACTTACTACTTTCCTGTTCCCTACAGTCTGCTTTGAAGGCTCGCCTGCTGGGAACAAGCTTGCAGGAAGCTACACTACTTGACTAAGGCTAAACACCAGGACCTAGATTGCCTGCTGGAGGCGAATGGTGGGTGGTATGGAGGTTGTCACGACTTTATTTTGATCTGATTGTACATAAGGCAGTAGAATTTAATCTACTGCTCACATTTAGATACAAATAAACCTACGTGTTTCACTCAGTCTGTGAATTAAAAAAAATATATATAGTTCTTACTAAGTTCAACTTTAGCTGTTTGAAAGCTAGGGAGTTTTTAAATGGTTGGAACCCAAGATGGATGTACAGAACAGTAAACACTTCAAACAGGTTTTCCAGCCCTATAGTATCCTAAGGTAGGGAGAACTAAAACAAGACTTAGAAACTAGCTTTTTTGTTTTTCATTGGTAGTGGTGAGATGTTATTTATCATCAAACATTCTGAGAGGATGGTAAAATAAAAATCATATTAGTAGAGGGGCCCTAGACCTTTTGACAGATCCTAGAGGACTCTAAGACCTCTCAAGTCCCAGTACCACTAAAGTTTGTCTTCCTGGAGAAAAATACTATATACCAATACACACATGTCAGTATGTATCAATCAGCCTATCAATAGCAAATTTAGGATTGAAACTGTCAGAAATAAATAGGTTTGGGAAAGACAGTCATAGTGGGGACATGGTTCTGGATTACATTAACATTAAAAAAACAGATCAAAATTATCTACACTATTAAAACTCTATCATTATAAATTAGAGACCAGGGTTTCTAGGAAAAATGTCTAATATTAAAATTTTTTGGTTCTTAGGACAGAGCAATAATACACTGGATTAAATACTTGGCAAACCCAAGTTCTGCCCTATGGTTTCTCAAGTCATTCCAGGAGTAATCTTTGACCACAGAGATACACCTAAGCCCTGAACACTGACAAGTGTAGCCCCACAACCAAATTAAAACAAAATGATTAGTTCTAAGTTACAACCTTGACCAACTTATATCCTTATTATATTTATAATGTATAACATGTAAAATATAATATAATCTTTTTCATATCATACCAGAGGGCAAAGAAGATAAGAAAATGACCAGAGATCTGAATTCAAGGAACTAGCAAAAAATACAGCCAACTAAATTACAAACCATGAGGACTCTAGGGGCAGTTAGTAATCTAACTCTCTCAAAAAGGTGTGCATAACATTTTCTGGTTCCACAAAAATGCAGAGACATACTAAAAGTGGTAGGGTCACCTATTTAATTGCTCTTATCTAAGAAATCATGCTGCAGAAAAGTGAAAAGAAATTAAAGGCCGAGCTCCCGAAGGTGGTTTTATGTTTCAATTGCTAGCCTGTAAGTATGAAATCATGAATTCAAACCTCAAGTCTACTTCACATGCTGAGGGATCACTCATTCCTGCTGTTCGTGTATGATTTTCTTTAAGAACCAGGAGGAGAGTGCAGATGACTCAGTGCCTGAGCCTGAGCTGAAGCCAAGGCTATGAGATCAACCACACTGCCTGGGGTCCCCAGGAGAAAGGGGAAGATCAAAAGTAAAGAAACAGCAAAACTAAAGATAGAATACTCATTCACCACAGTCTTTAATGAAGAAGCAAAAATAGATACAAGATGCATTCAGAGGGGAAATAAAGAGAAAATACTTTGAATATAAAATAATTTAGAATTTTTCAACAGATCCTTTGGAAGTTCATAACATTTCGAATCCATGAATAAAATGCAAGTCAAACAACAAATGGTTAATTTAGTTTGGCTATTTGATGGTAAAGAACTGTTTCTTTGGAGCACTTATTATGAAATAAATTCTCTCAGATGGATCTGACATAGCCAGAGAATTCAATTATTTTATCACAGAAGTCATCTCCAGGGAAAACAGGAATCCAAGGATCATTACAACTATGTTAAAATCAATTAGGATTGATCAGATGAAGCGAGTTCAAATAACATAGTACAGATAACACTCTAAGGAGTTAAAGTTCTGAATAGCATGAAAAAAATCATAAAATGCTTTTCTGATCTTAAGAGCAAAGGTCAAAATACATAGAAAAGGGCTTGTATGGGACTTGAGAGATAGGACAACTGGCAAAGAACTTGCTTTCACATACTGCCTAGTGAGATGGTCCCCCAAGACTCACAAGGAGTTATCTTTAAAAACAGAGCCAGGAGTAAGCCCTGAGCATAACCAGGGATAGCCCTAAGCCTAAAAACAAAATATAGCTCATATATATTAATCAAAGCATATTCTGTAAATTTTAAGTTAACAACATATTATGATATAAAAACAGAAAGCCTATTACATAATATAATACATATTTAGGAGATAAAATCAAATTTCTCATCTAAATTCCCCTTTCATAATTTGCTCCTTTATACAATAAACATATTTTGTTTAGTATCTCAACGTTTTTATTTTATAAATTTAACACACGTGATAGTATCTATAATTTCCTTTAAATAAAGGCAAGGTTGAGACTGCATACATTCAGTATTCTCAAGTATACATCAAGAATTAAGGACTAACCAATATATACACTGATAATGTGCCTATCACAATTATTATATGTAGCATTGGAAGGTCTCATTTTATCTCTCTTTTAATTAGTGTTTTCTACTGTAGTCAAGCAATTGGATGATAGTTAAAGTGTTATTTCTGCTCTTTCTTCTTACTGCTATTGTTTTCTCTTGTTTCTTGTCTCTAGTTTTATGAAAGATTTTATAAAAGTTCAAGTGATAACTCTGAGGCTGTAAAATGCTCAGTATCCAAACATATGACAAGTATTTATTGCCAAACATGTCACATCAAACATACCCTGGCAGCAACAAAATAGCTAGGGTAAAAAGCTTGTCACAAAGCTTGTCACAAATAGCACTTTGTTTTTCTCTTTAGCTTTATATAAACATACAATTAAAATGCATCTTAATTATTTGGGATATTTCAAACTAAAAACAAAGTATAATATTTAAATATAAGAATGTTAAGATCTAAATGTCTTAGGAGGTGGTTAGAAGCCATAATAAGCTCTATTTCAGGGGCTGACAAAGGATTGTGCTGGTAATGGAAATCAAACAGGATTGTGTTAACCATTTATATGGCAAACATCTTAACCTCTGGTATCTTACAAGCCCAATAAATGCTTAATATTTAACCAAAAATACATCCATAATATTCTGAATTACTCATTAAAATTTTCATGGTACTTATAATTTATTTCAAATATTCTCCCTTCTCTTCATAAACTTTTTTCTAGTGGTTACTTTTACTTCTTCATGTCTCATTGACTCTTTTAGCTATTCCATCCTGGTTGTTTCTACCAATTCCAATTTTATTTTAAACCGAACTGTTTAAACTATATAATTCTCAAATCCCCAAATTTCATTGTAATTTATTTTTCTGCAACATGCAGTTTACTTGAATCCATTTGAATTTGCTCCTTCACATGTCGGTAAAAAAAAAAATACCATTTTAGCATCTCTACTTCACTAATTAGCTTTGATCCCAGATCTTTTTAACAGTTAACTTAAGCCCTGACTCTTAGCCCATCTTCTTTTTGTGATATACCTCTAAATAAATATTTTGATTTAAACAACTAAGTCTATTGTGTTGATGAAGTTAATCATTGCAGTGCATGTAGATTGCTTCATACAAATGAGTATTCCCATTTTATTTTTTAAATTTTTTTGTTTTGGGGTCACTTACAGTAATACTCAGGGCTTACTCTTGGTGGTGATCAGTGAATCATATATGGTGATAATTCTCTCTATTTTTGTACTCATGACAATCTGAATTTAAACATGCTTCCAATGAAGTTCTTTTTTTTTATGAAAATCAGTTCAATTATTTAATTATTTTTTGTAATTTTAATTATTTTTTCTGTTTGTAAGTTCTGGGGTTACAGAATGTAGTGTGTAGGGGCTACTTTGCTTAGAAGCTGTTTGTTGTGCTGGGAATCAAACCGGGATTGATCCTGTAAAACAAGTACCTTAACTCCTATATTCTAACAACATCACCACATTTTATATCTTCTACTTCTCCTTTATTTTCTTTTCTGGTATTCAGTCCTCCTGAACTCCCAATTGTCTGGTCTTGATACTAACTTGAATCATATTCAAATATTTTAGAAAATCTCTTTATTACAATTACTCCTGTCTCCAAAATTATCTCTCATTCAGTTTAACTAGCATCCATTCTTCTGTTGCCACTTCTAATCCTATCCTTTTATCAAATCCTATAACTCTTTAGTTCCTAACATTTACACTATTTTAGTTAGAAGTTTCCCATTGCATACAAAATCAAACCAAATCTCTAGAGATATACAATTCTATTTTACTTTACCATTTCCTTTCTTTACACATTTCACTTTCACTCTCCTTATTACTATACTTTTCACTACTCCCTTTATATAGTAAAGCTTCTTGCAGAAGTAAAATACATAGTGCCTAAACTTATTTGCACATAATGACAATATTTTTGCTGATGTCCTATGTTATCAGTTCGTTCATGTTCTTAAGGCTTCAAAGAAAATGGCACCTGGCCCAAAAAACTATCCTGACTACCCTAATAGCTATATTTCATAAATATCAAGATTCTATTATTTTTATTTTTATTTATCACAAAAATAGGTCTATTAGTGAGAAGGTCCATATTTTTTCTTATTGCTAACAAAGATCCATATGTCAGATGCTCTAAAGATATGATCAAGAAACCACACATTTGATTTATTACCTATATTTCTTAAGTATACTGTCCTTTCAGTATGTTCAGTATAGAAGTTATTCTTAAACTTAAGGTTTCAGGAGACAGCACAGCAGTGAAGAATCATAACTCACATGGTCTCTGAGCATTGTTGAGAATCCTGGAAACCCCTTTAGTACCTCTATAATGACACAGATGGTCTCCAACACTTCAAGAGTCAAGAAGCACAGAATCCTTGAGCCCCTGTATTAAATAGCCAGCCCAGTTAACTAAATAGTGCCAAGAACTGCCTTCAAGAGTTCCCTGTGCACTACTTTGGAAGCCCCAAAATTAAATAATAAAAAATACAAATCAACTGAAAGACATTAAATTAACTTTCAAAATTTTCTCATCATGACACTATGGCAAAGCATGTTACATATAATCAACAAGATTTGTTTTCCTGAAGCAAAACCTAAGAAAGATATTCAGACATTAGTTCAAGAGATAATTTCACAACAGGCAAATAAGCAGAAGTGAATTCAAAATTTCCTCTAAATTTAAACCTTTGCCTACTGAACAAAATATATATATAGTATACTGTGTTGAGGATTCATAGTGAAGAAGCTTAAGTTAGGACTAAAAGCCACGATCTGGTAGGCAATGCCTTATTTTTTTAGTTAAATTAACATTTTTAATATAAAAATGTTAAAAATTACATTTTTAAGATGCTTTTGTTCTATGTATAATGAAAAGAATTCCCATAATGCTAATGCAAATTAGCTTATCTATCATCTTACCACATTACTATTTTATATGGTACTAAGTATAAATATAATATTATGCTGAAGTATATGAAGGCATTTTATATTTAATAATTTATGTCTGACAAAATATACTATTGTTATTTCTATGAAAAAATGCAGCAGGAAATTTTTCTTGCACAAGTAGATGAGCAATAAACTGACACTTTTAGACTTGAATGAACCTGACTCTAGTTTCTATCACAAATCAATATAAATAGCAAATTAAATTGTTCTATCTAATTCTGTATTTTATTAATTTTGAATTACTGTGTGATAGTTACAAAGTTGTTCATAATTGATTTTCAGTTATAAGGTGTTCCAACACCTATCCCTTCACCAGTGCACAATAAAATCATTGTATTTCTAAGAAAAAAACTATATGATAAAAACAGCAAAATATTTCATAAGCCAGTTATTTTCTGATCATATTCATAGTCTTATCATGTATCTTAATTGGTTAAGTAAAATAATGAATAACTAATAGAACTCTTATAATAATGTTACAAATATAATGAGAGAAAAATATACGTAACTCAAAAAGAAATCTCTGACAACAAACACATATTCTATCTTTACATATAGAAAGTTTAAAATTAAAAATTACTTTGAATATGACACGTGTTAAAACATTCTTGTAATTTTAAACTATTAATTCCAACAATAGGACTACAAAGAGAAAATATGTTTTTTCTATAAGGCGCAAACCATTTCTTTTTAAAATCATTTTGCTTTTTTAAAAAATAGATTCTCAAAAGGTCTGTTATCACAAAATTTCTACATGAATCAAATATTTAATACCAAAGAATGAGGGAACAACAATACTTACAATATAGAAGAGGCATTATCACTGTTTCAAAATACTCTTGTGACGATATTATGAAAGAGAAGACTGATAAAAGGGCAGCGTGTAAAATGTCCTGGTGGCAATAAAAGTTATGTACCACCAGAGCTTACTTCTCAACTGTGCTTCAATACAAAAGAAAATTTTTATCTGTAAAGCATCCTGCTGTGGGACTTGAATTGCTGAAAAGGTAAGAACCTTGCTATCACATAAGAAAAATGAAGACAGAAGAAAGACAGGGGAAGCAGCTTGGGGGAAAAAATAAGTCAAAATAGCAGTGGAAATTGCAGGAATGTTTATGTTCTTTTTTTTTTTTTTGGTGGGGGGGACCGGGGGTGATCTGACCTGTAGGAATTATCCTACATAAAGGATTATTTCAGCAGTTTTTTAAGGGATTTCACTGGTTTCAAAAAGAGTTTTGTGGGAACTCTGAATCTTTGTTGAGAGCTCTATAGACAAAATAAAGAAAAAAATGTTGCAAAGAAAGGATTAACACTTACTCTTAAATTGTTTTTAGAAGTCTGGTTTTAGGAAAAAAGAACATGGGAAAGCATAAATACAACTTATTATTTTCCAAAGAATGTTTTAAACATTTAAGAAAGTTTTCAAATAGCATATTGAGAAACTTATGTGACTCTGATAGATAAAAAAGTTCAAGATATGCACATGTTTCACATATTGCAAAAATTTCTGAACATCAACACTGCTCACAAATATATGAAAAAATCATTTTAGAATTTAAATAGGTAAAATGATGTATTACTTTAAAAAACTGTTGTCTATGATAGGCAAAAACTAAAAACTAAATCTACAATGTTTGATTAATCAGTAAAGTGATTAAAACTGCCTGGTATTTGAATAGGCTCTCTGACCAATGCGTCAACTTTGAATACCCAGTGACAAAAACCCATCGATACAGATAGTTAATTTTTGATCAAGCAATATGACATAGGCTAAAAACAGCTCTCTAACAAATTTTTCTAGGAAAATTGGATAATTATCAGTAAGAAGTTAAAACATGATTTATCTCCCTCCATCCCACCCCACCCCCACCTGTACTCCAGACAGGCTTTCCAGTTACCTCATTCATTCACTTGATTATGGTAGTTCTCAGTGTAGTTATTTCTACAACTGTGCTCACCACACTTTGTGGTGAGCTTCATGGAGTGAGCTGGTGTTCCAGCCCTCCTCTCATTGTCTCTGAGGATTGTTACAAAAATGACTTTTATTTTTCTTTTCTTTTTTTTTTTTTTTTGGTTTTTGGGCCACACCCGGTAATACTCAGGGGTTACTCCTGGCTATGTGCTCAGAAGTTGCTCCTGGCTTGGGGGACCATATGGGACACCGGGGGATCAAACTGCGGTCTGTCCAAGGCTAGCGCAGGCAAGGCTGGCACCTTACCTTTAGCGCCACCGCCCGGCCCCGACTTTTATTTTTCTTAAAACCCATAGATGAGTGAGACTATTCTGCGTCTCTCTCTCTCCTTCTGATTTATTTCACTGAGCATGATAGATTCCATGTACATCTATGTATAGGAAAATTTCATGACTTTATCTCTCCTGACGGCTGCATAATATTCCATTGTGTATATGTACCAAGGTTTCTTTAGCCATTCGTCTGTGGAAGGGCATCTTGGTTGTTTCCAGAGCCTGGCTATTGTGAATAGTGCTGCAATAAATATAGGTGTGAGGAAGGGGTTTTTGTATTGTATTCTTGTGTTCCTAGGTTATATCCCTAGGAGTGGAATAGCTGGGTCGAATGGGAGCTCAATTTCCAGATTTTGAAGGAACCTCCATATCGCTTTCCATAAAGGCTGTACTAGACGGCATTCCCACCAGCAGTGGATAAGAGTTCCTTTCTCTCCACATCACCGCCAGCACTGATTGTTCTCATTCTTTGTGATGTGCGCCAATCTCTGTGGTGTGAGGTGGTATCTCATCATTGTTTTAATTTGCATCTCTCTGATGATTAGTGACTAGGATCATTTTTTCATGACATTGGTGGCGGGAATGTTGCACTGGTGAAGGGGGGTGTTCTTTATATAACTGAAACCTTATCACAATCATTTATGTAATCAAGATATTCAAATAAAGAGAAAAAAATTAAAAAAAAAGACCAACACCCTACCCACTATAAAAAAAAAGACGCTTTCCTTCATAGGAGCAAAAGTCTTGTGTGGTGGGATTCCTTCCTTGAGTGCTGAATTTCCTGAACCCGTTCTTGTACCTTTTTACTGTGTGGATTATTTTCTGGGTCAACATTTACCTCCAGACCAGTGTCTCATCCAGATCCTCATTTTGAAGCCTGGTGCTCCACTTGTAATGAATCCTTTACCCAGTCAAGCGGCAATTGTAAAGCCTTAATTTATAAATACTTCACTGTGTTATTGCTAACGATGAGTTTTAAGTACTGTATACAAAATTGAAAAACACAAAGAAATAAAGCTATTTGGAGTGGAAAAAAAAACATGATTTATGTCTCACATCTTCCACAAAAGACAATTTTTAGTGGATCAAAGGCCTAGAGATACAACCAGAAACTATAAAGTACATTGAGGAAATCATGGCAAAATCCTCCAATATTGGTGTCTTCTTCAGTGATCTAATATCTCTGAAAAATAAAATAAACAAATAAAAAATGGGACTATATCAAAATTAAAGTATTTCTGCATGGCAAAGGAATAAGAGATAAAACTAAAAGGTAGCTAATTGAATCGCAAAATCATCACATTTAATAAGGGCTTCAATAAGAGCTTAACAATTAGAAAATAAATAGTATTGACAAAGATCATTAAAAAACAAATCAAAGGGCCGGCGAAGTGGTGCTAGAGGTAAGGTGTATGCCTTGCAAGCTCTAGTCAAGGAATGGACCACGGTTCGATCCCCCGGCGTCCCATATGGTCCCCCCAAGCGAGGGGCAATTTCTGAGCACGTAGCCAGGAGTAACCCCTGAGCATCTAATGGGTGTGGCCCGAAAAACCAAAAAATAAACAAAAAACAAAAAACAAATCAAAATTTCTATCAAAAATGGGAGACGGAATAAACATTTCTTGAGGATAACCACCAGACTGGCATTAGCACATGAAAAAATACTCAGCTTCAATTATCATTAGAAGAATCAAAATCAAGAAAACAATGAGTTATCATCACCCACCCACCTGTGAGAACAACATATATCAAAAATAATAGGAATAAATTGTGTTTTTTTGGATATGGTGCAAAATGTATTCTATTCCACTACTTATGAAATATAGTTTAGTTCAATTTCTGTGGAAAACAGTATGGGGAGTTTTCAGTAAACTGAGAATTGAGCTAGGTTTTGACCTAGCTTATCCACTGTGGGGTGTCTATCCCCAGTACTCAAAAAAATTATTCAATAAAATATATGCACACCATTATTCATGTGGCAAAGGATATAATAGTTAATATATAGAATCAACCTAGGTGTTTGATAATACAGATGAACTATTAAAATGTGGTGCATATACACATTCGTAGCTTCAAAGTATAATGATATTTTGCAATTTGATGCAAGTTGGTTGGAACTAAAAAATATATCGAGTAATGAGAACAACAAACATAGGATTATACCACTTATATATGTTCTACAAAATAATTGTATTAGGATGTGAGATACTAGGTAGGAATAGGACAGAGAAGAAAAAGAAAACAATGGTAGAAATAAGAGGAATAAATGAAATATTGGGAGAAATAGGGGTCTGACCATCAGTGTGGGAGTGGTATAGTTATATCTCCAAAGCTCAAACTCAACACTGAACAAAGATATAAGCTGAAACTACCAAAGTTTAATGTTCTTGCTAAGGTGACAGGCAGGAGTTGGGGAAGGTTATTTCAGAATTATGGGAAAACTGGTGATAGGAGCTGATGGGATTGGTGTTGAAATATTATTGTATAAAACTTAACTATCAATTGTTTTGTAAACTATGGCTACAACTATTAATGAAATAATAATTAAATATGGAAGTAAAATTAAATAAAGATAATGGAAGAAAGAAAGGGAGGGAAGGAGGATGGAAGGTAGCTAATAAAAAAATCATAATTTTTTTTTTTTTTGGTTTTTGGGTCACACCCGGCAGTGCTCAGGGGTTACTCCTGGCTGTCTGCTCAGAAATAGCTCCTGGCAGGCACGGGGGACCATATGGGACACCGGGATTCAAACCAACCACCTTTGGTCCTGGATCGGCTGTTTGCAGGCAAACACCGCTGTGCTATCTCTCCGGGCCCAAAAAATCATAATTTTGATAAGCATTGCATTAAGTGTGTATAATGCTTTGGATAGGTAGTTATTTTAACAGTTGTAGTTCTTCCAATCTATGAATAATAAATATGTTTTCATTTCCTTGTGTTTTATTTAACTTAGTTTAACAGACATATAGCTTTAGATATCTGTCCTTTACTTTCCTTATTAAGTCGATTTTTAGATATTTGATTTTTTACATACTTGTAAATATTATTTTCACTGTTTTAGTTGTTTTGTTTATGAGGGGAAGACACACCTATTGGCCCTCTGGAGTTACTCATGGCTCTGAGATCAGAAATAGCTTCTGACATGGGGGATCACATGGGATGCAGGAGAGCAAACCCAGGTCTGCCCTGCGTTAGCAGCATGTAACGCAAATGCCCTACCACTGTGCTATCACTCCAGCTCCTGTTTAGCTCTTTATAAATAATTTTGGTATAGAAATAAAACATACTTGTATGTTAAAATAAAAGTTATATTAAACTATAATATATTTTATCTTTGTAAAATAAAAGTTAATGTCAATTTTATTTTTATAAATATAAATTTATAAACAAAAATAAAATAAAAATTAAAGTTCAAAAAATGTCACTCAAATTTTAATTGAAAGTTAAAGAAAGCTTAAGGTAAGTTTTACAGTTTACAAAGCATGATGAGTGCATAGAGAAATATCTACACTGAGGACTATCATAACAATGTCAGTGAGTGAGAGAAGTAGAAAGCCTGTCTCAATTACAGGAATGGGGGATTTGGGAGCATTGGTGACGGGAATGTTGCACTGGTAAAGGGGGTGTTCTTTTTATGACTGAAACCCAACTATAATCATGTTGTAATCATGGTGTTTAAATAATGATATTATTTTAAAAAGGTTTTTAAAATTATAATATACACATTAATTTTTAATATAATTTTTATTTTGATCGTAGTGGTTTACATATTGTTGACAATAATATTATGGGTATATATTTACATAAGATCAGGGGGGTTTCCATCACCGATTTGTCCTCCCAAAACCTCCGTGTTCGTCCTACCTCCCATATCCTCCTCCCTCACTCCCGGGGCTGCGAGAATATATGGTTTTCTCTGTACCTAGCTTATTACTTAGAAGTCTTGGTCTTGGTGCCTCCCTTATTTCCCCCTCTAACTGGGAGGAAGGACTACATAGTTGAAGTTATGTTGTTTTATTTGAAGAAGAGAGAAGTAGTAAACTGGGGTAAAAGTCTAATATGCTGAAAATGGGCGGAATCCTTCTAGATGCTCTCATCGTCTGTTTGAGAGATAAAGGAGAAAAAGAAGGTGAAACACCCCCACAATACAAAAAGAATTGTCAAATATCCAGTGAGCACTCCAGTGATAACGATAGGCACCACAAAGAAAAAGCCATGGTCTTGAGTTAAAAGACATGGCAGAGCACCTAATGAAAGAAAAGTAAAGAAGAAAAAAAAAACCAATATAAATACAAATGGGGACAACAACTTCAATAACCACACCAAAACAAAGAAATGGACAAAAAAGTAAATAGATGAATAAAAATAATAATAATAATAATAAATGAAGAATAAAAAATATTATATAAAAGATAAAAAACTGTTTTGTGCTTTTTGCCTTTTTTTCCCCCTCCTGCACTGGCACAGTAAATATTGGGGTCATTCAAAAAGGAATTCACTTGGCCTAAGCGTTATTGGGTTTCTCCTTGGGGTATATTGTCACGGGATTAACTATAGATTCCGTTCAGATTCATATACTCTACCGGTGGTGCTTTCGTGGTGTTTGGAAAACGTCTGCTCTCTGCTAGGTGATGAGATAAGACCTCTGTATCTAGAGATCTCAGTATCTGCACAGGTCCAGGAGTGGGACTTATGATGAATTCTTTGTGGTTCTAGAAGTTCTGTTCCCTTAGTGTCATTTTAATTCATCTTCTGTGGTTGGTGGTCTTGGTCTTTGCACTGATCCTGGGATGAAACTTAGGATAGCATCTTTCATTGTGTTTCCAGAAGCCCCATTCCGTTGCAATTGTCTCTGCCGGACCTTTGGAACTGGGGATCATGGTTGTTGTGCGGGTCGTATTTCAAAGCCTAGACTAGGGCTTTTATATTGGTCTCAAGATGTATTCAGTCCAGTCATGGTTCTAGCAGCCAGTCATCTGTAAATCGCGGTCTTGGCTTTTGGACTGACCAAAGGGTGACAAGTCTTCTGATTTTGTCTTATTGTTAGCTGGTGAGGTAGGATAACCTGTTCTCCCTGCAAAGGCACACTAAAAAAAGGGGAAATCTTACCCATAAAAGAGAGCTCTTATCTACTAGAGATAAGAACTCATACTTGTTTACAATACAGGGATATCTCCCACCTTGAAAATATGTCACGCGGACCCACTTGGACCTCAGGTGATTAGACACCATCCATCCAGCCTTGAACCCTGGATCCCCGAAATACAATCGACACAGTTCTTCACAACAACTACAGGAAACAAACCCCATCGGGACATTCTTAATACCACTGGGCCACAAACAAGTGCCAGCTCTAATATGATATCCTGACAACAAAGAAAATGGGAACAATGTACACATAAATTTTATATTTAATTATGATCTATAAGAGTGAAATAATTTATTAAGTAGTTGTACTTATTTATCAAAAATTAACTTAGGTATCTTTTATTATAACAATTTTTAAAGGTATTGACACATAATATCAACAGATAAAAAAAATTTCCATTTTTAATATCTAGTTTTTTGTTTTGCCCTAACAATAATAAGTATAATTTTAAGTTCATTGAGGATATTATCATTTATATAAAAACAACTCTATTGTGTTCCTATAATGCCTAGTTACTATATTACCACATTTATCATTTAATCTATGATACTATGATTTTATTTAGTGTTCCCAATAATTATAAAGGCAAGGAAATATTGATTTTCTTTTTTTTTTTCTGGGAGTGTGGTGATGGTTTAGTATTTATTGGGACATGCTCAGGCCATACTCCTAGTTCTACTAGAAGAGTTCACTCCTGGAGTACCTGAAGACTATATAGGGTGTCTGGGAATGGATCATATGCAAGGCAAGTGTCCTAACCTCAGTACATACTAAATAATATCATTTAAAGTGGTTAAATATGTTCTGCAAATTTTTCCAGGAAATGAGTTTTTAGTTCTGACCTTTACATACCTTATTATCATTTAAGCATTTAAGTTTCTATTTTATATAAAATATATTCTTAATAATTTCTCAATTAATGAAATTAATGAATCAAACATGGGTAGTTCTACTGTTCAGGTCATCTGTACATTTTCCCTTTTTATGTGTTCTGAATATCAAAATTAAACTCTGCAATTCTGAACTGATACTAAACATTTTGAAAATGAGATATAATAGAAAAAAACTATTCAGTGACTATTTTAGTAGGAATTTCAAATATCCAATTGCAGGTTGCAGATTAGAATATAGAAATTAAAAGTAGAAAGAGAAGTAATTTGTTTTCTATTACATATCATTCTTGATTAAGAACTATTAGAAACAGAAATGGTTCCCTAGCAAGATATTTTACTCTAACCACATAAAGTAGTCATGGCCACTAAGGGATGTTAATAAAAATAGACTTTCTTTAAAGGCAGTACACCTCTGGGACAGAAGCTATTTTCCAATGTTAAAAAGAAAGCAGCCCATTAAAAACCATTAGAAGGTTGGGTATTGGTACATTAAACAAGCAACTGAATTTACTTATTTTCAGAGAGGTTTCATTAACCTGTTAATGTTAACTCATGCCAATTCTTAACTGCCTATAATTAGCCAAAACTACTGAGACCAGTATTTTTCAGAAAGCATCAACACCTTATAGAGAACAAGCAGAAGTAAATTTCACTGCCAACTTCTAGCTGCTAATATCAAAATGCTTTTTGGGGGGAAAACAACTTTTTCTTTAATATCTCACCTTCTGTTTTCCTCTCTCCCTGATTTTTAAATTATTTTAAAAAATTGTTTATATTGTGCCTACATAGTACCAGCTAATATATAAATGCTTGAAAAATCAAAAGCGACATACTAAATAAACTCTACACATATCATCTCATTTACTTTACATAAATCTCATGGCACAGGTCCTACTTTCTCCCATTTTTAAGAGGGTGAACAATGTAATCTGAGTTGCAGAACAGATCTCTGAACAGAGCTAGTCTGACTCCAGAGACTGCTAACCTAAATCACTTACTTTACAGCTTGTTCTGGAAATAACACCCTTTGAAGTTGGTTTTTCCAATTAAATCAAACCAACTTCTTACAAAGATATTGTTATACAAAGCCAATTCTATTTTTCAGTGATTTCAGAACCAAAGGCTTATCATTAAATAATGATTCTGTTTACTTTTCTTTGAATGACTTGAAAAGTTTAAAATAAAACAAATCACAATTCAATCATTTAAAGTAATTTTACCATAAAATGTAAAAAAAATACAGCTATTAGTGACCAACTCTAGAAATGTCAATATTTTGTTAGTTTCATTCAACATGATATTTTCTGCCTGCAGTATTCAACTCAGATATAAACTAAAAGAATCATATAAACAGTTCTTTTTTTTAAAAGTTAGGGCAAAAAGGGAAAAAATGTATTCAGTTTATGGTTAATCAAATTGTTTCTAAGACTATATGTGTTCTGGATAAATAATACAGGAGTCATGCACTTGTTTTAATTATATACCACTTGGTTCAAATCTTTATTTCACAAATAATGTACTGATCCCTACTAGGAGTGATCCCTGAGCATAGAATCAGAAATAAGAGATGAGCATAACTGGGTCTGTCCCAAATCTAAGTGTGTTTGTATATGTGTGTGTATATGTGTATGAAGATAGGTGAGTAGATATAAAGATAGATTAGATAGTCAGACATACAGATAGATAAATATAGATAGATGATAGGTAATTAGATAGATAGATAGATAGATAGATAGATAGATAGATATAGATAGATAGATATAGAAGGTTGATAGATAGATGATAGATAGATAGATAGATAGATAGATAGATAGATAGATAGATAGATAGATAGATAGATAGTCAGACAGACAGGAGATAGGTAGGCAGATAGATAGGATCCTATGTTAAAACACCCCTGGGAAAAATGTCAGGATATATGTTTTAGTACTAAAGTTTCAAGTTACTTATTTATAAAATTTACAAGATGTAATCATCCAATTAGTGTTCTTCCTATAAGACCCCAGAAGCTATCACATTAGGTTCCAGCTTTCATACTTATATAACCTTTTTTTCTATCACTGAGATCTAAATTCTTCCTCTTGTAGTTTCAAATAAGTGCACCCGCCTTCGCTTCTGCCCTTTAATGGGAGAGATATCCGGCCAGCAGCTTTCTCTCAACCAGGACAGAAGGTAGAAGGCGAATACAAATAATTCGCAAGTGTTAAGCTCTTTTGTGAACACCTAGAAAATTAAGCCATAGAAGTTAATAATAAAAAGCTCAAGCTGAATTCCTGTCAAGAGGTTTATTGAGGGAGCAAGCAAAGTTTTTATACCCTGCTTTAGTGGGAGGAGCAAAAACATAGGATTGAAACTTAAACCAATCAGATTTGTACAGGTACAACGATTTTAACCAATGGGAGCAGACACATTTTGATGGCGGGAAGGATAAGGAGAAACCTGGCAGGATGGGGGGAGGGGAAGCAAATCCTTAATAGATCTTACAGTTTAAACCTTACAAAAACCTATCTATAATTGCGTGTATGAGAGCAGTTACAAAAAACAGGTTCCATGGAAAGATTTAAGGAATCTAGTTAAGCCAGATTCTCTGTGGTGAGCTAAATTTATTTGCAGGGTTCTTTTGGCTCAGGGCTATGCAAACTTATGGCTTGAATCAGGCAGCGGTGAAAAATCCATTGAATATGTGGGTGTACGGTCGCCCACAAATAAGCAGTAGATTAAACATATAATTTTTTTATTTTGTCAATTGAAGCAGACTATATATATATTTGAAGTGTTATGTTGTCCTATTCAATTTACTTACTTTTCTAATACTTAATCTCGGTAGAATGAAAAGTGGCAAATGGGACCATAGAATGTTTATTTGTTTCAAGACTTTGATATGCAAATTATGATCTAAAAGATTGATAAAAATGAACATGCCTCAGATATATATTTTCTTAAGAGAATTACTTTAACTAAAACAAAAAAAAAAGTGAGATGGGGTCAAGGGAATTTGAAGAGATGGAAAGAGGAAAAATATAAATTTTATGAGGGATAAGCTTTGGCATTATACTTTTTAATGTAATGCATTAAAAAGCAAAATATTGCCTATATTAAAATTAATAAAAAGTAAATTTTATGAGATAAAGTATTAATGTCACAAATTATTCATTCTCCTAATCTTACAGACCCTTTTTATCTGATAAATGATATTTTATTTTTAACAATAACACTAAAAAACAATCAAGTAAATGAGAATTTAAAATCAAGAATTTATATCTAAAGATTTTGAAAAATAAAATTAAATCACTTCCTGGGAAAATGTTTTAGCTGTTGTTTGTGTTATATACTCTTTCACCAATTTTATAGCAGTAAAATAAGAATATAAACTAAACATGCTTTAGAAACATCATAAAGATAAAAATAAATAGTTTAAGAATAAAGTCCTTGAAATCTACATGTATTCCTATTTGAGGATTCTGTAGAGAGATGGAAATTTAACCTAAAAATATATAGACAAAGCAAATTATACCACAAAGTAAATATTTAAAATATTTAATTGGGAAATTTCTAATAAACAATTCCTATTTTAGCTAAGATATATAGTATATTATTGTAAAGTGTTACTGTAACTGAACATTGACTGGAAAAATTTCTCAGACAGAAATCTCAATGACAGAGCAATTTTAATCATATTTTAATAGCTGAGGCCACAGAATTAATGATTCACTCAGATATCCTGGTTTCAATATCTCAGTAATGCAATAATATTTAGTGATGAGAAAGTGATATTTGGAGTAATGGAAAATGAGGTAGTCCAGAAGAATCTTTGATAAATTTTAGCTCACCGAACTACTTCTCTAATTTATTAAACCAGATTTATATATATGAAAAATAATTATGCCATTGAATTTATACATTTTTTTGTTTTTAGACATGAAAATAATGACAAACTAGCAATATGTCTGTGAGAAAAGAGGTTGTTGTGAACAATCTGTTCTCCTAGTCTATTATGAAGCAACTGTACAAAATTTGGGCAGGAAGCATAACTATAAACTTAAACTAAGGTCAAGTTAATATCCACTCAAGCAAGTTATCACAAAAAATTTCACCACCATAGAGCCTTTTTGGTTCTCTCTAGTTCACAGGATAATATATTTAATATCCTTCTGAAAAGGGTAACTTGTTTATTGATGAGTCAATACCAATAATTATTTAAGTGATGTAATATCTTATTTTTTCCAATAAATTTCACCAATATTTTATAGTGAAATTTCTCTTCTTTTTTGTCATTTTAGAGGGAATTTTTTCTGGACTTTTATTTTCTTGCACCGTTGCCATAAATTCAGTCATTTGAATTATTAGTTCTTTATCTTAAAATGATAGCCAAATTCCACTCAAAGATCTCTTATGTGTGGCTCTCAAACTGATTGTTTGATGGATCACTGAATAAGCTGTATCTTTACCTGACTCTTCAGTAATCCAAAAAAAAAAAAAATGGAATTATATGATTACCTAACTCTGAGCACTGCTTACCTAACTCTGACTATCTAACTTTGGCATTACAAATTAAATAGCATCTAGAATGAGGATCAATCCCAGAAGCATTAGCCGCCAATGAAAATAAGGCACAATTCTCAGAATCTTGTAAGCATGTATTTGTTTGCATTTGTCCATCCCAGATGGAGCTGGTGTCCAGAAGTGGGAGAGACTAGAGGTATCTGGGAACCCATCCAGATCCCAGGAGTCAAAGAACTGAAGATCTGTCAGCACAGATGGCCAGTGTAGAAAAGTTTTTAGTGGAATTTGATTGGCATTTTAAAATTAATAACTAATAACTCAAGTGACTGAATGTTATGGTCCCTTTCTAAGAAAATGAAAGTCCAGAAAAATGTAACCCAATGAGAAAAATGAAGAGAACTATAACCAAGCTGTCAAATATAGCTGGGGGAAATTACTGGAAAAAATACGGTATTATATCATTTAAAAAAAACACTGGTAGTTACTCATCATTAAGCAATCACTATTCAGTTGGATATTGAGATTATTCTATTCTCACTAAATAACCTGATGGACAATCACACTTAGGCCTCAACAACTGAAAGCACAAAAGCAATTTTTAGAATATGTGCACACAAAAAATCTATTTCCATACACCAGAACAATGAAAGAAAGCATTTACTCATGAAATATTTTTGGAGTTGTTTCTCAATTCCACATAGTATACCAAGCACTATTCTAATACAGTGATTTTAATGTGAGTACTCTTAGGTTTGTCCCAGTTCCATTACCCTGGATATAAACCAAAATAAAGACAACAGTCTCTGAAGAGGTGATGTTTAAAAGAAGAACTAAATAATGAAAAGTCATCAACCATTTTGATGATGTCTAAGTGATGAAGAACATATAGAAGTTTTTAAAAACAAAATTTTGCCCTCTATTTATAGTTCAGTTACATGTCCAAATATGATCATATTAGTAGATGGTTTAAGAAGGTGATGATGCTTATCTCACTAGAGAAACACTGTTATACTGTAATGATACTCAAGTTCTAATAAAAAGAAGACAAGGAGTGGAAGTACACAAAGGAAAGGCCATGTAAGGACATAGTATCTGCAATTCGGGAATAAAATCCTCACCAGAAAACGACTTGAATTTTCACCTTGATCGGGCACTCTGGTTCCAGGATTCTGAGAAAATCAATATGCTACATAAGTCACCTAGTCAATGGTATTTGTTATGGTAAACATAACAGATTATTATTGAAGGGGAATGATTTACAACGGAAATAACAATTAATGCAGTTTCTAAGTAAGGGAGGAAGAAGACTAGAAAGTTCTAGAATCTGACTTATGTGATTGTGTATGTAGTCATATGAAGTGAGACTGAAGAAGGGTGTGAAGTTGCAGAGGCAGGATAGTCAATTTCAGCTTTTTCTATACTACATGCCCAAGGAATTAAGTTTCTAGTTAGTCAAGACTAAACATCATATCCTATAATTTTGATAAAATTACTCAATCTATTTTGCATGAATTATTCATATTATATTGTCATTAATATCAGTGATACTTTATATACCTGTATACATTATATATATTACATTTTTTTCATTTCTATAATTTATTCTACATGCTTGTAAGGGTCATCAGAACTCATCTATAGTTGGTAAGACAACTTTTGCTTCAATCTGTGGATATATTTAATTTGGCACATCATTATAATTTGGATTCTGTCTGTTCCAGATGATAATAATTTTTCCATGGTGCTGACAGAAATATAAGAGAATAATTATAAATCAAACAAGGCCCCTTGAGATAGAAACTTAGAGATGGAAAATTATAACTGCAAATGAAACAGGCTCATTTGTCCAAAGTAAGTCATCGAATTGAGTCTAAAATTTAAAAGTCTAAAGAAAAAACACTAGTGAGATGAGGTACAAAGAAGAAAATGAGTTTCAGGCAATGATTAATAAAAAATGGAGGCCAGTAATTCAGTTTATAAAACCAATATTCAAATATCACACTAGCATTCACCATTTTCTAGTCAAATGAACAAAAACCCCTACACATTAATCATGACAAATAATACTTAATAGGAAAATAAAACTGCAAAACAATGACATAATCTCACAATACATGTTATCACATACATTTTTATAAAGGACTGATGATAACAATAAAACAAAACACTCTTGAGACTTGCAGAAGATTCCCTTGAATACTTCAGTTCTGATCAAGACATATACAAATGATTACCTACCAGCAGATAAAAATAAAATTTCTAACAAGTAGTACTACTAAATAAGTGGCTGAAGTGGTGGAGCAAAAGGTAAGGTGTCTGCCTTGCATGCACTAGTCTAGGATGAACAAGTTTGATCCCCCAGCATCCCATATGGTCCCCCAAGCCAGGAACGATTTCTGAGCACATAGCCAGGAGTAACTTCTGAGCATCATCTGGTGTGGCCCAAAACCAAAAAAAAAAAAAAAAGTAGTACTACTAAATAAAAAGTAAATTATACTGTTGTGAGTAAAATTTTCACAATATTAAAAAGAACTACAGTCCAATGAAGTCAAAGAGTGTGTGGTTCTATTACTACACTATAACTAGAAAGAAATATTCTACAAAAAGAAAATCATAGGGGAATAATATTCAGACATTTAGATAAATTTCAATAAACCTTAGGAAATTATGTGTAATCATATTTATAAAGAATATTAAATATTGCAAAAAGGGAATAATTCCCTATATGTAATAAAATATTTGATGGCAAAAAATTAAGGCATTCAATCCTGGATCAAGATGTTCTGATTTACATTTGGCATTTCTCTGAGTATATATATATATAATACAAATAAATGCCCAGTTGGAAAAGAAATATTTTCTGTATTCATAGGTGACATAAAAATAAAAAATAAAAAGATTTATGGAATTCACTATACCTCCCTTATTCAGCACAGGTAATTTCAAGATACCTACATGCTACTCCAGGGATAAAACTATAGATTTCACTGAATCTTGTCTTCTTCCCTATACATATTTACATGCATAGATATATATGTACCTATCCTAGTTTAATGTACAAGTTAGGCACATTAAGAAATTGCTAATAATAATAAAGATAGTGATCATATTAACACACTAATATTAAAAATGTATATATGTGCTTTCCTTTCATTTTCTCTTAGCATAATCTTTAGCATAGTATTGCCATTCTTTCACTAATGTGGGTAATACAAAATATGGCAAATAAATCTAAAGATAAAAAATATGTCCTATTAAAGAGCTGTGCCAAGGTGAGTTTAATCGATTAAATTCTAACAACTAAAACTATGTATCAACGAATGAATGCAAAACAATCTGTAGTATATCTATACACTGCTTACCTAATACAAAAGAATCAATTGTTTACATATAAAAATCAAAATATAACTATGTCTAAAGAATCTGAGCATGAATGTATACCATATGATCACTGTAAAATAAAATTAAATAAAATGTAGTGTAAACTAAAATACTGTTCAACAAGGCAGGAAAAGTAAGAAAAATGTGTGTGAACAAATATTTGGGTAAGGTGACAAAGTTCATTAACTTGATAATGTGGATTTAATAGTAATACATGTTACAATGTAGGAAATTGCTCACCTTATAGTTATTATTTTTGTTTTAATCTTTGGGGTGTCATAGAGGTGGTGCTTGCGGCTTATTTACTCCTTGCTCTGCACTTAATGATCACTCTAGGGGGTGCTTGAACTGAATTAGCCATGTGAAAGGCTTGTGCCTTTTATCTAATGTAGTTCTATCCCATAATTCCTCCTTTTTCTCTCTTTTTTCCTTTGGGAAATAAAGTCCTCAGCAGTGTTTCAGGACTTATTCCTGACTCTTTGATCAGAAATTATTCCTGACAGGCTGGGGGAATCAAACCTATGTCAGCTACATGTAAGGCAAGCATCCTACCTGCTATATTATTGATCCAACAACATTATAGTTTTTTAAATATTTCACTAAGCTATTGTAAATAAATAGTTCTACATTTATCTCTTATTTATTAACTGAACTTTACACGATTTTAACCCAAAATATTTTATAAAATAAGTCATTAAAACTTTTTATCAGTTTACTTCTTTTCCAACATTTGTATAGTTATAGTAATTATTAACCTCTACAATGCAAAATGTTTACATCTGTCAAAATTGAGAAACATTTTATGGCAAATTTATTTTATATATCTAAAAATAGAATGACAAAAATGAAAATAATTTTAAATGATCAATGAGCAATCATATTTAACACTATAGAGAAAAAAATAAAAGAATAAGATCTATGAAAAATACTAAATTTAAGTATAAAATTAAGTATTAATTGAGTAAAAAATCATAAATAGTTAAATTTATTGCAAGACAATGTATTGATAGCTCTATAATCATAATAACATTAAATATATCTTAATTATTTTAATATTAAACAGTGCACATAGATATTGATGGTTTTTCATTTTGGTATTAAGAAATGCAATTAAAAATAGAATAAACGTAAACCTTTGTAATCTTAGAAGAAAATATATATGAATATAATGTTCAAAGAAAAAAATTCACTATTGTCTTTAGGCCATCTTTATTTAGTGATAGAGTCAGAAAAATATTAAGAATTTATGTTTTTACCTCTATACTAATTTTTCTAGTTTGTTATATAATGTTGGGTTCTTATTCTTTATAAAGTTTCAATAGCCTTTTTTCCACACACTTTTGAAGTATACTGCTAATCTCCTTTAATCTCTAAATTTAGCTAATTATTTTCTGTGAAAACATTGATCAGCAAAAGTCAATAATTTGGCAATGCTTTTATCTTTTTTGTCAATAAACTTCCATTGCATTTACTTATCCTTAGAGGCTTCATTATACCTATTAAAAAACTGGGCATCATTTTAATTAGAATTAACACTTTCATCCTGCCTATAAATACATTAAAAGACAAACTTGAAAATGCTAGCCAACTGGGAAAACAGTCAAGTTGTTATAATAAAAATTCAGGCATTTCTAATAAAACACCACAGCTCTATGGCTACCAGGTAGATACAAATAAATATTCAATGTTACTATACTGAGGAAAAATTCCTCAAGAAAATACATTACCTTCTCTATTAGGAATTCTTACACACTTTGATCATCATCCCCTTGAAGTAATGTTCATTTAAAGAGACATGTTACACATAATGTTAGACTTTAATTTTGATTAGTAGGTAATATAAAAATCACATAGCTTATTTCTCATTGAGCAATTACACTAGCAAATTGTCTAAACACTATTATTGATATTCCAAAGAGTGTCATACATGAAAAAGCAGAACTGTAGTGGAATTTTAGAAGGTATTAAGGAATTACTACACTATTTTTTCCAAACAAATATTTATGTTATGTTTGTGCATATATCCTTCCTATTAGTTATAAAAGGAAGGAAAGATAAAGGGGAAAATAACTTATCTTTGTAAGATATATTCAAAAACTAACACGTGGTAGAATGACCCTCATCATGCGAAAAAAATGTACTAAAAAAATCAAAATATTTTTCTCAAATCCTTGTTTATAATGACATTAATGAGTGACTTAAGTATATATCCATTTTGAAAGAACTGTATGGATAATATAATAAGGCTAGGAATCTGGCTCAATTGTAGAGAACATGCCTATAAAATAGATGATTCAAAGTTACAATGATTTATTTTGTGGAGCTATGCTCAGGGATTAGTCCTTGCTTTGAATTCAAGAATCACTCCTGTAAGTGCTCAAGGGGTCTACAAACATTTACACCACTTCATGCTATATTGAAGATCAAACCCAGACTGATTCCACTCAAGGCAAGTGCCTTAACTTCTATACTTCTCTCAGTTCTGAAGATTTTATAGGTATATACATAGGTATTTGCTAAGCACACAGGATGGTGATAAGCATACAAAGCTAATATTTTCAAAGTTTAATATAATTGTATATTTTGGAAAATAGTAACCATTCCATACTCTGATTCACATAGCTTAGTTTTTTTTTATGTCTATGTTATAAGATCATAAATTTTCTTTGGTGTTTGCTCCTCTGTATCTTTTCACACATGAATATAAAGTATTCATATTTTTTTTAATTTTTATTGTGGCCAAAGTGAATTACAAAAATTTCACAGTGATATTTAAGGTACAGAGGGGCAATTTTAAAAATATTTCAATGAATAAGTTAAATTTAATAAATTATAAATGTCAAGAATAGTAATTATAAATATGTAGAAAATATCTGTGTTAAGCAAAGAAAGAGGGTAGAAAATAAAAATAAATAAATAAATATGATTTTGGTTGAGAATCATGGCAAAGCCAATAAAAGATACTAATAAACTCATCTACAAATTTGAAGTCACATAAAACCAAATTTAATAATACAAATGTACCTGGAGACATAACAGAATCATAAAACAAAAGACTAAAACACACACCTGATAGCAATGAGTAAAATGAACCATATTTTAAAATGAAAAAAAAAAAGCATTGAAATAATGGTTAATACTGAGTTTCATGAAATGACTTACATTACCAGCCTCAAAGACAAGATTTTATATGAGTGAGTTCATGGTTGAATCAGGCAGTAATATATAGGTTATTTTCCATATTTGAAATAGTAGCTTGCCTCTAAAGCAACATTAAGATTCTTAAAAAAAAAAAAATGAAAGAACTAAAATGATAGTACAGCAGGTAGGGCACTTGCCTTTGCAAAATGCTGACCTGGGATTTTATTTAGTCCTCCCAGCACCACACAGAGATAATCCTTAATTCAGAGCCATTAGGATATGCTAAGCACCCCTAGGTGTGGTAACAAAATGAAACAAGAAGGTGAAGGGAAGAATGGTCACCAGGTTAAAAAAAAAAACGAAACAAAACAACTTTTACATAAATTTTCCTCTTTTTCAACAGCTAATAAAGTCCCCAGGAGGTAAATTCTCAAAAAATTAAGTTGAGTTAGAAATTGTGTAATGTCTGCTTTCAAACTATTACAAAAGTAACAGTAGTTCCAAACTCTATGTGAAAGACTATAAAACCTATTTTATTAGCTCAGTTCAATTACTTGTACTCAGTTCTATCCAACTCACAAGAATTTCAGAGAGAGAGTACTCTTCAAAATATCTGTAGATTCCTTGTTTATATAACAATAAACAGATAGGTGAGTATCACAGCACATATACAAGAGGTTATTGGAAATTTTGACTACATATATTATTTATATTAGAAAAAGAATTTTCACTAAGCTATTTGATAGTATTACCCAAAACCCTTTTCATTAGCTGTTTTTTTAATCATTTTTTAAATAATAACTTTATTTAGCATAATGGCTAAAAATTTATTCATGGTTTAGTTTCAATGTAACAATGTTCACCTCCCTTCACTGGTATATGTTTCCTATCACCAGTGTTCCTAATATCCTTCCCACTATCCCTCCTGTTTACCTCTGGGCAGGCATTATACTTCTCTTTATCTTTTTTCTTTTTGCCCCTTATTGACACAGTCTTTTGCACTACTGGTAATAAAGGGCTATCACATATATCACTTTTTCTACTTTAAGCACACTGTTTTTGTTCAGAATAATGAGTTCCAATATTATTGTCATATTGAACCCTTCTCCATCCTAACTGAAATCTAGTCTCTTTGTTGTAAGCTTTCTACTATAGACTGGTATTCCTAGTCCTCATCTCTATTGTCTGAATATTATTACAATACTATCTTTTATATTTCATATATATATATATATCCCTCAAATATGTGAGAGTATTCTATGCCTATTCATCTCCCTTTGGCTCATTTCACTTGCACAATAATCTCTATATTCATCCATGTAGAAGCAAATTTCATGACTTAGTTTTTCCTAAAAGCTACAGAGTGTTCCATTGTGGAGATGTACAATGGTTTCTTTAGCAACTCCTCGATTCTCAGACACTTATAAATTTACAGTCATTGACCCAGCCACCACTCTACTTCTTGGCTTTTTTTTTTGTTTTTTTGTTTTTTTTGGGCCACACCCGGTGACGCTCAGGGGTTACTCCTGGCTATGTGCTCAGAAGTCGCTCCTGGCTTGGGGGACCATATGGGACGCCGGGGGATCGAACCGCGGTCCGTCCAAGGCTAGCGCAGGCAAGGCAGGCACCTTACCTTTAGTGCCACCTCCCGGCCCCCTACTTCTTGGCTTTAATTCTCACTTTTCCCTAATGGTTTTATGTTTAACCTTAAACTTTGCTTGGTAAATTTCAGTGTAGTAGCCCTGAATAAAATACAACTGACTGTTATTTAAACAGTGTTAATATCAGCCTTTCTTTAATATTACAAAAAACTAACTAGAATTTACCTTAAACTAATAGTTATCATTCACAAATGAATATTTTATAAAACAAAAAGAGAAACTAATCTGAACTATCTAGCATCATCCTTCAACAAAAATGTTTTATCATTCTTCAAAGATTACTACTTTAAATACAGACATCTCCAATAAATAATGTTATAGGAATCATATAACCACCTGTAAGAAATTAAATCTGGATTCATATATCACACCTTTCCCAAAAGGGAACACAAAGTGGATCAATGCCAATTAGCTCTAACTTTAATCTATACAGTACACTGAGGAAAATAGAGGCAGAACATTCCTAGGTCTAGATCTCAAAGGAGTCTTCAAGAATAAGTTGCCATTGGAAAGTGAAAAATAAACAAATCTAAACAAACAGGGCTACATCAAACTAAACAGTTTCTGTATGGTAAAACAACAACAACAAAAACAAAGAACCCCACAGACTTAAACTAAAAGAACCTTAACTGAATGTCAGAAAATATTTATACTCACCATATCAAATAAAAGGTTGATATCCAGGATATATAAAGTACTCACAAAGATCAACAAAACAAAATCTAAAAACACCATTTAAAATGGAGAGCAGAAATGTACAGACAATTCTCTGAGGAAAAACAATGGCTCATGAGCAGGAATGTTAAAAACTATAATTATTTATTAAAAGCGAATCCAAATCAAGGCAACAATGAGATATCTTCTTACACCAATTAAAATGGCACATATCAAAATTACTGGGAACACTTTACATTGGTGGGACATGATGCAAAGGAACTCTCATCCATTGATAGTGGCAATGTTGTCTGGTTTAACCTCTATGGAAAATAGTATAAATGATTCTCAAATTGAGTTGAGCTATAATATGACTCAACAATTTAGCTTCTGGGTATCTTTCTGTAAATTAAAACATTTGAAATGAATGTATGCTTACCATTTTTCATTGCAGCATTCAAAACAGTAGCTAAGATTTCAAATCAGTCTGAATGTCCAATAATACATGAGTAAATAATGAAGATGTAGTATGTATATATATATACATAATATACATATATATATAGTCAATAGAATAATACATTCTTGTAAATAATGATGAAAACATACAATTTGCTGCACCAAAGTTGGAACTGTAAGATACTAGGTTGAAACAAGTAAGCCAGAATAAGGATAAACAAAGAATGATATCATAGTTATGTGGTACTTAGAATAATTGGATGCAGATATTCAGTGGTTTAGAAGGGGATACCTAGATCACCTCCCCCCACCCCAGAGTACAGCAATGAGAAAAGAAATAGCATGGAGGTGAGAGGGAAAATGTCAGAGAAGAAATAACAGAAAACATGGAGCAAGAAGATTCAGGCACATCGGCGCTACTAAGGAATAACAGGGCTAAATATACAAACCTCAAAGTCAACAATAAGAATATTACCCAAAATTTAACAACAGAATTTAAAAGGATTTCAGTCAAGATGACAGGGGTTGTATTGATTTGGGGGTATTGGGTGGTAATGGGAGGAAACTTAGGATCCTTGGTGGAGGGAAGCTGATAATTGACGGAATAGGCACTGAAATATTGTATGTCTAAAATCAACAATAAATAACTTTATAAATCACAGGTGTATAATATGTATTTTTTAGTAAAATAAAATGATCTTTATAAACCAGTTAATTAAATAAGTAAACAAAATTTAAAAATGAAACTTCTGTAGTGGACACTCAAAAATTTGACCCTTAAAATTTAAAATAGATGCATATCTTTAACTAAAATATATATGGTATTCTTGTTTTTTAGGTACTAGCTTGCTTATTATATGTTCTTTACCATAATATTATCTGAAACAATGTACTATTGGAAAAGCATAAGCTAAAGAAAAATTCAAATTGTGTGTTGTTTACTACTAGTGCTGTCTTTCAGAATTTAAAGAAACTTGGTAATAGATTTTCAAACTCATTAAATTTTAATGCTAATAACTATTTTATCATATAGTATATTTTTGTAAAATTTCTATTTTCACTCTATAATAAATGAACAAATTCACCTTTTATCATTTTTAGTTTTGGGGTCTCAGCAGAAATGCTCAAGACTTACTCCTGATTCAAATCTCAGGGTTCTCTTCTGGTAGTGCTTGAAGCACCAACCATATGCCTTGTCAGAGATTAAACATGAGTTGACCATATTGAAAGGCAGTTACCTTCCCCTTGTATTTTTCTCTGCCCTCAATAGCTTTTAGCTTTAACTTTGACTTAGGTTTTAGTTTAATGCATTAAAATATTTTCTATGAGCACCTCAATAGATGGCACACAATTTTGACAAAACTTACCAAAACACAATTAATAAAAATACTAACCTAAATAATGTTATTTATTTTATAGGAAAGTTTTAGTAATTGAATAATTAATCATATAATTTCAATATGAATTTCAAATTAGATCACACTTAACAATCTATAATTGTGTGTGAACATACCCCTATATATTAGATTAAATATATGGTTTATAGGAATACAAGTAGTAAGTTAATATATCTTTTTATAAGCACAAAATACTTATTGACTGTCATCTCAAATATTTCATTTACCAGTGAAAAATTTGAGTTAATTTTATCAAAATCATATATAAGTTGAAAATGCATCAGATTTTTTTTCTTATTCTGCTAAGGTGAGAAATAACCCATCCTGTACAGATTTATCTTTAAAACAAACAAAAAAGAAAACAAAGAAATAAAGATATTAGTCATTTTATGAAAAAGACAAATACAGTAATTGTATTGACAGAATTCTATTCAAGACAATGGTTGTTTGTCTTTCCCCAACTAGACAGGATTTTTATCTCTCAAGAAATTTCATGACTTAATATCAATCACTCTGACTACATCAAAGAGTGGTAATAATTCATGCTTTTCGTCCTCTACTTTAAAAGATAGAGTTATTGTTGCTACTGTTGTTTTGTTGTTTCAAGTTTCCAAGTAACTATTAATTCTGGTATTACATGCTTTATATATATATATATATATATATATATATATATATATATAGTTTTTTTTCTCAGAAGAAAGTATGAACACAGTCTGTTAGACTTGGAGCTAATTCAAGCGCTGTGTTTAGAGGGCATTTCTCTCAGTGTACAGGGGTCCATGGAATGTTGAGGTCATAATTGGGGTCTGCTGCAGGCAAAGCAAGTTCTTTAATTCAGTAATATCTTTCTGGTGTTGGACCTACCACTCTCAAAAATAAAATATAACAAATACTACAATATATAACAAAAAAACTTCTTAAATTTATCAATACATTAATTTCCTGTAAATCAAGGGCTGCCATTCTCACAAACAATATATTCTTATTTACTATAATTTATTCCTATTTACTATTCGTATTTCAATATAATCTTATTTATTATAATTTATTCTAAAACCAAGATAGCTTCTCAAATCTCAAACTGAAAAGAGCAACTGGTTATCAAAGTTTATTTTTGCACAGAATCAATATGCTGTTCAGAAACTATTTATAATCTCAAAACTATGTATGATTTCAAATATTTTTTATTTTCAGTAGTATGTATTGAAAGAGAAAGAAAAACACTATCAGCAAGAAATAGGAAGTTAATGTAAAGAACCAGAGAGAAAAGTTTCATTTCTTTTCTTTACTTTTATTTTTTTAATTTGTTTTTTGTTTTGTTTTTGGGCCATACCTAGTGATGCTCAGGGGTCACTCCTGTCTATGAGCTCAGAAATCGCTCCTGGTTTGAGAGACCCTATAGAGTGCTGGAATTGAACCATGGTCGATCCTAGGTTAGCACATGCAAGGCAAATACCCTACTGCTGCCCTATTGCTTCTGCCCATAGAGAGAATTTTTTTAATATAAATCTTTATTTACACACCATGATTATAAGCATGTTTGTAGTTGGGTTTAGTTCTAAATATAATACCCCCTTTACCAGTGCAATATTCCCACCACCAGAGAAAGTTTTTATGATGGAGACCAACATTCAATCCCCAGCAGCATTACCACATGACTTTCTCATTCCAACTTTCTGAAGAGTAACCGTCAAGCATTGCGGTGGATGAAGCTTCTGAAAATTACTAGCATGTTCTTAAAAATAAGAAATTATGCATGTTTCTTCAATAAACCATTTTAATAGTTGAGAAATATAGTAATTTATTTCATTGTTATTAGATATATCAAAACACTAAAAAATTCCAAGAATGCCTTCCAATATCACTTATCAAGAATACAATCAAATACATGCCATGAATACATATTGTATATTTTTATAGCTTTATTGTAGATAAATACAGAAACTTATTTTACATGAGATAAAAACATGAAAGTTTTTTTTTTTTTTTTTTTTTGGTTTTTGGGTCACACCCGGCGGTGCTCAGGGGTTACTCCTGGCAGTCTGCTCAGAAATAGCTCCTGGCAGGCACGGGGGACCATATGGGACGCCAGGATTCGAACCAACCACCTTTGGTCCTGGATTGGCTGCTTGCAAGGCAAACGCCCGCTGTGCTATCTCTCCAGGCCCACATGAAAGTTTTTATTAAAAAAGTAATGCATTATTGCCAGGAGCCAAAGTTCTAGTAAGGTCAGAGCTAAGGAAAGTCCTGTTAGGAAAACTTACCTGCAGCAAATTTCTCTAGGCAATAAAACAATTATAGATGTTTTACTAGGCTTTAGGGTGTCTTGTGACAAGGGGCACCTTGGAAACATCCTGACCTTCTGACAAAAGAATGTTGACAGTTTATTGTACATTTTTCTGTGCGTTTAATAACTCCTGTAATCACAAAATTTTGCCTGGCCATATTTGCCTGTTAGCTAGTCTGTAACTTATTTAAGATGCTTTTCCTGTCTTAATAAACGGAACCTTCCCATTTTCTCTATATCTCTGTGTCTCTTTGTCTTGTGTTTATTGTTTGGCTTTGTTTTGTGTTCATTCACACGTTTCCCCCAGAGAAATACCCATGACAAAACTGTCCCGCATGATGGGACACATTATTTTAAACAAAACTAAATAATTATGTGCTTAAATATCATATATACTCTATGTGCCCACTGCCCCCTTTTGCACAGTAATTTTTTTGCCTTTTTTAATAAAAGGTGAAAATATATAAGATCTGAAGAGGAGCCAGAACTTTTTGCCTTTTTTTAAAAGATGCACTTTTCCCCTTAGAACGACTAAGAATGAGAAAAATCAGCAACATATACTACTGAAGAGAAATTTTGTAACTTGAAAAAAGCATCTGGATTAACTATATTCTTAATTATCCATGTATAAAAATAGATTATGAAATGACAGACTTATAGAAAGAGAGAGCATATATACATGCTCCACTCTCACACATATTCTCAGTTTCAAAATATAAAGAACAGTCAAGAACAAATCCTTCCTTAGATATATTGTAATGCAATGAAAGATCAAGTATATGTAATTAATATTTTCCTCAAAGACTATTTATTTTCATTAATTTATTCCTCATCTTCTTGATAATGTGATAATTTTGTGGGGGGAATCTTGCCATGTTGAGTTCTTACTCCCAAACTTGTGGTGCTTTGGCAGACTTTTGTGCTTTAGTGTTAGTTAAGTACTTTCGTGCTTCTGGCGTCTAAAAAAAGGAGAAGGTGTTCAGATCACACACAGAGTAAATAGCTGAACAGGAAGTTCAGGCTTTCATTTGTGTGAAAGAAGCTCTCTTTTATTGAGCTAACATCCCATGATCATCCCCCGCAAATAATATTTTTAAATCATTTGCAAGACTGCAATCTCATCTCTCAAACATAGTTTATCATAGTACACACAACACCTAAGAAAAATATTCCTCTAATTCAGCCCATTTGAATCATATATTCTGACCAACTCCAGTCACCTCACACGTTTAATTCAAGTGAAAGTCCTTATTATATTTTATGCTTTCAACATCTTTGCTATAAATTTAGTGTCCATATATATGAGGATTTAATTCTGAGGTACAAGCTCAACTGTATTGGTGTTTGTTTGGTTACAGTATCTAGGTAGCAGTCACCTAATACTGTCAACAGATTGCCACTTTATTAGGAATGACAAATTATTATGTAGAGTGAATAATATTTTCAGAATATTAAAGAAAGATAATTACTTGGCATTTAATATATGTCATTAGATAATTATAAAATTATAAATTTTAGATGTATCATGTAAAGAAAGAAATACATGTGGAATCATGAGAAAACAGATACCAAAGGTATCATAGATAGTGCTAAAGGTAGGGCATTTGCTTTGCACACATTTGTCAAATTACTGTCTATAATCTCATATGATACCCTAAGCCAAAGCTGTGCACAGAGTCTGAAGGAAGCTCTCAACATCACTTGGCATGGCCCCAAAACAAAACAAACAATAATAACAGATAAAAAATTTACCAAAAAATATATTATAGAAAAAGCAATAAATAAATAAATAAATAAATAAATAAATAAATAAATAAATAAATAAATAAGGGCCAGAGTGATAACACAGCTGTAGGGCATTTGCCTTGCATGTGGCTGATCCAGGATGTACCTGAGTTCAATCCCCAGTATCCCATATGATCCCCTAAGCTAGGAGTGATTTCTGAGCACATAACCAGCTGTAACCCCTGAGTGTCACTGGATGTGACTCCAAACCCAAAAAAACCTCAATAAATAAATAGAGGAAAAGTATATCAAATACATGCTTCTAATTTTATTTAAAAGTTTGAATAAAATAGGCTTATGTGACTGATAAATGTGAAAGGAATATAATGTTAAAATTTCAATAATCTTAGAATTATATATTAAAAACTATTTTTAATGGATAGTCTCTCTAATAAAATATAACTTACAGATTTCAATTTACAGAAAACCATAACTAAAAACTTAAATTCTGGTTAAAATAACTTACTAAAATTATCATTGCAAGATATTTTGACCTATTTAAAACTATGATAGGGAACAAACTATAATGTAATTATTTAACTTGACCCTGTCTGATTCAAAATAATCTCTCCTATTTTTAGACTCTTGTGAGCCTCTTGATTTTATCTTCTTTTCAAGCTCAATGAAAGTATGAAATTGCTTCATGAAAAAATACCTTTATTTGGAATTAAAGGTTATATTGTACGAGTTCATATTTAGTTTGTGAGAACCTTTAGAATTGAAAATACTAGTTGGGCCAATAAGTCTGCCCCTTTCTTTAGAATCCAATCTCACCTTTCCACTTTTCATCAAATCTTCAGTCCCCTCATTTAATGACAGTAAATCCTGCTGTCTCAAATTTCTTTATTCTCTCTGCTCTCACAATCATTTCTGATAACATTATTAGACAGAAGATCATAAACACAGAACATACATACTCCTGAACTTTATCAGAAGAGCCTTGAAGACTTAATAACGACACTCAAGAGATCAAATCAATAGCTTTGTCACCCAAAGGCCATGTACTTCCCTATTCACTTTTGTGAACAGAAATATGATAGCACAAAAATTTCCAAATTCCATTTCAAAAATAAAAGAATATAGTACATGCCTAAAATAGTTTAAGTGCCGATAATTTATGACTAATGTTTTACTATAATATGTATTAAATAAGCATTTTTGATAATTACATATAAAAAACAAAATATAAATTTATATTTACCCAGGAAGTCGACACTCCCAAATGCTAAAATTTCTGCTTTAACTAGAATAATTCTAAGTTAATAGATTAGATTCATGTCCTCTTCAAAAGAACAATTTACAAAAAGAACACTGAATTGTTCAACCTAATTGTTACCTTAGTGTTACAATATTAAATAGATGAAACTGAACTATTATTTGATGTAAACCAATGCGATTTTATTTGAAATAACAGTGGAAAAAATTGAAATAATTAAATCTATAATATATTATCTCTAAACATGACAGCTTTAATTGCTAACCTGTAAGGTATATATGAGAAAAAATAAATTATATTTGAGCTAAGGATTACTGACTATAACATATACATAAAATTAGTTTCACCTAAAGTTTTAGTTTAAAATTTTATTTTAATGGAGCAATGTGATTATATATGTATTTAATATTGATTAATAACAGTAAGAATGTGTGTCTTTCATTTATAGTTCTGGAATTTTACTTGATCTATACTTTTAAAAATTAAAAAGAAACAAATAACTTCAAACAATCCACAGTATTAGTTTTTTTTCTTTTGTTTGTCTTGATTCAATTTGGTCTTTAGGGAGACGGATGCTCCAGGTGACATTCAGGTCTATATCTGACTTCATAGAAATGACTTGTGGTGTTGTTCAGGGAACCATATAAATTGCTAGGTTTTGAACCAGGGTGGGTGGGAATGATATAGGCACATAAACACCTACACTGTCTCTTTATTTTTCAAAGTGCAATTTTAGTATAACTATAATCTGCATTATGTAAAGAAAGTACATATACGTTATTTACTAGATATTAATAAGTTAAGTAGAGATTTAATCTATTTTAAATCATCTTGTTTTGGTTTCATTGCCATTGAGGATTTTTACATTCATTCCAATAAATTAGGCAAATCCTGAAACTAATCTCAGCTTTTTCCTTTTATCATTTCCAACAAAGTTCAAGATAAATCCTCAAGTTTTCCAACATAAATAATATAAATTTTAGGTTGAAAGATTGTATGTACTAACAGTATCCCTTTCAAAATTCAAAAATTAAACATATGGTAAAAGGACTTAGTTGATCATGATTAATTTAAGGGATCCTTTAAACTTTATCCACCAAACAGGAAATGTTAAAGTCTCAAGGTAGACTCATTAAGAATTAACTAATGAAATAAATAAAAATAAAGGTAAAAAGGAAGAAGTAGGAATAAAAAAATGACCAAACAGAAATTCTAAGCTTTGTCTTTTAATTTACTGTATATTAATAATTGTCATCAAAGTTTAAAATTTTAATTTAGACAATTTAGGATCCTATTTATAAAATATTTTCTAGGTTTTCCAGACCTAAACTATTGTAATCCTCACTGGAGAAAACATTTCTGTTTGGCTAATTGAAGAAACAGTATTTTACATGTACAGCAATACTTTCTTTTTTTTTTATCTAGTCAGTAGTCTTGGTCTTAGAGATTTCTCATCATTTACATCAATATGTGTCTCACCTTTTTGTAACATAAATGACTTATATCTGACAGAACTGGTATAAACGGGCACATAATAAATTAGTTCAATTGACAAAAATCAAAGTTATTTTAGTTTTTTACAACTCAGGTATACACTTGTGATAGACCTTAGAGAATAAATCAATTGCCAACACACAAAGATATAGTGAGTAGTTAGATAAAATATTAAAAAACCCGTGATATGAAAAGTACATGGAATGTTCACACATAATAGAAAGAGAACTCAAGAGATACAATTTGATAAAGTTAGAAAATAGAACAAGGCCAAATATTAAATTCTTTGAGTACTATTGATATTACCTAGAATTAGAAATGTCATAAAAAAAGAAGAAGAATAAAATGATTTCCTAAAATAATGCACATTAAAATCATTATTTTATATTGGGAAATTTCTTTAGACCTCAAAATTCCCAGATAAAAATGATTCATATGAGTCAATTATCTCATTTGACTAACATTGGAAACTCTCCAAATACCTTCTTGAGTGACTTCAAATGAGTTCAGTAGATGTATTACCCAACTGAGAACATTCTGATTATACCCAAATACTTGAATAAAAAATATGAAATAAAGCTCTCAAAAATAAGAGAGCTAAATCTACTATTAGCTTTAACAACACCTACACAAAACAGCTAACACATGTGTCACTTACTTTAGAATTGACAAGATTGTGAAAGCCAGATGGGTAGCAAGGAGACTATGAAGAGAGCCTGGTGGAAAAGCAAGTAATTTACTCTTTTGTAGATAATAAAAGATAACTCATAATCTATACTGGGAAGTATAACTGGTGAGAGTACTTCGAAGAAAAAATATTTCAAAATGTTGGGGAACAAGTTAAAATATTTTAAGATAAATATTTAGTCTACTCACATCTCTCAAGTGATAAAGCCAACAACAATGGATAACAAATTCTTAAAGCCAAAACTAGACTACCATTAAAGATTATATTTTAACCCAAAAGTAATGAATGCTGACAACAGTTTATCCTGTTAGTTTATCCTTAACGTGTATCCTGTTCTATCCTGTGTGTGCTGTCAGAGAGAGGAATAATACCTGAAAACATTTTTTGCTCCTAATTCTTCAGCAAGAGACAGTGTAACTGAAACCATTCATATCTGAAGTTGACTTCACTGATGTTAATATAAATATAACAAGTAACCATTATAAAATAAATCTTGGTAAAGTATAATCTCTTTGTATATAAACTAGGGAATATTAATAAAATGATTCAGAGTCGACAATTGGACTGTTACTATGCTGACAGATCTTTTAAAAAATATTTCAGGGTATTTATTCCACTGTGTATTCAATAAATATACTCCTTTTGTACATGGTTGTGTAAAAAACTATCTTTTAAGTGGTTTATATATAAAAATGTTTGTTAGATTCTTAAATGATAGGCTATATATATATATATATATATATATATAGAGAGAGAGAGAGAGAGAGAGAGAGAAAGAGGTAGGTGAGATGTTATCTTGGACAAGTTAACTCTGGTACCACTTACACCTGAATTCATCTGCATAAGTGACATTTGTTTACATGAACCAGAAGATCTATTCAATTATACCTTAGAAATCATCATTGTTTGAGCTAAAGCTTATTTATATAGGTTTCAATTAATATAACATTTTGATTGCATATGGCTCGGAGAATTTCTTGGGATACATTGTTGGCGGACAGCACAGAATCAATAACTGAAGTTATTATCATCAGATAAAACAGGACAATCGAAGACTGCATCAAAGATATCTACTTAATTTGTTGAAGCTATATTCTACCACTAGTTGCTCACACTTGAATGTGGTTTAATCAACACAAACTGCAACTCTACTGTCATGCTTTCAATAACTATTCTAAAATTAACACTGGTAGTACTATAAGATACCAGTCTCAAAATAAAATATCCACATCACCTAGACTTCGAATGTGTCTATAACAACTTATTATATCCAAGTGGATCCAAGTTATTCCATGACTTATTAGTTTTCCACAGCTTTTCACTAATTGCTTAGAAATAGTAATTAGTCATAGAGAAGAAAAACTGTGATTTCATACTATAGAAAATAACTTAGAATAAAAATAAATTCTTTTCATTTCAAGCCATTGAAAATGACTTGTATTACACTCTTTCCTGTTACTACATTCAAATAAAGATATCAAGCCACAAACATGATATTAGTAGTTGTTCTATATAAAATGTAACAATCATCTTTTATCTAAAATATACATGTAGGACAACATAAGGTATTTATGATATATAAAAATAAACTTCACAACTCAAGACCTTGTAAATAAAATTTTAAATAAATTCACTCTTACTAGCAATCATATTAGCACTATGTCAAATTCCATAAATACCTAGCAGACAAATATGTATGATAAGTTAGTTATATAAATTCTGATTATAAATTTATCTTTTTTATTTTTTTGGTTTTTGAGCCACACCCGGCGGTACTCAGGGGTGACTCGTGGCTGTCTGCTCAGAAATAGCTCCTGGCAGGCACGGGGGACCATATGGGACACTGGGATTTGAACCAACCACCTTAGGTCCTGCCTGGATCAGCCGCTTGCAAGGCAAACGCTGCTGTGCTATCTCTCCGGGCCCTATAAATTTATCTTTTAATATTTTTTAAAATTTATAAATTTAAAGCTATTTCATACTTCAACATAATATTTATGTTGTTTTGAGGTCATGTCTGGCTCACTCCTGATTTGCATTCAGGAATTACTCTTGGCAGGGCTTGAATTCATATTGGCCATGTCATGGGCAACATATATGTTATCTGTTTAGCCCTTCTGTAACTTATTTGTTCAATGCTACTATATGTTCAGCCCTCCAATATTGCTCTGCTCTGATAGTTCACTTAAACTGTAAGAACTATACCACTTATTTTCTAGGTAGAGGATTCCTTGGCAGTTAGGACTGTAGCTAGGCTTACTTTAAAATGGTAATCATTACTTTACATCATTATACACCATCCCCAAGAGAAAAGTATATATCAGATAATGTCTTCTCCTTAGCATGAAAACAAACTATATAGTTAATTAATTCATTCAAAAATAATAACCAAATTATCCCCTGAAAATGTTTCCTATTTGAAATATACTACAGGTTCATCTTTTTAAAGCATCATTTAAATGCATAGAATTTACTTAAATGCTTGTTTCTTACCGTGGCAAGAACCCTCAATTTCTTCATATCCTGTACTGCAAATACATCTTCCCAGAGGAACCAGCCAATCTCCATCAGCACCACAATATAGTTTAGGAGTGTCACGCTCTTCTGCACTCTTCACACAAGAGCCTCTTACTTCAACCAAAGAGGAAGAGTCAACTCTTGGAATAGTGTCAGGAAACATGGCTAAGTTGCGAACGGTAAAGGGGCACTTTTTGTAGAAAACACGAACGGATACCAAGGCAATGCATGCCCCGATGTCTTGAAAAGCCAGATAAAATCCTTTCCTTTCAATAGGGCCCACCTCACGAATTTCAGTGTTGAGTTTGAGAATGCGGTCACCCAAATCCATCTGCGTAAAGCTTTCATCTGCGGCGATAGTATCAATCTTGATATATTGGCTTGGTTTAAATTTGATTCCATGGGACTCATCTGATTCCACATAGTACAGATTGAAAGTTTCTTTACAAGTTCCCAAGACCCAGGGGATGCTGTTACAATCTCTTAGTGTGAACTTCATTTCCACATAAATTTTCTGCGCTGCATCTCGAGAGATCCAATTTGTACGAAGCCAATTGTTTTGGTTTGGTTCCATGACATTACACACCTGGTATGTGTGAATAGGCCTATTATGTTCATCCATTTCTGTGATAGCATCCCACTGCAAAAAGTAAACAAAAACAATAGATTATTACCAAACAGTGAATAGATAGCATTTACTTCTAAAATTTTCTATTTTGGGCAAGTTCAATAAATAATTGAAAATACACAAATGAAGCCAATATTAGTCACAATATAAATTCATTTTGCCATGTCTAAAGCATGTTATAGAGCCTGAATTACAACTTCTAATATATTTATTGCCTGACCAATGGCTACTTTATTTCATTTTTAATTTCCTAAACTGTAAAATTGAAATTAGTCTCTGCTCAGTGAAACTACTGTGATACATGAATGAGTTAAAAAAAACATATAAATCTTCTAATCCACGATGAGAAATTAAAATATCAAGAATTAGCTAATCAAAAGGAGTCAAAGGAATACTGATCAACATACTAGGTTACCTGGCTGTTCTCAGACACAATTTTTCACAAATTGAGTAGTTTTTCTTTTGTATTTCATTATATATTTTCAAGTCTCATTTTTGTTTGTTTGCTTAGGGGCCGTTCTTAGTCATGCTTCAGGCTTATACCTGACTCTTTATTCAAGGTTCGTTTCTGGTGGTTCTGGAGAGACTATACATACCTAAAGATGGATTTCAGGTCTGCAATGTGCAAAGCAAGCACCTCACCTGTCTCTCCAATAACTGCAAGTTTCACTTGATAGAAAAAATGCATGGATAAGATTCATATTTATTCAATAATTATTTACCGATTACTATTCTGAACACTGGAAATACAGCAATGAAGCAATGAACAAGAACTATCTTTATGGAGTTTGTATAAAGTAAAAAAAAATGATTAATGATAAATCTAAATATATAGTAGGAATTAGAATGGTAAAATATAAAGTAAAAAGTTGAAGAAAAGGAATTTATTTTAAAAATGGTAGCCAAAAAAAAAAAAAAAAAGAAAAAGCCTGAACAACAGCATAGTGGTAGGGCATTTGCCTTGCACATAGCTGAGCTAGGACGGACCTGAGTTCAATCCCCAGATTCCCATAGCCTGCAGTGATTTTTTGAGTGCATAGCTGGAGTAACCCCTGAGTGTCACTGGGTGTGGCCCAAAAAACAAACAAAATAAATAAAAAAATAAATAAAAATGGTAGTCAAGTTTCTGGAGTAGTAGTAATCAGTATATGTCTGTGAGGTTAGATTTAACCTAATGAGGATTAAAATAGTGGTACATAAGTCATGAGACAGAAGAGTACAAGTGCTTTAGAGGAGTAATAATTGGTGCTGGAAGCACAGTAAGTAGAAAGAAGTAAGTAGCATATCAGAGAAATATAAAGGGGACAAAATTGTAAAAATTCTAAAACTTTGGGTTTTACTTCGGCTAGATAATCCAATTATCTTATAAATAATATCATCCTTACAAACAATATAAGCATTTTGCAACTTATTTCAATAGAAAAATTTTATTTATCTTCATAAAATTATTTGGGCATATTATAATAGAATTGTTATTATTATCACAATAATTCTTCTAAAATGTGGTATTTAGTGAAATATGTATTATATTTGTGGCTATGCATATATTTATATCTACAATGTTTTATTTAATAGTGTATTTAAAATAACTTGCAATAAATAGTAAAGTATATTTAAAATTGTATAACCTTTCTGGAAAAATATGCTACAGTTTCTTATTTCTAGTAAATACAGAAAAAATGAAGAACAATTCTTATAATGAGTGTCTGATTTCTTGATAACATACATCAATGATTTATAGTAAGATTATTTTATGCATTCTGTTTGTAGTTTCTTATTTTGATTGGCTATTGAGATTCACTTATTGCTAGTTAAATTTCAATTTCAATGTATTCTAATAGAAAGACTACTTTCCTCAGTATACAGAACTATAATGATACTAAATGCATTCAATTATCAACTATAAATTTCTGCAAGAAATTTACTGTCTATAAAAAATGAAAAGTGATCAGTACCTAAATATTTGTAAATTGCTATTTTAAAATTCAGACAGCATTTTCCAGAACAAATTATTTCAGGAAAAAGGAAAAGAAAGGAGTTTTTGAAACTACGGCTATATGGTCATAAAACCTATCCACTGTTTATTAGAGGTGATCAGATAATCTCAAGGATACCCATAAAATCACCCAGCTTGATCTTTTTACTGCATATTATGGGCCTTGTCACTCTTGCACATGCAAATCCATATTATATCTTGTTAAATAATAAACTATTCACAATATATTTAGTAAAATAAGATAAGTACTGTCAAGATCACAATCCAAATTATAAGCAGTTTACTCTCTAGAGGGCCTAAGTATAAACTCACTGATTATTTAAATAAATTTCTAATCAAATTTTTTTTCTTGTGGTATGTGTGCAAGTATTATTGTCTGCACTGTATTATCTACTTTTATATACAGAAGCAAGAAAATATATTCATCACAAATTGTTTGAATAATTACATTTTCTATATTACTTCCTGTTAATCAAAAGTTTTAACCAGGGTTGTTATAAAATAATCAGTTTTTCAAGTTTGTGTTAATTGTGTCAAATATTGAAAGTAGGACTTCATATATAACCTCTATTTTGGATGTTTTGCTGACTACTTGATGGCCTGGAGAGTATGTCATCACTACCTATTTCTTAGAGAGAGCAAAAGAATATGAAAAAAGACATGTCTTTCTCAGGTGAATAAACCAAACCCAAATCCAACCACATATTTATAATCCAAAATTTGCCCTCTCTACAGCACTCTATAGCACTACAGGTCCAGTAATCATCAGTCAAACAAAACTGATCTCTAGTGTGCAAAGTTTTTGGAATCATTGACAGTAAACAAGCCTAAGTTTGCCCTGTCTTTTTTTTTTCTTTCACAAAAATTTCTTATTTGTTTTTCACAAAAATTTCAAAAGACATTTTTGTTGTTTTATTATTTGCAAATTTGGCTCACACCTAACAGTACTTCAAAGTTTCTTATAACAAAGCTACAAAGTCAGAGATTGAACCCAGGTCTTTGTATCCAAAGAATGCACTCCAGTTCTTATAGCTCTCTTTCTAGCCTTCCCATAAAAATGCCAGTCATTTATCAAAAACAAAGACTATTTAACTGTGGGCCTGTAACTTATTTTCTATTCTTTTTATACAAATTTTAATTTTTTTTTTATTTGTGGGCCACACTCAGTGACACTCAGGGGTTACTCCTGGCTATGTGCTCAGAAATCGCTCCTGAATTGGGGGACCATATGTTACAATGGGGGATCGAACCGCTGTCCGTCCGAGGCTAGCATATGCAAGGCAGATACCTTATGCCTTGCACCACCGCTCCAGGCCCCTGAATTTTAATTTTTATTCCAATGGTACATTTTTTTTGTTTGTTTGTGCTTTGGGGCCACACCTGGTGACACTCAGGGTTTACTCCTGGCTATGCACTCAGAAATCGCTTCTGGCTTGGGGATCATATAGGACGCTGAGGATCAAACTACAGTCCATTGTAGGCTAGCGCTGGCAAGGCAGATGCCTTACTGCTCCATGCCACCACTCCAACCCCGAAACCACATTATTTTAATTACTTCTGCGTTGTAGTACAGTTTGAAGTTTGGAAAATGCCTCCTATCATCTTTTTCCAGTTAATTACTTTGGTTTTGCAGAAGTTTATTTTTACATATGAATTTTGGGACTGTTTGGCCTAGTTTTTTTTTTTTTAATTTGGGTGTTCTTAATATAGAGAATGCACTGCATCTGTATAATGGTTTAGATGTATTGCCATTTTGATGAAGTTAATCTTACCAATCTTAACAGGATACGTGGTTCTATTTGCTATTATCTGGTTAGAGACATACAAAAATATGGTCTCATACCTCTTTCTAACAGCATGCATAGGAGTCAAATAAAAATGATTAAAGACCTTTTTTATTTAACTAAAATCGATTAGGTTAACAGAGAAAAATATTGACATGACATTGAATTTAGAGGCATCTTTGAAGATAAAACACTACTGACTAAGTAAGTGGAAGCAATTATAAACAAACTAGGACTACACTAAATTAAGGATCGTTGACATCTCAAAAGAAATGATTAACAGAATAGTCCACAGACTGAGAAAACTATTTTTCCACCCCTATTTAGAAAAAGGGTTAATATCTCAAATATATAAAAAATATATAAAGCACTAGTAAAAAAAAAAAAAAAGAAAAGAAAAAACTGCCAACTATCAAAAAATTGAAAGGAAAAAAAATCTAGAAATTTGGGACGGGAGAGATGGCCTGGAGGTAAGATGTTTGCCTTGCATGCAGAAGGTTGGTGGTTCGAATCCCTGCATCCCATATGGTCCCCTGAGCTTGCCAGGAGAGATTTCTGAGCCAGGAGTAACTCCTAAGCACTGCCGGGTGTGACCCAAAAACAGAAGCAAAAACAAAAATCCAGAAATTTCCTCAAGGAAGAACTACATCAGGCTTAGAGACATATGCTCTACCTAGTTATCAAGGAAATACAAATCAAAATAATGAACTAGCTCCTCAGACCAAAGATACTGGTACTTATCAACAAGAATAACAACCAGTGTTAGCGAGGATATGGGGAAAAGAGAACCCTCTTTCACTGTTGGTAATATTGACTGGCCCAGCCTTTTTATAAGTTAATATGACCATTGCTCAAAATATTAGCAATTAAGTTTACATACAATCCAGATGCCACTCCTCAGAATACATCTCAAGAATCAAAATGCACAATTCAGAAAAGACAACACAACTATATGTTCATTGCAGCACTATTTCCAATAGTAAAAATCTGAAAGAAAACCAAGTCCCCAAGAAAAGAGGATTGGATAATGAATCTATGGTGCAAATGTACATTAGATTATTACTCAATAAGCTGAATAATATTCAGTTACAGCAATAAAAAAGCCATTCAATTTACTGTTATATGTGTGGATTTGGAAAGTTCCAGGTTGACTGAAGTTATCCAGGAGTGGGTTATACACTGAAAGATTTCACTTTTTTGTGGAATATGAAGAAACTTTGTCAGGAAATAACAAAGGCCCCAAAACAATCTAAACAAAGGACTATTCTTCATTAGGAAGAGTTTCACTCAGTTAGGTTTGGAATGGGTTAGTTAAGGAAGAAAACACTACGAAAATGGTGGAATGGAAAAGTACCAGCTATAGAGGTAGGCTGGGGAACATGGCAGGAAGCTGGAAGAAATCTGGGGACGTAGGTCAATGGAAACAGATACTGCTGAAAGTATTTGTGTTGGAACATTATCTGCCTAAAACTTACTAATGAGTAATTTTGTTAACTGAACAAAAAATTCAAAAGAATGTTTTAGTGCATGCTTTCCCCTCACCCTCTGGTTAACAATTTGTTGCTTTGTCTGATGACTCTTTACTAGAATTCATGAGTATAAGCATTATTCTTCACAGACTGGTTCTTAATTACTCCTGTGGCCATATAAGCACTGTCATATTTATATTTATAGTCTTAAATCAGGAGAACAGCAAGCATTAAGTACCATGAGGCATCGTGCTGGCAACCACATCGAGAATAGCTAAATCTTGTTCAACTAAAAGTTTTTGTTGAGCAAGAGTCTGAAAATGACAAAATTTTCTATCCATTATACATATTTCATAGACAACAGCCTTTGATACAAAGAGAGAACTCATAAAATGAACATAAGACAGATGTTATCTGTTCTACTATTCCAGGACATATGAACATATAAATTTTGCAAATGAAGAGAAGCAGAATACACTGCCCCACCATGTGTCAATAGTTGATTATTTTATGGTAGAAATAATCAAGACAAAAAGCTTGAGAAAAATTTAGGAATCTCTTTGTTATCTAAAAATATTTATATGGTTACCAGAAGAAGTCTTATAGACAGCTATAATATTTATGTTTTATCGGAAGGGCTTTACATGTCAGGGCCAATGTCTTACACCAATATCTTATGCTACTCATTTACCTGTGAACTTTCTTCCTGTCTTTTGAGACTCAAAGGCCTAACCATATCCTGGCTCAAGATGGCATATAACTCTTAATTTCATGTCTTTGCATGTTATGGCTATGTGCAGCTACTTTACATAAGTAATCAAATTTGTTTTCTTTTGTTAATCTTATTTAAGTCAATTTAATTATTAAGTTAGCCAAAGAAACTAGAAAAGAATCTTTCTCCTCCAATCTCCTACCAATAACTCTGCTACACACAAACAACACACACACATACACACACAACTAACACTTTGCAGAATCATGTACTAATTTATTTGAAAAAGGAGAGTAAGATAATTCTATTTGTTGGCAGCCTAACTTAGCAAGTATAAACCTAAGCTACACGGAATTTCTGTAACAGCTTCAAATAGAAACCTACAGATAACCAAATAGCAGTTATCTGTGTCTTAAATGCAGAAAGTGCTCAAGCTACATAGTCAATCAAATACTTCCCTTTGTTCTCTCCACATAAATTCTATAAAACGCTTTTCTCTATCTTCTGTAGGCTGAGTCACTTAAAAACTTTTAGTTTCACAATCCTACCTTAAGTCAGTGCAAAATATGAATTTTTTGAGAGGGCAACTCCAAGCAATACTTAGCCTGGTGCAAGTTGGGCAGTGAGTTACTCATGGACCAGGTATTCAAGAGTAGGACTGTACAGAACTGCAGGTTAAAGGGGATATTGTATTACCTGGCATACTTTTAGTGTTGTACATGTGTCATGTGTGCTTTACCACTCAGATAGCTATAGGGAAAGCTACACATATCTAAACATGAGGCCTCATAGTTTATTCCCAGAATTTCTGGGTGTAGCACTGAATGCTCTCAACACTACTAGGCCTAGTTTTAGAACTGACTAGTACATTTGAACAGCACAAGCCTCTGATTACTATTTATGAGAAATTAAAACTCTACGATTTTAGTATTAGTTCATCTTTTATTGTATCTATGACAAGAATATTCATTTAATAAAAAGGCAAAATAGTGTATGAATGTTGGAATGTTTTACAGTTTGTATTCTGTAATGCTTCATGCAAAACTAATTACATATTTGGTAATTTTATAGTGCACTTTCTACAATTATAAAGATTAAACATCTTACAATTTACACTAAGCTCAAGAAATGGCTCAAAGGGCTGGAGTACATGCATTGCATGTAATAGCACAGGTGAAACCTATTATGCCATATAGAACCCGAACAATACTGGTAATAATGCTGCCAAAACTTATTTTTCACAATTTTTAATTGTTAAATTAAATGTGAAATAAAATGACTTTGTTTTCTTTTCTCTTTCTTTTCCTTTTCCTTTCTTCTTTCTTTCTTTTTCTTCTTTCTTATTTCCTTTCTTACATTCTTAAGTTCTTTCTTTTTCTCCTTCCTTCCTTCCTTCCTTCCTTCCTTCCTTCCTTCCTTCCTTCCTTCCTTCCTTCCTTCCTTCCTTCCTTCCTTCCTTCCTTCCTTCCTTCCTTCCTTCCTTCTTTCCTTCCTTCCTTCCTTCCTTCTTTTTATTCATTTTTTATTTATTTTTTTTTTTGCTGCACCTAGTGGAGCTTGAGGTTGTTCTTAGCTTAGTGTTTGAAGGACAGACCTGGCTGTGTAACTGTGCTTGGGGAAACATACAGTGTCAAGGATCAAAAAGGTATCAGCCAAGTACAAAACATGTTCCTTAATTCTCATTATTCCTATTCCTTCTATCTCTATCTCACTATCTCTGTATCTGTTTCTCTCTCTTTCTCCATTTTTCTTTTTATTCTCTATATTGTTTTAAATAGGCATGGGGACTTTTATCCACTGGAGAATATTTGGCTAAGCATGCCAAAGATTTGTGTAAATAATTCAGTGCTTCAACACAGCTTAGATTATTTCTCTTCTGCTAAATCTTTTAGAGACACCCAAATAAAGTGAATGTTATAAGTGATGTGAAATATAAAGAGCAATGAATGGTACTTAATACATTAATGCCTCAGAGGTCTCTAAAATTATAGTCAGATATACACACAAACAATTCACAAACACTGAATTTTCATTTCCAAAGCAACCCAAATAAAGCAGACCAAAAAGCTATTTTTTGGAGCTCAGAAATTTATAACAAAAGATTAATTACTGGAGCAACTAAGAGTTATTGTAGTGTTATATTTCATTTTATATTAATCATAGAATAAAATAATGCAATCAAATGGGCTTTCTAGGCAAGACTATTTCAGATAATTTGCTAATTGATCCAGATGTCCAAAGTTCTATGTAGCAGTCTCAAATTTATACCTTCATACCTCTGAATATCTTTTAACATCCAACATGAATACTAATGCTTATTACAAAATAAATTTGAAAATTTAAATTAAATACAGATGTCTTTTTCTCAGCATTCATTTTAGAAAGCTAATTATAACTTCAAAGGGGAACAATATACCCTAACTTATCAAAAGCCACAGCACAAGAAGTATTAGCTAATGAGTAATTATCCTTATACAGGCATGAACACCTGGGTAGACTCACACAAAGTAGAAAATTAAAGTTATACCTTATATACCTTAGAGAACTAAACTGCTTCAGAGCTAGATACTTTTGATAAAAACAAACAACTAAATGAATGAACAGGAGCCTAAGGGCAAAAACACTTTCCTAATTATAACAGTGAGACTGGAACTAGTGTGATAGCACAGGGTTTCTGGCGATTGTTTTACATGCATTCAACACTGGTTTAATCTTGAGCACCTCAAATTGTCCCTCAAGGGAACATATCACAAAGAGTGATATGTGAGTAGAGTCAGGGCTAAGTACAGAGCACTGTTGTGTGTGGCCCATAACCCAAGAGGCATATAATATATGTATATATGTATATGAAGTATATACATATATATACACACATATAAATACACATGTTAAATTACATCTCTTTCTTCTCCTTTTCCTGCCATTAAAAATCACATGTAACACTATATACTAAAATATTAAAATGATTAAGTCTTAAATTTGTTCCTGATTCTATTTATAACAAATTCTAACTATTGGCTGGAAAACATAAAGAAAGTGGACATTTTAAAATGTATTGTATATAGCTATACTAGACACATATACAAGGTAAATATGCAAAAACAATACAATATGAATGAAGTTCATTTCAAATATCAAAACATCAGAGGACACATTTTCTTTAAAGCCTTAATGAGTTCTTACAGAAATTAAGGTCCATGCCTTGCACACAGCAACCCCAATCAATGTCTGATTCCTGAGCACCTACAGAGTGCCCAAGTAATCCCAGTGTCATAGACTGAGCATCACTGCACCCTTGGTTCTCACATTGAATTACAGAACAAATTGGGTATCACTCAATGGAACCACCTGCTCTCTTGAGTATCCTGGGGAGCCCCAACCAACTCCCCAACATTCTTCTAAGTTACCTACCATAATATAGAAAAGGGATTAACAAAAACAGAAACAGTGATATTATTTTCAATTTATTTGCCAAAGTAAATGGTAATAGAACCATAGATGTAAGTCAAACAAAACTATGGCACAAATTGTTAGTTAGTTTGTGAACTGTTACCAAAGAATTTAGTATACTGCTCGAAATAAAAAAAAATGTAAAAAAAAATGAGAGAGGTAATGAAAGGAGATCCTAACCTTCTTGTAGGAATAACAAAAATAAAATAACTATGAAAGTAGAGAAGCCTCCAGAAAATCATACATTCTGGAATATTTTTTCTCAATGTTTTTCTCTCTCTTACCTTGCATACTTACTAGAAGCAAAAGCTGTTGAATGGATTGCTTTATGTAATGCAGTACTAGCTAAATTTTAAATATAACTATTCAATACTCTCTATCAAAAAATCCTGTTAAAGGACCTTTTTTTCCTCTAATATGATATTTTTCTCAGATATTTAAATATTCACTTTGAGTCAATATATTGGCATAAACTTAGAAAAATAGTGCTCTAAATCTACTGCTAGGCATGTAGTTAATAAGCTACAACTGTTTTTGAAGCAGAAAAATGAAGGCTTTGCATTTAAATCATAACTAGTTTTGGAGAATATCACAAGACCCAAAATGCATCATATGCAGATACATTTCTATTTTACTTTGGGCAAACAAAATCTTTTTATTAGCACTACAAAGATATCCAAGTATTTTTTTTAAAAAGCTCGAACTCAATGACATTTGGAAGACAACTGCTAGGAATAAGTGAGGGTTATTAATAAAATTATTATTTTTGGTGTACTTGATCTATGAATGGGAAAAGATTATTATAGCAAGAAGGATGATATCCATTAAATTATCATCTATTCATGAAGATTAAAACTCTTAAATAAAACCTATCTTTTGAATGTCTAAAGGACTTAATTGGTATAAAAATTAAATGTTTCACTAAGAATAAGATCTTTTAAATTCCATCTTATACATAACTTCTATAATAAAATAATGATAGGGCAAGTGGCCAATCTGGATTTGATCCCTGGCATTTGATATGGTCTCCTGAATACTGCCAGGAATGACCCCTGAGCACAGAGCCAGGAGAATATCTAGACACTGCTAGTTGTGGCCCCAAAACAAAATAACAAAAACACCACAAGAAAATATGGCAAATATTTTATTTAATTATTCTGCTATGTGTTTAATAATATATGCTTAATATATAATTAAATATAATTAATAAGTTAATATATTGATGATTAATTAATAAGTTAAATTATAATATGTTTAATAATATATTAATATATATGAATAATAATAGATTACTGACAAACTACAATATATAAAATAATTTCACAAAATATATGACATAAAATATCTTTTCAAACCATATGTAATTTTATTCTAAGATGCTAGAGACAATAAACATGCCATAGTACTTCAAACTAAGACAAATTTGAGCAGAATACAAGGTCTATCAGCTTCTGGAGAATAATTTTTTGCTTTCATCATTATATCAAGTGGATACAACATCAGAAACACAATAAGCTTTTAACTTTTTCTTAATACTTATGAGTCATAGAAGGCTTGCATTATACACTAAAATAATTCTCAATACTTTTACTTTGATAAACTTGCTACTTTTTATTTATTTTTTATTTTTTTATTTTTTTGGGTCACACCCAGCAGCGCTCAGGGGTTACTCCTGGTTCTATGCTCAGAAATCGCTCCTGGCAGGCTCGGGGGACCATATGGGATACTGGGATTTGAACCACCCTCCTGCATACAAGGCAAACACCCTACCTTCATGCTCTCTTAAGCCCCATAAACTTGCTACTTTTTAAATAAGAATTCTAAATATAATGCATTATATTATAAATTATAAACTATAAATTATAAACTTTGGAAATTCTATTTATCTTACATTTGAGCTTTTCCAGATGACAGCTAAACACATGTATCAGCTAATTTAACTTAAAAATTGCAGGTATCAAGTGGCTTTATGCTAGTATACAAAATTAAACTAGCTTATGGCGTTATGGATAGATCAGCAACTTAGTGTCTGCCTTGAAAGCACAGGACACTTGTTCAATCCCCAGCATCAGCATATGCATTAAACTTGATGCTGGCAGATTTTCTATTATCTTAGGAGCTGTAAGCAATTTCTAGCTGCACCATAACTGGGGATGTATGAGTACCACAACTAAAGGAGTGTAACAGCACAGCTAAAATAACGTGAAAGCATGATGCAGAAAGTGTGACACAGAGTATGTATGCCTATGTGCACCATTACTTAAGTATTCAATTCTTGGTGAAGATTACAATATAATTGTTTGAGCAAACTCAAGCAGTGCATTCTCTGACAAGAGTGTATGCAAACACTGAAACTCAAGGAGTAAGCTAGCCCCACAACTGCATGCGGAGTCCCTGGTGAGTAGCACAACACACTTTTAATTACCACAACTAAACATGTATATGATGCTCATCACTGTATAGGATGCATGTGATGCAGGGAAAGGAGGAAAATGTTATGGAATTAAACTAGGAAAAGGGATGGAGTTATTTTAAGAATTGAGAGCTCCATTTCACCAATTTTGTGTACTTGTGTGTTTTCAGAATTTCAAGATTGATAGAGGAAGAAGAGAGGAAAATACTATTAAAAATCGCATAAGAATAGTACCAATTAAATATAGTAATAATATTAAATATCTCAATATAGAAGGGCTTTCACATAAGAAAGACTACTTCCTGATATGAATTTTAATATAAAAAGGAATACTTAAATATAATTTATCTTTATGTAACTTTGAACAAAGTCTATAGCTATGGCTCTGATCAATTTTCTACTTAAACTAAAAGGAATAGCATTAAAGAGTATTCAATTATGCATTGTCAATTACTGCAAATATAGAATATGAAATAAGTGAATATTCAAACAATGCATGCTAATGCAAACTGGGAAAAGAGCCCCCAAGAGTGCAATGTTCTATACCCATTGAAGAATTAAATGACTAATGAAGGAGAAAGTATTCAGCACGTGTGCTGCTGCTGCTGAGAGGCCCAGGAAATGTCCGTCAGATTTGTTAACAGAAAAGTGAAAGAACAGCTCTAACAAGAAACGTTTTGTTAAACTATTAATTTGGGAATATGCACAATCTTCATACAAAAAAGTAAACGAAGAGTACCTTCTTATTACAGATATGTAGGACATTAAAGTATTTTAGCATAAGAAAAAGATTAGTAATATCTATTATTTCAAACAACACCCAAAACATTAAAATATATATATATTTAAAAAGAAAACTGTTTAGCTGAGGACTTGTACAAAAATCGAGTCCTCTAATTACAGAGGTTCGACTTTGACAATAGAGTCTGAGCAGAACTTTAGAAATCATAATGAAGACTCTATCCTATGCTTCAGCCTAGAATTTGAGCAAAAATCAAGACCATTTACTACTGAACACTGATTACAACAACAGTGATGGAACAGAAATCTTAGAACTGTAAAGAAAAACTCTCTCCTAGTCTTCGCCCTATAACCTGTGAAAATAACAAGATTTCCAGCTTCAGAGGCTGAAACTCATCACCCACATCTGAACGGAAAGTTTACTGTCACCATAAAAAGACCTTGGGGTGTGTAAGTGAGTGAGTATGGAGCCAGTAGGTGTTCCTATGACAGTATGCTTCAAAGGCAGAAAACCCCCGAATCTCTTAAGCCAAGGGAATTCCCTTTCTTACTTCCCCAATATTTACTGTGCCTAGGCAAGAAAAAAAATCTTGCCACACCAGCACTTCTTTTGTTTTTCTTTTAACTTTTTCTCATTTGCTGCTGGTTGCTTTTTATTTTATTTTAATTTTTGATAGTTATTGTCCTTTTTTTTAAACTGTTGGGGCTTTGTTGTTGTTGTTGATATGGTTTTTTGTGTGTTTGTTTTCTTTTTTCGTTTTTGTCTTCTTTCAGCAGAACCATGCAACTTGCATCATCTTGTTCTGCCTCATGAATTGAGGGGGGGGAATAAAAATGAAATGTACCAGGACCAAACTGCCATATGAACATTGAGTGGAATTAAAAAATGATCAGAATTAAACACCAAACCCAACAAAGCAAGAATAACAGAATTGATATCCTATCTACAAAAGCTATAGAGAGAGGGGAACAGTTACACTAGCACTCCAGTGGCCAAAGAAGAGCGATATGGGACACAGGCTGAGAAAAGTTGGGGAGAGAAGACAACCCTGGTGGTGATAATGGCCCTGATTTATTGTCACTTTGTACCTTCAATATTACTGTGAAATATTTATTACTCACTTTTTGCTCACAATAAAAAGTATTATTTAAAAAAAAGAAAACTTTAAAATTTACTATATAACAGTACTTAACAGCCATTGATCCCATCAACTTCAAATAACTATTTTTATCCTTAAATATTACATCCTATATTTACAAAATAATTAACTAGGTTTGGTGCTATTTTAATTATTAAATATCTTATGATGAATAATGCAAATATTTGGAGCCCTGTTGAAAACATTTTTCAGTTCTAAACTATCTTATATGGAAACAGTGAACTAATACACATTTTAGTACTTAAATGCATTCTAACAGAAAGAAGTGATTTCTAACAGAAAAAAGAGTTATTAAGTAAATGCATACTTGAGATGAATCTAATATCCTTCAGAGTGAGTATTATCAAAAATATTTAAACATGAATATATTCCTAATGTATAATAAAAATGTATTATGTATCTACTTATATTCTGTTCAACAAAATTCAGAACTAAGTAAGAAAAAGTTAGCTTTCATATCGTTTAAATATTAAGAATGCATGGCATTAAACTAGAACTATCTATAAACATGGTTTTTACAATTAAACTTATATTTAAAGTTATCTTTGAATGTCAACCTAATGCATATATAGCATTGTAAATGCATTATGTAGATATGGAATATGCATTTCTATGTAGTCATAAATATATAAGCACTTATATATGTATAGATTTACCTTTGAATATATTTCAGCAATGATACTGATCTTTAATATAATTTAACTATAAAATATAGTTTGATATAATCAAACAAATAAAAAGCAGTTGATAAAATTAAAAGTTAAGCTAAGTGTTGTCTTTCTCTAACAAAGTAAATAAAATTAAAATGTTCAAATTTAAATTAAGTAGAACATATAGTAACTCATAAGAAAACAGTTTCAAACAAGGATTTAAGTAAAGTGTAGAATCTAACTTCATAGATTACATAAAATATGACTGACCTTGAATAATAAAGCTTAAATAACTAGTTTTAAGTCATAAGAATTTTCTAACTTTAAAACAAACAAAGCCCAGTACAACCTATACAGTAGTTGTGATTCTATTGTCATTCATTCATGTCTTCTTCAACCACAGCAAATTAGTTTATTCTATCACGTAACACCAGTCCACTTTATCTCCTGCTTCTAAACATGTATTTTTAAAAAACTATCAAAAGACTTGACAAAAAATTGATAGTAATATAATATATATAAACACTCCAATATTATCAGTTTTTATATGACTGACATGAATACTAAGGGTGACAAAAGAATATAAAGAAATATAAAATAATAATACTTCCAAAAATAAATATTAGAATACAACCAACCACAAAATATACTTAAGAAATTTTATAATGCATCTAAGCCTCTGATGTAGAAATTTTACTTCTAGAAATTTATTATAATAATGTTTCCAGGTCCAAAGTAATAGCCTAGTGGTAGGGCGTTTGCCTTGCACACACACACAGCATTAGAAAAACCCAGGTTCAATCCCTGTCATCCCATATGGTCCCTGAGCCTGCCAGAAGCAATTTTTGTGTGTGTAGAACCAGGAATAACCCCTGAGCACTGCCGACTGTAGTTCAAACCCTCCCCCCAAAAAGTTCTTAAAATAATATCACATATTAAAATGGAATAATGCTCATCAGCCACTGAGATTCATTTTAAAAAGAATAGTTGATGGACTAGATAAAACATTAATAAGTAAAATAGTTTAATTTAAAGATAAAAGTATGACAATCTATATTTGATTTTCATATGTATTATCACAGAAGTATTATTTTCATTTTTTATATATATAAAAGAAAACACAATTAAAACCATCTATTTTTCCCTACAAGTTAATGTTTTGGTACAAACCCTCACTTTTCTTTAATAAGCAAAGAAATTAAAAGAACTATATTTCAAGGAAAGCTTCAAGATGCTCTAAGATCTACTCAATACATAAACAATGTTTGTTTATTTTCTTCAAACTGTGGAAGGCTTTTCTTTGTATATATGCCAGGTCATAAGTTCTGATGAATTAACATCCAGAGGGAAAACCTCTCCAATAAAACACTGAATTTAGTATCTGAGACATGTGTTTTATACCATTTCCCTGAATGCCCCAGTGGGATTAAGCTCCAGTCATCCGTGGTATTAACTAGCTCAATAAAGGACCCAGTATTGCTTCCATTCTTTTTCTGTATCCTCTCTGACCCGGGCTCTCATATCACCCAAATAAACTACTATAGTTAATTTCTTACCTCAGCATCATTGTACACAGAAACTGCAACTAGAGAGATTTGTTTAGAAAAAATAAAATGATTATAGGAAGCCACTCCTCCACTAATTACTGATTACTTGGTAATCATATTGCAACAGGGAATCCTCTTATAGATGTAACTGGAATTTATGACAAACCCTGTCACTTACCTCTGGCGAGTAGGAAAAAACTGCAAAAAATACAATATATTAATAGCTAAAATTTTACAGTTGCCCAATAATAACAAACTATAAGGATAACTAATTTTGGTAAATGCTACAGATGCACATAGAGAAGAAAAATTGACAATAAATTTATATAACACTTAACTCAGGGCATTGTAAGAAAGAAAACTTTTCTTAGAAATAATGGTATTTATGGAGATATTGATCTCCTTCAGCATATACGTAGTAAGGATGCATACCAAGCTCAAGACCCGAATTTGCATGGAGCCAAACGCAGAGAGGCATGAACTCAGGTATTATGTCATTTAAAGGCAGGCAAGAATGCAAGTCCAAGAGCTAGAATAGAGAATAATAAATATCTTTGAGAATCATAAGTTCCAGATTTCCCAAACATTTGGGGTTTTAGAGATATAGCTTATTAACCTTTGCTAGAGTACGGTAACCTCGCTTTTCCTGGTACCCACCAGGAAAAAGTATATCTCTCAAGATGCGCATAGCTTCTGGCTTGAAACTACAAAGTATATTGATGAAGATAAGAACAGAAAGCTCCAAAATTTGTACCTCAAAAGGTATCTTCAATAATCTGTTACCACTGATAAAATTAATGAAATAAAAAATAAAAAAATGGGACTATATCAAACTAGAGAATATGTGGCAAAAAAAAATCACAGGCTAAAACTAAAAACAAATAAACAAAAACAGTTAACTGAATAGAAAAAGTCTTAACATTACATACTAAAGATAAAGGCTTGATATTCAGTTTCTATAAAGTACTATAAAAGATCAACATTTCTAAAATCCTATGAAAAAAATGGAGTGGAAATGAACAGACACTTTTTTTTTTTTTTTTTTTTGGTTTTTGAGCCACACCCGGCAGTGCTCAGGGGTTACTCCTGGCTGTCTGCTCAGAAATAGCTCCTGGCAGGCACAGGGGACCATGTGGGACACCAGGATTCGAACCAACCACCTTTGGTCCTGTATCGGCTGCTTGCAAGGCAAACGCCGATGTGCTATCTCTTCGGGCCCTGAACAGACACTTCTAAGAAGACAAGAAGGTTGTTAATAGCCACATGAAAAAGTTCTTAGAATTTCTTATCATTAGAAAATTCAAATCAAGTACAACAATGAGATATCTACTTAGAAGAGTGATAATGACACATATCAAAAATAGTAGACATAATCTTTGCTAATGAGGATGTGCTAGAAAAGGAAATCACATTCATTACTGGTGGGGGTGTTATCTGGCTCAATCCTTCTAAAATAAGATATGGAGAGCTCTCAGTACATTCAGAATTAAGCTGCCATCTGATCCTAGATTTTTATTTTTGGGTATGTACACACAGAACTTAAAAACATTCATTCAAAATGCATAATCAAACCATTATTTATTTTAGTACAACAGTTACATTAGTTACTTAGTACAATGGCTAAGATATGGAATCAACCAAGGTGTTTCATGATACATAAATAAATTATGAGGCTATAGTATCTATACAATAATGGAATTCTATGCAGTTGCAAGGAACAAAAATACCATGAAATTTTCTGCAATCTAATTATAACCTGAAGATATTGTTGCATAAGTCAGAAGAAGAAAGACAACCACAGGATGACCTCATTTATCTGTGGTATATAGAATAATTGGATGAGGAAATGTAATGTAGTTAAGGGGGTTGCTTAGATTATACTTGATTCCAGAGCCTCAAGAGAAGAAAAGAAATCAAGCCGGGAAGGAAGCAGATGAGAAAGGGAAGTAAAGGGGAAACGAGTTTTATTAGTGATGTGAGAGGGTGGTACTGTTATGATTCCAAAGCAGAGATTCAACATTGAAAACATAAGATTTATGCTGAAGTTATTAAACTTTGCAATGTTCCTGCAAAGGTGACAAGAAAGGGGAGGGTAAGGGATGAAAGAATATGGGAGCATAGATGATGGGAGTTAACACTGGTAGTGGGATTATTGTTGAAATATTATATACCTAAAACTCAACCATCAATGACTTTAAAAACCACAGTTCTTTAATTAACTTAAAAACTAAAAACATAGAATAATAAAATATCTCCATCTCTACTCCTCTAATATCTTCAAAACCTAGAGCCAGTAATCAGTATAACTCAACTAATAGTAGTCTTTTTCACTGGAAAGAAAATATGAGCAATATGAGTTTAGCCAGGTAATGAAGGCCAGAAAAGGTCAGAGAAGAGTGTTCTCTGAATGCTCATCTATGAACAAGAATTTAATGAAACCTGGAAACAGGCATGACACATTGATTTGTATTAGGGTATATTTTGGCACAGGTGAGTGGATATTTTAGAGCCATATCCGGTAGTGCTCATGGTCTCCACTTAGCATGGTGCTCACAGTTCTTGACCAAAACGTTCTTAGAAAACCATCTGTGTGCAGCCATACCACCCTGAACGTGCCCAATCTTGTCTGATCTCGGAAGCTAAGTATGGTCGGGCCTGGTTAGTATTTGGATGGGAGACCGCCTGGGAATATCGGATGCTGTAGGCTTAAAAAAAGAGAGAGAGAGAGAGAGAAAAAAAACCATCTGATGTCAAGAATCATGCCTGAACCTTCCATAACAAAGAATAAATACATTTACTTAGAGCTATCTTTCCAGCCTGAGGGTACTTCTTGCAAGTCTGAGTATGTAAAGGTTAATAATAAACTAGAATATGAGGGAAAACACACACATACAAAGATTTGCTAAGTGTCAAAAAGATCAGAGAGATGAGTATCATTTAATTTATTGAACAACTGGTAATATATCAGCTTGCAGTCTTCAAGAACGTTCCTCGTTAAAGCAAAAAGGAACACATGGGAAACACATTGACATCATGAAAAACTCAACAATGGTTGTCCTTGCACCTTTATTTTTTAACCAGGTTTGAGAGTTTTAGAAGAAAAGGAATATGCTTATAAAACATGTTTTCCCAATGCGATTAAAATGATGGGAGTTCAGGAGTGTAGATTGTTAAATATAAGACAAAAGGTGGATGTGATTTCTTTAAGTACCAATATGAGCAGCTAAGCTTGAACACTTGTTCTGGGGCATTGAGCACAGAACACTAGTGAACAGATCATGACATTACAAGAAATGACTTAATTAAAACAAATGTAGAAACTATTGAACCAACAAAATCAAAGAATTTTCTGACTTGGAAGCATTTAAGTCAGCTCTGATACTGAAGTCACCTTTACCTAACCATGTTCTATAAACACTAGTTTTTTTGTGGTTGTTGTTATTGCTTTTGTTGGCTTGCTTGCTTAATTTTTGGTAATGTCTAGTGGTATCCAGAGCTTATTCCTGGCTCTGTGCTCAGGGATTACTCCTCATTGTGGTCAGGGTACTATATGGGATGCTGGGAAGCAAACCCAGGTTAGCAGCATGCAAGGCAAGCATCCAAACCTCTGTAACTATTGCTTGGGCCCCTAATACACTAGTTCTCCAATTCCAAAATCCTTAAATGTATAACAGACTAAGTATTCGTAAGCAGGTTCATTCTAGAGAAGGTCATAAATCCTAGAGGATTAGTAACCTTTAAATCAGTCTTAACCAAAAGACTCAAGAGAATTACAAATAAAACAATATGCTTTTCTCTTGGAAGCTTAACGCTAAGGCTCTTCTTAGTCATTTTGGTGCCTGAACAATTGTTTACAGGGATTTGTTTTTATTTTGGTTTCAAGGGCTCTAAAAACTATGTTATAGGCAAAATAAATTTATCATTTTAACTTCTTAATTTTTTTAGATTCTTTTGAACCAATACATTAAATCCACTTCCTAGCAGCATTTCACCCATCCAAATTCTACTTACACTTCAAGAAATTGTTTAATGTTTCTTATTTAATAAAAGTGCCATTATAACCACATTCATGGCTCACATGTCATGGAAAAATATTTAGGACAACTTGATACCTATATTCAAATGCATCTCTCGTTGAAGTTTTTTTTTTTTATTTTGTTTTGCTACTGTTTGATTTTGGGGGCTGCACATCCCTTGATGCTCAGGGGTTACTCCTGGATATGTGCTCAGTAATCACTCCTGGCTTGGAGGAATCATATGGGAAGCTAGGGATTAACAACTGTCTGTCCTAGGCTAGCGCTGTCAAGGCAAAAACCTTACCTCTAGCGCCATCTCTCCGGCCCCTTGTTGAACAGTTTTTTAAAGAGGGACACTATACTGTGTATACACCAAATATTTAGACACTTAGAGTTAAAAATAAGGTTTGAAGTGATAAAAATGAATAAAATAAGTAACAATTGAAAGATCTGCAAAAAAATAATTCTCAGGGACTTTTATCTAAGATAAAGAAATCTTCCAATTAGACAACATCAAGATAAAAAAGTACCATAATTTATAAAAGGACAAGGAATGGGATAGTAATTTCTTTAAGAAACAGAAAGATGAGGTCAATATGAACACACTTTTTTATTTAATGAATTTTTGGTGGCAACTGGCATGGCTCTGTATTCAGGGAAAATTAGTAGTCAAGGTTGGGGGGTAAGGGGGAATCCATGTCGGTTGCTGCAAGGCAAGTACTACATCATATCTCTAACCTCACAAAACATTTTAAGATCATTAAACATTAAAGAAACAGAACATCCAAACTGGAATCTCAAACTACTCTGCAGTTAAATAGGATGACTATTAACAAAATGACTGATAATAAAAATGTTTGTAGAAATGTGGAGTAATTGGGCCCTCAAATATTGCTAGTGAGAATGTAAAACATTATAGATGCTTCGAAGAAAGTTTCTCAGTTTTTTCAAAATAATTAACAGGTTTACTTGTGACTTAGAAATTTTATTCCTACACATATACCTAAGAGGAATGAAACATACTTCATTCAGCATTATAAACTTGTACAATGTTATAGCAGCATTTTTAATAAAGTGGAAGCAATCTCTGGTCTGTCAATATGAAAAAGAACAAAGAGTTGTTTATCCATGTAAGTGACTACCACTTAATAGTTAGAAGATGATAAATTAAAATAAAATCATGATACAAATGACTACAAAAAGAACTATGTTCAGTAAATGAAGCCAACCACAAAAGACCACAAATAAGATATGTGTTGTTATTAAAACATTATTATATTGATTTTAAAGCCCACAATAAGTGACAGAGTGATAGCACAGTGGTAAATTGTTTGCCTTGCACGCGGCCAACACAGGATGGACCCGGTTCGAATACTGGCTTCCCATATGGTTCCCGAGCCTGCCAGGAGTGACTTCTGAGCTCAGAGTCAGGAGGAACTCCTGAGAACCTACAGGTTTGACCCAAAACCCCGCCCAAAAAAGGCCCACAATAAACACATCTATGAAGGCTGGATGATTAGTGCTTATTGCTTGGTGCTGGATAAGGCAGTGATATAAAATAGTATAGACAGAGATTGCTACTGGGTACAGTAATGACTGAGTTAAGATCTAAGTTCACTCTGTGAATTCCAAGATCTCTTAAACCTGCATATTAAATAAATTATTTTAAGTAAACTGTGTCTTCTTACCATATAAATTTTATTATTTGATTTATATGCATAATATATGTAAAAATATATACTATGAAGTATACAAATTAGGTAAAATTTGGAAAATAAGTGGTATCTATAATTTCATAGAAAAGGAAGAGATGAAATTTGTCTTGGAAGAATGGATTCTAAAAGTCAAATGTTAGAAATTTCAGTTTTATGATCTAGTATTTCTTTATTCTTGTGTGGCTGCCTTAGAGAAAATGTGAAATTATTATAACATTTTCTGCTTAAATTTATAGACTGGAGTTACAGAGGTAAGTTTTCAAAACTCACCTCTAAGTTTATAACTTCTATGATGAAAGAAATTGATTTTGATTATAAATTTTAATAAATTAAAGGAAAAGCAGGAATAGTTTAATAACAAGACCTATCCTGCAAATGCCTTGTAGATATAAGACCTCAAGTTCAGTCCTGCTTTCAACCCAGATGCTTAATGAGATCATTACATGAAGTGCTGTTTAGTAATCCGGTGTCAAAACAAGTTCAAATAAGTGTGTGCTATTGCAACCAAATGTGTGTAAGCTCCATTGTCACAATAAAGAAAAGGGGAATGAATAAAAATGTAAAAGTAATTATTTCATTACTTATTTAAATCGTGTAACAAGAAAATAACATACTGCATTATTGACATATTAGCATATATTGAAAATTTGACTCCAAATCTAGAGGAAATCTAGAACAATTATGAAGGCAAAGAATGAAAGAAGTTAATATTTAAAACTAAATTCTTATGTTTATTTTTACCAAAAGTTTTCTTTTTATATACTATGTAAATTTTATTTCCTGCTTGACATATTCATCACCACAGGGATAATTCTACTGCAAAATAGATTCATTAAAATTACTGTAAAATGTGTCCTCTAGCTTTCCTCTTTTTTGAAATTTGAATATTTATAACCTGCTATTTACAGTAATTAGTAGCATAACATTTTTGGTAACTATGAACTATATATACTATTGTGGTCCACAAATTGCTATTGTTTCTTGACATAATATAACATTGAATTTTTTTTTTACTCTAGTAAAAGTTTCATATACCTCACTTATCTTGGGACTGATATAATCTTGTATTCTTTGGTTCACCATGGTCCCTAAGCATAGAACATCCATTGTTAGTATCACCAGTCAAAAGGAAGTTAGTATATTGATCTAAGTATAATATTATAAGTTATTATGAACTATGAAAGTGAATAATCAGTAATTATCACTGCTTGCCTGTCAGGCACATCCAATTCCACTATAACTATAATCTGAGGAAGAAGAAAAGTGACAGAAGATTCATGGAGCACAGTGAAATTTACAATGAGTGAATGAAGCAAGGAGTCTATCAGCTATAAACATTTTTTCTAATAACCTAAGCTAAAGCCCAAACAAAAAATAGTATATCTCTTAGCACAAAGAAGGTCATGAAAAATGAAACAAATTTATTTGTAATGTTTAAAGAAAGGTATCAAAAAGACTGTATAAGCAACCTCAATGTAGAATATTCCATTAGCCCAGAGAATTATTATTCATTATGTAATGTGAAAATAAGTAGTGAGTTTATCAGTACTAAAGCAAAAGGCAGCTGAAACTAGATTGATACCTCAAAATATTTTGGTAGCTAAAAATTGTAGGGGAGACTACTTGCAACCTTTCAATATGGATGAGGCCTCCATTTGTAAAAAAAAAAAATGTACCTTAAAGAATGTTTATCTGTAAAACACCAAGTCAATGCAAGGTTTCGAGACTTTTCTGTCAGGTTAGTAGACTGGCTTTAGGACAATGTTGTAGACTAAAAGTAAAATAAAAATAATTTATTAACTGGCACAGTGAGCTCCCTAAAGCCTTCTAAAATATCTGTAGGTATACATTACTATACTGAAGACTTCCATAGTAGTAGTCCTATATAGCAATATAGTATATAATAGTACTATATAGAAGTAGTATGTAGAATACTATAGAAGTCGTAAGAAGTCATAAAAGATGCAACTATTCTTCCAAAGAATTGCTATACTAATGAAATGGAAAAATGTTTAGAGAATAACATGCCTTTCAAGATTTTGTCTAGCACTGATAGTTTTTGGAACTTTCTCCTTTCTTTTACTTTTTTTAAAATTTAAATTTTTTATTGTATTGAAACACTTGTGATCTTCAAAGTCCTTCAAGTTGAATTCGAGATATACAATGAGTCAGGGCCCTTCCCACCACCAGTGTCAACCTCCCCCCACCAATGGACCCAGAGTACATCCTATATCATTATCATTTGCCCCCTTTGCCAGTATAATACATCCCTTTAAGTTTAGATTGTCAAAGTTCAGATCCTTTGATTCTATTACCATTGACTTTGGCTTGGATATTTAGTTCTGTTCTCATTTCCCCATCACATACTCCTTTATTTTTCTATAAAGACTATCTCCAATTCTGCTTTCCAATGAAGCTCAGGAAGTTTCTGAGGCTATTTACAGGAGCTCACTCAGGTTTATGGGCTTGGCAACTCAGTGCTAGTACATATATGTGCTTCAGAGGTCTCATAATTTTACAGTGTTTGAGGCCATGGGGCCTCCTACAACAATTGTTATGTTATACAGTGATGAAATGAAAGTGGAACTTTAAAAATGCTAAGAAGAAACTCTACCACTTGAGTTTCTACTCAATTTCGGAACATACTTCCATTTTTGAACATATTTATTTCAATGTCAGTGTTTTGTTTCTCTTATAAACACCAAGCAATGAGTTTAGGAAAACATCAGCAGCCTTTATCATAATTATGGAAAAATTATCTCTATGACTATACAGATTAAGAAACATTGTATGAACTCAGGGTGATGAGCATTTTAATACATCTGGAAAAAGTCATTCAAGAGATTCCTCTGCGACTTTGAAGAAATTGCCAAATATTGGAAGATTATAAACATGGAAAAGGCTATTTAGCTAAGAATAGAAGTTACATAAATTTGGGAGTTTATGAGCTATAAGAAATCTTTTAAATAGTTCCAGAGAAATCAACTAATAGTAAATGTGGAACTGACTGAACAAGGACACGTATTTGAAGAGGAGAAAAATTAAAAGTATTTGTAAAAGAATAAAAAGATTATTATAAATAAAAGTCACAATGAATAGTCTAGCAGGAAACTTTGTAGTTCTCATTATTCTCTTTTAAAAATTGGAAAAGTATGTATCCAACACCAGAAACATTTATTAACAGAGAAAATCTTCATGTTATATTATCTATTAACACGTGATAAATAAAACATTATAAATATACTATAAATATACATTGTTTTCCTTGAGTTTCAGTCTTACATTGTGATTCATCGTTCACCCATGAACATTTACTGCCACCAATCAGTGTTTCCATTTTCCCTCTCATCCTCTCCCCTATCTGCCTGTGGAGTAGGCATTATTTTTTTGGTTTTTGCATCACATCCGGCAGTGCTCAGGGGTTACTCTTGGCTCTATGCTCAGAAACCACCCCTGGCAGGCACAGGGTACCATGTGGGATGCCAGGATTCTAACCACTGTCCTTCCGCATGAAACGCAAACGCCTTACCTCCATGCCATCTCTCCGGCCCCTGGGTTAGGCATTTTATTCTTCCTTCTATTTCTACTCTCTCTTCATTTTGTCTTTACTCCTCCTTCTCTCCTTTGTTCCTTTTTTTCCCTGTTAGACACTGTGGCTTTCGCTATTCTTAATAGAGGAGCATCATGCATATACTTTATATCTGTACAACACTGAGTTATTGTACAGAGTGATAAATTCCAACAATATTGTCATAGTTTTTCTTTCTCTACCCTAACTATACTACTCCACTATTTATGTCAACCTTCCTTTCATGGACTGGTCCTTTGACTTTCATCTCTAGATATATTACCATACTATCTTATTTTTTCTTCTATCTTATAAATGAGTGAGATTATTCTATGTCTATCCCTCTTGCTCTGGTTCATTTTACTCATCATAAATATCTTCATTTCCTTCGATGTATAAGCAAATTTCATGACTTCATTTTTCCTAACAGATGCATAGTATTCCATTGCATAGATGTACCCCAATTTCTTTATTTTAAATGAATATCTTTATTTAAGCACTATGATTATAAACATGTTTGTAGTTGGATTTCAGTTATTAAAAAAACCACTTCCCTTCACCAGTAAAACCTTTCCACCATAAAGCCCTCCATTTCCTTCTTTCCCCCAACCCCTGCCTGTATTCCAGAAAAGCATTCAAAAAAAAAAAAAAGAAGAGTTATTGGAAAGAGCGCACAAGAAATATAGGTGTGCAGAAGGCATTTTTGTATTGTAATGAGTTTTTAGTGTTCCTATGGTATATCCCTAAGAGTTTTATAGCTGGATCATATGGAATCTCAAGTTATTTATTTAATTAATTCTAATTATCTAAATGTAAACATGTATAATATACATATGAATATTTATTTTCATTAAAGCTAACTGTAAGATTTATGCTATATAACTTTGCAGCCAAAGAACAAAAGACCATATAAAAATAATTTAGTTGGACGATAGCATCTATGTTGGTATGACATATCTTAAAACCAACATAATGATGAAAATTCCTAAGAAAAGCTTCTCCTCTCACATTCACCTTCTTTTAAATTTTTTATTTTTAATTATGAGAACAATGATGCAAAGAGGACAAGGTAAAGTTACAGTGGAAGGACAATTGCCCATAAACAGAGTTCTCAGAAGAAATCCCCTTGATGATGACTAAATATTGAACTTATAGTCAAAGAGCATTAAGAAAAATAAGGCAGAACCCATGTACAATTACTTTGTCCACAAGTCCCCAGATTGTAGTACATTATAACATTTCTTAGCAGTACACAAAGCAATCTAAAGCCATGAAATTTATGTGACTCCTTAAACATTGAAGGCATAGTATTTTTATATTTTCATGCACATGCATATTGGTTTGAATTAACATCAAAAGTTTAAGAGTTTTTTTTAAGGGTTAGAGTCAAAGGAGCACAGTAAAAACAGTGTTAGAATGGCAAATACTGTTTTCATAGGCCCACCAAAATATGGGGGACATGGAAAGGAAAAGACTTGGTCTAAATACAGAGACCAAACCCCTGAAGTTTCCTGGCATAAGACCAACTCCAGGCACCAGGCAAACTAGTTTGTTCAATCCAAGTCATTGTCTGTAGTGCCAATACAGTTTTATTTTTCACTCAGTCTCTATTGTTGGCATCAGGTTTTTGTATTAAAGATCCTGTAATCTGCACTTCCTACATTGAAGTCAGGCTGGTGTGGAGTATCCTCTAGTTTCACCTCACAATTAAGGGGCAATACAGAAAGCCCAGTCCAGTAAGCAGGTCATTGTTGTTGACATCCCCCTTAATAACTGCTACTTGACTGTATTTTAAATACCTAGAATTATTCAACAGTCATAATAAATAACTAGAAGGGAAATAATGGACACTAATATATCAAATTTTATCCAGAATTTCAAAGTCCTACTAATTATTTTCAGATTTGGAGTTTATACTAACTCCAATTGGTATCCATGAAAACGATGAGTGTTCCAGTAGGTGCTGAATCAATTCAATGAATCAGGTATACATATTTTTTGATAATTCCTTCACCAGAATTAGCTAATATTACCTAAATAGACAAATATTTACTATTTGAGAAAACTGTAGATTCATATACACTAAATATGTTTTAAAGTGCATTTCCCTGGTTCTTACAGGAAGGACCATTTTCTATTTAGCAACCTTTGACATTGACCTGCTAAAACATTTATTCAGGAATGCATAAAGCATGTTTACTCTATTTCTTGCTGAATGCTGATTCATGTAACTATGAAAAAAGCAAGTGTTGAAACATTTTTATCCCTTGAAGCTACCAGCAAATGACTCTTCAGATGATTTCTTCAAAGCATTTTTCATATCACATAAGCCACGGTTTACATTTGCTGTAAGTAACACTTTAAAGTGACTCTATTTTTAATTAAAATGCATTCATCTGAAAAGTCATTAGCATAATGTGTGAGACATTGGGAAATATTAGAGTTACTGACATGGATAATAAAATGGGTGTGTGCTCATTATATTTTTTTTAAATCACTGAATTTCATCGGTGAAGGCCAAAATAAATAATATAAACACCTATGAAGGTCTTATTTAAAAATGTTGTGTCTATTCTCTAAATGGATTAGCATTACTTGTTTGTTGGTTTGGAGGCCATACACAGCAGTTCTCAGGGTTTATTCCTCGTTTGCCATTTATGCATCACACCTGTCAAGCTTCGGAGATAATATGCAATGCCAGGTACTGAAGTGGGGTCAACCAAGTGCAAGGCATACACTGTAATACTGTACTATCACTTCAGCTACACATTAAATTTATTTTAAGATCAAATAATACTGTTGCCACTGATTATAAAATATACCAAGAATGAGTTAAGAGACTGGAAAGACTGAGTAGAATTGATTGTACCTTAAAGAAATTTGGTGGGCTGGAGAGATAGCATGGTAAGGCGTTTGCCTTATGTGTAGAAGGTTGGTGGTTCGAATCCCAGAATCCCATATGGTCCTCCGAGCCTGCCAGGAGCGATTTCTGAGCATAGAGTCAGGAGTGACCTCTGAGCGCTGCCGGATGTGACCCAAAAACCAAAAAAAAAAAAAAATGTTTTAAGGGGCCTGAGAGATAGCACAGCGGCGTTTGCCTTGCAAGCAGCCGATGCAGGGCCCAACGTGGTTGGTTCAAATCCCGGCATTCCGTATGGTCCTCCGTGCCTGCCAGGAGCTATTTCTGAGCAGATAGCCAGGAGTAACCCCTGAGCACTGCTGGGTGTGGCCCAAAAGCAAAAAAAAAAAAAAAAAGAAAAAAAGACAGAAAAAAGAAAAAAAGAAAGAAAAAGAAATTTGGTGATGAGAATTGCTGATTCATTGTATATATGAAACCCAAATATGAAGAACTTTATAAAAGACTCTAGTTTTAATAAAATAAAATAAATAATTTTGGTGTAAAGTATCAGTGTAAATAAAATTGTTTATTCCCATGTATCTTTAAACATTGCTCTAGTACATAACTAAAATATTTTGTGCATAGATTCTGAAAACAATAAGTGTAACAAATATCAAATTTGTTCACATGCAAATCATATCTTTTAAAATACATAGAAACTTGACTTCTATTATACAACAGCTACATATAAAAGCTCTCATCAGTATAAAAATATGTTCAATCTTTCTTGAAAGGCACCATGTTAGCACTATCAAATTTAAATTTTTATACCCAATATGGTCCAATATACGACCTTTAAAATTTCTCTATAAAATATATATCATATCAAAATCCTGCATGGGATAAAAGCTCAGGTCAAAATCAGGGCACAAAGATTGTATAGCCTGACATTCTTACCCCCAAATGTACCAGAAATATAATATGGCACCTTTCCCTTTTGCATAAGCATACTAAAAAAGAGGGGTGGGGAATCTTATGTATAGAAACAAGCTCTTATCTACTAAGGATAACCATAAATTTTATAATTCTAAGGTGCCTCTGACCCTGAACATTTGTCATGGGGACTCAACTTAGACTCCATGTGATTGTACAGCATCCCTCCAATCCAGAACTCCAGATCCCAAAAGCAGAACCAACTCAGTTCCTTACAACAGCACCAAGAATAAAGCAACCTCCGGGGAATGCCCAATACAGCTCTGGCACCAACTTGCTCCAAGTTGATATGACAGCCTGTTGACGAGGAAACAAAATCAACCTGTTCTAAGAGCATATTACCCTATATCATCACCTAACTCTAAGGAAATCAATAGACACTCCGTCCTAGGATCTGTGCAAAAAAAACAAGATTACTAACTACAGAACACTGACTTTGACAACAGCGACTAACAGAAACTTTCCTGGGACCAAAAAAGAAAGACCCTAGTGCAAAAACCAAGATCTCTAATCTCAGATGTCTGACTTGGTTAACTCCGATGGAACAGAACTTCTTGAACCATAAAGAAAGACTATCCTAGGTTCCATCCTAGGATTTGCTTAAAAACCAAGATTACTACTTACCAAAAAATGACTACAATTGTGACAGAGCAGACCCTCTGGATCCATAAAGAATAACTCTATTCTAGAGTTACTATGACTTGTGCAAATACCAGGTCTCTAATTACAGAGGAATGATTCTGACAGCTACACTGAGCAGAACATTTCCTGGCAGCAGAAAAAAAACACCTTGGGGTTTGACAGTGAACATAACATGTTTGGAACCTGTATTTGGGTGAAGAAAACCTATATCTCCTAGGCCAAGAGATTTCCCTTTCTAATTTGCCCCCAACACTTACTGTGCCTATGCAAAAAACCATCTAACCAAACAAAAATAAACCTTGTCTAACCAGCCCACTTATTTTTTCTTATATTTCAGTTGTTTTAATGTCATTGCTTGTTTTGATTAGAGTTTTTTTCTTTATATTTCTTCTTTTAAATCTATATTTATGGATTCTAGACAGGCTTCTCCCCAATTTATTTTTCTTTTTCCAACAGAACCACAGAATCTGAATCATCTTGTTCTGCCTCAAAAATTGAGGGGGGAAAAAGTGGATGGTACTAGGAGCAAACATTCGTATGAACATTGAGTGGAAATAAAAAACGATTATACTTAAACATCAAACCCAAATTCAATGACAACAGAATCAAGATAACCCAATCTACATCAAGCTATCACAGAGGGAACCAGCTAGCAGTTCAGGCGGCAAGGGGTATGGTATATGATGCATGCTGAGAACAGGGGTGGAGTGAGGAAAATGCCTGTGGTGGGAATGGCCGTATTTCATTATCACTATGTACCTTAAATATAATTGTGAAAACCTTGTAATTCACATTGGTCACAATAAAAATTATTAAATATATAGGTATATATTATATGAACTTTTACAAGGTAGCATTTAGTTTTGGTGGAGACATACCCAGTTCTATTCAGGGCTTATTTTTGGCTCTGTACTCAGTGATCATTGCTGATAATGTCCAGGGAGCCATATGCAATGTCAAGGATTGAACGCAGAGGCTGCATTTAAACAAATGCCTTCACTCTCACACTATACTTTTAGCTTACTTACTGGAAAGAATTTCTAGCAGTGAAAAATTAGTGAATATAAAATATTTATAAAAGATTAGTGAATGGATTATGATAAAACTATACTTATGCTAGACATTAGAATATATCCTCAGTTATCAATATCATTTAATAATTCAATGAATAATATTAAGTATCTGTTCAGTGACAGGAAGGGAATGCTCTGTTTAGTTCACCTACTAGTGAAAATACAAGATACATACTTTGACAAACATGTTATCTGATGACAACTTGTTTGTAAGCAAATAAAATGTGTTAAGGAAATTATGTGGTTGAAGGTAAGGATCATGAGTGCTAAGAGAAATTATGTCATCTTTCATATGATATAATCAAAGAACATCTTCCTTTAGGGAATAAGTTAAGAAGAAATCTCAGAGATGAGCATTAATGAAAGAAAAAATAAATCAAAGAGCATATGATGAGATAAAACACAATCTGTTTTAGAAATATGATGGCCCAGTGCTACTGGAGTTGAGTGCCCAAGTGTGAGAGTGTTAATAAATGTGCTCTAAGAGTTAACTGAGAAGGCAACTTCAATGAGGGTTAAGGAAGTTATACTGAGGATTTTCCTTTTCAGTAAGATTTCAAGTCACTGAAAGTTTTCTCATGAGAAATGACAATATCTGGTTTATATTTTAAGTGGGTCATTTTGTCTTCTGCCTGGATAATAAGTTGTAGGAGGCAAGTGAAGAAGGAATATAAGTTAGGATATTAAAATACTTCAAGCGAGAATATCTAGAAGCAGGTTTAGATAGCAGCAATATGTGTAATTATTCTAGATATATTTTAAGATTGCTGACAAAGTTTGCTAATGACTTGAATTAGGGCATAATTAAAGGGTTATAACAAACATCAGATAGATCAGCATGAGCTAATAATTACAAAAACTATATGTGTGTATATATATATATATATTAAGTGAGATAAAAAGAAAATCAGATAAAAATGTGTAGAAATGTACCATTTTTATCTTTATCAAAAATTAGAAAGAGAGAGACTGGTACTAAGCTTGCATAGCATTTATTTCACAGAGAAAAAAATCACAAGAATGGAGAATTTCAAATTTTACTTTATATATTTTGGTATTATTTCAAAATATTTTATTGCACTAATTATAATGTATGCAGCTGGAGGTGGTCCTAGGAATCAAGTTCAAAATTTGACTCATGAGAAACATATACTTTATTACTGAGTAACATACTTCCTTGGCCTTGTATTTCTATACATTTAAAAGATGTAATTTTTATTCATAGCATCCTTCAACTATTTTATTTATATAAATGAAATTCTTCTTTCTTTATTTTTTTTGGTGTGAATGTCATCTATCTTTATTTATTTTTTTAATTTATTTATTATGAGAACAAGGGTGCAAAGAAAGAGGACAAGGTAAAGTTACAGTGGAAGGACAATCACACATACATAATTCTCAGAAGTCCCCTTGCTGATATCTTAACTTTGAAATTTCAGCCAAAGAACATTAAGATAAATAAGACAGAATCCATGTACAATTACTTTGTCCTTCAAGTACCCAGATTGTAACACATTATAATATTTCTTAATAGTACACAAGGCAATCTAAAGCCATAAAACTTACATAACTCCTTAAACATTACAGGCATAGTATTTTCTTACATTTTCGTATACATGCATATTAGCTTAAGTTAACCTCAAATTTTAAGTGAGTTCTTTTTAAGGATTAGAGTCAAAGGAGCACAGTAAAAGTGGTGTTAAAGTGGCAATTGTTGTTTGCATAGGCCCACCAAAATATGAGGGACATGGAAAGAAATAACCTTGGCCTAAGTACAAAGAGACCAGAACCCTGAAGTTTCCTGGCACAAGACCAAGTCTAGGCTTGGTCCAATCCAATACATTGTCTGTAGTGCCAACACACTTTTATTTTTCACACAGTCTCTGTTGTTGGTATCATGTTTCTGTATTAAAGATCCTGGAATCTGCATATCTTACATTGAAGTCAGGATGTGGAGCATCCTCTCCTTTCACCTCACAATCAAAGGGCAACGCAGGGAGCCCTGTCCTGTAAGCAGGTCATTGTTGTTGTTAAGTCTTCTCAGTGTTAAGGGAAGTCTCTTTTGAGCAGGTCGAAGTCTGAGCAGTGTAGGTCTTCCGTGGTAGAGGATTGCTTCCAGGTGATGTTATAGACCAGCCTGGATGTTTCGTGGATGGCTTCCCTTTATTTTTTTATTTGGAGAGGCAGAGTGGGGGAAAGACTCTGAGCTTCCAAGTAATACTTAGGAACTCAGGGGCTATGTCACCCCATCCCCATCTTCTGCATAACCTTACCTGATAGTAAGACCTGCCCATTTCTGGGAGAGTTTTTTGGAAGGTAACAAAAGATTTGCCTCAGGGACAGGAAGGGGATTGATTCAAGGATTGATTAAGGATTCAGAGAGATTCTGGGGAAAATGGAGAAAGAAGCAGAAGTAGAGCTGGCAGGATGGAGAGGGAAGAAACATGTTGAATACAGGGCTAATAATGGAGCTTGCTTAAAAGGTTATGATAGAAGCCACACCTGTTGGCTAGGGCCTTGAATAAAGCTGATGTCTCCTGAAACCTGATTGCTGTGTAAGACCCTCCAGCTGGAGGGGCTTGGAGGAGCGTGGCCTTGGCTGGCAGAGAAAGGCCTCACTCTCCATCCATCCCATCACCATCCATCACAAACCAGGGCTATTATTGTACAGGGCTACGCCTAGTAACTCATGGTACTTCGCTGATAGAGCTCAAGACTGTGTATTTATACCCTCCAGTGCCAGAAACTAGACCAGAAGCATCTGGTGGCATTCAGGAGTATATGCTTAAGGGATCACATGGTTCTGAGGAGAAAACCCGGATTGGATACACCAAGATGGAGTACTCTTATCTGGTACTTTCTACTAAGTCTTTCAGCAAAGAAGTACATATCATTTTACTGTAGGTTTTCATAAATAAACTGGCAATAATGTATATTTTCCTATACAACGTATTTAACAATACAACACAGGGGACTAGAGCTATGTACAGTGGGCAGAGTACTTGCCTTATACAAGGCATACCCAGATTCAATCCCCAGCACTCCTTGATGTTTCCCAAGCCTTCCAGGAGTGATTCCTTGTGAAGAGCCAGGTGTAAGCACTAAGAATCACCAAGTGTGTTTCCACAAACAAAGTCCAAACAAACTCCACAAAACAAATATACAAAATATATCAGAATAGGAATTTGAATTAAAAAATATTAGATAAAAATTATTGTAGGGTTTAAAAGAAGTGTTGTGATATTAATGCTTGTAATTAATACTGAGTATGTTGAAAAAAAAACTTACCTCTTACTAAAGCAATTCTATATTTTCCTTTATCTAAAGTAATTCTTATAAAAGTAAATTAATCAAATAAATTTTTGCATTATATAATGTCACTGTAACAGTAATTATCTTTTCTTAGCTAAATATAAAGAAAAATCAAGGAGCTGGAGAGGTGGTGCTAAAGGTAAGTCATCTGCCTGCAAACACTAGCCTACAAAGGACCAGGTTCGATTCCCTGGCGTCTCACATGGTCCCCACAAGTCAGGGGTGATTTCTGAGCGCATAGCCAGGAGTAACCTCTGAGGGTCAAATGGGTGTGGCCCCAAAAAAACAAAAATTCAAAAAAAATTAGAAGTCTATACTAAATTATATTTTGTAATCAGGAAACAGTAAGATATAAATTAACAGGAAACAAGTTTAAATACGTATATACATATGTGTATGTATGTAGAAAATATTTCAATGTTTTATAAAGAAAATGTACACTGTAGACATTCATATTAAAAATGATATTTAAGACTTACATAGTCATATCCATATAAAAATCAAAGAAAAGTGAACAGAACTGAACTTGTATACAATAAAATATAAACACTCAAAATAATTTAATATAATCAAAAAACTTTAGTGTGGAGTTTTTTGTTTTTTGTTTTTTTTTAATGGGATGCTGGGGATTGAACTATGGTCTGTCCTGGGTCAGCCTCATGCAAGGCAAATAAACCCTACCACTGCACTATTGTTCCGGTCCCAAGTGTGGTGTGTTTTTAAAGAGTAAGTATATCACTAGAAAATTATCTCCCAAGATTAATAGTGATTAACTGTTTCTATTCAAAGTCCACTGTTCAGTAGTTTCAATTGCAGAAATTCAATTATAATAGCCGCTTTTCCCTAAGACAATATATTTAAGTGAGGAAAAAAAAAGAGAGATTTTGACTTCTCAGAGTAGCAACTCATGAGGGAGGAACCACAATTGAGTATGCCTTAGAATAACAAGGACAATACACAGTGTACAGAGTCCTACCTGGATCCAGGGCCAAAGGTGAATAATTGCCTAAGAGACTTTGAGCTTCACTGAGTAGGCAAAGCACAGCATTGGCATTTGACTGAGAACATGTGCAGCTTTTGACATAGCAAAATCTAAATAACCAAATCATTTCTATAAGAAATCCTAATAAGCAGAAGTACTTAAGAAAGTATATACACAGCCTTCTAACATACTCATATTGGCTGGAATATACAGCTATTAAATAAAAAGAATGAAATGAAATTGGAGAGGAAGATAAATACTAAGTTTCCAAGAACCTATTAAACATAAAAAATAGAGTAACTGAAGATTCTGACAAGTCAATGAAGGTTTTCAAAGTGAGGTCTGCTGGAACAGATCATTAGTTAGAAGATAATGGAAATTAAATATTTTTGTGAGATGAAGAACATAAAGATCTTATTGTGAAAACTATTAGGTGGTGGATATGAAGTGTTTAATGATAAGACTTAAATTTCCAGGAGTTCATTTGTATTACAATACTGGTGCTCAAATTTAACTGTGGGACTATAAAGAGTTTGCTAATTATATGGCATTGTATCATTATGATAACTAGAAATAAGGTGATTCAATGAAACTTCAGTTATGTGGGAGGAATGATTAAGTAGTAAAAATAACATTTAAATATAGCATAGCAAGCAATGGAAAATATAATTTAAAATTATATTTACACCAAGTCAAACATTACAAGGGCAAATATATATTTCCCCTTTTAGGTTTTGGGTCATTATAATTGTTTCTTATTTTTTTAATCTTGTAATATTTTTGATATGTTTTTCCCTTATTTGTTTCTTCTTTATCTTTTCTTCTCTTCCTTCTCCTCTGCCACCTCGTTTTCCTCTTTTTTTTCTTCCTCTTCTTCTTCTTCTTCCTTGATCTTCTCCTGCTCTTTCTCTTCCTTGTACTATTTCTCCTCCTTCTTCTCTTCTTTCTCCACCTTCTTTCCTTCTTATTTTGCCATATTTGGCATTCCTCAGGTTTAATCTTGTCTCTGAGTTAAGGGATCACATCTGGTGAGGCATGGGAAACCATATGTGATAACTGGGATTAAAACCCAGGTTAGCTGAATGCAATACTAATCACCTATCTACTCTCTTATTATTCTAGTCAATTCTTCCTATTAATTTTCCTTTCCTATACTAATAGATGACATAAATATGTACATACATATGTGTGAGTGTGTCTCTGTATCAGGAGACAGAGAAAAAGGGAAAGATTTGGGGTCACAAACATTGGGACTCAGGGCGACATCTAGTTCTGAGATTAGTGATCACTACTGGAGAGGTCTAGGGGTCCTTATAAGATCAAATGTATTTAACTAAAGAGGACAAATCAGGGCAGTGCATGCAAGGCAAGTGCCTTATCCTTATAACTATCTCTACAGTCACTTTATATTATATTAAATTTTCACATTAACCACTTCCAAAACAATCTTAAGAAGTTACAGTTAGCCTACATTTACAAAAAAAAAAATAACCCTGAAGTACAGAATAGCAAGATAACATCCAGATCTGAAAAGCTAACCACTAGTTGAGGAGAGATTTAAATGCATAGTTCACCTTAACATTTGTATGATGTTACTTAAAGACATACTTCAAATATTTCTCTACTAGTAGCTACTTACTTTGGTTGCAATTTTTTACTTTAGTGTGATTAATTGAATTCTGTAATATAATTTATTAAGTAGAAACCACTTAAAAATAAATGTTTTTATGAACAATGTGAATTACAAGTCTTTCACAGTTATATTTAAGGCACTTATTGACAGTGAATTAGGGCAATTCCCACCACCAGTGTTGACCTCCCTCCACCCTTGTTCTCAGCATGCATCAGATACCACACCCACTACACACCAGACTGTGTAACATGTCTCCTTGGTGTATATCTTGTAGTTTGAGTATCTTGATTCTGTTGTTGACTTTGGATTTGGTGTTTAGGTCTGATCAATTTTATTTCCACTCAATGTTCTTACTACTGTTTACTTCTCGTACCATACACATTTTTTTCTCCTCAATTTATGAGACAAACCAAGAAAATTCAAGTTCTATAGTTCTGTTGGAAAAAAAATAAAGAAATCTGGGAGGAGTCTATCTAGAAGTTATCTATATCAATTTAAAAGAAGAAAGGGGAAAAAAACAAAACAAGTAATGACAAACAAAAAATAAAACAGTAACAAAAAACAAGAACAAGAAAGAATAAAAAAGGAAAGGAGGGCTGATATGGCAAGATTTTGTGGATTTTTTATTTGTTTGCTTGTTTTTGTTTTGTTTTGTTTTTGAATAGTCACAGTAAGTATTGAGGAATTTAGAAAGGGATTCAGCTGGGCTAAGAGATACAGGCTTTCTCCACCCTTAAAGCATACTGTCATGGGAAAACTACAGGTTCTGGATATGCTCTTTATTGAAACCAAAGGTCATCTGATGGTGTCAAGAAATGTTCTACTCAGTTGTGGCTGACAAAATCAGTCCTCTGTAATTAGAGATATTGGTATTTGCATTGGTCATAGGACTGAGTCTAGGATAGAGTCTTTATGATTCTAGAAGTTCTGGTCTGTAGTGGTTGTTATAGTCATTCTTCTGTAATTAGTGATCTTGTTCTTTGCACAGATCCTAGGATGAAGCCTAAGATAGAGTTTTTCTTTATGGTTCCAGAAGTTCTGCTCAGTCACAGTTATTAAAATCTGACCTCTGGAATTAGGAATCTTTGTTTTTATACAAATCCTAGGCTGAAGCCTAGGCTAGGGTTTTTCCTTTTGGTCCCAGGAAAAGTTCTGCTCAGTCGTGGTTATCAAAGTCAGTCCTCTATAATTATTGATATTCTTTGTACATCAGTAACAAGGCCAGCTTTTTGTGTATCTTGGGCTTGCAATATACTCCTAAGTAAATACACAGCAGTGTTTTCAGTTTGATTTAGCAATTAAATGCAAATGAAACCATGATGTAGCACTTGTGCTTCATCTGACACCACCTTTATCCATCATTATTAAAGTATACAGGCATCAATAAATTACAAAATGCATCAGGTAACAACAGAATATTCCAAAGTATAAGTTCCTACATTCCCATCAATAATAACATAAACTAGAGAATCAAAAGAAGCCATAAAGTGTGTGTAAAGACAACCTATTTCAGAAATCCCAGTAGCTCTATGTCCTTTTAATCTTTTATATCTTGCTTGAATTCTCTTATATTAGTATAGGTTCTCAAAAAATCTGACAAATTAAGTTCTAATAGAAGTAACCTTTACTGAATCTCATTGTCTTGAATATAATGAAACAAACATAGGATCCTAAAACTTGTGAAGAAAGGTTATATGTATGAAAATGATATCAAGAGCCATATATTAATATTTTACTCCAACCATAAGTTCATATTATAAACATCTATAATTCATTTTTAATTATTTTGGGGATTGTGGATATTATCTCTCAGTGTGCATAGCTTACTCCTGGCTCTGTTCTCAGGGGACCATATATGGTGCTGGGTTTTAAGCCAGGATTAATTGCAAGATCCTGTAGTATCTCTATGTCTCCCTAATTCACTTCATTTTTAATTAGAGCTACAAATAACACGCACTCAGCCCAGAGGAACAGGTATGCTGGTTCATTAGTTGGGGCTAGAGTAATACTCAGCTGTGTTAGTTTCTTCCAGTTTCAAGAGGTACTTCTATTTCAGAAAAGCAGATTCTGACTAGTTCTCACTTTAATATTACTAAATCATTCAGAAATTTGAAGGTAAGGAAGAAAACCAGAAGAAACAGATCTATGTCTGGTCCCCTATAACGTTTACAAGTAGAAAACAAGGATATAGTGTCATGGGAGGTTTTCTAGTATTTTATCTATGCCAAGATGTCAGTACAACATGAAAGGGGTTATTTTCCACTTTAAACATGTTCAGAAGAAAATCACAATTTAAATTTTCACTTTCAGAGCATATATTCACTTTTGTTTTACAAAGAAAATAAAACAAAAACCAGCCTACTGAAAAACAGATAAAGAGCTTTCTGGAAATAAATAATTTACTGTAGCTATAGAAACACTCCAGATTATGAATTTAATACAAATTTAATTATATTCTAATTATTGTGAATCAAGTATTTTTATTTTTGTTTTTTGGGCCACATGGAGATGCTTAAAGATTACACCTGACTCTACACTCAAGAATTTCTCCTGCTTAGGGACCATATGGATTGCCAGGAATTAAACCATGCAAGGTTAAAAGCCCTACCCATCACATAGTTACTCCAGCCCAATATTAAAAAAATTTATTCGGGGTCAGAGAGATAGCATGGAGGTAATGCATTTGCCTTTCATGCAGAAGGTCATTGATTCGAATCCCGGCATCCCATATAGTCCCCCGAGCCTGTCAGGAGTGATTTCTGAGTGTGGAATCAGGAGTAACCCCTGAGTGCTTCTGGGTGTGACCCAAAAACCAAAAAAATTAAATTATTAAGACACAATGATTTACAAAGTGGTTCATAATAGGATTGTTTCAGTTATACAATATTCCAACATCCAACCCACCATAAGAGTGATCAAGTTTTACTTAAATTAACTATTAAGTATTGAATATTCTCCCAAATTTCAGGCAAAAGAGTAATATAATTAACATTTACATTACATCTTCTTATATCTTACAGAATAAAAGATTCATAAATTTGTAAAGAATTATTTGTATATATGCACATAATTTGGCCATGCCCAGCAGCAGAGTTCATGCCTTATTATGGGCTCTTTGCTCTGGAATCACTCCTGAAGGGCTGGGAGCCACATAAGGTGCTGGGGATTAAACCCAGCTCAGGAGCATGCAAGGCAAACATACTAAACTTTGTACTAACTCTAAACACTTGATAAATAATTGAAGGCCAATACATTTATTTCAATATCAAAATAAACCTCAAAAATATTGATCAGTTGAAAACAGTTTTAGTTTCTGTTATAAGGTAGTTATTAAGCACTGATTGAAATGTTTCTTTGATGAGTTACACACAAAGGATATAGAAGTAGTTAAAATCAACTGATCTAAAAAATAAAATATATTGTCTATTTGATATAGTAGATATTTTAGAGGCCAAATTATAATTGCTTTGCATGCAGTCAACCTGGTTTTGATCCTTGGTATTCCAGGTGGTCTCCTGAGTCTGCAATCTCAGGAATGATTCTTAGTGCAAACCCAGGAAGGATAATCCCTAAGCACCATTGCGCGTGGCACCAAAACTAAAAAATTTATATAGATATTTTCCCTCTCATACTTACTTATGATTTATTGGGATAATTAAGATTTCGAAATACACATAATTTCTGTTTTTCTATATTTTAATGAGAATATATGAACACTTCTGTGAAAATGTTGTCTTACCTCAATTCTTCCATATATCATGTTCTCCCTATACATTTTGAATGCTGATTATTTTCTGTGCCTCATAAGTTAATAATTGCAATGATCTCAAATGCTCTCTTATACTCCTTTGTAACTTTAAAAATCTATTTGAAGTTCCCAACTCGAAACATTTTTGATGTAATAACAAAATATATTTAATATTTTCATGAAATAATAGATATAAATTTTCATGAATTTATCAATGGATATAAATTTACATTTTGTTTTTCTTTTTTTTTAGGGTCACATCTGAGAGGGTTCTGCACTTACTCCTTGCTCTGTGTCCAGAGATCACTCATGGAGTTTAGGAGAACAATATGTGATGCAAAAGAATGAACCCAGGCTGCTATATGTAAGCTGCTTTCTTTACCTGCTGTACACTATCTCTATATAATAGTTTTTCTTATGATTTTTAACATGCTTTTTTAACCTTCAAAAGCCTGTAGAGTTTGTAATATTAATTGGACATTTTATATGAGAAGAAAATTAATATGGAATTGAGGATTTTGACTAAGATAATACAGATCTTTTTTTTTTTTTACTGAGGTTGGAGAGAGGCAGAAAATGGCTGAAAATAAGTGTCATTTGTAAAATAAGTTAGGAATCTATCTTAATATCTAGCTTATATAGTATGCTTTCAGTTGAGATATGCATGATTTTGTTGCTCATTCAATTTGTTATGTGTCATTAGGTAATAAAGAGTAAGGGAAGACTATTTCATTTCAGGAAATTCATTATATTTATATAATAAAATAACTAAAAATCTATGAGTTGACTTAATTAATGTGGGAAAGACAGTGGTATAATGACTAATGATATTATAATCATTCAGGCCCCAATATGCACGTTCTTTTTTATTTTTTATTTTATTTAAACAACTTTATTACATACATGATTATGTTTGGGTTTCAGTCATGTAAAGAAGACCACCCATCACCAGTGCAACACTCCCATCACCAATGTCCCAAATCTCCCTCCTCCCCACCCAACACCCAGTGTACTCTAGACAGGCTTTCTATTTCGCTCATATTTTCATTATTAAGATAGTTCAAAACGTAGTTATTTCTCTAACTAAACTCATCTCTGTTTGTGGTGAGCTTCATGAGGTGAGCTGTAACTTCCAGTTCTTTTCTCTTTGGTGTCTGAAAGTTATTATTGCAAGAATGTCTTTCATTTTTCTTAAAACCCATAGATGAGTGAGACCATTCTGCATCTCCCTCTCTCTGACTTATTTCACTCAGCATAATAGATTCATGTACATCCATTATAGGAAAATTTCATGGCTTCATCTCTCCTGACAGCTGCATAATATTCCATTGTGCATTTATCACCACAGTTTCTTTAGCCATTCATCTGTTGAAGGGTATCTTGTCTGTTTCCAAAGTCTTGCTATGGTAAATATTGCTGCAATGAATATAGGTGTAAGGAAGGGATTTTTGTATTGTATTTTTGTGTTCCTAGGATATATTTCCAGAAGTGGTATAGCAGGGTCATATGGGAGCTCGATTTTCAGTTTTTGGAGGAATCTCCATATTGCTTTCCATAAAGGTTGAACTAGATGGCATTCCCACCAGCAGTGGATAAGAGTTTCTTTCTCTCCACATTCCCGCCAACACTGCTTGTTCTCATACTTTGTGATGTGTGCCAATCTCTGGGATGTGAGGTGGTACCTCACAGTTGTTTTGATTTGCATCTCCCTGATGATTACTGATGTGAAGCATTTTTACATGTGTCTTTTGGCCATTTGTATTTCTTCTTTGTCAAATTGTCTGTCCAATTCTTCTCCCCATTTTTTGATGGAATTAGATGTTTTTTTTTCTTCTAAAGTTCTGTCAGTGTCTTGTATATTTTGGAGATTAGCCCCTTATCTGATGGGTATTGGGTGAATAGTTTCTCCCACTCAGTGGGGGACTCTTGTATTCTGGGAGCTATTTCTTTTGAGGTGCAGAAGCTTCTCAGTTTAATATATTCCCATCTGTTAATCTCTGCTTTCACTTGCTTGGAGAGTGCAGTTTCCTCCTTGAAGATGCCTGTAGTCTCAATGTCCTGGAGTGTTTTACCAATGTGTTGTTCTGTATATCTTATGGTTTCAGGTCTGATATCGAGGTCTTTCATCCATTTGGATTTAACCTTCTAAGTACAATATTTTGCAAGTGGCTAGCCAGTTGTGCCAACACCACTTGTTGAAGAGGCTTTCTTTGCTCCATTTAGGATTTCTTGCTCCTTTATCAAAAATTAGGTGACTGTATGTCTGGGTAACATTCTCTGAGTATTCAAGCCTATTCCACTGATCTGAGGCCCAGTATTTATTCCAATACCATGCTGTTTTGTTAACTATCACTTTGTAGTAAAGTTTAAAGTTGGGGAAAATAATTTCTTCCATATTCTTTTTCCCAATGATTGCTTTAGCTATTCTAGGGTGTTTATTGTTCCAAATGAATTTCAAAAGTGCCTGATCCACTACTTTGAAGAATGTCATGGGTATCTTTAAAGGGATCGCATTAAATCTGTACAATGCTTTGGGGGTATTGCCATTTTAATAATGTTAATCCTGCCAATCCATGAACAGGGTATGTGCTTCCATTTCTGCATGTCCTCTCTTATTTCCTGGAGCAGAGTTTTATAGTTTTCTTTTTATAGGTCCTTCACATTTTTATTCAAGTTGATTCCAAGATATTTGAGTTTGTGTGGCACTATTGTGAATGGGGTTGTTTTCTTAATGTCCATTTCTTCCTTATTACTATTGGTGTATAGAAAGGCCATTGATTTTTGTGTGTTACTTTTTTAGCCTGCCCCCTTGCTATATGAGTCTATTGTTTCTAGAAGGTTTTTCATAGAGACTTTAGGGCTTTCTAAGTAGAGTATCATGTCATCTGGAAACAGCCAGAGCTTGACTTCTTTCTTTCCTATCTGGATTCCCTTGATATCTTTTTCTTGCCTAATCACTATAGCAAGTACTTCCAGTGCTATGTTGAATAGGAGTGGTGAGAGAGGACAGCCTTGTCTTGTGGCAGGATTTAGAGGAAAGGCTTTCAGTTTTTCTCCATTGAGGACAATATTTGTCTTTGGCTTGTGATAGATGGCCTTAACTATATTGAAAAAGGTTCCATCCATTCCCATCTTGTGAGAGTTTTGATCAAGAATGGGTGTTGGACCTTATCAAATGCTTTCTCTGTGTCTATTGATATGATCATGTGGTTTTTATTTTTCTTGTTGACATTGTGCATTATATGATAGATTTATGGATGTTAAACCAGCCTTGCATTCCTGGATGAAACCTACTTGATCATATTGGATGATCTTCTTAATGAGGCATTGAATCCTATTCGCCAGGATTTTGTTGAAGATCTTTGCATCTGTATTCATAGCTGCTATATTGGTCTGTAATTTTCTTTTTTGGTAGCATCTCTGTCTGGTTTAGGTATCAAGGTGATGTTGGCTTCATAAAAGCTATTTGGAAGTGTTCCTGTTTTTTCGATTTCATAAAAGAGTCTTGCCAAGATTGTTAGTAGTTCCTTTTGAAGTGTTTGAAAAAATTTATTAGTAAATCCATCTGGGCCTGGGCTTTTGTTTTTGGGCAGACATTTGATTACTGTCTTATTTTCCTCAATAGTGATGGGTGTGTTTAGATATGCTACATCCTCTTCATTCAACCGTGGATGATTATAAGAGTCCAAAAATGTATCCATTTCTTCCAGGTTCTCATTTTTAGTGGCATAGAGTTTCTCAAAGTAGTTTCTGATTACTCTTTGAATCTCTACCATATCAGTAGTGATCTCTCCTTTTTCATTCCTAATATGAGTTATAAAGTTTCTCTCTCTTTCTTTGTTAGTTTTGCCAGTGGTCTAACAATCTTGTTTATTTTTTCAAAGAACCAACTTCTGCTTTTGTTGATCTTTTGGATTGTTTTTTGGGTTTCCACTTCATTGATTTCTGCTCTGAGCTTTGTTATTTTCTTCTGTCTCCCTATGTTTGTGTCCTTTTGTTGAGTACTTTCTAGTTCTATGAGCTGCATCATTAAGCTACTCAGGTGTGCCCCTTCTTCTTTCCTGATGTGTGCTTGCAAAGCTATAAATTTTCATCTTAGTAGCGCTTTTGCTGTGTCCCATAGGTTCTGATAGTTTGTGTCTCCATTGTCATTTGTTTTCATGAAGGTTTTGATTTCCTCTTTGATTTCATCTAGGACCCATTGGTTATTCAGTATTAGGCTGTTTAACATCCAGGTATTAAAGTTTTTCTTCTGTGTCCCTTTGTAGTTCACATATAATATCAGGGCCTTGTCAATATGCACATTCTTTGGGAAAAAAAAAACAACTTAGGAATTTTGTTTCCATATAGCCTAGCAATTCTACTCATTGGAATATTCACCAAAGACCCAAAAGCACAATGCACAAAAGACCTCTGCATGCCTATGTTTATTGCAGTACTCTTCATAATATCTAAAATCTGGAAACAAATCAAGTATCCAAGAATTGATGACTGGACAAAGAATAGTAAGGAGAAGGAATTGAGTGGAGGAGGAGAAAAATTGATATGAAAGGATGAGGACAGGAGCCATTCTTGGTCTCAGGTGCATTGGTGTTATTAAGAAATGACAAAAATAAATATCCAACCTAGAGTTAACAACAATAAAATCATGATACCCAAACATTGAGAACCAAAATTTAAAAGAGGCCTGTTGTTGGCAGGCGGGAACAGGTGGTGGTGGCATGGGATAGACACTGGGAACATTGTTGGGGGAGGTCGACACTGGTAGTGGGATTGTTGATGAAATATTTTATGTATAAAACCTAACTATAAATTTTTTTGTAAACCACAATGTTTTAAATAAAATAAAAAGATAAAAAATAATGCTGTTATAAAATAATTCTAAGTACATGTATATACACATATAATTATTCTAGGAATCTAACCCAGTAGTGCAGTAATAAAGGCAATACTTTACCTATTAAGTGCTCAAGAGACCACTTGCAGTGCAATGAATCAAAACAAGATTATCTGAATGCAAGGCAATGCAAGTTCCTTAACTGTTGTTCTAGATGTTTGGTTCATACTAAAACTTTTTGATCTATTCATCATTGTTGGACATTTCTAGTTATTTCCCTGTACTTGCTATCAATCAAGTGCACACAAGTATGCATATACCCTTTCAAATCAATTTTTTGGTTTGGGTAAGTACACAAAAGGACTTTTATTGTGGGAGTTTAACTTTTTTAATAAATCTCTACATTGCTTCCTATAGAGTTTAAGCAGATAACATTCCCACCAACAGTGAAAAAGGGTTTTTTTCTTTCTTTTATTTTTTTTAGGGTTTCTTTCTAATATCATCTCTGTAAACATTGTTTATTCCAGTATTTTGGTAGACACCATTCTCAATGGTTTAAGATAATATCTCATTTCGTTTAATATATATTACTATAATAATATGCAATGATAAATAATTTTATAAGCATACTGGTTTACTGTAAGTCTCCAATGAGAAAGTATCTGTTCATATCTTCTCTCTATTTTGACAGGAATTTTGGAATTTTTATTGTTAAGTTTCTTGTGGGGGGGAAAGTGTCTTGTGTTTTATAATTCTTTGATATCAGAACTTTTTTTGATATATCAGGAAAAATATCTTTTTCAGTGGGATATCTTTTTAGATTGAGTTTATTTGGCCATGCAAATATTATTGTAATCAAACTTACTTTTGTTTCTCTTTTCTTTGCCTCAGTAGTCCAAAATCTCAACACATATCTTAATTATTTTTGATAATTTTGCCATATTTTCTTCAATGTATTTTGTGAATTCTAGTATGATGTCAATATTTTTAATCCAGTATGAGTTAACTTTTGTTAATCGTGAGAGAAATTATTCTGGTTTCATAACTTTTATAGATGCATTATCCAGCTTTCCCAACACTTTTTATTGAAGATACATTCCTAGATCATTTGTCATAGATGAACAAACCATTAATTTCAGGATTTAATCAAAACTCTCAATTTTGATCCAATGATCTGAAGCTCTTATGTTTTCTTTAGTATCAATCAATGCTCAGAGAACTGGACCAAATGGTTAAATATTAAGGCCAAGTGGCACTGCGAGTATCCAGTGTTTTTAGGACCATTACCTAAAAATTCTTGGAAAAAGTAATGAGGAGAAGCCACCAGGAAGTACTTATGAGAAGTGCTTACAGGAGAATTGGACCAAATGGTTGAATGATAGGGCCATGTGGCACTGCCAGAGTCCAGTGTGTTTTGGACCATCTAAGTCGCACTAGGTAAGTTTAGAGTCTTACAGTTCTGTACTTGAAGGAGCTTGGTGGTAGACTATAAAGTTCCATGAATTAAACTTTCTTGCACATCTTGGATATTCTTTGCCCTTTAAGTTATCTTTCAAGCCTCTGTACCTACAATCCTAATATTTTTGTGTGTTTGTAGTTGACTAAAGTCATTAAGATAATTTGTCATACACCAGTTAATTTGCAGTTTCCAGATAAATTCATAAATATTTATTAAATTAAAATTTATACATTTAGGACATATTTTCCAATAAGTAAATGAGACAAATATTTTGCAAGTATTTGTTTCATTTCTGGTTTTATGTTCTTGGTTCCTCAACAAATTTTCTAAGTAATATTTGAATTTCAATGTGCCAATCTTTGTTGGACACAGAATGAAGTGTTGAGATATGAACACTTCTGTTGAGAAGATAAAAAGCTAGAGAAACAAAAAGAAAGGAAAACAAAAAACTACCTTGAAACTATAATTTTTATAGAGAGGTATTCTGAACATGGGAATACCACATTTTGATTTTTTGTAAAGGCAGAAAATGCTGTTTTAATATTAGCACTTATACATATTAAACCACATTTCCTACTTTTTGTGTGATTATTATCTTTATGAATTTAAGTCATTGTGAGTATATAGTATGTATTATCTATTATTTTACTTAGCTATCTTTTTAAAAAAATATTTATTTGGGCATGAGAGATAATACAGAAGACACTTGTCTTGAATGTGGCCCACCCAGGTTCAATTACCAACATCCCATATGTGTCTCTGAGCTCCATCAAGAGTGATCTCGGAGTAAAGAACAAGAAGTAAGCCCTCAGCACTACAGTGTAACCGGAAATCAAAATAAATAAATAAAAATGGTCAAGTATAATTTATTTATATTCTACAAATAAAATTATTTTTTCAATCTTCATTATTTACATATTTCAATTATTTCCAGGCAATGTAAGGTTAGCTAATGCTGCATTTCTATAAATCCATCACATTGTAAAAATAGATTTGAGAAACCAGATGCTTGCCATTAATATTAAAAAAATGAAAAATTGTTAAGTTCAAACTCAACATATGAACTTTTAAATCTTGGGCCTAAAATATAAAATTCCATAGAAAAATCGTCTTGCTACTTAAAAATATGTACTGATTAAAATGTGGTTTTCCTGAAAACTTTTCCAACCTGGCTCCTAGGAACCTGCAGCATGTACATCCAGAGAAGTAACAGCAGGATCTGGTGAGATGGTCTCTTCAGTGCCTTCTTGAATTTCCCCCCTTTTAGCAGTGATGAAAATAGGTCTGGAAAAGCATAGGAAAACTATATCAACTTTTCCTTAGGAGGTTTTTGTCTCCATATTGTTTTAGCAATGTTGCATGTGAAGTTGGTATGGCATTAAGTATTCATTTTCACTACTGAAAACGACTATGTAAAAGTAACAGTATCCTCCAGATAAATATTTGTCATATGTTTAATATTATTTTTTAAAAATGCACTTGGTTTATTTAAGAAGCATCTTTAGGAATATAAAGATGCAAAAATTATACCTAAATAAAACTAATCTATTAGGATGGTATTCCCTGTCCAACAATAAAAAGAGATGCTTCAGAACCTGCTATGACATTTTATATGCTATCTTTGTAGTCAGGATTCCAAAACCATTTAAGTGCTATGTACTCTATGCAGTATATAAGCAATGATAGGCATTATTATAAGAATAATTAATTATTTTCATGTGTTCTTCATAATTGATTTTATATAGTGTATTTAGTAATGTTTTTATATGCAATTTTTATCAAGATCAAAATATTACCAAGTGAATTTTTACCTTTAAAATAATTTTACAAAATATAAATAATAATATCACATAAGCTTTAAAGTGTTTAAATGATCAGTGTGGACATAAAATATAAAATACATTTTTCTAGATTTTTCTTCCATTTATTAACTGATATCAAGTATAACTATTAATGTTTTGGTTATAAGCACCTTATACGGTCCATGAAAAAGTCATTATAACCAGATTTAGCAAAAAATAATATAGTAATAAAAACAGAAAAGAGAGGTTCCTAAAACAGTATCCACTGATTTAATGGTCTAAGTATTATTGTAATTTTGAAACTTGCAGAGGATTGTGTGAAAATTAGAGAATGAATATTATTTGAATATTTATAATACAATTAAAAGTGAGTTAATTATAATGGCATAACAATTTTATGGTACTACTATATAAGTACTGAAAAAATGTAAATTTTATGAATCACATCTTAAGGCAAAATGCAAAATTGTCTAAGGACTTCTATTTTATTCCATGTTTTTCTATTTAGGACTGCTAGTTCCTTATAAAAAACACATTTGAATTTACATGATTCTTTTTTTTACATGACTCCGTAATTGTATTTAAATCATTAACTGAAACAATACCATTGCCTTCTTAATTGCCCTTTCTTAAATATAACATACCTAAAGTCATAACTAGTACTTTCAGAAACACTAAAATAAGGTAACACGTGTAAATTTATAAATATAAATGCATATATACACTTAACATATTAATAAAAGAGTTATACATATGAAAATATATTAAATTATAATTAATAATTATTTTGATTCCCTAACAAAATAAAAAATCATCATAAATACCAATTTCTGCATGACATATTTTAATTAAGTAATCTAGAGTTTTGCATTTGGTCATTTTAAAGTCACAGCTGAAAAATAATATGGCATAATAAAATATTAATTAAAAAACAAATTATCAGTTATGGAAATGATAATTTATAAGTAAGATTAGAAAACAGAGTGTGTTAATATAATTTGTTTAGTAATAATCACAGGATAGTAGGAAATTAAAATTATTATTTAAGACTTAAACCTAAAAAGCAAGCACAAGGAAAAATCTTAAGGCTAATCATGACTACATTAACATTAAAAATCAAAACAGAACAAAGTGTTGTATTTATAAATAATGTATGTCATTTAAATTTCTGAAAACTCATTCCTTTGACAAAAAATTTAAGAAACTATATTTAACACCTTGTAATTATATTAATTTAAATGATCAATATTTACCCTCACAAGTAGTAAACTATTATGGGCTATAATGCTGTTTTGACAAATGCAAAGACAGATAATAGAACGGTAAAGAAAATAATTTAAATTTGCAGAATCAGAAAATCTGCAAAATTCCAATTTTCTTTAAAACAGCAAAAAAAAAAACAAAAAACAAACAAACCATATCACATACAACATAGAAATTAGGATATATAAAGGATTACTTATATCAGACACATTAATTTCTTCCAATTTGCTTTAAAAGCACAGATGTCACAATAAAGAATTGTCTAATATAACTTAACTTTTAATATAAATTTTCAATATAAAAAAGCATTAAACTTATGTATCTTTTTTAAAAATTCTGTTTGAAAGTTTACTTAAAAGCAAGTAAAAGTCAAAAAAAACTAATAAAAACAGACTTTTAATGTGATTAAAAAATAAAGGACATGTTTGTCCCTTATCAAAAACTAAGAAAAACATTAAGTGATGTAAAAAAAATTAGGAAATGGTAGTCTGGATAATTGAACTGGATTCGCAATTGGGTTTGGAATTATCAAACCTAAATTATTTGACAAAAGTTAAAAAGGAAACAGAAATATGTATAATTGAATGGGCTAAATAAATATCAGGTTAATTATATAAAACATTTTGTGGCAAATTTCTGGTGTAACATTTAATAATAATTAAAATTTAGATGTTGAATATATACATACCAAAATACATAAAATTGTTATATTCAGTAAAATCTACAATAAATTTTTAATATTATCTAAAATATGCTAAAGTGTTTTTTGTGTGTGTGTGTTTTTTTTTTTGTTTTTTGTTTTTTGTTTTTTTTACCATACCAGGCGGCACTCAGGGGTTACTCATGGCTCTGTGCTCAGAAATCGCTCCTGGCAGGCAAGGGGTACCATATGGGATGCTGGGATTTGAACCATCATTGGTCCTGGGTCGGAAGCTTGCAAGGCAAACGCCCTACCTCTGAGCTATCTCTCGGGCCCTGCTAGTTTTTTTTTTTTTTAATTAAATACTGTAATAAAACACCATGGTACAAGAGCATACATAATGTAGCTATTTTACATATATACAGTTATTTATGATTTAAAGTCATGTATATATCTTTTACTAGTGCATTTTTCCCACCACCAATATCCCCAGTTGCATTATTGTTGCTAAGCGATATAATGCCTACGATTTATTTTCTCTCAGCTCCCAATTCTTGTCTAGAATGATCATTTCCAACTATTGTCATAGTGGTCTCTTCTCTGCCACAAGTGCACTTTCCCCCTATCTGTGCAAATCTTCATACCATAGACCACTCTTTCTAGCCGTTATCTATAGACTTTGATAGTATAACCATACTATATTTTTCCTATATCTATCAATTGAGTGATATCAATCTCTGTCCACATTTTGCTCAACATAATACTTTCTGGATCATCCACATATAGGCATATTTCATAACTTTTTTTCCTAATACCTATATGGAATTCCGTTGTATAAATGTATCACTGTTTTTTACTCATCTGTGCTCTGGCACATGAGTGGTTTTCAGATTCTGACTATTTGAATAGTACTGTGATTATATTAGGGATGCAGAGGGCTTTCCTACATTGTGTTTTTGAGGATCCTAGATTTGATGAGTCATATGAAAGCTCAACTTTTAGATTTTTTGTGGAATATAAATATTGTTTTCCAACAAGGGTGCACCATTCTACATTTACACCAGCTGTAAATGAAAGTCCCTTTCTCCCTGATCTACACCAGCACTGGTTGTTTTTGTTCATTGTGATGTGTGTCATTTCTCTGTATTTTGAGATGATATATTATTGTTGTTTTGATTTGCATATCCCGATGATTAATGATGCGGAGTATTTTTTCATATCACTTAGCCATCTGTATTTCTCCTTTGAAAAATGTCTGTACTTTTCTCCCCAATTTTGGATGAGGTTAGAATTATTTTCTTGCTAAGTTCTACTAGTGCCTTGTATATTTTGGATATCAACTCATTTATTTTAATACTGGAGGGAAAATTACAGGGCAAGTTAAAAACACATTCTTCGCATTCCACCCATCCTGCTTCCTTACACTAAGCATTTCTGGGCACAGATCTAAAGGTTTCCAAGCACTGCTGAGATTGCTCTGATGGCCCCTTACTCAACAGGGTACCCGGGACCTTTGGGACCTTGGCATTGATCTATCTGATATACTTGAAAGAGTATAACTGGGAGTTTTTTCTGTTTTATAACAAAATTTTTTTCTGGTTTACTTGATATATAAGATGAAAACTTCACTCAAATAAAATTCTTAGTATTTCCCCAACTCAATTATATCTTCTCCACCAATTAGTTAATTAATGATCATTATTTTTTTTTTCTGTTTTTTGGGTCACACCCAGAGTGTTCTGGGGCCATTCCTGTCTCTGCACTCAGAAATCGCCCCTGGCAGACTCGGATGACCATATGGGATGCCTAAATCTAACCACTGTCTGGCCTAGGTTGGCCTTGTGCAAGGCAAATGCCCTACCACTGTGCTATCTCTCTGGCCCCCACTAAGTTTATTTAAAACTAAATTTTAGCATCCTTTATTTTGGAAAGACATAACGCTGATAATATTCATCTAAACTTGATATTGTTTTGTTAAATAGCAATTGTCTTTAATATTTTGGTCTATCATGCATTTAGCCAAAGAAAAAGCAGACGATAAATTCTTGTTGCACTGTTTGTCTCCTTGTTTCCTTAATATAATTAGCAATACAAGTATCTGGAGGAATATATAAGATATGTTTTATTGTAAATCATGCAGTATTTCGGTTTTGTTTCCTAGAAGTTCCATGGTTAACTTATATATCTTACAATTTATAATATTTTAAGTAATTATATGAAACAGCTAATTGGGTAATGGAAAACATTGCAAGCCATGCAAACAAGATCTACACTCAGAAATATAGTTTAATTTTTATGCATTAATTTTTTCCTTTAAAGTAATACTTGGATAAAACATCTGAAAGTAAAGGAGGAAGAGATGTACTATAGTTATTAACAAAGAGAACATGTAGCAAAGCTGACCTGTCAAAAAATAATAAGAAAACTATTATATAGATGAACGCACATCTTGACTTTAGCCAAAGGCATAGGCCTTTATATCTATAAAGTTTGAAATAGTATCCTGTACCTAAAAATTATTACAGTCTATTATAATATCTACTTAGTAGGCTAAAAAAGGGTAGTTTCTCTTAGTGAATAGATATAAAAATAAAAAAATTCCCTACAGCTAAATTAAATGAAGTTTCAAAATGAGACATTTAAAGCACGACAACATTTCTCTATGGATAATATTAATGTACTTTCATGAACTTCAAGGGAATCAATTATCCTGTCAAAAACTTTAATTGAATTCCCCTCCAAACTTCTCTTATTATCTATTTGAAATATAGATGTAAAAGTTTAACTTTGGCTCTTAAGTCTAAAATCAATGAGACTTCCTTCACCAATCAAAAAGCTTCACTGATTGTGAAGGCCATGTTAACTCTTTCTATTTTTCCAGATTTGCAGAATATTTTCCTAATAAATGATCTGATTTTTACTAAATAGTAATATAAATATAAATATATATTTAAAACCTTAAACCTTAATGAGAGGATATTATGTCAGCAATGTTATTCAATGACATATATAAAAGTTTTGAATTTGTTACTTATGTTCATTATGTTAACATTGCAAAATAAATTATATATAGCTAATTATTTATTTCTCATTAAAATAAAATTAACACCTTTATATTAACATTCATTAAAATATTCCTCTACTAGATTTTTAACTTATAATCTATATACTTTAAATTAAATAGTTTAGATAAAATAATTACACTTTTATTAGGATACAAATTTTGTTATGACTGAAGTACAAAGCCCATTATTACTATATTTATTTTTAAATATTGATTTACATGGATTATTTTAGAAATCAATGCGTCAAATTAATTACACAGTATCTATTACAGAAAACTCTTCTTTTATTAAAACATATTCATTCATAAGAAACCTGAGTATATAAGAATGTAAAATATAATAAGGAATCAAATTCATATATTTTCAAATCACTAAAATTAGCTTTTGATCATCTGTCATATTCAAGATGAGTTGTAAAATTTAAATAATATAAAATAATAAAATATTTTATGTAGCATCAAAATAGCATCAAAATATGATATTTGAATGAAACTGATTTGAATGAAACAATTGAGGTAAAGAATCTCTCAAGATGCTTATTTAAAATAAAAGCACATTTTTACAATGTCAAAATAATTTGTTTAACTCTAGAAAACACTTGATTAATTGCAGAAATTTTAAAATAAGTATCTTTCAATTTTCCTCAATAAAATCTGTATTTTTTAGTCTTAGTAATAACAAAATAAATAATTTTAAAGAATTAGAGCAAAAAACATGTTTCTCTTTTTAGGTAGTACTGAAATTGAATGGAACACGTTTCTAGTCACTTACAACATTAAAATACAAAAAAAAAACAAAAACAAAAAAAAAAACTGTACAAAATTCTCTTTCAAAAACTCTTTTAAGAAGAGTTTCTATTATGTTAGGTTACATCTAATTTTACCTAAAACAAAGATTATACCTGGTTCGTTTGTATGTTTTTTTACTTTGGATTTACCCCAAAACAGAAATTGTCTTCCTTGTAAATCTGGGTGGGACTGTGTCAGGATAGCCTGAGCAATTTGTCAGTACTGCCCCACCCAAGAATGATCACTGTACTAAATTAAAACAGCAATTCTGGCAGGCAGCTGGCTCTCCATATGAGATAGAAGACTGACAGACTACACATGTCTCACCTTCAGCCTGGTTTGAATTATTTCATGAGGAACCCTGATTTAGGGTCGTTCACCTGGGGTCAGAGATACAGTGTGTGGTGATTTCACACTTGTACAATTTGCCTAATCACTTCTAGATTCCAAAATGTGTCTATATCTCTTTTATTTAAATCTTTGTTGTTTGTATGCTTAAAACATACTTACAAACATTGAAGTACAATGAACAGGTATGAAGTAACACAGATTTCTAATGACAGATGAATGAAGAAAGCTGATGTGGCAAAATGAAGTACTACACAACTGTAAGAGAAAATAAAAACCACTTGTGCACTGTGACTTTATGAAATGGGAGGCTATTATGTTAAGCAAAACAAGTCAGAGAAAGGGCAAACTGGATCACTCACTTTTATAAAAAAGATATACAAGACTAGAGAATAGATGTTGATAAAAAATGACAAATCCATAGCCCTGAATTACAAAACTGAGAAGCCTTTAACATTTTCTGAGTAATATAACATTCCATGTTGTATCATATTTTAAAACCATCTGCAATGTGAATAGTATTTATTGTTCTACTTAAATTTTTACAAAGCCATATGTCAATTACTTTAAAACAGTACTAATTTGGCTTATTAAAATACCATCCACAATATAAAACAATATTACAGCTGATGTTTAATATATTTCCAGTTTATAGATTTTTGCTTTAAATGCATACTGCTATTTTACAGTATGGAATTAATTTTATAATATAAAAATATTTTAGATATTAGGAAATTTTTTGCACTTAAACTATTACTGAGTGCATACATTATCTTGAGTTATTATTATAGCACAAATCTTGATGATAAAGCTAAGATATTAAAAGAATATCGAGTCAAGTTCAAATAACATAATATTTGCAACACATTTAAATTCAATTTTATAGCTTGGATGTATACCATTAGTAGTGTTTTTCTGATCAAAATCTATTTTACCCTCTAGCATTTGTAAGTTTAGTAAAATGAATCATCTTTAAATCATGATGTATTGGCTCATTAATCTCTAAGCACTAGACATTTCATCAAAATAACAGTATATTTTTATTCCAATATTCTACGTCTTAGCAATTATTTAAGATTATACATAAAGTTAATAAAACAGACATTTTTATTAATAAATGTATTACTCAAACTCAAACAATGCAATGTTTTCAGTCATGTAAAGACTGAAACCCAATTACAATCATGTATGTAATAAAGTTGGTTAAATAAAAAAAATACAATGTAAGTGATTCTTGTATTTTTATTTCCTGGATGAACAGTATCATTGTGAAGTCATTGAATCACATAGTCTTATCATAATTATGTTAGGTGAGTCTTTTAATTAAAAGGACAAACTTATATGCATCCTGCATATAACAAACATATATGTTATAAATTTTTATATTCAAGCTTTAATAAAATCTAAATCAAAATTAACTTTAATTATGACTTTTAAGTCATAGAATAAACTAAAGATGACATCTTTCTTTATAAATTTATAAATAAAATGATCTACTCTTTTAGTTCAAGACTTGGACACTTAATAATCTTTCAATTATAAGCTACCAGGGATTTAAATAATACATTATTAAAAGAAAAGCATATACTTAAAGTCATATTATAATATATTGTTATATGTTATATGTTATATGTTAGGTGAGTCTTTTAATTAAAAGGACAAACTTATATGCATCCTGCAATAGATGAGACCTAACATACTAAGTAAACAACTTACTTCTAAACCTTTGAACACAGCACTTTCAATTTCCTACCCATTCTACATGGGAGGTCTTATGCCTACATCCCTTTTTCTTGTGCTTAATCCTTTAAGTATCCTCTCAAGACACTTTCAGTAAATAAATCAAAAAATTTTAATCTATTAATGTCAACAATACTACCATAGTAAATATAATAAAGGTGATGCTTGAAAGAAAATGCTTACAAAGGGTTACTAACTGCTTGCAACTCTTTAGATATAGAAATAGCAATTATGTCTTCACACATTATAAAGACGGGTCCAAGTCAATATCTCTGGTGATTTACATTTAGTATCTTTTTAGAATACCAACCTAGATTTTATATTCAAGCTTTAATAAAATCTAAATCAAAATTAACTTTAATTATGACTTTTAAGTCATAGAATAAACTAAAGATGACATCTTTCTTTATAAATTTATAAATAAAATGATCTACTCTTTTAGTTCAAGACTTGGACACTTAATAATCTTTCAATTATAAGCTACCAGGGATTTAAATAATACATTATTAAAAGAAAAGCATATACTTAAAGTCATATTATAATATATTGTTTCTATAAAATTTTAATTTGCTAAATTTGCTCACTACCATTTACATTAAATCTAGAATAACAGAAATTTACACAAACCACTGTAATGATTTTTTTCTTCTTCTCAATGTATAATTTTACTTTAAAACTTTTGAAACAGTATTTCATGACATTCTTTCGTAAATGTAACAAAAGTAATGTATATCAAGTTCTGGATATAATGCTAGAACACTATGAGAACAAGATTGTGCTTTTATTATTGTACAGTATTAATATGATTTTAGCACTATCAACAGTATGTAAAGGGTCATAACTGTAAAATGTTGAAAGTAAGGAAAAGGATTTCTGAACTATCAATATCTATTTTATTTATTGTTCCTTAACATTTATCCCACTTTTATCATTGGTATAAGACAATGATTTCAAGCTAAAGCTAAGCAACAAAGTTTCTAAAAATGATCACACATGTGATTTTTTTGTATATACACTTTTATTTTATTTTATTTTTTTATTTTTGGGTCATACCCGGCAGCACTCAGGGGTTCCTCCTGGCTCCATGCTCAGAAATCACTCCTGGCAGGCTCGGGGGGTGGAGGGTGGGGACCATATGGGATGCCGGGATTTGAACCAATGACCTTCTGCATGAAAGGCTAACTCTTCGGCCTCATATATGTTCTTTTAATTTATTAATTTTAACTGGATTGCCATGAAATACACAGCTACAATAATGTTCATGACTGATATTAAGACATAGGATGCTCCTATCTTTCAAAATAAGTCTAGCATTGTGTGTTCTATTCTTTATGCTTTATAAGCTTCAGTTTCTTACGTATGGAATGCAAATAAACGACAGCATTTTGTGAAAATAAAAATTCAAGTGACTACGAAATAAAAGTAGAAACATGGCAGGTGTTACTATAATTTATTCTAATTTATAGTTTTCGTTTTAGATGAGCAATAATAACTTATCATACCTATGAGTTATCCAGTAGTTACATAGTTGCACTATACGACAAAGGATCTGTGCATGTAGTTGAAGAGTATCAGTCTAAATTTCTATGTTTAATATTTAGAAACAAAGTATCTTATTAACATTAAATATATTGAACAAATGAGTAAAGAAATGCATGATTTAAAATAATAAAAAGTAATGTGTTTTTTTCATTCTTAATTTTTAAGTGCTTCCAAGCATACAAATTGTATTGTGTGATTTATTTTAAATTCCTTTTCTTTAATTTTCAAGACAATGAGTATTATTTACACGCAGTGAATTTAGGCTTGATTGATAAGAAAGTTGAAAAATAAAAGAAATAAAAAGGATAGAAGAAACATAAGTTATTTAGTAAAAATAAAACAACAACCAGAATAATCACCCAATTAAAGTCTTACCATAAGAAGATGGAAGGGGAAAGTAGAATAATGAGAAGTGGGAGATATACTAGCAAAGGACTTCTCAAATCTCTAGAAGGAGGCAGCTGTGAAAGTGCAATAGGCTATAAGAGTACAAAAAAGACTCAAACAGAACAAGACACTCAATAAATAAAATGGCAAAAAACAGCAAAAGAGGAAAACATCGTAAAGCATCAGGGGTGAATGAAAACCTTAAATAAAAACAGTAAAATCAAAACATATCTTTCATATGAAAAATTCCAGTCAAGAAAAGTAAAGTAGTATACAGTAGGAGCCCAAAACACAGCGCAGAAAAGCCCTATGCAATATTAAGTTTATCAGAGCATATTTACAATAGCCCTAATTTGAAAACAACCCAAGTGCCAGAAAACAGATCAGTGGATAAAGGAAAAAGTACATCTACACAATGGAATACTACACAGCTATTAGGGAAATTTTGTCATGAAATTTGCTTTTATATAGATGATATAGAGATTATTATGCTGTGTGAATTGGGTCAGAAGAAGATAAACAGAATGATCACACTAATTTTTGGGATATAAAATTCAGTTATTAAAGTAATGGTATCCAGAGACAATAAAGTTGATGGCCAGGAGGCCCAGTCAATGATTGGAAGCTTTCCCTGTAAAATGGGAAAGTGCAGTGAGGACAGAAAATGGACCACCATGAAAATAATAGTTGGAAACTATCCCTTTGGCCAAGAACTAGTTCTTAAAAGAAAATAAAGTGACAAGCATGATACTTTTTCAGCAACAATATAAAAAATCACAATGCTTAAAATGAAGAAAAGGGGTGAGAAGGACTGAGAGAAAACAAAAAGAGAGGAAAAAAAGGCAGAGAAAAAAATGTCTTCCCACAGCAGGCAGGAGGGAGAGTGAAAGCAAAACTTCAAACATGGGTGGAGGAAAATATGCATTGGAGAAGAGTGCTATACAATGTATGACTGAAGCTCAATCATGAGTAACTATGGAATTATGAGAAAGAAAACTAAATTGTGAACAACTTTGTAACTAGGATGTTTAATTAAAGTAATTAATTTAGGGGCCGGCGAGGTGGTGATAGCCAAGGAAGGACTGCGGTTCGATACCCTGGCGCCCCATATGGTACCCCCAAGTCAGGGGCAATTTCTGAGCGCTTAGCCAGGAGTAACCCTTGAGCATCAAACAGGTATGGCCCGAAAAACCAAACAAAAAAGTAATTAATTTTAAAAAAAGGAAAATAATGGAATGAAATATTAAAATTAATGAATGAAAGATGCTTTTAACTTAGAGTACAGTCCCTGCAAAGCACTCAGGTACATTGGAGGGCAAAATAAAAACATTCAGACAAAACAGAACTGGCAATTTTTGCAATAGCCAAACCAATTCTAAATAAATTGAAAGACCATTTATATATACCAAATAACAGATTGTAGAAAAGCATCACAACACAACAAAATAGCAAAATACACCTTTTATGTCAAAGATGGCAATGATCCCTTCATAGCAATGCACTAAACTCCCCCATTAAAAGACAATGAGTTAGGATGGATCAGTAAATGAAACAGATCAATTTGCTGCTTTCAGAAAACACATCTAAAATCATAGGATAGATACATAGACACAGGGTAATGTAGAAAGAGTAGAATGCAATTATACAAGCCAAAATATAACACAAAAATGCTGAAAGAACCATACTTATATCAGAAATTCCTTCAATATAAAGAAAGTAAATAGAGATAAGGATTGGTATTAGTTATTTTTCAAGGACACTAAAAATCACACAGTTCTATCAACAAATATATATGAACCAAATATTGGATCAGCAGTTTTATAAGACTTGTGATCGGAAACCTAGAGAAAAATCTGAGTGGAAACATGATAGTAGTGGATATGTCCACTACTAATATTATCTATCCAATATTAGATAGATCCAATAGATAGAATATCAGTAGGTACACAGAAACCATAACTGAGGAACTAGAATACCTGGGACTAATGGATATACACCAGACCTTCCATCAACAAAAATAAGTCCTTCATTAACACATAGAATAATATCCAGGAAAGATCACTTTTAGGGGCATAGATAATTTATATAAATCCAAAAACATAAAAAACAACCTATCAGACCACAGTTACATAGAGGTAGAAATTAACCAAAAAAGATGTAGAGAAACTCTAATACTTGGAGACTGAACAACACGCTGCTTCAAAATAACTGAGTGAAAGAGAAACTGAAAAAGGAAATTTAAAAATGATTTCTTGAGAATAATGATAATTCGAAATAAAGTACCAAAATCTATGGGAATAGCAAAAGCAGTAATCATAAGAAAACTCAAAGAACACACAAAAAGTGAATCCAAAAACTAGAAGAGAAAAAGAAGTAATATAAACCGGAGCAGAAATCAATGATAATAGAAACCAAGAAAGCAAAACACACACACACACACACACACACACACACACACACACAAAATAAACCACAAGCTGTTTCTTTGAAACAATAAATATGATAGACAAACCTTTGAAAAGACTCACTAGAAATAACAAGAGAAAGTGCTCAAATAAATCAGATTGAAGATGAAAGGAGATATTACAACAGAACATTCAGAAATCTAAGGCATTATATTAAAGATCACTATGAAAAACTTTACTCCTTTAAGTTATAGAAACTAGAATATATAGATTTCTTGAAAAACGTAATCTCTCAAAGACTAATGAGAAAAAAGTAGAAAGCCTGAACAATGTCCAGCTACAAGAAGAGCAATTGAAACAATAAATTAAAAATATCTCCAAGAATAAAAGTTCATGCTAGATGGGTTTATGTATGACTTTTACCAAGTTTCAGAGAAGATTTATTACCATTGATCCAAAATACTTCCAAAATATCACAGAATTGGGAATCATAACACCTTATAAGAATATAATATCACACTGATAACCAGAGCTGAAAGAGACATTACCAAAAATAAATATAGGAGTACAGAGGGCATTTTTGATTGGTGTCTTTGTGTTCCTAAGGTATATCCCTAGGAGTGGTATTTCTGGATCATATAGAAGCTTACAGCACTATTTAGCTAAAATCTGGAAACAATCCAGTTGCCAGACAACAGATGAGTGGTTAAAGAAACTGTGGTACATCTACACAATGTGATTCTATGCAGCTGTTAGGAAAAAGGAAGTAATGAAATTTGCCTATACATAGATGGACATGGAAATTATAATGTTGAGTGAAATAAGGCAAAGGGAGAGGGATATATATATAGAATAGTCTCACCCATCTGTGGTATATAAGGGTATAAGAAAATGAAAGGTCAATATGATAATAATATCCAGAGACAGTAGAGATGAGGGCCAGAAGGACCAGCCCAGGATATGAAGCTTACCACAAAGAGTGGTGAACATTGTTAATGCACAAACTGAACTGACATATACCATAGCAATGATAGTAATAATAGTGCAGAGAGAGAAGTAGAATGCCTGTCCAGAATACAGGCAGGGTTGGGAAATGAGGGAAATGGGGAACATAATTAGGAAAGTTATAGTGGTAAAAGGTGGTACACATTCAATAACTGAATCCCAACTACCAATTTTTCTGTAACCACAGTGATTAAATAAATTATTAATTATTAAAAAAGAAATATTACCACAAGTGAATATTTCAGATCAATCTACAAAATGAATATCAATACAAAATTCTTTGATAAAAATCCTAGGAAGCCAAATTAAAGTTGTAGTTTTTAATTAAAATTAAAATTATCAAAAAATAAAAAATGATCAAGTGATTTTAAAACCAGACAAAGATGGGTCAATATATGTAAATAAATTAACATCACACATCATATTAGTAAAATAATAAAAACTTATATGATCATATCAGCATATGCAAAGAAACATTTTGACAAGTTCTACATCTATTTTTGATAAAATTTCTTTAATAAAATAGGGGTAGATTGAGTCTTCCTTTAATATAGAAATTGCTATTTATAAAGAGTTCCATAGCCAATATTATTCTGACTGGTGAACAACTGAAGCATTCACACTGATTTCAGGAACAAGGCAAGGATATCCCTTGTCTCTTTGATTATTTAACATCATTCTAGAAGTTCTAAGAACAGCAATCAGGCATAAGAAGAAAACAAAGAAATCCAAATTGAAAAGAGAAAGTCAAATAGTCTCTATTGGCAGAGAACATGATGATATACATTGTAGGTGCTAAGAGTACACAAATAAGCTTCTCAAAAAATAAGCCAATACAGTAAATTGAATGGCTACAGAGCTAATATACAAATATAGAGTTTATTTAGTTACACAAAATGATCAAGACAATAAATATAAAATATTATATTTTATTTATAATAGTGTCCAAAAACATTAATACCTTGGAAAATATTTAAGAGGAGAGAGATCTAAACCATGAAAATACTAAAACTCTTAAGAAATTGAAGACCTTCGGGAATGGAAATACATTCCATGCTAATGGATTGGAAGACGCAATATTGTCTAAATGAACATTCTATTTAATGTATCTAGAAGCTGAATATAATTGAAGCATGAACTGTACTTTTAGTAATCAAAACAGCATATTGCTGCAATAAAGAGACACTCTGACCAATTACAAACCCTAAATCTATGGTAACCAAATTTTTGACAAAGGAGTTTAGAAATAAAATGGAATCAAGACAGCCTTTTCAGCAAACAGTGTTGTGTTCTTAAATAGGAAACCAAAGCTTGACCTTTAATAAAAAGTGAACTCAAAGTGGCTCAAAAACCTGGACATCAGATCTGAATTTATAAAGTATGTTGAGGATAATATAGACAGAACACTCTAAGACCACAGAGAAGTCCTTAGTAATGTGATACCATTGTCAAAGGCTATAGAATACAAACTGAAAAATGGGAATTCACATCAAGCTAAAGCATTTCTATATAAAGCATTTCAAAAGAAACACAGGCTAAAATTTTAAAAAAATAATAGAGTAGGAGAAAATATTTGCATTCAATGCACCATATCAAGAGTTGATAATAAGGTTCTGAAAAGTGCTCATAAAGATTAACCAAAAAAAGTAAAAAAAAAAAAAAAAAACCACATCAAAAATTGAGGAAAGAAAATAAATTATACTTCACTGAGGAAACACAAATGATGACCAACAGGCATATGAAAAAATGCTCATAATAACTTATCATTAGAGAAATCCTACTCAAGATAACAAATGGGATATCAACTTACATCAGTTAAATGATACATATTAAAATACTAAAGGGGGGATAGTGGGTAAGGCATTTGCCTTGCATATGGCCAATCTGATTATGATCTCTGACCTCCTATTTGGTCCCCCAATCCCTACAGGAGTAATTCCTTATTGCAGAGCCAGGAGTAACTCCTGAGTAATGCTGAGTGTGGCTCCAAAACAAACCAAAACAAAAAATATTATTGAACAATCTGTATTGGCAGGATGTGGTTCAAAAGAGATTCTTATCTACTGCTGGTGAAAATGTTGTCTGATACAACCTCTATGGAAAACAGGCTGGAGTGTTCTCAGCAAACTTAGAATTGAGTTTGTTTCATGACCCAGCAATTCTACTTCTGGGTATCTATCCCAGGGGCAGAAAAACAGTTATTAAAAAGGACATATGAACACACGATTATTCAGAGAAGCTACAATAACTAATAGTTGTGATCAACCTAGATGCCCAATAATAGACCAGTGGATCATAATATGTAGTGAAAATAATTGTGTGTATATATGCACTCACATACACAGCAAAACTGTATAGCTATAAGGATAGATACAATCATATAATTTGATGCAACATGAAAAAAAAACTGGAAGTTATATTAAATGAATTAAGCCAAACGAAAGATACAGGACTATATCACTTATTTTTGATACTTGCAACTGCATGAGTGAATGCAATAATTTAAAGGTGGGTGCCTTGATCACATTTGGTCACAAAGTATAGAGAGGAGAAGGAAGAAATAAAAGGGATTTGCATCTACCTGATGATTAATGCTGTGAAGTATTTTTATAGGCCTTTAGGCCAATTGTATTTGCTCTTCAAGGAAAAGTCTGTTCATCTCTTCTTCACACTTTTTTTTGGGGGTGGGGGTTTGGGCCACACCCGGCAGTGCTCAGGGGTTACTCCTGGCTGTCTGCTCAGAAATAGCTCCTGGCAGGCACAGGGGACCATATGGGACACCGGGATTTGAACCAACCACCTTAGGTCCTGGATCGGCTGCTTGCAAGGCAAATGCCGCTGGCTGTGCTATCTCTCCGGGCCCTTCTTCACACTTTTTAAGAGTAGATGAGTTTTCCTTGATAAGTTCTAACAGTGCTTATATATATCTTAGATATGAATACCTTATCATATTGGTGTTGGTAATGGGTGAATAGCTTCTCCTATTTTGTTACCTTTGAGGTACAGAATTTTCTTAATTTAATGAGTCCCATTTGTTTATCTTTGTTTACACTTGCAGCAGAGCGCAAGGCAAAAGCCCACCACTGTGCCATTGCTCCAACCCCAACTCCTTTCATTTTTATAAAATAAATCTGATTTATTTACAGTGCTTTTAAATTTAAGAAGAGTCATAAGTTTAAGTTGGAGCAATATCATAGCTGGTAGGGCACCTTGCAAGCAGCTAACCTAGATTTCATTCTTGGCATACTTTATGGTCTCCTGGAACCACAGAAATAAATCCTGAGTACACAGCCTGAAGTAACCCCAACATCACTGGATTTAAGAAGAATAAAAGCCCATGACTTAAATATTTTGAATCAATACAAATATCCATATTTTTCATTAATGTAGTTCTGTTCCCCAATATTACTTAATTTATATATGAGAAGCATTGCTTCTTAACAATCATATTTTTCCTCCTTTTTATTAGTAATTTGCTTAAGTTATTTTGCAGAATTGAGCTTTTAAGTGAAATTTCTGTCAAAGCACTGTGATTTATGAAGTTATTCATAGTTATTTTTCAGGTAAGCAATATTCCAATAACAATCCCTAGTCTGGTGGTGTCAATTTCATTCCACCAATGTTCCCAGGCTCTCTCTCTTATCTGAAAACTTTCTCCTCAACAGGTATATTTTTATGTTTGGTTTTTGTAGTTTGGATCTCATTTTAGCCATGGTATTATTTCTGTGGATTACAAATAACTTCTGACTTACCTCTTACAACCAATGCATCTAAGACTGAAATCTGTGTTTATCTCTCATTCATTTCTTCGTACTCTCCCTTCAATTTATTTCCTTCGCAGTGCTTATAAATTGTTTTTTTTAAACAAACTTTCTCCTAATCTCAAAAAAATAAACTTAACTTAATTTCTTCAATAAACATTTAATTTATATTGATAACAATAACAAATAGAATATTAGAATTGAACTGAATAACTTTCAAATAGGTACAACCTCATATATGGCCATCAAAGAAGATTATCCACTTTATTTTCTTTCTGAAAAATGCTTTATACCTGAAATACGAGTTCCTCTACAGAACGGTCATGTTACAGTTTGTTTTTGTTAGATAATTAAAAATTATACATGCATTATGTAAATTTAGTTAATTTGGAATCATTGTAATCCATTTTCACATGGAGGTCAGAGTCCAGCAGAACTGAGTGCTTTCTTCTGGCTCTGTAATCAAGAATCATGCCTAACAATGGTCAGGGGATTTTATATAGTGACAGGACCAAACTCTTGTTTATCTTATATTATGCAAGTATCCTACCTGCCATATATCATTCTGGCCACTGCGTCCCATATGTTTATATTAACAAATGTAGATACGTATTATTATTAATATTTATATATCTTGTATCTCAGTTCTATCATCCAATAAAGGTAATACAAGTATAAATATAACTTTAGGGATTTAATATAAAGTGTGTAAATGACATTTAAAAATATATATGTTTTTTAACTAAAATTCTTTACAAAGCAAAACAAAAAAGATACTAGTTTAACAAGAACTTTATTCTAATTAATCTCACATTTCTAGCAAGATTTGAATTTAGTTTAAATAGCACAATAGATTCAATTTCATTATTTTCTTGTGTTTTATTAAAATACCTAATTTGCATAAAATTTCATAAGTTATAATATAAAGTAGAAAAAATATTGGGTATCACCCTGTTTGAACAAATGTTAAAGTTTGATTTTATTCATTTCATATCTTTTGCTTCAAAATATAAATTTTACAAATACCACTAAAGGTCACATCCTGTATTGCCTAGGCATGATTAAATATATCCATATTTTTTCTATTAAATATCTTAGAAATTCAAAGTTTTCCACATTAAAATAAAGAGCACTTTATTCTTTTATTAAATTGAGAGAAAGTTGGGAGTAAGAAAGGAAATAAAAAGCTGAACTCTAAGTGAAAAGTAAAAACTCTAAGTAAAAACTGTAAGTGGTGAAAAGACTCGGATATTTTGGTGGTGGTGGTTCAGTGACTTTGTAATCAAAATCATAAACACTAACAGTATTATAATAGTTACCTAAACTATAATTTTATAATAGAATTTTAAATATTTAACTAACATGAGAGTTTAGTAGCTGAATACAGAAAAATATAATTTGACAAAAAATAATATCCACTTTCTCACATAATCATAACATGATTTTTAAGTGTTAAATCATTCCATATATAATTGGTTTGGCACTATACCTAGTGATTTTCAGTGACTACTCCTAGATGAGTAGGTATCATTTTTTGGGGCCTAGATGATCATACAGGATGACATGTTGAGAAGAAACCTAGCCTGGCTGTGTGCAATGCAAGCTCCCTACTCACTATACTATGTCTCTGCTCTCCCAATCTTTTATTTTTAAAACGTATTTGTTGAGTTAAAATTGATGTAAAAAAGTACACATACTAAATCTATACAATTTGATGAGACTGAATAAAAACTTATACTCAGCAAACTACTGAAAAGGGAAGTCAACAACTAGTTACACCAGCCCCAACTGCTGTAACTCATGGAAATTAAAGGTCAAGTTTTGTAACCAGAATTCTGTAATTTTCTATGCTTATACCTGCTTTTTTTGTATCTAACCCTTTTTGTCCTATAAAGGAAGTTTATCCCAACCCTAAGTTCATGCCCTTATAAGGAACCTGTGTTATTTTAGCGGATGTCATGCCCTTATAAGGAACCTGTATTACCTTAGAGGATGTTGTGCCCTTTTTTTTTTATATAATTTTTATTTTGATCTTAGTGGCTTACATATTGTTGACAATAATATTCTAGGTACATATTTACATAAAATCCGGGGGGGGATTCCCATCCCTAAATTGTCCTCCCTACACCTCCGTTTTTGTCCTACCTCCCATTTCCTCTTCCCTCCCCCCCAGGGTGGCTAGAATATGTGATCCCCTCTGTATTTGACCTACTACTTAGTAGTCTTGCATCAGTTTGGTCTTGGTGCCTCCCTTATTTCCCCCTCTAAGTGGGGGCAGGGCTAGCAGTTCAAGTTGGGTGGTTTTGCCTGAAAAAGAGAAAATGAGTAAACTGGGGTAAGAGTCTAATACCCCCAAAATGGGCAGAATCCTTCTAGAGGTTCTCCTCATCGATTTGGGAAATGAAGCAGAAAAAGAAGGTGAAACACCCCATCAGTACCAAAAGAAGTGTCAAATATCCAGTGAGGACTCCAGTTACATCGATAAGCACCACAAAAAAACTGATAAAAAAATACAAACAAAAACAAGCAAACATATAAACCAAAAAAACTCGCCGTGGTCTTGAAATAAGAAACATGGTGTAGCACATAACGAAAGAAAAGAAAGGAAGAGAAAAAAAAAAAAGAATAATTGGGGACAACAATTTCAATGATCACATCCAAACCGAGAAATCGACCAAAATAGGTAGGTAAATAAAAATAATAATAACAATAATAAATGAAGGTAATATATATATATATATATGTATATAAAAAATATCCAAGGTTTTGTGCTTTTTGCATTTTTGTTTTTTCCCTCTGCCCTGGCACAGTAAATATTGGGGTCATTCGAAACGGAATTCACTTGCCCTATGAGATATGGGGATTCTCCGTCCTTGGAGTATACTGTCATGGGATCAGTTCTAGTCTTTGCTCAGGATCATTACTCTGCCAGTGGTGTTTTTTTTTTGTTTTGTTTTGTTTTGTTTTGTTTTGTTTTTTTGTGTGTGGAAGACTTCTGCTTTGTCCAGGGTGATACATTCAGAGCTCTGTGTTTAGTGGACTCAGTATCTGTACAGATCCTGAAGTGGGCCTTATGGTAAAGTCAGTCTTTGTGAATCTAGAGGTTCTGTTGCCTCAGTGCCATTTGAATCCATCTTCTGTGGTTGGTGATCTTGGTCTTTGCGCTGAACCTAGGAAGGCATCTAGGATAGTGTCTTTCTTTGTGCTTCCAGAAGCCCCTTTCCATTACAGTTGTCTCTGCCGGACCTTTGGAACTGGGGATCATGCTTATTGTGCCGGTCTTAGTTCAAAGCCTAGACTAGGGCTTTTTAATTGGTCCCAAGATGTTTACAGTCTGGTCGTGGTTCTAGCAGCCAGTCCTCTGTAAATCACGCTCTTGGCTTTTGGACCTACCAAAGGGTGCCACGTCTTCTGGTTTTGTCTTGTTGTTAGCTGGTAAGGTAGGCTAAACTGCTCTAAGGTCAAGTTGTTCACGTTTTCTTCATTGTCGGGATATCATGTTAGCGCTGGCCCTTATTGTTGACCCTGCAGTATTGAGGCCATCCCAGATGGAGTTTGTTTCTTGCAGCTGTTGTGAAGAGCTGTGCCGTTTCTATGCCTGGGCACCAGGGTTCAAGGCTGGATGAATGGAATCTGATCACCTGAGGTCTAAGTTGATTCCACATGACATATTTTCAAGGTAGGAGATATCCCTGTATTGTAAACAACTATGAGTTCCTATCTCTAGTAGGTAAGAGCTCTTGTTTTTTTTTTTTTTTTGTCTTGTTTTTTTTTTATGTAAGATTTCCCCTTTATTTAGTGTGCCTTTGCAGGGGGAAGTGGTGCTCCATTATATTGTTGGTGTATTTGGGGTGGACAGAGTGGATAACAGAAATAGGTCTCATACCCAAAAACGATTAAAAAAAAAAAAGTGCATGTGCCCACAAATGTATATGTAGGGCAAACATTAAAAAAAAAGGAAATATAATGAGTTAGTGAAGTTTTTAAAGGACCAAAGTGGTGCAAAAGACTACTTTACAATTGGGGGAGAACAGGTAAAGAGGTGGTGTATTACAGGTCTTATGCCTATGTTGAAAGTACTGTTTTTCCCCTTGTCTTTTGGATTTTTCTTGGGGTGTGTGGGTTCCCAGGCATCTTCCAATTACACCCCCTGACCTTCTTCAGATTGGTAAAAATTTGCGGATGTTGTGCCCTTATAAGGAACCTGTATTACCTTAGAGAGTCTCAAGCGAATGTTATGACCTTATAAGGGCATCATCCCTACCCCCTCTCCCCCCTCCCCTTCTTATGGTATATAAGGATGAACAAAGAAAGCCACGTGGTCCTTTGCCTCTGTTCGGTTCTAAACCAGCATTGGACCCTGGCCGGCCAGAATAAGTAACCCACTTGAGCTTTTGCCTGAGTGACTGTCTCTTCATTTCTCTGCGTCAGAGCAGCATCTGGACTGCTGAGCCTCACACTACAACAATCAAATAAAGCAATGACATTTTAATTTTCATGATAATTTATACTAATCATACCAAATAAAATTAAATATGTCTAAACATACATTTAAAATTTCTATAAAACTAGCATCTTAACTATGTAATATTTGAATATGAAAGCCATGAACACTTTCTGCCACAGCATGCAGCATAGACACCTCCATTCTAGGGGAATAACACACTAGATGTGTCTATTGGCTTTTTTGGTGCAGTGCCTGATATTCCCCCAAGAAATATTTTAGCCAGCAGCCCTATTGGAGGAAGTTAATCATAAACCCTACGTGGATCACTGGCTATATTTCTGTTATATATATATATATATATAATGGCAGTGACATAATATCTCCTTTCTTATCATTTGGCTTTGTCTTCCTTGCAAAACTTCAGACCAAAATTCGGACTCAATGTGCAGTCAGAGAAATTTCTGTACCAAAAGGTGCTAAAGTTCACCACTGGTTAAGTATAGTTGCATCTCAAAGATGAGTCCAGCCAACTACCTGCAACCTGTTTTTCTGTTTTCAGCTTTTAGGTAGTAAACAAACAGCTCCTACCTTCCTTGCATTTTACTATTTAGGCAGGCTACAAAATTGCAGCAAAATCAGTTTCTCTTCTTTGTTATACGTACATCATTTCTAAACTAGAAACACCTTCCTATGTCACTTCCTTACATTTAAGCTCTGGATTCTTTTCACCTGTATCAGCTTGTTCTTTGATATGTATATTCTAGGGCTTGGTACCTTTGTGTTGTTTCTCCTGAGGTTTTCTACCTTTTGTTAGTGCAGAAATACGTTGCATACCAGAGACTTGAATATATTTTCTAACATGGAGAGTAAATTTGTCTCACATCTATTGCAGACTCGGGTCCCCATACAATGTATTTGGTGTGGTCTCATTATTTTTATTTCATATTCATGCATTTCATGTGCCCATTTCTTTCGCGAAGGATTACGACCCCACTATAAGGTGCTGAGATGCAAGACACCTGCAGCAATTTTCTCCCTTAGAGCTTGAATTCAGATAAAAGTTGAAATGTCATTATAGTTTAAGCAAACATGAAGGTTAAACTGCTTATCAGCTTGAAGAGACAGTAGAATGGTAAGAAAGGCACTTGCCCTGCATGGTACCAAATCATGGTTTAATTCCTGACACCATATATGGTCCCCTGAATACTGCCAGTAGTTACCTCTAGGCCCAGCAACAGAGGTAAGCCTTGAGCCTCACTTGGTGAGGCCCCAAAAGAAATAAAACAATAAATCTATATTTTTTCTTAACTTCAAAAAGAACCACATAACTTGGACCATCTTGTTCTGCTTCACATTTTGAGGGGGGAATAATGGAGGGTACCAAGACCAAACAGTCATATGAACATTGAGTAGAAAAAAAAATGCACACATTTGAACACCAAATCCAAAGCCAATTACAACAGAAGTGATACCCAATCTATAACAGGCTAGACACAGAATAGACCAATTATACTAGCAGCCTGGGGGCAAAGGAGGGGTGATATGAGATGCATGCTGGGAACAGGGGTAGAGGGAGGACAATAATGGTGGTGAGAATGCCCCTGATTCAATGTCACTATGTACCTAAAATATTACTATGAGTGATTTCTAAGTAACTTTGGTGAAAATAAAAGTTATTAATAAAAAATAAAGTAAAATAAACTGTACAGTTTTGAAGGGTGATATAACAAATATGCTATAGACATTAGATATCATTGAAAATAGTCTTAGCTAACAAGAATTTCTATGTGCTGAACTCACTTAAATTTTACAGTAGAACTTTAATCTTACAACTGGGGAAACCTAATTATGAAAAAAAAAAGAAAAGAATGAGAGTTAGGAAGAAAATAATGAAGAAGTAATTCAGAAATATATTTCAAACAATTCAGATAAAGACTTTTCTGAGGAGATATGAAAATTGAGTAGTGCAAAAGTAGTGGTGTACAGGTAGTCTAAAATTTTCGTAGAGCTCATCTAGACATAGTAATAAAAATAATGTATAGAAGCAAGTTAGGAATAGCAATCAGGTTAGAAAGGCCAGAGGAAACCAGAGAGTAGGAAAATGGGCCATAGAATGGGTAGAGATTGGTCATATGAAATCTTGCAAATAATTTAAAACCATGGGATTGTGTTCTAAGAATAAAAGGAAGTTATTAGGATTTTAATGCAACAATGATCTTATCTATCTTTAAAGAATTTCATGGCTATAGTGTGAGAAAATAACAAGAAGTAGTGAGACTACTTATCAGCTATTGGTTGACCAGGACTTAGATAGGAGATAAATCAAAGCTGTATTTTGATGGTAGAAGGATAAAGGTTAAGTCTTTTGTTTGTAGCCTGAGCAATTGGGTAGATCATGGTTCTAATTTACTGATACAAGGCAAATGGAGGAAGAGAATTGTGTTTTGTTTTGTTTAGTTTTTATAGGTGAAAGTAACCAATAACCCTTTCTTGAAGAGATTTCCATCAGGCACCTGAGTAATAATGCCATAGAGTTTAATGTAAATGTCTGAACTTCAGTTAAAACATTTAAGAAAAGACTTTTTTGTGTGTGTGTTTGGGCTACACCCAGTGAAGCTCAGGAGTTATTCTAGCTATGTGTTCAGAAATCATTCCTGGCTTGGGGACCATATGGGACGCTAGAGGATCAAACTGTGATCTGTCTTAGATCAGCCGCATGCAAGGCAGGTGCTCTACCACTGCACTAAAAAAATATTCTCTGGCTCCAAAAAGATATTCTTAAATTTTTGGAATACTGAATTATATGTTACTACATACATAATAAAATTTATTATTTATTCTTTTTTAATGTAAAACGAGATTTATTTGGAAGTTTTGAGGAAGGGGAAAAGGGGAGAAAGATTAGGAAGAGAGAGAGAGACACACACACACACACAAACACAAAGAGAGAATGTGGCCTTCTTACAAGTGGAGAGGGAGCCCAGTATATATTTCAGTGTTAAGGAATGAAAGTAAACAATACAAAAGAGAAGATGAGGGGGACATGTGTGTGTGTGAGTACTATGTGAATGTAGGCTGCCAATACACATGTACATGGGCAACACATATACCTGATCATTTACTTTTAGATGTATACCATTTGTCTGAGTTCTGAAAATCTCTTTAAACTGCTTCATTCTTTAATATGATCATGTAAAATAAAGACACAGTAATAAGTAATACACAGTAATAAGAACATAAAAATACTTCAGCTCTTCCATCAAAAGTAGTTATCATCACTTTTCTAAATTTCTTCCTAAAAATCTAAAGACTATTATAGTTGACTAATTGAATCTATATACAACAAAATAAACCCTTGGCTCCTGTAGCTGATCTTATCCAGTTGTTTCAGTTCCTTTACAAATCTTTGGAAATATTTCTTCTATCTCATGGTAGATTAACATCACTAAAGCCATTCTATAAAGCCAGATTAAGTTGATTCTTTCACAATGCCACATACTAAAACCAAATGGCTTTCATATTGCTTTCACAGTCATCAGCAGTATACAATAAAAACAAAACTCTAAATGTTTAGATTATTTGACGAAAAGATATGTTACAAACTTAAATACTTCTATTTTAATCACTACCTTATGATTTGACTTACCATCATACCCAGTTACCTCTAGATTTTACTGCACCTAATAACAAGATATAGTATCAGAGTGAAAATATAAATATAGCAATATATTTTATCCTACTGCCTTCAAATGAAAACTACTAAGCTATACAAATAAAATACAATAACCATACTATATTAGAGTATGACTCAGTGATATAGATCATATATAAGACTCTTGGTCAGATATGCACTGCTGTTGCCAGATACAACAAAAACACAAAAATTTTCAACTAACTGTAGTACTACAGAAAGTCGAAAGTGTGAGACAAAGATAAATAGATGGATATAGATCTATGTAACATGATATATTTTGCTAGTATTAAAAACATCAATGCAAACAAAAGTTACATAAGAAAAAGTTGCATAAGAAACATTGGTACAAAGTTGTAATAATGCAAACAACACATTTTTAAAGGGCAATTACAGAAAAGAAAACAGGAAAGGAATGTCAAAAGAATGTTTTTTTATTACCAACAATAGATAACAATGTAGAAAAAGCTGCAAGTCATCAGAATTTTTTTTATCAAAATGATGAGGTAATGAAAATAGCCAAAGAAATAAAACTATTTTCAAGAATTGGAAAAATTGTATGTCACTAGGTCTCTTACCTTGAATTCTGTCTACAAAAGTTCAATTTTTAGCACCCTTATAAGCCCTCAACCCTCACCAATCCTGGAGCACAAAACCAGAAGTAAACCCTAAGTATGACAAGATATGGCCCCAAAACCAAAAAGAAAAAAAGACAAAAAACAGAAAAATAGAGAAGAAAGGGAGGGTAGGAGAGAATGAGGAAGGGAGGGACTAAGGGAGGTAGGAAAGGAAGAAGGAAGGGAGAAAAAGAGAAAGGAAGGAAGGGAGGGAGGGAAGAAGGAGGGGAGAATGAAGGAAGGTAGGAAAGAAGGAAAAGAGGGAGGGAGAGAGGAAAGAAGAAAAAGAGGGATGGAGGGAGGAAGGAAGGAAAGATGGAAGGAAGGAAGGGAGGAAGGGAAGGAGGAACTGATGGAGGGAGGGAGGAAGCAAGGGAGGAAGGAAGGAAAGGAAAGAGGGAGGAAGGGAGGGAGGGAGAAAGACAGGGAGGAAGGAATGAAGGAATGAAGGGAGGGAGAAAGGAAGGAATGAAGAAGGAAAGAATGGATCATGAAAGGGAGGAAGAGAGTGAGGGAATGAGGGAGAAATGGAAAGAATTAGGGAAAGAAAGAAAAAAAGGAGAGAAAGAGAGAAAATAAATAATTTTAATATACCTAGCAAATTGGAAACCTATAAAGTTCCTTAAACACAATAAATATACAATAAACATAATTAAGAGAAATATTCAAATAGTTTCAAAGTCTCCACCATATTAAGTTTTGAGTTAAAATTTTGTAGAACTATCTGATAATATGTGAACATTATTTAAAACGTTTTAACTGTTTCAGAACTTAAGATTTTCAATTTCAATGATATTACTTTGAGAGTAGAATGTTAGAAAGTTACTTTTTACAAATTATTCTTAAATGATTGTCTGTTTAGTAATATATCCTATTTATTTTTTATTTTTTGTGTTGTTTTGGGGGGCCACACCCGTTTGAGGTTCAGGGGTTACTCCTGGCTAAAAGCACTCAGAAATAGCCCCTGGCTTGGGGGGGGACGACCATATGGGATGCTGGGGGATCGAACCACTGTCCTTCCTTGACTAGCGCTTGCAAAACAGACACCTTACCTCTAGCACCACCTCTCCGGCACCAATATCTTCAATTTCTTAAGCCCAATTCCTCTCTCTTTCAAAGTCTACCCATAGGAGCCTTTGGATAATATATATGATTACCCTCAATGTCTTAAAAACACAGATTTGATCATTTTTTCTGGTAAAAATCTCTTTCTCACTGCTCCACCCCTTCACATGTTTTCTATTTATATTCAGATTTATACTCCTATTAAGATCAAATTTAGTTTATAATCTTGTTCTACTCTAAACTTTCAAGTGAACAGAATATCTTGAAAACTCCAGAGCACCTAATGTGCAACTAGCTTTAGTCAACTACTTCATGATATTGCCTCTGCTGTGTTCTATATACCGAGATAAGCAATTCAGAAATATCAAAAACAAGAAGATGATATAAAGAGAAAGTATAAAGGACTAAAGATACAAATATATTCTTTAAAAATGAACAAAAAGGCATATGGCAAATCAGGAGGCCTAAACTGGAATAGCTGTGATAAAAAATCTTTTGTTGGATGAGTTTTGGATAAATAACTGAGTTGACAGTGTTTTAATGAATTTAATGAATTTAATCAATTTTAATAAAAGCTGATATAAAAACAAAAACAGGGTTGCAAGACTAAATTAATAAGAATCAAGGAGGACAAAAAACTAGTTTTAAAGCGAAACTTATCAAAAATGACTGGCATTTCACCCACTTAGTATACAGTGTTGGTATCAGAACAAATAGTAAACCTTAGACAGATCTACACATCTACAGGATCAACAGAAATAAAATTGAGAAACTGCACCAAGATAGATCCTTAGCATCAAATAAACTGCTATAAGTAGCACCAAGAGTGTTCTCTGAGCAGAAATCCAGTAGTGTGGCCCAAGTACCATTAGTTGTAGCTCAAATACCAAAATCAACATATAAATTCAAAATAAGTTTAAAAAAAGAAAAACATTTTAAAATTTTACTGGTTTTCTTAGTATTTCTAAATGTGATCTGTGCAAATCTAATATTTTTGATTATGAAATAAATTTCCAGATTAGAAAGTTAGTACATTCTCGTCTGTTAAATAGGTGATTCAGATTGGATCCTCAGACCACACACGATCCTACAAGATCCATCAGGAGTAACCTTGAGTATCAAATTCGCGAATTTGTATATTCCTATAAAAATTACATGGTACTTAGTAATTATGAAGATATCTGAAATGGGCTGTATCGATAGTACAGTGGTATGGCATTTGCCTTGCACACACCTGACCCAAGACAGACCTCGGTTCAATATCAATATAACTGTAAACCTATACCACAATAACTATGTATGTAAAACTATCATGACTAGCATGCACTTGAGTATAAAAACAGGTCAATTCTATATCTGTATCTATTTATGTATATATTTAATACTTAATAGATTTTTGCTTCTTCCTAAGTTAAATACTTAGGCTTGCTACAAATTACTTAGATGTGCTTGAGTTAGACAAAATATGGTAAAAACTGTAGGCATATGATAAAGACTGACTTTTATCTTTTAAGATTATACCTTGAGATATAACATGTCATTCTTTTATGCATCAATAATCACATTTTCCTTATACTCTCAATGATGTTTATAATTAGAATAAATAATAATTACCAATTTTTATATATGCATAAAATCAAGATTATATTTGAGCTGTGACCTGTTAAAATATATAATATAGCTTTCAGAAAAATATTCAAAAATTGTATATTTTAGATTTTCACTTTTATTCACAAGAAAGCTATAAGGTTTCATAATTGCTACAGGACTCAGTAACAATATCATTAATCCCTTAATTTTTTTTCAGTGTTTCCTCATGTCCTCTATTCTCAAGAAGCAATTTTTTTAAACTTGGTCTTTGAAAGTTATGACTGACAAAGATGAATATGACACTTAATGAAATAATACATAGAAGAGTCTTTTTCTGGGCCACAACCACTCCATGTAAAGCTACTTATTCAAGTAACATTCTGTAGATAATAAGAAATTTCCAGAACAAAACTATTGTACTGACAACTACAATGAGCATGGAGTGCATATACATGATTGCTATTACTGACATATTCTATTCAATCACAAAGGCCCTTTCTATTTCCTACTTCATTCCTATAATCTTGTATTCATTGTAATCTCCATATTCTTTATTTCTTCTGGGAAGATGTTCACTAAGTACATTCCCAAAATAAGTAAATAAACAAATAAATAGCAAATTTAATCCATTTTCCAAAGAACTGTTACCAAGACCAGCAGTTTTCTTTTAAAGTTTCCCTTCAGGATATTTTTAATAAAGTTTTGTCAATATCTAATATCATTTAATTATATTTGCAATAACAAATATCAAATATTAAAGAGAAACATATACAAAAGCAATATATATATAATTTGTACATGTTAAAATTTAAACAGATTATTTTTATAAATTCCTCCAAATTATGTAATTCTTTATCCTCTGTGAAATTATATGATACATAAAAAATAATTTGCAGTGTCATTTCACTGAATTAGTGATTCTTTTTTTTTAGCTCAATGAATGTGAAGAATTGGAAAGACTAAGCAAAATTTTGTTTAATTACTACTCTTTCTATGTTGAGACATGTGATACATAGTTACTCAAATTAACAATGAACTAATTAATAGTTTAGTAGCTAGCAAATTTAATATTTATATGTAATACTTATTTTTTATTTATTTATTTATTTATTTTTTTATTTTTGGGTCACACCCAGCGGTGCTCAAGGGTTACTCCTGGCTATCTGCTCAGAAATAGCTCCTGGCAGGCACGGGGGACCACATGGGACACCGGGATTCGAACCAACCACCTTTGGTCCTGGATCGGCTGCTTGCAAGGCAAACACCACTGTGCTACCTCTCCAGGCCCATGTAGTACTTATTAATCCAGAGTGGTTATCAACTGTATTCACTTGATTTTCAAAAGGAATGAGCTTTAATAATAATTTACTCGATGACCTCTAATACAAAGACCAAAGCCAAAGTTAGTAGCTCCAATAAGACAAATAAGAATCAACAGAGATACATTTTGTCTTTCATTATTTCTGAAATCTTTGGATTTATACAAATGTTAAAGATTATATTTAAATAATGGATTAAGTTTGTATCCTGAAACTAGAAAGCAAAATTTGCAAGTTTCCAAATTTTTTTTCTCAATTTTGTGTGTGTGTGTGTGTGTGTGTGTGTGTGTGTGTGTGTGTGTGTGTGTGTGTGTCTTTTTTGGGTCACACCTGGCTAAGCTCAGGAGTTATTCCTGATTATGCACTCAGAAGTCGCTCCTAGCAGACATGGAGCACCATATGAGATTCAGGGCATTGAACTACTATCCATCATGGGTTGGCCATGTAGAAGGCAAACTCCCCAAAGCTTTTCTATCTCTCCGGCTCCTTTTTTCTCTATTTTGAAACATTATATTTAGAAGGATCATTCAAATTTCAGTACTCTCGATTATGAACTATGCTTTTGATAAATAATTAAATGCCAAAACACAAAGTAATTGTTTTACCTGCAAACATCTATCAACTAGTATAATAAGCTTGCATTCCATTCTCCTTTTGACTTCCCAAATGAGATAAAAATAAGATTGTTGAAGACAAGAATGTACTGCTAATGTCTTAGGATTATCTTTCTCTACTATTTATGCTATGACAAATTTCTATGCTTTTTGCATTTCAATATAAACTATACCTTACCTAGACTTTTATTAAGAATGCTCCTTTCATACTACATGTGAAAAATATACTGTAAAATTTTGATAATAAAATTTACTATTTAATGAATATAAAATAGTAACATACATAAAACTCTCTATGTATTGTCTTGGGTAAAGTCAAGATTTTAATTATGTATCAATCATTTCATAAAATGTATTTTTTAGAAAATTTTATTTACATTTACTTCAAATACATTTGCAGATTCATTCAAATTAATGCAAATATTAGACAATTGGTATTTTTAATCATTTTTAAATTCTCAATTCTTGGTTTTTAGAATTACAAAAATTAGGTTTGACTACATTCCATTATGGACTTTCCCACATAGTAATTTAGGATATTCAACTCATTTCTTTTACTTTAAGAGGCTCATTTCTCTAATTTGTTAATTCATTTTTTAAAAAATGTTTGCTCTACATATACATATGTGAGCACATATATTTTTTTATCTTTTTTGGGTGTGTGACCCGTTTCTGTTTTCCTCTCTGTCCACCCCCAAATGCAACGACAATAAAAGGTAGCACCGTTTCTCCCTGCAAAGGCACACTAAAAAAAGGGGAAATCTTACATATAAAAAAGAGCTCTTATCTACTAGGGATAGGAACTCATACTTGTTTACAGTACAGGGATATCTCCTACCTTGGAAATATGTCACGCGGACCCAACTAAGACCTCAGGTGATTAGACACCATCCATCCGGCCTAGAACCCTGGATCCCAGATATAGAAACGACACAGTTCTTCACAACAGCTACAGGAAACAAATACCATCCGGGACAGCCTTAATACTGCTGGGTCACCAACAAGTGCCAGCTCTAATATAATATCCTGACAACGAGGAAAATGGGAACAACTTGACCTAAGAGCAGGTTATCCTAACTTACCAGCTAATGATAAGACAAAATCAGAAGACTTGTCACCCTTTGGTAGGTCCAAAAGCCAAGATCGTGATTTAACTGGTTGCTAGAACCATGACCAGACTGTATATATCTTGTGACCCAAAAAAAAAAAAAAAAAAAAAGCCCCCTAGTCTAGGGTTTGAACTACAACCTGCACAACAACCATGATCCCCAGTTCCAAAGGTCTAGCAGAGACAATTGCAACGGAATGGGGCTTCTGGAAACACAATGAAAGACACTATCCTAGGTGCCATCGTAGGATCAGTGCAAAGACCAAGACACCCAACCACAGAAGATGGTTTAAAATGACACTGAGGGAACAGAACTTCTAGAACCACAAAGACTTCATTATAAGTCCCACTCCTGGACCTGTGCAGATACTGAGATCTCTAGATACAGAGGACTGATTTAATCACCCAGGATAAAGCAGAAATCTTCCAACCACCATGAAAGCACCACTGGGAGAGTAAATGAACCTGAACGGAGTCTATAGTTAATCCCATGACAATATACTCCAAGGGTGGAGAAACCCTGTATCTCTTAGGCCAAGTGAATTTCTTTTCAAATGACCCCAATATTTACTGTGCCAGTGCAGGAGGGAAAAAAGGCAAAAAGCACAAAACAATTTTTTTATTTTTTATATATTATTTTTTATCTTCATTTATTATTATTTTTTTTATTTTTATTTACCTATCTACTTTTTGTCAATTTCCTTGTTTTGGTGTGGTTATTGAAATTGCTGTCCCCATTTAGACTTACTTTTTTCCCTTCTTTTTTTTTCTTTCTTTATGTGCTCTGCCATGTTTTTATCTCAAGACCATGGTTTGTTTTTGTTTTGTTTTGTTTTGTTTTTGTGGTGCTTATCGTTATTGTTAGAGTCCTCACTGGATATTTCACAATTCTTTTTGTACTGTTGGGGTGTTTCACCTTCTTTTTCTCCTTCGTCTCTCAAACCGATGATGAGAGCCTCTAGAAGGATTCCGCCCATTTTCAGCGGATTAAACTTTTACCCCAGTTCATTACTTTTCTCTTCTTCAAACAAAACCACATAACTTGAACTATCTAGTCCTGCCTCCCAGTTAGAGGGGGAAATAAGGGAGGCACCAAGACCAAACAGGGGCAAGATTACTAAGTAGTAAGCTAGGTACAGAGGGGACCACATATTCTAGCAGCCCCAGAGGTGAGGGAGGAGGATATGGGAGGTAGGACAAAAATAGAGGTGTAGGGAGGACAAATCGGTGATGGGAATCCCCCTGATTTTATGTAAATATGTACCTAAAATATTATTGTCAACAATATGTAAGCCACTATGATCAAAATAAAAATTATATTAAAAAAAGAAAAAGAAAATAAGAGTCTCATTTCTCCCTGGAGATGCTTGTATTCTCCTGTAAATACAATACCTTTATGTTTTCTTCTTCAGTCACATATTTTTATTCAAAATTAAATTTTTACATGGTAAAAATAGATATTAGGTAAATTATGTCAAAAAGTTCTCAGTTTTGTTTCTCACTCTTGCCTTTCTAGAAGACACAGAGTAATTCCTAAGGCTTAGTATTTTTGTGGTATTTTACAGTAGTTCCTTTGTAATGCAAGACTCAAGAGATTAAAATTAGTGAGGTAGGCAGGCAGGGAAAGGCCCCACATGGCAACAAAATCTGGAAATAGCAAGTAATTCTGAAAAAGCAATAAAAGTTCTGAGAATGCCATAAAACTTAGAGAAGAAATTGAGGGTGTCACTTTGTCATTGATAATAGTTTTACCAGCTTTGCTGGCCCCCTCTGAGAGAAGTTCCAGGAGGAACAAAGGCCATGAATTGAATGTTGAAGAAGACCATTAATTACCTTCAACACTCTCCCTGGAATCCACCCTAGTAACCACCCTAACAACAGGAATTTTACCTAGGCAGAAAAACCCATGTGGGCAGGTTGAGCGAAAACCGATAAAGACAATTTGGAACAAAGGAGGTACTGAAACAGGTTGCCTGGGTGTCTGGTGTCTAAGCACATGTCATCTACATCAACCTTCTTGAGCTGTGTAATCTCACAGTTTAACTCTGGGATGTGTATTGGAATCTTTTGGAGAAGGATACCCACATGTGTCCTGCCAATCCATGTACATATTGTCTGCATGTACATCTTGACTACATTTTCCTATTCAAGATGTTCACTTTCATACTTTAAATACAGTGTGTATACCAGGGCTCCCCCTTCTTTGGAAAAACTGAGAACAACCTCAATTTAGTATGTTACTCTCTCTCTTTTCACCACTCTGGCTCCTCCTCTTGATATCATTTCTGTGAGGGAAGGTTATGGACTTGAAATGCCTGGGCAAGGTCTAGCCTAGGACATACTTTCCTTTACCTGCAAAGAGAAATTCCCCCCCTCCTCCCCCGTTAAGGTCCAGAATTTAAGGACGAGACTACACAATTGGAATAAAGCTAAACAAAAATTTATTCCATCAGCCACTAGTTCCATTTAATTGGTCATGGACTACTCTCAGAGGAGACAATCCCCGCCAAGATAACAAGCAGGTTTGCTTGGCTTGGTGTTAATAAAATTTAGGCTTGAGAAGTCTAACATGTGATTTACAACTTGTAGTCCTTATAAAATGGCGTCCCTCCTGTTCAAAACCCAGGGCCCCCACAGCTCCATCCAGAGTCCATCTCAGTTGGTGGGGATTTAGTTCTATGCCAGGCAAAACAACTGGATGTCAGGTTTGGTGCGGCTTTATAGCCTTTAAGTAGGGCTTGCAAGACCTGGTTTCCTTGCTGAAGAAGCTCAACTGAGAAAGGGGCAAACTCTGTCAGTTCTAGATCTAGTAGAATGGCAGAGGTAGAAAGAGAAAAAGTGATAGATTCCCTTCTTGGCTGCCACCTCTCTCTCTCTACTTCACATAAGTCATTGTGAGACTTGTACCACTATCTTTAAACATGCTATTTACTTAGGGCAACCTCAGCAGACACTTCAGATATAGAAATGCTATTCTGCCTCACACAAATAGAATTGTAACCAAAATTCTCCCTGATAGAGGGTCTTATTAAAAACCTAGAAAGCTCTAGATCCCCTTCCAATTAATTACTGCCTAAATGAAGAGAAACATCTAAAGTTATCTTAAGCACTACCACTTTGGTAAAACTTAATAGACTTTTTAGGTGGGTTCATCTCTCCTGGATAAAATTAGATTCAACTATGTTATCCATCATTCTAGTCATACTTTGACAGAGAAAACAAACAACTGCTGGGAACCCATTGATTCTCTTTAAGAGAAGCCAACACTCAAAACAAAGTTATAATGTCTATTAACTTTTGAGCATGTATTTACAGGTTGTCAGTAAAAGCAGAAAATTAGCAATATCTTTTATCATAGAATCATCAATGCAAAAAAATGTTATGATATGATCATTATTTTCTGTTTCTTTAGACACTATATTCCTTGTGTTAGAGAAAGCTTTTCTCCTTTAGGGCCTACTGTTTCTTTTTTTTTTTCTTTCTTTCTTTTTTTTTTTTTTGGTTTTTGGGCCACACCCGGTGGTGCTCAGGGGTTACTCCTGGCTGTCTGCTCAGAAATAGCTCCTGGCAGGCACGGAGGGCCATATGGGACACCAGGATTCAAACCAACCACCTTTGATCCTGGATCAGGGCCTACTGTTTCTTAAAAATTGTCAACTCTATCTGATTTCTCTTTCAGATTGACAACTCTGAAACCCAATAAATCATTGCCTGGGCCACATTGATATAATTATCATATTAAACATCCTTATATTAGCAGGGTCTGCTTTCTTTTGTCAGTATAAAAAAATTACAGAACATTCACTTTTGTGTAACCCTTTAGGACTTAAAGGAATTAAATCTTTAGAGAGAAATGTTGCTGCCAAACACATAAGGAGGAGAACTAATGATGAGTGTGGGGGTAGTAATAAAAACTCAAGTAGAACAATTCTGGCCCTGAAATAGTTCAAAGGCATGAGGAACACATACTTTGAAATGCAAATTATGAGCTCTTTGGAGATTCAGAAACTTAGGCATTACAAAAGAAGGGCAGACTTCCAAAAAAAGGAAGATACTATGTAGGACTGGAGGTCATGATAGGAATATGAAAATACTATCAAGAATGTCTGTAAAAACACCCAGTTCATGGTGCTGGAGAAATAGCACAACAGCAGAGCATTTGCTTTGCATGTGGCTAACTGGGACTAACCCAGGTTTGATTCCTGATGCCCACATGGTCCCCTGAGCCTACCATAAGAGATTTTTGAATGCAAAGCCAAGAGTAATCCCTGAGCACTCCTGAGTGTGGCCCAACAAACAAACAAAAATAATCCACCCAGTTTAGCTTTTATATATACAGAGAACTCCAGGTCAAGACAATTTAGAGAATTTATATATGTATATATACATATATAGTATATGTATATAACCTTTTCTGAATCCCATTTTCTTTTGTACAAAAGAAAAAGAAAGAAAGGAGAAAGAAAGAAAGAAAGAAAAAGAAAGAAAGAAAGAAAGAAAGAAAGAAAGAAAGAAAGAAAGAAAGAAAGAAAGAAAGAAAGAAAGAAAGAAAGAAAGAAAGAAAGAAAGAAAGAAAGAAAGAAAGAGAGAGAGAGAAAGAAAGAAAGAAAGAAGAGAGAAGAAAGAAAGAAAGAAAGAAAGAAAGAAGAAAGAAAGAAAGAAAGAAAGAAAGAAAGAAAGAAAGAAAGAAAGAAAGAAAGAAAGAAAGAAAGAAAGAAAGAAAGAAAGAAAGAAAGAAAGAAAGAAAGAAAGAAAGAAAGAAAGAAAGAAAGAAAGAAAGAAAGAAAGAAAGAAAGAAAGAAAGAAAGAAAGAAAGAAAGAAAGAAATATTGATGGAGAATTTTTTTTTTTGATTTTTTGAACTGTCAAGCACTAAGTGAAACATTAACTAGTCCACTGGTCAATGGCCAGAGAGATTGTATAGAAGGTACTTGTACCTGTCTTATCCAGATTCTATCCTATGGTATCACAGGAGTGATACTTGAGTACAAAATCAGGAATAAACCTTAAGTACTGCTGTGGGTGGTCTCTAAACAAAAAGCAACAACAAATCCAACAAAAATTTCTGTTATAGACACGTGATAGGGTAGAGCTCCAGATGAATTTAGTAGATTATTTAAAATCTCATACATGGTGCAGTTAACTAATTATAATAGATACTGGAATGACTGGGAGGGTGGAGATGGCAGCAGATAAAAGGAAGCTCACAGCCCTTATCTTTTTTTCCCTTTTGCTTTTCCCATACTCTCTGCATAGACCCAGGCAGAAACAGGTTCCGGATTGAACTAATGGCCTATACAAGAAGGTACAGAAACTAAACACTGGAGTCTTATTCACGTGTAACATGGCACTGAGTGGAGACTTAGGGAAGCAAGGGTTGAATGGAAAGAGCTACTGGAGAACATTTTGAGAGAGGCCCAGCTTCAGGCATGTACAGAGCACAGGGCCTCACTGACAAGAACACAGCAGCAGACTGCAGACATTAAGAAACCATGACAAGATGTCAGGGAATTATTGGGGTACAGAACAGAAAATATTCAGAGACACAATTTCAGACTAGGAAAGCACTCTGAACTTAGAACACAACTGTGGGGACAGGACCTGTTCTATGTACACTGAAGGCAAGAACACATGGGATAGGAACCAAGAGGTCATCATACACAGGACTGGGCAGCACCACAGACTGATTAAGTGAAGTTGTTCATGTGTAAATGAGAGGCCTAGATACTTGGGAAGGGAAGCATTTCCATGTACTTAAATCATAAAATAAACTCTGTTATTGTAAATTTTGACTGCAAATCTTTCATACAATTCTCAAGAAACAATCAGAACAGAAAAATTCACTTTTGTGCTAAGTGTTATGGTTTTTATAACACTAACATTATTAACCAGCACATTCGCATAATATATGAATTTTGGAGCTTAAATGAAAAATTTCTCAAATTAAAAGAAGTCACTGGGCTACTAAAAATTAGGTTCTCCTCCTTTTTTTTATTTTTACAACAGAAGTTTTTCACATTGAGTTAGAACATTTTGTTTGAGAACTCAGAATACATTAAATTAACCAGAATATTTGCTCATAAATTTAAAGTACAAATGACACATTTGATTTTATGTAAAAGAAATTAACTAAAGAAGAATATAATTCTTAAAAGTTACATTTCTTTTTTTCTGTTTTGGTTTGGCTTTTGAGCCACACCCAGCAGCGCTCAGCGGTTACTCCTGGCTCTGTGCTCTGAAATCACTTCTGGCAGGCTCTGGGACCATATGGGATGCCAGGTGGATTCAACCTGGCTCCATCCCAGATAAGCCTCATGAAAGGCAAATATCCTACCATTGTCCTATTGCTCTGGCACCAGCAAGCTACATTTCTATACAGAAGTCTCTGAACAGAAGGGTCAACTCACGGTTAAGAATATAGAAACTGTAGTTATGATTAACATTATGTTTGCTCCCAAATGTAAACTGAAGAAATAACAGCAAAGGGTAGGATGTACTCTGGTGCTATGATCTAAAGAGAGGAGCTTAAAAGCACATAAATTCATTAATTAGTAAACACCTGTCTTGAGAAATTTGGTCTGCAAAAATCTGCAGAGCAAGATCACTTAGCTGACATAAAAAACCTGATTATAAAGCAAGAAGATACAGAACGTGTTTAAATGATGCTTAGTATAAAACAAATTTAAATAGGCTTAACCGTCCATATGTAATTTTTATTATGTCTGCAAAATATACAAACACACAAAGAATAAGATATATATTTATGTGTGCATTTCATTGTGTATGTATATGTGTACAAGTATATGCATATATATGCTTAATTATATTCCGTATGCTTATACTTTAATTCTAACCTCATGCATTTATTTAAAGTATTTTTTGTTATACATAGTCATTAAATTGTGGGGGAAGATGAAGAATAAGTTAAGCATTACATTATTATCACAACAGATTTTGTTTTGTTAAAATAAAACAAAGTGAGACCATTTTGAGAACCTATTTTGCTTACTATGGTACATTACTTCAAAATACTAATAGCTTGGGATGTAGATTATAAAAATCTATTTCACATTCAGTGCTGACCTATGCTTTCTGAAAGCTTGACTGGTTAGTATAAATTCTCTAAAAGTTGCAGTCCATTCCACCAACCATTAAAAATCCATATGTTCTATTTTTATTCTCATCTTAATAACAAGGCATAGGATTAATAACCATCTGGGGTTAATATTTCCTAGATATGATTCAGATCATCAACTTTTCTAAACAGGTCATTAATTCTCTGAAGTATATTATGTCTTGATTGGTGTTGCTTAAGCAGCTTATAAGCTCTATTACAGTCTTTTTATTTCATAAGTAAATATCTTATCCACCCACCTTTAAATTTCAATTGGAGTGAAAAAATTGATGAGAAATTAACTAAACTGCCTAAGACACAAAAATAAAAATGAGGGCAATGTGTAAACTTTTCTACCAATATTCAAGACAATGATGTATAAGAACACACGGTTTTCAAAAGCATTTAGTCTTTTTCCATAACAGATTCTGCCTTAAGTTAATAACGATCTGTTCCAGCATTAATGAGTATTATGAAATAAAGCATTTAACCAATATTTTATCTAAAGTAATTTGATGCTTGTATATTATTTAAATATCCAATAAACTTTTATTGAACATCTGTTGTATTGTAGTTATGTGTTCCTGATTTAGATTCCAAACCCAATCCATTCCTCCAATATTTTACAGTCTATTTACAGAGTGCATAGGTAAGTGGAATAGGGACAAAGAGTAGATTGATCAGATTAAATTATACTGGAATAGTTTAATTTAGGCTTACAAGATAAAGATAAATATAATCTTGGTAAATATGAATGAAAAAATGCAAGGAAGACCCAAATCAATTGAATGATTTAAAGTACAACAAAGTAATTTGGAGAAGAAAGGACAAGGAATTAAACAGGCAAATACTATAGATTAACATTAGAGAGTTTGGGTGGTACAATCAACAGGAGTAGGTAATGGTTATTTCGCATAAGAGTTCACCAAAACAATAAATTTGCAAACACAGTCTACCAAATTTTATCTAATAAAATGTTATTTTCTAGAAATTCCCTAGGGTTTATTTTTATCTCTTAGCAAAATCAGCATTTGCATGTACTTATTTTGAATTCAATTGTATGTAGGCATATTTATAAATAGATAAAATGGCTCACAAATATTTTAATACTACTTGCTAAAATAATTGAGTATCCTCCCCTTTGCCCTGAAACCCTGCACAACCACACACATATAATCACTGGAAACTCATTCTTCCATATTTACCTTCATATTCTGCTCTTTAGCAAGGAATTGACCCAGTCTTACGTCCATCTATCCTTTAAAGATAGGCAGATGCCCTGAAAAGCATTACTGAAAAAAATCTCTGTTTATATGTAAGCATCTATGTAATGTTCATGTGGGCATGTGTATTATATGTGTAACACATGCGTACTTATATTTATACATATATTTTTGCATATATACTACATATACACGATGTGTATCTGCCTTTTAAATTATATAATAAGCACACAATACATATGCATAATGTATATAATGTATTGCATGATATATACACATATTGTACAATATGTACATAATACTTATACTTAGAAATGTAACATATGTTGCAACTATATATTTTAATGCATATGTTATACAGTACATGTTTTATGTTTACATTACATGTTTATATTATACATATACTATGCATTATACTACAATATGTTTATATTGTATACATATACAGACATATATGTTTATGTTATGCATTTAATATGCATATTGTACATGCATAAATGTAAACATTCTTTGTGTCCATTTAAGCATTACTACATATTTCTCTTATACTTGGGACAGGTAAGATGTGGCAGTGCTGTTTTTCAAATAGTATACATCTTAACTCTCAGTTAATTTAAAGAATAACTAGTTGACATGTACTGACATAAACAAATAACACTGCACAATATGCAACTTTACCTGAACAGCAGATATGATCAGTAGACATCTGGTATAAGAAATTCAAAGGGTCAGTGATTCAGTAGCTAACGAGAATCTAATGTCCACCATCAACACCTACAGAAGCTAAAGAATAATGGGGACACATAGGAACTCAGATACAGTCACAGATTAAGCAGAAACCTAGGAAGGTTCCTAAGTCCATCAAATCAATTGAAGGTGGTTTAAAAAGATAAAAAACAAAAACTCAGTAAACTGCAACAGAAATTGCAGAAGAATTTGCCAACAAAACTAAACAACTACTAGAACAGAAATTCAACCAACACACAGAGGATAAGAATTTCCATACATAAGGTGTTAAAAAACACAGTAGCAAGTCATAGAAATAAAGTGTCATGAAGGGGTGAAATGATATAAATATCATCGAAATTAAAGATATAAGAAGAGCAAGCATTGATGGGCTGGAGAGATAGGTAGGACATTTGTCTTGCACGAAACTGATCCAGGACAGAAGGTGGTTCAAATCCTAGCATCCCATATGGTCCCCCAAGTCAGGAGCAATTTCTGAGCACATAGCCAGGAGTAACCCCTGAACATACCAGGTGTGGCCCCAAACAAACAAACAAACAAACAAAAGCATTGATAAGGAAGACAAAAAGAATAGAAAAAAATGTAAATAATAAAGGCAAGAAAAATAATCTCCAAAATATAGGAAAACCAGAAGGTAATGAAAAAGGAGAAGAGAAGAATGAGTGAGTGGTGGAGATATACTAGTTGAGAAATTAATCACTCTCTGGAGGGAGGCAGCTACACAAATTTAAGATGCTTTATGAGTGGTAAAAAATACTTTCAAGCATAAGAACACTGAGACTCAGAGTAAAAACAATGGCAAAAGCCAACAGGAAATCTAAACTTATTGAAGTTTAATATTACATATTATATATTATATAAAATAAATATAAATAAATATTAAAATAAAATCATAAAACCATAAATTAAAAATAAATATAAGTAATAATAAAATTATTATAATATAATATATTCTATATTATGTATACTATAGAATATATAAAAATAATAAATATAAATATAAATAATAATAAAATAAAAATAAATAACATAAGAATCACAAGAGATTTTTAACATATGATATAGTACTATACTAGTAAAAGCCATACTGATATGTTCAACTTCCCAGCGCCTCATATGGTTCTCCGAGTCTGCCAGGAGTAATTTCTGAGTGCAGAGAAAGGAATAACCCCTGAGTACCACCAGCTGTGACTCCCCAAAAAAGAAAGAGGAATTGTTGTAAACACCTTCTCCAAAATTAACATTATAATTATATCTAAAGCTGACAAAACAGAGAAAATTTCAGATCAATCTCCTTGAAGAATTCTACAAAAGTCTGCAACAAAATTTAGTACACCATATTAAACAGCAAGTCAACAAAAATCATGCACTATAACTAAGTGGGATTCAATTTGGTGATGTAAAGATGGCTCAAAAATATAATCAATTAACATAATATATACACCACATCATTAAAAAACAAAAATCAAGGGCCGGGAAGATAACATGAAGGTAAGGCGTTTGCCTTTCATGTAGAAGGACGGCGGTTCAAATCCAGCATCCCATATGGTCCCCCGAGCCTGCCAGGAGCAATTTCTGAGTGCAGAGCCAGGGGTAACCCCTGACCGCACTGGATCTGACCCCCCCAAAAAATCATATGATAATATCAATTGATTCTGAGAAAGTATTTGACAAGACTCAAGTGCCAGTGAAAACAAAAACCCTCAATAAAATAGGTATAGGAGGAACCTTCCTCAAGATAGTAACAATTGTCTATAAAAACTAATAGCTATTATCAGCATTAACAGAGAAAATATGAAAAAGTTTCCACTGATATTAGACACAAGTAAAATCTCTACTGTCTCCACTTTAATGGTATTATAACTACTGGTTGAGCAATCACTGGTTGACAAGAAAAAGAAGTTCAAATTGGATAAGAGGAAGTTAAACTCCAAATCCAATAGCATCCAAATTGGAGAAATTATATTAACTTTATTTGCAAATGGAATAATCATATGCATAGAAAACCTTAAACAGACAACAGAAAGCTTCTAGAAACAATAAACCAATAAAGCAAAGTGAAAAACCACAAAGTCAATATTAAAATCAGTTGCAGTCCTATAGAAAATAATTAATCAGAGGAAAAATAGATTAAAGTATCTATCCCATTTAAAATAGTATAAGAAAACATCAATTACTTAGGAATCACCAAAAATCAATACCACAGAACTTCAAAACACTTCAGAAAGAAAGTCAAGAAGACTTTGGAAAATGGAAAATATATACCATGATCTCAGCTAGGAGATGTCTCAACTGAAGGTGGATCAAAGATTTTGAGATTAGATCTGAATCTATAAAGAATATTGAATAAAAAATAGGCAGAAAGTTCCAAGACCTAGACTTAATATGTTTTAATGATACAATGTTATTGGTAAAGGCTATAGAATCAAAGCTATACGAATGGAATTACATAAAACTAAAATCACACACACACACACACACACACACACACACACACACACACACACACACACACACAGACTAAAACTAAAAGACACCTAAGTGGTCAAGAATATTTGCACTATTTGCACTCAACACATAAGGTAAAGGTTTACAAACAGAATATATGAATTACTCATTAAAATCAACAATACCAACAATATAAATACCGTATTTTCCAGCGTGTAAGATGACTTTTGAAACAAAAAATGTCAACCGAAAATCGGGGGTCATCTTATACGCTGAGTATATCCCGAAAAATGTTTTAATATGCCGCTAAACAAAAATTGTCTGAATATTTCCATGAAATTAATTTTTCAACTCGATCCTGCACCAATCACTGCAAGGCTGCTCGGACCGCCTCTCTAACTCAGCCAATCCAAGCTGGCTTTTGATGCATGCAAATTAGACAATGTTCTGGACCCGAATCTACACTGTTAAAAGCCTGCTCAGATTGGCCAGAGTCAGAGAGGAAGTCTATTACAGTATAACCTTTGAACCTTTGCTTGTTATGATTGGCTCACTGTGGTACATACAGTTGCAGCACAGGAACGTTCTGCCTGATACAATAAATATAGGCCTAAAACTATGTTTTAACTGCAAAATTAGGGGGTCATCTTATATGCTGGCAAATACGGTACCCATATAAATAGCACTAACAGTGAAAAACTGAAAGATTCACACTAAGATTAGATACAAAGCAAGATGTCAAATATCTCCACCATTTTCATATTAGAACTACTGGTACAGCACAACATGGAAAAACAAAATGAGCATTCTCAGAAACTCAAAATTGATCTGTCCAAGAACAAAGGGGCTTATATCCCTGCATCCCATATGGTCCCCCGAGTGCAATTTCTAAACCCAGAGCCAGGTGTGGTTAAAAAAAAAAGGCTGATACATATTCTAGCAATTGCACTTTTGTGTATCAATTCTTGAGACAAAAACAATTGCTAAGATTTAAAATTAATTTAGATATACAATACAAATATGCTGAGCATTAAGATGTGGTATATCTAAACAATGTGATGCTACTCCGCTGAAAGGAATAATAAATCATGTAATTTGCTGCAAAAATGGGTAGAACTGAAAATACCATGTTATATGAAGCAAGCTTGAAAAAGGATAAACATAGGATGTTATCAATTATTTGTGGTTTTTAGAATAATGAAGGATTTAGAATAATAAAGAATAAGGCTTTAAGGGAATATGTGTAGAACATCCTTGACCCCAGAATATAGGGAGGGGATGGAAAGAAATAGCGTGGAGAAGAGGGAAAGAAGAGACAGATGAGAATTAACAGAGTCTGGGGTCCAGGGATTTAGGTACATCATTGGTGTTAGAAATAATATAGCTAAATAACTAGTCAATAATACTGAAATCATGAGACCCAAAGTTTCACAACTAAACTTAAAAATGTCCTGTCAAGATGATAAGTTTGGGGAGTAAAGGATGAGGGTTAGGAGGGTAACTGGAGATATTAGTGGAGTTAAGTTTAAGTGGTTGGATCTGTGCTGAAAACTATATTTTTAAAACTCGAATAGGAATTAAGAATAACTTTATAAATCACAATGCATTATTAAAATAGAATTAAAGACTGGAAGTTATAATCTCTATACTAACAATGAAATTTTAATAAAGAACAAATCGTGTTATATAAATCAAGAAAACTATCATTAAAACATACCTTTTGAAAACATATGCCTATAAAAAGTTCATCAATATGATGCATCAAAAAATGGAAGAGATATTAAAAAATGAATCACACGCAAATTTTTGTATTTTTTATACTGGAAAAATAGAACGAATTCATATGCACTAGAATATATTTCACTTCTGATTTCCTAACACATTGTTACCTGCTTTCATTTTCTCCTGATCATAAAAGATTAATTGCAGTGCCATCCAACTGTTGAAAAATAATGGAGTTATACTTGTTTTGTGTTTCAAAGATGGCTTTACAGAACTGAATATTCCAAGATAGTAGAGAGAGAGAAATATCACAAATCATTTGTTCAGCTATCAAATATTTAAAATTTAACAGACTTTAATACACCCTTTCTATTAATTATCTCTTATCTTGCATTGCCTAATGCAAGGGAGGTCATTTACCCATTCAGGCATTGATCAAATATACTCCATAGCTTCAGAAGAATTATTTTTTATGCCCTTAAGGAAATTCTGACTTCAGTAGCTTGTCATGTTTCTTGATTTGACTTAAAATAATGTCAGTGTTTGACTGTCTTCTCTGTATTTCTCTATCATAATCCTTCGGATACTATTATTAGGTTTGAAATCCTGCTTTAAATTTGGCAGCTTAAGTCAAGCATATATATACATTTTTAAGAATCACTAAGAACTATTTCTGGCAATTCAACAGTAACTGGGTCAGAACTACCTCCTTGTCTCATTTCTTCTCTTATGAATTTTTTTTACATGTATTTTATTTTACTTTTACAACTGATAAAAACCCCTTCATCTTATATTTATATTAATTTATTTGTTGTTTATATGACTGTTCTCAAAAATACTCCATGCTCAGTGCCCAGAATTCAGTCCCAGTGGTGGCTTGGAAAACATATACCCCAGAAATCAAAATATGTACTCTACCACAAAGACAAACCCTTGTCCCCTCACTTCTCATCTTCATTCATATAAATTGAAATTGCATATTTCAATCATCACAACCCCTCTTTTCTAATATCATGTATTGTTTCATGGTATCTTTATAACAAGTTTAAAACTGCCATTCCTCATAAGCTTTTTAACTTGTGAATTCTCAACTTTAAAAATGTCGTTTCTTCCCATTTGTAACAACAGAGATGGATCTAGTGAATAAGAGTTCAAGTGAAATAAATCAGAGAAAGACAAATGCCAAAGGATTTTGACTTCATTGATTATGAAACAAAGTAAGTGGTAATCACAACAAACACAAAATTAATTAAAAGTTAACCTATTGAAAGGAGATTGGGGATAAGTGAAATGGATGACAATTTCTGTATTTTTCTGTACTCTAGGATTCAATGATGGGTCAATCTCAAACTCTGTTTTTGTTCATGATGCAGCATAATTATAAGATAATGCTAATGTTTTTCACAAGCTTCCAGCCTATAACCAGATGTGATAACATATTTAGGACAAAAATAAATATAATTGGCTTAGCCATTCACAGAAACATGTGAGAGGTGACACGTCTCCCCTCTCAAGGTGACTTTACTTACATTTGTTTAATGCACTTAAAAGATGGAGAAGGAGCGATGATATAGCACAGTGCCAGGCATTTGCCTTGCATGCGGCCCACTTGGGATGGACCCAGATTCGATTTCCAGCATCCCATATAGTCCCCTGAGCCTGCCAGGAGAGATTTCTTAGTGCAGAGCCAGGAGTAATCCCTGAGCATTGCCAGTGTGGCCCCAATACCAAAATGAATAAATAAATTGTACACAATACAATATATAAAATAAGTCTAGGAATGGTTTAAAAACTTTGAGTTGTTTATACATGCATTTATGTTCAAAACTATTTGGTACTTTATTCAAAATGTTATTAATAAATGTAGTTTGTACCAAATTACATTTAATATCTGTTATATGATGATAAAAATATTTTTTAGATAATAGTTTTGAAAACAGTAACCAACAACATTCTATTTTTGAAAGAAACTATCATTAAAATTTAAACTTCTTGAATTCTAAACATACATGTAGTTTGGGATCACTTTAATGTAATGATAAAAATAAAAATTAAATTCTGACATCTACTACTTTCTTAATCACGGAATTAATATAAATTGCACAATATGAGAGAAAAATTATTATAATGCCAATATGATATTTTCTATCTTAAGTCCAATATAAGATCATTTTAAATTTACAAGAGCGACATTCCAAAATCACAGGCTCTGTTTTCTGAACAAATAATATATCTATACAGTTTAATTGTAATACAGGTTTTTTAAATGACAAGATTCTTTATAAAAATTATTAGTAACCAATTAGGCTCACATATACTTTTACTTCAATATTGTATATATTCAGATTAATATATTCCTATTTGATTATCTTGGGATAAATACCCTAATTTAAGTCAAACAGGCTCTCAGGTGTTGCATATTTAGCATTATTAGACCTTTACTCTGAGTGTAATTTCTGAATTTATGGCCATAACATAAATATGAGCTACAATTAATGTATTAGTAGTAAGCTTTTAAAACTTACCTATTAAAGAGGTAAGAGAAGAGAGTAGGAAAAATATCTGAGACAGCAAATTTTTCATTTTCTTGCAAAAAATATTACTATGAATAAAAATAAATGGTGAAAATATTTAGATAAGTTGAGGGAGTCCTTAAAACACTCTTTCCATTGACATTAAGTATATATCATTTTTAAGTTAAGTAATACAGGTATTTATCATTGAGTGATATATTTAAGTAACCAAGTTTTATTCCATTACAATATTTAATAACCAGTACAATAACCAGTATACTTTTTAATAACCAGTAATTAAGAAGTCACAACTTTTTCCAATATTAGTATAAAAGAAAAACATAATATTTTACATTTTAAGTATAAAATATAATTATAAAAGTTCAAAATTTAGAATGTAGGTTCTTTTAATCATGAAATATACTTTATCAAAAGTACATTTGTTCAAAAGGGCTCATTTTTTAAGTGATTATTGTTTAGAATTTTCTGGTTTACATTCATTACTTTTTCATCAGTGTCTTATACCCAATTTTTGTGAGGCACTGGATGGGGTTTTATCTCTAAAGAATATTAGGGATGCTGAACATCACACTTAATGAAATTATGCTTATTACTGCTTTTCTTCACCCACAATAAGTTTGCTAAAATGTTTAATGGAGCAAAATAATAATCATTAGTCAAAAGGTAAACATAGTGTTAATGTTTTAAGAATATTTAGATAATTTTTCATTTATACATTTTTAGGTTATAAAGCAAATACTTAAGCAGTATTTTTTAAAAATTAGTCATCAAATGGCATGATTTTCATAATGACTAGATTGCACCCTCCCAAGATAGAGGTATTTAAGTTCTGCAGAGTTAAGATTCAAATTTAACTACCTATATTGTTCATTAAAAATAGAAAATACAACACATATAACTTTAATAGTGCTTTTGAATACTCTATCAATAGTTAATTTTAAATTTATATAGTGTTATGCATTTTATTTATGCTTCATTCTTTCATTGATACCATGGCAATTCTTTGTTTACCAGAGTTTTATATCTTGATGTAGTATACTGACAGAGGACAAGAGCAACACTTTAAAGATAAAGACCATAAGAGTACTCAACCTTGCAGACATAATCCCTGATATTAGGTAGTAATTGCAAAATGTAATAATTTTATGTAAAAAATGATCCTTTCAATAATTTACATTTTAAAGAGAATATTAAATCATTGCAAAAATATCTATGTAGAAAGAAAATTATTCTATCCCAAATTATCTGATGATGCTTTTCTTTTCTAAATCCAAATTTAACATTTATGTACAATTATTTGTATTACATTACCAGTATGTCAAGTTTATCATCCATACTTATAGCATATTTTATTTTCAAACGTTTATCTTACTGTTATGACAAATGTCAGCCTTAATAATCTTGGGTAAGTGAAAACAGAAAAATTCATTTGTGCTTTTATTATAAGTTAAATAGTTAATATCTAGATAAATTAAATAATTTAAATCCTACATATGACAACGTATCTTGGTGGTCTCTTACATAGTCTTCTTTGCATTAAATTACTTCACCTCAGCTTTACAAATGATTCTCAACTATCTGAAATAGAAATGGAGAAAACCTCATTGAAAGTTAACCCATGAGTCATCAAAGGTGACTGTCATCAGAGGTTCCTAACTACTTCTAGATCTTTGAAATGTACAGTCTGCTCACCATTCCTTGTTGGAAGACACTTCAATTAAGTCAGCTTAAATAACATCATACTGAACATATTATGAAACCACATGAGAAGTTAAGTGTGAAAGAGCCCTGATATAGTCCCTATATAAACTTAAATTTATGGTGTGTTGGTAATGGCCACATGAACTTGTCACTTGTCAATCTGGAATGGTCTCTTTCTTCCCTTTCCCACTGCCTTTCCTCTAGGACACAGGTTTAAAATTACACCAGGGAAGCACCTTAAGTTGAAACAATATCAACATTTCTAAAAGTGCAATGCACACATTTTAAGAAACCTTTTCTCAAATTCTACCCATTTACTAGTGCATTTTGTCTTTTCTTCCAAACTTTGATTTCTTCATAATTTCTGAAAAACACATGGAAAAATTCACATCCAACTATCAATAGTATAGCAATATTGCTATTATAATATACAAAGACTGGTAAAATTACAAAATATTATTTCCCTAAGATTTTTAATTATTTAATGAAAATCAATATCAAGATGATTTTCATTCTTGCCCATTTCAGTAGCTCATTATTATAAACTTTTTCATACTATTCTTTTGTTTTATCTTTATAGATTAAATTGAGTATGTCTCATTCTTGGAAGTAGTAACCTTTCCACTTAATTGAAACTGAAATATAAGTGTTTCCTTAGTTATTATATGATATATTCATTTTATCATTTCATTTTGTTAACCTTAATTTTATATAATTATATGCTATCATCCCTATCCATTATAAAGCATGACTATATGCTCCCATTTTCAAGTATTATCTCTGATGACATATATTTATTATTACAAAAGTAATACAGCCAAATACAATAGAGATATTCCAAGGTAGCAGAATATTCAGTTTACCTTCAGTTGAAGTTGGGGTGGATGTTGGAGCCAAATATGGACATGCTTAGGGCTCATTCCTGGCTCTATGCTCAGGATTCACTCCTGGTTATGCTGGGTATATGCAGGATCAGAGATCATAGCAGGGAAGCTGTGTGCAAGGCAAGTGCCTTAATCCCCTTACTAAATCTCAAACCTTCAATTAAGTTTTAAATGTCTGATTACATGTATTACTTTTACTTATGTAGCAAATGTGCCACATCAGTCACTGGATTAATCTTTAAACACTAGTCTATTTGCAGAGAAACAAGAACACCTTACAGTAAAAATTTCATTTCATAAGTAGCAAGATTGAGATATGTTTGGCTTAGAATATTTGGTAAACTACTTTTCATTTTATGATTCTGTATGTTAATTAGAGAACTAAGTCTCACATTTCATGTCTTTCAACGGATATAAATTATACTTGATTTCTATGACTGATGAGACTTGAAGTGCCTATTACCATTTTATTCTATCACATTTTCTACTAGATAGTCCTTTACTCTTACTTTTCACTTTCTACTTTCCATACCATACTGGTATCAAAAGTGTTCATCTCAGCTAGCATCATGTATTGCAAAAGAAAAAAACTAAATCAATTATGAAACTATTACAATTAGAAAAATTAATCCTTTCATGAAATTTCCAATGCTATTAGCAGTGTAATGATAAATACTGAGTTTAGAGCTAGAAATAATTTAATTTAACCATAAGATTATATCACTACTATATTTTTATTATAATTTGTAGCTATTTTTAGTTCTATTTTTGTTTAGTTTAGTTTTCGTGTTAAGAATACATCCAGAGGCCTCACACAATTTAGAACTGTGATTTCTGGATCCCAATTTGTTAGTTTATCTTCACCTTGTTGATGATTTTGTTTCTCACTCTCTTTAAAATAGATTTCTCCAAGTAAAAAATAAAACTAAGACCCACCTTAGAAGGTTATTATAAAAATAAATGCAAAATTCTTAGTACATTGTGAAATAACAAACTGTGCAAGAACAACAATAGCTCAGATAAATTACTTTCTGTGTAACTAATAAAGCAGAAGAAAAAGAGATTTTTCATTTCATAGCACTCAATGCAGAATCATCAAAAGAATGATAGCACTAACACTTTGCTAAGTATTCTAAGTCACTATGTCTTTTGCTTATCTGATTGCTCTGAAACACAATCAGAACAGGTCTAAATCAATCAAGAAAGTGGGGCTTTAAATCTTTCTGTTCCACAAATGAGACTTTCATGACTACATGAGGCCAGTGACTATATTCTTTGATTTCTAATATTTTTGGCATATTTTTCAATGTGTCTGATAATATCTCAGATATTTCTATTAAATGAAAATGAAAATCCCAGGGAAAAAAAGCTAGCTAGAGGGGCAGGATCGGTAGGACAGTGAGTAGGAAACTTGCCCTATATATGATTGACCTGGATTTGATCCTAGAATCCCACTGTTAGGAATGGCCTCTGAGCACAGAGCCAAGAATAATTCCTTAAAACTGATGTGCATGCACCCCCCCAAAAAAAAACAAAACCCAAGGAAACAAATACCATGTTAAACAATGGCAGGAAAATTAACTCTTCAGAGGCATTTTTAGTTGAAAATACACAATTACTGAGTAATTACTGAGATATAAATTAGGAGTGAAGTGGGGAAGAAAACAGGAGGTATTGAAGGCAAAAAATGTTCATGGGTGAAGGGCTGTGTATATTGTAAGACTGAAACTTAATCAAGAATAACTTTTTAAGCACAGTATTTGAATAAGTGGAAAAAAAGATAAATTTAAAAAGTAATGACCAAATTAAAAAAGCAATGATTATCAAAAGATACATATTTCTATTAATTTCTCTTTACAGATAAAAAATTTCCTAAAGAAGAAAAATATAAAGTATCTAAAACCATTTGTTTCATTCTGTTGTTGAAGATATTGTTTTATTTAAAGTAAAAATTTTCACAAACATTTTAGTGTCAAAAAAATTGAAAGTATACTGAAATGTGAAAATGATGCAAAATATACAAAAGGAAAATATAATTAAAACACAAATGTTCTAGGGGACAAAGTGGTGGTGCAAGCGGTAGGGTAGCCTTGTATGCTCTGACCTAGGGTGGACCATTGTTTGATCCCCAGGTGTCCCACATGGCCAGGAGCGACTTCTGAACACATAGACAGGAATAACCCAAGTGTCACCAGGTGTGACCCCCAAACAAAACAAAACAAAAATGATCTTGTGATCATTGTACTGTAATAAATTATATATTCAAGAGGCCATAGAGATAAGGAGTGGTTGCCTTCTATCTATTGACATAAATTTACGTCCCATATGGTCCCCTGATTCCTGCCAGTAGTGATCCTGAATAAGTCCAAGGTGCCCTAAAATATGGCTCCAAATACATATATATATGTACACATACATACATAATAAATAAATCCCTATAGGTGTGTGTATATATTCCTATAATTCTTTTAAAAATCAACTATACCCAGCTTAAAAATGGGGCTTATTATATGTTTGTAAACTTAAAAAAACATGTGGTGCTTTAATATATTCATGTCAAAATGCCATATCTATAAAAATAATTGACTTCATGATAATCTAGTATATATAAATTATTCATTGAGGTTACCAATTTAATAAACACACACAAAAGGCCTTAAACTTATACATAGAAAAGAGAAAAAACAAAATTTTATTTAAAAAGCAAATTAGTTTATAGATATAACAATGCGATGTACAAAACAATTGTTTTATTAATATTACAAAAACAATGTTTAATTCAAAAGAAAGTATAACTATTTTATATATAATTCCCAAGTTGATTACTAGTAGTAACTAAATTTTAAGCTTTTCATGGGATGATATATATTAAAATTTATACTGAACAGAGTCCCAAATAACTTTTCTTTTCACTATTATGCAGATACTAAACATCTACAAGAATATCAATTTTTAAAAGACATTTAAACTTACCCCATTTAATGGATATGTTTTCCATCCTAGCTCTCCCAGCACAGTTGTTGTATCAAGCAACACAACTAGAATTAAATTAAAAAAGAACCTTAATAAATTTCTTAGTTGATGCAAAATATATCAGTGTTATTTAAATTACAGTCAACTAATCCTTATTATTCAATACATTAATATTGTTTCATAAGTTTATTTGTTATTTGTATATAAGTATTAATATTAATGTTAATTAATAAAATGAGGCATTTATAAATTAAGTAAATACATATAATGTTTTTAACAATGTTATACTAGACGATTTTATCGCAACTAAAGCCATAATCACTATTTTAATAGCTAATTTTTAAATTGATGAAATTACTACCTTTGGTTTTCTCGACCCCCAATAGTACCGCAGTAAAGAAAAGGGTATTAAAAAGATTTCTGTAATTTCTGTTAATAAATGCTCTTAAGTGTAAGTGCACAAAGTTTAAAAAAAGATTATTTAAAGTACGAGTTACAGTATGCATATGTTAGACATATTTTTGGTAATATATGTTTGTTGGTAATTTAACCTATTGCTATGGGAGGCAAAAAACATGCACCCCCCAGTCAAAAGTAATCTGGTGTAAAGGGCAAGTATATATATATATATATATATATATATATACACATATATATATACATTATATATAAATAAATAGTTGAAAATATTCTGTTACGTTATAATATAGAATATTATAGAATAATCTAACAATTTAGTAAGCCTAAGATTAGGAGGCATATCAAAGAAGATTTCACAAAGGAGAGGCCACATAACAAATCTGATGTGGAATGATGGGTTCTTTTACCAAATGTTATAAGGAAATTTATCTTTCTATTTATAACGCTGCATACAAAATAATTGGGTATACATAAATGAATTATAGTACCAATGTGGGCACCAGGAATGAGGATTATTTTAGAGAACCAGAGCACAAAAATGAGGCTAGTAAGGCAGAGAGAGATCATCTGGGTGGATTTCCAGAGAGTTTACAGCAGAAAATCTAGTAGAGCCCATGATTGGCAGGTCTTTTCATAATACCTTTAAGTCCTCCAGATGCCAGTAAGTCATGAATAGCACTCTGAGAAACAAGGCACTGACATTTTATCAGAACTTTTAGTTACTCCTCTCAGTTTAGAAAGTGATTTTAAAAATTTTAAAATATGCTAGTGATTATTTGGCATTTGCTATTTTTTGTCTATTGGGTGAATTCTGTTTTTTTCCTTCTGATTCTTATTAATATGATAACTTTACTAATTTTTAAAATAAAATTGTGAATGCTTGAGTTTCTAGGATAAATTTTACTTACTCATTGCAGAATATTTTTTTCATTATGAGTAAATCAACTACAGATAACCATTATCAGAGAAAACTCGTTTTCCTTAATTTTTTTGACCGCTGCCCCCATTACCAGAACCATAGGTGATGCTAAGGACAGAACTAAATATCCAAATATCAACCTTTCCTCCTATCTTCTCTTCTCACCCCTCCCCTCCCCTCTCTTTCCCTCCCCTCTCTTTCCCTCCCCTCTCCTCCCCTCTCCTCTCTTCTCCTCTCCTCGCCTCTCCTCGCCTCTCCTCGCCTCTCCTCTCCTCTCCTCTCGTCTTCTCTTCTACTTTCCTCTCTCTTACTCTTTTCTTTCTCGCCTCTTGCCCTTTCTTTGCCCTTTCATCTACACTCAGACAGTAGAATTCATGCAAGACTCCCAGACTCAGATAAACAGGCTAGCAGAAATCTAACTCTAATTAAATATAGGAGGCAGTAAACCTGGGATGCAGACTTAGAATAGCCCAACTATAGGCTTCAGAGAAACAAGTCCCAGCAAGAGAGGACACAGGTGATAGGGTTCCAACAGCAAGCTTCAGATTAGGACTAACACTGGATAGAGAATAGCAGAGAGAAATGACCAGGCCATCATCTCCTCTAGTTAGAAAAGACCAGACCATGTTCATTCAGAATGTTGAAAAACTGGACAAGGTATTGAGCAACAGGATGAGTAACAATGTAAACAGGTAAAGCAAAGGTCCAAACACGAGTTATTTATACTGTACCCAAAAAAAGCTTCTGATCTTTATATGCAAATATTTCATACAGCTCTCAAGAATCCATGAATACAGAAATAAATCAACTATCTTGCTAACATAGTGATTACTAAATAACAAGGAGTTAATATTCCTAGTATCTCAATTTATATGAATTTAAAATCAAGATTCAATTATACATGCTGTAAATTAAAATCCCTAGAACCTTTTTTGCAGGAGAGTCCTATAGAATATTTCTATCATCTTCAAAATTTCCCTTACCCCCAAATTTACTTTATTGTCTCACAATAAAGCCCTGGGAAATAATTAATCTAATTTCCATTCTTATATTTTTTTCCTCCCAATAAAAAGCAAACACATGAAGTCATATAGTAAGTAGCTTTTCACAATGGACTAATATAAAATTCATTTGTATGTTAGTACGTATATAAAAATAATAAATTTATATTGCTCATAGTTTCTAGCATATGGAATAATTTCTAGTTGAGATAATTATAAAGGTACTACAAATTTCCATGTTCAAAATTTTATATTATATTTTTATGTCTTCATAATATATTTGTATACTTATTGGGTGTATGTCAGAATAAATATATTTTAAAACAAATAAAATTATAGTTTATTTAAAAAGTACTATAAAGATGTTTTTTTACAAATTTATTTAGTTTTTAATATTTTATTTCCAAAGTTTACAAACTTATTCATAGTTGTGTTTCAAACATACAATGTTACAGGGCAAATCCATCATCAGTAATGACCTCTTCACCAATGTTCCCAGTGTCCATAACATGCCACTACCCCTGGTCCTAAGCCTGTTAGCATAACAGGTCCATTTTAAGTTTAGATTGTAAAGGGTTGACTCTCATAATTTTATTATTGTTGATTTTTAAAATAATGATTTTATAGTGCTCTGAAAATATCATCAATAGGGGTAATTTTTATAATGAATGATTATAAATTATGAATAGATATAAAAACTTAAGTATTTTAATTTTTAAAAAATTAATTTCCTCTCCCTCTATCCTTTCCAGAGGAAAGGGAGAACGATCGTCAATGGCCAAAGTCAGTCAAAGAAGCAACACTAGAGCCAGCTTCTCGCTCAGGAGAGGACGCTCTGACTCCTATTCATGGCTTCAGATGCTCTACAAGATCAGAGGAACTTCTCTAGTCACATATTACAGAAATGATCCCTGAAAGTATAGTCTTTAAAATAAGTATTTTAATAGACAATAATTATTAACCTTGTGTATGAGCAAATTATCACTGTTACTTTATTTTTTCTCATTTAATTATAATCCTATCTTTGAAAATTCACAGCGTTGTTAAATTTTCCAATTTGCATATCACATAAAATGATGATACATTCCTATTAAATTAACACTGAAGATATGGAGTATTCAAATATCAAAATATGTGATAAATTCTTAAATTGTATCATTTTTCTTGTATAGAAACCCCCCAAAAGTCAGAATTTTTCTGCCACACTAATTGCAGTAAGCCCAGCAAGGTGAGAGCTCCTCCTGCTGGCTTTGAAAATAAAAACTTTATCTAGTCCCTACTTGAACGCAAAGTTCTCTAAACCTAAAAAAAATAAAATTACTTCATCTGAGCATTTACTTCAGTAAACATCAGTAATTTTAATATAATAAAGTTTTAAATACTGCAAGATTAGGAAAGCAGCTATCATGTAAATGTAATTTTACTCACATCCCACAATAATTAATTGGAAAAATGAAAAACAAATTAAAAAACCAAGGAAAGTATGGAGATTAAATTGCATGCCTTGCATGTGCACAATCCTAGTGAGAGAGTGGACTTCACATGGCCTATCAAATCCAACGGTTGATTTCCTGGAGGTCCCAGAGAACCAGAGTTGTCCTGGTCAACCTGGGCGCATCAAGTTCTATGCAGCTCCTTAGTACTCATAGGTCGGAACACTTAACTCAAGAACTGAAAGGAGTGGTAGTCCCGGGAGAGAGTACAGCAGATACGATGCTTGCCTCGCACAGATACCAATTTGAGCACTGCTGGAAAAGTCCCAAGCACAGTGCAGGAGTAAGTCCTGGGCAGGATTGGTTATGCCTCCAAAACCAAAACAAATCAAACAAAATTTCAGGAGTGACCTTTGGACTTCCTAAGTAATACTTGAATATATTTTACAACCCTTGTCAAGTATACATATAAATATACAAATGAATAAATAGAGTAACAGATAATTATTGGCATAAAAATAAAATTATGAAAATATGTTTTTACCAATATGAAAACAGTGGTCAGGAGACAATTAAAGAGGTTAGGATGCCTGATAATTATAGGGTCAAATGGGGTTTGAGTCCAGCACAACTGGACTGTGAGCACTGTGATGTAGCTCTGAAAACTTCCTTTAATGTCAGGAAAATTCGGCTAACCCCAGAACTGAAGGATCCATGCAACACCCTATGAGATTCTTACACAAAACTGATGGCCTAGGTGCTGAACATAACTTGGACTTCCTAAACACCACTTGGAGATGCAATCTAACCAATTAAATAAATAAATACAAATTATATTAAGAAAATATTACCAAGAGAAAGTTGGTAGACATAATTATATGATTAAAGTAGACATTATATGATTAAAAAGAGATTATTATTTATGGATTAAATTTAACAGTAATCAGTCCCTCTAGCCAGGACCATTTAGAGACTGGCTTGGATCTGTTGAGATTGCCACTTTTTTGTTTATTTGTTTGTTTTTGGACCACACAAGGTGATGCTCAGTGTTTACTCCTGGCCCTGTGCTCAGAAATTGCTCGTGGCTCAGGGGACCATATGGGAAGCCAGGGATCGAACCCAGGACCGTTCTGGGTCAGCTGCTTGCAAGGTGAATGCCCTACCTCTACACTATTGCTCTAGTCCCTAGAGATTATCATTATTGAAGGGAAAATTCTCAAGTCTGCTGAATGGAGCCCCTGAAAGGAGGCCCCTAGAAGCCAAGGCAGCCCCATCCCAGGCTGGGGAAAGGGTAGGAGAGTATGTTAGAGCAAGCATCTGGCATGTCACAGTGGAGCCCACCTTCTATGTTTTCCCAAGTCACATAAGACAATCATAAACATGATACACTGCACGTATAGTGTCTAGTAAGGAGCTTCCCTTTCCTTTGTTCAATCTTCCCTGTAGAAGCTAAATCCAGTTTTACTATTGGTTGCATAACTATTTAAATACTAATTCTCACCTGATAATAGTCATCTCACTGCATTTGCTCCAGGAGGTTTTATTCCATACACTCCCTGTTCTCTGCTTTCTGCCCTCCCCTAAGTCAATCTGGGTGTGGTCACAAACTCACCTGGGATCAGACATCACCAGCATCATAAGTATCAAGATTAAAATGTTCAAAGTTAACTTTTTATATTTGATGAATTTATTAATTCTTATCCGTATTAGTTATCTTATAATTAATTTAAACAATTGGCAGATACTTACGCTATGTAGTATAATTTTGTCTGGCATGCACAAAAAATGCATCATTGTGAAAAATTAAACAAGGAACACATATATCAACACATTAGAAAATATTGTTCTACATGTCATAGATATAGCACAGCAGTAGGGTGTTTACTTTGCATGTGGCCAATCTGGGATCTGAGTTAGATCCCCGATATCCCATATGGTCCCCTGAGCCTGCCAGAGAGCTTTCTGAGCACAGAGCCAGGAGTAACCTCTGAATGGGCCAGGTGTGCCCCCGAAAATAAAAAAGAAAATATTGTTCTAGGTTGATTGCATTGTATAAATCTAAAAGTTAATAGAATGTAAAATGAACCTCAAGTTTTATAAAAAGATTTTTATGTTCAGGGAGTTTTAAATAAAGGTTTGGGAATTATCTTCAACAGGCTTCATGCAAAAAATGACTAAGTTTGCTTCTTAGAATCATTCAATTGAATTTTCATATTTCAAATAAGACTCAGAAAAGAAAAGGCAATCACACCAACATAGTAATTTAGGCTGTGGAGTTTGCCATTTCATCCCACAACACTAAAGAAACAAATAAAGCAAATACTTCTGCAATCATGACCAGGTATAATCAGAGAGTGTTTTGTATATTCATATATATGCTATATATTATATATATATATATATATACATTGATACAAACATTTAAACTAAACTTCTTGAATGCTAGCCTGTTTAGATACTATTTTAAACACATAGTTTTTAACTGTATCTAATTTTGACCTAACTGCATAGATATTTTTTTTACTGAAAACAAGTTTTTTTAGCTTCATCTGAATATACTGTGTATTTCTCTCACAGAGTCAGAATCAATATTTAATTCCCCAAATATTAAACACTAACTGCTCTAAATAAATAGAATCATTTTATGTACCTGAGCTATGTCTCTCTATCTGGTGCATATTATTTTTATGACAATGTTTTCCAGATGATATATTTTTCTTAAAAATAGTGAAACTGCTAGAGAACTAGTCCAGCTGGTAGGGTACTTGACATGTTCACAGTCAATCCACTTTCATATCTCTGAACCCTTTCTAGATTCACCAAATTCTAGCAGAAGTGATATTTAAGCACAAAGCAAGAAGTAAGCCCTGAGGACCGAGTATTACCAGGTTTAGCTTAAAAAACCATATAATAATAAAAAATAATAGTAAAAAAACTTTATTTTTGAACTAGGATGAAATTTATTTAGCATTCTTATCAGTTGTTTTTTATTTTTGCTGTTTTAGTTATCATTATATTATATTTTAATATAGGTATTATTGTTGATATTTTTATCCCAATCTGACATATTATAAATATTTTTAAATTAATATGAAAATGGTGATATTAAATCTTTCTTAAAATCAAAGAATACAAGCAAGTTTAGAAACCTTGAATAGAGATTTCTACTACATTAAAATATGCTACTCATACTGAAGTGACATTCAAAACTCACTTTGTCCTTTCTCAAACATTGTTTTTCTGATGAAAAAATAAACTTTATTGACTATAAATTAGATTAATTAAAAATCACTATAGATGCAACTGACAGAGAGGTGGGAAACAAAGCCTAGTTTGTATTCTGACAGCATGGACTCCACAGAATAAGAACTATTGTGGCAAACATTAAACATTTATATATGCATATATATAATTCTCACTTCTGCTTCTTCCTATTTTGCACTTAAACCTCTATATTGTTATTCTGCTTGAATAGTTTTATGTGTTTCAGCTCAAATCATTTATAAATGTTGGAATCAGATGGCAGGGCTTACTCACAGAGAAGGGGAAAACCCAAATGTATATCTGATCCACCACAAGGTCACAAAACAAAAGGTTCCTTTTCTGGCCAGGTCTCTAAAACACCATCAAGCCACTTAAAAGTCATGCTTTCTCCATCAAGTTATTCAGTTATTTCCACATTATAAAAACAATAGACAGGAAAGATAGTATAGTATGTAAGGCACTTGCCTTGCATCAAGCCTTCCTAGGTTTAACTTCTATACACCACACATCGTATCTACATTGTATTTCCCATGTATCTACAAGCAGAGTTACAAGAAGGCCCTGGAAACTCCTGTGTTAACCCAAACTCAAAATATAAATAAAACCATAGAAAAGAAAGAATATTTTATATATTTGAATTTTGAAGTGATATACAATCATTCTATTTAAACAGCTTCATCCCTTTCATTTATAAATTATTTTCATTGAGAACTTGTATAGTTTCCATTGGTTTAACTATACAAATTTCAGTAGATAGAAAATGAGTTTAGACTTGGTATTTAGTAGATATTGAATGTTTTAATCTATCACAGAAGCTGAAAGTATTTATTAAACATACATATCCAAACCTTTTAGCCTAATTCATGAGGCTTTTGAATCATCAAAGATGATTATAACTCCATTTTATAACTCCATTTTTATGGGGAGATTGGGCCACACAAGACAGTGATCAGAGCTTAAACCCATAGCTCTGTATTCAGGTATCATTCTTGGTGGTGCTTGGGAAATCATATGTGGTGATGGTAATTGAATCTGGGTTGGCAGTGTTCAAGATAAAACATTTTTAACCTGGTGCCAGAGCAACAGCACAACAGTTGGGCTTTTGCCTTGCACTCGGCTGACCCAGGATGAACCTGGGTTTGATCACCAGCTTCCCATTTGGTCCCCCAAGACAGGAGCTATTTCTGAGCACACAGTCAGGAGAAACCACTGAGGGTCACTGGTGTGACCCAAAAACAAAAACAAACAAATGCACAATAAAAGATTTTAACTAAAAAGTAAAAACTAAAAAGATTTTACTGTTGTACTATCATGCTGTCTTCAACCTTTATGTTTTTTTAACTTTCTAATATTTTCCACTAGTTTCTGAAGGCTTTAGACACTCTGTTGCTTTTATTTTTTTAATTTTATTTCTGGGGATCACTCCTGGCAGAGCTCAGGGGTTACTCCTATCTCTGTGCTCAGAAATTGCTCCTGGGAAGCTTGGGGGACTATATGGGATGCTAGGAATCCAACCTAGCTTCGTCCTGGGTTTTCAGCTTGCAAGCTAAACACCATATCACTGTGCTATCTCTCCTACCCAGTACTCTTATTTTTTGTTTGTTTCTTTGTTTGTATATAAGAAATATTTTAAAATATATTAAATAGTATAATGCCAACCCCATTTTTTCACAAATAAATAAAAATTTAGGATAAAAAGCTACTAGAATATTATTTCAAAATAAATAATAATGAATTTGATTTACAAGAAGATAAAGATTACACTCTTGGAATTTTAGATCAATCCACATACCAGTTTATTAAAAACATGCACAAAAAGTAGATTAAAACCCTTTCTTGAAAAGGTGCATCAAAGTAAGGCTGTAGTTATTTAGTAAAGTTAAATTGTTATACCAAAGGGGCAGACATTCCATAACACATCAATATCAACACCAAAACCATTAGTAGTTGAGTACTTACATTAGGTTCTATAAAAATGTCAAAGAATTAATAGATTGTATAAATGCATTCTAATAGTGAAAAAAAATTGGAAACTGATCATTTTCTACTTGAATAATGCTCTAAAAAATAATACCAAATACATTTGTGTGGCTTTTTTCATTAATTTTTTGTTGAAATTGTCAGAAGATTCAGAGTGTTTTACTTATAATGAGAGATTTAAAAAGTCTAAAGTAAATATTACAAATAGAAGCTGAGGATTTATTGGGAAAGACAATAATACAAGTATGTAATTTGAAAGACATAGAAATCAAAAAAACCTCATGTGGTTATAACAGTTTATGACTAGAGAGCATTTGATCAATCAGTTGAAGCACCTACAATGTTAAGGATGTAAGCTAATAACCTCATATATTGGCAAAATGGGGAGAAGATGACATCATTCCTGTGGTCAATACAAAGGTCAGAGCCACAGCAGTGAGAACTGATACAAAGGAGGACAAACTTGAAGAAATATTCAGTGCTCTAGAATCCAGTAAGAAATTATCCCTGCAAAAGGAAAGATCCACTATATGTCCCCAGTTGTGTAATTTGACAGGGCTCTGAACTCAGAAAAATTGGAATGAGCCATATATGTTAAAAACATAGTTCCAGTCAGGATCCCTGTGAAGACTCCATGTCAGAGCTTTATTCACATTGTTTGGCCCAGTAGAAGGAAATCACCATTGCTAAGTTAGTGTCAGATCAAAGCATGGGCAGAGTCTGGCCACTAAGGACAGTAGCAGAGTATAAATCTTTATCATTTCTGTGAATCAATGAATATAAAAAAATCAAGTATATATACAAATATATGACTATAAAATATAAAAATTAAGAAATATAAGAAATAGGGCCCGGAGAGATAGCACAGGTGTTTGCCTTGCAAGCAGCCTATCCAGGACCTAAAGTGGTTGGTTCGAATCCCGGTGTCCCATATGGTCCCCCGTGCCTGCCAGGAGCTATTTCTGAGCAGACAGCCAGGAGTAACCCCTGAGCACTGCCGGATGTGGCCCAAAACCCTCCCCCCCCAAAAAAAAAAAGAAATATAAGAAATAGATATTAAGACAAAAAACAGTTTAAAAACAGCATTGTAATAAACTTTGGAAGATATTTTTAAAAGCCAAGGCATGGACTTGGAGTGATAGCTCAGCAAGTAGGGCATTTGCCTTGCAAGCAGGCAACCCATGGGTCGATCCTCTGTATTTCTTATGGTCCCCTGAGCCTGCCAGGAGAGATTTCTGAACATAGAACCAGAAGATACCGCTGAGCACTGCCGGGTATGGCTCCAAAACAACAACAACAAAAATATAAATACATAAATAAATAAATACCAAGGCAAAATATATATACATTGACAAATATGAGACTTTACTAAAATAATTAGGTAATACAAGAAATGAAAATAAATACCATGTTATATATTCAAGAAATAAACATTCTTAAAATTGACATCTTTTTCCCTTTTTTTTTTTTTTTTTTTTTTTGCTTTTTTGGGCCACACCCACTGACGTTCAGGGGAACCATATGAAACGTAGGGTATCAAACCTCAGTCTTTCCTAGGTTAGCTGCATGCAAGGCAAAGCTGTACTGCTTGCACCAGCACTCCGGCCCCCAAATTGCCATCTTTCTAAAAGCAATATATAGATTCAATGTAGAAATTAAAAAATTATGACTGGTGATACTTTACAGGAAATAAGTGAAAATTTTCAGGTAAGTTAGCAATAATAAAACTTGCATAGGTCAGAGAAACATTCCAAATTTTCAAAATGATTTTAAGAGAAAAAAATAAAGAATGACTTATGATTCCTAACTTGAAACTTTATTATAAAATAAAGTAATGAAAAGGCATGACACTGGAAAAACAAACAAACAAACAAACAAACAAGGGAACAAATCATACTGTAAAGCTAGTCCAGAAACAAGTGCTATATGCGGCTATCTAATCTGTGACAAGGAAAATCTCTTCAACAGATAATGGTGAGAAACCTAAACAGAAATGATCGAGAGAGCAGAGCAAGAAAATAGAACAACATGTAACACAACACACAAAATATAAATATATTAAATACTAAGTTTTTAGATCTGAAACCACAAAATGCATAAGAAAAAATATTGGTCTTCTTAAGTATCTCAATATTACATATGTATTCATATATATATATATTGTATCTCAATATTACATATGTATTCATATATATATATATATATAGTAAACAAGTTCCATTAGCAAGAACAACAAAAGCAAGAATAAATAAAATTACAACTAAAAATATTTAATTACACAGAAAAAAGTACCACAAAAAAGGGACAAGATAGCTACTGGTAGAAAATATATTGCACAATATATCTAAGAAATGATGTAATACAAAAAAATAAAACACGCAAATGGCAATGGCAAAACAAGCAACACAATGGGTAAAAGACTCGAGTAGGCACTTCTCTGAAGAAGGCATGCAGATGGCTCAGAGTCCCATGAAAAAAATATGAATAGACCTTATAAATAATGAAGCAGAAATCAAAATCACAATAAGATGTAAACTCAAAAAAACAAAGTGTTTATTATAAAAATTCAAAACTAGAAGCCAGTACATGGGTAGGGTGCCTGCCTTGAATGTGACCGACTCAGGTTCAATTTTCAGTACCACATACCATGATCCTAGAGCACATTAGAGAGTGATCCTGAGATTCATGCAAAATGTGACCCAAAACATATTATAAAATAAAAATAACTACCTTTTAAAAATAAAACATTATCATTTGATATAAATATATAAAAGATTTTACATAAAATGTATATAAGGTAGGTTATAAGGCCAGAGAAATATTACAGGAAGTAGGTTTTTGAATAAGAGTTCTATTCCTGGTATCCCATATGGTCTCCAAAGCATGGCCAGGAATAATTCCTGAGCAAAGAGCGAGACGTAAGGACTTACTACCTAATGGTTTCACTTACTTGAGGACTATTGTTTTGTGTGTGGTTTTTGGGTCACACCTGGCAGTGCTCAGGGGTTACTCCTGGCTCCACGCTCAGAAATTGCGTGGGACCATATGGGACATATGGCATTCAAACTAATGACCTTCAGCACGAAAGGCAAACGCCCTACCTCCATGCTGTCTCTCCGGCCTCACTTGAGGACTATTAATAAACATAGCAAACAAACCGGTAAAAAAAAAAATCACATAACTAACTCCTAGAATTAATTCATTCTTTCTTTCTTTCTTTCTTTCTTTCTTTCTTTCTTTCTTTCTTTCTTTCTTTCTTTCTTTCTTTCTTTCTTTCTTTCTTTCTTTCTTTCTTTCTTTCTTCTTTCTTTCTTTCTTTCTTTCTTTCTTTCTTTCTTCTTTCTTTCTTTCTTCTTTCTTTCTTTCTTTCTTTCTTTCTTTCTTTCTTTCTTCTTTTCTTTCTTTCTTCTTCTTTCTTTCTTTCTTTCTTTCTTCTTTCTTTCTTTTCTTTTCTTTCTTTCTTTCTTTCTTTCTTTCTTCTTTCTTTCTTTCTTTCCTTTCTTTCTTTTCTTTCCTTTCTTTCTTTCTTTCTTTCTTTCTTTCTTTCTTTCTTTCTTTCTTTCTTTCTTTCGTCCTTCTTTCTTTCTTTCTTTCTTTCTTTCTTTCTTTCTTTCTTTCTTTCTTTCTTTCTTTCTTTCGTTCTTTCTTTCTTTCTTTCTTTCTTCTTTCTTTCTTTCTTTCTTCTTTCTCCTTTCTTTCTTTCTTTCTTCTCCTTTCTTTCTTTCTTTCTTTCTTTCTTTCTTTCTTCTCTTTCTTTCTTCTTTCTTTCTTTCTTCTTCTCTTTCTTTTCTTTCTTTCTTTCTTCTTTTCTTTCTTCTTTCTTTCTTTCTTTCTTTTCTTTCTTTCTTTCTTTTTCTTTCTCTTTCTTTCTTTCTTTCTTCTCTTTCTTTTCTTTTTTCCTGTTTTTAGGGCCACACCCAGTGATACTCAGAAATCGCTCCTAGCTTGGGGACCACCTGGGATGCCCAGGTGTTGGAACCGCGGTCCATCCTAGGCTAGTGCGCGCAAGGCAGACGCCTTACTTGCACCACTGCTCCAGTTTCAACTTCTAGAATTCTTAAACACTGGTGGTTACTAAAAAGCAGGGTAAGAGAAAGGAATGGGTAGAAACCTATCTTCCATGATGGGTTCAGTGCTGGGTGCGATAAATACTACACACACGCAAAGTTTTTTAAGTTATACCAATTAGTTATACAAAACTGCACACTGATATAAATCAATTTTAAGATAAAAATGAAATAAAGACTTAAGAAAAACGATCAGAAATAGACATAGCTTCCGAAATCAGAAATAAAATATTAAGGATTAAAATTTATAATTGTATTGTCATAATTTTAGGAGAATATATTAATAAATTTCAAAAGATATTTTGCATTACAATTTTGAACAGAGATTCAATTATAAATATTTTTGAGGCCACACCCAGTTGTTCTTAGGGCTGCTTGCTGATTGCTTGCTCAAGGACAATAGTGGATGTTGGCAATCAAACTTGGGTTGGCCCCATGTAAAGTAAGTGCCCTAACCAATGCACTACCTTGCCAGTTCCCCAATTAGAAATATGATTTTAATTTTAAAATTCTTCAACATTTCTATGAGTTCCTCACGGCAAAGTCTATGTGTTTGTGCATGACTGAAAATAATTAATGAAGGCTCACCTGCATGTAAAGGTGAAAGAATAAATCAACTAAATATAAAGGAGCAAGAACAAAAATCTTTTGTCTTAGAAAACTCATTCATAATCAACTAAGGAAAAAGTCTTAGATGCATGTGAGCATCTCTGGGTGTGGATAACAAACAAACAAGCATAAAGGGATAGTGGGAAGGTACCACTAGAGGAAATTTGTATATCTACCTTTCCTACTTTGTAATTTTTCAAAGATCAAATGTTATTCACAGAAGATCTCCTTAAAGTGTAATTACAGAACACACTGTATGTTCAGGATAAGATAAATCAAATAGGCAATTTTTGAGCAGATAATTACCTCTGAGAAGACAAATATTTTCTGTGCTTTTTTGAAGAACTCTTCCTCTTATTCCTGGCACCAAACATTTTAGCACAGAAATGCTCTCAGACTTCTTAGCTCTCACTCAAAAATCTAAGCATCTAAGTCCACTCTTCAAGTGTACGCTGTGAAGTTATTCATTGATAAAAGCATCATCTTATTCAAAAAACCTCTTAACCAAAACAGCACATGAATGGTGCTGAAAAATAGTCATTTCATTACATTCCTAAAATCTAACCACAAACCCAATTCCTCAAAGAAAATGACCTAAACAAAGTTTATGATATTCCCATTTCAATGATTCTAAAAGAAATTATAAATAATATATGCTTGTTTAACATTGGTCTGATCATAATTCTCATCACACCAACTATTGGAAATAACTCTGCTGTAAACCAAGTTAATCTCTTGTCTTTTAAAAAAAAAACTTTATTTATTGATTGATCGATTGGTTGGTTGTTGGGCCATACCTGATTCTGCACTCAGAAATCATCCCTGAAAGGCTGGGGGATATTTTGGTTGTCAGGAATCAAACCAGTTTCCTCCCACAGTGGCCACATACAAGGGAAATATCCTACCACTGTGCTATCTCTTCAGCCCCATAATTCTCTTAGATCTTAGTGTACAGTCCAATCTGTTTCTCAATGGACTCAAATCTCTTATCTATTCTTCCAAGATAGCATGATTTAGTTTGCAAAAAATGAAAGAAACAAAATGAGTTGATTAAAATAAACTCTAAGAATTTTATTTTTCCTTGCTTTACTAGCTCAAATTTCAAAATTGCTATCTATATTCTAGATTCTTTAGTCTAAGAAAAAGTTGATCCAGTCAGTTTTAATGAATCTTCACTCAGGAGTCTAGGTAAACTATTTCTAAGAAGTTAAAATTCACAGTTGTTTGGAGCAGCTGTAAGGTCATGAAATTCAGAATTTTTTCATATAATAATATACATGCAGGGAGATGATCCAAAATTGACTTTAACAAAATGTAATATTTAACATTTTTAAACATGATTTCAATATCTCTACTGACTAAAATGGTCTGCTATCTTCTCAATCACTAAACTGTACTAAAGATTTTTGGTAAGTAATACTTGCCTGGGGAAAAAGCAGTTTATAATGAGATAAGAAGGCAGCAGCGATGATGTGATGACAAATAAAATATTAAGACAACTAGTTGTCATATCATTTACACATTAAACAGCTTTTAGCATAATTATTTGATAGAGTTATGAGAATTATGCAGGACAGCTTACTGGAAACTGCTAAGGAAATGACAGTGAATGTAATGCCATAATTAAAGGCCCATGAGCTGCAAGGCAGTTGATCTTTCATGGCATATTTCTTTACAGCAGAGAAGTCAAGAAGAGAAATAGTTCATAAATGGAGCATTTACAAATGTGACCCATGGCAAGAGCAGCATGGCTCCATAAATAGGAAACAATGACAGATGGAAAGTTTATTGTTGGCAGAAGAAAAGGAAAGGAAAACAAAGCAAAACCAAGAAAAAAAACAGGCATTATCATCATTACCCTGAAGAGAATAATAGTGATTACATTCTATTGTCAAAGTATTTATCAACAGGATCTTTTGCAATAAAGGAAATGTAGCAGAAATGATCATGATATCTTACATTTAGGTAAATGAAGAATCCTTTATGCAGCATGTTTTTTTACATAATTTCACAATAAAACAGAAGCAAGTCTTCATAAGGTACCAACCGTTTTTTTAATTTATTTATTATTCACAACATGGATTATGATGAAAAGGAAAATGTTTAGAAACTTTTGAATAAGTCATCAGAATTTAAATTCCAGCCTTAGTTTTCATGTCTGAGATGCTTAAGTTTCATCATTTCAAGAAGCGATCATAGTCTTGGAGAATGATTCTTACTAATCAAGGATATGGAAGGCTAATTTATAATGAGAATTATTTATTCACTGGTGATTTGTCTCTCCAGGAAATCTCCTTCCCAGTAGGTAAATGCATTCAAGAGACCAAATTATAAATCAAAGTTGTCTTGGAAAGTATTAAATTAATGGAGAAGAATAACCCTGATTTGCTTTTTTTTTTTACACTCTAAATCTATTTGTGGTATAAAGAATTTTCTCTACCATATCAAACCTTCTTAACTTTGAACAGTGCTCAAGAATCTTGGTTTTCTAAACAAGTTTATAAATTGTTTATAAAATATACATACTACCAACTGCAAACAGCTATTACATTATATACACTATATACAAAGTATTTCATTACCATGGTGATATACTAATTTGTCATTGACTAAATTTTGGAATGCTTTATTTGATTTTTGTTATTTTGGGGAATGAAAATTGATTCAATCTCTAACTCCCTTCAATTACAAATGTGTATTCTTTTTCCAAGAATAAATTTTACATGTGAGTAGATTAAATCTAAATCCTAATTACTATCCACTTATATTACATAATTTAACATAAAATAAAACCAATATTTGCTTGCCAAAATCTTATTAATTGGGAATAATTTGAAGTTTTTGGTATGAAATAGAACAAAAAAAAAACACAAGTAGCACTTATGGGTAATTCAGCAAACTACAGAGCCTACCAGAAAATGCATAAATGAAGTAATGTTGCATCTTCAATCAAGCAAAAGAAAGATGGCTCTGAGAAGGTATGTAAGCATTTAAATATTGGTTTTGGTTTAATGAATGACAAGTGTCTCTCCAAGAGACTGCGCTATGCAATTTGCCCTTTCCTGTTATTTACATGTAAACTCATTTTGTTGTTGGAATCACTGATTGCTTGTGTTTGAGGTCCACATAGACATGGTATTCAAATTAGTTGACCAAATTATTTCTCTCTTGGTTTGCTCTTTACAGAGCAATGCAGTCCTTATTGTAATTGCAAACCAAGGGGATACGTTTAATAATTAAAACCATTGCTCTCAGTGCAACATCTTGCTAGGCAATTTATCCTAATATCAATTGTTTTCCCTTGCTTCATAGAATTTATTTTACCACCTAACCTAAAGGTACAATATTATACTGATAAAAAGACAAAGATGTGCATACACATAGGTAAATGTATGTGTATTTATATAAACATATATATGCATGCAAAGTATAAACAATTGTCGTATAAAAAGTAAAATCTGATATTTTCAACTTTCAAGTTAGTACTGAAAGTGAAATAGAACTACCATATTTTGAATAACAAACTCGTGCATGTACTTTTTTAATCACTTGTCTTCACAGGTTGCAATATATATACATGATGTGTGTTATATATCTGTCTAAGGGTTTTAACTATGCTATCAATATCAAAAATATAAACCTAGCTATTTTTTATACTGATATCAAAGGCCTCTCAATCTTTATGTATTTATACCTAAGAAAACTTTTTTTCTAAATGAGCACTGCAAGTATTGGCAGTCAGTGTTTGTCCAAATTTCAAATTACCAATATTTTTTGTTATTTTTTTATTTTATTGGATGAAAATATACCCATCACCAGTTCAACATTCCCATCAACAATGTCCCAAGTCTCCCTGCTCCCCACCAAACACCTGCCTGTACTCTAGACAGGATTTCTATTTCCTTCATACATTCTCATTATTAGGATAGTTCAAAATGTAGTTATTTCTCTAAAAAAAACTCATTCCTATTGTGGTGAGCTTCATGAGGTGAGCTGTAACTTCCAGCCCTTTTCTCTTTTGTGTCTGGAAATTTTTTTTGACCAGTCTAAAAGTTTATTTCTTTGAAAACACAGCTTCCAAAACAGAAGCACTTGTCTCACAGTCTGTTTTAAGAGGGCAAAGCCACACAATTCTTCACATACTTCTGCTCTCACTACTAGAAACCTTGGGATAGGACCAAGTCTCTGGCCTCTTAACTATTAGCTTCTGCTTAGAAGTTGTTTCTCAGAACTTTTTTGTTTCGATCTGAGAAGGGGCCAGAAAACAGCTTAATGGGTAGAGTGCATGCATTGCCTTGGGTTGAATCCCCAATATTGCACAATCTCCAAAACTTCACTGATTCCCCATGACTGAGATAGGAGTTGCCCCAAGAACTGTCTGGTAAAATAAGGATAGCAAAAAGAGTTAAAAGGCTTTATAAACTAGTAATAAAATTGATTTGTTTTATTGCAAGAATGTCTTTCATCTTTCTTAAAACCCATAGATGAGTGAGACCATTCTGCGTTTTTCTCTCTCTCTCTGACTTATTTCACTCAGCATAATAGATTCCATGTACATCCATGTATAAGAAAATTTCATGACTTCATCTCTCCTGACACCCGCATAATATCCCATTGTGTATATGTACCACAGTTTCTTTAGCCATTCTTCTATTGAAGGGTATCTTGGTTGTTTCCAGAGTCTAAGGTAAATAGTGCTGCAATGAATATAGGTGTAAGAAAGGGATTTTTGTATTGTATTTTTGTGTTCCTAGGGTATATTCCTAGAAGTGGTATAGCTGGAATGTATGGGAGCTCGATGTCCAGTTTTTGGAGGAATCTCCATATTGCTTTCCATAAAGGTTGAACTAGATAGCATTCCCACCAGCAGTGGATAAGAGTTCCTTTCTCTCCACATCCCCGCCAACACTGCTTGTTCTCATTCTTTGTGATGTGTGCCAATCTCTGGGGTGTGAGGTGGTACCTCATAGTTGTTTTGATTTGCATCTCCCTGATGATTAGTGATGTGGAGCATTTTTTCATGTGTCTTTTGGCCATTTGTATTTCTTCTTTGTCAAAGTGTCTGTCCATTTCTTCTCCCCATTTTTTGATGGGATTAGATGTTTTTTTTCTTGTAAAGTTGTCAGTGCCTTGTATGTTTTGGAGATTAGCCCCTTATCTGATGGATATTATCTGATGGGAATAGTTTCCCCACTCAGTTGGTGGCTCTTTGTATTCTGGGCACTATTTTCTTTGAGGAGCAGAAGCTTCTCAGCTTAATATATTCCCATCTGTTAAACTCTGCTTTCACTTGCTTGGAGAGTGCAGTTTCCTCCTTGAAGATGCCTTTAATCTCTATGTTCTAGAGAGTTTTGCCTGCGTGTTGTTCTATATTTCTTATGGTTTCAGGTCTGATATCAAGGTCTTTAATCCCTTTGGATTTTACCTTCTTACATGAGGTTAACTGGGGGTCTAAGTTCAATTTTTTGCAAGTGGCTAGCCAATTATGCCAACACCACTTGTTAAAGTGGCTTTCTTTGCTCCATTTAGGATTTATTGCTTCTTTATCAAAAATTAGGTGATTGTATCTCTATGGAACATTCTCAGAGTATTCAAGCCTATTCTACTGATCTGAGGCCCTGTCTTTATTCCAATACCATGCTGTTTTGATAACTATCACTGTAGTAAAGTTGAAAGTTGGGGAAAGTAATTTCTTCCATATTCTTTTTCCAAATGATTGCTTTAGCTACTCCAGGGTGTTTATTGTTCCAAATGAATATCAAAAGTGCCTGATCCACTTCTTTGAAGAATGTCATAGGTATCTTTAGAGGGATCGCATTAAATCTATACAATGCTTTGGGGATTATTGCCAGTTTAATGATGTTAATCCTGCCAATCCATGAGCAGGGTATGTGTTTCCATTTCCATATAACCTCTCTTATTTCTTGGAGCAGAGTTTTATAGTTTTCTTTCTATAGGTCCTTCACATTTTTAGTCAAGTTGATTCCAAGATATTTGAGTTTGTGTAGCACTATGGTGAATGTTTTTTTTTTAATGTCCATTTCTTTCTTATTATTATCAGTGTATAGGAAGGCCATTGATTTTTGTGTGTTAATTTTGTAGCCTGCCACCTTGCTATATGAGTCTATTGTTTCTAGAAGCTTTTTGGTAGAGTCTTTAGGGTTTTCTAAGTAGAGTGCCATGTCACCTGCAAACAGTGAGAGCTTGACTTCTTCCTTTCCTATCTGGATTCCCTTGATATCTTTTTCTTGCCTAATCGCTATACAAATACTTCCAGTGCTATGTTGAATAGGAGTGGTGAGAGAGGACAGCCTTGTCTTGTGCCAGAATTTAGAGGGAAAGCTTTTAGTTTTTCCCCATTGAGAATAATATTTGCCACTGGCTTGTGGTAGATGGCCTTAACTATGTTCAGAAAGGTTCCTTTCATTCCCATCTTGCTGAGAGTTTTGATCAAGAATGGGTGTTGGACCTTATCAAATGCTATCTCTGCATCTATTTATATGATCAAGTGATTTTTATTTTTCTTGTTGTTGATGTTGTGTATTATGTTGATAGATTTACGGATGTTAAACCAGCCTTGCATTCCTGGGATGGAACCTACCTGGTCATAGTGGATGATCTTCTTAATGAGGTATTGAATCCTATTTGCCAGGATTTTTTGAGGAACTTTGCATCTGTGTTCATCAGCGATATTGGTCTGTAATTTTCTTTTTTGGCAGCATCTCTGTCTGGTTTAGTTATCAAGGTGCTGTTGGCTTCATAAAAGCTATTTGGAAGTGTTCCTGTTTCTTCGATTTCATGAAAGAGTCTTGCCAGGATTGGTATTAGTTCCTCTTGAAAGGTTTGAAAGAATTCATTAGTGAATCCATCTGGGCCTGGGCTGTTGTTTTCGGGCAGATATTTGATTACTGTCTTAATTTCCTCAGTTGTGATGGGGTTGTTTAGATATGCTACATCCTCTTCTTCAACTGTGGAAGATTATAAGAGTCCAAAAATTTACCCATTTCTTCCAGGTTCTCATTTTTAGTGGCATAGATTTTTTCAAAGTAGTTTCTGATTACCCTTTGAATCTCCACCATATCAGAGTGATCTCTCCTTTTTCCTTATATGAGTTATGAAGTTTCTCTCTCTCTCTCTTTCTCTATCTCTCTCTCACTCTCTCTTTGTTAGTTTTGTCAGTGATCTATCAATCTTGTTTATTTTTTCAAAGAACCAACTTCTTTTGTTGAACTTTCGGGGTTTTTTTTCGGGTTTTCACTTCATTGATTTCTGCTCTCAGCTTTGTTATTTCCTTCTGTCACCCTATTTTGGGTTCCTTTTGTTGAGCACTTTGTAATTCTATGGGTTGCATCATTAAGCTATTCAGGTATGCACCTTCTTCTTTCTTGATGTGTTCTTGCAAAGCTATAAATTTTCCTCTCAGTACCACTTTTGCTGTGTCCCATAAGTTCTGATAGTTTGTGCCTCTATTGCTATTTGTTTCTGGGAAGGTTTTGATTTCCTCTTTGATTTCATCTCTGACCCACTGGTTATTCAGTATTAGGCTGTTTAACTTCCTGGTATTAAAATTTTTTCTTCTGTGTCCCTTTGTAGTTCACATATAATTTCAGGGCCTTGTGGTCACGAAGGTAGCCTGCAAAATGTATATCCTCTTGATATTATGGAGTTATGTTTTATGTGCTAGCATGTAGTCTATCCTGGAGGATGTCCCATGTACATTAGAGAAGAATGTGTATCTAAGTTTCTGGGGGTGGAGTGTCCTATATATATATATATATATATATATATATATATATATATATATATATATATATATATATTAGGTCTCTTTCTTTCATTTCTTTTTTCAGGTCTAGTACATTCTTGTTGGGTTTCAGTCTGGTTGACCTATCAAGTGTTGACAATGCCGTGTTGAGTTCTCCCACAATTATTGTGTTGTTATTGATACTATTTTTTAAATTTATCAACAATTGTATTAAATATTTTGCTGGCCCTCATTCGGTGCATATATGTTTAGGAGAGTGATTTCTTCCTGCTGTACAAATTCCTTGATTAATACAAAATGTCCATCTTTATCCCTTATAACTTTCCTGAGTATAAAGTTGGCATCATCTGATATAAGTATGGCCACTCCAGCTTTTTTATGGGTGTTGTTTGCTTGGATGATTTTCCTCCAGCCTTTTATTTTGAGTCTATGCTTGTTCTGACTATTCAGGTGCTTTTCTTATAGGCAGCAGAAGGTTGGGTTAAGTTTTTTGATCCATTTAGCCACTCTGTATCTCTTAACTGGTGCATTTAGTCCATTGACATTGAGAGAAAGAATTGTCCTGGGATTTAGTGCCATTTTTCTATCGAAGTTTGGTGTCTCTGTTGGGCAGTGTTGTCTTCAAGTAGGTCTTTCAGTTTTTCTTTTAAGACTGGTTTTGAGTCTGTAAAGTGTCTGAGCTGTTGTTTGTCTGTGAAACCATGTATTCTTCCGTCAAATGTGAAAGTGAGTTTTGCTGGGTACAGTATTCTAGGCGAAGCATTTATTTCATTGAGTTTTGTCACTATGTCCCACCTCTGCCTCCTGAGTGTTTCTTGTGACAGGTCTGCGGTAAATCTCATGGATGTTCCTTGAATGTAATTTCTTTTTTTTTATCTTGCTGCATTCAGAATTCTGTCTCTATAAGGTTCGTCATTGTGACTAGGATGTGTCTTGGGGTGTTTTTTTTCTGGGGTCTCCTTTAGGTGGTACTCTTCGGGCATGCAGCATTTGATCGCATGTATTCTTTAGCTCTGGTAGTTTCTCTTTAATGATGTTCTTGACTGTTGATTCTTCCTGGAGATTTTCTTCCTGGGTCTCTGGGACTCCAATGATTCTTAAGTTGTTTCTGTTGAGCTTATCATAGACTTCTATTTTCATCTGTTCCCATTCTTTGAGTAATTTTTTCATTGTTTGATAATTTGCTTTAAGGCTTTTATCTAATTTCTTCTGCTGTATGGAATTGTTATTCATCACATTTTCCAGTGTACTAATTCTATCCTCAGCTGTTCTTAGCCCATGGGAAAGCTCATCCATGTTTTTCTTCAATTCATCTACTGAGTTTTTCAGACCTATTATTTGACCTGAAATTTCAGTTTGGAGTTTTCTCATTTCTATCTTCATATTCTCTTGGTTCTTATTAGTGTTCTCTTCTATACTTTCTTTCAGTTCTTTGAACATCTTCCATATTTCGACTTTAAACTCCTTATCTGAGAGACTGACTAGTCGGTTGGCCATGTTCTGGTCATCTGAGTTGTCGTCTTCATCCTCTATGCCTGGTGCTGGCCTGTGTAGTTTCCCCATTGTCACACTTGTATTGTGGGTTTTTCTGTGTGTTGTGGTTGTATTTATTGGCTAAATGATATGCGCGGCTGTGCAGCGAAGTGGAGCGGCTGTGCTTCTCTGGCTTTTTCCTTTCTGGGCGTTTAAACTCACCTCCAGGGAAGGCCCATCTGCAGATAAGCCACACACAGGATAAAATCAGGCCGAAAATGCAGCACAACACAGAGGACAGGCATATGGGGGTGCTGGCATCAGAGTTCCGGTAGAGTTCAGCGGCTTCCCCTTTCTGGGTGTGTAAACTCACCTCCAAGGAAGGCTAGCCATCTGCAGATGAGCCACACACAGGATGAAATCAGGCCAAAAATTCAGCACAGCACAGAAGAAGGCAGATAGGGGTGCTGGCATTTGAGTTCCAGCAGAGTTCAGCGGCTTCTCTCAAATTACCAATCCTTGACTTATTACTTACACCTCACTTAGACCAAGATAATTTAGATAGCATAATAGGATCCCAAAGTTGTTCATGTCATAACTTTACAAGTTTTAACATATTCCGTGATATATGGAAATTAAGACTGCAAATCAACTGATCTTTAAGTCAGGAGATTTTCCTAGATTGGATGCAAAGTAATAGCAAGTCTGAGAAATGTGACTACAAAATAAGCATCCAGAGATATGTCACTTTGCTAATTTGAGAATGGAGAAAAGCAACCAAGAACTAGTCAAGGAATACTTACTAACAGTCTCTAGAAGTTTCAGAAAACAAACAAATGGATTTCAGTAAGGCCCCCAAAAGAAAAACTGTTCCAATAATACCTCACTTTTAGTCCAAATGACCTAAACCCGATTTTCTATCTACAAAACTGCAAGAACAACTATATTGTTTAATTTGTTCTAACACACATTTTGGCAATTTATTTTAATGAAAAAGAACCAACTACAAAGTGAACTTTTAAATTCATCTTAAAATCTATTTTTTTTTCACTATTCCATTTCTTAACAAGAGTACTTAGGTTTTGTGTTCTCTTTTTAATTGCCACAGTGTATCTCAGTAAGCAATATTAAATAACTGCTTTTCTATCTGTTTAAATGTTTTACAGTTCTTATCACAAAATTCTCCTTTATATTTTTTTATTTTCTACCAATTTTCACTTTTTTCCTTCATAATGTATGTATCAAGAAATACCATACCTAAATAAAAAGTTAAATCTAGATAGTCTTCCTTCACCAATAATCTAATGTGGAAAATAAAATAAAAAATAAATATAAAAATATAGTTTGATATACATGTATATATTTGTATTCCGAGAAGTTCTATGAATCTTAATTTTAGGCTCATGGAAAATATCTATATAAAAATATGTGATTCTTAGAAAGGCTTAAACTAATCCTTATAGTCTTTATTTTCATTATGTAAATTACATCATAATGGAGGCTATGAAATAAAATATTGCTTACATTTTTGCTATAATAATCTCTTGCTGAAAACAGTACCTCTTTTTGTTTCTCTTCCCCTTGATAACATTACTTTTTAAAAGTTTATGAAAATATCAAAGAATACATGATTTGGCAATTTTCATTTCATAATATAAATTCTGAATTGCTTTCCATATCATTCCTAGTAAATCCATCTACTTCTTCATCTTTAACTATTTATTTGGAATTATACCACTACTCAGAATGTGTGTCAACTTCAATAAACTGAGGGTCTGTCTTTATTCCAGTACCATGTTTTTTTTTTGTTTTTTTTTTTGGTTTTTGGGTCACACCCAGCTGTGCTCAGGGGTTACTCCTGGCTGTCTGCTCAGAAATAGCTCCTGGCAGGCACGGGGGACCATATGGGACACCGGGATTCGAACCAACCACCTTTGGTCCTGGATCGGCTGCTTGCAAGGCAAACGCCGCTGTGCTATCTCTCCGGGCCCACCATGTTGTTTTAATGACAATTGTTTCATAGTACAGCTTGAAGGAGGAGACAGTTATGTCTTCCATCTTTATTTTCCCTGAAGAATTGCTTTAATTATTCATGAATGTTTATTACTACATATGAATTTCAAGAATATTTAATCTATTTCTTTGAAAAATGTTAAGGGTATCCTTAGAGGGATTGCATTTAATCTGTACAATGCTTTTGGAATTATTTTTTTTGTGCATTATTCTATAAACTCAAATTCTTAGAAAAACAATTTTTACCAATCCCAGATCTATATTATATTTAGGACTTATTTGTTTAAGAAATGAGTGAATCATCAAAATAAAAATGAGCAGGCAGGGGATTTATAATAACTATATACACATAATTATGAGTAGCTTATGTTGTTAATAAAAGTGGATACCTGAAGGCACATAAGCAATACAGTGCATTCCCATAGATGCAAAGTACTAAAAAAGAGTATGTTGAACAGGGTGTGGCTAAATATATTTATGTGTTTTAAATCCAATATTCCAAAAGCAATGAATAATGAAAGAACTGGACATTTCTATTATATTGTGACAAATAAATTAGTAGAGCATAATTAAAGCACTGTGAGTATTGTGATAATAATCCTAAAATCTTATTGTGAACCATTTTGGGGGAAAAATATCTATCAAATAAAATCACAATGATTTTTTATAACACTAGTGTATAGTAATGTTATAATCTAACAAGATGTTTTATAACTTCACCAAAGATAATTCCATAGTAAACCTGTAAAGGATATTTTATACAATATTATTATATAAAACAAAGTGTTGGTGCCAGAGCAATAGCACAGCTGTAGGAAGAGCCTTATATGCAGCTGATCCAGGATGGACCTGGGTTTGATCCTTGGCTTCCCATATGGTCCTCCCAAGCCAGGAGCAATATCTGAATGCATGTCCAGGAGTAACCCCTGAGCTTCACCGTGTGTGATCCCAAAGCCAAATCAAACCAACAAACAAAAAATAAAGTGTATTTAAAACCATTTTGGGTGCATTGTTACATATTACTGTTACTATTATATAATATAAAACATTGATCTGAAATAATATACTCAAAAATAATAGGAAACATAATTAATAAAGAAGAACCACCTCTAAAGAATAAAGAGAACTCTTACTAAAACAAATAGTTGATATATTATTATCTCAAAAGTTGAACAAAGTCTAAGGAACAAGTGATGCTCTCTAAAAGAGTCAGTAGTGACTAAACATCTATGAAATAAAGTATAGTATCTTACTGACTGAACACTGATTTTGAAGTGTCAGAAAAATAGCATTTATAGAATGCTTACATAATTAAACCATCATATAAATTCAAATTTTAAATACCTATATTTAGTAGCTATTATATGTACAGCCATATAATATAAAACAGAGTAATTAATCTATAGACCTTTTATTGCTCTCATAAATATAAAATTGATGTGTGACTTTTGTACCTTAGAAAAACATAATGTAAATACAATGAAATATGGATCTCTCTAAAGAATCAGTATTCGAATTGGGAAAAGCATTCTCACTCTCTAAGTAAGGAAGTCAGAAAAAAAATCATCAGCAAGATGTGGTGATCTTATAACCATAGAATAAGAGATGATTATGAGTTTTAGAATTAAGGACAATGATATTCTAGTTATAATTTTATCGATAAATAAAGAATACTATTTTAAAAAAGAAAATGAAATTATTTTGATTCAAAATAAATCCCTAAGTCGTTGTAAAAAACCTAATAATTAGTTCTTGTAACTATTAATTAAATAGTTTATCCTTTCATGAGCTTGTAAAGAGATACCTATATGAGAAACACCAGAGACAGAGTCTCTTACTTTCTTATCACTTATTCAACAATCTATTGAATATTCAACAAACACAAAACTGTGGTAGACATTCAAGTACATAAGAATAGAGAGAATTGGGCCCGGAGAGATAGCACAGCGGCGTTTGCCTTGCAAGCAGCCAATCCAGGACCAAAGGTGGTTGGTTCGAATCCCGGTGTCCCATATGGTCCCCCGTGCCTGCCAGGAGCTATTTCTGAGCAGACAGCCAGGAGTAACCCCTGAGCACCGCCGGGTGTGGCCCAAAAACCAAAAAAAAAAATAAATAAATAAGAATAGAGAGAATTTTTGAATAATTTAACAATAGCAAAATATTAGATTAATTTATATTAATTATAGTTAAAAATACAACTAATGTGCATCTTGTAACATACTTAAAATTAAGGTCAAGTATTTAATAAACTAATAAACTCATAAAACTGAGCAGCTTAAGGGGATACATTTTAATTTATTCAGCAGAGAAGATTATAATGCAATGGATCATCTCTTTTAGTATTAACAAGAAAATTAAATGCTCATATTACCAAAAATAATAATGAAATTGATATTAAAGAATATGCTCAAATTTAAAAAATCAGAGCACACATTATAAGAATGCAATTATTTATTATGTTCCTCCTGAGAGTACTGATTTTCTCTAGCTCTAAACTCAACCACAAACCAATTTTCAATTGCACAATTTTTAATTGAACACTATTGTTCCCTTGCTCCTCTCCAGGATCTTGAGATTTACATCTGGAAGATTTCTTTTATGACCTTTCCTTCCAAGTGTTCCTGATACTACTGAATTTATTTCAAATTATTTGGGTTGTCTCTTATTTGAGTGACAGCCTATTCAAGATAGAAGTTGTTGGAAATTTCGTTTGATATCCCTTATTTAAAATGAAGAGGCATCACATATTAATGGACTTCATTAGAGTAATACAAGTCCCATATCTTAAAAATTGATTTTATTATAACAATTCCATTTATTTTCAAGAAGAAAGTTTAATAGATTTAAAGTCCAGTCACCATTTTCACCAACTTGTTTATATGTTCTAGCACAATGGCTTTTCAGAAGGCTATTACAAGAGTCCAGATGAAAAATGATGGTTGACTTGACATTTAAAAATTTGGTCCAACAGATCAAGGTCACAATAAACTTTTATTCCTTTGAAGATACAGAACTAAATTTTGCTACTCACTGTAAATATATTATGTATTAGTTTACATGTTTGTTCTTCATATTTGTTTATTCTAAATATTTTTATACTTGTTCATATTATACTCATATTCACACAAATATATGTTCCAATAAAATAAATTAGGCAACTTCATAGTACAGATAAAGAAGATGAGAATGAGGAATATAGGCTATAGAAATACAAGATTTATCAAATATAATTATAGACAATTTTTGTTAACACCAAATTAAAATCCTCTTCACTTAACAAGTATTTTACTATTAGGTCATAAAATTTATTTTCATAACTAGCTTTTATGTTTCCAGAATATTGAAAAAGATATCTCTGGTATTCAATCTAATAGTTGTTGAGGATAAAGCTAATTATACAAGTAATTTACTTTATTGAAATTGTTAAACTATTCTCATACATATTGTTTTAATATTAGTTTATAAAAATATAAACAATTCCAATATACAGAATAATTAACATATGTTATGCTAATATTTGAGTTCCCAACATCTAGTTCCCAAAATTTATTATGGATGTGTATTTATATTTTAGCATATATATTCACCGATTTTATTTGAATACATTTTTAAAGTTTGATTTTTGTTTTTATGCTCCTTTTTTTCTAATATATCTCTGTAAATTTGTTTTATTGATTTTTGTTTTGTTTTTGGGCCACACTGGTGACACTCATAGTTTACTCCTGGCTATGTGCCCAGAAATTGCTCCTGGTTTGGGGACCATATGGGACACCGACGATCGAACCGAGGTCCGTCCTGGGTGAGCTACGTGCTGGGCAAACACAGTACTGCTAAGCTGCCGCTCTGGCCCTCTGTGAGTTAGTTTTATTATACCACCAATAAACTTCAGGAAAGTACCATCATTATTTGTCCAAGAATATTTAGTCACAAAAGTTAATACAGAACATTTTAGAATTTATTTCAAGAAAATATTCAGCAGATGGTCATAAAGAGATACTACCGGGGGTGGAATATTTGCCTTGCATGCAGCCAACTTGGGTTCAATGTCCCATCATCAAATACAATTTCTCCAGACCCACCAGAATTGATCTGGAATTTACTAAGAATGAAGCCCTGAATCCTGGAGAGTGTGGCAGGGGAAAGAAAAAGACAAAGGAAAAAGTAGAGGAAGGGAGGGGAAAAGAATGGAAAGAGTGGTGGGCAAGGGACAGGAGGGAGGAAGGAAGGGAGGGAAGAGAAGGGCAAAAGAGGAGAGGGAAGAGGAGGGAAAAGGAAGGTAATTGGATGGGAGGAGATGGAAGTGGAGGGGAAAGGTGGGGAGGAAAAGGAAGAAAAAATGTAAAGGAAATTAATAAAATTAAAAAAAAGGTAAGAGAAGGGAAAGGATGCAAAACAGAAAGAAAAGCAAAGGGGAAAAATGAAAAATGAAAGAAAAAGGAAAGGAAATAATCACCAGAAATCAAAATTCAGATTTTTTTTCTCACTTGTATATTGACGTAATTTTGTTGAAGGATTGAAATTTTTCAGTCTGGAAGAATTATATATTAATAGTTATCTTATATTCAGTCACTAACCGGCTAATTTTTCTGTTCTAATTTTTCTTAAGATATCACAGTTTACAATACAATAAAATTTATTGCAGTTTATTGGTTTTCAATCACAAAACTAAAATATAAATTCATACAGTTTTGTTCAACTTCTCATATAGAGTCTTCACAGCCCTCCCATACTCCTCATTTCCCAGTTCTATTGAGTATGTTTCCTGGTTTATTTGTAGGGGGCTGTCTAATTCCTTTCTTAGCTTTTACACTCTGCATATGAGTAGGATCATTTGTTATTTATCTTTTACTTTCTGAAACAATCCCTCCCTCCCTCCCTCCCTCCATTTCTTCAGGTTACTCAAGGGCCCTAGAAAACTACAGTGAGTTCAGTAAATGGAGAAATGGAGTCCAGTGAACTGATACTCAGGTCCACTGGTGATCAGGACCCAGGAGAGATATGCCTTTAAATGTGACCATGTTGTGTCAAGGATACTCCAGAGTTTTGTGCATATAAGGCAAGCATTACTGACCTTTGAACCATCTTCCTGGAACATATTTGAGATAAAAAATAGACACAGTGTACTAATTTATAGAGTTCTCATAGATGCAAATTTATCTCTTACTGCTCTCTCATCATAGGCCACTTGGTGTCATATCCCCATCCCAGCCCCACCATGCTCCCAAATTTGCAAGGACCCATATCAAAACCTTTGTTTTCCATTGAATATTTAGCATTCCTTCAAGAAAATACACAAATTTGGCTCTGACAACAGAACTGAGTTTCCCACATGAGAATATCAGGCCTATGAGAAAGGAGGGAAGAAAGAGAAGGGACCTAGGAACAGAAATCGACGGCACTTGCATGGTGACAGTGATGTACAAAAACTACATAAGAAGCATGAACATAAACACTACTTACTGCAAATCATGTTACTGTATTGATAATAAAATAATTAAAAACTGTTAAATAGGGATATCTATAAGGAATGGATAGTGAATTAAGAATTTGTTGAAAAAATTAAAACGGGATGATGCTGCTTTTCTTATAAATAGATAATAAAAAGGAGAGCCATGGAAGTAACATTGCAGGTTGCAGTTCTTAATTTGCACTTGGCCAGCCAAGGTTTAATTTCTGGCACCACTTATATTCTTCCATGCACTACCAGGAGTAATCCCTGGACAAAGTCATAGGTTGTAATCCCTGCCTGAGCACCAGTTGGTGTGGTTCAAAAACCAAAAATAAAATAAAAATACTAACAAAGATCTATAGTAAAATAATACATGAGATTTGAAAGTTTATGTAATTTTATATGAATTTTTTCCTAATATGAACTCAACAAAATAACTAACATTTATTCAGAATTTTATTACATGAACCAAATTTAAATTTAGTTCATTTTATAATCCCGTTTACTGCCTTGTCTCCTACAGAATAATATAAGCAAATACTGAGACATAACTTGATGTTGGTGTGGTGGGGAGGATTACACAGCTATCGGTGTTCTGATCTTACCCTTAGCACTGAGCACAGAGTTCAGTTCAATGGGTGCTCAGGGAGGCATATAGGGTGCTGTAGATCAAACACCAGTCAGTTGTGTAAAAGGCAAATGCCTTACCCCTGTATAGTAAAATATTTAAGGTGTCACTCTTGAAAGCACTTATTGGATTTTTCCATTTGATAGTATAAGAGCAACTTGACCAAGATAATGAAAAAAATTGTTATACCAGGCTAGGGATCTATATTTGGTCAGTAATTTCCAAATTAAAATCTACAGGAAAGATAAACTTCATTTCTTATTTACAATATTTTAACTTTAGAGATTGCTTGAGAAGATAGAAATCACTTTTTGCCAATAAAGAAAAGAAAAAAATTTGATATACCTTAAAATTGAAATGTATTTTGATTCATACATATGAATAATCTCAAGAATTTAACATGTAAATAAATTTTAGTAGTTGTATTATAATCAAATTTCTAATAAAAATTTAAATATGAAGCTTTAAATATTTTTAAAATATAGTAACCAATAGTTTTCATAAATGTTTAACATACTTTCTTGGGTATTCTAAGAAAAAATAGATATTACTAAGTTTTTATTAAAGCATAAATATTAAAATTAATTTAAAACTAAATCTAGGATAATAATCACGTTAGAATTTTAATATATACTAGAATATTTTCATTGGGGAAAGTATATATTAAAAGTAATAAAATAAAAGCTAATTTGCAATGTGAATTTAATGAATTTCACATCAACATAAGAATGATTAATCATACATATGCAGAACAATTTCATTTTGAAATTTTACTTTTATTATGATTTTATGGTGAATGAATAACTACATTTCCTACCACAAATTGTGCTTTAAGAGAGTATATTTTTACTATTACAAGAAAACTAAATATGATCATTTATAAATATATCTTGAAAATTTTTCCATCCTTTGAAGACTGCCTTTTGGCATAGTGATCATCAAATAACCAATCAATATTTTGTGCTTGCTTTGTAGGTAAATTTGACATTTTTAACTATATTTATCTGTGTGTTGACTGAGAAAATCAAATAAGGGGTGAATTACAAAGACTGTTTTATTTAGGATTAAATAGCATGTTAGTTTCATATGGTATTTCACACAAGATTGTAGCTAGAAATGCATATATATATTTTTTTCAGGATATAATTTTATCATTAATATTCTTGGTATACTTAGGTACAGATTTTCTTTTTTTGGCAATTTTCAGTGCTACCTATCCTGCTAGTCTCCAAACACTGCATAAAAACAGTGCATGGAATCATCAGTCTTATCAGATTACACATCACAGGAATGTCCACAGGGACCCTGAGCATCTCTGGAGATGGCTTCTATAAAAAATTGAAAGAGAAACCAGAATTCAAGTTCATGTCAGTTAGTATGATCTGATCAACTGGTTTTAGAAAATGGAGTCTATTATAAAGTGCAAGAATTTGAGGAAGTTGCAACAATATAAAACATCAAAATCCAATATATTCTCAAAACTACTATTAACTAACAACAGAATGCAGCCCGAAGATCAGTCTAGACACGGTTTAAGAAAAGTTACTGTTCTTTCTCAGAAAGCTATGGAAACATTAAATAATGTATTGTCAGGAATATGGAATAGGGCAACAGAATGAATACAATTTAGTTCCTTGTTTGATAGAACATATCCCATAGGCTTTCATAGGCTGAGTGTAATTTACTCTGGGTTATTGTTTACACTTCATTTCTCAGATCACTAAGTAATCTATCTCCACATAATTTACACATTTTAAATATAGAAAATAATCAGTGATTTTATTATAATGTTGGCTTAGTATAATAATTTGAATAAATTTTCTTTACTTCTATAAATAAAGGAAGTAAAGACTTTTCACAGTTTTTTTTATAAGCATAAAGCTTTCCAATTATCATAAGCAGGATAATTTGTGATTGATTTCTGAGAATAGTTTTGAGTAGTAATTTATCAGGATTATTTAAAGGGTTGGAGAAATAGTACAAAATATATGGGTACTTGCTTTGCATATGCCTTGGTTCAATCTCTAACACCACCATGGTCTCCTAAACAATTTTTTAAACGATTACTAGGATCTGAGCAAAGAACCAGGAGTATGTCCTGAACCCTTGTTGAGTGTTCTGATATAAATGTGTTCATTTATATTTATTCTGATATAAATGTATTCATTAAATATGTCTAGAGAAGATGGTATTTTTATATCTTACAGGATAGAGATAAGTTATGAACAATTCCCACCAGGCTCCACTTTCCCTCCATTCCCTCACTTCTTTTAATAAAAACTCCAATATAGTATAGAAATGAAGCAAATTTTCATAACACTTCTTCCAATAGAACTTTTGTTTTTTTTCTTTTTGGTACCATATTTTGAGGTATTTGAGGTGCTGGGATCAAATTAGCACCAGTAGTGTGCAAGGCCAGTTCAATGCCCACTATACTATCATTGGCCCCTTAATTTTTGTTTAGTTTTTGGCCATGTTCAAAACTTACTCCCTTACTCTCCACATAACTTCTCGTGATCTATGTAGTGTTAGGGATGAAACCCAGTTTGGCCACATTTGGGGCAAGGACTTTGCTACTAGACTACTTTATGGGCTCTGAGCTATAGAATAGCAGTTGGGCATTTGCCTTGCATGTGGCAAATCCAGGTTGAACCCAGGTTCGATTTCCGGCAACCATGTGGTCCCCTGAGCCTGCCAGAAGCAACTTCTTTTCTTTTCTTTTTTTTTTTCAGAAGCATTTTCTGAGCACTGAGACAGGTATAACCTCTGAGTGAGGTGGGTGTGACCCCCAATATATATATATATATATATATATATATATATATATATTTATGTATAAATATACATATATGTATGTATATATATTTATATATAAATATATATACATACATATATACTACTTCACAATCCTTGGTAAGCTTTTTATTTTATATTTTGTTTTTTTTTGTTGTTGTTGTTTTTTTTTTGCTTTTGAGTCATACCCTGCAGTGCTCAAGGGTTACTCAGCTCTGTGCTCAGAAATTGTCCATGGCAGGCATGGGGAACCATATGGGATGCCGGGATTCAAACCACTGTGTATCCTGAAATAGCTGCATGCAAGGCAAATGCCCTTTCACTGTGTTGTGTCTCTTTATATTTTGTTTTATTTATAAATAAACTCACAACACAATTTAAACATAAGATATTTTGTCACCCTTAAAAACCACCTCCTCACCCTATATTCATTTCCTATGCTATAATTCTCTAACTATAAAATTTTAGTTCCAAGCTTAAAAAATCTTGTGAGCTCATCACTCCCTTTTAAAATATGCAACCACATTTAAAATATGCCTGTTAAAAACAAGTTTATCCAAGCCTTTCTGGGTTTCACAAATATATACTGAACATGTAAGTGCAAAATAAAGAAAATAATATGATGCTACAGAATTCGGGGTGTCTACTAGAAATGTATCTTTCATCACTAAATTTCTGATTTTTTCTTGTGAAAACAATAAATTACTTAACTTATTAAGGATACAGCAATATTCTATGTTCCCTCTTCCTAGTAAGTAAAATCAAATAAGACCTGGTAAAGCAGAGATACAATCCATTTGTTTTTATTGCAGTGAAAGATTTGAAGTTCTCTATTAGAATTTATTGATGACTGTCAGGGATTTAGAGCAAGCAAAACAAACAGGGCAGTAAAACAACAAAAACAAAAATCTTTAGCAATCTATTCAAAGCAATCTCCACGACATTTGGACCAAAGTCAGCAGAGACATCATCAAAGTTATAGATGTGGGGTATTTATTTTCATTTCCAGTCAATAGCTTTTATATTATATCACATGAGTTACAGTGCTGAGAGTTAATTGGGTGCAGCATGAGAATAACCCTAACACAATTGCTCACCAAATTACTAAATCTCCCTTATATTCCTAGCTTGGATTTTTAGTTTATATTGGAAGAAATATAAGTTACATTCTTTTATTTGCCATCACCTATTCAAACTATATAAAAAGAAGAAAGCCACTTAGGTTGAGTTATTAATTTTCTTCTTTAATCATAAAAGCTAGCTCTTGGGGTTGGAGCAGTAGCACAATCATAGGGGATTGCCTTACACATGGCTGACCCAGGATGGACTTAGGTTTGATCCTAGGTGTCCCATAGCCAAGAGCAATTTCTGAATACACAACCAGGAGTAACCACTGTGCATCACCAGGTGTGCCCCCCAAAAAGCTAGTTCTTAAAAATCACTCTTACATTATTTTCAAATTTTTCACTTATTAATTAAAAATTGTTTTGTACTAACTACTATGCTAAAAGCTGAAAATTCCTTAGTGACTTTGACTAGCATACCTCACAGTAGCCATTGGAACATAATTGTGTGTGCTACCCCATATTGATCGCTTTTATTTAGTTGATCTTCCTTCCCCCCTTCGTCTCTATCTTCTTATATTCTCTTTTAATTTCTACCTTACCTTCCCAAACAATATAATATTTGCTTCCCACTACTTCATAATCTGCTTGAGCTATCGTCAAATGTATTCCAAAACTGCTCAAGTTATTTATTTATTTTTTGAAAGGTACACAGAGTAATGTTTGGAGATACTGCAGACCATTTCTAGCACCAGTATGCAGGCCTGAGATTTCAGTGCTCAGGTCTGATGGTTTCAGGGATCATCTTGATGACATTTTGTGATACTTGATGGACCATCTGATGCTGGGAAATGTAGTCAGGGCTTTTCATTTCTTTGAGCCATATCCAAACCTCAAATTATTTATTTTTTATTGATCTCTCATAGAATGATTTTACAGTCTTGCAGTTCCTCACAATCGCATTGTTCTGTGATTTGAGAACCATGTCACAAACTAGACCCTGCTAATTATCGTTTATACAGAAATTAAACCTTAAAAAATAAACAACCAGAAGTTGAGGAGATAAGTGAAGTGGTAGAGAACATAACGTAGCATATATAAGGTCCTGAACTTGACATGCGGTTCAATATAGACTCAAGAACTGCTGAATGTATGATCTTATAAATTTTACATGATATTTGATTGGCTCCAAATAAAATACAGTAACACCAAAATCATTAAAATGTAAAACTGACTGTTTAGAGCATTGTTGAAGAATAGCATATATCCAGATGCTACTTTCAACTTAAAGTAAGAGAAAGAATAAAGTTTCACTTTTATTTCTAATCTAGTCATAGTGTCAAAATGCATTAAACTAGAGCTATTTAGGACAGGCCACAAATAGTGGTCGATGGTTAAATTTATAAATACAAATAAATTACTCAAGCACAGTTTTTTCATCATAAGCTCAAATATAAAAAAAAAGAAAAATTTGATATTGAAATAAAGATACAACGTTAACCTATGCCCACAGTCTTTATTGCTATATATGAGGGCCAAAATTTTTCAAAGGTCAGGATTATTCCTACTTCTATCAGCCTGGATGGGAAATTTGCTGACATGTGAGGCATCTTCTAAAAAAATAATAAAAAGTAAATGTTAGAAAAACAGACAACTGAGATGTTGCTTGCCTTGCATGTGATATACCCAAGTTTGAATGCCAGCATCAAATAGGGTAGCCTAATCCATGCCAGGAGTGTTCTCTGAACTCAGAGTCAGGATTGATCTTTGGGCATATAACAATGAATAACTCCTAAGATTCATTGTTTGTGGACCAAAAACAAACATAAAAGCAGACAGTTAACAACAACAACAAAAAAAATGGGAGGGGGCAAAAAAAAAGATAATAAAAAAGCAGACAATTAAAAGAAAACTTTTGAGGCCAGATTGGTGGCACAGCAGTAGAGCATTTGCCTTGCATGTGGCTGACCTAGGACAGATCATGGTTTGATCCCCCAGCATCCCATATGGTGCCCCAAGCCAGGAGTGATTTTTGAGTGTATAGCCAGGAGTAAGCCCCTGAACAACACTGGGTGTGGCCCAAAAGCCAAACAACAACAACAACAACAATAATTTAAAAAAGAACTTCTTAGCATGGTTAAGTATTGCTATTTTTAAAAATTTCTCTTAAAAGGTATCATATAAATGAAAGCTGTTCCAGGATATATTCAGTGGTAAATCCAGTGCTCTCAAGAGAACATTTGGCTGGCTGACAGTTCAAGTGATAATTATACTCAGATGCCTCTCTTTTACCTTATGCCTTTGTAATCCCTTTACTCTAAACAATCACAGCCAAATTTCCCTTGCTGGAATAAAAAAGAGTTCATGGCTTTGTAGGCTAAAATTTCACCTTCATTATTATTCTATCTGTTCAGTACTACCTTAATAATAGAATTGACTAAAAAAACTGGCAATTGCACTTCTCCAAAGTCACTGAAACTAAATTTGATTTCATTAGACTTATATAAATATTTTCAATTTATCATTTAAGTATGCTATTATAATATGTGTTTCAAAAATTATACAAATATCATATGAATCTTTCATATTCTCAGCTATCAAATTTTTCAAGATTTCTTATTGCTCATATTTTTTTGCTTATTTGTTTTTGCTTTTGGATTTTGGCTACATATAGTTGTGTTCACTACTTATTCCTGGTTCTATGTTTAATCACTCAAGATACTTTCAATATTTGGAGGATTCAATCCATGTTAGTTGCATGCAAGGTAAGTGCCATACCAGCTGCATCTCTGGCCACCAAGGACGTCCATTTATAACTGAAAAATAAATCCTGAATATTTATTCGTGCAAAATTAAAAGACAAAGACCCTACATAATTGATAAAATAACAATTTGATAAATATTTTGCTAAACTCAATATCTCCATACTATACTTACAGTTACAAAAAATCAAGAGCTCTGTCTGAATATCTTGAATTCAAGTAGCTCTAATTGGACAAACTGATATTGGCACAGGGAACATGTCAAATTGCAAAATGAATAACTTACCTATGCATAGATATGTACTGAGGAAGCTACATTGAATCATTAAAGCAACATCGTAAATGAGGGATTGAGAATTCATATAGGCCCCTTGTAGGCTGTTCCAAAGAAATCATAGGTAAAAATCAACTAGTGGAATATAGGGACAATAGGAAGAAACAAATTTGGAAGGAAACACCAGAAATGGTTTGAAAAATGCTGATATAGGGCCAGAAAGATAGCACAGCAGTAAGACGTTTGCCTTGCAGGCAACCAACACAGGATGGATGGCAATTCAAATCCCGGCATCCCGTGTGGTCCCCCGAGCCTGCTGGAGTGATTTCTGAGCACAAAACCAGGAGTAATCCCTAAGCGCCACAGGGTGTGACTCCTTAAAAAAAAATGTTGATATAAACTACTATCTTTTCTTTTATAAAAATTTGGATTTTAACAAAAAAATGAATTTAAACTTTAAATATAATCAAATGTTAAGAACACAACATTGAAAATTAAATTACAGTTGTGAGAAAAATATAGATATTTAATATATATTGAGTAAATAGCCATTATATGTAATCCAAGACATCCTCAAGTCAATATATTAAATAAATATGTCCAAACCAGAAAAAGTGATGCTACTGGGCTTTATTTTCTTCATTAGTTATCTCTTCTTATTGCTAATTGGGGGAAAACATTAGGAAGGTATGTTTTGAGTAAAAGTAAATATTTTATGAGGGGAAAAGTAAAACCAATTAAGCTGCAATAATTCTTAAAGGTCATAGTAACAATTATGATAGGTAATGGTTTTAAGATGTCTCATAAACTTTAAATTAATAGTATTTTAAAAGAGTAAGACATTAATCTTTGCCTTTTTGTAAAATTAAAGTTAAGATTCACTGCTGAAGAAACAGAAGATGGAAAGGCAATGATATTTTACAGAAACACTAACCTCTCAAATTAATTATTTGGAGAAGTTTTTTGGACCACACCCAATAGCAATAAGGGGTACTGCTGGCTCTGGTATTATTCTTGGTGATCTCAGGATTCATATGAAATACTGAGAATCAAATCCTTGCATGCAAGGCAGATAGGATGTGCTGTGCTAATGCTCAAGCCATGCTTTTACTGTTTTTTACATTCATTAATGAGAATGGACCAACTCTGAACTAAGGAAAAAAATTCAACTACCACCCCATATACAGGCAGCAGTCAAACACAAAGTAAAACACCTATCATTCCCTCTTCTACTTATTCTACTCTTATCTTCAGCTCAAACCCATAAAGCATTGTGCACAAATCATTTTTACTTATAATAAGTTTCTACTTCTGGAATTTAGAGAGGCATTTAATGTTATCATTTTATAATTTTTATTTTTATTTTATTTTATTAAAGTATTATGATTTATAAAGTCCTTTATAGTTAAATATCAGACATGAAAATAATTTTCAACTTGCTACAGAAGTGGTTAAGAATGCTTAATAAATTCATTAGGAAAGATGAAAAAATGCAGCAACTTTTGAATATTTCATTACAACATACTGAACAATTCTGACTTATTAAAGCATAGAAAAATAAATTTACAAGGCTCTTAGAAAGCATTATTTTCTCTTTCCCAACCTACCAAAAGCTTATTTTATATTATTTTTTAGTGCTGGGGATTATATATTTAAGGTATGTTACTATACAAAGAAACCCACATCTTTGGCCTACCTACAACTGTTATTTTTAATTTACAACATTCTAGCCTCCAAATTTCTGTGATTTTCAGGTTGAGCATTCCAAATATTGTTAATACATTTTAATTTCTTTAAAATGCCTTTTCCTGGGGCCTGAGTGATAGCACAGTGGGTAGGACACAGCCGACCCCTCACATCCCATATGGTCCCCTAGCCTGCCAAGAGTAATTCTTAAGTGTTACCTAGTGTGCTCCCCACCGCCAAAAAAAAAAAAAACCAAAAAAGACATTCCAATGAATTATGTTTCCTAAGTATAATGTACTAAACCCCACAAGCCTCCAATACTGTAAAAAGAATCAGAAAGACATTAATTGTGGCTTAACATTTTCAATCAATATATAAAAATGTTCACTGAAAATGGAAGCCACAGGGAAGTGAACTAATAGCAGTTTTTAGTGAAGAGAACACTCAATAAGCTTCTTGCATCTGGTCAAGTCCACTAACTGTAAAAATTACCTAGATTAAGTATTTCTACCCATAACTAATTACCAACAGTTAAAGAAGAAACAGTGAAAAATGCTTAGACACAGTTACATTAAGCATATAAAATATGGCAAATATTGCATGTAATTATTTTTTGTGGTATGCTTTCAACCCATGAAATGTGCTATTTAAATATTTAAAACTGCAATATGACTTTAATTTATTTCAACATTCAGAGTTATGCTATATATTATAAAAAGAAACTATCAAATTTTAGTGTGAATTTTTGAATCTCAAATATCAAAATATTAAGGTATGCTTATTCACATAACAAAAGATGCATTTCATTAGAATATTTTAGCTATAAAATATATTAAAACGTACTTATATTCATAGAATGTATATATTAATTATATAAAATGCTAATGTTTCTTTATGTTCCCCTAGTTATAAATCAATGTTATTACTCTTGTAATAACATGATTAAAATAAAATGCTTTTATAAAGCTATTAGAGTAACCCAAAATAATTAGCTGAACTATTATTATAAAGACTAAAATATTGTAAGTAGAGAAAGATTACAAAAGTAAATCTTATTGGAGCTTGCTGAAACCATTTAAGATCACTTTAATTCTGTTTTTCTTCTCTTCAGTTGCTTCTACCTGTTTCCATCCTCACCCCACCCTATAAAATAAACTAAACCAAGTCCATTGCCCCTCAAAACTTTGCCTAGATTTTCACTCACAGAGAATGAATACAGGTCTAGAATGGCCTCTTTAATCATAAGGAAAAATCCTTTATCACAGTCCTCATTATCATAAACAATGTCATTTAAGCTATTCCATATTAAAACAAACACATATATTAATGAAACAGAATATCAAGTCTATAAATAATAACAAGCACATATAATCAATTGATTTTTTTGACAAAGGTGCCAAGAATATGGTAAGGATATTTTCTTTAGTAAGTAATTTCCAATAAAGATGAATCTCCACAAGCATCACAAATAAAAGTATAATAAATAAAAAGTAATATATCATTAAAATATTATAAACTAGGAAATAATATTTATTTTTTAAAAGAAGAAATAAAATTTGTGAGTACATCAAATGAAAAAATCTTCAGAAGAAATCATCAGTAAAAAGGAAAGCTATGAAATATAGTGTTTATAAATCATATATCCAATTAAATATAAAAAGTTAACATGAAATAGGGGCTGGAGAGATAGCATGAAAGTAGGGCATTTGTCTTGCACGCAGAAGGATGGTGGTTCGAATACCAGCATCCCATATGGTCCTCCAAGTCTGCCAGGAACGATTTCTGGGCATAGAGCCAGGAGTAACCCCTGAGGGCTGCCGAGTGTGACCCAAAAACCAAAAAAAGTAAAAGTTAACATGGAATCACCGTAGGAATTCTCATATTCAGTAACAAAAACGTCAACTAATCAATTAAAAATGGCCAAGACCTAGAGAGGGCTTTTAATCAAAAAATGCAAAAGAGTATCAGACATTAAAATTTGTACAGTAGAGGGTCCAGGGAGACAAAATACCAATTAAAGCGCTTTCCTTGCACGCAACAGACCCAGATATGATTCCCAGAGACCAATATGGTCCCCAAAGACATTGAGAACTGACGCCGAGTGTTGATACATTAATAAGATCTGAACATTTCGGGGTGTGGCACAAAAACAAAAACAACAAAAACAAAGATATTCAGCATTATAGAGTAACAATCACTCATTTATGACAAATTTATGAGGTCACTTATTTATGACAAATAAAGAAACAGAGTAGAACAATATTACTCAAAGGCAAAAATAGACAAAAGGGTCTAAGGACTGCTCCTTAGGAGAAAACTTGCCACAATGCCGCAGGGAGTATTAGATCAAAGAAGGGACCACTGAGACTCAAGAGATAGTTCAGAGGTTAGAGCCTTGCATGTGGCTTACCTGGGCTTTGATACCCAGCATTCTATATGGTCCTCAAGCACTGCCAGAAGTGATCTCTGACTGTAGAACCGGGAGTATACGCTGAGTATCACCTGGTGTGCCGATCCCAACAAAACAAAACAAAATAAAATTTAATGAAAGAAAGAAGAGAGAAGGGACCACTATGAAAATGATAGTGGGTATAGATCACACTGGTTGCTGAAAGGATTATGGCGATATGCATAATACCCTTTCAGCAACAGCACTGTAAACCATGGTGTATAAAAGGAAAATAAAAGAAATGGGTCTGTCATAGAGGAAGACTAAAGGACAGGAGGAAAACTGAGGACATTATTAATAAAGTGAATGGGTGCTCGAACCCATTCTTATGAATCCTCAAACGTTGTCTTACTGCAACTCAATGAAGAACTTTGTAATTTTTATCACATGATAATTCAATATTTTTAAAACACTCAGTTTTGTAATAATTTAATAATAGTTAGTAAATAGCATTAATAATCATTTACCAATCAAACCTACAAAGAAAATAAAATCACGTACTAACAATTATCAAAAGGTCAGAGGTTCTTGTCAAGGATATGAAAAAAGGGAGCCCTTTTAAGTATTGTTGGTATGAATACATGCTTTCATATTCATTAAATAAAACTATTTTATTTAAAAAATGAAAAACAGGGGGCTAGAGAGATAGCACTGTGATAGGGCATTTGCCTTGCATGTGGCCAATCCAGGACCAAGACAGACAATGGTTTGATTCCCAGCATCTCACATGGTCACCAAGAGAGCCAGGAGTGATTTTTGAGCACAGAGCCAGGAGTAACCCCTGAGAGCTGTCAGTGTGACCCCAAAACCAAAGTAAGTAAGTAAATAAATAAATATTAAAAAACAGACTATAAAAAGGAAGTAAATTCTATTTAAAAAATATTGGCACTATTGTTCACTGAAACATTATCCCAGTGGCTAAAATAAGAAACAGACCTAGATGCTAAATATCTATCAATGGATAACTTTAAAAAGAAGATAAAAATGAGAAGCATTACTGTCTTTAAAATGAAATCCTTTGATATGAAAATTAGTGACCTTGGAAAATATTATGCTAAGAAAAACAAGCTCAAGGTAATTGTTGTAGAAGCTCATTTATAAATGAAAGAGAGGAAAACCTAAACTCATAATAACGAGGAAGCTGTATATTCATTATTAAAGGAAGGCTAGGGAATGGATAAGAAGATTAAAAATAAAAAAGAGACAGCGTTTTCACAAAGGACTGGAACATATATGTCTTTTATGCACAGATCTCAATCCCTTCACCCGATTCCAACACCTATCACAACTGGGTCTGGCCCAACTTTAATAGTTGAGCATTAAACCTTGAAACCCACAGAGCTTGGTTTCATAATGCAAGGAACTATACAAGTGGCTTTTCAGATGCCTTTTTAGGAAGTCCCTCTCCTAAAGCACAGTCTTATCTCATGTGCCAGCCCCAGGACTATCTGATGTCTCAGATGGCTCCTGAAAACCTACTTGCAGTGGCTCTAAAAATAATTAATGTAATAGTGGTGTGGGGAGTATAGGGCCATACCCAGCTACACTAGGGCTTACTCCTGTTTCTATGCTCAGGAATCACTACTGGTGGTATTCAGGATACTGTATACCATGCTGGGGATCCATTTGGGGTCAGTTATGTGCAATGTCAGTGCTTTTCCCCTGGCTTGTTACTAGAGCACTTTTTCTCTAGCCCTAATACTGGACTTTCTACTGTGTGTATTTGGATTTGAGGGGATAAAATCATTGTGTGTGAGTTATTTTCAATTTTTATTACTGAATTCTATGCAAAGTAAGTCATAGCTGCTTTCCTCACCCCCAGGTACACCATATATAGTACATTTCCCTGAGTAAATATTTGCCCTTTTGAACTGTTTTTGCAAAACAAAGCACATTATAATTGTGATTATGAGCAATTTGATCGGCTTTTCTCCTCTGTATAAGCCATATGAGAATTCATGGTAACCTCAGTTTTCTGCATACCAGTTAATATGAAAATGTATTGCTATATTTTATTTTTTGTCAATTAGTTCCTCTTGATTTTCTAACATAATATTGTTCATCCTAAGTAATTGCACACTTACAATATGTAATATTCTTCCTTTCTATGAACTTCTTAGGTCAATAGAAAATTCATTTTGTTTACTTTAAGCTTAACAGTAGTCTTCCATTTCTCTTTGGTTCAATCTGATGACCTGAGACCAAACTTTCTTAGTAGTACAGACCAATGCACACTGTCATGTTTCAGCTAGGGTGAATAATGTACATGCATAATTACAATGATATCTGGGCAAAACTGATTTGCATGGTCTTTCTTCTGATTTATTTCCTTGAGGTAGAGAGATCTGATAAATTCCAATTTGTAGAATTCAAATTATGTTTGTTGGGCAAATGTGGATTGAATGATAAAATAACTTGATCAACAATATTCAAAGGTGTCCCAGAATTTATGAGAAACAGCAATAAAATAGTACCATTGAATGACAATCCACGATTTATAAACATTTAAGCAATATTCTACTGCAGAAACTGTGCAAAATGTAAACTTCAAGGACTAATCAGCATTTTACTAAGGAAGAAACAGTAATTCCAAAGACTGAAAATTTCAATACCCAAGCACAGTTTCAGCCAGTCAACCTCATTAATCTGTAAAAAACAGAAAAAGGGATTGTATTCCTTAGTCTTTCTTTTATTAAAGTTTTCCATACATTAGAAAAACCGAGGTTAAATATTAGTAGCCTAGATAGTTTTGCCTAAAAGAAAGGTTATAGTTTAAGGCAATTAGTAATAAAATATGAATATTTGATTATGGAAAATATTATATAGATTAAAACGACATGTCAAGGATTATAGTTTCTAGTTACAGTTTTTAAATTTCCAAGCTCTAGAGATAATATAGAGTTTAAGATGCTTACTTTTCACAGGGCTGTTGCCAGTTAAATTCTTTTAATCTCATGGTCCCTACAGTACCACAAAGAGTGTTCCAGGAACATAGATTCAGTTGTCAGTATTGAGCATGTCAGGTTGGTTCAAAATCTCCGCAAATTAATCAATGAAATCTACACTTCAAAGTTTTTTCTATGAAATTTACTTCATATGATCTATTAAAGTTTTATAAAAGCCTATGAAAAATAATTATTAACTTACTTAAATATTGAAAAACTAGTGGCAATTTTCTTTGTTATATTTGCATCACCAAAGTTGCATAGCTCCATTTTATTTTTTATTTATTTTGTAGGAGCTCTTTCTGGGGGGCTTTTTGATCAAGGAATAATCCTGGCAGAGCTTGACGAAACATATGGATGCTGGATATGGAGTCTACATCAGCCTCAAGCAAGGCAAGAGCTCTACCCACCTTATTATCACTCTAGTCTTGAAGCTCCATTTTAAAAAGACAAATTTATTCTATTGCATTGCTCAGAAAAATCAATAAAAATCCTTTTACCATTTTATATGTTTGGTATGTTGTACAGAGTGTCTATTGCTCATTTTCCAATAAAAGCTAAGCAACTTTGAGTAAATAAGTTAATATTTTGTCACAAATTTCTAAAATAGAAATTCCACACTTGTGCAACAATCTCTCTTTTTAGCCTCAAAAATACTGTTATACATGCAATTTGTCCAAAGATAAATAAAACAAAGAAAATTCTGCATCATGTAAAGAAAATAAATGTAGTATTGTACATAAGAGATAGTACTGATGATGTTTCTTTGCATGTGGCTGTCTTCTACCCTTGACACCACCTTATGTCCTCTAAGAACCACCAGGAGTGACCTCTGAATACCAGTGGGTATGCCTCAACTACTCCATTAAAAAATCATTACTACTATACATTCAAAATTAAAACATGTTTAAAAGTTCAATTTTAAAATATTTATTAGGACAGAAACAATATGACAGAAGGCACTTGCCTTGCATGGGGTAGACCCAGCTTCAAATCCACACCACATATGGTCACAGAGCACTTCCATGACTAATCCCTGATAACAGAGCCAGGATTAAGTCCTGAGTCCAGTCTGACCTCGAAACCAAAAAACTTATTAAATAAAAATTTAAAAAAAACTACCAGTATATATATAAAATATGTAAACTTCAACTATAATATTTATACATAAAATAGTTGATTTCATAGAAGATCCTCAGAATAAATATGTAATAGAAATACATTCTTCCTTCTAATAATAGAAAATACAATGTGTCAGATTATATATATATTATGAATTGATATATACATTAGAATTTCTTTAAATAATGTATGAATACACTAAAACATATGTATATACATTTCCATTCAAATATATTAGAACATTTAAGTTCTCCTCTGTTAGAAAATTTCCATTATCTCAGTGTTAACAACTACACATACTGTATTATACATTGGACCAATGTTTTCCAAAGGTGGGTTTACTTTCCCCTGGAAGGTAATGATATAATGGAGAGACAGTCATTGCCTCAGATACAAATAGTTGATGCTTTCGACTTGGTTATTTAAAGAGAATCAGTTTCAGAGGAACACTGAGTGGCATTCTTGTCTGAATAGGGGACAGAATGCCAAGTATCCTTGGTTATTTATGTATTAAATCCTCTGATCCATCAGACAGCTTAAATCCTATTAAGACCCTTAAAATCCTTTTATGAATCTAATCCTATCTTCCCTACCTTCCTGTTCATAGTAATGACTTTCTCACTCCTTCTGGATTTGAATATTTTTTATCCCTATCTACCTCATACTATTCAGCATTTGACTTTATTTTTCTGGTTTATTTCACTTAGTATAATGTCCTGGAGTTCCTTGATATTTTGTAAAAGTGCCTTTTATTTCTTTGAGTTTTATTTTGTATGGTTGAATGTATACACAGGCATATGTAGTCATGCACTGTTAACAAATATGTTTAACAAATATGTGCCAGTGTTTTACATTTAAAAAATGTCACTGTCAAGACCGGCATCAAATTTTTGGGCAACATACTGTCAAATCTTGTTCTTTAACTATAAAGATAGATGGGGAACACTGGTGGTGATAAGGTTGCACTGGTGAAGGGGGGTGTTCTTTTCTATAATGAAAGCCATCTACAAACATTTTTGTAATCATAGAGCTTAAATAAAAATATTTGCACGGCAAACACCAATCAGCTGTTCCATCACTCTGTTAATCCCCACTTTATTCTTTCTTTGCAGATCTACAAGCTTCCCAGAACTTACAGAAAAACACTATCATTTTCCCATTGTATATCTTCCAACCCTTTATCATACATAATTTGACCACAAATTTAAGGTATTTTTTATGGTTCTTGATTCTGTTCTAATGTTCTAGGTATCTGGTTCTATGCCAATACAAAACCAATTCCTACTATAGCTTCCTAAAAGAATTTTAGGGCCTGGAGAGATAGCACAGCGGCGCTTGCCTTGCAAGCAGCCGATCCAGGACTAAAGATTGTTGGTTCGAATGCCAGTGTCCCATATGGTCCCCCATGCCTGCCAGGAGCTATTTCTGAGCTCAGAAGCCAAGAGTAACCCCTGAGCATCACTGGGTGTGGCCTAAAAATCAAAAAATAAATAATAAAATAAAATAAAAGAATTTTAGATAAGAAAATCCATTTATGTCTTTGTTTCCAGTATTTGACTTAGGGTCTTTGGAAATCATAACATTTTGGTAGCAATTTTCCTATTTGTTAAAAACACCATTGGGGATTATTATAAGGAATACACTTATTTGTAAATAGAATTTTAGTGGTATAGATATTTTATAGATGTCATGCTTTTAGTGGTCTAAACGAGTCCTGGCCCACTCACAGTTATTCTTGGCTCAGCAATGCAAACCTGAGAATTAAATGATCAGGCCTGGAGGTAATCTGTTGTATAGTATTATATTGTTGTCACCAAAGCTACTCCAGCAGGGCTCAAGTGACTTGCAGTGCTAGGGGTTAAATTTGGTGATTCTGCACATGTTAGGCAAGTATAAAATGCCTGTAAGTTCCAGACCTTTGTATGTGTCTTATAATTCATAAGTATAAATGGATTTTGTGACTTGCTCTGCTTTTTTTTCATAATTTTCAATGTGGAGACATTTACCTTTTTGGCTAAATATTCTACCTATTTATTTTATAAATGCTTTTAAAATATGATAGTTCATTTGTTTAGGATATACTACCAATTAGCAATATATAAATTTTGTATCACGTAATTTTACTTAGTCATTCATTTTCATAGTTTTCAGGATTTTCAATATGTAACCTAAAAATAAGTAAAATTGTGTTATACATTTTGTGATTTAGTTTTTGATTATATACTTTTCTTGCTTGATTTTAATTCATTGATGAGGAATTCCTAAACAATGTTGAAAAAGAGTAGTGAGTGGTCATCTTTACTATAAATAAAAGGGAAAACATTAAGCAATTTTCCACTAATTATGATCATTTTTAAGTAGATTTGAGATATATGATCTTTAATATCTTGATATCATGATAAGGAATAGTATGTTCTAAATAAAGTATTCTACTTCTATATGCATTGTTAAGAAATGTGCTGTTCTTGTTTTTGGATCATATAGGGCTGTGATCAGTAATCACTCTTGGTAGTACTTTGAGGAATCCTAACAGTGCCTAGGCTCAAGCTGGATTAGGTCACATCCTATTTATTTTAGACTTTTACTCTGAAAGGGTGTCAACCTTGTCAGTTGCTTTTTTCTGCATGTATTATAATTTTTTTTCATGATAACCACACATGAGGTAAATAACACTGGTTTTCATCTGTTTCTGCTTACAAATCTCTACTCCAAGAAGCAAAGACTGTTCATACTTGTCTGTTTCTCCAATCTGGGGCAGAGATCATTTGTCCTATGAATTCTCTCTATGAGTATTAAAAGAATTTATTTCTTAATAAGTTCTACTTTTTATTTGTGTAATGCTAAAGATGATGAGGTCTGAGTATTTAGTATTATAAGCTGTGTATGTATATCAAGATGCTTTTAAAAAGATCTCATTGAATTTTTGCTAATGTTTATGCTTGAAATCACCCATAAGAAGCATTAAATGTACAGTCAGCAAAATCAAAATGTCCACAGGTAAGATATAATCATTCTGTATTAGATGTTGAATAAGGAAATGACTAGACAGTTTCAAGATCATGAGAAAAATGCATTTATTCTGACTTATATCAAATGTAATATGGTTCAGATAAGAGACAGATATGTGATTTTAATACTCACTAAATAATTAATTCTGTGACTACCAGTGCATCATTAGTAATATGAGCATGTCATACTAATAGCTTCATGGCCATCTTTATTACTATCATATTTAAAATTCTATTATATCCTTACAAAATGTAATAATCCAATAGTGAAAAAAATTATCTTCACATTCTGAAATGATTATCAACAGCTAACAAAAGATATCTGTTACAAATGACAAGTCAGTATTTATTGAGGGTCAGTTATATCTTAAATAGATTCTTAAGAGTGTAGGATAAAAGATATAGGTATGTACACTTTTTTTTAACAAAATCTCCCATCAAGATTTATATCTGTAGGCAAGGACATATGATTTCTTAACATAAAGTATAAAACACATGGGTAGTTTTAAATACATGTCTTCATACTTGTCTATTTTCTCTATTTTGCCTCATCCCTCCTCACAGTCAATACTAATCTCCATTTAACCTCTCAATAATATTATATGAAAGTTTTCCTTGCTTATTATTCCCCACAAGGGCGGTGTAATCACTGATAACATGTGAGAACCTTCAACTGATATACCCACATTCAGCAAAAACCTTATTTTTTTATTACTATATAAAATCTTATTGTTTATTGCCTAAAGGTGTGACCATCAATTCCTATGAATTTTTTGAAAACCGAAAACATAATCCTATACCATGCTATATCCATTGTCCGAATACCTATTGTCTTCCTATTAGCAAATTTGCAATGGAATAAGATTATAACCTTTATATAGACATATTAGTTTTGTATTATTTCAAAATTGGATTAAATTTTGATTCCAAAATATTTTGTTGGTCATTAGCTTTTAATTAACCATTTATTAAAACTCTCTGGCTTGATTTCTTCCATTATTAATTGGAATAAATAATTACTTCTTAATTCAGGTGAAATACTAAAATAATTCATATAATAAATTCCATAAATGAGTAAAAAAATGAATGTCTGCTTTAATTGGGATCTTTGATGTGTCCTTATGCATTCCATCAAAGACTTTTCTATAGAAAACTAAATAGTTGCTACTTTTTCTATTTTATAGCAAAGATAAAGCAAGTCCAAAATATTAAAATATTCCAGTAAAATTATATCTGACTGATATAATGTGCCAAAGCTATTTTTATTGTTTATAAATAAAACATAAGGAAATATACATACAAACAAAACTTAATGATTAAACTCTAAAAGCGAAAAAGTGGAAAGATAGTACAGATTTAAGGAGTGGAAAGATAGTACAGCTGGTAAATCACTTGACTACACATGGTTTCAACCCCAATACTGATATGGACCTTAGAGTCTTACCAGGAGTGATCTATGAGCATATAGTCAACAGTAATCCCTGAGAGGTGTGGACAAAAATAAAATCCAAAAAAAATTCAAAATAAAAATAAAAACAATGTTGTTATAAGCTAATATTTTCTATACTGAATATAAGTATACAATTCCCCCTTAAAGCATTCCTAGATTTGGAAAAAATTCTCTCTACTTAGTACTTCAAGCAATTGTGAGTGAAACTTTTCATTATTGCTTCTATTATTTCAGAGTTTCAATATTGGTATATATTCCTGTGCCATTTACTTCTAATTCTTTTAGCATTTCGTTTCAATTAACATATTTCAGAATATTGAAAACATAGGGTATTAGATACTTTTTCTTTGATCTTCTACTTGTCTGATTAGATAAAGGCATAAGGCCATGCACATTCTTCTATAAGATCTCTGTTTATAAATATCCTACATGTCTTCTACACTTGGTCCTATTTATTTCACTTAAATTAAAAGTCTACTTGGTGTAAAATAAAAATATGTTCTCTGTAAACAAAAACATGTTCTATGCAAACTATTTGTAAACAGACATCAAACATGATCAGCAGAGAATTTAATGTTTTCTTTTCGGTTCCACTAGTTTAACTAAAAAGATGCTTCTCAGTAGATACAGAACTTAATTTATATACATTTATAATTAAGTTCTCATACCATAATATTTTCAAACTCACTAATCAATTTCCTTTTGGTTAAGGAAAGTGGCATTTTTTAGGCTCACTTCTCTTTCATTGCCCTTCCAAAAAGTACTTCATACTCCAAAAAGAAAAAGAAAACGGTTAATAGCTCTTTTAATCTTGATTAGATTTTTTTAGGAAAGCTCTTTTTTTACTTTGCCAAAAATGATGCAATTACTGAATTCTCATAGGGAGACATCAGAGTGTAATGGTTAAGCTTTTTTTTTTTTTACTTTTGGATATAGAAAGTCTAAATTAAAATACTTATAATGTAAAACAGTTTGCCAGAAACTACTCTAAATAGTATACCACAAATTGTATGATTTAGAGCAACTGCTAATTCTTGTCCTGCAGATTTTGAGTTATATATAATACACAATAATATAATCTATAAGAGATAAGTAATATATATGAGATAAAATTCAGTGGAGAGGCCGGAGCAGTGGCACAAATGTTAAGGCATCTGCCTTGCCTGCCTGAGCCTAGGACAAATGGCAATTCTATTCCCCCGCATCCCATATGGACCCCCGAGCCAGGAGTGATTTCTGAGTACTTAGTCAGGAGTAATCCCTGAGTGTCACTGGGTGTGTCCCAAAAAGAAAAAAAAAAATCAGTGGAGTTGACCATTCTGAGAGCTGTTTAAAGAATGTGTTTCATGCTGTTTACTATCTTATAATGATTTGCTGGCAATATGTAGCGTCTTTTGACTTGTGACTGCCCAGATTTATCTGCCATGACATCCATATAGCATTCTTTCTGTGTGTATGTCTATGTCCAAATTACTCTTTTTAACAGGAGATCAGTTAGGACAACCCTGATCCAATATAAGCTTTCCATAACTAAAAATCTTTAAGACTATGTCAATTTACTTACCCTACTGTCTTGGTAACTTTTTAGCTACCTTTTAAATAAATATGATAATTATTTGATTTACAGGTGAGGATTATATCATTTGAAAAGACTAAATTATTTTAAATATTTCCCAATTAGAAAGTACTCAAAACTCAGTTTATAAGATCTTCTTCAACTGTTAATCTGGGGAAAAGAATGAGAAAGCATTATTTTCTTATAAAACAACATAAATAAAGTAGAAAATTTTGAATGTTTTGTTTTCTAGGAATTCTTTTTTAAAAACATCTTAAAACCACCAACCTGCTGCATGAAAGGCAAACGCCTTACCTCCATGCTATCTCTCCGGCCCCTCCATTCTATTTCTTTTCTTCTCTTTACTATACTCTGAGACCAAGAGTGTTCTAGACAACCCCTATTTAAAATACTGCATTCCTGGCAACCCATATGGTCTCCCGAGCCTGCCAGGAGCAATTTCTGAGCATAGAGCCAGGAGTAACCCCTGAGCGCTGCCAGTTGTAACCCAAAAACCAATAAATAAATAAATAAATAAATAAAAGAAATATAATGGATAAAGAATAGAACACAGGGTCAAAGGATTCAGGTTCATTGGTAATATTAAGGAAGGACATAACTAAATATAGAAACCAAAGATATTTCATAATGAAATCATGAGACACAAACTTTAACAACAACAACAAAAACAAACAAACAAAAAAAAACACGTAAAGATGTTCCTATTATGATGGCAGGCTATGGGATGGGATGGACTCTGAGAACATTGGTGGAAGAAAGTTGACACAGGTGGTGGGACTGATGTTGGAACACTGCCTGTCTTGGTCTCAACTATGAATAAATTAAGATGCTTTAAATTAAATAAAAAGTCTTAAATAGATAGATATTAATGTTCAGTAATATAAAAATCTAGTTTTTAAGCATAAGAATTAAGTACATAAGTTGAATAAACATTGCACACAATATCGTCTGTTATATATATTCTCAGGTTTATATTAGTGAAAAGAATATTGTATAATATTCCAAGTGCATATAAATTTTGCATATTACAAAAGGCAAAAGGCAAATTTTTGGTAAAGGATTAAAAATTCAGGCCATCTCATGTATTTCCTTTCTATACAGCAAGATAAGAGTTTTATAACAAGGGACATTTCAAATTGTACTTGGTGTAAATCTAATATATTCTAGCCTTTGGGGAGGCTGACTTCATGATTCCATTATAATAAGTCTTCTAAAATATGTCTACTATACTCTATTGAGGGTAGTAGCAAAATGCTGCCTTACTCCCCTGGGTTTATGGGACACTGTAGACTCTAATTAGAAAAAGTTATAGTCACTTAATAATTGAAGTTTTAAGATAAGAACTGATTATAAAATCAGATACTTAAGAGGAATTTATTAAAGAATCAGTGATAATACATGTGATGAGTTTTGAACATCCAGTCTCCACTTGCTTAGATGATAACATGCTAAGAAATTACTTGTCTTACATATGATCTTTCAATGGTTAGGCTGCACATTAAAGAATCTTACTATTTCTATAATATTCTTTCTACTTCATAACCCATTCTGAGTCAGAATAGCCTTCATAAATCTATTATTTTTAGCTAAGAAATACAATTATAGAAAAAAGGTATAAATTAAGGCATTCCATTGAGCTGGATGATACCTAGTTCTCATGAGTAGTACTGGATCTTCTTATTTGCTAAGAATTCAGAACTATTTTTATATTCATATATTTTATTCTTATTTAAACAATATTTAATCTCTTTCTTGCAATAAATAATCAATAATTAATTATGAATAATAATTAATAATGAAACAAATAGGTCTTCCAAAATGAGATTTTCAACTCAATTAAATAAACGGTCAAACACATTCTCTTAATTCTGGTGTAAGTTATACTTTTGAAATGTTGTATTCATAAAATCCTATCATGATCTGCATTGTAAATTATAGTGTTTCAAAGGATAAAAGAAATACACACATATATACACTATACCTAATTTTCTGTTAATGGGGCTTCACAACTTGTCTTAAATAAATATTGCATTTATTCCTAGAGACACTTAAATTGGATATATATATTTAAGATCCAAATTGTGAGCAAAGACAATTTTTTCTACAAAAGGAAGGTCAAAGGCTTAACTCTAAAATGGAATTGTTTCTTATTAGGTATTAAATTGCCATTAATTGTTCATTAATCGTGGTTATATCCAATAGCATGCAATTCAAATATATCATCAAATTAATAAAAAAGTTAAAAAAAAGAATATAAACACATAGTAAATGTTTAAAAACCAAATACAGGGCCCAGAGAGATAGCACAGCGGTGTTTGCCTTGCAAGTAGCCGATCCAGGACCAAAGGTGGTTGGTTCAAATCCCAGTGTCTTCTATGGCCCCCCGTGCCTGCCAGAAGCTATTTCTGAGCAGACAGCCAGGAGTAACCCCTGAGCATCGCCGGGTGTGGCCCCAAAACAAAACAAAACAAAAAAAAAAAAACAAATACAAGCAAATGGTATTAAAGTCAACTAGCAACTTTTTATTAAAAAAAAAAAAAGTATAATGAGTACCCTGTAGTTTAAGAGATAATTCCTAACTCTGTGCTCAAGACTGACCCCTAGTAATACTCTTGAAATCATATGGTATCAAGATAATGATTCAAAACAAATCCCTGTGCTTATTCAAAGGCCCAGAAAATTTCTTCTTATTTTCTATAGTTACTAGAATAAAGAATTCTCCAAATAATAAGTTAAACATATTCTCATACGTTTTAAAGTATATATGTTCAGTGTTTTGTAGATTTTATTACATTTACATGAAATTTTAAATATGCTAAATATTTTTATCTTTGAATATCTTTGAATATTTATATATTAAGAGATGTCAAAAATTCCCCTTTCCATTTAGAGATGCATTGAAATAATAGGAGTAACACTTGCTTGTTTTCCTTGATAACTCTTAATATGTCCTATCAACCTTGCTAAGTCAATTAAAGTCCATATAAATTCCATTATTAAAATAGGTGCAGTAATTTATACCACTGACTTATCTGAGAGGGGGAATAACAAATATAAAATGGTAGAATTAAGTTAAAATGCAGATGGAAAACACTTGGTCCTTTGCCTTCTAAGTTAAACACCCCATCAATTAAAGATACAATACATTTTTATAAGGTACATTAGTGATGAGACTACTCAGTATAAAACATGCTCAATATTTTTGAATAACCTCTAAACATAGAGATGTTATCAATTTAATTTGAATTTAAATTAGAACTGATTTTACTAACTACATATTCAAACAAGTAATATTTAGAATATTTTATGTAATATGACCTGACATCTGGTAAAAACAAAAAACAAAAAAGGAAGATACACAGATTTTAAATCTACATTTTTCCAATATTACACTAATATACTGGAATTTTTTAAAAACATGCCTCAAAGTGAAAAAATAGAGAGTAAATAGCATCATGATTCAGCCTATGTGTCTTTGTATGCGTTTATGTATACATTGATAATATTAGGTCTGAACATAACTACAAATAGGCTAAAAGTTTAAAAGGTATCTTTTGTAATTTTATACAAAGTGTAATAGCAAACTTCCACAGAATATTTTTCAAAACTATTGAATTTTATGTATATATTTCATAAGCATTTAATGCAGAATTTCAGTCAAGTGAAAATATTTCAAAGAACAAAGATACAGGAAGCCAATGCCACCTTTAGTTCCCCGTGAGACACGATACTGCTCTCATTCTACGATGGATTATGTACTTTCTTATAAGAAACACACAATAATGGTAGAAAGTTAAAAAAAAATAAAATATCAGTAGTTACCAAAACAAGAGAGTAAAATATTTACTATATCTCTTTTCCTCTAAGCATTTCTGAGTACCCACTTTTCATAATATAACTGCTTCTAGTGTGATTTTATCAAAAGGGAACATCATATATCGATAAGAATACAGATTACTGAGCCAAATTGCTGAAGTGAAAGATGTATTGAATTGTATCCTTTAGTCTTTGTATTGTCTATACTTATTTTCTGTGACATACATTTTCAATAGAGAAAGTAATAATCTCATTGATCACAAAATTAGAAGGAAATTTTATTTCTATAAGCAAAAGTACTGTTAATAAACATGACAATTCTCAGTCTAATATAAACATTTCTGAATGTCAGAGTGATTCCTCTCTCACAATCAGTAAAAATCAGGTTTAAAATAGCTTCCAATGCTCAGAAAATACCAAAAAATATATCCCAAATCTGCAATTTTGCTTATGAGAACAGATACATAGAAAGCTAGCAAACCCAACCAATTTGCAGCTCTTTAATAAAATTTTAATTTTATTATTAATTATTAATAAAATTAATAATATTCCCAAATGTGGAAATATTTTATTATTTTAATTATAATTAATTTTATTATTAATTATTAATTATTAATAAAATTAATAATATTCCCAAATGTGGAAATATTGGAAAATATTGAAAAATGTGGAAATAATATTCTCAAATGTGGAATTAATTGATATCCTGTTAAGAGATACATTGTCAGTCATGGCATGTACTGAAAACTAATTTTTGATTGCTAAAAATCTAGATATATGTAATATCTGCTCAGGACTATATGTCAAGAAGAAAGAGTGCCTATGTTTGTTGACTATCATGCAAACTTCATGGGAGAGTTCAGCAGATCCTCTGAAAGTGCTGGGAAAAAGAAAATGAATGCAGAGAGAAGAGAGAACTATTCAAACGAACCCTTTTGCTATGATATCTCCATATTTTCATTATGGTTGAACACTAGCAAATGCCTAACCTTGGGTGCTCATTTCCATAAATAAAGATTAGGTGGTTAAGCCATACTATATTTCAAGCAAGGCTTGTATAGTATAAAGAATCCCATAGTACCACTTTTCTTTTTTTTTTTAACATAAATCATTTATTTGACCTGTATTTTATACATAGGTAACACTGTATCCTTTTAAATATATTTTTATAAAGAAATTAATACACATAATACCATGTGACAAACCATAAAACTTGAAAATTACACTGTAATTTTAACTGATCAACTAGCAGTGAAGGAAAGGATGAAAATGAAAGATTAGGTTGCAAGAGACAAAGAGTGATGGAAGAGACAAACTAGTGATGGAAGTGCTAGGCACTTAGCTGGGGTGGGGTGCATTAACAGCATCATAACTTCTAATAGTATTGTAATCATTACCTAAACTACAATACTAGAAATAAATTATTTGTTTACTTAAATGTTGTGTATGAATGCTATCATTAAGTAGATTCAAGTTGTCTACCCTAAAGAGATAAAGAACTCATTTATGACCAGAAGAAAATGAATTTCATATCCAGATGATGTTCTAAACAGCCAATACAGTAGGGAATTTTTTTTGTAAAATTACTTAGCTAAATAGTTAATTTTGATATCCAGAAATTGGGGTATCTAAATGGTTTTAGGGAATTTCAATTCCCATATTCTCTTGCTCTTATTTTCCTTTGCTGTAAATTTGATAAAATTTTGGAGGTGAATATGTCATAAAGAACATGCAAAAGAACATGCAAAAAGTCATGCAAAAATATGAAACAGAAAACCAGATATGACTTGAATAGTCAAAAAACAAAGCCTATAATATCCATTTAGAAGTTACCTATTTCAAAACTTTTCTTTGTTCTATTATTTCTTTCAGTACAAAAATGAATTTCCCATGTATTACATTAAGAAATGTAGTTCCATTAATGCATGTGCCCTAATTTTAAACTTTATTTAAATAAAAAAGCTATCTATTACTAATGGGCATTTATTTTGATTCTAATTCTTCAGTTTTTTAAATAAGGATAATATATTATTTATATTATATATATTTATATATATATATTATTATATATATTATATATATTATATATATTATTATATATTATATATATATAGTCTTACCTTTTTTTATTTTGTCCCCCAATTCACAATACAGACCAGGAAAAGGGTCTGAGTTGAGGTGTATATAGGGTGCATTTACTGTACCATCTCTTTCTATACAGTCAGTGTAAAGAAACAGCCTGTGGTAAGCATTGGGAGGCCTGTCTTACTTTTATTTTCCTAACGTTTAAATTAAAAAATGCTACTAATTAATCCAACAAAATAGCATTTTACATATTTTATAATTACTTTCTAGAATTCTTCACATCATCAAATATTTGCTTTTTGTCAGAGCATTTTCTAAGGCAAGATATATTAACATAAAGTCATGCATATTTAGACAATGTAGTAGGTTTACACATTTGTGAGAGTTTGATATAAATGAACAACCTCTGAAGAAATGGCATATGCACCTCCTATGTGTTGGTGAATGACCATCTAGCAAACATTTCTGTTTGCATATACCTTCCTCTTCTTCCTACCTTTATGTATGTGGATTTTAATTATCCTGTCCATGTAGCTATTATGTAACAGGACTGGAATGATTTAGATTTAAATTGGATGGTAAGAAACTGCAGATCTGACTAAATTTCATTACTTGTTATCAACAAATGAGCTTTGCTAATTTTTATAGGCATTGAAGTAATAGTAGAGTGTTTGTTACTAGTATAGTGTTTGATAAATAAACATTTTATTTCCCTTCTATCTGTTGATCAATATATGCAATATCCCAATTAAACTATGCTAAGGGGAAAGAATTAGAAGTGGAATGAATTAGAAGCTAAGTCAGTCCTTACATGCAAGGAACATATAATTCAAGTGAAAAACTAGTGAAATACTTAAAATTAGTATACATGTGTAAGAAATATGTAATGTAGGTATGCATACTAAAATCAAATTACTACAGTTAGAATAATACTTAAATTAGATAAATAAAGATAGCCAATGCATATAATTTGTCAGCTACTAATATACTGAAATAGAATTAAGTATAATTTTAAAAACCAGAAATTGAAAGCAACTGTATGAAAGAGAATAATCTTGGGCATTAAATAACAAAATTATAGAGAAAATGAGTGTTTTCTTAATTAATTCTAAACCATCAAAGCTCTCTTGGCTGTGGTGTTATGTAATAATAAAATTTCCAAATAAACTAATGTAAAGAATTGAATCCAAAGTATAAAACCATGTAGTGGAATATATAAAAATATTATAAACTGTTATAATTTGGACATAGAATGTCATAAAATAATGAGAATGTACTGAAGTCTAACAAGAGGTCAAATATTTTCACAACTAATTGAAATCACATGCTACAGAGATATTTTCTAGTATTATATTTGCCTTAAAACAAATTATATTAATGATTTAGCAAAAAGTAATCATATTCAAGATATTATATAAAAAAGTAAGAGATATATTTATATAGTAACATTATAAAGATGATTTTAAGTGAGGGAAAAGGTTTATACTATGTATTGTATCAAAGATAATAAAACAATCTTACATGCAAGAGAAGAAAAATAATACATTATGTTAATTGGCATATGCAATTTTTTTAAAATAATAATTACTTAAAATAAAGTTTATAAAAAATGAATACAATTATGATTTTGAAACCAAATTAATAGCTTTAGTGCTTTTTGACATTCAAATCTGCAAATCTAAATGTCAACAACTAATCATGGATAATCTGTTATTGATTTTTCTCTGTTTAAAAATACCAAATTCTGGCAGGAATTTCTATCTTTATGTGCTTTTAGGACCACATTTCTCAAATACAAAATGAGACTTATCAAACAGTAATTTACCTAATTTCTCAAGATAAAAACTAATTCAAGCAATTTCAATGTTACCAAACTGCAAAGAGAAATGCTGAGTAAACAGAATAATAATTACAATAAAATGAAAAAAATAATTTTTGAACACATGGCAAGAAAAAAACAAAACAGTTCTAAAGCATTAAGTTGCATACAATGTAAATCATGTTGTTACTGCCAATTACTTTTACATAAATGTAAAATAATCAGTAACATAATGAATGTAATCCATTATAGATTTACGTTGTGTGTTATCTTTGTAAAAGTAGCCATTATAAACAATATTTAAGTGTTTGGTTTGTTTAGGGACACTTCTGGCTGGCTGTTCTCAGAGCTTTCCCAGGAATCAGTCCTGATGGTGCTTAGAAGAGCACACAGAGTATATGCACGTAACTGCTTTATCTCCTGTATATCTCCATCCTTTAAATATACTTGCTAATGTATACAATGATATTTTCATAAAAAAAGACAATTATACCACTTACATACTTTCTTGTCTTTGGTCAGAGAAATCACTCAACAAGCTAAGTGTAAGCTGTGCATACTGAAGGCCTGAGTGGATGGATCCCTGACATCTCATGATCCCCTGGAACAGAGCCAGAATTGGTCCCTTGATCATCATCTAGGCATCCCTCCCACCACACCAATATAAGTTCTAGCCTCAATCTAATTTTTATTTTTTAAATGTATGTGCTGATTTTTTGAATGATCAATTGCAGATAACCTGTTGAAAGAAACTTAAATTTTGAGGTGTCTGGAAGAATCCCTCATTATAATGCTCTATATTTATATATTTATGATGATAAATCCTAATAAATGTGAAAATTATTATAATGTTCAATTTCCAAGTCAATATTTGTTGCCAAAGGTTATATTGTTTCTCTTCATTCTAATACTCTTATGATATCAGGTATATTATATCTCTGAAATTTTATAACATGTCCTTTATGGTTATTAAAATAAATTTTGATTTCATATTCAACAATCACATAAAGTTATGACTAATATATGATCATAGTGAATATGCTAAATGGAATAATTAGTTCAAGTATTTTCACATACTAATTCATAGATCTCTACTCCTCTGGTCAAAGTTCACATATGTGAACTTACATCGTTGATAACTTAATCCATACTTTACTTTTCTATAAAAATCAATGTTTTAGTTATTCAATCACACACATATAAATTCATTAGTTAAGTCAAAATCATCAAAAAATTAAAGGTGGTAGACTATCCTAATACTGTCATTTTCAGCACAGTTTAAAAATACATATGTAAAGAGCAAAGATTTAAACAAAAATTTTAAAATGGAATAATTACACACCTATTATTGCTAGAGCATTGTAATGATTCTAAAATATATGTATATAAACCAATAATGTGGATTTTTTGTGAAGTGTTTATATTATATAAAAAGTCCAACCGCTATACTGAAATGAAAAATTATCTGATAGCTTTAGACAAAATAATATTTTCATGTGGTTCAATGTTTGATAATACTTTAAAGATCTTGTTCATTTATATTTTCCCTTATGTAGTTTCAAAATTGTTCATGATTCTGTTTCAGTCCTAAATTGCTCATTTATCTTTAATAAGCATATTAAATGCTCTAATACTAACATTTAAAATAAGCTCAATCTGGGGAAAGAGAAAAATAAATAAAATAAAATAAGATCAATCTTCAAAAATAAAATTCTTTGAGCCAAAGAGATAGCACAGAAGTAAGGCAGTTGATCCAAGCTAAATCCCTAAACCACATATGGTCCCCTGGGATTTTTCAGGAGGGATTCCTTAGTGCGAAGCCAGGAGTAATCCTTGAACACTGCCAAGTGAGGCCCAAATAAGAAAAAGAAAGGAAAAAAAGTAGACCAATCTATTAATTTTATTTAAATTACAGAGGGGCCAGAGAAACAGAATTGTGAGTATGGTGCTTAATTTGAAAGTAGCAGACCCATATTAGATCCCTGGCCATCACATATTGTCCTCTGGTCCCTGCAAGGAATAATTTTTGTTTGTTTGTTTGTTTGTGTTTTATTTTGTTTTTTAATTTTTGTGCCATACCCAATGGTGCACAGGGATTACTAGTGGCTCTGTGCTTAGGAATCATTGCTGGCAGGCTCAGGGGACCATATGGGAGGCTAGAGATCTAACACTGGTCTGCTGCTTGCAAGGCATACACCCTATCTGCTGTGCTATTGCTCTGGCCATGAACTAATTCTTGCACACAGAGCCAGGAGTAACAACTGAGCAACACTTGTAGGAACTAAAGGACAAAAATACTACAATAAAAGTTGCAAAGAAAATTTAAAAGTCATAGGATTTTGTACAATTCTATCTACTTATTTTTAGATAGTTTTTTCATATAATATCAACTAATTACTTTCATTTGCATTCACAAAATAAATACTTTAGATGCAGGAAAAATTGCTATTAATCTATAATTTAAATGAAATTTGGTAGGAAACATTCTGGTAGTTTTAGATAATTATTACTAATGTAATACTTGATTATTTCCTTGCATACAAATGTTTTATTAACTTGATAAAGTATATTTACATATAATCTTCACTGCTAGGCAACTTTCTACAGGTTGTTTATCTTAATTATGACAAATGTTTTTTCTTATTCAAGGTATTATACTCAGTGTGCAGTCTAAGAATATGCTTTGATTTATAATATTCATATACCATAGAATTTAAGCACTGTGATGCAAAATAGTTAACTTGATTAAAATAAATATATTTCACTTATTAATAAAAGTAATAAACAATGCTTACTCTGCTTACTTACATCTTTTACAAGTTTTAAAAATTCACAGAAAAAACATAACATTACAAGAAAAGATAACAGACTAATTCTGCCATTTGAATTGAAGAGTTCTACAAATGTATTATAGTGTATTTTCCATGATCAAAAAGCATGAATATTGGTGCTAGAGCAATATTATAGCAGGTAGGGCATCACTTTCTACACTGCCGACCTGGCTTCAATCCCAGACCCACATTATGGTCTCCAGAGCACCTCAAGGAGTAATTCCTGAGAGCATGCCTGCACACCCAGAAGTAATCCCTGAGAACCAGTAGGTGTAGCAAAAAAAAAAAAAAATAGAGGAGGGGAAGGAAGGAAGGAAGGAAGGAAGGAAGGAAGGAAGGAAGGAAGGAAGGAAGGAAGGAAGGAAGGAAGGAAGGAAGGAAGGAAGGAAGGAAGGAAGGAAGGAAGGAAGGAAGGAAGGAAGGAAGGAAGGAAGGAAGGAAGGAAGGAAGGAAGGAAGGGAGGAAAACAAAAATGTTTGACACATAACAAGTTAAAAATTAAAACAGATATGAAAGCAATGCATTTCTGATTATATCTACCAAGTACAGGAGTACAAGTCATCAAACTGGTCAAAAGCTATAGACTATGCAGTATCCTGGGAAATAGCTGACTATATTGTTTCTGAATCTTAGCTGAAAATACACACATTCATCACAATTTTTACTAAAGATCAGCTAAAACATGTCATTGCTGATATTTGATATTAGAAACCTTCATATTCAGCATGACTACATTATTTAACAATTAATGTATTGTAAGTAGACACACTAGAATAATCTAATTTAAACATTTGAATAAAAGCTCTACCATATGTCAGTCCAATGGAAAACATACCATATGTGGGTTGTTTTTTTTTACCCCACACAAATACTTTAACAGTATATTTGCTTTCTTTCCAGGTAACAAATTGAATACTCATTCTGACACAAAAATACTCTGAAAATTTTTATGAAGACATTTTATAAAGAAAAGTGATTTGTGTTGCCAAATTATCAGGGACCCTTTATGGTCATCATCTAAATATATAAATCGCACTATCTCATATGTAGCATCACAAGTTCCTTGGGCACTTTCTAAATTACTAAGTCATCTTTCAGGACCATTTAACAGGGGATCACTCACCAATAATAAAACTGTCCTAATCACCTTGGTACACAAATTATGAGATTTAAGTTATCTTCCAGGCCCAAGGAGTGATAGTTTTTATTTTCTTCTCTCACACATATCTGACTCTAACACTGTCCATATTATAAAAGAATTTTAAATTAAAAAGTACATGCTAATTCTCGAACATATATGATATCAACAGAACAGCATCTAAAGAATAAGGTCTTTATGACTACTTTCATTGTAACTTCATTATCTACATCATCCTTGGTCCAAAGGTAATTAATTCTTGTTTGTGAGGTGACTTATTATTATTGATATAGTACATAATGAAATACTTTATATACTTAAGAAGCACTATATATTTAGTAATATTTTTTATCTATGCTCATTGATCATCAGCACTATTTTATAACCTAGAGCAATGTGATTTGTATGTTAAGTCTAAGTGATTTGGAGCTAAATGAAATTTTAAAATTGTTTCCTATGAGATGTAGAAAAGAGGTTAGACATTCTTCAATGTATTATGAGTTCTGGGAGAATTCTAGAATATTTACAAAAGAGGCAAGTATTCAAAAGTATCAGTGAAAAAAATTCCATTAAGTTTTACAATATTTATTAGTGAACAATTCAATTGTATATCTTATAAGTCATAGGGACTGGGATAGAACAGATATGAAACATGTCTTGCAAGTGGCCTGAGCCCACCATGTGTGACCTGACTTATATTGCAAAGTCCAGCACATGGCGGGAGTGCTCTCACCACTAAAAATTAGAAGACATAATTTTTATCAAGGAAAAAACTATAAAATCATTATTTTCTGAATTAGTCTAAGATATACTATGTCTGAATATATGTTTTTGATTATTGTTTATATAAAATGTAAAGTATAGCCACTATTTAAGTAGACTATTAAGTTAGAATTTTATATTGTTTATTATCTGAATTTATATAACATTTTAAAATACATCTCAAAGTAATGGGTAAGTGCTAAGGAAATTTCAAGTTCATATAATTAATGCTATTTAGTGAAATCTCATTTAAGGAGCCTTCTAAAATAACACTCCAAATATTATTTTATTTTTTATTTAAAAATATCAAGAAATTAAAGAAGATTAGATAATACCTGAAAAGGTAATTATATTAAATTCAGTATCACTTTGTCATTTTGCTTTTCTTTACCGAAATTTGACTACAATAGACATGGATAGATATATTTCTAAATATTGTTATTTATAGGTAAAAACTAGATTCGGGGATCATTTAAGTAGCTTAAAATTTTTCACACTGTAATTATCCACTTTGGCAAAATTAATTATAATTATAATGCAATATGTGTACATTATATTCAAACGTATAAAATAGTAAAAGTATTAAGATTAAATTCTAAATTTCAGCTTGAATTGAATAACATAAAAAATGGGTATTTTACCCTCACCATGTATCTTTCATTCTACCTAATCTCTCTAATGTCAGTTACCTTTATGTGTACAGCCAGGTCCTTATAACTAAGAAAATGGATTTTCTATAAAAATGAAAAATTTTATACTGATGTTGAATACCTACATTAATTTAGCAATAAAGAAAAGATAATTTCACTAATTCTATCTCCAAAATATATTTCAAATCCCTCTTTCTTATTTTCAAATCACCTTATCCCAGGCTATAATAATTCTTGATAAATCTATCATGATCCTAAACAAGAACACAAGATACCCAACTCTGCTCTTGCCATTTTACATACTCTTTTTGCTTTCTTCATTTTATACCATTAAGATAGTTCATATAGCAGTTTCCCATTATATCCACTTTTATAAAACTCAACTCCTTACCATGATCCTGTTGGTGTGATTTGGTGTCTAGCCTTATTTGACATTTCTCTTTATGCCACTGTCTTCCTTAATCAATAAGCTCCAATGAAAATTATATCAGATTTTCAGAAGTGTCAAATTCATTTACTTTCAATTTCCTTTCCTAGACATTGTCCTTTACCAAGAATGTATACCCTACTACATGCAAATATCCTTTGATAGTTCTCTTCTTTAAGAATATGGTCTAAATATCATCTCACCGGATTGCCTCTTTCAACCATCTTAGTTAGAATACCATGTAATTATTTTTATGCCTATATTTCTTTCCTCGCTGAATTTCTAATAGCTCTGATTTTGTGCTCAATTTTCAAGTCTCCCTCTCTAAAATAGAATTAAGGTACAGAAAATGTCTCCCAACATCCTTTTCTTTATTCCATAATCTAAATAATATACTCACATAAAAAAGGGTGATGGTGTAAATAATACAAATTCCATTTCTCAAGAAATAATAGCATTCTGATGAAATCATAACTATATATACTATATCTGTTCTACATCTTTACTATATTCAGCTATCAGGAAACTATCAATATAGTATACCCAACTATGTTACATGCTTCCAATACACTATAAAGTTTGTTTTGCATTTTGACAATGTGCATTGGACAATTTGAATATATCTAACTTTCTAACTAGATATGCGTTGATCTCTAATATATTTATACACTCAAGAAATTTGAGTTCAAAACACAATGAAGAACTTCCATTAATAATGGAGTTTAGTTTATGTGCAGTGTGAAATAAGATCTTTTTCCTTCAACTTTTGGGACAAATAAACCATATAGAGAATAGTGAGGATATAAAGAGAGAAATTAATTGCAAGTGAGGGCCCATTATAATGTTGATAAAAGTAAAAACAATAGATCTATGTTGCTTTTAATGTTTAAGTAGATTATGAAGAATTATTAGTAAAGAATTTAATTAAAATATTATTTTAAGTGTTTAATTTTGTATTATAAAAACAGCACAAAATCTTTATGGTTAATATATTAACATGTATAATCATTCATTTCTCTTGTATAATAAAATATGCCTTTCTGCCTAGAAAATAAAAATAAAACTGCATTATTTTTGTCATTAGGTGTTTAAATAAAGAATCGTTAAAATTTGTGCAAGAATAAGTTTTAGGATATAGTCTAATACCAAGCTCAGACTAAATAATAGTTATATAATGATTGACACATAAGTATTGGTAACATTTCACTTTTTGAATCTAAATCCTAATGCCACTCTAATTTGTCTGTACATAAAAATTATATTCTATATTGTTTTGTTCTTATTACCAAGGAGGTACATGGTTAAATATTCTTAACTTGCTCTGAGAAGTTTATCTCTGAAAAGAAAATTTGTTTAAGTAAATTCCTTAAGAAATATTCTTTGTGAATTATCCAATTTTTTATTATTGAATAAGTATCTAAATATTTTCAGTAGCGTTACTTTTAAAATCTTTTAAATGTCGCAATATCTTTCTGTAAGAAAAAAAAACTTTAAAGTTTAGTTTGTGAGCTATACTAAGTATTATCACTAATTTTAAGCCATCCATTTTATTACACACATTATTTTCTGTGTTCTATTTATGTAAATTAATATACAACTCTGGGTTTTACACCATTCATTTAAATTTATAAAATTAATGGAGTACTGAAGCAAACTACTATTTAACTTACATAATTTATTTGTTATTGAATTATCAGGGTAAAATATCAATTTATAAAATTTTCACAATTAAATAAATTTATATGCCTGATATCTAAAGATGATTTTAGTAAACCAGAGACTAATCAATTATATTAGAATAACTTAAAAGTAGCATTAAGTTTTTAGGTTGCAAAAGATCTATTTTCTAATATAGATTTCTTTTTCTAATAAAGAAATGCCTGGAAACTACTATTCATTGGATTTGATACACTTTGCATGTTATACAGGAATTAGACTGTAACATATCTAAATTCCAATACAGTAAAAAAAAAAAGTTGAACTCAGGATGTTCTCAATAAAAATTGTAAATATATAGTATTTTTCCAAATAAAGGGAAGACTAATGGGATAAAAAAAATAAGATTACAAATCTATTTTCGCTTAACCAGATACATTCTTCAAGAAAATATGTCTACAGAGTCAACCGGATTATATTTTGTCTTTATAGTGCAAAACTTTGTAGTCAGTTAAATTAGATGATTTCTTTAGCCTAATTACTCTTCATAACAGCTAAAGTCCACGTAAAATAAGATAAATTAACTCTTGTCATTATCCACATATTAACCTGAATATAGATAAGAATATGAGTAAAGAAGGTGACTGGTTCAACCATGAGAAATTTAAATAATATTAAAATTTTACTTTACTATTCTAATAAAAGGCAAGTTTTATAAATATGAAATGTGACCTCTAAAAAGTAAAAATTAAGAAAACAAAATATGAATTCCATTAAATCTTCGGAAGAAATGTTACTAGTAAAATTCTGTATTCTTGAAATTAAACATCTATAATACTGAAATTTATGTGTAGAAATCTTATTTATATTTTGTATTAATCTTTTTATATAACCTAACACTATAATTCTCAAATGTACCATATAATAAATGTAGGAAAGTTAAGTTTGATTCGTGTTATTATCAAAATTATAAATTAAGGAAATATTCATAAAATATTTTAAATATCTTGTAATTAGTTCTATAGTTTCAGTATTCAAAATGCACTCAATTTATATTTCCTATAACTTTGGACTGTAAAATTATTTTTAAGAATAATAACTTGTTTCAGACTAAACTATCAGACATATCTTTTTATAATCCTCTTTTGCAAAACTTGTCAATAGTTTATACGTCTTAGCCTTTAGAGTATTTTATTTATACGTAGTTTTATAGATAGAGTTTTAGCATGTTAACCCAAAATCAGTTTTACTGGAATATTAAAGATAGAGTACTACTAAGTTTATTGCTATTTAAGTTATGGGTATACAATGTAATGCTCATTCACTAACCTTAAGTAACTCATTACTTGAATTTGTTTTAATTTATTTTATAAATATTTTAGGTATAATGCCTAATTACTATAAGATATTAACCAATGACACTTCTGTGACCTTAAATTTTACTTGAAAATCTAGAAGATCATACTTTAACTGCTGATACATTGGTAAATGACACCTCAGTCATCAGAATCTAGAATGTTTTATTTTCACCTCAGTGTTTACAGTTTATGTGCTTACAGTGAATCTTACGCGATAAATAGTTGTTGGGAAAAACTTGCAGAGTAGTTTTGTTACTCTTTAAACCTCTCTTTTGCAGTCCTAAATACTTAAATAATTACTATCTAAGCCTAGCTTTTCAACTATTTTCACTCCTTACGATAAAAAGTCACGTAACTCTATGTTATTTTGAGCAACTCTCAGAGTTTATCCTTTGATACTGAATGGTAGTGGCCTTAAAAAAAAAGTTAAGGAAGGCTGTATATGGTGGTACACACATCCAGAAGACAGTAAGGTAGCAGGTATGTGATAAAACCTTAAAGGCAAGACCGTAACTTATGATTTTCTAAATTTGTAAGTTTACTTGTAATTTCAAATTGACATATAAAGAAGCTACAATTAGGAATACATGCCGCAAGTAACAATTGTATGAATAAGAACAACTGGTTACTGATTCTTGAAAATTAGATTTATAAATAATGAACATTTTTACGACAAAAAGAACTTGATTCTCAACTTTACCTTAGCTAGAAAAGTCGAAGTTTCATGTTCAGAGTTCTGTTTTTATATCAGTAAATTACCTCTAGATGCTTTTCTTTAAGCACAAATGTCACATGATATATAGGACTTATATTTGATATGTCTGAGTGTGTGTGTGTGTGTGTGTGTGTGTGTATTGAACTCTTACTACAATTGGTTTCTTATTTGAAGTCTTTTGAAAATGTGAAGTCTAACAGGTGACATTGGTGGCCATCACTTGGCCAATGAAAGCATCCAGTCAGGAAGTTGCAGGCTGGAAAACTCTTCTAGATATTCTCTCGCTTTATGAGAATTTAGATTATGCAGGTGATAGTTTATAAACATACACAGAAGAGTCGGTAAGATGTGTCCCATAAAGAACCAGAGAAAGAAAATGCTGTGCCCTTTCTAAAGGCTTTCCATTCAGTAAATGGGACCTTCACTTTTCACAAGCTGCTCATCTCTACTACACTACTACTTCTACGGATGGATGGGTTGTTCCTCCAAAAACCTATCAATGTGCCAACTTGCCTGTGAATGGGATGGACCTATACTACTTGCATATTCACACTTCCAGCTCTTTCTGCTTCCCTGTCCCCCACCCACCCACCCAGCACCCACAAAAAAGGGAGTGTCCAGAGTGAAAAATCTAAGTGCATCTGCAGAAGAATAATTTCGACCCAGTCTCTCTTCAGTCTGGAGGGTGCAAGAGAGCAAAGGTTGCTCAAGGACCGCACAGATTTTGGAGCCAAGAATTGGCCTTGAAAAACTGGATTCACATTACCCAGCTCTGAGAAACCACCCCAAGTCTCCCTGCAGACTTGTCCCAATCCCTGACCCCCTACAGTGTAGACAGCCCGGCAGAGACCCATCCCTAGCCGGGGCAGACAACCTGGGCACCCCACTGCTGCCGGTCTCCTTTAAACACGCTTGGAAGCAGTGGGGACAACAGTTCCTGAGATTCCCAGGTCCTGTGTTCTGCTGTCCCCCCCAAGTGGCCAGTCTGAGACCTCTACCCTGGACGAAGTTCTCAGCAGAGGGCTGCCTCCAAAAGCACCGATGCCCCCGAAAGAAACACCTCTCCCTTCCCCCTACACACCTCGCTTAAAAAAAAAAAAAAAAAACAAAAAAACACCCCACATCCCAGCCAGTCCCTTGGTTTACCTTGGTTATTGGAGACGTGACTGCAGTCGCCGGGCCATGCCGTGAGCAGAGGCAAGAAGAACCCCAATTTCCAAAGAAATTCCCGCACTTCGCAGCCCCCCATGACTCTGGTGGGCAGCTCTCGGGTCCGCCTCCTGCAAGACCAGTGGCAGGTGTTCTTCCTGGGGCAGGGGTCCGGCGGTTGGGCCACCACCACCTGGACCACCACCTCTTCTTCTTCCTCCTCCTCCTCCTCCTCTTCTTCTTCCTCCTCCTCCGGGGGTGTCCCGGGGCGCCCCTCGCGCGAGGCCCCGGGGACAGGGCACGAAGGTCCAGGCTGCCCAGGTGCCGGCGCCGAGGCTTCGGAGGAGGAGGAAGAGGAGGAGGAGGACGATGCTGCTGCTGCTGCCTGCGGCGCCGGGGTGCTCCCGGAGGCTGGAGTCGGGCGGAATCGCATCCACCACCGGGTCCCGCTTGCGCGAGGACTGTTCACTCGGGCTCCGGAGAGCGCGCGCGCAGGAGCGAGCTGGGGGAGGGGAGCCCCGGCAAGGAGGGGGTGCCCAGGGCGGGGAGGGGGGATCTAGTAGGGGAAGGGCGCCCCACCTTCCCGCGGGGTGCACCCGGGACACTCAGGTGCAGCCCGTGCGCCCTGCCGGACTCCAGCGAGCGGCTGCAGAAGCGCAGGGACCGGGGCGCACGAATGGGAACTTTCCTCCTAGCCGGGACCCAGAGAAGCAGCGAAGGAGACAGCTCTGCCGGGGTGCAAGCAGGGCTCCCCACTTCTTCAAGCAAGCCTCTAGCCGGGATGGAGACGATTTTGCGCGCGGGGACCACCGGTGGCGACCTCTCCAACTCGATCGCTTCTACCTGGGGCGCTCTGGGTTGGGCAGCCTTTCTCCAGGCAGGTGGGAGTCCGCGCTTAGTCTCCCAAGCACTTGGCACCCCATCTCTTTGTGTTTTCCAACGGGGCGAGAAAGCAAGCTAATTCGGGCTACACCATCCCGGACGACGCCTCTGCTCCGGGACTCCTCCACATCGCCGCCGCCGGCTGACTGGGACGAGCTTGGTTCTGGACCGGGACGAGCTTGGCATCTAGCCAGCAGCCTCTCAACTCAAAAGCTGGCTCAACTTGTCCGCTAGGGTGTCCCCCACCCTCTTGGGGGGGGGGGGGGGCTGCGAGTCCAGGAAGAGTTAAAGCAAGGGCTGCATGCAGCGCGCTGGAGGAGAATTCCCAGCCAGGTTGAGTGCGCGCAGGCGGGTCTACTAGGGTCACCGAGGTCTTCAAGGCGATGACACCGCCTTGGAGGTCACGACCGTGTCATAATCCCTTTCAGGCCACCGGGGACGCTCAATTTGGCTTGTCCGGAGCGTGCGCAAGGGGTCTTCGCGCACCTTTCTGCGGGCACACAGAACGCAGCCTGCTGCGCGCTCTCCAGGTGCCCGAAGCCCTTTTGCAGGACTTGCACCCTCTTCAGGGCTCGCTCCGGTCCGCCCTTCTTAAACCAGGGGGTGCAGATGAAGTACTCCTTGAGGCCTGGCTGCTCTCGTTCTAGATTCGACGATTCGTCACAGCCAGTGGGGCTCAGCGTCACCGAACCCCGTGCGCTCCTCTTCACCCCAAGGTTGTATGCAGAGCGCGCGCCGGGGCCGGCGTCTCCAAAGCGGTTCAGTTCCGTAAAAGCTTGCAAGCTGCGCTTCCGACTCCTACGGGCTCGGCACTAGAGGGGGATCGTGGACAACGAAAAGACGAGTGGGCTTCTCGGAAAGGAGGAGGCTCATCCTCCTCCTCGGACTGGACTTAATTCGCTTCAAGACGCGCCTTGGACCCGAGCAGACCAGGGGGATGGATAGGTGGATAGGGGCGTTCTGCAGAGCTTTGGTCCTGCCTGTGCTTCTCTGAACCGTTTTCCCTTTTGAAGCCACGTTGGCATTTTTATAAGTGATCTGAGAAGCCAAACCTAGAAACTCCGAAGGATCGGAAACACTATGGCAAAGGATGGAAAGCGGCCCGAGAAAGGAACGCGCGCGGTGGCACTGCCAACGCTCGGCGCTATTTTCTAGGGATAGAGGACAAGAGAGAAAGGAGATTAGAGTCCCGGTGGGAGAAGGAGCCAAGGGTCAACATGTACCCTTTACAGATTTTTCAGCACAAAAATACACCCCCCTTTCAGTCGCTGTCACTTAGGGTCACCCAAAGGGTTTCCATCACCGCCTGCAATCAGGGCAGAGCAAAGGGTGTGCAGGAGTAATTGGGCTCTTTGCAGAGAAACCTGAACGCTAGAGGGTTTGAGGATGCGGAGCAGGTTTCTCATTGGTGACTGTACTTCCACGCTCATTGCTAATGCAAACGGGGCTTTAAAGGTGACCGACCAAACCAGGGTGGGGGTGTGCAAAAAAAAAAAAAAAAAAACAACAACAACAAACAGAGGGGAGTTTAGGGATGAAGGACTTTTAGGAGCCAAAGCAGATGCTGCTCAGAATCTGAATAGCACGCAGGCTAGTACTGTAGTCATTGAGCCTGCAGTCATTCACAAATTCAGTGTAGAATTCAGAATTTATCAGCTAAAGTTAAAAAGATGCTTTATTTAATCGAAATCAATAAGTCTCTAAACTATGTCCTTAAGGGGGCTTAGTAGTTCATCATATAGTGGTGTTTTAATCCAAAATTTATCTTACAGATTTCACAATTAAAAGAATTTTATATGTATAGGATCATATATATTTTCTCCAAAAGTTCTATTTCCATAAAGCCTTTCTTTATAATGATTTTGAATTTTCAGTGAATAATTTTGCATGCTTCACTAACTCTAGATGAGGAAAATTGTGTTAAAAATGTTTTGTTTATACCTCATAAATGCCTAAAATATACTACAGCCTGATATGCTGAGGGAAAATATAGTACCATTTATCTCATAAATGTAAACTACGGAACTCTATTTCTATCTAATTATCATGGTAAATTTTTCACTTGCAAAGAGATCTTTTTAGTGAGATGTCACTAGAAAGTTTTGCAGATGAACTATTTTGGGTAAAAAACTATATATCAAAGTTTTAAATTAAATTTTGTTCTGTTTGAGACTACATTACAAATAAAATAAGTTCTTCGAAAATGAGTTTAGAAGACAATGTTTTTGATAGAAGAAAGAGAGAAAAAGAGAAAAGGAAAACGCTAACTTATATTTAACACAGTTATAAATCCTGGCACAATATCTGAGGCAAAGTTATTTACTTCAAGTTTCTTAGACTGAGTTTTTATTATCCCTATAGTCACCTGTTAGCTTATGATATTTACTTCAGTAAGTCTTCAAGCCACATACTTACCTACTTAAAACACTGATACCCATACTGTGGTTTTGCTTTATAATAAAATGAATTACAATTATTTTTCAATATTAAAATAAACAAAGCTTCATTTTTATAAAGTATCTCTTAATGTCTAAAAGATAAAAAGAAACATAAGAAAAATCTCATCTCAAATAAAATGAATTGAAAAATAATCTTTATTTTATCTGTGATTTCATGTATTTGACATTATTATTAATTACAAAGAATGCCAGCATGTGTTCATATACACAGGTATAAATTTTTCATGTCTACTGTACACTTACCCTGACTATATTCATTTTCATTCTCAAATATTTGTCACGTTCTTTTGTATTCATAATTCCTTTAACTGAAAAGATTTAATGACAAAACAAATTAACTAGTTTTAGAGACTAACTTTTCATTTGAAATGTAGTTACGTTGATTTTCTGTGAGCGATAAGCAACTGCACTTAACAGAAAAGTAGGCCCTTGTTGATTTTTCAGTGAGGTTGATATATTTGCTGACATGTGACAGCTTCAAAATTATAAGCCACTCAATGAACCAGATGCAATATTCATGTAGATTTATCTGCACTTGTCTGTTTGAATCATACCCACATTCAGAAAAGCATTCATGTCTCATTTTTCACTACAATATAGATCATAATCCCATTGTATTCTCTCAGATCACTGTTTTTCATGCCATTTGTGGTTTGGACTCAGGTAAGAATGATTATATTTTTAATAAAAATGTCTGACACTAAGTACTAGCCTAATCTTTCATTTGCAGTAAAAAGTAATACTGTTTGCTTTACAAATTGATAAAGGAGGAGAAACTTGGTATTCAACTTATTCATTGCAGTAAAAAGGATGATAAGAAGTTCAAAAGTTAATATCAAAATGTCTCAAGAGTTTAAAAAGTATTAAATTTATTCTGTAGAAGAGTAAATTAGTCCATTTATATCTGCAAATTTCACTCACTAAGATCAACAATAATGCAACATCAATAAGAATCCTGAATCTCAAGTTTATATAATTTACATACTTATGTATCATTATTTTAAATATATAAAATATAACTAATATAAAATTGAGATCTGATATGCAGTTATTGCTATATCAGCTATAGATCAGCAATATGTCTAACAGCGTTTAGTATTATTTTTCTATCATTAAGGTATTAATTAAAGTGATCAATTGCATGTTTAAAAGAAAGTAAAAAATGTGAACGAGGAAAACATACTTCAAAAAGTTTTTTGTGATTAGTAGGTAGTTTATATTTTCCTGAAAAAATGTTACTAGGCATTTTATTCTATTATCAGAATATTGACAGGAAAATCCACAGAGAAAAATATCAAGAGTATACAGTGCACTTCGATTTTGTATTGTGTTGTATTTTGTATTAAATGTATATATGTTCATGCATGTTTATGTCAGTTATATTCTACTATTGTAATTCAGCAACTACTTATCTAGTGCAATTTTCATGTGCATTTGTGTTAACAGTGTAAAATTATAGTTTGGATTTACTTTCTACTTATAAGAAGTTTTTATTCTAATTAAAATAAAGATATATGAATTAACCCAATACAAATCATTCAATGTTATCCTAAAATCAAGTGATAGAATATTATAACTATATCAGAGAAAATAATTATATTCTCACACTCAAATGCATGAATTTCTACTATTATTTTTGCTTCAGTTATCTTTCTCTTATAGACAATTGCATTCCAGAATGATCACTCACATAAAAAAAACACAATACTAAACTTGATATAAAATGGCTTAACAACTCAATCATATTTAACCAACAGGAATTTTTAATAAAATTTACTTCTTGGATTGTGTAAAATGAGATAGTCCTTAGAAGCAATTTGAATTAAAAATTGTGCTTAGTTATTAAATTATATTTTAATTTATGAGTTACATATTCAAGCAATGTCAAAAAGCTTTGTTTTCATTGAATTTCAATAAATATCTTTAAAGAACATATCTAAATATCAAGTAGAGAAAACTAAAGATAAGCAAAACTTTATATGTTGCAATAACCATGATTCTTTCCACTGAAACATGAGCTAACAATATTAGATTTCTTCTAAGCATTTAACTTAAAAATTGATTTAATATAGACTGAATACCTTGCATTATGCCTGGATTAAACCACTTTGCCGCATTTAGAATAAACATAAAATACCCTGTGAAGGAAAAAAGAAAGATAGGTTTAGAGATAAAAAATACTTGATTATAATAGATAGTTAAGCTGATTTATAAATTTTATCTATATAGATTTCCACTGGTAGATGAATAATTTGAATAGTATGTGAATAATGTAAAATCTAATAATAAAATCAAAATATAAATGTATTAAGTGTTCGGTGAAAAATGTGACTCATAATGTAACTTTTGAACTATATTTTATAGATAGTTCTTTTCTAAAAGTTTTGAAAATCTATTTTGAAATCTAGTAACATATTTATGTTTGTTTTTGAAATTGTGCTTTTTTTATAGCTATATCAGAGACTCTAAGTTATTAAATTTAGAAACAGAAAAAGCCTTGAGTGGTTAATTCACTTTACAAATGAGCTATAATATAACAAAGAAAGTTTCACGTCTCTAATATTTTCTTTCCGTGTTAAGAATTCTCTATCATTCTAATCATGCTACCATGTTTACTCTATCAGAATGCCTATAGGTAAAAAAAAAAAAAAAGAATGCCTATATGTAAATACTTCAATAGCTTATTAGATCATTTAAAAATCTGTGGCACTCAACTAAATCAATCATTTGGCAATTAGCATATAGTTCCTCATTCTCACCTAATTTCACTTTACAGACTCAATTTTTTTTTCTGAGAACTTTGAAAATTATTTAAGGAATATAGCATATTTGTTTTAGATATCTTAAAATGTGTGTCAAATAATAATGAGTTTAAGTATTAATAATACATATCACATTCTTTGGTATAACTTATTAAATTAAGATCTTTTTAATTTACCATGCTTTTAACATTTTACATGTCAAATATATCTATATTATTTTGTATTTTTCATTTTGTTATTAAAGCTTGGACTATTCATATCCTCACATTTTTTTCATTTAATAATAATTAAATATACTGTATCTTATCTGAGAATTTACTAAATAGATTTTTGTAACTCAGGGACTTAAGCTCCAATGTGAAACCTATGCAAGAATTTAATATCTCAGCATAAATATCATTCATGATCTCCAGTATCAGGGATATACATACAGATATTCACAGATATTTGAATTCTGTTAGTAAAGATAAAATTGTCTAAATTATTAAAAACACAATTGACTCAGATTAGTATTTACTTTAAAACTTTTAAAAATAATTTTTGGTCCAAGTTCATGGTTTATATAGTATGCAAAAATTGGAGTCAGATAGAGAAAAGGAGGTAAAGTGCTGGCCTAGCATTAAGTTCCAAGGATTGACTCTTGTTCTATGTCTGGCATTGCAGTTGGTCCCTAAAATATCTGGGTTCATTTCTGAACTCATGCCAGAAATAGTCCCTGAGCACCACTGGTGCTTGAACCACTCCTCCAAAAACGTTAAAATATCATGATATAAAAGAAACAAATTATGCTCATGCTAACTTAAAAATGGAAAAAAATGAAATATTTGTTCAAGATTGAATAATAACAGCAATGTTTCCTAAGCAAGTATTCTTTCCTAAATTTGTCCAAAGGTTTATTTTTGTTAGTTTTGTTTGTTTGATTTGCTTTTTTAAATAAAACATATTGAACCACTGTGAGATTCAAAGTTACAAAGTTGTTCATGACTAAATTTTAGTCTTTTAATATTTGTATGAAGTTCTGGCACCCATCCCTTCATCATTGTCCATTTTTCCAATGGAATGTCCCCAGTTTCACTCCCAACCAGCCTGCCTATAGGGAAGACACTTTTTTTTTCTTTTATCCTTTCAAGGCATATGATTTGCAATTTTGTTACTGAAAGGATAATGCATGTCACTTTATAGGCATTTTTTTCATTAAGTTGCAAATGTTGGGTTCTTATTTTGTATTGTTTTAATCTTAAAATGTTCTATTTATATGTAAAACATTTTCAGAAACCCTTTTATGTTAAGAAATGTTTTTACAACGTTTTTCCAGAAAAAAAAAGCCCCTGCTTAACAACAAACACTGTTTCAACATACCATCCTAAAGTTTATTAGGTGATGACATCCCCCTTTCAGTTTGTTCATAAATGAGAGGCGAGAAAAAAAAATTCACAAAACATGTCATCTCTTAAAGAAATCTGATAAAACTATTATTTAATTTTGAAGTTAAGTAGTTTTTACTAAGTGCCAGACAAATATTCTAAATGTAAATATTAATTTCAAAAGTAAATACAAATAATAATTATAAATAAAATTTCAAATAATACTTAAAAATAGCACTCTGAAATAATTATTATCCACATTTTATAGGTTAGGTAGCTGAAGAGCAGAAGTTGTCCATATTCACCCAACCTGAAAATGGTAATGAAAGTGTTAACTCAGGCAGGCTGGCACCAATATCTAGGTTGACACAAATTTAATAGCAAAATGGTGCCCAAATATGCACAAGCTCACATCATATAGTTTTCATACATATACAGGATATATGCATCCAGTTCTATAAAATTAAGTTTAGATTATGAACTATTTCACATGAATTTTTCCCAGCTGTCAGTGAGTTCTCAAATGAACTTGTTATTTCTCTAAGATCAACATTTATAAACTTGTTATTCTTGTAGGTTATTTTCCTTTTTAAAAATGTATTCCTCTTAAAACATACTTACTAATAGTAATACTTATCAAGTTCCATGGACAAATTGACTTTCAAGGCATTGAGCTTAAAGGGTAAACAAAACACACATTAAGCTCACATATTTTAGAATTAACGTAGATGAAATATTTACCATGTGTTTTACATGTGCTAACTTACTAAAATAAACAGCCTTAAGAAAGAGATACTATTATAGCCATTTACAAACAACAAATCAAAAGCATATAGTTAATAAGCTAACAGTAAGTGGGGTAATTGTCCTAGTGACTATATGCTTTCTTTAAATGAATTCATAATATTTTTTCAGGGAAATGGAGAAGTGAGCTTTTCTTAGTCAAGGTTATAGTGTTCAACTTTATCCTCATGTCTGTTCTAATGCACGTGATATATTATTTTCTGTAAAACTTTTTTGGGTAAAAGCAATAGGATATAGTTCAAAAGCTATTCTATAGAGAACAAAGCTACCAAGCTTATTTAAAAACCTATAAACTCTTTTCAGAAAATTTTTTTTTCTCTAGTGTCTTCTGCAAATGAAACTTGTTTAAATGAACAAGCAGAAAGCATCTGCTTTCTGTTCAAGACTATTAACACTACTCCTATTTTTTTGTGTGTGTTATGCTTGGGAGGTGAATACTGAGGGTGATACTATAGTTCTAAAAAGCAAAATGATAGTAGGAAGGTAAAATAATTTATTTGAAAGTTGACACAACTTTAGGAAATTATTAAAATAATTGTTCTTTTTACCTAATATCTTTGTGAGGAATATAAGGGTGAGATTAATTTTTCCATAATAATTGGTGGTCATCTTTGCTTTTATTCAGATCCCTTCTTTCAAATGTCATTAATAAAATTGTATAGTATTGGTACTTTCTTTTATAATATAATAGGGTTTATGTTCTTTGTTTTGTTTTATTTTGGAGCCAAACAAACCAGCTTGGTTTAGGTCTTACTAGTAGTTCAGTGCTAAGGAATTACTTCCAGAGGGTTCACAGGATCATATGGAATGCTAGGGATTAAACCACAATTGTTTAAACCCCACATGCAAAAGAAGCATCTCCTCTGCTCTTCTGTTGTTCCTGCTACTAATATAATAGTTTTTTGTATATCATATTTTCCTTTGAGTTGAATAAAATAAAATTTTTTTTTCAGATTGCTAATCTGGAAGCAGGGTACTTGGCTGCTTATCCTTTCCTACCAGAATAATATATATGTATTTTTCCATTTGATGAAAACTATTCTCCATTTCAATAGTCTTTGTTCTCTCCAGAAATGCAATTCTAATTCTTTAGAGGAAGCTCTTTCAGTTTGTTCATAGGCAACATTGCTATTGTCTGACGGTCTATGGGAATGGGAGTAAAGCTTATTTTTGTCATTGCCATAAAGGAAGAACACCTCATGTCTGCTCCAAATAATTTTGCTGCACATGATAAATTTGATATTTAAATTGTAAGCAGATACCAAAATATTACAAAGTCAGATATCTATGTGCATTTACAAGGAATAATTTATGTGAATCCACTTTGTTACTTGAATCTTCTTGCCAGAAAAGGGATTTAGAAAAGAACTATTGAGAAATGTCTGTAAAAAAAAAAAAAAAAACTTGTCTTGCTGCAAGAATAAAATAAAAGTACAAATTGAGAGAGACACATTTGACTATGTCCAGTACAATATGTATCTGCTGCATGCGGAATCCAGACAGCTTTTGCATGATTTACTCCTAATATTTCTATGTTAAAATATGACATAATAACTTAATTATATTTATAGACTCTGTAGTCAGAAATGCAGAAATGGTATAAACGGAAACAGACTGCCCATACAGGCTGTCACATCATATGAGGCTTCAGTTCAGAAGATTCAGTGTCTCTGGTTTACTCAAGGCATCTCCCCTCATATGTTCAGCAATTGATGCTACTCATAACTCATCTGAGACTTTGAAACAGCACATAGAAAGAAAGCAAGGGATTCTGAAAATATATTAAAAAAAAACTCAGAAGCTATGGCACCAGGAAAATTAAAATCTGAGCAGTAATAATATGCCCACTATACATTTATCAGTATGGATAAAATCTGGAAACTAATAATATCAGAGGTTGACCAAGTAGGCAGAAAACAGTGCTTTCATTACAAAACTCTGTAAGTAGTGTACATTTATAATTTGTTTATTTGTATATATTTTTTGTTTTGCATTTTGGGCCACACACAGAAGTGGTCAGTCTTCCTTCAGGCTCTTTGTTGGAGAACCACACTGATCTGGGGGAGGGCAGTGTGACCATATGAGATGCCTGGCTGAACCCAGATTGGCCTTGCATGCAAGGCACATGCCCTACCAACTGTGCTATCACTTCCAGTTCTACAATTTTTTGAACATTCTTATGAATTGGGGGGCTTTTTCTTTTGAATGGTCAGTTAATAATTTATCAAGATAATTTCTGTCCCTTGCTTTTGGCCAATCTTATACTAAGAAATAATAGCTGTAAATAATAGCTGAAGTCTAATGCAATTGGGTTAATAAACATATAACCTTAAAGACCCATGGCCAAATAGTTAACCTAAAAGGTCAGTAAGGAGCCAAACCACTCACATTATTTGTAATATTCTTGTCACTAGATAAGTGAAATAAATACCTAAAATAAAAAATGAAAATTAACAACTCAATATTAAAACATTTCCAAATTAAAAAAACAACCCTCTTTCACAAAAAGAGCCAAATTTCATACTAATGTTCTACCAAAATACTTTTTTTCCTCCCCTCCCTGTATTTCTCTATAAATCCTTCTATTTATAAAAATTATAATAATAATAATAATAAATAACCAATTGTTTTTCTATAGAATTCAGCAGTTGTACATCTTGATAGTTATCCAAACAGCTAAGATCTTAAATTCACACAAAAATGTGAACACGAATGTTATATCAATTAAATTAATCTTCAACAAAACTGTGAAAAAAGGATGTCCTTTATTCTCAACAAAGACATAACTGTGGTAAATTTAGACAATGGACTTTTATTCAGAACACTGAATAGCAATGACTCATCAAGCCAAGAAAAGATAAAAAAAATACATAAATGCTCATTACTAAAGGAAAGAAATATAACAAAAAAGTTCCAACACTATGTAATTCGATTTATTTGACAAGCTAAGATTTTAATAATATAAATTTAATTTAAAAATCAGTCGTTTCCATGAATTGATTGACAGGGAAAGGGATATGTGAGACATGAGGAGTTTTAGGGTAGTTCAAAAATTGTATTCACAATGATGGATCCATTTATATCATTAGTGAACAGTAAAATATACAATGTCAAAACTGTATAGTGAATAAAGAGTGAACTAAAATATATTTATGAAAAAAGTATATGTTTGGGTAGTGAATATTGATAATGGAGAATAGTATGCTTTTGTGGGGCAGAGACATATGGAAAATATCGGTATTTTGCTCTTAGTATTCATGTAAACCCAAAATTTCTCTAAAATATAGTAATCCACTTTGGTCAAAATAAAAATTATTAATAAAAATATAGTCAGTTTCTTTTGATATTTTTATAATTTATGATTAATTTTAATGCATTTTATGCCTAACAATGATCTCAAGTGAAGATATTTAACAAATACATAATGAAGAAAATCATTCACAATTTATTTTTATTTTTATTGTATATAATACTACTTAGACTTTTAAAGTAAAAATGAACAGAAAGCAATAAATTATATTTAAGAGTAAATTAATAGCTAGATTTGTTGGAATAAAAATTGTGGATAGAGATGCATCTAAATCATAATTTTGTTTAAGATTCAAAATTACTACTGGAAGTAATATTTTGCTGGGATATATACCCTCTTATATGTGCTTATTAACATATATATATATATCTTCTTATATAACTTTGCCATGTTATCCTGGGATTATTTTTTTGCGGGGGAAGCCATACTCGGTTACGCATAGGGGTTACTCTTGGCTATGCGCAAAGAAATCGCTCCTGGCTTATGGGACCTTGCGGGAGGCTGGGAGATCGAACCATGGTCTGTCTTACGCTAGCCCAGGCTAGGAAGACACCTTACCACTTGTGCCACCACTGATATCCTGGGATCATTTTTATGTATGAGAGAATACTGCTAGAATTTTATTTTTGATATATAATACTTAAAGATGGCTGCACTATTAGTCTTCTTTCTGGGATATACTTGTTCTTGCTGACTTCAAATGATTTATTTTTTACAACATTCCCTGGAATCTAGATAGATCATAATAATTTTTTTTTTTTTTTTGGTTTTTGGGCCACACCCTGTGACGCTCAGGGGTTACTCCTGGCTATGCGCTCAGAAGTTGCTCCTGGCTTCTTAGGGGACCATATGGGACACCGGGGGATCGAACCGCGGTCCGTCCTAGGTTAGCGCAGGCAAGGCAGGCACCTTACCTCCAGCGCCACCGCCCGGCCCCAATCATAATAATTTTTTAACAAGTAAAATATAGGTGAAATTATATACTTGAACTCTCTGATGCGGTCCAAATGATATTTCTAAATCTTACAATGAACTCTTGGAGTGCTTTGGAGTCTGCTTTATGGAGCGTCACCATCAAGCTAGAAAAAGGTTAAGTCACCTATTTTTTTGGCTGGTTGATATGAGTACAGTAAAGTACAGTGTCAATTGCCAGTTTGAGAATGAGCCTCCTCAGTTAACCACTAGTTTCTCTTTCTGAAAACTACAGTTTATTGAGAAACCTTGAAAAAAAATCTGTACAGCTGAACCAAGGCAACTCATAGGACATTAATAAAAGTAGGCAATCACCATAGATAAAATTAAAGTTTCACTAAATTGAAAATTATAAATTGATGTTTCAGGTAACTTTGGAATGTTTACTATGTGTTAATGTAGTTCTGAAACAATTTTCACAAGATTTCTTTGATAAAAAATTAGACTAAGATAGGTTTTTATTTTGTTTTTGATCAAACAAATATTGTATAAAACAAAATTTACTCCAGTGTAGTTGTAAGCAGATGTTTCTCTATCCAAACTTCATAAATCATAGGAAAATGTGAAAGCTTTTTGGGTGACAAATATTTTAAAGCCAAAGATTATTAAAATATTTAAATAAATGTTACACTCACCTCATTGTTGAGAAAGTAATATATATATATATATAACATTATATAATTGTTAAAAATTGAATTTACTGAGTGTTGCTTCATAGATTATTAAGAAAAATGGTATGGTAAAATTAAGATGGATCACTTTCCAGCTATAAATATATATTTATTTATAAATATATATATTTTTTCTACTCACATAAAAAGGAAGAACTGAGAAATCATGAGACGTGAAATAATTTAAAAGGCAAAAGAAAATATGAGATTATTTCACCTACATATATAATAAAGACATGTACAATTGGTTAACAAATAAACAAAATTAAAAGAACACCAGTGGCCATTGATATTAAAATTAAAATAACTTAAGAAGAAGAGAATGGAGAGAGGAACATGATGGATGTAAATAATAAATTATTTTAAACAGTTAAAATTATATTTATTAAGACATATTTTGTCTTCATGATTGAAGAAATTATACTAAACTGGGTGTCAATAAAATGTGAAGAAATGCGCTTCTAATATTACATCTCATCTAAATAACAGTATATTTTGTGAAACAGTAAAAAAACTAATTCTTGATTTCAAGTTCTAGATAAATACACTTACTTAAATTTACAATTTAATATACTCCCCTTTTTTTTTTTGGGGGGGTGTGTCACACCCAGCAGTTCTCAGGGGTTACTCCTGGCTCTATACTCAGAAATTGCTCCTGGCAGGCTCGGGGGACCCTATGGGATGCAGGAATTCAAACCACCATCCTTCTGCATTCCAGACAAACACTTTACTTCCAGGCTATCTCTCCGGCCCCCAATTTAATATACTCTTATGAGGGCCAGAGATATAATATAGTGGGCAGGGCTCTTTTCTTTCATGAGGCTGACCAGAGCCTTATATGGTTACCTGAAGAACATAAGGAGTGATTCCTCAGAGGAGTAAGCCCTAACCACCTCTCTGTTTGACACCCAAAACAAAACATACAAGCTAACTCATATGACAATTACTCTGGAGAAATATGCTTATTTTTCTATATTGAAAGCCTTTAATTTGATTTTAATATTATTTATAATTTATCCCATAAAAAATTCAAAGAAAAATACATTTACATTTTATGGCAAGATTTGGACTATATCTTGTTTAAATTGTATTGTTGAGTTTTGATAAAACTATTAAATTTTTCCCAAACTCTTGGGGTTTTTTTTTTGTCAGTATCTTTTATCTTTTGAAAAGATTAAACACCTAAAACAAAATACTATTATTTAGGTGATCTTTTTTCTAATCTAAATTCTGAAAGTTATTAGATATGTAATCTTGGTCAGATCATTTACAATCTGTAGGCCTAAATTAATCCCTTTGAAACTTCAGGGGATTAAAACTGATTATCTTGCTAACCTTTGCTACTTTAATATTGCACAATTCAAATCCCCATAAAACAAGGAAATTACAAGGTAAATACCAAAAGTTAATTTAAAAACAGTATAAAAATACATCAGGTACTCTGTGTAAGTTGTTTATTGCAATGAACTGAAGTGAGAAAGTAAAGATAAATTAAAATAGAACATACATTTCTCAATAGAAATAAACTAGTTATTGACTTCTACAAGAAATAAACATGACTCATATATAAGAAATTTTAGTTAACATAATTGAAATTGTGTTTAATTCTAGTATTAATTAAACCGTTTCTGTATTTCCATAGAAATATAGATAAATTGCTGCCCATACATGTACCATATTGTATAGTTATGTATTTTTGCAACATCTGTACTGTCTAATTATAAAGTGAAATTTCTCAAGGATAATTGAACTTTATTTTAATTGTATTTTCACTAGACTTTGAAAAGACTTGCATAACGAAGGTATGAAGTCAATAAATAGAGGATTCTAAGTTTTCTTTTGCTTATTGATAACTTCCGGATAAAAAAATGATTTAGTGGCCACTTGGATATCATTTTCTAAGAGAATATAAAATCATTTGTGCCAGAAGCCACTACCTTCCTCTCAACTCCTCAAACACTCACCCAGATGGCAGCATAGGCCACTTGAAAAACACTCTGAAATGGCTATTTCTTGTGTCATCACATAAAAGATACTAGAACCATATAATGTAATCATTGCTTAGGGAGTGTATTTGATTAAAGTGAAGACACAAACAGGTAGCATAAAAAAAAAGGAGAAAATTATTTGAAGTGAATTTTTGAAAGTGCCAAGTTTTGTTGTCTACTCATAAGCTATACTGGAATATTTGTGCCAATTTTAGTGTTTAGATGATATGATGTAAAATAAGCACAGAAGAGTTACCATCTTACTATGTCAAATGGAGACTAGCAGAGGTGTCAAGCAGATTCAACCCATACTTGGGACTGAAAAAGAAGGACATTTGAATCAGAAATTCTGAAAGTAGTTCTGAACATTCTCAAGTATTTAAACAAATAGATTAAGACAATAGAAAATGAAGAGTAATTGTCATTACTTCTCTTTAGCTTGGTAAATGACTTGTAAAGAAACCTGACAATGACACTTATATTTATACAAGCTCCAACTCTTCCTCTTGATTTCACCCTCTGAAAAGCTGCTACACAAGTGAAATTGGAACATAATTAATGATTTTAAATGTTGACTTTAAATTTTCATATTTTATTTTTGTTTTGAGACCATACCCGTGGGTACTCAGCTGAGCTTTAGGCTCTATGTATAGAGATAAATATCAAAGGGGCTCAAGGTACTATATATGGGTCAGGGATTCAAACTGGATCAGCTTGCAGTGGTTCTCAAATACAGGGCGTCCCCCCGGGGGGGGGGGGGGACGCGTTTGACCACAGCAAACACTGACATAACAAGCTAAGCCCCGTGCTTATGTCTCTGTATGTCTCTGGAGTTGAGAGTTGCTGTGTCCTGCTTCAAGCTTTGCTTGGAAAAGCTATGCATTGCAAAACGTGCTCATTGTAGCCATTAATCCAGACATCACCTCTGAGTAAAAAATCAGCTCAAATTATTTTATATATTTTTGTTTTGCAGGTTAAAGTTCTTTTTAATAAAGATACTATTTACAGTAATGTGGGGGATGCAAAAATGTTTTCTTCTTCTTAGGTGTGGCATGACAGAAAATAATTGAGAAGCAGTGGTATAAGGCAAATACCCTATTCTCCAATGTATCATTGCTCTGGTCCCTTAATTTAAGGAATTTCTAACTATGATAGATATTAATGTTGTTATATGAAATTTACTGACTTGTGATTTACCAATCCTTTGAGCCATTTTAGGTAAAAATATACAGCTATATTATCTTATAATTCAAGATTTCCTATGGCTGTAGCATTGGCAGAATTTTGACATTTAAGTTTCTAACAATTATTTTCATCTAATGAATTCTTGGAATATTGATACAAACGTTTAAAGCTGCCAAATTTGTTCTAGACATCTGTTGGCTCTCTGTGCTCATTAGTGGAGTAAACAACCCTCTTATAGATAATGGGTATGGAACGTGTAACCAAGGGGGTTTTTCATCAAGTTTCTTCAGACTTGGAATGAATATTTTCTTTTTATTTAAACCAAATAGTTTATACTTTGACTTTTTTTTTTTAATTTTTATTTTGATCATAATGGTTTACATAGTGTTGACAATAATATTTTAGGTACATATTTACATAAAATCAGGGGGGATTCCCATCACCAAATTGTCCTCCCTACACCTCCGTTTCTGTCCTACCTCCCATTTCCTCTTCCCTCATCCCAGGTCGGCTAGAATATGTGGTCCCCTCTGTATCTAACCCACAACTTAGTAGTTTTGCACCTGTTTGGTCTTGATGCGTCCCTTAGTTCCCCCTCTAACTGGAGGCAGGACTAGCTAGTTCAATTTGCGTGGTTTTGTTTGAAAAAGAGAAAAGTAATAAACTGGGGTAAGGATCTAATACCCCGAAACTGGGCGGAATCCTTCTAGAGGCTCTCATCATCGATTTGAGAGATGGAGAAAAAGAAGGTGAAACACTCCACCAGTACCAAAAGAAGTGTCAAATATCTAGTGAGGGCTTGAGCCGTATCGATAAGCACCACAGAAAAAAAAAAAAAAACAGGCAAACAAACAAACAACAAAAAGCAAAACCAGCAAAAACAAACAAACAAAAAAAAACACGCCATGGTCTTGAAATGAGAAACATGGCATAGCACATAACGAAAGAAAAGAAAGGAAGAGAAAATATAAGTATGGTTGGGGACAATTTCAATAATCACTCCCAAACAGAGAAATCGACCAAAATAGATAGGTGAATACAAATAATAACAACAATAATAAATGGAGGTAAAAAATATATAGATAATAACCAAGGTTTTGTGCTTTTTGTATTTTTATTTTTTCCCTCCTGCCCTGGCACAGTAAATATTGGGGTCATTCGAAAAGGAATTCACTTGGCCTAAGAGATATGGGGTTTCTCCGTCCTTGGAGCATACTGTCATGGGATCAACACTAGACTTTGCTCAGGAGCCTTTACTCTCCCGGTGGTGGTTTTTTTTTTTTTTTTTTGGTGTGTGGAAGACTTCTGTTCTGTGTTTAGAGGTCTCAGTTTCTGCACAGCTCCTGAAGTGGGACTTATGATGAAGTCAGTCTTTGTGGTTCTAGAGGTTCTGTTACCTCCGTATCATTTTAATCCATCTTCTGTGGTTGGTGATCTTGGTCTTTGCCCTGATCCTAGGGTGGCACCTAGGATAGCATCTTTCTTTGTGCTTCCAAAAGCCCTGTTCCATTACAATTTTCTCTGCCGGACCTTTGGGACTGGGGATCCTGGTTATTGTGCAGGTCATAGTTCAAACCCTAAACTAGGGCTTTTTTTTTTTTTTTTGGTCCCAAGATGTATACCGTCTGGTCGTAGTTCTAGCAGCCAGTCAACTATAAATCACGATCTTGGCTTTTGGACCTACCAAAGGGTGCCAAGACTTCTGGTTGTGTCTTGTCGTTAGCTGGTAAGGTAGGTTAATCTGCTCTAAGGTCAGGATGTTCAGATTTTCCTCATTGTCAGGAAATCATGTTAGAGTTGGCCCTTGTTGTTGACCCCGCAGTATTAAGGCTGTCCCGGCTGGGATTTGTTTCTTGCCACTGTTGTGAGGAACTGTGCCGTTTCTATGTCTGGGATCCAGGGTTCAAGGCTGGATGAATGGTATCTAATCACCTGAGGTCTAAGTTGATTCCACATGACATATTTTCAAGGTAGGAGATATCCCTGTTTTGTAAACAACTATGAGTTCCCATCTCTAGTAGACAAGAGCTCTTTTTTTTTATGTGTAAGATTTCCCCTTTATTTGGTGTGCCTTTGCAGGGGGAAGTGGTGCTACATTATAATGTCTGTGTATTTGTGGGTGGACAGAGGGAATAACAGAAACAGGTCACATACCCAAAAGCGAGGAAAAGAAAAAAAAATGGAAATAAAAATGTATGCGCTCACAAATGTATATGTAGGACAAACATTTAAAAATAAATTAATTAATTAAAAAAATTAAAAAATTAAAAAAAAAAATTTAAGGTGAGTTAGTGAGGTTTTTTAAAGGACCAAAGTGGTGCAAAAGACTACCTTACATTTGGGGGAGAGTAGGTAAAGAGGTGGTGTATTACCAGTCTTATGCCTATGTTGGAGGTACAGTTTTTCCCATTGTCTTTTGGGTGTTTCCTGTGGTGTGTGGGTTCCCAGGCATCTTCCTATCCCACCCCCTGACCTTCTTCAGATTGGTAAAAATTTGTGGCAGGGAGGTCTTGGAAGAGTTCTTGCGTTGGGGATACTTTTGGACCTAGATCCGGTTTCAAGAAACAGTCCACGTTAGGGGGAGTTGGTAGGGAAGGCCGCACAGCATGAGTCCGCAGGGAGTTGGCTGTCTTTTCTTGCAGGAGACGAGGTGTGGGTTTGACTGGGTGTCCCCTCGCCTGGGTGCTGGGTACTGTTTCGTTGGGTAGGAGGTCGGCCTTGATGCCTAATAGATTAAGGATTGAGGGTGAAGAGTTTTAATATGGTGGGAGATCTGGATGGAATTGAGGGGTGAAGGGATAGTTGGATTTCCAGAGGGGAGACAGGGGAAGGTATATGGGAGGGGTATGCAGGGAGAGGAAAGAGAAAATACCTTAGAAAGAAAAGGAGAAGAGAAAGGGGAAAAAGTAAAGAGAAGAATAGAATTAAAAAAAAAAAAAGTAGTGAGAAGAGAGGGGAGAATAGCAAGGGAATGCTGGTTAGGTTGAATGTGTTCGAAGAATAGAGCCTGTAGTTTAAGTCTGTACATCACAGGCACTGCTTCGGTGGTCTGACTGGTCACTTGCTTCAATTCCTAAAAGAAGGAATAACCTAGAGATAAAGTATATGTTAGAGAGTTTTCTCGTGGCCCTCTCGTAGTGCATGCTATGTATGGTATCTCATGTGGTATCCCGAGTTGCCATCTTAGTTTGTCCGCCCTTTGTATCCAAGGGCGCCTGTGGACAGAAAAGCTGAGAGGTTATTTAAAATATAGTAAGATAAAGGCATTAAAACATAGTGCTATGGTATGCTGCCATTGCAGTCGTGATTTCCCTTGGTGTTCTATACTTGTGTTCCTGTATACGAACTCTAAGGGATTATTGTGGGCCTTTGTTTTGGAAGTCTGATTACTTACCTGTTCTCTTAATGCTGTTGTTTCTGTTGTTGCTGTTTTCTTTGTGGTATAATGTGTTGTCAAGTGTTTGTGTTGCTCCTTTTTCATGAATTTTGGACACTGCTCCCACGTATATGTTGAGTATTACAGTGTTCGAAGTTTCTACCCTGTTAAACCCTGTTATTTGATTGTTAGGTATTAGTTGTGTTTAAACTATATGTTCTAGGTGTTTCAGAATAGTGCCACCATTCTGTGTTTATCTTTTGTCTTCTGACTTACTTCGTTTAACATAACATGATCTAAGTCCATCCATGTTGCTGCAAAGTCTGTGATTGTATCGTTTCTGACTGCCATGTAATATTCCATTGTGTATATGTACCACATCTTAATGATCCATTCATCTGTTGTTGGACATTGAGGTTGGTTCCACGATTTGGCTATTATACTGAGTGCTACAATAAATAGTGGGGTGCATACGTATTTTGGAATGAATGCCCTTCCATCTTGGGGGTATATGCCTAGGAGAGCAATTGCTGGGTCAAATGGCAGCTCAATTCTGAGTTCTTTGAGCACTCTCCAGACTTTTCTCCATAGATGTTGGACTAGGGGGCATTCCCACCAGCAGTGAATGAGAGTTCCTTTCATACCGCATCCCCGCCAACAAAGGTTGTTTCCATTATTTTTGATGTGAGCCATCCTCACTGGTGTAAGGTGGTATCTCATTGTTGTCTTGATTTGGATCTCCCTGATGATGAGTGAAGGTGAGCATGTTTTCATGTGTTTGTTGGCCATCCTTCTGTCTTCCTCAGAGAAGTGTCTATTCATTTCATCTCCCCATTTTTTTATGGCTTTATTTGGTTTTGAGGGTCTCAGCTTTCTGAGTGCTTTGTATGTTCTAGATATCAGGCCTTTATCTGATATGTCGAGTGAAAAGATTTTTTCCCATTCTGTTAGCTGTCTTCTTGCGTTAAGTAGGGTTTGTTTTGCCATGCAGAGGCTTTTTAGTTTGATGTAGTCCCATTTGTTTATATTACATGCTAAAGTTCTTGCCATTGGTGCTCCATTCTCAAAGACCTTTTTGATATATAGGTCTTCGAGTGTTCTGCCTATTTTATTCTCGATAAACTTTATAGATTCGGGTCTGATTTCAAGGTCTTTGATCCATTTTGAGTTGACTTTTGTATAAGGGGTGAGATATGGGTCGATTTTCACTTTCTTACATGTGGTTTTCCAGTTGTACCAACACCATTTGTTGAATAGGCTTTCTTTGTTCCATTTCAGATTCTTGCCTCTTTTATCAAATATTAGTTGGCTGTATATCTGGGGGTTTATGTCAGGGAATTCTGTTCTGACCCACTGGTCTGAGGTCCTGTCTCTGTTCCAGTACCATGCTGTTTTAATTACTATGGCTTTATAGTATAGTTTCAAGTTAGGTAAGGAGATGCCTCCCAGCTTCTTGTTTTTCAATATGTGTTTGGCTATCCTGGGTCTTTTGTGGTTCCAGATGAATTTTGTGATTGATTGTTCTATTTCTTTAAAGAATAGTGTCTGGATTTGGATAGGGATTGCATTAAATCTATATAGAAGTTTGGGTAAGATAGTCATTTTGACTATGTTAATTCTACCTATCCATGAGCATGGGATGTTCTTCCATTTCTTTAGATCGTCTTCAATTTCTTTCTGAAGTGTTTTGAAGTTTTCCTGGTATAGGTCTTTCACTTCTCTTGTAAGGTTGATTCCTAGATACTTGATATTTTTTGATACTATCTTGAATGGAATTGTATTTTTAATCTCTCTCTCCTCAACTTCATTGTTTGTATATAGAAACGCTACTGTCTTTTGTGTATTTACTTTGTATCCAGCCACTTTGCTGTATTGGTTGATTGTTTCTAGGAGTTTTACTGTGGACTCTTTAGGGTTTTTGATGTAGATCATCATATCGTCGGCAAATAGAGATAGCTTGTGTTCCTATTTCCCTACTTGAATTCCTTTGATTCCCTTCTCTTGTCGGATTGCTATTGCTAGGACTTCTAAAGTTATATTGAATAAGAGTGGAGAGAGTGGACAGCCTTGTCTAGTTCCTGACCTTAGTGGGAATGCTTCTAGTTTCTCACCGTTAAGTATAATGTTGGCTATAGGCTTTTCATATATAGCTGTAACTATCTTGAGGAAGGTTCCTTCTAATCCTATTTTGCTGAGTGTCTTTAGCATGAAAGGATGTTGGATTTTGTCAAACGCCTTCTCTGCGTCAATTGATATGATCATGTGGTTTTGGTCTTTCATGTTGTTGATGTGATGTATCATATTGATTGATTTGCGTATGTTGAACCAACCTTGCATTCCTGGTATGAATCCCACTTGGTCGTGATGAATGATCTTTTTGATGAAGTGTTGGATTCGGTTTGCTAAGATTTTGTTGAGAATTTTTGCATCTATGTTCATTAGTGAGATTGGTCTGTAGTTTTCTTTCTTAGTGGTGTCTTTGCCTTCTTTGGGAATGAGTGTGATATTAGCCTCATAAAAGGAGTTGGGGAGGATTCCTGTTTTTTCTATGGTTTGGAAAAGCCTATGGAAAAGTGGTAGTAAGTCTTCTTGAAATGTTTGATAGAATTCACCTGTAAATCCATCTGGGCCTGGGCTTTTGTTCTTAGGGAGTTTTTTAATTACATCTTCAATTTCCTCTGAGGTGATTGGATTGTTTAGACTTTCTAGATCTTCCTTTTCCAGCTTTGGCAGAGGGTGTTTGTCCAAGAATCTGTCGATTTCTACTGGGTTCTCTAGCCTAGTTGAGTATAGTTGTTCATAATATGATCTCATGATATGTTGTATTTCATGGGGTTCTGTTGTAATCTCTCCCCTTTCATTTGTGATCCTATTGATTTGGGTGTTTTCCCTCTTTTTTTTGGTGAGTTTTGCCAATGGTTTGTCTATCTTGTTTATTTTTTCGAAAAACCAACTCCTAGTCTCATTGATTTTTTGTATTGTTTTCTTAGTTTCGATGTTGTTTATTTCTGCTCTGGTTTTTATTATTTCTTGCCTTCTGGTTGTGGTTGGATTTCTCTGTTGCTGTTGCTCCAATTCTTTGAGGTGATCTTTTAAACTTTTGGTTTTGTTATTTTCCTGTTTCTTGACATAGGCCTGTATTGCTATGAGTTTCCCGCTAATTACTGCTTTTGCTGTGTCCCATAAATTTTGACATGTTGTCTCTTCATTGTCATTTGTCTCAAGGAATCTTTTTATTTCTTCCTTGAGTTGTTCTTTGATCCAGGTGTTGTTGAGCAGCATGTTATTTAATCTCCAGGTATTAGTTTTTCTCCATTGCTTCTTCTTGATATCAATTTTAACCTCTGTTGCATAGTGGTCTGAAAGGGTACTTCTAATGATCCTTACCTTTGTGGTCTTATATAGGTTGGCTTTGTATCCTAAGACATGGTCTATTCTGGAGAAGGTTCCATGTGGGCTTGAGAAGAATGTGTATTCTGCTTTCTGGGGATGGAGGGCTCTATATAAGTCTATCAGCCCTAAATCTTCTAATTTTTCATTTAGAGCTCTTATTTCTTTGCTATTTTTCTGTTTGGTGGATCTGTCCAGTGGTGATAGTGGAGTATTCAGGTCCCCTACTATTATCACATTTCCCTTCATGTGTTTCTCCAGGTTTGCCAGTAGTTGCCTCACATATTTTGCTGACTCTAGATTAGGTGCATATATATTGACCAGGGTTAGTGTTTCTTGATCTAATGTTCCCCTGATCAGTAAGTAGTGACCCTCTTTGTCTCTGATCACTTTCTTGAGGTTGAATACAATTTGATCTGATATGAGAATTGCTGTCCCTGCTCTTTTTTGTTTTCCATTGGCCTGGATGATTACTTTCCATCCTTTTATTCTAAGCCTGTGCTTATCCTGTAACTGTAGGTGTGTTTCTTGTAGACAGCAGAAGTCCGGTTTATTTTTCCTAACCCAGTTCTCTACTATGTGTCTTTTAATTGGAGAGTTTAGTCCGTTTACATTTAGGGAAATTATTGATAGAGAGGACTGTTGTGCAGTTGTATTGTGTGGGGTGGTTGTTGTTACAATCGGGGGTTTGGATTGTGTAATTCGTCTCTGAGTAAATCGCTTAGTATCGGCTTAGTTTGCACAAATAGTTCAAGTTCGTTCATATTTGAGAATGTTTTTAGTCTGCCCTCCCATATGAATGATAGTTTTGCTGGGTATTGGACCCTGGGTTGGAAATTTCTTTCATTCAGTCGTTTAAATATGTCATTCCACTGTCTTCTTGCTTGAATTATTTCAAATGGGAGATCTGGTTTGATTCTTATGTCTTTTCCTTTGTACTTGAGGTTTTTTTTCTCCCTTATTGCTTTCAGGAGTTCCTCTTTCTCTTTGTTTTTTGCCATTTGGATTATTATGTGTCTTGGTGTGGGTTTATTAGGGTCTATTTTATTAGGGACTCTCTTGACTTCCTGGATTTGTCCTGAATTGTCTTTCCAGAGGGTGGGAAAGTTCTCTGTTATTATCTCCCTGACTACCTGTTCTTCCCCCTTCCCTATTTCCTCTCCTTCTGGTATACCTACAATTCTTAGATTGTTTCTTTTGTCTTTATTCATTAGATATTGGATTTTTCTTTCCAGTGCTTTGCCTTTTATTTCTTTGTTGGTTTCTTGATCATTTTTTGATTGCAGTTTTCCTTCGAGTTCTTCGATGTGCTTCTCCAACTCTGTGTTTCTGCTTGTAAGGCTTGTTACTTTGTCTTTTAAATCCTTCACTTCTTTTTGTATGGAATCTCTCATGTTCTTTGACATTTCTTCTTTAATTTGGCTGATTCTTTCATCCATGGCTTTCTTATACTCGGTTGCTAGGGTTTCTTTCATCTGTTTTAGTAATTCTTGCATTTCCTTCCTCATGACCGCTTTTAGGTCTTCTTCCCATGGATCTGTGCGTTTTGGTGGACTTGGAAATTTAATAGGGTTTGTCATGTTGTCTCCAGATATTAGGGATTTCCTTGATTTACGCATAATTCTTTGTATTTAATGGTGTGTTTTGGAGTGCTGTGGCTTCTAATTTCGGCCTGCTTTGGTCCCCTTCCTGAAGGTGATTCTAGAGGATGCTGTTGGGTGGGCTTGTTGAACCTGGCTCTTTCTCCTCCCCTTTGCTACCTAGAGTTCGGCCCTCCTGCAGTGGGTATTATTGCTTTTCTACTCCTTATTTCTGTCGGCGGTGCAGTTCCACTCCTGGCCACACTGGTTGCTGGCGCTATTGAGCCTAGCTCCCAATCCCCCCTCCTTTCTCTGGGAGTCAATGGAGCTCTGCCCCCTCCAAGTTTCCCTTGAATGAGTTCCCTCAGTCCGACCCTTCAGGCTCTGCCCTCGCCCTTGGGGAGTCCCTGGTCCACTCCAGGGTCCAGGGGGGTGGACTGCTCTAGGTCGCCTGCGAGTCCAGAAGGCTGGCCCTATCTCCCCCCGTCTATTCGGGTTGCTCAAGTAGCCGTTCCAGGTGCCCACCTGGGGGAAGGGACTTGCCCAAATCACTCTCGCAGGCGCTCGTGGTCCCTGGGATGTGCTGGGCTAGGCTCCCGCGTGAGGCAGCAGGGACTCACCCAGGCCTCCCGGGCCGGCGTCTGGAGTCTCCGCGGGATGTGGCGGGCTAGGCGCCCTTGTAAAGGAGCAGGGACCCGCGCAGTCCTCCCGGGCCGGCGTCTGGGGTCTCCGGGGGATGTGGCGGGCTAGGCGCCCGTGTGAAAGGGCAAGGACCCGCGCAGGCCTCTCGGGCCGGCGTATGGGGTCTTTGCGGGATGTGGCGGGCTAGGCGCCCGTGTAAAGGACAGGGACCCGCGCAGGCCTTTCGGGCCGGCGTCTGGGGTCTCCGGGGGATGTGCCCAGCTAGGCTCCCGCGTGAGGCAGGAGGGACTCACCCAGGCCTCCCGGGCCGGCGTCTGGGGTCTCCGGGGGATGTGGCGGGCTAAGCGCCCGTGTGAAAGGGCAAGGACCCGCGCAGGCCTCTCGGGCCGGCGTCTGGGGTCTCCGCGGGATGTGGCGGGCTAGGCGCCCGTGTAAAAGGGCAGGGACCCGCGCAGGCCTTTCGGGCCGGCGTCTGGGGTCTCTGGGGGATGTGCTGGGCTAGGCTCCCGCGTGAGGCAGGAGGGACCCACCCAGGCCTCCCGGGCTGGCGTCTGGGGTCTCCGGGGGATGTGGCTGGCTAGGCGCCCGTGTAAAGGAGCAGGGACCCGCGCAGGCCTCCCGGGCCGGCGTCTGGGGTCTCCGGGGGATGTGGCGGGCTAGGCGCCCGTGTGAAAGGGCAAGGACCCGCGCAGGCCTCTCGGGCCGGCGTCTGGGGTCTCCGCGGGATGTGGCGGGCTAGGCGCCCGTGTAAAAGGGCAGGGACCCGCGCAGGCCTTTCGGGCCGGCGTCTGGGGTCTCCGGGGGATGTGCCCAGCTAGGCTCCCGCGTGAGGCAGGAGGGACTCACCCAGGCCTCCCGGGCCGGCGTCTGGGGTCTCCGGGGGATGTGGCGGGCTAGGCGCCCGTGTAAAGCTATACTTTGACTTTTAATAACAACCAGAGCTTGTATAAATATGTATTTACATTTAGATGATAGAAACATTTTTTTCTAAAGTCATCTTTTGCTGTGACCAGAAAAAGATTATAATAGGTCATGTATGTATATATATGTATATATTTTGGGCCACACCCAGCGTTTTTCACATATTACTTCTGGCTCCAAGCTCAGAAATCATTCCTGGCAGTCAGAGGAACATATGGGATGCTATGGATCCAACCCAGGTGGTCTATGTGCAAGACAAACACCCTACTAGCTGTGCTATCACTTTAGCCTCTTAGGTCATAATATTTATAAAAAAAAAAACTTCTGGATTATAGTATACATTATTTTACCTTTGACCCATTAATCCATATAATTCCACAATAACTTATTGCTAATATATCTAAGGAAGCATAGTACTAACTTAATATATAATGGTTGATAATGTTGTATATTGAGCAGAGACTAATATAATGTCCTCATTGGGCATTTGTAAAATAGGAATTCCACAAAAGAAATGATAATTTATCACTCTATGTTTGTATCAGGTAAGATGAGGATAAACAAAAGACTAGAAAGCCAGATGGGTTTTTGGGTAAACATCAATGTGTTAGGTAAGGTAATGCTAATGATATAGATCATTAATTTTCATTAAGAGAAGCAAGCATTTGCCATTCTGTGGATAATCATGTGAAACTTGGTCAGAATGGTTCTATATGTTGTGAAGCTATATTGGCTAAAATGTTGTCAGTGAGGTTTAAAGTACTCAAATGTATAACTAATATCTGTCATGTTGTCTAGTACTTCCTCCCAAGATTCATCAGAGTCAAAAGAGTATTACAAGTACTATTTGTTTATCTTAATTGTATCTTACCTTTCAGATAAATCTTGTATAAAAGAAACATTTAATTTCTTTTTTTAAATAAATAAAATGTATTTGAAATAGGGCCGATGAAAAATACTGCTATTTTCTACTTTAAATATGTTTATGCATTTCTTATAATAAACAAATGTTAGAAAATTATGTTTATGCATTTCTTATAATAAACAAATGTTAGAAAATTATTTTTGAGTCACTTATATTAAATAGATACTCAATTATTTCCTTAACCAATTGGCTCTAATTTTAAAAGAACTTTAAAAAAATCTATTTAATCCTCACCCATTTATCATAAAAATCTTCTCTAAATTTTCTTTTTTTAATATATTTCTTATTTAAACACCTTGATTACATACAGGATTGTGTTGTTTGGGTTTCAGTCATGTAAAGAACACTACCCATCACCAGTGCAACATTCCCATCACCAATGTCCCAAATCTCCCTCCTCCCCACCCAACCCCCGCCTGTACTCTAGACAGGCTTTCTATTTCCTTCATACATTCTCATTATTAGGATAGTTCGAAATGTAGTTATTTCTCTAACAAAACTCATCCCTGTTTGTGGTGAGCTTCATGAGGTGAGCTGTAACTTCCAGCCCTTCTCTCTTTTGTGTCTGAAAATTATTATTGCAAGAACGTCTTTCCTTTTTCTTAAAACCCATAGATGAGTGAAACCATTCTGCGTTTCTCTTTCTCTCTCTGATTTATTTCACTCAGCATAATAGATTCCATGTACATCCATGAATAGGAAAATTTCATGACTTTATCTCTCCTGACAGCTGCATAATATTCCATTGTGTATATGTACCACAGTTTATTTAGCCATTCTCTGTTGAAGGGTATCTTGGTTGTTTCCAGAGTCTTGTTATGGTAAATAGTGCTGCTAAGAGACTCCTGAGTTCTTGTAAACTATAAAAAGTGCTTATGATATCAATTATTCTAAATTATCAAAGGTGAACCTTATTTCAAAATGCAGGTATAGAAATATGTCCCTTGAGGAGATGCTGTAAATCCACTAAAGATTCAGGGGACACTCTCATTGATTCTTGGCCAGTAAGTCAGCTATTCCAGGTGAGTTCCTGAGAACGTGATGTATTTCAAACCTTGCAGTTCTGTGGAATTCCCCATTAGTAGTTCATGGGGATCTCCTAAAACATGCTGGTCGTGTTCAAGGAACTCCGGAGCTCTATACTGTAGTTTTCAAAGACCATTTGGTGCTGGGACTTCAATCAGCATCTCACACATGCATAGGATATCTCTAAACCACTATGTTATCTCTGAAACTCCTTTAATGTTTTCTTATAACTGAATTTTAAGTTTAGAGTTCTTTTGTTATTTCAAGAAGTTCATTTTTTTCTATTTATTTCTGGAATCACAGACTTTTCTCCAAGTATGTGGTTCTCTTTTAAAGAGATATCTTTCTTTGATTGCTGTTGTCAGTGTTCATACATCTAATCATAAAATTAGAATCATTATCCGATAAATTTTTTGTTTGTCTGGTTTTTGTCCCCTAATTCACAATAGAGATCAATTTATGAGATAAATTTAGTTTGTGTTTACATTTCTGCTGAAACATGCTTTTTTCCTATTTTATTTTTCCTTTTGTTGTTCCATCAGAGAATCCACTGTTTGCTTTATACTATGGTGGATCTCTGAACTGTGTCCATATTACCTCGGAAGAGATCGGGTTTATTTTGCAATTACAGTTTAACTCTGGTACATAAAAAGTCTATGGAGATATCTAAAATATGAGTTATTTTCCAGTTCACTGTAGCTTTGACTGCACACTTCCAAATTGATCAGAATTTCTTTACTTATTTTTAAATCATAACTAAAATTCCTTTTTTTTGTGTGCCAAAGAGATACTAAAATGGATAGGGTGTTTGCCTTGCAGGAAGCAAACCCAGCTTCATTCCTGCCTCTCCAAACCATTCTTTGACCACAATCAGTAGTCCCTGAGAGCAGTTAGAAGTAACCATGGTAGGTTTAGCCATCTCCCCAAATTATAACTTTTTGCCTTATAAAGGATAGTTGAAGTATCATTGACACATTAAAACTTAGTTTCCCTTACTTTTCTCAATTTTTACCTCAAGGATTATATGCTTATTTTTCTCTGTGTTTATTTATTCTGAATATTTGTTATAGCTATTTAAGACTAGAACAGCAGGCAGGGTGTTTGTTTGCATTGCATGTGGTAGAACCCTTAGCAAAGAATTAGGAGCAAATCTTGAGTATTGTAGAATGAATATCAAAAATTAACAACAGTTACCATTTAGACATGTGTTTATACACATTAAATTTCATTTAATTAAAAGTTTTTATTATGTATTAAGATTACTTATTTACAAGATTTATATATTTAAGGTGAATAATTTTTTCATGTTTCTTCAAAATTTATTGCAATTCCATACTCAGTACCAAAGTAACAATATTTCTTCAACAAAAAACACACCCTGCATTAATATTCACACCCATATTTTCCTATAGTAACCACGATTTTATTCAAAGTCCAAAGAGTTTTGTTTGGTTTTATTTGTTAACTTATACTGCTTCCATTCATTCCACATATAAGTGAGCTTATCCAATATTTATCTTATTCCTTATAATTCATTTAATAGTTAAAATTATATTGTAGCAAAAAAAAGTTGTCATATTTTTTATAGCTAAGTAATCTTCCATAATGTATCTGAAGCAAAATTCCTTCATATTATGATCTTTCCTAGGGAATATAATTTTTTCACCAATAATGTTTAGGTGATTTTCTTAATTTAATAATAGAAAAGATCTTGGTCATTTTAGCATTTCTTTCACATTTTATCTCTTTATTTTAATTTTATACATATATGTATGTCCACAAACAATGTTACAATTTTAAGTATGAAAAAATTGTAATTTTTCTAAAGTCATAATTAGATTTTTACATTTGTTTATGAATAGAGAGTTGTTTGATTTTAAAAGTAAAAATGATAAAGTCATATCTAAGAGACACTTTAAATGTCACTACAATCTATCTTAATGACATTTTAAATGTGCTAAATAAGTTCACCTAAAGGAAATGTCATCTGAATTTGTATTTGTATTGTCTTTATAATTTTGTTGACTATGTTTATTGTTATTCGTTTTTATAATACACTTTTGTTGCAACATTTCATACAACACACACTTAAGTTATACAACTTCTTTTTTAATTTTGGCAAATTTATTGTTGTATACCAGCAATGAAATGTTTTGTAACACTCAAATTAAACCCTATAAGTGTTAATATTCAATAGTGATTTCTTTCTCAATCCATTTTTTAAGAAACAGTTACTTTATCTGTTATGATTATATACTATAAATGGATTTTTATACCATGTTTACCAGTCAGTCCATGGCTTTTAAGTAGAATTTTTTAATATCTGTATGTATATGCATTAGAATTTTATTCCTTTACTTAGAAATGATATCTCATTTTATGGATTTATGGGTTACATATTCATAATTTGAAAACTGTTGACTAGTTCTAGGGTGTAGTTAGTAAGACTTATGCTTCTGTGCATTTTCACCAATAGTACAGCAGCTAAAACACATACTTGCCTTGCATAGTGTCATGCCAAGTTCAAGCACTGTCATCTCATATGGATTCCTGAACACCACCAAGAGTAATTTTTGACTGCAGAGCAAGGAGTGACTCCTAAGATTATCCAGGTGTGGCTCCCCAAACTCAAGCAAAAGAATAATATTACTTGAATACTTCTCTCTATAGTTCAATCAGTTTGCATTAAGTATTTTGGGTCTCGGTTATTATTTCAATATGTGTAATTATTATATCTGATAGGTTAGCATATTTATCATTAAAATATTCCTTTTTATGTCTACAAACATTTTTATATTTTTAGGTTTTTTGAGCTACAACAAGTGGTTTACTCCAGGCTCTGTGTTCAGAAATTGCTCCTGGCAGGAATGGGGGACCATATGGGATTCCGGGAATCGAACCCAGGTCCATCCTGGATTGGCCCTGTGCAAGGCAAATTCACTGCTCTGCATATGCCTTGCATATGTAAGTCCTGTGTTCAATACCTAGCACAGCCAAAGGAAAAACAATTTGTTTCCTTGAAAAATCAATATGCCTATATAACTCATATACTAATAATTCTTGGCTGTATTATACACCACTTATAGCATTTCACAAGATTATTATTATTATTATTATTATTATTATTATTATTATTATTATTTGTGGGATTGGGGGCCACAAATTCAGGGTTTACTCCTGATTCTGCTCAGGAATCACATCTGGCAGTTCTAAAGGCTAAAAGAGGTATTGGGGGAAAGAATTTGATTTTGTGGAAGATTTTGTGGAAAGTAATGTTTTAACCCCTATCTTACCTCTACACCCCTGGTTATAGTTATTTTAAAATATAAATTGTTTATCATTCTTTTTTCACAATTTTAAAATATTGTACTGGATCATTTGATTCATTGTCCATTAAGGTTACATATTATAAACTGTATTTATATCCATCAATTTTCATTTTCCTTAACATGTAGCATTTTATTCAGGTGCTTTGTTGTAAATATTTTGTTATAGAATTTTAATCTTTTAACTAAGTTAAAATATATATTGATTTATTTTACGTGCTTGGCCTAGATTTTATCATATATATCTTGGCTTACTATAATCTACTTTGAATGAATAATGATTTACTTCTGGTCAGGTATAGCACTACTTCTTATATGCTCTATTTCTATTTTATCATACACAGTTTTTATAGAAATCATACCCAGCAATATTTAGGGGCTACCAGATTTCTAAACGGAAATATTAAGGGGCACATTCAGTATACAGGACCAAACTCAGAGATGAGTATGTTTGGTATGTACCCTATAACTTAAGTTATTATTCTATAATTCTCTGTCGTGTTGTTTAATCATTTCTCTGTGAATTATATCTCTATTATATATTCAATAATATGTTGTTATAAAAATTACTTTATAAATTTATGTTTTGTAAACAATCAAGAATATATAGGTGAATACATTAATATTTATATTTTGTTGTATGATCTTTTCACTTACCATTTTAAATTCCTTATTTGTTGCTATGAATTGAAATTTGATATCATCTTGTTACTGTGTTACTTGCTCACTATGTCTCTTGTAACACTATGAAAATTATTACATTTTGCTGTTGATTAAAAATTTATTATATATTAATGATCACAAATACTTTTAAAATCAGTTTAGAGAGTAAGGGAACATAAATATACTTCACTATTTTCTTCTATAATTACTTAATTACTTTCAAAGATATTTTGATTTTTGTGTTCACAATAAATTTTATTGAGTTGACAATTCTTTCAACTTGAAAACTTTATTAATACTTGTAAAAAGTCATGCTAGCAACAACATATATGTTTATATACACTAAAAAGTCTTTAAACTTCATCTTAGAAAAGTAGTCAACATAATTTTGCTAGATATTACATTCTTGATAGAAAGTTTTTCTATTTTTTGTTCCCTCTGACTATACTCAGAACATACTCCAGACTCTGTGCTCAAAGCCATATGTAATACTGGGGCTCAAAGTAAAGCAAGCATCTTAACAAGTGTACTATGTACTCAATCACATAGTTGTTTTTGATTTGTTTTGTTTTTAATTTCAATACTGAGGGGCCGGAGCAGTGGCACAAGTGATAAGGCGTCTGCATTGACCTTGCTAGACTAGGACAGGCCGTGGTTCTATCCCCTGGCGTCCCAGATGATCTCCCAAGCCAGGAGCTGATTTTTTTGTTTTGTTTTGTTTTGTTTTGCTTTCTTTTTGGCCACACCCAGTGATGCACAGCAGTTCATCTTGACTATGTGCTCAGAAATAATTCCTGACTTGGGAGACCATATGGGTCGCCAGGGGATAGAACCATAGTCTGTCCTAGGCTAGTATGCACAAGGCAAATGCTCTACTGCTTGTGTCACAGCTCGGGCCCCCAGGAGCAATTTCTGAAACAAAGCCAGGAGTAGCCCCTGAGTGTCACAGGGTGTGGCCGAAAAAACAAACAAATAGCAACAGCAACAAAAAAAAAAACTGAATATGTCATTCTGTGTATTCATCACATATAAGAGGAAATTAATTGTTAATCTTAGTGGATTTTTCTAGAATATACCAAACTATATTTTTCTTACTAGTTTCAAAACTTTTGTGTGTGCTTGCTTTTTAAGATTTTACACTCATGTGCTGAGTGTTGATTTTTATTTGAAGTTCGTTGGATATCTAAATTATTGGCTTACATTTTTAATAATTTATTATTTTATCTTATATATTTAATGGGTAGTCCCATAATTTTTCATAATTTAAGAAAATAAAATTTATAACTGTTCCTATATCAAAATTTTAATATAAACATTGAAGATTACCTAATAGTGATATTTTTTATTTTTAAATTTGAGATTAATACTGGCTTTGTGCTCAGGAAAAACCTGGCAGTGTTGGAGGCTTTAGGTAGTGTTTTGGAATGTACCTGGGTTCACCGCAAAGCAAGGGTCTTACCAGGTGAAAAAGAATCTCTTTGGTCCTTTTATATTATTTTTATCAATTTACTGATAAATGCATTAGATGTAATACATACTTCTTCTTTTATTGACCTTTTTTTTTGCTTACTCTGTTCCTATTATATTAGACTCATTCTCTTCTACTTGTCTCTCAGTATTTGGATTACAATTGTTTGTTGTTACATTGCAGCATCTCTGGGTTCTTATTCTCTTCATTTTGGGACTTTACTTTTATTAGTAGCTCAATTGGATTACTATTGTGAACTAACTCTTTTCTTCTTTCCTGAACAATTCTAATATTATAATATAGAAATCCTACCATTGAATTTATAACCAGTCTCTCTCAGAAAACAGTGATTTTTACCAGAACTCTATTTAATCACTTTCTATGATTGCTCTGTTAAACTGTGTACCCCGATTTGCCTTCACACTCAAGTCTTTAACTTATTTTTGTAATATTTTTATGACACATTTTGTTCTATAGTGTAATATTAATAAATATAGGCTACTTTTTGTCAGAGTAATTATAAAAGTAACCATAAGATTTATTTATTTATTTTTTGTTTGGTTTTTGAGCCACACCCGGCGATGCTCAGGGGTGACTCCTGGTTCTCTGCTCAGAAATAGCTCCTGGCAGGCACGGGGGACCATATGGGACACCAGGATTCGAACCAACCACCTTTGGTCCTGGATCGGCTGCTTGCAAGGCAAACGCCACTGTGCTATCTCTCTGGGCCCCATAAGATTTATTTTGACTCTGGGAAAACATATCATAGCTGTCTCTTTTCCTTTTTTGTTTTTGTTGTTTTCCTTTCCTTTTTTTTTTTTTAGTTCCTAGTAAACTACCTGTCATTTCTCCATTTCACTGAAGAAATTCTAATACTCTGTTTGTGTGGTCCACTTTCTCTGTTGACATAGGAGTCTGGATGTCACTGCTCTTGAATCTTGAACAGCATTGTATTTTAAAAGATAAATTTTAAAGTTTATAATAAATCAATAAATTGTAATACTGGCATTCATATAAACTGAGACCAAAATATTAAATAAAAGATACAGATATAGACCTATAAATGTATGGCCAGTTGGATTTTGACAAAGTTTTAAGGTCATTGAATTCAGGAACACAGCTATATTGTAATTAAAAATAATATTGGAACAAATAACTATATGAGAACAAATGTGTGTCATATTTGATCATATACTGTTTACCAAAATTAACTCTTCTAGGTTTAAAGATGAAATACATTATAAATTTATAAAACTTCTTTTTTTTTGTTTTTGTTTTTTGGATCACACCCGGAGGTACTCAAGGGTTACTCCTGGCTGTCTGCTCAGAAATAGCTCCTGGCAGGCACGGGGGACCATATGGGACACCGGATTCGAACCAACAACCTTAGTTTCTGGATCGGCTGCTTGCAAGGCAAGCACCGCTGTGCTATCTCTCTGGGCCCAAAACTTCTACATAGCATTATGAAGATTAAAGAGTTTAAAGAACTTTGTTAAGGATAGATTAAGCACTTAACATGAAAAAGTCAAAAGAACTTGTATATATAATATATATATTTATACAATTGTATTTACAAATAATTTATAATTCTTATAGAATGAAGAAGGAAGTCAAAATCCGAGAAAGATCACTAACTATGGGACTATATCAAAAAGGCCTGGGTTTTGGAATACATGAAAAATTTAGTAATAATAAGACAATAACAATATATTGTGAAAAATAATTTGAACCGACTTTGAAAATGTATATGAGTAAATAATCAGCTCAGTATGATTCTCAAAAATGTTGAAATTCATTTCAGGTAGAAGTATTACTTTCCACCCTACCATGTATCCCAGTCAATAAAGACAGTAGGTTTTAATTTATGTAGTTTGATAGTAAACAATAAGAAATATAAAGTTCAGTACAACTTGTCTCATTGTGATTCATCCCCCTCTCAAGTAAATGAGTGTGAGCTTCAAAACTAAAGGTAATTAAATATTTTGTTTGCAATAAAACTAGAAGTACAAAGTTGAGAAGATGCTAATGAAGCCTGAACCAGAAGAATAGTGAGTAAAGTTGGAAAGTCTCTCCCTTCCTTGTTCCTCCCATTTCTGGGAGGGGTCTTGGGAACCGGATAGTAGGTGTAACCTTACTTGTGAGACCCTCCCATTCCTGGGAGGGGTCTTGGAAATGTTAGATAAGGCTTGAACCAAGGGAATTAGGCCTTTTTGGCTCTTTGCCCCTTTTGGCTCTTTGCCCTCTCTGCGCTGCTGTGCGCTTTGGCTTCTGGGTTTCTGTGTTCTGGTCTTTGACCAGCATGGAGCCCAAAGGAAAGATGGCTAACAGGAAATAAGATGCAGGGCTAGCAAAATATTGCTGTGCTTGAAAGGTTATGAATAGACCACACACACGTGGTGGCTAGGGCTTAAATAAAGTTGTTGCTTCCTGACGCCTGACTGTGAGTGAGTGATTTCACCTGGGCCTGAAACTCGCCGACTGCATGAAGGTTGCAGAGCCACGTGAACTGGAATGGCATGGAGAGAAATCCACCGCCATCCAGCCCCATCGTTAATTATTTAATGCAACACTTCCTAAGGGTAGATGGCCAATTATAACTCTGATAGACCAGATGTAGGCTTCTTAAACTTGTTCTAATAGTATCTCTATTCCTCTCTAGCAATACAGTATGGATAAATTCTGCCAGAAATATTTGAATTAATTTCAAGGTTGAATTTTAGTAGTAAAATACAGAGAATAAACCTGTTTTGATTTTAAATCCTATGTAATAGAGCTACCTGAAAGGGCTTGATGATGACTTCTTTAATATAAGAAATTGCAATTTTAGAAGTCCATAGGGCAGGAATTATTTTCAAGAGAAGAGCCTACCATACCAAATACTCTTGCTTTTATTGAAGTGACTCTCACTCTTTTATCAGTATTGGTGCATCTGGGATTACATCCTGATGGTATGTGCATTGCTTCTTTAATGTTCTGTCCTGGTGTTGTGGGGGTGAGTGTGGGGTTTGTTCACAGGTGTTTACTTCAAAAGGATTGTAGAGCCTTCACTATAAAAGATAAAACTTGGCCTTTCACCTGCTAAGAATGTACTCTGTTACTTGAGCTATAACCCTGAACCACAGTAAAGGCTCTTTAAGAGAAAGAAACACATCAAAGTAAATTTCCAGTGCCCTCCTTTTTCTATGGCCCTGAAAATGCATTTAGCGAGGGAAGTCAGGATTGGATGCTTCTGTCTATAGAGTGCTTGCCTTGCACTCCAATCTGATTCCCAACTACCATGTGGCTCCGAGTTTACCAACAGTGCTTTGAGTTGCAGAGTCAGGAATAAATCCTGAATACCAATTGGTGGTGGTGGTGGTGGTGGTGGTGGTGGTGGTGGTGGTGGTGGTGGTGGTGGTGTGTGTGTGTGTGTGTGTGTGTGTGTGTGTGTGTGTGAGCTTTAAAGACCAGTAGCACATAGACAAAAACAGATTACAACAGGTATGTCCACATTTTATAGATTGTTTAAGTGAATAGAAACTAACTACAGGTCTAGATTGAGATTCACAATACCTCCCAACTATACAGAAAGGAAGAGCAACACAACAACTGCTTAATTATAAAAGAACATGAAATACTATAGTTGTTTTTTATATATAGTTGTTTTTATTTGTTTGTTTTTGTGCCACCAATAATGATGTTTGTTCAGGGATTTCTCCTGGATTTATTTCAGGGATCTCTCCAGGTTGAGCTCTGTGGACAATATATAAAGTGGAGAATCTAAATTGGGTCAGCTACATAGAAAGTATATTCATTTACCATTTCTCCAATTTCAAACATGTGTTGTTTTTGTTTTACAATAGCCTAAAAGAAAATATAGAATGGACCTTGCTGATAAAAACTGGTAATAGGCAAATGTTATATTTATTTGAGAAACATGCGGCAGGAAAACATAAGCAAGACTTGAAACTTGGATATTTAAAAAGATATAGTTATAACTCAGTGATTATAACACTAAAATTTACCTTGTTATTATCATTATTGTTATTGTCATTGTGGTAGAAGAATTAGATATGACACTGATGGTAGTGAGAGATTCTCTCAGTATGTCTGGGTGTGAGAATGTCATTCATGTACTTAAAGTTTCCTGGGTGTGTAAATATAAATTTGAGACATCAAACTTAGGAAGTGGCACAGGAAAGGCAGGTAATCTCCTACCCATATCAACAGCCACTTCCACTACTATGTTTTATTTTATTTTGTGTTAGTATAATAAGCTAAAAATCAAAGTTATGGTAGATATATACTATTATATAAACCAATATTTGTTTTCTACCCCTGATGCATATTATTACTATGGTGCAGCTCTTTTGTTGTTATTTCGTCTTGAGGCCACATCCAGAAGTGTTCAGAATTTTTCCTGGCTACATGCTCAGGGATTACTTCTAGTTGTGTTCCAGGGACAATATGGCAGTTTGACAATTAAATGGTTTCAGTTGTATGTCAAGTACACACCCTACCTACTGTACTGTCTCTCAAGTTCCTACTATGGTGCATCTTCTATATGATACCACAGTAATCACAATTTGAATAGTTACATAAAGACTATATTAAATAGTTAGATTTAAAATTTTATTTTACTGAAGAAAGATACTGATTTTCTCTTAATAAGATATTTGTTAAAAGAAAAAAATGTGAGGTCAGAGAAAAACAAGTATAGTCATGTCAGAATTAATTTATCTTTCATCTAGCCATTAAATTATTGTTAGAAGATTTGCTAAGTGATTTGATTTTAGTTAATTTTGTTGTTGTTGTTGTTGTTTTTCTAAGCATTAGTTGGTTTCAAATCCTCATTATTGACTATATTGGTATGTTCCTACTGGGATGACAGTATAGAAAAATCTGAAGTTGCTGCATGCTCAGTCCAGGTGTTTCAAATTCTGTGGCTGATGTTTTGGCTTTTGGGTTTTTGGAGGGAGTTTCTTTTTGGAGGGGGTCACACCTAGCAGCGCTCATGGGTTACTCCTGGCTCTATGCTCAGAAATCGGTCCTGGCAGGCTCAGGGGACCATATGGGATACCAGGATTAAAACCACCATCCTTCTGCATGCAAAGCAAATGCCCTACCTCCATGATATCTCCTTGACTCTGTTTTGGCTTTTATATGATTTCAGCTACCAGGTCTTCCTAAAGTTCAAGAAGGTATGGGGAGGGGAGAAGGTGCCCACACTCACTCCAAAAAAATTCCCTGGGGATGTGAGCTCAGAAAAGAGCATTCCTGGAATTTTGGTCAGTTTGGCTCTCCGATGAGGTCAGTGGTTAAGTGGTGAAGCTGGGCCATTGATGAAGAGACAGTTGTGGGTGATGTGATGCCTTTGACAAAGTGGACACCTTGCCTGCCTCTCCTCCTGAGATTATCATTTTCAGTTTAGAGCTGGTGTACTGATGATTTTTCATGGCTTGCTATACATAAAGATGTTTCTATTTTCTAAATTTTTTAAGCTATAGTAAAAACTTATAAATGCTTTTAACATAAATGTTAAACTAAATTAATTGATAAAACACCTCATGCAAATTAGATGCTTAAGCAATACATCACTTCTGTACCATATCATCCATATCAAATTGTCTCTGTTATGTTGAAAAAAAATAACATATTTAGAGATTTTAATACAACTTTAACAAAATGAATAAAGATCTCATATCTTAATGAATCCAACTCACTGCTTATGCAATCATTTCTAATTTTAAGCCTCAAAAATATACATTTTTACTTATCTCACAAATTTTATATCAAATACCACTAGGGGGACTTGTATTATTGGAAGTGTCTTTTAAAAGTATCAGTAGAAAATTCAATAATAAAAAATATACTAATGTAAAAATGCCAGATAATGATTCTAGATTTTTAATTTCTTCATTTTATAAGAAATGATTTATCTCAATTCTATATAACTTAATTAAAATATTTTATTTTAATGTTTTATTTATATTTATACAAATATATTCATCAAAATTTATTTTTTTATGTTTAAGAGTTTATATATCATTGGTTTGACACCTGACATAGAATATTGTCCCTAGAACACATCCATGAGTTGTCTCTAGGCAGAAATCCAGAAGTAGTGCCTGAGCATCGTCCAGTGTGGCCAAGTCCCTATTTTGACTTTTTCTAAAAAAGAAAAAAAAAAGATTTAGGGTACAGCTAATAGGTTTTTACATTGCATGTAGTTGACCTGAGTTCAATCCAAGTTACCACTAATGTTTATCCACCGCACATATGATTCCTGAATTTAGAGACAGAAGTAAGCCCTGAACTCAAATGGGTATGGCCCACTTAAAAAAAGAAAAGAAAAGAAAAAGAATGGCTGTATCTTACACTTACAACTTATAAAAATATAATGATGCTAGTATTTTAATATAATAACATATTAACTATAGTATAATTAATATATACTTGGGATAAATCACTTATAATTTAAAGATTCTTGAATTATGTTTGCAAACTTCTTGTATCGGTATGTACTGCTTCTTGCAATACTTCTAAATATTTAGAATAACTTCCAAATAGTTCAAATATAAAATAAATTTATTGTAGAAAATTAACAGTTAAGTATTTCTCCAGTAGAACTATGAGCTTCTTGGAATGAAAAGTATATATATATCTTCAGCTCAAAGCCAACAGGTGCTCATTAAATGCAGCTGAGCTCAGACACTAAATTTAAGAATATCTCATGATTCTGATGACACCAAATAAAGGATCTTATATTCAAAATTTTAGTCACTTTCTACATGTTCTCCAATCACCAAATAAAATGTATGATGTGAAGCAAATGAAAATTACCTCCCCTTTTTATCTTTTTTTTTTTCAACATTTTTGATTCTTTGGGTTATTGCTGAGCTTGTGCTTGGGGGATCAGGTGGTGTCTAGATCAAGGAACTTAAATTTCTTACATGTAAATCATGAGCTTTTATATTTATCATTTTATTTTATTTTTATTTAAGCACAAACCGTTACAAACCGTTTTAGTTTTACAAAAGAACAGCCCACTTTAACAGTGCAACATTCCTACCACCAAAGTCTCCCATCTCTCTCCTCCCCCACCTCTTGCCTGTATTCAAAGCAGACATTCTATTTCTCTCACTCACTATCATTGTCATGATAGTTGTCATGTAGTTATTTCTCTAACTGGACTCACCACTCTTTGTGGTAAGCTTCATTTCATGAGTTCCAGCTCTTTTTGTTTGTTTGTTTGTTTGTTTTTAAAGTCTGCTCTACTCCCTCATTTTCCCAATAAACCAGACTTCTACAGATGGAAGTAAAGGAAAGCTGTTAGGTAAACTCTGCCCTCTAAAGGGCATAAGTAAAAGTTGGGATATGTGAGAAATTTCCAAAATAACATTGACAGCCTTTATATGACAACGACATGTGAGATTCAGAGAGTATTTGATAAATTTCCAGAGCTACTATTTTACCTTTTATATGTTTTCACATATATAAGACTACTACCTTTATTTCTGTACAATTTTATTTTTATTTTAAAGTTAAAGTTATTTGGCTATATAAAATTTGTATTAAATAACATTTGGATTTGCTATTATAGAAAGTAACTAATATTAGGAATCAATTTTTATTTAAAAATAAATTGGTCTACACTACAGATTAAATTGGAAAATGCCATTACTTTTTTCTGTTAAAATTCTCAATTTTTTCCATTTTTTATTGTTGTTTCTTTTGCTTTGTTTGTACAAATTTTCCAAATATTTCTTTGATTTGACCTCACACCTGGCAGTTCTTAAGGGATCATGTATGGTAGTTGGGATTATATCCAGGTTCAGCTGTGTGCAGGTTAACTTAACATCTTTTATTGTCTCTCTTGTTTCTTTTACCACCTCTAACTACATCCTTTGGCTATTACTTCACCTTGAAGTGTCTCTCCTCTCCTACTGCCTCCTGTCTACTTTTCCATTTTATTTTAAGTAAACTCTCCTCCAATTGATGGATTTAATTCCAAGAGTTCTTCTTTCAGAAGATTCCCTTAATATCTCCAGAATACATTAAGGAGCCCAGATTACAGATGTTTGCCTTTTTTATGCTTATTTATTAATTTTATCATTCTTTTTTTTCTTTTAACACTCCACATATATTTTTATATGTTCTAGAGTTACTGTATTATTGCTCCTATCAAAGTGCCAATACACCTCTGCCCTATTAGTCCATTGGAGTCCTCTGATGTTTCATCCTCCTCCCCTCCTCCAAATCTGCAGTAAAAGTTGCATACCTTCAATTTGGAACTTTAATTCTGAGGCTAGATTCTATGAGTCAGAACCTTTAAAATCTAAGAAAAATATGCATATTAAATATCCTCCTGACACTAAACAACACAAACAATGACAGTTGTATGAGGTGCTGTTTGTGAAAGAAAGAAGCTATTGTAGAATAAACATTTAAACATTTTTCGAATTGGTAAGAAGAATCTATCTGCAATTGCCTTAATGAATAGGTTTGTATGTAACTTCAAAGCTAAAATCAGTATCGTTATGAAAGAGATTCTAGAGAGTTCTTTATACTTCCATCACCATGAGAAAACAAGGTAGGAAGATGGGCATCTATGAACCAAGATTGTCTGAGCATGTAACAAGTCTGCTAACTCCTTGATATTTACAGATTCCAGGACTATGAAAATTAAATTTAAGCAAGTGTTTTTAATGTTTCTATGCCTGTGGGCTGAGTTAAACAGATTATGGTGGTTTGAAATGGCACCAAGAGAAACAGAAATAGAAGTTGATGAACAGAGAAGGGAGCAGAAGTATTTTTCAGTACACAAAGAAATTTCAGTAAAAATTGACATATTACAGATTCCAAAAAAGTTAAAAAATAAAATTTAAAAATAAATAAATTGAATTGAAATAAAAATAATGGGACATACCGTACACTTTTTGAAGTTACTGGGCTTCATAAAAAGTGATTGGATGGGGCCAAACTCAGGTTCGAGCACATAATTTTCACTCTTGCCCACTGCAGAAAGCTTTTGCCTATTCTATATAAAATTTCTTAAGATGTTTTTTATCTTATTTTGTTGAAAAAAATGTCTTACTCCACAATTTAATTTATTATTTTGATATTTTATAAATGTTTTTCTTCTTGTAACTGATGCTATTTCCTAAGAAAATCTTATTTTTTCTATTATATATTTAAAACCTTATTGTTTCACAGCTATGTCCTAACATAATAATTTTATTGATTTTTGATACTTATTCAAGTCTTTCTTCCTAACATTCACATTGTTGCACAAATTCTATCAAGAGGAAAATTCGTGATAGTCCATTGATTAGAAAAAAAGAGCTTACACTCAGTTTTATACTGAAACAGTTTCAATAGAGTCTTATTACATATCTTTTTCATATTAGTATTGCAATAAAAAGGCCAATGTACTGTAACAGGATAATGGAACTCTGCTCAAAGATATTTAGGAATAAATTCTATTGGCAGAGATGTTAGAAACTACAAAAAATTATTTACTTATACCATATAGAAAAAAACCTGAACTTTAAAAGGCAAAAATATTAAATAATTTTAGATCTCTATAGCCCTTTTATACCTCGTACTTTCTTATGTTAGGTGACTTTTGCCATTGTAGCCCTTAATTGTCTAGAATGAGGGTTTTTTTCTCTTTTCCACTCTGGAGAAGTGCGTGTTCTTTGCTATATTCATTTCTCTCTCTTTCTTTCTATCTGTCTTTCTTTCTATCTGTCTTTCTTTGTCATGCTTTCTCTCTCTGTCCCCAGCTGCTAAAAAGAATAGACTTGAATATACTAATATAGATCCTTAGATGTATGTTCAATTATCTTTAATAAAAGAGCAAGATAAACTAATTGTAGCAAAAAGCCTGTTCACCAAGTGGTGTTAAGAAACCTGGCCAGTTATATGCAAAAAAAGCAAACTCAGACTTCCATTTAATACCATGCACAAAAGTGAAGTAAAATGGATTAATTACCTTGATATAAGACCTAAAACCATAAGGTTTATAGAGAAAAATTCACAAATAACTTTTCAGGACATTGAAGCTAAAGGCACCTTAAACAGTAAAAAGCCACTGACCAAACAAGTGGAAATAAAAATAAACTAATGTGACTATCCATTAAACTAGATGCTTCTGCATCTCAAATGAAGTGATAAACAGGATATATAGACTACATAAAGATTGTGAGAAATAATTCCCCCAATTTTTATCTGATAATGTTTAATATCTAAGATATATGACCCTGATAGAGGTTAACAAGAAAGAAAATCTAACCTCTTCAAAACAAATGGGGAGAAAAGATAAACAGAAACTTCCTCCAAGATAAAATACAGGTGGACAAAATACACAAGAAAAATGTGCTCCACATCATTAGTCATCAAAGAGATTCAAATCAAAGTTACAATCATATATCATCTCCTGACATAGAGACTGGCACACATCAAAAAGAACAAGAACAAAAACAATGTTGGCCAGATACAGGGAGAATGAAACTCTCATGTAGACTGGTCCAGCCATTTTGGAAAACAATATGGAAATTCCTCAAAAAATTGGAAATTGAACTCCCATAGACAGAGCAAAACTACTCCTGAAACAATATTTTAGAGGCCCCAAACAATACAGTGTAGAAATGCTTCTCTACTCCTATGTTCATTGCAACACTAACTACTATAGCCAGAATCTAAAAACATCCCAATAATAGATTAATGGAAAAGAAACAATGGGATACTATTTAACTGTTAGGTAAACGAAGTTATGAATTTTTCTTATATATGGATAGATATGAAGAATTTCGTGCTGAGTAAAATGTGTCAGAGGGAGAGAAATAGACAAAGAATGATTACACATTATATTTTTTATTAGAAAAAAAAAGATAGTATTGTAATCATATTCAAAGACAATTGAGATGAGGGCTGGGAGGTCTAGTTATTTGTAGAAAATTTGCCACAAAGTGCCAAGGGGTGCAGTTATGGCAGAGAAGAGACTCCTTTGTAAATAATAGTTGGAAATGATCATTCTGGATAAGAACTGGTAATGAAAGGAGCTAAAGCGATATGCATGATATCTCCTTCACTAATAATATTGCAAAACACAGTGTCTAAAATGAAAAAAAGTGAAAGAGAGAGAGAGATGGAGGGAGGGAAAGAGGAAGGTAAAATTGGGGAAGGGCAGGTGGAAGGGTAGAAGGGGAACTGGGGACATTGTGAGAAATGTGTACTAAGTGGATGGATGTTTGACATTTTATGACTGCGATTCAATAATCTGCTACTTTTTAACTGTGTGACTCAATTAAAAATATTACAAATCACAAGATAAAATACTTAACATATACGTTTCATAGCTATATAGCTATCTTCAAAAATTAGAAGTAAATATGGTTATATTTCTAGGGCAATACCTAGTGATGCACAGCTCTTACAGTGGATCTGCATTCAGGGCTCACTCCTGATTATACTTAGGAAACTTACGGGGTACCTGGAATCAAACTCAGGTCTGATCCCTGCTAGGAAAGTGCCCTATCTACTTTATTATCTCTCTGCCCTCCCCAAAAGCTGAGTATTTAAAAGGGTTTCCCTGTCCACTTTGAGTATCTTATTGTTTATTTATTTAATAAATATTTTACTTTCTGTAAATGCAACAAAAGCTTGCTAATTATTTTAATTCACATATTTCAGATAAACAGAAAATAACACACATTTGAATAATTAATTATAGTGTTGTGATTATACTAATTTATGTGCATATTCATGAATTTGAGTTAAATTATTTACATTTACCCAATAAAGACTTTCTGTCATTCACCTCCTGTGACTTTTTGATGATATTTCAACTTTGTACCTAATATATTGTGCTGTGGTTGAATAATGTTAACCAAGATATTCTTTCTGTCTCCCCTAACACTTCTCTAAGTAAATTTATTTCTATTTTTCTTAACTAAATCATAAAAAGCAATAATTTTAATCAAGTCTTAATGACATAATGTTTTAATGACCTATATGAAATAAAATTGAAACATAATTGTAGCTTCAAAAGTAAAATCAATGAGGGTTCTATCAAAAATCCTCAAATATTAAATGACATAAATTATCACTAAGTTTATTCTTTTAAAGAGTCAAATTAGGGGCCAGAGCAGTGACACAAGTGCTAGGGCATTTGCCTTGCACGTGCTAACCTAGAATGGGCCTCGGTTCCATCTCCAGAGTCCCATATGGTCCCCCAAGCCAAGAGCAATTTCTGAGCGCATAGCCAGGAGTAAACCCTGAGCGTCACTGGGTGTGACCAAAAACAAAACAGAGAAAAGAGTCAAATTAAAAAATGTGTACTATTAGAATGTCAGTTCAAATGATTTTGGCTAATTGTAAACATAAAAGTGGCCAAAAGAAAACCTAAACATCATGATAGCCAATATAAAATGGTATTCTAGGTGGAATCATAAAGAAGAGAATATGATATTCAGGACTGGAAACATAACACCATATGGGATGCTGGGAATTGAACCCAGGTATTTAGTGGGTCTGTCACATGCAGAAGGATTGTGTTTAGAATCTCGGCATCCCATATGGTCCCTTGAGTCTACCATGAGCGATTTCTGAGTGCAGAGTCAATAATAACCCCTGAGTGCCACATGGTGCTCCCCCTCCCAAAAATAAAAAAATAAATAAAAAAGAAAATGTGATGTTAGACTAAAGAATATTAAAATAATAATTTATTTTGAGTAAAAATTTTTCAAATGAATACAAATTTAATTAAATTTAATTAATGAATGTAATATTTTAACTTATATTTTAATTGTAAATGATAAATACATTACATTGTTACAAGAGGCAAATACTCATAAAATTAAAAATGTATGTAGATATATTGGAATTATGTTTTTCTGTAAATATAAAACTGTTCTAAAATAAAATTTAAAAATTTTTTTTGAGGGGGGCATTCCCGGTGACACTCTGGGGTTACTTCTGGCTATACGCTCAGGAATTGCTCCTGTCTTGGGGTACCACATAGGACACTGGGAGATCAAAATGCAGTCCGTCCTAGGCTAGTGCGCACAAGTCAGACACCTTACCGCTTGCGCCACCAACCTGCCCCTAAAATAAAATTCTTATCAAGAAATTGACTAGCAGTGAATCTTGAATGACATTTTTTCCAACCTTCTGTATGACATTAAGTTAAGAACTTTGGGAAATTGAATTCAATCTTTTAGTATTTGAGTCTTAAAAGATACAAATAACACGTTAAAGTTTAAATGTGTTGAAATGTCCTGAATTCTAGTAGAAGCAGATTGTTTTCACAATGCCTTTGTAGAAGGAAATCAATGGTTAATTATTTTAATCATGCAAACATTATTGTTTGGTAGGTATTTATATAGAGAACAAACACAATAGATTTATTGCTGTATGTTTGAAGTTGAAGGAGTTCCCTTTGAAAAGAACCTTTTCAAAATATTAATTTATAGTGAGATCTTTATTATCATGACATTCATTTATAGAAAGATATTTAGTTTTGATTTTTTTCATTGAGGACCATACCTGGAAATGCTGAGGGTTTACTCATGATACTGAACTCAGGGATCATTTGGGGCAGTGCTCAAGGAATATATGATATTCCCTGAATTGAACCTGACTCAGCTACTTGCACAACATATGCCTTACTGAGTGTTCTATCTAGCCACTCCCTAGAGTGAGGTTTTAGTCAGTTAAATATTAAGGAAATTACATGTATGCTAATTGATACTTTTATTTCTTTTATTACAAAATTTTAGTACAGAAAATGAAAATGTATTCAATTAAAAGTTGCTATCAGGGGCCAAAGTGGTATGAAGTGGCAATATTCTTTGCATGTAGGTTTCAGTCTTTATCATCTGAAGATTTGCCAGAGCACCAAGATGAATAACTTGGCACTGAACTGAGAGTCACCCATGATCACCATTGGGTTTAAACATCTACTCTCCATATATCTCCACTAACACAGGCTGTAATAGAACTATAGAATTAGAAATATTTGAGGCCAGAGATAGCACAACGGTAGGGCCTTTGCTTTGCAAGCAGCCCATTTTGGATGGACAGTGGTTCAAATCCAGGCATCCCATATAGGCCCCCCGTGCCTGCCAGTAATGATTTCTAAGCTCAGAGCCATAAGTAACTCCTGAGTGTCGTTGGGTGTGACCCCTCCCACCAAAAAAAATTTAACCAATGTTAAATAAGAGTAGTATTATATTAAGTAATAAGGAATTGATAAATCTATATATTTTATAAGCATGTCAGACTGAAGAAACAGTACAAGCATTTGGGCAAAGAACATCTGTCCATCAGCTATAAGTTTTATGTTTTTATTTATTGTTATAACTAAGTATAATTTTCATGGAATTACTTTAACATAATTTCAAATATCAAGTAATTTAATAAAATATACAAATTAATTCATTCTTCATACTTAATGGAAAAGTAAATTTCTAACATCTGAGACTGATTATATATATTTTTGATTATGTATAGGCACTAAGTACTAAGTACTTATATAGTATGTATGGCATGATGATACAAGCTTTATATACATTATATTAATCTTTAAATCTTTTTATAAAATATTGATTACAATTAATTCTACTTTAGCAATATGGGAATTTGTAGTTTAAGCCTCATGATAATAAGGATTTATTGATTAAAGGGGTGAGGAAATAATGTATGACAAGGCATATCTACTTCATAAATCATGAATGTTTATAAGAAGTGAATTTATGGGGCCGGTGAGGTGGCACTAAAGGTAAGGTGTCTGCCTTGCAAGTGCTAGCCAAGGAAGGACTGCGGTTAGATCCCCTGGTGTCCCATATGGTCCGCCCAAGCCAGGAGCTATTTCTGAGTGCTTAGCCAGGAGTAACTCCTGAGCATCAAACGGGTATAACCCAAAAAACTAAAAAAAAATAAATAAAATAAAAATAAAAAAGAAGTGAATTTATATCTGAATTTATAACAGGGACAGATCTTTAAAAAACACATTCCAGTGCATGTAAAAAGCTATATGTCACTATATTATTTATTGTATATCAACGAACATTTGAGAAATTATATTTTAACATTTTTATTGAATTGTAAATGACTACTATTTTACATTAAAATGGCAATTGTTATTATTTTAAAATTTGAAAGTTATTTTGTCTTTTTGTGTCATTGTTGGGCAGAGTTATTCATTTTGTCTACTTAATTTACATGTTGAGGACAATGTGTTCAATAAATTATCATACAATCTGCTTAAAAGCATTATTAAATGCATAGATGGTTCTATAAAGACCTATTTTTGCTTTCTTGACATAATACTTTCCAACTTATTTCAACCATTTCCCAAGTTCCTGCTCTTCTCTCATCTCCTCTTAAGTTTTCTTCTTTCAATTTGTACTAGCTGGCTGTTATGTTCTTTTTTTGTTATGTTCTATTTCATAAGCATATGCTTAAATCTAATTACAATATTTCATGTTAAGATGTAATATAATTCACTCACTTCAATAACTAAAAATTTTAGAAGTTCCCGTTTTGTAAAATTTATCCTCTTCACCTATGTCCTAGGGAACAAGTTTAAGAATAACAATTACTCAAATTTTAGTAGAAAAATTATGCCAGAATAGATTTTTCAGGACATTTCTGTATCATGACAAAAATGTCCTTTTTTCCTAATTGACTTATAAAAAGAGAGTTTAAACTAGTTATTTCAATGACATCAAAGCATAATGTTGCTTTATATGCAATGTTTTTTTTCTACTGAAACACCTCTATTGTCTTATCTTGACTGGCTGGCTAATATAGTTTTTGTGTTCTTGAGCTTCAAAATAGTTAAAACAATTCCAGAGACTAGTTTCTGCTCTTTCTTGAGTGAGACATAAAGGTCTCAGGGAAGACATGTATCTACATACAGTAGAGCTGGTGGCAAGTAAAATGCAAGATCACAGACTTTTCTGCATCTTGCAGAAAGAGCCTTTTATTTTTACTTTATTTCTCCTCTCCCCTTCCCTACTTGTTTCTTCCTTCTCCCACTTTAGCGTCCTCTCTCTCCCACTCTCCTCCTCTCCTTTTCCACTGATATATTTCTCTTCTCTTCACTCCCTTCCTTTATCACCCTCCCCTACCTCTACTCCCCCTCTTTGCTTCTCTTCTCTTGATCTCTTCCTGTATATCTTTTAACCTCCCCTCCCCTCCTCTGAAAGGAATTACCAGGCAAATAAGGAATACTAGCATACTAACATGAGATTTTAATGATGTTCAAAAATAAACATTTTTCACTGTATGAACTTTAAGAATTTGCAATATTCTCTCACAGTAATTAGTGATGTGGCCTTAAAAAACACTGACCAAACTTTATTTTCTATATTTTAATCTGCAGATAAGAAGAAATGTAAGATATTTTAGTTTAATTAGAGTATCTATGTTTTTTTAATTTTTGTATAAAGTTGCAGATAAAATATATCAATGAAAAAATCACATAAATGTACTGGATAAAAGAATTTATCTTTTATTTTATTAAAACAAATTATCTTAGAGTTTTTTCATTTTGATTATGGTTTTGAAGTTTGATCAAAATATTAACCTGCTTGCCTATTAAAGAAACTTCATAAGTAACAATTACAAATGTTACAAGTTAAGATTAAATTCTTTTCATAAAATCTAGTCAGGTATAATACAAGCTATATACAGTCAATCAAAATAGCCTAAAATGTTATTAACATCATCAATGTATATTTTAATGTCTTAGAATAATTTTATTGAAGCTTGAAAGTTTAACAGTTATTTTGCTATTGTCATTTTATTATATTATTCTTTTCTATGCAATTAAACAGATAATATTCTAAAATAAATTATTTTCATTCTGATATTTTAATTAACTGCAATTTATTTCTAATATTGCCATTAGAATATTTTTATTTTTCAGAGATAAAAAAACTTTCTTAGCACGAGTTCAGATTTGATTTAGACCTTGAATATAAAATACTCATTATATAGACTTTTGCACATTTCAGCAGGGAAAATTTCCAACATCTAATAGACATATTAGAAATTTAAGGTCAATGGAGATTATTCTAGCTACTTTATTTATAATAGGAATTACATTATTAATAACTATGTTAAGCAAAATAGTGATATTTCAAATCCAGATACTGGACTCAGTGATTTTGTAAGCATATGGAAAAAGGCAAACATCTCAGCTGTGATTAAATGAAAGATGCTGTCATGAGAAAATTAATTCTGGGCCTAATGCAATGACCAAGGTAGTTATAAAATAAAGGTTATTCAAAGACTGCCAAAGGAGGCATGATGTCCTAACCTTGTATGATGCATTTTCAAGCAGAAATTCAGAGTTATTCTTGATAATATCTAGAAACTAAAAAATGCAAAGAAATAGATTAGATTTCCCTCTGAAGTCTTTCAAAGGAATAGATTCTTGATGAGAGCTTGATTTCAGATATCTGACCTTGGAATTACAAGAGACATATTTAGCATGTTTTAAGTTTTCTCAGCTATTTTGTCATTGAAGCAAAAGAAAACTAATATAACATATAGCCCTCTTGCATATGTTACTTTTTAACGATTATTTTTTAAATGCTTCCTAAATAATTTTGATACATGAAATATTATTAACATTAATCTACTTATAAATCATAGTATTTAAAACAATATTAAAATAATTTTAAAATAAGAAAATAAACACTTTGGGACCCAGCGAGATAGCACAGTGGTAAGGCGTTCGTTGCCTTGCAAGCAGCCAACCCAAGAAGGAAGGTGGTTCTAATCCCAACACATCATATTGTTCCCCTAGCCTGTCAGGAGCGATTTTTGAACTCAGAGCCAGTAGTAGTCACTGAGTACCACCGGTTGTGACCCAAAAAGCAAAATCTCAGAACAAAAAAAGAAGAAAGAAAGAAAGAAAGAAAGAAAGAAAGAAAGGAAGGAAGGAAGGAAGGAAGGAAGGAAGGAAGGAAGGAAGGAAGGAAGGAAGGAAGGAAGGAAGGAAGGAAGGAAGGAAGGAAGGAAGGAAGGAAGGAAGGAAGGAAGGAAGGAAGGAAGGAAGGAAGGAAGGAAGGAAGGAAGGAAGGAAGGAAGGAAGAAAGGAAGGAAGAAAGAAAGGAAGAAAGGAAGAAAGGAAGAAAGGAAGAAAGAAAGAAAAACCTGTGGGGGAGATTTCACACCATGGGTGCTCAGGGATTGCTCTGGTTCTTTGCTCAAGGATCACTATAAGTGGTGTCTGTTGAGCATCTGCAGTGCCAGATTCATAACAGACACACTGAAGACACTATGCAAGATTTCAAGGCATTTAACCCTTGTACTGTTTCCCAGGCCCATACAATAACAATTATTTTTTTCTTTTGGGGCCACAACCGGTGAAGCTCTGGCTATGCACTCTCCTGGCTTGAGGTACCATATGGAACTCCAGGGGATAAAACAGCAGTCTGTTTGAGGTTAGCTGTGTGCAAGACAAATGCCCTACCACTTGCACCACCACTCCAGCTCCACAATAACAGTTTTTAAAACAATAATACACCATTTCTCTCATAATAAAATAACCTATCTCATCATCAAAGTATTCTAAGTCATACTACTTTGTAATTGCAAATTTTACTTAGAAGCTGAAGAGGTAGTACAGCAAGTAGCATGTATTCTTTGCATGTGGCAAACCTGAGTTCAATGTCTGAGTCCCTTAGGAGTAATTTCTGAGTGCAGAGCAAAAAATAACTCTTCTGCACAGTCAAGTATGGCCCCAAACAAAAGAAAATCCCTGAAACAACAAAAAAATTCATAATATTAATATGTATTATACAATGTATTTAACCATTCCTATGCAAATAGATATTCAGAATAGTTTCTTCATTTTATACTAATATTAGTGCAAACATTTATTTATGGAATACAATATTATTTTCTTAAGATACCTAATTATATCATTACTTTGTCTAAGTTTTTGTTTCATTTCTGGCCTATTATGATATTTTTATTATCAAAGTCAAACACATATTACTTAGGTTTTATTTTCTTTTTATTTTTTAGAATGATGTCTATTATTTTTTCTTAAGTTGTAAAAGTTTTTTACATGTTTTTTTTTTGTATTATTTCCTTACAACTTTTCCACACTAGCAAGTAGTTAGTCAAGCCATTGTGTTTGTGTGTTTGGTTTATGTATGTATTTTAAACTTGAATCTTCTTCTTCCTAAGAAATTCTAAAGAATTTAATTTATATTATTTATAATTTTACAAATAAAAATGTATTTGACCTTTCTTAATATTTCATTATTTATATCACTTAGCTATACTAGACTTTTTTTTAAGTCTGCTTTTACTTTTCTTTTAAGATGTCTGCTTTTACTAATTTGGGTTATTTTTGTATGGGGATGGGGGATACTCCTGGTATTGCCCAGGGGTTACTCCTGGCTTTGTACTTAGAAATAACTACTGTAAAAGTTTAGGGACCGTATGGGATTTCATGTATCCATATATAATAACAGTAAGTACCCTATTTGCTGTATATCCTGTCACTCTGGTCACTAACTCCATGATATTTTTCTTTCACTTTCACTTTCCTTCCTTCCTTCCTTCCTTCCTTCCTTCCTTCCTTCCTTCCTTCCTTCCTTCCTTCCTTCCTTCCTTCCTTCTTTTGCATTTACTTAACATATTATTTCTAACATTTCTAGCTATTTAATTTATGTTCCAGACACATTTGAAGAGAATGAAACATAAAAAAATAGATAAGCATTCTGGTATTCAATAGCCATCCAGATATCACATCAAAAGTTCAATTTCAAACAAACCTAGTTCATGCTGACAGGAATACTACATTTACAAATCATGTCAAAAAATCTCCTGTCTTACTTAGATGTATTTTTTGTCATGAGTAAAAGTATATTTTTATTACGAAGAAAGCAAATAGGCATTGAGTTGTTAGTCTCTGCTGCATTTTATTATCCCCAAAGCAACAGCTAAAATAGTTTGCTTTTTAATTTATTCATTGTAGCTTCAAAATTCTGGATTTTGTGAAGATCTATTCTGATGCATTGCTTTTTATTACCAACTTGTTCAATATCTTAAAAAATATTTTAAAGTATAATTTTCGATTTCCTGTCAAAACAACATTAGGCATTTAGAAACAATTATTTAAAATGAAAATCATCATTTGCCACTTTTCTTTCAATATGGTCCTGAACTTGTAGAATATAATTTTTCTTAAGTAATTGCCAATCGATTATTAAGTTTTCATGATGATTTCCATACAAACATTAGGGCCATATATATTCTGAATCTTGCATTTGAAAATGCCATTTTTGTTCACTGACAAGTTGAATAATAACTTGAATTCACACTTTATCTCAGTAGACTGTATATTATTGAGTATTATGCTTTAATATTATAAATAAATTATATATAAGTCAGAGTCATTTTCCTTCAAAATTTACCTGCTTTTTTAGAAGTTTGTTAGGTTTACATTTATTGTTGGAATTCAACAATTTCACTAGGCTATAGATAACACAATGACTTATTTTTTAATGATAAATTTTATTTTGACCAAAGTGGATTACGAATCATTCACAGTAGTATTTTAGGTACATAGTGACATTGGATCAGGAGCATTCCTACCACCAATGTTGTCCTCCATCCACCCCTGTTCCCAGCCTGCATCCCATATGGCCCCTACTTTGCCCCCCAGGCTGCTATTATAAATGATCCTCCACTGGGCCTAGGGAACTATCTCAATCTTCATGCACAAATTTTCCATAAAATAAAAGAAGAAACATTTTTTGACTTATTCAAATGTTAACTCTCCTTTATTATTTCAATTTTCTTTAATCTCAGACTTTCTTTTATGCATATATATAGTCTTTATGATAGCAACAATTTTTTAAAAATTAGGTATTTATTATTTATACTACTTAAACAATTCTTTATTTTTTCCGAACCACCATCCTTCTGCTACATCTAAGGCAAATACCTTACCACTGTGCTATCTCTTCGGCCCAATAATTCTTATATTATTAATAAAGTAAATGTATGAATTTTTTCCTGTTGTTATATCTTCATCCTCTAAACAAAAATTTAAGTTTAGAGACTGAAAATAAAATTACACTGAATATACATTTTGTTTTGTTGTTTTATATAATTTGTCTTATAATGTGTGTCCTTGACAAACCTTATTCATTTATAGCATCTGATATTTCTCTTAATTCCTGGTGTATGTCTTTTATTTGTTTCCTTCTGATTTTGATTTTGTTGTTCTTTTGCTAGTTTTTTTCTTGCTTGTTTTCTAACACAATAATATGACACATAAGTCACCAGAGAAACTGTAAATAACTCAGCCTACCTTGGAAGCTATATTCATAGCTCTCTAGGTTACTTATTTTATAATTATTTTATGGGTTTGAGGACACACTCCACCTTGCTTAGATGTTACTTTCAGCTTTGTGCCTGGGGGTTGTTCCCAGTGGGTCCAAAAGTTTGCCTTAAACATACAAAGCTAGTGCTTAGTTCCTTTGAATCAACCCCAGTTCTTCCTCTAGGTGTTTTAAGCTAATTTAAGATGCAGATTTTCTCTTAGGGCATACAGGATAAAGTTTGATCTATGGCCAATGTCAAACCAAGCCCACTGCATATTGTTGGAGGAGAGATATCTCTAACATAGTAATCAATTTATTACTAATTTAAATAACAAACAAGCTTTTTTCACTCCGAAAAACCTGTATTCTCTGAGTAGAAAAACTAACAAGAGTTTTCTATCCTGAAGAAGCTGTGTTTTCTTTTGCATGTCAATATCTCTTTTTTCCTCCCCTCATGTGTCACTAAAATAAAATAAAACAACCAAACTAACTTGTGTTTGTACGTTTTGTAGTTTTGTTTAATAAATAATAAATATTCCTTCCTACACTTAACTGCAAATTGTTTGGAAGAAAAATATCTCACTCCAGACTTCAGGAGAGGATATTTGACTGAAAACACAGTTGCTAGCACATTCTATTTCAATTCATTTTATAAATTAGCAAAATATTTGCATACCTGTGAAAAGGTTCAGAGCCTAATAACAGTTGAAGTTTGCAATTATACAAAACAATAAATGCCACTTTTGTTTAGGAGTATAAAAACCAATTTCTGAAACGTAATGAATCTTCACAATCTGAAATACATGTATAAATAAAATCTAGATCAATTAACAGGAAAATACCATTATCCCAGAAGTTCCTTTTATACCTTCTTAAAGTTTGTCAAAAGTACTCAAAGGTAGCCATATTTAGCAATATTGTTATATCTTTAGCAACATAGTTGACTACTCCTGTAGTTTAACTATACTGACTTATATTTTATTTGTCAATTCTCTATGATTTTAATGCATATAATTTTTATTTGGATTCTTTGTATCAATATAGTTTAATTGTGAGGTCCATAATTGTCTTATATAGTTCATTTATTTTTAATAATATTATACAATCTAAGATACATTACAGCACAGTTGTTCATCTATAAATTTGCTGGTAAGCATTTGGATAGATTTTGCTAGAGGCTTTATTTATAGTAATGTTCTTAACATAGTGGAACTTGGTTTTTATTACACTTATGTATTCATTTCTGTTTTATGCACACCTAGGCATATAATTACTAGGCAATCATAGGTCTGTAATACAAAAGACAACTCATAGAGTCAAAGTTTTCTACAAAAATTACAAAAATTCAGCTTTCTATCTGTAACACTGAGAAATTCAGTTTTTTAAAATCACGCTAATGTGAGAATTTTCATTAAATATTAAAACTCACTGTTCTGTCACTTGTAATTTCTTCTTTTATTAAAATTCTTTTATTTTACTAGGTTTTCCTCCATGACTGTATTTTTATGGTGTAGAGGAAATTGGGAAGGAAATGGCTCATTCGTGTTGAGTTTCAGGTCTCCAACTTTCTGGATAAATTCAAATAGTTCACTCATTTCTATATGAGAATAAATATCTTGTAAAAAAAACTGTAACATTTCTAACAACTAGAACACAATTAATAAAAATGGGGGCATTGATGACGAGAAGGAAGCACTGATGAAGAGGGGTGTTCTTTTTTATGACTAAAATCCAACTACAGACATGTTTGTAATCATGGTACTTAAATAAAAATATTATTTTAAAATATGGTACAATATTTGCTCTAATTTTGTTATAACCTTTGCCTCTAAAGTAATCTAGTTTTGAGTTGGCCATTTGATAATAAAGGGAGACTGTTTTGTTAGTCAAAAACTGACTGCTTCCCTTTAGGATTTCCTTCTGAGACACCAATCTGACCAAGCTTCAGATATACCAGTTTTGATTTAGAGTTTTGATATCGCCAGGATGTTTTTTGTAGCCAGTGTGTATCTTCCTTCTTCCAGGAAGTTTGGCAACCATAACCACACCTAGTCACAATGATTCAGCCGAACCACCTCCATAGACTCATTATTTGCTCAAATGGGAGACAAACTATGCTATGGAAGGTCATGGGTACACCAGCCCATGCAGCAGAAAACTAGTCAAAAAATAGGGTGGGACAAGGTCCTGCTCTAAAGTCACTCCTGCTGCCTCCATCACTCAGAATCATGTTGGTTCTTCATGGGACCACCTTATCACTTCTCTCTGAATCCCTTAAGAGACACCCATCTCAGATTTCAGGTACCCAAGTGCTGGGGCTGACATCATTGGGGTTTTGAATCGAGAGTGGGGACCCTCCATCTCTGTATCTAGCTTTTTCCAGGAGACCTGGCACTCAGTACTTGTCCCTAAAAGTGTTAGTTTCAGTAATAGTACTTTAAATTTCTAGGCAATTTCATTTGTATGATGATGCTATTCCTACGGGAACACACCAATTTAAAAGAATGGACAACTAACAAAAAGTGCTTGCTAAACCTTCTGTCATATTAATTTATTGGAGATACAATGATTTTCACAAATATGCTTATTACTATATTATTTCTTCTTTATTTTTTATTAAACGTTTTTCTTTTCCTCTTTTTTTTTTTTGTTTGTTTTATTTTTGCTTTTGGGGCCACATCCAGTGACTCTCAGGAGTTACTCCTGCCTATGTGCTCAGATATTGCTCCTGGCTTGGGGGACCATATAGGACTCCTGGGGATAGAACTGTGGTCCATCCTAAGCTAGCATGTAAGGCAGATGCTTGCACCACAGCTACGGCCCTTCTTTTTTTTTTTTTTCTATTTTTTTTTTCAATAACTTTGCTTTCACTTATCTGGAAACACAAGCATAGTGGTCAACTATATCAATTATGTAATTGACTTTCTTTAAATAAAGGAAAAAATTGAATTTTTTTATGTACCATGGATAAATTTAGTCATTATACTGATAATCATTTCTTTCCAAAAATTATACTAAAATTTAATATTCTGTAAGTGTTGATATAGATTAAAACATGCTGCTATGGTCATTTTAGTCTTTGAATTTTGATTTAGTAAAGACTCCAAAAATTATAAAATTATAATATAATTGTTAAAGTTAAATATATAGTTTCTTTATGTTCTAAATGTGTAAAATCATAAGTATATTTCTATCTTGTGTATAATTAACTTTAATCAAATTTTCAATGACTGAACTGTTTGGCAAATCAATCATTTGGATATCCAAATTAATGCAAAGATTATATAAGTAAAAATAATATGATATTAAAATGTTAACTTTTAACTGAGATTGGTTTTCTTCTTATCAAGATACAAGGAATATAATTTGAATAAATTCTTCTTTAATTGCAGTTATTGCTAAGTATATATTTGAGACAAACTGGCGGAATAGATATATTTTATCCCATAAAGAGTTGAAATAGGGATGTCAGAAATTGACCACCTTTTATCTTGGCCTTTACTTCGTGTGTGTGTGTGTGTGTGTGTGTGTGTGTGTGTGTGTATTTTTTATTTATTTTTTTAAATTTTTATAATTATTTTTATTTAAACACCATGATTACAAACATGATTAGAGTTGTATGATTACAGTCATGTAAAGAACACCCCCCTTCACCAGGGGCCTTTACTTCTTATTCATGCCTTCTCATTTGATAATTAACCAAGTATCTCTGCTATTTATTAAAGTCAATCAATCTGTCTTGTAGTGTTGATATTCTCCCATAAATACGTATTTTTAAAATCAAGTAAGCTTGAAGTTTTAAAAAAAAACTTATTTTTGAAAGAAATGTGAATTTTAAGATAAAATGCAAAGCATCTAAATCTTAAAGAAGGAAAACTCTTAAATTTATAAAAAAATTTTGATAAAATTTCTATAGTTTATTAATGACCTCTTCATGACAAATTATATATTAAGAGATAGTTTTGGAAAAGCATTTTGTAAATATTTTAATTATACTTTAGGTAACACTTTTACAATAGTGTTAACAGTTATGATACTAATATACAAATTTCATGCATCTCAGCACCACCAGTGTTTAAGGTCATCTACTGCCACCATAATTTAAGGAAAGTTAAAATCAGAAAGCTTGCTGGGCTCGCAAGTGGATGGCTGAGAAAAGACCTCAAAGAGAGGTCACTTCCTTGAAAAGTGAGGGTGGTATTTCTCAAGATTAGTAATAGTTTCAAAGAATAGTTGCAAACATATATTTGGCCTAAAAAGAGTCTCCCTGCTGCTGCTGTGCTAAGTATGTATATAGTTGAACATTTACTTCCAGATGACAAAATTAGTACTTACAAATTTGGCCTTGATTAAATATCACTTTAAAATCAGGATCAAGAGAAATATAAAAATAACTTTGTAATTCTCAAAGTAAAGTTGGTTATTTAAAATATATTTTGCTCAATGAAAGGAGGCCTTTGTAGGAACACCTGACAAACTGTTAATATTTTAATTTATATCAGAATTGACACCCAATGTCCAGCCTAGGAGTAAAAAAACTTTGAGATCTTAAAGTTTGCCCTTGGATACCAGAGAAACCTCTGGCTCAACTCACCTCTGTCTTTTAGTTGAAACTTATCATTCCAAAGATTTGTATCCCACACGAAAGGTCTGTGAATTATCTGTTAAGAAGAAACATTTAGATCAAACAATATGTACTAATAAGCCTGTTGTTAATAAGAAAGTACAATTGTTTAACCTTGCAGGAAAGCAGATGTAGACAGTCTCTCACAAGTAAAATTTATGTTTAAATACACCCCTGTAGCATTTAATAAATAGACACACAATTATGATCCACCACAACAACTGAGTATGAAACCTACACCCATTTTTCTGGGGACCCAAGGAACTCCCTGAAGTGTCTAGACAAAGAGACCCTGGCAATCATCCACTACTATTCTTATATCACTGTTATTGTGCTTTTGTATTCACTTTTCATTCCTCTTCTAAAGCTCAATAATTTGAGTTTTATGGAAACAGCCAGTTGGTGATTGGATTGTGGAGAGAAGAAAAGAACCCTCAACCACTGTTGGCAAGAATGTCCTTTAGTTTAGCCTCTAGGGAAAACAATCTGAAGAAGTCTCCAAAAAATAGAAACAGAACTCATACACAACCCAATGACATCGCATATTGGCATCTATCTCCAAAATATATAAAACATTTCTGAAGCATATATTCAAACTTATGTTCATTGTAGTGCTTAATATAAAATCCAAGATATGAAAAGAACCCAAATGCCCAACTATGAATGATTCAATTAGTAGATGTTATTATCTATGTCCAATTATGGATAAATAGGTCAAAGAGTTGTGGTATATATACACAGTGGAATACAAAGAAACTCTAAAAAAGAATAAATCATGCAATTTGCCATGATATAGAGAGAACTAGGGGTCATAAAGAAGTCAGTAAAAAGAAACAGATAGACAAAAGATCTCTCTCATATATGGCACTAAAATATCAATAGCAATGTAGCTATAAAGTGCCAAAGGAAATGCAACAGGAGAACTGATCTATACAACTTAGTTTGGGGAGGGTGAGTTGAAAATGAAGACTGCTGGGATTTTGGAGGAAGGTGATAGGTACACTAGTAATGGGTGTAGTATTGGATTTATATAGATGGGAAATCAACATTAATAATACCATAGAACCTATGATAGAACTATTGATCATAGAACCACATTCAATAATATTTTTAAATCTGAATTTTGTAATTAAGACAAACTTATATTTTGATATGGTCTATTTATATATTTATATTTTGAATGGCTGAATATTATTACTTCAATTGAGCAGGAAATAACAGGAAGAAGGAATGTCCAATGCCTCTCCTGACACATCTATTGAGGAAGAGAGTAATTAAGGAGTTTACCAGATTGTTAGTTAAAAAAAAAAAAAAGGAAAGAAGTGGCTGGAGTGATTGTTTCTAGATTTGACCTTAGTGATGAAGGGCCCAGTTGGCTGGTAAGGGACTTGAAGGAATATGATTTGAAGCTCAAAAATTAAATCATTGGCAGGAGGTATCTGATTAAACCTATAGAATAGGCTGCTAGTACTGCGTTAGAGTCAGAGAGCATTAACAAAGCACTTAAACCTTATATCTGGCCTAGCAAATGGTATATATGAGCTCACAAGAATATTTGATAGGAAAGAGAAGGCAAGCAACGTTAAAAGACTGGTTAAATATGTAAATATGGTTAAATATGCGCCAGACTTCACACCTAAATTAATATTGCTTAGGGAAAAAAGTAACAAGGAATAGGGAAGGCATAAAGTCTGAAACCATAAAAAAGAGAGCAGAAAGACAGCCCTGGTGGTCTCCTTTGTTTATTCGTTCCCTTTCCATTACTTTCTCTCTCTTTCTCTCTTTCTCTCTCTCTCTCTCTCTCTCTCTCTCTCTCTCTCTCTCTCTCTCTCTCTCTCTCTCTCTCTCTCTCAAACACACACACATAAACACTCCATGTGTTTGCATCCATGTGTTTGCTGTTTTCTATTTTTCTGAAATAACTTTTAACTCTGATTGAATACTTACCTCCTATCACTTTTAAATAAATACCAGCTTAAAATATTTCGTGGTGTCCATAAAAATTCTTGGGGTTACACAAGTATCAGGTATGAGGTAGTTGTGCGTTCTAACGTTCAGAGAATTCCACTTCATGCATTATCAGTATTTACTGTCTTGTCAGCTGTTTGATCCCTTCCAGAAAGTTACCATTTCTGAGATTGCTTTTTTTTATTGTTTTGGATAAAAAACAAAGCATATAACTCCTACTTAGCTGGGTATTCAACAAAATAGTTCATAGTAACTGATTATAATAATTTGCATGCATATGTGTATAATAATGAGCAGCAATATCATTTTTCCCTTAAATGCAGACTTGAATTCCTCTTAGTAAACAGCACTGAAATTTTTAAAATGGGACATAAAACTAGTATTCTTGTAGAATTCTAAGGAATCATTACTGAAGATTTGGGAATATAAAACACAAACTTTAACTTTTAAAAAAATTGTCATGAATTATGCTAAGTATAAGTATTATATTTCATTAATAAGCACTAGCTAAATAACTAGTATATCTACATGATATTCTTATATATCTTATTCTTATATAACTTTCATCTTGTAATGAACCAGTATAGAGTCATTAAAATGCAATTGTGGTCACATTTTACAAATAAATCTCTGCTCTTGAGTAAGGCACTTCCAATAAATTTTTCTGAGAAAAATCTGTTTTCTCTTTCCTTCTTACTTAATGACTCCAGATATTTTAATTTAGGAATTGGCTTTCTGAACAATCTATGTGCTTTAGAAATTTTGACTTCCTGTTCTATTTATCCTGCATAATTATCAAAGTTAAGATTACTTATATAAAGATTATATATATTACTTATATAAAGAATACTTATATAAAGTGGAAATATACTCTAATAGGTGTTTTAATTTAGTGCAGAATTCCGAATGTAACTTCTGGTGAAATACTCTATAATACATTTTTACTTACCTAAATTCACATTAAACCTATAAAAATATACATCATTTGTTGACCCATCCCCCATTCTTCCTGTAACTTTACCTGCTAATAAGACCTGCCCATTTCTGGGAGGGGTCTTTGGTAAGTAACAAAAGGTTTGGTCTGAGGGGATTAAAGGGGATTCAGCAATAGAGATGGAGGAAGAAGCAGGACAAGCTGAAGAGAGTTTGCTTAATTAGGTTTAAGATTGTAGGCCACACATGTAGTGGCTAGGGCATGAATAAAGCTGATATCTCTTAGAACCTATCTGTGGATGATTTCCTCGCTGCTACCCCAAAACCTCAGACCTGACAGCTGAGGGAGTTGGAGACACGTGGTCTGGACTGGAGGAGAAAAGCCCCTCCATCATATCTCCATCACCATCCACCACCATCCAAACCCAATCCAAGGGCTTTAATTCTACGATCATTATCTTATTTAAGTCATGTATTATAATGGTAAACAGTATCACCAAATGATCAGTTAAAATTTATTATTTGTTCTAACCATGCTTTTATAAGTAATAGTAATAAGTAATAATTTGATTCAAGATAATAAAATGTAGTTTTAATAACAATTCATAATGATATTTATAATAATTGTACACTTACCTTGCTTTACTATGATAGTTCTCTTTCAGAGAAATCAGAATATATAAAATATTTGTTTATATCATTAAGAAGAGAAATTCTGGGGGTGGGCAAAAAGAAGAGAAGAGAAATTCTCAGGATTATAGCAATTATTAACCATTACAAATTTTTCCAAACTGAAAAAGTTATTATGTAATTATTTGACTACTACTTCTATGGAATTTTTTTAAATGGGACATAAAACTAGTATTCTTGTAGAATTCTAAGGAAACATTACTGAACATTTGGGAATATAAAACACAAACTTTAACTTTTTAAAAAATTGTCATGAATTATGCTAAGTAATTAATAAGCACTAGCTAAATAACTAGTATATCTACATGATATTCTTATATATCTTATTCTTATATAACTTTCATCTCGTAATGAATTTCTCTTTAGTATACTCATAATCTTTCTATGTGCCTGTATCAGTCAGAGTTCTTGTTTGAGAAAAACGAAAACTAATTTTGTCTGAATAAACTTAAAAATGAAGTTATTGAAAGAAGATAAAGTAGCTCAAGAATTAATGAAAGACAAGAAAATTAGGAAAAGGTAGCCACTAAGATCTAAGTATTAGTTTGCATAAATATTCAAAGAATATTGTGTTAAGATAACTGCCAGATTATGAATAATGATGGCCTATAAACTTTATTTCAGTCAGATTTCTGTCCAAGACAACATATTGAATCTTTGACTTTTGTTACATTGAGAATTTATTTTTCAAAACTATTTCATGTGATTTTTTTTTAACTGGCCTAGTCAAATTTTGGTTGCCACAAGGCAAGGAAGGAGTACATGACTAGGTCTTTTAGTGAACTATCATACTTTTTGAAAGCATTACTTAGAAAGAACATAAATAAAAGAGTTCTCTTGATTTTACATGTATCACAATGACTTTTTTATCGCATAAAATTATGAAAGTATTTGAACTACTTTGCATAAAAATTGTTGAACTACTATTATATCTTCTATATACAAAATGCTTTTTTTGTGTGTTGGTTGACACACAGTGGCTACTTTTCACTATCTGAGCTGACATTTTTAATTGAGTTTGTATAGTTAAATAAGAAAACGTTTATTTATAGAGGAATACTGACTATGCATTTTATTATATAACTAATAAAGTAAAATATTTACAAATACTACAAAATAAGGAAAACATAATCCACAAAAATTGCAATAATATCATCAGCACAATAAAAAGATGAATTTGGGTTTCAAATTGTACAATTTATTATTGGGGCGACGGTGCTTGATTGAAGGAATTAGAAAAGTTGTTCTCTTGCCCCTACTAGCAATAACAATTTGGACTATATTATCTGATCCATGTTTGGAATATTGGGGTCATTATAACATTTAATAAGTAACAGGGATATCCTGATAACTTAGTTTTCATCTCAAAATATAAATTAATTCCATGTGGGTTGTCAGTGAAAACTCAACATGTCAGAATTGTTTTTCTCTTTGTATTGTTGAATTTGGTAAAAATAATCTAAGGTACAAATTTCATCCCATTGACTATTTTGACATTTACCAAAAAAGCCTCCTACAGTTGATCCTTTACAAATGAGACAGTGATAGAACAATATTGATTTATGTAGATTAAAACATTGTGTGGCACTTAGAAAAGTATTTTTACTTGGCTATGACAACATCAGAATAGAAGAACTAATTTTTTCCTTTCATACTTTTAATAATTGCAAAGAAATGATTCCTGGCATGTCAAACAAGAGTGAATCATTCTTCTCAATGGAAAGGACATGCTTCCAGACAAATATTATATGTCAGTAAGTATATCATTTTTTTAAATTAGGATTTGTTTTGTTTTTGTGTTTGGTGTTTTGGGCCACACCCATTTGATGCTCAAGAATTACTCCTGGCTAAGCGCTCAGAAATTGCCCCTGGCTTGGGGAGACCATATGGAACGCTAGGGAATCGAACCACAGGCCTTCCTTGGCTAGCACCTGTAAGGCAGACACCTTACCTCTAGCGCCACCTCTCTGGCCCCAACTTTCTATGATTTGTTATCTGCCTTAACTGAAGAATAAAAATAATGATTTTTAAATTCTAAGTTAAATTCCAAAGCAATTTTGCTTATGTCAATCCACTGGAAACACTAAGATTGCCACTCATAGACTGTAAAATAAGTTGTTTTTAGCTTCAAATGCTAGCAAGTAAGGTGGAAAAAAATCACTGGCTGAATGATATTCTTTGAACTTTGGAGATAAGTTAAGCTGATGAATAAGAAAGGTCTTTAAGGAGGCAGGTTTTTGGGTTGTTGTTTTTTTTTTTATGATCTACTATTATACCTGCAAAGTGCATTTTAGTTTTGCCTCCTGGGAACTATCATTTTACTCCCCTATTTAGGGTAAAAATTAGAATAATACTGTCAAATTATGATAATATACAGAATTATAAGAAAAATTTTTAAGCATTGGTAATATGACTTACTGATCATTTTAATAAGAAAACAACTTGCTCTAAAAATTATTTTGGAAATGGGTACACACCTTGGAGTGCTATGAGTTTACTTAAATCAGGAGAAATCATGAGATGCCAGATTTAGAACCAGGTCTGCTGCATGCAAAGCAAAAACATACCTACTGTACTATGTCTCTGACTTTCTGTTTTAATAATGGCTTGTGTTAGGTGGAGAGATAAATTTAACAAAGTGAGTGTATGTTTGCATGCATGAGACAGGGATTCATGCTTCTACCTCATGTTACACTGTAAGGCTCCATAGTCCAGATACTGCTCCAACACGGAGAAATGAAGAAACAGTCACTAAGGCAAAAGCTCAAGTGTGTTCTTTATTCTGGCCGGCCAGGGTCCAATGCTCATTCAGAACCGAACAGAGGCAAAGGACCATGTGGCTTTCTTTGTTCATCCTTATATACCATAGGAATGGGAGGGGGAAGAGAGGAGATGGGATGACCTCCACTAAGGTAATACGAGTCCCTCTTTAGGACAAAAAGGGGTAGATACAAAAAGGCAGGTATAAGTTGGGGGTGGTGTAACTATTTGTTGATTTCCCTTTTCAACACCACACTACCTTTTGCTTAATCTCTTATTGACCACAAAACAATAACAACAAAAAAATTTCACTTTTTGTCTAATTGGCAATCATCCTAATAAATGCCCATCCCTAATTTTAGCTGTAGAAAATTCATATAGAACATTAGAAAATTTGGAATTAAAAATCCTAAATTAGAATGAAGTATTTTGTTGTAGTGCTTTTATATACTTTCTGATTGATTCATTGTGAAATACATATTAACAAAGGTGTTCATGTTTGAGTTTCAGTCATACAATGTTCAATACACATCCATTCACCAGGACACATTTCTGACTACAGATGTTTCAATTTCCCTGCTGCCATCACCCTTGCTTACTTTTATGACAGAAAATTTTCTGCTCTCTCTCTCTCTCTCTCTCTCTCTCTCTCTCTCTCTCTCTCTCTCTCTCTCTCTCTCTCTCTCTCTCTCTCTCTCTCTTCTCTCTCTTCGTTTTAGGCACTGTGGTTTGTAGTATTATTACTGAAAGGGTAATGTATATCACTTTACCTCCTCAGAAAAGAAATACATTCAGGTCTTCAAAAGGCACATGAAAAAGTGCTCCACACCATTAATTATCAGGGAGATGAAAATCAAAACAACAATGTGATATCTTTTTACACCACAGAGACTAATACACATCACAAAAACACAAGAACAACTAGTATTGGCATGGATATTGAGATAAAGGAACTCTCATTCACTACTAATGGATATGTAGATTGGTCCAGCCCTTTTTTGAAACTATGGACATTACTCAAAAACTAGAAATTAAGGTTGGAGAGATAGCACAATGGTAAGGCAGTTGTGCCTTACCTGCAGCGATCCAGGACAGACTGTGTGGCTTGAATTCCGGTAGCCCATATGGTTTCTTGAGCCTGCCAGGAGCAATTTCTGAGCACAGAGCCAGGAATAACCCCTGAGACCATCCAGGTGTAATCCAAAAAAAAAACAAAAAAAAAAAAAACTCCTAGAAATAAAGTTCCCATATGAACCAGCTATCCAGAAACCAGTAGTGTACTCCAGATACCCAAAAGCACAATGCAGAGAAGTACTTAATTCTTAATAAAAATGCATGTATTAAAGGGACACAACATTCTACAAAAGCAAATTGTGAGGTGAATATCTCTGACTGAAAACAATATCAAGTTCATGAAGCTGCTGCATTTTTTCAAAATACAAGTGCATATTGAACTGCCTTGAAGAATATAATGAACTCAGAAACAGATTGGATCCCTTAGAATATAGACTCAAACAGACTAGCAAAACAGGCAATAGAAATTGATTAAGCACACCTCAAACAAAAGGGAAAAGATCAGCAGATATAAAAAAATATTTTGCTTAGATCACATTAGGTGGAATATGCACAATGATTAATTTTATTTGCAATATTATTTTATGAAACTATGAATCTTTAGTGTATACATACTCATTTTCAAATTATAGAAAAATCACTCACTCTATAACTTTCTTTCTCTTTGGTCAAGCCAGATTATTCAATTTAAAACATGTTTTAAATATTTTGCTATTTCTTGACTGTTTCCAAGTGATGTTCACCGGGCCCACTACATGCTCCTGTTGTAGATTTTTGCCCATAGGCCTTTGCAGTTTAATGCAAGATTCCAAGGATCAGAGCTACTTGGGCCTTGCATTGCTTGGGTTCATTCCAGATTTTCTAAGACTGTACCCTACAATGTGAAACAGAGTCAGGCAATGGTAGTGAGAGAGAGAAATAGAATGCCTGCCTTGAATACAGGCAGCGGGTAGGAGAAAGTTGAGGGGCATAGTTGCCTGGTGAAGGAGGGGTGTTCTTTTTTATAACTAAAACTTAATTACAATCATGTTTTTAATCATGGTGCTTAAGTAAAGATAATTTTAAAAATAAAAAATATAAAACAGAGATCAGCCTTAATTCCTGAGCTTTAAGACTTTATTTTAAGTTTATGTTAAAAAATTTTTCTTAAACTAGAATCATATCTTTCTTTTCATGAAAGTTCAAAAGTCAGTAGTTATAAACTATTAAATTTCAAAGAGCTGCTGATGCAAGTTTTAGAACACATTTCTTGATCTGACTTCAGGTCTTCACATTCTTCATTTCTTCCCTATACATTAATCCTTAACTTTTATTTTCTTTCTACCTCTAAGACAATATTCTATGTCTAATTTTTAAAGCAAATGCCACAAATGAGTATCTATTACCATGCTTATCACTAGTTGTATGCATTATAAAGAAACCCCAGGGCCCTTATTTAAGGACTGTGGTCCTTGATTTGCATTCATTCCCTTTGTTAGCTTCCCACTGGAATAGATTTGTCAAAGGACACAAAGGATGAAAAAGGGAAGATGCAGGGTGCCAACGCTGAAAAAGAGGAGAGTTCAGGGTGTTTTATTTAACTTTGTGATAATGCAGATGTGTAAATATCTCCTAGTAGTCAATTATTCTCTCATTTTTGGAAGTTTTTGATCTAACAGGAAAATGGGAAGAATCACATGTAAGTAGGAATGTGTTAATTAAATTGAAAATGCAAACTAGATCTCCCTTTACCTCTCCTCTAAAAACAATTACTTCTTCAAATGAAGTTGGTTTTATGACTTTCTTGAAATTAAATAAATTAAAAAAGATTAAAGAAAGCAATCATTAAATACATTGATATATATTCAACTCATAAAAATTCATCTGCTCTATTTGTTTCCCATAAAAGCAACCAAAGTGTTGCATTTAAAATTCACACACATTGTGAGAAGTTGAAAATCTCTAGAGAAAACAGGTTCAAGGTTTAAAAGTTAAAATTAATATATCTATCTGTGAGGATGGTAAAAAAATATATATAGATAGATAAAAAATTCAGAGATAATGAAAGATGCCAACTTGTTGAACTCATTTATTAGTGAATTATATTTTCTTAATCATTTGGAGTGTCATAATTTACGAAACTTGCAGTTAAAAGAATTCTTTGCAAGCTTATGAATATATAAAAGAATTTGTAAGCTGCTCTGTGCTGGCTTCCCAAATATCACTGATACAATCTGTTCATAAGACAGATTTGAGTGTTGTTTACCAAGAGGAGAGAGCAGACCATCTTAGCAATACTTAGTAGAGTGTGTCAAATCAGGATACAGCATTTTAGGATTGATAGAGTAAAGCCAAAGTTTAAGCTGAGAGTGAAAAGAGCCTTAAGCATTAAGTCCCAGACATTTGATGACCATCCATGAAACTCCAATAATAATCAATAAAATATTGGTTTAGTGTAAATTTTCTATAAAGATAGAAAAGATATACTTGTGAAATAACAAAATAATAAAATAAATATTAAAATAATGAGTCATATTACTTTAGAAATTAAGATGTGTGAGAGTAAGTAGTTTTAATATTAATGTTCAAACAATATATACAATATATTCATTATTTCTTAAAAATCTTCCATTATTTTCTTAACTGATTGAATTTATATTTAATTTTATATTATAATTGAATAATATTGAATAAATGAATATTATGTTATCATAATATAAAAAGTATAGCTGTCATAAGTACATTTTACAAAGGTAAATTTTATATAGTTTTACCAGAAATATCATAGAAAACATTTCAAAATTCAGGAATATAATTAGTAATGTGGGTGTAAAAGTTCCTGTGCTCTGATGTTTACGCTTTAATAGTAATATCACATAATTACTTATGAGTAAAATTAGTTTGTAACTCAGAGAATAGTCACCTTTATCTGCAACTTCAAAGTTACAGAATTAAGACTTCCAACTTTAACAAGTTAATTCTAGAAGATAAGACCTACATGAGTTTGAAGAGAAAATTAATTCTAATTATCACAAGATGTCAAAACTTAAAGTTTACAAGTTGGGAGGTTAGACTGAACATGCAGTAAAGATAAGAAAATCTAGGGGCCGGGCGGTGGCGCTCGAGGTAAGGTGCCTGCCTTACCTGCGCTAGCCTAGGAGACGGACCGCGGTTCGATCCCCCGGCATCCCATATGGTCCCCCAAGCCAGGAACGACTTCTGAGCGCATAGCCAGGAGTAACCCCTGAGCGTCACCGGGTGTGGCCCAAAAACCAAAAAAAAAAAAAAAAAAAAAAAAGAAAATCTAGCCTTTGCCTCCTGCGGCTCCCAGGTAAATTGAGTTTGAGACCCCTAATTCTAGAGGGAGAAAGAGCATGTTTGGTTGGGCAAGTAATATAAGTATTGGAAACTGAAAATAGAACAAATCTTAAAATAAATTTATCCAGTTTTATGTATTATTATGCATATGAATAGGTCTCTCAATTTAATATTTGACCAACTTCTAATTTAGTATCTTTTATGTTTCATGATGTTAGAATGTAAGGGAAAGTTAGATTGTAAGTTTAGCATTAACTGCTGTTTCGCTTCTGTAACTGTGCTTTGCTCTGGACAAGGACTACCATGAAAGGCTCAATCTAACAAAAGTGGAAATGGGCCTTGAGCAAACAACTAATTCTTGTAACACAAAGTGTGCATTCTGAGAAATACCTCAATAGCCATAAATCAAGGAATTTAGGTTACAATGGGTACATTCAGATTAATACCAAGACTGTCATATAGTTTAAGTAAAACAGCAATAAACTAAGAAATCTAACTGCACCTGGGGACTGATTACAACTGGGGGTCTGCTGGCACCCATATGGAAGGAAGTAAGGCTATAAATCTAACTAGCTAGGACCTGAAGGTTGGGGACACCCAAGCTGCTCCTCCACTACTCTAGCCAAGCAGTTTAAGCCTAGCTGATACAACATAAATTGAGAACCTATAATTTTACCCTAACTTTAAAGACCAGTAACCCTATAATAATGGTATGTGAACTCCCCTTGGGGTCTTCATTTGCAAGAGTTGTAGCCTAGCGTACTGGAATCTAAATAAAATCCTTTCCTTTTGCATTACTGACCTGCTTCCTAGCAGTCTTTGTAGGTCAGATCTTGAGTCTGGAGCTAATAATTACAAGCAATGAACTAATTTTATTTCTTTGAAGTTTAACTGATTTGTCTCAATTTTCAGCCTTTTTCATGCTATATTTATTATTTTAATCAATTCTACTATTTTTATTATAAATTTTGGGGATACATCTGGCTCTAATTCAGGCTTGTTCCTGGCTCTACATTCAACAATCACTACTAGTGGGATTGGAGTTGCATATAGTGGTGCCAAAAGATTGAACCTTGCTAGGCTACATGCAAGCCAGTACTTTTCCAGCTATTACATAGATTTGGTTCCTCCGGGCATATATTATAAAACTCGAGTTTTGATCAAATAAGCTGAATTTAAAAGTATAAATAAATAATTTATGAAAAATTATTTACATATATTTTGTTGGGTTTGAGGTTAGTCCCATTGTTACTCTTGGTGACAAATTCATAGATAACTCCTGGCAATACTCAGAGAATTATATATTCTATAGGGAATTAAACTAGTATTGGTTGCTTGCAAGGCAAATGTCCTACCCACTATACCATCACTCAAGTCCCATGGAATATTTTAATAATGTTAGATTACAATATGTTTTAGTTTTTAAACTAAAACCATAAAAGATAAATGTTCAATATAAATTAAAGCAAATAAAATTTAGAAATTCCAGCCAAATTTTGTTGCCTAGCAAAGATTTCAATAACAAAACCTGTTCTGTCTTATGTAAGAGGAAATTAGCAAGTTTAAATGAGGTATAAATTGTATACTGGAGCACACTGACATTATCTTTGACTCAGTCACAGATTGATAGATGCTTAAGTAACTGTCTATGTGTTTCGGAGCTGTTTAATGCTTTTTCAATCTTAGGCATATGCTTGGCATATCAGAAAATACTTTTGTAATATAACACTCATTATGAAGACAAAAAATGAGATGGTAACATTTTAATCTTTCTCACAAATGCCACATTTTATTTCATGCATTGTGCCTACATGCATACTAGGAATGGTAATTTTTCATGGCCTAACAAAATATGTGAAGTCAATACATAGATATTAATTCAGGTTTTAACTTCCAAAGACACATTTCCCTTAATATAGTATTGTTTAGTAGAGGATTAACAAAATCTAGTAACAGCTCTTCCGCTGTTAAATAACATGATGTCAAAAAATACTGTTCACAAATGATGTTGGAAGCATTTGTTCCAACATTAAGAATTAAGGAAAAAATAATGCTGAAAGACTCTCTGCCTTGCTTCTATATAACATTGAAAAAATTATAAGCTTAAATATTTTGACATAAAAACAATATATAATACATATATTTAAATTTTAATTATATAACTATCTATATAATGAATAAGACAATAAGTACAAACTAACTATATAATGATGGATATTATACTCTGAATACACAATATCATCAATATGTACTATAAAATTTCACTTCAAGATCTATATTTCAGGTAACTTTGAACATCCTATCATATTCTAAAAACTATATATTATCTTCTATTATCTTAATGTCTAATAACCTAACTGATGAGCATAAATTGAAAAGTACTCCACAAAGAACATATTTCTCAAGTTCTATGATGATTGTCTTTTCAAAAATTAAAAATAACCCAACAACAATTATGTTTGTAATCACAGTGTTTAAATAAAGAAATTATAAAAGATATTTACCTGAATACTTGAAACAGATGTTTCTATAGAGTAAGAAAACATAAAATGATACTATAATATGTATTCTATATCAAAAATTGATCTTTTCAACTTCTATCTCTTACCGTTCCATGGAATCTAAACAGTTAAAAATAGCAACTTTTATATTAATAGTTTTATTCTAAATAATAGAGTACAAAGTCTCATTGTGGATCATGAATAAACAGTCTTTTAATAGTGGTGTAAAGGGAAACAAAGAGCCTTATCACCTGAATCAAGTGAAGAATGTCCATATTGACAAGCAGAAAGTACTATGTTTTGCTCAATAACCTATGCCCAGAAACAGTTGGACACTGGATATTTTTCAGGTATAATTATACACCCAAGTCTAACTCTATAAAATCTTACTTTTGAAAAATCCAGTGACAGTACGAAAATTTCAGGGTGGTTTGCAAATAAAGCACACTTTTATTTCATAAGCTATATTTTCTAACACTTTTAGTTTGAGAAAAGAAAGCTAGGGCAGGGAAAATATATAAAGTCATAGTGCACACGCTTCCCATGCAGGAGGTTGAGGTTCAATCTTGGACACCACATAGATCTCTGAGCATCTCAGAACATAAACAGAAATTCCGAGGAACCCAGAAACAAAAAATGAAAAAAAAAGAAGAAAGAAGAAGAGGAAGAAGAAGAAGAAGAAGAAGAAGAAGAAGAAGAAGAAGAAGAAGAAGAAGAAGAAGAAGAAGAAGAAGAAGAAGAGAAGGAGGAGGCAGAAGTAAGAAAAAGAAAAGAAGGAGGAGGAGAAAAAGGGGAGGAGAAGGAGGAGGAGGAAGAAAGAAGAGAGGAGAAAGAATAGAAATAAAGTGTCCAGATTAAAAATAAGGTCTTGTATGCAGTTAACTCCAGTTCCAACTCTCTTATGAAGCCTCTATCTTGAACAAAGATTTGCCACTGAAAAACAGAGGTCTGAATTTATAATCCATGATGGAACTGAAGGTTTCCTTACACCACAAAAGGACCTAGGGGAGCATAAATGGACATGTATGGAGTCTGTAGTTATTCCCATGACAGTATACTTCAAGGGTGGAGAAACCTTGTATCTCTTAGGCCAAAGGAATTCCCTTTCTAAACTCCCCAATATTTACTGTGCCTATGCAGGAAAAAAAAAAAGCAGCACAAAATAATTTATTTGGTTTTGTTATTGTTGTTGTTTTTTCCCATTATTTTTGTGTGTTGTTTTGTTTGTATTTCAGGACCGTAAATACTGTGTGGTGGTTGTCTTTATTGCTGTGGTGCTTTTTAAATTTTTTGTTTGATTTTTTTTTGTCTTGTTGTTATGTTTTTCTTCCTTTTTTCCTTTCTTCTCTCAAATTGATATTTATAGCCTCTAGAAGGACTCCACACATTTTTTGCTTGTTTAAGTTTTACTCCATTTTACTTTTTTCTTTCCTTCAAACAGAACCACATAACTTGAACCATCTTGTTCTGCCTCACAAATTGAGGGGGAAATAATGGAGGATACCAAGACCAAACAGTTGTATGATAATTAAGTAATAATAAAAAATGATCAGACTTAAGCACCAAATCCAAAATCAATGACAACAGAATCGATACCCAATCTACAAGAAGCTAGATACAGAGGGGACCACTTATACTAGCAGCCGAAGGGTCAAAGGAGGAGGATATGGGATGCATGCTGGAAACAAGGGTGGAGGGAGGACAACATTGGTGGTGGGATTGCCCCTGATTCAATGTCATTATGTACCTAAAATATTACTGTGAAAGACATGTAATCCATTATGGTCAAAATAAAAATCATTATATAATAAAAAAAAGAAAAACATAAAAGCCTTAGACTTTGAACCTTTCTATTAATAATGTTATTACTCAAAAGCCAAGCTTCAGTCAAGATGTTTTGATTATCCAACGACAATAAGTTTAAAATAGAATATCAACTAAATATTATTTACATCTGTGGAATATCATCTCATTTTAAAATTTGTCTTTCTTTTTACAATGTTGTAGACGTAACACCTCACTTTGCTTTTAGCTCGCAAGTGATGCTCTCTTGTTATTGCTAATCCTTGCCACTTTTGCCTAAATCTTTCTCTCCAGCTTTTTATTCTAATGCTTGTCTGTTTACTTGACCCTTTCATGTCATAACAATTTAAGGATGCCCTAATTCATAGTAAGGCAATGTATCCTAAAGGCTTCTAACTCGAAGACTGCATCTTAGGCAGATGATTGGTTCTTCTGGGTATTCATGAATTCTAATTACTTCTCCTGGCAGACCTTTATTAGTAAGTATCAATTAGTGTGTTTTTTTCTTGATTCTAATCTCCTTGGTATTTTGGTATGTATAGAAAGATAATATGAGGTTAACAGTTGACATCAGAATCTGTTTGCTTCTAATCCAACCCTCAGAGATATCCTTTGTAGATTTGATTGCTGACATTTGCTACAATCTTTGAACTTGGGTAATGTCAGATAAAGAATTTAACATTAAATCTTGACTACTGAGATTAAGTTTTTAGGGCTTTCATTTCCTATAGATAACCACAAAGTGTTAGTATCTGCCTTAAGACAAATGCTGTCTGGTTTGTATCTAGTTTGATGAAAGACATTTAAAAAATTCAATCACTTTAAAAAAAAACATTTATATAGCCTTTAAAACATTTTTGTAGATGATCAACATATATAGTATATTTTATAAATACACATCGTGTTTATATAAAATGCCTTCTTTTAATACATATTATATATCATCCATTCCCTATAAGTTATTTCATATAGATATATTTATTAAAATATATTTATTATTGTCTATATGTCTATTTATTGTTACATTTAACACATAACAACCTATTATTTTATTTAACTTTTTTTTCTTCATAGACAGTGACTTGATAAAATAAATGCAGATTACTTTGGTTGTATATATTCAAAAAACCCTTTATATTCAAATGTAATTTAGAAGTATCCTTCAAATTCTCTGTTTTAGAACAGAGAACAGAGAAATGAACAAGAAATGTCTCATAGGACAGAGAATAACTTGACTTTAAAGGCAAGTAAAAATTCCAAATATAAATGACAGCTGTGATTTTTATAGGTGCAACATAATTATAATGAAATTAAATACTATGGAAAGTTTAAGAATTATGAAAATGGGAATTATGCTTATCCATATTATCAATGATTTTAAAAAAGTTCATTTATCTAATATTTACTAAAATATGATAAAAATCAAAGTTGCATTGAATACTACTTTTTATAAAATTAATTTTTGTTTTTGCTCTCTTTGGGAGTATTGTCAAGTAGCAGAGGCTCCAGAATTGTGTGTTCCAGAGAATTACCCAAATTTTAATAGAAGGTCTTCATCTTGATGATGTGTTTACCAGCTAAGGACTCTTCCAATATATAATTGCTTGAGTGCCTCTCAAACTCATAGTGCAAGTAGCCAAAGGAGGAACAGGTGATGACAGAAAAGACTTGGATAGAGGGAACAGGATGACCTACTTGTATTAATTGAGTCACACACATCTTTATATATTACGGCCTCATTAGAGGTGTGCTCCAACTCTCTAGCAGTTTGAGGGCTCTCCAACAACTGCGTGGTCCTGGTCCTAGGCTCCAGTTTATGCTTTATTTTAGGAGTCTACCTCTTTTAGGGTTCAGTTTTCTTCATCCCCCTACTACCCTCACCCACACCCTCCCCAAACACTGCAGCCACTTATAGGACATCCTCAGGGCTTTTCTGCTCGTCTCAAAAGGAACCTGTCCTACAAGCAAATGGCCTCTCACTAAAATTAGTGACTCTCAACTTAAGCACAGTCCTAGAGAGCACCCACTTAAAAGAGGGTAACAAAATTGATTGAGTATCAGAGTGGTAATACAGTGGGCAGGGAGCATTCTTTATACACTGGGGACTCTTTGCTAATTGTGACTCTTTATGTTCTTTCCAGCACAAACACAAGTAAGCCTGAGCACAGCCATATGTGGTTCCCAAACTAAAATCAAACAAACAAAAAAGAAAAAATAATAGTCTAATACCAACGAACCAACCTATCTGCAAAGATGTGAAAATGCACTTATACCAGGATTCAAGGCCTTATTTTTTTTTGTTTTGTTTTTTTTTCAGTCCCATCTCCAAGGTCCTTCTGTTTCTTCTAGGTTCAAGAAAAATTGATCTTGCAGCATCACATATATATTCGTTCAAGGACTCATTCCTATTCTGAGCTTCCAGGTGTGCATATTCTGAACTGAAGTTCTAGGTGGATCAGAGTAGAGAAAAGCCTGCTACTTTTACCGTTAAGTCCTAGAACACTGTAATAAATTAGTGGTTCTTTGAAACTAAAAGAAGCTAAAACTACTGCAAGTTACCCTTTCCTTGTTCATCTTGGAAGTCACCTGATCAGTCAATGAAAGAAGCATTTATTCTATCATCTCACGTATTTCTTCTAATAATAAATATACATTTCAATCTTTTCTTTTTACATGAACAAGTGTTATTTACCACAGTTATGTGTCTCCTGACTTCTCAAAAACACAACTCAGGTATGACAGTTATTATTACTGTAAATAATATGTTGCATAATCTTCAATCCAAAATAATTTTGTAAATAATATATACAAATAATGATTATTGATCAAAAGTCCTATCACTTTTTTCAGTTTCTTCATAATTGAACACTGTTTTTTTTTTATTATTGCTCTTTAGCAAAAACAAGTAAAAGAAAAATGATGATAGAGTGTTTCTTTTTAATTGCTCTGGTGACCTGTAGTAAAAATGATAACTAAGAAATGACAGAGGAGTTAACCAACAAACAGTGAAAATGCAACATGGAAAAATTCAATATTAAAAATGTATGAAAACGCAAAATTTAAAAATCGGCATGGGAAGAAACATAAAAATCAATACAAAGTGATAATGATGAAAAACATTAAAATATTGTATAAATGAGTAGCTTGAGACAATGCCACACGAAGAGAAACTTTTATAGACAAACTTAGTGATGTTTATGAGAAAAAATGGTTTTGTTGACAATGATCGATGTGTCTCAGAGTAAAGGACATGCTCAAAAATGTTCACATTAAGGAACTTTATAATATTTCATGACATTGAAAAAAGGATGAAATGTTGGAGAAATAGTTCACAGTTCAGGGGCCCCTGAAACTCAAACATAGGGTATGGATGAACATAGCCCTGGAACTCCTTGAGCCTTGAGAACTGTGACTGTGGAAGTCCCTAAGAACTGCTGGGCTTGCCCAAGCAGATTCTCAGTTCCAATATTGGACTGCGGAGAGAAGCAGAGATCAGTCAGGGGTTTGGGATGACTGAGTACATCTTGAAAAGTTATTTACAAATTAATAAAAGTAAAAAAATTATAAAATATTGCTAACTGATTAAAGCTCAGGATACAATATGTGATTTTGCAAGATGCAGAAGATACATTTATGGGCCAGAGAGACAGTACAGGAATCAAGGCACTTGACTTGCCTGTGGGCAGCCTTGATATGATTCCCAGAACCACATATGGTCTTTTGGACCTTGACAGGAGTGATTTGGAGAACACAACTAAGAATAATCTCTGCCTATCACTAGAAAACAAGAAAAAACAAACAGAAGTTAAATTTATTCCAATTTGTTAATTATACTAGAAGGCCAGCATTGTTCAAACTACTCAACTACTTCCTACACAGAAATTAAATGCTTTCCTTATGTTCCCCTTGCTTTAAATAATGTCTATAAAATTAGTTTTACTTTATTTTTCATTTACTCATATATGTATAATTATTTTGACATTTTTAAGGTTCATGAGTTTCTGTATTGATGCTTTCCATATTTTTAGTATGGCTTTTATAATTAAGTTTTTATACTAATTTCTCTGTTACTCCACTATTAGTTATGGTAGGAACTTATAATGTTTAAAAATGTATAAATATAGGCTAATAAACAATTTTCATTATATTGCAATGTAAAGCTTTTGTTTCACAATCAAATATTAATAACTAACTAGCCATATTATGCAGAAGATTGACAGATATATATCTTGAAGAAAACCTATTAGAAATACCCTTATGTATTACAAGTTGTGAAACAAATTACTATGCTTACCTTGGAGACTACATTATACAAAATATAATCATGTTCTTTTTTCCTTAGAATTTTCCCAACGCAACTCGTTTAAATAATTTATTTTTGCTTATACACATTTAGAAAATACTGATGATCTTTCTCAAACTAGGGCAAGAAATGCAAAGACTAATATTTTTTTTCACTTCTACATAACCCAATCTCTAGAGGCAAAATATAATTGAGGGATGAATAAAACAGATAGTAAATTTTGTTGTCCTTAGAAAATGATCCTCTTCTGCAGCTTTTATTGATAACAGTATTACCTTGCTTTTGCTATAGAGGTTGTAAGTCTTTTTTAAAATGCTAGATAATTCTATTTTTACTATGTATATGATCCTGATAAAAATAGGATGGTCATCAAAAATTGCCAGCTGAAAAAAGAATTGGAGATGTTTTAATGCCTCACACTATTCTTTTTTTTGCCTTCCAAATTTCATTTTGTTTGGACAAATTAAGGACTTTCTGATCATAAATTTCCCACCACCCCCACTCATTAAATTCTAGAAATTAGCAACAGAGGGATGGTAATTACTAACATAGTTCTCTGTTTATCACTTTAGACAGTGATTTCCTTCCTCCCTAAACCAAATCAGATTCAGTGATGGGAAATATATATTATGATTATGCAGATTGCTGTTCATTACTGTTCTTTTGGGGGAGGGCCACATCCGTTTTGATGCTCAGGGGTTACTCCTGGCTAAGCACTCAGAAATTGCCCCTGGCTTGGGGGGACCATATGGGACGCCAGGGGATCGAACCACAGTCCTTCCTTGGCTAGCGCTTGCAAGGCAGACACCTTACCTCTAGCGCCACCTCACCAGCCCCATAACTGTTCTTTTTACCCAGTTTTATAGGATATGAATAGCTGTATCTTCAAAGGGTATCTTTTAAATGTCCTAATTTGTTAGAAACCTTGTTGAAACTCGAAAGGATTTATCATGTATAACAGCAAAATATAAGTAATTTTCTATAAATATGTTTGTAAGAATCAGAAAAGAAGTAAAACAAAGTAATCTATTGGATTTTTTAAATTAAATAAGGCTTTCTATTTTAGCAATATAATATCCTATTTATTAATAAAAATAAGTATAAATACAGTATCAAATCAATTATATTTTTTTCCGGCAAAATGCTCCCAAGTGGTATTCAGTGTCTATAGGTCACATCTCTCAATACTGCTAGGAACTGAGGATATGATGTATTGCGGTTTGGAAGTTCTCTGATCACCATGTTGTTGCCTCCAGGGAGATGGTCATATGGAATTTGACATCATTTAGCTAAAAAGATTAAGCCCTTATGATAATTATTCTAACCATGATTCAAATCAACAAATCAATGTTTTATAAAGTATAGATATGTTTCATGCTATATTGGGAATAGGATGATACTAAATTAAAAAAATTAAAATTATTTATCTGAAGTTCAAATTTCATTGGTGTCATTTTTGGACAGCATTGTTCTACTCCCTTCCTCTCATAACATTTATTTGATCTTGACTGTTAAGATTTTAATGACTTCAGTCATTTATTTTATTCATAAGGGCTATGATGGAACTGTTTTTGTTCTATTGTATACTACTTAACACTATATTACCTCTTACTTTATAAAAAACTGTATAGTATACATTTATTTTTAAGTTAGAAAGTGTTTTAATATAAAAGTTTTTAATTGTGAAAGATGCCTAAACTTCTACTAACTTTTATTCTTTTTTTGTTTTTTGGGTCACACCTGGCAGTGCTCAGGGGTTACTCTTGGCTTTATGCTCAGAAGTCGCTCCTGGTAGGCTCAGGGAGCCACATGAGATGCCGGGATTTGAACCACTGACCTTGTGCATGAAAGGCAAATGCCTTACCTCCATGCTATCTCTCCAGCCCCCTAAACTTCTACTTTCAATGACTAATGTACCTTACTCTTTTTTGACCTATTATTAGCTTTCATTTGTTGGAATAACTTCCAAAATAAAAATAATAATATATACATAAATAACTTGTAACCTTTGATTTGTAGTTTAAAAATAATATGTAATTGAAACACAATAGACATTTAAATAGCTATGTCAAATGATATTGTTAATGAGATTATACATTTTGCATGTATATCATAATGGGTACTAGTAGAATATAAATATGAAAATCAATATTTTATTGGCTTATAAATCTTGCATTTAAACAGAATTCTCAGAAAACTTGAGAGTACTGTACATTCAGGCAACTTTATTTAGATTTCTGTCAAGTGATATATTTAGCCCCATACAATGCAGTATTTGCTAATATCACGGAGAGAGCACTTTCTGCCTAAGAAAGTAATCACTAAATGGCTGCAAGCCCAGAATTCTAGAGTTGAATAGACTTGGAACATCCTGTCTTGCCCTGAACAAAATAAATGGAAGCAAAAGCTTGTGATTTGGCTAGGATAAGGTAGATAAAATCTAGGCTCTAATGTGTTATCTCCAAGTCATGTTTTTCTGTCTTTGTTATTCTTCTGTGACCAATGGGCTTTCTGGGTAAGGTCTCATGATGGTGGCAGATGTACCAGCAAACAAATTAGCATAAATATTAAAATGTGAATCCTCTCTTTGAATAATATCATTGACAAAAATAAAACAGCCACATGGCTATTTGGGAGAAAGAAATGCTTCTTCCTTTTGGACACATTGTAAAATTACATGACAAAGGTAATGGATCAAGGAAGAAGGAAAGAAGTGAAAAATAATTAAGTCTATTGTTTTGGGTTATGATTCAAGCCCTTGATTTACAGTAAAACTCTTTTATAGATATATTGTTAAAATATTTTATTTCCCAGAAAAAAATCCTGCCTATATCTATATTATGTTATTGATGACATTGAGTGAGGGTTATTTTCCCAGAAAACAAAATTGGGAACTATTAAATTAATTGAACAAAAGATTTACTACACTTCTAGGCTAGAGTCCTTGTATTAATGTATAACTATAATGAGCTACAGAAAATGAACCATATATATTTCTATTCAATACTTATTTCCAAAGGTGAGATATAACTCATTATTTCCATTGGCTAGAGAAAGTGCTGTAAAATGTAACTTTTATTTTTTATTTAATTGCTTTATACTAGAATTCAAAGAAGCTTATGAAGAAAACATTACAATTAAAAGGGACAATCCTTGGGAAATTATGCATCATAGAGTCATGTATATTTGAATATCTAGATTATTTCCTTGTAGATAGTAACTGGTTGACTTTTAAAATTTTGAAGTATAGGTATTTCAAAAGGCTACTGAATCTTTGATGAATTTTATACCTTCTTATCTTCATAAATATTTCTAGGTTTCTAATAAGAATAAACCCAATATTTTTCATATGCCATTAAATAAACTAAATGATTTGGGTAGAATAAATTCCACCCTTAGCTTGTATCTTGATCAGAATTAGTAGGCTAAAAGTACCTTTCTACGAAACTAATTTTGGAAGACTAGTTCATTTTTTCTATCAACATTTAATTTAAATGTCTTATTATATACAAGACCTATAAGAAGATATGCATTGTCTTCATGCAATTAGAGAAGGGAAGATATTTAAGAAAATAAAGTTAACATGGGAAGAATACTCTGATACATTTATAGAAAATTTCTGTTGGAGCTTAAACCTGACATTTTACAAAATAATATTTGATTCATTTTATTTGAAAAACAAATGTAAATACTTTATGTTACTTAAGAATTTAATTTTTTTCAAAATTACTCAAAATATCTGTATGAATATTTTTATCTAATTACTTAATTTTTATGAATTATTAAAAATAGAGAGGCGACTTATTAGAAGAGTCTTATATGTGTGAGATTATAGGTGCAATCTCTAGCACCAATGAAATAAAAAGGATGCTGAATGCTTATATGTTATTAATACATAAAAGACCTAATATTATGTTTTAAAATTATGCAATAGATAAAACCTCAAGTAGAACTCTACTTGCAAAGATATAAGCCTTTGTGTCAGGAAAAATGTAGGCTTTTTGATATTAGTAATTATGCTGTGTAGTTGTTATGAAATAAGAAAGTAAATAGCACATTTAGGCAGCACAGTAGGTGACCAGAAATTGAGAGATAGAAGGAAATGTCAGGGTTTAGAAAGACCACATGCCTCCATTTTATGTCAGACTTCTTACTGAGTCATGAAATCAGAGTTAAATGGCAGCTGGTTACAAACCTGCATTGTTGAGTGGAATTTCTTCTTAGCAAAGATGTCTAGGAGTTAGTGATGTGTATCAATACTGTCTTTGAAAGTATGAGACACTGAGTTCAATTCCCAGCACATCTCTATGCATCAAGCCATGAGAATCCCTCACCTCCAAAGTCCTGCTGTATGTAACAGTAAAACCCAAAACAAACAAACAACATAAAAAGGAAGTCTGGGTAGGTGTTCTTTCTTTTTTGGGGGGGGGGTCATAACCAGGGATTACTCCTGGTTATGTGCTCAGAAATCACCCCTGGCTTGGGGGACCATATGGGATGCTGAAGGATCGAACCGCAGTATGTCCTAGGTTAGCACGTGCAAGGCAAAAGCCCTACGGCTTATGCCACATCTCTGGCCCCTGTGTAGGTATATTAATAAAGAATAGTGCTTGCTGGAGATGAAGAGATAATATGGTGGAAAGAAACTTGGTTTGCTGGAAGCTGACTTGGTTGCATCCCAATTACTCTATCTGGCTTTTCATAGGCTCACCAAAGTGATCTCTGAATATAGAGATAGCAGCAAGCCTTGAGCATCTTGTGAGGCCTCCAAAACCAAAATAAATAAATAAATTTAAAAAATAATGTTGAATGCAGTAGCAGTTTTTTAGTTCCATATAAATATATTATTTTCTTCACTATGGTTTGGCATGTTTCAAGTCTTCATGGTTAATACTTTAAAAATATTTAAATCAAAGCAGTTGTAGTACATGATATGCATTTTAAATAATTTTTCCTTACAAATACTTCTGATTTATATGTTTATACTGATTTTTTCTAGCTCACAAATAGTTAACACAGAAAAGAAATATAGCAACTATAGTTTAGTGATGTTATGAGAAAATTAAATATCACTTCTTTATTCTTGTACTTTTAATAAGTTATTATCTTATATTTTTCTTTTATTAGATTTTTCAAGTTATTGATTAAGATTTACAAAAAAAGGAAAACAAGAAATTATTTAAATAAATTAATTCTGACCACAGATCTTTTCAAGCTCACTCTAGAATACCAGAAGCAGAGGATATATTGTGGAATAAACCTTAGTTTTGCCATGACATGATCTAATGTGCAATTGCTCAATCTTGACACTTAATCTATGGGTGTATGTTACTCTAAGGACCAATCAGTTCTTTGTTACTTAATCTTTGTGTTAAATGTGATGGTAGATTGCTTTTATGTCACAGACTCAGTTTGTTGTTTTTAAGTAGTCTACTATCACAGGAAGCAATACAATGAAATGATTGATGTTTTTAATGTGAAAGGAACTTAGTTTATTAGTCATGTTTATTTAAATAGGGCCTTTCTAAACATGTTACTCTATTTAAAATTTTTTGGACTTCTGAAATTAGTAATAAAAGTAATTATTATTTACTAATCTAAATTCAAGATTGTTAGCCACACGTTTTAGTTATATAAAATGACAATATGTTCAGGGAAAAATAATTTTGGTCCATCCTGTAAATATAATTTTAGGACTAGGTTGTTTCAGTTATTTCTGATTTCCTTTGTTTCTTGTGATCAGATTAACTTTTAAGATAAACTTTTCTAAAAGCATTTTATTTTTATGTTTATGAACAGTTTAACTATTAGCCATGTTCACGATCCAACTAATAGACCTTCAAATGCCTCTGCATTTAGTTTTTAAATATATAGCCCATGTAGAATATATTGTTCTTTCTTATAATAGTGAAGCCTTTCTAAAGTCTAGGTACTTTATTACTTTCAAGTTACATAAATAAGTTTCCCTAAAAATCAGGAACATTTGGCTATACTCTAGAATAACTTTGTACTCCAGGATATGAACTAAGTCAGGTTCTATATTCTCTACCAGAGGATCCTATACAGCTTCTTGGTAAGATACTGAATTTTAATCTCCATTAGCTAGCATGGCAGCTACAGTGATATTACAATTCCTGGAGCTGTGGTCTAGGTCAGAAGCAGACAATGAATCCCATTGTTCTCAGTTTTCTTTTCCATTCCGCTATGGCGCTGACATCTAACACTTTACTTTCCAATTTATTTCATATTCATTTTCCGTGTGAACTTTTACTTACTTTGGAGTGAAAAGCACTGGTATGCTAACCATTTTTCTAAACCTAGAAATGTCTTACATGTGGGCTCTTACTTTTTAATAATTCCCTTGAAAGTACACTTTCTTGATATGTTTATTTTAGCTTCGTATGCTATTTTCAGGACAGCTGTTATCATGATTTATATCGAGTCATGGATATGTAGATAATGTTATGAATAAAAAAAAGCCTCTTCATCAACAGATCTTGATCCTGAGTGGTTTTCTTCTCATGTACTGGGCACTATACATAGTGTTTTTGTGTACATTACTTTGCTTCCTCCTCACAATCACCCTCTGTACTTAGTGTACATAGTAATGCTTTAATATTTCTGCTTCCTTCTTATTAAACTCTTAGCTTTTTAGATGCAAGATAGATTATTCTTCTATGTGTGCCTGAGAAATCTATCCTGGCAACTGGCAGTTAGGAGAGTCTGTATACATGTATACAAGTATAAAAATCTGTATAAAATTATCAGTTAACTTATCAAAGCTTGAACTTCAGATGAAAATTTTGGTTTACAATTATTTAAATGTTGTGCAGAGCGATAACACAGCGGTAGGGCGTTTGTCTTGCATGTGTGTTTGGACGCATCCAGGTTTGATTCCCGGCATCCCATATAGTTACCAGAGCCTGCCAGGAGCTATTTCTGAGCTCAGAGCCAAGAGTAACCTCTGAGTGCTGCCGAATGTGGCAGGCAAAAAAACAAACAAAAAATGTTTAAGTGAAAAAAGCTTCTGAGAACTTCTTTAATTAAATCAATGATGAAACCACTTTTGTTCTCACATGAAGTTCATTAAACTAAAATAATTTTCGAGAAAAAATATTCTCTGTGAATTCTATAAATCCTCTAGTCGCTAGAGGAAATATTGTGGTAGTATTAATTTGTCACTGAGATTATATTTGGTATTTTTGATAAGTACTTTTACAACTTAATGTAACTAAGCATAAATTGAACTAACCACAGATCATCTTGGGATGCCAGAGATCAAACCAGGGTTGGCAGCTTGCAAGGCAAATCAATACCCTACATGATGTGCTATCATTTCAGCCTGGCTTCTCTTATTATTATCTCTTTCTTCCCTCTACATATGAAGAACCATTTTGAATTTTACCAGATAACTTCTGATTTGCTAACTCACATGTATAAACTAAAATTATTAACATTAAGCCACAGGTAGGCTAGAAAAGAGGAGTTTATTGCTACCAAATTTTTGGAGTATAGCTGACCATGGCAAGATATATGACTTAAATTCTATAAGCCTCCATTTTGTCTGTCATTTCAAGCAGAGAGGTAACTACACCTGAAGCTATGAAGGGATTCCATAGTTTCAGAACATATAACTAATTAGTCCCATTTCCAAAATTTCCCACAGGTATTAGCAGAGCAAGCTGAATTCATGTAAAAAAAAAAAAAACAACTATTACTGAAATGGTGAAACTATTACCGAAATAAGTTTCTATACTTACTTACAAAGTTGTTTATAGTATGTATTGCATTTAACTTACTTTTTATTTTTTTAGGGGAAGAGAAATGCTCAGAGCTTACTCTTGTCTCTGTGCCCTAAAATTATGCCAAGAAAAATTAGGGTACAATTTTGGGTGCTAAGAACTGAACTCAGATTGAGTGTAAGGCAAGTGAACTCCCTGCTACTGGGTACTGGGTACTGGGTACTGGGTACTAGTCTTTATGGTAACCTTTTTTTTTTCTTTTGGTTTTTTTGGGTCACACCCAGTGGCACTCAGGGATTACTCCTGGCTCTGCAGTCAGAAATCACTCCTGGCAGGCTCAGAGGATCATATGGGATGCCGGGAATCAAACCTAGGTTCATCCTGGGTGGGCCTCATGCAAGGCAAATGCCCTACTGCTGTGCTAGCTCTTCTGCCCATTATGCTAATATTATTTTATAATTATTTTAATTTTATTTATGAAAAGAAAGAACATTAGAAAGATTGAGCTAAGTAAATTAAGTATTTCACACCGCTACTTAAGAAGGCCAAGATATTTGAATTATATGTGAAGTATATACAAAATTTAAATCCTCTGAAAAATTAATTAAATGAGAAGTTAAGAAGGGGCATGAGAAAACAGATGGGAAGATGATATCATTTTATTTGTACATAGCTGAAGATTTCTTTCAGTTTAATAAAATAGAATTTGTCATGCAAATTAAGAATTTGTAAAAGATTTCAGTAATATATCATAAAATTATAATTATTCTCTAAGCCATGTGTTATGTTTGAAAACACTTCAATTTTAGTCACTTATTTACCTAAAATCTGAGAAAAAGTTAAATTTTCTCAAGATAAAAATTAGGTAAAAAAACAACTAAGGTGCTAGTTTTATGATCTGTTATCTATTTCCAAGACAATATAATATTGCATCAGTGGGATAGGTAGGTGGCTATAGGTGTAGTTCCTCCAACTTAGACTAGGAGCACAATGAATAGCGCATTGGACTTCCAATTTACACTAGGAATTTTATGAAGGAATTCTGGACAGAACTGAAAAATCTCATGTTTCCCTCAAGTCTCTCTCATGTCTGTGAGTGAGTTGGATGAGAGACTAGTTGAGGCCCAGAAAAGTTTTAAAATGTGATTCAATAGTTGCTCCCATGACAGTATGCTTCAAAAGTGGAGAAACTCTTTATCTCCTAGGACAAGAGAATTCCCTTTTTAACTTCCCCAAAACTATGCAAAAAAAAAAAAAAAAAAAAAAAAACAACAACAAAACTTCAACAACAACAACAACTCAAAGCCTTGCCACACCAGCCCTTCATTATTTTTTTTCTTTTCTTTTCTTTCTTGTGGTTGTTGTTTTGGTGATAATTTTTTGTTGCTGCCATTGTGTTTTTGTCATTGCTTGTTTTTTTCTTCTTTCTTCTTTTAAATTGGTATGTATAGCCTCTAAAGGGATTCCTCCCAGCTTTATTTTTTTTCTTTTCTTTTTCCCAACAGAACAACAGAAAACTTGAATCATCTTGTTCTACCTCATATCAGGAGCAACCAGTCATATGAACACTGAATGGAAATAAAAAATGATCAGACTTAAGTACCAAACCCAAAGTAAATGACACCAGAATCTATACTCAATATACAGTAAGCTATACATAAAAGAGACCTGTTAAACTAGCAGTCCATGGGGCAAAGGAAGGAGGTATGGGGATTCATTCTGGGTACAGGGTTGGAGGGAGGACAACACTGATGGTGGGTCTGGCCCTAATCACTACCACTATGTACCTTAAATATTACTGTGAAAGACTTGTAATTTACTTTTATCAGAATAAAAATCATTAAAAAAGTGATCCAAAAGTGGTTTGTTAATTAAAAACTAGAACATAACCTAAAGCACAAGAAATGCTTTGTTTTCCATTTTTGAGTTACTCCCAATGACATTAAGAGCTTACTCCTAGTTCTATCTCAAGGATCATTCCTGGCTATTTCTTAGGACATGGTGCTTGAGATTTTCAGTGTCCAAGGCAATTGTCTGACCTGTTCTGTTCTCTCTGTGGCCCTAAGAGGATATTTTTGATATAAGAATAAAAAGGACTTAATTTCTAAGAGGATCCCTTTTAGATGCCATTTTAATCAGAGAGGTAACTGCAACAGATACTATAAAGGGAATCCTTGGTTTTAGGAGAACATATGACATATTAGACCAGTTTTAATATGCAAATATATGAAAATATAATATCGTAATTTTGGTTTTAAAAATAATAAAAAAGTCCAATGGGCTTTTTCAATTTTCAGTTTAATGAATATTAGAATAGATATACATTTATCATATTTATTTTTGTGAGGAGCTTCAAAAACAAAAATAGTTTGTAATGTACCTGCAGCTGATTTATATCAAATAAATTACATGTAGTTTATAATTTATATTTTTGAGTCTACAAAATCTGAATCTTAATTTTTTTCTTTATTATTTCTGTGGCTTTTACACATAATAGAGGCTTGCACTGTTTTTTTTTTTTTTTGTGGTATGGAAACTTTTATTTTGAAACCATAGTTGGCTAACATTTATGTGTGAGAAAAGAAACCTAGAAAATCGAAAATGTTTATACTTTAATTAAATGTGATTCAAATTTAAACCATGCAAAAGCAAAACTAAAAATATAATGTAGGCCTAGATGAATTACGTTACAGATGGGCAATATTACTCTTTAAAATTCATGTTAAAAAGTTTCTGTTCCTGTGTCCAGAGCAATAGCATAGTGAGTAGGATGTTCGCCTTGTACGTGGCCTACTCAGGTTGGATTCTAGGCATCTGGTTTGGCAATGTGTACCAGCCAGGAGTGAATTTTGAGCACAGAGCCAGGAGTAACTCCTGAGCACTGCTGGGTGTTGCCCCAAACAAACAAACAAAAAAAAAACAAACAAAAAACAAAAACTAAAACAAACAAAAATTATCTTTAAAATGATGGTATGAAGATGTCAGGGATTTGAAGTGGGGGATGTCAACATTTGTTGATGGTCGTGGCTATTCCATTTGGTGACTATTTCCTATGGTGTTCAGGAAACATGCCAAGAACTGAAATATGCCTCTTGCTTGCAAAATATGTGTTCATCCTATTTATTTCTCTCACTTTTCTCTGACCCTATGACTAAGCGCATTCACAATTTGATTAGATCATGATGAGGAAGGTCATTTTAGTGTCCTAATAAAAGCAGTTACAGAAAGTGTTCTCATGTTTATCTCCTGATTTCACTATAGCCGTGTGAGGCTTTAAGAACATCACAATCATCTATAAACCAGGTTTTACCAGGTAGTAAATCTTAAGATTTTGATCTTAGACTTTCCAGCCTCCAGAAGAGTGAAAAATAAAGATTTGCTGTTTAGTACACCTAGGCTATGACATCATTTTTGTTATAGCAATCCAAACATGTGAAGACAGAGTTCCTTTCTGACATATTCAAAAGATTTAGCCAGAAATTGTAGCAAACTCTGCCCTCAAAATTTATAGACTTTTATTTAACCACCTTAATAATCTTGCTTTAGTAATGGTAAATATGTTCGTGTCCTTATTTAAAATATTAAAAGTAATAACTAAATAGAACAAGGTATTTCTAGGTTAACTACAAACCTGCAATAAACACAATGAAATAGGCCCCAAATCAATGAAAAGTAAACTGTAAGTGACCATAGTTAGAAAAGTATAAAAGAATATTAGGAATAATTTAGGGGCCAGAGCAGTGGCACAAGTAGTAGGGCATCTGCCTTGCACTAACCTAAAACTGACCGCCAGCATCCCATATGATCCCCAAGTCAGGAGTGATTTCTGAGCTCATAGCCAGGAGTAACCCCTGAGTGTCACTGGGTGTAGCCCCAAAACAAACAAAACAAAACAAAAACAGAACCAATGTAATTATTTTTCTTATAGTCAAACAAACAGGTAGAATAAAGGAAGACTAAAAGAATCTAAATTTAAAAAGTAGTAATCAAAATTATAATGTCTAGGATTACCTAAAACTGAACCAGATAGAATTAATATCAGATAATAACACAGCACAAAAATATTTTAAAGCAATATCAACCTCAAATGCCTTCACCTCTGATCTCTGCAGACACTTAACCAACAGAACTTCACGTTTGCTGATTTTTTTGGCTGAAAACTCTGGAATCTTCTCAGAGTAGGGGCTGGTAACCTCCTTCAACCATTCTGTATGGAAGCCCCAGCAGCCAAGGCCACACTCCACAGCTGCTGCTATGTCAGCTCACTGGCCAGCTCCAACAGGTCACACTTTCTCTGGAAAGATGTCTGGAAAGCTAAAGAGCAAAAATACATTGCACCTTGCTCTGAAAACTCAGGAATGCCTCTGGGAAGTAAGTGGACTGGGTCCCTGCTTCAACCATGACCATATGCATATTGTGATATTGTATGGAGTGCCTAGAACCAAACCTATGTTGGCTGCATAAAAGTAATCACTTTTTTCTAGTATTATCTCTCACTTCATCTAGAATGTAGTCAACTAATATTTATATTTAAATATTGAAATCATTATATTGTTGTTATGTATGCTTACAATTTATGTTCTTATATATTAGAAGCATTTTAATATAAAATTTGAGGAATATGTAAAAATATAATTTAATTTTTGTTGTAAAATAACTAAAGCCCAAGGGACTTTTCCAATTTTCAGTTTACTAAATACTAGCATGAATACACACTTATAATTATTATACTTTTGATGTATTATAAACTTATATATAAAATTATATACTTATAAGAACTCTAATTAATGGACTTCATTTTATAATTTTAAAAAACATCATATGTTTGATTCTTTTGTTCCTTGTGGAAAACTTTGATTTCCTATGATTATATTAATGATCCATTTTTTTCATTTGTTCAAAACACCTAATGTTCAAAAACAAAATAAATAACAGAAAACAAACAAGCAATAAATTGTCCAGCAAACCTAAAAAAAAATGACCCATTTTTTCAATCATGCTACATATTTGTTCATAACAAGTCTATATTCTTAAATATGTTTCTTAGACTATTTTTTATCAAACTCTCTCAAAACATGAGTATTAAAACAATCCTGCAGATACAATTTAAAGATCTTCTTTAACAATTCAGTCTATAATTTTTTCTTTAGACATAACCCTTAAGCCTTCTTGACATTGCTTTAAATTTATTTTGAACAGGAAATTTTTCATAATCTATCCTTTATACTTTAAGACAATTTTTCAAAACATCTTCATTCATTATCTGCCTAACTTAAAATGAACTTCTGTAGCTTTTATATAATCAGATTTCTCCTTACCCTTATATTTAGTATATCTTAACCTTATCCTTAAACTTGGTATAATATGGTTTCCCAAGAAATTTGAAAACAAATTGTTAATAATTTATATTTCAATTTATACCCAATCCTTTATTTTATTAATAAATGGAATTTCAAGTAAAGTGGAGGTTTTCTAGCAGTTTGCATATCAAAGTGGACTTTATCTTCCCTCTATCCTCCCTTCCCCCAAACTATGTAGGGGTAGGTTCATTAATATAAGATAAGAAGTCTTTCAAGATAGCACTTAGCTTTGTTTGATCTTCCTAAATAGGTTAGCAAATGTTCTAATATTTTTATTTATAAGCAAAGAAATAACTACATTTAAACACAGAAATTTTCAGTTCTTACAAAAAGTTAAGATACCAGTGAAAGAAAACCTTTGAGTTTACTATAAATAATTTTGTACATAGATCCCAGTGTTGTTGAAGTTATACCTCTATTTGTAAAACAAATGCTTTAGGCCTTCAAGATAAAGTCCTGTAGCTAAACTCACTTTATCTTTGTTTGGCAGCTTTCTTTAAAAAGCATAGGTTCTGTTTGATGCTAAAAAATTTCAGGTGTAGAAATATTTCATTTTTCCAATAGAATTTTTACATCAATAATTCTAATTTCTTTATAGTCTCATTAAAATTTAGAATTCCTTTAGATTACTTTTGGTAAAACAAGGGTACAGTACTAAGTAGAGCACCTATACTTTTGAAACCATTGGTTTACAAAGCATTGATCTCTAGGGATTAAATATTTTACCCTTTTGTTCTCTGATTTGCTCAGATCTGCACCTGACGATTTCTACATCTTTTTTATTGGAGGGGGGCTCACACCCGGTAGCTCTCAGGGGTTACACTTGGCTCTACACTCAGAAATTTTTCCTGGCAGGCACAGGGACTATATGGAATGCCTGGATTCCAACCACCTTTCGTCCTGGATAGGCTGCATGCAAGGCAAATGCCATACCACTGTTCTTTCTATCTCTCTGGCCCCAATTTCTACTTCTGATGCAAACCTGGCTTTAATATTCTGCTACAACACAGAAAAACATATGAATTGATTACAAACATATTACTGGCCATACACATATACACAAACATATACGTACACAGTTGATTGATCTATTTGCTCAGATTGTTATTCTGACATGTAGGGTGGCAGAGATGAAACTGATGTGGGGCTAAGAAAGGAAAGGACAGGTACCAGAGCAAACAATCTTGTTGGCTGTTTGGAACTTTTTCCCATGTTTCTCTGACTCACATACCAGACTCTGAACCCAGCCTGTTTTATATGGAAATGGGTCAAAGCACTTCAGTGGTATAAAGCCAGCAAGTATGGCCTTGTATATCAATCTAGGACAGTAAGATGTTACCATTATTAGTTCTCATGCTTGAAGATATGTGATTAATATTCTCTTAGACACAGGGAGATGGTGCCCTAGTGGCCACTACCAAGGGCATAATAAGGAAACTTTAAATAAGTTTCTAAAATTATCAATTTTTAGGAATCATTGCCAGTGAGTCTTGGCTGTAACAGTTCTATAGGTTAAATTGCTGCCTTCACCATTCTCACCAATCAGCTTTTTCCATATCTCTGCATTTTTATACATCACAAAGATCTAAAGAGTTACAAATACTGAGGACAAAATTTCATGTTTAAACAAATTACTTTTATAAGATCTTTTAATTGATCCAGTTTTTCCTATTTCATGTGTCATTGTCCTACCCAGATAACAAGTATTTCCATACGAAAATGTTGGATTCAGTTCTCTGATCAATTTTGCCTCTTAGTGTTTCTTAATTCGTACATTTAGTCTGTTAACGTTGAGAAAGAAGATTGTCATAAGATTGTGTGTCATCTTTATGTAGATGTTTGGTTTGTTTGTGTTGTCTGTCTTGCCTTAAAGTAGACCCTTAAGTTCTTCTTCTAAGATTGGTTTTTAATCTATAAAGTTCCTGAACTACTGTTTATCTGTGCGGCTCTGTATCTTACTTTCACACTTTAATAAAAGTTAGGTTAGGTAAAATATTTGTTGCGAGGCATTTATTTATTTTTTCAGTATCTTCTATCACTGCATTCAAACCTGGAGGGCTGCTTTTGATAAATCTGCTGTAAATCTTAAAGATGCTTCTTTGTATGTAATTTCAATTTTTGATGTTTCTGCTTTTAGTGTTCTATCTGTATCTTTTATTTTCATCATGATGACTAGGATGTACCTTGTAATGCTTTTATTTGGGTAGCTTTTAGCTGGTACTCTTCAGGAATCTAGAATGTAAGTGAATATACTTTTCCCATCTGGGAACTTCTTAGCAATGAAGTTCTTGACTATTGATTCTTCATAGAATTGCTCTGACTCTCTAGAATCCTTTGTTCCACTAATGTGTTATGCAGTTTATTTTTTAACTCATTGATTCTTTACTCAGTAGCTGTTACTCTGCTAGAGAGGCCTTCCTGTGAATTTTTTATTTCTCCTACCAGGCTTTTCCCTCCTGTTCTTTCTGTTAAAAAATTTTCTCATTTCTAAACGAAGATCATTTAAGTCTTATTTTCTGTTTGTTCTATGGATTCTTTAAGTTCTTTGAACATCCTCCATATTTTCTCTAAATAATTAGAGAGATTTATACAGATGATCATGTTAGTTGGATCCTCAGAACCACCATCTTCATTTTCTAAGTTTAGTGGGGTTCTGGGTTCATTGTAACCTTTTCAATGCCGTGGTGTATTTTACGTGTTGTGCTGTTCTCCTTGACTAGAAGATGGAGAGCTAAGCAGAGTGGCTGCTATCTTCTCTCAGTGATATACATGACTTCATAATGGCCCTTTTGTTTCCAAAACTGCCAACTATCATCAAAAATGATGGTCTCTGTTCTTGACTTGCTACACTTTTATTGTGTACAGGAACCTTAGTGCAAATGTAGGCTTAAGGTTTTACCTTGCCTGGAAGAAGGGCTGGTATTGGGCAAAATATTGACCACATGCTCCACAGCATCACTGTCACTACCTGCCTTCTCATAGCTATACCACCATTGCCCATGTAGCCAAATGTGGACAACTAGTTAACTTAGACTTGCCTCTGCTGCAATCCCTCAGTTCTCCTGTCCACATTTCATTAGTGTGGCCATGCTGATGGACCTTCCTTGTGCTCTACAACTCCCATCCTGCCTAAGGTCTAAGTCAGGAAGCCACTCACTGACATGACAATATCCTTGTTCCAGCAACACCACTCACTAACAACAATACCAATACTGGTTGTCTTATAGCTGGCCATCTCACAGCTGAGCTTCTTCTGCCCATGTAGCCAAATCACAGATCCCTTCTGCTTTACTTTCTTGCCTCTGCTGCATTCACTTGGTGCTAATTTCTATGTTCCAGTTGTGCAGATTGGCCTGTCCATATTACACAACTTCCAGATCCATGGTGGGACCATGTCAAGGAACTACTCATTGCCATAATTCTGTATCTTGGAAAATCTTCTTAGCTTCCAGCTTCTAGTATTAGTACTATTGCTTAAGGCCACCACTGTCTGCATATTTTTCTCCAGTATTCTCCACATAAGCTTAATTTTTTGTCTGGTGACTTGTTGCTGCTTAATCTCCAGATTTCTGGTGTCCCATTAACAGGCTCAGGGTATTTTAGTGGTTTCACACTTGAGGTTGCACTGGGATGAACTACTCTCAGCTTCTCCAGACTCCTCTAAACTGTTGCTCCTGTAGCCATTAGAGCTGCTTCTGTTTGTCCACTTTTTTTTTTCTCTTTTCTTCCATAGTAGTTTCATCTAATATTTAATTTCATATATTATTGACTCAATTTAGGATGTTAATGTTTTCACTACAGTTGTTCTAGAATTTCACTCATTTTACCCAATTTTATTTAGTTGTCATATTTCCAGAGATTTTTATTGCCTATGACTATTACCTTTCCTGCTTTTATTTATTTTACTTGCTCTTTGATGATATCTAATCAGGTATGTTGAAATATGCTCTTATATTATTAAAATTTGTCTGCTTTATTTTCATTATTATAATGATGGTATAGGTTCAGGTCAGAGCAAGCAATAAAGTGTCACTTATATCACATATCAATCTTATACTTCATTGACAGGATTTAACGTTATCCATAATAATTTTAAAAATCTGATTGAATTAATGTTTGGCAGATTTTTAAATTGTAGATATTCCTGTACTATAAACCCACATGAATAAAATGTTATGATTATCTCATTTTATAAAATAAATAGTATTTATAAAGTACAGATTAAAAACTTGTGACATAGATGTATCTATGTATTTTAGAAAATCATAGAAATTAAGAAGTAAAGTGAGTATAAAATCATTCAAAAGAAAAATAATTTTTGAAAATTTTAAATCATTCTATCTTACCTTTAATCACTCTAATTTTTTATTATTTTATGATTTTAATTATGAGAACAAAAATGCAAGAAAGAGGACAAGGTAAAGTTACAGTGGAAGGACAATCACCCATAAACAGAATTCTCAGTAGTCCCATTGCTGATATCTTAACTTTGAACTCTCAGCCAAAGAACATTAAGAAAAATAAAAGCAGAACCCATGTACAATTACTTTGTTCCTCAAGTCCCCAGACTGTAGTACATAATATTTCCTAGCAGCACAGAAAGCAATATAAACCCATAAAACTTATGTAACTCCTTAAACATTGGAGGCAAAGTACATTTTTACATTTCCATGCACATGTATATTACTTTAAGTTAACCTCAAAAGTTGAAGTGAGTTGCTTTTCTTAAGGATTAGAGTCAAAAGAGCACAGTAAAAATGGTGCTAGAGTGGCAATTATTGTTTGCATAGGCCCACCAAAATATGAGGGACATGGAAAGGAAAACCATTGGCCTAAATACAAGAAAACCCTACCCCTGAAGTTTCCTGGCATAAGACCAACTCTAGGCTCCAGGCAAACTAGTTTGTCTAATCCAGGTCAATACACTTTTATTTTTCACACAGTCTCTGTTGTTGGTATCATGTTTATATATTAAAGATCCTGGAATCTGCATATACTAAATTGCAGTCAGGATGGTGCAGAGTATTCTCTCATTTCATCTCACAATTAAAGGGCAATGTAGAGTACCCTGTCCTGTAAGCAGGTTGTGGTTGTTGTCAAGTCTTCTTAGTGTTAAGGGAAGTCTCTCTTGAGCAGGTCAATGTCAGAGCAGTGGTAGGGTCTTCCCTGGTATAGGATTGCTTCCAGGTGTTGTTATAAAAACCTTGGATGTTTCGCAGATAGCTTCCCTGGTTCAGGGGTGAATGGAGAATGCCCATTCTTCTGCGGCCTGTGCCAGGTCATTATATCAATGTTTAGGGTGTAAGGTCTCATTGCACTACAAGATTTGTGTGTTCCTATCTCTATTAGATAAGAACTTATTTGTAAGTATAGTATTTTCCCATTTTAATGTGCCTATGCAAACAAGGAACAATGCCATGTGGCGTTATCTGCACATATGGGGGCCATCAGAACATGTCCAACAATCCCCAAGACATGGTTCAATTATAAGCATTAAACTGAGGGACTCTTCCACCAAAATTCCTTATTGAACAGCTCACAAACGGAAGACAAGATAAAAAGTGGGTAGAATCTTCACAGTAAAAGATTATTTAAAAAGAGTTATAGCTGTTAAAGAAAATACACATAAAATATTCAAAAGACATATGTGTCCATTTTATGTCTTTTAAAATAGTTGGGGGTTGTTAAATCCAATTCACAACTTTGGTCTGTGATTAGGACTGTGTAGTACTGAAGTTAAAAAGGGTAAATGTGGGGTACTAATGGTTGGGGGTGAGAGAGTTAAGGAGTAATAATGAGCTTTGTAGGGGTGTGTGAAAGGGCAGAATCTGTTGAGGCAGCAGGTCAGTCTTGGTGCCTAAGGAATTAAAGAACTGAGAGTAAAGAGGGTTAAGTGAGGGGAAGATAATGAATCTAGATTGGGAGATGAGGAGTAGAAGGGGCTCTGGTGTGGGGGAGGTGAAATATATCAGAGGGGCTATATACATTGTATAGATCAGGGGTCTCAAACTCGAGGCCCGTGGGCCGTTTGTGGCCCTCCATACAACATTTTGTGGCCCTGCCCTAGAGGAATCTTTTTTTGTTTTGTTTTAGTTGTTTGGGTCACACACCCCAATGTTCAAGGCTTACAAATGGCTTCGTACTCAAGGATCACCCCGAATTTGCCTCCTGTGGCATGCAGGTAAATTGCATTTGAGACCCCTGGTATAGATGAATTGTTTATGAATTAGGCTTGGCAGTCAAAGAGGACCACTGTATAGGAAGTCACGTCTACATAAACACTGATTTTGGAGACCTATTTGAATATTATCCTCCAAATATAGGGAATTCCATTTTTTTCCTAGAAACAGTCGAGAATTAAGAATATTTTTGGGTGTTGTTAAAAAGTATGTATGTCTTTTGAAAATGTATACTAGTAAGAAATAAACTCCTGAATGGGGTCCAGTATGCATAGGAGAGAGATTTCTCTCCCCCACCCTCCCCCCAGGGCCCGATTTACCAGGTGTGACCATGAAGACCAGTCTGGCGTGGGTGGATCTCAGTCCCCAGGACTAAGTGGTCAGCCCAGGGGGCCTATGGCTAGCTCTCCTGCCCAGAGCTCCCAACATACCAGTAGAAGACACCCAGAAGTACTGGCATATTGAGTCTTCTGAGCCCAGCCCCTGCCTCTGTAGTTTGTGTATGCATAGGGGAGGGATTTTTCTGCTCCACCCTTCCCCCAGGGCCCGATTTACCAGGTGTGGCCATGAAGACCAGTCTGGCATGGGGGGATCTCAGTCCCCTGGACTAAATGGTCAGCCCAGGGGGCCTATGGCTAGCTGTCCTGCCCAGACTATAATCACTTTATTCTTTTCAAAATCTTTTTGCCTTTCTTTCTATTCATAGTGTTAGATGAATACCTATACCAGTTATTTTATTTTAATAGTACTAATGGTTTGGATTAGAAAGTTACTGTTGGACCAATGTGATGGTGCAAGTGGTAAGGCATTTGCCTTGCAAGCAACTGACCAGGGCCAACCATAGTTCTATACCCAGGCATCCCATATGGTTCCCCAAGCCAGTAGCTATTTCTGAGCATATAGAAAGAAAGTAGATATTTCTGAGCAGAAAGGAAGGAAGGAAGGAAGGAAGGTAGGAAGGAAGGAAGGAAGGAAGGAAGGAAGGAAGGAAGGAAGGAAGGAAGAAAGAAAGAAAGAAAGAAAGAAAGAAAGAAAGAAAGAAAGAAAGAAAGAAAGAAAGAAAAAGAAAGATGGAAGATGAAAGAAAGAAAGAAAGAAAGAAAGAAAAAGAAAGATGGAAGATGAAAGAAAGAAAGAAAGAAAGAAAGAAAGAAAGAAAGAAAGAAAGAAAGAAAGAAAGAAAGAAAGAAAGAAAGAAAGAAAGAAAGAAAGAAAGAAAGAAAGAAAAAGAAAGATGGAAGATAGGAAGAAAGAAAGAAAGAAGAAAGAAAGAAAGAAAATAAAACAAACAAAGAAAGAAAGAAAGAAACAAAGAAAGAAAGAAAGAAAGAAAGAAAGAAAGAAAGAAAGAAAGAAAGAAAGAAAGAAAGAAAAAGAAAGATGGAAGATAGGAAGAAAGAAAGAAAGAAGAAAGAAAGAAAAGAAAGAAAGAAAGAAAGAAAGAAAGAAAGAAAGAAAGAAAGAAAGAAAGAAAGAAAGGAAGGAAGGAAGGAAGGAAGGAAGGAAGGAAGGAAGGAAGGAAGGAAGGGAGAGAGAGAGAGAGGAGAGAGAGAGAAGAGAGAGAGAGAGAAAGAAAGAAAGAAAGAAAGAAAGAAAGAAAGAAAGAAAGAAAGAAAGAAAGAAAGAAAGAAAGAAAGAAAGAAAGAAAGAAAGAAAGAAAGAAAGAAAGAAAGAAAGAAAGAAAGAAAGAAAGAAAGAAAGAAAATTTACTGCTGTGAGGAAATGCTTCACTCATTGCAGAAAATTTACTAGCCTCCCTGTATCTTGTCACAAGTTACAAGGTACATATTTATCTATTTTGTTTCCAGAATATATGATAACCTCCACACATTGCCAAGTGTCCCTTGAATGGCCAACTCAACATTGTTGAAATATTATAGCTAGTCTTAATATTATTAAGTAGAGTCTAAATCTCTTGCTCATACATTTAGCATATAATGTAATCTATGGATATTCTGTTGCCAGGAGCTATCCCAACATAAGTAAACTTTCTCTAAATTATTTATGATTTTAGTTACTAGTCTCATTTGAAGCAAGTACTATCACAAAGAAATGATTCTGACTCTTTTCCAATATTCTGAAGCAAAAAATATTTAAAATAGTTTTCTGGTCCTTCAAACTATTTTTAATCACTTCCACTTTCTTTATTTCAAATCTGACAGAAATAATTTTAACTGATCATATGACAAATTTTTTTTGTTGTTGTTTTTGAGCCACACCCTGTGAGGCTCAGGGGTTACTCCTGGCTATGCGCTCAGAAGTTGCTCCTGGCTTCTTGGGGAACCATATGGGACGCCGGGGGATCGAACCGCGGTCCGTCCTAGGCTAGCGCAGGCAAGGGAGGCACCTTACCTCCAGCGCCACCGCCCGGCCCCGACAATTTTTTTTTAAACTCTCGTTCCACCTACTAAATTCTGAATCACTTCATCGTATAGAGGAATTTGGCACTTGTGCTGCCCTTTAAGCACCACATTGTTGTAATGAAAGTCAGGGATGCTGATTATGTTTTATGGAGGACCAAAAAACACAGCAACTAAATTAACTACATTTCCAATTCAGCAGCTGCTTCCTTTTATTACCACATCAGTTCATTCATTTATTTTATCCTGTGAGACCTCCTCTCTGTTTTTTTTAAAATATGTCTCCCTAAACACCAGTGCTTTAAGTCATCTCAAACTCTCTTACTAAATACTCTCTTACTGAAAACTCTCTTACTGGAATTAGATGGCCCATTTTAATTCTTTGTCTCTTTTCTCCATCCTCTTTAATTTGTCCATTACTACTTTGTCAAACTGTCTTTTTAGATGAGATTGGTTTTCAATTATAGTGCTTGAAAAGTTCTATACTTATTCCTTTACCTGAAAAATATGGCCTACACAAGTACCTTGGTGCATCTATTAAAAGGCCTGTATACTTTTGGCCTTGTAGCTATGAATTCATTCTCCTTATTTGTAGAAAGTTGGCCCTGGACATTTATTTCTAAGCTAATTTACATATTTAGTTCTATTATAATAATATGATTTTGCTGCTCAAAATAAGACTGAAAACCAATAATCTTCAACTAATAGTTGAATAATAAACATAGTAATAAAAATTACTATGTTTAACATGTAAACTTATGAATTAACTAAGGCTCTTTTCTTTTAGGATTCACCTTTTTTAAGTTGTGTCTGCTCTCATTGACTCAGTTTTCTTCAACCAACAGGCAGCCAAGCCTCTTTCTACTGAGAGAGTAAAAGCATATGGGAGTAATTAAAAACATATACCTCTTGAATAAGTACTATTATTCCATCCACCTTCATTCATTAGTCACAATTCATATGATTAGGCTTATTGCCAAGGAATGCAGAAATATTAACTGCATAGCATAGCTAGCATAATCATTAGGGACCTGTAAAGAATTAGGTCAAGAAATTGCCTTATAATATCATTCCTTTGTTTCCTCATTTAGTCTACTAACTCTGTCTTAATATTCTTTCATAATTTGTTAAAATTTTATGAATTACACTACATTGCTTTATTTGTGAAATATTTCCCTTTAAATAAAAGCAGACTATATTTTCCTTTCTGCTACCATAATACTTTATACACTATTTTTTTCATAGTAGCTTCATTAAATTACTGATGTATAAAAATACTATTACTATTTATGTTTGAGACCTCTACATTGAGAGGGTAGTAAATGCTTTTGTTTAGAAGTTAGGTAATCTCTTTGGTGGGCTCGTGGTTGATGCTGCCTCTCTATAGTCATTATTTTACCTATATAGGCTATACTCATATTTTCAATTCTTCTTACTTAATGGTCTAACATATTTGAACTCCAAAATAAAAATTAAAAAGCATTCATATAAAATCAGAAAAAAACACTGAAATAAAAATATAATCAAGTAACTATACTCAAGACTACTTCACAGACAGCATTGTAGGTTGTTTTAATTCGCAAAGATCCTTATATCTATGATGCCAGGGTTAAAGGATGAAAGTTAATTGGTAATTCAACTATATCTAACACTGAGATTATCAGATGAGTCTGTAACTAAGGAGACTCTTCATTAGATTCATGGTGATAACAACTCACAAATGCTAAACATAAAACACTATTGATTTAACATGCTACTTAAATACATGCAGTTTCAAGGGGACATTAAACATTTCTTTGTTAATACTCCTGGTTTTGTACTTCTGGCAGTGCTTATGGTATCATATGGTGTCAAACCACCCCATGTGCCTTATAGTCAACCCTAGTTGAAGGTGTCTGTATCAGGGCAGAGCATGAAATAATCTAAACCAGGCTGAGAATTAAACACATATTGTCTGACAGTCTTCTACCTCATATGGAGAGCCAGCTGCCTTTCTGAACTGTTTTATTGAGTACAGAGACCATCCCTGAGTGGAGCATTAAAGACAGATAGCTTAGGCTATCCTGAGCCCACCCAGGTTTATAAGTAAAGACAATCTTTGTTTTGGGGAAAATCCAAGTTATAAACAAACATACAAAGAAACCATCAATGATCTTTGTTTTATGTAAAATAAGCTGTTATGGAATGCTGGGTATAATACCTACATTGATCACATGCAAGAAAAATGCCTTACTCACTGCACTATCTCTCTGGACCAATTTATACCATCTTTACTCTTACTTTTAGGCTAATTTAGTTTCATTCCTCAAAAACTTCACTGTCAAAACATCAATAACAAAATAATATTTAATCTCATAGAGATGTTCAGTAGCAGTATAAATAATAGTATAGGTGGATTTTAAGAGTTTACACTATTTTAACATTATTTTGTTGAATTCACTTTTAGTTTTGGTTTTGGATTACACCCAGCAGCACTCAGGGACTACTCCTGACTCTGCACTCAGAAATCACTCCTGCAGGTTTGTAGAACAGTATAAGATGTCAGGGATTGAACCTGGGTTGGGTGCTTGCAAGACAAATGCCTAACCAGCTATGCTATTGCTCTGATGAATTTCTTGATAAGACCATAAGATTATATTTATATTTCAAGTATTAGATAATAATCAGAATAAAACTTAAATATGAAAGTATTTGAGGGACAAAGTATTCTAAGGTGCATTTGTGGAGAAAAATAAAGGACAGAACTAAATATTCAAGTCAAAGAAAACTACAATAGAATCCAGAGACCAAAACTCTAAATGGGCCAGTTATACTGGCAGGCTGGGGGACAAAGAGTAATGTTTGGGAAACATTCTAGGAACATGCTGGAGGGCTGTCAATATTGGTTGTGGAATTGGTCCTGATTCATTGTATGTCTGAAACCCAACTACAAAGAACTTTATAAATCACAATGGTTTCAATAAAAAGTAGATAAAAATGTTAATCTTCTAAGAGGTTTTATTTGTATAAAGAATCAGTAATGTTATTTGTAGATTGTTTTGTTTGTTGAATAATAAGTATTTATATATTGTTTATATTATTTTATTTGCATATTAAATCAGTTATATGACTAAATAAACCACAGTATATAAATCTAAAAGTAAGTTAAGTAAATATGAACTGTTCACATACTGTGTTTATAGTTCAAATAGTGAATAGATTGCTATAATAATGTACTATGTTAGTTTATTATCTTACAATCATCTACTGATTTAGTAGAAATTTCAATTTTTTCTTTTTACAAAGAATTCTGGTTATGCTGGAGAGATCGTACACCCGAAAGCAAAAATTTATTTTACATGGCCAACCTAAGATCTACTTCCAGTATCACAATGTTTCTTATTCCTACCAGGAGTGATTTCTTGTTTTAGAGTAAAAATTAGTCCCCCAAAACACAATAAAATATGTAAAAAAAAAAAAACAAATAAACAAAAAAACAAGAAATATCTGATCTTTCTTTAGCAAGCAATATAAAGTATACTTTATTTATTTGGACACACAACCACTAGAGTTGGGTATTCTGAGGCCATTCCCCACAACATTTTCCCATTTAAAGATCTGATGCCTGGGCCATGAGGTTTGGTGAAAAAAAACCACCATGGCTATTTCTGGAGTTTTTCATGGTCTATGAGGTACCAAGTATCCAGTTCAGAATTAGAAACATTCTTGACAAGTTATCTACTGCTTGAATTAACCTCCTGGGTCATTATATGATATTAATCTGAATTATATTATATTATACCATAGACAAATTCTAAAATGTCTGGGCAATACTTTTTCGATAATAAAATGAAGACAATTAGTAGTTTATCCTATTTAATAAAAAAGTTATTTTCTGAGGCAAATTAAGATTGATACAAATAAAGAACATCTCTTTAAACTTACTTATGAGATTTGAGACATGCTATCATAGTTACTTTTATAATCATTGTTCTTCCAAAGGCGAAATTATCTGATTTAGTAAGAACTGATAGAAGAGTTTAAGATTCTGCACATTTCAATGTAAAGGAAAAACAAGACACTTGTGGAGAGCAAGTCTATTACATTGATCAATATCCTTGCAGTGTTAATGTACTTCACAATCTATTTTGTAGGAAATAAAATGTTTTTTATAAAACTATGTAGTTATCTATCATCTATCTATCTATCTATCTATCTATCTATCTATCTATCTATCTATCTATCATCTATCAGCTTTATTGTGCTTGAATGGCTTGAAATGAAAACACATTCTTGTAATAAAAAAACACATTGCTATCTATTTCTTTCCAATGTATATGAGTTTTGTAATGATTCTTGCTATTCTTGGCAGATTATATTAATTTAAGTTTTATGAAAGTATATTTGCTATACAAACTCTTGAAGACTTGAATGCCTGTTTGGGTCTTCAATATATATATATATATATTGATATATATTTATTGATATATATTGATATTCTTCAGGTTAGAGAGATAGTATACTTGCCTTGTTTGCAACAAACCCATGTTCAGTTACTGGTACTGCACCTGGTCTTCTGAGCACTGCTGAGAGTGATTCCCAAACATAGATCCAGGACTAGATCTTGAGCATTGCCATATGTGTCGTCTCCCAAGTAAAACACCCCAAAAAATATTGGTGTTATTCTAAGTAGTTGTGTTCCTGTGAGTCTCTCCTCCCCTTTTTGGCTTGAGTGATACATATCTTAAAAGTTACTGGCTTTACCAGTAAAGTTTACATTTTACATTGATTAAAATTACTTGTTTAAAATTTACTTGTTCACTCTTTGGATATCTTGATGGATAATAGAATATTTACCTAAATGTGGTCAACCTGGGTTTAATTCTTAGAAACCCACATTGTTCCCTGAACATTACTGGGTGTAATCTCTTAACAAAGAGCCATGAATAAGTCATGATCATTGCTGGGTGTGACCTCAAAACAAAATAAAATAAAATAATTTTCACTTTTTCTTTATGAAAGGATTGGCATGCCTTTGTATCAGTAATTTTGGTTTCTTTTAGTTTTGTGAAAGTATTTATAATATTTCCTTAAAATTATTTTTTGATGAATTTGATATATAATATTCCTAACTGGTGATCTATTGGTTACTAATTTTTTATGATGTTCAAGTTATATTTTCTTTGTATGTATTTTATGTTTTTTTTTTAATAAAGACATTTTATGAGGCCTTCTCAGTAGATTTTAGATGCAAAGGATCTGTAACTTGCATTATTTGCTCCAAATTGTTCTGTATTTTTGGGTGCTATCATACTAAAATAACAATGCTCAGGGCTCATCAGAGACCCATCACTAGTATGGGTATGTGTGTGCATATTACTGGTGATTTAGGTCAGTGCTATAGGAACATGAGTATATGATCTGACTCTTTCAGTTTTCCTTCTCAGTCCAGAGTATTTTAGGTAATCTATTTTAATAATTCTTAATTTCTCCTCACATTCTGGGCTTTCATTTTTTTCCCCACTGGCCAAATTTTTTTGAATTTTTCTTATTTTTGGCATAACCTAAGTGAAGTAAAACTCATCCTTCACAATGATACAGTAATTAATCTATAATATATTTCCTCATGGAACTATACCTTTAGGATAACAGAGATATGTATGTGGGTTTCTAAATGTCTAAATGTAACACTCTCATTCCTGTCATTTCTGGTCACCAGAATTTATGTAAATCTGTTAGTTTTTTGTGCATTGTTTTCATTGATGTCTGATAAGCAATTTGTTTCACAAACTGATACAATCAATTCTAGCATTTTTGAGTCTAGCTTCTTTTATCTTCTCTCTCTCTCTCTCTTTTGTTTTTGTTTTTGTTTCTGTTTGTTTGTGTCACACATGAAGCTACTCAGGGCTTACTCCTGGCTCTGTGTTCAGAAACCATTCCTGGCAGGCTCAGGGAAAGAGCATATGAGATTTGGGAGATTGAACGCAGGTCCATCATTGGTTGGCAGCATACAAGGCAAATGCCTTACTGCTTGTATCATTCAGGACTCTTGTCCTTAATTGTTCTTGAGCTTATATCTATCTTCATTGTAAATTAATTCAGCTTTCTTTGGGGGGGTTCAATAGAAACTTTTATGTTTTTATTATATTTTTATGTTATCTTTCTTTCCATATAGAAAAAATAGAAAGCTTAAGCTTTGTAAACTTAAGGATCTGGACCATAGCAAGTTTCTCTCTGAGTACATTCTTGACTCAGCAGCTAAGCAATGAGGATTAGTGGGTTTAAAACTCTTACACCTCTATGCTTATATCTCATGGCATAAAGTAAAAATCTCAGGAACTGTGCAAGGGTGATTTAAAGGTCATAGTATATTAAGGGGCCTTTATATAAGGTTCTATATTATAATAAAGGCCCATAATACTTTTAAGGGCCATTGTATTTCTGCATTGTGTGTAGAAAGCAATGTTTCTGTTCTCTAAGTATATTTTTGCACTTACTCAAAATTTAGATTCAGGAACAGGTAATTAGATATTAGATAAAATCAAATTAAATATAAGACCAAATCAAAATTCTGATTTCTGAATTATTTCTGATTCTCCTAGTTTTCTAATTGGAAGCTGGGGAAAAGAGAGTCTTATATTCTGGCTAAGCTCTCTAGGTTATTACCCTACTCTATTTAGCAATGTGGAGGAACATTAGAAGAAGCATTTCTCTCAGTATCATATCTTTCTTAACTCTTGAAAACTTGAATGCCTATTCCTTCTTAACTATTCCACATCTGGGATTTCCCCAGGGTTGTTAAGGTGCAATTTTTTTCACCTGTTTCAAACATGAAGGTATGGGTCAAATGACCTCATGCTATGACCCTTAAAATTTATTTCCTCTACAATAATTATGATGTTTATTTGTAGGTAGAAAGTGAAATAAGAATTGGTAATTTGATTAGAGGTTAAAAAAAGCATTGTGATGAGTCACAGTTTTGTATATAGTTCTGGTGTGAATGATGTCATTTGTAACTTAGATATCATTCTGTGCTTTCAGAATGTGAGGTGAAAATATGTGCAAGTGAAAAATATGTGAAAATACAGAGTTTGAAACTCTAATTATAAATATACCCATGATAATTTCAAGCCATTTGTAGAAATTTTAATATCCTGTAATAGTTTTTGACAGAGAATTATAACAAAGGTAGAATAAGTTCATTTAAATACAAAGATTTTACTAAATTATAATAGATGTGCTATCTGGAGTCTTATGTAGAAATTTGATATTAATCACTGGTGAAGGGAAGTGTTCTGTTTGTGACTGTAACCCACCTATGATCATGTTACTTAAATAAAAATATATTTAAAAATTATGCCATTTTTATCATTTGCTATAATAACTGCCATACTGGACTATAATAATCAGTCCATTTATTTATGTTTAATTTATGTTTAGGAACTACAAAAATACATGTTGTATGTCATTACTGCATTTAGAGAGAATTTTTGTGTAGCTTTACCAAAGATAGACAATTCCTGAGAAATGGATCTCAGTTAAATTAATCTAAATTATTCTCCCCTTGAATATACCACTTATAAACTGTGATACAAATGTTTTCAGGTGTTTTTGTTTTTGTTGTAGCTTTTACCATATTCAGACTTGTTCTTATCTAGACTATTGCTTCTTCTCCTTCTCCTCCTTCTCCTTCTCCTCCTTCTCCTTCTCCTTCTCCTTCTCCTTCTCCTTCTCCTTCTCCTTCTCCTTCTTCTTCTTCTTCTTCTTCTTCTTCTTCTTCTTCTTCTTCTTCTTCTTCTTCTTCTTCTTCTTCTTCTTCTTCTCTTCTTCTTCTTCTCCTTCTTCTTCTTCTTCTTCTTCTTCTTCTTCTTCTTCTTCTTCTTCTTCTTCTTCTTCTTCTTCTTCTTCTTCTTCTTCTTCTTCTTCTTCTTCTCCTTCTTCTCCTTCTCCTTCTTCTTCCTCCTCCTCCTCTTCTTCCTCTTCTTTTCTTCTTCCTCTTCTTTTCTTCTTCCTCTTCTTTTCTTCTTCTTCTTCTTTCTTATTTCTCCTTCTTTTACTCTTTTTATTACTTTTCTTCTTTTCTTCTCCTCATCCTCCTTCTCTTCTTCAAACAGAGCATTTTTATTCATTTAAGACATCAAACTTTACAATACAGTGCATGATCAGATTTCATTCTTCCCATATTTCAGCTTCACATTTACCTCTAGAGTGTTTATTTCCCTTCATCTTTGATTAATCATATGCACTTTGGTTCTATAGACCATTTATCATATATCAGGTCTGTTTCCTTCCAATTTGTTATTTTTATATTGAACATATGAAAGATTATTCTAAATTTGTTCATTTCATTCACTTAGAATGAAGCCATCATGTAAATCACTTGCTTTCATCTTTTATCATAACATAATAGTATTCCATTGAGTACACACAACACAGTTTCTTTATTTATCTGTACTTGAACCTATGTTGCTTCTAGAATTTGAATATTGTTAATAGCACTGTAATGCATAAAAAAGCATAAATTATTTTTCTAAAAACCATTTTTGTATGCTTTGGGGCCACACCCAGTAATTTGGGGTTTACTCCTGATTCTGCAGTTAGGGATTATTCCTGTTGAGGCTCAGTGGACCATATATTGTGTGTCAGATAAAATTGGTTCAGCCAGATGCAAGATGTTTTTTGCTTTACTATCACTTTGGCCTTGTTTAAATTTAAAAAAAAAGAGAGAAAAGTTTGATTATTAGCTTAGATGCTACAAAGTGAAATTTCTCAATATTAAGAAAGCTTAGTTATTAGTTTCTTAGATGTGTTTATAATATTTTCCCAAAATACTGAACCAGCCAAACTTTCCCACCAACAGTGAATGAGGCTTTCTTTTCTTCCATATCTACTTTGTTGGCCTCTTTATTTTTAAACCAATTTTATTGAGATAAGAGATTTGCAGTACAGTTAATTATACTTTTCATGTATATAGCATTCTAATAGTACATCCATCACCAGAGAGCCTGTTTCCTATCAAAAGTATCTCAGTGACCACTCTGAAACTTCTTCCTATGTGTGTAGATATAGCCACATCCACAATATTTTATATCTATTGATATGTGGGATAATAAGGACATATAATAAGGAAACAACTGGTAAAGTCCTAACAGGAGATGTTGTAGATTCAATTCCTTATCATTATGAAAGCCAAGCAGATATTTGCATGACTCAGCTTCTATTTGTATTTAGCAATTTTTCCACAAGGGATCATGAAGCCTTCACTTTAGCAATAGCATCCTAACAATCCTATTTTAATTCTGATGATAAAGTAAATATTTTAGACTATTCTCATAGACACTAAATGGAAAATTATGATAACAATTTCTGTGAATTTTAAATATAATCCATGGCATATTATGACTTCCTCTAACATTAAATTTGGCTACTGTGGTGAAGAAAGTGCCTCTTAAGATCATGTGCATGACCATATGCTTTAATCATATTCTGAGCCACTAAGATTTTTTTGCCTGAACTCTGATTATATTATCCTTCTACGATATGCCTCCTTCACCTGATTCTCTTTTTCTTTACATGTAACATCCTGGGAAAGTAATTCTTGAAAGTATCTTTTGCCTTTCTTGTTCAAAACACCACCGTGAGTCTGCATATCACTTACGGTAAAATTTGTTTCTTTTTTAGCCTCTCTTTTCTCCCCTGCTATGTTCATCTTGACTGAGCATATTACTATTCCTTGGTGCTTGTCAAATTAGCTCAAGTATCCAGGAAATTTCTTCCTGCTTTTTCTGCAAGGGGCCCTCTTCTCTATAGTAATACCATAGTACATACGTTTCCTCTTTTTCATCAGGTTTTAAAGCATCTTCTCATCAACATCCTGAACATCTCTAGATTAACTACTACATATATGTGTGTGTGTGTGTGTGTATATATATATATATATATATATATATATATATATATATATAAATGCACTCATAGCTGTAATTTCTATTTCAACATATTTTTGGAGGATCGGACACAGGATATAGCTTGCTTCATTGCATAGGATTTACATTTTCTCCACAGCTGGAGCTTTAGCATGGAAAATAAAGACCATCATATACAAAAACTTTGTTCAATACTTGCTGAGTGAATAAAAATGAAACAAATAAGCATAATTCTGAGTAGTGCTGACACACTCTGAAATAATTTAGTTAAATTCAATTTGAAAAAAAAATCCATTTTTCCATTCACACCATGGAGGTCAGACTAATTGTTTCATTTTTAAAATTTGTCTTATAATTGGCTCATTATTACAGTGTTGCTGAAGTTGGCCGGTCCAATAGAGAGACTTATGAGATGTGCTCTTACAACACTATAATAGAACATTCTTGGCCTCTCAAGCCTTTTCTAAATCTGCATATTGATCTTTCAGAATTCAAATCACAGGCTTTGTGTGAAAGGAAAAGCTATATCTTGCTGATTTAAAGAAAAAGAAAAAAGAAAAAAAAAAAAAGAAAGAAACAGGGCCTGAGAAATAGCACAGCAGTAGAGCGTTTGGCTTGCAAGCAGCTGATCCAGGAAGGACTGTGGTTCAAAATCAGGCATCCATACAGCCCACAAGCCTGACAGGAGCGATTTCTGAGCACAGAGCCAGAAGTAACCCCTGAGCTATGCTGGGTGTGTCCCAAAACAAACAAACAAAAAAAAAAAACATAAATTACCCTAAATGACATAATTCAACAGTCTGGGCAGTTCCTAGTCAGTTTTAGCCGATGGCCATTGGAAGTCAAAAAGCAAGAATTTAGCACAGTTGTATGGCATTTGTCCTGCATGCAGCCTATCTAGGACTGATGGTGGTTCAAATCTCTGCATTCCATATGGTCCCCCGTGCCTGCCAGGAGTGATTCTTGAGCTCAGTGCCAGGAGTAATCCCTGAGCACTGTTAAATGTGACCCCCAAACCAATGAAATAACAACAACAAACACAAACCAAAAATAATAAAAACAAAAACAAAACCCAGAAAACTAATCACAGGGACAAGAGGTATTTTAGGAATAATGGTGCATATCTTGTTTATATCTCAATGTGGTTCAATCCCCTGTACCACCACCTCTAGTTCTGAGGCCACCACAGCCAACTCCTAATAAAGGAAAGCCAAACACAAGCACATATTAGTCTTGGATATATGAAAAATTAATTGTATCAGAGTTATGACTGATGAGAGACTTCTGATTAGTTGCTTTTCAGCATAAGTTTTAGTTTCTATACCATTGCCACAGGCAGACTATTCACAGAAGCAGAAAAATTTAGATTATAGCAACATTTTAAAGTAACAAAGCATTTGTCTTTGAGGGCATATGGTAATTCCTAATATCCTGGCTGAACAAGGAAATGCACTTCATGAATTCAGGAGATCAATATCTTTGAGGCAGAAACCTCTCTAGGTGAGAGAAAATGCAAATAAGATGAAAGAAAAGCTCTGCATCAGATTTTTTTGGTAAGGTGATCCTTTGACTCCAGTTCTAACAGCTGTAGCTCTACTTGTTTGGTCTCCCCTGTTGTCACAGCTGGGGGCTGGGATGCTGATGGTAGAAAAATAACAGGGCAAGTCCTTCGCAACCCCAAGGAAAGAAGTCTATGCTGTCTCCAAATTACAAATTAACATTCTTTGTACCAAAATTATGTGACCTCCTTATATAACATGATAAAACACTTTTATGAACTCTGCAGAATGATATACTGCTAATTTTTCTTTTACTCTGTATTGTTAGGTAGAGGGGTTATTAATAAAAAGTGATATTGACTATTGAAGAGACAAGAATTTTATTGAAAGTAGGTCTGATTAATTAGGATAAGTAGTAGATAAGGTTACTTATCCACACATAAACAGCATAGGCAGATGCAATGAACAATGGGTCTGGATTTATGCTTGGTAGAACTGCAATGAACAAACAGTGCATATATATTTATGACAAATTAAAGAATATTTATGAGGTGTGGAAATGTAGGTATTGGTAGTTAAAATATAAAAATCTATTTATTATATGTGTTATCTCATCCCCCATTCTTCCTGTGTAACCTAGCCTGGGAGTAAGACCTGCCCATTTCTGGGAGAGGTCTTTGGGAGGTATCAATAGGTTTACCTGAAGGGCAGGAGGAGATGGATTGGGAGATTGGGAGAGATTCAGCAAGAGAGAAGCAGCAGGAGAGACAGCTGGCAAGATGGAGGTAGAAGAAACATGTTAAGATGAAAGGGCAATGGAATAGGCTGTTTAAATGGTTAGCTTAAGTGGTAGGGCCTTGAATAAAGCTGATGCCTCATGAATCCTGACTGCTGTGGATGATTTTCTCGGAGCAATCCTGAACCCTGAGACCCGCCGGCTAAAGGGGGTTACAGACGTGTGGCCTGAGCTGGAGGAGAAAGGCTTAACCCTCCATCCAACACCATCCAGCCCAATCCAAGGGCTGTTATTCAACAATATGGACATGTCTAGTTAAGAAACATACAATTCTATTTGTCCCATCATATATATAAGACAGACAGAAATACTATCAGGGACAGTTTTTCTTTTTTTCCTACCTACCTACCTACCTTCCTTCCTTCCTTCCTTCCTTCCTTCCTTCCTTCCTTCCTTCCTTCCTTCCTTCCTTCCTTCCTTCCTTCCTTCCTTCCTTTTTCTTTCTTTCCTTTCTCTTTCTTTTCTTCTCTCTCTTTTTTCTCTTTCTTACCTTCCTTCCTTCCTTCCTTCCTTCCTTCCTTCCTTCCTTCCTTCCTTCCTTCCTTCCTTCCTTCCTTCTTTCTTTCTTTCTTTCTTTCTTTCTTTCTTTCTTTCTTTCTTTCTTTCTTTTTTTTTCTTTCTTTCTTTTCTTTCTTTCTTTCTTTCTTTCTTTCTTCTTTCTTTCTTTCTTTTCTTTCTCTTCTTTCTTTCTTTTCTTTCTTTCTTTCTTTCTTTCTTTCTCTCTCTCTCTCTCTCTCTCTTTCTTTCTTTCTTTCTTTCTTTCTCTTTCTTCTCTTTCTTTCTTTCTTTCTTTCTTTCTTTCTTTCTTTCTTTCTTTCTTTCTTTCTTCTTTCTTTCTTTCTAGTTTAAATTTTAGGTCTCATGATTTCAGTGTTTTGTTGACTTATGGTCTATATATTTAGTTCTGTCCTTCCTAAATAAGCCTTAGTAATGAAATTCCTTTGACCTCTGTCCCCAGTTATTTCACATCTGTCTTCCTCTTCCTCCACTCAATTTCTTTCTTTTTTCTCACTATATTCTGGGTCCAAGCATGCTCTGGACAGCATCCATTTGAACCATTGCATTTCCTCATGCAGTTTTTCTAAATGCTATATATAAGTAATATCATCCTGTATTTTTCATTCTGGCTTACTTCATTTAACATGTGTCTTCCAGTTCTATTCATGTTGCAGAGAATTGCATGATTACACCATTTCTTAGAGCTATATAGGATCCCATTGTATAAACGTACCCTATCTTCACATTCTTCTTATTTATTGTTGGACATTAAGGTTAATTTCAGCTCTAAGCTATTGTATTGAGTGCTGCAATGAATAATAGTGTGCATACATTTCTTTGAATAATAATTTATTTTTGAGGATACTTAAAATTGAATTGCTTGGTCAATGGCAACTCTATTCTGTTTTACTCAAACCCTCTATACTGTTTTCCAGCAGTGGATGAGAGTTCCTTTTCACCATATCCACACCAACACAGATCTTTCCCAGTATTTTTAATATGTGTTTTCCTCACTAGTGTAAGATGATATCATAATGTCGTTGTGACTTGCATATCTCTATTGAGAAGAAGTGATGAGCTTTTTTTATGTGCCTGTTGGCTATTTTTTGGTCTTCCTTAGATAGGTGTCTTAATTTCTTCACGCCTTTTCATAATAAAATTTTAAAATTTTGTGAGATTAATTTTATATTTAGTATATCCTAGATAGTAACCCTTATTTAATGTGTTGTGTACAAATATTTTCTCTCACTCAGTCTTTTGAATTTAGCCAATCTGAGAACAGTATTAAAAAAATACACTCCTGACTTTACACTTTGTGATCAGGAAATATTAGCTAAGTGAAAATGCAAATGTTATAATCTCATGCCAAACCAGAAATGACAAAAGTGAAGGAATATATTTTGTCTTTTAATAGGACTTAAAAAGATTCACATTGTGGTAAGAAACACGTTATCAATTACTATAAAATGTTTTTTTCAATAATTCAAGCATATATAAGTAAAACGAAAACTGTAGAAGCATGTGCATATACAAAATGAATTGATATATTTAATATAAACAGGTAAGAAAATAATCAATAAGTAGAACAAAATAAAAGAGGGAAAATGAAAGTATAATAAGTAGAATATATGTAAATCTTAAAAATATGAGGTTTAAGAATAAAAAAGATATTTTTCACATAAAAAATGTAACTGTATGTCCAAGAGATAATATGGGAAAAAAGGTATGCTTCTCATATCTTCAAAACTATAATGAGGAAAACAAGTTAACACACAGATCTGTGTTTTGTCATCTTATTTTTCTTTTTTTTTTTTATTTTTCTTTTGATCATAGTGGCTTACATATCTTTCACATTAGTATTTTTAGGTACATATTAACATTGAATCAGGGAAATACCCACCACCAAATTTGTCCTCCCCATTTCCCTGTTCCCTTTCTGCAACCCATATCCCCACCATCACCCCCTGGGCTGCTAGAGTAGGTGGTCCCTCTTTGTCTAGCTTACTATAAGTCATCATACATCTGTTTGGTCCTGGTGTCCTCCCTTGTTTCTTTCTCTATTTGAGAGGCTAAGCTAGATAAGTCGAGTTATGTGTTTTTGTTTGAGGGAAAGAAAAGAAATAGAATAGGGTAAAGATTAAGCAAAATAATAATAATAATAATAATAATTGCGGGTGTCCTGTAAGCCCCCGAAGGGGCCCGGCCAGCGGAGAGTGGACGAGAGGCTCACGAACAACCGCATCTTTATTTTGCAAAGCTCAGATCACACAGCCACACCTTGAAAAAATCTAAGAGAGGTTAATAATAATAAGGCCCAAGACAGAATTCCGTTCAATGGCGTTTAATGTGACCCTGCATTTTCTTATATAGACAAGGTAAAAAGGGGCAGGCATAGGTAATGTCAATCACACTTTTCGGTGCACAGACTATCTCATTATTCCAAATAAGGTATAAACACAGGACAGGTAGGTTGGAACAAGGAACATAACATTCCCCAAATATGGAAAGTGGGCAGTGGGCAGTCATGCTAGACCCTGGGTAGTCTGTTTGGCCACATTCCTAAACTCTTAACAGATTTATGGTGGGGCAAAGTTCTTTTGTAAAAACCCGATGTTGCACAAAACAATAAAAGGTACCTTGTTAACTCCAGAATGTGGGCTAGGGAAATCTAACTTCATTGCAAGCTGTGTTTCTCTCCTCTAGGCTAAGAATTTATTTTTTATTACTTGTTTCCTGCTGGCCCAGGGCTTTGTAGCAAACAGCACATAGGACTGGAAAATGGCAGAGAGGTTTTTGCAAAAGTGGCCACTGTCATGTCACGGTAGCCAACAAATAATAATAATAATAATAATAATAATAATAATAATAATAATAATAATAATAATATGCTGAAAATGGGCAGACTTCTTCTAGTGGCTATCAGCCTCAGTTTGAGAGAGGACTTGAAAAAGGTAATTGAAACACCAAAACAATACAAAAATAAATGTCAAATTAAATATCCAGTGAGCCCTACAGCAATAAAGAGAAGCACCACACAATAGTCTCGGTTCTGAATTCAAATTATGCCGGAGTGCAAAAAGAAAGAGAAAGATAAAATAATATAAAATAAAAAAGGAGACATCAACTTCAATATCTACACCAAAATAAGGACGTCAAAAAAACAAACAAACAATCTATCAATCAATAAATATATTTGTAGAAAAATGATTATTTTGTGCTTTTTTTTCTTTCTTCCTTTTTTTTTTCTTTTTTCTTTTCCCCCCTGCATAAGCACAGTAACTATTGGGAATATTATAGAGGGAATTCCCTTTTCCTAGGAGATACAGGGTTTCTCCATCCCTAAAGTGTACTGTAATGGGATTAACTGTAGACTCCTTGCATGATCATTTACTCTCCCCTTGGTGCTTTTGTGATGTATGGAAGACTTCTGCTTCGTCATGGATGGTAAAATCAGTTCTTTGTATCTAGAGATCTCGGTGACTGTGCAGCTCAAGGAATGGAGCTAATGGTCATCTTATTTTTCTATGTGAAATAAATCTTTGTGTTTTTCTTTTTGTTCTGTGGAGATTTTTTTTTATTTCTTAGATAATACCCAATTGTCCTCAGGGATTACTTATAATTGTACTCAAAGGTATCTTGGGGGTATGATATAATAGTGTGTGTGTGTGTGTGTGTGTGTGTGTGTGTGTGTGTGTGTGTGTGTGGTCAAACTGTGTCAACAATGTGCAAGGCAAGTGCCCTATGTATGCTACTCTAATTCCAAAAATTACAATATAAATTATTTTTCTATACACAGGAAAAAAGTACTATTTATTTTTTAAGACAAAGATTAATTTGTTTTAGTAGCATGATTCATTTCATATATACTCATAGTATTAATGTGTACTTATTATTTATTTATTTTATATAGAAATTCTTTTGGATTGAGTAAGAATATTTCTATTATATAGTTTATTCAATTAGATAAATTAATAGATATATGAGAACTCTAATTTTATATAAAGCAATTTTGATAAAAAGCTCAAGTCAAGGATTACAATAAGAGTACGGTGATTTTGTAATGTGGTACACAGAGAATGATTGAAGTAGAAAAGAGTGCTTGAAAGTGTTTACTTTAAAAAAAAAAAAAAAGGGCCCAGAGAGATAGCACAGCGGTGTTTGCTTTGCAAGCAGCCGATCCAGGACCTAAGGTGGTTGGTTTGAATCCCGGTGTCCCATATGATAGCACAGCGGTGTTTGCTTTGCAAGCAGCCGATCCAGGACCTAAGGTGGTTGGTTTGAATCCCGGTGTCCCATATGGTCCCCCATGCCTGCCAGGAGCTATTTCTGAGCAGATAGCCAGGAGTAACCCCTGAGCGCCGCTGGGTGTGGCCCCAAAACAACAACAAACAAACAAAAAAAAACAAAAAAAGGAAGTGTTTACTTCATACATTCATAAAATGCATATCTCATCTGAACCTGAGCTTTTCTTCCTTCCTTCCTTCCTTCCTTCCTTCCTCCTTCCTTCCTTCCTTCCTTCCTTCCTTCCTTCCTTCCTTCCTTCCTTCCTTCCTTCCTTCCTTCCTTCCTTCCATCCTTCCTTCCTTCTTTCCTTCCTTCGTCTTTCCCTCTTTCCTTCTTTTCTTTCTTTCTTTCTTTCTTTCTTCTTTCTTTATCTTCTTTCTTTTCTTTCTCTTTCTTCCTTCCTTTCTTTCTTTCTTTCTTTCTTTCTTCCTTTCTTTCTTTCTTTCTTTCTTTCTTTCTTCCTTTCCTTCCTTCCTTCCTTCCTTCCTTTTCTTCCTTCCGTCCATCCTTCCTTCCATCCTTCCTTCCTTCCTTCCTTCCTTCCTTCTTCCTTCCTTCCTTCTTTCCATCCTTTCTTTCTTTCTTCTTTTTCTTTCTTTCTTCTTTCTTTCTTTCTTTTCTTTCTTCTTTCTTTCTTTCTTCTTTTTCTTTCTTTCTTTCTTTCTTTCTTTCTTTCTTTCTTTCTTCCTTTCCTTCCTTCCTTCCTTCCTTCTTCCTTCCTTTCTTTCTTTCTTTTTTCTTTCTTTCTTTCTTTCTTCTTTCTTCTTTCTTTCTTCTTTTCTTTCTTTCTTTCTTTCTTTCTTCTTTCTTTCTCTTTCTTTCTTTCTTTTCTTTCTCTTTCTTTCTTTTCTTTTTTCTTTTTCTTTCTTTTTTTTTTTTTTTTTTTTTTTTTTTGGTTTTTGGCCACACCCATTTGACGCTCAGGGGTTACTCCTGGCTATGTGCTCAGAAATCGCCCCTGGCTTGGGGGGACCATATGGGACACCGGGGGATCGAACCGCGGTCCTTCCTTGGCTAGCGCTTGCAAGGCAGACACCTTACCTCCAGCGCCACCTACCCGGCCCCTTCTTTCTTTTTCTTTATTTTCTTTCTTTCTTCTTTTTTTTCTTTCTTTCTTTCTTCTTCCTTCCTTCCTTCCTTTCTTTCTCTTCTTTCTTTCTTTCTTTCTTTCTTTCTTTTCTTTCTTCTTTCTCTTTTCTTTCTTTCTTTCTTTTCTTTCTTTCTTTCTTTCTTTTTCTTTCTTTCTTTCTTTCTTTTTCTTTCTTTCTTTCTTTCTTTCTTTCTTTCTTCCTTCCTTCCTTCCTTCCTTCCTTCCTTCCTTCCTTCCTTCCTTCCTTCCTTCCTTCCTCCTTCCTTCCTTCCTCTTTCTTTCTTTCTTTTTTCTTTCTTTCTTTCTTTCTTTCTTTCTTTCTTTCTTTCTTCTTTCTTTCTTTCTTTCTTTCTTTCTTTTCTTTTTCTTTCTTTCTTTCTTTCTTTCTTCTTCCTTCCTTTCTTTTCTTTCTTTTCTTTATCTTCTTTTCTTTTCTTACTCTTTCTCAGGGTCACATCCAGAAGTGCTCAGAGTTTATTTACTCCTAGCAGAGCTCAGGGATGCTAGAGTAGGGTGCTTGCCTTACATATAGCCAAGGAAGATTCAATCTTTAATATCCCATTTGGTCTCTTTAGCTCCTTTAATGTAATATCTGAGTACAGATCTAGGTGCAAGCCCTGAGCACAACCAGATATAATTCCAAGACAAGAACAATAGGATCATAAAAAATGTAATAAGCAACCAGAATTAAGTATTATTTCTGACTTTTATAATCCTAGTCACTATGTTAAAAAATACATCATTTAAATTGCTTTCATAGGGGCCAGAGCAATAACATAGTGGGTAGAGCATTTTTCTTGAAATCTTCTGGCCTGGCTTTGATACCTGACATCCCATACAGTTCCCCAAGCCTGTCAGGAGTTAGTTCTGAGCACAGAGCCAGGAACAACATCTGATTGCCACTGTGTGTGGCCCAAGACCAAAAATGAAATAAATTAAAAAGTAAAATAAAATAATAAAAAATGTAAGTTGCTTTCATAAAGAACCCTAAATATCTCCACCAGGAATTTATCTATAGATTTTCTTGAGCAACATTCTTTACTATTACTTTAATTAGAAAAATAGATTAATAGAAAAATATGACTCAGTTCTTGATTTCCAAGGGCTAAATTATTATTTTTGTTTTGGTTGTTTGTTTTATTTTAGTTTTAGGGATACACCAGTGGTACTTTGGAGTTACTCCTGACTCTGTTCTCAGAAATTACTCTTGGCAAACTTGGGGGTCAGTTTTCCCCCCAACAAACTATCCTACCCACTTTGCTATTGTTCCCACCCCTATGAACACACCTTAAATGTTGTATCTGTACGTAGTGATTAGATTTATAAAAGTCAAAAAGTTCACTTACTTTGGCTGCTTATCACAGTTGTATGATTTTTGTTGTTCTTGTTTTGGGGCCACATCTGGTAGTGCTTCCTGCTATGCTATCACTCTAGCTCCTTCTAAATTATTATTAAAGGCTTAGTTAGAGGTGCTTGAACCTAGACAACTGCTAGATCCAACTATGGAGTGGTAAGAAAAAAAAATCGCCAGCTAGTGACATGGTTTAGGCACAGTACATTTTATTGAAGAAGGAACATTGCTCAGACCATCATAGTAGAGGAATCCAGAGGTGGAACTGACCACCCTCTAACATCTTGGTTTAAAATTTTTGGGGGGTGGTCAAGGAGGAGGTGGAGCGATAGCACACTGGTAGGGCATTTGCCTTGCATGTTGCAGACCCAGGATTGACCCGGCTTCTATCCCCAACATCCCATATGGTTCCCTGAGCCTGCCAGAAGCAATTTCTGAGTGCAGACTCAGGAGTAACCACTGAGTGCCTCCAGGTGTGGTTCAAGAACCAAAAAATAAAAATAGAAACAATGAAACAATTGTTTGAGGGCTTTAACTGGCTGTATTCAGGGCTTACTCTTCTTGGCTCTACATTCAGGAATTACTCCCTACTCCCGGAAGGATTTAGGAGCAAGCATGCAGAGTGTGGTTACCTGATGTGCTATCTCTGCCTCCACCTACTAGGTTTCTGAGAGGACACTAATCTGGTCTACTCAGGCAGAAATTTCTATTTTCTATAGATTACTTATTTCTAGGAGGTGAGCAGAAAACGTGTATCCAATTTTGGAGCAAAAGTAAATTGCGTATAAAATTTTCTAAGGCAACCATATAAAACTATGATGACAATTTGGATAAACTGTGAAATATTTAAAACCTATCATACAGAGATAATGAAATTACATGACATAATTTATGGGTTTTGGAAAACAGAGCGGTGTGACCATTTCTAGAAATTTAGGAGATAAAAATAGAGAATGTCTGTATTTCTGGACCAGTTTGATAATGCAGGCTGGGCTATTTAGGTCAATTCTAGGAATTTAGGGGCAAATGAAACAATGGTGGGTCCCCTAGAGCATACTGGATTCCAATAACTATTCAGAAACAAGAATGGTTTCTGCCTGCCAGTCCTTTTAAATAGGTACTTAAGTGAGCCACCTATTTAGTGCATCTTTGTTAGGCCACCTAAAACAGATACTTTTGGTACTTTTGCTAGATCACCAAACATAAATCTCAGGCATTTAAAACCCCGTGGAAAATCTCTTACAGGATCAGGAAATCATAGTGATAATCCCCAATAAGTAAAATAAAATAACTTAATATAAGAATATTATCAATATTCTATAATAAAATATATTTACCAAAGAATATTTTACTCAAGATGACCGACTCTAAGGTGAGTACTATAAAAATAATAGCCAATATTAAGGAAGTATAAATTTTTAGAATGCTGCAGTTCTAGTGTGACCGAATCTAAGGTAAGTAAGGAGTCGGAATTAATGCTTAAAGATCCATTTGAAGGAATTTTAATAATGCCTGAGTGCCATATATCTCTGCAGGTCAGCTTCATTGGTTGGAGTGAACTGAAATGTCTTGTGTCATTTAAAGAATTAAACAAACCCAAAATAAAAGCTTTTAATCTCTACGTGTGAAGGTATTAGCAAGAAACTAAGACCTGGGGCCGGGAAGGTGGCGCTAGAGGTAAGGTGTCTGCCTTACAAGCGCTAGCCAAGGAACGGACCGCGGTTCGATCCCCTGGTGTCCCATATGGTCCCCCCCCAAGCCAGGGGCGATTTCTGAGCACATAGCTAGAAATAACCCCTGAGCGTCAAACGGGTGTGGCCCAAAAACAAAAACAAAAACAAAAAAAAAAAAAAAGAAACTAAGACCAGAGAAAGTCCGAATCCCTCCATTCTATTTTATTTATCCCTTGGAATGGGTCAAGGCTCTGGTAGATCTAGGTGAAAAGGATAGAGTTTATCTAATTACTGAAAGCAGCTTCCATAAAAAGGCTTTACTAATACTGAAGTCAGAGGAAGTTAAACAAAAAGAGTCTTGAGCAAAGAGAAGGGTTTGAGACAGAGTGGCTAAAATATTTTAAAGTTTTCCTTATATTATTACATAACATAATATCTACAGCTTTTCTAAAAGGCTCAGCTAGGGTTTAAGGTACACTGCGGGACATGCAAATTTCCACAGCACATGACCTGCAGGATGGACCCGAACACTTGCGTGAAACTTCTATAGCAACAGCAGTGCTTTGTGAAGCAAGTCTAGTGTTCCATTGTATGAGTGATGTGCGAGAATACTGATAGTGTTGGACAGGGGTCTTTTCCTTCGAGGCTTTTGATGAAATGTGGCTGGACCTGAAAACTTACAGTCTTATTTTTGATTTTTGATTCAGTGCACAGATACATAGATTCATAGATAATAAGGAAGTATATGCAACTCTGAAGCTTTAAATTGTTGGTGTACCCAACTTATGCTTAGGATTCCTAGAGACCTTTCCTTATGATTTTCAGCAAACCCTGTGACTTGTGTTTGTACCAGGGTCTAAGGATCAAAAAGTCATTCAAGCTCCGGAGGCCTGGGATTACCTAGATCACCCGATAGTTTTTGTGAGCCTCCACTGCTGTACCTGAGGATACTCAGGAGATCAGGAGGTGATATGGCTGGGGCCGAAGGGATGGCACGGTGAGGTAAGGCATCTGCCTTGCCAGCGCTAGCCTAGGACGAATCGCAGTTCCATCTCCTGGAGTCCCATATGGTCCCCCAACCCATGAGTGCATAGCCAGCAGTAACCACTGAGCTTCCGCTGGTATGCCCCCCCCCCCAAAAAAAAAGGAGATGATATGGTGATGGGGATTGATCCAATATCAGTTGCATGCAAGGTGTTAATTTAACCACTGGGCTAGACATAGTACAGGAACTAAGGTATTTCCATTGCAGGTGATAGCTTTGGCAGTCACCTTAGTTAAAAGTTAAAATCCCAAATATGATCCCTGCCCCCAGGGAAATAATAATCAAACTTATACTTTTAAGCTTCCTAAAAATTTGTCAATGAGTAAGAACCAAGAACGTACAAAATAATGTTAAAGGCACAGGCTACTAAGTTTAGGTCTAAAGATTGTATTTATAACAGTGTAAGCCATTATTTCATTAACTACTTTTTTATTATATTTAGTGAGCAAATATTATGCTTGATTCTTTGCCCTACCCAACTTGTTCTTTTGGGTTAAATTTTTAGTGGTAATTAATAGCAGAGAAGTAGAAAATGGGATTTGGAGATGACAAGTTAAGAATTTCTATTTGATATTTCTAATATATCTCAAAGCTCCTTTTCATAACTGTTATGGAGGTCATAGGAAAAGTGAAAAATTTTAAAATATTAGACTTTCTAATAGTTGATAGTGTGCTAGCCAGTTAGGTTATGCATATGTTTTTATAAATATTTGTTTGAAAAGCATTTATATCAGGAATATTACAGCCCAATATTTAATAAAGCAGTATGTCCAAACCAAATTATGTATATGTGCATTGATAGTTTTGCTCAAATTTAAGAAATATCAATAAATAACTTAGGAACATATCATCTGATACTAGAATTGCTATGATAATTTTTTTTTACTCCAGTAAACATAGAGAAACCTGAAAGACTTTACCAGAAATTAAAGTATCTTAGTACAATAATAAAAGTATATAGTACACTGGGTAGAAAGATTGCCTTGCATGCTGCTCAACAAGCTTCAATTTCCACCCCCAGAATATGTTTCTTCAACATTGTCAAGAAAGACCCTAAATATATAGCCCTGGGTATTTCCTATGTACCTGAGTATCTTCCCAACTCTCACACATAAATAATAATAATTATAATGATAATAAATGACATGAAAATTAATAATGGAAATTAATGCTCTCCACTTACATATATTTTGCCTAAATATTTTTACATGATAAGTCTATGAAAGTAATATATGTTGTTTTTCACACAAAGGTAAAAATATTCAGCTTAAATTATAATATCACACAATAGAATAGTCCAATCAAGTATGACATTTGAATTATGTCTGTCAGCTTTAGTTGCAAAATAAAGACGTTTTAAAAATCTTCACCTTAAAATATCAATCTCAGGGCTGAAACGATAGCACAGCCAATCTAGGATGGACCTTGGTTCTATCCCTGGCGTCCCATATATGGTCTCCCAAGCCAGGAGCGATTTCTGAGTACATAGCCAGGAGTAACACCTGAGCATCAAACAAACAAACAACAACAACCAAAAAAAAAAAAAAAAAGAAAGAAAGAAAGAAAAAAATTAAGCTCATGATATTTTTTGTTTGTTTGTTTTGTTTCTAGGTCACACCCAGCGGCTCTCAGAGGTCACTCTCTGCTCAGGAATCGCTCCTAGGAAGCACGGGGATTCAGGGATTCGAACCACCATCTGTCCTGGATCAGCTGCATGCAAGGCAAAAGCCCTTCCGCTGTGCTATCTCTCCAGCATAGGCTCATGCTTTTTTGACTTGGGAAATCTATGCAGTCTTAGCTGGATTCTTCCTCAGCTGACCTTGCCATATTCACTCATGGAGCTGTCATTAGCAGTTGGATCAGTTAGAAATTTGCTGGATCTTGACAACATCAGACATATGTTCTGTGATTGCATTAAACTGCTACAAATATGAATTGCATTTCAAAACCATGAGTGAGATCAAGTCTAGTTACTAAACACTCCTCACAATTTTTGTAATGCATACATGGCCAATATCAAAATCTGTGGGATGAAACTTCATATGTGTAAAGAGGTTAGAAAGTCATGCAAGATTGTCTTTTCAGAATATTATTTATTTATTTTTTAGGCCATGCTGATGTACAAAGCTGATCTTGACAGTTTTCAGAATTCCATGTTCCAGTTTCAACCTCCTCACTGACAGTATCAGCATCCAATCACCAGTTGCTCAAGGGTCTTTTCTTTTTCAACATTTAAAATTTTTTACTTACTTTAGTTTGAGTAACGGTCTTACAATAAGTGTGGGTTTTATGGTTTTGATGTGCACAAACATTTAATTTCCATATAATCGTAATAAAAATACCCTTGACCATTGTCTTTAGTTTACTGGCAGTTTGACTCTTCATTCCCTCCTCCTGTTCCTTTCCTTCCTGCAAATCTCATTTCTCTATATGGTCTAGGGTCAACAATTTTTACATCACTTACTGACTTCCATTTGCACATCTTATTACTCCATATACCAAATAATTTACACTCTCTTTTATTTGTCTTTCTACCTCTGACATATTTTCACAATACGATGCCCTCTAGTTCATCCAGGTTGTAAAATATTGCATGACTTTATCATTTCTTATTGATGTATATTATTCCATTGTGCAGGTATACCACAACTTCATTATAGATTCTTCTGTAATTGGACATTTGGGTGGCTTCTATATCCTGGCGATTAAACTAAATTATATTAAACTCAAGTTTGTATATATACAATTTTGAATGAGTATTTTAGTGTTAAGAATGTATATACCAAAAAAATAAAATCACTGTGTATATAGGAACTATATTTTCAGTTTTTATTGAAAAATCTTTATACTATTTTACATAGATGCTGAATCAGATATTACCATTAGCTACTTAAATATTAATTTCATTAGTTGCATTAATTTACATCTATTTTACATTAATATGTATTTGACCTCATTCAAAGCTAAGTTTTAGGATTCTATTCTAAATCAATTCCAAATCCCGAAAAAGTTCTTATATTAGACTCCTTATTGATATTTTTTGCATATGATAATATTTATGGCATCTAAATCCAAATTACTTCACACACTTACTGGCTGAAGGTACAAAGAGCTTCTCTGCTTCTACTTATGCTATGCTTGATAAATTTTATTGACAATAAGTATCACATGACCATCATATCATAGTCTTAGTATGATACTAACCAAAATAAAGATGATTTGGTAAATTAAACTAATATATTTTATAGTATGTTACAATTAAAGAGGATAAAAATAAAGCCATGATCCTGGGAGATAACTTTGGTTGATCTTGATCTTATGAGGCTTTTAAAATGCAATCATTTTAATATATTTTAGAGTTTATATTTATATAAGTAGTGTTTTCTTAGTGAATTAAAAAGTTTTTAGTTGAAAATTATTTAGAAAGATATGAGGGGAGAGAAAAGGACAAGTACATGTTTGAGAGAGGACACAGACATCTCAAACATGTAAATCAGCAAATAAACATAGAGACTAGCAAGTGTTCAAGGAAAAACAGATGTGAAAGTAGTTTTAAGATAAATAAGTAGGAGTTAAAGTGATATTATAGTGGTACAGCACTTGTCTTGCATGAGACCAACCCCAGTTTTTCCCTTGGCATTTTATATGGTCCCTTGAGCAAAACCATGACTAGCCATAGCAACTCCAGATGTACCCAAACACTGACAAACAAAAGTAAAATTTATAGATTAATAAGAAACATGTAGATAAGCTAAGAAAGTTGCATGAAAACAAGTTAAATGAAAGGTATTTCTCCTCTAGTGAGGTCTTTTGTTTTTATATACACAGGAACAGTGATGCCCTGTATTTCATATTGCTGTCTATGAAAATATTTCTCAACAGTTTTATTTTGAATGTCCAGTTTTTATTGTACCACATAGATTTTCTGTGACTTTACTAACATTTTAGTAGAGGAAGAATAAATAGTGTAGAAATTGCCCAAGTAAAATAACAAAGATGTCTACAAAATGAAAGAAAATATTGGCAAGCCATATATAAATGGTTCAGATCCAAAATTAAAACAAACACTTATAACTCAATTGTGTAAATTAAAATTATTTAATTAAAATGTGAGGAAAATCTAAATAGATGTTTTCCCTCAAATACATTCAAATGGCCGTCAGATGTATAAAATGATGCTCATATGATAAAATATAAAAATATATCTCCAGGACTGATTATTAATTGACTAAAATCTCTCATTATAATGTAAGCAAAAGAAATGCACCTCACTAAAATAAAGTTCAATTTACCCAAGCCACAGAAAACATTATTCCTCATAGTGAAAATCTAAAAATTGTTTACAATATACTTGAAAATATGAAACTTTTTACTCTCATTGTTAATGGTATTATAAGTCTTAGTCACAAAAAGATATCTGTATTACTTGGAGATAGTATAATATTATGCACAGAATATCTTCCAGATTTGACAGTAATACATTTATGTTTTACTAATTAACTGATAAATATATAAATTTAATATATTAATTATATTAATTAATTAACATTAATTATATATTCTCATTGATTGAGAAATAGAGGGATTTTACATAATCTTTATATATTTTTAGTAATAGATATGATGCAAATGCTTGAAGAAAACTTTATTTTCAACTTAAAATGATATATATTCTTTCCTTTAATGCTTTTGTAACACACATATTTATCTTTTAGGCATATTTGAAATTTCATTCTAATATAAGTTAAAAACAGTTAATTTGAAAATATCAGATAATGCATCCTTAAAATCTTACCATTGTCATATCCAATGCTTACATAAATTGGAGAAAAGAAGGTTACATGTATTTAAATTTATATGTTCTCTTTCAAAAATAAGAATGATGCTATCTGGGCTTTTCTAAGATCAAAAAAAGTGAAGTAGAGACCACCTATAAAATCTGACTCAAAACCAGAAGAAAATTAAATATAGTTATATTGTGTTCTACTTTACTTTGCTGAGTATATGAAGGACACAGTGAGTAAGTATGCTGAAAGTGTGTAACAAGAGTGATACCACAGCTGGATAAACAATCTATCCTCTGTGCTCTCTAAGGGTGAGATACTAAATGAAGAAAAATACAAGAATAGAAGCATCAATGTTTTTATGTCCCTGGGGAACAGAATCTGTTACTGAAAATGTTGGAAAAGGAGACACTTCATTGATCAAGAAGAAGCACAGCTAAGCTTCAAATAGTAAGTTACTGAAGGGTGGGAGTGGAGAATAAAAAGAAAAAAAGGTTGAAACCAATAAGTATATTTTTGTCAACTAGGACATCTACAAAGAAGTACTTACTTGTAATCAATATTTTATGCTCAGTAAAATTTCAAAATGATCAATCAACTGATTTTTAGAAGAAAAATGTTTATAGAAAATTAAGGATTAGTGTGTTTATGATTTGTAAGAGGAAGAATAAAATGAATATATGTATCTTTTTTTTAATAGCAGGAAAAAAGGGTCATTAATTTACAAAATAGGAAACATTTTTGTAACCTATTTTTTTCTCAGAAAAAATGTTAATTTTATTTATCTAAAAAGAAAATTTATATAACTAACTGGCATATGTTTTTATTTATATCTGTAGTGTACACTACAAAAACTAAGTGAGAAGAATAATTTAAATTTGCTATTTATTTGGGTAGGTTGTACATGATTCATTCATACCATAACAATAGTAATGGGCGCAAATTTAACACCATCCTTATTTTAGTTTATGATATATTTAAATTTTAATAAAATATTTCACCTTCATTTCACAAATAAGTAAAAGACTGACATGAAATAAAGTAATGAATTTGTCTAACTTCCCTGTTCTTCTATGTGTTCATTTTTAAAATAAATGGTTGTCAAATACAGGAAAATAAAATGAGTCAGAAAATGTATGAGAAAATTGTCTGACTGTTCATGCTCATTAACAATTTATTTTTTCCTATATTTGAAGAAAATTTAACTTATCAGAAATGTGCTGCCTTGGGGTTTGTAGGGCCTTTGTTTAGTAGTAATAAGCAATACAGCTTAGCTAGGACACACCTTAAGTATCTCTGATCTTCTGTCCATTATGGTTCCAGTAAAATTCTGGGCAGTGGAAATCTTGATTATTATATGTAACAAAGAAATCGTGGGGTATTGACACAGATACTGCAAGACATTTCTCCATTCATTTAGAGATATATGCCTGTTATGCTGCAATTAACCAATTTCAAAAAAAAAAAGTTTAAAGGCAAAACTATGATTATAATAGGCAGAGTACCTGTTATGCACATTGGAGATTGATTTCAAACTTCTAGCCCCCTAAAAATTGACACTCTTGAGCACCGCCAGCTGTGATCCCCAAATAAACAAGATGGCATTATTAAATTTTTAAGATGAAATTACTAAAAACTTAAGGGGTGATAAAGAACTATTTTACCACCATCAATTCCTTATTACCGTTGGGCTCTATTGTAAGTTTAGCTTTTTTAAATTTTGTAAATAAATGTATGTGGCTGTGTTATATTATTCTTTTGTGCTAAATTTTGTCAATAATAGTTCCTGTTTTATACTTGGTAATACTCAGAAACTACCTTATTTATTTTTGGGGAAGCAGACCTAGTAAGGTTAGGGTACCATATGGTGTCAGAGATCAAATAGGGCCACTGCATGGAAGCATGCATACAAACCTTTGAGCTTTTTCTCCAACCAGGAATAAGATATTTTTTTATTCTATTGTACTCCAAAGATAAATTAAATAGTAAATAAATGTTCTCATTATATGAAATTGAAATAACTGCAAACATAAAAGGGGAATCGAAAAAAATTTTTAGGGGCTGCAGAGATAGAAGGCTGGGTAGGCCACTTGTTTGGGCTGTAAGTGACTGAATCAGGTTGATCACCAGCAGAACATATGGTCCCAGGAGTGTTGCTTAAGTGCAGAGCTGTGAGTTAGCATGAAGCAGAACTGATTTACAGTCAAATAACCAGAAAAAATAAAGGAGAGGAGTGGAGAGGAGAAGGATGTGAAAAAGAAAGGAAAGGAAAGAAGGAAAAGAAAGTAGAAAGGAGGGATAGTGGGACTGGAAGTGAAGGAGAGGGAAGGTAAGGGAAAATATGGAACTGGCTTCAATTAAAGCATTACAATGTTGGATTACTTCAGCAAGATCAGCACTAAATATAGAGACGAAAGGCACCTTCAATAAAACAGATATGAGATACGGAGTGGACAGTCTCAATTACAGAGAAGAGAAAACCCTGAAATAAAGATGGACAGCCTGAAATGAAGCAGGGCAAAGCAGAGATAAATTTAACTGATCCTTGGAGGAAGTATGTGGAGAGAAAGTCATTTCAGTAGATTCATTTGTTAGACACGGTTTGATAGGCAAAAAGTGACATCAATACAAAAATGAGAAGTAGGTAGAGATAATGAGAAATAATTGAGGCAAGTTAGCTCTCATCTGTAGACAACCAAGCGGATTAACATGATTCTTGACAAGATGAATAAGTGGAATAAAATAAAGTTTGAAATTGCAAGAATGAATGACTTGACAAAGAGAGCTCAGAGCACTATAGATTTCCTACTGAATTAGGATCTCAGAGAAGTATGTTTTGAGTGGAATTGCTTTCAAATCCATGGGATGGTGTGAGATCATTGATGAAAATTGGTTAGAAACCTTGGAGTCAGTTATTTACTGGCTCTGAATTCTAGGGCTTATTCCACAAGTTTCACATTTGTGAGATTGCCTTTTGTGTCTAGTTTAGAGTATATGAATGATGATTGCACCCTATGAAAGAAGGACACCTGTCAGAAGATTATGGAGGACAGAGTTGATGGCAAAAAAGTCATAAAACATCTTTGGATATTGAAGTCAAATTCTTCTGGGAATTTTCTATTAGTTAAGTTACTAAGAGATACATTTGTGTGTGTTTAGACGTGGTTCTTGATTTATGTACTTTAATCATTAAGTTGAGTAATGGAAAGGATAATAAACAAAGCAATGTCTATGCCATACATGATGCTTTAGAAAATGCACATCAGGATATATAAAAGGTAAGCAAATATCATTCTTAATTCCAAAACAATTCAAGTAAAAATAAAGGCTGCCTGTAACATCAAAATTAAGTTGTGAATTTATTATCTTAATAAAAATATTTGCCTTTATAGTGTAACTATAAATATTAAGGTATTTGACTTTTTCTAAAAAACACTTCTCACTCATTTTTATTCTCTAGGTAAGTCAGTCAGTGACCTAAAAATATGAGCAAATTTTTACTGAAAATTTACAAGTACATTTCCCAGAATATGTTTACAATTACAAAATCCTTGAGGCAATTCCAAATTCCTCAAGCTTGGTGTGAAAATAATTGACATTTTTATGGGCCATTGAATGAGATTAGTTGTGCATTTTAACATACAGAGAACTCTTGTTCATGCAAAATGGCAAATTGGAATTAGTTTCATTGACTGAGAGTTTAACATAATCTATACACACACTATGAATTTTCAAATAATTTGAACATAGTGAAATAATTTAACATAAAATCCATCCTAATGCACTATGCCATTTGACTGCAATTTTGCCATCTGTGGAAAGGTCTTGGAAATGCAATGCAAAGAGGTTTTCATATTATGTAGAAGAGGTTTTATTTTCTCACCTGGAAGTAGTAATAATATTTTTGACTCATATTGCTGAATTTAATTCCTCCTGTAGATATGTTGAGTTACAAAAGAATGTATTAAAATAATTTAGCATTGCTCAGCAAGAATGATAAATACAGTTAATAAAGTGTCCAGTCCCTTTCATAAGGATTTTTTAAAATATATTATCTATATTTAAATTGTACAAGTAGAAAGCCTGTCTAGAGTTCAGGCGGGAGTGTGTGGGGAGGAGGGAGATTTGGGACATTGGGGATAGGAATGTTGCACTGGTAAATGGGGCTGTTTTTTACATGACTGAAACCCAACCATAATCATGTTTGTAATCAAGGGGTTTAAATAATATATTAAAAAATAAATTGTATAATCATTAATCTTCTCATCAAGTTAAGTCTAAAGTTAGTTATTCTAAGAATACATAGTGTAATTCCATATTTTGGTTGTAATGTCGAATGAAAATACGACTCTCTGTTACAAACATTACCAAAATGTTTCATTTCAGATGATTGTTACACAAAAGGAATAAAATCTTTGCCACACTGGTTAATATTTTATATACATTATTTTATGTACAATATTTTATGTACAATGTACAATATATTTATTTGTTTATATTTTATTGATTGATTTGTTTTTGGGCCACACCCAGCATCACTCAGGGGTTACTCCTGGCTCTGCTCTCAGAAATCACCCCTGGCAGGCAGGGGGCCATATGGGATTTTGGGAATCGAACCAGATTGCTCCCCAGTTGGCTACATGCAAAGCAAATGCCCTAGCACTGTGCTATCTCTCCAGCCCCATTTTTTATGTACAATATATATAATCAGAATTTGATTGAGAATTTCATACATGTCTCCTGTAGCTTCTCTAGAAGATATTGGAAGTGAGCTTTGAGGAAACTTTATTCTCAAATTTGGATCCTCTAACAGATCTAATTTGCCTACCTTTTTATTCGCATTTTATTTCAATTCAGATGTAGACATTGTATGTTTTACATGCATATCCATTTGTAATGTTGATGTATTACTGCTTTCTAAGATCCAGGAAAGGGCCAGGCTGGTAGTATAGTGGGTAGGATAAAACACAAAAGAAAATCTTTATTAGCAGAAGAATTGGATCATGTTTAACAAACTGATTTTATATTCAGGGAGTGCTCACTAGCAGAGTCAGGAGTGAGCATTGAGAAATTCAGGTTGTGACTCAAAAACCAAACCGAAACAAAGAAAAATTTGTATCCAGAAAAAAACATTAAAGACTAGTTTTGTTTGTTTTTTTGGATCACACCAGACAAGAGTTACTCCTGGCTCTGCACTGAGAAATAGCCCTGGCAGGCAGGCTCTGCTCCAGGAATCATATTGGATGCTGGAATTTGTCCATCCTCGGTCAGCTGTGTGCAAGGCAAGCACTCTACTGCTGTGTTATCTATCTCATAAATGACTATTATTTTATATTTATAATTTTTATTTTGACCAAAGTGTATTACAAATCATTCACATTAGTATTTCAGATACATAGTGACATTAAATCAGGGGCATTCCCACCATCAATGTTGTCCTCTCTCCACCCCTGTTCCCAGCATGCATCCCATATCGCCCCTCCTTTGTCCCCCAGGCTGCTATTATAAGTGGTCCCCTCTATGTCTAGCCTATTACATTTTTTTTGCTCTTCTGTGAACAATCCCTCAGTTTCATGTGTTTGCTGTTTTCTTTTTGTTCTTCAATGAACACAGAGGCATATATTATATTCTAATTCCTTTTAGTTTTAGATTGGACATATATTGGACAAATACATTTTATTTTTATATTTCCTGTTTCAATTTTTATGGTTATTTTAGTACTTATAAATGTTAGCACTGTTTTTGAAAAGCATTTACTAAGTAAGTGCATTGCTAATTACAAAGAAAATAAAAATGTATGTGTGAGGGATGTCAAAGAGGTAGAACAACAGATAAAACACCTGTAAGACTAGTTCCATCTGAAGCACTGTATGTGGATCCCCCAGCCCTCTACAGAATATCTGAGAACATAACCAACTGGAAGCTTTCAGCACTGAATGGAGTTATCCAAAACCAATTTCTTTAAAAACAAAAGGAAAAAGGGAATATATGTTTATTTAATTAGCTTTATCATTGTCAAAGTATAATACGTAAAACCCAAAGTTGAGTTTCAGTAGGCACTTCAATTACTTTATCTTTATATATATGTTATTGCAATGATTTATATTATTTTACTTGCATTTGTTTGGTAATAAAATAGAATGTTATTTTTTTTTACTTAGGTCTATTTTTGAGAATGATTTATGTGTGGCTAATAGGTAGCATCCATAGAAATGTTAATAACTGTCCACAATTTCTTTAAAAAACTCTTTATTTAAATTATGTTTTATTCAGCACTTCACGTTTGAGAACATAAAAAGGTCTCAGTTTATTAGTTCTACTGAAAAAGATTTAGTGTGGTTCCAATTCAATTGAATGGTAATTTTTTTCAGGGTTTCAATTTACCGTCTATTGCATGTGATATTGTTTGAAAATTAGCACTTAGCAAGAAATGAATCTGACATAATAGAATGGTTATTAAAGTATCAAGAATCAAATATGCATTTTTGTGGAAAGTGTTCTTTGTGAGTTAAAGAATCTATTTTAGCAGTACAAGAAATATATATTGATACATAGAATTATATTATTTAATGTAAACATAAATTTTTGAATTTAATTTATTGTTATATTTAGATATGACACCAAAGAGATAGGCTCATGTACTTCAGATGTACCAATTTTTGTTTGATTACATGGTTCATTTTAGCTGTACAAAATTCATAATTGAAAGTCAATTCCAGATAGGATAGAGTGATATACAACTTGCTTTACTTTAAAAGTACAGAAGTATCCCATGATATATTGGCATATTAATTTATAAATTCTCTTTTCCTTTCTAAGTTTAAATAAACTATATAAATATTATTAGATAATATACTATGTAATACTTTATTAGCTAAAAATAAATTATGAATATTATTATTTGCACATGATTCATGTACCATATACCTTCTACCCTTATCCTTATAATAACTCTAATCCACATTTTCATCTTCCATCCCTCTTTTCTCCTTGACTGGCATAGGTAGGGGCTTATCATCATCCAAAACTGTTTATTCTTTTGTTGTTTCACTATTTAAATGATAAATGATATCTTCTAGTATTATTCCTATTATTTTGTCTTATTTTCCTTAATTTGCTCCCTTTTCATCTCAGTTGCAGCAAATGTAATATTTCATCTTGTATTTATAAATATACATATATCTGTGTGTATATATATGCTACTATATAATACAATACTATCTATATGTTATATATTTTATATAAACTAACATGTATAGGCATATATATATTTTAGTATATTCTTTTATCCATTCAAATGACATTGCACATAGGATTATATATAATGGCTTTAAATAAGAATAACAATTCCATTACTCTATTTATTATATGATAAATCAGGTCTTTAGAATATAATTTTCAATCATATATACTAATGATTTCACAGCTGCAAATTCTAACTGCATAAGACAAAGATATTATTTAAAATGAGAGTATTTTTACTTTAAAATTTAGGTAAGTATTTTTGAAAAATTTTAGCTACATTTATTATCTTCTATATGTATATATGTGTGTATGTGTATGTATAATGATTTCTTGATATGCAGCCCTTTGATTTTATTACCTGCCATTTAGCTATAAATGTCAATTTATTAGAGGAATTAGTTGAATAGTGTGAGTTTAAAGGTAACATATTAGGTTCATAAAAGTATTAAGATAATTAACTGAAGGTACATTCCTAGTTGGGTATCTAGAGAAATGTTCCTATTAGTCAAATGAAGCAAATAAAGTTTAAATATTTCAAAGATTTCTAAAAAATAGAATGTTTTTAGCACTTTCTATGGAAATTCAAGCACTGTAAAATAAATTGCCAAGAATTATGGAGGATACAGTGAATATATTGAGGCTAAAGTGATAAAATAACCATAGTGTTTTTTTTTGCACACATCTGAGTCCTATCACTGCATCCCATATGATCCCTCGAGCCTGCCAGTAGTATTTTCTGTCTTCCGTTTCTTTCTTTCTTTTCTGTTTGTTCTGGACCACATACTAAAATATATTGACTATTATGAATAATGCTTAGCATTATATAATTTAAAATTCATTTATTACACTTGCAGCTTGTGTGGTTGTATTAATCTTGCATAATTTTAATACTGATTTCCCAGTAAAATTACACCAAATTTGAAGTGAAATTACCATAGAAGCCATAAAACCTCAACAACAACAAAATCAATAAATGGGACACTCAAGTGGATGCCAGAAATATCTGCTTAATGAGCTACTCTGTAAACTGAAGTGTCTAAAATAAAAAAAAAATTAGTTAACATTTTTTTGACTCTTGGAATATATTGTAAGAATTTGAATTGTTGGTCATATAAAATCTCATTTCTTAGTTTTATCTATATTATTTTACAAATAGGTTGAATCATTAAAAGTTTTAACCAACAGTGGATGAGAGTATTTTCTCCTCATCCATACCAAAATTGATTGCTTCTGTTTATTTTGATGTATGTGATCAACTTGTATGAGATATATTCTCTTTGTTGTCTTGATTTTCTTTTCTTTGATAAGTTATGGAGAGCACATACCAATTGGCCACCTGTGTATATATTTTTGTTTGCTGATCTCTGATTATAATTTTGTGAATATATTTTGAAAATAAACATTTTATGAAATTTGATACTTATTGGGATTTAATTCTATTAATTTGCAAGATATCCTGATTTACAGTAGTGAACTTTTCAAAAACTGGAGTCTGGTATCATGTTTGTTGAATCATTGAGATAAAACTGGTAGGAATATACCTTTAATTATTAGAAATAAATATAAAAGAACATTTTTTATTAAAATAACCAATGGAAATTTTGATGGTAATAAGTTGTATATCATAAAATTTCTAATCAAGAACTATTAGCAATTATTAAAGAATAAAAGAGAGATCCAATTGTACTGCCTTAGAATGCATTTCTAGATTAAATAATTGGAGTTTATATGAAGAATATTCAGATATCAGATTAAATTATGATTTGAGGTAAAAGCAAGTAGAATTTGGTCTGACTTTGGATGAAGCTAAATAATACATTAGAAACCAAATTTGACTTGGAATTACTGTGACTTTATAGTTGGATGGGAGAATAAATATATTCCTGAGAGTTACAAATTTAATGGTTAGACAAACATTACTGAAAATGACATATAGAATCCATACATTTTCCTAATTCCTGAACATACTATATAGAATGTTATATATATTCTCAATATATACTATATTGAGAATGTGGAAGGAATTAAGAACTTGACAAACAATGAATACCTTCCAAGAATTCTGATTATCTTCACAAAGTATACATTTTAACTGTTTTGTCTTTCAAGCCACTACAGGTCCGTGGTCCAATCCTGGCAATGCTTGGCTATCTAGAGAAATCATTTTTATGGCTTTTTCTTCAAACTCAACAGTGCTTGAGACTACCAAAGCCAAACTCACAATTTTTTTGTCTTGAGAAATGCAACTTGAGTGATGAAAATTTGTGCCTCTACACCTACACAGCATATTTCCTCCTGACCTCTGAGCTATCTCCTTGGTTCCAAAGTTATTAAAATTTTGAGGTCTCTTTTTTTAAATCAACATTGGTTTAAGAAGTAATTATCTGTCTCAGGGGTAAAATGTTACCCTTATATGTCCACATCTATGGCTCCAATATATTTCAACAATTGTTTATAATACTCTTTTTATCCACTCTCTATCCTTCATAGTGATGTCAATTTTGTGTTGAGAGTGCAAGGATTTGCTTTTATTTGAAATTGTCTGTTCTTTTTTTCTTTATATATTAAGTATTAATGAAATTGTCCAATATTTGTCTTCTTTCTTTTAACTCATGTCTCTTAGAAAGATACCTTCCAGTTCTATGTATTTTATAGCAAAAGGTCATATTTGATAATATTTTATTATATATAATTAATATTTCAATAAATATGTAAACATTTATAGCTGTTAAATTTATCTATGTGCCTTTTTCAATGTAGTTGATATACATATAACTGTTATATCTATGGTATTGATGCCTTATAAGTGTCATATATTTTGTATGAGGGACATCTTTATTAATAGCTTATAAAGTAATAGAGGGATTGCTTTTGAGGAATAAAATCTCCTGCTGTTAAGGCTATATCTAGTGGTCTATGTTAACTCAGTGTTAACACTGGCTTTAATACTTAGGGATCACTCCTTATTGTACATTTAAGATCATATGTGGTACTGGGGAATAAAACTGTAGTATGTTGCATATATGGCGAATCCCAGTGCTACTTTTTACTCATTATACTATATCTCTGGTCCTTATTTAAGTTATTATATATATAATGATGTAGTAATCAACAGAAATTTAAGAAGGCAATTGAAACCATTTAAATAGAGGATATTTTAAAAGAGCAATTTATAAAACCTCTCTCTGCTTAAAAAAATCAGTGGCACCTCTCTGATATAACATAGAAAGATATATAGATAAAGAGATAATACAAAGATATCCAACTTGGAAACAGTGATGTGAACCAAGTACAAAAATATATCAATAGCAAAAATAGCATATTCATCTCCAAGGAAAGACATTTAGGGGCCATAACTTGAATTATGTGTACAATTGTGCTTGAAAGTGGAATATGTGAGTTTGTGTAAGCAGGGATCAGGAGATTTGGAGTCAACTCGCTGCAATAATTGCCAAAGTATTTAAAATGGTTCAATGATGGGTCCAGCAATGGAGTTTTTCTCAGGCCCATGTGTTTCAGGGTCTCCAGGGTCACACCAAATGTACTCATAAGATCAATACAATACTTGAGTGGAATTTTATTCACTTGCTTATACAAGCTACGATTCATTGGTCCATCTCTTTGGCCCCTAAAAATAACTTTAATTTAGCCTTATTTAATTGGCTGTTGTTCTTAGGACAATTTATGTTGAATTTTGATAAAAAGTATTCAATAAAGGTAAAATGTGTATTTAAAAAATTTTATTCACTATAAAAACACTTTCTAATTTTTATGAAAATAATAAGGTAGATTTTTTATTAAGAGATAACTATCTATTTGACTGATACTGTTAATAAAAATGTTGGTTCATTGAAATTAAGTTTATTGCTTCCTCTTCTTGGCAAACATACAAAACTAATGAATACTGATTTTTCTAAGAATGAAAAACTATGCTAGCATCAGTGTAGATAATCTTTAATAAAAAATGACTTTCCTTGGAGATGAATATGCCTATTCTTGCTATTGATATATTTTTGTATTTGGTTCACATCACTGTTCCCAAGTTGGATATTTTCGATTATGTTCATAATTCTGACCTTAAGTGAATAATATGTTTTAACCACAGGAGAGGGTTAGGAAGTTATGATATTCTGAACTGAGAATATATTAGATTTTGCTTCAGAACTTCAGGCAGGAAAAGATGTCAGGAGAGCAAACACTAGAGAGATCTTGCAATAAAAAAATTCGTAGAAAACTAATCTTTAATAAAGTTCACTCAGGAACTATTCTTCAGGGCCCGTTTATTCAAATTCCATTGCAGAAGAAGTGATGATTTGACTTTTGTTTGACTAGAATAGTAACCTTTTCTCAATGTAGATACAAGTTTTTAATGCACAATTTCTTATTATTTGTTGTATAGTGCAGGCTACTAAGATTTAAGTGTTCACTGGAAAGGAGATGAAAAGTATGATCATTTCATTAAAGTATATTAGATGTAGGGAAATGCAAACTTTCTAACAATTAATTCTTAATTAGTATTATGATAAAAAAATTAACTATAAGAAAAACTTAAATATATTCATAAGGCAATATTTTAATGTTTTTGCTTTGGGTCACACGTGGTGCACTTGAGGGTTACTCCTGCTTCTGTGCTCATGAATTATTCATGATTAAGCTTGGACAATATAGATGTCAAAGATCCAACCAAAGTAATATTCTGTCAACTAAATTCTTGCTCCAACCCAAATTATTATAAGTTGTTGTTCTAAGTAATTTTATGTACTTTTTGGGTAGTCTATCATGTAGCATTTATTAATTCAAGAATATCTACCTGGATCATGCATTTTGGTTTTTATTTATACTTCTCCGTACCATTAAATATATCTATTCTTTTATTTTGGGTAATATCTTTTTTACATTTTAAACTTTATTCAGAGAGCAAACATTATTTTTATTTCTAATCATTTTGATCTGTGTAATTGTCTACTTTTGGAGATACTAAATGACCATAGATAGTTTACAACTATCTATAAATATATAAATTCATATTTGACATTTTTATTAGTTACTTACTGGTTAGTTATACCAATATAAAATACAAAATAAGTTTTAAATTTTTGTCATTAATTTTATATTCTCAAGTGATATAAAATTTTATGGTAAGAGATTTTTGTATAAGAGTAATGATTTGGGACTGGAGTGGTGGCGCTAGAGGTAAGGCATCTGCCTTGCAAGTGCTACCTACTACAGACGGTGGTCCCCCCAAACCAGAAGCAATTTCTGAGCCATAACCATGATCACCCCTGAGCGTCAATGGGTGTGGTCTAAAACCCCCCCCAAAAAATGAGTAATGATTTAAAGTAAATTTAAATGGTGCATAGCAAAATATAAGCTATATATTACATTTTCTTTCATACTAATAAATTTAACACAATTAAAATTTAACTTATTACTTTCATAAGTCATCTTTTAAATGTTTACTAGTCATGTTACTTGCTAGTATACTTAGTAGTACAGAATTAGGACACTTTAATTACCTGAGTGTAGAAAGTGTCTCTCTAATTACTTATTATGTGAGATTTGGATACAGTATCAACTTTGGGTGAGAAGTTTTAAAAATGAAAAAAGTGCCAATTAGTGAAATTATTTTTATACATTTTATTTTACACTAAATTGTAATTCACATATTTTAAACATGTTTTTATTGAAACTTATTTGGAAAGATATGAGTAGGCAAGAGAGAATGTAGGCTTCTCCAGATTGGAAGCAAGCAACAAAGAAACATAAAAACAAATAAGCTTGAAAAGCAAGCAAAATATTTTTTAAAATTAGTTAACTGTGAATTACAAAGTTATTTATGATGTGGTTTTATTAGTAAAATGCTTTAAACAACATTCTATTCACAATGTCTACTTTCCGCTTACTACTGTGTTTCATAGTAATACATATATAAAAAAATAATTCGGTGTCATTCTTTCTCCCTCTAACTTCACTCAGCATGATACTTTGTAGATCCATCCATGTAGCAGCGAATTTCATGATTTTATCATTTCTTGTGGTTGACCATAATTCTGTTCGCTCTATATACCATAGTTTCTCTATCCAACCATCTGTTCTTGGACATTTGGGTTGTTTCCAGATTTTGGCATTTGTGGAAGTATTGCAAGGAACAGAGGGGTGCTAATGTTTTTTTTTTTTTTTTCCTCCATTATATTTTCAAGCTTCAGGTTAGATGCAAATAAGTGAAATTACTGGGTCAAATGGAAGTACAATTCTTAGTTTTTAAAAGAATGTCTATATAGTTTTCAGGAGATTTGGGCTAGTAAATATTCCCTTGTGCAATAAAAAAAGGTCCCTTTATCCATTGCATCCATAGTAATAAAGTTCTATTTTTTTATTTTTTATTTTTATTTTTTGTTGTTGTTGTTTTTTCGGGCCACACTTGTTTGATGCTCAGGGATTACTCCTGGCTAAGTGCTCAGAAATTGCCCCAGGTTTGGGGGGACCATATGGGATGCCGGGGGAACAAACCAAGGTCGCGATCTCTCCTTGGCTAGCGCTTGCAAGGCAGACACCTTACCTCTAGTGCCACCTCGCCGACCCACTCAGTTCTATTTTTTTTTATAACATGTGCCGGACTTTGTGTTGACAGATAATATCTCATTGTTGCTTAGATTTGCATTTTTCTGATGATTAGTAATATAAAGGAAATTCATGTGCCTTTTGGCCATTTGTATATCTTCTTTGAAAATATTTATATTCATGTCACTTAAATTTTTGATGGATTATATCTTTTTGTATAGATATTTTAGTACTTTTATATTTTGGCTATCAATTCTTAGATGAATGTTGGGCAAATAATTTTCCCAAAGTGTTTGTTTTATTTTTCTTTGTTTCCACTTGCTTAAAGAACAAGAGAATTTGAATTCATTTTTAAGGAAAGGTTCATATTTATAAAGAAAACAAAAAATAGTACCAGAAATCTAAAACACTATTAAATATTACATTTATGATATTTGATTAGTATATTCATCATCATAATAAACTAATATCAACATATTTTATTAGAACTTAAAAAAACTAAAGTTTTCCTTTTTCCTATATATTCTTACTTTACTAACAATAATTTCATAGGCTATATCCAGGATTTCACATTCTGTTTAATTTTTATTTATCTCAGGTTCTTCTTTATTTTAATGATTTTCCAAGCTTTTTCAATTTTTGAAGATCAGATGTACATTGTTCAGATCTCTTGAAAATTATCCTACAACAAGCAATTGCATGATTTTTTTCTCACAACTATAATAGGACTTATGGGTTCTAAGAGGAAAACCACAGTTAGAAAGTGCCATTTTCATCACATCAAGGGCATATTCAATTAAATTGTCTAATTTTGTAGATGTCACTCTTGATCACCCAGTTGAAACAGAGTGTGTCAATCTTCTCCACTATAAAATTGATTCTTTACTCTCTTAATACTATAAGAAATCTAGGTCAGTTCAGTACCGCAGAGGGTCCAGATTCACTGACATAGCTGTAAGAATTCAACAGAAAATTAATATGCAAATAATTATTGAAAAATATTTATTGAATAATTATTATTAAAATGTAATGTTAAATATATTATTAAGATTATATTTTCAAAGACAGTGATGTTCATCTCCATATAATTTGTTTAATATTGGGAGCTTAAATAATTAATCTAATATAATAGAAATACACATTATTATCAGATAATGTGATTAGAGTTACAAAGAAAAGATATGGAACTTTTGCTTGTTACTTTAAATATACTGTATGGGATTAACATTCTATGCATTGTCTGTACATGATAATGGAAGATGTCAGGGTATATATATAAAGAAATTATTTTAAGAATAAACAATGACAAATGAAAGGACTTCATATTGTATCATCAGTTACGTGAATAACAACAACAGAAACCAATTCTTTGATCTGCTGAAAATATATCAATATATATATAAACATATATGCTGAAATATCAAAATGGCTATCTTCAAGGTTAAAGCCAACAAAATAATGACTGATTTTTGAATGAAAAGCTCTATGTCAAAATCAATGTCAGATATATCAAAAATATCTTAAATGTCCAATTGGAATTGGTACCATGGTGCATATAGATGGTTGAAAAAAGAGACAAAAGACAATGGCCTCAATGAATTTTATGTCTATAAAAATTCTATATGTGTATAAGAATTCTTATGTCTATAGAGATATTTTCAGATTCACATTTTAAAATAATCTTTAGTTCTGATATATACTGAAACAGATAACTCTGACTGAATTGACTGATATAAAGGACTTATTTAAAACCAAATATAAATCCAAAAATTGAGGTCAAAGATTTCAATTGTCCTTATTAGTTTTCAAATTATCTGGTCCTTTAAGTAATTATGAAGCATCAGAATTTATACTTGATAAAGACCGGATATTTTGAATACTTGAATTTACAACAGATAAAGACCAGATCAGATATCTTGAATAGTATTGCTGAGATTGAAGTCAGAATGCCACAGAATGTGCCTAAGCCCTGCTGATTGAGACAGAAGATCCAATCTAAATAAGAAACCTAAGAGACTCTATTGCAGACGGTGGTCCTGATAAGGGGTAAAGATTTTCTAAAACAAAAACCAGCCCAAAGACATGAAGAATTTTTCATACAAATTGTATTTAAGGAACATGTTCTACTAGACATAGAACAGATACCAATGAGCTTAGAGGATGGACTTCAAAGCAGAAACAAAAGCTATGTCAAAATTATAAAGAAGACTAGGCCTGTGAAAGAGTACAGAGGGCAGGGTGCTAGTTTTGCATATGGATGACCCATATGCATATGGCATAGGGGACCTTAGCACCCTTTATTGTCCCTGAGTACTGCCAAGAGTGATTCTTGAGTAAGGAAATAGGCCGAATCCCTGAGCATTGCCAGGTGTAACCCTGAACATCGAATCCCTGAACATTGCCAGGTGTAGTCCTGAATATCCCCCCCCCAAAAATAATTAAAAAGTGCTTTAATGCTCCTCCTAATTTTTTCCTCTGGTATAATTCAATACTTTGGAAACAAATTCTAAGAGATAATTTTGGAAAGCTGTATAAAACTAAGTTGTCAGACAGCAGCAAACGTTTATTTTTGTATTGTTTTTTTTTTGTTTTGTTTTGTTTTTTTTGGGGGGTCACACCCGGCAGCGCTCAAGGGTTACTCCTGGTTCTAAGCTCAGAAATCACTCCTGGCAGGCCTGGGGGACCATATGAGATGCCGGGATTTGATCACCGTCCTTCTGCATGCAAGGCAAACACCCTAAGCCATGCTATCTCTCCTGCCTGACATTTCTATTTCTCTTCATTTATTTTGTTTGTTTTTATTTCTGCCTGATACGTATAGTCTAGATTCAATCCCTTATCCTCGAATGGCCTTCAGTTTTGCTTGGGTATGTATTTATTTCTCTCAGAACCCCTCATTTTCTATTGATTGTTTTACTCTTTCTTTACCCTCAGAATTTCCCTAATATAAATATCTTACTTCACTATTCCTTTCTTTGCTGAAAATATTTTCTGCAAGTGCAAGTGAGGAATAAACTTGGACAGAGGTAGTATTGTCTAATTTTTCATAAGCAGAGAAGGCTCCTTGTGCCATCTTAACTTTATGGCTCCTAGAGTAATTGATTAGTAGGAATTAATTATTGTGCCATAAAGAGCAAGAGTGATCCAGGGGCAGTTCCATAATTGCCAATGGGGGATGGTATGTTAGAGCACAAACGCCTATTTCATGTAGGGTGCTCAGATTAGACTTTAGTAGTTCACTTCTCAGCACCCCCAGGTACTTCTCTGTGACTAAGGTAAGTAGAGACAAGACAGTTTCCTTTATAAGGCTACTATGTCTCCTTTCTGCTCTTCATGAAGTCAAATGAAAAAAAATCCTCCCTCCCTCCTTTCCTTCTTTCATTCCTCCATTCCTTTTTTTAAATTACTTTTTAGTCTTACCAGAATGCTGGAAAGGCAAAGGGCACCATCAGTAATATTAGAGCAGATTATTCAGTGTTGCTCAGGTCCTGAGGTGCTAAAATCTACACGGGAAACATCTACTTTTAGTTGGGGAGATATTCGAAACTAGAGATGAACTCATGATCATGATCCTGTAAGACAAAATTATTCTCCACCCTAGAACTACATTATAACCTTGTAATAACTATTGAGAATTTCCTTTGATTAAAATGGAAAATGTCTTTGTTAGGCATTTAGCTACATGTAAGTCCTCTTTCAAGAGACTGTAAATCCTCATTGAGATGATGAGAAGATAAGCTCATTGTCTACGGACAATTGTGTACAAGTTAGTATAGATATTAATTTGAAAATATTTCTGGGTTCAATGTAATTATTATCTAGAGAAGAGTCAGATTAGTTTCCACTCCATCAATATTCAACAGTAAAGAGATGCATATTTTATCAAGTCAGAGTACTTCTAAAATGTGAAAGTAAGAGATATGTTTTAAGGCTTTTGCATTGAAATATGCTTGATTAGGACAGATTTAATCTAAAATATCAATCAATGAAGTATCAATGAAATGTCATGCTTATGTTGGTTATAAAGAAACAAGGCAAGATAATAGAAAAAACCAATCTGGCCTAATACTTAGATTCATATCCAAGATCTTATGTTGCCATAAATGGAGTGCATATAGAGTAAATAATAATAAGGGAATCCAGTTCAGTTGCTGGAGGACTATTGTTTGCAATAAGTTTTTGTTTGAGTTATTTTTTGGGGCACCTTGTGGTGGTTACTCTTGAATTATGCTCAGCACTGCTACACAACCCCTAAGCATTCACAGGAATGCTCCTGTACATGCTTGCATGAAGTGGTTGGAGAGCAAATGTTGGCCTGTGCAATGCAAGTTTCCTATCTACTGAACTCTCTCTCTCTAACCACTTCATGTAAGCATTTTGACATATATTTAGAAGTCAACTTTTTGAGTAGAAACAAAAACTATGACTATGCCTAAGAGATTCAAGGATGACAATTACTTCTAGACAATTTAAATTGAGAGGTGATGGGGAAAATAAGACAGGACTAGTTTTTGATTAAAAGCAAGTAGAGGAGTGGAAAAAAAGTGTCAAAAATGTTGAGGTCTTAGAGATTGGGTATGGAGTTTGTGTTTTACACAGTTGTCCTGGATTTTATCCCTACCATCCCAAATGCCAAATGGTCCTCCAAGCTCCACCAGAACTCTTCCTGAGTATAGAAAAAGAAGGAAATCCTGAGCACTGTTAGGAATACCCCCAAACATTAAATAACAAAGAAGTTAGGAATGGAGTGATTCTGTTGATGAAGCACAATGATTAGACATTAGTGGGCTCTTTGAAAAGAGTAGGTTGTTTTAGAATAATTTGATTGGAATATGACCTACCTGGATAACCCCTATGTAATCACTTATTAGACTAACAAGTAAAGAGAAAAGTTTTCATTGAAACAATGAATTATGAATGTGAAATTGCGATAGTGGTTGCTAGCGAAAAGAAAAGAAGAGATGGAAGTTCCAAGTTAAAGGTTAGAATTTTCTCCCCTCTGCTTCTATGAGAATGAAACTAGACAATGCAACTATTACTCTATGTAAATAGAAACTTGGTATTGTACCTTTCATCATGCTATTGAAAGATGAGAGCTGGAGTCTGTAGAATCCAATACAACTAATTTCATTTTCCTATAAAAGCAAGTAAAATTATAATTTTGTTATTGTTGTTCATTTATTTCATGCTTGGGACCATACTTGGCTGTTCTGAGAACACAGAGGCATTGTAATGTAAGTTCTTGCTTTGCACATACAAGTAGTGTGCTTGAACCATTTAACTATGTCTCTTCCTGTAATTGAATTATTATTAATGCCAACCGATAAATAGGGCCTGATGCATGTATAAAACCCGCATAGATTGGCATTTAGTATGCTAAATGACTCATTAATTATCACAAAATTAATTCTTTTAGGGATGAATTTATTTTTTAGATATTGTGAGTAGTTATTATGTTCTGGTAAAGATGTGTTCTTATTTTCATTAGAGTATCAGTAGAATGAAGAAAAATATTTTTCAGAAAGGATTACATAGCAGGTAGCATTTCTAAGATTTCATATGAATACATATATATGCGGAAAATATAGATGTATAATTAGGTGACATTGAATGAATCGTCAAATATGAATGAATTGCCATATAATGTCACAGAGGTGTATAACTTGTTACATTGAATGAACTGTATTTTATTAAAAAATAACATAGATAGATTAGCATTAATTGGAAATATTGGTGAAAAACATTAAATATATATTAAATATAAGTCATAAACTTTACGGTCTAACAATAAAATGTATATATAAAATATTTTAACAATAACAAAGTAAGTTATATAAAAATACAGTTTACGATCATTAAAATTTTATTTACCTATATTCACAAAATTCTTTTTATATTTTATATCTCTCCTTAGAATCCAAGTATGTATCTAAATGCTATAGCATAGAATGGCTTATAATTTTTTTGAAAATTCTTATGACAATTTTTATAATTTTTTATTTTGTATATTTAGAATAATTTATTTATTTTAAAATTTTATAAATTTAAATTTTTATAAATTTTTTATAAAAATTTTTTATGTTTAAATGGCTGACAATTTCCTGAATTCTATCCTCCAATTTCAAAAGCTCTCTGAATTTTTAATGCTATTATATTAAAATGTTTGCTTACTGGATTAAAGTAAAAATTAAAAACCAAGCATTTAAAAACACTGAACAATACTTACACAAACTTTTAAGTTAAATAGTGTGCCAATATTTCACTGAGAAGAGAGAAATACTTAAAATTTTCAAGTTAATTAATGATATTTTTTCTCATAATCTTTAATTTAGTTTGTTTAAATTACCAGATAATATTTTTAATTTCAGTCATACCAAATGATGTTCAGAGGTTATTTTGGCTGTCTGTCAAATAATGGTGCTCTGAGGCACCATATAGTGCTAAGAATATAAACTGGATCTTCTGCATATTAAGCATATGCACTTTGACCTTCCTCCCAGTTTATTTTGCTCATTATTAAATAATTTTATCACCACTTAACAATGAGGTATTTTATTCAAAATCTATCTAGAAAGTTTATTTGAACAAAATACTTTGTCATAAAGTCCTTTTAGCATGCATTTTATGCATGAATTTGTGGTCATCATTTTGAATTTGAAAATCACAAAGTCAATGTAACTGTGGAATTTCTTGCAGGAAGGTTGTGATCCAAATTTATTCTTCAATTTAAGAGCTATTATTTGTTTCTTCTTGTTTGTTTTACATAAGAGAACAAAGAAATCTTTACATGATAGCTTGATCTTAAGTGTTTAGCAATCAAACATTTGATGAGTGACACTACATTATAATGCAGTGCTTCCTTTTTTAAAGTCTTGAAAATAACAAAAATATCAGTTAATATTTATTTTTATAGACTATCAGAAATTAGTTAAAGCTTATATATTAAAGTTTATATATTAATTTTTTAACAGAAACTTTTGAAGCATTACTTTTCATTACTTTTCATACTTGCTACTGAAGATGTGGACATTGCATTCACAAATAGATAGAAATTTAAAATATCTAGTTAAGGCTGGTTTCGGCCAGGAGTCAGAAGGGCACAGAAGCCATCTTGGGCCATGCGGTTTCCAGTTGCCTGAGACTGGATTTCATTAGCATTCCTGCCTGGTGATCCTACCTGCTTCAGAGGGGGGTTGTATACACACTGATTCCTGCTGGTTTCTGCTGGGTGTCAGAAGGGCTCAGAAATCATCTGGGGCCATGGTGTTTCCAGCCGCCTGAGACTGGATTTTATCAGGGTTCCTGCCTGTGATCCTCCCTGCTACAGAGTGTTCTTGGCTGGCTCCGCCCTCCTGCTGTGCTTTGGATGTCCCTGAGGACTTGAAGGGAACTCTTTGCTTTCCTTGTCTGTCTTTCCTGAATAATTGAAGCTCTCCTCAGAGGTCTAGGAAGTGCACCCCCAAAAAGAACTGTCATCTAGAGGCCTCAGAAGAGCACAGCAGCTCCGCTTCGATTCCCGGCAACGCACTCTTTCTAACCAATGAACCCCACCACAACACGCAGAAAAAATCACACTACAAGCGTGACAATAGGGAAACCTCGCAGGCAAACACCATGCACAGAGAATAAAGACGAAAGCTCAGACGACACAAAAAATTCCAGCCATGTGATTAACCTCTCAGATAAGGAGTTTAGAATAGAAATATGGAAGATGTTCGTAGAACTCAAAAAAAGCATAGATAGATCTGAACAGAAAACAAAGACAGAAATCAGAAAATTCCAAACTGAAATAACAGATCTGAAAAACACAGTAGCTTAACTGAAAACTCAGTGATGGCCTCACCAGCAGGGTAACAGCAGCTGAGGACAGAATCAATGTGCTGGAAAATGGGATGTAAAAAAACTCAACACAACAGAAGAAATAGGAAAAGAACCTTAAAACAAACAATCAGGCAATGGAAAAAGTACTTAAGGAATGTGAACAGATGAAAATAGAAATCTTTGATAAACTTAACAGAAACAACATAAAAATCATTGGAGTTCCAGAGTCCCAGGTAAAGGAGATCCCCAAAAAGAATCAACTGTCAAAGACATCATCAAAGAGATACTTCCAGAGTTAAAGACTACATGCAATCAAATTCTGCATGCCCGAAGGTAACCAGCTAAAAGAGACCCGAAGAAAAACACCCCAAGACACATCCTCATTACAATGACAAATCCCACAGATAGAGATAGAATACTGACAGCAGCATGATCAAAAAGGGAAATTACATTCAAAGGAGTATCCTTAAGACTTACAGCAGACATGTTACAAGAAACTCTCAAAGCCAGAAGACAGTGGTGGGATATTGTGACAAGACTGAGTGAAATGAATGCCTCACCAAGAATATTGCACCCAGCCTGATTCACATTCAGGTTTGAAAGAAGAATACATAGCTTTATGGATAAACAACAGCTCAGAAACTTCACAGATAAAAAAACAGCCTTAAAGGAAAAACTGACAGGTCTACTTTAAGACAAGAGAGACCAACAAACACAGCAAACTTATCTACAAAGATGACAATTAAATCCTATGACAATCATCTCCCTCAATGTCAATGGACTAAAATCACCAATTAAAAGAGTTTCAAAATGGGTCAAAAGATGAATCCAACCTTCTGCTGCCTACAAGAAACATACCTGAATAGTCAAAACAAACATAGAGTCAAAATCAAAGGCTGGAGGAAAATCATCCAAGCAAACAACACCCTCAAAAAAAGCTAGGGTGGCCATATTAATATCTGATGACACCAACTTTATACTCAGAAAGGTGGTAAGGGACAAAGATATACACTTTGTACTAATCAAGGGATATGTGCAACAGGAGAAAACAGACTATTAAACATATATGCACCCAACGAGAAAACAGCAACTTATCTAATACAATTATTGACAAATTTAAAAGAAGACATCAATAATAACTCAATAATTGTGGGAGACCTCAACATGACCCTGTCAACACTTGATAGGTCTACCAGACTGAAACCCAACAAAAACATACTAGCCATGAAAAGAGTAATGGAAGAAAAAGGACTAGTAGACATATATAGGACATTCCACCCAAAAAAACTTGGATAAACATTCTTCTCCAATGTATATGGATCATTCTCCAGGATAGACGAAATGCTGACACACAAAACATACCTTCATAAAATCAAGAGGATAGAAATCTTGCAGGTTAACTTTGCTAACCACGAAGCTCTGAAATTACATATGAATTACAAAGGGACACAGAAGAAAAACTTTAACAATTGGAAATGAAACAGCCTGCTACTGAACAGCCAGTGGGTCCTAGATGAAATCAAAGAGGAAATAAAAATGTTCCTGGAAACAAATGATAATGAAGACACAAACTGCCAGAATCTATGGGACACAACAAAAGTGGTCTTGAGAGAAAAATTTATAGCTTTTCAGGAAGGAAGAAGGGGAAATCCTGAATAACTTAATGACACAGATCACAAAATTAGAAAATGACCAACAAAAGGAACCAAAAATAGGGAGACAGAAGGAAATAACAAAGCTGAAAGCAGAAATTAATGAAGTGGAAACCCAGAAAACAATCCAAAAGATCAACGGAATCAGAAGTTAGTTCTTTGAAAAAATAAACAAGATTGATAGAGCATTGGCAAAATTCACAAAGAAAGAGAGAGAGAAATGTGATAACCCGTATTAGAAAAAAAAAGGGGGGAGATCATGAAAGATATTACAGAGATCCAAAGGGAAATCAGAGACTACTTGGAGAAACTTTATTCTACTAAACATGAGAATCTAGAAGAAATGAATAAATTCCTGGACACCTATAACCTTCCATGGTTAAGTAAGGAGGATGTAGCATATCTAAACACCCCCATCACTATGGAGGAAATTGAAACTGTAATCAACCAGCTGCCTAAAAAGAAAAGCCCAGGCCTAGATGGAATTACTAATTAATTCTTTCAAACCTTTCAAGAGGAGATACTACCGAACCTAGCCAGGCTCTTCCATGAAACTGAAAAAACGGGAACACTCCCAAACAGCTTTTAGGAAGCCAACATACCTTGACACCAAAACCAGAAAGAGATGCTGCCAAAAAGAAAATTACAGACCAATATCCCTGATGAATGCAGGTGCAAAGATCTTCAACAAAATTCTGGCACATAAGATCCAATGCATCATCAAGAAGATCATACACTATGACCAAGTAGGTTTCAACTCAGGAATGTAAGGATAGATTAACATCCATAAATCTATCAACATAATACAAGACATCAACAACAAGAAAAATAAAAATCACATAATAATATCAATAGACGCAGAGAAAGCATTTGATAAGGTCCAAAACCCGTTCTTTATCAAAACTCTCAGCAAGATGTGAATGAAAGGAACCTTTCTCAATCTAGTTGAAGCCATCTACCACAAGCCAATGGCAAATATTACCCTCAATGGAGAAAAATTAAAAGCCTTTCCTCTAAATTCTGGTACAAGACAAGGCTGTCTACTCTCACCACTCCTCTTCAGCATAATAGTGCAAGTACTTGCTATAGCAATCAGGCAAGAAAAAGATATCAAGGGCATCCAGATAGAAAAGGAAGAAGTCAAGTTCTCACTGTTTGAAGATGACATGATACTCTACTTAGAAAACCCTAAAGACTCTACCAAAAATCTTCTATAATCAATAGATGCATATAGCTAGGTGGCAGGCTACAAAATTAACAGAGAAATCAATGGCCTTTTTATATACCAATAATGATAGGGAAGAGATGGACGTTAAGAAGGCAATCCCATTCACATTAGTGCCACAGAAACTCAAATATATTGGAGTCAATTTGATCAAATATGTGGAGGACCTATACAAAGAAAACTATAAATCCCTGCTCCAAGAAATAAGAGGGAACACACGGAATTGGAAACATATACCCTGCTCATGGATTGGCAGGATTAACATCATCAAAATGGCAATACTCCCCAAGGCATTATACAGATTTAATGCGAGCCCCTTAAAAATACCCATGACATTCTTCAAAGAAGTGGATCAAACACTTATGAAGTTTATCTGGAACAATAAACACCCTCAAATTGCTAAAGCACTCCTAGGGAAAAGGAAAATGGGAGGCATTACTTTCCCCAACTTTAAACTGTACTACAAGCAATAGTTATCAAAACAGCATGGTATTGGAATAAAGACAGACCCTCCGATCAGTGGAATAGGCTTGAGTTCTCAGAGAATGTTCCCCAGACATACAAACACATAATTTTTGACAAAGAAGCAAGAAATTCTAAGTGGAGCAGGGAAAATCTCTTCAACAAGTGGTGCTAGCAGAATTGTCTAGCCACTTGCAAAATAGCGAACATAGACCCCCAGTTAACACCATGTACAAAGGTAAAATCCAAAAGGATTAAAGACCTTGATATCAGACCTGATACCATAAGGTATATAGAACAACACGTAGGTAAAATACTCCATGACATTGAGACTAAAGGCATCTTTAAGGAGGAAACTGCACTTTCCAAACAAGTGGAAGCAGAGATCAACAGATGGGAATAGATTAAGCTGAGAAGCTTCTGCACCTCAAAAGAAATAGTGTCCAGGATACAAGAGCCACCCACTGAGTGGGAGAAACTAGTTACCCAATAATACCCATCAGATAAGGGGCTAATCTCCAAAATATACAGGACACTGACAGAACTTTACAAGGAAAAATATCTAATCCCATCAAAAAATGGGGAGAAGAAATGAACAAACACTTTGACAAAGAAGAAATACAAATGGCCAAAAGACACATGAAAAAATGCTCCTCATCACTAATTATCAGGGAGATGCAAATCAAAACAATGAGATACCATCTCACACCACAGAGATTCGCACACATCACAAAGAATGAGAACAATCTGTGCTGGCAGGGATGTGGAGAGAAAGGAACTCTTATCCACTGCTGGTGGGAATCTAGTCCAACCTTTATGGAAAGCGATATGGAGATTCCTTCAAAAACTGGAAATTGAGATCTCATTCGACCCAGCTATTCCACTCATAGGGATATACCCTAGGAACACAAGAATACAATACAAAAACCCCTTCCTTACACCTATATTTATTGCAGCACTATTCACAATAGCCAGGCTTTGGAAACAACCAAGATGCCCTTCACCAAATGAATGACTAAAGAAACTGTGGTACATATACACAATGGAATATTTTGCAGCTGTCAGGAGAGATGAAGTTATAAAATTTTCCTATATATGGATGTACATGGAATCTATCATTCTGAGTGAAATAAGTCAGAGGGAGTGAGAGATTCAGAATAGTCTCACTCATCTATGGGTTTTAATAAAAATAAGTCATTTTTGCAACAATCCTGGGACAATGAGAGGAGGGCTGGAACTTGCAACTCACTTCATGAAGCTCACCACAAAGGGTTGTGAGTGCAGTTATAGAAATAACTACACTGAGAACTACCATAACCATGTGAATAAATGAGGGAACTGGAAAGCCTTTCTAGAGTACAGGTGGGGGTGGGGTAGGCTGGATGGAAATTTGGGACATTGGTGGTGGGAATGTTGCACTGGTGAAGGGGGATGTTTTACATGACTGAAACCTAATCACAATCATATTTGTAATCAAGATGCTTAAATAAAGATATTATAAATAAAAAAAATAAAATCAAACGTTAGTCTTTGGCACAAAGAAACTATAGTTTCCTGAAAATGATCTCATCCTTTTGCCTGGGGGGCAAAGGAGGGGTGATATGAGATGCATGCTGGGAACAGGGGTGGAGGGAGGACAACATTGGTGGTGGGAATGCCCCTGATTCAATGTCACTATGTACCTGAAATACTACTGTGAATGATTTGTAATTTACTTTGGTCAAAATAAAAATTTATATACATATATATATATATAAAATATCTAGTTAATAATGCAGAAAAGAAAAAAAATATTAAAAATGTTTGAATAGGGGCCAGAGAGATAGCATGGAGGTAAGGTGTTTGCCTTTCATGTAGAAGGATGGTGATTCGAATCCCTGCATCCCATATGGTCCCCTGTGCCTTCCATGGGTGATTTCTGAGCACAGAGCCAAATATAACCCCTGAGCACTGCCAGTTGAGACCCAAAAACCAAAAAAAAAATTTTGAATAAACAAGGCGTACCCAGAAATTAAAAGCAAAAAAAGATTTGCATTAAATTGGATAATAAGTAATTAATACTAATTTTTAACTATATGTTACTCTATTGCTTATCACTGAAGATCCTAGCTTATTAATGCCTTCTATTTTATTATTTCACTATTTTTATTCCAGGTGAATTTTGTTAAAATAATAATTTCTTTCAGAGATTAATTTAAATAAAATGCATATTAACATTCAATTTATTATCAGATATTCTTTTAAAATATTTGAATAATTCTAGTGATCTTCTATATGTAAATAAAGACTGTCCCTCCAACTTTAACCTAGACATTTAAAAAGGTTGTGCCAGGTTTTCAAAAAGAAAAATAGTTCATGCTGCAAAATAAATATCAGAGCCATGAAAAGGACTGTATTTTGGTTCCACTTGTGCGTTTCTATAAATTTATGATCAGATCTTTTAACCTTAAAATGAGTTATTCCTTACTAGCAGAAGTAATAAAGAATGAAGAAAAATATTTATTATGCAGTTCAATTAAAATTTCAGATTATTTATATACTGTCTGTCTTAACAATTGTTTTCTGAATAACCCAAAACATCTCTTCTATTTCTTCTTTTTAAATCTAGAATTCTTCTGTAAAAGCGATTGATCTTGAGAACAATGCATGTTCTCTGGGGAAATAGATCAGGGCCATGTTGCTGTTGTGATGTTACTATTAGCATAAGCACTTTTGTAATCTCCGCAAAATATTTTGTTGTATAGTTTTAGGCTTAGGGCATTCTTGTTTCTTGAATAAGAAAGACAAATAAGATGATTTTGAACTGGCATTATACAAAAGATTCATATCTACAATTCGGTATACATTGTATAAGGCAAGCACATTAATTTCTCCAGAAGTGATACTGATTTAAGAAAGTGTGTGTGTGTGTGTGTGTGTGTGTGTGTGTGTGTGTGTGTGTGTGTGTGTGTGCGTGGTGTACTTCTAGACCATTTTAGGTCACACACATCCAATTTGAAAATATTGGGATAACAAAGTACCAAAGACTGAATGCTTTAAATAAGCATATTTTAACAACGGGCTATGTGGCCCCACTGTAGAAACTAAGGATATTTCAAAGAAAGTATAGGTGAAAATTGCCTGAATGAAGGAATATGGATTGAGATTAAGGAGAAGATTTGTAGGAGAGAAGGTGACAAAAAGTAGACAAGGTGAGAAGAATTAGAGATGGAGCTTTGAAGTCTGAGATCAAGATGTGGGCATTGTCTACGTCAAAGACTTTGCTCATTGATTTGCAGATGAATATGATCATCTTTTTCTATATATTTTACATAAACTTGCTTATATGTATTTGTTTACAAAATTACTTTTCCTACATTAATTCTAGATATGTTGGATTAGGGTTTATCTTAATTACTTCATTTTAAATAAAATTTTTAAAAATATGTAATTGAATTAGCATTGACTTACTAGCTTGTGATTGTTTTAGGAGTCTAGTTTCATGGCTCTTCAAATGTATGTTATGTAATATACATAATATCCAGGTACCAAAATTCCTTTATTACAGACCACGAGGACCCCACTACAATATTTTCCCCCATTTTTTCCTATCAGAAACCATATGACTGCAATAAGAATAGAATGGCTTCATTGCTTCGTTTTGATTTTGTTCTTGTTTTGTTTTTTGTATTTTAAAGAAAATTAAAGTTTTTTCTTGTGAAGTTTTATCTGTATATCTTAGATGTTAGACCCTTAACAGATGGGTATTGGGTGACCAGTTGTGCAAACGCCATTTGTTGAAAAGGTTTTCCTTGCTCCATTTTGTATTTCTTGCCCCTTTATCAAAGATTGATTGATTGTATGTCTAGGGAACATGGTATGAATACATAAGTCTAATTTATTGATTTAAGGATATGTCTTTATTCCAATATCATGATGTTTAAATGATTATTGCTTTGTAGTACAATTTAAAGTTTGGGGAAATGATGCCTCCCATCTTCTTTTTCCTAATGGTTGATTTAGCTTTTCATGCTTGTTTATTTTTCTAAATAAATTTCAGGGGTGTTTGAGCCACTTCTTTAAAGAATGGCATGATTATTCTTAGAGAAATTGCATTAAATCTTCCAAGTGCTTTGTGGAATATTGCTATTTTAATGATGTTAATCCTCCAATCTAGGAATAGAGTATGTGTCTCCATTTCCTTATATACTCTTTTATTTCTGGAAACAGTGTTTTGTAGTTTTCTTGGTATAGTTTCTTCACCCTTTATGCTGACTCCAAGAGCTCCCATATAATCCATTACACCATTCTTAAGTATATACTTTAGAGACACAAAAATGTGATTCATAAATCCCCTCTGCATGCATGTATTCATTGCAGCTCTAATTACAATAGTTAGAATCTGGAAACAACCCATATGCCCAACATCAGATGAGTAGCTAAGGAAACGATGGTTCATATATACAATGTAGTACCATGTAGCTATCATGAAAAATGAAGTCACAAAATTTTGCTATACATGAATGGATATGGAAAATATTATGCTGACTAAAATGAGTTTTATAGACACAGAACAGTTTCACTCAACTGTTGGATTTAAGAAAAATAAGACAGTAAAGTAATAATACTCAGAGACAATAGAAAAGAGGTTTGAAAAGACCAGCCCATAATATAAAACTTACCACAAGATTGTTGAGTGCAGTTAGAGAAAATAACAATATCAACAACTACAATGATAGAGAAATAGAATGCCTGTCCTGAAGACAGGCAGGTTTTGTGGGGGAGGAGAGTGCTGGGGGCATCAGTGGTATCAGTGGTGAGAAGGTTGCACTGGTGAAGGGGGGTGTACAATTTTATGACTGAAACTCACTACAAACATGTTTGTAGCTATGGTGCTTAAATAAATATATTAATGAAAAAAATGATAAAAAAGATCCAAACCCATGGAAAAAGATTAAGAACATTAAATCATACCATACATTTTTCTCCTATCTCATTAGCGTAATTTAGCAAAATGTCTATAGTTTACTACATGTTCTTGTGAATGATGTAATTTTATTTTATAGTTGAAGATTATTTTATTATGCATATATATTAGTATATAGATATATAAACTCATTTTTTTTTGTTTTTGGGCCACACCCGGCGGTGCTCAGGGGTTACTCCTGGCTGTCTGCTCAGAAATAGCTCCTGGCAGGCACGGGGGACCATATGGGACACCGGGATTCAAACCAACCACCTTTGTTCCTAGATCAGCTGCTTGCAAGGCAAACACTGCTGTGCAATCTCTCCGGTCCCATAAACACATTTTTTATACACTTATCTATCATTGAGCACTTGGATTGCCTATTAAAATAGAATACCAAACATAATATTGCATATATATTATATAATATAAGATAAATTTTTATAAAATATAAAATTTTCATATTGCTGGCTTAGACAAATAGAAATGGAATTATTTGATCTTATGCTAGATTTATTTTTAATATTTTGAGAATCATTTATAATCCATAGAGACTGGGATAGTTTCTAGTCCCAGATAATATATGAGGTTTTCTTTATTTTTCTATATACCTTTGCTAACTTGTTCCTGGTCTTTTTTGATACAGGTCAGTGTTACAGGTGTGAGATGTTACTGTCATTCAGATTTGAATTTACCTAAAAAAGAGACATAGTGACCTTTTTTTTCTTCATCTGCCTGTTGGCAATGCCTAGATCTTCTTTGAAAATTGCATTTTTGAGTCAATTTTATTTGATGCCATCATATAGTTAGTTAGGTTTTATTGGCTAAAGTATCATTGTCATTACAATTCTTTCTCTTTGGCAATGTAAATTAGTAGCCTTTTAAAAAATGATATATATCTAAGTAAAATGTGGTGATGTTAAATTATTCACATTTATGAGTGATTTTACAAACTTAAAAAATATATAATTAAACATAATATGTATGAAGTTTATAAACATGATAATAATGGGGCCTGTTTATTATGAATCTAATTTACACATAGATATTGTATTTTATAATTTACGTCTTAAACCAAAAGAAGCCTTTTATGAATATATGCAGCATTGAACAAAGTCCAGAACAGTGTATTTAAATCACTTAATCTTACTATTTTATGGTAAAATTCTGAACTATAAACTTTTGAAATTGTAATTTGCGAGTAAAGCAGATAGCAGTAAGGATTAGTTGGAAATGAGATGCCCATAAAAGTAATCTAAGTTGTCAAGTGACTGCTCACCTACTGATGAAATAGTAAATTTAATGTCCAGTTATAAAAGTTAAAAAGAAACTCTGTAAGTACATGTTCCTAAAGTCTTCTTATAAAGTCAGGAGATTTTCTAAGAATGGGAATATACTTTCAATATAGTGTCATTACTGAGTTAAAAATGAAGGAATTAATGAGTAAGAAAACAAATTGTAATCTGGGTGGAAACACGTTTTACTAAAAATAATTCTTAACACTTGACAAAAAAGGAAAGTGATTTTCAAACTTCTTAATTTTCCTTATTAGGTACTCAGCTCAATATTATTTTTCTAATTTGATTTTGAACACAGTCAATATATGTTGAATTAATAATTAACTTGACACTTTCTCAATGCATTGATTTTGTTAGGTCAAAATAACAAGAATTTGGAAGTATTTCATTTCACTTTAACAAATGCTGTATTTTTTTAGTGATTGCTTCTATAGGAAATCATTTCGGGGGCAGTGAGGTGGCACTAGAGGTAAGGTGTCTGCCTTGCAAGTGCTAGCCAAGAAAGGACCGCGCCCGGTGTCCTATATGGTCCCCCGAAGCCAGGGGCAATTTCTGAGCACTTAGCCAGGAGTAACCCCTGAGCATCAAACAGGTGTGGCCCTAAAAACAAAAAAAAAAACAAAAAAAAAAAAAAAAGAAAATAATTTCAGTCTTTGAGTCATAAGACTTTTAGGTAGTTGCAAGCAACAACAACAACAACTAACTTTTGTCTGTACATAATTGATCTACAAAATGCCATATGAAGAAACCAATGTTTCTACATAATGTCTAGGGATCAAAGTCAAGATTTTGACTCTAGAACTTTTGACTTTAAAAAATAGGTTAGGGGCCAGAGCGATGGCACAGCTATAAGACGTTTGACCTTTCATGCAGCTGACCCAGGAAGGACCAAGGTTCAATCACTGGACATCCCATATAGTCCCCCAAGATAGGAGCGATTTCTGAGTGCATAGCCAGGAGTAACCGCTGAGTGTCACCGGATATGCCCCCCCCCCAAAAAAAAAACGTTTAAAGTGTGAGGCATTAAGTGCATTAAGATTTTTTGAAGGAATGAGGGTACAATGGTATGAGTATGATATGAATTTGTGTGCATAAGAAATCATTGTTAGAAGTATTGCAAACCACAAATTCTTAATCAATTAACATTTAAAAGATACATTATATAAATATCAGAGCAAGTTGTGAGATTGGAAAGGAGTTAAAGTAGATGTCTTGGGTGATTCTGAGGTCATTTCAATCCGGGTACCACAAGGTCCCCACCATCTTTGGGTGTACCACTGTTGGATCACTGGTTTGTTACTACTGCCACAGTGGATTGGGTAATGATCAATACTTCAATAAGACCTGAATAGTACAATGTACAATGTACAATAGTACAAAGTACAAATATACTTGGGCCTTTGTATTGAACCTGTGGCCTGGTTTTCTGAAAGTTGCTGGAAGGAACTTTCAATCCTCCTGTGCAGTGCATGTGACAATGCCTTCCATACATAGAAAAGAATGATTAAGTAAACATATAAATAAAGGTTGGGATATAGTGCAAGTTTTAAAAGTCTTGTTGCATATTTAGACAACCCTGATTTGTTTCTATCCTTAAATATGATTCACTGATTATTAGGAGTAATTCCTGAGCACAATGCTGGTAGTAATACCTGAGGACTACTAGGTACACTTCCATTCAAAGTATGTAAGAGAGAAAGTGGAGGTAAGGCGTTTACCTTGCATGCAGAAGGATTGTGGTTAGAATATCAGCATCCCATATGGTCCCCCGAGCCTTCCAGGAGCGATTTCTCAGCATAGCCCCTGAACACTGCTGGGTATGACCCAAAAAACAAAAACAAACAAACAACAACAACAACAAAGTATATAAGATTTTATCAAAAAAGATCTGATCCTTAATAAAATAAAATTGAGGCAGACCCAAAAATATTTAAATTGTCTCAGACAATTCAAAGGGATTTAAATGATTTATTTAAAATAGAGATATTAACTTAGAAAGAAAAGTTGTTCACTTTTTAAAATTATGTACTCTAATACTCTTATGATGGAAGTTTATGATATAATTTTATAATTAATTTATAACATGCTCTCTAATGAGATAGTTTTGCTTGTGGCTGAAAAGCATTAAACATTTTCCACACTGGGGCCAACAGTGATAGCAGGTAAGGCACTTGACTATATGCAGCAGACAGGAGTTTCTAAGCATTCCTTATGAACCTCTGAGCCCTAGAGATGGTAGGCATAATCCCTAAATACTGCTGGATGTTGCTCAAACCTTCATCCATAAAATAAAATAAAATAAAAATAAAATAAACAAATAAATACAATTATAAAATAAAAGCAAAGTAAATGAAATAAAATATGATAAATAAAATAAAAATAAATGTACCTGTCCGCTCTTAGGATGATCTTTCTGTTCCATTCAAGTTAAGGAATGGCGGATTTTAGGGAACTCCCTATTGTTATACTGATAAGAGGTCATGATCTGCATGGAACCCTTAATTTTAATCTTTGCTGTACAATTTCCCTCGATGTAACCATGGTGTACTCCTTGTCTTTTGATGCCTTTGGTGTACATTAGCCCCAACAACATTGCTCTACATGATGCCATGATGCCCACAAAGATAACGCATAATACTGATTATGAATCAGAAGGAAGAAATAAATGTAGAAATAAATGCCTTATAAAATGGCTGTGAGTCTATCTCTGTTGGTGTCCCAGACACCCTTGTGGTTTGGACTTAGACCATAAAACTCTTTATTCTGCCATTGACTGTTTTGGTGTTCTTGATTAAGCAAGAAACTACCTGCTAACATACTAATAGATAGAAAGCATTTTTTTTAAATATAGAATGCTTCACAAATTTGCGTGTCATTCTTGCCTAGAGGTCATGCTAATCTCTATATTGTTCCAATTTTAGTATATGTGCTGCTGAATTGAGCACAGAAAAGCACTTTTTAAATGTGTTAGTTTGTTCATGTCTTTTGATTACAAAACTATAATTATTAATTACTATCCTTAAGTAAGAACAATATAACCTCATAATCATATTTACCTTACTTAGTTTTTATCCTTGTTTCTTCTCAAAACACTGAGGTAACACACATATTATCTTATTTTTTTCCTCTATTTCATATGGATGTTTTATAGGGAAAAATAAGTTTGTTTTTCCAATCAAAATATGCCACAAGCATTGATCTATTTTGGATATAGTAATTGTTTTATTATTTAAGCACATACATACTATTGTATTATATGTATTCTATAGATTATTTAACTATTATACTATGAGTATATGGAATTTTTCAAAAGCATGCAATTACAAATAATAATAAAATAAATGCCTTGCAAAACTTGTTATTATTTTTTGCTAAAATTGTGTAGAATTTGGACAAACCCTAATAAATGATGAAATAGAACCACATGGCAGAAATTTTTGTAATTCTATCAGTTATTGGAAAATTCCATCAGGAAAAGTTCTGTGTGTAAGTTTCCAAGAAAAGTCAATGAGTGTCATGTTTCCAATAGTATTACCAATGTAATGTTGTTTTGCCGGAGGACAAATAAGAAAATATATCTCATTGAGAATATCATATTTATTTCTCTTTTTTGTTGTTTATTTGTTTTGGGGGCCACACCAAGTGATATTAAGAGGTTACTCCTAGCTATGTACTCAGAAATTGCTCCTGGCTGGGGGACTATATGAGATGCAGGGGATAGGACCCAGGTCCATTCTGGGCCAGCCACTGCCATATTTTTTTTGTGGGGGGGGGCACACCTGGCAGTGCTCAGGGGTTATTCCTGGCTCTGTGCTCAAAAATAGCTCCTGGGGAGCCTATGGGGGCACTTAAACTAAAACTTAGGTTTATCCTGGTTCTGTATAGTGCAAGGCAAAGAAATGCCCTACCACTGTGCAATCTCCGGCCCCAGCAGCCATAAATTTAAGATTGTTTTCATACTGAGTATTAGTCCATCTTTATATGTAGTATATAGTGCAAGTTATGTCTTTAGTTTACTTGACATTATAATTATTTTTAATTAGTTTAGGTTATGTGTTTCTAATAATGTTGGCATTCATAGTCTTGGTGTAGACAGATACACATACTTTTAATTTGCCAGCTTTTATTTTCCTTTATGGTAGGCTTTTTCTTTTCTAGAAAATTTCCTACTATCTATATATAAATGATAATGGTTTATTGCATCTGACTTTTGAATTCCAGTTAGAAAGTATTTCCCTTGCAGCAAAATTAAGTGAAAATTCAGATGTTTTCTTCTAGTACTTGTATGGTTCCACTATTTTTTACACTTAATTGATGAGGCATTTGAAATTAAGTTCTAGAGTATCATATTGAAGTATAGATCTAATTTTATGTTGTTCCAAATGACTAACCAATTGGCTCTGAATCATTTATTAAAATGTCCTTCTTTTACCTTATTAATTCGAAATGACAACTTCACCATATAATATATGATGCATTTCTATATCTATTTAGATCTATTCTTGGAATTTTATACTAATCCAATGATTTGCTTGATTATTTGTGTATTAGAGTCACACAATTTTCATTAACAGAAAACTCAACATAATATTTTATATTGATTCAATTTTCTATATCTATATAAGCAGTTAGGCTTTATTCTATTCTTGATTGTACTCCATTATATGAATATAACAGTGATTTAATAAATTCTTATGATGGACAATTAGGTTATTTCCATGATTATATTTACTAAACCTAATAGGAAAACACTTTTAAAACGTCATGTTTAAATTTAAAATTCTGTGGTATGAGATATATTTTATTAATATATTCTTTTTCTTACATGTTTTTAAACAAATATTTAAAGGAAAAAGTATTTTCAGTAGCTAGAGAGAAAGCACTGTGAAAAAGGCACTTGTCTTACACTTGGACTATCTGAGTTCCATTGCTGATACTATATATGGTCTTCTGAGCACCACCAAAAGTGAACTCAATGAACCTTTATATATAAGCCAACAACTGAAAGAAATGATCCATACATATTACTATTAAATTATAATCAAAGCTAAAACCCAGTAAAGCAAAGATAGTCCAACTTAATTGTAATTGTCAGTAAGTGCCAGGAAAATATTAACAAAAATGATTCTTAATTTTCCATACTTTATTAAATACTTTATTTATTTATTTAATTACCCACAATTACTTTTTATGATGACAATGGGACAAAAATATGGAAATTAAAAAATTAATGACAGATAAATGGTGTGATAGAAAACTTAAATAATAATAACATCATAATTTCACTTACTTGTATGACATATTCATATCAATAAATGCATATTTTCTACAATATTGTTAAATCAAATGCTTAAAAGTACTTTTGGGGAGTTTGGGTATATTTAGGAAACTGCAGATTTCTTTATTTTTTAGTATAACAAGTTTTGAAAACAATTTGTCAATAAAGATAATTTTTTTCCTCAGTGAAAGACACCCTCTGGGTCCTCGTTCTCATGCATCGGCAAAGAACTACAACGAGCACGCCTGCTGACTCAGGCTTGATGGCCCCTGTCACCCCCACCAAATCGTGGACTGTTACATGATACAGGAATCGGCTTCAGCAAAACTCCCAGCTCAAAGACACTATATGGTCTTGTAATGCAGCAAAGCATCTCTCAAACTCAGTTCTAAGGCCTGTAAATCGAAAAGTACCTTGGCTTTTACTCCCCACAAGAATATATCAAAAGACTTAATTGGGAGTCTTATATAGCCTATGGAAGCTCAATACTTGTATAACAATACATGTTAAGATGTGTATTCCTAAATATACAGGTAGCCTCCTCCACCATTTCTTTTATTCGAATACCTTTTCTTTTTAACTCAGTTTTATTTATTTGTTCTATTTTAATATATACATTTTTTCTCTATCCTTACCATTTTTGGTGCTGCTTGGTACAAAAAGCCTTGACTGGGATAAAAGCTCAGAACAAAACAGACGACAGAGACTGTGTGTGCAGTCCTTATCCAGAATAGCACCAGCAACACAGTATTACACCATATGTTTTTGTATGTGCGCAGTAAAAAAGGGGGAAACCATAGACACATAAACAAGATCTTATCTTCTAGCGATAAAAACTCACTTTTTATAGCAGAAGGGTGCCTCCCATCCTGAACATGTGTCATGTGGATACAACCAGTCCCCAGGAGATTGGACAGTGTTAGTCCAATTCGGAACCCCAGGTCCCCGACGTAGAAATGATACAGCTCTGGGCAACACCACCAGGAAATAAGCTCCATTGGGAGATTTATAACACTGCTCTGGCACCAACTTTTGCCAGTTTTGATATGATAATGAGAAAAGGAAAACTTGACCTACGACCTGGCTGTCCTATCACATCACCTAACACTAAATGGAAATCAGAAGAGCTATCGTCCTTTGAACTGTGAAAAATAAGAGCACCAACAACAGAAAACTGACTTGAACAACTGTGACTGAACAGAGCCTACCTTGGGACTAATAAGGAAAACCCTACCCTAGGCTGTAGTCCAGGACACATAAAAACAACAAGAACAACAACAACAAGATGTCTTATTGCAGAAGTCCAACTTGGACAACAGAGACTGAGCAGAACCTTTGGATCCATAATATCCTAGCTTCGGCTTAGGAACGGAACGAAAACAGGGAGCAAGTGTTACAGAAGACTGAGCACCACAACAACGATGGATAGGAACCTCTAGAACCTAGAGATTCTATCCTAGACCCGAACCTATAACCTGCACAAATACCAAGATTGCTAGCTACGGTGGCTTGATTTTCTCACACACAACCGAGAGGAAACTTTCCTGGCATCACAAAAAAGTCTTTGGGATGGGGTAATGAGTATATATGGAGCCAGGGGTTGATCCCATGATGGTATGCTTCAAAGATGGTGAAACCCTGAATCTCTTAGGCCACGGGAATTCCCTTTCTTCTCCAATGCTTACTGTGCCTATGCAAAAAAAAAAAAAAAAAAAAAAGTGGGGGGAACGCCAAACCCTACCACTCCAGCACCCATACTTTTTCTTGTTTTGTTTTGATTTGTTAGTTTTTTACTTTATTTTCCTTCTCTTTTTTCTTCCACTTTTCTCTTTCTTTTTCATGCTTGTGGTTATTATTTAGAGATTTATTTTTATTTTTATTTGCCGTGTCCATTTTTTTTCTTTTTTCTTCCATTTTTCTTTCATTTTTTTTCTCTCTCTTCTTTCTTTTTTTGGTAGTTGTCACCAAATTTTTTTCTCCCTTTTTTCTTATCCTTTTTATCTCCAATGACGGTGGAATGGATGCTCAATCTACAACAAGCTGTAAAGTGGAGACCAGTTGCAATAGCATACTGGGGGGTAGAGGAGAGAGATATGGGATGCATACTGGGAACAGGGGCGAAGGTAGGATAGCACTGGTGGTGGGAATGCCCCTCATCCATTGTCACTATGTACCATAAATGATGCAGTGAAAGATTTGTAATGCACTTTAGTCACAATAAAAATTAAAAAAAAGATAATTTTTTTCAAAGTTATGTACTCAGAAATAGTATTACAAGGCATGCGTAAACATTAGTGTTCAAAAACATTAGTCTTCAAAAATATTATTCATTGGCATCTTCAAATTTTTGAGAAGTCCAGGAGTTAATTTTTTTAACCCAAAGCATCTATAAATACTCTTTTTAAATAATAATTATTTTGTAAACAATTGAAAGAACTATGTCAGTTCTTAAGGATATAAAGCACAAACTTTGCATTCAGGAGGTTGGAGTTTAAGCCTTGAAACCACATGGGCTCTGAGATTGCAAAGAGTGATCCTCAAGCACCATCATGTAGAACCCAAAGAAACAAACAAAAGCAAAAAAAAAATTTTTTTTTCATTGACAGTAGAACAATGTATGATATAATCCTTCTTTTTTTGCTTCTTGCAATGTAACATTTGATTTAAATTTTGAGATTTTATATTATGTTGACATAAATATAGAATAATTTGAACATGGTACAATAAGAGGAAATCTGAAGAAATGTCAGAGATGTTATGAGTTCCTGTAAGGAAATGGGTCACTATAGCATAGGGATTCAGGAAAGCTTTATTGTAGACTGATGTAGTGACCTGATATAAAAAATATGTATGGTACATTAGTTAAGTATTTGATAACAGAAGTACCAGTACATGGCAAAAATCTACAATGTTATCTGGAAAAATAATAAAATTAAAATAACATTTTTAAATAAAATCCAGAGTAGGACAGGACACATTGAAAAGCTAGTGTCATAGACAATGGCCAGCCACTACAAGAGTTTATAGGTATATTAAAGAATTTGGGTTTTAGTTTAAGAAATATAATAATTATTTTTGGGTCAGATAACTCCATTTAGGTATGTGAATGTCTTCAGTTTGGTTTATGGATAGTCACAGAATGATTACAAATAGCTAATTAAATTACCATATTGGGGGTAAGCAAAGCAAAGTGAAGGGAAGCAAATACAATTGGTGGGCATCTATCAATTAAGATGAAATTGTGATGGGAAAATAACTTAATTACCTTTTGTAAGTCATTTAATAGAGCTGGGGGGGGGGCTTAGGAGGCACTTCAGGTGTTTCTTAAGTTTTGCCTAGTGTAGGCCTGAAGAGTTGTGCTCTTAAATATAATGACATAGTTATAGGCAGAAATGGTATGAGGTGTCACAAAGCTAAATTCTGTGGCAGCAGGAGACCATCCCATACTAGAGATCAAACTGAAGGCCTTACATATCTCCTTACAATTGAGCTAGATCCCAATCAAAAGATTCAGTTTTTCATACATGATTAAGAACACAAATATATGCTAATTTAGTGAGATAGTTTATATAGGTTTAGTGAGTAATTTTTGTTATTTTTTTCTTTTTTGTTTTGAATAACAAAACAAAGAGATGTTTAGGGGACTACTCCAAGATCTCCGTCCCTGGATCTGTCCCAGCAGAGATTAGGAAACCATGCAGTGCTAAGGATTGAATCTGAATCTTCCACATACAAAAAATTTCAATCCATTGAAAAAATATTTTGGCACCAGAGGATTAATTTTAAGTAAAAATTAATTGTTTTCTGCCCTTCCAAGTTTGAATGTGAGTGTTACTTTATTGTGTATATGCATATATGTGTGTACAATATGCAGAGAGGATAATTGAGAGAAGAAAATTTAAGTTTGTACTGGGGCCATGTTTACCTAAATAATGATCCTTTGGTATCTGATCTCAAGCAATGTGCTTATGGGCTACCAAATTGATACCTAACAGAACACTGGAGCCAGAAGGGTCACAAACACTTAGGTTGAGATATGTAATAAGAAATATCACACTCACAACTTTGAATATATCTGGAAAGCCCTCTAGCTCTTTGAGGGATCCCCATAGTGCTATGTGTCCATAAGTGTGGGTAAAGCAAAGCAAAGCAAAAAAAAAATTTTTTTTAATTTTGGGGCCACACCCGGTGAGGTTACCCCTGCCTCTGAGCTCATAAATCACTCCTGGCTTGATGGACAATAAGGGACTATGGGGGATCGAACCACAGTTTGTCCTGGATCAGTTGCATGAGAGGCAAAATCCCTACCGCTGTGCCTTTACTCCTGCCCCAGTAAAGCAAACTTTATTCTAAACTGAAGATACTATAATATAAAAATTTGTTAGCTAGGTGTTGAAAGACAGATAGAGGATACTGAGATATTTTGAAGTTGATAATTGTATTAAGTAGCTGTTTTGCTCAGGCCAAGGGCAACTATATTAAAATGTAAAATAACGGAAGAGGACACCTTAAATCTGAACTTACCAAAAGAGCATATGGTAGTTAAGGAGGGACAGATAGGGGATAGGCTTATATTAGATGATGCTATTGTTTTTTACTATTATCTCTGAGATAATGCTATGAAACTATTGGTGGAATGTTAAAAAGTTTAAACTGAGGTCAACTGCTATTATTTCTTTCAGTTTTCACCTCCAGAATAAATGCTTTTGAAAATCTGCACTGCGTCAGGAAGGAAACAAGCTGCCTTTTTTTTTTAGTGTCCATCCAGTCATTTTTAGCACTCCTAATTCATAGAACTCAATAGAGAGTAAATTACCCTTTTAGCCAATTTATATATTTTTATTACTGGATTCAGTATTGCTTATATCTATGTACTTTATTTTTGTTTTAGCTGAATCCCATAATAATGTATTATTGTTTATTTTATTTGCTGTTTTTTATACTACCACAAGAAGTGAAACACAGACAGCAGATAATAAAGATTTGTATAATAAGAAGTGAACAGATCCCATGTAACTCTTTGAAGTCAGTTCTTTGTTCTGAGATTCATTCCTTCCGACAGGGCACCTGTCAGGGTGAGCTTTCATCTGTTGTTGTCCTGGGCTTTATATATCATCTGTTACCATAAGGGGAAGATAACGTTATCTTTCATAATCTTAGTTTTAGCTATTAGCTATTTACTATCCTATATATCATCATTTTAGCTCTAATGGCTATGTAAAAATGGCCAGTGATATTTATAGACATATGAACTGTCAATGATAACATTGTTTAATTATAGTGACTTGAAGTGGCTAATAATATATAACTTCTATTCCACTGTTGCTTCAGAGTCAATAAGATGAAGATTTGCTTGGTGACTGAAAAGCTGCTTTGGAAATAAGTCAGTTAGTTGGAAGATGGCGAACCCTTGTCCTCAAAGTACCTAACATGTCTGTATAGTCACAAAATAACTTTTTATAGAAAAGGAGAAATTGGAAGCTCATCTTTCAAAAGGATAAAATACTGATATGTGAGCACTAGTATAAATTATTCTTCAACTCTAGGCTGGTCTTTAGTCATATTTCCAATGTATCTACAAGTGGATAAGTCTGGTTAAGATTCTTGTCCATTATTTTAACCTTCAGGAAAAGTTCAGAACATTATCAGCATTTTCAACCATAACAACCAGTTAATTTTTCTCATAATTTGATGCATTATTTTCTTGGGTCAATTTCAAATGAACTCAGAAAATTTTTCCAGATTTTTTTTACAAGCCCCAAATTTTTGTGGTTTATGCCTTTATATAATGGTACAATTGTAGCATAAAATTTTAAATTCTCTTACAGTGGACTGATTCTCTTAATGAATGGATTTACACTTTAAGAAAAAATGTAATAATAATACAATTGTAATTTTGTTTTTTTTTAGTAATAAACATGTTCCATTGAAATACATTGCCTTCACACTGAATAATAAACTAAGTACTTTTCCTGATGCTGAAAATATACTCTCTTATTAATTCCAAGATGTTTTGAACACATCTATATTTTATGAGCTGAACTGAGGCCACTATGTATTAGCATCGATAAAGAAACCATTCTCTGTGGGGGTCTATATATTTCACATAATGGTGGCATAACTTATTCTTTTCCACAGTGAAAGATATTGTGACACTACTACTAACAAATGAATAAAACACTGATATAGGCGAGATGACATTTTTATTAGAGTTCAAGGATCCCATAATATGTTTTCCTTGGCAGTACCTACACTTGAGATATTAAAAAGGGTCTAGTATATTTAAAATAGTTGCTGCCCATAAATTATCATTGATAACGAAGATTGAAATAATGCAAAGAAAATTTTACATTTTCCTATAAATTTTGAAGATACTTATAAAATTGATAATGTCTTGACTTTTCTTTATAATAACTGGTAATAAAGAACATGTTTTCTATTTCTTTTTTTTTTTTTTTTTTTTTTGGTTTTTGGGTCACACCCGGCAGTGCTCAGGGGTTATTCCTGGCTCCAGGCTCAGAAATTGCTCCTGGCAGGCACGGGGGACCATATGGGGCGCCGGGATTTGAACCGATGACCTCCTGCATGAAAGGCAAACGCCTTACCTCCATGCTATCTCTCCGGCCCCACTTCACATTTTCTGCATTAAAACAAATCTAAGAATAACATTTTCTGAATATTGTATTGGATAAAATGTCTCATTGATCTAATGAATTATATTATTACAAAGTGTTAAAAATAAAGGAATTTTAAAGTTGTAAACCTATTATTTACATAATCATTTACCTTTCTATCATATAAATTACATATTATAAAACACAGAGGATAATATTTTAAACATATTCTGGGAGATCGGAGTGATAGCACAGCAGTACGATGTTTGGCTTCCATGTGGCTGCCCAGGATGGACCTGGATTCAATCCCCGGCACCCCACATGGTCCCACAAAACAGGAGCAATTTCTGAGCTCATATCCAGAGTAAACCCTGAGCATCACCTGGTGTGGCCTTAAAATAAAAATAAAAAAAATTCTGGTATCTCATTGTTGGTTTCACATTTTCACTTTCTTTTCCTTTTGTTTTTGTTTTGTTTTGTTATGTTGGACCACATTTGGCAATGCTCAGGGTTTCAGGTTTTACCTCTGACTCTATGTGTGTGGATGCCTGCTGGATACCAAGGATTGAACCCAGGTCAGACACATACAATCCAAGTGTGCTACTGATTGTCCTATTTCTGGTCACTTCTCTTTCAATGTTAATGAGTAACTTAGAGGAGTCAATACAATCCAATTATTACATATATGCTTACAAAATAATGTAAGGTAATATCAATTATATCTTCTACCTCATATTACAGTTATAATTTCCATTTAATTTTTCAAATAATTAATGTGGTATAAGTAATAATAAAATAAAGAAGAAACTTGTGCAATATTGGATAAAAGGATAAACTCAATATTATAATAATTTACACCCATTTGGTTAAGAGGACTGGCTGTAACTTACTGAGTATCATTGATTTAGGACAGAGTGTTGAATGACAAAATTTGTGACTGTATACTATGACTGAGATGGCAAGAGTAAGGCATTAGGAAATTCTTGATGTATCTATTATAAAAATTAGTACACTATAAGACTTATAGTATTATAAAAATTACAACAAGAGCTAACAGAAAGATACGTTATTGCCAAACTATTTATAAAGTTGAACATGACAGGAAAATAGTTTTCTTAATATTTATTGGTATTTAAGTGCAGATTTGATCATTATTCCTGAATTTAAGCATGATTATCTGTATTCATATGTGAGAATATAAAAATACACTGAATTTAATATTTAAAATGTTTTTGCTAATGAACCACATTTCTCCTTGTTAATGGTTATTTGAATATGCTGCTAGTCAGTAAATTTTCTGCATAGCATAGTTTTTCAATTGTTGGAACATTTTCTCATTAATAAGCTTAAATATTAATCTTACTGGGTAGTTTTAAAGTTCAAATTTAACGAATTTATCCTGAGTAAAAAAAATCAAATTTTATTCTTTTCTTATCTTCCAGGTAGTTCAGAGAATAAAGTTATGCCTGTTTTCTCTTTTATCTCTTCAACTGGTCAACATTTTTCTTTTTCAGTTTTTTTGTTTTCTCCATAATAACACCCATAATTTATGTTTTCTTTCTCAAGATAGAGTACTATTATTCTCAAAAGTTATCATGAGTAAAATGATACTTGACAAATATAAATCCTTGAAACATTGTTTGAAAAACGTAACAGTGAGTTATCACAATTTATGAATTAAAATGTAAACTACTTGGTATTCTTGTGACATAAGTAAATACTTTGGCATTTCTAAATCTGTTACTGGAAACAGGATACAGAAAATATAGAGCTAGATCAACTACTTCTGATCAACCTTCATAAAACAATTCCATTATGATATTGTTTAAATGTAGAATAGGTTCCAGACAACATTATTTTTTATGAATTCTAATTAAGTTTGATTTATATGTGTTCACAGACTACTTTAGCTACTTCATCATTATGGTCACAGCCTTAAATTTATTTCCTAATGTTTCTTCAGTTCTGCATGCAAGATTGCATTATTCAATCAGTTTCTATTTTTGCTGCTCTAACTTTCTCAATACCAATAGCTATCTTTTTAGTTTCATCAAGGTCTCCAAACTCTATTTCTATGTGTTATTTCACTTTAAACTCATTTTCTTTTCTATCATTTTCTTTTCTTTCCAACTCAAATCCCATCATCTCTGATATCCAATAAGCTTTTTCTGTTATACTCCATTTTATTGTCCTATCCATCCTTTCGTTGCATCTATTTCACAAACTCCAGTCAAAAAATATCCAAGCAAGTAACTTTAGATTATTTTTGGATCAAATACTATTACTTGTGTGATCAGATGCAATTGAAATTTTACTCTTAAATTTCAAGCTGATTATGTTCTTGCTTTAGTTGCTCCGCACATTTTATTGTTTCAATGTTTATAAATCATCCTTCTACACTTTATAATATCTTTCCTCATTATTTTATTACTCTTTCTGCTACCAAACAGTAAATTTTATCACTAGTTACTGATCTAATCTAACCAGTAGAATAAATATATCTTTGTCAATGAAATTATCTGCTTTTTTAGATGCCTTCTTTCCTCATTATATAATCCCTTTATGAAAGTAGCCTTTCTACTATTTAATAATACAAAATTATAACATAAACTTATTGCTAGATATATCGCTTTTGAAGATAAAATTATTTTAGAAAGTATCTGCATGGAATTCATTTATACTTTTATGACTTACAAATGAGTCTTTTCCCCAATATTTAACTATATAGAACAATTAAACAAAGCTTCATTCACTAAATTAGTTCATTAATTATTTGCAGTATTGCAACTTGGTCAAATAGATTAAAAACTTTGAGAAAAATCTTTAATTTTCAGAGTAAAGTTGAAGGAAAAATTCAAATATTATTTTAGAATTATTTTAGGATTTCTATCTACAAGAAATGTGTGGAAAACTGTCTGAAAAATACAAAAAATTCCAGATGATATTAGGTCATTTTATTCTTAAATTTTCATCGTGTTGTTATTGTAGATAAAATCAGTAATTGATTTATTGATTAAGTGTAGGGAAACTGAAATTGGCAGATGATTTCTGAGTAAATGGATCAGTGGCTGCTGTGTGTCCACATAATTGAGAGTTCACAGATGAATAAAGATAAGAATATAGATAGCATCTGCTTGCAATGTAGAATAGAGGTTTCAGCAAATGAGTTCTCTTTATATTAAGAATATTAGATTGAGAAAAGTTGCTTATTATGCAAAGGAGTTAAAAGAAAATTAGTAGTGGTTGATTGACCATGGGGTAGGGTTGAGAAGGCTTAAATGTATCATTGTTTTTTTTAATTAGGAAAAGGCTGATTAGATTTATAGATATGGATTAGAATTGTAGATAATTGGGATCATAACAAGTTATGAACTTAAAGATTTGGGGGTAAAGCATAATTTTTGCTCTTCTTAGATGAGTTCTGTGTTTCTGAACATAGTTTATTTTCATCATTTAATAATTCATTTTCAACTAGCTTTTGCCATCATATGAATGGAAGGAATTATTAGAGACAGGACTGACGACCAATAATTTTTTATACATTATCACTTTACATTTGATTTAAATAAATTTTAACACATGACCAAGTATTAAAAATATAATAAAAATCACAAACATGGGGCAGAGGGGTGACACAAGTGGTAAGGTATTTATTTGCCTTGCACTCAGCTAACCTAGGACAGACTGCAGTTTGGTCCCTCGGCACCCCATGTCCTCCCCAAGCCAGGAACAATTTCTCAGCAAATAGTCAGGATTAGCCCCTGAGCATCACCAGGTATGGTCAAAAAGAAAAGAAAAAGAAAAATCACAAATGTATATTTGAAATATAGATTTCTAAATAATTTGTCAAAAGTCAATTTTATGAACATCAGTATAGTTTTAATTTTCTTAATTTAGATGATTTTAATCCAAATTTTCTAACACTAAAAGCAATAGATAATGTAAAGATTAATGGGGGGCCGGAGAGATGGCATGGAGATAAGGCAATTGACTTGCATGCAGAAGGTCTGTGGTTCGAATCCTGACATCCTATATGGTCCCCTGTGCCTGCCAGGAGTGATATCTGAACGTAGAGCCAGGAGTAACCCCTGAGCACTGCTAGGTGTGACTTCAAAACCAAAAATGCCAATTATTTAAAAAATATATTTCTTTTGCTCAAATATAACATGATATACAACATGATGTTTTAAATTCATTAATAAAATTAAAGAATTTTCATTCTCTTAAACATTACCATATTGATGCTGACCTTTTAAAAGCCTTTAAACTATATTGGTGGAAATATTAAATGCTAGAATTTTTTATTATTAATTAATGGGCTAAGTATATTTTAAGAATCACTGATAATTGAACAAAATATCTCAAGATTTCTTAATTAGTTTATAATAAGAAATACACTTTAATATTGCAACACCTTGAGGAGAAACAAAGATATTTTTTGCATTGCTACAGAAATAACAGTTAGGAAAATCATATTTAATAATGTGAGAAGTATGGTAATATGACTATATTAAGTGTGAATTGATTAAAATATTTCTGAGTAATTATTTTTATTGAGTAGTTAGTATAAAGTTCACTTAAAATGGAAAACTTTTACTTGTTATATATAATATAAATGTTGCTATATATTATTAATATTTATTGTTAAAATGATTAACAATTAATTATTCTATAGTGAATTAATGATTCTTGAGCATATTTATTAGCAAATTTATAAGAACATTACCAATTTACAAGAAAGAAAAATGGGAGAGTGAATAGCACTATGGTGCAGAATTTAATATAATGTAGAAACATTTTGAAAGGTAATATATTGACTTCAAAGTGGTAAAGATAAAAGATATTCTCAAGATTGTATAAGATGAAAGTAAAATTGTAATGTCCTTCTGGTGTTTGGGGGGGCCACATATGACTCCTTAGGCCTGAAATAAAGCTGGGGTTTGTCTTCGGCAAGGCCATTACCTTCATCTCTAATTAAAGTCTTCACCTATTAAAATTGTTTATCCAAGTAAATGCTTAACCTAGAATGTGACCATATCTAGGATTTAATGAAAAATTAGATCTAAAGGGAAATCTAACTGTTCAGTCTGAAAAAAAAAATTCTACTATCAAGTAATAAACAGTGATATACTTTTCTGGCATATGTTGGAAGTTATCTTATTTGATTATTTAATTTTTTGAGAGGCAATTAACTGTGTCCAGGGCTTATTCTGGTTTCATACTTACATTGGTTTTATACTCAGGTTTCACACTTTGTTGGGACTAGATATTACTTCTGGGTTATATACAGTACTGATTGTGAAACTCAGTTTAGTCACTTTCAAAGCAAATGTCCTACTACCCGTATTATCCTGGCCATTTAAAATGAATGCACAAATAAAGATATAAAAAGACAATTATAGGTAGATATAATTATGATATTCACTTACAATATAAAAAACAAGAAAAATATTAGTTCTCTTAATTTTATTTTCTAAACTTTAAAATTGAAATGACAAGTTGAGAAAAATAAATGATCAGTATAATGTTTTTAGAGAATTAGTTTTTCTAATTCAATTAATACAGATTTTTTTTTTTTTTTGGTTTTTTGGGCCACACCCAGTAACGCTCAGGGGTTACTCCTGGCTTTGTGCTCAGAAGTTGCTCCTGGCTTGGGGGACCATATGGGACACCGGGGGATCGAACCGCGGTCCGTCCAAGGTTAGCGCAGGCAAGGCAGGCACCTTACCTTTAGCGCCACCGCCCGGCCCCTAATACAGATTTTTTAATAGTTTTTTTTTAATAGTTTTACTATTATAGTAAGGGGATGGTTGTTCTTAGGGATTATTCTATCCTTGTGCTAGAAGTAACTTCATGGGTGTTTGGAAGACTATTCAGTGCTAGTGATATAAAATAAAACTAAGTTCAGATAGACAGTTCCTGCTCTGTGGGATCTTAGTTTAGAATAGCAATATTGTAGGCCTAAACATTACAATGAATCCAATAAGATAAACAAATAGATGGAAAAGAGATTCTAAATAGAGAATAATATCATTATTTAAAAAATAGTCATATAGGAGCCAGAGTGGTGGCCTAGCAGTTGGATGTTTGCCTTGCATGCTGCTGACCCAAAATGGACTGCAGTTAGATCCTCCTGCGTCCCATATGCTCCCCCAAGCCAGAAGCAATTTCTGAGCGCATAGCAGGAGTAAAACTCTTAGCATCACCCGGTGTGACCCCAAAACAAACAAAAAACCAATAAAAATATTCGTGTCATTTTTTTAACTAGACATCAATGTAAAATATTAATATATTTTAAAAAAATAAAATGACATCATTTGCTGTTAAGTAAGCTTTATCCATTTTGTTGTTGTTGTTGTTGTTTTGGTTTTTGGGCCTCACCCAGTGATGCTCAGGGGTTACACCTGCTATGCGCTCAGAAATCGCTCCTGGCTTGGGGAATTATAGGGAAGCCGGGGATCAAACCGATGTCCGTCCTGGTTCAGCAGCGTGCAAGGCAAATGCCCTACTGCTGCGCTATCGCTTCAACCCAAGCTTTATGCTTTTTAGAAGATAACATTTGGATATTTTTCTGTTGATAACTTTGGAAAAATCATGATATTCAGTTATAATTATAGATATTTGCTCAAATCAGTTAGGGCTGGCATATATTAAATTATATAAAACAGCATTACAAATTACTCCTATTTTAGCTCTGCCTTAATAATTGAAGGTAAAACTGACACAAAATCTTATAATTTTTATGGCAATCTAATTTATGGTTACTAAAAAGTGGAGAGTTTTAACCGTAACAAAAAATACAGATGTCTTTCATGAGAAAGCACTTATTTGAAATTATAAGAAAAACAACATTTATAAAATTCCAATTTGAATATGGTTATCATAAATAAAGTTTAACAGTTGATACAAAAAGTTAAATCTTTGATTAAAGACCACAAAAATAATCTCAGTGTTTCCTGTAGAGATGAAGAATTAAATGTGGAACAATGGATAGATTTTGTTCTTTTGGTATTTTAAGATGATTTTAACATACCAATGTTTCGCACACCACCATGTTCTAGGATTTTGAAATGCTAAGAGCAACAAAAACATAAAAGAATTTTAAATAACAGATTGCAATTTTTCTAATTACTTTTCTTTTTCAAGTTTTCACAAACATCACTGCTTTATTAAGATCTGATATTGAGAAATGGGAACTAAATTTACTGTTTTGTTCCAATGTGTTTAGTACTCTGGCTTTACCAATATGTTTAGTACTTTGGCAAGAAATTGACTTTAGTGGTATTTCTCCCATTATTGTATATAAGCACTATAAGTGAATGATTCTTAAACATTGCTTTAAAGTTATAAAACAAAATATATTTTATTCCTTTATAATTCTAACTGGCAAATGACATTACTATGAATAAAATATGTATCCATGTTCAAAACTGTTTAAATAGGCTTTGATAGATTTTAAATGAACCGTAATTTTACTTTATATGTACTTTCAATAATAGATGGTGTATACAAGTTTTTATTTATTTATTTATTTATTTATTTATTTATTTATTTATTTTTGAGGTCACAGGCAGCAATGCTAAGGAATTACTCCTACATTCAGGAATTACTCCTAGTGGTATTTTTAGAATACCTAGAGTGAAAATTTGGGGTGCCGAGGATCATACCCATGTTGGCCATACTCAAAGCAAGAATCTTGCATGCAGTACTGTGCTTCTAGCCCCAAGTGGAACATAGAGTTAATATATTCAACAGGTGATATTCTTTTATTTTTAAACATGTTATAGAAGAAAGACATTTATTTTATGCATGTATGCTTGTTTTAAAATATGCATGGAGTCTAGCACATAGTATCAGTTTCTAGAAACTACATGCTGTTCTGAAATAAAAAGTTTCACTTGGAAATGGAAATATCTTTCACACAGTAATTTAAAGACTATACTTTTGTACTTCACATGTTCTATTCCAGCAATGAATAGTGCCTTGAGTCCCTCTAGGAGTATCTCTTGGAGCCAGAAGTAGACTCTAAGCATCACTTGATGTGAACCCCACCCCCCCCCAAAAAAAAGAAAAAGAAACAATAAAATATATAGTTAGAAGATTGATTTTGTGGTAAGTCTGGGTATAATTATAACATCATTTTAAGTACAACACTCAAGTCGTTATTAATATAAAACTATATTAATATCCTGCCTTATTATGTTTTATAACTAACTTACTTAAAATCTCCTAGAATATCAGAATATGACAGAACAGAGAAAAACACCTGAATGACTTTTGGCAATTAAGTAATGACACTATAAAAAGAGAGCAGCTTGAATATTTTGCAAGTTGAACACATACAGTATCTAATTATACTCTGAGGTTTGTTGAGTAAATTGGAGATTTTGTACCTAAAACTTTAAATCAGATATCTTGGCATGAGAAGAATTTAAGTACCAGTAAGTGCTAAAAGACTCAAATCATTTAGTTTTAAATTTTCTTTTGTTCTAAAGCTTGTGATCCTCTCAGTATTTCAGCCTGTCTTTGGTGTCTGAGAGAGCATAAAGAAAAATTACTTGTTCAACTGAAAGAGCCTGAATTTGCAGAAATGTTTAATACTTTAGCTGGACTTCGAGAAAGGGGTGTAGGGAAAAGATTGAAAGTCACTGGTGCTTGGCAGATGCTAATGATGACAAAATAGTTACAAAAATAAAAGGTTTTAACCTTTGAAAATATTTTATAATCAAATTCAAACCTAACACTTAAGTCAATATTCAAGGTCCTGCTGTGAAGTTTATTCAACAAGAACAGGCCATAATAGTCTTTTGGAAATGTTAAATTTTGAAATATATGTTGCTTAAATGCAACCCACCTAGGAAATTTAAATTGCATCAGTAATGTGATTTTTAGATAATGCATTTATGTACTTTTATAATCATTTTTACTCGGTAAATTTTATTTATATTTTCTGATTTTATATTCTTGGTAGTTACCTTACAATTAGTGATATGCCTATCTTGTTCTTAAAATGGATCAAAGGACCTTACATTTTACAAATAAATTGTATTAAACTTTATCACTTTTCTACTCTTCCCTAATATTCTTCTCTATCTTAAAAAATATGTAGTTCCTGCAATGTCTTGTGACTGCTATAAATTTCCCTTCTTTGCCTAAAGGTCACTAACTCACTTTGATTAAGTCCCGTTAATCTCGAGAGAAGAACATAATTGTTCTTTCTCAATTGTAAAATATTTTTTTTGGATATTGGGTTTAATATATTGTTATTAATAGATATCCATCTCCTATATTCTATTCATAAACTGAGAATTTTCTTTGACCAGAGAAGAGAAGTAAAACTTGACACACTTAAATTTGACATATTTTTATCTCATAATTATAATATTGAACATAAATTTTATTTTTAACTATAAATAGATCTGTATTTTTCTATGTAATAGATATTGGTCATAACTGCCAAACAGTATTAAATGTATTTATCAATTGTAAGCTGCCCTTATTCAAAGAATCAAACTATAGTCCATGGAACTTGACCAATTCAATGAGTTCAAAATTTGTTTATAAACAGAAAAATCATCTCAGACTGAAATACTGTTATAACTCAGGATGAAATCATCTGCTTATTCTATTGGTGATAATATAGAATACTTTATACACATAGGCTGGGAAGATTGATATTAGTTGTTAATTTTTTTATACATTTTTACAGCTATACATAAAAAGACTATGGACATTTATCAGAAATATAACTGTATGTACTAACCATTGAATGTGAGCAATTTTACTGGTACAATATGATTTATACAGCCATATTTTACATCTACATATTTTACACATGATATTATGTTAAATTATGTGCATTATTTTTTAAAAGCCCAGTGCTCAGATCTTACTTCTGGCTCTGCTTAGTAGCCAATCCTGTAGGGTACTGGAATGCCAGTGATATGCTTGTTGCCTTTCCCCTGAAACTTACTTTACTAGATGAGATTTGATATATATATTTTTTTTAGTGAAGGCGAAACAAATCTTTCTTATATTACCTTTCAAAAGAAAGTATAAGGATAGGGGGTCTGAGAGATAGCACAGCGATAGGGTTTTTGCCTTTCACTCAGCTGATCCAGAACAGATGGTGGCTCAAATCCCAGCATCTCATAAGGTCCTCCAAGACTGCCAGGAGTGTTTTCTGAGCGCAGAGCCAGGAGTAATCCCTGAGTTTTATTGGGTGTGACCCAAAATCCCCCCCAAAAAATGGGATAGTCTTTGCTAATTTTTCTACATCAATGTTCCCCTTTGACTCTAAACTTCATCCTACCAGAGTGTTTTGTTTTCTTTTGGTATTGGGTTTTTGCAAGAAAAGACTAAATCCTTAGGATCTTTTGTCAATTCTTTGCTGACTGGAAAATGAATTCAATGTGAAAACCAGAGAATATAATAAGCTATTTGCAATAAGATGGAACTTAAAGTGCCATTTGAAGCCAGCATTTTTCAGTATTACCCAGACAATCTTATGTGTTGTGAGATGTCCAGAATGTACCTGCTGATACTTGGGGATCATATTGCACTGTTTTTTGAACTGGGTTTGGTTTCATGCAAGGCATGAGACTTAACTGCTGTTATCATTCTAGTCACTTTGCTAATGTCTTCAAGAAAATGACTAAAACTATATGGGTAAGTTTTATTAACTTTGTTGTATCTCACTTTGTGTACAGGAAGGTATTTAACTTATAAACAGCCACTTCCAAATTTTTCTCTTATCAATATGGCTGATGTAAGTTTTATTATATTACAGATTCCTAAAATTCAGAAAAATAATACATAAGGTGTTTTTATTATTTTCACACTAACGGGCTTATAAATGAAGGAGCATTCAGGGGAACCATGTCTTTTATCAGACTAATCTCTTTTCAGATTAGAGATAATAGAATAATGTTTTTTATTTTAATAAATTTTTGACTTTAAATTACCTCAATAATTTCCTTATTCAAATAAAGTACATTAAAATAAAATAAAATATTATATAAATCAGGAATGCAGTTCTTTTTTTGTTTAGTTGTGTTTTTGGACCACTCTGTTGACGCTCAAGGGTTACTCCTGACTATGTGTTTAGAAATCCTCCTGGCTCCAGGGATCATATGGGACTCTGGGAATTGAAACCAGGTCCGGCCTGGGTCATCCTTGTGCAAGGTAAACACCCTACAGCTCTGTATCTCTCCGCCTCCCTTCTTTTTGAGGAATACAGTATCTTATTGCACATAATTTTGAGCAATTTAAACTTAACTATAATAGATTTAATATTTTCTGAGAACATGGGACAGATAGTGTGGCAAGATTTTTTTTTGTTTTATTGTTTGTTTTTGCATAGGCACAATTGGTATTGAGGATATTAAAAAGGGAATTCCTTTGGCTTAAGACATACAGGGTTTCTCCATTACTGAAGCATACTGTCATGATAACAAGTTCAGGTTCCAGACATAATCATTATTGAACCCCAAGGTCTTTTTTATAGTGCCAGAAAATGTTCTGTTTAGTTGTGGCTGACTAAATCAGTCCTCTGTCATTAGAGATCTTGTTATTTGCAAATATATATATATATATATATTTATATATATGTGTGTGTATGTATGTATGCATTTATATATGAGGAGTTTTGGATCATACCTGGAAGTGTCCAGGACTTACTCCTGGCAGACATGTGTTCTTGTGATCAAATCAGGGTCAATTGTGTGCAAGGCAGGTAGGTGCCTTATCATCTTTACCATAGCTCTGGTCCATATCGAATGTCTATCAATTGACATATACACAAACACATTCTAGTTAACCTATTTATTAAAAATAAAGAACTGCTAATGAATAAAAACTGTAAGTATGAAAAAATAATTCCTGTTTTGTAAAGTTGTAAAACACACATATAAGTGCAAACCTTAGTATAATAATAGGGTAATTTTATATTTAAATATTTAAAAACAAATACACATATGCACATATTTCTACAAACAATTAATTGGAAATACATTAGTATGGCAGTCTCACAAGACGTGTTTATTCTCATTCTTAATTTTCATAGTGAGCTTACTTGTTTTGTACAAGCACTATGTAAAAAAAATACTGAAGAAAAAATGTAACATTTTTCTCTATTGTGAATACTCTAGTATAGCACTCTTAGAAGACTTGTTTATTTTCATTTTCATTTTAAAATAGTGAGATCGCTTAATATGCACAGACACTATATGAAAAGTTATAAAAAATTAAGCTACTTACTGGAATACATATATGCATTTAGTACATATGTGTTTCTATAGCAAAATAATTTTCTGTGAAGCTAAGGGTGACTGACAGAATTTATAATGATAATCTATAAAAATAAAACTGCAGTAATAGAAATCAATTTGTGTCATTGAGTGGAGCTCTTTATACAAGCAGGTGTGAAGAAATAACACAGCAGTAGTTTCATAACACTGAATATTTATTATATTATTTCTACATAATATGCATCTACTTTAAAAAATTAAGTTTTAAGTTGTGTTATTTAGATTAAAAGACATGAGTGTTTTCCTTTTAAACAAAGTCAAAATAAGTCATCACCATATAAGTAAGCAGATTAGATAGATTTAAATTTCAGCACTGCTGAGCCCTTATTGTCAGTATGACATATTTGTGAAGACAGGTAATCTATCAGCTATTAAGCTATGGTATAATCATGCTCACAGAAAATTCAATTTTGTAAAAGATAACATTTATCATTAAAAACATTTTTCATATTAATCAGAAAATGAATTTTTATTATTTCTATTTTCTTAATATATTTAAACACTTTGATTACAAATCTGACTGTAGTTGGGTTTCAGTCATAAACAAACACTCCTCTTTACCAGTGAAATATTCCTACCACCAATGCATCCCCTGCCTATTTTTTATTTATTTTTATTTTTATTTTTTTTGGGGGGCCACACCCGGTGGTGGTCAGGGGTTACTCCTGGCTGTCTGCTCAGAAATAGCTCCCGGCAGGCATGGGGGGACCATATGGGACACTGGGATTTGAACCAACCACCTTTGGTCCTGGATTGGCTGCTTGCAAGGCAAACACAGCTGTGTTATCTCTCCGGGCTCCATCCCCTGCCTATTTATTGAGACAGAATTTTATTTCTCTCACTCATAAACCTTGTCATGGTAGTTGTTAGTGTATTATCTCTGTAACTGCATTCACCACTTTTTGTGGTGAGCTTCATGAGCTGGTCCTTCCAACCCTCATCTCTGGGCATTATTACAATAATGTCTTTTATAATTAATTAATCATTAATTAATAATTAATAACCATTACAATAATATCTTTTACTTTTTTAAATAAGCAAGACTATTCTGTGTGACTTCCTATGATTTATTTCACTCAGCATAGTAGTTTCCATGTACATCCATGTTTAGGAAAATTTCTTGACTTCATCTCTCCTAGCAGCTGTATACTATTCCATTGTGTATATGTGCCACAGTTTCTTTAACCATTAATCTGTTGAAGGGCATCTTGGTTGTTTCCAGAGTCTGGATATTGTAAATAGTGTTGTGATGAATATAGGTGTGAGGAAGAAATTTTTGTATTGCATTTTGTGTTGCTAGGGTATATCTGTAGGAGTTGTATAGCTGAATCACATGAGAACGTGAAAACTTTAGTGTATACTGAAAATCTAAGACAAATAGGAAGCAGCAACAGAGAAAGTTGACATAAAGAAGATTTAATACATGTGGCTTTAAATCAGAAATTATTCTAAAATATTTGCCTCAAATTTCATCTTTAAATTTTACTACAAAATAATCAATATTCCCCTTCAGAAGAAGCCTAAGAAGGAGCTTTTTTCATTCTAAACCATTTATATTAGGATCCATATAAAATAAAGATTTTAAAATAGTTGGAAAGAAGTTAAAATGTAACTAAAATTTTGAGTATTGTTTGATTTATTAATAATAATGTTCTATATTGGCAAAATGTTTCTATCACTTGATGTGGTTTCTACCAAATACCAATTAACTTTCAGTGTAAAATGCATATTGGGCTTGTGATAGTACAGCTTGCCTTGCACATGGCTGACCTGGAATTGAGCTCTGGCTTGCCTATGGTCCCCAGCATCATCAGGAGTGATTCCTAAGCAGACAGCCAAAAGTTAACCCAATGCACAGCTGAAGAGGCTCCCCTCCAATAAATAAATACATTAAAAATGACATAACTGAAGTATATCACAGTTGGATGAGAGAAAACGTACAATTCAAATTGTTAAAAACTATCCTGAATTTTTAATATCACTTTATTTTATTCGGGGACTATACTGGATAGAGCTCATATTTTTCTCCTGGAAATTATTCTGCTGCTGGAAATGATTCCTTCTGCTCAATGATCACTTCTGGTAGAGATCATGTACCCACATGGGTACAGTGATCATATCTCCATCAGCAGCCAGCAATGCAAGCACCCTATCTCCTTCAGTGTAGATTTATCCTCAAATTTGAAACTGTTTGTAATTGTTTTATATTAATACTTTGGCTCTGTTTTATTATATAAAGTCATTCTTTTCTCATTACAGACATAAGCACAATATTACAGAAACAGTAGGAAATGCAAAGAGTCCTACCCAAGTCACACTAGTGAAGCTATTTAGAAAGCAAGAAAAAAAAAGAATATTAAAGTCAGCTGTTGTGGGGCATTGATAAATAATATTTAATTATATTTGCTCTTGCGTTTTATCAGACCTGCATAATAAATAAGATAAATTCATAATTTAATGACACAGAGTAGTCATATTTATTGAAAATACAAAATCCAACTACATTATTTTCACAAGAGAATAACATAAGCTGGAGTCAAGACACATACATAGCTTTAAAGCAAAGTATTGGAAATTTTTACGTAACATCAATGATGAACTCAGAACAAGTAGGAAATTCTATGCTTACCTTAATTCTTATCTTTAATCCTTTAAAATAGACTTTCAATAAAGAAATTAGCAATTAAAAAGATGGACATATACTCAGCTGGCAGGGGAGATTCCATGATCACGAAGGTGGTTTCCCCAGGGTGAGGCTTATCCATTGAGCTCCAGATAGGCTGACCCCTGCAATTTCCTCAAATGTGGGAAACTCAAGTGCATACTTTTTGGTAGTGGGGGATTGCATTCGTGCTCTCCCCTGTAAAAAATAAAGCTAACAAGCAAAAAAATATGGACATCATATATGATGAAGACATTGATTCATAAACATTATCATAGCTATTATTACATATGGCTCCAGTACATACCTCCAAGTATATCAAAATTTACAGTCTTACATGGATACATTAATAGCAATAACAACAGGTAGGGTTTTTCCATCCATTTACAGCAATCTAAAGGTCATCAAGAAAGAAAATCAAGGCCAGTGAAATAACTTATGCTTAAGGGCTTTGTCTTGGATGTATTGACCCTGATTTTGATCTTCATTCACCATTATGAATGATCCCTAGAGCACAGACTGAAACAATGTCTGAGTAAAGAGTTAGGAATAAGGGGCCGGGCGGTGGCGCTCGAGGTAAGGTGCCTGCCTTACCTGCGCTAGCCTAGTAGATGGACCGCGGTTCGATCCCCCGGCGTCCCATATGGTCCCCCAAGCCAGGAGCGACTTCTGAGCGCATAGCCAGGAGTAACCCCTGAGCGTCACCGGGTGTGGCCCAAAAAAAAAAAAAAAAGAGTTAGGAATAAGCTCAGAGCATAAGCAGAAGGTTTGGTCAAACAAAAAAAATCTATAGAAATAACTTCTCAAATAAAAAATTAGAAGAGATGGACAATTATTTACATAGAATTGCCCTCATAGACTAATAACATACATTGTTCTCAAGTTCTATGCATATCATTTTAAAGTAAAGGTTATATAGTTTATATGTTCTTATAAGAAATAGTTCTTACTGTATTAAAGATCAGGATTGGATTAAAGATATAAAACATCATTTGCAGATCACAAACTCACAATAATATGAAGCTACAGATAAAGAAAAAGAAGAAAATACAGTAAATTACAATTTAAAAATAAACTACATGCTCTGAATAAGTATTAGGTCAAGTAATAAATAAAAATTAAACAAAAATTCAAGAGATTAATGAAATAAAGAAATAACAAAATTTATTATGCAGAAAAATCATTCTAAGGGAGAAATATAGGCATACCTGAGGAAAAATAATCTTAAATTTAATAGTGTAAAATCTTACAGAAACAAGAGTAAAAAAAGCAAACATAAGAAAAAATTTAAAAAAATCAATCATAAATTTATCAAGTAGAACTAAAATATATCCCAATAAATTAATTACAATTTTAAGTGATCATTTGTAAACATTAGTAAAATAAAAAGAGCTTTATTCCAACTCAGGAAAAAAAGAAAACACAATGTTTGTAACAGTGTTGTATTACTATAGAAATACATATATTATAAAAGTATTACAAAAATTAACTAAGGGCAAATTTGCTAATCTAGCTAAAACGGAAAAATTCTAAAAAATATACAAGCTTATAATACTGAATTAAAAATGTTGGTAACTTGAACATATCAATCACAAGTGTAACAAAATTCATTTTAACAGTCACTAACCTCTTCACAAAAAAACATCTCAGGGGCAAATTGTTATAATATTTAACTCTGACATACTTTCAAAGAAAAATTAATACCTGAGTGCAGAGCCAAAAGTAAACCGTGAGAACTACCAGGTGTGGCTTACCTTCCAAAAATAAGTCTTTGTTTTTATTTCAAAAATCTTAATATTTTATTTAAATAGTAACTTGAAAATTTTTATTTTGACATTATTATATGCTAAATTAATCCATATATAATTTTATATTAGTTTTTTTCATAAAGACATATTCACAAATAAATACTTCAAGGTAAAGAAAAGGTAATATATAACTAAAGACCAAATAAGAGGCACTAACCTATAGCACATAGTACCTTATTTAATTTACCCAATAGTTTTTTAGGTTTATATGTTAGTCATATTATGAAAACAAAAAATAACTCATTTTAAGGGAGATAAGCTAGGCTCTGCTTAATGCCTACTGCAGAGTCCTCAAAGATTCTCTCTTGAAAGAATGCTTTAAGGTGAGGGCATGGGTAATGGGGGATAAGATTAGGTTTGGAAGGGTAGAGACAAATAGAGTGTTTAGGAAGATATCAAAGTGAGTGAGTCAGCAGACACTAGGATAGATACATGACAGTGTGTATTTGTCAAAACTTAACGACATAAATAAATTTAAAGATAGATAAATAATGAGTAAACATTTTTGGAAGTTAACACACCTATCTATACAAGAAAAGGAAAAGGGGACCCGGTGAGATAGCACAGCTGTGTTTGTCTTGCAAGCAGCCGATCCAAGACCTAAGGTGGTTGGTTCGAATCCCAGTGTCCCATATGGTCCCCCGTGCCTGCCAGGAGCTATTTCTGAGCAGACAACCAGGAGTAACCCCTGAGCACCGCGGGGTGTGGCCCAAAAAAAACAAAAAAAGAAACAAAAAACAAAACAAAACAAAAAAACAAAGAAAAGGAAAAGGACTTTTAATCTACATTTAAGGTATTTTTGGTTAACATTTTCTTGATTACGCTATTCAAGAAGTGTGATCATTTTCCAAGCTTTAAACACACATAACTTAATTGAAACTTTTTGCTTTCAAAGATTATTTTTGGGCTAGAAATTCTGGTTCATAGTGGATTTATTTTTATAGTATGTTTGATTTTTTTTGATATTTTTGATTTCCAGTTTAAAAATTGAAAAGTAAATTATATTTTCTACAGCAAAATAATACTTTCCAAAAGCAATTTGACAAGTAGTTTATGTTAGTAATATCTATAAGTTATTCAGATTTTGAACATGTGAGATATTAAAATTGAACTCACTTTAAGGTGGCAGAAACATGTGAGAGTAAATGGTCAAAAGATAATCAGATTTAGTATGTGTTATTTTGAATATGAACTGAAGATGAATACTTATGTATTATACCAGAGAAAAATCACCAATATATATAGGCTTTACCTTGTTTTGAATCAGATACAGTTTTTCAATGCCATAGTATATGACTGTATGACATGTTTTTACCAAAAAAAGTTATATAATTGGCAAAAACTAAGTAGTAAAGCCTGATAGTTTATGATATTCTTTCTCTAATCTCAGCAAATGACAATCATATTATTGGATGCCAATAAGATATAATTTATAACCTACTAATTGGAGCATTGTTGCCAAATATTATCACATTCTCCTGCTCTTCACATTTGGTGCTGGTTTGGAAAAATATTTTTTTGAATTAAGAAATAATGATTTGTATTGTTAATTTTTTTCAGTAAAAGTAGCATATCATGATAAGTGTAACTTGGAATAATATAAAAAAATTTAGTTTTCTTTTGTTTATCTCTAGGGTATAGGAAAATGATATTTTCTATCCAATTTGTTTATGATATGTGTCCAATGATTTCTTAATTTTATCTTATTATAATTAAAGTTGAAGTGCGAAAATATATTTACAACTAAATTCCATTGAATGTGGCGTATTATTAAAGTAAACTTAATTAACTTAAGTTTATATGCATATAAATATATATTATATAAGATATTTAATTAAGGGCCCAGAGAGATAGCACAGCGGCATTTGCCTTGCAAGCAGCCGATCCAGGACCAAAGGTGGTTGGTTTGAATCCCGGTGTCCCATATGGTCCCCTGTGCCTGCCGGGAGCTATTTTTGAGCAGACAGCCAGGAGTAACCCCTGAGCACCGCCAGGTGTGGCCCAAAAAGCAAAAAAAAAAAAAAAGATATTTAATTAAGTTTATATGCATATAAATAAATATCATATAAGATATTTAATATATAAGCATATATACACTTCTATAAATATTACATATTTAAATAAATTTTTGAATAGTTAAATAAGATTAAATAATAAATATTTGACTATTTATATATTTATAATATATACTTATATTTGTAGTATATATAACATATATATATATAAATTCTACTTTAGACAGCAGTTTTTTTTCTGATATATTTTAGTCATTCTTTATAGAGAAGTTAGAATTCTTTTTTTATTCAGAGTTAATGTTATGCTTTTTAATATAAAAATAGTTTTTTAGGGACCAGAAGACAGCCCAGCCGATAGGGTGTTTGCCTTGCACACAGCTGATCTGGATTTGGTACCTGGAACACCAAAAATTCCTTCATGCTTGCCAGGAGTAATTCTGAACATAGGGTCAGGTGTAACCAACTCCTGAGCACCACTGAGCACCCTAAAAAGTTTAATTTTTTTCATTTCAAACACTTTACATGCAAATAATATATTTGAAACTAAGATTATGAAGCTGCCTTCCTAAATTTACTTTTCTTAAGTTAGTATCTGTGAGACATAAACTCTAAATTCCAGGCATCCTGTACATATAGTAAATTAGCCATGTCTGGTATTTATATTATAGCTCTTGTAGGACTGCCAAGACAAGACCCTATGGTAAAAGATTTTACTTGTTCTGACATGTTGATAAACTTAATTTCTACCTTGGGCCTATAGTGGTTGGATGGAGATACAAAAAAGTAATAAGCTTGAAAGCCATGGAAAGCCCTTCTTTAAGTTATCGGTTTGCTTGTACTATAGCTGCTGAAAATTCAGATATATTGAACTGGCATAAGCCATGACATTAATAATGTCTGTTATCCTATCTCAAGTATCATTTGTAATGTCACATATAAATATCTATGCTTATATTATCTGTGACAGACTGCAAAAATTTGAAGTAAAATTATGTATGATAACCTTGGCAACTGTATAGTGTGATGACTCTCATGTCTATTAATTCAATTTCCCAGTTTGTTCTTGAATTAGTATTCTAATCCTTTCCCAGAAATTTATCCATTTCTGTTGTTTTTTTCTACCTACAAACAAGAAAAAGTTTATAACAGACATTTTTATAAGTTGTATTGCTATTCTTTTAACTTTCTCATTGTTGAAATGATAGTTTTCTTTAAATTCGAATATATTATGACACTATTGCTTAGAATTCATAAATAATAGGCACGATCTTCTGTAATATATTTGATTATTATTAAATTTGTATATATAGACTAATCCAAAACAATTGAATAACTCATATTATAATATTATCTGAGAAAGTTCTTTAATTTTTTTTGATTTTTTGGGCCACACTTGTGATGTTCAGGGGTTACTCCAGGCTATGCGCTCAGAAATCGCTCCTGGTTTGGAGGACCATATAGGATGCCGGGGATTGAATCCAGATCCATCCTGCGTCAGCTGCATGCAAGGCAAAAGCCCTACCACTGGGCCATCACTCTGGCCCCAATCTGAGAAAGTTTTTTGGGAAAAAATGACGTTTGAAAAAATGTTTAAGGACTATAAGTTATTACTGTGAAATGTTTTTATGTGTCATAGGCCATACCAGACTATAGTAAATCTTAGGTTTCTGCAGCAAGAAAGATCTAATCTTTCTCTAGACCTAGTTCTTATCTGTTACTTTAAGACTTTTACAATTTGGCATCTTATATAATATCCTCTAATATTTTTGAGCATTGCTAGAAGTAGCCTATGTGAATCTATGAAATAAGTATCTTATTTCTTATGGGCTATAACAACTTCTGTAAATCTTTTAGATAAAATAAAATTGTCAGAATGTCTTAGAAAAATGATATGTTATTTTTAAAATGCAATGCTATTTTAAAAATAACATTTTTTCTTTGTTGATTTAATGGAACTTTTATCTCAAGTGATAAACTTTCAAATTCAATAAACAGCATTTCTCTTAAAAGCAAATGCTAATATTTAAAAGATTAAAACTGAACTAAGGTAGAAATAAAGCTCTGATCTCAAAAATCTTCCCTTTCGGGGCTGGAGTGGTGGCACTAGAGGTAAGGCATCTGCCTTGCAAGTTGTAGCCCAGGACGGACTTCGGTTCGCTCCCTGTCATCCCATATGGTCCCCCAAGCCAGGAGCGATTTCTGAGTGCATATGCAGGAGTAACCCCTGAGCCTCAATGAGTGTGCCCCACCCCAGAAAAAAACCTTCCCTTTTATTCTAGTAATGTTAAAATGCAGCAATGCCATTCCATGTGCTAATCATGAACTCTGCATTGGTGGTTTACATGACATGGTTGTATTTGCCTTTCCTAGGACATTTGGGCTAAATTTTTTTTAATAGTAATGATCTTAGGGTTGGAGCAATAGCAGAGCTGTAAGGCATTTACCTTATAAGTGGCTAATACAGGACAGACCCTTGTTTGAATTCAGGCATCCCATTTGGCCCTCAGAGCCTTCCAGGAGTGACTTCTGAGTGCAGAGCCAGGAGTTACCCCTGAGCACTGCCAAGTGTGACCCAAAAACAAAAACAAATAAAAAAGATAATGTTCTTTATTTAGCAAAGAAGGAATAATACACACACACATATTCCAAAGGCAATTGAAATTGTATATTTGTTCACAAACTAGTATTTTCATAAGAATGAAAAAGTGAAAACTTAACTGCCATTGGAGTTGCTATACAACTACAGAAATCCTTTTATATTCTATTTATTTAATAGATAATTAATTAAAAATATAAATCATTCATATTTTATTTATCTCTAAATTATATTAGTATTTAAGTAGCAATATTATAATACTTGATATAATTGCATAATGTTAACATGCCCTTCCAAATTCAGATTTAATTAATACACTATATTTAAGCAATATATCCTAACTTATTAAAATATATATAAGGTTAAAAGAAATAGAACTTTTTTGAAAATAAGCTGATTTAATTTCTGTTCACTTAAAAGTATTTTTGAATGCAACTTTTCTGACAATGCATAATGCAATGTGCAAAAGTTATGATAGTCAATGTTGATGTGAATGCTAAGAAGGTCATTACTATTTTAGAATCCATGACTAACATAAAGGTAATTCAGAAAACTGTTGTTATTTAAGTGGATTTAAGTCATGGCTGATCAATGATCAATTAATTTCTTCAATAAAAGTAATTCAAACAAAAATACAAAGCCATATTACCATATTTCTACCAGGAGTGGCATAGAACTTAGAGAACAGGGATTGCATTTTGGGGAAGAAAAGAACTCTAGGGAAGATAATAGATGATCACTTTTTGAATTGCATCATTCTTCAAAGAGAAAACCTATAATAATCCCTTGTCCAGAGAATCATCACTTTGGCATGGTCACAAGAAGCAATTACTTTTTTTCTTCTTCTTCTTCTTCTTTTATTGTAGTAAAGAGCAACTTTTTTTTTTTAAGAACATTCACATGTATGTGTTTGGTGTGCAAAATTACTACACCTGTGTTCCTACCAAGGTGTTAAAGAGCCTTTTAAGGGTGATTCGTTCAGCCCCAATATAATCCCCATAACTTGGTAGTCAAAGTAACAGTTAGATTAAAAAAATTATATAAAACAGAATGGGAGAACTAAAAATTAAATTAGTGTCCAGGAGAACATGCATATAGATACCAATAAAGATGACAAAGAATTGAATAAAAAGTTAATAGAACTCAAGTACTTTATAGAATAAAATCTAGGTAAACAATATATTAGGAGAGAAGAAAGAATAAAATGTTTGGAGAAAGAAATAATAATAAAGAATGCTTACTATCGGAGAAGGAAGACAATTGGAGTCAATGATTTCAAAACCACAAAATGCTCACCTCAAAATGGACCTGAGCAGAACACCAAGAGACCTTGTATTCAAAATGATAAAGAAAAAACCAAACTATTAAGAGTCAAAGATAGATTTCTGAAATGATAAAGAAAGAAGCAGAAACTCATGTTCAAGGGAATCCTTACAATGCATCAAATTTTGCAAATTAAACTCTACCAAAAAAAAAAGAAGGGAATGGAATAAAAATATACACAGTGCTGAGCAAAAAAGAACCTCCAGTCAAGAATGCCTTTTCTGTCATGTTATCAATCTGATTTGAGGGAGATGACAATTTACACAACATCTGTGGGTAACCATTGTCTCAAAATTGGTTCTCTGGGGAATACTAAATGAGATCCTTTAAAAGCAAAGATATTCCATTGGGGGAAAAAAAAGATAAATTGTAGGAAAAGCAGAGGGTATGGAAGGGAACTCACGAACATCTTTAGATTCAAGCTGTAAAATTATATGTATAAGTAGGTTAATACTCTCATATGTAAACTTTGAAAAAATCTCAAACCAAGGTTTTAAACTCTTCATTTTTGCCCCTCTTTCACATATGACATATCATTTTTTCTTCCTTTTCCTTTGTGAATTTTTCATTTTAAAGTTTTATTTCTATCTGTTCTTTAGTTCAGTCTTTGGTTACATTATCTTTGATTTCACTGATTTGTCCAATAGATTTACTCAATTTTCATAATGCCATGATTTATCTTGATTATTAAGCTACATGATTTTAAATCCCACTTGTTTTAGAATTAAAAGTTTCTATTTCTAACTTACATTCATTTATACAAAGTCAAAAATAAATCAATTATGTTTTTCCCCTTGGTTTTACTGTATTTTTGCTGCCTTCTTTGACATAAATTTGTCCTGTTTTTCTGAATTTTATTTTACTACTCTTACTTTTTTTTTCAATTTTATGAGTAATTGGATCCCTTAAGAATTTTACTTTGTCCTCTGTATATTCTCTACTTGAACCTCTGTAGTTTAGTTTTAACATTTACATCTGAGAGGGTCGTTCAGATTTATGACTCTCTCAAAGTTCAGGTGCTTTAAATGTTTGTCTTGGAATCAAAACAAGGAATCATCTTGCAACATTCTAGTTTCAGGAGTTTGAAATAAAGTTTTGTGCTGTGTGATGTCAAGGTTTGAACAAGAGTCTCAGACACTACAATTATTTACTCTAGAATTGATCCTTATTGCTATCTCTCCAAACAAGCGCCTCATAAAATATTAACAATATCTACCTTATGGCTGGATTTTAGTATTATCTTTTATCTTAAGTAATGTCTATAAAACATGACTCTTTTACTACTGCTAATAAATTTCTCATATATAAGTAGCTGTCTCAAGTCATATCACTTAAGAATCAGAGAAAGTTTCCATATCTAGATCTGTATCTTATTAGCTAAACTATTGGCAATATATTTATTCAACAAAGTTTCCTTTATTCAAAATTTGTTACAATATAGTTTGCACAAGCAATTATAAACTTTTATTTATATAATAGCTATAATAATTAAAATAATATTAAATTTCAATGTTGTCATGAATAATAACTTTTAAGTTTGTGGAAAGTAGGTCACAGAACAGATGTTTTTCTCTCTATAGAAAGAAAAATAAAATATCTGAGCATTGTCCAGAAGGTTTCATTAATCATTTATCACAAAGAACTGATAAAAACATCTTATAAATTAACTGGATAATTTCTGATAATTCTCTTAAGGTTATTTTATATTCATCAACATTTATATTAACATCCTTTGGATTACAAATTTGGATGGTTTCGGAACACACCTGGTTGAGCTCATGACTTACTCGTGTCTCAGTGCTCAGAAATCACTCCTGGATGTACTTGGAAAGTCCTGTTTGGTGCTGGGAATCACTCACAAGCAGACAGTTTTTAGAGCATTAAAATAAACTTTTCATGGAATCATCCCAGCACAAAGAGAGTTAAAAAAATAGGGATTCTCTCAAAACAAAAGGTATCTTTTGACAAAATTTGATATCACAGTACATTCTGTGTACCAGATATCATACTAAAGTATTTGGTTATATTTTTAGTTTTGTTTTGTTTTTGGGTCACACCGCACATTTTTTTCAGTGGTTACTCCTACTTCCACATTCAGGAATAAATCCTAGCTGTACTCAGGGAATGATATTGGAATGTCAGGTCAGCCATGTGGCAAACCTTGGTCAGCCAATACAAAGAAAACTCACAAAGAAAAAAAACTTCTCATTGTACTATGAGCACTACAGGACCTAAATATATAATTCATATCTCATCCTGAAAGGGAAATTGTAATGTTTTAAGTTATTTAGGCCTATAAATGACATTTTTTAAATTTGTAGCAATTTGACAACTGATTAAACTTATGCCTGTGAGTATTATGCATAGTTCTCATGAGGAAAAGAGAAGTGTGAAATAGTTGAAGAATGAATAAACTGAATTATGTCAATTTTTATATCCCAAAGGCTAAATTTTAGAAATGTCTATCTGTAGCTACCAATGAAAAAGAGAGAGAAAAGGAATTAAAAGAAAGAAAAATTCTTGAGAAGTACAAAGAAACAAACTAAGGAATTTCATTTGTTATAGATATATAACATGAAATAGAAAGGGGAAATAAGAAAGTTAGGATAAAAAGTAATTCATTTATAATTAGGGCTATCGTGATAATATTGTGGTAGTATTTTTACCTTAGACAAAGATGACCTAGGTTCTATTCCCTGCACCCCAGTTGGTCCACTGAGACTTCCAGGAGTGATCCCCAAGCATATAGTGACAGAAATAAGCCTTGAGAACAGCTGGGCTTTGCCCAAACACAGAAAACAACAGAAAAGTTGACTGGTGTCAGATAAAGTTGAGTTAAATAAGGATCAGATCAGAAGTGATTTTTAGACTTTTGTTAGGTTTAGCTAAGGGGAGGTAATAGTATAAAATCTGAGTTTAAAAGATTAAATATTCAGAATATTTCATCACTTCAGCTTTTTGTGATAATTATATATGAGAAACTCAGGACTGTGGGAATTCCCTCATTACCAAGTCCACTTGACATTTTAATGATTTTGTTCATTCTTATCTTTTAAGTGTAAGTGTAGTTTCCATTGCTATTTCCTAGTTTCTTTAAACTAGCACAGAATAAAATAAACACTTCCACAAACATATTTTCAAAATTTAGAACTGGATTAAAAATATAGCTCAAAGGCTGGGATCTCCAAAAAGCATTGCATATGGAATTCATGGGTCTGATTCCTGGCACCACATGGTCCCTGCCAGGCACTTTAGGAAGACACACTGAGCACTAGATAAGTGTGGCTTCCAAACTGAAAATAATTAGAACTGTGATTTCTATTATGATAATTATGTTTAAAATTTTGAAATGAACAGAGGGAAAAACAGATTAATGAAAATATACAGTTAAATTTAATGTAAAAATGAAAGATAACATTTAAATGACTATCATACAAATTGTGGGATGTTAGATAAAATTGTAGTAATTAGATTGTTAATGGACCACATATTACAATAAGAAGACTAAGTTTATTAGAATTAGAAAAAGCTGTGAGCAATTTGTAATGACTATGAGCTATTTTCATTACTGAATTCAAGTTGCTGGTAAGGCTTTCAATTAAGTACTTGAACATTTAAATAGCAATATAAATAATTGAGTTAATATAGTTGCCAATGGCTACAATATCTACTTACGATGCATTTGCATGCTTGCAAAGTTGCTTACTGCAGATACTCTCAAGATGAGTAGATCTGTTTCCTACTCCTTGAAGTTGGCCTTGAGACTTATTAGTCAGTGAGCATTAACAAATAATACAAGTAGAGATATCTTAGTGCTTTGAGATTTTCTCTCTGTTCTTGGGAATCCTGTGAGCAAGGTTAATATAACCTACATAAAGAGAATAGATGTACCCTAAGAGGCAATAAATGAAACCTCCACTGTTGGATATGAACACATTCAAGAAATATGTAAGTTTAGCTAGAGAGTTGATAGTCACGAGGAGAGGGGGTGGAAAGATGTGACTAAAAGAATCTAAATTACCTGAAAGCAGAAATATATTATCATGTTTAACGTAATATCATGTATTATCATGTTCTACCCAACCATGTTCTCCTTGCCAGTCATTGTAACAATATCAACAAAGATAAAAGGATGAGTCATTGAATGTTTGCATCTTCACAATAAAGAGGTTAAAATTGGATAAATATATATTATATGACATTTTTAGGGCTGGCTATAGATACCCCACAGATATTAATTTTATGAACCTTTTAGTCTTGCTTCATCAGTAATATGCACAAAAAATGGGAAACAAAATTTTTGTCTCAACTCTAAAAATATAACTAAGTACTGAAATTTATGGTAAACATTGTTCAGCATTATTTTCATCCTACTTATAAAAACAGCATAACTTAAAATTTACATTTGTTTTAGTACTATAGATATAATACGGGAGAAGGAAAAAAATCCTTTGCAGGCTAATTGGTCTGATCTATGGCACTACACACTGTTCCTGGTACACTGTCAGAAGTGATCCAACGTAGTTGAACACTGGAGTGGTAAAAGAATTCAATTCAGATCCCAGAAAATGGAACCTGTTCTAAATACTTCCTTGATGAGTGGAAATATATGGCTAAGGAGCAGCATAGGTGTCAACACACATAAAATTTAAACAGTCAAATACATCATGGGTACTGGGGGAGTCTAGCTAAAAACAACATAATGGTTTTATTGTGGAATACATGCCAAGGGAGATTAAGGATCACCTTGGGGGTGATAGAAAGTGTAAGAGAGTGTTCTTTAGACACTGTGTTCTCTCCACATACATGCTTTTACAACATCTCACTCCCCTTGGCCTTTGGCTTGTCTGACTCCTAATACAAAGAACAGTTTAATGAGAAACCAGGAGTCAGTGTGAGACAAATGGGGAAAACAAAACAAAACATTTACCAGGTCTTCAGGAGAAAAAGCTCTGCCACAAAGGCTCCCAGAAGTAAAAATTATTACTTCGTAGCTTTTATAGAAACAAATGGCCATTCTCTACCAATTGACCATCAGCAAGATCATTCTATTGTGTAATACCCACCCACCCACCATCTATATAAAACCCAAACATCAGTCATAGAGTAAAATGTCTTAATGTGATCACATAGAACATATTAGCAGAATTCTAGGAACTGAACGCACTTGTTTCACTCACATTGCACCTTGTGCCTCTGATCTTCTGAACAGCCATTAAACAGACCATTGATTTGATAACAGGTGACAAAGGATCTTATTTAGATCTGAGGATAAGATATTAAAGTGTTAGGTGCTGGTAAATTGTTTTAACTGGGTTGTTACTAAAACTATATTTTACAAGAAAAATTCTTTAATGGTTTTTGAAAAACTTCCTGACTAATGTTGAATAGTGTGAATATCTCTGCTATTTTTCACACATGCTTATGAAATGTATTGGTATATTGAATTTTATTTAATTTGTTGTGTAAAGTAAAATAAATAGACATATATAAAAAAGATTATTACCCAGTCTACAGAATAAACAAGTCGCTAAAATTCTAAGATACTCTAACAGGAATTAAAATAGTAAATGACTGAAGAAAACAATAAAGTTCTAGCTACAATGATGGTGGCATATCTAACTTATTGCATGTAAGATAACATCTCTATATAAAGTCAGTGAGTTATACATTCTTGGCTTACAAGAACACCTAAGAAAAGCTATATTTGATAAAATTATTATTCCTTGGAAAATGTTAAATGTCAAATAAATTCTTAAATTGATTTGATTATACTGTTAACAAGTCAGACTCTCAACCATTTGATTAAAAATTGTGGCATAAACTCAATTTTTAAAAGAAATGAAATGTCCTTGTTCTTCAAGGTAAAATTGTTTTAACAATGCTTTCATTTTGGCTTAAAATTGTGAGCTACTGAAGACAAAAATAAAATCACAAGGATGAATTGGTTATTTATAAAATATTGTGCACTAGGTCAGCTATTGAATAGCACCAGTCACTAAAACAATCCTAGATAAGAAGCTGCAAGTAATATTTAATATGTATTTCAAAAATATATTAAATCTTCCAAAAGGAAGTCTAAGAAACTTAATATAAATTATTCTGCTCACTAACAGAAAATTAAAAAAGTATGCCATTAAGAAAGAAATTTGGCTAGAAAGATATTACAGAGCAGAAAGTGTTTCTTGTCATGCATCAGACCTAGGTGTAATTCTCAGTTGTTCCTTATAGTCCTCCAGTCTCACCAGGAGTGTTATGTCAGTGCAGATCCAGGAGTAAGCCTTGAGTACTATGAGGAGTGCTTCTCCTTTCCAATGGAAAAAAAAACTTGTGGGATGTGGAAATAGAAAAGAGGTTATGACATATTCATTACCCATATTTGAATCTTTCAAATACATATAGTCTCTTGAACATTGAGGGATATGTCCTTTGGATGCCCATTAGACCATTGAGTCTGAGTATGCTGGTCCATGATAAGCCCAGATCACTAGATCCTAATATTAAATTGCCACACTGACTTGTCCAGTATTACTCGGAGTGGCCTCCACAATCCTTAATTTATAAAGACTCACTATAAAGAAGTAAATTTAATTCATAATAATATAGAGGTGTCTCTTGATACTATATCTGATTTTAGCAAATGCAAGAACAGGGAAAATTAAAAAAATAATTCAGATACACTCCACTCAGCTCATTAAACTAAGATGGTTTATTGAAGATAAAGGAGAAAGAGACGCTGTTGAGAATAGGAATTAGGTAACTACAGAAATAAAATAATCCCAGACACAGGGTTCTGGTCCTCATACCCTTTAGGAATGAGCTGGTAGAATATTTAATTTAAAGGTTTATTTAGAGATGTTTTTCCTTTGGAAAGTTCAAAACCTTTGTCTGAAGTTGGGTTTCACTCTTTTCCTATGCTTATTATAGTTGACTTGAACCTATCTTGGTTGATTTTAGGATGGTGCAGGTAAGGGAAGAGTCACTGTCCTGAAGCTGAAGGGGGTTGGGGCTATTAGTTCTGTAGAAGACTGGAGTATGTATTGCCTTATGGCATCAATCCTTCTGTGGGTTGTTTTTTATTTAAAACTGCAATGAGTTTGAGGTCTTTCCATGACCAGATGCTAGTAACCTTTTATTTTTTTATCAAGGTAATCTCTTCTACCCTGGGACCATTTTTTATATCTATTATATTACTTTTATTAGAATTAGAATTAAATATTTTTTGTTTGGTGGCCACATCTGGCAGCACTCAGGGGTTACTTTTAGTTCTGCCCTCAGAAATCACTCCTGGGAAGCTTGGAGGATCATATGGATGCCGAAGATTGAACCGGAGTCCATTCTTGGTTGGCCTCATGCAAAGCAAATGCCCTACCGCTGTACTATCATATTAAAATTCTTATTACAGTGTTCTTTTCGCTAAGTCTTATCAAACACTTATCTGTATGTGAACATACAGACATTTACAATGGGGACTGGATAAAAAGTATTGCAGGTAAGGATCTTACTTGTAAGGATCCTATACAGTTCAATACCTTATATTCCACATTACCTTAGCCCTGTTAATAATGATCCCTGAGAATAGATAGAGCCAGGAGTAGATCCTGAGCCCTACTGGATTTTATTTACACAAAATGGATATTTAAAAACATCAAAAAATGGATATTGTAATATGTTAATAACCATGACTAAATCTTTAATCATATATTAGCTATTCACATTATTTTTTTGTTTAATTTGAGAGTAAAACCATTAGTGCTCAGGGTTTACTCCTGGCTCTGACCTCAAGAATTACTCCTATCTCAGTCTATTGCCTCATCCACTCTACTATTTCTCCAGCTCAGGTATTTATATTACTAGAAGTATTCCATAGAGGCTACATTGTGAGAGGAAAATTCTAAAACACATATTAACAAAGGCCAAGTAGTCTTTCTTTAACAGTTTAAGTATATTTATTCTTTTTTGAGGAATAAGACACTGGGACAAAATAAACTAACCATAGAACTAAAGTTTTATCAATTGTTTGTTTCTTAAGCATCTCAATCAAATTTAATTAAAATTGAAATAATAATCATATAAATACTAAATATTTTGCTTTATTTTATTTTTATTTATTCAATTAAATGTTGGGGTACACATGGTAGTACTCAAGACATTCCTGGCTCTGTGGTTATGTATCATTCCAGCTGTCATCAGAGGAACATAAAAAATTTCCAGGTCTAGAATTTCATCAATTGCATACAAATAATTGCCTTTATCCTTATACATCTCTTTTCCCTGTATTTTTATTTTTTAACTATATGTGTATACACTACTTATAAGTATTGTATATTCCATAACTAACTCACTACTTTGAAAACTAAAATGAGTATTCATTTAGTTTTAAAAATAATCCCATTTGTGGGGTCGGAACAGTTGCACAGTGGTAGGGTGTTTGTCTTGCATGCAGCTGTCCTAGGAAGGACCGCACTTCAATTTCCCGGCATCCCATATGTTCCCCAAGCCAGTAGAAATTTCTGAGCACATACCCAGGAGTAATCCCTTAGTGTCATTGGGTGTGGTCCAAAAAAAGAAAAACCAACCAACCAACCAACTTGAGACATGTATGAAAATTTTCTAAGTTTCTATGGTCAAGCAGAGGTTGCTTTACAAAACATACAAATGAAGAGAATGTCGTTTAAAATGTTAAGTTTTGGGGCTTTTGAAATAGTGCAGTAGGTAGGGCACTTTCCTGGTACATGGCTGACTGAGGTTTGATTCACTGCATCCTATTTGCTCCCAGAGCCCTGCCAGAAGTGATTCCTGAGAGCAGAACCAGAGTACGCATTGCCTATCTCTGGGTGTAGTCCCCAAACAAAAAATTTAAAGTTTTCTTTCAAAAGATTTCAACCAATACATTTTGGAGGTGGGCCTATTAGATACTGATATATGGTAGACTAAAAAGTAAATAACAGAAGTTTGGTTATTTACGATATAAATAATTGATTCTATTACTATCATTTATTTTAATTTTTCTTTGAGATGCTGTACAGATTTTTTTATTTCTAACCTATGTTCATATATTACTCTGCTTATATAGATCTTTCTAGAACTTGCTTTTCTAGTACAGTTCTCAAAAATAAGGTCGCATGTGGTGCCTCATATGCTTCTAATATATCACTGGAATGTGCCATTGAACAGTTAAGGCTCTTAGTCTATTCTTGATGTCTTCTGAGTATTTTAGTATTTCTAACTTTAGTGCTTTCTCTAATAACTAAATAATATTTCATGAATAAAAGTGCAAACATATCGCAATATTTTCACTTTAGGTGTGCAATGTATGTCACACAAACTACAGATTTAATAATACAAACTTAAGTAGACTTCAATTTAATGTCTCCCCGAGTCTGAATAAAGACATTTTTACTAATTGCCTTTTCAATTGTTGGCAGTGGGACTTTGAACAGGGTGAGGAATTCAGCAAATGGGATACTATTTAGAAAAGTGATTCCATATTCAGGAATCAAGCTAAAGGAGTGTGGGAGTCCAATTCAAAGTACCTGCCCAACAGGAAACTATTTAACACATTCGCTCTGTTCAATTTACTGTGCAGTACAGTTACATCAGCTGCTTAACTCAAAGATCACCCAAGGGCTTCTCCCCTCCCCTCTAACAAGAGGCAGCAGGTGCAAAGATCAAGCTCCCTTCCTGATGTGGAAACATGGCATTCAGCAGAGCAGGCAGGCACTCAGATCAAACAATGGTTGTCAAGAGTATTGACTCTGCAGAGTAACTGCCAACATCATGCAGTCCTTAGATTCCAACCTCTTCACCTCCTTTTTGCCATCGTTCTGTACAATTTGATCTCTAGAAATGACTCTTGCAGTAGAGAATAAACAATAGAGCTCATGAAAATAAAAAGAATTAGGCTATTTTTTTCTGTGTAGAAGTCTGTGTAGAAGACTCCTACAATCCTTATACCTGGACAGTGGGTCATAAAGCAAATGAAAATATGAAGGGGTTAACACTAAATTCATTATGTGGCAGCTGGTTTATATCTAAGGCTTTGTGCTCATGCCAGTTCCAGGCCTAGGTAATTTATAATAGCCTAAAGTTCCAATATAAAAAGCACATAGCTGCAGGGAGACATGTCAGCTTCTCTTACACAGCATGTCATTTCCTTGGAAACATAATAATTAAGATGTCTGGTATAACTGCTTCTGCCAGAAATATTTTTAGATTTAAGCCCATTTCAAGAAACTCTAAATTCAAGGAGAGAATTATTAAATACTGCATGACAAACTAAGAGAAGTAGTCTTAGAGGTTTGTTCTGTCTAAAAGAACAGATACTTCTTCTAAATCTCTTGACAGTAAGTAGAGAAATACCTAGACTTGAATAAAAAATAAAAAGGGTTAGAATCAGTTTGATTAGAGTAAAGGGAGACAGCTTGGTAGAAGAATATACATTCTTAGTCAAAGGCAGGTTTTTAATCCGAAAAACTGACACAGTTTTAAAGGTAGAGTGATGTGGTCCCCCATCCTCAAATTAATGCAATTACATTTTTGGATTACCAACATTACTCATAAACAAACTACTATTGCTTGGCATAAAAATCCTTCTGGCAGTATAATTTAATATTCATTTGCTTCAAAGTAAGAGGATATAATTCATTTGTGGATAAATTAATATCCTAAAATTATGGCAAAACCATGTTTCATTATAAGTTATATCTTGCAATGTAATTAATTTAAAAAAGAATACATAAGATAGTTCAAATGAATATTTGAATTCAATATTATAACAATAAGAATAGGCATGAAAATGAAAATAAATGCCATTTTTCTACCTCTTGCATAAAAGATATTGCTATGGATGGAAATGAGACAAATTCAATTGAATTATACTAAAACAGGCAGCAGCTTATAGACTGATAAACTGTTTACATTTTTTTAAATTTGGTATCGTAATTTTATGAATATTTATACTGGACTAGCATGGTTTAAAACCTAGCATGTTTCAGATAATATTCTAGATTTACTCACTCCCTCTACCACCACACAATCTTATTTAATCTTACCAAGATTGACATAGTAAGAATGCACTCTGAATCATGTTATAAAATTTATTTTATTTTAGAATATGTTATTTGCAATTTTGTTAATGGTAGTGTTTTATATATAAAATATTATAGCACTGTACCTTCCATCAATGTTCACTGCCCACTACCATTGTCTTAGTGTCTCTTGGCTCTCTTCATCCCACTCCTACTCATCTTCCATGCCTCTGTCCTGACTAAAGAGCAATTCTAAGTTTCTTTTGCTATTGGCATTTGTTGTTGCATTACTTTGATTCTTTATATGCCGCATCTGAGGAAGATTATTCTGTATGTGTCTACTTCTGACTAACTTCACTTAGCATAATACTCTCATATACCCCCATAGCATCAACTTGCACCTTTTATCTTTTCTTATAACTGAATAGTATTCCATTGTGTATATATACTATACTTAGCATATATATATATTTATATATATATACACACCAATCATATATTTATAGACATTGTATTATTTCCAGATAGATTTTGGTTATTGTGAATAGTATTGGCATAGGTATGTAAATGTCTTTTTTGAATATAATTTTGGGGCACAAAGGGTACATGCTAAGAAGTTGAATTGCTGTCATATGGACATTCTTGTGTGTGTTTTTTTTTTTTACAAAGTGTCTATTTTTTAAAATGTAAATTAGTGATACATTCCCACTATCAGAACAGGGTTCTTGTTTCTTAGAGTGGACAAATGTTGAAGGAGGGCTAATAATTATAGTAAGCTACAAAATATCAACCATATTAAACCTACAAAATATTAACCCTAACTCACACATAAAAAGATTTCTGAATGAGAATTATTTTTGTATGCTCTTCTTTGAAGAGAATTTTGGGCCATACCCATAGTTTCTAAGGGTCTACTTTCCATTTTGTGCCGAGGGAGGCAAATCTTGGTGTTGCTCAGCAGATAACCATGCACTACTGGATATTGAATTAGGGTTTACTGAGATAATTCTCTAGGTACTCAGAGAATTAAAAATAATTTTACTTATTGATAGTTGAGTTTTACGTATATAATATTTCAATGCCAGACTCACTATTGTGTTATTCCCCATCCCTAGTGCTCCCATATTTCATCATCCTCCCCAATATTCTGCTCCACCCACCCCTTGACTGCCACTTTATCAAGAACATTATCAAGTTCGGTGGTTTTAGCTTTGATGTCTTATTTTCAGTGTTGGGTTTGTGCTTTGAATTCATATCTATATCACTCTCTCACATCACGAATCTTGCTGAAGCCTACTTTGTTTGAGGGGCCGGCGCGGTGGCACAAACCGTAAGGCATCTGCCTTGCCCACACTAGCCTAGGACGGACCAGGTTTGATCTCCTGGCATCTCATATGGTCCCCCAAGCCAGGAGCGATTTCTGAGCGCATAGCCAGGAGTAACCCCTGAACATCACCGGGTGTGGCCCCCAAACCATACATACAAACAAAAAACAACTTTGTTTGAACTCCATGGTTACAAACATGTTCATAATTGAGTTGCACTCATAAAATGTACACCACCACTCACCAGTGCCTTTTACCACCACAGTTTCCCTCCCACTTATGCATTCTGGCCTGTGTCTGATGCAGGTGTTTTACTGCTCTCTTTTCTCTCTCTCTCTTTCTCCATCTTTTTTTCTCTCTCTCTCTCAATGCCTATATACTTGATGATCATAGATACAAAGATCGTCAGCAAAAGACAACACATTCTATTTCCTGACTTTTTATTATCTAATAATTTCAGTAAATAAAACCACCAATTATAAGCAATAGTGTTATTTTTTTATTTCTCTAAACAACTTTGTTTAACAGTAAATTTTGAACTAAAGAAAAAAACTAACAGTAAATTAACTATAGATATTAATAACTTTCACTGTAAATATATTAAATGGTTTGTCTGTGTTCTGATCTCTTTCTTAGAACATAATTCCTTAGGGGATTTTGAAATCTAACATAGTATTATCTGTCTCGGGACACTCATATACCTCACTCCCATTAAACTTTTATTTTAAAGAACTCCCCATGCTACTTCTAGCCTTTCAAGTTCATTTTTCATAGGGCATAACTTTTCCAATGTTTCCATTCCAATAATGACTTATTGCATCTTTCTGACCTGAGTCCTTATATGCTATTCAAGAGCCACCTTTTCCTTAATCATATCAAATCCTATTTTAGGAACTATAAGTCACATTATAAAATGTGGCATACATATTTTATATAAAGTACATATATATACATTAGGAAATACAACTTATTAGAATGTAAGAGATAGGGCTTCAGAGATATACCAAATGAGATGCCTGCCTTGCATGGATCTGAATTTCATTCCCTGAAGCCTGGAATGTACCTTAAGTCCAAAAGAGTTAGCATTTGTTCATAGATAGGTGTAAGCCCTGAAAACCACCATGTGTGGTCAAATATTTTAAAAAGAATTTTAAATGTATAACATATATTTTGTAAAATTTTCATGCATTTGTTTGTAGAAATGAAAGGATAATTGGAGAATAAGAATCTTAAAAATAATTATTGATGCTAACTTCCATATACTAATTACTAAAAATATAGCAAGAGAATACATATCCAGAAGCTAGCTGACATTTTATTTATATCATTATTTTCCTTTTCATGAAGCAAGCTGTTCTTAAGTAGAGTTTTTCTGTTATGAAAAGAATACTGAATATTTATTTGTCCATAATGTATAGATGTATAGAATAATAAATAGAAACCATTGCTATTTGTTTAGTCACCAATGATTTTTGTAAATCTCCTGTATGCTAGAATGATGAAGTGTTTGTCACATAAAAAAAATCATACAAGTATAGTTTTGATACAATTAAAGCAAGAAAATTATGCTATTCTAAGAAAAAATACTATTTTGTAGAAATAGAATGAACTATAAAACCACATAACCATTAAATATAAATACATAAAAATGTTCTTACCATATTTTCAACAGATACAGAAAAAAATTCAATGCAGTAAATTAAATCATAACTTGAGAATTGAACTGCTATACTTGGATAATTTTTTAATTACTTAAAAATACAAAAATGTTTTATTAGTAAGAAAAATCTTTCATAAAAATTGCATAGCCTATTATGTTTATGCAAATGTAAATCTAAATAAATATGCTTTTATTCCTTAAAATTTACAGAAATATAATAAACTATCTAAAATTTTTAACATTATTTTATCTGCCTAAAGATATTTGTTGATTAAGAATATGAACATACATAGCAGAGAGAATATCTTTTGCTTCATTTTCTTTCTTTCTCTTCTTTTTTCTTTCTTTGATCCTTTCTTCCTTTCTTTTTCCTTCTTTCTTCCTTCCTTCTTTTTCTTTCTTTCTTCCTTTCTCTCCTTCCTTTCTCTCCTTCCTTTCTTTTCTTCTTCCTTCCTTACTTTCTTTTCTTCCTTCCTTCCTTCCTCCCTCCCTCCCTCCCTCCCTCCCTCCCTCCTTCCTTCCTTCCTTCCTTCCTTCCTTCCTTCCTTCCTTCCTTCCTTCCTTCCTTTCTTTCTTTCTTTCTTTCTTTCTTTCTTTCTTTCTTTCTTTCTTTCTTTCTTTCTTTCTTTCTTTCTTTCTTTCTTTCTTTCTTTCTTTCTTTCTTTCTTCCATCCTTCCTTCCATCCTTCCTTCCTTCCTTCCTTCTTTCCTTCCTTCCTTCCTTCCTTCCTTCCTTCCTTCCTTCCTTCCTTCCTTCCTTCCTTCCTTCCTTTCTTTCTTTCTATTTCCTTCCTCCTTCCTTCCTTCCTTCCTTCCTTCCTTCCTTCCTTCCTTCCTTCCTTCCTTCCTTCCTTCCTTCCGTCCTTCCTTCCTTCCTTCCTTCCTTCCTTTCTTTTTTTTCTTTTCTATTTTTTTGGGATTATTCTTAACTCTGTGCTCCTAGATCAAAACTGGTTAGTTCTGAATATCATATGTAATGCCAGGAAAATTAGTTCTACTGCATGCTTGGCAAATGCCCTAACTTTTTTGCTATATTGTTTCAGATTCAAGGATAATATCACTTAAGTCTGTATTTTTGTATTGTCTGTGGACTCAAGTGGGAACACTCATACTTTCAGAATTACTTACCTATATGAGAAATATTTTAAAATCTGCAAGTGAAAAAAGTTAAGAATGAAAGTACCTCCTTCTCTATAAATGTCTATTTTTGTCATTTAATCTAGACTGACAAGATTCAGAGATAGGAGTGTCTCCAAAGACATTTCACTGATTTGGTATTTTCAGCATGATTATTTTTCAAAGTAAAGCTCTATAAGAAAACAACAATACCTAAAAATAGGTATAAAATAACTTACCTCTGGGTGGTACTTATCATCAATTCTGACATACTCTACTATTTTATATATTTGCAATATTTTATAGATTTAAAGAAAGAAAATATACCTTTTCAGGCATGTCTCAAGAATTTGTGCATGATTAAAATATGAATGGCAAAATTAAAAATCATAGAAATTAATATGGAGAACTTCAAGAATTAATCAAAATATGTTAATAAATTAAAAGCTTTAATATTGTCTTATAAAGGGAGTCAAATATTATATACTTCATACCCGTCCAGTAACTACATTTTAAGTCAGTGTTACAAAGAGGGGAGAGTGAGAGAATAAGAGAGAGAGCAAGAAAAGATAAAGAGAGAAGAAAAATATCATATAGGTCCCCTTCTGCCTCTAATAACTCTTAGTAACATTTACAGGATGTGGAAAACCCACATATCTATTACAGATGTATTGATAAGGAGGGTGTGGTATGTGGAAACTGATCAGATATAAACACTATACACAATTTTAAGAAAAGTGAAATCTTGCAGTTTTCTCCAACTTTGATATCACTAAAGTATACTTTATTAAAAAAATGTACAGGAGAGGAGAAAATATTGAATTATCTCATTCATGTTGGCATATAAATAATAAAACAAGAGTAAGAAAAGAGACAGAAGAAAAGGAAAAGAGAAAAAGAAAGAAAGAGAAAGAAAGAAAAGAAAGAAAGAAAGAAAGAAAGAAAGAAAAAAGAGAAAGAAGAAAGAAAGAAAGAAGAAAGAAAGAAAGAAAGAAAGAAAGAAAGAAAGAAAGAAAGAAAAGAAATAAAAAAGAAAAAGAAAAATAGAAAAAAAATAAAGAAAAAAGAAAGGAAAGAAAAAAGGAAAGAAAGAAGAAAAAGAAAGAAGAAGAAAAAGAAAAGAAAGAAAGAAAGAGAGAAAAAGAAATCTAGTTTTTCTAGAGTTCTAGATCACATTTAAAAAGAAAATGCACAATAGAGCAAACAGATCTAAGTGAAATAGATCTGAATATATCTGAATTTTGTGATAAGTTGATGCTTAATTGGGAACATACTTAATTTTAAATAGATTTTAACACCATAGGCTTGGCCACACTACCTTTCTAGAAAAATTATATATATGTATATATGTGTATATATATGTATATATGTGTATATATATGTATATATGTACACATATATGTGTATATGTGTATATAATATATATAATGTATATAATATATATATATACATTATATATGTATATATAGATAGATATATATACACACCATATTTTCTGGCATATAAGATGACTTTTTAACCCATGAAAAACTTCTTAAAAGTTGGAGGTCGTCTTATACGCCGGCATATGGCATGTTGAAATTTACTCCAGCTTTAGGTACCAGTGATCACCCCCCCCCCTGCCCTTACCGCCGCATTCATCCAGCTGCCAGGCATCATCACTCAGTCCTCTATTTGTCCTGATTCATCATTCACGGCACACAGAGGAACTGAGTTACCAAGCACTGCATCCCATTCAGCCACCCGGTATCATCACTGGCATGTAACTTTCTGGTGCTCAGTCCTTTGTTTAGCTTTTAAAGGTCTAGCGGTTCTATTAATCCCTGCACCCCAACCAGCTACTCTTGGAGGATCCCCCTCTCCCTGCACTCAATGTAGAACACAATTAAAATATCACAGTCACTCAAATTACAAATTACAAATGTCAAATGATTGTTGGCACTCCAAAGTCTAGCTTTATTGACCTTTGAGGTTAACCTTTGAGGGTTCTACTCTTTTTCTCTTGCGTTTTTTAATTTCCATTTGGTGTGTGTTAAAAGAGGTAGTTTTATATGGTGAACATAGCCCAAATCCTATAATTTAACATGAAAAGTAAGGGGTCATCTTACACAACCAGTCATCTATATGCTGGAAAATACAATATACATATTGGCTCACACTTTGTAGTTAGGACTGAAGTTTATTCTTTTTGGGTGGAGCAATAGTACAGCAGTAGGGCTTTTGCCTTGCATGTGGCCAATCCAGCACAGTCCCTGGTTCTATTCCTGGCATGCCATATGGTCCCCTGAGCCTGCCAGGAGTAACCCTGAACACTGTTGGGTGTGGCACAATCTTCAATAAATAAATTAAATAATAAAGTTTTACTGTCATTTCATTTAAGAATAATAAAATTTAAATATATTAGTTATCCTGGGTTGGAAAGGTTGTGAAGTAGTCAGGGTGTTTTTTGTTTTGCACACAGTCAACTCTGGGTTAGATCCTTAGTGTTTCATAGTCCCCTAAGCCTGCTAGGAGTGTTTCTTAAGCTCAGAGCCAGTAGAAACCCTGAAAATCACTGGATGTGGCCCCAAAATAAACACAAAAATATTACTAATCTGTATTTGTTTCTCTCTAAAATTTATTTCATAGATCCAGTGACGTGGATTAATTAATCAGCTAAAAGGGAATCCAAAATATTGTGGGATCCTAAAAATGCTTTCAGTTATTTCTACATTCAATAGGAAAAGCAGGATTTATATCAAATTATTTATTTTTAAATAAATGTCCTTAATGTTTTATTAATTATGCAAAGACACATTCTGAATATAATTTGAAAGCAACAGACAGAGGCAATGATACAACAAACTGCTGTGAATAATAAAGAAAAATGATAGTTTTATTTGGTATGTGCTGTGCATAATAAATCCTCAGAATTGCTTTAAAACCCTTAAAATTGATAATGATGCAGTAAAAAGGGCATTAAACTATTCATTTCAATGTTCCACATTATTTTTATCTATAGAGGCAAGAATACTTAGTGAAATCTCTATAGACCTAGCTTTTCTGTTATTGAAATGTATAATAGCAGCGTGGAGCACTTCTTACTTTATTATATCTCAGATATTTAACTAAAAGGCTGTTTCGATAGCATTTTTTACAAATATGTATTGTAACATTTTTCTAAAAAGCATAATCTTGATCTTATAGTTCTAATATAGTGTTTGATTTAGCATATAACAATGCAATTGAATCCTATTTATTGTAATAGAGTTGTTTCTAGATTAATAAATATATTCTAAACACAATGAAATATATTTTAAGTAGATATTAAGAAAACATGTATACACTTTTATAAACTCCATCCTATTGCCTCCCATAAGATAAAATGTGCATCATTCTATTTTGGAACTAAATAATAAATTGACCCATTGAAAATTACCAAACTTTTATTCTTAAGTACAAATAAACATGAGGCACTGCACAGCATTCTCGTTTTATATATTCTGATTTTATACTTATATTAAATTATCAAGCACAATAAAAAATAAACTGTATAATGTAAATATGTTTATTAATATACATTGCTAAACGTAAAATTTTAAATCCTATCAGTTTGTTAGAAATTATTTAGCTCTTTAAATTGTAGTTACATATGAAATGATAATGTGTGATACTACTTCAAAAACAAATATCAATTTACATTTGAAAGATTATTAATAAATAAAATAAATAAAATGAGAAAAGATATACATGTATAATAATAAAAAAGGATAAAGATTTTACAAAATATTTCATGAAAATTATGAAACCTTTTTTCTGGGGGGAGTCACACTTGGTGGCACTCAAGGGTTACTTATGCTTTGTACATCATATAGGATGCTGGGATTCGAACTGGGGTTCATCCTGTTTTGGCCATGTGCAAGGCAAACACCTTACTGCTGTGCTATAGCTCCATCTCTATGAAATACTTTGATAAATCACTGAAATTTTGATTGTTGCAGTTACTTTTTAATTCTTTAATTTTTAATGTTCCAAATATAAGTCAATGTAACATTTATAATTAAAAACATTAATTTCAAATGATTTATTGACTGTTGTTGGTATTTTAATTATTTACTATTAAGTAATATATATTTACAACAGTAACAGTAATGTTGATGTAGTGCTCTACATTATGTCCATCTCAGAACACCAGGATCCTTCCTTCATTTTCTGAAAGTTTTCTGCCTTGCTTCTCAACACTCAGCACCCTAGTTCTCTCTTTTTTGAGGGGCCACACCCAGCGGTGCTCAGGTTTTACTCTTGGCTCTGCACTCAGAAATCGCTACTGGCTTGGGGGACATATGGGATTCTGGGGATCGAACTCGGATCTGTCCTGGGTCAGCACATGAAAGGCAAATGCCCTACTGCTGTGCTATCACTCTGGCCCCTAGAACCCTAATTCTACTATCAATGTTGTTTCCCCTGGGTATTACCTAGTCTTTAAAGCATATATTACCTGAAGCACATGTGTGCTTTAGTTCTTTAAAATCCCAAATGAGTGAATCCTCTGGATGTCTCTCCTTTTCTCTCTGATTCACTTAGCATGTCTTCCATTTTCATTTTCATTGCTACAAAACAGATGATTTAAACATCTTTCATATTTGATTATTATTTCATTTCTTGGTTGTCTCGTGTGTTGTTCTCTGGTTATGCTGCATTCATACCTTAACTATTATAAATATTGCTGCTGTGAGCATTAGTGGTATTACATATGATTGTGGGGAAAAGACACCCAGGAGTTGAATTTTAGTTTCAAATGCAAGATTTATCATATTTTCTTGAGAATTGTTTAAATATTTTTCTTTTAATGCTGAATCAAACAGCCTATACTATCAGTGAATATGAATTAGTTTTTGATCACATATGATTACACACTTATTTTTCAGACTTTTTGATACAGAAAAATCTTATTGCTGTGAAATGATAATTAAGTATAATTTTTATTTCCCTGATAACTATTTTCTTCATATGGCTATTGTCTGTCTATCTTTGAGTAATATTTCAAGAAATGTCTATTTTCTACTCTTTCTAATTTTGATGGTTTTAATTGTTTTTGTTTTTGAGCTTTGGGTTGTCATATTTTTAACTGGGAACAATGAAATATGAAAATGTATTGACAATAAACATTACTATCAGTAATCTTAATTCTAATATTTATAAAACATGAATTGCTTGGAATATGGTTGAATCATTTTCAAAAGTAAGGTATTTACACATAAAATGAAGAAGAGTATATGCATAATCATATATAATGTTATATGGAAAAAAAGAAAGGAGCTGTTTCATAGCATAAAAATATTTAGTTAAGAGAACTATATTATAAATGCAGAGGACAGTGAGAGTTCCATGAGGATGCATTTTAGATAATTAGAGAAGAATATCACTTGATAATTCTATTAATTCCTGATAGTCAAACACATGGATGAGAGGAGAATATATAAACAAACCCATATCAATCAGTTTAGCAAGACATTTATATCCATAAATTCATTCATCATAAAGGTAGTTGCTTATATTATGATTTTCCTATTTTATTAAAAATAAATTGAGTATTAGAGCCTAAGATTGATTTGTTGAAATGATTTTTTGTACAAAATCTTTTTATTAAAATATTTAAAAATCATGATTGGCAAAGTTATTATAATAATTTTAGATATGCAATGCTCAAACACCAATCTCATAACCAGTGTCAATTTCTCCTCACCAGTGTTCCAAATTCCTTTCAACTTTCTCAGAATGCTACCTTGGTAAGTATACTTTAAAACTTGGTAATTGTAGTTTGGAACTTAGGTTTTCAATGTTGTTCAATCTATGACTTGGAGACTTAGCTATTCCACTTCCCCACATGTACATATTTATTATATAATTTTAAAAAGGTAAGTAGGTTAGAATTAAGTTGGATATAAATTCTTAATTTCAGGAGTCATGAGCTCATGTATCAAACTGTAATTTAAGAAAATGGATCTCTTGATAACCTTGGGAACACACTTGAAGCTGTAGGCTGACATTAAACTCACATCATATGCCTTAAATTATTATTTTATAACACCCTACATAAGTTATAAACATTAAAATTATAAGTATTTGGGGCTTAAAACTGTTACTTTGTAATATAATACTAGTATGTACCTGGCAACCAACAAAGAAATAAGCAAGACTGTAAATCTCTGCTAATTATCCAATATTTACCTATTTATATAGTCTATAATTACTTGAAAGTCTTACATACTTATATATACTCTACTTAATAAAATTTTGTTAGGGAGTTTATTACATATAAACCATTTCAAATAATATATGGTCCTGATGCTTTACACTTTCGTTGAAATTACCTAATGTGGCAAAATATATATAATCCATTTCACCATGCTGATTTATAACAAAAAAAAATCTCTTGAGTTTATAAAGCTATATATATATAAAGTTATTTATATATATAACTATTTTCTTGCATGCGGTGTAATGTAATTCTAATTAAAATTTTACTTTAATATTATCACAGTGAAATCACTGCATTTAAATAAAGAAAAGTCTTACATTCCTCAAATAATATCTTAAAGAAATTACTAGCATTATATCCATGGCTCTATTTTTAATTTTATTTTATTAAACCATTATGATTTACAAAGTTCTTCATAGCTGGGTTTTAGACATACAATGATTCAGGGGCAATCCCACCTCAACAATGTTCCCCAAATGCATATCATACCACCTCCTCCTCTACCAATTTTCTGAGTGCAGTCACCACACATGGTCCCATCCTGTCACTATAACACCCCCATTTTAAGTTTAAATTATTAAACTTTGAGTCTTTTGATTCGTTGTTGTTGAGTCTGACCTGGATATTTAGTTCTGTACTTTTTTAACACTACCAATGCTTTGTGGCAGAGTTTCTCAAAGTAGTCTCTGACTACCCTTTGAATCTCTGTAGTGTCTGTAGTCATCCCCTTTTCATTTTTAATTCAGTTTATTAAGTTTCTCTCTCCCTTTCTTTTTATGTTTTGCTAGTGGTTTATTGATATTGTTTACTTTTATCAAAGAATCATTTTTGTTCTTTGGAATTCCACTTCATTAATTCCACTTCTAAACTTTGCTATTTCCTTCTGTCTACCTTATTTTGGTTCATTTTGTTGATCAATTTCTAATTTTACTACTTAATATGCACTCAGAAATCGCTCTCAGCTAGGTGACTAGATGGGATCCCAGGGATCTAATCATGTTCATCCTGGATCTGCCTCATGCAAAGCAAACACACTACCATTGTGCTATTGTTCTGGCCCCTCACTTTCTAGTTTTAAAAGCTATGTCTTTAAGTTATCTATGTAAGCCCCTTCTTCCTTCCTTATATGTGCTTGACGTGATTTTTGTGTAAGGTGTGAAATATGGAGTGGTCTTTAGTTTCTTACATGGTTATCCAGTTTTTCCAACACCATTTGTCGATGAATCTGCCTTTATTTCATTCAAAGTTCAAACATTCAAATCAATGGATCAGAATGTAATATTCAGTGATACTCCCTACCCCAAGTATATATGCAACTAATCTTGGACAAAGAAGCCAAGAACATGAATGGATTAATCATGCCTTTTAAAGCTGTGATTTTCTTTTTTTTTTTTAATAATATCTTTATTTAAGCACCATGATTACAAGCATGATTGTAGTTGGGTTTCAGTTATAAACAGAGAACACCCCCCTGACATGACAGTTTTGATGAAGATTGTTTCTGTACTCTAAATTAGTTAGGATAAAATAGTCATTTCTATGATGCTAATTCTTCCAATTCATGAATTAGGACTATGTTTACAGTTTCTTGCCCTATTTCTTCGTGATTTTAGCTAACTAGGGTTTTTGTATTCCTTTGTCAAGTTGATTCCTAGATTATTTGAGGGTTTATACTTATGATTGTAAATGGAGTAATAACATTTTTATTCTGCATTATGGTTTACATATAATATGCATGGATTTCTGTGCTTTAATATTTTTAACCTGCTACTTCACTGTATCATTTCTGGGTATTTTTGGTGGAATGTTTAGGGGTTTCTAAGTATAGTATCATGTCATCTTCAAATAGAAATAGTTGACAACTTTACCATTTTGAATCCCATTGATTTCTCCTTCTGCTTAATTGCTGTGGGAAGAATTTCTTTTTTTTATTTTTTATTTTTTTATTATTTTTTAATTTATTTAAACACCTTAATTACATACATGATTGTGTTTGGGTTTCAGTCATGTAAAGAACACCACCCATCACCAGTGCAACATTCCCATCACCAATGTCCCAAGTCTCCCTCCTCCCCACCCGACCCCCGCCTGTACTCTAGACAGGCTCTCCATTTTCCTCATACATTCTCGTTATTAGGACAGTTCAAATTGTAGTTATTTCCCTAACTAAACTCATCACTCTTTGTGGTGAGCTTCCTGAGGTGAGCTGGAACTTCCAGCTCTTTTCTCTTTTGTGTCTGAAAATTATTATTACAAGGGTGTCTTTCATTTTTCTTAAAACCCATAGATGAGTGAGACCATTCTGCGTTTTTCTCTCTCTCTCTCTGACTTATTTCACTCAGCATAATAGATTCCGTGTACATCCATGTATAGGAAAATTTCATGACTTCATCTCTCCTGACAGCTGCATAATATTCCATTGTGTATATGTACCACAGTTTCTTTAGCCATTCGTCTGTTAAGCTGTGATTTTCTAAGGTATCTCTGAAAACACACATATTTTCAGATAATTTCACCATTATTCCAAATTTTTTAATTCTATGGAACAGTTTCAAAAATTAATCTGTTATATTCTTTATTATGGTAATAAAAATAAGCAGCATTATGAGCAGAATGCTGTAAGAAGTATTCTACTAAAATGCAAATTTCTATATTCGTTCAAGGTTTTAAGTGGTTACATAATTAAAAATGTTACTTAACATTTGTGGGTTTTATTTATGTTATAGTTTTACTATGTTTATATATAATTATATAATATATTAATAAATATAGCCTATAATATATAATATAATAATGAATATCTGTTATATATTATTGATTATATATTTTATAATATACAATATAAAAAATTTATATGTAGGACTTCATGTATGATTTATATGTGATTACATATAATTTACATATGAATATATTATATATATAAATATATATCTTTATCTTGATTTATTAATACAGAAATTTAATCAATTTAAATTATAAATTGCATTGAGCTATTCTTGGGAAATTTTCTAAATCCACTTTGTTCCAAATTTTGTTCGGCCCTCCTAAATATTTTGTTCATTGTTCAGGTTGACATTTGCCATTAGTATCACTAACCTGGATTCAATGACATGTGGTTCTCTAAATGTGACAGGATTGAATGCTGAGTTCAGAGCAAAAATAAGTCTGAGAACACCACTGAGGTTCTGGCCATAAGAGGGTAATTGAAGGAGGAAGGAGAGTAAAAGCTAGAGCTAAGATTGTTGCACTGGTGAAGGTGGGTGTTCTTTATATGACTGAAACCCAACTACAATCATTTTTGTAATTAAGGTGTTTAAATAAAGATATAAAAAATTAAAACTGGAGAGAGAGACTACAGTGGAAATGGTGCTTTTGAGTTCAATTCTGACACACTTATAACCCCACCCCAGGCACTGCCAGGAGTCATACTTGAGCACAGAGCCAAAATTAAAAAATATCCAAAAAAAGGATACCTATGTACCACTTCCTTTGATTACAAAAATCTATATTTAGTATATTTAATGCCATTTGGTAATAATCATGTGATTCTTTGGTTATACTTCAAAGAGCATTAAAAGTACATTTAAAGTATGAATACTCATGAATGATAGAAATGTATTTTGATACCTTTTGTTATTGTTTGACATCTAGTTAAGCAGGGGCATCTGTAATTCAACTTCATAGTTTAGTCATCAACTTTTGTGATAACCCCATTCTGTACTTCTTCCCCTGTTTTATTTTTACATTTTCTAACATATGGTGTTTCTGCTGATTTACAAGTACCAGAATCTAATGCCGATGCTCCCGCTGCTCTTGCAGATATTGCCAAGACCCTTTCATCAAACCTTCCTAGACACCCTTTGTAGTCATTAGCAACAAATTTCATAAACTGTAAAATGTGTTGAAGTTCCAGTAAAGTAGTATATACCACTATGATTTTATTCAAAATAATAGTTCTATTTCTTTACAAGGGAATATTTTTACTTAGGAACTTTTTAAAAATATATATTTTTATTTCCTTTTTAAACACCGTGATTACAAACATGATTGTAGTTTGATTTCCGTAATACAAAGAACACCCCTTTCACCATTGCAACATTCCCACCACCAATGCCCCCTTCCCTCCTCCTCCACCCCTTGCCTGCATTTGAGACAGGCATTTTACTTCTCCTACTCATTAACATTGTCATGGTAGTTGTTAGTGTAATTATTTTTCTAACTGTACTCACCAATCTTTGTGGTAAGCTTCATATCATGAGCGGGTCCTTCCGACCCTCATCTCTGAGGATTATAACATCTTTTTTTCTTAAAGCCTATATATCAGTGCAATTATTCTGTCTATCCCTTTCCCTCTGTCTTATTTCAGCATAGTGGTTTCCATGTACTTCCATTTATTGAAAACTTTCATGACTTCATATCTCCTGACAGCTGCATAATATTCCATTGTGTATATGTACCACGGTTTCTTTTGCATTCATCTGTTAAAGGGCATTTTGTTTGTTTCCAGAGTCTGGCTGTTGTAAATAGCACTGGAATGTATGTAGATCTAAGGAAGGTATTTTTGTATTGCATTTTTGCGTTTCTAGGGTATATCCTGAGGAGAGGTATAACTGGATCTTATGGGAGCTTAACTTCCAGTTGTTTGAGGAATCTCCATTTTGTGGAGAGAACAAATGGGGAGAAGAAATGAACAGATACTTTGTCAAAGAAGAAATACGAATGAACAAAAGGCACATGAAAAAATGCTTCACATCACTAATCATCAGGGAGATTAGATGCAAAACAAAACAACAATGAGGTACCATCTTATGTCACAGAAACTGGCACACATCACAAAGAACAATCTGTGCTGGTGGGAATGTGGGGAGAAAGGAACTCTCATTCATTGCTGGTGGGAATGCTGTCTAGTCCAGTCTTTATAGAAAACTTAGGAAATTTTTTTTAACTATATGATGTCTTCAATTTATGGAATATGCTGGCAAAGAAATAGTAGATCTACTGCTACTTGTATTGCTCTATTTTAATTCCCCATTTATTTTATTAATTATATTCTTCTAACTTGAATTATGATTATATTCTTGTAACTTAAATAGTTCTAACTAAAATCATTCAAAATATTATTTTCAAAAGAATTAGTTTTGCAAAAAATATCTTGTATGAAGATAAGAAAAAAACTCTAAGATATTTTCAAATATTTGACTTAGATTTAGAGAGATATTTCAGATGGTAGCACATGTCACTTGCATGTCAGACACAATATTCTTTTATTTTACTGAAAATATCATTAACATTTTTATAACAATTGCACTGATTTTGTTTTATGCTTAGAGTAGTACGGTCATTTTAACAATGTTGACATTTCTCTAGTTACATAAGTAAGTAATGTTGTTTCTTTTATTTCTATTTAGATGTCAAGGAAAACTTGAATCTCCCAAACTAAATTTATTTCTAAGTACTTAATTCATTTTTGTGGAGTTATTAAAAAGAAACCTTTAAATCTCCTTCTATTTCATTGATTCCCTGTAGGAAACTTATTTGCGGTATTACTTTGTTGTTCATAGGACTCTTGTTTGTTTTTAGAAAAATATATATATTACCCAAAAAAAACAAAGAAAAAGGAAATATATATTTTTAAAACTTACTTTAGATACTGTAATCTTCATAGTAATACAGGGCATTGATTTTTTCATCAGACCTGTTTCATTAGAGATCTTTTTTTTCTACTGCTCTCCAAGTATTTTTAATTAAGAAGCTCTTAGGGTAAGCTACTTATTGAAGGCCAGTACCTAGTTTTTAAATTGTTATTCCAATTATAGAGAAAATGTATATATAAATGTATGAAAATATAAATAAGTATAAAAAGAATTTTTATGTTCCTTCATATTCTTCATATAAAAGATCATTTTATGTCAGTTCTCAATTTCTGACTAATTTCACTCAGCATGATACGTTTTAGATTCATCCATTTAGCAATGAAATACATGTTTTTATTCTTTCTTAAAAACAAGTAGCATTTCATTGTGTACATTTACCACATATTCTTTATCTAGCACTCTGTTCATTATATACATTTAATTAATAATTTTAGTTCTCTTCAGTTTTGAAACTCATTTATTTTTTGTGTTGAAAGTTTGAATAAGACATCTAAAAGTATGTTGAATAATAGTGGTGAGAGTACACAAATTAATATTCTCCTTTTTGTTAGGATGAAACCGTTTTAGTTTTTCACTATTGATTTTGACATTAGTGGTATTTGTTATATATATATAACTTCATGTTAATGGATTTTTTTATATTATCATTGATATTTTTTGAGAAATCTCCATATTGTTTTTTTTTTATTTAAACAACTTTATTACATACATGATTGTGTTTGCGTTTCAGTCATGTAAAGAACACCACCACCCATCACCAATGTCCCAAATTTCCCTCCTCACCACCCAACCCCGCCCATACTCTAGACAGGCTTTCTATTTCCCTCATACATTCTCATTATTAGAATAGTTCAAAACGTAGTTATTTCTCTAACTAATCCCATCCCTGTTTGTGGTGAGCTTCATAAGGTGAGCTGTAACTTCCAGCTCTTTTCTCTTTTGTGTCTGAAAGTTATTATTGCAAGAAAGTCTTTCATTTCTCTTAAAACCCATAGATGAGTGAGATCGTTCTGTGTCTTTCTCTCTCTCTCTCTCTGACTTATTTCACTCAGCATAATAGATTCCATGTACATCCATGTATAGGAAAATTTCATGACTTCATCACTCCTGACAGCTGCATACAATACAAAAATCCCTTCCTTACACCTTATTCATTGCAGCACTATTTACCATAGCAAGACTCTGGAAACAGCCAAGATACCCTTCAACAGACGAATGGCTAAAGAAACTGTGGTACATATACACAATGGAATATTATGCAGCTGTCATTGATATTTTTTTATTTTTTTTTTTAGGTTTTTGGGCCACACCCGGCAGTGCTCAGGGGTTACTCCTGGCTGTCTGCTCAGAAATAGCTCCTGGCAGGCACAGGGGACCATATGGGACACCGGGATTCGAACCAACCACCTTTGGTCCTGGATCGGCTCTTTGCAGGGCAAACGCCGCTGTGCTATCTCTCCGGGCCCTGTCATTGATATTTTTAAAAAATATTTTAAATCTAATATTGATATATGTCTTATAAATATATGCCATTCCTCATAATATTGTTCCACATAATTTATATTTTTATACTATTTACTCCAAATTTTAATAATTCAACTTTTATTTCATTCTTACATTGATTCCTTCTGTTGTATTTTTGGCTCAGATACTTATTGTTTAACTGTGATTTCTACGTGAATTTTCTTCATGATTTCTTTTTATACTTTCTCTGTCTCTGTTATATTTCTTAGCTTTAGTTCTGGTTCAGAAACATTCCTTTTAGAGCTGATATTATGAAGTCCTTATAGTTAAATTTAGTATTAAGAGACATTTTCATTATTTACTCTTGGTTCTTCAAATTGTTAAGTTCATCCATTCCTCTATTATCTCTGTGCTCCGCCAACATTTGGTAGAGGCTAGTGACCTGTGTTCATGTGAACCTGATTGATGACGAATAAATACTGTCACAGGTGCTTTTCTATTGTTTTGACTCAGAGGTGGAAAAGATCTGGCCTGAAATTTGGAGTTAGCTGTTGAGAGAGTCACATAATAGCTCTAATTCCAAGAGTGAGCATGCCTGGGGTGACCAGATGATACAAGTTCTGGCTTCCTAACACTGGATATGAGACCAAATTTGAGCAATTCTAGGTAGCAACTGGGAAAGTAAATGGCAGCCACTACATCACTCAAGTTATGTTCACCCTGGGGCAGTGATAGATTTATACTCAAGTATGACTGGCAACCACTAAATTGTTAAGTTCATACAAATCTACTAAAAACCTGTTTCAGAATCAAGACTGAGTTTAATGTGGAGCTTCAGTCTAATTTAGCAATAAAAACATGCCTATTTCCGGGAAAGAATCTAAATGACACTTGAACAAGAAAGAGAATACATTAGACAGTGGGACACTAGCAGGCTAGCTATATTTTGAGACAGTAGAGGAGGATTGCTTACTAGAAGTTCATTTTTGCTTGTATTCATTTGTCTGGCATAGTTTGCACTATTTTATTTAATTTTTAACTTTATTATTATTATTGTGCTTATATTTATTTCAGGACCACACCTGACAGTATCCATTGCTTACTCCTTAATTTGCACTCGAGGAACAAACATGGTGGGGATTAAGGCACCATATATGGAACTAGAAATTGAATCCAGGAAGGCTGCATTCAAGGCAAGCTTCAACCAACTATACTAGCATTTTTGCCCATGAATTTGTAATCCTAATAGTTATTATGTATCCTAAGTGTATGTAGGGTTTTTCTTAGAAATATTCAGACAATCTCTTAATAAAGAAAGTACACTATAATATGATATCCTACAGATCTGCAGTCTGGAAAGAATACTAAGATGGTCCTTACTAACTTTCTTCTTTACTTAGACAATACAATTTCTCTATTTTTTTTGCTCTAGTATATGTATATGTATACATATATATACAAGTGGTCAATTATGAAGCAATATTCACCTTGTTTCCCAGGATAAAGTTGTACGGGGATTAGGGCTGGTGTTGTGTCATATTTTATGGTTCTCAGATCTTACTCTTGACTCTGTGTTCAGAGATTTTTCCTCGATCTATTCTCAAGAGAGCACGTGGTGCTGAGAATCGTCCATGACCATTTCATATGAGGTAGACATGTTGAACATGTATCATTACAGAACATCTAAACCTTAGAACTCGCATCTTCTGAATTCCTTTGCTATGTACTCCATAGCCTAATGTCTTGCTAATGTCTTGCTGATGCAGGTATCTGTCTAATGTATGCTGTGTTGTGTTCTTTATTGCTGTGGTAGCTGTATTTATCTTGGTTTTAAATAAAATTATTTGTGTATATTAATTCATATTTCAATATAGATTTGTCCTCATCGCTGACTATAAACACATGTGTTCCATATTTGATCAACCATCTAGGTGCCACACTCCCTTATTTAATTTTAAAAGGTTATAAAAGAACAAAATCCCTTATTTCTGACTATTAATTAAAAATAAAGACCCAAATAAAATTTACTTTTTCTTTTTTCTTTTTTAAAATTTACCTTTTAAAAGAATTAGGAATACAGCACAATATTTTTAAACCTAATTTACCTATAATTAAATGACCTTAATATGTTGTCAAATTAATGTAACAGTTTAAAGTGGCATTCTTATTAAGTCATAATATTAGCATATTTCAGAAATGAAAGATAGGCTTAAAAGATATCCTTCCATGGTACAAGGAGACCTTGTGTTTGGAACTGTACTAGACTTCTGACTTTATATTTCTTCGTCTTCCTAATTATCTGTGTCCTTATTAAATCCCTAATAAAGTAATGAATGTGTTTCTGATGTCTATTACCCAATATAGCAAATTAATTTGACTTGACTAGGAATCATAAGAACACCTGATTGATTAGAAGTTGTACGTAACCTGAGAACCTACTTTTGTAATTGGCATCTGAAATCTAATAGAGTAAGTCCTAAGCCTCATGGGATCTTCATCTTCTTTATGCAGGTAGTGCTAGAATAAAATTTAATTCAGAAGCAGCTGAAGAAATCCAACTGATGTCACAAAGATTTGTTTTGTATGTGAGAAAGTGTCCACATACTAATTGACTAGAAAAGTCAAATTGATTTGTCCTGTGAATATTTTATTTGAGCTATATAAGATGCACATGAGAAGCTGACTGAGGGCTGTAACTTGGAGGTTTATTCTAAAAATCATTAACCAATTTTCATTTATCTGTCTCACAAATTGTACCTCAATCTGAGTCTTATAGATATATTAAAATCATTACTTTATATATTTTGCTCTTATATAAATCTATATGTAAATTGCAAATTACAGTTTAATATTTGCTCCAAGCAAGAATTCTCATACAAAAAAGTTTTATTTTTAACTTAAAAAACAAACTAGTTCATTGTGAAATAATTATTGTTTACATCTTTAAAAGTTGACTCACTCTCCACAAAAACAATTATTTAATATTTTTTATTTGTAAAGCACTATGAGTTTTTATGGGATTTCATAATTTTAATTTTCTAAATTGAAAAGTTTTCAGATATTGCTGCAACTTAGAATATTGGCTCTGTAGATGGGTGGTATATATGTATATCTGAACTACAGAAACAATAAAACTGAAACTAGGAAATCCAGACTACAAAATATCATACTTTCTGAATTTGTTTCCTTTGGATGATGTTCACATATTACCCTTGGTTCTTCTTCAGAAATTACTTGTGGTGCATTTAAGTGACCATATGGGTTGTCGAGGATTGAACCTGAATTGACTGCATGCAAAACAAGCATCCTACCACTGTGTTATTTTCTAAACTGCTTTATTAGAAATCACTGCCCATTATTTGATGGAGTTTTGTTGATAAAATAACAACAAAATATCTTAAATAGTATGTTCCTCATTAACCTATTACCTAACTACATTATCTAGAGATGAATTACAAATGTATGTTTCACTTCATAATTGTTAAAAAATAAGACACTATATATGTATAATTTTAATATACAAGTGTTATTCCTGTTTTTAATATCCAAATTCATGAGCAAGTATGTGTTCCTACATGCATTTGTGTGTGTTTTGGAAGAAATCAACCTTCTTCATGTGATCAACCTATACCTAGCCATGGCCAAGAGACCACATAATGGTTAAACCTGGGTTAGTCATGGGCCAGGCCGATGTCACTCCATTCTATTATACTGGTTATATGAAGTTATACATCACAGAATATATAAACTATCCAAGGTTTAATAAACGGTTAACTTAAACTACAGTGTGAATTTTATCTTGATATAAGGTAATTGATAAACATATTATATAGTCATTGCAGGTAGAGACTGAAAGAAAGATGATTAATTTCAAGTCTGCATGAGCAGTCTTCAAATGTCTTAATTTTTTGACTGATGAACAAGGTATGGTGTTTGCGGTTGCCAAGATAAACCCTTTGTTAAAAGTTTATTCTCATATATACACAAATGTTCATATATTTTCATAACTAACATATCCATTGGTGGTATTTTTTCAGGGGGAGCACACCCAGTAACGCTCAGGGGTTACTCCTGGCTATTCGCTCAGAAATTGCTCCTGGCTTGGGGGAGCATATGGGATGCCAGAAACCAACCTAAGGTCCTTCCTGGGTCAGCTACGTGCAATGCAAATGCCTTACCACTGTTCTATCGCTCTGCCCCCCATTGGTGGTTTTATAAATATATATAAATTTATAAATATATATAGATTTATTTTATTTCAGTAGAAGATATTTTTGTATCTATAGTTTCATGTAGATAAAATAAAAATGACTAGTTGTTCATAAATATGAATTTATGTCAAAATATTATTGACATTGATAGATTTTTAATATAACAGCATTTATATAAGCATTTTGGTGAGTGTAATTTTTGGGATCGCATCTGTATATGTTCTGGGTTTACTCCTGTCTCTGAGGAATCATTTCTTGAGGTGTATGGAAGACTATATGGGAATGGGTCAAATAAAAGTAGACTGCATGCGAGGCAAATACCCTTCCCAATACACTGTTCCCTGTCAAATCTACATGCACCTTTTTTTTGCAACTAATTTGACCAAACAATATGTAGACACTTGAGTTTAAATACTTTCCTCCCCCCCCTTTCTCTCTCTCTCCCTCCCTCCCTCTCTCTCTCACCTTCTCTCTCCCTTATACCTCAATGCTTATATTTTTTTGTCCCCAATTCACAATACAGACCAGGCAAAGACCCTGGGTTGAGGTGTATATGGGGTGAATTTACTGTACCTCCTCTTTCAATGCCTATTCTTTTGGGGGAACTTTCTAGATAATTTAACAACAAAATTACTTTAGACTTTTTGTTTATAACAACCTAAATAAATTATCTAAAGATCAAACATAAAATTGCTATTGCTTAGAATATTTGATATTTTACTATGAAAAAGCGTAAGTCTTTTGCTTTATTTTTTTTTGTCTGTTTATTGTTTTGGAGACTCAGAAGCAATGCTCAGGGATGACTCCTAGTAATCTTGTTATCCTGCTAGTGTTGCAAGTGTGGAGACCATTTGGAATGCTGAAAATTAAACCTGGGTCAGATGCATGCAAAGTAAATGCTCTATCTGCTGTACCCATTGCTTTGGTTCCACTACAAAGAAAGTTTTAAATTTATCCAATCATAAATATAATAAACTAGCATTTTGGGATTTTAGAGGGGCGTAGAATATTTGATAATTTGTCAGAACTCTATGAATTTTTTAACCAAGGCATAGAAGGAAAATGGACAATTTGTTTGTTTTATTTTGTATTTTTCCCCAGGAGTTATTAAAATTAGGATCTCATACATTAGTCATGTACTCTATAAATGAGCTATAATCTCTGCTCAAAAATAAAATTTTTTTATTCTGCTTTGGACTGGATAGTAGTTAAACAAAATAAGTCTAAATATTTAATAAAATATTTTTATATATCATAAAACAATAAAAAATATTTAGCCCTAAATTTGATTATTTTTTCCATTACTATTTTCCTTTCTTATGAAAGTAACTTGGACATATTACTCAAAATAAAAATTATATATGCAGTGAAACTAATTTCTTTTGGTTTTGAAATGAAAAAGTGAAAGGATTTTATGGCTCATTTGCAATTTGATTATTTTTTAGATTATAGATATATATATATATCTACTATAAAATAAATATTGAAGTTAAGGCAGATAGAAAATTATCTTTGTGCTATGTCTGTATAAATGCAATATTACTACTAATACTCTACTACCGCAGTGTGTCTCTCTCCTAATAGCCTTGAATGTTGGAGATGTTTTCATTAGAATTTTAAAATAACCATAAGCAGTAAAATAGATAATTATAAAAATTATAAACATTATAAAAAAGATAAAGAATATCCTAAAATTTCATGCTAACAAGAATTTTTTTGTTTTGGGGTTACACTTGGCAGCATTCAGGGGTTACTCCTGGCTCTGAACTCAGAAATCAACACTGCCAGGCTAGGGAAACCATATGTGATACCAGGAACCAAACCATCATCTATCCTGGGTGGGCTGCATGCAAGAAAAATGCCGCACCATTGTGCTCTCTCTCTCTCTCTCTGGCTCCTAATAAGAATGTTTTAGTTGGGGGCTAGAGACATAGAACAGTGACAAGGAGCTTACCTTACATGTGAACCACCGGCTTCAATCACCAGCATGCCATCTGCCACCAAGCCTGCCAGGAGTAATCTTTGAGTGCAGAGCCAAGAGTAACCATTGAGTACCACTGATTGTGGTGCAAAAATATAAAAAAGAATATTTAAGTTTTATAGTTATTATAATTTACTTGAAGTAGTTGAGATTTTAAACTATAACTAGTCAAAACTAATTTTATTTAGATTTATGATTAATACGGTCTTTATGTTAGATATTCCCAGAACTATGTTTTTTTTATCTTTCTGTGATTTGTCACATATTTATTCATAAATATTTAAAATTTGTCAATTCTCAAAGTAAAATGCATCATGGAAATGAGAACCATACACTTAATCCAGGAAAAGAACAACAATAGTGTGCTTTCATTGCATGTGATTGACCCAGGTTCTATCTTGGGATCCTCTAAGCTTCATCAAGAGTGATCCCTAAGCACAGAGCCAGGAGTACATTTGAAGCACAACTAGTTTGAACCAAAAATTAAAAAAAGTAAATATATGGATTCTATGATACATATAACTAACTCAAAGAAATAGTTTAAAAACATGTAAATGTTAACTCGATATTATGACTATGACTTTTATTTTGTTTTTAAAAATAGGAGAATTTCGGTACCGGACTGATAGCCCAGCAGTAGGGCATTTGCCTTGCATGCGGCTGACCCAGGATAGACCTCATTTTGATTCCCAGCATCCATATGGTCCCCCAAGCCAGGAGCGATTTCTGAGCACATAGCCAGGAGTAACTCCTGAGCATCACTGAATGTGGACCAAAACCCCCCATAAAATAAATAAATAAGTAGAAATAGGAGAATTTTCAGAAGAGATAGCTCAACAGATTGAGCACACACTGTATATGCAGGGGGCCAAGTTTCAATCACTATTATCATTGGTAGCACCAGTAGGAACTCATGAGCATGAACCTAGGAGTGGCTCCAGGCACTGTCAGAAATTAATAAAAGTCACCTTAAGAACTAGAACTTTCAAAGCTCAAATTGTAAAAATACTGTTTCACTATAGTAATTAAACAAGAGATAGTATATAAATATCTCAATCATTTTATTTATTATTGCTAGTGTTTCTGAAAAACACCTTTCAGTGACAGATTGATTTTTCATTAAAAATTCTCAAAGAAATTCATAACTTAAACATATTAGTGGTTACATTCATAGCCAATATATATAATTTCAATTAATATATGCTTTCATTTTTCTCTGAATAAAATATGAAATAGACCAATAAATTGAATATTTTAGAATATGCATCAACATATATTTGATCAACAATATGTAAACATTCAATAATTATAAAATAAGAGATAAAATAAAATATATAGGAAGAAGAACCAGAGAAATTGTACAGTATTTAGAACATTTTTTTTCTTTGTTGGTGTTTGGGTCACACCTGGCAGTGCTCAGGGGTTACTCCTGGCTATGAGCTCAGAAATTGCTTCTGGCAGGCTCAGGGGACTATATGGGATGCCCGGATTCAAACCATCATCCTTCTGTCCTTCTGCATGCAAGGCAAAAACCCTGCCTCCATGCTATCTCTCTGGCCCCTAGAATATTTTCTTTACCAAAGGCCAGACTCAGTTCTATCCCTACAAATGTATATGATTCCCTGAGTCATTCCAGTAGTGCTCCCTAAGCACAGAGAAAAAGTAAATCCCAAACACCTTCAGGTTTATCCTATTATTACAATAATACAATATATGCGACTATAATTTAAAGTCACACCTTCTTTAAAAGTCATATACATATGTATTGCATTTTAGACTTTCTACAAGATTTTATAAAGCAAGCTTAAATGATTTATGCATATGTAAAACAAAGTACCTTCCCCAACAAAAACAAACATTGTAAAAATATAGTAGAGTTGAGGCATAAACTTGCACAAAAAGTTACATATTTATTAAATAAAGTTCATTATTAAATAGAGAAATATTATACATCGAGTAATAAGGAGTCATTGTAAAGGGCTAGTCTCTCTTTGCATTGAGATGCACTAAAGTTCTCATGCACTTGAGATACAAAGAAAGGTACTAGCATGTTGAAATCACTGAATTTGAAGAATTCTCTTTTAAGGAAAGAAAATGGTAAGTGACTTTTTCAATGTCACATGGTGTATTCATTAATTTCAATGTGGACCTGTATATGAATAACATCAATATCATGGCATAATAGCTCTTGAAATATCTCACACATATAAATTGTAATAAACAATTATAATTCCCACACTGTAAAAATAATGATTTCTATTATATTTATTTTAGAAAATAGCACTTGGTTTGGCAAAGCGCCCAGGGCTAAAACAGCAATTTTATAACTCTAATACTAATTAATACTATAATACCAAATTAAATAAAGCTGAAATCATTTCTTAGAGAACAACATTTTATACTAAGATATTTATTGAAGCTAATTTCACTTTGTAATAGCTTAGAATTTCAAATTAGCTGGAGTATTTTTCATAATGATAAATGTATTTCTATCGTAATGAACTGCGGTTTGGACCCTTGCTGAGAATGACCATTATTTCTTATTCTATTGAGTTCTAGATCCAAGGCCTGCCAAAAAACTAATTCTTCATTTGCTCAGCATGGAAGTTAATTTAAATTATTAATTTTCTTTATGAACTCAGCTATAATTGTATATAGTGTGCATAGTCTAACATTAATAGTGGTCTAAGTGTTAAATTTTTGAAAAGCATGTATTCTTTTAATACTTCCTGTCTAAATTAGAGCTTATTTAATTTTTAGGTAATTACACCTTCTTTATAGGTCATATACATATGCATTGCATTTTAGGCTTACTGTAATTTTTACTAAGCAAGATGCACTGATTTATGCAGAGTAAAACAAGTATTAAAAAGAGTATCTATATGTGTGTACAAAAATATACACACCACAAACTTTAATATGCCTACACAATATGTAATATTCCTTACTACACAATATATTTGGTGTTGCTATATGAAAGTTGGTTTTGAATTCTATAAAACAGAATTTTGTGATATGTTTGCTATTATGTTGCTGAATAAAAACATAAACCCTCAGAATTTCAGGAGGAATTTTCAAAAAGTATTTTTGCAGAAAGCATACCTTATCTGACTCAAGACAATAATATGAATTGTGGGAAGACCTCTATATATCACATATGTAAAAAATAAAAAAACTGTATTTTATAATAAATTTAATTATGTATGTTGTATTCCCTCACAATGCAATATGATTCATAAATAGAAATTCATAACTCAGTATTATATTTCAAAATTATAATTTAATTACAGTATACCAAATTACTCCTTTCAGATAGATAAGGGAGTGAGGGGAGAAAGAAAAAGATGTGAACTCAAAGTGACATAAGAATTTTCAAAAAGGTATTTAGTCATCTTTGTGGCAAAAGGTGTTCGTGAAGATATAGCAATTGTGTATATCAAAATAAAAACATAAAAGTTAACACTATTGGGGCCAGAAGATAATACTGCCCTAAGTGTTTACTTTGCTTCTGGTTTTTTTTTACAGTGTTCAAAGGTTAACAGTGTTGTGTTACCTAAAATAAAAAATGTAAAATTTAGAAACTAAAATTGTGTTCAGTTTAGCAAAATATGCACCACAAAAACACAAAAACAACATCAATGTGATCCCTTTTCTCATATGTACTCTCCTCACTTCCGTCCTGGTATGCAGGTTTGTAGTCTTGGTCTGGAGAGAGAATATAATGATAATGCAATTGTTTTGCATGCCTCTAAGTTAGGCTTGATCATCAGTACCCTATTAAGTTTCTTGCATCTTTCCAGGAGGGATCCCTGAGAACAGAGTGATGCGTAAGCCATGAACAATGCTGGGTGTGAACCCATAACAAACAAAACATAGTCTAATCTATATCATAGGGTTTATTATTATTATTATTATTATTATTATTATTATTATTATTATTATTATTATAATCCTTAAAAATAAGTATGATTGGGAGTCTGGATAGAGAGTATAACAGTTAGGGTTCTTCTTCCATGCAGACCGCAGGATTTGATCCCTGACAGCATATATTGTCTCTCCAGTACCACAGGACTGAACCATAAGTGCCGATTCAGTAGTCGCCCATAGCATGAATAGTTGTTATCCTCGAACTAAATTTATTTAGTTAATACAATCAAAGCTTATGGCATGCTAACTAATGTTGCTGCAGTGATTATCGATATTATGACTGCTATACTCTGAGTAAACAACTTTGATACAGAAAACCATTCAGCGCATTAAACTGAGTTCAACAGCCTCTGAAGACATGCTGAGTCCCTCCTGGCACCTATCTAGTTAGGCAGCAATAGACCATGAACTCATTCAATTTCACCAATGTGGCTGAACCAGGTAATCAATGATTTTGAACTGGATATAGAAAGAACTTTTTCTTGTTTCTGCTGCCATCTTTTGCACCCAAGAACTTATTTGTCCTGGAACTCAAGAGATAGTACAGCGGATAGAGGACCTGCTTTGAAAAACAAACACAGGTGACCCAGTTTTAATTCTGACATCCAGTATTGTTCTTGAGCACCTCTCCACATAATGTCTGAGTATAGATCCACTAGTTACCTTGAGCATTATGAAGTGTTGTACAAAGAGATTATTTATCTTATAATTGAAGTCTTATCTGTTGACATCTATTGATAGTCATTCCCTTGTCCCTTCCTTGGAAACTGTCAACATGAATGCTTTTCTGAGTTTTATGTTTTTAAATAATACATATAAAAGTAATTACATATAGCCTATGTATTTATGATAAGTGTTATTTTAATATATATTGCCAAGAAATAATTTCTTCTAGCTTTATTTTATTTCTCTAAAATATAAATTTAAGTTATCTGAAAACTAATTTTATGTAACAAAACTCGAAAAATGTAAAATTAAAAAATTAAATACTACTAAAAGTTCTACTTTAGAGGCACAATTTAAGTATTTAAATGTTTCCATATATTATTAATATAATAAGTTCTCTATTATTAAAACATAGAGTAACATGCTGTGAATATTATTAATGCTAAAGGACTTAAAGTATTTTGGAAATTTTTTCAGTTAGAAGAAGAATACTGGAGGGTTGAGGGCAGTAGGGGAAGTTGTATATCAAAATAGTTGTGTTTAAAATTTTCCACATAAGTCAGAACTTTTAGTTGACTTTATAATAAATATTTTAAATGGCTCAGAATGCCCATTTACAAAGCTGGGGTTCTGAGAAAGATATTGGCGAGTTGAACTTGACTCACCTGATTTCCATAATAATCCTTAGTCAAAAGTAAAGACCACCTGATTCTGCTTATATATGGTTGAACCAGAAAATACTATTTAATTCATTGAAACAGTTACTTACTGCTACCCTGGTGACCTGGGACTACTGATATAGCTTCCACCGATAGTGAACTTCAAATAAACAGCCCTCTATAGGTACCACTCCAATATAGTACACAATACTTTGATGTTCCCAAAGCATCAATTTCCTTCCAAAATTTTTTTTGGTGGGGAGGAAACACCCTGTTGTTGTGTATGTAAACATTTCCATGGGATTGTTATGTTACTGATCCTACCATGATTGGTGATTGTGCCCTATCCTAGGGTGTAACCTGGCATTCTGCTCCCACCCTAGGATGGTACCTGATTCTGTTATATAAAAGCAAGGTCTGTGGAAGGCAGGGACTTCTTTGGAGGGTTGATTCTGGGGCTTTTGGCTTCAGCTATGTCCACTGAATAAAGCTGTTATCTTCTGAAGCCTGACTGCTTGTTAGCTTTTTACCCACCGCATTCACCTCAGAACTGCCAGCTGAACAGGGTGGCGGAGGCGTGCTCCGAGCTGGAGAAGAAAGACCTCATCCTCCATCAGTCAGCCCCATCAAGGGTGACTTGCAACACCTGTAACTCTCAGGGTTACTCTTGATTATGCACTGAGAAATTGGTCCTGGCTCCAGGGACCTTATGGGATGCTGGGGATTGAACCCAGGTCCCTTCTAGGTCAGCCGCCTGCAAGGCAACACTTTACCCCAGTGCTATCTTTCCGGCCCCTACATCAATGTTTTTACAGTAGAAGTAGACAAATGATAGGTTGTATCTTAAGCATTCAATTAGAGACAACAGAATCCCTGAAAAAAAAAAAAAGTTGTACTAACAAATACTAACTTGTAAACTAATTCAAGATGTTTAGCAAAGTAAAAACTTTTAAATTGAGTATAAGGCCCCTCAGTTTAAAAATATTTTAGTCTAGGGCCCGGAGAGAGAGCACAGCGGCGTTTGCCTTGCAAGCAGCCAATCCAGGACCAAAGGTGGTTGGTTTGAATCCCGGTGTCCCATATGGTCCCCCGTGCCTGCCAGGAGCTATTTCTGAGCAGACAGCCAGGAGTAACCCCTGAGCACTGCCGGGTGTGGCCCAAAAACCAAAAAATATTTTAGTCTACTTTCCTTTTTAGAAATGCTACATTAGGGGCCGGCAAGGTGGCGCTAGAGGTAAGGTGTCTGCCTTGCAAGCGCTAGCCAAGAAGGACCACGGTTGGATCCCCTGGCGTCCCATATGGTCCCCCGAAGCCAGGGGCAATTTCTGAGCGCTTAGCCCGGAGTAACCCTTGAGCATCAAATGGGTGTGGCCCTAAAAACAAAAACACAAAACAAAACAAAACAGAAATGCTACATTAGTATGATTAAAAATAAATTCAGTAAATTATTTCAAATGACACAGAGGAAGATTTCCACCCCTACCTTTAATTTTATTAATGATTTGCATCCCCTGTATATTATAAAAATGTCCTAAATAAAGAATTCAAATATATTTTGAATAAATAACAAATGGTGAAATAAATAAATTTTCCCCTGACATTCTATTTCCTGAGATGCTTAGAAACAGTTTATTAAAGGGCTAGTGCACATGTTGTGCCTATAGGAGATCTGGGTTCAATCTTTGATGCTGCATAATCTGTTAGTATTGTCAGAGCAACCCCCAAAATTCATCAAAGAACCTCTGAACAAAGCCAGCTGTGGTTCAAGAATCAAACAGAAAGAAAAAAAGAAAAGCAACTAAATTTTCAGAGAAAAGTGCTTCTTATTTACCTTTATTATTTCACATAGAGGTTGATAAATTATGTTCACCTAAGTACTTTGCAATTTATTATTACATTTCATATTTCCCGATTGTTTTTGAAACATACTCAGCTCACTCCTGCATTTGTGCTTAATGATCCTTTATGGCAGGAGTTGGAGGGCTATATTGGTGTGATAGGAAACGAAGTCAATAGTATTGCTCTGTCCCCTAAACTAAAAGGCCTTATTATTTAATAAAGAAAAGTTGGAAATAAGCCAACAACTGTCATGTTTATAACATAAATAGTAGAACATGTGTTTTAATTTGCCACATATTAGTAACTGACCTAGAAATAAATCTTCATATCCCTACTTAATTCTTTTCTTTAAAACAACTCTATCAGTTTTATTAATAGTAGCAATCATGGATTTCTTACTACGGCCACTATTATAGTATCATGAGATAGACAAAATATTCTTACCATTAAGATAGGTTATAAAGATGTTGAATGTTGAGATTGAATGATGGGGTGTCTTTATGTATGTGCATGTATGAGCTTGCAATTGAACTCCACACCCAAAATACTGACTAAAAGATATAAATAGTATGTATTTTAGAGCTTATCATTTCAAGGGTTCTTTTTATAGTATTAGCAATTGTACCATATCTTAATGCACGAGAACTTTCCAAATAAATGAGCTGTCTTATCACCCTTAACACAGAAGCTAAACAGTTTCCTGTTACTCACTCAGGTAATGAGCCTACACAATTGTAGTCCTCCCTCCAACAGAGAAGGAATTGGATATTGGCCTTTTTTCTTTCTCAAACTTTTAAATATATTATATCAGCTGCCAAACAGCAATATGAGCATCTAACATTCCCTTAAAAGAAACGTCGAGCTCAGCTTCTCAACAGCAAATAAGTAGCCAGAACATTTTGTAAATTTTCCCTCTGAAATCACAGAGAAGAAACTCAATATACTCACCAATGACCCTTATCAAATAGCAACTTTGTGGAATGCTCTTTGCCGTCATAGTCTCTCTGGAGGTTAATAACTCTAATGGGAAGGCAATGTTCCATTGGCTATTATTCTTACCAGCAGTGAGAGTTGAAGAAAGATGCATCCATTAATTCTGTGCTCTCATTGTAGAATATGAGGTCCCTGTGGAACTATCTTTACTTCTCTTTGAAAATTAATTGTAGTTTTTAGTACTTATTTATAGCTGAAGTTTAGATCCCTGCTCCTAGATCTCTGATGAATCTTAAACTATCAGTGAGTGGGCTTGATAGGTTTTGTTTTGTTCCTTCCAGAGTTAATATCACAAATTTTATTTCATGAATGTGGTTTTTTTTTTTTTGGAAATTTGTTCTTTTGTTCAGTTATAAATTTATAAAGAATAAACCTTATATTTTTTTCCAAATAGAAAGGCAATTCCCACATTGGTTCTAAATGGATTTAAACATGTTGATTTGATTAGGAGGGAAATGTTATATTTTATATTTGTAAATTATAAATATATTAAATTCATTAACTTCTCTGATGAAAATAATTAGTTCACATAATAAGTAATTTCATATACTAGAGATGTGGCTAGGCTAGATATGACACTTATAATTTGGATTTATACCAAAAAAAGGCTGATGTTAAAGGTGATTGGATGGTGACAAATGACATGATTTGAGCTCCCATTTGATCCAGCAATTCTACTACTAGGAATATGCCTTTGAAATACAAAAAAAAAAAAAAAAAAAACAAAACAAAAAACAGAAAAACCTTTTGCTTTTCGATGTTCAACACTGCACTATTTACAATATCCAGAATCTAGAAATAACCCAGGTGCCTGAGAATATATGAGTTAGTATAAAGAAAAAATATCTACACAATAGAATATTATTCAACTGTTCAGAAAAAAAGAAGTAATAAAATTTGCTTATACATGATGAAGATAGTGAGTATTATTATTCTTAGAGAAATTAAGGAAATTAGACAGAGAGGGGTAGACCTAAAATAATTTCACTCTTGTCTAAAGAAATTGTGGTACTGGGCTGGAGCTATAGCACAGAGGTAGGGCTTGTGGCTAAACAAAGATATAATATGCATCTGTTAGGAAAAACAAACTCATGGAACTTGCCTATCCATGAATGTACATGCAGACTATCATGTTGAGTGATATGTGTCAGATACACATATAGATATATAGATATAAATATACATACATATATAGAATAGTCTCACTTTTATGTGGTATTTAAGAAAAATAAAAAATGTATGATAACAATACCCAGAAACAATAGAGATGCAGGCCGGAAGGACCAGTCTATGATATGAAGCTTACCACAAAGAGTGGTAAGTAAGTGCAGTTAGAGAAATAACTGCATTGACAACTACTACGACAATGTTAGTGAGAGAGAAATAGAAATCCTATTCCTAAGACCAGCAGTGGTTGGGGGAGGATGGAAATGGGGAACATTTGTGGTGGGAAAAATGTAACCTGGTGAAGGTTGGTGTAAGTTGGATGACTGAAAACCAAGTATGATTTGTAACCATGGTGCAAAATGTTCTGTTTTATAATATTTTTGAGAATTTTATTTATTAGTACCTGGACCTGGGTATCTACCTCTTTCCTGAAATCGAGAAAATAAATTCACTGAATTTTCTTCAGCTCTCCCTTTTCTATTATCCTGTGATTCTGAACTATGATTTAAAATTTCCTTTTAATGTTGTCCCACAAATTAATTTTTTAACACTGTGTTTTCTTTTCTCTTATTTTTGATGGCTTATCCTAAAGGTCATTGTTTTTATCTTTGGCTTCTTTTATTTTACCATTGTATTTTTGTGTCAATAATCTTTGTTATTGTTGCTTTTTTGTTTTTGTATTGTTGTTATTTTTTGTACCACAGTAATACTGTCTAGGCTTTGCTCCTCTTTGGTACTTAAACTGGTAGTGCTTGGATGATGATATGCAATGCCAGACTCGGTAGACTCAGACTCGGTAGAGTGCAAGGCAATTATCTTAACTCAATATTATTTCTTCGGCCCAACTTTTGTTTGAACTATTTTCATAATTTCTTTGACACTTGTAAACTTTACATTTGCTAATTTTATCATCAAGTTTCATCATAGAGTTTAGAAAATATGAAGGTTTGTTCTTCCTTTTCTTTCATTTCATCTGTTAGTAGAGCTTAGAGATACGTTTCTAATATTCGATTGCAGTTCTGAGTGGATTTACTTTTAGAATGAATGTTTCATGCCCTTTCAAATTTGCTTGGAAACTCTTCTCCTTGTCCTGCTCACCAAAATTTTTATGCACTCCAACTCCAAATAAACAAAATGCCGTTTATATTATAATTTATTATGACAAGGTATTAGTTAATTAAAATGCTACTATAAATTTAGACACTGAAAATGAATTGTAGTGAACTTTGATGACTGGAAAAATCTAAGAGGAAACAAAAACTTACCGTATTTTTCATTCTATAAGACGTATCTGACCATAAGACATGCATAGTTTTTAGATTCTCTCCTCCTTCTTACTCAGTCTTTAGCTCCAAGAGGCATTTGCTCCATAAGATGCCCTTTTTGTGGAAAAGTGCATTTTGTGCTATAAAATATACGGTAATTCACTTAAGAGTGAATTTATCATTCTCTTAAGACTCAAACTTTAGTGTACAAAATAATTCACTGGGCTACTTTACAAGACCAGATTTCCTATGCTAGACATATTTAAGAGCACACCTAAAGGAAAGAAAAAAGGTTTCAACCCTTGTTCAAGGTTCATCTAGATAATTCGGTTTATCACTACTGCTTGAATTTTTTAATAAAACTTACCTCTCAATACTCACAAATACCCAGAAATTATATCAGTTATAATTTGACTATGAGAAATATTGTCATATCACCATATTAGTGTATGAAGTGTCTTACTTTATAATGTATAACTACACAATCATTTTGTGTACTTGTTTCCATATATTTGCATAGAAAAAAGGGCTTTTTCACTCTCGTATCCAAGTGTTCATTGCTGAAAAGAGTGGGAAAGATATTTATCATATGAGGAAACAATGAGAAAAAGCTGAATCATGGTAATATAATTTTACTAGTTTAGTCAATTACTTTCTGAAGTAAATTGTCCTCTGAAAATTTTAGGCTAAAACTTCCTAATTTCTGAGCCGGATGGTGGCACAGTGGTAGGGCTTTTGCCTTGCACGGAGCTTACCTAAGTCAGGGTTCAATCCTTAATGTCCCATATGGTCCCCTGAGCATGGAACAATTTCTGAGCACATAGCCAGGACTAACCTCTGAGCATTCCCAGGTGTGGCCCAAAAACAAAAGCAAAAACAAAACAATAAAAATACCTTCCAAAATTAATTTTACTTTTATTTATCATTACTCATTTAAATTTGTTTAGTTATTATTATTATATTTTATTTAACACCAGGTTTACAAGGTTGTCCATAATAGTTTTTTACAAATAAAATTATTCATAATTGATTGACAGTCATACAATGTACAACAACCGTCATTCATACACATTCCCTGCCAACAACGGTCTTTAGTTTTACTTCCACACTCCTCCTCTGCATGAATCTTTATCATGACTCTTGCTATAACTCTTGAGTTATAACTCAAACACAAATATGACATTATTTCTTAATTGTTACTAAAAAAGTATACTAATGTTTTATTTTATGTACATTTACATGCGTAGTATATATTAAACAACACAAATTATATCTAGTTATATGATTCCAAATATAAATAATTAAAAATACAACTTTGAGGACACTTTAAAAATAACAGAGCACTAAATATGATCTCCTCAGCACTACCTGGAGTTATTTTTATGTAAGCCCTAATCACTGCCAGGTATGATCCCAAATTATTAAAACTAATGCAACAGAAATTACTGTTTTCACTCGATTTTCTCTTCAGTAACTTATAAACATAAACAGAAATAAAACAACTAAGACTAAAATTATTTTCATATCCTATTAACTCTTGCTCAGAAGTAAAATGCTAATATTGTTGTTTACTAGATTTACAGGCTATATTCTCACTTAAAACAATGTATACTGCATAGCTATGAGAAAAGTAATACTGTAAAAACAAAAACTTTGTATTGCTCTACTTCTATACACATCACTTTAGTGATTAATTCTGATAAAAATGATTTTTAAAAAGTAAATTATTTGACAATTATAAATTGTATTGAGGTTATTGTGACTGTTTCTGTGCCTATTTTTGGCAAAATAATAGCTTCCAGAGATGTCCATGACTGGATCTCAGAACTTCCAAATGTATTACAAAATATTATTAGTAAATGTGATTAAGATTGCTAAGATGTATAATTATTATGTATTAAACATATGACTAATTAAATCACCAAAATCTTTTTATAAATAAGGCGAATTTCAATTCACAAAAATATTGAGATACCTTTTTTTTTTAACTTAGAAGATGGAGGAAACCAATTTATCAAGAAATGCAGGCAGCCTTGAGAGGCTGGAAATGACTGAGAAATGGATATTCCCTTAACAGGCAGCAGAAGCTTGCAGCGCTACCAGTCAATATGTGACCTGTTAAAGTCCATTTGGAGTTCCAGCTCTAAACAATATACAAATAACAAATGTGTGTTATTTGAAGACATTGAATTTTAGAAATTTATTTTTGAGATACTTCCTTTTTTTGTAGAAATCATTTTTATATTTTTATTGCTTTTCCAAGTTTTATTTACATATCATTATTTGTGATACCATGAAAAATTATTTTAAGTATATTTTTACAAAATCAAATGCAAACTAATATTACTATGCTTTAGGTCACCACTTTAGTTAGTGACACCACTCATTACTGATGCTATTTGGACTAAAGTCTCCTATGCACAAGTTTTCTGGAAGATTCTAGCTGGTAGTTGAGCAAGTATATCTATGCCCTTGGCTCTCTGCTCTTGACCTAATGGCACAAAATAGAGGCATTAACTGACTTGATGAGGAGTAGAGTGCCAGTGACCATTTCAAGTGCGAACAGATTCAACAGTGTAAAATTGCAGTACAGAGTTCCCCATGAGCTCAGTTAAACTTCATCTGAAAACAACTCTTGTAGAACATTTTTTCCTTTTCTATCTTAAATTCCTCAGTCTTGATCTGTTTTCTTGAAGGCATACTCCTAAATAAATTGCTAATATTTAAATAAAAATCACAAGCTCTCTATGGAATCATGACAAATAATTACAAATTACCGCTTATTTTTCTAAAATAATTTAATCTATTTTTGCTAATTTTTTATTAATATAGAACACAGTGATTTAATAAGATAAGATAGTAGAACCTTTCTTTTATACTAAATTAATTAAAGACTAAATATGTATGATTTGTGATGCTTTTATTTTTACTCATTTTTTACCTGGAAATTTTATTCTAAATTATACTACCATTATATGTTTACTCATACCACTGTTTTTTGATAACTATGTAGAATTACTATATCTCATTCACTGTTGGCTATTCAGATGTAAAACCTTTTTTCAACATTAATAAAATTTATATATGTTAAATGCAAATAATGACTATACTTGCATTCATTTTTCTTTAGCAAGTTGAGACTTCTTAAAAATTTATTCTATTTATTTATATATAATCAGTATATACGTATATATTATATATACAAACTAAGTATATATAACTTCTACTTGGTACACACACACACACACACACACACACACATATATATATATATATATATATATATATATCTTTTACTGGGTCAAAAGCAGTTTCAGAGAAGAAAAAATAAACATAATAGATTTTTGTCTTTTTTTTTAATATTACCAATACTTCTCCTGAGTGAAAATATACCCAGAGGTGTTTGGAATCAACACGATCACTCTTAGGGCCCATAAATAGACTAACAAATCAAATAAATTTGCTCTACACCTTGAATTATCTCCAAGACTTATTTAATAAAATACCATTGCAATATAATATGGTTTTCATTTCCCAGAACATATATTCAAATAAGTAATCTGAGTAATATTGGGAAAATACAACCTACAGTTTACTTCAAAGTCTTGTAACTATACTGTTGAAATAATAATATTCAGAATCCTCCAACATTGCTAAAAGAATAAACACTTTAACACACATAATAACATTTAAACAGAACTATAAAAAAGCATATTATTAAAGAGAAATATTCAAAATAAAATATATGTGTGAACTAAATGCTACTGTTAAAAGTTAAAATATTAGTAATCATACTGTCTTGATTAAAATATAGCTTTATAGTATAATTTAATAATGGGGAAAATCATCCCCATTGTATAATAATTTTATCTATTTTGAAAGGGATGTTACACTATATAAATAGTAACATCATTTACTCTATATTTGACCTGCACATTAGTATAGCATGAGACTTAAAAAAATTCTCATTGCCATTTTTATAGTGATTGTGCTGAATATTGTATTGTGGAAAGAACTGTCATTTTGAGAATATTAATTCTATTAATCCATAAATAGGGTATGTGTTATAATTTTATTTTTATATTTTTATTTACATTAATGTTTAAGAAACTTTTACTGTTTTTTTTTGGGGGGGCACACCCGTGATGCTCAGGAGGTACTCCTGGTAGGTGCTCAGAAATCGCTTCTAGCTTGGGGGACCATATACCTTTCTGCAATATGCAAATGCCTTACCGCTGTACTATCTCTCTGCCCCGAGACTTTTCATATTTTTATTAATTTTTTACCTAATTCGTTTAGTTGATTTACAAAAACTTAATTTTGAGAAACAATATGAATAGATATTTTTGTTTTAGTTAGTTTGTTTATTTATTTATTTATTTATTTATTTATTTATATATTTATTTATTTTTGGTCACACCCGGCAATGCTTAGGGATTTACTCCTGGTTCTATGCTCAGAAATCACTCCTGGCAGGCTCAGGGGACCATATGGGATGTCGGAATTCGAACCACCGACCTTCTTCATGCAATGCTAACGCATTACCTCCATGCTATTTCTCCAACCTCTGTTTTAGTTTTTTTAATTATCCCTTTTTATGTCATTATTATATAGAATTGTCTCAGATTCTTTGTATTGACTTTTGGTAGCCTGTGACTTTACTATCAAAGTTTATTTTTCCTAGCAGTTCCATTGGTTTGTTGTTCTTTTTTTAGTTTTCTTAGTACAGTATCATGTTATCTGCAAACAATGATAGTTTTATGTCTTCTATTCCAATTAGTATCCTCTTAATCTCTTACCTTACAGAAGTTCATTAAAATGGATTAAATATATCAATATCAGACCTCAATCTATAAATTCTGTTGAAAAAAACATAAGTAAACCTTTCATGAAATTGATTCTAAGGCATCAATAATGAATCAATGCCATTGAACTAACAAGCAAAAGCAAAAATAAATAAATAGGTTTGCATTATCTAGTAGATAAAGTTTCTTCATTGCAAAATAAATTATGTATAAAATAACAAAACACCCCACAAACTGGGAATATATTTATCCACCACTCATCTTATAAATGGGTAATACCCAAAATAAATAAAACACAAATTTAACAACAAAAACAATAACAAAAGAATAAAACCATCCAAAATATCTAAGAGAAGTTATGACAAATAGGTACATAAAACCCTGCTCTTAGGCATCAGAAAAGAGCAACTCATGACACAATAATACATTTCTTAGCACTTGTGGAATTGATACACACACCATGATCAAATATAATCTCCACTGTCTGGTATGTAGGGAAAAATAAGAATCTTCATTCACTATTGTAGAATGTTGACCAATTCAACCTCTATGGAAAACAATAAGGACACTTCTCTAAAACCTTAGAATTGAGTTTCCATATGACCCAACAAGTCTACTTATTGACCTCTACCTCAAGTCCAAGAATTAACAAAGTATATTTCAAAAAACATTAAATATCAGATGTTAATCTCCTCCCTTAGATCAGCCAAGATCTGGAAACAACTCAATTACCCAAGAACAGATGATTGGACACTGCAATTCTAGTGTGTATATATATATGTGTGTGTGTATGCATATGAATATATGTATATATATAGTATACTACTTAGCTATAAAAATAAATCACAAAATTTGTTACTACATAGACAATAAATGGAGGTGGTTGCTTCATGCAGATTGAAAGAAGTTGGAAGTGGATGGACAATTTAAATATACACATATAACATATAATAAGCAATATTAAGATAAAACATAGGCAAATGTTTAAGAACTTGGGATTTGGTCTACACAACTGATTATATTTGGAGAATTTTTGTTAATGGGAGATGTCTTTGGAACTTGGTAGAAAGAAGCAGGAACTTTGGTGGAGAGCATATTATCAGAATGATTATGTATGAAACCATAATCAATAGCATAATATATCAGAGTAACTTAATAAAATGTGAGATTGGGGAAAGTAACTAACAATTATATATAAACAGTACATAATAAATAAATAAATATGCACATATCCTTCCTGGACCCTGATTTGCACATGTTCTTCTTTTGCACATGTCACTCTAATCAACCAGTCCAAGATGTGGACTTTCCTACTTACATGCTGAGCTGTGTATGACTCTTTCCTTTAAGAAGTCCATTATTGTTTCTTTCTTATTATCTTAAGTCCTTCATCAGTAATTTTCAATAAAGTTTTTTTTTTTAACTTTAAATAATGGAAGAAGGGTCCGGCAGGATATCAAAGTGGTAGGGTGTTTGCCTTGCATGAGGCAGATCCAGGACGAACCTGGTTTGATGCCCACCCAGGCATCCCATATGGTCCCCTTTGCCAGGAGCGATTTCTGAATACATAAAATTATAAAGGAAAATGTTTATAATACTGAAATCTAACTTTTCTCAATAATCTTCTTGCTATGTAAGTAATGTGATGTAATTTTAAAATTATAATTTTAAAATCTTAAAGTATACTTTTAAATCCAAATATTATAGTACTAAATATTCATTGTTGTTTCTTCTTCTGAAATTATATCAGTTGTCAAACAATTTCTGTGAAACAGAAATAACATTTTTCTATCAGTTTTTGAGTGATGTCTATAACTTTCATGAAAAGCCAAACTTAGAAATCACTAAGATTGTACTTACTAGTATATAACCAAGCTAAAATGAACTCATACACAAGAGACAAAAAGGAGATCATGTGTATAAACACATAAAGGACAATAAGAATTAGTTTTACCCTATAGGGATTTACAACTATATTTAGAAAGCAACAGAGTATACATGACAGTTTATACCATCTCTGTATTTTCTTGTCCTCTGGACTTGGGAACACTGACCCAAATAAAAAGGGAAACATTAGGTGACAAACCAGCAGAAAAGGCCAAATAATATCTATTCATCCAGTAAAGTTTTCTAATCTGTTTCAACTTGAAATTCATTCTCCAATAACCTTGAGACTCCAGAAGGATACGGGCCTTTAAAATAAACTTACCTCTGCTTTGTTTTATTTGGTGTGCAGTATTTGTTTGGGGGCAATAATAAATTATTAAACTCATAACTAAAATTTAAGAGTAAATTGAATTTAGGTTTTACATTTAAAAAGAATCTGAAATAAAAATAGAATTATAAAAATATTGATTACTTAAATAAAGGAACTCTGCTACTATTCTATTGTAAAGCTGTTTTTAACCAAGTAAATTTGAAGAACATTTATTCCATAATAAAGAGCTTATCATTGATTACATTGTCAGTATTTTTCCTGTAGATATTTCATACACTTTCATAAAACATCATGGATATTAAAATAATTTCTTTGATGTAAAAGACAAGCTACTACGCATCTAGTATTTTCATGCAGTTATAAAAATCAATATTTTTCCTCTAAAGTATCAAGTAGTTTAAGTGGCTATATATTTAAGCACTTAAAAATACACCAGGTTTAAAGAAAATATCACTGACAAATTATGCATTTCTTGGTAGTATGAAGAAAAGCACTTCATTGTAAGAGATTCTAATGAAGTCAAATGGAAATACACCATAACAAAAACAATGTCCATATGCCATGAATTGATACCAGCTGTTATTCTTTCACACTTTGAGAGGAGGAAAAAAAACAAAAAAATAGAACACCTTGACTATTAAAATGCTAAGAAATAGAGTAGCAACATGATGGTCTTATAAATCTCAAATTCTTTCTTTTAGTAATATTAAAACTGGTAGCAGAGTGACAAGATACTGCATACACACACCAAATTTATCTAAAACTAGAAAACTTTCAATCAAATAAAAATGTTTATGTGAGTATACTAAGTTATCATTCTTGTCTTTGAGTTATATTAAGGATTCAGTTAGGTGACCACAAACATTAAGATTCAATTTTAGCAATAGCATATATTTAAATCTAAATTGCAGCCAATTCAATTTTGATCTGTATCAGGTACTATAATATATAAAAGTATATGAGATAATGAAACTAGTTTATTTCTGGAAGTACAGAGAGTTACATAGTGTGATTTTTTTTATGAAATGATTTTGTTTTATAGAATAAATACAATTTGTATCTTTATAATTGCACCTATAATGCTGAATTAGTAATTAAGAGAATAAAATTTCATAATTCATGCCTGAAATAAAGCACCACTATAGACAGTAGTGTAACTTTGGGCGAGTAGTTTAAACAATATATGCTAAAGCATAATCAACAACTAAAAATTAAAAGAAATTCATCATGTTGGATTTCATAGTCACATCTGAAGACATTATGGATGCTTTATAAATACTACTGCAAAAATTTTGAGCTCAAGGGGACATAAGTTGACTATGAATTTAAAAATATAATAGGTAGACTTTGTGAGATCATATATATATATAATATTGAATTAGAGGATGGCTTAATTTTACTGGACAACTAGAAATCTCTGAATACTTTATGGTATAATATACTTGATTTTAAAGAAAATATAGCATATTTATAACAAACTGAAAAAATAACAACAGAGGGAATATCAATAAACAAGAAATTTGATTTAGCATCAAAATAATCTATATGAAATGAATGGCACAATTTGTTTAATTTAAAATGAATGGAGTGAAAGGCAAAACAGATTTTGTTGCAAAATTTAATGAAGGGATATAAAAAGAAGTCAGTGCTATATTAAGAAATAAAAAGATAAGAAAAATCCAGGATGAGAGAGAGAAAGAGAGAGAGAGAGAGAGAGAGAAAGAGAGAGAGAAAGAGAGAGAGAGAGAGAGAGAGAGAGAGAGAGAGAGAGAGAGAGAGAGAGAGAGAGAGAGAGAATTTCAATGACTAACCTGGGCCTAATTGCCAGCATCCAGTGAGTTCCATGGAACCATGCCAAGGGTGGTCCTTGAACACAGAGCCAGGAATACCTGGAGTAAACACTGAGCACTATGGGGTATGACACAGACCCCCCCCCAAAAAAAGCCACTAACCTAGAAAATCAAATCAAATAGAATAAAAAAATTGCTTGAATAATTAAGTCTAAATTAAATTTAAAAGTGTTCTCTTCTCATTGTCTCGATCCTGTTTATAGAATCAAATATCCAAATACCTCTTGACACTAAAATTGGAACTGAAAATAAAACAACAAATATAATTAGGGTATTTAATTAAATTAGGGGACTGGAGCAGTGGTGCTAGAGGTAAGGCATGTATCTGCTTTGCACGTGCCAGCATAGGACAGACCAGGATTCGATCCCCTGGCATTCCATTTGGTCCCCCAATCCAGGAGCGATTTCTGAGTGCATAGCCAGGAATAACCCCTGAGCATCACCAGGTAGGGTTCAAAAACTAAAAACAAAACAAAACAAAATTAGTAAGTAAAGGTGACCAAATATCATCGACTTTGGTGTTCACAATTTATTAAAAGCTTTTAAAGTAGTAGTCAAATTGCGTGATAATACTAAAACAATAGGAAAGTGATAAATTATGTGAAAAAAGGAATTTGTATTTATATTTCAAAATATTATGTGTTATAGAAAATGCTACTCTCAACCAATTGAAAAATATTTAAAGATTTGTTGAAATATTTGTAAAAAATAAAGGAAGCAAAAATAAGAACAAGATTATATCTTTGCAGATGTTATATCAAATTCTAGATCGACAGACATCTGTTAATAAGTAAAGGTAAAAAAACACTAAAGACACAATTTAGTAGGTCAGTGCTATTGTAAAGATAGGAATAAATGTTAAAAGAGGTAAATGCAATCAACATTTTAAAATGCTTTGCTAATATACAGAAGCTATTTGCCCTATGAATACTTTCTCATGGAATTTAATTCAGCAAAGACAAATAAGGTGAATAAATATATAAAAATAGACTGTATAGTGAAACAAATGGATTGAACAGATGAGTGCATTGGGAATATATAATACCAGAAAACCAATCATAAATTTAGCACTAAGTTTGTTCTAACAATTTTACACTGTGTTTGGAAAATAAATTCCCAAAGGTTCATTGTCTAATAAAGGGTATTCTAAATTTTCATGACAAACTATGTGCTCACTTCTGCCATTAATTTCTTTGAGCAAGTCATTACATTGATTATTTTATAAGGTCTTCGAAAATGGTAATTTTAATCAAATGAAACGTTATTATAATAAAATTAGTTTGTGATTTATTGAAAATAGAATGTTTTCTCTTTCAAATATAGTTATTCTGTAGCTGAACTGATAATCAAGTAGTTTAACTCAGAGGAAGGAGAAAAGAAGTCTGAGTGTCAATGTCATTTATACGATTATGTTTTCTACATCCTTAATCATCTCATATAAGCTTAATTATTCTTGTTTTTAAACGTTGGACTTTTTTCGGTTTTTTTTTTTTTTTTTTTTTTTTGGTTTTTGGGCCACACCCTGTGAGGCTCAGGGGTTACTCCTGGCTATGCGCTCAGAAGTCGCTCCTGGCTTCTTGGGGGACCATATGGGACGCCGGGGGATCGAACCGCGGTCCGTCCTAGGTTAGCGCAGGCAAGGCAGGCACCTTACCTCCAGTGCCACCGCCCGGCCCCCTTTTTTCGGTTTTGGATTTCTTGTTTGTTTGTTAGATTTGTTTATTTTTTGGGCCACACCCTGTGACGCTCCTGGCTATGCTCTTAGAAATCGTTCCTAGCTTTGGGGACCATATGGGACACTGGGGAATCTAACCGAGGTCTGTCCTAAGCTAGCACAGGCAAGGAATATGCCTTACTCCTTGTGCCACCACTCCGGCCCAAAGGCACATAATTTTTGAACCAACAATGCTTATAGATTAATCCTAGATCTGTGCAGAGAGATCATTCTTATCAGTACTCAGTTTACCACATATGGTGCCAGGAAACAAATAAAGGTCAGCTATAGGTAAGGCATGCACTTTAACCCCTGTATCTCTAGCCCAGCGATCTATGATTTGTTCATGCTTTGTAGGCTCCTTGTAATTTCAGTAATTCCCTCATTTGAGTATTTTATGCTGTTTTATTTATATGTATACACCTTTACACATTAATTTGCATTATATTTATGTTATAAATTTTTCTTTTATGAATTTAACATTTACCTTTACAATCTAAATGTTTTATTCATTTTTTTGATATATAAAAGTTTCTTTTTCAAAATAGTAAACACTTATATATAAATATATTTGCATATATCATATACATGCATTGCTATATACACATGTATAATATATGTACAATATTCATATACATGATTTTTGGGTTTTGGGGCCACAGCCAGAGGCACTCAGGGCTCTGGCTCTGGGCTCAGAAATAACTCCTGGTATCTTGGATGACATGTGATGCTGGGGATCAAACCAGAGTTAGCCACAAGCAAGGCTTATGACCTATCCACTGAGCTTTTGCTCCAGCCTCTCAGATTAGTATTTTGGGGCCATTTTGGACAACACCATGTGCACTCAGGGTTACTCCTAGCTCTGCACTCAAAGTGCTCTTCACAGGCTTGAGGGACCACATGGGATACTCGGTATTGAACCCAGATCCATCCTGGGTTGGCTGTGCATTGCAAACACTCTAATGCTGTGCTTTTGCTCCAGCCTCTCAAATTAATATTTTATATAATTTTTACTTATTTAGTTCCAGAATAATTATTTTCCACCGAATTTAGTATGAGATAGGAACATTAAATAAAAAAAGATTTTTGGAATAAATCAAAGTCTACCCTTGGAACGCAAAAATGCAATTCAAAAAAATACATTCCTCAAAACTATATTCATTGCAGTGCTACTTACAATAGCCAGAATCTGGAAACAAGCAAGAAGCCCTTCAAAAGATGAATGGCTAAAGAAACTGTGGTACACATACACAGCCTTCAGGAGAGATGAAGTCATGAAATGTTTCTATACATGGATGGACATGGAAATTATTATGCTGAATGAAATAAATCAGAGAGAGATAAACACAGAATAGTCTCACTCTTCAATGGGTTTTAAGAAAAATAAATGACATTATTGTAGTAATACCAAGAGATGAGGGCCAGAAGGACTGGCTCATAATATGAAGCTCACCACGGAGAGATGAGTGCAGTTAGAGAAATAACTATACTGACAACTACCATGACAATGTTAACGAGTGAGAGAATGCCTATCTCGAACACAGGAAGGAGTGGGAAAGAAGGGAGATGGGGGTATTGGTGGTGGGATGTTGCACTGGTGAAGAGGGTGTTCTTTTTATGACTAAACCTCAACTACAATCATGTTTGTAATCATGGTGTTTAAATAAAGATATTATTAAAAGAAAGTGAAGAAAAAATGTAATTACATCTTTCTTTGCTATACAACTTATCATTCCACTTTTCTTCCTCTGAGAAGTGAGGTAGTGGCATTAAGGGGCATCCTCATTCTTCATACCATTTCCACAGAGAACTCAGACAAATTTCTCACATTGGATGAGTGCATCTATTTCATCACATATCCCCTAACAAAAATTGTTCTTACTAATTTTTGTTATGTGCCATTCCTACTGATATAATATGATATCTCTTTGTTGTCTTGATTTGAATTTCCTTCCTTCCTTCCTTCCTTCCTTCCTTCCTTCCTTCCTTCCTTCCTTCCTTCCTTCCTTCCTTCCTTCCTTCCTTCCTTCCTTCCTTCCTTCCTTCCTTCCTTCCTTCCTTCCTTCTTTCCAATTATACTATCATTTAGAAAGCCTTTCCACATTTTATAATCTTCTTGATCATAAGTCAATTGTGTTTAATTGTGAGAATTTAATCTGGTCTTTAATTCCTCTTCTAAAGCTCAGTATATTTACTTCTGTTCCAATATATTGGATTTTGATTACTTCAGTTCTGTAGTATTACATAAATACAGGGATATGCTGTCACAAAGCTTTTTATCTTGAATTGCCTTTTACTATGGTCTCATAGAAATTTTGTAAGTTCAAGATAATATTTTTAATAGTTATATAGTCACAGTGATATTACAAAATTGTTCATGATTGGCTAACAAACTTCATAGAAATTTGAGTAAATTCCTTTCTCATTCTTAAAAGAAAGTCATTGAAATTCAGATAGGAATTTCATTGACACTATACATACCTTTCCTTTTACAAAGCTAATCTTGAAATCAATGAGAATGGAATGCCCTCATTTTTATCCTGTTTTCTATTATTTATTTCAATATTATTGTTTTCAGTGTATAAATCATGCCACAATAAATTAATACTTATGTACAAACTACTTTACATAAAATTTTAACAGTATTATTAATTACTTCTCTTTTGTTTATTGGCTTCATATAGAAATACAATTACATTTTGTTTAACATATAACATACTACCTGTGTCATATATTGTATAATTTCTAAAAGTTTTTAATGGAATTTTAGAAGTCTTTTACACATAATATAATGTCTTCAAAAACTAGTTATGATATTACTTTTTTCTCATAAAATCTCTTTCACTCTTGTAAAATCGCTGGCTGAAATGTTCAATACTATATTGAATAATAGAGTGAAATTGGATATCCATGTTAGTGTCTGATCTTAGAAGAGGTTTCAGTTGTTTTTTAACCTCTCAGAGGGTGTTACTGATTAATTTTCCTGTTATAATATTCTTTTTCTCCCTAAAATTTGTTAAGAAATTTTAAAGATTTAAAAGATATTTTGAATGAAAAACATCAAAAATTTTTCTGAAATTGTGGATATGATCATTTATTTTATATTTTCATGTGTGATCTCATACATTAAATTAACTTTTTCATATGTTTGAATTTAACTTAAGTTGCTGACATATATTTCACTTGTTCATTATATAATATTTTTAAAATATTAATTACTTCCTAACAATTTTTGATTATCTCTACATTTATGTTCATCTGTGCTTACTTTCTGTTTCTATTTGTTTCTATTTTCTATTTCTATTTGTTTCTGTTTCTATTATTATTTGTTTCTATTCGTTCTTTAAGGGTTATTTTTGTGATATTTTGACTATATTGATTTAAGCATAAGACTAGTTTCATAAAATGTGTTTGGAAAAATTGCCTTCTTTAATTTATGACAGAGCTGGAGAAGAATAGGTGATAAATCATCTTTGAAGGTTTGGTGGAACTCAGTAGTGAAACCATCTGGACTTAAGCATTTCTTTTTTTATAAGAGTTATGATTACTTTTTTAGTTTTACTGCATAAAAATTTCAGGTTCTTTAATACTAAAACTTTAGAAATACATTAATAATTTTAATTAATATGACAAATTAAAAATATTGAATATTTGTTTTTCTATGTATTTGTCTACAAAAAGGCATTTAATATATTTTAACTGTAGGAATGTTTTAAACGTTCAATATAAAACAAAATTTATACTTGCTAATGGCATTAATTCTAATTTTAATGTACTTTAAATTTGGCCTTCTAAGGACCTGAGATTTAGTTCTGATTCTCTGTGATTCATCTTGGACAAGTTATGTAACATTTGCAGAGTGATTTTTCTCTTATAAAAATAATAATTTAATCAATACTCCAACTATATGATCAATAATTATGATGGAGTCTAATAATTGTATAGACTATACAGTTTAGTCCCCTTTAATTTTTTTTGGTTTGTTTTGTTTTTTGGGTAACACCCTGCTGCACTCAGAAGTTTTTCTGGGCTCTGCTCTCAGAAATCGCTCTTGGCAGGCTCTGGTAACCATATAGGGTGCCGGGATTAGAACCACCATCTGAGTTTGGCCAAATGGAAGGCAAATGCCCTACCACTATGCTATCTCTATAAACCAATTCCCTTTAAATTTTTTTTGATTATTTGTATTTTCATAATATTTTTATAGTATTCAATTTAATTGATAATCCTATTTATTATAGATTTCTTTTTACTTAATGATCCTGTGTAATCATATACTAATGTATTTATTATTTAATGAGCCACTCAATTTCACTAATCTTTATATATATATATTTAATTCTTTCTCATTTATTTACACTGAAATTATTTTTTTCCTTATTCTATTGCTATCTGTTTTATTTTCTTTTTGTATTCTTTTCATTCTGGTTATTTTAGGTGTGGTTGGAGAAATACTTTTGTGTGATCTAGTTGTATATTTTTTAATTTCCTAAGTCTAAATCAAAAGAACTGGAAAATAATTAGAAAATAACCAAGTTTGGTCCTTTATTTGATATAAAAATGTCAAATTGTAATGTCTTTAATTTTAAATTCATAAATATATCACAAATCTTTAAATTTAACATGTTAAAAATATATTATGTGATTAGAATACAAAATAAATATTTTTATATTGAACGAATTCTGATTTATAGTTCCTATATAGTTGGGTTTCAGACATACAAGTCAGTGCCAATCCCACAACAATTGTCCAATATTCCACAAGTATATCTTATACCACACCCATCTCTTCCACCCTGCCAGTATAACAGGACTATTTTAAGTTTTGATTGTTAAAGGTTGATCTCTGGATTCCGTCGTTGATGGATTGGCTTGGATATTTAGTTCTGTTTTTAATTTTAATGCTACCAGTTCACCTGATTCCTCTTGGCCCCTGACCCCATCCTTTTATATTTGTGTTTATCCTTTATCCACCCAGCTTCTTTCCTTCACCTAGTTATACTTTAGGGCCAGGTGTGTTTAAGACAACTCCATTTAGACCATTGTATTTCTTTATGCTGTTATTCTAAATACTATATATAAGTGATATCATTCTATACTTATCATCCTTTTGATTTACTTCATTTAATATAATATCTTCCAGTTCTATTCATGCTGCTGCAAAATGATTACATCATTTCTTACAACTATATAGAATTCCATTATATACTTTTACCATATCTTCACGATCCACTTGTCTATTGTAGGACATATCGGTTTAGTTTAAGTCTTGTCGATTGTACTGAAAGCTACAATGATTAGCAGTGTGGAAACATACTTTTGAATGTTTTTCTGTACTGAGATTAGACACTCAAAAGAGGGATTGCTGGGTCATATGGCAGCACACTTTTGAGTTTACTGAGAACCCTTTATACTGTTTCCCATAGAAATTGGACCAGGCAGTATTTTCCACCAGCAGTGGATGTGAGTTCCTTTGTATTGCATGCCCACCAATAGAGATTGGTCCCATTGTTTTTGATATGTGCCAACCTCACTTGTGTAAGAAAATATTTCATTGTTGTCTTGATTTGGATTCTCTTAATGATAAGAGATGAAAAGGGTGCGTTTTTTTTTTAATTTTGTGCAAGGGGTTACTCCTGCCTCTGTGCCCAGAAATCTCTCCTGGCAGGTTCAGAGAAACTTTTGGAATGCTAGGGATCTAAACCAGGTCAGCAAAATACTCTATAACTGTGCTATCACTCGGCCCTTTTTTTATATAACACAGTAAAAGATCAGATTAAAATGTAACAATAAAAATAACTAATTTTTCAGCCCCTTCCCCTCCAATTAATTTTTATCTTTAACTGTATCTAGTTTTATTTTAAAATAAAAATGCTTCTCATTTTATATATTTAATGTTGAAACTAAATACTTAATTTAATAATAATATTGATTAATATTTAAATATTTCTATTGGACAAAACTTAGTCACTTATTCTTGAGAATCATACTGTTTTTGTGTTTTTTTTTAGCAAATAACTAAATTATGTTAGATATCTATCAATGGTTTTTCTGTCAATAATTGTCTGTATCTTTTATTTAGTTTTGTGAAAATATGCAGTTCTACTCTTCTCAATTTTTAATTTAAATCAATTTTATATGACATTATTTTATATTTTGCATTCATATTTTTATATCCTATCTATTCTTTTCTAGATTGTTTTGAAACAATTATATATTTTTAGAATTGTAGGAAAGATGTATTAAAAACATAAAAACAATTTTTATACTGGAAAATTCACAATACTTAAAAATCACACTTAGAAATAAATAAAATATTAAAGTAGCTTTGTTGATTGTATTCGATCTGATGATTGCTGACTCATCAAACTGAGAAATTTTGTCTTGTTCTGGGACACTCCTGGCTCTATTCTTTAATGATCTCTCCCAGGACTTGCGGACCGTATGAAATCTTGTGGATTGAACACTATTTGGCTGGACAAATTCTAAGGCCCAACACTGAAAATTTTAAATACATTGTTATTAAATATATTCTATATTTTACAAAACTATTTTATGATGAAAATAGATCTAAAGAGAAATGTTATATATTTTTTTTCTCTGAACTCTTTCAACATACCTGAAGCAATTTGTTACACTTCCAAGAAATTTTTTTCTGCGATTATTTTGTTAATTGCCACACTTCTCTAGAAGTTTTATAGTGTACTGTACTCCTTAAATAGTGAAGTAAAATTTATAGTTAATTTTTTTAAATTAAAATTTGTGCACCCAGCAAGGAGAACTACTTACATTTTATTAGTTTTACTTTGTGTGACAAATCATAACTGAATTTACTAATATAAACTGTTATTAAATTAATTTTCTTCCAGTATAACAATGCTACATTTTCTTCATAAGATTTTCTAAATATGTCTATCAAATTTTGAATAACATAAAATATATGCTACTTATAATCTCTTGATGTTTCTTAGAGTCATATCCAAAACCTGGAGTTTTCAAATAGCTTAACCTTAAAGGAATTTACTTTCAAAGAAATTAGATATGGAAATTGAGGTTGGGAATAGTTTTAAACTCTAAGTCAGCCCCTAAAGCTCTTGGACCTCTTAAAGTTTTATTGAATATTTCATCAATTGCCTACTAAACCTAATAATAAGGAACCTAATGGTCCTGTAGAATATAATTTCTTAGGGAAATTTTTCACAGTTTTATTTCTCCCTATTGTACTCTTTACAAATTTAATTCATCCTGTGTGATTTTTATAATGCAATTGCACTATTAATCTTTAAATAAATTAAATCCTACAAGCAGCATGGTCTGTTGAGAGTGTTCCCCATTACAATATGGTTATATATGTATACATTATACAGTAGAAGATAATAGTATCTTAATATTTGCATTTTATTCTTTAATAGGTGGGAATAAAATACACTTTTTATTGATACAATAAAGTTTGATCATTTACATATTTGCAAGTTCTATTATTTTACTTTATATTATTTTTGTTTTGGGCCATACCTGGCAGTGTTCGGGGATTAATCCTGGCTCAGAAATCTGATTTTGTGTATTCTTTACATTCTGAATATTTTCAGTGTGGCTAGAGAAATACTTTTGTGTTATCTAGTATATTTTTAAACTTCCTATTTCTAAACTAAAGAGAACTTAAAAATAATTAGAAAATAACCAAATTTGGTCACTTATTTGATATAAAAAAGTCAAATTGTCCATTGTCAGAAATCGCCCCTGGTAGGCTAGCGGCACCATATAGGATGCCAGGAATCAAACTACCATCTTTCCTGGATCAGCTTTGTGCAAGGCAAACACCCTACCACATTAGGAATGCTTTGTTTTATCTGTTGGTTTGGCGGCCAAATTCAATGATGCTTAGGGCTTAATTTCTGCCTCTATATTCAGGGATCACACCTGAAGATGCTCAGACGGATCATAGAGGGTGCAGAGAACTCTGTTAAATACATGCAAAGCAAGGCCCCTTTCCACTATGCTATTTCCTTGTCCCAGAAAAATCGGATTTTTCCATATTTTTAGTTTGAATTGAGTCATGTTTTGCAAAATTTTACAAAATTTGAGTAGCAGGCATATGAAGTCCAACCCCAGTCCATTTACTTATGTCCAATTTTGTCCATCACTATCTCCAGATTACCCCCAGCCACTCTGCCTGACTATATCAAGCACCTGTTTTTGTTTATTTTGCTTTCTTATAGTCATTGTGGTTAGAAATGCAATTACTAATATGGTTTCAAACAGAATATTTTACCATATGTCACTACCCCTTCTTCACCCTTTCCTATCTCCTTAACTACCTCCAAACCCCCTGAGTCATGATTCCTTCTGAAGGTAATTTCTCAAGTTTATGTCTCTTGTTCTACTTCTCTCTCTGGACAATGTCACCTTCCATACTCCTCTGTGATTTTTTTTTGTATCTACATGATCAAATTACTACAGAGAATTATTGTATAAACAATCTAATTATAATCTCTAAGTCTTGCCATTAAAGGGTAACTTAAATTTTCATTTTTATACCTCTTTTTTTTGGGGGGGGGGCAAACACCCTGAGGTATTCAGGGATGACTACAGGCTTTGTGTTTAAATATCACTGCACTAAAGGCTTAGGGACCGTATGGGATACAGGGAGTTGCACTTGGATAAGCCACATGATGGGCAATTACTCTGTCTGCGGTATCTATCTGCTATTGCAAAGGCTATCGAACATCTGTTGAATAAAACATATCTATAGATGTTTTTGAATCTTTCTTAAATGAATAAATCATTTATATTTCATAAAATTTAAAATTAGTGGATGGACAATGGTTAAAATGCTTGCGTTAATCACAATAGGCCTATTTGATCCCTGATACCTGATAAGGTCCCCCATGTTCTCCAGATGTAATCCCTGATCATTAAGTCACAAGTAACTAAAGTAAAAATTGTATACAGCTGGGTGTTACCTAAAAGTATAAGAACTAAAAACAAAATAAGGGCTGGAATGATGGAGTAAGCGGCAAGGCGTCTGCCTTGTCCGCACTAGCCTAGGACAGATCACGGTTTGAATCAATGGTCCTCAAACTACGACCCGCGGGCCACATATTGTATTTATTCCCATTTTTTTCTTCACTTCTAAATAAGATATATGCAATGTGCATAAAAATTTGTTCATAATTTTTGTTTTTACTATAATCTGGCCCTCTAACAGTCTGAAGGACAGTGAACTGGTCCCCTGTTTAAAAAGTTTGAGGTCCCATATCAGGTCCCCCAAGACAGAGCAGTTTCTGAGTGCATAGCCATTACTAACCCCTGAGCATCACTGGGTGTGGTCCAAAAACCATGCACACACAAAAATAGAACTAAAAGTAAAAGTAAAATTATTATTATTATTTTCAGATTAGTTTTCTTCTATATTCCCTTTGACTGTCAAAAAGTTCATAACATTTTCAAATAAGTGAGTGTTGCATCATCTGATATGATGTATTTAATCTTAATTGCCATGGCTGTGGTTATTTACTAATTTGAGAATATTATCATTTTTCCATAAATAATATAGCAACTGAATATAATCATCAGCAATTTTCTGGAAAGGAAGGCAGTTAAATAAATAATAGACATTTTTTCATTACATGAATGTATCTGTGGTAATAACTTTTGACAGTAAAGAAGGTATGATAAGAGAACCATATTCCTGTTCAGCTGCTCTAGTCAAATCTCTGGAGAGCAACAAATTGATATCTTTGTGAGGTTGTAAAAATATCTTTTTTCCCCCATAAACTAAGAAGCTTAAACATTTATTCTAATGGTTTATTTCTTGTTCCCTATTGCATTCTTTACTCAAAGACTCTCCCATTTTCCTTCTCTCTCTCTTTCTCTCTATAATATATAATATTATATACATATATAATGTATATAGTGCATTAAAATGTCTTTGTTCTATTTCTGCTTTTAAAAATGTCAGTGGGTTTAATGAAGAGCTTAGGGTATTTCTAAGTATTGGTGTATTCCTCTCATACTTAAGACTTCTTGAATATGATACTATCAGCACCAAGAAATTGCCATTTTACTTATGCTATTTTTTATTCAATGAGCACAAGTGTTTTCATCTCTTTGTGTCTACTTTTCTTTTAAATGTCTTGTATGCTGAAGTGTACGTAATTACTTAATTTATTTTGTTTATGATGTTATTAAATTTTGATACAATTATAAATGAGATAATTGCCTTAATTTTATGATTTTTTATTATGCTAGCACTTATTTGCTTATATTAAATCAAAATTTTGTTATAGCATTAATATAATTTTATTATTGCTCTATCATTTATTACTTAGATTTTGGGGGGTTTGTTATTTTTATATATGGTGTCCTATATTTGCTAGAAGCAATCCTTTTTTGGTTGGTCTGCACCAGGTGGTGGTCAGGGCTTACTCCTGATCCTGAGCTCAGGGATTAGTCTTGGCAGTGCTCTAAGGTGCATATAGGGTGACAGAATCTACCACATGCAAGGAAAGTACCCTGCCCTCTATCTCTCTAGTCCAACAAGTAGTAACAACTTTACATTTTCCTCACAAATTGGAGTATTTTATGTCACTTTATTATTAATTAATCTTGCTATAAATCCTAATACTGTATTTGATAATAGTAAATATGCCTTCTCATCGATACATATTAAAAGTTTTCCATTTTATATTATGAGTAGTGTAGGTTGTGGACTCGTTATGCAGAAACAGATCATTTTATACTAAAAAAGATATTTATTTCTATACCTACTTTTTGATCATAAAAGGATGATACATATTGAAAAGAATTTGTTAAAAACTCTAGAGTTGTCCATATCTCAATAAGTTTTCATTCTTTATCTTTATATCATTTATATCCTTCACTGATTTATATATGTTAAATCATATAGCCACCTGAAATAAATCCCAATACCATGTAACCAGTTAATGCTTATTTTCAAGAATTTTTGAATTATTTGCCAACACTTTGTTGAGGATTGTTGTCTTCATGCTTATCAGAAATATGATTTTCAATATTCACTTTTTTGTGAAGCTGATGTGTGAATTCTGAATCAGAGTACTTTTGGCTATGTAGAACATATTTGGAAAATCTCTCTTTTTTTCAAGTTTATGGAAGAGTTTGAGAAGGATATATACCAATTCTCTGAAATTTGGAAGGGATGTTTTTTTTATTAAAATAGTCCTGAGTCCTCGTTTTATTGTGAGATTCTTAATAATCATGTCAGGTTTGTTATCTGTGAAGAATCTATTCTAGATTTCCAATACATCCTGCTTCAGACTAAAAATGTGTGTATAAAATCAGTTTTCTGTCTTTTAATTTCTAATTTATTAACATAGTATACTCTCTTAAGAGTGTTTGTAGTATGTTAATATGTTAAAAGATCAACTTATAATTTTAGTGAATTTTTGAATTTCCCCTTTCTACTCTTAATTTCTGCATGATTTTTATTTTTCCCTATTGATTTTATATTTGCTCTTAATTCTTATAGGTGTGAGGTTTCCTTCCACCTTCCTCCCTCCCTCCCTCCCTCCCTCCCTCCCTTCCTTCCTTCCTTCCTTCCTTCCTTCCTTCCTTCCTTCCTTCCTTCCTTCCTTCCTTCCTTCCTTCCTTCCTTCCTTCCTTCCTTCCTTCTTCCTTTTTTGCCAGCATTACTGAAAATATCCTTGCTAATACTATTGCTTCAACCTGTGATTTCTATTAGTGAGGGAAATTTTAGGTTATAACCTGCACTACTTAGGTCTTATCCCGGACTATATCTTCAGGATGCTTCTTCCAGTGTTTAGGGGATCAAAAGTGGAAGCAGAGATAGAACCAAGATTAGCCACGAGCAAGGTCAAGGTAATTGTCATATAGATGGCTGACCCATGCAACACCTGAGCAAGAATTTGGACCCCCTCTTAAAAATAACTACTACAACAATCTGATGCTTCTATTACCATTGGTTTCATATTCATTTTTATTGGACATATGAGAAAAACTCCACATAAAACTGATAGTGAACATATATATTTCAATTTTTCCAAATTAAAATAACAACATATACAGAAATATGAAGATTTGGGTTTGGCAGCTACACGTAATTTTAATGAGTCTAAGTAAATTTTTATTTTAATTTTTGTTTTGAGACCACACTCAGTGGCTCTCAGGGGTTACTTCTGGTTCTGATTTCAGAAATCACTTCTGGCAGACTCAGGGGACCATAGTGGATGCTGAGGATCAACCCTGGGTTGGCCTCATGCAAGACAAGCGCCCTACATGCTGTGCTATCTCTCAGGCAATAAAATCTTATATTTTTATGCCATTTAATACAATTAGCTCATGTTTTGTTCTTTATTTCTTTGTGGTATGTTAATAATATTTAATATGTTTGTATATCCATACCTTTATTGTTACAACGTGCCTGCCACAAATAGGGGAAAGGTTCAACCTACTTCTTCAAGAAAAACATAAGGGACAGAAACACATTAATAAATATTCAATAACAGTAGTAATTCAAATCAAAAACAAATAAAATTTGTGATGCAATATTACCTCACACCCAAAAGAATAATGGCCTTTTTGGGATGTTGAACATACCAAGTATTAGGAGGACAGGGTATAAAAATAGCATTAATTTACTATTTGAGGGAGTATACAATTGCTGCAGAAATGAAAACCATAGAGATTACTTAAAAATAAATTGGAAAAATATATGATCCATCATTAGCACATGAATTTCTTTGTCTGAATGTTGTGTAAATAGTATATTTACACATAAAATAGTATATATTAAATGTATATGTTTCCTATTACATTAGCCACATTATTTACATTTTATCAACAAGTACTATCAAGTTAAATGCTCACCAACAAATTTTAGGCTAAAACAATCACAGCTATTTTACCTGTGAAACTTAAGGACCTATGTTTCCATTATTAATAAACCAATACCTTGTTAAAAATATTGTTTAGAATGAACATTAGAATATTGTTTAGAATCAACTCCATGATTAATAGCAGTAAATATTTCACAGTAATGAATATATTCCTCTTTTTTTTTACAAGATAAATGAAGTAACTTAATGTGCTAAGTATGCTTAGCATGTTATAAGCTTTCAAAATATCCAATAAAATTGGAGGTAGCAAATGGATATTTAAACTACAATAAATATGGTGGGTTGTGTTTTACTTACAAAAAGAAAAAAAGAAAGTGATTCTGTTATTACACTGTAGCTGGTGTCTAATATAATAACAGATTACTCTGTTAAAATTATATACCCTTGACCATCTTTGGCTACCCCAAAAGTTTTAGATACGATCTGTCACTCTTGGCACAACACTGACAGCAGGGCTATACTGTCGAATGATGAAAATCAAATGCAATGAGAATTTCTAATCTCCCTGCAATCACATCTTCTTTCCTTGTAGCTTTGCCAGGAAGTGTTTTCTTTGAGAATAGTGCTCAAAGTTTTCATTGCAAAACCCAAAAAGGTATCAAAATCATAGAATTTTAGATACCTACATTTTCACTAAACTTGAATAGTTGGAGTTGAAGTATTATCAAAACCTCCTGAGTCATATTAAAAATTAATAAATTGTTTTGGAGAAAATTAAATGTTCTATACACAGAGAGCAAATATTTTCTTTATCATTCTTTCTAATTTGTTTTAAGATGTTGTAATTTTTATAAAATGTCATTAATAAATGAGTGAAAGGCAAGAATATAAAGTTAATTTGCTAAGCTTGACTGCTATTAGGGGTGCATTTTCATGTACATGTGTGTATGTGACTGTATAGGTATGAGTGCATGGATGCATATATATAACATATGAGAATATTTGCCTATATAAGTTTCATTATGCAGAAATTGATTTGCTCACTAGGGTGACTTTTAAACTTATTATCATTATTATTTTGTTTTGTTTTGTTTTGGGGCCAAACCCGGTGACTCTCAAGGTTTACTTCTTCCTATGTGCTCAGAAATTGCTCTTGGCTTGGGGAACCATATGGAACACAGGGGGATTAAACTGTGGTCCATTGTAGGTCAGCAGTGTGCAAGACAGACCCCTTACCGCTTTCACCACTGCTCCAGCCCCTTAATTTTATTATCATTATTATTTAATATTATTATTTTATTATTGGGTGAATAATTTTTATTCACCCAATTCTTATTGGGTGAATTCAGAGACATTTCTGAGTTGGAGAGTATTCTAAATCAACACAAACCACCGTCCTTCTGCATGCAAGGCAAATGCCTTACCCCCTCCGGCCCCAAGTGAAATAATTTTTGAAGTATAATTTATGTCCAAGATTAGGCTTTAAGACTTTTTTAAAATATATATTATAATACTTTGATAGCTTCTATAAAAACTCTTATTGTATCAGAAAAATTGAAATGGCCTATTCTCTGCAGATTTATAAAACTTAATACTGGGAATAATATATGTTAAAGTCCCTATTTAAGAATCATACATATATATATATTTAATAATATATAATGTCCTTTGACATAATTTACTCTGAAATTAACAGGAGGTTAAGAAATAATAAAAATTGTTTTCAAAGTAACTTAAATCAACAGTAAATCATGTTCATAATACGTATGACTTTTCATACTTACTACCAAAAGCAGTATATTACAAGCCAGTATAGAAGATTCTTTAAATTCACCCAGAAATTTTCTTAATGTTATTTGTTTGTTTGCTTTGATTTTGTTTTGCAGTCAAACCCAGCAATGTTCAGGCATTACTGCTGGCTCTAAGCTCAGAAATCGCCATGTTCATCGAAATCACCTCTGTTCATAGTAGTATTATTTACAATATCCAGAATCTGGAAACAACCCAGATGACCAACAATAAATAGTGAGATAGTAACTTAAGGAACTGGTACATCTATACAATGGACTACTATACAACTGTTAAAATAAAGTCACAAAATTTACTTATACACATGGATGTATTTAGAGACTATTATGTTGAGTGAAATAAGTAAGAGGGAGAGAGATAAGCACAGAATAGTCTCATTCATATGTGGGATATAAGAAAAACAAAAGACAGTATAATAATACAACCCAGAAATAATAGAGATGAGAGCTGGACCAGCCCATGATAACAAGCTTATCACAAAGAATGATGAGTGCAGATGGAAAAATAAATATTTTAACAGCTACCATGACAGCTATAGAGATATAAATATAATATCTATCTTGAAGACAGACAGGGGATGGGGGAAGGTAAGAAATGGTAGAACATGGTGGTGGGAAAGTTGCGCTGGTGAAGGGTGTGTGTGCTCAACTAATGGCTGAAACCCAGTTACAAACCTGTTTGTAACCATTTTGCAAAAAAATAAAAATTATTAAAACAAACAAACAAAAAACAATTACTCATGGCAGGCTCAGGGAATAATTTGAGATGCTGAGGATGGAATCAAGGCTATACTCTCTCTCTAGTCCCAATAATGAAGTTAGGAAAAATAATATAACATAATTAGATGAAACGGTTTATTATGAACTTATAAATATGACTAAAATAAAGTATAAGTAGTTGATGATGAAAAGCCTATTGCTAAGGTTCCTATAGGTATTTATGGAAAGGACATTGGTTGGGTCATTATAATTTGGGAGAAATTCATGCAGTCTTTTAAAATACTATGATGCATTTCCAATAACTTATTCCAAAAACTAACTCATTAAAAAAAGTGAACTGGTTCATAAATGTGTGTTTACATATTAAAACATTTCTATGGAAGATTTATGTGCATAGTGCATTGATTCAAATTTTTATATATTATATGTAATTTTTTCTATGTTGAAGTTACCTTTCTCAGGACAATTTTCTGAGAAATAGGCAATCTCAATTTTATTCAATTATAACACTCATAAGTAGGTATAAATAGTTTCGGAATTGTTTATAATTTCTACTGCAAGGCGATATATTAAATCATTTGTGGTTATTTTAGATACATAATGAACACATAAATAAAGAATAAAATTATATATGCCTCTCTTATAGCTTTACTATTAAAATAAATGACATATATTAATAAAACAGATAAATAGTTTAATATATCTGATTTTTACATACCGATAACATAAAGTCACTTAAAGAGACTACTGAATATCTTCATTTTGTTATTCTTCGATAACATCTTTTATTTTATCTGCTATGAGAGATATTTTAGAAAGAACATGAAAAATTATAACAGTATTCAATCATGATTTTTCATAGCATAACATTAAACTATTTAAATCAATAAAATGCACCACGACATTGTATTTTCCTTCAGTTTTGCTCCATTTTTTAAAAATTCTACATTGAATTAACTTTATTAATAATAAAATTTGTAATTTGTTTAAAATTTAGAATTGTCCAGGTATTATAATATTTTCTTTAATTAATTCATTTGTCACCAGTCTGTGTTGTTTTAGCTTTAGCAGAGTAAATTTTCTTAAGATAGTATGTTTTGTCCAACTTTAAGGAATTCAGATACAAGTACAAAACTTTCAAGTGAAATAATCCATTAAATGAGTAATGTTATTGTTGCTGTAAAGTCTGGGTTACATTACTGTTGTGTCAGTTACTATACAAGTAAGGAGAAATTTTGTTAGAGTCCCCACTTCGGAAGCCTTGAGTTTTTCTACTGAGTTACATTATAGGTCCCCAACTTATATATGCTTTGATACTGGGAATGGGTTTGTACAATATATAGTGAAGTTCCAGACTAAATTCTGTCAGTTCTTAAGGTACCTTAAAACAAGTCAGATATTGAACCATGATAAGCAACATCCAAAGTTAAATGTTTGATCTCTTGTCCCAAAAATAAGTTTTAAAACATTCTTTTTCATGCTCACTTCCCTAATTTCTTTCCTCTTTGACAGTAAGATTTTCATACTATGTTAACAATGCTGAAATTCTTAGCCTTCTAATTCTATAATGATTCCTTAATAAAACCTTTAGAAACTTTGATGTTTAGGTTAAGACAAAATTATAAATTGCAGATATGAATCAAATGTGCTTTAAAAACAAATTTTAATATTTAAAACGTTGAGTGTGAGACTGAAAATGGTCAGTGAAAGGTTTCCAAAATATTTGAGAACCCAAAGAGCGTTTTATCCAGACTCTCAAAACCATCTATGAAATAAAAATTTGACTTTTCTTTAATGACTAGAAAGTCAAGGTTACAGGAGCATATACTAAAACTGAAATAAAGTACAAATGGAGTACAAATGTCATCTAATATGGAGAACACGGTTGAAGAAGAGGTGAAACATCATAGAATCTGATCAAAAAAAGTGTAACTAAAAAAAAAGTGTTACCTAATTGCTAAAAGCTAAATGTTGCAACGAAGAGAGTACTAAATCCAGAGTAGCCTGATGCAAAAGTACAGTTTCTCTTTTCCATAACTTAACCTCTTGCTCACAAGAGACTGGGGGTAAAAGGAGAAAAATTCTCCGTATTTATCTCTCTCTGCCTCTCTGTCTCTTTGTGTCTTTACTTGTCTCCTCTCTATCTTGGTCTTTTTCTCTTTCTGTCTCTGTCCCTGTCTCTCTGTCCCTGTCTCTCTGTCTCTGTCTGTCTGTTTCTCTTTTGCCACCAGTGAAGACCTGAAAAAAATAACCTTTATTCATTCATCATTCATCACTATGGGACAAGGATCAAGTTCTATCCTATATTCTCTCCACCTTAAACTACTGTACTATAAAGTTTGGCACCATAAAAGGAGAGTGTAAAAATTAAGTGAGATTGAGAAGAGAAATAATTAAATAGTTCATGGGAAAAGACAAAATCTTCTCAAAAAGATAATTAGAATTATTCATTTATTGTTTAAATGTCAGTAAATTGGAAAATTATACCATAGTATTCAGAGACAATAAATTTTTTCTTTATAAAGAGCAAATTTAATTAGAAAGAATAATGAACAAGTTGAATATTAAATAAAACTAGCAAATAACTAGACTATTAAAAACACAGATCAAACCACAAAATTTTGTGACTGGAACATATTAAAGATAAACACTGAAATATACAAATCAAAATTCAGAATATCTCAAGTAGCACTTCAAATGCAAATGACAGAGTTGAGTCTAAACACTTAGGAAAGTAAATGTTCCATTATATCCAAGTTTGGAACCTAAAGAAATAGTATTTTACTTTTAAAACAATAAAAAAAATGTAACATTCAGTTTTGCTTTGTTTTCACTTAGGTTTTAGTAATTATAGTAATGTAGTGAAGTCAAAGGCCAAGAAGGAAAATATGGTATTAAAATAGTATCTTAAGAATAATAAGATTTTAATTTTATTAAGTCAATTTTCTTCCATTGTTATTAAACCATTGTATCAAAGCCCCCCTCACATATTATCCCTCACATCCTCTTAGCTAACTCAGGGATTAATACATTTTTATTTCATTCTTTTTGAATCACACTGGGGAAGCTCAGAAGTTACTCCTGATTCTATGGTTGGAATCAGTTTTATTGGGCTCATGAAACCATACATGGTTCCAGATTCAAACTTTTGGCCAGCTGCTAAGCAAGTGTCTTTTCCAATGTATTTTATGCAATATACATATATATGTTATGTATGCTTCATCTGCATGAGAGACCATTCTGTCATATTGCCTTACCCATCTGACTAACTTCATTCATTATTGTACTAATAACCTTTAGTTCTATTCACATTACAGCCAGTTATAAGATTTCATTTTTTTTATTTAAACAACTTTATTATATACATGATTGTGTTTGGGTTTCAGTCATGTAAAGAACACCACCCTTCACCATCAGTGCAACATTCCCATCACCAATGTCCCAAATCTCCCTCTTCCCCCCCAACCCCTGCCTGTACTCTAGACAGGCTTTCTATTTCCCTCGTACATTCTCATTATTAGGATAGTTCAAAATGTAGTTATTTCTCTAACTGAACTCATCCCTGTTTGTGGTGATCTTAAGGAGGTGAGCTGTAACTTCCGGCCCTTCTCTCTTTTGTGTCTGAAAATTAATATTGCAAGAATGTCTTTCATTTTTCTTAAGACCCATAGATGAGTGAGACCATTCTGTGTTTCTCTCTCTCTCTTTCTCTCTCTCTCTCTGACTTCTTTCACTAAGCATAACAGATTCCATGTACATCCATGTATAGGAAAATTTCATAACTTCATCTCTCCTGACAGCTGCATAATATTCCATTGTGTATATGTTCCACAGTTTCTTTAGCCATTCATCTGTTGAAGGGTATCTTGGCTGTTTCCAGAGTCTTGCTATGGTAAATAGTGTTGCAATGAATATAGGTATAAGGAAGGAATTTTGTATTGTATTCTTTGTGTTCCTAGGGTATATTCCTAGGAGTGGTATAGCTGGGTCATATGGGAGCTCGATTTCCAGATTTTGGAGGAATCTCCATATCGCTTTCCATAAAGGTGGAACTAGACGGCATTCCCACCAGCAGTGGATAAGAATTTCTTTCTCTCCACATCCCCGCCAACACTGCATGTTCTCATTCTTTGTGATGTGTGCCAATCTCTGGGGTGTGAGGTGGTACCTCATAGCCGTGTTGATTTGCATCTCCCTGATGATTAGTGATGTGGAGCAATTTTCATGTGTCTTTCGGCCATTTGTATTTCTTTTTTGTCAAAGTGTCTGTCCATTTCTTCTCCCCATTTTTTGATGGGATTAGATGTTTTTTTCTTGTAAAATTCTGTCAGTGCCTTGTAATATTTTGGAGATTAGCCCCTTGTCTGATGTGTATTGGGTGAATAGTTTCTCCCACTCAGTGGGGGACTCTTGTATCCTGGGCGATATTTACTTTGAGGTGCAGAAGCTTCTCAGCTTTATATATTCCCATCTGTTAATCTCTGCTTTCACTTCCTTGGAGAGTGCAGTTTCCTCTTTGGAGATGCCTGTAGTCTCAATGTCCTGGAGTGTTTTGCCTATGTGTTGTTCTATATATCTTATGGTTTCAGGTCTGATATCGAGGTCTTTCATCCATTTGGATTTAACCTCCGTACATGATGTTAGCTGGGGGTCTAAGTTCAATTTTTTGCAAGTGGCTAGCCAGTTGTGCCAACGCCACTTGTTGAAGAGGCTTTCTTTGCTCCATTTAGGATTTCTTGCTCCTTTATCAAAAATTAGGTGTTCGTATGTCTGGGGAACATTCTCTGAGTATTCAAGCCTATTCCACTGATCTGAGGGCCTGTCCTTATTCCAATACCATGCTGTTTTGATAACTATTGCTTTGTAGTAAAATTTAAAGTTGGGGAAAGTAATTCCTCCCATATTCTTTTTCCAAATGATTGCTTTCTATCCTAGAGTGTTAGATTTCATTTTTTATAAATGATATATACAGTTTGTTTATACATTCATCTTCTCTTGAGCACTTTTGTTCTTCCAGATTTTTGTTATTGTGAAATCATAACTATTTCTTCTTTTCAAACTAGAAAATATTAGAAATGTCTTTTTAAAGCAACATTTTTGTATACTTGGATTATATGTAAAGTCGGGAGTTTTTTAGATGAAACTTGGAGCTTTAACATAAGCCAGATAAGCAAGCACTTGAACTGTCTCTCTAGTTCTTGTTTAGATATGAAAAAGCAAACAATACACTATTCAGATTAAATCAAAACAATATAATATATTTAAAGAGATTGGTTAGAGGCTATCTACTTATAATGATGAATTTTAAAAAAATGAGTCTCCTTTCTACTACTCTTAGTATGATTCATTCCTATTTCATTATGTGAATGATAAATATAAAGCCAAATGCTTTTAGATTTTTCACTGCTTGTTGCTGTCAATAGCTTAAGGATTCTTTTTGTTAACACTTGAAAAGATTCTATTTTGGATGTGTCTTCCAAAAGCTACTGATGAAAGTTTTAGGTATTTTAAATATTGCTTAGAAGACTGAGGAGACTCTTCTTGTATATGTTGAAAAGAAGAGTCTATGCATGCCAGGAGTTTTACATTGTGATAAGATATAGATTAGGTGTACCACAAGCCCCTAAATGTGATATTGTGTAGTCTAGATTTAGATAATTACATATTGTAGAAGTTTTGAAGTACCTAAATCTTTACTCTAGTTGTCATTTATAGAATTACTGCTTTTTGTTCCTTATATGGTTGTTAGAGTTCACTAGAAAATCTATCAATGTCAGATAATTCCTTTATATTTCTGATTTCTGGTTTAACTATGTTGTGGTTAATAAATTAATGATTTATTCATCATTAACTAGCAAACATTAACTAACAACCATTTAAGGAACAAAAATCAGCAAGTCTATAAATTTCTTCTATGAAACAAAAAGGAATACTTTACAATTATTTCAGATTAAATAAAAAATAATAAATCCAAGTAAGAAAATAAAGCAGAAATTATTACTCATGAAGAAAAACTTGCAATTAATTATATTAGCATATAAAACAAAAACCAGCTCTAAATAAAATGGTAAGAAATTATGGTTTTCACAAGAATATAAGTACAATTAACTAATAATTCATTCTTATAAAGCAAAATTCTTCCTAAATAAAATGTCACCATGTATCAACCACTATGACTAGAGAATTTATTTTTTGCTTAGAAAAATATTTAATCACTGGATGTATTCTTTTTAAAAATTTATTTAAAGAAAATGCATCACATAGTGACATAACTGACCATATTACATTTGCTTCAAGATGACAGAAAGCAAAGTTAGTAAAAAAAAATAGAAAGAAAATAGGAAAACTAAATATAATATAATGAAAAAAGAAGAAAAAAATTATTAGCAAGTATTCCTGTAAAAATCATTGCATCTCCAATAAAGACATTAATACAATAGCAGAAGGTTTAGTAAGCACTTTTTTTTAAAGATAGGAGATACAATAATATAATGAAAAAGGTGTGTGTGTGTGTGTGTGTGTGTGTGACAGTTGTTATTTGCATATGCATAACAAAATATGGGAATAATAGAAAGGAAAAAGCTTTGACCTAAAACCAGAGAGATCTTTCCATGAAGTATTCTGGCATAGGACCAATTCCAGGCTCCAGGTATACTAGGTTGTCCAACCCCAGAGCCATTCTCTGTGGTCCCAGTTAAAGCTCTTCACCATCAACTTTGTTGTCAGGTTTCTGAGATTCTGGTTTCTGTACAGATCCTATGTCAAAGTCAGAGTGATGTGATTTGTCTTCTGGTTTCATCTCACTGTTAGGTTGCAATACAGAGAACCCTGCTGAAAGCAGGTTGTTACTGTTACCAAATCATCAAGGTGTCATAAGAACCCTCTTTGGAGTAAGTCTGTGCCAGGGAAGCAGTAGGACCTTCCCTGGTAGAAGTTTGATTCTTGGTGATGGCGTAGAAGACCGTTGTTTCCATAGATGGTATCTATGGTTCAAGGGTGAATAGTCAATGTCTAATCTTCTGAAGTCTAAGTCAGGTGCCTATGACAAATTTTCAGTTTGTAAGATCCCACTGCAGTATAAAATTTGTGAGTTCCTATCTCTATTAGACAAGAACTTGTTTGCATATGTAAGCTTTTCCCATTTTAATGTGCCTATGCAAAAAGATACAATATGAAGGGTATCACTGGTGCTTATGGAGGCCAAGATAACAAGAGGACTTTTTTTTAATCTTTTAAATGGTTTTGGGATGGAGCAATAGCACAGAGGTAGGGTGTTCGTTTACCTTTCAAGTCACCAATTGGCACATTCGAAAAAATGCTCATCATCAATTATTACCTTGCAAGTGACCAACCAGGAGGACCAGATTCAACCCCCAGAAACCTTTATGGTCCACTGAGCCTGGCAGAAAGATTTCTGAATGCAGAGGCAGGAGTAACTCATGAGCACTGTTTGGTGTGGCTCCAAAACAAACAAACAAAAAATAAGTACAGAAAAATTTTGGGTTGATGAAAGAGTTATTTTGCATATTACTATAGTTACTATATGACAAACTTTAATTTCATATAATCTACACAAATATATAATAGTCTTATTGACAAACATGTAATTGATAATATATTCTAAAAATTAATAATTATTGGCATTTATATAACAAAATTACTTTAATATCTGTATCATGATTTGTTAAATATGTTGGTGCAGTTACTGCCCAAAAATAAAACCATTAAAAAAGAAGAAAATAGTGAAATTTTGAAATATAAATGGTGTTATTTAGTCTGTCTGGATTGAAAGAGTCTAAAACTTAGTAAAATGTTTGAGATTTGGCAGGCCTGGTGAAAAATTGCAAAATGATCATTGATACAAATATTTTTTCAAAAGCTTATTTTGTTTTAGGATGTTTCAATTCAATGTAAGTTTACATTTAGTTAATATGATTGACACAAAAACTTTATATAACAAATACATCATGCACAAAAAGTACAATGTATAACATAATGTACATTGTTGATTATAAATTTATCACATGTATTGCTTATGTGCATGTTGCATGTTAGCGAATTTATTAATTTAATAGAATTTTTATTAATATATTTTGTAAAAGACCTATTGCGACAAAAATGTTATTCATAACATTATCATAAAATTTTATTTCAAAAATGAACTAATTACAAGAACAAACTAAACTTCTTTTAAACTTAAAACAAGTTTAGTTTGTTCTTGTAATTATATATATAAAGAGCTAAAGAATGAAAAAATAAAAATAAAAAATAAAAACAATATCAAAGAATTAGAAAATGAATTTAATGATCTTGACTTAACTGTTCATAGGCTGAGCCAGCCATGTTTTTATTTGTTTATTCAAAATACAGCAGTATTTTCACATGAATAATAAAGGAAAAAACATAACTTGAAGTACATTGGTGTCTTGATGCGACAAATGTGTCTTATCAGTTATATACCTGGCATTAACTGAAAAGCATAATTTAACTACTGCCTGTATGCTAATTTGTGTCATAGATGACAAAGATTCAAAATCGCTTTTATAAATCAACATGCAGACTCTTGCCTCCCAACAAATGTTTTGTAAGTAAACTTTAAGTGGCATGATTTTTCTTTTTACTTCTTGCCCCATTTTTGGGTAAGAAGTTCTGATATAAATGCAGAAATAAGTTAAGAACAATTCAAAATAAATCAGTCATTTTTCATAAATTCTAGATGTTTTTATATGTATGTCTTTGTGTATTCAGAACAATAAGATCAGTTACAATAGTAATTATAGAGGTGATATTTTTTAAAATTTGAAAGTATAGAAAACTACCATATTTGCTGGCGTATAAAATGCCTGGGCGTATAAGACAACCCCCTAATTTTGCAGTTAAAACATAGATTTAGGCCTATATTCGCTGTATGAGACAGAACGTTCCTGTACTGCAACTGTATGTACCACAGTGAGCCAATCACAACAAGCAAAGGTTCAAAGATTATACTGTAATAGACTTCCTCCCTGACTCTGGCCAATCTGAGCAGGCTTTTTACAGAGTAAATTCGGGTCCAGAACACTGTCTAATTTGCATGCATAAAAAGCCTGCTTAGATTGGCTGAGTTAGAGAGGTGGTCCGAGCAGCCTTGCAGTGATTGGTGCAGGATCGAGTTGGAAAATTCCTTTTGTGGCAATATTCAGATAATTTTTGTTTAGTGGCATATTGAAACATTTTTCGGGATATACTCAGCATAAGAGACCACCCCAATTTTCGGTTGACTTTTTTTGTTTCAAAAGTCGTCTTATACACCGGAAGATACGGTATTTTCACTCTTCTTTGATTCTAATTTTTGCATATTGAAACTTGATGATAGACCATTCATATCTAATTTTATTTAAGCAGAAAACAAAAAACAACCCTGTAATCTGAAATATTAATAAATTTGAAATTTTATAAGAATTTTAGGAAGATGGGGCCGGAGAGTTAGCATGGAGGTAGGGTATTTGCATTGAATGCAGAAAGAAGTTGTTTCGAATTCCGGCATCTCATATGGTCTCCCATGCCTGCCAGGAGTGATTTCTGAACGTAGAGCCAGGAGTAACCCCTGAGCGCTGCTGGGTGTGACCCAAAACAAAAACAAAAAAATATTTTAGGAAGAAAAATTTTAGTTCACAACATTTTTATTTGGATGTTTATGAATTGTTTTCAAGAGCAACAAATTCATATATTTAAAATTACTTATTGGATATTAAAATGATCATTAATATTAATAAAATAATAAAATAAATAAAATTTTAATTTTAGGAAATTTTTAGATTTTCTTGGTTGCTTTATTGTGAGAAATTCAAAGCATTTTATCTTCATGTAAACAAAAAGAAAATGAAAAATATCTCACCATTATGTGCTTTTATTTCTTGGCTGCTTTATAATAGCATGCAAAAAAAACCTGTAGTGATCTTTAGTTAAATATAGAATAGATGATTTATCATTTAGATAGTTTTGTTAAAATGATTGAAATCAATTAATATTGAAATTTCAAATACCAAACTATTTTGACAAAAATCTTGTCAAAACATCTCTGAAATTTTAGATAAACTCATTCTTTAATTTATTTTAAATATATATTTAAACTTTAAAGATTTTTCATTTTATTTAATTTTGGAAATAATATTCAAACAATATTTCACAGATTTTAGGAATAATATATATTGACACTATGAATTTCTTCTAAAACTTTATAATTGAAAAAGCAGCTGAGTTTTCTAAGCAAAGTTTATATAGAATTAATCAATTTGCAGGGTAAAATAAAGAAAGTAGAATCAGAGGGAAATAAATTGACTTAAAGGTCATCAAGAACATCTCAAAGGAACTAATGACTTTACAGGCTTTATCCACCCTCGCCCCCAAGTGAAATCAATCTCTAATTGATCCACACATTTGTGTGCAGTTGATAGGAAATAATCCTTCCTATCTCCTTTGTAAATGACAAGTCTGCCTTTTTTCTCTTATTCGAAGAAAACTATGAATCAATCCTGTATATTTCAGACTATATATTTCATTTTCTATTTTAAATATTTATGCTCATAAGGAATAAAGAACATATTCTATGATTATGAATATTCCTCAAAGATATTCCTAGGTGAATTTTTTTATTAAGTAGTTTTCTTTGATTTACAGCAACTCAAATGCCGCTATTCTCTACCTCCACTGAATATAATTGCAAAACTTGGTCCCTAATAGAGACAAGGATGTTTACCAAACTTTTGTCGTTTTTCTACATCTTCATCAGTTATTAGTGACATTGCTGTTTACTATGCCATGACACTGGGAATAGTTACCATGATCATGATTTTTAAATTCACAGACATATAAATATGTTTTAGTATAAATTTAAATATAGCTGTAGAAAATATAATATAATGGCAACAATATGAGTATTTTGTGATACATTTAGCTCACCTTCACAGTTGAGTATGATTTTATAAAACACTTTAATGGTTGATTTAGTAGGCCATTTTGAGGATTCTTTTTTTAATATCTTTATTTAAACACCTTGATTACAAATATGATTATAGTTGGGTTTCTGTCATGTAAAGAACACCCCCCTTTACTGGTGCAACATTAAACCTTGAACCTCTGGTCATCAGCTCCTTGAAGGAGAATTTTTTATTTTGACTTCACTATAAATTCTGTACTTATAAGAATTAAATATGGTCTTGAAGTTATCACTTGGAAATACAGAGAACAATTATTCAATTAAAAGCGATCTTAAAAAAATAACTTCATAAAACCCAAGAATTTTATATTCATGCAAGACAATAAGAAAGCAATTAATTTGTAAAAAAAAGTGATATAAGACTACTAAAAGATTGACATTAAATAGTTTACAGAATTCTAATATGACTATACATAACAGAATCAGCATAGAGGCAAGGGAAATTCTAGACTTCTTTTGATTCTTTCTAAAAGTCTGATTTGCCGCTGCATTTTTTTATTCCAATAGCAGTATAATTTTACTCAACATATACAAAGTCATGCTTTCCTCAGGAATATATTTTAAACCATATTGAAGACAATATTTTGTAAATGGATTCTTTTAATGATACTTTAAAATGAAGTTGTTTCACATTCTGGTGTAGAGTAATAAGATTTTCATGGATTAGTGCTATTAAGTCTTTTATAATTATCTAAAACTAATTATTCTATCCTTTCAAGTATTACTTAATAAAATATAGTCATTACTGAAGATAATTATTTCGGATATTGATATCACGGAATACTATTTTAAACATGATTTCTATTGGGAATACTAACTTAATAAAAATAGACAAATTATATTTTTTCTTAATTTGTTTGGCATATAGTTACCTAACTTAATGAAGAATAATAGTTAATTATAATATTATTAAGGATGAAAGCTTTAGATTAAGATATTGGTTCAAATTCTTTGTTGCTTTTCTCCTACATACATTTATATTCAGAACTTCTATGACACAGTGTAACGGAAGACTCGTTTCAGGATATGATAGTAACTTTATTTTAGAGATTCATAGTTTATTAGTGGCACTTTAACCACAAATAAAATCCTAAAAAATAAAAATTAGAAGAAAATTTAATTTGGAAGTTTAACATTATAAATCAGAACAGTTGATTTTACAGATTGCATAGTTTCTGCTTCTTGATCAGGTACTGTTTCTGTGTCCAAGAGCCTCCAGTTATGAAGGAAACAAATGTAAAGGGATAAGAACAATATGAAATAGAGCATAGAAAGCAGCTCTGGAAACATTAAGACTCATATTGTATTCAAGTCTCCAACCTCATATTGCATATGATCTATAAGACAAGATTTTATTATGGAAATATACACTGAACATGATCCAAATATAAATAAATATAAGAAAGAAGAAATTTAGCAAGCTATAGAAAATCTGAGAGCAGGGTAATTTGTGTCCTTGAGTTTTGTGACCTTATCTAAGGTCCTAACAAAGTTAAAGGAGAACCATAAAAATATTTGGGAACCATGAAAAATTTAAATTGTGATTTTTTTATACAATTGTAAAGAACCTGTAGATCACTGATAATACATGTGAATTAAATAAAAACACAATACATTTAATATCTGGGCAAAATGAAAGCAATGTTCTTTAATTTTACATTTTAAATAATGCATAAAATTTCTTACATTCCCTAGAATATGCTATAAAAGTCTTATCTAAAATAAAGATATATAAAATAAATCTAAAGTATATGAAATTAAATCATGTCTAATAAATAAGTTGACACATTATTCTAGGTCAATATGACATCTATACTATCATTTCAAAATATGAATTATGGTTCCCCTAAATTTACAGTAAAAAAATCTTAAAAATCCTTTTTAGTTAAGAATATAACTCTTATGTGATGCAATAACAATCTCCTTCAGTGATTTTTAGAGACTATTTTTTACCAAAATGCATGATATGAATCTAATCATGACAAAATATAAGTCAAAACTAAAATAAGATAAATTATACAAAATACATAATTAATATATTTTATCAATACTGAGATAATGAAATTTAGAAAGAAGGAAAAGCTATCACTTCACTGTCATAGATATTAAGGACACATAGCAGATAATTACATTGTGGTACTATCTGTTGTATATTTTAAAAGTCCAACAACAAAAACTTGGATTGAAAAACTGTGGACATCCAAATAATATCTGAAGTTTATTTAGTAATTAGGTAGCCATTTATTTGTGTGTGTTAATTTTGTAGCCTGCCACCTTGCTCTATGAGTCTATTGTTTCTAGAAGCTTTTTGGTAGAGTCTTTAGGGTTTTCTAAGTAGAGTACCAGGTCATCTGCAAACAGCGAGAGCTTGATTTCTTCCTTTCCTATCTGGATTCCCTTGATATCTTGTTCTTGCCTAATCGCTATAGCAAGTACTTCCAGTGCTATGTTGTATAGGATTGGAGAGAGAGAACAGCCTTGTCTTGTGCCAGAATCTAGAGGGAAGGCTTTTAGTTTTTCTCCATTGAGGATAATATTTGCCACTGGCTTGTGGTAGATGGCCTTAACTATATTGAGAAAGGTTCCTTTCATTTCCATCTTGTTGAGAGTTTTAATCAAGAATGGGTGTTTGGCATGATCAAAAGTTTTCTCTGCGGGGCCGGAGAGATAGAATGGAGGTAAGGCATTTGCCTTTCATGCAGGAGGTCATCGGTTCGAATCCCGGCGCCCCATATGGTCCCCCGTGCCTGCCAGGAGCAATTTCTGAGCCTGGAGCCAGGAATAACCCCTGAGCACTGCCAGGTGTGACCCAAAAACCACACAAAAAAAAAAGTTTTCTCTGCATCTATTGATATGATCATGTGATTTTCATTTTACTTGTTGTTGATGTTGTGTATTATGTTGATAGATTTACGGATGTTAAACCATCCTTGCATTCTTGGGATGAAACCTACTTGGTCATAGTGGATGATCTTCTTAATGAGGTATTGAATGCTATTTGCCATGATTTTGCCATGATTTTGTTGAGGATATTTGTATCTGTGTTCATCAGCGATATTGGGCTGTAATTTTCTTTTTTTGTAACATCTCTGTCTGGTTTAGTTATCAAGGTGATGTTGGCTTCATAATAACTATTTAGAATTGTTCCTCTTTTTTCAATTTCATGAAAGAGACTTGCCAGGATTGGAAGTACTTCCTATTGAAAGGTTTGAAAGAATTCATTAATGAATCCATCTGGGCTTGAGCTTTTGTTTTGGGGCAGGCATTTGATTACTGTCTTAATATCCTCAATAGTGATGGCGGTGTTTAGATATGCTACATCCTCTTCATTCAACCGTGGAAGATTATTAGAGTCCAAGAATTTATTCATTTCTTCCAGGTTCTCATTTTTATTTGCATAGAGTTTCTCAAAGTAGTTTCTGATTACCTTTTGAATCTCTGCCATTTCAGTAGTGATCTCTCCTTTTTCATTCCTAATACGAGTTATCAAGTTTCTCTCTCTCTTTGTTAGTTTTGCCAGTGGTCTATTGATCTTGTTTATTTTTTCAAAGAACCAACTTTGATCTTTTGGATTGTTTTTTGTTTTTCCACTTCACTGATTTATGCTCTCAGTTTTGTTATTTCCTTCTGTCTCCCTATTTTTGGTAACTTTCGTTGAGCACTTTCTAATTCCATAAGCTGCATCATTAAGCTATTCAGGTTTGCTCCTTCTTCTTTTCTGATGTGTGCTTGCAAAGCTATAAATTTTCCTCTCAGTACCGATTTTGCTGTGTCCCATAGGTTCTGATAGTTTGTGTCTCTATTGTCATTTGTTTCCAGGAAGGTTTTAATTTCCTCTTTGATTTCATCTCATCCCACTGGTTATTGAGTTTTATGTTGTTTAGCTTCCAGGTATTAAAGTTTTTCTTCTGTGTCCCTTTGTAGTTCACATATAATTTAAGGGCCTTGTGGTCAGCAAAGGTAGCCTGTAAAATTTCTATCCTCTTAATTTTATGGAGGTATGTTTTATGTGCTAGCTTGTAGTCTATCCTGGAGAATGTCCCATGTACATTAGAGAAGAATATGTATCCAGTTTTTTTGGGGGGTGGAGTGTACTATATATATATAATGTTTCTTCCTCCCATTTCTCTTTTCAGGTCTAGTATATTTTTGTTGGGTTTCAGTTTTGTTGTCCTATCTAGTGTTGACAATGACGTGTTGAGGTCTCCCACAATTATTGTGTTGTTATTGATATTATTTTTCAGATTTTTTCAACAATTGTATTAAATATTTTGCTGGTCCCTCATTTGGTGTATATATTTTAAGAGAGTTCTTCCTGCTGTACGTATTCCTTGATTAATGCAAAGTGTCCATCTTTGCCCCTTATAACTTTCCTGAGTATAAAGTTTGCATCATTTCATATTAGTATGGCCACTCCAGCTTTCTTATGGGTGTTGTTTGCTTGGATGATTTTTCTCCAGCCTTTAATTTTGAGTCTATGTTTGTTCTGACTATTCACGTGCATTTCTTGTAGGCAGCAGAAGGTTGGATTGAGTTTTTTGATCCATTTAGCCACTCTGTGTCTTTTAGCTGGTGCATTTAGTCCATTGACATTGAGAAAAAGAATTGTCCTGGGATTTAGTGCTATCTTTCTATAGAAGTTTGGTGTGTCTGTTGGTCAGTCTTTCTTCAAGTAGGTCTTTCAATTTTTCTTTTAAGATTGGTTTTAAGTCTGTAAAATTTCTGAGCTGTTGTTTGTCTGTAAAGCAATGTATATTTCCGTCAAACCTGAAAGTGAGTTTTGCTGGGTACAGTATTCTAGGCGAAGCATTTATTTCATTGAGTTTTGTTCACTATGTCCCACCACTGCCTTCTGGCCTTGAGTGTTTCTGGTGACAGGACTGTGGTAAATCTCAAGGATGTTCCCTTGAATGTAATTTCTCTTTTTGATCTTGCTTTCAGAATTCTGTGTCTATCTGTGGGATTCGTCATTGTAACTAGGATGTTTCTTGGGGTGTTTTTTCTGGGGTTTCTTTTATTTGGTACTCTTCGGGCATACAGGATTTGATCTCCTTTATTCTTTAGCTTTAGTTTCACTTTAATGATGTTCTTGACCATTGATTCTTCCTGGAGGTTTTCTTCCTGGGTCTCTGGGACTCCAATGATTCTTAAGTTGTTTCTGTTGAGCTTATCATAGACTTCTATTTTCATCTGTTCACATTCTTTGAGTAATTGTTTATTGTTTGATCATTTTCTTTAAGGCTTCATTTTTCAATCTCTTCTGCTGTATGGAGTTGTTATTCATCTCATATTCTAGTGTACCAGTTCTATCTTCAGCTGCTGTTAACCTGTGGGAAAGCTCATCCATTTTTTTCTTCAATTCATCTACTGAGTTTTTCAGACCTGTTATTTGACCTGAAATTCCAGTTTTGAGTTTTCTGATTTCTATCTTCATATCCTCTTGATTCTTATTAGTGATCTCTTCTATACTTTCTTTAAGTTGTGAACATCTTCCATATTGCGACTCCTTATCTGAGAGACTGACTTGTTGGTTAGCCATGTTTCGATCATCAGAGTTGCCATCTTCATTCTCTATGTCTGGCGCTTTCCTGCGTTGTTTCCCCATTGTCACACTTTTATTGTAGGTTTTTCTACGTGTTGTGCTTGTATTCATTGGCTAAATGATGTGCACGGCCTTGTAGGTTGGCATGGGGCAGCACTCTCTGGCTCCTCCCTTTCTGGGTGAAAAAACTCGCCTCAGGGAAGGCTAGTCTTCCGCAGATGAAGCCACACACACAGGAAATCAGGCCCCCAGATGCCGCACAGAAGACAGATAGTCCAGAGAGATGTGCCAGGCTTCAGCTTTCCATCAGAGTTCAACCAGCTCCTCCCTTTCTGGGCTAGCCTTTTGCAGATAAGGCCACACATACAGAAAATCAGGCCCGCAGATGCCGCACAGAAGACAGACAGTCCAGAGATAAATTTTATTTTTATATTGTAACTGCAAAATTACAAATTTATTCATGATTTGTAAAATATTATGTACAAAACCCTATCAGTCATAGGAGAAGCCTCACAATTTTAAAGATGAGACTTAACTCACTGCAGAATTAAAAATTCAGTCCAACCTAAAGTCCTGTAGAATTTGTTCTTAGTTTTTTACATGGTAATTTATTTAAAAAAATCATTTTATGATTATATAAAAAATAAATACATTAACAGAATTGAGATCCACAAACGATGAAAAAAATGACTTTACAAGAACATATGTCCTATAATAAAGTGAAAAACATACATTTCTGAAATATCTTACAAAACTGCATTTGTTTATCTCTATAGAATTTTTTCATTAATAAATGCATTCAAACATAATGATAAGCACATTTACTATAGATTTTCAGACATATAATGTACCCACCTAGCCACCTCTAATACCACACCTGATACTTATTCTTTCCACAGTTAATACTAAGCTCCCAACACCCCTCATTCTACTCCTTAGTAGTTAAATTTTTTATTTAATTGCCATAGTTGTGTCCCTACTATATGGGCAGTATTGGATCTAGTGAATTAGATTCTTACTGATAATCCACTTCTACACCATTTAAGTGCCTTGGGCCCCTGATCCTTGCCCCTATGTTATTTCAGACCTTCCCTTCTTACTTCTCCCACCACTTTCTAACCTACAGTGTTGGCGAATTAAGAAAATATGAGAGTGCCTATTACTGACGAAAATAAGAAAACCATAGGGTTTTCATAGAACACAAATTGTTGTGCACTCAATACTCCATAATCCCAGTAAGATTCTGGGAGGGACAGGTTTAGTCATATTTCCAAAAAGTTTATGCGTTCTGATCTCTTAATGATGAAAATGTATGCAGTGTTGTTTGCTACATTCTCTTCCAAATCATTTTTACTAAATGTTTTAGGTAAAGCCTTGAGCTACAATTCATGACTCTGCAGAGAGGGAACTGAATGTAGTTACAAACCAAGCAGAAAAAGTGCTTGGAGAATGGGGAATAAAATCAATGGTCAATCTATCATAAAGATATAATGGCTGTCAACACAGGACATCACACAGGATATTAAAATGTGAAAAACAATTTCAAGAAGTACATTGAGAGTAACATAGTAATAATGGGGACCTCAGTAGTTTTTAAACCAAGAAAAATTTAACACGTAAATATGACATTAAACAATGTAATTGACAAAACATACTTAGTATGTATATGAAGGAACGTTTATCCTCAAAGAAGCCAAAAAGGCTTTTTTCTTAAGTAGATATAGAACATTCTCAATGATATATTTATTGTTAAGAAACAAAAAAGTATTCATCAATTGGTGAAAACTGAATCACATCTATCTTTTCTGACTTTAGTTATATTAAGTCCAAACATATATAAATAGTCTAAGCAATATGGTTCTAAGCAATATTTGGGACACTAAAAAAATCAAGAGAATTAAAAACTGCCAAAACAATTCTAAGAGAATAGAAAAATTGTCTACTGAATTTAAATTTAAATTAAACCTATGATATTGAAACAAAAAATAGGAGTAAAGGTTAATGGACTAGAATAGGATGGAAAGAGATTAGGAGATAGTATATAGCACTTAAAGTGCTGGCCATGTATCCTGCCAAACAAGTCCCTTGTGCCATAAGTGGTTGGCCATGAGAACTGCCAGGAGTTGACTCCTGAACACAATCAGGAATAGCATCCTAAACTCCACTGGGTAAGAACTTAAAAAAAAGGTAAAAAGTATGGAGAGCTCATATAATTATTTATATATACATACTTTTTGATATACATATATATCAAAAAGTATATATATATGTATATATACATATTTATATATATGTATATATACACATATATATTTATATATACACACACATTATATATATATATATATACACACAAACATACACTTTTTGAAAAGGAGCCAAAAAATAAACCTTGGAAATTACCCTCAAAATAGTTTTGGATAGAAAACTTTCACATAAAAGTTTTTTAAATACAGCTATTTCTTTTTGACATTTACAAAAATGTGAATTATAGGCACTTTTTAGATTCCAAATAATACACAGAAGTATAATTAACATAATCTAGAACTTCTATCTACTTCTTAGAAGTATTCTTAAACTCAGTTTTAATGTCAAGGGGCATATAATTAAGTGAAAATAGTTGACTAATCATATTCAGAAGCTTCAATAAATAAAATACAAATGAAGTTATAAAAGCTTTTTTAAATATACAATACAAAAACAAAGGCTATCTACCAATTTGGATAGATATGTGTACATCTGTCATCATGGCGTTTTATACAGGATTATTTACTTAACCATCACAATGCTAATTTTAAAAAACAATTTCTTGAGGTATCATTGATTGAAGACCATGTTTATATTTTCAGATATATACAATTCCTCCTTGAGATTCTAAAAATTATTCACCTAAATTTAATCTTCACAATAATTTATGTTAGAATTTTATATTAGAAAATTTATATTTTCAGATATATACAATTCCTCCTTGAGATTCTAAAAATTATTCACCTAAATTTAATCTTCACAATTATTTATGTTAGAATTTTTAAATACATGTACTGAAATAAGTATTTGTAAAATATACTAAAATATCTACTAATTATAATTTTACTTTTACACACCCATTATTCAATTCTCTAATATATATATATGTATTGGTTTTGGGGCCACCCAATGATGCTTAAGAGTTACTCTTAGATATGCACTCAGAATTTTTAAAATATATTTATTGAGGGAGGTCATTCCTGGTAATGTTTAGGCCCAGTGATACTCAGAGACCCAACATAAATATAGGCAGAAATAATTACATGTCTTTGGAATATCAGGGATCTAACCCAAGCAAAGAATGTGCTTTGTATGCTAAACCATTATACTTTATACTGGCTTTTATACTTTTAAATTCAATTTGAAAACTTTTCTTCCCAGATATCCATTTTTTATAAAATTTATGGCTTATATATTTCTAAACTTTAATGTTTGATTTTGGTGCCGGAGTGCTGAGCAAGTGGTAAGGCGTCTGCCTTGCAAGCACTAGCCTAGGATGAACCACAGTTCCATCCCCTGGTATCCCATGTGGTCTCCCAAGCCAGGAGCAATTTCTGAGCTTATATACAGGAGTAACCCCTAAATGTCACCAGGTATGGCTGAAAAACAAAACAAAACAAAGAAACAAAAAACCTTTAATGTTTGATTTAGTAAAAATGTATAAAATATTTATTTATTTACTAATTCAATGCAGAGCTATAAATGTAGCCATATACTAATAATATTCAAGATTTATGAATATAGAGAAATTTTCTCTATCTTTTCATATTAATGTCCTGTTAACTTTCTAATAGTCTTCTTTTAGTTTTTACCAATTTGATTTTATATCTTACTGTTTGAGAATATAAATAATATTTATGCAATTGACCTTTTTCTTCAAATACATTGTCCATTAAATTTTATTTATCGATCATTGCTCAAAGTCTAGTATTACAATTAACATTATTTTTATTTTTTTTTTTTTTTTTTTTTTTTTTTTTTGGTTTTTGGGCCACACCCGGTAACGCTCAGGGGTTACTCCTGGCTATGCGCTCAGAAGTCGCTCCTGGCTTGGGGGACCATATGGGACGCCGGGGGATCGAACCGCGGTCCGTCTCCTAGGCTAGCGCAGGTAAGGCAGGCACCTTACCTCCAGCGCCACCGCCCGGCCCCAAAACATTATTTTTATGATTTTCCATTTGTCTGATAAATCTTGCCATATATATTCATTTGACCTTTCTTTCGTGTATATTTTATAAAATAAAATACATAAATATTTTCGCATCATCTGACATTGATTTAATAAAGTTACTAATTCCCGTTTTTATGCTTTCTACTGTTATTTTTTAAACTTTCTTCTTTTCAGTTTACTTTATTCCTTCTACTTTTTAAATATATAATTTTTATTTTGATTATAATAGCTTACATATCTTTCACAGTAATATTTTAGGTACATATTAACATTGAATCGGGGAATTCCCATCACTAAACCTGTCCTCTCTCCACCCCCATTCTCATCCTGCATCCCATATCCCCCATTCTCACCACCCAGGCCACTAGAATGAGTGGTCCCCTCTGTGTCTAGCTTACTACTTAGTGATCATACAACTGTTTGGTCTTGGTACCCCCCCATTAGTTCCCCCTCTGTTTGAGAGGTGAACTAGATAGTTCAAGTTATGTGGTTTTGCTTGAAGAAAGGAGAAGCAATACAATGGGGTAAAACTCAAATTATAATTCCTTTTTATTGTCATATTATGTAGATTTCTATATTTGATGTAATATTATAATATGAACTATGTATTGTTTTTTATAACATTTGGTACTACTACTAAAGCAAAAATTTTCTCATTTGACCCCATCAATTATTTGCAGTTCACAGAATATTCCACTGAGGATTCTGAAGCAATGAATAGATGAATGAATATCTGAGTTACAAACTCAGAAAATCAATAGGAGTGACTTGAGGTGTGAGTATATGGAAATATAAAATGGTGAAAGAGAAGGAGGACTGTGAATTTTCAAACCATAGAGTCAATGATAACTCCACCAAATATGTGTGCTATTTGCATCCACCATCTTTAAATTTGTTAGATTCTATTTGATCAATGCATTTCTTTTCTTTTCATTTTTTTTAATATCAAATAGGTAATATACCAACATTGCAACAAGATTCAAAGGAGGCACATTCACACAAACATGCAGACATCAACTTTCTGAATTGAAAAAAGGATCCCTGGTAGAAACAGAATAGCACATCAGTTCTTATTCGGTGAATCGGCATAGAACTTTTGGGTTTAGTAGGAATATACTAGCACATTTGAGTTGTGCATATTATGCAACACTCAATACTTAATTCTACCCTCCTGTATGCTGGTGATCTATGACATAGTTAAAACATGTGTCACCATTATCATTGAGACGTTCCCTGTCACTGACTCACAATTTTTATGAATCATGCTTTAGTATTACTTTTAGTCTCAGAATTGAATTGCAGATAGAATAACAGCATCATCGAGGTCTGGATCAAAGCAGCTTAAAAATGCAAAATTTTACCAAAGTTTTAAGTTACATAATATTAATCAGAGGGGATCTCGATGCCAAAAGACAACTTTATTAACATAACTCAGTTATGGCGAAATTAAATTGCCATGCAGTCAGTATAAAACATTCAAAGATACTTTAAGAAGAGACAACAGATTGTCATTTTATTTTACTTCCCCAAAATATCTAGTTTCCTTATGAAATTTGGATAAGTTTAGTAATGCAGAATGTTCTATTTACCTTTCATCTTAGTTTACCATAATTTATATTTTAAGTCACTCTTTGTTCATTGGATTGTAACCAATAAGTCAAGTGAACTTCAAATCAGTTTTCAAAAAACTTACATAAAGAAAAAATATATTGTATTATAAGGTTTAGGGTAAAATACTCATACCTCTTAAATCCAGAACAGGATTAAAACTGGCTTTGATTTACTAATGATGAATTATGTACAGTAATAGTTTATTTTACTTCCAGGATTTTTTCACTTTTTGCTTTAAAGTTCACTGTGTAAATTACATGATGCTAGGTTTTCTTTCATTTATAATTTTAAATGCAAATTGAATACCTTATTTGTAAAACCATAATATATGTCAGTGCTAATATCTGAAGTATAATTTTGAACTGGAAATAAGACTATTATTTTTAATAATATGTATAATTTACACATATATGTACATTTTATGTTTTCTTTTTTAATTTTGATTTTATGGCCACATTCATTAGTGTTTAGGATTTACTCTTGACTCTGCCCCAAGAATAATACTTAGCAGAGCCTCTAAGAACATATGGATGCCAGGGAGTGAACCTGAGTCAGTTATAAGAAAGACAAGCACCTTACTCACTGCCCTATATCCCCAACCTTGCTTTCTTGTTTTTCTTTTAGGAACATAATTGGAAATAATCAGGAGATTCTTCTTGAGCACTGCCTTGAGGACCACATTGAACCAAAAATTAAATCTAAGCCCAGGGCTTTTGCTTGCACTACTTTGAATTCTCTCCTTTGCTCTTAACAAATGATAATAGAGAGACAGAGATAGAGATAGATAGATATAGATAGATAGATAGATAAATAGATAGATAGATAGATAGATAGATAGATAGATAGATAGATAGATAGATAGTTTGATAGATGATAGATAGACAGAAATATAGACAATTAGATAGAGAGAGATGATAGATAGATAGATAGATAGATAGATAGATAGATAGATAGATAGATAGATAGATAGATAGATAGATAGATAGATAGATAGATAGATGATAGATAGATAGATAGATAGATAGATAGATAGATAGATAGATAGATAGATAGATAGATAGATAGATGGATGGATGGATGGATAGATAGATATAGATAGATAGAAAGAAAGATGGATAGATAAGTATATATACATATGGATATTTGATAGTTTAAATCATATTGAAGCTACTCAAAGCATTACATTTTAGATATAAAAGTGGAAAATTCACTGTAGTTGATTGACACTATATTTTCTGCATACAGTCACATGGAAGTTTAGTGCAAAATTAATGTAATTTTTTCAGGGCAGGTGTAAAAAGCAATTGAGTGGGAGATCCCAGTCTGTAGAAGGGAGAATGCATTTAAGTCAGTTTCTTTTTTGGGGGGGGAACACACACCCAGTGATGCTCAGGTGTTACTCCTGGCTATGTGCTCAGAAATTGCTCCTGGCTCAGCGGACAATATAGGACGCTGGGGATCAAACTCATGTCCATCCTGGGTCAGCCGCATGAAAGGCAAATGCACCACCACTGTGCTATCTCTCCAGACCCGTTTCTTAATACTGTAATGGAGCTTTGGGCTTTCTTGCTTCTAAAGTTGAGACATGATATATATTAAATGCCAATTTGACACCATGTCCTTAATCTTTATCATTTTCTCTCTCTGAGTTTCCTACTGAGTGGATGTAAAAGAGGACTATACTCACAGCAGGCAATATGCCCAGAAAGTACTTTTGTATTAGCTCTGGATAAATGGCCAAGGGAGCAAAAATAATAAAATTTATAGTTCTATTTAAAATTGGAAATTGAACCTAGAGCTTCACATAAATAGGCATATAGTCTAGCAGTGAGTCTTGAAATATAAAACAATCATTACATTTGTACTTTATTAAAATATAATTTCTAATTGCTGCTACATTTATTTAATATGTAAAACTCATACTATTAAATTTTCATACAGAAGACTTGACTTTTGACGTCTCATAATTTAATCCATATATGCTTCTAATAATTTTAATAAAAATCACATGTAATTTCTATAAAAGTAAGTTTGGAATTTACTCTATGGCTTAAAAAGATGGCCTCTGGTCCGCCCTCAGTGTCTAGATCTCTTTTTAGATGTGTACGTTGGTTTTTGGATCACATTTGGTGGTCTAAAGTTACTCCTAGCTTTGAATTCAGAAATAGCTCCTGGCAGGCAGGCTAAGTGGACCATATGGGATGCCAGGAATAGAACCGGGGTCAGACATGTTCAAGGCAAATGCCCAAATTACTGTGCTATCTTATGGCCTTGGCCAACTCCTCTTTAATAGAAGAAAGAGTCACATGTTTACAGATTATTTTATAAACCATATTTATATATGTATAAAATACACAGATATAACACATTAAGAAAAACATATTTCAGTGAATATTTGGTATTATTTTATAATTTACCTAACTTCATGAGGCACATATTTATTTTAAAAAATTTTTTTAGCTTCTTTTAAAAGTGAAGTATTTTAGATGTCAGATATATGAAATTTGTACATTGTCATTTTTGTTTTATAAGTGTTTTGCCTTTACGGGAAATTTTTTTAAGGAAGCCATAGTATTGATTTGGCAACAAGTACATGGCACAGAATAATTTCTGAAACTAATACCTATTCATTTCAACTCAGCAGAAAATCAGTTGGATCAGGGATGATACACAATAAATATACTGTAAAAACAGAATGGTTTCCTGTTTTAAGTCTTAACTGCCTTTACAGTTTTACATGTCTTTGCTAAATCAAAATTTTATACACTAAAAATAACCGATAGCTCCATAGCTTCCTAATTCCATGGTTTTCTGATAACATCCCTTTTGGAATTAAAAATAAAGAGTTAATTGCTTAAACTCTCAAAAATACTTTTCTTTGAAATCAATGAAGCACAAAGATAAATAGTGTATTACTAAAGGGAATTTAGCTCGATTTAGGACTGCTTGTAGTGTGAAATTGGTTGTTTGTGATCTCTAAAGACTTTCTTTTCAAAACATGATAGTTCTAAGCAGAGAAAAATGGAATATAAAGAAAATTTAGATTTAGGAACATTACATAAGCAAGCTTAGATGCTTCTAATTTTTATTTTTGATGATGTAAATATCTTGAAAGCTTTAATTTAGTACTTCAATATAGTTATACTGATCCTTTTAATATCTTTATTTATAATCCATAATATTAGTTTTATTTGCTTTTACGTTTTATGTGTATTTGAAACTTTTCAAATAGTCTCATATAATCTAATTGAAATCCAATATTCAGAATTACCACAACCCTGTGGTCTCTAAAATATAGCTCTTAATAGACTTTATAAGATGATATGTATGTATGTGTCAGTATGTGTTTGTGTGCACAATGTATGCATTACATAGAGAAGTCATCAAGGCTTACTCATGACTGTTCTCAGGGATCACAGAAAATATGTGGGTCATCTGAGGTAGAGAGTTTAATTGTGGGTTAGACTCATACAAGAGAGTGACTTTAAACATGTACTATTTGAAAGATGAAAGTTAGAAGTGTGTTTAATTTGTTAGTATTATTTTAAAAATGTGCTTTGTAAATAATATGAATTATGTATTATAAGTATTTTTAAAAAGTTCTAGTGGTTTTTCACATTTTCTTTAAATGTAAGTTATTAATATATAGTCATAGAAATAGTAATATTAATAAAACATTGAGAAACACAGTTAATGTATTTTTTGAAAAAATTAATATTGACATTTCATAAAGTACAAGATTAAAAGATTTACAATAAGACTGCCTTCAGTATTTTATCATTGCAGTTTTATTGCACATATATTATTGCAAAATGTCATAGTTTCTTGAAAACAATCTATTTTTCCTACTGCTTCATTTTCTTAGATTTCATAGAAAGCTAAGATATAAATATAGATAGAAAAGTCAACTAATATTTTGCATATATAAATGTGCCTTTTTCAGAATCATTTTTGTATCACATATAGATCAGTTGAAACATTTGAAAATGACTTTCAGAGATAACATATAGCTATTGCTATCGCAACAGATAGATACATATTAAAAATGAGTAAGTAGCTTATATGATTAAATAACTCCTGTCTCCTATAATATTTTATGTTAGGCAGAACAAAATAAAACTACTAAATGTCCTAGTTGACCATCTTGAAAGCATTTGGAGTTTCAGACATACTATCTATAAATAAATGTGGATATGGATAATGAATTAAGTTTTATTACAGAAGTAACTGGTACTATGATACATATAATCTATCACAATTAATTTTTATGTATTTCAAGAGAAGGGAGAGCTTCTTTCAGTTCTGTTTTATGTCTATTTCTATCACTGTTAGTTTAAATATTTAGATCATTTCAGTATACTTGTTGGTATATTCTTTCTTAATAATTGGTTAATGGGGCTGGAGTTATAGCACAGTGGTAGGGTGTTTGCCTTGCATGCAGATGACCAGGAAAAGAACTGAGTTCTATCCCCAGCATCCCATATGGTTTCCGGAGTCTGCTGGAATCAACATCTGAGAGCAGAGCTGGGAGCAACCCCTGAGCACCACCAGCTATGCCGCCCCAAATGAGAATAATGAGTTAAGCTTCCTTATCTTGTATCTGAAGTTTTTTTTTTTTGCTAGGTATTTTGGTTTAAACAGTAGAGATAAAAATAATTATAATTTGCTCACAGATTACTCACATTTGATTTTATATCAGGTAATTGGACTTGAGTTAAGTTGGCTGTTTCTATATTCTAGTTTAATTCACTTCAGCACCTTCTGCAAATATCTTGAAAGCAGAATCACGTATTACCCAAAATAAAACTGGATGTAAGTTCATTGGAGATTAATTTTTACTACCTGAATTGTATCTATCACACCAAGTTTGTTAACTATGGATAACTATGTTTTGCAACACAAATATCAAATATTTAATTTCTTCTTGTAGCCCATATCTCAGTAAAAGCTCTCTAATCTCCAGAAGAATATGAGATTATTAACCCCAAAACCTATCATACACAAACATTATCCCCAAATGTTTTAGAGGTTTGCTATGATTTTTTCCCCTAACTTCATCAGATGGTAGCAGATCATTTTCTTTCATTTACAAAGGAAATCTTCAGACTCTGATGTGACCTTGGCATCTCCCCCTGAATTGATTCCTGTTTTTGGAATTTCTAGCTGAGAATAAGGTAAAACACAGAAGGATAACTTCTCATCTGGCAATAGTATTTTATAATCTGAAATTTAGTTCATTGCTATGCTCATCTGATAGGCTTGAAAAATTATGCTGTTTCAATTTAACCAGTTTGCTCTTGGGTATAGAGTGAGAACAAGAGTCTCTTCAAGTTTCTACATTTTAATTGGAAATATAGTTGGGTACGTGTCTTTATGAAAATAACATGTAAATTGGATAGGTCACTCATGCTTATAACTCATGGATTAGAAAATAGCCACAAGAAATGCTGGGAAATGCACTTCATTAATGAGCTGAAGAAGAATATATATATAGGTACAACTTAGCACTTATGGAAAGGAAAGAGTGTAAATCAGGGTGATAGTGTACAGCAGCAAGGAAACCTGCCTTGCTGCAAACAAAGGTTATTCTCTAGTGCTCCCATACAGTTCTCCAAGCCCTGCCAAAAATTATCCTTTATTTCAGAGCCAGAAGAACTGCATAACTTCAGTATACTTTTATAAAACTAATAAAACTATAAAAAGGGGGGGGTAGTAAATGTGGAATCTTCCTCACAGGAAATTAATAATAAATTGGTTTATTCCTATTGTTCTAGTCATTTTATATATAAAATTAATAGATGATTTTAAATTAGTTCTTAACTGAACACTTTTCCCAAACATATTAATGTAAAAGAATAACTAAGTTTTAAATTGCTATAAATTTATCCTTATTTCTTTAATTCCCCCAAAATAATTATCTTATTATTTATATCTTGAAGAAAAACCAAAATCTTTTTAACACAATTTCTGTACTTTTGCTGCCTTTTAAAGAAATCCTCATTTGTAAAATGTTGTCCTCAGTTCTACCATTGGAATGGCATACAGTATCCTAAGAACTGCCTGTAGTGGGACCAGAGCAATAGCAGAGCAGTAGAGTATGACCCGCAGGGACCCAGGTTAGATTCACAGGATCCCAGAGGATCTCCCAATCCTGGGAGAAGTGATTTCTGAGATTAGAATCTGAGTAACCGCTGAAAGCAGCCAGTTGTGGCCCAACAAGAAGGAAGGAAGGAAGGAAGGAAGGAAGGAAGGAAGGAAGGAAGGAAGGAAGGAAGGAAGGAAGGAAGGAAGGAAGGAAGGAAGGAAGGAAGGAAGGAAGGAAGGAAGGAAGGAAGGAAGGAAGGAGGAGGGAGGGAGGGAGGGAGGGAGGGAAGGGAGGGAGGGAGGAGGAGGGAGGGAGGGAGGGAGGGAGGAAGGAAGGGAGGGAGGAAGGAAGGAAGGAAGGAAGGAGGAAGGAAAGAAGAAAGGAAAGAAGAAAGAAGAAAGAAAGAAAGAAGAAAGAAAGAAAGAAGAAAGAAAAGAAAGAAAGAAAGAAAGAAAAGAAAGAAGAAAGAAAGAGAAAGAAAGAAAGAAAGAAAGAAAGAAAGAAAGAAAAGAAAGAAAGAAAGAAAGAAAGAAAGAAAAGAAAGAAAGAAAGAAAGAAGGAAGGAAGAAAGAGAAGAAGAAAGGAAGGAAGAAAGAGAAAGAGAAAGAAAGAAAGAAAAGAAAGAAAGAAAGAAAGAAAGAAAGAAAGAAAGAAAGAAATAAAGAAAGAAGAAAGAAAGAAAGAAGAAGAAAGAAAGAAAGAAGAAAGAAGAAGAAAGAAAGAAAGAGAGAGAGAGAAAAGAGAGAGAGAGAAGAGAGAGAGAGAGAAGAGAGAGAAAGAAAGAAAGAAAGAAAGAAAGAAAGAAAGAAAGAAAGAAAGAAAGAAAGAAAGAAAGAAAGAAAGAAAGAAAGAAAGAAAGAAAGAGAAAGAAAGAGAGAAAGAAGAGAGAGAGAAAGAGAGAGAGAGAGAGAGAAAGAAAGAGAGAGAGAGAGGAGAAAGAAAGAAAGAGAAGAAGAAAGAGAGAGAAAGAAAGAAAGAAAGAAATAAAGAAAGAAAGAAAGAAAGAAAGAAAGAAAGAAAGAAAGAAAGAAAGTCAGAAAGAAAGAGAGAGTGAAAGAAAGAAAGAAAGAGAAAGAAAGAAGAAAGAAAGAAAGAAAGAAAGAAAGAAAGAAAGAAAGAAAGAGAAGAAATATTTGCCAGCAGTGATTCCTGAGCACAGAGACAGGTGAATTCCCTAGCACCCACAGTGTGTAGCCCCAAACTTCTGCAAAAAAAAATGTAAGGAAAAATTTACTTATCATAACACAATAATTACTTATACATTAAGAGCAAAATACCTAAATTGTTACTTCTCTATTATAACATAATAATATTTACTTATTACAACATAAGGAATGTTGAGTTAATAGTTCTAAGGTTGTGATTTATTTTTATATGTATATAAATATGTATATATAGTATATATATATGTATATAAATACATATGTAACTTTCAAAAATAACTTTGGGTGTGCAGCTGGTGTGCAGGAGTTCAGGATACAATAGCCTATAATTCTTAGCCAAGTTAGCAGGAATATTAAATTCTAAAGCCTGACCAAGAGACACCCAACAATGCTGAGGAAAGGTTTCAGAACTTGTATAGCCAGGATCAGATCTTACCTTTTGAGCTATGTTGTTCTTTCAAGACACTTTAAAAAATTACTGAGTATTAGTTTTTTGTACCTGTCATAACAAAATACAGCATACTAGGGACTTAAAAATATAATGTATTTACTCAGTTCTGTAGTATAATCAGTCAAGATAAAGTTCTAGCAGAAATGGTTGTCCTCTGAGGCTTCTTCCCTTGTCCTGCTTCTGTTCACTTGCCACCTTATTGATGATTTACATGGTAGTCCTGTACACACTAATACAATCAATCATTCTCTCTCTTTATTACAAAAGTCAACTGGCCCCCTGTTTTAAAAGTTTGCAGACCCCTAGAACTAGTGATTAAGAATTCATAGATGAATAGAGATAAGAATAAAGCATCTGCTTGCTATGTAGAATAAAGGTTTCAGCAAATGAATTCTCTCTTTATATTAAGAATATTGTATTGAAAAGTTGCTTATTATGCAAAGGAATTATATAAAAATTAGTGGTGGTTGATTGATCATGGAATAGGGTTGAGATGGCTTAAATGTATCATTGTTCTTTGATTAGGAAAAGGCTGGATTTAAATTGAAATGGGTTAGAGTTGTAGATAAGTGGGATCATAACAGGTTTTTGAACTTAAAGATTTGGGGTGAAGGAGAATGTTTGCTCTTTTTAGATGAGTTCTGTGTTTCTGAAAACAGTGATTGAACCCACACATGTTGCTAGCAGGCAATCTCTGTATAAGCTGTGCTATCTTTCAAAACCTAATCAATTTAAAACTGAAAGAAAATATTTAATCTTACAGACTTTATAACAAGGTATTTAAATGAGTCCTTACAGATTACATCATTATTACTTATTGTGAGTCAAACTTCTATCAAATAGAGTAAAATGTGGGTGAGTTCCAAAGTTCACTAGATTAAGATAGATGCATTTGGAAATATTTTATTAAAATATAACTAAATATTCAACAAATATACATTAAAACAAAAAGCAGTCATTTATGAATATTAGATACATTCAGTAACACAATACTTTAGTGTTAATTTCATACATTTTGATATTATTAATCTAATGAACACCTATAAAGTAGAACAATAGTTCTTAATAATCGATTAAATGGCATATACAAAAAAAATCAAAGAAAAAATTCAAGAATACTGGAATAGTTCAAGTAAAATATGAAGTCATTTTTTTTTTTATTTTCAGACCACACCCGGTGACGTTCAGGGGTTGCTCCTGGCTATGCGCTTAGAAATCACTCCTGGCTTGGGGGATCAAATCCTGGTCTGTCCTAGGTCAGACACATGCAAGGCAAACGCCTTACCTCTGTGCCACCACTCAGGAATCACTTCTAATGGTGCTCAGGGAAATAATTTTTTTCAGAGAATGGAATACAGCTTACTTTTTATAAGTTATTTTTCACTTCACAAAAATAATTTAACTAAATTTAAAAGTTTTGATAATATACATGATAAAGCCACCTTGCGCGCGACCCCCCCCCATAGACTGCAGAGGCCGGAGCCGCTCCAACCGGGGTGTAGGGACCCCCGCTCCTGACCCCGCCGGCGCCCAGGGTGAGTGCACTCTCATAAGGCACTCACACGTGGGCACTCGGAGAACACCGCACAGGCCAGCTTGTTGGCACAGAGACCACACCACCCATTGCCTCAATTTCCAGGCCCCAGAGTTCACCCCACCCGACCAGAGCGTAGACAGAGGAGGGCATTCCCTAGTACCTAGTGGGCCGGAGTCACCTGCCCCGCTGGTACAGGTGGGACGAATAGACTGGCTGAGCTTGGGCCTGCCCCCTGGACGTTTAGGTAACCTACAGCAACCTAGCCCTGAGCCCCAGAGTGGAGCTGAGACCCCCCAAGGTCTTAGAGCAGCTACCGGGAGGGCTTGACTGGGGGAATTTCTTCCGCGGAAACTCGGAGGAGCAGAGCTTCATTGACCCCCAGATAAGGAAGGGAACAGAGAGTCAGGCTCAACAGCGCCCGCAGTCAGTGTGGCCAGGAGCGGAACTACACCTGCTGACAGAAATAAAGAGGAAGACTGACTTCCAGGTAGTAGAGGAGAGGAGAAAGAGCTAGGCTTAACAGTGCCCCCCACCACTGTGGTCAGGAAAGGGCCAGTACTAGCTGCCAACAAAAGAGGAAAACAACTAACCAGGCCACATAAAGAGCACAGGAGGAACCAAACCCCAGCGAGTTCACCCAAAAGTCCCTCTAGAACCACCCTCAGGGAGGGAACCCACTCCCACACCACAGGGGATCAAAACAGGCGAAAAATAGAAGCACAGCACTCTAAAGCACACTATTAAATACAAAGAAATATGCGTAAATCAAGGAGAACACTAATATCTGGAGATATGGTGACAAACCCTTGCAAGTTTCCAAGTCCACCAAAACGCACAGATCCACGTGAAGAAGACCTAAAAGCAGCCATGAGGAAGGAAATGCAAGAATTAATAAAAGGAATGAGAGAAACCCTAGCTATCAAGTATAAGAAATCTATGGATGAACGAATCAGCCAAATTAAAGAAGAAATGTTAAAGAACATGAGATTCCATACAAAAAGAAGTGAAGGAATTAAAAGACAAAGTAACAAGCCTTACAAGCAGAAACACAGAATTGGAGAAACACATTGAAGAACTCGAAGGAAAACTGCAAACAAAAAATGATCAAGAAACCAACAAAGAAATAAAAGGCAAAGCACTGGAAGGAAAAGTCCAGTATCTAATGAACAAGGACAAAAGAAACAATCTAAGAATTGTGGGTATACCAGAAGGAGAGGAAATAGGGAAAGGAGAAGAACAAGTAGTCAGAGAGATAATAGCGGAGAACTTCCCCACCCTCTGGAAGGAAACTGCAATGCCAATGCAGGAAGTAAAAAGAGTTCCCAATAAGATAGACCCTAATAAACAAACACCAAGACACATGGTAATCCAATTGGCAAAAAACAAAGAGAAAGAGGAACTCCTTAAAGCAATAAGGAAGAAAAGAAACCTCAAGTACCAAGGTAGGGACATAAGAATCAAACCAGATCTCCCATTCGAAATAATTCAAGCAAGAAGACAGTGGAATGACATATTTAAACGACTGAATGAAAGAAATTTCTAACCTAGGGTCCAATACCCAGCAAAACTTACATTCATATGGGAGGATAGACTAAAAACATTCTCAAACAAGAACGAATTTGAACTATTTGTGCAAACAAAACCAATCCTAAACGACTTACTCAAAGACGAATTACACAATCCAAACCCCCGATTGTAACAAAAACCACCCTACACAACACAACTACACAACAATCCTCTCTTTCAATAATCTCCCTAAATGTTAACGGACTAAACTCTCCAATTAAAAGACACATAGTACAGAACTGGATTAGGAAAAATAAACCGGACTTCTGCTGTCTGCAAGAAACACACCTACAGATGCAGGATAAGCACAGGCTTAGAATAAAAGGTTGGAAAGTAATTATTCAGGCCAATGGAAAACAAAAAAGATCAGAGACAGCCATTTCTATATCAGACCAAATTGCATTCAACCTCAAGAAAGTGATCAGAGACAAAGAGGGTCACTACTTACTGATCAGGGGAACATTAGATCAAGAAACACTAACCCTGGTCAATATCTATGCACCTAATGTAGAGCCAGCAAAATATGTGAGGCAACTACTGGCAAACCTGGAGAAACACATGAAGGGAAATGTGATAATAGCAGGGGACCTCAATACTCCACAATCACCACTGGACAGATCCACCAAACAGAAAAATAGCAAAGAAATAAGAGCTCTGAATGAAAAATTAGAAGATTTAGGGCTTATAGACTTATATAGAGCCCTCCATCCCCAGAAAGCAGAATACACATTCTTCTCAAGCCCACATGGAACCTTCTCCAGAATAGACCATGTCTTAGGATACAAAGCCAACCTATATAAGACCAAAAAGGTAAGAATCATTAGAAGTACCCTCTCAGATCACTATGCAACAGAGCTCAAAATTGAGGTCAAGAAGAAGCAATGGACAAGAACTAATACCTGGAGATTAAACAACATGCTGCTCAACAACAGCTGGATCAAAGAAAAACTCAAGGAAGAAATAAAAAGATTCCTTGAGACGAATGACAATGAAGAGACAACATGTCAAAATTTATGGGACACAGCAAAAGCAGTAATTAGGGGGAAACTCATAGCAATACAGGCCTATTTCAAGAAACAGGAAAATAACAAAACCAACAGTTTAAAAGATCACCTCAAAGAATTGAACAACAGCAACAGAGAAATCCAACCACATCCAGAAGGCAAGAAATAATAAAAACCAGAGCAGAAATAAACAACATAGAAACTAAGAAAACAATACAAAAAATCAATGGTACCAGGAGTTGGTTTTACGAAAAAATAAACAAGATAGACAAACCACTGGCAAAACTCACCAAAAAAAGGAGGGAAAACACCCAAATCAGTACAATCACAAATGAAAGGGGAGATATTACAACAGAACCCCAAGAAATACAACATATCATGAGATTATATTAAGAACAACTATACTCAACTAGGCTAGAGAACCCAGTAGAAATCGATAGATTCTTGGAAAAACACCCTCTTCAAGACTGGAAAAAGAAGATCTAGAAATCCTAAACAGACCAATCACCTCAGAGGAAATTGAAGATGTAATTAAAAAACTCCCTAAGAACAAAAGCCCAGGCCCAGATGGATTTACAGGTGAATTCTATCAAACATTTCAAGAAGAGTTACTACCACTTTTCCATAGGCTATTCCAAACCATAGAAAAAACAGGAATCCTCCCCAATTCCTTTTATGAGGCTAATATCACACTCATTCCCAAAGAAGGCAAAGACACCACCAAAAAAGAAAACTACAGACCAATCTCACTAATGAACATAGATGCAAAGATACTCAATAAAATATTAGCAAACCGAATCCAGCACTTCATCAAAAAGATCATACATCACGATCAAGTGGGATTCATCCCAGGAATGCAAGGTTGGTTCAACATACGCAAATCAATCAACATTATACACCACATCAACAACATCAAAGACAAAAACCACATGATCATATCAATCGATGCAGAGAAGGCGTTTGACAAAATCCAACACCCTTTCATGTTAAAGACACTCAGCAAAATAGGGTTAGAAGGAACCTTCCTCAAGATAGTTACAGTCATATATGAAAAGCCTACAGCCAACATTATACTTAATGGTGAGAAACTAGAAGCATTCCCACTAAGATCAGGAACTAGGCAAGGCTGTCCACTCTCTCCACTCTTATTCAATATAACCTTAGAAGTCCTAGCAATAGCAATCCGACAAGAGAAGGAAATCAAAGGAATTCAAATTGGGAAAGAGGAACACAAGCTATCTCTTTTTGCCGACGATATGATGATATACATCGAAAACCCTAAAGAGTCCACAGTAAAACTCCTAGAAACAATTAACCAATACAGCAAAGTGGCTGGTTACAAAGTCAATACACAAAAGACAGTAGCGTTTCTATATACAAACAATGAAGTTGAGGAGAGAGAGATTAAAAATACAATTCCATTTAAGATAGTATCAAAAAATATCAAGTATCTAGGAATCAACCTTACAAGAGAAGTGAAAGACCTATACCAGGGAAACTTCAAAACACTTCAGAAAGAAATTGAAGATGATCTAAAGAAATGGAAGAACATCCCATGCTCATGGATAGGTAGAATTAACATAATCAAAATGACTATCCTACCCAAACTCCTATATAGATTTAATGCAATCCCTATCCAAATCCAGACACAATTCTTTAAAGAATTAGAACAATCTTTCACAAAATTCATCTGGAACCACAAAAGACCCAGGATAGCCAAACAAATACTGAAAAACAAGAAGCTGGGAGGCATCTCCTTACCTAACTTGAAACTATACTATAAAGCCATAGTAATCAAAACAGCATGGTACTGGAACAGAGACAGGACCTCAGACCAGTGGGTCAGAACAGAATTCCCAGACATAAAACCCCAGGTATATAGCCAACTAATATTTGATAAAAGAGGCAAGAATCTGAAATGGAACAAAGAAAGCCTATTCAACAAATGGTGTTGGTACAACTGGAAAACCACATTACGAAAGTGAAAATCAACCCATACCTTACTCCTTATACAAAAATCAACTCAAAGTGGATCAAAGACCTTGAAATCAGACCCGAATCCATAAAGTTTATAGAGAATAAAATAGGCAGAACACTCAAAGACCTATATATCAAAAAGGTCTTTGAGAATGGAGCACCAATGGCAAGAACGTTAGCATCAAATATAAACAAATGGGACTACATCAAACTAAAAAGCTTCTGCATGGCAAAAGAGACCCTACTTAATGCAAGAAGACAGCTAACAAATGGGAAAAAATCTTTTCACTCGACATATCAGATAAAGGGCTGATATCTAGCACATACAAAGCACTCAGAAAGCTGAGCTCCCCAAAACCAAACAAAGCTATAAAAAATGGGAAGATGAAATGAATAGACACTTCTCTGAGGAAGACAAAAGGATGGCCAACAAACACATGAAAACATGCTCACCTTCACTCATCATCAGGGAGATCCAAATCAAGACAACAATGAGATACCACCTTACACCAGTGAGGATGGCTCACATCAAAAATAATGGAAACAACCTTTGTTGGCGAGGATGCGGTATGAAAGGAACTCTCATCCACTGCTGGTGGGAATGCCCCCTAGTCCAACACCTATGGAGGAAAGTCTGGAGAGTGCTCAAAGAACTCAGAATTGAGCTGCCATTTGACCCAGCAATTGCTCTCCTAGGCATATACCCACAAGATGGAAGGACATTCATTCCAAAATACGTATGCACCCCACTATTTATCGCAGCACTCAGTATAATAGCCAAATCTTGAAACCAACCTAGATGTCCAACAACAGATGAATGGATCATTAAGATGTGGTACATATACACAATGGAATATTACATGGCAGTTAGAAATGATACAATCACAGACTTTGCAGCAACGTGGATGGACCTAGATCATGTTATGTTAAACGAAGTAAGTCAGAAGACAAAAGATAAACACAGAATGGTAGCACTATTCTGAAACACCTAGAACATATATTTTACACACAACTAATACCTAACAATCATATAACAGGGTTTAACAGGGTAGAAACTCCGAACACTGTAATAGTCAACATATACTTGGGAGCAGTGTCCAAAATACATGAAAAAGGAACAACGCAAACTCTTGACTGCACATTATACCACAAAGAAAACAGCAACTACAGAAACAGCAACATAAAGAGAACAGGTATGTAATCAGACTCCCACAACAAAAGCCCACAATAATCCCTTAGAGATCGTAAACAGGAACACAAGTATAGAACACCACGGGAAATCACGGACTGCAATGGCAACATACCATAACACTACGTTTTAATCCCTTTACCTTGCTATATTTTAAATAACCTCTCAGCTTTTCTGTCCACAGGCACCCTTAGATACAAAGGGCGTACAAACTAAGATGGCAACTAGGGATACCACACGAGATACCATACCTTGCTTGCACTACGAGATGGCCAAGAGAAAACTCTTTAACATACACTTTATCTCTAGGTTAAACCTTCTTTTTGGAATTGAAGCACGTGACCAGTCAGACCAACAAAGCAGTACCTGCAACGTACAGACCTAAACTACAGGCTCTAGTCATCGAACACATTCAACCAAACCAGCATTCCCTTGCTATTCTCTCCTTTCTTCTCGCTACTTTTTTCTTTTTTTCTCTTCTATTCTTCTCTTTACTTTTTCCCCTTTCTCTTCTCCCTTTCTTTCTATGGTATTTTCTCTTTTCTCTTCCTTCATACCCCTCCCATATACCTTCCCCTTTCTCCCCCCCCGGAAATCCAACTATCCCTTCAACCCTCAATCCCATCCAGATCTCTCAACATATTAAAACTCTCCACCCTCAGTCCTTAATCTTTTAGGCATCAAGATCGACCTCCTACCCAACGAACCAGTACCCGGCACCCAGGCGAGGGGACACCCAGCCAAACCCACACCTCGTCTCCTGAAAGAAAAGACAGCCAACTCCCCTGTGGACTCATGCTGCGAGACCCTCCCTACCATCTCCCCCTAATGTGGACTGTTTCCTGAAACCGGACTTAGGTCCAATAGTATCCCCAATGCAAGAACTCTTCCAAGACTTCCCTGCTGCAAATTTTTACCAATCTGAAGAAGGTCAGGGGGTGTGATTGGAAGATGCCTGGGAATCCACACACCACAAGAAAAATCCAAAAGACAACGGGAAAAACCGTACTTTCAACATAGGCATAAGACCTGTAATACACCACCTCTTTACCTGTTCTCCCCCAAATGTAAAGTAGTCTTTTGCACCACTTTGGTCCTTTAAAAACTTCGCTAACTCATTTATTTCTTTTTTTTTTAATTTATTTATTTTTTTAAATGTTTGCCCTACATATACATTTGTGGGCACATACACTTTTATTTCCTTTTTTTTTAAATCGTTTTTGGGTATGCAACCTATTTCTGTTACCCTCTCTGTCCAACCCAAATACACTGACAATATAATGGAGCACCACTTCCCTCTGCAAAGGCACACTAAATAAAGGGGAAATCTTACATATAAAAAAAAAGAGCTCTTATCTACTAGAGATAGGAACTCATAGTTGTTTACAATACAGGGATATCTCCTACCTTGAAAATATGTCATGTGGAATCAACTTAGACCTCAGGTGATTAGATACCGTTCAACCAGCCTTGAACCTTGGATCCCAGACATAGAAAAGGCACAGCTCTTCACAACAGCTGCAAGAAACAAACTCCATCTGGGACAGCCTTACTACTGCAAGGTCAACAACAAGGGACAGCTCTAACATGATATCCCGACAATGAGGAAAATGTGAACAACTTGACCTTAGAGCAGTTTAGCCTACCTCACCAGCTACGACAAGACAAAACCAGAAGACGTGGCACCCTTTGGTAGGTCCAAAAGCCAAGATCGTGATTTACAGATGACTGGATGCTAGAACCACGACCAGACTGTATACATCTTGGGACCAATAAAAAAGCCCTAGTCTAGGGTTTGAACTAAGACCTGCACAATAAGCATGATCCCCAGTTCCAAAGTTCCGGCAGAGACAATTGTAATGGAAAGGGGCTTCTGGAAGCACAAAGAAAGACGCTATCCTAGATGCCATCCTAGGTTCAGTGCAAAGACCAAGATCACCAACCACAGAAGATGGATTAAAATGGCACTGAGGTAACAGAACCTCTAGATTCACAAAGACTGACTTCACCATAAGTCCCACCTCAGGATCTGTACAGATACTGAGACCTCTAAACACAGAGCTCTGATTGTATCACCCTGGACAGAGCAGAAGTCTTCCACACACCAAAAAAAAAAAAACCACCACCGGGAGAGTAATGATCCTGAGCAAAGACTAGAGCTGATCCCATGACAGTATACTCCAAGGACGGAGAAACCCCATATCGCATAGGGCAAGTGAATTCCTTTTCGAATGACACCAATATTTACTGTGCCAGGGCAGGAGGAAAAAAAACAAAAATACAAAAAACACAAAACCTTGGATATATATATATATATATATATATATAAAACCTTCATTTATTATTGTTATTATTATTTTTATTTACCTAGCTATTTTGGTCGATTTCTCTGTTTGGATGTGATAATTGTAATTGTTGTCCCCAATTATCCTTATTTTTTTTCTCTTCCTTTCTTTTCTTTCGTTATGTGCTACGCCATGTTTCTTATTTCAAGACCACGGCGTGTTTTTTTGTTTGTTTTTGTTTTTTGTTTGTTTTGTTTTGTTTTGTTTTTATCTGTTTTTTTTTTGGTGCTTATTGATATAGCTGGAGTCCTCACTGGATATTTGACAGTTCTTTTGGTACTGGTGGAGTGTTTCACCTTCTTTTTCTCATTCATTTCCCAAATCGATGATGAGAACCTCTAGATGGATTCTGCCCATTTTCAGGGTATTAGACTCTTACCCCCAGTTTATTTATTTTCTCTTTCTCAGGCAAAACCACGCAACTTAAACTAGCTAGCCCTGCCCCCACTTAGAGGGGGAAATAAGGGAGGCATCAAGACCAAACTGATGCAAGACTACTAAGTAGTAGGTTAGATACAGAGGGGACCACATATTCTAGACGCCCTGGGGGTGAGGGAAGAGGAAATGGGAGGTAGGACAAAAACGGAGGTGTAGGGAGGACAATTTAGGGATGGGAATCCCCCCCTGATTTTATGTAAATATGTACCTAAAATATTATTGTCAACAATATGTAAGCCACTATGATCAAAATAAAAATTATATTAAAAAATATACATGATAAAAACCTGAAGGCGTTGAAATGGGATAAGTGTAGATGATCCTCAAGCAAGTTGCCCATCTGTGTATACTTTTAAATAAAACGATTTATTGAACTGGGGCCTCTATGTTGGTGCCAGTGGTAGGGCGTTTGCCTTGCACGTGGCTAACCTAGGACTGACTGTGGTTCTATTTCATGGGGTCCCAAATCGTCCCCCAAGCCAGGCGCGATTTCTGAGCAAATAGCCAAGAGTAACTCTGAGCGTACTAGGTGTGGCCCAAATGGGGGGGAGAGAATTTATTGAACTGGCCCTGAGAGTAATTTGAATACCAGCTTCTTTTAAATTCAGAAGATGAATTAACACAGATACACATATGCATATATGTAATGTATGTGACAGAATTATCAAAAGAGGAGACGAATATTTAAAAAAGGTTTAGGCAGGTAATCTTTATGTATCATTGAAAACAAGCCTATATGATTAAATATGTTATTCTTTCCTTTATGTATAATGAATATTGTATAAATTCTCCAAGAATTATTACAAAGTACTATGTAAGGAAGATAGGTCAGAATTTTCACCAATAGTTTTGGAATGACATTTAAAATGAATCTTGTTAAAGATATCAATTACAGAAAATCTCATTTCTATTCAATCTTGCATAAATTTGTTAAACCTATTTAAAATTCAAGTAGTAACCATTACAAAGAAGAGAAAATTATTAAATCTAATATTTGTTTATTATTATGAGTCTTTAATAGAAAATTGTTAAAGCGTAAACAGAAATGTAAACACAAAAACCTTAAGGTCCCATCATTGCTATAGTAACAATTACTGCCAAACATGATTTACCTTTACCATGGCAATTTTCATGATAAATATAAATGTTCTTATTATTTGTAATGGCTATATAATGAGGATTACATTTTCTACTTAACAACAAATCTAATAAAACATTTTAATAATAAAACATAATGTTATGTTTATAATCATATTTATTTATAATTATTTGTATAATTAGAAGAATGATTGAAAAAGAGCTTAATGAGCTGCTACATACATTTCATTTAAGAGACCCAAACTCTGCTAATGCTACTGCCAGAAGCTACCTCCAGGCACTACGATAGTAACCCAACCTCAAAAAAAATTTAGTCCCTAAGTTGCTCTGAGTGTGGCCTTCAGAAAAACAAGATATATATATATATATATATATATATATATATATATATAGAGAGAGAGAGAGAGAGAGAGAGAGAGATACACACATATACATATAAACAAGATTTGAAGACTCTTTAATTACTTAATGGAATTCAAATATGTGTAGATGTTATAATATCTGTATGAATTAATGTACTATTTTAATTTTAAAAGAGGGTCAATGCAATAGTATAGCGAATAAGGGGCATTTGCTACGTGGTCTACCCAGGTGTGATGCCAGGAATCCCCTATGATCCACAGAACCTTTCAGTAGTAATTTATGCGCACAGATCCAGGAGTAATCCCTAGGGGGCGCTGATTGTGATCCCCCCCCAATAATCATAAAATAAATAATAGGTCATTCAATCAAAAGGTAAGTATATCTGGTAAAATAAAAATCATATATTTTATGCTCTGGAAGAGTGGAGTTTAACTTAATTCATTACATTTATTAAATTAATTTTACTGTGACATGAAGTAATTTATCTTAACTAAAAATTATAATAAAATTAGAATCAATTTAGATGTTGAATCAAAGCTTCATACTTTCTACATTTTTTCTTTTGTAAAGATAAAGAAAAGTTATTTTAATTTTGCATCTGACAAAATTATATTGCAACTAGGAAATGAGTTTCTTGTATCTTGTAAATATTTTTTTATTTTTTTCTGAAAATAAAACCAATATATTTGAATGATAGGCAGAAATATATAGTAAAAAATTGTGTAGCATTGTCTTGGGAAAATATAAATAATTTGATACCAGAAACTAAACGAGGGAACCAATGGTTAAATGTATTATTTAAAATATCTGTTAGTTGAGATAAATTGTGTGTCTTAAGGAAATAAGTGATACAGTGATAGAACTTCTTATATTTTCATTTAGTAAATAATCTTGAGAGACAAAATTAATGGAGACAACTTGAAATTACACTAAAGGAGACAAAAGCAAGTGCTTTGTATAAAAGGAACTAAAAACAGTTTGCAGTTATTAGAACAAATTTATACCAAAAAAACCTGAACTATGTTACAAGTATAATGGTATAGCAGACAAATCATAAAATTTGTACTGTTTTACATTGTTTGTTGCAATGATAATATAATTTGTTATGGTTCATTGGTTTCTTTCAGGGAAAAAATACTCTATGTAACTCTTATTTAACATCATCTAAATTAAATTATTTTAGCCTTATACTCTTTTCTAGATTTCTATTCAAGAATGTTATGTATACATAAGCACAAATAAAAACCAATAAATTAATTTATTATATTTTACCTTTTTTGTTTGTGTATTTTTGGTCACACTAGGCAGCATTCAGGGGTTACTCCTGGCTCTAAGTTCAGAAATCACGACTGGTCAGCTCAGGGGAGCAAATTGTATGCCAGGAATTAAATCTGGGTCAGTCACATGCAAAACACCCTCCCCACTGTTATATTGCCCCAGTCCATTAGTATATAATATAATGTTTTATAATAAAATTGTCACATCTTTGTTTTTTTTATTGATGCGAATACACAACATTTCATACTTAAAAATAAAGGAAATGGGAGATAGTACAAAGGGCTCTGCATTTTTTCTGCATACAGTGGATCCCCAGAACCAAATACAGTAACTGAGTCCCAACAGGAGTGACCCCTGAGAATATAGTCAGAAGTCTTTAGCATACTCAACTCTAAAAGAAAAAGAAATATAAAATAACGATAAACAGAAATAGTAATGTATTTTTAATATGATCTCACTTAGGGGTCAGTGAGGTGGCGCTAGAGGTAAGGTGTCTGCCTTGCAAGCGCTAACCAAGGAAGGACTGCGGTTTGATCCCCTGGTGTCACATATGGTCCCCCCAAACCAGGGGAAATTTCTGAGCGCTTAGCCAGGAGTACCCCTGAGCATCAAATGGGTGTGGCCGAAAAACAAAAAAACAAAACAAAACAAAATGATCTCACTTGATGAATATTACATTGTAATTATAAAAGGAAAATACATTTTGAGGGGTGTCATATCCATAGCCAGCAGTGTTCATGGTTTACTACTGGGGTGTACATGCTCAGAAATCACTCCTGGTATGGATAGGAGAACCATACAGCATTCAGGACATATACCTAAGTTAATCGTAAGCAAGGTAAGCTCCCTACCTATCAGAGCTATCTATCATTCTGGCCCTCAGGGGAAAAATTACATGTTGAGCCAATGGATCAAAATTTAACATGATACATATGCACCCTTGCTTTTTTTTAATGCAAAATAGTTTTGTTTTCTATTTTTCCACAGTAAAGTAAATTACCCGGAATAGTCAATGGAAGCAAGAGCTTAAATTTAAAGCCCTAAGATGTATACTCTCATAATAAAGTTTGCCTGGATAAAAGGGCATGAGAACCTCATATAAAGGACTTCATCTGAAAAAAAAAAAAAGAGTTAACAAATGACTCGTGATTATATAAAAAATGGAGAGAAAAAAGATTACAAATAATATAATGTTTCATATTGTCTTCCAGATACAATATCTTCTATTCCTACTCGAGTTACAAGGCAAAAATCCTTATAAATGAAAAGCCAGAGGGAAAACTCTAATATTTATCCAGGGGGGGTTTGTCTGTTGGTGCTAATGGTATTTATATGGGCATTACCTACTACCAAATGTCTGATGTGTTACATACAGCTCTTTATTTGTGACTACCAGAACAGTAAAGTGTAAGTATATCTCTGCTGGATGACTCTAATGGAATCAGCAGCAGCAGAATTAGCACTAACAACCCCAACAATAGCAACTGTGATCCTATATTCAGTGACCTGATTTTATATATATCATTTGTGTTCCTGTCCCTTTGCTGTTTCCTTCATTCAATTTTGTTCATAACCATGCAAAAGAGAAATTGTGGGATGACCAACCTCATAAATTGGGATTATGCTTGCATATATAAATGAGGGGTTGTGGTACTGATCAATTGTATCAAGTGTGCATAAATAAAAGAGATCTAATAAAATTATCTATTTACTTGATTATCTATTTACTCACCTTTTAATTTACTTCTCGTAGACTATTAGGATTGTTAGTGTGCATTCATTGTGCTTCTTCCATGGTTAACAAAAATTAATTATTATGTCTCTAATGGCCTAAATCAGAAGGCATACAGGTTCTAATATAGCAGGTGAGAAAAACTAGAGCATAAAACATAGATGATTCTAGTCTGCCAAAAAAAGTTGAAGAGTTATTTGTGTAATTATGTTCTGGAGCAAAGGTTTTACTAGCATAATTTACTGTTTACTTTTGAGAAATACTGTCAGGAATTATTAGAAGAATCTGTCATAGTAGCAACAGTTCACAACTTTATTTCAAAATAAACATTTTTCATTATTTGTTAATGAACAGAGCATGTCTGTGTTAACAAAAACATTTATATTTATATTAATATTAGAAAGAATATCACACAGAATCACAAAGTAACAAAACTCACTAGAATTCAAATAAAATTTGTATCTAAAGATGTCATTTACTACATTATATTTTTGTATCTTTTTCATGTCCGTGAGTGATATTTGCGGTGTTTTTCACACATTCTCACATGAAAATTGCAATACTTCATTTGAGTCTAGAAGGATGTTAGAGTGAGATATATAATCAAAAATTTAAATGTAAATAACATATCATACATAAAGATATTTCTAATAACATCTTCATTTTAAACTCGAAATCTGTTCAGTAGTTCACATATATAGTCTTACATTGTCTTTGAATGAGTAATTATGATCAAGTTTGTTTTATTAACATAAGAGATAATTATGTAGACAGCTATGGACTTTTAAGTGTAAAACAGACTTGCCTTATTTACAATTTAGCACACATATACAACAGAGTTTTCTATATAAAAATGATAGATATTTCCTTAAGCACTTTTCTAAATGACTAATGGTGGATATATGACATGGTATGCTGTCAACTTAGGTAATTAAGCACTTATTTATTTATTTGAACTAATAATTTTAATTAGTTAATTTCCAAAAGAATAGCATGCCAATATTATGTAAATAAGTTTTTAAAATATAAATTCAATAAATTGGTGGGGGTTTTCTTATTATAGAAAGCAGTGTCTATTCATTTGTCTATTTTTACATATTATGCAGGAGTATAATCTAAAATTTATTTTAAAAACACTCCATCATCTTATTTTAACTTTTAAATAGCATTTATTAAGAAAATATGCATTTTGGTGGGAATGCATAATATTGCGGGAAGGGCATTTGCCTTGTATGTGGCCAACCATAGCTTGATACGTGGCACCCTTTAAATTCTCATGAACCTCACTCTGAGTTGTCTCTGAGCACTATGTCAGAAATAAGCTCTAAGGAAAAAATTCAAAATTGGATTTATGGTATGACAGAGGTCAAAATATTCACAGAATGCAAATGTCATCAGAAAAATTATTAAGGTAATTGGAGGAAAACTCTTTATAAGTAACCGTTGAACATATAAAACCAAAGTTATAATTACTATTTAGTGATAACTTTAACAAAACTTCATGAACTTTTATTTTATGGTATAAACTAGTTAGAAGACTGATTTGTAGATGAATTAAACTTAAGATTTATGTTTGATGAATTAAACATGAGATATAACTGAAACATAAAGTTCAAAGACCATACGGATAACTGATGACAAATAAATTTGGTTATTGATGGAAATAAAATATATTTATCTAGAGATTTATTAGCAAGGACAGATCATAGGTGTTGAAGAAATTTCAGTTGAATATTGTTGCTTAAGTGAAATGGTTATTTTTTTCTATTAACTTTTAAAGAATTCATGAATCAAGATGCTGTTATATGAATAAACTTACATTTTACAAGTAACTTAGGGGTTGGAGGGCAGGAGAGATAGTAAATTGGGTAAGACACAAGCTTACAGAAAAACAATCAATGCATTCTCTTTAAGGCCACTGCTAGATTACAGATCCTAAACTAATCAGTTTATTTATACTCCACCCTAGTATATGATCTGGTGATGGGATTACTAAATTTTTCCCTACTTGGTATTCCTTCTCCACCCTAGGGTGTGGTCTATTTCTTTTTATGAAAGCCTGGGTTTCAGGAAGAAAAATGCTCATTATTTCATCTTCCTCCACTAAGCTGCTTTCCTTCTTAGGAGCAGAAAGCTTGCATGGTGGGATTCTTAGCTTGAGTGTTGGAATACCCTAACCCATTATTCCACCCTTTCACTCTGTGAATTAATTTCGGCATTGACATTTGTTTCCAAACCCAAGTCTTTCCAGGTCCTAATTTTAGAGCCTGGGGCTATGCTTAAAGGGGGGGGGGGATAAAGGGGGTACCAAGAGTAAACAGGTGTATGAACACTGAGTAGAAATAAAAAATGAGGAGCCGGAGAGATAGCATGGAGGTAAGGCGTTTGCCTTTCATACAGGAGGTCATCGGTTTGAATCCCAGCGCCCCATATGATTCCCCCCCCCCCCCCCGCCGCCTGCCAGGAGCAATTTCTGAGCCTGGAACCAGGAATAATCCTGAGCACTGCCGGGTGTGACCCAAAAACCACAAAAAAAAAAAAAAAAAAAAGAAAGAAAAAATGATCAGAATTAAACACCAAATCCGAAGCCAACGACAACAGAATCAAAACCCAATCTACAACAAGCTAGACACAGAGGGGACCACTTATGCTAGCAGCCCGGGGGTCAAAGGAAGGGGATAAAGGATGCATGCTGGGAACAGGGCCACGTGGAGGGAGGACAACACTGGTGGTGGGAATGCCCCTGATTCAGTGTTACTATGTACCTAAAATATTACTGTGAAAGACTTGTAATTTACTTTGGTCAAAATAAAAATTATTAAAAAATTGATGACGCCTGAACAGGGACCTGTAAAAGTTTAACAAGTGTGGATCTGGAGCACAGAGTCAGATAAACCTGAACAATTCTGGGTGTGGTTCTAAAACAAACACAAATGATGGCATATAAGGTAATCATTCTTCCATAATTGGAAATATTTATTCTAGTAAAAATTACTACAGCAAATGACCAAAATCCAGATTTCAAGAGAACAGTTAAAAATTCACTAATTGGGGGCCGGGAAGGCGGCGCTAGAGGTAAGGTGCAAGCGCTAGCGTAGGACGGACGCGGTTCGATCCCCCAGTGTCCCATATGGTCCCCCCAAGCCAGGGGCGATTTCTGAGGACATAGCCAGGAGGAACCCCTGAGCGTCAAACGGGCATGGCCCAAAAACCAAAAAAAAAAAAAAATTACTAATTGGCAAGGAAAACAGCTCAAAAAGTACTTATGCAATTCACAGAACATGATCCCCAGCACCATATGAACTCCACCCACAGCACTTCTGGGGTGTAGCTTTGGAAACTTAGTGTCTGAGTGGTGGTGACCTTAATAACCCTCAACACCACTAAAACTGATCAGTGAATCATGCAGTTGGATTCAATGCACATCTGCAAATGTGACCCCAAATCTCTAAGCATGTTTAGAAGCCCTCCTCCCAAACATAAACAGAAGACTATATGTATGATTATAAGGCTGGCAAAAGCAGAAAAACCAAACCAAACAATAACAAAAGCTAAAAGGTATCTCATGTTACTTCAATAATAGCAATAAAACAAGATTATTATTGATTATCATTAATAATTATTTATAATTAATCACTTATAAATATAATAAATAATATAATAGTTAATACAATACAATGAATATAATAAAATAATTAATTATAATTAATAATCTAATTAATGATCTTATTTTAAGTACATTACCATCACATCAAAATTATATCATGACATGTTGGTCAAGATGGTGATGCAGAATGTAACTATTAATACATACGTTTAAAATAGAAATATAATAAAAATAATTTCAGAAAATTTGCTCAGGTGTTAAATGTCTAAAAAGGAAAAAAAGGTTGAAACTGTAGACCATTGTAGTGAGCAATGCTGTGCTAGCACTTAAGAGGTTTGCTTCTGTACATTTTGAGTCCTAATTAAAGTGAATATTACTTATTTTTAATTATAATTTTAAAAACTCAGAACTTACTTATGTAAAAATTGGGGAAATGAAATACAAAATTTGACAACAATTGAGATTATTATTTTGTATTATAGTATTCTAGAATAATCCTAACTAATACTATAGACCTAATACGATTATTCTGATGTAGATTAACATTATAAATTGAATTATTCTGATAGAATTTCTATATCTCATCTAGCATACTTGAGTTATTTTGATATAAAATATCTGTATATAAATGTAAAAAACCCTAAGTTTTTAGTCATGCGTTATCTTATTGTATACTTGTTAACACCAGTAATAACATATTTTTACCATTAACCCACAGTATTTATATTAAATCCAATGTTGCATTCAAATTCAGATTACTATTTGCTTTATATTGAATAAATAATTGCCACAGTTGCCAAGAGAAATATACATTTAAGGGAAAAATTACAAAGGAGTAATAAAAACTGCTATTTGGAAAAATAATAGAATCAATTATGCAGGTGGTAGAAGACACAGAAGGACAAATAGAGGTCAAATAAGAGATAAGGAAGAAAATGCAAAAATTTTTAGGAATGTGAATTGACAGTAGCAGTGAGGCTTCACACACAGAAAAGATGATAACTATAATGATGATGTACCAAAATGACAAGTGTGACAACACAAATCAGTAATGGAGATATTTATGGAGGTGTATTTCAGCTGTCGACAAAATTTAAAAATAGGCCAAATTTATTTCCAGTGCTCTTTCACCTCCCTTCCAGCATCCCTGGGTCCAACTTGAAATGCTCCTGGCCTCACCCTGACCTCTCAGAGGTCTGCACATTCCTTGCTCCAGAGTCCATACAAATCAGCAATTTTTATTCCATACTCCCCTAGCTGATGCAGAAAATTTACCTAACCTATATGCATTAAATTCATTTGAGGTCTTGACCCCATCCTCAATCACCAACAATTTGAGGAAGATAAACTTCTTGCATCTAACAGCTGAATATGTTTTTTTTCTCCATATGTCATATTTTATAACTTCAGATATCCAGAGACAAAATGATTGATCTTAAGAAATAATGATTACTGCAAGAAATGAGTAGAATGTAAAGATTATAGAACACATTTTCTACAGCACATTGGCTTTGGAAGAACATTAAAAGACACCATGTAGGTTTTTCTGGATATGTCTATGCATAATAAAAATCAATGTTTATAATTATGCCCAGTTTTGTGTGTGTCTGATTAAGAGCACTTTGAGAAATTTTAGAAATATTAAAATCTAGTGTGATTACTGTTTCTCTTTTTTTCTCTGAGTAAAAATGTTCTGTTCTAATAATTACCTTCCTAAATATTATGTTGTTCATAAGGAGACTATTCACAAGAGTGAGACGTTTAGGTGACTGATACTCAGATCAGGTCTATATTTTAGGCAATGAGCATGATCTCTTTCTTTTATATATAAGCCAATTTCAATGACATTATTTGAACTGATTTTGAAATCAATGAAAATTTCAAAAACCCTGGGAAATAAAAGGTAAATTTCATCTAATATAGTCTCAAAGCCATACATCATTTGAAATACAAGATAAACTGACCTATTCATTCTACTTTTAAAATGTAACTAATATTATTTTGCTAATGAACACCCAACAATGTCATGAAGTGAATTCTGCAGGAAAGGTGGTTTAGAGAGATAAAAAGAGTAAAATGCTTAAAATCTGAATTTAGGGATGGGAATCCCCCCTGATTTTATGTAAATATGTACCTAGAATATTATTGTCAACAATATGTAAGCCACTATGATCAAAATAAAAATTATATAAAAAAAGATATTAATAAAAAAGGTATTGGGAGGGCAAAAAAATAAAAGAAAAAAATAAATATAATTACCATAAAAATAAAAGAAAATGTTCCTAGATTTTCTAGATTCAATTTCATGAAGGGTTCTACCTAAGTTTTTCTCAAAATAAGTAATGGATTCATGACTGATATCAGGGTACTTAATCAATTTTGGATTTATGCTTTACTTTTGTGTAAGACATTTTTATTTTTAACATGTGACTGACTAGTACTTTTTTTTTTCCATTTTGGATAAATGTGAAGGACTATGTGACTCTTAAAATTCACATTGCTATAGATTCAGTTGAAAACTTTGTTATAAAATATTACAGTTCAACTCTGGGTATTTCACTAGACAGGCATAAGTTTGATTTTTTTTTCTGATCATACTTTCAGGATGACATTTCATTTTCCTCTCTCATTTATTTTTTGTTTCCTTAAAAATATTTCATAGCTAGGTTGTTACTTTTTTAGTGTATGCAATTTGGTATTTTTTTCCTGACTACTATATTATATTCTCTGATAATTTGTGTTTTTATTTTTTCCTGACTATTATATTATTTTCTCTGATAATTTGTGTTTTTATTTTTTTGGTTTTGGGGTCACGCTCAGTGACACTCAGGGGTTACTTCTGGCTCCTGGCTATGCACTCAGGAATCACTCCTGGCTTGGGGAACCATATAGGACTCCGGTGATAAAACCCAGGTCTATCCTGGGTCAGCTGGGTGCAAGGCAAACACCCTACCACTGCTCTATCACGCCAGTCCCACTGACAATACGTTTCTTAAAATTTTTATTGAGATATCAGTTTACACAATGCCATTATTTTACAATAATCACAACAATGCCTTTGTTTTATAATTGCAGAGCAGCTACCTTTATGCCATTATTATTGTTTCACCATCTTCTCTCTCTTTCTTCTTTTTTTTTTTTTTTTGGTTTTTGGTTTTTGAGCCACACCCGGTAACGCTCAGGGGTTACTCCTGGCTATGTGCTCAGAAGTTGCTCCTGGCTTGGGGGACCATATGGGACACCGGGGGATCGAACCGCGGTCCATCCAAGGCTAGCGCAGGCAAGGCAGGCACCTTACATTTAGCGCCACCGCCCGGCCCCCTTCTGTCTCTTTCTTCATCCCTTCCTTTAGCTTTCCCAGTTATGATTGCTTGATTTTTTTTAATTTTAATTTTTTTTATTTTTAATTATGATAACAAGGATGCAAAGAAAGAGGACAAGGTAAAGTTACAGTGGAAGGACAATACATAGCATAATTCTCAGAAGTCCCCTTGCTGATATCCCAACTTTGAAATTTCATCCAAAGAACATTAAGATTGTAACACACTATAATATTTCTTAATAGCACACAAGGCAATCTAAAGCCATAAAACTTACATAACTCTTTAAACATTACAGGCATAGCATTTTTTTACATTTCCATATTCATGCATATTAGCTTAAGTTAACCTCAAATCTTAACTGGGTTCTTTTTAAGGATTAGAGTCAAAGGAGCACAGCAAAAATGGTGTTAGAGTGGCAATTGTTGTTTGCATAGGCCCACCAAAATATGAGGGACATGGAAAGAAATAACCTTGGCCTAAATACAAAAAGACCCGACCCCTGAAGGTTCCTGGCACAAGACCAACTCTAGGCTCCAGGCAAGCTAGATCGTCCAATCCAAGACATTGTCTGTAGTGCCAACACACTTATATTTTTCACACAGTCTCTGTTGTTGGTATCAAGCTTCTGTATTAAAGATCCTAGTATCTGTATATCCAACATTGAAGTCAGGATGTAGAGCATCCTCTGGTTTCACCTCACAATCAAAGGGCAATGCAGGGAGCCCTGTCCTGTAAGCAAGTCATTGTTGTTTTTAAGTCTTCTCAGTGTTAATGGAAGTCTCTTTTGAGCAGGACAATGTCTGAGCAGTGTAGAGTCTTCCTTGGTAGAGGATTGCTTCCAGGTGATGCTATAGACCAGCCTGGATGTTTTGTGGATGGCTTCCCTGGTTCAGGGAAATGCCCCTTCTTCTGAGGTCTGTGCCAGGTCGTTATGTCAATGTTCAGGGTGTAAGGTCCCTTTGCACTATAAGATTTGTCTGTACCAATCTCTATTAGATAGGATCTTATTTATATGTATACTATTTTCCCATTTTAATGTGCCTATGCAAAAAAGGAGCAATGCCACGTGGTGTTCTTGGCGCATATGGGGGTGATAAGAACAATTATGGTTCAATCATAAGCATTAATCTGGGGGACTCTTTCTCTAAGATTCCTTGTTAAGCAGCTCAAAAAGAGAATATGAAAAGTGGTTAGAATCGTCACTATATAAGAAAACATTTAGTAAGAATTATAGCTGTCAGAGAAAAAACATAAAATATTCTAAAGAAATACGTGTCCATTTTATGTATCTTGAAACAGTTTGGGGTTGTTACACACAATACACACAATACACACAATACAGGGCTTTGGTCTGTGATAAGGCTTGTACACTACTGATTAAAAAGATTAATGTAGATTAGAGATGTTTGGGGGGGATAGAGAGTAAAGGAATAAAAAAGAGCTTTGTAGGGATGTGGGAAAGGGCACAATACAAAATAAAGATTCTGGATACGTAAAACGTAACATAACAGTAAGGAATACTCTTAATATATGAAGTTTTTGGTTCTGTAGTTTTTGGATGCATAGGGAGGGATTTCTCCCCCCCTCCCCCCAGGGCCCGATTAACCAGGCGTGGCCCTGAAGACCCACCAGGTTTGGGGGGATCTTGGTCCCCTGGACTAGGAGTTCAGCCCAGGGGCCTGTGGCTAGCTGTCCTGCCCAGAGCCCCCAACATACCAGTCAAAGACCCAGAAATCCTGGCATGCGGAGTGCTCTGAGCCCAGCCGTGCCCCTGAAGTTTTTGGATGCATAGGGAGGGATTTCTCCCCCCTCCCCACAGGGCCCGATTAACCAGGTGTGGCCCTGAAGACCCACCAGGTTTGGGGGAATCTTGGTCTCCTGGACTAGGAGTTCAGCCCAGGGGCCTGTGGCTAGCTGTCCTGCCCAGAGCCCCCAACATACCAGTCAAAGACCCAGAAATCCTGGCATGCGGAGTGCTCTGAGCCCAGCCGAGCCCCTGAAGTTTTTGGATGCATAGGGAGGGATTACTCCCCCCTCCCCCCAGGGCCCGATTAACCGGGCGTGGCCCTGAAGACCCACCAGGTTTGGGGGGATCTTGGTCCCCTGGACTAGGAGTTCAGCCCAGGGGCCTGTGGCTATGATTGCTTGATTTTTACAAGTTGATTAGATCCTTGTATTTTTATTTTTTTATTTTTTGGTTTTTGGGTCACACCTGGCAGCGCTCAGGGGTTATGCCTGGGTCGGGGCTCAGAAATCGCTCCTGGCAGGCTAGGGGACCATATGGGATGCTGGGATTTGAACCACCATCCTTCTTCATGCAAGGCAAATGCCCTACCTCCATGCTATGTCTTCTGTCCAGATCCTAGAATTCTTTAACTTTTTTGACTGCTCACTTGATTGGAAGAACATTGAATATCTTTGACCTGTGGGTTTTTTATATTAGAAAAATTTTGTCTTTTATTTTATAAATTTTGTTATGCTTATCCTCCTTTTCATTTCTAATACTTTCTTCCTCTTTGTGCCACCAGAGCATTATGTTTTGTACAATAAATAATAAATAAAAGATAAAAAAAATCACCATTTTTTTCTCACTGGCTTAAATTCTGAATAATTTCATTTACATCATTTTAGTATAGTTGTTTAATATGTTTCATGTTAAAACATTGTCTTTAATTTCAATAAAATTTTGTTTACAATAAAAAAAATCTGAATTATATTCATGTTTTCTAAAAAACAAGACAGACAAATCAACCTGTTTCCCTTCCATTTTTATGTTGTGATCATAGCAATTGGAGATGGTGCACACTTTGTGGCATTATTGCATAGATCAATTTTGTTGCGGTTCTGGATGTCATAAACAGTGGTATTACCAGGATAACTTCAAATATGCCTGGTGGTGCTCAGGATCAACTCATGATCTCTGATCTCAGAACTGGAGATATAACACATAAGAAACTATGGTTACAAGAGTGCTTATGTTCTTATTGTTGGGATGCAAATTCATTTTGCATCCACACCAAAAATGATCACTTTTGATCACTTCTTATACAAATCTTCTGCCTAATCCACGACCTTCTTTCTCCTCCTTTGTAGAATTATTATTTGGCTCACATTACTTTAAAAAATCTACACTGACTTTACCATTCTCTGCATTTATAAGCACATCTCAGAAATATTACAGGCTTGTCTAAATATAGAAATAAATCAAGTCACACAAGCTTAGACTTTCCAGTGCAGGCAAAAGTGAATCTTATACTATATTGCATCTATTAAGTATACAGTAGCATAATTTAAAAGTAATATATGTAGACTTTAATACAATGTGAAACAGACATTTAATGTTAGTATTTTTCTATGAGACTAAATGACATCAGTAGATTTACTTGGCACTGGTTGCCACAAAGATTCAATCATAAAAACAAACACAAAAGCACAATATCTGTGAAATACAATAAAGTGCAATAAAAATAAGTTATGTCTATACAGGAATGTATATCTTTAGTACACACTGAACTAGATGGATGTGTTGACCAAATAAATATTACGGACAAGATATTGTCTGACTTCAGAGAATAGGTCAAAAACAGACACTAAAAAAAACCTTTTTTGCTTCTTGTAATACTCACCCAGTGATAAATAATCCAATATACTAAAGAGACATTAAACAGTCTTGTACAGAATCCAAGTCTAGAGGAGCTTGGCTTGCAGGCCAATAATCAGTAGAATATTGCCGACTACATGTATGAGTAAACTTTAAAGTAAATTTTCATCCTAAGGGAATCCTTCAGAAGACTGAACTAAAGCAGATGTCTTCTAGCAACAGATACAAGGAAACTCAGGTGCTGAAAAAACAAGGATCAGACCCTAACTATTCATAGGTATGACAGATCCAGTAAATAATTATCATTATCCAAAGTTTAGGAAAACTTTTGTCATTGGATATACTATTAGAATGCTTTAGAACTAGAGTTTATAATATTTACAAAAATATTCATATTTTTTTTCTTTGAGTGGGTTGACATAACTGGTGGGGTTACTCATGGCTCTAGGCTCATGGTCATTGGTTGTGGTAATTGGAGGACCATATGGGATGTCGAGGATTGAGCCCATGGTAGCTTCTTGTAAGGCAAATGACCTTCTTGCTGTGCTATCTTTCAGCACCCTTATATTGGGTTTTAGAAATAATACATTCCAGCACCAATCACACCAGCAGTGTCAACTTCCTCCCACCTCTCTATCTCTTGTTGTATTTTCTTTTATACATTATGGTATAAAATTCTGTTGCTGAGCTAAGTCAAATATTTAAGGTGTCCTATATATATCCACTAGGTCTCTTTCTTCCATTTCTCTCCTCAGGTCTAGTACATTCTTGTTGGGTTTCAGTCTGGTTGACCTATCCAGTGTTGACAAAGCCATGTTAAGGTCCCCCGCAATTATTGTGTTGTTATTGATATTATTTTTCAGATTTGTCAACAGTTGTATTAAATATTTTGCTGGCCCCTCCTTCGGTGCATATATGTTTAGGAGAGTTATTTCTTCCTGCTCTATATACCCCTTGATTAATATAAAATACCCATCTTTGTCCCTTACAACCTTCCTGAGTATAAAGTTTGCATTATCTGATATTAGTATGGCCACTCCAGCTTTTTTATGGGTGTTGTTTGCTTGGATAATTTTTTTCCAGCCTTTTATTTTGAGTCTATGTTTGTTCTGACTATTCAGGTGCATTTCTTGTAGGCAGCAAAAGGTTCGATTGAGTTTTTTGATCCATTTAGCCACTCTGTGTCTCTTAACTGGTGCATTTAGTCCATTGACGTTGAAAGAAAGAATTGTCCTGGGATTTAATGCCATCTTTATATCGAAATTTGGTGTGTCTTTTGGTTAGTCTTGTCTTAAATTAGGTCTTTCAGTTTTTCTCTTAAGACTGGTTTTGTGTCTGTAAAGTTTTTGAGCTGTTTTTTGTCTGTGAAACCATGTATTTTTCCGTCAAACCGGAAAGTGAGTTTTGCTGGGGAATGTTGCACTGGTGATGGGTGGTGTTCTTTACATGACTGAAACCCAAACACAAATATGTATGTAATCAAGGTGTTTAAATAAAAAAAAATAAAAAAAATATTTAAGGTGGTAGTGTAATTTTTTTGAAAATAACTTTCCATTGTCTGGGAGTTGCTCAAATGTCTGAAAATATGGTAATTGTAAAAATACTTTTTTCAGAGCTTTGAATTTTTTAATATATTCATAATTTTTATTAAGTGGATTTACATTTTACCAAGATGATTTATATTCACAGTAATATTTCAAGTACATAGTGACATTGAATCAGGGGCATTCCCACCACCAATGTTGTCCTCCCTCCACCCCTATTCCCAACATACATCCTATATCGCCCTTCCTTTGCCCCACAGGCTGCTAGTATAAGGTTTTGTAGAGAGAAAAAACTTTGATTATTTCCTTTATTTTGGAGTCTCAAATATATCATAGAGGCATGAAAAGAAAAATAATTTTCTTATATAGTTTCTTTTTTTGTTTGTTTGTTTGTTTTTGGGTCACACCCAGCGGTGCTCAGAGGTTACTCCTGGCTGTCTGCTCAGAAATAGCTCCTGGCAGGCACGGGGGACCATATGGGACACCGGGATTCGAACCAACCACCTTTGTTGCTGGATCAGTTGCTTGCAAGGCAAACGCTGCTGTGCTATCTCTCGGGGCCCAAGTTTAAATTCTATAATTTATTCTTATTTTAATTATTCAACAAGTATTACATATTTTTATCATTCCTTTTATATTTCACTCACAAAATATTAGTTCAAAGACATTTGTAAGGAAGAAACTATGAAAATATTACAATTGCCAATCATCATTGAGTTCTTCATAGTATCCCCTTCTCCAACCTGCAATATTAGGGATGAATGAAGCTCCTAATATAAATGAAATGTAGTACTTTAGAATATTGCAACTTTCTTATACTTGGGAGAATTTTAGAGCCTTACTATTACCTGCCTTTTTTATAGTTTAAAATTATGTACCCCAGGGAACTTTGGGATAGTCTAGAAATCTTGGGATGAAACTAAGTTTCCTATTGAATACCATAGATAATTGTCCCCTCACAGAATTTTGACAAATTAAATCAATGTGAATATTAGAATGTTTTGACATGGGTTAAAATGGAATATATATTTATTGTTTAGCTTTTTAGCTTGGTACAATAAAACACTTCTAAACTTTTAAACAGGATTTATTGGAAAGATTTGAGTCTACTTAGTTTCTACAATTGCTTCTCTGAAAAACAATATAGCATCAATAAATAAATTAATCAGTTATGTTTTCATCAAGAAAAAGACCTAATTTGTAACTTTATCCAAGTAATGAATTAAATAGATTAAAATTAATTATTAATACAATTAATTATAATTTTTACTGTTACAAAAACCTAATATTTAAAACTGAAAAAATTGCATGTCCTAATTTTTAATAAATGTTTTTATCTTTGTATTATTTATAGTTATTCAAAGTTGAATTTCAGGCATACAATGTTCCATTACTAATTTCACCATCAAGGTGAACTTTTCTTCACTAGTGTCTCCAGGTTTCTTTCCAAGTTTCAAACTCCTTATGACAGACACAATTTAAAGTTTGGTTGTGATTTGAATCTCCTGCTTTTAATGCTAATTTGTATGGAAAAATAGATATGCCACTTCTCTTCTCAATCTAATAAAAGTCAGATTTACTGCTTAGATCCTAAAGGCTTGCATTGTTCTAAAAGTGGCAGATCACATAACATGCATGTCTTAGTCATAGGTCACATCCTTGCATGCTTTTTTTGTTTTGTTTTGTTTTATTGGGCCACACCCATTTGATGCTCAGAGGTTACTCCTGGCTAAGGGCTCAGAAATTGCCCCTGGCTTGGGGGGACCATATGGGACGCCGAGGAAATCGAACCATGGTCCTTCCTTTTCTACAGCTTGCAAGGCAGACACCTTACATCTAGCGCCACCTCACCGGCCCCTTGTCATTATTCTTTATTACAGAACCTCGGTTTTTAAAGTTTTTGGTCTGGTCTTCCCTCAGAATAGCCAGATCTGAGCCCCTAAAACATACTTAAAATTTATATTCATAATATAATAACCATTTATTGTATCCATTTAGATACGTATACAAATTTAAAGTGCAATGTATAGTGATAGAATGTTTAATAGGTCATGAAATAATCTTAAATTTTTCCATTCATTATGAGTTTTATTTTGTATGGCTCTGTCTACATAGTCATTTTCACAGAATGGGCACAGAACAAAGTAAAAATTTCCTATACTGAGAAATGCAGCACATATCCTTATTGTCCCTTCTATTCAGTGAAAATTGCAGCTTATGGTTTGTACTATGTTGTCTTAGAAACTGTTTTATTTCACCACATTGTTCTGTAATGCTATTAGGTAATATAAATGCAATTATTTCCTGTAGATAACTTAGCTAAAATGGAGAACTTGAATGTATTGTTCACTTAATTCCTTTCAAATATTCCCTTCTGAATGGAAAAGGAAATTTTCTCTAGGTACTGAAGTGGGAAGAATACATTAAATACAAGAATTCCTTTCTTATAATACTTATAATACTTATAATACTATTGTATTATATATACATATATATACATATATATGTATATATCAAAGAAAGAATATGCCCCTAAAATACATAGTCACAACACATAAAAGTATCTGTAATATAGAAATATGTATTGTAGTACTAATCACCTCATAAATTAAAATATAAAAAGGAATATATATATTCATGTCAGTGAAAAAATAACTTCCAAAAGCTTATTATTCCACATCAGACCATTGATTTTTAAGAATCATACTTGATCTAATTCTATACAAAGTACTTTACAAATTGTAGCCAACAAAAACAAAACACTAAATTTGTAGTCAAAATCATCATTAAAATCTGGTTTGTATTCTGTAAGCGTAGTTATACTACTTCATAGTACCCTATTATAAAGTATCTATGAATTAATAATTGTAAATAAATAATATTGTACTGGTTTGTTTTATAATAATATTGCAACTAGTTCATAATTAATATAGAGAACATTATTAAAGCATATTTTATATGCAATGTCAAGTAAAGGTTTTTATATGAAATACAGCCATTGTTCTAGTATTCAATACTATTGAAATATCTTAATAACCTTTCTTCTAGATATCATCATAGCTATTTTTGCAGAACGCATATTGATTTTACTGTTTTTATTGACATACATATGGCTATTTTAGGACCAAAATTCAAAACTCATATTGCCAAAATGTCACTGATAATGTAAAACTAGATAAAGATCAATTTAGATTTCTATTTCTTGTCACAGCTAAATTGGCTATATCCTGAATTTTCAATTGAAAGTACAGCATTTTATGAATATAATTATGACTCAAATTTCTACTGATGATTTTTTATTTCTAAATATTACTCAGCAATTATTGTTTTAGGCGAGCACTGACTTTATTTATATTGAAGTTTTCATTGTGGTTGAAGTTTTTGTCAATTTTACCACCTTTTAAAATATAAAACTTTCCTATTTGTTGAATAAAATATCATTGGCAAGACATGGAAAACAAATGTAATTTTTAAAATTATTTCATTGATGGTTTTTCAATGACAACATTTTTCTTCTGTATGAAAGGAGCTAATATGCTTATATTCATAGTTTGCTAAAATCTGGGATGAAGGGCAATAGAAGAAATATTCCTATAGCAGATATTCCATAGAGAGAATCATAATGTAAGTTCTAAAATTAATAAGATTCTAAAAATGTCACTGTCAACATTTGAAATACAGTATATTTTTAATTAATAGCATAAATACCTATTATGACTTACCTAAGTTAACTAAATCAAAACTAGAAAAAAAACTAAAATTCAATATGTGCTACATTATTGATGTCTTCATATAATCTAGAATTATCTTAAAAGAAACCAGAGAACTTGGGTGGAAACTCATACAGAAGAGTTTATATGTTTAGTTGCTTTATGATTTATAAATGTTTTATATATGCTTTATTTATATATATATATATATGCTTTATAATGTGGAGACACTATTGAATAAAACAAATGCAATATATCATAGTATTATAGGTAAATTCTAGAACAAGTACTCTCTGGATTATATATTGTCAGCTAGGAATAAGCAAATATGCATGGTCTGTAAGACTGTCTAAATGGAAACTTAAAAAAATTAACCACCAATTAATCATAATTAAACATTTCAGTTAATAGCAGAATTAAATTTCCTCTCATTTGTATTTCAAAGAAAACTATCAGACGATCATCCACCTATTAGAACTAAAATTAAGTTCCTTCAAGATTTTTCTGATCTCTGCATTGATATTTAAGAAGAAAATTTTAGCTTCAAAATTATATTTAGTATTTTATATTAAAATTAATAAGATCCTTCATATAATATAGCAATAAATTGCAATATAAGCTCAATTATAGATTGGTGTTTGACAAGAGAGTAATTTAATATGTGTTAAGATTCAATAAAAATATTATAATGGTAAAGATGAATTTTGTTAATCACTACCTTGTGAAGGCTATTTTTAGCCAATATCTCAAGGTTGCTTATTTAAAAGTTACTCAGTGTTCTGTGAAAGTCTCTGTTATCAATATTTAGTTTAAAAAATCAAGAGAGTAGTTTGTTAAGGCAACTTAGATCTGAAGCAAATACTTAAGCTTTCTAAATTCTAATTTTTAAATTCTCACATTTTATTTATAATATACAGGATTTACCTTAACTGTACAGAGAAACTGGTGTTGAAACATTATATATGATCTTTTGAGACTCATAAGACTAAGAGTTTATATACCTTGTCATACTGAAAAGGGAAGGAACTAAAGGAAAATGAAATGAACCATAGAATATGGTAAAAATGAGTATTAATTGAATCCAAAGTTCAGTGTACTAGCAAGGATTTAGATTTATTCCAGTATTCTCTCTCTGCTATTTGTAGAAATAGACTTCACCACTTCTAGCTATTAATTTCTTTGTCTACTTTAATTCTAAAAAAAAAGCTTCTCCTGAAATCACTGTTTTTGTTTGTTTGGTTGGTTGTTGTTGTTCTTATTATTGACGTTTTTTAGAAAAAAAAACAACTATTAAGCAATTAACTAGGCAAAAAAGAGCTAAAGGTCTGGCTGGCATGATAGGTGAAACTCCTACATAAAACAATCTCAAGATGGTTTCTCCAAGACTCACAAGAATTTTGCTCAAAATTGTAATCCACTTCCTCTTGCTTGTCTTCCATGATTCTCATTCCTCCTCTACTATTCACAATTAGTAATTCTTATAAATACTTGGTCATTTAAAATCCATATTATCATTGGCTCTCGGATAACTATCTGAAAAGCCCACAGTACACACTATATACTTTATTTAGTATATAAAACAGGACTTTTATTTTATTTTGTTGTGTGAAGTACACCAAGCAGTGCTCAGGGTTTAGTACTAAGCTCTACATACCAAATTCTGGTTGCCCCTAGTGGATTATCTAGGGTTCAAAGCACTGAACCCTCATGTGTTTGTGTGCAAGGCACGTGTACCTTTTACTGTATTGTCTGTACCAGAAAGAAAATTTTGTTTATAAGAAGAGTTTTTAGGGATGGGGTACACCTTTCTGTGGCGTGCTGGGGATCGAATCCAGGTAGATTCTGTGCAAGGTAAATGACCTACATGCTGTACATTCTCTCCAGCCTACAAAAAATTATTATATAGATTCTGTTTTTTGTATTGTAATGAGTTTCTGTGTATAAACAAGAGAGACTAGCTAAATAAATTAATTTTAAAAAATAAAGTATTTTGTTAGCTTATAATCATTAGAAAGTGGCTTTTATCCATTTGTTTTTACTAAATGATACTAAGATCATTTAAAATATTTTGTAATAAAACATGATTATAATTGGGTCTCCTGTTCCACTGGTGCCTCTATAAAGATCATCTTATGCTATTTTCCCATCTGTACTCTCTCATATTAGAACTTTTATGTTTTTTGTGTGTTTTTGACATATGTTTAATGATTATAACTTCAATGTTTTTGAGCTGAATAATAAAGCTTTGTCAGATAAATTTTAGTAGGAACATATGTTTTATTTTTATAAAAAATTCTGTTCAATAACTATAGTTTTCAATTTGATATAGTTTATAGGCTGACTTTGATGCAAATAATTTGTCTTAAAATGTGACATCTACTTAAAGAGAGGATTTTATGTTTTCTGATTAACTGAGCAATTATACTTTACTTTAAATATCTAGTGTATTTTCAATGCCTTCTTTGATTGTTCTAAAATCACTATCTCATCAATGATTTATCAGTTTTTATAGTTTCTAATTTTACAGTTTCTAATATTAATGAATTTATAGCAATTATAATTTAAGTTTTACATACAAAATTATCAATACACAAAAATATGCATTTCAATCTGTTGAATTTCTGTCAAAGATATAACAAAAGCTTCAGCAATTTACAGAGGCCTCAGAATCTAAGAAAACAATAAGATAGGGAAGGAGAGGTGGGTAGGAAGAATAGAATGGCATTAGAGAGAGAGAAACATGTTCAAGAGAGAACATGGGATTCTCAAAGAGAAATGAGTTAAGTGCACACATATGCCAGAATAAAATGTGGGTATATCTTCAAGATAAAGAATGCAAAAATATTATTATTGGTTTTTTATACCTCGTCATGTTCAGAGATTAAAATGATCTCTGTACAGTGCAAGAGCTTCATATGAGACTGGAGATTGATCCAACTGAGGTCAAATACAACACAAACACCTTATTCTTATCTCTAAAGCCCCTTTTTGCAATAAATATTATTTATTATAAATATTTAAATATATAAAATAAATTTAAATTAATATTTAAATATTTATAATATTTATATGTAAATGATATTTATAACCAATAATACTTTTAGTAACATCAAAAAGAAACAATTGTCAAATTGAATGTACTGCTTCTTATTTCTAAGAGTTTATGAGTACTCATATATATATAATTTGGCAATAATTTTTTACAATAGTATTTAAAGATATTATTTTTAATCATTGTTTTTCCTCCTTGTACTTTTCTTTAATTAGAAACAAAATAAAATTGGTTATTGATACTAGTGTGAAATATATACTCACTTAGGGGATAGGACAATAGCACAGCAGTAGGGCATTTGCCTTGCACGTGGCCAACACAGGACGGACCCCAGTTCGACTCCCAGCATCCCATTTGTTCTCCCGAACCTTCTCGAAGCTATTTCTGAGCAGACCCAGGAGTAAGCCCTGAGAGCTGCAGGTTGTGACCCAAATATTTAAAGAAAAAAAGAAAACTATATATATACTCAATATTGGACTTCAAACACCTGAATCTATAATAACAGTGTTTATTAGAATCCTAAAATAAGAGGACTGGAGTGATATTGAAATAGGGAAGGCCTTTTTGCTTGCACACAGCTGACTCAGGTTCAATCCAGCATCCTATATAATTCCCGGAGCACCTCCAGAAGTGATTCCTGAGCAGGGAGCCAGGAGGAACCTTAAAGCACTGCCAATATGTCCCCCAAATCCTGATATTATATTCACCATCTTTATTCAATTTTGTCTAAAATAAATTTAATATTTTTCATAAAGCTATGATTATAATAAATAATTATCATGAATGTGAGTTTTAAATTAAAAACAAATTCAAACTTACTTTAAACATAAATTCAAACTTTAAAATATATACAGTAACATACATATGTATCATTGTTTAGCTTTTCTACTTAGTCCTTATTTTCTGAATCTCCAAAATTTTTCTGATGGTGATTTATTACCATATTAATACAAAATTATAATGAAATAGCATACGTCCTAGCTTCAATTGCCATGACTAAAAACAAAATTGAATAGTAATTTCATAAAATAATATTTATCTCCAAATACATTTATTGTATTTTCCCATAATTATACAAAATTCTTATATCTAATGTATACATAAAAGTCATGAATTTTTGCACCTATTAATTTTCATAACCGTCATTACCGATAGAACCATTTCCTTCATGATTTTTCTACAAAAGTGAGCAAATTGACAATGCATGGTGTTAAAAAAAACCTACAGTGTGATATTAATTAATCACCACTATCATTTGTTATTAGATGCAACCATGATACAAAGCTAAAGGCTATAAAAGCAAATAGCAGGCAAGCCTGGGAATAAAATACAAACAATAACAATATATTAATGTATATTTTAAGAAGATAAGTATTTTCAAGAATATGTATAGGACTATGTCTACTCAAATTTAAATGTAGTACCTATAATTTTGTTCAGCAAACTTAAAATATTTTTGATAGGAAGAATTGATAAGGAAATATAATTTTCATTCTTACACTACATATAGAAAATGACATTGGCTGCTGAGTGGTAATTACAGAGGGAAAAAAAAAGGCAGGCAGTACAAAACTGGGTTTGTCATTAAGATAGGGATCTTGGAGCCCTGGAGCCATAGCACAGCCGTAGGGTGTTTGCCTTGCAGGAGGCTGACCCAGGATGGACCTAGGTTCTATCCCCTGCATCCCATATGGTCCCCAAGACAGGAGTGATTTCTGAGCCCATAGCCAGGAGTAATCCCTGAAAGTCAATGGGTGTGGCTGAAAACCAATAAAAAAAAAAAAAAAAAGATCTTCTATTATCTCTCTGGAGTGACAATGGTTCATATCTGATCTACTTTTTAGGTCCATAAACTCAACATTAGATGAAGTAAGAGCATATGAGTACATTAGCCATAATGAAAAGGTTACAATAAACCTACTCTTATACAGTATGAAAAATCCTGGACAAATCAAGAAGTTCAAATGATTAAAATTTTATTTAGGCAAATTTAATTATAAAAAGAAGTAAAATATACAAAACATTTAAAGTGATATTATACCATTCCAATTTCCAAAAAAATCAAATCAAATCATAAAAACATTAAGTAGATAACATAAATATTACAACAATCCAATTGAAACAAAAATTACATATTAGGTGTTGCAAAACATAGAACTGATAAAAGTATAAATTATCCTCAATTAAAATTAATAAAAAATAATGATTTGTGGATTATTTGTAGGTAATCTATGTGTGTGGGTGCAGCTTGAAAAAGCCTAGAGAACAGCTGAGTGTGGCTAAAAATAAAAATAAATACTAATTAGAGAAATAATTGCATTTTTTGTAATACTTTAAAAATTGTACAAACACAAAATTAAGAGGTGCAAAGGTGTGATCATAGAAACATAAAAATAACTATTCTAAGATATAGGATAATTGATTATTTTTGATAATTGATTTTTTTAAAAAGGAATAAATAAAAATTCATAAATGTATCCATAGGACAAAACATAATGATGATATTCAATTCCTTGAGCAGAACAATACAAACAAAATTAGAAAGAGTAATATTTTAGTTTCTGAAATAATAAAAAATTGTCAACATTAATATATAGACACTATCAACAAATTTCAAATCTATAGTAAATTAAAGACTTCATAATATACAGATGTAGAGATAATTAATTATCACAATAATACTATTATATAAAATACCAGAAGATACTCTATCAGAAAGTCAAATAGAAATAAGATTAACACAAGGGAAGAAGTGAAATGCAAAAGTATCTAAAAATATATAAACAATTGTTTTACACACTTTTAATTATGCAATTGGTAATATATGAGCAGTGTATGACTTATCATATATTTAGAAATGAAATTTGCTTTTATACCTAGAAGGAAAATGTGTTACAGTTTCAGAAGTTATGGCAGGTGATTAGGAATATGATGTTGCAGGGTATTTATAACAAATCTGAAGTGTAAGCTATCATTTAGACATAAACTGTGCTAACTTAATTAGACACACTAAATTAGCAATGTTTCTCTCAGAGAAGCAGAACTAATAGTATGTATGTGAGAAAGTGAGAGAAAAGAGAGAAAAGAGCCAGAGAGACAGAAAGACAGAAAGTGACAATGACAAAGAGAGGTAGAATTAGAGATAGAAGATGGGTCCTTGGAAATAAAATAAAATGGAATACACTTAAAAGAGCAACCAGATAGAAAAAGATAAAAAAAAAAAAATAGGAGAGTTTTATTTAAATTTTTTTCATGCAATTGGGCAGATTTGGTGAGTACCCGAACTTCAGAGTTTTCTGGCAAAAAATAAAAAATAAAAAAAAGGGCCCGGAGAGATAGCACAGTGGTGTTTGCCTTGCAAGCAGCCAATCCAGGAGCTAAGGTGGTTGGTTCGAATCTCGGTGTCCCATATGGTCCCCCATACCTGCCAGGAGCTATTTCTGAGCAGACAGCCAGGAGTAACCCCTGAGCAACGCTGGGTGTGGCCCAAAAAACAAAAAACAAAAAAAAACAAAAAAAAACAAAAAAACAAAAAAATAATAAAAAAATTAAAAAAAATAACAGGAAATAGACCTAGGGTGAAACTCGAAGTTACCCTTTGAACCCAAATTAAGCATCTGCTTAAATTCCTTCTTATTTATGAGAGGTCAGTCTTGATTTCATTGATTCCATTACTGCCTAGATGAAGCCCATTCATTTTAATATAGGATGACTTGTTTTATTTGTAAATTTTTATCTAATAGACTATCAATTAAGAAAAATATTATTTTAGAGGACCATGATGAAAAGTTCTGTTAATGATATGTTTCGTGCAGTAAAATCAACACCCCACCTACCATTCACTGGTGGTCATTTTTCTTAACCATTGTCCCAGAACCCCAACACTTATTTTTAAATACTTTAATTAATGTTTGATTAAAGACATGTGTGCTCTCATCAGTAATAACTATATGTAACTGTCATTATTGCTATAAAATGATATTTGCCACCGAAATTAAACTGTCAAACTCATAGCTTAAAAACAAACAAGGTGTAATGCTACTAATTAGTGAAGCTAAAATTCTCAAGAACAAAAATTTCATACCATGTTGATTTTTTATAATTATATATTAAAAATAATAAAATAGATTGTAAAGTAAAATATAGTCAATCCTAAATACAAGGAAACAAGGCAGAGATAATATGAATGAAAAGAAACTAAAAGAGTTGTACATAGACTCTATACTGCTTTTAAAAAACATTTTAAGCATCAGAATAATTAATTTAAACATAAAATTACACATAATATAAAGTAATTAAAGAAATATTAATTCCTAAAAATTCTGAGATAAAATAAATTAAATGCAATGGTAGTCAAATTACTGAAAAGAAATAACAATTATAACTATAAACCTCTTATAAGTTCTTACATGTATATAAAAATGAGCTATTTGTAAGTAGAAACAATTTTTAGTTGATGCTAGAAGTTAAACTTTTAACTACTCAAATACTGGTATAAACAAACAGAATAGATCTTTAAACAAAAAAAAGCAGCACAATTTGTGAGCTTAGCTGCTATTTACATAGTAATCAATGATTGCAAGGTGCTCTTTAGTGATTTAATGAGAGAGAGAGACAGAGACAAAATGCAGTAAAACTAAATATTATAATTCTATTAAAATTGCAAAAATAAAAATAGGTTAAATGTTCCATAGTTTTCAAAATCTTGTATAATGAGCAGATCAATATATTTGAATGTTTGTAAGTCAGGGTTTAAAAAATCTAAAATACTCCTAGTTCCACAAGGTAATTACAAGTTATAGAAAAAAAATCAGATAAATAACATTCTCCTTTTGTTTCATGAAAAAAAAAAAACAATTCACTTGATTAGATGCAAATTCATGAGTAGTGAAGTATACTGTTGAGAGAGAAGATATCCTGAAAGTAAATACTTGTAATCTCTTGAAAAGAAGTAGGACAATAGTGAAATTTTCAAAGGCATATTTTATTAAGGAAGAAAAAAAAAACAGGAGAAAAATAATGATCAATGCATGAAACAAAATTTACCAAATATAAATCTGAATTGCAGGAAATTATAATAAAGAAAATATCAATCTTTTGGCCATCCAAAATGATTAAATTAAAATGACTAATAAATGTGGTTGTAAAAATCAGTAGTGTCGGGACCAGAGTGGCAGTGCTAGAGGTAAGGCATCTTGTCTCACCAGCACTAGCCTAGGACAGACCGTGGTTTCTTTCCCCCCCAATCCCATATTATCCCCAAGCCAGGAACAATTTCTGAGTGCATAGCCAGAAGTAATCCCTGAGCATCACCTAGTGTAGCCCAAAAATCAAAAACAACAACAACAAAAAAGAATTACTATGGTAAAAACGAGGTAACAAAATTAGAAACAGCATTCCTAGCAATGAATAATACAAAAATTATTTTGGAAATTAATATGGCAGTCTTTATTTTATTTTATTTTTGTTTTTTGATTTTTGGCCACACCAAAGACATTCAGGAGTTACCCCTGGCTATGCACTCAGAAGTCACTTCTGGCTTAAGGAAACATCTAGAATGCTGAGGATCAAACCATGTGGATCAGCCACATGCACAGCAAATGCTGTACTGCTACATTATTGCTCTGGCCCAATTTGATAGTTTTTATTGATATTATACATAACCCGTGAGTTCCCAACTAGGCTGATTATCAGAGAAATTTATATTTATACTCATATGTGATTGTAGTAGTGATATAAAATATCCTGCCTTAAGACCAAATAGAGGCTCCAGGCATTACAAGTTGTCTAAACCCAAAGTCCTTCTTCATAATCCCCGGAAAATTCTCAACAATCACGGTTGTTGTAGTCAGGCTTCAATAATGAGAGATCCTGATTTTTGCACAGATTCTATGTTGAAGTTAGGGTGCTACAGAGAGTCTCCTGGTTTCATCTCATCATTAGGTAATAAAGCAGTGAAACCTCCTGAAACAAGTTGTTGATGTTTCCATCTCATCACGTGTCATAAGAACTCATTCTGGAGCAAGTTGGTTCTAGAACAGCAATTAGACCTTCCCAGATATACATTCGATTCTTGGTGTTTGTGCAGATATGCACCAATTGTATCCAGTGGCTTTGGTTCTTTCGGATGGGCACATTAATTTGGAAATCTTATGTGGAGAAAGATGTTCTCATCTAATAGAATAGGAACTCCTAATTATTTTTTATTGCAAAGGGGCTTTCACCCTGAATACTTTTCATAGTAAGTCATTTAGACATCAACTGTTTGCCCTCAAATCTTGGATCTTTTTTTTCTTTTTCATAAGAAGTGACTATACTCAAAGCATATTTCTAGTTTTGTGCTTAGGTTTCATTCCTCAGAATTCCCAGAGTATGATACTCAATGCTTAAAAAAAAGCAGATACAAAAACAGAGTCAAGATCATGCAGCATAAACATCCAAATATCTGTGCTGTCAGGATGTCATTCCACTTACAATTCTTATTTTAGTTTGCCCTTTTCTATATGATTTAAATTCTATTAATTAACTTGATTTAGTATGTATTATCAACTCCTAGAGTGTCTCATTACACACCAGATGACTGGTGCTGTTTCCTGATACACCAGTTATTTGCTTGTTTTGGTTGGTGAGTTCTAGATTTTAACACTTGGTTTAATTATGTTCAACAAGATCATTTTTTATTATTTTTCAGGATTAATTGCATCCCATGTATTTATTTTTTTAATCATCATTTTTTGAGGTTTTTTTGACAGGGTACATCTGGGGGTGCTCAGTATTACTCCAGGCTCTGCATTCAGAAATTGTTCCTGGCAATCACCATAGGTGATGCCGGTGATCAAACCCACATCCACTGTGGGTCAGCTGTGTCCATGGCAAAAGCCCTACTATTGTGCTACCTCTCTGGCCACTATTCCATGTATCTATTAAGTATTTCTGTTTATTTGGTTTTTCTCTCTCTCTCTCTTTTGTTTTGAGTGTCAAATTCTTTTTTTTTAATTTTTATTTTGACCAAAGTGGATTATAACTAATTCACAGTAATATTTTGTATTTGATTTTCTCTTTTAAAAGGAATGTATTTAATTAAAAATATGGATTACAACATTACTGATACTTGAGTATCAGGCATCAAATATTTCGACACTAATCTCATCACCAGTGTCAACTCCCAACACACTATAAACTAGCATCCCAGAAATTCTAATCTCTCTTTCCCACCTTCAGCTTGACAAATTAGTAGGTACATTACAAAATACATTGATCACAGCATATATCACATGTTTGCAGTGTTGTTTAGATGTAAAAGCTATTCCATTCTTCATATTCCCAATATATCAACTTCTTTCTTATCATCTTGAATTATTTTCTTTTTTTTTGGGGGGGGGTCACATACGACAGCACTCAGGGCTTACTCTGGCTCCAACCTCATAAATTGCTCCTGGCAGGCTCGAGGGACCATATAGGATGTCAGGATTTGAACCACGGTCCTTCTGCGTGCAAGGCAAACACCTTATCTCCATGTTATTTCTCCAGCCCCTTGAATTATTTTCTACTTCATCCTTCTTCTTAGTGGGTACCCCATTTACTTCATTACATTTTTCTTATCCACTATTCTATATATTACAGATAAGTGAAAATAATTATGTTTGTCTTATTTCTGGCTTACTTCACTCATTTTGATATCTTCTAGTTTCAACCAGATTGCAGCAAATTGCCTGCTTTCATCATTACTTGTATTTATATTTGTATAGTATTTTATTGGGTATCTGTACTACATCTTCATAATACATTCATCTGTCATTGGATATCTGGGTTAAGTCCATGCCTTACTGTGAAACTAAGTGCAACAATAAATAGTGGTGTGTCTGTCCTTTTAAATTAGTGTTTTAAGTACTGGGGATAGATACCCAAAAGTGAAATTGCTAGAGCATAAGGCAGCTCAGATTTACAGAGAATTATCTAACTTATTTTCCAATGAGGTTCAACCAGACAACATTCCCACCAGCAATGGACAAGTATTTCTTTTCACCACACCCCATAAGCACACTGTATAATTTTCTGCAGTATTTGAAATGTTCCATTCTCATTGATGTGAGATAATATTCTTTGTTGATTTTATTTGGGCTTCCCTTATAAATAATTATGAGTACTATTTTATATTTCTGTTGGTGATATACTTGATTTCTTCTGAGAAGTATGTTTATTTTCTATCCCATTTTTGATAGATTTAAAATTATTTATTGATTTTTGCTTGTACTTTATAAATTCTGTATATAAAACCTTTATATATTCTGTATATTAAGCCTTTATATATGCTGTATATTAAGCTTTTATCAACCCTTGCAGCAGCATTCAGGGGTTACTTCTGATTCTGCACTCTAATATCATTCCTGGAAGGCTTGGTGGTCCATATGGGATGCGGGTGATTGAACCGAGGGTAGGCACGCACAAGGCAAATGTCCTACCCTCTATGCTATCACTCAGGCCACTGCTGCCAATTCTTATTTGTGAGGAAAAAATCCCTCACTTAATTCTAAATTATAGCTCTGCATGGTAGAAGACTCTAGAATCAATAATTTGAATATATCATTGTACTCATTCAGCTTTTAAAATAGCACATGAAAGGGCTGTTACAATTATTATGTTTTTCTCTTATGTTTTATGGTATTTGCCTTTATTAATCTTTAAGTAGTCTATCTTTCAATTTTACCATTTTGGTTACTATGCATCTTTGTGTTGTTCTGTTTGAGGCTATTTTGCTTGGGTCTCTTTGGGACTCTGCTCTTCATTGGTTCTCTCCAGATATCAGGGAAATTCTTATTAATTTTTTCTCCCACCTGTTTCTCTCCCCATTTTCCCTCGTGGCTACTTCATAAGATTTGAAGATTATTCCTCTTGCTATTATCTATCACATATTTCATGTTCTTTTCCATTTGTTTATCTCTTTTTTTCTTTAGTCACTTAATCTTGGCTCTGTCCAGTATCTTGTCTTCAATATCATTGACACAGTCCTCTGCATGTTTGATTCTGGTATAGTACCTTGCTAAATAATATTTCTTAACTCTTTCAGTTACATTTCTATGGATTCTTTCATATCCTAGATCAATTCACCTTTCAGTTGGTTGAATTAATCTTACAATTAATGCTTTATTTCAGGGGTCCTCAAACTTTTTAAACAGGGGGCCAGTTCATTGTCCCTCAGACCATTGGAGGGTCTGACTATAGTAAAACAAAACTTATGAACGAATTCTTATGCACACTCATATATCTTATTTTGCAATGAAGAAACAAAACAGATACAAATACAATATGTGGCCTGCGGGCCATAGTTTGAGGACCACTGCTTTATTTCCACGGTCATTGAATATATCATAGATTTAAATTCTTCACCAATGAGGCTTGTAGCTTTATTTGAGCTGAATAGTTTTCTGGTACTAGAGAAGTCGCTGTTTGCTAGATCATTTGAATTCCTTTATTATCTTTATTATTGTTTAAAGATCAGTGGATCTTGTGATTTGAGATCCAGGTCTCTAGTCATCTGAGATATAAACTGCTTATTTTTATAATATCTTTATTTAAGCACCATATTACAAACATATTTGTAGTTAAATTTCAGTTATAGAAAAGAACACTTCCCTTCACCAGTGCATCCTTCCTACCACCAATGTCCTCCATCTCCCTCATCCCTCACCCCCTGCCTGTATTTGAGTCAGGCATTCTATTTCTCTCACTCTACCATTGTCATGATAGTTGATGGGGCTGGAGAGATAGCATGGAGGTAAGGTTTTTGCCTTTCATGAAGAAGGACCGTGGTTCAAATCCCGGCATCCCATATGGTCCCCCGAGCCTGCCAGGAGCGATTTCTGAGCGTAGAGACAGGATTAACCCCTGAGGGCTGCCGGGTGTGAACCAAAAACAACAACAACAACAACAACAACAACAAAGTGATAGTTGTTAGTGTAGTTATTTCTCCAACTGCACTCACCATCTTTGTAGTAAGCTTCACAACCTTTTGGCTAAGAGCGAGTACTATTTATTCTTATCAGTTTCAACTGCTTCTTTGTAACTCCGCAAACTCTGACTTGCTACAATATGTTGATCTAAAAAAAAAAAAAGCCAGAGCCCTAAAATCACTATGAATAAATAAGTAATGATTTGCTTGCATGAAGTGTAACTAGGGAGGTATTTGGTACAAAATATCAAACCCAGAAACACTTGGTTGCAAGTCAGCCCCTGAAGAGGTTGACTGATAGAGGGATGGAGGATGAGGTCTTTCCCCTTCAGCTCAGAGCACGCGTCTGCCACCCTGTTCAGCCGGCGGTTCTGAGGTGAAGCTGTGGGTAAACCGCTCACAGAAGTCAGGCTTGTGGAAATATTAGCTTTATTCGGTGAACAAGACCAAGTCCAAAGCCTCAGCATCACTTCCAGCCAAAAACCCCTCACTTTCCACAGACCCTTGTTTTTATCCCCCAGAATCAGCTATCACCCAATGGTGGGATCAGATACCACCCAATGGTGGAAGCAGAATCATGTATCACCCTAGGGTGGGGGCAGAATGCCAGGTCACACCCTAGAGTAGGGCACAATCAATGATCAGGGTAGGGTCAGTAACATAATAATCCTATAAAATGTTTACATAAACAACACACTTAAGAATTAAAGAGGTTACAGGAGTGAAATTGCCATAAAGTAACTTATTGTTGTAGGTGTTTCATGTTCTAGAGGTAGCTGGCTGTTCAGGGGGGCAGTGTGTCCTGTACAAGGTAGTCAAGAAGTGACACATGCACAGAAACAGCACAGAAGGCAGGCATAAGAGTCTTTAGCACACGTATATCATAAAGGCTGATAATTGCATCATGTTTCCTTTGTGAATGACCTAAATTCCAGAAGCTGGTGGTCTGGGAGATGTTAAGAGTGGGGAAGGTGGATGGCAAGAAGGTAGAGGGGCCCAGTTTCATGGTACAAGGATGTCAGGGACAAGTGGCCTATTTTAAATGTTCTAATTTTCATCCCATGTAATGCACTTTTTTTCTGATGTGTAGTGGTCAAAATTATTTTGCTTCTTTTATTTATTCTAATTATTTTAATCTTTAGATTACCAAAATGATTAAATATCAATTTATAAGCATATAATATTCGAAGAATTGAAGCAAAGCTGAAAATCATTAGGAGGCCCCATTATTGAATTTCTTCTTTTCTACATTTTTATGCTTGTAAAATATCTTACTACTTCCAAGTGGGGTTTCTTTGCCTTTATAAAAACCATTTATTATTTCTAGCTGAGTTGCTTTAGTGGCCATGAATTACTTTAACTGTTGTTAACTTGAAATGCTTTTTAATCACCTCTTTGGAGTTGAATGATAACCTTGCTGAATAAAGTAATCTCGGTTGGAGTTCTTGTTTTTTTGATATAGCCTTTTATCAATTATTAAGAAACAAGTACTAAAATATCCAGCTGTGAATTTTTTGTCTATTCATTTGCTTCTTTCACTTTTACCTTTAAGAATCTTTATATATATTAAATATGTAATTTATGTTATAAGAAATATACTCATTTAGAAGATGTAATATTTATAAAATATGCATAAGTTATGTAATTATCACCACATTCTAGATTTAAATTTATTTTTATTATAGCAATTTTATTCTCTTCTAGTCCATTCTACCAAATCTTGTTACTTCAAGTGTAAATTGATTGCATTTTGGTTTTAGTTACATAAAATTTGTTAGATAGTTTGCAATTTTGTTGTTTAACATTTACTTGTGCATGTGTTTATATACATATATGTGTATTTTAGAGTACTTTATGGTTCTGCCACACAATATGTCATTATTCATTTCACATATCTGCTTTTGATGTTTGGATTGTTCCACTGTGTACTATTATAATTTTGTGTGTGTGTGTGTGTGTTTTGTGGTGTTTTTTTTGGGGGGGGGTCACACCTGGCAGTGCTCAGGGGTTTTTCCTGGCTCCTTGCTCAGAAATCACTCCTGGCAGGCACGGGGTACCATATGGGATGCCAGGATTTGAACCGATGACCTTCTGCATGAAAGGTAAACGCCTTACCTCCATGCTATCTCTCCGGCCCCATAATTTTAGTTATTATAGGCATCAGTGCACAGGTCTTTCAAAAATCTATCAAAGGAGATAGATTTTGTAGGTAAAGACTATACTTATGTAACTATAATGATTACTAATATAGAGAGGAAATTATTGAGCTCATAAATAATAACAAAGTATTTGACAAATTATTGTCCCACATAGTTTCTTATCAGAAATGTAACCTACAGTTGCTTTCTAATCAGCTTCAGCATTTTCTTTCTTTTCTATTTCACTATTCCAATGGGTGTATATATTAATCCTGCTTAGAAATTTACTTTGGCTATGAATCTATTCTATATACTTATAGATTCTAAGAACTCTTGATTGGTTAATAACACTTGGTAACTTTTCATGAAACTTTAAATGAATTGCACACTTAATCGCTTTGAAAACTTAATATTGAATAAGACAGCAATATAGCATGTACTGCGAAATATTTTTATAATAAGAATACGATATATAAAAATCACAATTTTATCAGTAAAATTTTGATAGATTATTATAGAATAGCTCATTTTCTGCATGAATAACTTCTTTGTGGGCATCTGAGCATGAGATTTATTACTCCTGGCTCCAAGATCATAGATTACTGAGGTGTTTGAGGACCATGCAGGGCCTTCGAAAAATGTTTTTAAAATACATATATATCTAAATTAACTATGCAAATATTGATTGATGTGTTTTCCTCAGTTTTATAGTTTGAGACAATGATTCTCTGTGTGAATTTTTGGTGTTGTTGTTTTTTAATATTTTATTTTTGGGCCATACCTGGTGTCGCTCAGTTTACTCCTGGCTATGTGCTCAGAAATCGCTCCTGGCTTGGGGGACCATGTGGGATGCCGAGGATTGAACCTAGATCCTTTCTGGGTCAACCACAGTGCCTGACAAAGGTGCTATCACTCCAGCCTCAGTTTCTCTTGGTTAAATGTTATCTAAAATGAGAAGTGTGCTAAAATTTTGCTTTGTCCAAATTAGTATTTGATTACATATTTTAAAACTCTGCTAGGGCAAATCTAATGTTATTTTAAAATTATATTGTTGAGTATGCTTTAAGCTGAACATACCCTTTCTTTAAATGAGTTTAGGATCATTTTAAACTTACATATATTTTAACCTTAAAAATAATCTTTAAATTTAAATCTTTAATCTACAAATATTTAAAAAATAATAATAAATAATTATTGAAATAATAATGTATTATTTTAAAACTGTATTTAAAGTTGCAAAATAATAAGGTAATTAATAAACATATATATTATGATATTATTTTATAGCTTTTATTTTTTTGCCATTTTCTGTTTTAATGTGTTGATATTGTTATTGCAACAACATTAAACCATACATTGTTGAATATTTTGTTTTTAAATTTTTTTGTTTTAAAATTTTATTATTCTATTTTATATAAGATACAGTCAACGTAGATATTCGACTTTTTCCTTACATTATTATAATAAACTTTCTCTTAGTTTGATTTGACTTCTTATAATGTGATAAAAATGTGCAATAGTATAGTTTTATATACCAACTTCTGTCATTTAGCTTTGTTGTATATAACATCTATATTCAAAATAAATTTTTTGACTAATACTGTAAGTTTTTTTAAATTTGATATTATTATAAGAATTAATAATTATATTGTCTTTTTCATTCCTTTTTTGGTTGAAGCCTTCAATTTCTTTTGTCATTTATCTTCAATCTATAAACAATATACGAGTCTGGATTAGTTTGGTATGGCAATAAATTTACTGTAGTTTTATTTTAGTTTTCAGCTCTTAATTTTAGAAAGTTCTATTATCATATATAAGTACTGATTAAATAGAGAAAATGAAGACATAATTTTTCCAGTAAACATTAATATGAGTAAACTTTCTAGTAAAATTAATATATCTTTAATATACTCATTTTACTCAGTAAATTTTGTACTCAATATACTTTATATTATAATTTTATTCTATTTCTGTGATCCTCTTTTAAACTTCATTTGAGATTTAACTCAATTCATTTGAAAGACACTCCTATTAATAAATTAAATATAGTTTAAAAATATTTTACATAGAATAAATTTTATGTATATTTTTTTGTGAATACCATGTGACAACATTCAGAGGATATCTAGGTAGGACTGTGCTCATACATAACTCATGGCAATGATTAGGGGACCAGAGACAATGCTGTGATTGAACCAATTTGACAATTTGATGCCAGGTGAGGCAAAAGTCTTAATCTCTGTACTATCTCTCGGGTCTCTGCTTTTTCGTTTGTTTGTTTGTTTTTGTTTCTGCTTTTTTGTTTGTTTGTTTTTGTTTTTTGTTTTTGGGCCACACGCGGTCAAGCACAGGGGTTACTCCTGGCTATGCAGTCAGAAAGCGCTCCTACCTGGGGGACCATATGGTATGCCATCCTGGGTTAGCAGCGTGCAAAGTATGCAAGGCCCTATCGCGCTATCGCTGTGGTCCCACTCTGCTTAATTTTTGAGCAAAAATATATCTTCATTAAGAACTAAATAATTGTTTATTTCTTTGCAGTTTCAAGGGCTACTTTCAACTCACCATTGTGTTTATTTTTATACTTCCTCCAGCATTTATTCTTTGTTTCTAAAGTTTTCTATTTCTTTGGTTGAAATAACCTAAAATGTAATACCTGACCTTCTTCTTTTCTTTCTTTGCTGTTGATACTTACCAATAGATAATACCAACATTATTTCCTCAAATTATTCTTATAGCCTCTATAATACAGTATATAGTGCAAAGTCATTCTTATATAGCTTTTCTATTCCTGTGTCTCAAATCACACAAAATTTTATTGGATTATGACAACATTCAGTTATTATCTTGCAGTGTTTGCAGGGCACAAGTGCAAAGATGCTTAACTGAATTGTTTACTCAGGATTTGAAAAGGATAAATACTAAATGTCAACTGGGATCCAACTTCATCTATCCTCTCAACCAGGGGATAATCCACTTCTAGTCACACTAAAGTGTTGACACAATTAATTTCGAATAAGTTGTAAACTTCATGTGACTTATTTTTCTATTGTAGCACAATTCTTTCTTCTTTTAAGTTTTTCATTTAATTAAATAATGTTCATTGAAAAATATTTTAAATCTTTCCTAGTTCAGACTCATATGACTTGAAAATGAAAATCACTTCCCTTCTCTTTTGCCTCATTCAATTAACATTATCTCTACATATTTCACCAACACTAAGTAAAATAAGACATATGATGAAGACTGTAACACTGTAGTATACTGTCAGATTTTATCCTATCATATTTTCCATAAACATTTTTGATACTCTATTGCTTATTTGTAAGAAAAAGCCTGCAGATCCCCAGATATCAAATAACATAAAATTTATAATTATATACTTGTTTTTAACTTTTCTTTTTTTTTGTAGTTTTGGTTCTTAAATTTTTTAATAATATTGTATTTAAACACCTTGATTACAAACATGATTGTGGTTGGTTTTCAGTCATGTAAAGAACAACGCTAAATTTTCTTTTTTTTAATATAAGAGAGTAAAGTTCACCAATGTTGTCTATTCATTTCAATATGTTAATTTCCATATTTTATATAAATTGCTTGTATTCAATTTTCATTTACTTCTTATTTTCCATTTTATGTAAATTGACCCCCCATATCTCCATGTTTATTGCATTTAATTGAATTTCAACTTTGGCTACTCTCTGTCTATAGTTTTCATGTGTTTATTAAGGTTAAAAATCATGCTAGGTACTTATTATACATTTAATACAAAGCCAACACTATTCATATTGGAAGTTGTATTTTCATACAAACCCTAATAAGTCAAGACTCCACATAAAATAATTTCAATATGTAGTAAGTTTTATAACTCTTTACTTTGGTTTTTATTAACAACTAAGTTAAATTATAATAAAAAAGAAAGACTTCATGAATCATCAATAGACATACCTAATGCTGAAATGGTCTTAAATAGCAGAAATTTAGTGGTCTAATTTAACAAATGATGCAAAGCACATTTATTTTTTAAAAGGGGACTTTCATTTGTATGGATTTCTAAGTTGCTCTTCTCTTTGATGCACAGTAATGACAGAAATGGAAGTAATTATTTAAATAGCAAGTAATAGAAGCGAAAATTTTATTAAAGAAGAGTAAAAAAAAAAAGGTATGAGGGCTGTTGGGGCCAAAGCAATAGCATAGCTGGTAGGGTGTTTCCCTTGAACAAGATTTGACCCTGGAACTTCATATGCCCCTCCCCCATGACCACTTAAACTGATTTCTGAGTGCAGAGCTAGGAGTAACCTCTGAGGACTTCCATGACTCTAACTACACTCTAGTCATTGTGACTACCTACCTATCATGGATTTGTCCTAATCCTCATCTCTGTTGTCTCTGAATATCATTCCCACACTGTCTTTTGTTTTCCTTATATCCCACAGATGAATGATATTATTCTATGGTTATCCCTCGCCCTCTGACTCATTTCACTCAGCATAATAATCTCCAAGTCTATCCATGTATAAGCAAATTTTATGACCTCATTATTTTCTAACTTCTGCATGCTATATGTGCCAGTTTCTTTCTTTCTTTCTTTCTTTCTTTCTTTCTTTCTTTCTTTCTTTCTTTCTTTCTTTCTTTCTTTCTTTCTTTCTTTCTTTCTTTCTTTCTTTCTTTCTTTCTTTCTTTCTTTCTTTCTTTCCTTTCTTTCTTTCTTTCTTTCTTTCTTTCTTTCTTTCTTTCTTTCTTTCTTTCTTTCTTTCTTTCTTTCTTTCTTTCTTTCTCTTTCTTTTCTTTTCTTTCTTTCTTTCTTTCTTTCTTTCTTTCTTTCTTTCTTTCTTTCTTTCTTTCTTTCTCTCTCTCTCTTTCTCTTTCTTCTTTTCTTTCTTTCTTTCTTCTTTCTTTCTTTCTTTCTTTCTTTCTTTCTTTCTTTCTTCTTCTTTCTCTTTCTTTCTTTCTTCCTCTCCTTCCTTCTTTTCCTTCTTTCTTCTTTCTTTCTTCTTTTTCTTTCTTTCTTTCTTCTTTATCTTTTCTTTCTTTCTTTCTTCTTTCTTTCTTTCTTTCTTTCCTTCCTTTCTTCCTTCCTTTCCTTTACTTCCTTCCTTCCTTTTCTTCCTCCTTCCTTCCTTTCTTTTCTTCCTTTCTTTCATTCTTTCTTTCTTTCTTTCTTTCTTTCTTTCTTTCTTTCTTTTCTTTCTTTTCGTTCTTTCTTTCTTTCTTTCTTCTTTTCTTTCTTTTCTTTCTTTCTTTTCTTTCCTTTCTTTCTTCTTTCTTTCTTTTTTCTTTCGTTTTCTTTCTTTCTTTCCTTTCTTTCTTTCTTTCTTTCTTTCTTTTCTTTCTTCTTTCTCTTTCTTTCTTTCTTTCTCTCTTTCTGTCCTTTCTTTCTTTCTTTCTTTCTTTCCTTCTTTCTTTCTTTCTTTCTTTCTTTTTTCTTTTCTTTCTCTTCTTTTCTTTCTTTCTTCTTTTTCTTTCTTTCTCTTTTTCTTTTCTTTTTTTTTTTTGCCAGTTTATTTAAACACTCATCAGTTCTCCGAAAACTCTGATTCTGTTGTTTTGTTTTGGCCGCAGATTCTGGCTATTATAAATAGCACTGAGATGAACATAAGAGTACAGAGGGCATCTTTGTATTCTATTTTTGTGTTACTAAGCTATATCCCTAGAAGTGATATTGCTAGATTATATAGAAGTTCAATTTATTAGGAATATCTATATTGTTTTCCAGAAAGTTTATTCTAGAATTAATTCCCACTAGAAGTAAATGAGTGTTCATTTCTCCCCACATCCACACCAGCATTGATTGTTCTTGTTCTTTGTGATGTGTACCATTCTCTGTTGTGTGATATTTTATTGTTATTTTGATATGGACATTCTTGAAGATGTAGAGCATTTATATTTTGTGTGTGTGTGCCTTTTAGCATCTTGATTTCTTCTTTGAACAAATTATTTGTTCATTTCTTCTCCCCATTATTTTAGGGATAAGATTTTTTTCTTTTTAAGTTCTGACAGTACTTATATATCTTAGATAATAGCTCTTATCTGATGGGGATTGGTTGAATAGATGTCCTCTGGGTAGCCTTTGTATCCAAATCACTATTTCATTTGAAATGCAGAAGCTTCTCAATTTAAAATATAGTCACATTTGTTTATCTCTGCTTTCACCTGCTTTGACAACAAACAATTTTTATATATGAAATGCCAGAACATAATAAGTATTCTAATAGTTGATACAGGCAATCAGTATTCTTAAATAATACTTCTGATTTTCATTTCTTTTCTTATAAAATAATTATATTAATATATTTAGTAAATATTTATTTACCAAAGATTAAGAGACATTGATTCCCTACCACACTATGACTGGTGTACTCATAAGGGCAAATAACAAGTGAAAAAAGAGACCTGGTGAAGATGACCTGTGATAATGGATTAGAAATGATGAGCAGTGCTTAAAATGATCCCAAAATTATCTAGATATAGAAGAAAAAATCTATATTTTGTAAGGATCATGCCCATACTGAGTATATTTTATTTTTCTATAGCTTTGAAAATATTGACTATTTTTTTTTCTTTTGGATTTTGGCTCACACCTGATGACACTCAGGGTTACCCCTGGCTATGTGTTCAGAAATCTCTCCTGGCTTGGGGGACCACATGAGATGCTGGAGATCAAATCGCTTTATGTCCTAGACTAGCATGTGCAAGGCAAATGCCTTACCGCTTGCTCCACCGCTCAGGCCCCTGAAAATATTAACTTTATATAATTTAAGAGCATATGCATGCTATTTTGTTTGACTTTGTTTTGACTTTGTTTTTGTTTGGTTTTGTTTACTTTGTTTAACATCACAGGAAAAATCATTTAATTTACAGTACTTCGATGATTACATTAAATATAATATAAATACCTAAAACATTTTTGTTATAGAAATATTCTACAAATATTACATGGTATATATATTTCCTGATACTTTCTCCTAAAATATCAATTTTCCCTCTATCGAGCTCTATTTTTACTACAAAAACTAAAAATAATAAAAAATTGACATATTTTGTGTGAAAGATCGAGTCAGATTTAAAGTATTATTTGATTTTAAACTGTGATATATTAAAAAAATGGAAAAATATTTGAAAAATCTCTACCAAAATAAGGGTTAGGTTAAAATAGTTCATTTAATTTTGTATTAAGATTTCCCATTTTTATCATATAAACCATATTTTAATTACTTATAAGGGCCTATTATAGGAACCTGATGAAAGTAGATGGAGGAAATAGACATTTTCTTTTAATAAAACTCTTTGATGCTGCTACTGGATTTGCTGATTGTTTCCCCAAGATCTGTTTTACTGTTGTTTCTTCTGTCTTTGCAGGTTCCTTCAGACGATCTAATGTTGAATGGCCAAAATGATACCAGAGTCCAGCATATGGAGGAAACACGCAAAGTGACAGAGGGGAGTCTGTGAAGGATTCTAGTGGATTAACAACATACAACTAGCATACTGTGGATCTGACAATGAGAACCTGATAAAACTCTTTTAATAGATTAAAAAATCAAGTCATTTTATGAAGAATAGATTTTTTTTTTTACTGCTGAGGATGTTCTGTGATAGGAGTCATTGAAATAGTTAAGATAAAAGAAATAACTTGAGAATGTCACTTAATTCATAGAAGGCTATAATGAAGCAAATCTCCTAGGGCTAAAATTACTCCCTGGGAACAAGTTATGCACACGGGGATGCTGCATTAATTCCACCACACTAATATGCTATTCTGAATCATCAAAGTCTTCCCTTCCCAGTAGGAAATGATATTATAATAAAATTTGACTGATTCTATTTAGCCATATTCATTGTGATATTTAAAAGGAAATGATCCCCAGAGCTTAATTTCTCTTAATATGTTCCCATAGAATGTGTCACATGTATATGTCAATTTTGTCTTCTTTTATTTTAATTTTTTACTTTTTCTAAGTTTATAATGGTAAAAAAAATCAATGAACACAGAAAATCAGTTTCTCCAAAATGGCTTCTTTTAAAGTTTTACCTGGATAACTCATTAAAAATGAAACAAAAATGAAAATTACACGGTTGCAATCAAGTGTGATCTAATATATTTACTTTTCTTTTCTGTTTATAGTTGTAATGTGCTTACTAGAGGAGAAAATAAACAAATCAAGTGATGGGAGTATAGATAAAACTGGTTCCTTGAAGGAGTTGAAGATATTCTTTATAATAATAAGGAAAAGTAAGTCTTCTGAGCACAGTATATTTTCCTAAAAGGGATTAATTTTAGGCAGTTGTATAAGCAAGTTGGTTCTTATTTTCATAAAATATTTTCATGATTTAATTGCTGCTAAATGCTTGTTTTGATGTTGTATATAGTTTAAGAAATATTCTAAATGCTAAATAAATATAAATTTTATAGCATTAAATTTATTAACAATAAAAACTAAAACAACAATGAAATGGTCTAATTTCTAAATAAAAATCCAGCTCACTATATAATAGACATTTTATATAATAAAACAAATATAAACTGTTATAGATTCAATGTAATATAAAAGGTACTGCATGTTTCTATAAAAACATTGATATAAAATACTGAATCAAACATAATTATAAGCATTTTATTTGTTTGCCACAATAATCAAGTCCTTGCTTATGAGCCTCTTATTGAGATAAAATAAATAATTAAAAATGGACTATTATTTATATATCACATATATTCAATTAAGATCTTATGTTTGATCCTGTGAGGTATTTATTAAATGACCCTGAAATATAACATGTTAAAAAATCAGTTCCTAGGTCCAGAGAGATAGCATGGAGGTATGGCATTTGCCTTGCATGTAGAAGGACAGTGTTTCTAATCCAGGCATCCCATATGGTCCTCTGAGCCTGTTAGAAGTGATTTCTGAGCGTAGAGCCAGGAGTAAGCCCTGAGCTAAAACAAAACAAAACCAAAACAAAACAAAGCAAAAATCCAAAAACAAACAAACGAGTCAGACCCAGAGTAATATAAAATCTGCTATCTATTATTGGTGATGAATTTGACCATCGATGTATGTTATGTAAACTAATGGAGATATTAGGCTTATAATATGTGCAAGACTATCTTTCAGTTGGGGACAGAGCACTGTGAATAAGGATCTAATCTTAAAGGTTGCCAACCTTGGCTCAATCCTCAACATGACATGTGATCTCTTGAATCCCACCAGGATTAATCCCTGAACAAATGTGAGGAATAAAACCTGCCTCAGAAACAAATAACAAATATTATAAATAATTTATTCTGTTCATAAGCAGTTATTTATAGTATGTAGCAAACAATAAAATCATTAAACAGAGCTTTACTTTAACATAAATTCAGCTAAAATAAATATATAGTCAATTAAAGGAGAATATATAGCCATTTTATTATTAACTAGATCAAAATATCAGATTGCCTTTTGCATACAAGTGAAAGAAATCTGTCATCATCATGACATCATTTTTTCCATTATTACTCTAATCTTCTGATTTTATATCTGACTTAAGAGTTATTCTCTATTAACTGCATAATCAGAAAATAAAACAGAAAGTATTGTATCCAAATGACTTATACTATATCATAAATCTTGGATTTTATAATCAGGTTTTGGTGTATTGTTAATATCAACACTTGTAGTTTGAAATCTGGTGTATTCAATTTTTTATTACAGATAAAAAGAAAACTCTAAACAAACAAACAAAAAAAAACAAAAAAAGCAAATACTAAAATAGAAAGGTTTGTTTTTATCCTGAGCTATTTTTTCAGTATGTACAATTGAATCAGTACTATACATGTGTAAAATAACTTTTTATCCTTTCTTTGGGATAGGAAGAAAGTCTCCTTACAATGAAACATTGTTCAATTCTTTAAATTGGAGGATATTTTACATTTCACCACAAATAAAACTTATTGAATAAGGTTACATTATGGACCTTAACATTTAAGAACTTTTTCTTGTATTACTCAGAACGGAACAATGGATCCCCTGTGCTTCTAAGTATAGATAACTTTTTTCAGACCTGGCTTTCGAGATGAGACAGACGATATTAAAGAGATTTTAAACTTAAAAACAAGTTAATTCATCTTTCCCTTAAAAGTGTCTGAATTTAAAAAGCAGGTAATAATAGGAGTCATATCGAAGATGCTGATGGGTTTCTGTAGAATAGAGGCCTCAGGCAACTACATAAAACTTTATGGAAGTGATTTTGAGCATGAATTAATATAGGAAAGGTTATTCTTCAAACAACAGAGTCATTGAAACTGCTTATTTTTTCTCTATGAAACCTAATTCAGAAAAACTGCTGTCTCCAAAATTTCTAAAAATAGAATTATTATTTTAAAATATACTATAATTTTGAATAAATATATCCATTTCAGTTAAATATAGTATCTATAATATTTTAGAAATAAAACAGTAAAATGCATTATTGTTTGTATTGAGCCAAATAAAACAATTAGTATTTATGTTTGATATTAATATATAGATAAATTTTGTATAATTGAATTCTATGCTTTATTTTATGATATTTCTATATAGTATTTTTGTTTTTTGTTTTTTTTCTTGGCCTCACCTGTTTGGGGTTACTCCTGGCTACGTGCTCAGAAATCTCCCCTGGCTTGGGGGGACCATATGGGACGCCGGGGGATCGAATGTGGTCCGTTCCTTGGCTAGCGCTTGCAAGGCAGACACCTTACCTCTAGCGCCACCTCGCCCGCCCCAATTTTGACCTTAGCTAACATATAATATATTCTTTAACTTATAATATATTCTTTACTACTTTATAAAATTTATGATGACATTTTGAGGAACTTACTTTTTTAAAAGACACACATGATTTTATCAATATATATGCTCTAAATGAATATATTGTTTTTAAAGTTACTTGGATTTTTGTTTCTTAAACATCATTACAGGACATTTACAAACTCAATGTTGCTAAAATTAGTTTGAAGCAAGTTAATTTTCTCAATGTAATCACAGTTAAGGCAGTTCTTTAGAGTGGTCTTGTATATAAAAGATATCTAAGCAGATAAGTTTATATGAGATTGTAAACATCTCTGTAGGAACAGAGAAATAATGGTGAAGTGTTTAACGTGGTTGCCTTGAGCAGAGTAAATTCTGATTTGATCTTAGAAGTGAATATGATCTCTGGATCATGAGAGAAGTCAGCATCACTGAATTGTATTTCTCCAGTGAAACTAAACAAAATATATGTTTTATTAAATGTTAACATAAACAAAACACAGGATATGGTTAAATAGTAAGAGTTGATCAAATTAAATTACACTTATAATATTTTGAAATTATAGCAGCTGAAGCTACATCTACATTATAAATGCAGAAAAATAATGTGCTTTATATTTTAGTGCTTTATATTTATGTATACAATATGTGCATCTAGGTTATTAAGTAGAAACATTTATTCAACTGAAATGATCTGGTTAAATTAATAATTTGTCACCATATAAGACATTAATTTAAATACTTGAATACATATTTATTTTAGACTTTTTTCAGTTTTGATCAACCTTTACCCATAAAAAATATATAAAGTAATGATGGAGCCAAATTTACACAAATATAAATCTTAAATATAATGAGACTTTTCTCTGGTTAAAATATTAAGTTCTCCTTATTTGAAGAAGGGATAGCAATAAAGAGGTTAAATGTATTTGTCAATAAAATTTGTGCATATTAATGTATTGTTTTTTCTACATAAAAATTTTATATGCTCATGGAAAATAGATATAGTATATCTAATTTATACCAGGTTTATACAAACACATTCACACACAATATATGTAGGATTTAATGTTTTCTAATAAATAATAAAATATAGGTTTTTTTTCTCTTGATTCTAGACATTTTATTTAGGGTATCTGTGATTCTAATAAACAAGTTTCTTTAATTCCATTAAAAGTTTGGATAATGGTCCTTAAATTATTAATAATGATTCATTGCAACCCACAACCCTAATGAAATCAAGGTATATCCTTTTTGAGAGATGTGTACCACTAATGATTATCCATTAAATAGAATTTTAACAGTAAAGTGTATTATTCATCTTGAAATTTCTATTTATTTCCAGTGCACTATTAGGTTTCATATTTTTGATGATACACTTTAATTGTACATTTATTTTAACTATTTGATTATATTTAAAATTTAACTTGAAAGCATTTCATAAGTTATTAGAGTCATGATCTAAACATGTTCATAAGCAAGAATCTCCTCAGTTTTCTTCTTTCGTGACAAGACCAAAGATTCTGGATGATGCTAATCTAGAAAGACATTCATAGCTCATAAAAGAATCATCACTGCTAATCAAATCAGAGAGAAAACCCACCACTCTGCACCACTGGAGACATTTTATGTGCTGAATATTTCATAATAAGGGGACGCTAGCTCAAGCAGAAATTCTCAATAGTTTCAGGTTGCGTGCAAACATTTACTTTAACATTCTAGCACTGTCCTATAGGTTCACAGCTATAACACCAGCGAGCCTGGAATGATCCTTATAAATTATGGTAATTTCATGTGACATGATTCTTGCTAGGTCACGGAAGCTTGCCTGGGTCTCTCTGCTATGCCAGCAATTCCTGACTGACATGATTATGTTGGCATGGTGCCATCAAAAATGAAATGCAAACACAATGACAAATACCTGTTTTGACTGCTTAAATTGAACTCAATTGTGGATTTTTAAAAACATAACACACAATAAATAATTGACACTAAGCCCTTAAATCAGAGTGGTGGGAGTACAGATACTAAACATATTTCAAGAGAATGTGCCAGATTATCAAAATTTGCAATACTGCCTTGTCACAAACAATGCCCTGTTGCATTTTTCTCTACACATTTCATTTACATCTTTTGTCTTTTATTTACAATAAAAATGTTCATATAAGAAGGAAAATAAAACAAGGACCAAAGAGTTTATTCAACATGTAAGAACTTGCCTTACATCTAGTTAGTTTGGTATCCAATGGTAGTATAAATATACGGTCTTCTAAGAGCTGCTAGGAGTGATCCTTGAACCCAGAACCTAAACCCAAAACAAAACAGATATTAAATCTCAAAATACTTAAATAGGGATATGTAAATTTTCTATCTATAATTACTTAGATGTATTTTAATAGCTTTAATTCTTATTGTGTATTTCCTTATGTAGATGTAATTTTCCCCATCTGTTTTTGGATTTCTTTAGTAGAAAATTTTAGCAGATCAGTACCTCTTGAGTTCTGAATTTATATTAGAACCAGGATATAGGGATTGTTTAGCTTGTTGTTTTTACCCCTATATGCACTAGTAGTATCATGTGACAATGTTCCTTTTGCATACACACTTTAAAATGAGGAATTCTTAGATATAGAAAGAAGTTTTTAACTAATATGGATAGGAACTCATAAATTTTATATTACAGAGGGCCTATCACTCTGAACATTTTACATAGTGACTTGATTTGGGCTTCAGTTGTTTAAACATTGGCATTTTAGCGCAGAACCTTAGATCCCATATTTGGAAACCAGCACTGTTTTCTGCACCAGCAACAAAAATTGAAGTTCTACTGTGGAAGGCCTTAATGATGTCCTGGCACTAACTTGCTCCAGACTGGTGTCCTATGACACTCAGATGACTTGGAAACAGCAACAAATGCTTTTAGGGGTGGTTCCCCGGCATCTCTACCTAACAGTGAGATGAAACCAGAAGATGCTTCAGGACACCCTGACTTCAATATAAGATATGTGCTAAAACTAAGATTTTTAATTACAGAAACCTGACTGTGGCAACTGTGATTGAGGAAAACTTTTACTGGGACCTTAAAGAAAGACTTTGGGGTCAGAAAATTTAGTGTTCCAGGAGACTATAGTTCACTTTATAACAAGATGCTTAATGGATAGAAGATCCATTTGGGTTATTAAGTTAGCAAAGGAATGTTTTATTCATTCACATTTTTAAGTTCTTGATTGATATAGCAAATATAAGAAATCAACCTACTTCACATAATTTTACCAGACTTTTACTGTTATGGTGTCCTTGGTGGACAATATGGTAGTCATAAGCAATGTTACCTAGTTAGAATTTTTCTAATTTCTACATTTCTAGTAAATTTAGACATTCTAATAATCATCCTCTGCTCCAAGAAATAAGAAATGAAAACATATACCCTGCTCCTGGATTGGCAGGATTAATATCATTGAAATGGCAATACTCCCCAAAGCATTGTACAGATTTAATGCGATCTCTTTAAAGATACCCATGACATTCTTCAAAGAAGTGGATCAAACAATTCTGAAATTTATTTGGAACAATAAACACCCTCAAATATCTAAAGCAATTCCTGGGCAAAGAAATATGGGAGGCATTACTTACCCCAATTTTTTTTATTTTGATCATAATGGCTTACATATCTTTCACAGTAGTATTTTAGGTACATATTAACATTGAATAAGGGGAATACCCATCACCAAATTTGTCCTCACCCCATCCCGGTTCCCTTTCTGCAACTCATATCCCCCACCCTCAACCCCCCCAGGCTGCTAGAGTAGGTGGTTCCCTCTTTGTCTAGCTTACTATTAGTGATCATATATCTGTTTGGTGCTGATTCCCTCCCTTGTTTCTCCCTCTATTTGAGAGGCTGAGCTAGATAAATCGAGTTATGTGGTTTTGTTTGAGGGAAAGAAAAGCAATAGAATGGTACTTAACCCAATTTTAAATTGTATTACAAAGCAATAGTTATCAACACGGCATAGTATTGGAATAAAGACAGATCCTCAAATGTGTGAAATATGTTGAGTACTCACTCAAAGAATGTTCCCCAGGAACGCATTCATCTAATTTTTGATAAAGGAGCAAGAAAAGCCTAAATAGAGCAAGGAAAGCCTCTTAAACGAGTGGTTTTGGCGCAACTGGTTAGCCACTTGCAAAAAACAGAACTCAGACCCCCAACTAACACCAGTTATGAAGGTAAAATCCAAATGAAGGAAAGACCTTGACATCAGACCTGAAACTATAAGGTCTATAGAACAACATGTAGGTAAAACACTGCATGACATTGAGACTAAAGGTATTTTTAAGGAGGAAACAGCACTCTCCAAATAAGTGAAAGCAGAGATAAACAGATGGGAAGATATTAAGCTTAAAAGCTTCTGCACCTTGAAGGAAATAGTGCCCAGGATACAGGAGCCACCCACTGAGTGGGAGAAACTCTTCACCCAATACCCATCAGATAAGGGATTAATATCCAAAATATACAAGACCCTGACAGAACTTTACAAGAAAAAACATCTAATCCATTAAAAATGGGAGAAGAAATGAACACTTTGTCAAAGAAGAAATGCAAATGGCCAAAAGACACATGAAAAAATGCTCCACATCACTAATCATCAGGGAGATGCAAATCAAAACAACTATGAGGTACCATCTCACGCCATAGAGATTGGCGCACAGCACAAAGAATGAGAACAAGCAGTACTTTCAGGGATGTGGAGAGAAAGCAACTCTTATTCACTGCTGGTGGGAATGCCGTCTAGTCCAACCTTTATGGAAAGCTATATGGAGATACCTCCAAAAACTGGAAATTGAGCTCCCATACTATTCAGCTATACCACTCCTAGGTATAATCCCTGGGAACACAAAAATACAATACAAAAATTCCTTCCTCACACCTATATTCATTGCAGTGCTATTTACAATAGCCAGACTCTGGAAACAACCAAGATGCCCTTCAACAGATGAATGGCTAAAGAAAACGTGGTACATATACACATTGGAATATTATGCAGCTGTCACGAGAGATGAAGTCATGACATTTTCCTATACATGAATGTACATGGAGTCTATTATGCTGAGTGAAATAAGCCAGAGGGAGAGAGATAGATGCAGAATAGTCTCACTCATCAATGGGTTTTAAGAAAAATAAAGGACATTTTTTGAAATAATTCTCAGAGACAAAAAAAGAGGAGGGCTGGAAGTCCAGCTCATGACATGAAGCTCACCACAAAGAATGATGAGTACAGTTAGAGAAATAGCTACATTGAGAACTATCATAACAAATGTGAATAAATGAGGGAAGAAGGAAGCCGGTCTAGAGTACAGGCGGGTTTGAGGTGGGAGGAGGGAGATTTGGGACACTGGGGATGGGAGTGTTGCACTGGTGAAAGGGTGTGTTCTTTACATAACTGAAACCCAACTACATTCATATTAGTAATCAAGATGTTTAAATAAATAAAAAAATAAAATGTCTTTTTATTGTAATTAAAACTATGTTATTAATTGTATGTAATTCCCTATGAAAGGTAGTTTATTTCTAAAGATTCTATATTCATCAGCATGAGAATAAAACTGATAATGTAAATGAGTAGAGATCATACAGATTGTAGACACTTCACTTGACCCCAGGATCAGACATGTTTAAAGAACTATTCATCTGTGAACCTCACAGATTGGACATCCAACTGTCCATAATACTAAAAATAGTTTGTTTTTGATTCCTAAAGGATGACAATTATTCCACTGTATTCAGAACACACTACTCTGCTCATAAAACAATCAAAGTTTTGTTGTCAAATCTGATTCTTGTTCCTTTACATTTATAATACTTTAAGAAAGTAAAGGTTTATTGATAATGGGAAAATTGCACAGATAAAGGGGTATATTTTATCACTGAAACCCAACTATGACCATGTTTGTAACCATGGTGCTTAAATAAAGATATTATTTTTAAAAAATAACTGAACTTATTTACCTTATATTCTTTGTGTTTCTTTACATTTTAAATATGGTTACATACCATTCTTAAGCTGTTTTATAGTCCTAAATATATTTTATTATTTTCATGTCTAGTTCTTCAATACTTCCTAATTCTCCAGTTACTTTTAGGTGTTTATTATTCTTTAAATAAATGTAAATTGTGTATATTACTATTAATCACATACTATTAAAATTCTCATTGGATTTTGATGGGTATACAATCCCCTTTCTCTTAGTTTTCTTTGCAACAAGCACTTATTCACGAACATCACAATAGTCAGAAACAAATTATAAATATATTGTAATTCATAGGATAATCTGTCATTTATTTTATTCTATTTATCTCCCTCCTCTTGAAATTTCTTTATGATTGAATTATTGCAAAAATAAAAATTGTTTTTATTAGTTATGAGACATGCTAATTATGATGAATCTGATTATTGCCTTTGCACTTATTTTAAGAAATTTTGAATGACTGCTGAATTTCCTAGTTTTCTCAGATCTTTGCTCAGATATAATTTCTGTCAATGTCTTTGATATATGCAACTGGAATAATTTATTTTAATTTTTAATATATTTTATATTATTTTTATTTGTATTTTTTAGGGCACACCTAGTGGTTCTCAAGGGTTTCTCCTGGCTCTGCACTCAGAAATTGCTCCTGGCCTAGGGGACCATGTAGGATGCCTAGAATCAAACCCATGTCCATCCTTTGTCAGCCGCATGTAAGGCAAATGCCATACCATTGTGCTAACACTCCAGCTCCATAGATCTTATATACTTTTAAATGAAAACATTAGCAATTCTAAGGTGAAACTAAGTATAGCACATTCTGTATTAGCTCTCATGTACGATTTTAAATCTCAGGAAGGTAATATCAGTTTATTTATATGTTTAAATAATATCAGTTTAAATATATGAGACCAAGACTTAACTAATAAATAGGAGCATGTGGTAAAGATTTCTTCTGTTGTTTTATTCATTAATTATCCCCTAATATATCTCTCCATTGAATGAGAGGGCTTTCTTCAATTTCTTCTTTCTCGGATGAAATGTCACATCAATCTTTATATTGGCATCCAGACATGGATATTATAAATATTTTAGATCACATTGAAAAGCCATATGGTCTGGAGCTATAGCACAACAGTAGGGTGTTGGCCTTGCATGCCACTAACCCGAAGCTGACCCCGGTTCAATTCCTGGCATCCCATAAAATCCCCAGAGCCAGCCAAGAGCAATTTCTGAGCACACTGCCAGGCGTAAACCCTGAGTGCTGCTTCCAGGTGTGACCCAACCCCCAACCCAAATAAATAAAATCACATAATGAGTTCTTTCTTCTTAGTCCCACTTTTTATTTCGCAGCATCAAAAATCAGGCCATTTTAATTTCTCATTTATGTGTTAAGGTATTTCAAGAATTTTCACTGTGCTTTCACAATTTGACTATTCAGTGCAAAAGACTGCACTTGGGTCTATCATGGCTTTCAAAATGACTTTCGAAATGATTTTTAAAATAACTCCCTTCCTATGCTGAGCCATAACCTACTTTAGATTTAAAGGAAAAGAAATGAGACACTTGCTTCCATTTTAACATGAAGGTTATTTTGCCAGGGATTATTTGGACTACTTTGAATATTATTGTGACCCATTCAATTGGGAAGGCCAGCAGGTGGAGAATAAGCCATGAAAATGGAGCCCTCAAATGCAGATCAGTGCTCTTATCACTCATGAGAACTCTTACACCAGCTTCATCTGCTGTCTGGGATGGAATCTATTTCAACACACCCACATTATTTACTTATAGGGATTAAACTTAAGCAACTTCATAATAATGAATTTATTCAATATGGTCTGAGGTTTGATTACATATTTGTTTATAATTACATGTTTTTGTGCCATAAGACACACTTTTTTTTTTCACTAAAAGATGGGGGAAATATTTTTGCATCTTATGGAGCAAATGCCAAATGGAGCTGAAGCCTGAGTGCAGGGGAGAGCAGATACTAAACACTTGACATCAGCAGTGTGATGCCCCTTTATTGCACAGACATACCACATAGGATGAGAAATCAGGTTAACACACTTTCACCATCACATATAGAGCTTTTGTTTAAGACTATTTGATCACTACTGCGACTTTTATTTTTTATATTAACAAAAAGCATTTAATTTTTTTAATTTTCTGTTGTAATATAATAAGTTAGGTACATGTGTTTAACTAGATGTGCACCCGTGTAAATATACTTTGGCCTCGCTGGCTGGTTGTTCCCAGTTGCCATTTCTTGACAGTGTCTTGCTGCAGGCATCTTGCGTCTCAGCAATCCTAGTGGGACGGAGTCCTTTCACGGGAGGGAAACGGGTACACGAGCGGCTGAATATGAAATAAATGAACCCACACAGAGAATGTGGGGTCAACATGTTTCTGGCAGGAGTGAGACCAGTTTAATTTTTTGAGCAGGGAATTTTATAGGGGTAAAATTAGCCACAGGTGAAGAATAATTTTAATCACAAAGCGTAGTATAACAACAACAATACCTAAGCTATGGATGTGACTGTAAAAATTCTAAGTTACAAGAGAAAAGGTCACAACTCAAGGTAACTCTTTGCAAGCTTACTTTAAATGCAAAATTAGGATTAGAAACTTGATCTTTCTAGGCTGGACTCTATAGTTTTAGAGTTTAAATGAAGGGAGGAACCAAATCCCCAAGAATGAGCTTCTCTATTTCTAAAGGAGGGTCAAGATCTGCATTCTGGTTATGCCCTTGATTACCAGAAACTGCAATTGCAAAGAGAAAAATTGTCTTTGCTTTTAGGGCTGACTATATCCAGAAAAATGGGTTCTCAAATAAACTTTGGTGCTGGAATTTCTGAGCCAAATTATTTGAAAAAGGCTATTATTTTGCCTGATATATACAAAGGAGAGATAGTCAAATACTGGCTGAAAACATAATGCCAGGCGTCTTTTTGGAAATTCCTCAACCATCCACGCAGGGGAAAAAGGCGTCCACAGTGGGCCTTTTGAGGATCCCCAGGAGGACTAAATTAGTTCTACCCACCAGGAAAATCTGAGGATACATCTGGTGGGCTGAGTCCCCCTAAAAATTAGGTATGTCCTGGCAGTGTCTCATGTTGTGTTTATTAAATATTTTAGTACACCATTTGCTTTAAAATATTTCTTTTCTTGATCTCCTTATCTAAAAACTATGTGTATTATGGTGAGTTTCTGCTTATAGAGCAAAAAATAAATAATTAAACACTTTACATAAATTCTGTGTGTGCAAAGTGATGGTGATGGATTCCATAGCATCAATAAAAGATTGTAATTGATGGCAAAATCCCAAACAAAAATGAATGATTGTCCATTCACAAATAAAAGTGTGAAAGATCTGTGTGATCTATACCTGGTTTACATGTGAGAACAAAAAAAAAATGTCTATAAGAAAGAGGATCTACACACAAGTATGACCCAGAATATAAAACTATAAAAGAGACATGAGTCTATCAGGTTTACAAGGAATGGTACTGGACATACCTTGTCATGTATCAGAGACTGTAGAACACTCAAGAACCATCTGTCATGTGGGATGGAACATGGGTGATGACAACCATGGATACAATCATGTGCTGTTTTTCAAAGTTATTTTAGATATTGATTAACAAATACTACCCTTGTGGCACCAATGCCATCAGGTAAATATATACGGTAAGTTCCTGTGGGTTTAGTAGCAGAGTCATCTTAAAATCGGAAACAAATCACTAATCTCAGATACTTGAGAAGTAAGGCCAGGTGTTCAGTGGGAACTAATTTTACCTTAAGTTCAAAGGTGTTGAATGGTAGGTTGTGAGTTCCACAGTTCCAGAGAAAATGGAACCCCGTGTCCCCTATCTGTGTAGTATAGGAGAAACTGGTCCAGTAGCAATCCTCGCAATAAATAATCCACACAGATCTGAAGCTTTTAGCAGGCAAAAAAAACTCTCACTGCAAGCTGTTCACCCACAAACGAGTCGCTCCACCACATGAAATCATTAATTCAAAGGCCTCTATCTACACAGAGAAGATTAAGTGTTCTGAGTAGGTTCCAAAATAAAGTCCTAAATACAGTATTGCTAGGGAGTCATATCAGATTCTCTGTAGTATTAGCTCTGCAAGAAAATGATTGTCTCACAACTGAGGACTTTAACTCTCTGCCCCTAGAGTTAGACCCAGGAACTACTTTCTCTGACCCAAACTGCTGAATCGCATTTCAAACTTACTCAGGTATGTCAAGAGAGATTTGGTGTAGCTGTCTGTCACCAGCTAAAGACATAAGCTAGGTCAGTTTCAGCTCTGACCACCATTTTCCCGGACCTGTGGACAAGGTGAGGCTCTATTATTAATCTGCCTGGAATCTCCCCACACTTAAATTAAGAAGCCCAAGTTGCATGTGAATCCAGAGGTTTTTCTGAAACTCCAAAACACCTGGATACATTAGAATCTGCAGGACAGACTCCTCCTATTTCACTAAGTAAAAGGGCTTGTAGATAAGGTATCTGTCTTTGAATATCACCATAATAAATAAATAAATAAATAAATAGAAGCAATTGAATATTCACCTGTATTAACACTGAAACACCATCTAAAGGGCACAAAATAGTTAGAATTATGGATATAAGTAGTATTCCATTAAATAAAAATATCACTGGATTAGTGATCAGATATAGAGGAATCTGAAACTTAACTATCAACACCCACATATCTTTAAAACTATGAGAAACAAAGAAATTCAACTGCAATGACAGAGAGGGAAGCCCTGAAAAATCTTTGAGCACAAATAAAGCATCAAGCCTCACCAATGAAGTCTGCAAAGCAAAATTCCGTACAATGACATTCGAAATAAAGCAATTACTGAGAGAGAAGTTTAATCGGCTCAAAAAAAAAAAAAAGTGATCTAGTTGTCAAAAAAAATTACACAAATGGAACTGAAAGAGTTAAAATACTGACTAAAAATATTCCCAACCTATTGTCCACTACTCTAAAAATCTTTCATTTAGAATTGAAGCAAGGATGAAATCCTTTCAGACGCACAAGAGCTGGCAACATTTGCAACAACTAAATGAATCCTGCAAGAACTATTGAAAGGCCACCTATAAAAAGCAGACACTTGCAGAAAACAACAAGTTTATTGATTCCACAGTACGTATACAAAAATGGCAACACAGCCCTTTATAGCAATAATCTCTCAATGTCAATGGACTAAACTATCCTATATAAAAGCATAAAATAGTTGGAAAAATCAGGGAGAAAATTTATTTATTGCCCACAGGAAACACAACTAAACTCACAGGATAAATAGAGATTTAGAATGAAAAGACAGCAAACAATTGTACACATTCATGGCAATAAAATAAAATAAAATCCACAGCCTTATTTATTTAAGGCTAAATCACATTTAAGAAACAGAAAGTAATTAGAGACTATGGTGGACACTCCTTCCTTGTTAAGAAAACAATAGTTGAAGTACTACTTCTAATCAGCATTTATGCACCAAATGAAGTATCAGCCAAATTTATAAAGCTTCTGCTCATAAACCAAAAGAAATAGGTTGACAGAAACTCAATAGTATTGGGAAATTTCAACATGCCATTTTAGTTACTAGACATATCAAAGGACAAAATATTAGTAAATGAATAAAATACCTGAAGAAAGGCTATAATAACTTGATATTAGACATTAACAGGGTCTTCCATCTCTTCCAAGCAGGCTATACATTATTTTCTAATTATTATGGAATGTTCTCAAGTCATATCACATACTAGGTCATATCTCAAACATACATAAATTTTAACGTATAGAGAGCCTCTAGAAGAACTCTGCTTATTTCCGGGGTATTAGACTTTTACCCCAGTTTATTACTTTTCTCCTCTTCAAACAAAACCACATAACTTGAACTACCTACTCCTGCCTCCCAATTAGAGGGGGAAATAAAGGAGGCATCAGGACCAAACAGGTGTAAGACTACGAAGTAATAGGATAGGTACAGAGGGGACCACATATTCTAGCAGCCCTGGGGGTGAGGGAAGAGGATATGGGAGGTAGGACAAAAACGGAGGAGTAGGAAAGACAAACCGGTGATGGGAATCCCCCCTGATTTTATGTAAATATGTACCTAAAATATTATTGTCAACAATATGTAAGCCACTATGATCAAAATAAAAATTATGTTGAAAAAAAAAAGAAATCACACAAATTATCCTCTCAGGTCACAGTTCTCTGAAAGTAGACATTAATCACAAAAAGAAGATGGGAAAAACTTTCCACACTTAGAAGTGGAACCTCACTCCACAGCTGCTACAAAAAACTGAATCAAAGAGAAAATAATGGAAGAAATAAAATTATTAGTTAATAATGAGAATGGTAATACAAGTTATCATAATCTACAGCAAGCAGCAATAGCTGTAATAAGGGTAACATTTATGGTAGCACAGGTCTACATAAAGAAAGAACAAAAGCCTAAAATTAACAACACACATTTTTAAAATAGGGAAATGCAATAAAATTGACGAAAATGTAGAACAAGGTACATAAAATAAATCAAGAATAAAAAATACCTTAGGATTTCATAGGTGAAATGTAATATAATCAGAATTGAGTGGTATAGTATATACATATATATCATTCCTAATATCTGGAAAATAAGTAAACTTTTGATAAAGAGATTGAGGTTTTGTTATGCAAGATAAACTAGTTCTGGAAATCTAATTTACAATAAATATGACTTAATAATATTATGGCTATCTTTAAATTTGCTGAACATAAGTAAAGAATTTCACTTTATGAGAACTACTAAGCAAATGTATATATATTCAAGTCAGTATTTACGACTTGAATTTATACAACATTTACTTGCAAGTCATCACTCAAAGATGGGGTTGGTAGAGATAGCACAATGTTTGTAAGGTTTTCTTTGCCTTGCATATATCAGACCCAGAATATTCCCCCTGTACCACCTAGGATTCCTTGAGCTTTTTCATTTATGGTTTTCTGACTTTGTACTCATGGATTACTACCTGAACACGGAGCTAAGAGTAATTTCTGGGTACCATGGCCCCAAAATAACCTAGCAAAAAAAGATAAATAAATAGCTTAAAACTTAATAAAAAGTAATTTTTAGATTTCTAGTTACTGAAAAAGAAGGCTTTAATTTTATATTAATTATCACATGTAACTTTGCATGAAATGTCACAGATTCGTTAACTTTAGAACCAAAATTTCCCCTGCAAATTGCTATAAAAGATAATACTGTCATCATGTTGTTGTATTCTATAAAGACTTTGATTTGAACACGTTTAAGTTATGCTCTCTACTGATTTGATATAAATCATCTCTAGTTTGCCTCCTATGTTATATATTACAGAATTTTTAAAAAATTAGTTACCCTAACTTTTTCACTTCCTTAATTATGTCAACCACATGTTTATTTTCTGTGTCCTTAAGGTCATTTTTAAATAAAGAAACATACATGGATTTTTGAAGATGTGCTTTATATGACAAAGCACAGAAGCAAAAGCAATGTATTTTGATCTGTGAATTTTGCTGAACTGTTCAACGTTATAAGTCACTGTTTAAATAATTCGCACTAGGAACATATTGATACATTAGCTTACTATTATTTTATTTGTTTTCTCCCAGTTCTTCTTAAAGATTTTTGAATGCCTTATCCAAAACTCTATCCATTTTGGAAAGCTTAATGTTGATTAATATTTAGAAAATGACATTTTCTTATATTAGTTTTAGCTAATATAGTCATTGAAACACTTCTTTGAATGCTTTAAGAATACATGGGATGGTTGTAAATATTTGAGTGAATTCTTGACCTTGTATATTTTTATGCATGTGTAGTCATGAGATTTCTGATATTATAGTTATACTGAAAATCTATAAAAAATAAAAATTAGCAAGTGCTTTCCTTGAATTACTTAAAATCATATACTTCACTTTAGAAAATACTGGAGCATATACTGTTGGTGCACAGTTTAGTTAAAATAGTAGTTACTATAATGATTGAACTTACCTGGTGAATTTTTTTTTGTTCAGTGATTTATAGGAAAATAAATTAAACTTTAACTATTTTTCTGTAAAATAAAACGTTACAGGTGCAGGTATATGGTTTAAAGTGATAAAGCGTATGTGAGATCCTTAAATATGCAAAGCCATGAGTTCAATTCAGCACCACACGGGCCAACACTGCTATGTGTGTCTGCTAGGTTCCAACTTCGACCTGAATATACTAATCTTTGAATCTTTAATCTAAACTTTGATGCATACCTTTGCTGAGAACAACTATAAAAATGTTTTTGATCATTGAGTACATTTTTATTCTATATGATCATCAACACTATCATGAGATCCATATTTTTTATCCTTGATGCTCTCCTCACAATAAATGCCTCCTAAAAAAAAGTCAGATATATAATTTATAGTACTAGTGTTGAAAGCTATAAGAGAATTAGAAAGTGATTTCTAAATTACTTTGCTAGTTATGATTTTAATAATAAAAACTCTGGTTCTAAGATATTTTCTTATGCAGTTATTTAAGTTTGTATAACATCTACCTATGGACCCATGGTTATTTATCAATCACACAGTTTCATAGTCTATGAAAGTGTGGTGCTCATTTATCTTATCATAGAATATTTTAATTGTGTGGCATTTCATCAGATCTTTTAAAAGCAACAAAAAAAATCATTTGGATTCCATCTCAATGGGTTTGAATACTTCTAGTTAGCAGTCAAGTTCATTTCCACTTATCCACATTTTGAGTAGAAAAAATATATTAATTCCAGAGGAATTTTACTTTAGTCACATGGATGAAAAATAATTTTCATCTTCTAGTTTCTCTTGCTTTCCAGTATATCTCATTTTTATACTTATTGTTTTAATTTTAACATTTAATTATTGCAGTCTAAGTGAAAATTTTGATGTATACCCACAAGAAATTTTTGTCTAAGCATATTTGCATGTCTTATTTATGAAACACAATTACTACTTATTTAAATTAAATTTATAAGAAATAAATCTTATGTTCATTTTCAATGAAACACAAAATCTATAAAACGTACTGTAACTGCATCAATATAATTTTTAATTTATTAATTGGCAATTATCCTTTAAATCAAGCCATATTGGGCAGGAAAAATGTGCAGAGGGTGGGACATTTGCTTTGCACAGAGTTCAATTCTTAATATCCCATTTGGTCCATTGAGTCAACTAGGAGCATTCCATTAACAGAACCAGGAGTAAGTCAAAGCATGGTTTTGGGTGGTCACAAAACAAAAACAAACAAATAAAAATAGCCAATGTTTTTGCACATTGATTTACAAAGTTATAAAATATTTCATAAATTTTGTTGGCATGTATTTTAACAAATACTGAGCTAGTATTTCAACTACTAATGCAGCCATTAATTCAATGAAAAGCTACACAAATATTTATGAATGTTTGGTTATGAATGTTTTGGAGTTAGTTATGGAGAACATTGACTATAGTGTGTTAAAAATTCATATGCCATTGATTAGTATTGTAAATGGCCACAGTTAGATGTTTTAAAAATGATGAATGCATGCTTATTACACAATATCCTGTAAATCATCATTCTCCTGATCTCTTTTTATTAAAATAATTAGTTCATAATTAGAAAATATAACAAAAAAAGAATAAAATGTTAAGTTAAAAAATGTCTTTAATTTGGGCCTGGAGCAATAGCACAACTGTTAAGGCCTTTGCTTTGCAAGTGGTTTATCTGGGTTGAATTCCTAGCATCTGAAATGGTCCCCTGAGCCTGCCAAGAGTGATTTCTGAGCATAGAGACAGAAGTACCCTGAGCACTACCAGGTGTCACCCAAAATTTAAGAAAAATATTTCATTTTTATCTTTACTGTAATCTCAAATTGAATACAATACAAGTTGAACATCAGATAAGTATTTTTTCTGAAATAACTTTCCAGTTAAAATTGGATAATATTTTATTTTATAATATTTATTAATACATATATTTAATATTTATTTATATATTCACGCATAGTATTTAAAGAGTAATTAATAATCAAATATAATAATTAGATAGTAAGAAAAATATTGGTAAATAAAACTGTAAAACTATTAAAACTTAAATTGGATATAGTTGAAGATATAGTCAAATTAAATTTGTTACTTTAAATATTATAGCTTCTTATTATTTTCTATATTTTATCTTAGTCATTATTCTACACAGCACTTGTAAGAACAATTTTAATTATGAAATGTATTAATTTAGTAAGGTTCCATTAGTATACAAGTATGATAAGTTTATTTCTACATTTTTCCTAAGAATTTTATTTTAAATTAGATTATTTAGAATAGGTGATAACATAATTATTTCTAAAATTTCTGAGGTAACTTTTAAAATATTATTTTAGTCAAGTTAAATGAACATTAGATGATTTTCTTGAACTTGATATTATTTACTATATGGGAATAGTAAATATTCCTCTTCATTTTTAATTATATATGTGCTTGGAATTAGAAATATCCTATTTATAGATTTAAGACAAGGCTGAATGCCCTTATTAGACTTCATTGGTTCACACTATATACAGATTAAAAAAAGTGTTACGGATAATTTTTAACTGAGTCACAGGCTAAGCAACTTCGTTTATTTGTTTTCATACTTGAACCTACAACCCCAGGATCCATTAGGACATCGCAATAGCAAAGTGTAGACGCATCAAGCCCAAGGAAATAGAACTAAAGTGACACTGTCTCCAGCTAGGGATGCATTAATAGACCTGAGAATTCAAACGAAGAAAAGGCAATTTTTTCCTGCTGGGAAGTGGAGTTCTCAAGAGAGCCATCTCCGACTGGAGAACATGATATGAAAATCAATAAAGACCCTATTGTGCTACTGATGTGTCCGGGAAGTGTCATTTTATAACTTGCTAGCGGATATCTAAAGGAAGTTAAAGCTACTTTGCTCACAGTAATTGGATGGATCCTCTCTCAACCGTGGGCTATTTTGCTGCTTAAAGTAGAAGAAAAATATACAGTGGGGTCCACTTCGAAATGAGATATTGTAAAAATAAATTAATATGAAAACTGTTCACAGGTGTGAAACTGGAATCAGTTGTGTTTTACAGGCTCAAAATTCCTATAATTACACATCCATTTAAATATATAACTGTAAATAAGTACTAATTGTCAGGAAATTGTGGTTTGGGAAACTGTATGTTGGCTAACCAGAGAAAGCAACTTGAAAGGCATCATTTGATTTGCAGAAGTTGAATAGCTGATACAAAAGATTTAATTTTTGAAATATGTATTTATTTAAATCTGGTATTTATATGCTCAGAAATAATCCTGAATATTAATGCGTAGAATATTTGCCTTTGCAACTAAATTCCAATTTTTTCAGATCACTCTAATAGTTTGTATCTTTATAGCAATATTATTTTATTTCTCTTAAATTTATTTATATTCTTTTCTCACCATCTCCCTTACCCAATATATTTATTCTATTTTCTCTTATGGATGGGCCAGAAGTGATAGCACTATATCACTATAATAAGTATTTTACATAATATCTATAATAAAATGTATGAAACAATCTAGAAATATGTAAATTGCCACAGCAATAGCACAGCAGGTAGGGCCGAACCAGGGTCAACCCCTAGCATCCCATTTGGACCCATGACCCTGCTGTGAGTAATATCTGAGCACGGAGCCAAGAGTCACTCTTGATCACTGTTCAGTGTGTGGCCCAAAAAAACAAACAAACAAACAAAAATATCTATGGAGAACCAGAGCTATAGTATAACAGGTAGGGCATCTGCCTTGCAAGTTCTATTCTGGGAACTCAATGTGACCATGAACCTACCAGATGTGATCATGAGAACAAAATCAAACCCTGAGTACAGCTGGATGTGGAACACATTCCATTTTTTAATGCAGGATAAGAGGATAATAAGGCAAAATTTAGCTTACAAGCAATCGACGAAGGGTTGATGTCCAGAGAAATATATATTCTCACAGCTTTCCCAGGAATGTTACCTGATCAAAATCCAGGAGTAAGCCCAGAGTACTACTTGGTGTGACACAAAAGCCAGAAAAACACATAGAAATATAAACACATATAAATAAATCAAATTAAATACTTGGGTATTTTTCATGTCTGTTTTGGCCATCTGCTTTCATTCTTTAAGGAAATGACTTCATTTATTATCCAAATGTTTTGATGTGGTTAGATTAATACATTGTAAAATCTTAATATTAAACCTTATCAGGTGGGTTTTGATGAATATTTTTTCTCATTCCGTGAGTCACTTTTGTATACCTGTCATTCTTTCCTCTAAGGTGCAGAAGCTTCTCAATTTAATGTACTCTCATTTGTTTATCTCTGCTTCCACTTGTTTGTACAGTGGGATTACCTCCCTAAAAATTATTTCAGTCTCATCGTCATGGAGTGTTCACCTAAGTTTTCATCTGTATATCTTATAGTTTCAGATATGGTATCAAGGTCTTTAATCCATTTTGATTTGACCTATTTTTATGGTATTAGAACTTTAAAGGTCTGAGTTTGCTTTCTTTGCATGTGGTAGACAAATTTTCCCAAAAGCATTTGTTTTAGAGGCTTTCCTTATTTCATTTTGCATTTATTGCCCTTTATCAAATATTAATTGTGTATCTGGGGTATTTTTTCTGAATATTTAAGTCTATTCCATTGATCTATTCCAAAACCATGCTGTTTTAATTACTATTGCTTTGTAACACACTTTAAAGTTGGGGAAAATGCTGCCTCCCATTTTCTTTTCCTAAATGTGCGCTTTAGAAATTTATGGATGTTTGTTCTTCCAAATAAATTTTAGTTGTGTTTGATTCACTTATTTAAATAAAGTAATGGGTATCCTTAGAAGTATTGCATTAAACCTGTCCAATGCTTTGGGGATTTCCCATGAATTAGACCATGGAGTAATTGTCATGTTAATCATTTTAATCTCCCTATCCAGGACCAGGCCTCCATTTCCTTGTGCCCTCTTTTCCTAGTGTTCTGTTTGTGCACATTGATTAGGGAATAAGCACAGCTGTGGAGCAAAATGGAGTGGCTGTGCTCCTCTGTTTTTGTCTTTCTGGGTGTGGAATGTCTGTTTCCTCAGCTGAGGAAGGGTTGGTGTATGTCTCAGATTAACTTTGTCCTTTGGGGAAGGGTAAACTCACCCTCTCTGTTTCTCAGGACTTCTGCCAGCCTTGGCCTGAGCTGGCGTTCCTGCTTGCTTTTTCTCAATGAGAAGTTTTAAAGAACTCATTATATAAGCAGCTTTGTTTAAAATTGCATTAAAATCACTAAGCAATACAATAGGCTTGTGGGAATAAGTGCATGAGTTTGAAGATAAAAATGTCTGAACAGAATGAGAAGTGAAAACTAACAGTGTTTTTATTGAGAAACTCAAATGCAAATATTTGAGACCATAGATTCATCCCCAGTATCTCATAACCCCTCATTCTACCTATTGCTGATCCTTTAGTGTATTCCACAACTGAAAGCCTCCCTAATATTTTTCCATGCGAAAGTAGCTGAGGAAAGAATTCTGAATTCTACTTTGTCCTGTTACTATCAGAATTTAAGAACATTATGTCTACATAAAAATTATTGCATTCATAGCTAAGCCATAAGGTCCTTCTAAGAAAGTTACCAAGAAGTTGAGTAATGAAAAGGTAATTTCTATAATGGAGAGAAAAATATATACAAGGTTTTACAAGAAAGTTGATACATAAAAAAGAGTGGTAAAACTTTACAAAATGTTTATAAAACTAACCAATTTGATCGTTAAATATATTTTAATATTCTGTTACTTTTTTATATAAATATTTTTTAATTTTTCCTATTTAATGGCTGGCATATAAATATTATTTGGAAAACATTTCAAATAAAAAAATGAAACAAACTGTGTTGAGCAGGTAGGGAGCTTGCCTTGCACAAAGACAACCATACTTCAATCCCTAGCACCGTTATGATGTTCAAAGACTTTCAGGAGTGATCCTTATGTTCAGATCCAAAAATAAGCCATGGGAACCACCTCACATGCATTCAAAACAAACAAGCAGTGCAAAATTTTAAACTAAATCCTCATATATTTGCATAAATTTTCGCATCTTCTTTTGAAAAGTAAGGATAGAAAGAAAGGGGACTTAGAATGACCTTCAAATTATTTTTAATAATATTTTATTTAAACACCTTTCTTACAAACATGATTGTGGTTGGTTTAGTTATATAAGAGGACACCCCCCATCACCAGTGCAACATTCCCACCACCAATGTCCCAAATGGCCTTCAAATTCTTTTTTTTTTTTTTTTGGTGTTTTTGGGCCACACCCGGCAGTGCTCAGGGGTCACTCCTGGCTCGCTGCTCAGAAATAGCTCCTGGCAGGCACGGGGGACCATATGGGACACTGGGATTCGAACCAACCACCTTTGGTCCTGGATCAGCTGCTTGCAAGGCAAACACCACTGTGCTGTATCTCTGGGCCTGGCCTTCAAATTCTTAAACCATTTAGCTAATAGAATTAAAAGGAAAGAAACAAAAAAAATTTAAGCCTTTCACTAATATCCCAAATATGCACATGGTAAATATAGTTAGATGATCTAATAGAAAAAATTAGCCTGCTTCTATTTATACCTTTATGTATAGAAAACAGGATAAATGTTCTTTCATAAAATCAAAGTAACAAATAAGCAAATAAAAGCCTCATAATTGCATCAGTAAAATGAGTGTTCTTTAATAAAAATATAATCTTCTGAAATGAAGGATTCCTTCTTTCTAAACATAAGAATTAGTTTATACAATAAGAAAAAGAGTGCTAATGTATTTTTCACAGTTTCCATGCTAAACCGGCCTAATTTTAATTATGAACATATGTTTGAAAGAATTCTTGCTGTTTGAAGAGAAGGACTCATTTTATAATACTCTGTTGAGATAATAGCATAGTTCATTTTCCAGTCAGGTATAATCTTTTGCTTTCAAGTAGATATGGCACAAGTGAGTTTAAACCTGAAAACCTGGCTAAAACCTACTTCATGATTAATTAGATCCTTTTAGAAAGGCAATTAAATGCTGGATGTTACATATTAAAATAGAGAGATAATGACTGACAGAATAGAGAAGCATGGCTGTGCATAAATAGTTTCTGACCTGATTTAAAGACTGAAACCAATCTAAACATCAAAATGCAGACTATAATAATGAGTCATCTCCATCATTTTCTCAACCATTGGGTTTCTCCACACCATAAATACTAACATGGTTTCATTAAGTTTAATGTTTGTTTGGTAAAAGTATACAATTTCTAAAGGGTAAAGTTATGCAGTTGTCATTAGGACATATAGTGCTCATAGTACAAAACATGCTTTTTGTTTTTTTGTTTCTTATTTTGTTTTGGGGCCACACCCAGTGAAGCTCAGGGTTTATTCCTGGCTCTGCACTCAGAAATTGCTCCTGGCTTGGGGAACCATATGGGACGCCAGAGGATTGAATCTCGGTCCATCCTAGGTCAGCAGCTTGCAATGCAAAAGCCCTACTGCTGCGTCACTGCTCCGGCACCCTAAGTATGCTTTTTAATATTTATATTCTTTGGGGCCGGAGAAATAGCATTGGAGGTAGGGTGTTTGCTTTGCATGGAGAAGGACGGTGGTTCGAATCTTGGCATCCCATACAGTCCCAGGAGCAATTTCTGACATAGAGCCAGGAGTAACCCCTGAGCACTGCAGGGTGTGACATACATACATATATGTATGTATGTATGTATGTATGTATGTATATATATTCCCTGCTAAATTTTAACTTAAGATATATTCAGGATGAAATTTGATCAAATAAAAAAGACATGATATTTAAATTTTTTTTTTCGGATGGGGTCTGAGCCCAGAGGATCTCAGGGCTTACATCTGGGCTTGTGCTCAAGAACCACTCTTTGCAGTTCTTAAAGGGCCATATCAGGTTCTGGGGATAGAACTTAGGTTGAGATCATGCAAGGTAAACATCCTATCTACTCTTTGTACTATTGCTCTGTCTCCTGAGAATATCTATTTGATGAAATTGTTGATTTGGATGACCTTTATTAATAAATTTATTTCTACTCCAAATTTAGGGAAAAAATAGCCCTTTATATGGCTGACCTAGGGGACATTGGTGAGGGGAAATGTTCATGGGTGATGTACATTTATGTATACACATTCATGGTGGTATACATTGTAAGCTGAAACTCAATCATGAAACACTTTGTAATCACAGTGTTTAAATAAAATGAAAACATTAACAAAAAGAAATTGCTAGGGGCCGGTGAGGTGACGCTAGAGGTAAGTGTCTGCCTTGCAAGCGCTAGCCAAGGAAGGACCACAGTTCGATCCCCCAGCATCCTATATGGTCCCCCCAAGCCAGGGGCAATTTCTGAGCGCTTAGACAGGAGTAACCCCTGAGCATCAAACATGTGTGGCTCCCTCCAAAAACAAACAAACAAAAAAGAAATTGCTGATGTGGATGAGAAAGTAAAAATGTTGCTGCATAAACCCAGCAATTCCACTTCTTGATATTTACTTTAAGACAACAACATGAACTCAAAAGAAAAAAATGCACACAATTATTTATTATAGCACTTTGTTCAACAACTAGGATACAGAATCAACCTAGGTCTCTAATGACCCATGAATATATTATGATAGTGTGGTATATACACAGAATGATTTACTATATAGCTCTATGAAATGATGACATCATATAAAGCACTTCTATTTGGATGGAAATGGCAGATATCATGTTTAGTGAAGTCAGAATAATGACAAAAACTGGGCTGGAGTGGTCATATAATGATTTGTCTTACAAAATAGCAACCAGAGTTTGAGCCTCTGCATCTCCATATTGTTCCTGAAGTTCTACCAGAAGTGGTATATGAAGGCAGAGCCCAGGAAAATTCCTGAGAACCCTACGTATAACTCCAAAAACTAAATAAACAAACACAAAAGGAAGAAAAATATTGAATGACCTCACTTATCTGTGATAGGATGGAGAATGAAAATTATCAAAGGGGAAATAGCTAGATAAACTTTGGCACTAAAATGTATAATATATCCTTAACTATATGAAGGACAGTAAAGAAAAGAACTCAAGTAAGAAGTACCAAGAGTTAGAGTTTTGTGTGTGTGTGTGTGTGTGGTTTTTTTTTTTTTTTTGGTCTTTGGGTCACACCCAGCAACGCTCAGGGGTTACTCCTGGCTCTGTGCTCAGAAATCGCTCCTGGCAAACTTGAGGGACCATATGGGATGCTGGGATTCGAACCACTGTCCTTCTGCATGCAAGGCAAACACCCTATCTCCATACTATCTCTCCGGCCCCAGGAGTTAGAAATTTTAAGGACAAATAATCAAGGGATTTGAGTGCAGTGATGGTGTAAAAATGTGGTAAATTATATACCTAAACCACAGAACTAATGACACTAAATTAAAGGGATACAAACTATAAAAATCAAACTTAAAACTGTACTTGTGAAGAATATACACTGGAAAATCTGGTGGCATTGGTGTAAGGATGTTGACTGACACGGATTGGTGTTGGAATATTGTGTAACTAAAATCCATCTATGACTAATATTGTAAATTGCAGGACCTTAACTTAAACAAACAAATAAGAATTGGAGCAGAAGAGATAGTCTTGTGTATAAAGTGCTTACTCACAATAATCACGTTCAGTTCTCATTACCCTGATTGAGTAGTGATCCCTAAGTGCAGATTGGACTTAACCCTGAGTACCACAAAAGTATAGTTGAAATATCAGCCCCAAAATGTAAATTTCAAAAGAACTATTTAAAAATTAGAATTTTAAAGGCATCAAATCCAATATAAAGATTTATTATCTTATATAATTGAACTTCAGAGATTATTTGTGTATACAATCAGAAAAAATTTCACTTTGAATAGATATAACTTGTGTAAACCTGAGCCAAGACTTTTCTAATATCTTCACGTAAAATCTCTAAAAAGTCTTTTGGAACTTCTCTTCAGAAAAATAAGAATTTTATGAACAATACTTGCACATGTAAATAAATGCATTATTTATAAAGCACATCCTCAACTTTTAATTGTTAAACTTATATACTAGTTCTTAAACATGTCATTTTGGGGGAAACTCTTGTTTTATAATACATTATTAAAAAATATTGATGACCTTAAATGTGGAACAAAACAATGTAAAAAGAGAAACAAAAACACCATAATATTGCTGCCCATTGCCTTTCTTAACATTGAGCTTTAGATTTAATCCATAAAAACATTTATTAAAATTTAAATTAGAATGACGTGGTTTTTGTTTGTTTGTTTTGGTTTTTGGGTTTTGGAGTTTGGGCCACACCCGGTGACACTCAGGGATTACTCCTGGCTATGCACACAGAAATCGCTCCTGGCTTAGGGATGTCAGGGATGGAAATGAAGTTCATCCTGGATCAGTAATCTGAAAGACACCCTAACGCTGCACTATCACTCAGGTGACTAAAATGAGTGTTTTGAATTCAAGAATATTCACAATATAGAGAAAAATGTGCTTCATTTTAGAATTAAATGGATAGAAAGAAAAGAAATTAAGATATACAAGAGATATTTAATTGTAAATAATCATATGCTTTAAAATATTTTTTGTGGTAAAATAGTAAAAGCAATGCAAATTATAAGCATATAAACTATGGCTACAATTTGAACATGAATAGAAAAAGGCCCTACTATACAAACTTAATTTTCTTAGGCATATAAATAGTTTAAAATTAAATTTATTTATTGACTAATTCTATTAAGCAATCATTCTGGGCAAATAATTTCCATTCATATGAATTTGTGGGGCCGGAGAGATCGTATGGAGGTAAGGCATTTGCCTTTCATGCAGAAGGTCATCGGTTTGAATCCCAGCGTCCCATATGGTCCCCCAGGCCTGCCAGGAGCAATTTCTTAGCATGGAGGCAGGAATAACCCCTGAGCACCACCGGGTGTGACCCAAAAACCACACACACACACACAAAAAATAATAATATGAATTTGCCCTGTCTCAAGAAATCAAAAGACTGGTATAGATCATTTACTTAATAGCTGAAATATAAATTAGTGACCATAATAAAGAATAAATAAAGAAAAATTAGTTACTATAATAAAGAATAATGGATCTGATGACCCTTGATTTTTCTTTGTTATAATTGTATTTTTAGTTTATTTTTTGGAAATGACTCCTAATATACACACACACACACACACACATATACACACACACACAACATCCCATTTTACTTGTGTAGCTTACTTTGGATAGTTATGTGACATACAAAACACATAAAATGGTTCCAAGGACTTAGGCTAATATTTCCGCTTCAATGTTTAAAAATATATTAGTACTTTTCTAGTAATAAACTATGTGTGTGAAATGATAATTATATAGCTTTGAATCAATTTTTCTTACTCACCATATATAAATTATATAGCCTTTATCATATAAAATAAATAATTGATTACCATTTTTGAAGCTTCAAATAATTAAAATTTGGAAAGAATATAAAATGATTAAAATTTGGAAATAATATTTGGCAACAGGCTTAATAATTGGTATCCACCAACATTAATAAATACATTATAAAATAGTTATTTGTTAGTGTTAATACAAACATGCTGGACATTTCCCAAGTAATGTTTTTACTAGTATCTACCAGACTGCTGAAATGGAGCTTTTCAGAAATAAAATCTATTGAAAAAGAGTTCTTTTAGCTGTATCCTTTATTTGTTATGTTTTATAGAGCTAGCATTTTATAAAACACTATGTTTTAGAGTTACAATATTTGTCTCTCTTAAAAGTATGCTATAGTACATCACTGGTGAAAATTTGCTCTTAACTCTAACTTATGTTTTAAATTTTATTGTATATAATATAAATATGATACAAAAGTTACATTTTAACTAAATAATTTGGAAGTTTATCATTACAAAGCATTCATTATTTATGTTTCTTCTAATTGGCATTCACACTCCAGACAAATGAATTAATTAAAATAAATTCACATTTCATTTTCAGTATTTAATTACAATTATAGTGGTATTTTAAGAAGTGACCAGTAATCTAAAAATCACGACTTTAGTGTTGTTTTAATCACTACATTTATAAGAAATAAGTAATTTTTCTCAAATGCCTTAATAAAGAATATGTTCTTGGGCAACAGCATTTCAGTAGAATGTAGCTGACTAGAGTATAGAATAAGTTTCCATAAATAATATAATGAACATATTCAATTATTTAGTAATATAAAACTTTAATTTACTTTAAGTAAATATTAAATATCCTTTGTTTTAAAACATAAAAACAAATATAATTTTTCACTAGAATTAAATTTCCACTAAGAGTTTGAGTTCATTTAAAAATGTTTGACTAAAATTAATTATTAAAGTCAATGGTTTTGTTTTCAATTACATAATTTATCACTTACAATACATATTTGTACCAATTGATTTAGAAAATATTTTCTTTTAGATTTTTAAAGGAACTATAAAAAGATACTTGACATATGCACATATAGTTATGTTTAAACATGTATTAAAGCAAAATGTATTGTATAATTTTAATAAATTTGAAATTATACAGATCTTTAAATTATAGTTACAATTATATTTTGATATTATTTTTAACTTAAAATTTACTATTGATGGTTTTTGTTTTTAAACAAGGTATTTATCATGATCACATAGCTAAGGAACTAGAAGAGGCATTTAAATATTTGTTCTAATTGAAATGCTAATACTACATTTATACTATTAGAAAGTGCCCTATAGTAAAGTACACATCTTACTATTTATTATTTAGCAAGGGAAATACTTCAAAATTCCTCATTATTTTATAATTAAATTTTAAAACTAAATATCAAAGATTATGTTGACATAACATTATCATACAAAGCTAGGGAAGGTTATATCAGAGGGAGCATTAATATAGGAAGATGACATAAGAAAAATTCAATGAAATTGGATCACAGTTATTACAAACTTATTATATACAGGAAGGTCATTAAATGAATATCTATATCGTATTAAGCGAGGCACAAATTGTTAGAGATCGCATCTGATCATATTCAAAGGTCATGAGAAAATACATTTTTTTAAATTTTCCCTGTATTTAAACACTATGATTATAAAGTTGATCATGGTTAAGTTTCAGTTTTTTAATATATACCACTCTCCATCCATGAACATTTCCTTCACAAATGTTCCAGTTTCCCAACTATCTTTCTTCCCTAGTTGCCACAGGTGCAGGCATTTCACTCCTCCCTTTCCTTATCACTCTCTCCTCTTTTTCTTTCTGCACCACTCCACTATTTGTGTCAAGGCCATGTTCTGGTCCTCCTGGTCCTCATCTCTCTTGTCTAAGGATGTTATTACCATACTATCTTTTGTTTTTATTATATCCTTCAAGCGATTGAGATCCTTTTCTATCCATTTTATTTCCTCTGACTTATTTCACTATGCATAATATATGGATAAAATCCAAAAATAAGCAAAGTTCATGACTTTATTTTTATTGCATGACATTTCATTGTGTAGATAGACTACAATTTCCTTAGCTACTCATCTGATCTTCAGTACTTTTCTGGCTATTGCAAATAGTGCTATGATGAATAGAAGTGAAGAGGTATTTTCTGTATTTTGGGGGGTTCCTATGGTATATCCCTCAGATTGGTATTGCTTATTATTGCCAAAGACCAGTCCCCAGGAGAACTGGTCTGAGGAAGGGGCACAATGAAGATAAAGGAAACATGACAGACATAAGAGAGAAAAGAATGGGATGGGTGAGGGTCATTGCCTTATGGATTGGAGTCCCTGACTGTCCTCCAAATGGGACATTTATTGTTCAGGAATAGTCACCATGGGATAAAAAGCAGATAACAGGCAATCAGCTTTATAATGCAAAATCTAAGGGGGGATTTCTGATGGGTAACATAACATAGTTGGGGGGGTAACTGAGGCATCGAGAGAAGCTCAGCATAAATTATGGAGCTTTGGAGTGTCCTGGAGAAGACAATATTGGTAAGTATTAAAAACAGAGTTCCCCGACAGGGAGAAGGGATGGCCCAAGGTCAAGCCCACTTAGAAATATTAATAATGGGGATATGCTTTATGCTGTTCATCATTATCTCTGGTCAGGCAGTTTGGGAACAGCATCATAGATCATATGGAAGCTCAATATGTCATTTTTTTAAAGAAATATTCATATTATTTTCCAAAATGGCTATCCCAGTCTACATTCCCACCAATAGTGAATAAGAGTCCATTTCTCCCCCAATTCACACCAACACCAGTTTTTATTGTTCTTTGTGATGTGAGCCAGTGTCTGTGGTGTGAGATATCTCATTTTTGTTTTGATTTGCAGCTTCCTGATGATTAGTGATATGGAACATTTAGTATACTATTTAAATAAATTAATTTATTTTGGCTTCTGGGCTGTACCCGGTAGCACTCAGGAGTTACTCATGGCTCTGCACTCAGAATAACTCCTGACATGCTCACAGAAAGAATAGGATATGGGGATCAAACTCAGGTCAGCCACATGCAAGGGAAATGCCATATCACTGTGTTATTGTTCCAGCTCCATGTGGATCATTTTTTTCATGGGCCTTTTGGTCATTTGAATTTCTTCTTGAAGAAATGTCTTTTTATTTAAGAAAATATCTTGTATTACAAAAATGAGAAATTAAATCTGACATTTCTTAAACTACAATTTTGTTCAATAATAGAATATGTATAATAAAGAGTACTATAGTACACTTCCAATATTCTCTAAGTTAACTTTCAAATAATTTTGATCATTCATTTCATTGTTAATAAATTGATTATAATGAATTGATAATCATTAATAAACAATATTGTTACTAAAATGCTACAGTTAAAATATTTTCTACAACTATTAAAATATAATGTGATAAGTTGTAAACTAAGAGTGAATTCAAAAATGTCTCTGATCATCACTTACATTTAGCATAAATAATATATACATATATAAAGAATCCAATAATTTTTGGCATCTAATTAGTAAATACATTAAAATATATCTAATATCTATATTTATTGAAAGCTCTTTGAAATGTTAACTAATGGAGTAGACCTATGTTTTTAAAAATATAGTGATATTTATTTTTAGAGCATCAATAAACCCACAAATAAATAAGCCCTTAAGAAAATAATGTCATATTTTCAAGGCTTCTTGAAAATATATATATACACACAAATAGCACACACAGAATTCATTCAATAGCAGCTATAATTTTATTGAGGTATTGCAATCACAAAATTTGGGGGTGATTGTATTCCATTAACAAAAGAAAGCCAACAAATAATGATAATGTTGAATTCACTGAACAAACAGAATAGCAAATTCAATTTTGTAATCAAAATTCATAAAGACACAAATTTAATATAATGCCATAGAATACAGAAAGGGTGGAAGGTGAAATGAGCATAATTTGCTTGATCATAACTTCAAAAACATGGAGATCAGGCTCTTGGGAATTTGCAGCATGTATGTAAAAGTAACAGCAGTGTATTTGATTCTACACTTAATTTTATGTGCATATTTAGTGAAAATGAATTAATTATATATTTATAAAAATACTATGTTGCTATGCTAGTATCTACTTGATTTTTAATCAATAACAAAAGGATTTTTACCTCTATAGTAGTCTGCAACTACATATTTATAATTATACAATTCATACATAAAGTACATCATTAACAGAGTAAGTCATACTATGAAGTCTTGATTTTAATTCCAGGCTCTGTTCAACATTGCACTGTACTTATCATTTGTGATTTCTATTTTCACATTTTTTTCTATATATCTTTGTTTTCATGAAGAAATTTGACCAATGAATACTTACCTGAATCTATATAAAATATATTAATATAATACAATGACCTCTATATTTCAATATAATCTTAAGTCTATTTTAGTACAGTTTGTAAAATATGTACATTTAATTATGATTAATTAATATTGCTTGGAGCCAAGGATGAGATTGTGATAGAATAGTCACTTTAGAGATGCCAGCACCCTTCTGCCTCTCTACTCTGCTGTCCTGCATTTTCGGCCTGATTTCACCCTTGGTGCGGCTCATCAGCCAGCCTGCTTTCCTGTGAGCTTTCCGGGGAGTCTGCCTTCCCGTGAGCCTTCCGTGGAGGTGAGTCGACACGCCCAGAAAGGGAGGAGCCACTGAACTTCCCTGGATCTCAGATGCCAGCACCCTTCTGCCTCTATACTCTGCTGTCCTGCATTTTCGGCCTGATTTCACCCTTGGTGCGGCTCATCAGCCAGCCTGCCTTCCTGTGAACTTTCTGGGGAGTCTGCCTTCCTGTGAGCCTTCCGTGGAGGTGAGTCGACACGCCCAGAAAGGGAGGAGCCACTGAACTTCGCTGGATCTCAGATGCCAGCACCCTTCTGCCTCTCTACTCTGCTGTCCTATATTTTTGGCCTGATTTCATCCTGGGTGCAGCCCATCTGCCAGCCTGCCTTCCTGTGAGCCTTCCGTGGAGGTGAGTCGACACGCCCAGAAAGGGAGAAGCCAGAGGAGCACGGTTGCTCCGCTCCCCTTCGCGACGGTGCACAGCATTTAGCCAATGAATACAATCACAACACGTAGAAAAACACGCAGTACTAGTGTGACAATGGGGAAACAACATGGGCCAGTGCCAGACATAGAGAATGAAGATGGCAACTCTGATGACTTGAACATGATCAACCACCTAGTCAGTCTCTCAGATAAGGAGTTTAGAGTTGCAATATGGAACATGTTCAAAGAACTCAAACAAAGTATAGAAGAGAAAACTAAAAAGAATCAGGAGAATATGAAGATAGAAATGAGAAAACTCCAAACGGAAATTTCAGATCAAATAACAGGTCTGAGAAACTCAGTAGATGAATTGAAGAAAAACATGTTTGAGATTTCCCACAGGTTAACAGCAGCTGAGGATAGAATCAGTACACTGGAAGATGAGATACATAACAATTACATACAGCAGAACAAATTGGAAAAAAGCCTCAAAGCAAATGATCAAACAATGGAAAAATTACTCAAAGAATGGGAACAGATGAAAATAGAAGTCTATGATAAGCTCAACAGAAACAACTTAAGAATCATTGGAGTCCCAGAGACTCAGGAAGAAAATCTCCAGGAAGAATCAACAGTCAAGAACATCATTAAAGAGAAACTACCAGAGATAATGAATACATGTGATCAAATCCTGCATGCCCGAAGAGTGCCAACTAAAAGAGACCCCAGAAAAAACACCCCAAGACACATTCTAGTCACAATGACGAATCCCATAGATAGAGACAGAATTCTGAAAGCAGCAAGATCAAAAAGAGAAATTACATTTAAGGGAACATCCTTGAGATTTACTGCAGACCTGTCACCAGAAACACTCAAGGCCAGAAGGCAGTGGTGGGACATAGTGACAAAACTCAATGAAATAAATGCTTCGCCTAGAATACTGTACCCAGCAAAACTCACTTTTAGGTTTGAAGGAACAATACATAGTTTCACAGACAAACAACAGCTCAAAAACTTCACAGACTCAAAACCATTCTTAAAAGAAAACCTGAACGGCATACTTTAAGACAAGGCTTACCAACAAACACACCAAACTTTAATATAAAGATGGCACTAACTCCCAGGACAATTCTTTCTCTCAATGTCAATGGACTAAATGCACCAGTTAAGAGACACAGAGTGGTTAAATGGATCAAAAAACTCAATCCAACCTTCTGCTGCCTACAAGAAACGCACCTGAATAGTCAGAACAAACATAGACTCAAAATAAAAGGCTGGAGGAAAATCATCCAAGCAAACAACACCCAAAAAAAAGCAGGAGTGGCCATATTAATATCAGATGATGCAAACTTTATACTTAGGAAAGTAGTAAGGGACAAAGATGGACATTTTGTATTAATCAAGGGATATGTACAGCAGGAAGAAATCACCCTCCTAAACATATATGCACCGAATGAGGGGCCAGCAAAATATTTAATACAACTGTTGACAGATCTGAAAAATAATATCAATAACAACACAATAATTGTAGGAGACCTCAACACGGCATTGTCAACACTAGACAGGTCAACCAGACTGAAACCCAACAAGAATATACTAGACCTGAGGAGAGAAATGGAAGTAAGAGGCCTAGTAGATATATACAGGACACTCCACCCCCAGAAGCCTGGATACACATTTTTCTCTAATGTACATGGGACATTCTCTAGGATAGACTACATGTTAGCACACAAAACATATCTCCATAATATCAAGAGGATAGAAATTTTGCAGGCAGCCTTTGCTGACCACAAAGCCCTGAAATTATATATAAACTACAAAGGGACACAGAAGAAAAATTTTAACACCTGGAAGTTAAATAGCCTCATACTGAATAATCAGTGGGTCTGAGATGAAATCAAAGAGGAAATCAAAACCTTCCTGAAAACAAATGACAATGGAGACACAATTTATCAGAACCTATGGGACACAGCAAAAGCAGTACTGAGAGGAAAATTTATAGCTTTGCAAGCACACATCAGGAAAGAAGAAGGGGCATACCTGAATAGCTTAATGACGCAGCTCATAGAATTAGAAAGTGCTCAACAAAAGGATCCAAAAATAGGGAGGCAGAAGGAAATAACAAAGCTGAGAGCAGAAATCAATGAAGTGGAAACCAGAAAAACCATCCAAAAGATCAACGAAAGCAGAAGTTGGTTCTTTGAAAAAATAAACAAGATTGATAGACCACTGGCAAAACTAACAAAGAAAGAAAGAGAGAGAAACTTGATAACTTGTATTAGGAATGAAAAAGGAGAGATCACTACTGATATGGTAGAGATTCAAAGGGTAATCAGAAACTACTTTGAGAAACTCTATGCCACTAAAAATGAAAACCTGGAAGAAATGGATAAATTTTTGGAATCTTATAATCTTCCACGATTGAATGAAGAGGATGTAGCATATCTAAACACACCCATTACTATTGAGGAAATTAAGAAAGTAATCAAATGTCTGCCCAAAAACAAAAGCCCAGGCCCAGATGGATTTACTAATGAATTCTTTCAAACCTTTCAAGAGGAACTACTACCAATACTGGCAAGACTCTTTCATGAAATTGAAAAAACAGGAAAACTTCCAAATAGCTTTTATGAAGCCAACATTACCTTGATACCTAAACCAGACAGAGATGCTACGAAAAAAGAAAATTACAGACCAATATCGCTGATGAATGCAGATGCAAAGATCTTCAACAAAATCCTGGCAAATAGGATTCAATGCCTCATTAAGAAGATCATCCACTACGATCAAGTAGGTTTCATTCCAGGAATGCAAGGCTGGTTTAACATCCGTAAATCTATCAACATAATACACAACATCAACAGCAAGAAAAATAAAAATCACATGATCATATCAATCGACGCAGAGAAAGCATTTGACAAGGTCCAACACCATTCTTGATCAAAACTCTCAGCAAGATGGGAATGGAGGGAACCTTTCTCAATATAGTTAAGGCCATCTACCACAAGCCAGAGGCAAATATTGTCCTCAATGGAGAAAAACTGAAAGCCTTTCCTCTAAATTCTGGCACAAGACAAGGCTGTCCTCTCTCACCACTTCTATTCAACATAGCACTTGAAGTACTTGCTATAGCGATTAGGCAAGAAAAGGATATCAAGGGAATCCAGATAGGAAAGGAAGAAGTCAAGCTCTCACTGTTTGCAGATGACATGATACTCTACTTAGAAAACCCCAAAGACTCTATCAAAAAGCTTCTAGAAACAATAGACTCATATAGCAAGGTGGCAGGCTACAAAATTAACACACAAAAATCAATGGCCTTCCTATACACCAATACTAATAAGGAAGAAATGGACATTAAGAAAACAACTCCATTCACTATAGTGTCACACAAACTCAAATATCTTGGAATCAACTTGACTAAAAATGTGAAGGACCTATACAAGGAAAACTATAAAACTCTGCTCCAAGAAATAAGAGAGGACACGTGGAAATGGAAGCATATACCCTGCTCATGGATTGGCAGGATTAACATCATTAAAATGGCAATACTCCCCAAAGCACTGTACAGATTTAATGCGATCCCCCTAAAGATACCCATGACATTCTTCAAAGAAGTGGACCAGGCACTTTTGAAATTTATTTGGAACAATAAACACCCTCGAATAGCTAAAGCAATCATTGGGAAAAAGAATATGGGAGGAATTACTTTCCCCAACTTTAAACTTTACTACAAAGCAATATTTATCAAAACAGCATGGTATTGGAATAAAGACAGGCCCTCAGATCAGTGGAATAAGCTTGAATACTCAGAGAATGTTCCCCAGACATACAATCATCTAATTTTTGATAAAGGAGCAAAAAATCCTAAATGGAACAAAGAAAGCCTCTTCAACAAGTGGTGTTGGCAAAACTGGGTAGCAACTTGCAAAAAATTGAACTTAGACCCCCAGCTAACATCATGTACGAAGGTAAAATCCAAATGGATTAAAGACGATATCAGCCCCAAAACCATAAGATATATAGAACAATACGTAGGTAAAACACTCCAGGACATTGAGGCTAAAGGCATCTTCAAGGAAGAAACTGCACTCTCCAAGCAAGTGAAAGCAGAAATTAACAGATGGGAATATATTAAGCTGAGAAGCTTCTGCACCTCAAAGGAAATAGTGCCCAAGATACAAGAGCCACCCACTGAGTGGGAGAAACTATTCACCCAATACCCATCAGATAAGGGGCTAATCTCCAAAATATACAAGGCACTGACAGAACTTTACAAGAAAAAAACATCTAATCCCATCAAAAAATGGGGAGAAGAAATGAACAGACACTTTGACAAAGAAGAAATACAGATGGCCAAAAGACACATGAAAAAGTGCTCCACATCACTAATCATCAGGGAGATGCAAATCAAAACAACGATGAGATACCACTTCACACCACAGAGAATGGCACACATCACAAAGAATGAGAATAAACAGTGTTGGCGGGGATGTGGGGAGAAAGGAACTCTTATCCACTGCTGGTGGGAATGCCGTCTAGTTCAACCTTTATGGAAAGCGATATGGAGATTCCTCCAAAAACTTGAAATCGAGCTCCCATACGATCCAGCTATACCACTCCTAGGAATATACCCTAGGAACACAAAAATACAATACAAAAACCCCTTCCTTACACCTATATTCATTGCAGCACTATTTACCATAGCAAGACTCTGGAAACAACCAAGATGCCCTTCAACAGACGAATGGCTAAAGAAACTGTGGTACATATACACAATGGAATATTATGCAGCTGTCAGGAGAGATGAAGTCATGAAATTTTCCTATACATGGATGTACACGGAATCTATTATGCTGAGTGAAATAAGTCAGAGAGAGAGAGAAAAACGCAGAATGGTCTCACACATTTATGGGTTTTAAGAAAAATGAAAGACATTCTTGCAATAATAACTTTCAGACACAAAAGAGAAAAGAGCTGGAAGTTCCAGCTCACCTCAGGAAGCTCATCACAAAGAGTGATGAGTTTAGTTGGATAAATAACTACATTTTGAACTGTCCTAATAATGAGAATGTATGAGGGAAATTGAGAACCTGTTTAGAGTACAGGCGGGGGTCGGGTGGGGAGGAGGGAGACTTGGGACATTGGTGATGGGAATGTTGCACTGGTGATGGGTGGTGTAAAAAAAAAAAAAGAATAGTCACTTTAATGACTATTTTTTAATATAAATATATTTATGAGTTTTAAATTATGTTTTATATATAAGTAAATGTGATATTTATAATTGAACTAAAATATGCAAAATCAAGCATCAATACAAACCATGAGTAATAAACTACAAAAGCAAGATATAGCATAAACAAAAATCAAGTATTAATTGTTGACTCTAATAAGGGTCACAACTAAATATTACTGGATCTATGTAAACCATATCATACATTTTTTACATTGCTCTATTTCAGTACATGATGCTAAGCAATCTTAAACTCTTATATAGAAATTAGCACTATCATATGAAAAGGCACATCATGAAATATATAACACTGGCCAATAAAACAGTAATATTTATGAACAAATGTTGAGAAACAACTGAAAATAATTATTAACATTATCAAATTGCACACATGAATGAAAACGCCTATAAAGTTATGCTCTCAGGATATTATTGGGATATAGGAATATTGCTGAGGTATAGCATGTTAAGTATCTCAAAGTGACAATAAATTAATTATTTCAATTAATTGAAACACATAAATTGGGGGAATTTAAAATAAAAAATTTATATATTACTTATTAAGCATACAATAGCATTTTGTTGAATAACATTATATTAATATCATTTTTTATTAATGATGTTAATCAAATGTCTGTCCTGAACTGAGCATTTAGACAAACTTAACACTGAATGAAAAAAAAAGAAATAAAACTATTTTTTATTTTATATTTTGGGCCACACACGGTGACGCTCAGGGGACACTCCTGGCTATACACTTGGAAATTGCTTCTGTCTTGGGGACCATATGGGACTATATAGGACACCAGGAGATTTAACTGCGGTCTGTCCTAGCGCACAAGTACATAGGGTGCTTGCCTTGAAGTGGCTGGCTCAGGTTTGATCCCAACATCCATATGGTTCTCTAGAACTACCAGGAGTAAATAAGAAATAAAAAGCCTGAATAAAAAGCCTGGAGTAACCCCTGAGCACTCCGGGTGTTGCCCCCAATCTAAAATATATATATATAATATATAAAAATAAATATATAATATATATTAATGTAATATATTATATATTTATATAATATATATTATATAAATAAATATATAAACATATAATATATTTTTGTTAAAACAATATATATTACTGGAAATTTAGCAAGTTGAATCATTTCTCTTGTTGAAAACTATTGCACTGCTTAACATGGGCATTACTAGAGTGGAAATTTCTGAAAATAAGATAATGCAGTTTGTTGCATAGATTTAATTTTTACAAAACAAATATTTTTTTCTTTTATTATTTTATCATTTACAGTCAGTAATACTTGAAATCAGTCCACTAATAGCTTGGCTATTATTAATTTGTGCTTTTTTTATTTTTTTAATCTGAATGTGAGCAACTCAAATGTCCAACAACAAATAAATGGATAAAGAAGATTTTGTTGGGACTCCTGGAGATGAAACAGTGACCATTACCAGATCAAAAATCAAGCTTTCAAAAATTAATCAATCATCAATCAGGGATATTGTCAGAGAAAATCTTACTTAGCAGTGGTGATGCAGTAGTGTCAACCTGACTTGGTTGCAAGGCAGGACTGGAAGCTGTGGAACAAAACTCAAGTCCATCTGCAAGACACAGCTCACAAGAAGCAGATAGTAGGGAACCATTTTATTTGCCACTGATTCCTTTCTTTCAGATTGTTCTGCTTCCCAGGTATTAGCAGGGCCTTGGGCCCAGCTTGCATCATGAAACTAAGGTTCATACACCCAAAGAAAAGCATGGCTTTGTCAAAGGAAAGAGCAGAAATCAGCAGCTGTGGTGCCAGTGGGCGGCTAATGAAATCAAAGGAAGATTTTGAACTCAGGCTAGTCAAAGAGAGGCACTGGTGGGACCTAATGAAAAGAATTCAATGAACACCTCACTATGAATACTTTACCAGTCAGACTTTCACTCATGTTTGAAGGAACTGTACACAGCTTTACAGAAAAACTACAGCTCAGGAGCTTTATAGACTCAAAACCAATCTAAAAAGAGAAACTGGAGGACCTAATTTTTAAGGCAAGGCAGATCCCAAAACAAGCCAAACTTGTACAAAAAGATGGCACAAAATCCATGACAATGATCTATTTCAACATCAATGGACTAAATGCACTAATTAAGAGGCAGAGAAGTGAAATGGATCAGAAAATTGAATCCAACATGTTGCTCTTCGTAAAAAACACATTTGATTATTTGGAACAAATATCGATTCACAGTCAATGGTTGGAAGACATGCCTCAAGCAAACAACTCACTTAAAAGAGGCTGGTCTTCCCTACAAATATCAGACTACTCAAACTCCAGGCTTAAAAAGGTTTTAATTACAACAGAAAGAGCATACTCTTAAACATATGTGCATATATGCACACAATGAGGGGCCAGCAAAATACCAAAAGCAACTGCTAATAGACTTGAAGTAAGACTAATTAGCAAAATAAGCTCTGTTGTCACCTCTTGATAGATAAAACAGGCTAAAACTAAACAAGATAATGCTGACCTTGAGGGAAGAAATGTAAGAAAGTGAATTACTAGATATATTTATATGTATCACCCCTTCAAATTGGCTGGGTGTGCCCCACCCCCCAAAAAAAGAACTTGGAAAGAATCAACAAAATGAGTCAAAATAAGCAGACAAGGAAATAATAAAAAATAGAGCAAAAATAAATTAATTAGATACCCATTTTGGTGTTTTATTGTTCAATCCAAAGGAGCAATTAAAGCAAGATTTGGTTCTTTGTTAGCAAGATTAAAAATATACTAATGCTATAGAAATTCAAAGGGTAATCACAGATAACATTGAGAAGCTTTATGCCACAAAACATGAGAACCTGAACAAAAAGGCTGAAGGAAGATGATCTGAAATATCTGAAAAGACTGATCATGATAGAGGAAATTGAAATGATAATCAAAATGCTTCTCCAAAAAAAAAAAAAATCTAGGCCCAGATAGATTCACTAGTGAATTCTTTAAAACCTTTAAAGAGGATCTACTGCCAATCCTTTTCAAGCTCTTTCAAGAAACTGATGAAGCAGAAACACTCCTACATTATTTCTATGAAGCTAACATCACTTTCACGCCAAAAGCAGACCGACACTTTGAAAAAGAAAATTATAGACCTATATTCTTGATAGACACAGATGCAAAGATCATCAACAAAATACTAATGATAGAATCTAAGAACTCAACAAGTTTATACCATGCCTGAGAAAGATTCATTCCAGAAATGCAAGAAAAACACTTTGCATTCCAATGTTCATTGCAGCACTATTTATAATACCCAAAAATATAGAAACAACCCAGGTGCAGAAGTATAGATGAGTGGTTAAGGAAATGGTGCATCTATATAATGCACATGGCATACCAAACAGCTGTTAGGGAAAATAAAGTCATGTAATTTGCTTCTGCATGAATGAATATGGAGAGCATTATGCTGAGTGAAATGATACAGAGAGAAAGGAAAAGATATAGAATAATTTCACTCATTTGTCAGATATAAAAAACACAAACATAGTCTGGTAATAGTACCAAAGAGTCGTTAGAGATAAGGGCCAGGAGAAACTGTCCATTATTGGATAATGGACAAGTACAATTGTTGTATTTGCTCAACACAAGTAGTGGAACAGCACAGTCAGGGTATGGAAGGAGCCAGTAAGACAATGCTAATTAGAAAAGAGCACTCTCAAAGGGACCTTACACCCTGAACATTGACATAACGACCTGGCACAGACCTCAGAAAAAAGGGCATTTTCCATTCACCCTGAACCAGGGAAGCCATCCACGAAACATCCAGGCTTGTCTATAACATCACCTGGAAGTAATCCTCTACCACGGAAGACCCTACACTGCTCAGACATCGACCTGCTCAAAAGAGACTTCCCTTAACAACTGAGAAGACTTAACAACAACAACGACCTGCTTACAGGACAGGGCTCCCTGCATTGCCCTTTGATTGTGAGGTGAAAAGAGAGGACGCTCCACATCCTGACTTCAATGTAAGATATGCAGATTACAGGATCTTTAATACAGAAACATGATACCAACAACAGAGACTGTGTGAAAAATAAAAGTGTGTTGGCACTACAGACAATGTCTTGGATTGGATGATCTAGCTTGCCTGGAGCCTAGAGTTGGTTTTGTGCCAGGAAACTTCAGGGGTCGGGTCTCTTTGTATTTAGGCCAAGGTTATTCCTTTCCATGTCCCTCATATTTTGGTGGGCCTATGCAAACAACAATTGCCACTTTAACACCATTTTTACTGTGCTCCTTTGACTCTAATCCTTAAAAAGCACCCACTTAAAATTTGAGGTTAACTTAAGTTAATATGCATGTACATGGAAATGTAGAAAAATACTATGCCTGTAATGTTTAAGGAGTTACATAAGTTTTATGGCTTTAGATTACCTTGTGTGCTGTTAAGAAATATTATAATGTGTTACAATCTGGGGACTTGAGGGACAAAGCAATTGTACATGGATTCTGTCTTATTTATCTTAATGTTCTTTGGCTGAAATTTCAAAGTTAAGATATCAGCAAGTGGACTTCTGAGAATTATGTTATGGGTGATTGTCCTTCCACTGTAACTTTACCTTGTCCTCTTTCTTTGCATCTTTGTTCTCATAATTAAAAAAAAAAAAGAGCACTCTGTGTAAGAACTGAGTGCTGGATTGACTGAAATAAAGTGATAGGCTTGGTACCCCTTAGTTAAAGCTACTGCAAACCACAGTATCTAAAAGGGAAAAAGAGGAGAGAGAACTAGATATAGAAGATATAGATATAGAGAGAAAGATATAGTGAGAGAGAGAAGAAAATAAAATGCTTGACCTAGATGTAGTCAGGGGTGACAGTGGGAGGAAAACTGATGACATTGGTAGTGGGAATGTGCATTGGTGAACTGTGGTATACATCATAAGACTGAAATCCAATTATGAACCACTTTTTAACCAAATTTTTAAAATAAAATGAAAGTGTTTTTTAATTTTTATTGTGACTGAAGTTCATTATACAGAATAATTTATGGTACATAGTGACAATGAATGAAGAGCATTCCCACCACCAATGCTGTCCTCCCTCCACTCCTGTTCCTAGCATGTCTCCCATATCTCCCTTTTTTTACCCCCCCTCCCCCCCAGAATACTGGTGTAACTGGTCTCCACTTTACAGCTTGTTGTAGGTTGGGTATCTATTCCGTTTGGTGTTCCAGTCTGGTCATTTTTTTATTTACATTACATGTTCATATGACTGGTCCTGATATCATCCTTTCACCCCTTCAATTTATGAGCCTGAATGATTCAAGTTATGCTATTCTGTTGGAGATAAAAAGGTTAAGGAAAAGAGAAGAAAAAATTTGGTGTAACTACTAAAAAAAAAAAATCACCAAATAGCATCCACAAGAGTGAAAAAGAAAGAAAAAAAGTAGAAGAAAAAAGAGAAGGAAAATAATATCAAAAAACAAACAAACAAAAAAAAAACAAAACCAGAAAAACTGCTGGAGTGTCAGGGTTTGGTGTTACCCCACCTTCTTCTTTTTTTTTTTTTTGTATAGGCACAGTCATTATAGGGGAAGGAAAGAAATTTCCATGGCCTAAGAGATTCAGGTTTTCTCCATTCTTGAAGCATATTGTGATGGGAACAACTACTGGTTCCATACTTTTTCATTGCCATATCCCAGGATATTTCTTTGTAGTGTCATGAACCTTTTCTCTAGATTGTGGATGAGAAAATCAGGCCACTGTAGCAAGCAATCTTGGTATACACATGCAGCATAGCAGGAAGATTTGAGGATAAATTACTAGTCAAACAGATACAAAACTTATTGATCATGTTTGCTATTTTTTTTTTTGGTTTGCCTTTTTTGGTGTCTTGAATTGATTGTAAATGTAACAAAAAAGTGGACCTTAAACATACAATAGTGATAATGAGAAATCTGGAAGTATCATGAGTTATAAAACATGATATAGAGTTACAAATTGGAAATAGGATGTTGACAGACCCATTTAAAACATTGTGCTTGAAAATTTAAAAAACATTTCTATGATCTGTAACAAAATAAAGAATTAGAAGTAAACTTGGTTTTAAAAAGCAACTGTAGAGTTAATTGTAAAATAACATAAATTACACTAGGTAACTTCTAATGCTGACTGGAAGTAAACATAAATATATCTAAAAATTACATGAGTGCATATTGAAATCAAGCTTATTTTTCTTGTAGAAAAGGAGCTCAAAAGATTTCCTGATATGGGACAAAGCGGTGGCATGAAGCAGGATGGCATCTATTTTGCCGATGCTAGCCTAGGACAGACTCTGGTTAAGTCCCCAGCCATTCCATATGGTCCCAAGCCAGCAGTGATTTCTGAGCACAAAGCCAGGAGTAACCCCTGAGTGTCACCAGGTGCCCCCCCCAAAAAAAGTATTTCCTGATAGATTATCTCTTCGTATGATATTATAAACTATATATATATATTTTTTTTAAACTTAGAGAAGATATATATAAGTTTTAAAATCTCTGAAATCTGGTGTCTAATAAACATAGCATAAATAAATAAATAAATAAATAATAAGCAATAGTCACATCATGTAAACTGTAAAATCTTTTTTAGTCTTTCTATTTAACTGTCACACCCTAACAACTTAGAAAATGTTATATATAATGAATATTCAATAAATATTTATTGAAGCATATACCTAGCATTATAAAAAGTGGCATATTTAAGGTTATTTAAAATACAGGAAAGTAAAACACAATAAAAACATAACCCACTAAACTATTATAAACTTTAACTAAAGCCATATAAATTGATATATCTGGAAGGAAAACTAGAAATGTATATGATTAAATCAGCACATACTTATTCTGATAAAGACATTCATTACACTGTATCAAAAATACCAGTTTACACATTAGTCTCAAGTGTTTATGAAAAACTTTGCCAACTATATATATATATATATATATGTTGCTATAATGATTGTTTTCGAAGATATTATAAATAAATACATATTATCAAAGAATTAATTTGAATTGATAAAATACACATATTGAGTGAAAAAGTATTCATGTACAATTTTGTATGACCTTTAGACAATATTAATGAGTATACTTACATTATTATACTTTTATAGGATCCCATGCAGCAGTGCTTGGTTGGTTTGGATTATAGAGGATACCAGGCCCAGAATTAATGATGCTACAAGAATATATTGCAAGAATCACAATCTGGGTCATGTAATGGCCATCATGTGCTCTAACTTATAAACTTTCTTCTTGATCCTATTTATAATTTTAAGTGTTAGTAATTGATAATAATCCATCTGTTTATATAAGTATATAGCTCTTCAGGGAAATAATTAAGAAAAGAGAAAATAAACCTAGATCAGTAAAAGACAAATAACTTAATTCAAATAAATATATAAATCAGATATATAAGCTTTTATTAATTAATATGCAAATGCTTTCATTATTTATTAAATGCTTTTATAAAGACATCAATTAAAATATATAGAAAAATAACATGGTTACATTTTCCTGTTTAAAAAAATACAAACTACAGTAAAAAATAAACAGAAGTAACTTTTCAGTTTAATAATATTCAAAAACTGAGGATGTGGTTTCAAGTGATAGAGCATGCGTTTGACAAACATCAAGCTATGAGATTGACTTCTTGTACTCTATGTCCCTTACCTACATCCATTACCACAAAGTGGTACCCTATTATACCTTAATCACTAAACCAGTATTATGCACTCCTTTCCCTAGGGTCACCAAAAATTGTATTAGTTTTAACAAAAGGGACTTTGCATATTTCCTATTCTTAATGACCAAATGACCTTTGATTGTTTTGCTTTTGGTATTTTGGGCTATACCCAAAATAGGATTTATTTATGTATTTATTTATTTGTACATTTATTTATACACAAAATACGGATTTACTTCTGACACTCTGTTTAGGGATTCTTTCCAATGGGATGGGGAGTAGAGAATATATGCTGTGCCAGGGATTGCACTCTAGTCAATCTCATATATGGCAGCCATTTACCTGATATACTATCTATTTGGCCCCTGGACCATATTGTTAAAAGTATCTTCTGGTACTTTTTTTGACATACTAACTATTTGTTATACTGAATTGGGAGTATGTCTTTTCTTTCAATTACTTTCTCATAATTTGACTCAGTATAAATTTATGGCTATGAATCTATGAGTACAAGATGATATATTTATATTTATTTCTTAATTATTTTTATTATATTTATTTCTTAACATAACTTCAGCTTTTAGGAGGAACAGTAGCATAGGTAGGACCTTGACTTGCACATGACAGTACTGGTTCAATATCTGTATGACCTGTATGGTCACTCTTGTCACCAGGAGTAACCCCTGAACACAAAGCCAGGAGTAAGTTCTGAACACAGCAGGATGTGTCCTCAAATCAACAAAAGCATTCTTAAGGAGTTCTTATAGTTGACTGCCTTGTCTTTTTAATATAGTCTGATCTAGCTTTGTTTGTTTGTTTGTTTACTATTTTGTTGTAGTTTGTTCTTTTTGGCCCACTTTTGAGTAATGCTTTTAGCACTTAATTTCTGGCAATAGAGTATGTCTCAGACTCAGTTATTCATGATTTCTTTCTGTCAACTCACTAGTGACTTTAAGAAGCTCTGCCCAGTTTCATTCAAAAATGTATTATTATAAAATTACTTATGGTTTTTCCTATATGGTGCTAGTTGTGAAGAAAATATTTGTAGGTCATTTAACTTGACTGAACTAAGAATAGTATGTGTGTTTGTGTGTGTTTGCGTGCAAGTGTATGTGTTTGTGAGAGTGAATATTTGTGCAGGGATATATGTGAAAGCAAGTCTACATGCTATCATTTCCATGTTTGTTAAGATAGACATAAATTTATTTTGATACATTCAATTTAACCCATTATATTCTGTATCATTCTAGTAACTGCTTATAATCTGTAATTTCATACTCCAATAATAAGAAATCTGACATTAATCACTTAACAATCATTTAATAACAATTTTTCAAAATCATTATAAATGCATTGTGGATTTACTCAAATTAAAGTATTTTGGTTGCCTGGAATACAAAGATCTTACACATTTCTTTATTTTTAAATTTAGATAGAAGGTCACACATTTCTGATTTTATTTATAAGAGCCTTTCACTTACTATCCTTCAAGGAGATTGTTTATTATATTTTTAATAAAGCAGTTATACACTTTTTGCTTGTTCTCTCTTTTATTATGTATTTTGTTTACATTTATCTTCTTAGTAATTTTAATTGCATATATTTTAAATTAATCTTTGTGTTTTGTTTTGTTTTATAGGTTCCATGAGTTTTGGAATAATGAAGGGTGTCATGTATATGCCATGCATATATACATGGCATTCAAAACAGCTTAACTATCCTAAAAATGTGCCTTTGATTAACTTCCTCTACATCCCTGTCATATTACACCAGCTAGAACTCATTTTTATGTTCATGCATAGTTTTGTATTGTCTAGATTGAGTCACATAACATGTTGCCTTCAAAACTAGCTTCTTTGTCTTTTTCCATGATTTTAAAGGAATTTTCACAAATAGTACTCATTTTAAAAAATTGGCACTATTTCCTTTGAGGTGCAGAAGCTTCTCAGCTTAATATATTCCCATCTGTTAATCTCTGCTTTCACTTGCTTGGAGAGTGCAGTTTCCTCCTTGAAGATGCCTGTAATGTCCTGTAGTGTTTTGCCTATGTGCTGTTCTATATATCTTATGGTTTTGGGGCTGATATCGAGGTCTTAAATCCATTTGGATTTTACCTTTGTACATGATGTTAGCTGGGGGTCTAAGTTTAATTTTTTGCAAGTGGCTATCCAATTGTGCCAACACCACTTGTTGAAGAGGCTTTCCCTGCTCCATTTAGGATTTCCCGCTCCTTTATCAAAAATTAGATGGTTGTATCTCTGGGGAACATTTTCTGAGTATTCAAGCCTATTCCACTGATCTGAGGACTTATCCTTATTCCAATACCATGCTGTTTTGATAATTGTTGCTTTGTAGTACAGTTTAAAGTTGGGAAAAGTAATTCCTCCCATATTCTTTTTCCCAATGATTGCTTTAGCTATTCGAGGGTGTTTATTGTTCCAAATGAATTTCAAAAGTGTCTGATCCACTTCTTTGAAGAATGTCATGGGTATCTTTAGAGGGATGGCATTAAATCTGTATAATGCCTTGGGGAGTATTGACATTTTGATGATGTTAATCCTGCCAATCCATGAGCAGGGTATGTGTTTCCATTTCCATGTGTCCTCTCTTATTTCTTGGAGCAGAGTTTCTCAAAGGAAATAGTGCCCAGGATACAAGAGCCACCCACTGAGTGGGAGAAACTATTCACCCAATACCCATCAGATAAGGGGCTAATCTCCAAAATATACAAGGCACTGACAGAACTTTACAAGAAAAAAACATCTAACCCCATCAAAAAATGGGGAGAAGAAATGAACAGACACTTTGACAAAGAAGAAATATGCATGGCCAAAAGACACATGAAAAAATGCTCCACATCACTAATCATCAGGGAGATGCAAATCAAAACAACGATGAGATACCACCTCACACCCCAGAGAATGGCACACATCACAAAGAATGAGAATAAACAGTGTTGGCGGGGATGTGGAGAGAAAGGAACTCTTATCCACTGCTGGTGGGAATGCTGTCTAGTTCAACCTTTATGGAAAGCGATATGGAGATTCCTCCAAAAACTGGAAATCGAGCTCCCATACGATCCAGCTATACCACTCCTAGGAATATACCCTAGGAACACAAAAATACAATACAAAAACCCCTTCCTTACACCTATATTCATTGCAGCTCTATTTACCATAGCAAGACTCTGGAAACAACCAAGATGCCCTTCAACAGACGAATGGCTAAAGAAACTGTGGTACATATACACAATGGAATATTATGCAGCTGCCAGGAGAGATGAAGTCATGAAATTTTCCTATACATGGATGTACATGGAATCTATTATGCTGAGTGAAATAAGTCAGAGAGAGAGAGAAAAACGCAGAATGGTCTCACTCATCTATGGGTTTTAAGAAAAATGAAAGACACCCTTGTAATAATAATTTTCAGACACAAAAGAGAAAAGAGCTGGAAGTTCCAGCTCACCTCAGGAAGCTCACCACAAAGAGTGATGAGTTTAGTTAGAGAAATAACTACATTTTGAACTGTCCTAATATTGAGAATGTATGAGGGAAATGTAGAGCCTGTTTAGGGTACAGGCGGGGGTTGGGTGGGGAGGAGGGAGATTTGGGACTTGGGTGATGGGAATGTTGCACTGGTGATGGGTGGTGTTCCTTTTATGACTGAAACCCAAACACAATCATGTATGTAATCAAGGTGTTTAAATAAAAAAAATTATGCATTAAAAAAAAATTGGCATTATTTATTCATGCAACCACTGAAGGATATCTTGATTGCATGCATTTTTGCCCACTAACCAAATGTTTGCGTAATTTTTGTGTTTACATAAGTTACCAACTGTTACATTAACTATCGTAGCAGACCACTATTTATTTTTAAGGACTCCAGAGAATTTTTTTGGACAGTTATATAGGAAAAAGATAAAATGGGAACAATGTTGTGAAGGGGACTTTTTAACGGGAATCAATACATTGCTTCTTTTCAGAAATGAACTTCTAATCAAACTTTGAGTAAGTTCTTTCTTTGGGGCTCTAACTCTAAAAACTAACTCTAAAAACACCTCTGACTACTAAGCCATATTTTACACATACATACATATAATATACACTCATGAATATAATATACATGTATATACTATACATATAATATACATATATGTACACACATATGTATATATATGACTGGAGAAAGGAGGTGAACATTATTCCAAGTAAAATCCCTAAAAATTATTGTTTTTATAATAATCACTAGTATTTTTGATAACGTATTTTCTTTCTGTGCCTTTGGATAATTTAAAGTATTCTGAAATGTTTTATATTAACTCTTTAGCAGTACTTGAGTTTTTTGAGTGAGGAAACTCTCAGAAGTCATCATGCCAAAGTATTCTGTGATCTCCTTTCCCATTGCCTTGCTAAGCATAGCTATTATAGACAAGGATTATGATAATGCATTGTTGCCTTACCTCTTCTAACATTTCAATTATTGTGCATTTTATATTTTAAATTTCTTTCAGCTACTTTAATCATTTTTCTACTGTGCACTATGGATTGCCATTTTATAGTTTCTGATAATTAAAAAGTCATCTACTGTTCAGCCCTTAACAGAATGCATGCCTTTTAATTATTATAACTGCTATTATTTTTAATGTGATCCACTCACCTCTAAGTACCATTCTGAATTACTATCATTCTGTCATTACTTTTCTTAATAGACTATTACAAATCTCAATATTATAAACCAAGACATATTGCTGTACTTCTCAAGATAGTCAATATGTACTTTGGTTGATAGAAACTCCATTTAAACAAATGATTCAAAAATTACAAATATCATTCATTATATATAAGGAAAAGGGGAATAACTTACATGCACTGAAATATTTGCCACTTTTACCTACATTCAACTGTCATAACCAACTTTGAAAGAGAATTCATTATAAATCTTCCAAGTGTCCCAGAGAAAAGGAAAATTGAAAACAAAATAATAAAATCTATTCTTTAAAGTCCAGCAATCCATTCATTGTAGGGATTATATACACAAGAATATTTTCTTCTGGATAACATTTTAATAATCATTTATGTCATTTTGTCTATACTATTTAATTACTAGAGTATCTATTATTGTTGGTTTGTAGTTCTTATTTATAGATGGGAAATACATTTCATTTCCAATTAAGTAGATTAAGTATATTGATAAAAATTGCTTATAGTGTATGCTTATATGGTGAAGAGCCTTTAACAATAAAAGAAAATATTAGCACGATTATTATCTTTATGATAAGACATAATTCAGAAATTATGAAAAACATCATGGTTATTAATGAGAAATGTAAATAGAGATTCACTAACCTATCATTTCATTCCTAAGCATGAACTTTAAAATAATGAAATAAAAGTCCTCAAAATTGTATATGACTATCCATAATATCATTATTCATTACCAGCTGAATAATTAATTTATTATTCTTTACTATTATATCATAAGTAACCTAAGAAATAAAAGCAATCTCAATAGTCATCAATATGATAAAAAATAGATTATATAATTAGTGTGTACATAATTATTAGTTTTATTTTATTAATAATATAATTATTTGATAATTAGTTCAAAATTGATTATAGAATAATACACAAATTTGTCAATATATAAATTGTATAGAAAATATATAATTGAGTGCCATTTAAAATAAATCTGAACAATATTTAACAACTTCTTATCATTTTTAAAATTGTAGGCATGATTTTTGATCCACTATTTGGGTATTCTTTACAATACTATTAATGATGATGGTTGTGGAATTCCTCTGGGATTATGTGATGTTGGGAGTATGACAGCATCCACAAGAAAGGAATCAGTCACTTTCTCTCCACCTCTGCCACATAAGAAGGGCTGGGAAGATCTAGAAATGTGAACCTTGCTTTTTGCTTGAAAGGAAAGTCAGTCCTAAACCTTAGACAGGCTTTTTAGATCCATTGTCATTAGTCATCTTTTCCATAGAAAAAAAATTTCAGGAGGAGACAAGCAGTGAAGTAAAAACAGATGTTATTTAGAATTTCTGAGGAAGAGGAGAGAGAGGGGAAAAAAAGAGAAAGAAATAAGTACAGAGAGAGACAGAAAATCAAAAAGAATAATATGATCAAAAGATATTATAAAAGATATTATTAACATTTTAAAAAGAGCAGTGGTTCTTTGGTAGGGCGCTTGCCTTGCAAGTGGCTGACATAGGACTGACCATGGTTTGTTCCCCAGTGTTCCATATGGTCCCCTAAGCCAGGAGTGATTTCTGAGCACATAACCAGGAGTAACACCTGAGCAGCACCAGCTGTGGCCCCCCCCAAAAAAAATAAAAATAAAAATGAGTAGTAATGATGCACAGACTCAGAGTTAAAATGTAGAAAAGTTTTTTGAAAATTAAAGAGAAGGAAAAGGAACTCTTTATGTGGGGAGGAACTTAGGATAAAACTAAGTTGATATAGCTCTTCAGTGGTGGTAGTGGTTAGAGAAATACTGATTCTTCATGAAGGCCTTAAAAGGCTCTTTGCACTCATTGTCAATGAATAAAACTTTTATATAGACTCTAAGGATCCTACAGAGTGGTTTGGCTGGTTGGAATCCTTTGAGTTTGGCTATTTGCCTTAGGCATTGTCCATTATTTTATTCTCTTTGGTGGAGCAGAGACCTAAAGTCCATTTAAAATGTTTTAAGTAATAGTCATTCTCTTGGAGATGAGGTATGTGTTAGGTTAGTGGAGATAGAGATGGACCCACTCAAGAAACATTAGGCTTTGTTTATAAGCTACATTATTAGTAGGATCAATTTTAGATAAAAATATATCATACAGATCCTTTAAAAGAGTAATAGCCCTGAGATTTTTATTAAAACTTTTAAATCCTTGATGGAGTAGTTTGACTCCTTTTCTGTCAGAGTCTAGTCATCACTGCTTGGTTTAGAAGAAACTAACTGATTTTATTCTGGAAAGATGAACTTATCTAGAAATCCCATTATATTTTACAGTCATAGGCGTGTACAGAATAACTTTTCACTTAGGCAATAGTTGAACTGAAGGGAATCCAGCCTTCCAAGCTTTTAGTAAGACCAAACTTAAAAGGCTGAATTTTCTTTGGGGGTAATTCTTTATGTGAGTGAGGCAAAAGAACATTTCCACTTTTCTGAAGTGGCTGCTGTACTTGTCCTAAATTAATATAGTTCATTCTAAGCGTTTTGAATTCAATAAGAAGTCTGTGTTTAATATGAACCTTCTATATGGCAGTTCAAAAAGACTAAGTTGAAGCTTTGCTCTTGAAGCTTATCAGTTTCTGAGAAGGGAAACAGGTAAGAAGGCAATCTATAATATAGACTATTTTTTTTTTTTGCATAGCTTCTCTAATATCCTTTTAAGGATGTGATTAAATGTCTCCACTTTTCCAGATGATTGTGGATTCTAGGATTCATGAAGTGGACTATTAGTCTGTAGGCCAGAGACTAAATCCTGGGTGATTTTAGAAGTTAAAAAAAAAATTCTCATTGTCACTCTGTAGTGACCTAGGTAAGCCAAATCTAGGGATTATCTCCTTAAGTAACATTTCTCTGGCTTTCTCTGTATGGGATGGAAAGGCTTCTGTCCACCCAGTGTATGTGCCATTAAGAATCAGTGGATATTTACACCCTAAGTACTTAGGCATCTGTGTTAAGTCATTCTGTCAATCCTCTTATGGATAAGTTCTTCAGAGCTGGACAAATGGTGCAGGAGAGGAAGCCTAGAATTCCTACTAGGTTCATTAATGACACCTAAAACATAGCACTGTGTCACTGCATGTGCATGTATAACTAGAAAAGCATATTTGAAATCAGCTTAGATGTTTACTTACAAGTACAGTCCATCAGTCTATTTGTAGGCAAACTAAAAAATCAGTTTATTAGTAGGATCAAGACAGCATTTCTGCCTTTTCAATTGAAGTTCTTCCTGATAAAACTCTTGTTTTCATTATCCTGGACACACTAGTGACAACATGAACAGCTTTGAGTCCTTTCAAGAACTGGGTGCTACCATCAATAAACCTAATTTTAACTTTATTACCCAAGAGGGTACCTTTTACATAAAAGTCACTATTACACATTTTGTTCAATCTATGTAAAACTAAAATTTGATTTCTACAAAAAAAGACAAATTGTAAAAATATTGTCTTTTCTCCTCATTTTCATTTTAATTTTTCCAGATCACTTAATAAATCTGTTTTTTCTTTAGCATAAACACAGAAAGACAGAGAATTTTTCCTATTATTTACTGAGAGGTCCTGGGGATTGGCTATTATAGAATAAGTCATGAATATCAATAAAAGCATTCATATTTGTACCTGTCACTTCAGATTATTCAGGTTTGGCCAACGTGAAGATGCAAAACATTAGTTCAGTATAAGGAGCTATAGGAGTAGCTTCTGGTCTCTCATCTTCTGAAGGAGTATCTCATAAGGAATGAATGTGCCCCTTTCCCTTTTCTGAGTTTGTATAGATTCTAGTCTTCATGATTTTTTTGAAAATAAATTTCTTTTTTTTTCAGTATTTTCTTTTTTATTCTTTTTTTTTTAATATTTTTATTTAAACACCTTGGTTACAAACATGATTGTGGTTCGGTTTCAGTCATATAAGATGACACCGCCCCCCATCACCAGTGTAGGACACAGGGCATGACAAGTCATTACAGATATGCAGATATGAACATTGCTTATGTGCCATAGAAATTATCTCCAGTTTCCTTAGCTAGCCTACCTCAAGGGTCTCCTTGAGCTTGGTAATAACAAACTTTACTTGTCATCACAGACCCTACTCATGATGTTTAACCATCTTCTGGAACTTTATCTTTCCCTGGAAGAGGCTTTTTTGGTTGTATAGCTGACTTTGAGATTTTTTGTCTGTGGAGTAGATTATACTGTTGAAAGCAAAGATGCGCTATCTGTATTTATGCAAGCCAGCCTAGTGTCTTGAAATAATAAAAAAGAAATACTGGAAGTGCTAAGAAAAGAAAAAATCTAACTTTTGTTTTACTCACAATAGATGCAAGCTTTCTATTTGCTGTGATCCTCACCAAAAGGTGTTAAAATCTTTAAAAAAAGAAAAATTGCATAGTTGGGTCAGAGAGATAGCACAGCGGTAGTGCATTTGCCTTCCATGCAGAAGGAAGGACGATGGTTTGAATCCTGGCATCCCATATGGTCCCCTGAGCCTGCTGGGGCAATTTCTGAGTGTAGAATCAGGAGTGGCCCCTGAGCGCTGTCAGGTGTAACCCAAAAACCAAAACAACAAAACAAAACAAAACAAAAACAAGAAAAATATGCACAGTTAAGCAAAAATTATTATCTTTTTTTTCTTCTTAACTCCACATGGAAAACCTTGATTTTCTGTAATCTTTAAGTCTTACCTTTTCTAAGAGCTCTGTAACGTGAGTGTGGAGCATCTAAGATCCTTTTTTAGGGCATATGCAAAGAAAATATCAGAACAATTCTATAGATATAATTATAAATTTTAGTTTGACCGTACTGTTTCTTTCTTTAAATCAAAATTCTTAAATTACCTGCATATTCATTTGCATTCTTTCTGTCCTGTAAGTTATCTTAGTTATAATTCAGAACAACGCAGTTTCAGTTTAGGAGTTCCTTTTTTCCCCAATATCATATCTTCACCCATTATCATTTTTGCTTAAAATATATCTGTCATCTATTTATAATTATTACAGCCAAATGTTACATATTTGATGTCCTTGTCTTATTGAACATAGTAAACTTGATATCCCAAATAATTTGTTTAAAATGTTCCTAATAATTCTCTCACTTAGCATGATAGAATTTTACTCTACAGTACTTTTAATAGACTTCTTTCTGCAGAACTTACCTGAATAACAAAAATCATTAAATCAATTGTATAGATGATCAAATGCTAGATTGTTTACAATTGAAAATCTTTTAACATATATTACAATTGCAAGGAGTTTGTTTCTCATTGTACATTAAAAAAACATATCTTCAAGAGTGTGGTAGAACTTTGGTTTCTGGGAAAAAACCCACAGATATTAAGATATTTAAAACACACATAAATATTACCATAAAAACAGCAAGGATTTACTTATACTTTGTTCCAGAATTTTTATTGGAAGATGGGCATCTCTACATACCTGCCTGCTTCAATTTTATTTCTTGAAATACTTTTCCAACACCACACCCTTACTGGAGTGACCTACTCTCTGTTTTCCCACTTCAGAACAATCCCCACTTACTCCCTACTTATTGTTCCCTTATCATCATTATATCCCACATAAGAGAGAAATCATCTGGTTTCCCTCTCATCTTGATAAACTTCACTTAACAAGACACTTGCCGGATACAACCACAGCAAACTGGATGATTATGTCCTTTCTTATAGCTAAGTAATAAGTTTATTGGTAGATGAAAAGCTTTTGTTATTGTTCACACTGAACAGGTATTGGTGGTAAGTGTATGCCTTTCCTTCAGTGCATATAGGAAAGTTGGATTCATCTTAAGTTTTAGTTTTCATGCTTTATGTCTCTCACTGAGGATCTTAGCATCTATAATTTTAGATAAGTGATATTTAAATATATCATTCTCAATACAAGATGTATAGGGCTCTGGCTGAGATTTCTTCCAATAAGAGAGTATGAAAATTAGTCACACCACTTGGCAATATTCATTCCCTGCAAGGTCTCTAAGACTACAACTATACTCTACACAGTTCTCTTGTTTCTATTATAAGTTAATATCAGAAGACATGTAGCTCAGATTCTGAAGAATTCACCTCATTATAACTTCCATTCATAAACCATGTAATTTTCTTACTCTAGAACAATTTCTCCAGAGATCCACAATTTCCTCATCAGATAATATTGATTAGCTTGAATTGATTAAGAAATTTAGAAAAACAACATAGACATTAAATTATTGCTAAGCTTATAATATACATTAATAGATGCAAATTAAAAATGGAAAATATTTGGAAAGCCTAAAGTATAATGAAGTTATTGAAAAATATAATGTGTGAGGAGCAACATTATTATGTAAGCTGGTCTTTACAAATTAGCACAAATATTGTCTTAAGAAATCATGGGGCCAGCGAGGTGGTGCTAGAGGTAAGGTGTCTGCCTTGCAAGCGCTAGCCAAGGATCAGGACCACAGTTTGATCCCCAGGTGTCCCATATGGTCCCCCCAAGCCAGGGGCAATTTCTGAGCGCTTAGCCAGGAGTAACCCCTCCCTGAGCATCAAACAAGTGTGGCCCGAAAAAAAAAAAAAAACCAAAAAAAAGAAATCACATTTATAGTAATGTGTTCCATAAAACAGGCAGAATGTGTTTTTTTTTAACAATTTTATATTAAATTAGATTGGTTTATATCTATAGGTCTCAGATAACCAGAACTATAAATGAACATCTCTATGCAAATATGTTTATCAAGAGTGTAATTTCATTCTTTACTTGGCAATTGACCCTTTTGCTACAATTTAGCTGCCTATCTTGAGAAATGTAGCATTGAATAATTTCTTATGTGTGGACCCCAAAGAACATAGTTTTCAGAATTTTCCTTAGCTGCAGCAATAATCTGAACAAGAGTCTCTCCGATAATATTTCTACGGCTATAAGTTATATCATCTTCATTGGTTGGATCAAGGTTGTGATACTTGAAAGAAAAAGCAACACTAATATTGTCATGGCAATCACCAGAATAAAAGAAGTATGCTTGTGGGCATTATCAAGAATAACTATGATCTTGAAAGGCATATTATTCTTCAAATAGTATATCAACTTTTTATTAGCATAGCAATTCAAGAGGGCATCTTAGAAAAAGAACTGGGTCATCTATGAGTTTATTTTATACTTACTGATGTAGAATTCTTATTTTCTTCATGACTTCATATTGATTTTATTATAGTACCTTGACAGTGTTTGCTTATTGGTATTCTTAGAGGTCTTGGGTTCTTGCAGTGCACATCACAAAGGATTTTAAATCACATCCTGCAACATTGCTCAAAGCATGACTATTGTCCTATTCTTAAAACAATTGACTGTGTTTCCATGAGGCTAAGCATCCTTTTAGATACTCATCTCCAAAATAGTGTGATTTGAGTCACATTAATATTTCTGAAGAATGTAACTTTTTTTCTACACTCAGTTCATTTGGATTTTCCTAATTGTATACAGTTTTTTTCCTTGTGAACTTTGAGAACCAATACTAACTTTCACACTGTGAAATAAATAAAATTTTCTTTTTTTCTTTTTTTCATCTTTCTTTCTTCCTTCCTTCCTTTTTCCTTCTTTCTTTCTTTCTTTCTTTCTTTCTTTCTTTCTTCCTTCCTTCCTTTTTTCCTTCCTTCTTTCTTTCTTTCTTTCTTCCTTCCTTCCTCCTTTCTTTCTTTCTTTCTTTCTTTCTTTCTTTCTTTCTTTCTTTCTTTCTTTCTTTCTTTCTTTCTTTCTTTCTTTCTTTCTTTCTTTCTTTCTTTCTTTCTTTCTTTCTTTCTTTCTTTCTTCTTTCTCTCTCTCTCTCTCTCTCTCTCTTTCTTTCTTTCTTTCTTTCTTTCTTTCTTTCTTTCTTTCTTTCTTTCTTTCTTTCTTTCTTTCTTTCTTTCTTTCTTTCTTTCTTTCTTTCTTTCTTTCTTTCTTTTCTTTTCTTTTCTTTTCTTTCTTTCTACCGTATCTATTACTCTTCCACAAAGATAAATTCCTCCACTCCTTCCTAAGCATCAACAATGGTTTGTGACTAGCTCTTGCACTGAGTAGGTCAAGATGATTTGGGTTGCAGTTTGTTGTTGTTGTTGTTGTTGTTGTTCTTTAATCTTGTATGTGAAGCTAGGTTCCATGCAATGCTAGTGTTCCTAGCCAGGCTTAACCAGACTTCATTGACCCAGCTGTTTTCCCAGGTGCCAAATGGGTAGAGCATGAAGGTCATAGCACTATTTTTCGAAATTATCTTCTCACATACTAACTTACCCAAGTCACCTACATCTCTTGGTGAGTTAATCATGATTTAGGTGACTTAAATAAAATTTGCACCTTACCCATTTGATTTAGTTTTTGTTTGGAAACCACTGCTTCCTCCTGCAACACATTTTTAAATACATTAAGATTTACAGAGCTAGAAGCAATTTTAGTACTCAGGTCACGTACAGTCCTTTGTTCTTAGTATTTTACAGTTTTGTGTTAGCTGTAATTCTGATGGAATAAATAGGTTTCAGTGGATGGCTTCTGTAATACAAGTAAGAAAGATGCAACAGTTTATAGTGAACCTACTTGTGAATCGAATCCACATGTTAAGACTGTGTATCCAACTTCTTGAGAACAGGACCTACTTTGACGCTCTCAACTCATCTCCAATACTCAGCAGTGTCTGGGAACATATGATTTAAAGCAGGGGTCTCAAACTCATGGCCCGCGGGCCGTTTCCATACAACATTTTGTGGCTCACGGCCGGCCTTCAAATATCACAGTACTTGCGATTATTCGCTTACTGAATAATAGCAATAAAAATCGCATTGTAAGAAAAAAAAATTGCATTAAACATTCACATACCCCGAGCAGTTCCGTTCGGGGTATGCAAATGTTTAATGTGATTTTTTTTTGTGATTTGTTTTCTTACTAATGGAATTTTTTATTGCGAATATTCGGTAAGTGAAATACCTTATGTGGCCCTGCCTCACCCCGACTTTGCCTCCTGCGGCCCCCAGGTAAATTGAGTTTGAGACCCCTGATTTAAAGAGTCTGTGTAGAGCTCTTGAAATACACATGTATAGAGTTTTACCAGCCCAGAACCATACCTGGTTTCCAGTTATTTTGCCTGGGGTATAAATTGATACCTGCTTGTTGGAAGGACTGGTAAGGAGTTTCAGCAAAAGAACCCTTAAAAGTTGCCTAGCTCAAATTCACACTTCAAAGGCCTAGTAGGCTGAGACTGTGAGCGACCGAGCACCCACATGTTTAATGGAACTCTGAATAAAATTTTCCACCACCTGATTCAGCCATAAAAGTTTGCTTAGCCCCAAGCCAAAAAGAAACTCTGCAAATAAATTTAGCCCGGCACAAAGAATCTGGCTTAACCAAGATTCCTTAATCTTTCCATGGAACCTGTTTTTGTAACTGCTCTCAAACACGTAATTATAGATAGGTTTTTGTAAGGTTTAAACTGTAATCCTTATTGCTTGCACAAAAGAAAGATCTATTAACTATTTGTTTAAGGATTTGCTTCCCCTCCCCCCATCCTGCCAGGTTCCTCTTTATCCTTCCCACCATCAAAATGTGTTTATGCTCCCATTGGTTAAAATCGTTGTACCTGTACAAATCTGATTGGTTTAAGTTTCAATCCTATGTTGCTGCTCCTCCCACTGAAGCAGGGCATAAAAGCCCTGCTCTCTCCCTCAATAAACCTCTTGACTGGAACGCACCTTGAGCACTTTATTAACTTCTGCAGCTTAATTTTCTAGGTGTTCACAAAAGAGCTTAACACTTGCGAATTATTTGTATCTGCCTTCTACCTTCTGTCCTGGTTGAGAGAAAGCTGCTGGCCGGAAATCTCTCCCAGTAAAGGGCAGAAGCGGAGGCGGGTACAGAGACTATCCTTCCAAAGAAAATTAATGGTTCTTTGAAGACTCTAGAATACATCCACATTGCCCATTCTGTCCCACAGTTCCTAGAGCTGTTGTAGGCAACCCTATTTTATCAATATAGCCCAGAAAGACATACATTCTATGCCTGCACTTTTAAATTTCTGGATTTCACATCACCATACCTTTCCCAGGATAGGCTTAATTTATTTACATTTTATTATCTCTATATGATTAAAACATTCAGGATTTGGAACATTTCATAGTTGATCCAAATTATTAAGTACATTTCTTAACCTCTTTTATGCAATTTTTTTGTGTGTTTATAATATTTTATGTGTGTTTATAATGTTTTATACACAATGTACTTTCCAAATTTCTCCCTCAAATTAGTCCATACCAAGGACTAATTTAAAGAAATAAGTTTCCCTGGCTAGAACAGTACTAGGTAGTACAGCAGTTAGGATATTTGGCATTGTATATGGCAGATTCCATTTCAGTTCCTGGTATCCTATATTATCCCCTGAGGACACTAGGAATAATTTCTGAGTGCACAGACAGAAAAAAATCCCTGAGCCATTACCAAGTGTGTCCTAAAATTCTTATTTTTTAATTTTAATGCAAAACAAATACAAAACAAACAAACAAAAAAAAACAGGAGGCTCTCTTCTAAAAGCAGCCAAAATGTATGTCATAAAAGGTGTCCCTTAAATATTCTAGACAGACCACTAGAGGCTTCTACCTTGTCAGTTGAAACAATGTAGTATTTACTCATGAGAGAGTGCTGACTTTTCTAGAAAGAACAAAAGCCAAGTAGACATCCCAAATGTATATGTAGAAAGTAGAAATACCGTATTTTCTGGCGTATAAGACGACTGGGCGTATAAGACGACCCCCTAATTTTGCAGTTAAAACATAGGTTTAGGCCTATATTCGTTGTATCAGACAGAACGTTCCTGTGCTGCAACTGTATGTACCACAGTGAGCAAATCACAAGCAAAGGTTCAAAGGTTATACTGGAATAGACTTCCTCCCTGACTCTGGCCAATCTGAGCAGGCTTTTTACAGTGTAGATTCGGGTCCAAAACATTGTCTAATTTGCATCCATCAAATCCCTGAACCCTGCTTGGATTGGATGAGTTAGAGAGGCAGCCTGAGCGGCCTTGCAGTGATTGGTCCCCTTATCATAGGCGCCTTTTCTGGCAATTCCCTGGTGGCGTCAGTTAATCTCCCCCACTAAATGAACCAAATAACACCGCATCCTCAGACCCTAACACTGAACCACCAACACAGCTGGATTTTGACAGAAGTGCCCACCAGATCTCCTGAGTACTGTTTGGGAGCCCCCAAGAAAGAGATTTGGAAACTCTGCGGCCTGATTTTTTTTTTGTTTGTTTCATTTAGCGGCATATTGAAACATTTTTCGGGATATACTCGGCGTATAAGACGACCCCCAATTTTCGGTTGACTTTTTTGTTTCAAAAGTTGTCTTATACGCCAGAAAATGCGGTATATCCATCCCAAAGTAAGAAAATCTTAAACTAAGAATGCCTTCAACTCATAGCAGATGAGAGTCAAGGAGGTCTTTGTCAAGTCAGTATATTCAAAGTACAGCTCACTACCCTTTCTCTTCACCATTGCTAGAGTGGTTACCAAGGGAAACATGGTGGCATAGTTGATGGCCCTTTTTTTAATATAATTTTTATTTTGATCGTAGTGGTTTACATATTGTTGACAATAATATTATAGTTATATGTTTACATAAAATCAGGGGGGTTCCCATTACCAATTTGTCCTCCCTACACCTCCGTGTTCGTCTTACCTCCCATATCCTCCTCCCTCACCCCCGGGGCTGCGAGAACAAGTGGTCTCCTCTGTACCTAACTTACTACTTAGTAGTCTTGGTTTTGGTGCTTCCCTTATTCCCCCCTCTAACTGAGAGGAAGGACTACATTGTTCAAGTTATATGGTTTTATTTGAAGAAGAGAAAAGGAATAAACTGGGGTAAAAGTCTAATATGCCAAAAATGGGCAGAATCCTTCTAGAAGCTCTCATCATTGGTTTGAGAGATAAAGGATGAAAAGAATGTGAAGCACCCGAACAGTACAAAAAGAAGTGTCAAATATCCAGTGAGCACTCCAGTGATAACGATAGGCACCACAAAAAAAAAAGCCATGGTCTTGAGTTAAAAAACATGGCAGAGCACCTAAAGAAAGAAAAAAAAAAAAGAAAAGAAATGAAGAAAAAAACAATATAAATATAAATGGGGACAACTTCAATAACCACACTGAAACAAAGAAATCAACAAAAAGTAGATAGGTAAATAAAAATAATGATAATGATAATAATAAATGAAGAAAAAATAATATATAAAAGATAAAAAATGTTTTGTTCTTTTTGACTTTTTTTCCCTCCTGCACTGGCACAGTAAATATTGGGGTCATTCGAAAAGGAGTTCACTAGGCCTAAACGTTATGGGGTTTCTCCATCCATGGGATATATTGTCACAGGATTAACTATAGACTTCGTTCAGGTTCATTTACTCTACCTGTGGTGCTTTTGTGGTGTTTGAAAAACTTCTGCTCCGTCCTGGGTGATGAAATAAGACCTCTGTATCTAGAGATCTCTGTCTCTGCACAGGTCCAGGAGTGGGATTTATGATGAAGTCTTTCTTTGTGATTCTAGAAATCTGTTCCCTCAGTGTCATTTTAGTCCATCTTCTGTGGTTGGTTGTCTTGGTCTTTGCACTGATCCTAGGATGGAACCTAGGATAGCGTCTTTCATTGTGTTTCCAGGAGCCCCATTCCATTGCAATTGTCTCTGCCAGACCTTTGGAACTGGGGATCATGGTTGTTGTGTGGGTCATAGTTCAAACCCTAGACTAGGGCTTTTTTATTGTTCTCAAGATATATTCAGTCCAGTCATGGTTCTAGCAGCCAGTCATCTGTAAATCACGATCTTGGCTTTTGGACCAATCAAAGGGTGACAAGTCTTCTGATTTTGTCTTATCGTTAGCTGGTGAGGTAGGATGACCTGTTCCCATTTTCTTTGTTGTCAGGATAGTATATTAGAGCTGGCACTTGTTGGTGCCCAGCGGTATTAAGGATGTCCCAGATGGGATTTGTTTCCTGTAGCTGTTGTGAATAACTGTGTCAATTCTATGTCTGGGATACAGGGTTCAAGGCTGAACGGATGGTGTCTAATCACCTGAGGTCTAAGTTGGGTCTGTGTGACATATTTTCAAGGTGGGATATATCCCTGTATTGTAAACAAGTATGAGTTCTTATCTCTAGTAGATAGGAGCTCTTTTTTATAAGTAAGATTTCCCCTTGTTTTAGTGTGCCTTTGCAGGGAGAAAAGGTGCTACTTTACATTGTCGGTGCATTTGGGGGTGGGCAGGTCACACATCCGAACAAGATAAAAATAGGAATAAAAGTATATGTGATCACATATGTATATGTAGAACAAACATTTAAAAAATGAATTAACAAAATAATTTAAAAAATCATGTGATGCATGAGACTACCTTACTTTTGGGGAAAAGCAGGTAAAGAGGTGGTGCAATACCCGTCTTTTACTTATGTTGGAAGTATAGGTTTCCCCATTGTCTTTTAGGATTTTCTTGTGGTGTGTGGGTTCTCAGGCACCTTTCCATCACTCCCCCTGACCTTTTTGAGATTGGCAAAGGATTTGCAGCAGGGAGGTCTTGTAAGAGTTCTTGCATTGGTGATACTTTTAGAGCTAAGTCCGGTTTCAAGTAACAGTCCACGGTAGGGGTATTTGGTAGGGAGGGCCGTTCAGTATGAGTCCGCAGAGGAGTTGGTTGCCTTTTCTTGTGGGGGTGGCGAGGTGTGGGTTTGACTGGGTGTCCCTCTGCTTGGGTGCTGGCTACTGGTTCGTTGGGGTAGGAGGTCAGTCTTGATACCTAATGGATTAAGAACTAAGGGTGAAGAGTTTTAATATGGTGGGAGGTCTGTATGGGATTGAGGGATGAAGGGATAGTTGGATTTCCAAAGGGGCAAAGGGGAAAGTATATGGAAGGGGTAGAAAAGAAGAAAAGAGAAAATACATTAGAAAGATAGGGAGTAGGGAAAATAAGAAAAGAAAAGAGAAGAAAGGAAAAGGAAAAAAGAAAGTAGTGAGGAGAGGAGAAAATAGCAAGGGAATGCTAGTTTGATTGGATGTGTTCGATGAGTAGGGCCTGTAGTATATGTCTGTACGTCACAGTTACTGCTTCGATGGTCTGACTGGTCACATGCTTCAAATCCTAAAAGAAGGTATAACCTAGAGATAAAGTGTATGTTAAAGAGTTTTCTCGGGACATTCTCGTAGTGTAAGCTGGGTATGGTATCTCGTGTGACTGAGTTCCGAGATGCCAGTTGATGACCTTTTTATATTCTTCCCCTAACCTGTTTCCAGAGCCAAAGCCTCTCCCTTCAAGGTATAGCTGTCTCTTTTCAGAAAGCCAAGTGTATTCCTGTCCTGGCATTCTACATCTCAATGGCTTTCTGGGTGCATGAGATGGATCTTTTGTATTGAAGGCATTCATGCCTTTGAGTTTTGGACTGGTTTCTTTTTCCACACAAAGCTTAATCAAAGTACCAGAGTTCCTTTATCTTCCTGCCTGGAACAGCTGTGATACCACATTGTTGAAGAAAAAATTGCTTCTGTTATTAGGTGGCCGGTTGCCACGCAGAACAGAGAACCCAGAGTAAAGAGAACAAAGATAAGTTTATTAAGACTCAGTGCTGAGGGTTTTCATGCCAAAGTAACTTGGAGCTCGAACATAGGGAAAGCACATGAATGAAGCATTTCAGTCCGCATATATTCAAGAAACACATCCATATTTCTTCAAGGCACATATAAACAAAGCAGATGTCAGATTAAGCCATGTATATGTTTATGAATCTAGTTTGCTTGTTGTCATCAGGTCCCTGTCCTCCCAGAGACCTGGGGGAATTTTCTTTATCTTTTCTGGCACTGAGTTGGTCTGGTTTTCCATTTGTTTCCTTAGGCTAAGGCCCACACTGTGTAATGATTCTAGTCTTGTTTATGCTATATCCATTTTTTTAAAAATTAATAAGTAGTTCTCATGTTTGATGTGAGCTCATCTTATTTGCCTATTACACACAGTGCTTTATTTTATTTTATTATATTTGAGAGTTCTTGGGCCATACCCAGTGGCATTCATGATTTACTTCTGACTCTGTGCTGAGAAATTATTGTTGGCAGGCTTGGGGGATCATATGGGATGCTGGGAATCCAACCTAGGTTGGTCCCTTGTCTGGAGCATGCAAGGCAAACAGTCTATCTTCTGTGCTATTGCTCTGGTCCTGATGAAACTATTCCTTTAGCAGTTCCCATGACTTTGTTTTTATTCTTCAAGACCATTTGTATTGTTTTATTAGCGGGCAAAAATTATCACACCTATTCTGTTTTGTATTACTATTTATTTACTTTTAATTTTATTTTAAATTTGGTAGTCAGTACTCCCTACCCCGCAAACAGCACCACAAGGATTTTACACATAAAATGTAGGTGCAATCTATAAAGGGGTTCCTTCTTTTAGTTCTCAGTTCCAGAATGAAGATGACACCCCCAGTCTCAAAGTTGAAATTCATTTAGAAGGAATAAAAACCCTGATAGGACTCTGAATTTAAAATCTACCAAAGCCCAAAGATACTTAACAAAGTCCTAACAAAGAATACTTATCTGCATCTGAAGTTCTAAGCCAAGAAGGTATATAAAACCAGTTTTGCAAAGTATAGAGTCTTTCTATTGGGGGATTCATAATACAACTGGGTATATATATATATATATATTTGTTTGTTTGTTTCTTTTCACACTCCAATTTGGATATTTGCATTATTGGTCATTTTCATATTCCTACCTAAGTGTGTTTAAGTTCTTTTGTTTTGGGGGGAGGGTGTAAATTTATTCTGGTAATTTTTCTTTTGAAAGGGTAAGCCACAGATATTTGGAGGAAAAAATAAACCAAAACTTTTATTTTAATAATGCACACAAATTGAAACATGACTTTTGCAGTGTACACATGCTTCCATAAATTTGAATATTTACACACTCAAAACAATTATTTACATAGCATATGAAAGTTCTGAAATACACAAAACCATTAATATTTTCCTAAAAATTGACAATTCAAATATCAGTTTGCTATCAAACATCAGTGTTTTCTTGGAGTTTCAAGTTACCTCCTTCCACACAATCCTGTTTGCAATCACTAATGGAATTTTTTTCAATAGGTTTTTATTTTCAAGGTACATTAGAAATTTAAGATAATGGACTCAACAATTATGCAATATAATTATGCCAGGACAACTTAGTTGCTCATCCACGTGGAAGTAGATTTGCACGAGGTTCTCAAATACTTTGGTATATGTTTCTCCATGGTCTTCTATGAGAAAAATGAACAAACAAAAAAAGCAGAGACTGAAGCCCCTTAAATTTCATTTTGCTTTAAAATAGATATGTCTTTGGTAATTTGGGACATTTCTTCATTAAAGTTGTCACCCAAACCAATAAATGGTGATGGTGAATTCTTAGTACACATTTAACCTGTGTCTGATGCTGTGAGAAGAACATGGCTCAGAAGAGTACTGACTCTTTTACAGGGAGCAGAGAAACAGCAGGGTTGGCCAATCTTTCTGTTTTCTTTTGTTTAAGTTTTTTCTTTTACATTACTTGAAATTGGGCAAATGACACCTGTTCTTGCCCCAAGGCCCAAAGAGAAAGGCATTTTCTTCTTAATTTATCTTTCCTGAACAGTCTGAATCCTTTTATTGTTTAGGTTTGAGATAAAATGAAATGTGTTTTAGCTCACCAGAGATTTTATCCATTAATCTGCAGCCAACCCTTCTTTTCCTCTATTTTCTACTTCCTTTGCAAATAAATAAATAACAACAAAATCCTTTATGTTTTTCTTCCTTCTCCTCCCCTTCCTTCACTTCTTACTTCTTAATCTTCCTCTTCTCCTCCTTCTTTCTCTTCTTTTTCTTCTTCTTCTTCTTCTTCTTCTTCTTCTTCTTCTTCTTCTTCTTCTTATTATTATTATTATTATTATTATTATTAATTATTATCATTAACATTATCAATATCCTTATTATTATTAATTTTAATCAACCATTGTCTCTAGAATATTTTGCTTTCCACAGTTTCACTTGACCACTTTTACTTGAGTTCAGGAGCATTCTTTCTCCTCCCCCACTTATTAAAAGATGTTCTCAGAGAGTACTCCTGGCTCTGGACTCATGTATCACATTGGTATTTCTTGAAAACCTATATGCAATGGTAGGAGATAGAAGCTGAGATGATCACATGCAAAGCAAGCACCTTGAGCTTATTCACAATACTATCTCTCTACCTCCATTTCCCAAAATTCCTTAATGAAAGTATTTTCCTTCACTAACAGTCTTTGCAGAATTCTTTTCTGCCATACTGGATAGATGTGTGGATAGAGATCAAGACTGACTTTTCCTCCCAAGCTTGATCTCTCCCAAACACTCACAACTCTGCAAGATAATAGATCTCTTTATTTTGACTGCACTCTCCTCCCCTGAATTACTCCCAAACTACAAATTTAGGTTACTCATTTGACAAAACATGCTGGCAACATTGACAGGAGATTTTGTATCCTTAGGGTTTATGATGACTAAAAAAAAAAAAAAAAAAAAACAAGATGTTAAACTGAGCTCATGGAGAAATGTTATTTTCAAGACACTTAGATGTGTGAGACTACTGCATGATATACAATGGCTCTGACATACTAAGCCCTAGTGATTTTGAAACCATTTGCGTTTTATGTGGCCTGCAGACTATATGTGCCTGATAATTTTGTGCATAAGTATGTAATCTCAAGTTTTATGTGTATAAAAAATCTAAGTAGATTTTACACAGTCTTCTGTTTAAGGCGTATAAGTCTGTACTACTTTATGTACAGTATACTAGGAAAAAGGAAAAGTACACTAGGGAAAGATGGTTTCAATTTCATTCATGTTGAGAGAGACTGTGATAAAAAAAACTCGTTAATGGATTTTGTTGGATCAACTAATTTAATTTTAGAGTTTATAACAGTATAACTGTGTCATAAACTATAATCAATGCATATATTTGAAACTATTTTATACAGCTATAAGGACACAAATCTTGGAATATAGAATAGATATTTTAGACAAATATAAGGTCAACTGTCACAAAGAATACAAGCCCAAAGGTTTCTGTAAAACCATGTGTATGAAAACTGGTGCCTTTTATCTGAATTCAAAGGCTTACGGCAAGAAAAGTTGTATATATGGGTTCAGTTGACAATAAGTATCAACATTAAATTAATTATCTGAATTAATGTAGTGATAAATTTTATATGATTAGAACAATGATATATGCATGACTATAATTGTTCAGATAGTGAGGGAAATAATAGAACTATATGATAGTCATTGGAGGTAATTTAGTTCATGATTTTCTTAGGGTTTATTATTGTGACAAAGATACGTAATTCATATCTCTCAGGACAGCAATAAGATATGAAAACATTTTATATTCAATTGAAATAATTTTAAGTGTATTCATATTTTATCAGCATAAATAAAATGAAGATAATATTAACAGTATATATCAATATTCAATTTTTGAACTTTCCAGAACAAACACATTTCTGATTCTATTTTATTCTTTATCATTTATTTGTATTGTCTGACAAATTTCTCAGTGATAAGTATTAATACTTAGAAACCATATTACTCCTTAGCTTTGAAGTAAATATTGAGTAGTATTTAATGCTTTGTAGTTCACCTTCAGTTTTATGAAGACAAGTTTTTACAAGCTATATAACAGTTTACATAGAACATTATCCAGATCAAAATTTTTATATCCAGAATTTCTATTCACTTCCTTCCTAGTTTCTATATATTTGCTTATATTTACTTTCAGTCCATATTATTAATATGCTTTTTATTACTTAATTGAATCTTGTTCTAAAAAGCTTTTTTTTAAATATGGAATGCTTAACAAATTTGCCTGTCATTCTTGTGCAGGGGCCATGCTAATCTCTGTTTCATTCCAATTTTAGTATATGTCCTGCCGAAGTGAGTACCTAAAAAGCTTTTAACACTTCCTGTCAACTATTTTATTACAACATATATAGTATATATCTTTATATATATATAAAGAATATACTTTTTGTAATAAATTATTATATTATAAAATATATTTCATTATCCAACATACAATAGATCATATTATATTAAAATAAATGTATTTATATTATATTTATATTATTTATATATTTATATTTATATTATATTATTTATATTATTATATTATATATTATAATATATTATATTATTATATTATATTATTGTTTATATTAATATGATTAATATATGTTTCTTATATTATAAATATAAATTATAAAATACTTATACTAAATTTTATGATACATTTTAGTTTTTGTAATATAACAGATTGGTTAAATTCCATAAGTAGTTTATTATCCCATTTAAAAAATAGCTGCAAGTTGTTTGAATCTCAGAAAAATAATGACTGAACCATAATATATTTAAAAATAAATATAATTCTTTTAATTTACTTTGACATCTTTAAAATAGAGTTTAGAAGGTATATTAAATAAAATTTGAATTGAGTTTAAATATTTAAGATTTTCCTCACTGTGCAATTTTGAAAGGATTCACAACAGTATTTTTTTGTTTTGAATAGAAATAATACCAGGATGTCTATCCCTATCTACTTAATATTAATACTTTATAAATACCAAGGAAAGACTTCCATATTTGTATGATTTAAATTCTCCCTAATATAACTTAAGATGAAAATATGAATAAAGTATTTCTAGAAAGTCTTATCTCAAAATGCTTCTAAAACCCAGGCCCTAAAAATTAAAGTCATAAAGCAAATAGGTTAATATATTATTAAGAAGTCTTTTTTCTCTTATTAGAAAATACATATTGACACACTGATAGAAGCAAGCTTCAAACATGCTATACTGCATTTAGGAAAAAATTAAAAGACAAAGACTGCAGACATTGTGTCTGCATTGGGACTTTCAGACATGTTGTGTTCTGTCCATTCCTATGGAAGGGCACTTGCTTCCTGTCAAAGATGGATTCTGGCATAGGATGTTCTGGCACCAGACACTTAGGCGCACTTTATTTCAAAGTTTACAGGATATTTATTGATATTACCTTCACAGGAATTCTTGGCATAAAAATGTTTTTCTTGGATCCTACAGTATCTCTACACACATATTTCTATAAGTGATTTTGAAGACTAATATAAATTGTGCTTACTGCTTTTAAATTTAATTAATGATAACTAATTAAGAGCATACAATATTATTTTGATGATACTACATTTAGAAAATGATGTTTTCCTTAATATTAAAGATTCCTTCTTTCTAAGTGCAAATGGTTTATTTTGCTAAGTATGTCATTTGAGAATTTTGAAGCATAATATTAATTTCATGTTTATAAAAAATGAATTTTTCTTATATACATTTTCCTGCCATTCAAATATAGATATAAAACAGTTAAATGCTAATTTAAACAAAAAGAAATGATACGCTCTATTTATGATAATATTTTAATATATAGTTCATATTTTAGGTGTGAGTTTATCATCAGTGTTTGAAATTCTCTCTGAGAAGCCAACATAAATGTTAATTGATTTCAGCAGGAATAATCAAATCATATGTTTTATCATCTATTTTATTTACTTTATAAGATGAGAATTCATAATTATAAAATAAAAAAGTAGCAAATGGGCAATGTAAAATGAGTAAATTTAAAATGAAAATTTTGAAGATGTACATATACTACCATAAAATGACATGCATTTCTGTTAAAAATAACTGAGACTAGTAATCTGGATTGAGTCAATATGGGTTTTCATAAGCAAAAAAAAAAAAAAACCTCAAGCTTTTAAAATTCCTGGACTTTGGCAAGGAATTTAACAAGGATAAATGATACAATGAATAAGAAACGACTGTGCTTACTATTTCACACTCCAGCACACCAACATTTTATCATTATTGTTGCTTTACTAATTTTAAAGAAGATAATACAAAATCACATTGCTGCATTGCTAGATCTAGCTAAAAAGATAGTCAAGTATTTAGAATTAGAATATAAAGCTTTGAATTGAAAAGAAAACAATGAGTACTGAAATATTAGACTTAAATTATTTTGACTTGTTACTTAAGTGATTAAAATAGTTTTCTATATTCAAATACATATGTGACTTTTATGTGTGGTTCCCTATATATAACTGTATATAAACTTAAATAATATAGCAACTAGTTGTTGTATATGGGGGGTTTCATTTGAATAAAGAGGACCAAGACAGATAAAGTGTATGACAACTAAAGAGAGAATTCGATTTAAAAATTAAGATAAACTTTTTAAACAACAGATCTAATAATACAAAACCATCTTTTTCAAGATTTATAAGTTTGTTAATTACGTTCAAATTTCAATGCTAGTTTTTATAAGATATATATTTATATTTTATATATATTTTATTTTATAACATTTTGTATTTCATATTTTACTGTGTACTCCCAAATTCTGTGAAGGTTATATATAAACTATACATTATGTACCTTAAACTGGGATGAGTTACCAATGCTTATATACAGTAGAATTTCTTTTTTGGGAGGAAGTATATTCATTGACGCTCAGGGTTTAATCTTGGCTATGTGCTCGAAATCGCTTCAATCTTGGGGGACCATCTGGGATACCGAGAGATCAAAACGCGGTTCATCCTAGGCTAGTGCAGGCAAGGCAGATGCCTTACCACTTGCGCCACTACCCAAGCCCCAACAGAAGAATTTTTTACAGAGAGAGTTGTGATCTGAGAGATCTGAGAGATCTGAGAGAGTTATGATCACTATTGGAATAGTGATCAAATTTAAACTCATTTAAAATCAGTACAAATTATTTGGTAAGTTTAAAGTGTTATAAGTATTTTTTATTGCTTTGTTCATGTATCACTCAGCTATGTAGATGATGCAAGTGTAAACAAATAAGTTTTGCAAGAAAAGCATTTAATTACAACACTTTTATCATAAAGTGCTATTTCTTTATTTCTTTATATATTTTTTGCCTTTTGCAGTGATTCTAAGGGCTTACTTTTAGCCCTATGCATAGGGGTCTCTCCTGATTTGAGGACTATAATTCATGCCGTGATTGAACTCCAGTTGGCCAAAGGCAAGGAAAACATCGTATTCAATTACTATCTTTCTGACCCACAAACAGCAACTTAAAACTAAACAATTGCTACCATTTTATATTTTCACTTTAGAAAATAAATGATTGATGAGACCACTTAATATGAATAAATAATTAGCTAAAAGACCCCTTTGATTGCATCTTTTGATAGAGACAGAAAACGTCTCCTAAATGGAGAAGTCTTGACCTGATGAAAAAGGCACCAAGCATCTGAGCATGTGAGTCAGCAACCCTTCATATCTCCTGCAGCCAAATGAAACCACAGAAGAAATATTGAAAGATTTCAAAATGTCCTATGTTCTACAAAGTGATTACCCCAAATTCTTACCCACACTCCTAGTTATTACCAACCATGGAATTGATACCTCCTACTCCTCTATTTCTCAGTCTTGCTCTCTAGCTGATCTGCAGCACTGAAAAAAATGCCATGACAGTCTGAAATATATAATATATTTTATATGATATAAAAAGTGGTGGAAACATAATACCAGTTAAAATATTTGAGAACTGGCCTCTTAAATAGCTTATTGAAACCTTTTCTTTGTAGAAGGGATAAACCAGTTCCTTTTGCCTTCAACACCCATTGCTTATTATGTTCTCCAGTTGCTAAATTTGAACTCATCAATATACTTTCCTTCCTTCTTGTTAATAACCATGCTCTTTGTTTAAAGACATATGGAACATTTTTTATTTTTTTACAGTTTGTCTCAGAGACCTGTTCCTGACATAATAATACAGTCATGGTGTCAAGAAAATTATATTATTGTAGCTTTAAAAAAATCTAACTAGTAGATAAACAATTACAAAAATATTGATAAACTATAACAAGATATTAAAGCAATATCTTTAAAAAACAATAGTTTTTAAACTATGGTTGTAAACTCTAATGGTATTTTTTCTGAACAAAATAAAAAATAACTGTGAAAACAAATATAACAATAAAATAAAATTATATTTGGATAATGAAATACAAAAAAATCCGTATCAAGTTTCTCCAGGAAGCCATTGAAATGTTGGCTTTGAAGAGTGAAAAGTTAGTACAATGAGTAAGGTTTACATTTCATGCACTCAACCGGGTTTTATTTTGATAGCCCTGTAAGAAGTGATAACTGGGTGCTAAATGTCATGAGTATACCTGAGCATAAAGGGTTTTTAAGGAAAACATTAACTAGATGGAATATATCTTTAGTTATTTCTAATAGATTTAAACAAGTTTTCTTCTTTCAGAAAATAAAGTGATTCAACTTCATTTTTTACATAACAGTGAGTATAAAGTTCTACTTCTGATCCATTTTTAAAAAGTATTGCTCAAAATTACCTGAGTAAATGAGAGAAATCTCAAAAGAAATTGTACCAAGATGAGGGACAAAATTAGAGCAGTTGGCTCAGAAATATAAAATACATGAGGTTATTTTTAACATATCTATGCCACTAAACTGAAGAAATAGCAAAGATAAAGTGAATGTGAATAAATTATTTTGTTGGTTTTTTTTATTGTTGTTTTGAGGCCATATCCAGTGGTACTCAGGGTTTATACAGACTCTTCATTCAGCAATCACTCCAGGCAATGCTTGTGAGGAGGGTGACTATATGGAATGTTTGGGATTAGAACCCCGGTCCACTGCCTGCAATGCAAACACCTAACCTGTTGTTCTATCATTCCAGACTAATGTGTTGATAAATTCTTAGAAATATGCAAATTTGTCCCCCAGATTAAATCAGGAAGTGGTTGAAAATTTGAAAAAAAATTTGTGAGAAAATTGAAAAAGCAATGAAAAGTCACCCCAAAAACAAAGCTTGGGTCCAGTTAGGAACACTATAGAATTATACCAAAAATTCTAAAAGAATCACTGCATGTAGTCAGTCTCCAAGATCTTCCAAATTATCAAAGAAATATGACTCTTTACTCACAGTTTCAATGAAGCCAGAAGTTACCTATCATCCAAATAAAATAAAGTTGTTAGTAAGATGGATTTTTAGACTTGCATTACTGGTGAGTATTAGTGCATTGTATGGCATTATATGGCCCTTTGACATCTCCAGGTATATTCCATGAGATCCCAGAAATCTGCCTTGGAAAACTTGGTGGTCCACAATACTTTCAGCCAGAATAGCCCTTCTTTTGGGCTTTGGTATTGAATCACTTTCTTCAAATACCTGAGTTCCATTTGGAAAGACATATAACTTAATTGTAGCTGTATAGATTAAAAAAATGAACAGCATTTAAAAAATAATGCCCACCAAATTATTTTTTATATATAATTTTACTGAAAATATATTAATGAGATAATTTTCAGCTTCATATTTCAAAATCACTTATCAAATTTTACTTTCTAGGGTGCTAGAAATGCTATATACACTTTAATATCTTTGGAAGATCAAATATCTCTTATCATTTTTTTAATTATGAGAACAAAGATGCAAAGAAAGAGGACAAGGTTAAGTTACAGTGGAAGGACAATCACCCATAACGTAATTCTCAGAAGAAGTCCCCTTGCTGATATCTTAACTTTGAACTTTCAGCCAAAGAACATTAAGATGAATAAAACAGAATCCATGTACAATTACTTTGTCCCTCAAGTCCCCAGATTGTAACACATTATAATATTTCTTAACAGCACACAAGGCAATCTAAAGCCATAAAACTTACATAACTCCTTAAACATTAGAGGCATAGTATTTTTTACATTTCCATGTACATGCATATTAGCTTAAGTTAACCTCAAATTTTAAGTGGTTTTTTTTTAAGGATTAGAGTCAAAGGAGTACAGTAAAAATGGTGTTAGAGTGGCAATTGTTGTTTGCATAGGCCCACCAAAATATGAGGGGCATGGAAAGAAATAACCTTGGCCTAAATACAAAGAGACCCGACCCCTGAAGTTTCCTGGCATAAGACCAACTCTAGGCTTCAGGCAAGCTAGATCGTCCAATCCAAGACATTGTCTGTAGTGCCAACACACTTTTCACACAGGCTCTGTTGCTGGTATCATGTTTCTGTATTAAAGATCCTGGAATCTGCATATTCTACATTGAAGTCAGGATGTGGAGCGTCCTCTCGTTTCACCTCACCATTAAAGGGCAATGCAGGGAGCCCTTTCCTGTAAGCAGGTCGTTGTTGTTTTTAAGTCTTCTCAGTGTTAAGGGAAGTCTCTTTTGAGCAGGTCGATGTCTAAGCAGTGGTAGGGTCTTCCGTGGTAGAGGATTGCTTCCAGGTAATGTTATAGACAAACCTGGATGTTTTGTGGATGGCTTCCCTGGTTCAGGGGTGAATGGAAAATGCCCTTTCTTCTGAGGTCTGTGCCAAGTCGTTATGTCAATGTTCAGGGTGTAAGGTTCCTTTGCACTACAAGGTTTGTGTGTTCCAATCTCTATTAGATAGGATCTTATTTGTATGTATAGTATTTTCCCATTTTAATGTGCCTATGCAAAAAAGGAGCAATGCCACGTGGCGATATTGGCACATATGGGGGCTGTAAGAACAAGTCCAACAATCCCCATGACATGGTTCAATCATAAGCATTAACCTGGGGTACTCTTTCACCAAAATTCCTTGTTGAACAGCTCAAAAAGAGAAGATAAAAAGTGGTTAGAATCGTCACTGTATAAGAGAACATTTAGTAAGACTTTTAGCTGTCAGGAAAAAAAAACCAAAATATTCTAAAGAAATACGTGTCCTTTTTATGTCTTTTGAAACAGTTTGGGGTTGTTACACACAACGCATGGCTTTGGTCTGTGATTAGGATTGTGCAGTACTGAAGTTAAAATGAGTAATGTAGGATAGTGATGTTTGGGGGGGGGTGAGAGAGTTAAGGAGTAAAAATGAGCTTTGTAGGGGTATGGGAAAGGGCAGAATAAAAAATGGATTCTGGATATACAAAACATAAGATAAACATATGGAATACTCTTAATACATGCAGTGCGCCTCCACCCAGTTTTCCATATGCAGAGTGGTCAGAAATTGCTAGTCACAAACTTAGCGAAACCAAGCAAATCTCAGCACAGCCCAAGTTAGGACCAACCATTTCTGGCTGCCTGGGCTGCCACGCCAGAAGCCCTGGAGTTCGAAGGCACAAGAGAGGAAGGCTGGTGGCCTATCAAGGCTCCCAGCGCACCCAAGTTAGGGAGAAGGCCTTTCACATGGGGTCTCCCCAAACCCCATGCCAGCTAGAGCTAGCCTCCAGCTCAAGAGAGGATAGAAAGAGAGCCGGAAGCCATGATCCTCCCGCCCTACTCTTTGTGCCCTTCCCACCCTAGAGCTGGGGAAAGGGCGGGGAAAGCTTGGGACCCCATCCAGGAGGGACCCCCCTACATCCACCTTGTCTGGCCACCTGGGCTGCCACCCCAGAAGGCCTGGAGGCTGGGGGCAGAAGAGGGGAAGGCTGGGGGCCTATCAAGGCTCCCAGCGCATATTTTAAAATAATTTATTATCATTGGTGATACAGAGAAAGGCAGCAGGTTACTGTGCTGGTCCAAGATTCAAAGATTTTTCAGTATATTTTAAAATGAATATATTGAGTAAGAAAGATCTGATTCAGAGCTAGAAATAAAATTTGAAAAGTAGAAGTTAGAGTTACTCCTAAGGTAGAAAATTAACATAGGACTACTTTAGAGTATGAATTTAGATTTTGTGGGGTTTTTTTTTTTCGTTTTGGTATGGGGCCACACTTTGCGGCGCTCAGGGGTTACTCCTGACTGAGCTTAGAAATCGCTACTGGCACGCACGGAGGACCATATGGGATACCAGTAATTGAACCTAGATTTGTCTTAAGTCGGCTGCATGCAAGGCAAATGTCTACCACAGTGCTATCTGTCTGACCCCAAGAATTCATGATTTTTATCAAATCGTTTGGTTGTTAGAAAATAATGAGACAGCTCTTTGTCCCTACAGATGTTTTGTAAACTGAGTCCATCTCAAGGTTATACTAAATTTAATATCCAATATGCACAATTAGTTTGATAGGACTGTCATTTTCCTTAGAACTTTTTAGGTATTTAGAAACCTTTTGACTAATTGACCTAGAACAACCTGCTGCCTCTTGTGAGCCAGCTGAATATAGGAGCATCATTTGAATTATATATACCAATATATTATAAGAAAAATGTGGTAATCTATAGACTCACTTTCTAAGAGTCTAAGCATAGAAAGATTCAGAATGTAGAATGGTGACAGTAAAAATTTGGTCACTCTTCATCTAACAATGGGAAATTGACATTTCTTATTTATGTATACACTACGCTAATAAATTTTAGACAAAACATATCATTTAGGTATTTAAGGATACTGGTTTGTATTATAAAATGTTCATAATTTTAGCTAATCTAATAAATATTACATTAACAGTAATTATCCAATTTTTTCACTGCCTACTTAGAAATACATATTAAGTATGAATAAATGTCCATTCTAAACATAAGCATTTTTTTTTGTTTAGGAAAATATATTAGAATATTATTATATGTAATTGTCACTAATTTAGTCATCTGCACTAAAGCATTATGTAGGATGTAGATTTATTTCATATGGAAATATTTTTGATACATGATAACATCCTTCGCATTTTAATCATTCAAGGTTACATATATATGTAAATAAATATTATCTATAGCAAAATTGATATGTTGTTATCTGTTTGACATCTTCCTGTTGTAAGCTATCATTTTCATAATATTAGTTGTGTGATTTGATAATATAGTTGATTAAAAAAATAGAAATTTGGGGAACATTTTCTAATCATTTCTTTTTCAGGAAATCAGTTGATGCATTTGCAAAAATTCTAGAATATTTTACATTAGAGTAAGTCTTAACAATAATATGAACAATCCCCTGTCTCTTGTTGACCTTTGCAGTCATGCCACTCTTTCTTTCTCCTGGGGTTTCTATAATTATCTCCTAGTGGAGTAAAGGGCCAATACCTTAGGCAAAAAGTCATCTACAAGGATTTCACCAAAAGAAACTCCATTCTCCAGGGATGAGCTGTCCTATTATAGCACTACTCTGGTATTCCCTCCAGGTATAATTAATTGCGTGAACTCTTAAAAAATAGTATTCTGATACTAAATTATTTTAAGGTTGATAAGATGTGGGAGTGAGGTTTGCTCACAGTTAAGATCTTGTAATGAATACAAAGATAATTTTTGCCTTAAGGTTGTCACTTCATATTCTTAATAATTTTCTCACCCATTTACATTAATTAGTATCCCACATGTTTAATATTTAATATACATTAACCATTATTATCTATTTCCTGCAGTCCAAGATATGAACTGCAGTACTGTTTTAAATAGTATCTATCAGGGGTCTCAAACTCAGTTTACCTGGGGGCCGCAGGAGGCAAAGTCGGGGTGATCCTTGAGTGCAAAGTCAGTAGTAAGCCTTGAACATTGGGAGTGTGACCCAAACAACTAAAACAAAACAAAACAAAAAAGATTCCTCTAGTGCAGGGCCACAAAATGTTGTACAGAGAGCTGCAAAAGGCCCGTGGGCCGCTAGTTTGAGACCCCTGATAGAAGAACATTTGAAAACTCAGCTTCCTCTATCATACCCATGGGACAATTTTGAAGTATTTAATTATGCTTGTCAAAGGTCTCAGAGGACATATTGTGTATAAATGTTTTATTCAGTAGCAAAAGCAAACATTTTCTTTAAAATATATTTTTTATATTATGAATTAAAATGGATTTTTATGATGACACAAAATGTGGCATATGTTTTATGAGATGGTTTTTAGACTAGTCTTATTTCCCAATATATTTATTGATAGTGATTTATAAATAATACATATTATAGTATTTATGGTATATTTAGTTTATTATATCAAAAATTAACCAAAACAGCATTAAATTATTAAGACTATAGGAAAATAATTTGACAAAACATTTATAATTATTAACTTACAAATATCACAAAGGGAAAACATCACTTTTTAAAAAGCTCTATTGTCATCAAAATATATAAGATAATAATAGAGAAAAAAAGATATTAATGTGTCATATTAGTTGAAAAATAGAGATAAATTGTAATTCAATCTTTTTGTTGCTGCTGAGGTTCTGACAATAAAAATAAAATGAATTATATTTTTAAAAATGTTAAAATTTCCCAGTTATTCCCAGATTTTATCATAATTCTACATTGTCATCATAATCAGGTTTTTTATTTCAAGTTTTAATATGTATATAATAAACATTATTTAACCCACAAGTGTGTACTCCAAATCTTCTCCCTTCTTATTAAATATAAACCTTTTCTACTTTCTTAGTCAATAACACAATAATTTTTCTTTAATTACTCTTATCTAGTATAGACTAAATATTTCAGAACGTCTACCTTTAGAAAAGTCAATATTTTCTTTTAATTTAGTTTTAAAAAATGAGTAGATCCTTCCACTTAGTAGGAAAGCTATGTTCCATCCAATAATTTCAATTTGAGAGGAATTACTTTTCTCCATAGCTGTGGAAATATCTTCATCTTCATCATGCTGAACATTCAATTTATAAGAATAGAAATTTAGTGAAAGTACAGGATGAAAAATATAAAATATATATAAAAATAAATAATTGAAGAATCAGTTACCTTGTAATTTATTGTATTTTACTTCATTTTAAATTGTTTTGTATCTCACCCAGTGACACTCAAGGCTCAAGGCTCAGAAATCGCTCCTAGTTTGAGGAACCATATGGGATGCCAAGAATTGAACGTGGGTCCATCCGGGGTCAGCCACTTGCAAGGCAAGCTCACTTGTGCTACCCACTCTGGTCCCAAATTTTTCCTATTTTATTTTTACCACAATATTTTATTCAGTTAAATAAAATTATGTGGATCATAATTCGTTTCAAGATAAGTGAAAGCAGTTACTGAAAAAAATGGAAAGAAAAATTAATTAAAAATGAAAGAGAACAAAGAAAGGAAAGAAAAAGGAAAAAATACATTTGTGAAAATTATTGAATCACCAATTAAATCATTAATACAATAGCAGAAAATTTAAAAAGCTCTTATTGTTATGTAACCATAGTTATATCTGTTAAATTGGGGTCTTCCTTTAGGGATGACAGCAATCAAACAAATTAATTGTCCAGAAATTCAAAGCTATGATACTATAAATTTTAGAAGCACATACTCAGCTAAAGGGCGTTCTGGAAGTAGGCCGGGTTTGACCATGGTGACTGCATTTGTGGACAAAGTTACAACTGTCAGGCTTTCTTGGAAGAAGAGCGATATGGGGGAGGATGCCCACACTCACTTCAAAAGAGCCCTGGAAATATCAGACCAATAACTTGCCTATCTGGTGTGGTAAGAACAGTATTCCAGCATCTCTTTTTTTTTTTTTTTTTTTTTGGTTTTTGGGTCACACCCGGCGGTGCTCAGGGATTACTCCTGGTTGTCTGCTCAGAAATAGCTCCTGGCAGGCACGGGGGACCATATAGGACACCGGGATTAGAACCAACCACCTTTGGTCCTGGATCGGCTGCTTGCAAGGCAAACGCCGCTGTGCTATTTCTCCGGGCCCCATCCAGCAGGGAATCTCATAGAAGATCAGTGATGAGGAAGATGGGAGGCAAAGGGGGGAAAAGTTAAGATTCTGGATAATAGAGACAGCAAATGTGCTTTGGCAGGGTTAGGGCTTGGCCTAATGTCTTTTCCTGTTTTGGTTATCTTTGTGCCACTTGGGCTGGTGTATCCATAATCCTTCAAAGCTTGGTTTATATCTATTTTAAGAAAAGACTGAGTCTATAAAGCTGGATTGGTTTAAATATGGAGACTGCATTTAACATATTTTATTTATTAAACTTTTTTCTTTTTTTTTATTTAAACAACTTTATTACATATGTGATTGTGTTTGGGTTTCAGTCATATAAAGAACACCACACATCACCAGTGCAATATTCCCATAACCAATGTCCCAAATCTTCCTCCTCCCCACCCACCCCCTGGCTGTACTCTGGACAGGCTTTCGATTTCCCTCGTACATTCTTTTTATTAGGATAGTTCAAAACATAGTTATTTCTCTAACTAATCTCATCCCTGTTTGTGGTGAGCTTCATGAGGTGAGATGTAATTTCCAGCTATTTTCTCTTTTGTGTCTGAAAGTTATTATTGCAAGAATGTCTTTCATTTTTCTTAAAACCCATAGATGAGTGAGACCATTCTGTGTCTTTCTCTCTCTCTGACTGATTGCACTCAGCATAATAGATTCCATGTACATCCATGTATAGGAAAATTTCATGACTTCATCTCTCCTGACAGCTGCATAATATTCCATTGTGTATATCACCACAGTTTCCTTAGCCACTTATCTGTTGCAGGACATCTTGGTTGTTTCCAGAGTCTTGCTATGGTAAATAGTGCTGCAATGAATATAGGTGTAAGGAAGGGATTTTTGTATTGTATTTGTGTGTTCCTAGGGTATATTCCTAGGAGTGGTATAGCTGGGTCATATGGGAGCTCGATTTCCAGTTTTTGGAGGAATCTCCATATTGCCTTAATAAATTTTGAACTAGACGGCATTTCAACCAACAGTAGATAAGAGTTTCTTTATGTCCACATCCCCGCCAACACTGCTTTTTCTCATTCTGTGTGATGTATGCCAATCTCTGGGGTATGAGGTGGTACCTCATAGTTGTTTTGATTTGCATCTCCCTGATGATTAGTGCTGTGGAGCATTTTTTCATATGTCTTTTGGCCATTTGTATTTCTTCTTTGTCAAAGTGTCTGTCCATTTCTTCTCCCCATTTTGTGATGAGATTAGATGTTTTTTTCTTGTAAATTTCTGTCAGTGCCTTGTATATTTTGGAGAATAGCCCCTTGTCTGGTGGGTATTGGGTGAATAGTTTCTCCCACTCAGTGGGGGACTCTTGTATCCTGGGCACTATTTCTTTAAGGTGCAGAAGCTTCTCAGTTTAATATATTCCCATCTGTTAATCTCTGTTTTCACTTGCTTGGAGAGTTCAGTTTCCTCTTTGAAGATTCTCAATGTCCTGGAGTGTTTTTCCTACGCGTTGTTCTCTATATTTTATGGTTTCGGGTCTGATATCTAGGTCTTTCATCCATTTGGATTTAGCCTTCATATATGATGTTAGCTGGGGTCTAAGTTCAATTTTTTTGCAAGTGGCTATCCAGTTGTGCCAACACCACTTTATGAAGAGGCTTTCTTTGCTCCATTTAGGATTTCTTGCTCCTTTCTCAAAAATTAGGTGATTGTATGTCTGGGAAACATTCTCTGAGTATTCAAGCCTATTCCACTGATCTGAGGTCCTGTCCTTATTCCAATACCATGCTTTTTTGATAACTATTGCTTTGTAGTAAAGTTTAAAGTTGGGGAAAGTAATTCATCCCATATTCCACTTCGTTGATTTCTGCTCTCAGATTTGTTATTTCCTTCTGTCTCCGTATTTTTGGGTTCTTTTGTTGAGCACTTTTCTAGTTCTATGAGCTGCGTCATTAAACTACTCAGGTAAGCCCCTTCTTCCTTCCTGATATGTGCTTGAAAAGCTATATTTTCCTCTTAGTACTGCTTTTGCTGTGTCCCATAAGTTCTGATAGTTTGAGTCTTTATTATCATTTGTTTCCAGGAACCTTTTGATTTTTTTCTCCTTGAATTCATCTCAACCCACTGGTTATTAAGTATGAGGCTGTTTAACTTCCAGGTGTTAAAGTTTTTCTTCTCTGTCCCTTTGGAATTCACAAATAATTTCAGAGCCTTGTAGTCAGCGAAGGTAGCCTGCAAAATTTCTATCATCTTGATATTATGGAGGTATGTTTTATGTACCAGCATGTAGTTTATCCTGGAGAATGTCCCATGTACATTGGAGAAGAATGTGTATCCAGGTTTCTGGGGATGGAGTGTCCTATATATATCCACGAGGTCTCTTTCTTCCATTTCTCTCCTCAGGTCTAGAATATTCTTTTAGATTTCAGTCTAGTTGACCTATCCAGTGTTGACAAAGCCATGTTGAGGTCCCACACAATTATTGTGTGCTATTAATATTATTTTTCAGATTTGTCAACAATTGTATTAAATATTTTGCTGGACCCTCATTCGGTGCATATATGCTTAGGAGAGTGATTTCTTCCTGCTCTATATACACCTTGATTAATATAAAATGTCCATCTTTGTCCCTTACAACCTTCCTGACTATAAAGTTTGCATTATCTGATATTAGTATGGCCACTCCAGCTTTTTTATGGGTGTTGTTTGCTTGGATAATTTTTCTCCAGCCTTTTATTTTGAGTCTACGTTTGTTCTGACTATTCAGGTGCATTTCTTGTAGGCAGCAGAAAGTTGAATTGAGTTTTTTGATCCATCTAGCCACTCTGTGTCTCTTAACTGGTGCATTTAGTCCATTGATGTTGAGAGAAAGAATTGTCCTGGGACTTGATGCCATCTTTATATCGAAATTTGGTGTGTCTTTTGGTAATCTTGTCTTAAATTAGGTCTTTCAGTTTTTCTCTTAAGACTCGTTTTGAGTCTGTAAAGTTTCTGAGCTGTTTTTTGTCTGTGAAACCATGTATTCTTCTGTCAAACCAGAAAGTAATTTTTGCTGGGTACAGTATTCTAGGTGAAGTATTCATTTCATTCAGTCTTGTCACAATATCCCACCACTGTTTTCTGGCCTTAAGTGTTTCTGTTGACAGGTCTGCTGTAAATCTCAAGGATGCTTGCTTGAATGAAATTTCCCTTTTTGATCTTGCTGTTTTCAGAATTCTGTCTCTATCTGTGAAATTTGTCACTGTGACTAGGATGTGTCTTGGGGTAGTTTTTCTGGCATCTCTTTTGGTTGGTAGTCTTTGAGCCTGCAGGATTTGATCACATATATTCTTTAGTTCTGGAAGTTTCTCTTTAATGATGTTCTTGACCGTTGATTCTTCCTGGAAATTTTCTTCCTGGATCTCTGGGACTCCAATGATTCTTAAGTTGTTTCTGTTGATCTTATCATAGACTTCTATTTTCATCTGTTTCCATTCTTTGACTATTTTTTCCACTGTCTGTTCATTTGCTTTAAGTTTTTTCCCAATCTCTCCTGCTGTATGGAATTGTTATTTATCTCACCTTCAACAGCACCAATTCTATTCTCAGCTTCTGTTACCCTGTCCCAGAGCTTATCCATTTTGTCATTCACTTCGTTTACTGAGTTTTTCAGGCCTGTTAGTTGACATGTTATTTCAATTTGGAGTTTTGTGATTTCTGTCTTCATATTTTCTTGGATCTTGTTATTGTTCTTTTCAATTCGATCCATGGTTTCTTTGAGTTCTTTGAGTTCTTTGAGCATCTTCCATATTGCTTGTCTAAAGTCTTTATCTGAGAGGTTGATTAGTTGGTTGGTCATTATCTGGTCATCAGAATTGTCATCTTCATTCTCTATGTCTGATGCTGGCCTGTGTTGTTTCCTCATTGTCACACTTGTATTGTGGTTTTTTTCTATGTGTTGTGGTGGTATTCGTTGGCTAAATGATGTATGCAGCCACACTCCTCTGGCTCCACCCTTTCTGGGTGGGTCAACTTGCCTCCAAGGGAGAGGAGTCCTCTGTGGATGAAGCCTCTCATAGAATCAAATCTTAGGCCTTAGCAGTCTGCAGAGAAGACAGTCCGAAGAGAAATGCTGGGCTTCAGTGATCCAGCACTGTGTGAGTTTTTCTTCTTGCTGCGATGGTGTTCTTTCTTTAGAAGAATGCACGGCTGCATAGCAAAGCGAATTGGCCGTGCCTTTTTGGAGCCTCTTTTTGGCCCACTCCCAAGAGTTTCACGCTACAGGACAGTAGACAGACACACACAGGCAGCACTCACAATTTTTCACAGTCGGGCCCCACTGGGAAGGCGTAGTTATGTAGATTTTCCCAGCCTGACATCACAAACAGGGACCTGGCTTCTGCAAAATCTATTAAACTTTTTTTCAAACAGATAAAGGAATCTGTGAAGAGAGATCAGAGTAGACTTTATTCAGTAATCTTCAAGGTAAGTCAACTCAGTTATAAGAGGAATAACATTTTAGAGGCATTTTAGTAAACTATTATGTGAATCTGAATTGCTTGAGCAATTAAAATTAGCAATTGAAGACATTATTCTTTCTTAAATAAGCAATGGAAAAGTAATTTAAATATCTAATACAATAAATTTTATATATTAATTAAACATTTCATCAATTCTCATCTAACTTTTAATTTTTAAGGCATCTTCCCATCACCGATCAATGTATCTTTCTGCCACGTTTAGTAAAAGATCTGGTGGCTGAAATCTAGGGCCAATAAAATGAAGTTGCTCAGTCTCTGTGATTCCAATGACCACTAGGGAACACCTTGATGGTGTTGACAGGAGAAACACATATGTTGCAACATGAACACATTTGTGCTGACTTCTGTGCTATCTCCTTTTTCTTCTTCTAGATCTTCTAAATGGTCATAATAGAAATTGTACACAGATATTATTCTAATTTAATAATATTTCTCTAGGTAACTTTTTATATATAAATTAATTAATCTACGTAATATAATGTTTATCAAAACATATATTAACAAAAGTATATTAACAAATTAATTAATGGATTCATCATAATCCCAAAAGACCACAAATTAACACCACATATCAAGATGTAATTTTGGTTTCTAAGTAAAAGAAATACATTTTCTCCAGTCAAATATTGTCTCATGAATATTGCTTTCATATTAAAAGAACAAATATATCATAAATAAAACAGAAGAGTTCGGTTTCTAGAGCAGTAGAATGATATAGGGGTGAGCCAATGAGTGATAGCCACTTCTTTTCTGTTTTATTATCTATGGAAGTTTAGGCATTAGAAAAAAAGGTATTAAAGATGGATATTGAAATCTTTCCACACTACAAGTCCTAATCAACTCAGTAAAATTTAATTTGTCTATCGTACCAAAATGATTTAAGAGTATATGAGAAATAATATAATTAATAGAAACTGGTGGAGGTGATAATTGGTGTCACATCATTCGTAATAATCTGATATCTATATCCTATGTTCTTGATAAATTATTTGCTAAATATTTAATAGTAATACCACCTTTATAATCAATTTGCTTTAGTGAAGGAAGGATGCTTTATTTTCCCCACACTGGAAAATTTTATCCCTAGAATGTAAAAATATAGTCATTGTTTACTTTATTTAAGGTGACACAAAGTCTTTTTTGTTTTTTTTTTAAACAAACATTATTTAATTAAAAACTGGATCACAAACCAATCATAAAATTACAATGTGACAATACTACATCACAAGAATAAAAATGGAAAGACTTAGAGGGAAAATAGTGAGGTATAGAGATGCAGGAAGAAATTCACCTGAAAATGGAGACCAAATGGCTGCTTCTCAATAATCCCCAGGAATTAGAATTTAGTAACAAAATTTCTCTCTGAATACTCTAACAACATCAATGCATATTAATGTGATTTTGCATTTTTAATTTTTTTTCAGGTGCTCATTTATTTTTTTTCTTTTTTATAATTATCTTTATTTAAACACCGTGATTACAAGCATGATTATAGTTGTATTATTACAGTCATGTAAAGAACACCCCCTTCATCAGTGCAACATTCCCACTACCAATTTTCCAGATCTCCCTCCTCCCCACCCCCCCACACCTGTACTCGAGACAGGCTTTCTACTTCCCTCATTCATTCATATTGTTATGATAGTTTTCAGTGTAGTCATCTCTCGAACTGCACTCATCACTCTATGTGATGAGCTTCATGTCATGAGCTGCACCTACCAGCCCTCATCTCTCTTGTCTCTGAGATACTGTTAAAAATGTCTTTTATTTTTCTTTTTTTTTTTAAATTTATTTAAACACCTTAATTACATACATGATTGTGTTTGGGTTTCAGTCATGTAAAGAACACCACCCATCACCAGTGCAACATTCCCATCACCAATGTCCCAAGTCTCCCTTCGCCCCACCCGACCCCCGCCTGTACTCTAGACAGGCTCTCCATTTTCCTCATACATTCTCGTTATTAGGACAGTTCAAAATGTAGTTATTTCCCTAACTAAACTCATCACTCTTTGTGGTGAGCTTCCTGAGGTGAGCTGGAACTTCCAGCTCTTTTCATCTATGGGTTTTAAGAAAAATGAAAGACACCTTTGTAATAATAATTTTCAGACACAAAAGAGAAAAGAGCTGCATTTTTAATTTTTAAAACTATGACAATAATTTTTATTGTTGTAAACTACCTAAATGTGGTAATTTATGATGGCAAGTCTAGGAAAGTAATAAATGCACAATTTTGCTTTTGAAGTAAAGTAAAAGACATGAGACTTGAGAGGTGAAGTAATAGCACAGTGGTAGGATGTTTGCCTTGCATGCAGCCAACTCAGGTCCATTCCCTAGTATTCTATATGGTCCCCTGAGCCTGCCAGGAGTGATTTCTGGTCCCAGAGCCATGAGTAAAACCTGAGCGCTGCTAGGGTTAGCCGAAATTTTTTATAATGAGACTCAAGGTCTTTTAATATAACAAATATGACTGTAATTCCATGATCAAGGGAGAGACAATTAAAGATAAGTTATATGTGCAATGATAACCACTGAGATTTTTCAGAAAATGACTCCAGTTATTAAGCACCGGATCAAGATTTTAGTATTATGCTAACTCCAAAGAGTGTACTATTAAGAAAAAAAAAGTTAGCATGAGAAAATAGTGTTTATGAAAATAAATGGTGAAAAACAACAGATAATAAAAAACAGTTAAGTTTATAAAGAAAAACAAATGTCCATATTGTCTGTTATAGGCAGATTTTAAAGATAGTTTTTATAAATGCTACCATTTTAAATCTGAGTATAAGCTTTAGAGGAAACAGAATTATATCAGGAGCAAGTTAGAAATAATTAATGAACAAATGAATGTTCTATTAAAATATATATGTGAACTAACTTAAGGGATCAAAAAACCTGGCATCCAGCTTTATGGAGAAAACACTGAACTACAACTTCAGGATATTTATTAGGCTGAAGGTAAAGGTGAATATTAAAAAAAATAGCTTTAACAAACAGGATGTAAGAAAGGAGTCATTTTGATATGTCAGCACATTATGTTCTCCACAAATATGACTTTAAGGAACTTATTTCAGTTTTACCAGACTAAAGGTGAATGATCTGGAGCAACACAACATATTTTTTTTCTTAGAAAATAAACATTGCAGATCCATTTATAGAAAGATTTGGAAAAAAATGTATGCATCGAGCAGTCAATCATTTAACCTACATGTATGATATTCTTACTTTGATGCCAAGCTTCCTCAACGATGCAAAGCATAACAAGGTAAAGTAATGTATATTACTAAGGCAAATAATTTTATTTGCAAAATACATTTACTATGTGATTCTGCTATCAGGTTTTTATTTTGAAAGTTCCAGCGACAGTGACAGTACCATCGTAATATTTAACGTGATGTAGGAAGAGAAGGAAAGGGTACACAGGTTTAGCTCTGAGAAATTCCAGACCTAGTACACATATTATATAAAATAATAGTTATGGATTGATGATATTGCACATTATTCCCAAAACGTTACACATTAAAAAGCAAACAGTAGGGGTTGGAGTGATCATACCGTAGGTAGGGCTTTTACCTTGCATAGGTAAACTAGGTTCAATATCTGACACCATAATGGCACTCTAAACTCTGCCAGGAGTCCTCCCTGAGCATCTCAAGGTATGGCCCTAAAACAAACAAAAAAAAGTGAACCCTAACTAAAGCTCTGAACTTCAGTAAATAAATAAATAAATAAATAAATAAATATATATACACACATATATATTATATAATAAGTTATTTACCAATAGTAACAAATTTGTCATTCTAATGTAAGATTTTTAGTAGCAATGCCAGAGAGAGAAGGTATATATCTACCTGTATTTTCTATTCAGTTTATTCTGTAAGTCTGCAACATACATTTAGTAAAAAATAATAATAATAATAATTAAAGAAAAAAATCTAAAGGAAGGAATAGAAACATCCTCAGAAAAAAGTACCTTGGAGTCCTCTCAGAGTATTAAATTTAAAAAAATCCTTAAGAGAAGAAATAAAGCTGCATACTTTAAAAAGAAGGTTGTGGAGAATTTGAAAGATAGCTCTATGGGCTAAGCATTGCTTGAGCATATGCTTTGCATACAATAGGGGCCTAGATTTAATCCCACTGTATATTTTATTCCTAGAGAAGCCTAAAAAACAGAAGCCATCAAAACAACAACAACTAAAATATTTTATAGATATTTTTAGATATAACAGATGTCACAATTTTCACAGTCCTTTACTGGATGACTTACTTAGCATGTCACTTGCCTAACAGAAGAAATGGAATAAATCTCAAGTTGAATAACTCTCAAATGATTTCACAATCAATTTCTGAAATATTTGCCTTTATTATGAACATAAAGAACAGATATGAGAAAAAGTTACTTTGTATAAAAAAACCAAAGGAATAAAATTAAAAATAAATAAAGAGAAGAGATTGCCAACAGCTAGAAATCCTGCTTTCCAATTTTTAGGTATAGATATTGTGTTTTTAACACATTGTAGTTAACTCCCCTACCTATGTTTGTTTTTGTTTGTATTTTAATGTTTGTGATTTCTTTGTCAATTTTATAAAGAAAAAGATTTATTAAGAGCTTAATTTCTAATATATAAAGTGCTATTAACTTAGATTTTTATCTGTCCGTGTATTTTATGTTGATTATTAAAAGTATGTAATGCAAAATGCAGTTACCATGTCTGCATTTGCCCAGTTCCAGAGATACACTCAGTTCCTGAAAGTGAAATAAACCCAAATATGAAATATTATGAGTACATCAGCCACCAGCTAAAAGTTGGCAACTTCTAAAAGAGGGACAGGCCAACTTCTCACTCTGCCAAGCCATGCCTGCTGTTGCATCACTGATCCACAATCATTCTTTTGCCTTGCCTCTCCACTACTACTCTCTGCAGAGGCACCAAAATTTCAGTATTACGGTATTTAGGCTGATATCAGCAGGACGTTTTTATTGTAGTGATTATAGATACCATCTCCCGTGCCTTCTTTTACTTGCAGAAGCCTTGGAAGCTGAAAACATGCCTCATAAAAGTTGCTGAATCAACAATAATTATTCAAAATCATGGACTTGGCCACATTTGTGGCTAAATGGCAGCTCCATGATGTAATACTATCATCCCTGTAGAGACACACCAATTTAACAAGAATATGTATTAGATACAACCTAAGGTATAGAAATAAACTAAGTAACAAAATGGTTTACAAAAACAAGATCTTACTAAATAATCTGAAATGATTCACTCTAAGATACAGTATTGTTCACAAGTTTTCTTGTTGCTATACTCAATTTTCTTTTTTTTTCTTTTTTTTAACAGTATCTAGCTCAACTGGAAAAAGAATTATGATCAACTATGTCTACTATGTAATGCATGCTTTTTAAGTAGAATAAAAAATAAAAATAATGTATATAAGGTATTGAAATATACCTTATTTATTCATCTTCTATTATTAAAAATACTCAGCAAGTTTAATAGGCTTCTTATAGTTCTTAAAATCTTTTAAAATTTATTTAATCAATATTTTCTAAAGAATCTATACACAATAATATATCTTTAGCACTTGGCAAATTCTATCAATGAGCAAAAGACAATGAAGCAAATCATTATGTTTAGTCTAAAGGTGTGTGAAATATGTGGTTGGAAAATGTTCACTGTGTATAATTCTATCAGTTTTGTAAGACTTGAATCAGTTTGTTTTGGAGTCACATCCAGCAGTGTTCAAGGTTTACTCTAGTTATATACACAAGAATGATTTCTGATAGGGTGGAAGTACTATATGAAGTACCAATTCCTGGAACTTGAACCCAGAATGACCACATGTAACTCAAATGCCTGATCCACTATAAACTCACTGTACTACATACCAATGGCTTAAGATATTTTAGCAAATATATTGTTCTTCATAACTGCTTGGATTTCATGCTTATATTCTTCTTTATTGTATATTTTCTGTCTACAAAAGTTTTTATGATTTCTCTCATTGTGAATTTGGTGCAAAACACCTGAGATTGCAAAATATTTTAATGATATAGCTTTCGATTTTCCAAGAATGCTTAATAATTAATTGCTTTCAAAATGGGATGGGACATGAAGCAGGTAATTGGTGATAAATGGGTAAATTTAGCTGCCTCCCTAGATTTTTCAAAATAATATAATGATAAATGGTGAAATTTTATAGCAATGCTTTATAGAGATGGGTGAAGAAACTAGAAAAACAAAAAGACATTCTGTAGTAATTTTGAAGCACATACAATCAAGCATAGATGCAAATTAAAATATTGATCATTTATGTTGCATAAAATTTAATTACTTTTGTGAAAAAATAATATATACTTAGAAAGCTTATGTCAGAATATGATACATTTAAAGCTCTGAATATATGTGTGATGAACAGACTATATGCATTGCATGTGAAGATGATGTTCATTCTAGTACCGCATGATTCCCCACTTGATACTAGGTGTAGGTCTAGTGGTCTAATTGGTAAATAACTAAGTAAAATATAATATTATTTAGGATTAATTTTTGTGTAAAGTGGAATGTAGATACAATTGTGGTGTGATGGCGTAGTGGTTGCAGGCGGCTGACCCAGCTGGCTTCAATTCCCCTGCCATCCCATATGGTTCCCCAAGCCAGGAGCAATTTCTGAGCTCATAGCCAGGAGTAACCCCTGAGCATCAAGGGGTGTGGCTCAAAAAGGAAAAAAAACTATGTGGAATCTAATATGCATGTTAGAAAAATCCAATATAGAAAGAACTTATGTAGAATCTAATATGCATATTAGAATGAAATTAGATACAATTTTATCATTAGTACATGCATTCATAAAACATTTTGAAAACATTAATTTTATTTTTAATATTTGCTCTTTTTATTTGCTGAAATATTGTCCCATATACAAAACCACAAATTACTCCTTTATGGATCAAACTTAAAATATCTCAGTGGTGTTAATATTAGAAGATAATTATTTTTAAAAAGAAAATATTCCCAATCAATTAAAGATGCTCAGGACTGCATGTTATCTGATTATATATGAGAAGAGAGATTTCCAAGGAAAATATTACTCATAATAGAGTTTAAAGGGTGAGCAGAAGAAAAATGATTCTAAATATGATACACACCAAGATTCTGTGAACTATTAAACAATTGTTTAAGAAAAAAACCATGACGTCTATACCTTCTTACCTATCAACTGTATAATTTTATATTCTCTGCTATCTGTGAATATATATGCATTGATATATAAGAAGAATCAGTAAATAAATTTTAATATTTCTTTAGTACTGATTTGACCATAAGAAATAATATGGATAGTTACAAATTTCAGACATTTTTATCATGTTCATGCAATTTTCTTTCTTTCTCATAGTTTAAAATAATTAAAAATTTTAACATTGCCTTATCCATGACAGCAGTGAGGATTAAAAATCAGAGTGAGGTTTAAAAATTAAAGCTATAATAATGGAGTATTCATTAAAAATATGCTAAATGAACTAAATATATACAGAAAGCAAGAATACAAATACTTAGGAGATAAAGGATATTAAAAGAGTAATCTCTAAAAGAGCCTTCAGGATACGTTTATTTGAATATATTAAAAATTATTTGTGAATAGAGTTCATAACAATTAACTTCATAAGTGTTTTAGTGGCAGGCTTAATGGTAGCTTCAAATAAACTATGCTTAAGTCTGAAGTTATTTTTAATTTGAATTTATTCCTATGAAACTAAGTTAAGGATCGCATGATGAGATCATCTGTATTTAGAATAGGCCCTAATTTCAATGATAGATGTCTTATTTAGAAAGAACTGAAATAAATTTTAGTGCATGTGCTGCTAAAGTGAGCACAAAATAAATTTTAGACAAAGAAAAGAAGGAACAGATTGAAGTATAATGTTCAAAGTCAAAGGAATGCCAGGACCCAAAGGATTTAAGGGAATATATCTTTTCTTGAACATTTAGATGTCAAACAACATTCATGACATCTTCATTTTAGATTTCTGGTCTGCATATTTTAAGGAATACATTTATATTGCTTTAAATCACTTGGTTTTTTTTTTTTGTTTGTTTGTTGCATAATCCCCTGATAAAAATATCATGTAGATAAAAGTATGCATAAATCTAAACTAAATTGATAGTAAATTGAGTTAACTGGTGTTATACTTTAATTGGAACAAAAGGGTTTTTCAAGTTTGGGGATCAAATACACCCTCAGGTTTGAAAACTTACCAAGAAAGAAAAATATTACCAAGAAATAAAAACCAAACACCTTCTTATGTATATTTTTAGGACTTTTCAATGACCAATGCCCCTTCCACAACTTGTTTTTTTCCTATGTACTCTCCACTTTCTTTCTACTGGTTGACTCCTCAACTCATATTTTGCCTCCATTTCTATGATTATTCCCAGTGTACAACTTGGGAAGCCCACAGGAGGACCATCGGTCTCTGAATGAGAAACATTCTAAGATATCAAACAAATGAGCATTAGACAAAAGCTAAAAGTATAGTATCTGATTAAAAAACAGCCTTGAAAAATGAAAGTATTATTGAATATATAAGGTAAGAATGAGAAGTCTCAAAAGTTATGTTTTAACAATAATAACATATAGTATATGTTTTTTAAAACCAGATCATTAAATCATAGTTATCTAATTTAAATTCATTCATTCTCATAGACTGCATTCATTGACTTAGCTAAATAGCAAATAAAAGTTGAAATAGTAAAAATATATCTCTAAATATAAAGGAAAAAGACCATACAAATCAGTAATTCGTACAGAAAGATAATCACCACATCCTGCAAAAAAAATAACAATGAATGAGGGAAATGAGGGATTGGGCCAGAATAACATAGTATTGTGCTTATTTGCATGCTACTGATATGGGTTCATCCATGGTGGTTCATAGGTCTCTTTCTTAATATAAATTCTTTATTTAAGCATCATGATTACAAACATTATTGTAGTTGGATTTCAGTCATAAAAAGAACACCCCCCTTCACCAATGCAACATTCCCACCTCAATGCCCCATCCCTTCTTTCCATCTCCTGTCTGTATTCTAGACAAGCATTCTATTACAGTTAATTTTTTTAAGTTTAGTAAGCTGGGTGTTTTTTCTTTCTTTCTTAAAGGATAAGTGTTAAAAAAATTATAGTCATAATGCTGTGAGAGTGGCAATCGCCATTGTTTGCATAAGCCCAGCAAAATGTGGGGAAAACGGGAAAAAAATCTTTGGTCTGATTACAAGAAGGCCTTATCCCTGAAGATTTCTGGCATAAGACTGACTCTGGGCTCCAGACATGCCAGTCTGCCCAAATGTTGAGTCATTCTCTGTGGTTCTGGTGAAACTTTTTCACACATTAGCTGTTGTTGGTGTCAGGTTTCTGTATTTAAAGATTCTGGATTCTGCGCATTTTCTTCATCGAAGTCAAGTTGATATAGAGCATCCTCTAGTTTCACCTCACCATTAGATGTGGAGAGACCTGTCCTGCTAGCAGGTTGTTGCTAAGTCATCTGGGTTTTGAGAGCACACTTTGGAGTAAGTCAATGCCAGAGCAGTGGTATGGTCTTCCCTGGTAGAGGTTTGAGTCCTGGTAATGTTATAGACAATTGTGATTGTTTCCATAGATAGTATTCATGGTTCAGGGGTATATGGGCAATGCCCATTCTTCTGAGGCCTAAGCCAAGTCATTACGCCAATGTTCAGGTATAAGGCCTAATTGCATTGCAAAATTTGTGTTCCCATCTCTATTTGATAAGAACTTGTTTGCATATGTAATATTTTACCATTTTAATATGCCTATGCAAAAGAGAAATGCCACAAGGTATTGTTAGTGCATCTGAGAGCTGATCCAACATTCTCCATAACTTGATTCTCACATGAATTCTAAACAGAGAGACTCTTCTACCAGCATTGCTTATTGAAGAGATCCTAAAGGAAAACACAAACCAGACAAACAAACAAAAACAACAACAGTGGGCAAAATTGTCACTATATAAAAGGATATTCAAAGTGTTCTAGATGTTAAGGGAATACATCTAAGATATACAAAGGAGATGCATATGTCCCTTTTATGTTTTAGAAGTAGTCGGGGGCGGGGAAAGTGTTGATTCTGGGACACCCCTTTGGTGTGTTATTTGGCCATCTGGAGTCTGCAAACGACTCCCAGCAGTCCCTTGTCAGGAAATGTTTTTGAGTGGGGATTCTCAAAAACTGATTATGGTAGTAAGCACAGGTACCCACTGAAGGGAGGTGGAGGATAGGAGTCAGCTGATAATAGATTAAAAAGACGAGTATTGGTTTTTTTCTCAAACTGAGAGTCTATTTTTTATTTTGGGAGGTGGCTTTCCATTAGCTTGAGTAAGGATAATAATCTGCTTCATAAGGAGTGAAGACCTGAGGGTAAAAAATGGTTACATGTGGAGTAATAGACAGTGGGGATGAGAATAAAGGACTAGAAATGAGCCTGTAAGGTGATGAGCCGATGGGGGAAGGAAATAATACAATATAGACGTTCTGTATATTGTAAACATAAATGAAACCCTATGATATCTTATTTAACTATCTATCCTGTATAACACAAAGTGGATTAAACTATATGATATGCTATTAATCTATATAAACTTTACACATGGGGGGCTATTGCCCTCGGGCAGTTTGAGAATGGGGATTAATGGGAAAGGAAGTTTAACAGTCCCCTCCCCCCATCCACCCCTCTGGTGCAGAATTGGGAATGGGGGAGGCCTGAGGTCCCCTTTAAACTTCTCCTTGTACCCACCTTGCTGGCACCCTGGGCAGGCGGATAACCTGAGGTCTGGGAAGAAGGAGAGAGAAGGTTGTGGGGGGTTAGCCAGAGGCCACATCTTTCCCTAAGCTTGGCCAAAAAGCCAGCAGCATGGAGCCATGCTATTCCTCGTGTCACCTGATGAAGCTTCCAGCCTCATAAGTCTTCTGAATAGTACAGGAGTGATCCCTGTGTACAGATCTAGGAATATGCCCTATTTCTTTTTTTAAAAGAAACATACATATTAAATAAGAAAAATAATTTTATAGCCATGATTATAATTTAATAGTTACAGGGAATTTGAAATTAATAATAATGTGTAAGTAAACTCAAAAATGCCAACCACCCCAAAATAATCTGTAGCTGTTTTTGTGTTGATTTAGGGTACACACCTGGAGGCACACAGGCATTACTCCTGGCTCTGTGCACTGCAGGCATTTTCTGGAACACTATGGGCTGCTGGGGTTGATCATGTACATGGCAAAACACCCTATCCTCTATTCATCACTCAAGGCCTCAAAAATATATATTAATGGGAATTCACAAGATATGTTTTATGTTCTGAACATTTCTACATATAAATATGGAACATGGTCTATTTTTAGAGTCATTTTAATTTTTTACATGTTATTAAAAACATAACAAAACAAAACATTGAAAAGTGAATTTAAGGGCCCAGAGAGATAGCACAGCGGCATTTGCCTTGCAAGCAGCCAATCCAGAACCAAAGGTGGTTGGTTCGAATCCTATTGTCCCATATGGTCCCCCGTGCCTGCCAGGAGCTATTTCTGAGCAGAAGCCAGGAGTAACCCCTGAGCACTGCCAGGTGTGGCCCAAAAACCAAAAAAAAAAAAAAAGTGAATTTAATGCAGAATGAAATGGGAAGACATTTTGACAAGAAACTCATCTATGATATGAAACTGACTTATGAAACTCACTATAATCATGATAGTGAACAAACCTAACATACCTAGCTCACAATTTTTTCTGTCTCTGTATTATTCTCTTCAAATAATTATTGAATAAATTTCTGTCAACAAGAATTAATTGTATTATGAAGAGTTTAATGTAAGTGGATCTTTTCTCTTATGCATTCTGATTGTTTTTAAACATGAATATGTCATCTGATACAATAGAAATGCATTTTGTGGTATCTTTTTATTCAGTTTCTTTGTCGGTTCATTTCTCTGGGTCTTTATTTTCTTGTTACTATACTTGGAGACTTCTTTTTATATACTAGAAAACTTAATAATTGTATTATTGGGGCCAGAATGATAGCACAGTGGTAGGCATTTGCCTAATTGTGATGGACCCGGGTTCAATCTAGGCATGCAATATGGTCCCCCGAGCTTGTGATTTCTGAGCTCAGAGCCAAAATTATCCCCTGAACGCCATTTTGTGTGGACTTCTCCAAAACAGTATTACTTACAAGCAGTTACTAATGATCTGTAGCTTATCCTTTTATTCTCTTATCAATGTCTTTCACTTGGTCAGTAAAAAATTATGATACAATGAATTGGAAATCAGCATTACTGTCTTAATTGATATGATTTATCATGTGGCCTCTGATACATAATAAAACTTAATTATTATCAAATTTCACTGTTTTCAAACCCTTAATATGCTACATGTCCTACCTTAAATACATTTAACTTATCTGTTGGATTATATGTTCTCTTTAAAGCTGATTTATTGCCTACAAACTGTTTCTACATATGTTATAGATTGAATGTTGCTTTTTAAAAAGCTCTTTATCCCAAAGAATACTCAATTGAACAAGTTCTTACATACTGGATTATACATATGGTGTGAGAAATTATTTAAATTAAATTGAGGCAATAACCATAAAAATTCTAAGTTGGTTAAGATTTTTGGGCTTAAGGGAAATGAAAGAAATTGATTCAAAGTGCACTTTCATCTTCAATGCTTAAAAGAAAAAATAATTGATGTCCTTTCTTAACACATAATTATAAAATCTACAAAAAAAAATGTGGAAAAAAATCAGCTTAAACAAATACTACCATTTTTACTTTCTGACTAAAGCATTTTTCTCTATTAATGTCTCTTTTCTCTACTAATGTTAAATTCTCAGGATAAATTATATTAGCTTTTCATTTAAGTTGTACCTTTATTTGTAGCATGTTCAACTCTAATAAAATTGCCTTTGAGTGAAAACATAAAGTGTTAAGTAGATGTTAAATATTTATGTATAATGTTTGTGATACTTTGTATTAGTTAGTATTCAGATTTATTTAGAATAGAAAATACTGTTTAAATATCCCGTTATTTTGTTTTATGATTTCATATATTTGAATGTTCTAATTTCTCCTGGAAAAGGAGAATTTAAAATAAAATTTTTATGGAAGTAATAAAAACATTTCAATGAGAACTGAGAATTTTTATATTTTATAATTATCTTTCATGGCCTAACTTAAACTTGTTTTTTGCCTAAATTTGTTAGAACTTTTTCAATTTTTATTCTGTCACAGCAAAAAATACATAATATTTTCTTTATGATATAAAGAAGATAACATTATATTTGAATTCAAGAGTTAGTTTTATATAAAAATTTAAGCCAAATTTTAATATTTGAAATGATTGGACAAAACAATTTGAGGAAATTTTTTGAACATTTATAATGGGTTAACTTTAAGCTTAATACATGCTGAGGTATATAATATTTATTAATCATACTGAATGATTTTAAACGTAGTGTTATGTCAGCTTTTTGTTTGTTTGGAAATACAAGTATGCCATACATATAAGAGGAACTACTTACATTATTTTGCCTGTTTGTATTTTAAAATAAATTAATTAAGGATTATTGTTTTACTACTTCCTGAGTGATGTGGCACAGTTAAATTTGCCAAGATATTAGTTTTATTTTGTAAGTGTAGCATTTATCTTTGTTTTTCATGCCACAACCATTGGTGTCAGTGAGTTATCCCTGCCTCTGTTCTCAGGAAATCTCTTCTAGATGTGCCCAGGGCACTGCACTTGTTGCTCAGAAAGGATCCCTGGTCATATTTATACATGGTCCCCTTGGCCCAGTGGTGGGCAACCTTTTTTTTACAACTGAGCCAAATCTCGCCAAAACCACGATTGAAATTATTTTGAGAGCCACATTTTTAAAACCGAAAATACATAGGATGGTACACTGTTTTTAGTTTCAATGAGTTTTTATTGAGAATATTCTGCATGCAGGTATCCACATAGGTCGGGAGGATACAAATAACACAACTAATAAAACAACAACGTTAGAACGATATTATTTATCAATAACGTTAAATCCCTTAAAATTTGCCTTACAATGTAGAGAAAATGACATCCTGACAATGACTGACAAAGTCACAAACACTCATGTGAACATTGGCCTTGCATCTCCTTGGATAGTTTGAGTAAGTCAGGTTTGTATGTTGTTGTTTTTCATTTTAGGCAAGATTCCAGGTTCTCATCGATGAGACGATTTCTCAATTTACTCTTGATAAGATTCATGCTTGAAAATGATTGTTCGCATAAATATGTAGACCCGAACAAGAAAAGAACAGCAAACGCTAGCCTTTTTAGTTGATTATATGAGTCAGGAATACTATTCCAGGTGTTAAAAATCAACATATCTTCCTTCCCCAGATCTTTCAAAGCAGACCACTTGTGCTGTGAACTAAGTTCCCATTTGTGTTTCTCCAATCTTTCTAAATTAGCACAAAGACGTTCAAATTTCGAGCTCCATAGTTCTTTGTTTTTTTTTTTGTTTGTTTTGCTTTTTTTAATTCAGCAATTGCATTTCAAAGTTGCCAATGTCGATATTAAAGGGAGAAAAACTTAATTCTGTTACAGTGGCATCCAGAGTTTTGTTTTTGACAAAGCCAATGTCGCTTTGCTGTTTCTGAAATCCTGCATAAAACACATGACCCTACTGGAGCTGTGTGGAGCCGGCCACCGGGGCTGCACACAGGGCGTGCAATGACAGGGGCTAGGAGCAAAGTCCTGACTCCTGGAGCGGCCGCCTGGCACACAGAAGAGCCACATTATAAAGTGTAAAGAGCCGCATGTGGCTCGCGAGCCACAGCTTGCCGACCACTGCCTTAGCTTATCTATTCAGTTCTATTTTATAAGATTTTAAGATCAGTTTATAATTTTAAGATGATTTATGATTTTTAAAGAGTGTGATTATTGTAATTTCATGTTTGAAATGCTGGTAATCAGGTCTTGCTCCTTGGCTCTGTGCTCTGGAATCATTCCTATCATAGTCAGAGAACGAGATGGATTGCCAGAATTTAAGCCTAAAATAGCTGCATACAAGACAATGTACCAACTGGACCATCACTTTGGCCTAATCGTTAAAATTTTATAAATTACATATGATACTTTGAAATGCGGTCACCGATAAACAAACTTTCATGGAAGAGGAGAAATCTCAGTGATCAGGGCTGCATGCCTAAAATGCACAGGAACTCTTATTTGATCCCCAAATTTCCTGGACCCTTTATCACACCTAAGTGTGGCCATGGTGGCAATGTAACAGTGCCAGGACTGAGCATTGTATGGGTGCATAGGAATAAACAATTTAGCTGGCTTGGCTGAACATTTCCAAAGGCACTCTACACCATCAAATAGAAAACATTTTGGTCCTAGAGTAATTTTTTGAGGAAAGAAACCTAATTTAAAGTTTTTATAATTAAGGAATAACTGCAGAAAAAACAGTTGCAAGAATTGTTTTAAAAATAGGTCAACACTATATCTCAGAGCTGAATTATGAAAAAACTGAAAAATATACATAGTTTTTTTTTTGGAATTTTTGGGCTATTAATAAAGATGGAGAGATTATTTGGTAATTTCTACATGTATCATGTATGAGTTCCTGATTTTGATTTCTATCAGGGCATAGTCTACTGAGAACTGTTATGAATCCTGGATCTGGCATTTCTAAAATAAAATCTATAGGTGAGATTTTCTTTATTATATTTAGAAGGTATCATTTAAGTAGCCAATTATCAATATTATGAATTATATTCAATTATTATAATATTCAATTATGAATATTAATTATTCACTCTGAAGAGCAGTTTTCTGTTTTAGTTATTTACTTAGATGGATAAACACTGAATCTTTTAAATCACAATTCAATATGTTTTATATGCTTTGCTTACTTGGCATTCTTATCATATATATGCTGGAACCATTTAATCAGCAGAAATTTAGAGATCTGAAAGCCTCTTCACCTTATAAATTACTAATTACCACCAAATTGGCCTAAGTCACCTTTGCTGTAACTGAAGCAGCATGATAGCATATGTAGGTACACAGTTTATTGAATACTTTCTTTGTTATATCAAGCTGAAATTGTTACATAATAAGCTGAGATACACTATGAATCAATGAGCTATATAAGATATTAAGAGGAAGAGAAAAAAGTTATCTAAGTAGAGAAAAAGTAAAGAGCAGTTTATGTTGTAGTTTATAGTATGAATTTAATCCTCTTTGAGCATAATTGGGCATATGCTTTTATACTAGTTTATTATACATTTATGCTATTTAGTCCAAGTATAAATAATGTTTTCTGCACCAAATAAATAAGATTATTTTATTACTATTATTTTATTACTATCATGAAAATGAATACAGGCAATGGGTGGGGGAAGAGAGAGATGGAGAGCACTGGTGATGGAATGTTGCGCTGGTGAAGGGGGTGTTCTTTTTTATAAGTAAAACCCAACTACAAATAAAAAAAATGAGAGGTGACCGGAGAGATAGCACGGAGGTAAAGCATTTGCCTTGCATGCAGAAGATCAGTGGTTCAAATCCTGGCATCCCCTATTGTCCCCTGAACCTACCAGGAGCAATTTCTCAGCATAGAGCCAGGAGTAACACCGGAGCACTGCAACATGTGACTCCCCCTAAAAAATGAGAGAGGATTAAAAGTGTTTTTTTGTTTTCGAAGGAAGCTAGAAGAAATTAGAGAAAAAAATTCACTGCAAAGTCACGACAATGGTAGTGAGAGAAATACTGCCTTGAATACAGTTTAGGGTGGAGGAGGAGGGGGGAGGAAAATGGGGGGCATTGGATGTAGGAATATTACACTTGTGAAGGGAGGATGACCTTTTTATAACTATTATCCAACTATAAAATGTTTGTAATCATGGAGTTTACATAAATATATTAATTAAAAAATAAACCAGGGCTAGAGAGATAGCGCAGCCATGGGGTGTTTGCCTTGCATGCAGTTGACCCAGGATAGACCTAAGTGTGATTCTCGGAGTCCCATATGACCCCCCAAGCCAGGAGCGATTTCTGAGCACATAGCGAGGAGTAACCCCTGAGCATCACACACACACACACACACACACACACACACACACACACACACACAAATTATAGAGAGTAACATTCTGCTAAAATATGTTTTAAAAAGAGTTAAATTTCAGATAGTTGAGGACCTGAATCTCAAATTACAGTGGACGAGGAGGAGGAGAGGAGAAATAGGAGGAGGAAGAGTGGAATGAGAGGGAGAAAGAAGAAGAATAAAAGATGAAGAAGAAGATCTGTTTAATGCAGTGCTTCTTGACTAAATCACTGCAGCGCATACTCTCCATCAGTGTCCACTTCCCTCCACCATTGTCTCAGTGTCTCTTCAAATATTATTTTCTCCAATTTGATCCAACCTCCAAGCAATCCTACAAAATATCTTTTAGCTGTATTTATATACACACACATATATACACATTTGTGTGGTTTTTATTCCCCTAACATTTACAATAAAAGAGCATTTAGCATAATATTGTGAAAAAATTATGTACACATTCTTTAGATGGCATCTTTATTTCATTATATTCAAATGTAAATCAGGCTAATAAATAATTTTATTAGTGTTGCTGACTTTTAGTTTTTATTAATATCATAGTAGCAAAGGAACTTAGTATAATCCACAAAATTTCCTATTGTACCTTTCACTTTTATTTTTTTGGTTTTGGGGTCACACCCAACAGCGCTCAGGGGTTACTCCTGGCTCCACACTCAGAATTCGCTCCTGGCAGGCTCAGGGGATCATAAGGGATGCTGGGATTTGAACCAATGACCTTATGCATGAAAAGCAAATGCCTTACCTCCATGCTATTTCTCCAGCCCCTGTACATTTCACTTTTGAGCTTATAGGTAAATGATACTATAGTTCCATTTATTCCCTTATCAATAACAAAGTGAAGTGGAACTTAAAGTAGCTTTGAAGCTGTAAACACAATTGAATAATGAATAATCAATTTTAGACTTTAGTAAGACAAAAAGTTGTTCTAAATGTAGAGACAATTATCATTGTTAATTTTCAGTTTGTTCATAGTGATTATCTGTATAATTGGATCTGTATAGGAATCACACCTTATAATTATCTTTCCTTGATGCTATGAGAATGAAAACACATATTTTATGTTGATATTTGTCTTTTTATATATTTTTGTGTAGACTCACTAACAGATACAGTAACTAGTGGTTTTTGATTCTTTGATTTTCTTTCTTTTCAGCAATCATATTCATTTTTGAACGTTTTGGTTTTTACTTAATTGTTAACATGATTTTCTATTCCTTTGATATTTATGTCTTAAACAACAACTCTAACAAAATCAGCATTAAGTAGACATATCCTTCACCATTCTCAATGGGTACTGTCCTAACCATTTGTTACCACCCTACCTCTCTGCTGCTTGATAAACTCATTTCTATTGTCAATCTAAAGGGATTTTCTCATTGGCGATTGTCTATCCAAATTCAAAACAAAACATAGATTATTCTTTAGTGTTTCTAATATTAGTATTTGTCCTGTCCTAAATAATTCTTATTAACATGACACCCTCTTTCAATGTTGTATTAAAACACACAATTTCATCATTTCCTATTGCTGAATAATATTACAATGTGTCTATCACATCTTCTTTATCCTATTTTTTGTGATTTTGAACAATTGGGTTATTTATAAATATTCCTATAGCACATAGTGCTGCAAACAATCATTTTTAAACTTTGCTTTGTTAAAATGTAAGTAATTGAATTTCTGGATCATATGATAATTATAGTTTTAGGTTTTTAATAAGTCTACATGCAGATCCTCTGGTGGCTGAAGCAGTTTACATTCGATGGAAGAGTGCATCAGCAATGAATCATCAATAAAAGTGGGTTTCTTTTCATTCACTATTTTCAAAATATCAACATGTAACTTAATATACAAATTACAATGTTTGCTATATTTCTTAAGTCACTTTAGAAAAATAAAATTCGGCTATAAGTTTTAGTAAAATATTTATACACAACATTTGCAATTAATAATTAAAAATCATGTTGATAAATTTGCTTTTACACAAAACATTTTTAGAAACTAATCATATTTTTATAGAAATTTGCTGTTTAATATTTTCTTGAACTGATGTATATAAACTTACATACGTTTAATAAATATTTCCTTTATTATCCTAGACTTGATCTTTTATATTCATTTATTTACTGTTGCATAAACTGTCCATAGTATGATTCTATTGATTGTATGAGTAAGTTATTTGTATTGGGGTTATCATGGGAGGATTTACTGATGCTTTGATTCAATATCATCTTTGTAGCTGCTGCAAGATAGTGACATGGTTTATAGTTTGGGGCATAGGATTTACCAGATTGGCTTATGTTTAACCTATCATGTGATCAGATTCTTCAGTAAAATAGCCTGACTTAACAAAGAAGTTTTCAAGTCGTAAGAAAGAGTTCATCCTGATTTTCTTTGTGATATCTCATATTGTTACGTTTGATAATCTATTAACACTAAACAAATCATATATCAGGTATACAGTAGGATTCTTTAACTTTAACTAGTAGTCTATTGTAGTAAAATCCCCTACATACTCAGAAATTAATATTACCAATGTTCCAATTTCTTTGTTCCTTACAACTTATTATCAATAGATTTTAAAACATAAAGTTCTATTTTCCTGAAATTTTTTAATGAAATAAATCTTTATGACACTGAAATACCAATGCTAAAGCTACTTTTTTAAATTAATGTGCTACATTGTGTAAGTCATTTTATAACATAGAGTTCGCATCTCTATTACCCGATTTTTAATACTTCTGTGAATACTGAAAATGAGTGCTTGAAGGGTCCCTAATGTACTTGTATACTTTCTTGAGTTAGATCACAAAAGTGCTGTTAATTTCACCAAAGTATTTTTAGTTTTTAACTTGACAGTTTCTGTGCTGAGATAAAAGCTTCTTTCAACTCTTAATAATATTCACTTATAATGTTTTATATTCAATTTCTACTTCATGTTTTTAATTTTTTATACAACTTTGGTAGACTCATGTAGGGATATTGCATTTGAGTTTTCTTTATCTTGGCAGATGTATAAGAAAAAAACCCTTATAACGTTAAAATTTTCCACATATATTTGATTTGATATGCAACTATTGAATTTGATTAAAAATTTAAAAATCTGACAAAAATTGTACTTGTTATCTTGTCTTCATTCTTTTTGTAAGCACTACAACATTTATTTTTATTTTACTTTTAAAGAGTAACTGTTTATTTGATATCAGCTTTACTTGTCCGATGTGCAGCATAGAGAAACATAGTGTACAGCCATTGAAATCAGAAATTGAGATGTCATGAGGCTTGAGCCGTGGTGCTAGACGTAAGGCATCTGCCTTAAAAGCGCTAGCCTAAGATGGACCGCGGTTCTATCCCCCCGCATCCCATATGGTCCTCTGAAGCCAGGAGCAATTTCTGAGCACATAGCCAGGAATAACCCCTGAGCGTCAAAGGGTGTGGCCCCAAAACAAAACAACAACAAAAAATAAATTGAGATGTCAGAAGTGGTTGCTGTTTAGATACAAAAGATTTCTCTGGAATTACTGTCATATTTATAAAAGTTTTATTATAAAATTCTACAGAAAATAGGTAAAAAAAACTTTTTGTTCCTTTTATACATATATAAACTGAAAAAACTGTATTAACTGTTAAGCACATTTTATTAGAAAGGTTTGAATACTTTTCTCATAGAAGTCAAATGATTAGTGCTATGCGATATTAAATAAAAGAACAAATACTTAACATTTGGGGGGTTATTTTGACATTTAACAAAATATTTCTTGAAGAGTTCATGATTTAAAAAATTGATGGCTCTTTATATTCTAAACAAATAACGTGTGATATACTACATTTAGTTAAAATAGAGATGTGTAGAGAAATTTTATTTAAAACTAGATTAGCTTCCAAGAAAAATTACTGACTCATGTTCAAAGATAAAATAATACATGTGGATTTTTTAATTTATTTATTTATTTTTGGTTTTTGGGACACACCCAGCAATGCTCAGGGGTTACTCCTGGCTCTATGCTCAGAAATTGCTCTTGGCAGGCTCATGAGACCACATGGAATGCCGGGATTCGAACCATTGACCTTCTGCATGTAATGTAAACGCCTTACCTCCATGCTATATCTCCGGCCCCAATACTTGTAAATTTTAACATTTTATTCTTGAATTGAACATTCTATAGATGGAATAAGAACATGTTAGCTAGTTATATGTTCTTATATTTGCATCATTTTTTAATTTCTGGCCACACCAGATGCCTACTCCTGAATATGTGCTCAGAAATAACTGCTGGCTTGGGAAAACATATGGGATGCCGGAGGATTGAACTTCAGTCCATCCTGAGTCAGTCGTGTGCAAGGCAAATACCCTACCACTGTGCTGTCACTCCGGCCCATATTTGCAATTTTAAATGGTTTTTAATGGTACCGTTTAAATGGGATGATATGAGAATATGTATAATATATGTAACTTGTTTCTAAGCTCATTTTGTTTGCATGCTCTTAGCTACCAAAATTTAAAAAAATAACTATTTTAACAAACTCCATGGAGATTATATAGGAGTTTAATTGTACTCTTGGTCAGGACTACAGTTTGATTTCCAACATCATGTGAACAATATGTTACTCCATACCCCTGCACTTTTAGGTACCTTGTTCTTCTCAACACTTCAGGGATCAATACTGCCCCACCCTTATCTAAGATTATCAAGTATTATCAAAACTGATACAAAGGCTCCTAGAACACTGTTTGAAATCTACTTCACTGAATATATATGCATATATATTCAATTATTATATAAATTTATATATTTCAATTATTATATAAAATATATTTATTATACACATTTTTCTTTAAGATTTTATAGACTTTTGGTTGTGGTTTCATTTTAAAGTTGATATTATACATATGACCTTGACACATAACAATTTTTTTCTCAGCCATACCCATTTGATGCTCAGGGGTTACTCCTGGCTAAGCGCTCAGAAATTGCCCCGGCTTGGTGGGACCATATGGGACGCAGGGGGATCGAACCATGATCTTTCCTTGGCTAGCGCTTGCAAGACAGACACCTTCCCTCTATCGCCACCTCACTGGCCCTGACACATAACAATTTGTTTCTCTTAATCATATTTTATTTTTCCAAGGTTTTTTTTTGTCAGTATTTAAGACCAAAAAAGTAAACAGGGTTTGAGAAGTCAATGCCGTATGGCATCACTTGCTTTTAAATATGCTGCAGATATTTTGCACAGAAAACTGTGTGTGTCAGTATCTAGATTATATTCATATTCCTGAGTTAAGTTCTAAAATGTATCAGAGATAAAGTAAATTTACATGTGTTCCTATGACAGCTCTGTATTTAATTCCAATTTAACCTTGTCAACAAAAATTAAACTTATATATGCAAAAGTATAGTCTGACAGAATGACAATCAGGCATAATATATAATAATATAACTTTAGAGTTTATGTTAGCTAAACTGAGCAGGGAGAAAATTATAAATTATAAACTTAAAATCTTTTATATAAAATGTTCTAAATTAAGTTCCTCAAGTATTTTATAAAAAGTTGTATTTGATTAGCATCAGATAAAATTTTCAGAATAAAAAGATAAAAAAAGAAAATAGGGAACTGGAGCGGTGGCGCGGAGCAGTAAGGTGTCTGCTTTATCAGCGCCAACCTAGGACAGACCACGGTTTCAAACCCTGGCATCCCATATGGTCCCCCAAGCCAGGAGCACAATTTCTGAGCACATATCCAGGAGTAACCCCTGAGTGTCATTGGATGTGGCCCCCAAAAAACAAACAAAAAAAATTGGTCTGACTAAAGATATGGAAAAATGTAATTGAATTATAAGATTTCAGATTAATAGTCTCAGTAATTGTTGTATTTTTTGTAATAAACATAATACAGATTTTAAAATGTATAGTTATTTGTATTTTGTCAATTCTTTGAAGAAGAATAAGAATATTATTTGAAAATTTGACAAAAAACAAAAACAAATAGATACTGTAAGTAGAAAAATTTTAGAAATTCAATCAAAAACTGGTCATTATAGTGATTGATTACTTGATATAATGGTGGTGATAATTTTAAGAAATTAATCACTATTGGTATAATGAATGGCAACAACAAAACTCAAATAGTTCTAAAACAATGGACTCCTCACAGCTTCCTTTTTTCCCCCCCAACAGAACCACAGAACTTGAATCAGCTTGTTCTGCCTCATAAATTTGGGGGGGGGGGATGTAGATGGGACCAGGAGCAAATAGTCACTTAAAATTTGAGTGGAAATAAAAAACGATTAGACCTAAACACCAAACTCAAAGTCAAAGACAACAAAATTAATACTCCCAGTCTACAACAAGCTATACACAAAGGGAACCTATTACACTAGTGATACAGAGGCAAGTGGGGTGGTATATGATGCATTCTGGAACAGGGATAGAGATAGAGGGATAGAGAGGGGAAAACTCTGGTGGTAGAAATGGCCCTAATACACTGTCACTATTTATATATCTTAAATATAACTGTGAAAGACTTGTAATTCACATTGGTCACAATAACAATTATAAAAAACTAAAAATAAAATGCAATGTCATAAAAAGGCCCTAGATTGGGAATAAAAATACCAAAGAATCTTCAATATTTGTGCTAAAAAAATCCCTCATTATTTCCCACTGCATACTTAGATTTTTAAGAAAATTTGAAGTTCCTATCATTTTTGTTTTCTGATCAAATGCTTATGTTTAATCATTTGAAATATGCCAAAGGAGATAAAATTACTGTGGGAAGGACTGATAAATATGGTAGAGGCATTAAAATCAATGAGCCTTAAAATAATTGTTTTTGGCTTGAGGACTGTGATTCTCCATGTCAAGGTTCAGTGGAATTCACTAAAAGAAGAAAGTGGGATTTTAAATTGGAGCTGTGAATTAAACGTAAAAAAATTTACAGGAGATTAAGAGAGAGATTTATGAACAATTCTTACATCTTAATTCTATAGAGTGATCGCTCTAGGTAATTAGTTGTGAAACATTTGGACTATATTTGGAAACTAATTTTCAATCTGGTCTTTAAATTATATATCCATATTAAACATGCATGCCATTCTTTAGAATTTGATGCAAATTCTGCCTCTAACCTCAACATACACGAGCCCAATTTTGCTATGTGGTTACAAAATTGTAGTCAGTTATTTTTTTCCTCTATTTTTATTATATCCATTCTCTAATGTAATTTTAATATTTCAACTTAAATATTAAACATTAATTTAAATGTTAATTATTAAATATGTCTGTGTTATTTTCTTGTACATACAACTCAAATTACATTTATATATATATATGTATATACAATGTATGTAGATAGGTTCTTTTTCCTTCAATCCTATACTTATATTTGAAGATAGTGTTTGATATGCATTCATAAAATTAAACCACAAATTAAATATAAATTACTTAAATGATTTAAGTGCAACTAATTTTGTAACTTAAGGGAATATGCCCTTAAATTTGAAAACAGAAACAAAAATTATAAAATCAGTTCAGGAAAATGAAGACTCCAACTTTGGAGAATTTGTCAGTCTAAATTTAATGAGAAGTGAGGCAGACCTAAAACAGTGCTGTCGGTAGCAAGCATATTGGGGTTTTAGAGAATGATCTCTCAATGAAAGTGCATTTTTAGGTAGTAGTGGATAATTCAAGGTGATAAAATGTGAAAGCTCACTGAAGCAATAGGAAGAAAAGAAGTGTTCTGGGTTTTGAAGTAGCAAGTGAAATTTATAATTTGTGTAGCATAGTGATAAGTTTTCATCTCCAAGAAAGAGATATATGATGTACAAATAATGCAAAATATTTTGTTATCCATACAATTATGTTAATTTGCATAAAATATGCCATTGTTTGAATAATAGATTTAAAAAATAATCCTATAATGAAAATACTTTCAAAATGAACATATAAAATATAGAGATGTAAATAAGCAATGTGTGATTTAAGATAAAAATTACATGAGGGCTCTAAGGGATAGCAAAGCGGTGGGGCATTTGCCTTGTGTGCGGCCAACCTAGGAGGGACCTGGTTTGATTCCTGGCATCTCATGTAGTCCCTTAGCCAGCCAGGGGGTGATTTCTGAGTGCAGAGACAAGAGTAACCTCTGAGTCCCGCTGGGTGTTACCCACCCACGCCAATCAATCAATAAAAAATAAATTTAAAAAATTAAAAAATAGTTACTTAAATAAATCGATACAGAACATTATTTAAAATAGTATTATAATAATCAATATCTGACACCAAATGAATTACTTGAGAAAATGGAGACAATTAACAGAAGTTAATAATTTAATGTGACAATAGAAAATTGAATATTCTGTTTGGGGTCACATCTAAACATACACAGGGATTATTTCTGGTTTTGCACTGAGGGATCACTCCTGAGGACTCAAGTGGCTTTAAAGGTGCCAGAAATTGAACTTGAGTTAATCAGATGCATGCAATGCACACTGCTCTTCTTGCAGTACTATATCTTCAACTTTAAAACATAATTATCAAAAAAATCCCACCATTAATCATCACTGTCTAAAAAAAACCCAAGTGTCTGTTATACTGCTAATACAAATTAAAAAATGCTCAAATACAGTAAATTAATAATATAAATAAACAAATTTAATAATGTAAATATAATTGGTACTTATCAAAATCATTCAATAAAACTTGTAGGTTGCATAGTTTTATAAAATTATTCCTAGCAACTCTAATTTTCTCAATATAATTGAATTACAAAACATCATGAATATTTTAAAGAAACCATGCACATTCAATCAAAATCAAAATCTAATATGAAAAAATCTCAAGTCTATGAAACATATATAACTGTCAATAATGACTAATACATATTCCTGCTGTAATTTATGCAACTATGTGCTCATTAAAGTAATAGAAATTAAGCCCTGAATTGGTTTTTATTGTTAATACTTTTTGTATCTGTTCTGTTTTGTTTGGGTTTGGTTTTTGGTTTTAGGTCCACACCCAGTGACACTCAGGGGTTACTCCTGGCCATGCGCTCAGAAATCTCTCCTGGCTTGGGGGACCTTATGTGACACCAGGGATCAAATTAGGACAGTGTCTTGGGTTAGCTCCTTCAAGGCAAATGCACTGCCGCTATGCTATCACTCTTGCTCCAGCTTGGTTTTGTTTTTGGGGGGCCACACTCAGCTGAGCCCAGGGGTTACTCCTAAATCTGTACTTAGAAATTACTCCTGGCTGGTTTGGAGATCATTATATGGGATGTTGAGGATTAAGTCTAGGTCGGCAAACACTCTCACCGCCGTGCTGTCACTCTGAACCCTGCATTGTATTTTATAGAAGCAACTTTCTATTTTTTTTTCACTACACAAGGAAAGGCCAACACTTGTTCAACAACTAATCTAATTGAAATATAGTGTATTGGTTATGATATAAACAAAAGTTTCTAATAATATCCTCTCGTTGCTCATTAAATTCTCACTTTGACATTTTCTGAAAATTATATAGCAATTGTTTTTAGTTTTTTTTTAATTTTATATTTACACCTAGTGATGCTCAGGTATAACTTCTGATTCTGCTCTTAGGAATTACTACTGGTGGATCTTGGAGGACATATAATACCAGGGATTGAACTCAGGTGGGCCATGTAAACAATTCTATCTATTCAACCCTCAAGTTATGCTGCATATGTGAGCTACTGTCATTATCAGACTACATTAATGAAAACATTAAATACCTAATCTTATTATATGTATCTATATTTACAATATTTTGGTTGAAAATCAGTGAATCAATGTCTTACTATAATATAATAAATTGACAGGACACTTTATCTTTTTAAATATCTTTATTTAAGCACCTTGATTACAGACATGATTCTAGTTGGGTTTCAGTCATATAAAGAACACACCATTTTACCCATGAAACATTCCCATAACCAGTTTATCCAATTTTCCTCCACCCCCCAGCCTGTATTCGAGACAGGCATTCTAATACGCTCATTCATTATGATTGCTATGATAGTTGTCAGTGTAATTATTTCTCAAACTGTACTCACCACTTTTTGATGTGAGTTTCATATCATAAGCCAGTCTTTCCAGCCATCATCTCTATTGTCTGTGGGCATTGTTACAATAATATCTTTTATTTTTCTTAAAATCCATATACAAGTGAGACTGTGTATCTCTCTCTTCCTCTAGCTTAACTCACTCAGCTTAATAGTCTCTATGTTCATCATGTTCATCCATGTATAGGAACATTTCATGACTTCATCTCTCCTGACGGCTGCATAATATTTCATTGTGTATATATACCACATATTCTTTACCCATTCACCTGTTGAAGGGCATCTTAATTGTTTCTAGAGTCTAGCTATTGCAAATAGCACTGCAATGAATATGTGGGCAAGATAGCTCATCTCTGAAGAACAGCCCTCGGGGAACGATGGGGAGAAAAGATCAAAGCCCAGGCCTCAGGACAGCCAAGAAAAGGCCCAAAATGTCTGCACTGCTTCAGGTCACACAGCAGAAACCAGTTCCACTGTTTGTGGGCCAGACAGCACACCTATCCAGTTAGGACACTTTAATAACTCATAATATTTTTTGTTCAATTATATGATCTAATTAATTTTTTATGTTCATCTAGATCAGGAGTCTTCAAACTTTTTAAAGTGGGGGCCAGATTACAGTCTCTTAGAGAGCTGGAGGGCTGGACTATATAAGCTACTAATTCCTATTCACTGCACATATCTTATATAAATAAAATGAAAACCATTTATAAATAAACACATCATGCTCCAGTATTTTAATGGGAACTGTGGGCCTGCTTTTGGCTAATGAGATGGTCAATGTCCGGTTCCATATTTGTCACTGCCAGCCATAACAAGTGATGCAAGCGGGCATCAGTTAATCTTGATCTGGTTAGAGATTTCAGATGTTTCATTCTTGAAAAAGTCTGTTCACAGGCATAAGTGCTACCAAAGATGGTTACCATTTTGAGTGCATGGTTCCTGATATTTGGATATGTCTCAGAGGGGAGAGATGCATAGAAATTCAAAAGGTTACTTAACTTAAATGTGTCTTTCAGAGAGTCACAATTCTGCAGTTCAGCCAGTTCAATTTGGTAAGTTGTAAGGACATTTTCAATCTCAACAGAAAATGGGTTACAAAAAAACTGTATGTCCTGTTCTTAGAGATGAAGCTCTTTGAATCTAAATTGAAACTCCTTTTGCAACAATTCTAGTAAAGCCAGGCATGTTTCCTTTGGGAAAGCAACCAATGGTTTGTCCACTGACAGGTTTTGAATTGTTGGGAGATGACTGAAGTTTTCCTTCTGTACTTGTTTGATGAGAAGGCCTAATTTTACTTCAAATGCTTTCACATGCAATGCCATATCACAGATGAGCTTCCCCTTGCCTTGAAGTTGCAGATTGAAACTGTTGAGTAGCTTTGTTATATCTGTCAGAAAGGCAAGGTGCCATTTCCATTCTGCATCATTGAGCTCTGGTACTTCTTGGTTTTTTGAAAGTAGAAAAGCTGTAATCTGCGGAAGTAAATCATAGAAATGTTTCAAAACTCCCTCTACTCAGCCAATGGACTTCTGTGTGGTACAGAACATCTTCATGGGCAACATTTACCTCAGATAGAAATTCCTGAAATTGTCTGTCGTTTATTGCATGAGTTCTAATGTAATTAACACAAGATACCACGATTTTCATAACAGAGTCCCACTTCAGTGATTTACAACACAGCACTTGTTGGTGGATGAGACAGTGTATGGCAATTGTATGAGGATGGTTATGTTTGTCCATCTCTTGTGTAATGTGAGCAATTACTCCTCTCTTAGACCCCACCATGCTAGGAGCACCATCAGTTGTTACACTGACTAGTTTAACCCAGTCCAGCTCCAAACCACTCACAGTTTGGCAAACCTTTTCAAATATATCCACTCCTGTGGTTGTACCTGTGATACTTTGCAGTGCAGCAAGCTCTTCTGTGACTTCAAAATACTCATTTGTCCCACGCATATAAATGAGAAGTTGGGCAGAATCATGAACATCATTGCTTTAGTTGAGTGCCAAGGAAAAATAGCAAAGTTTCTTTGCAGAGTTTTGAAAATGGTGCAGCAAATTTTCTCCCATTTCTTCAATTCTTCATGTCATTGTAACTCCTGAAAGGCTCACTGTACTAAATAAATTGGCCTTCTCTGGATACATCTCTTTGGTAACAGAAATAAGGCATTCTTTAACAAATTCTCCCTCCACAAATGGTTTGCCATTGCATGCTATTAGCTTGGCAACTTGAAAATTTGCCCGCAGTGAGGAAGTATTTAACTGCTTCTGCTTCCCAAAAGCAGTTTTCTGAGTCGTCAGTGTATGTTTTATTTGTAATATTTTATCTTTTCTCACTTCTCCAACCAAACAATCATATTTATCTTTATGTTGAGTTTGATAGTGGTATGGCAAATTATATTCTTTGAACACAGCAACTATATTTTGGCATATCAGACACACAGCTTTTTCTTTGTACTGCATAAAAAAGTAATCGTAAGTCCACTGTTCTTTGAATATCCTATACTCGCCGTCAAATTTTCTTTTTCTTGATATCATTGTTTCCTAGGGATTCCAAACTGATATTAGTGAAATACAAATATGTGTGTATATATACACACAGTATATGAACCTTCATTAGTCCCTGATGTGAACACTTACCCCTTGCGGCTTTTCTAAGGAGACCAGCTCAGTCCCTGATAGTTCAGTTATATCTTCCTATATAAAGCCCAAATTGATATGTTCGGAATCAGCATGTGAACACTGAAAAGGAATTGCAAAATGTATATAAAATTTTCAATGTAATCCCTTTAAAATGCTTCAGCATCGAACTCCTAATTTTCCACATGGGCAATTCAGCACCGAACCCCTAACCTCCCAACCACCACCCACCCCCTAACTTTGATTTCAGCACTTAACGCCTCACCACCCTCAAAGAGGAATTTTCGTATGAGTCACCCACAGCCCAATGGGGCAGAACACCCCATCTGGCAAAAATTTATTTCTATGGCACTTTTGACTGATCTTTGGCAGTGGACGGAGTGGAGGAAAACCTCACTGACAGGCAGGCAGGCACAGCACACAGACACCACATTGCCTGGGGGTGGAGCAGGCACCTTTTTACATCATATAGTCACCCACATGTGGTACTCCTCACCACGCGGCTGGCGCCCTCAGTGACATCATCAGCAACGCGCATGCCAAGCGCCAGGCGCAAGGGCGCATCAGTGTCCCTCTCAACATCGCCCTCAAGCTCACCCTCCCAGCACACAACATGCAGTGGGCAGAGGCTGTTGACATCATCCCTGAGAAACCGTGACACTGAGTGTATATGCTGGCAGGTATCTTGGGAACCAAATAGCGTTCACTGCTGGTGGGCTGGATCAGACTCCTCTGCGGGCCACATGTGGCTCCGGGCCGTAGTTTGAAGACCCCTGATCTAGATTGATCTAACATTACTTATCAGTGAGCCAATCTTCTGTATATTTTCAATACTTTCCTGGGCTTAAGAATTTAATAATTTAATTGTGCGGATTTTGTTTGGGGGCATTGGTGCTCAAGGATTTTTTTCAGGCATCACTCTAAGGATCACTTCTGGTGGATCATGTACCATATCATGTTCCAACTGCACTAACTCTCCCTGTTAATCTGGTGGTTTACATATAAACATTCCATTTGGAAATTAAAGTGGAAGAACAGTCTTCTCAGACTCAATATCTAGAAAACAACATTATAGGAAATAGTATAATTATTATTGCTTTACATAAATCTTACAAGAATGACAGAACTATAATGTTTATGCTTGTCTAGTAACTTTAAAGTAGCTATGGTTAGTATGTTACTGAAAACAAATCAATATTGATCTCAAAATGTATGAATATATGTTAGTGTTGAAATTAATTTGAGAGGAGGGATGAAAATGAGGTATTCCCCAAACAGTGTTCTGGGGTGCTAAATTCGGTTTCTGTTAATACTTGATCAACCATACAAAGGATCAAGTATCACAGATCTGAATGCTGTTGTTTCCAAACCTACCAGAATCACCACAATCAGTGAACCTTGATGTCATTAAATAGAGATTAAAAGTTAATAAAAATTTCATTGTTATAAAACTGATTATTAAATCATTCAAATCTTAATATCATTTGATTTATTTTAAATATATCTTTAAATATCATGAGTTCTATAATTTTAATGACAAGTCATTAATATTTTAAATGAACTTTCAATTAATTTACTGTGATACTATTAATATTATTGATTGTTAGATTTTTAAATGAAACAATTTCTCAAATTAGTCACTTGCATTTTATATTATAGACTAAGAATATTTTACTTATGGTTATAGTCAATATATGAATTGTAGAGTCTCAAAATTTAGGAAACAGAGATGGAATATGTTTAAGATAATGAGACATATTAAAAATTAAAACAAAATTTAATTTCAGTGATTCATAACAAAAGGTTTATTTAAAGATACCCTATTCTGGTAAAAACAATTTTAAAGATGAATTCAGACAGTTTTGTTAATTTCGACATATTTTTAAGGTTGTGGCTTAATTTAAATGGAATGACCAAAATTGCACTAAAAACTAATGAACAATAAATTAGTTGTGAATATGTTTACTTACTATTACTACTATAACTTGAGAAAATAAAATTTCATTCAATTATTTTCTCAATATGTTAGGGGACTATATATCAGCTCAATACATGATTATGTACAAACTTAGAATTAAGTAATAACGTACAGCTTCACTGTAACACAAATTAACATTTCAGAATTCTAAACTATATTAAGTACATTTATGCACACCAGTATTTATTTCAGGGTTTAATCAGGCTCTGCACTTTTTAACACTGTCTTAAAATGAATGTTTTCTTCCACCTTCCTAGAATATAAACTTGCAGACATTATTGAAAAATAAAACTCAGTTGTATAAATCATTGAAGAGTGACAGTGTGTTTTATGTAGTGTTATTCTCCAATGTGACTACCTGATGTGTTTCACATAGTAGGTGCTCAATAACTATTGATAAACTGCAAATGATTTGGGATCTATAAATTATGTACAAATCTATTTCATGCTTCCCACTTGAATGGAACAGATTAGGATATATTTCAAACAAGGCAGGTCAATTCCTTTTGTTCATTTGTAATCTCGTTGAAGTTAATAGACCCCATAAGTCACGCTCAGAGTAAGTAACTCAATTGAGAAGGCATCTGAACTCTTCTAGTACACAACAGCACTTCTTTGCATTTTAGAGATTGACTTACTACCATAACTTATGAAACTTTGGTAATGATGAAGTTTATTAAGGATATTCAGGATTCTTAACTAGTACTTTCATGAAAAACTTCATGTTAATATGAGCCTATGACATAATAAAAGAATAAGTGTTGTATTAATGCAAAAATATTGTCATAGATAATATTGTCAATTTGAAAAGAACTTATATTTGAATAATTATTTCCTCTCACTAGCATTTAGAGTACATGAAATTGTTTAAAGACAAAGCAAAAGGGATAAAAATATCTCTTGTTTATCATTAAATAAAAATATGGCTCTTCTAAAATATATGCCAGGTGTAACTCCCATACAGAATCTAGTTCATCAAAATTTTCAGTCTAAACATATCCAGCCCCTCTTAAAGTTGCTTATCAAACTATTGTGCATTTTAATCCATTCTATATTTATATAAACATATCTGTAATATATTTACAATTATTTTATCATGACTGGCAGTAGTCAGGGATTGCTTTTGGCTCTGTGCTAAATTATCTCACCTGGAAGTGCTCAAGCGAACATATACCATGTCAGGAATCAAATTTGGGTCTGTGGTATAAGGTAAGCAAACTAAATGACATTATCTTTCATTTTCCCAAATATATTTTAATACAATTTTTAAATAAATTTATTAGTTGAACGACTTTTCTGTTAGAATCATTTCTTTCAACCTCACTAAATATTTCAAATTGTTCTCTGGTACATATTTGTCTTGATTTTTGATTCATTTGCAGACTAGCCAGAAACAATGTAAATAGCTTTTCAAAAAGATTCAAGTATATGATTTTAAAAATGCTTCAAACATGATTAAATTTCCAAAATCTAATTTTTGTATAATGATGAGTATTGGTAAAAATGATCACTAGTGTTTCTGAAATATTTACTTAAATGCAGACTTGTACACATTCAAGTATATTTTCTTATAAAAATCCATATAATCTGCATCATAACCAGCATATTCATCAGTTGATAAACTGCATAAAGTTGATTTCTCTATTTAAATAATTTTTAAGGAGAGGGAAAATGTGGAATACAATACATAGTTAAGCATCTATTAAATTAAAACTTTTTATATTGCTCAAGTTTCAATATTATAATATGTTTCAGTTTACTCTAAGCATGAAGTAAAATTAAACTACTCAGAATTATTTTATGCCTGAAAAAGTAAAAACAGTATTTCATAATTTTGCTTAAGTGGATAAATCTAGTATTTGACTTGAAGACAGATTTTATTTTTATATAACCTGAGGGAACCGTAAGATGATTTGCCTGTGTTGTGTAGGAGCTCCACATGAATACCCAGGTCAAATATTAAATACATTTGGAAATTTGACAGGGGATGCATCTTCAAGCTAGGAAAAATAATTTGCTTGTAATAATTAGCTTGGAAGACACTCGATGGCACTCAGACGTTATTCCTGACTATGAGCTCAGAAATCACTCTTGGCAGGCTGCAGTGATCATATGGGATGCTGGGTGTCAACCTGGGTCAACTGTATGCAAGAAAATGTGCTACCCACTGTGCTAGCTTCAGGACCCTATGTTGGGAATTTTTAATAAGAGATATTTGAATAGATATCATATAATGATGACCTTAGCTTAGACAAATTTGGAAGACAAGTTGTCAAGCAGAACTTTAAAAAAATGGTTGCATTTGAGCAAATAGCATAGTTGTATTTTTCTAAAGTTCTCAGAGACAAAATATTAATTTTTTAATTCCCAGGATTTACAATTTATATTTATGTAGATTATCCAGTGGTCTATAATCCCTTTCTTTTGATATTGCTCCAAATATGTAGATGTCAATTTAGATTTCACTTCAGATAGGCTTTTCATAGTGGGATTTTCAATTTGTCTATTCTAGACTCTGTTTCCTTGTGTCAAGTTTTACAGAAACATACTCATAACTCATTCTTTTGAGTGTTGTCTATACTCATTTTTCTTTTTTTAGAATGCATACAATAATTTATTTTATATTGCTTGTCACAACAGAATGGTAAATGGAATTATAAAAAAATGTTGAGTAAAAGACATTTTGTGAAGATCGTTATATTTCACAATGGTGCTGTTAAAGTCAATGAAGACTACTTTCTGAGCTTTTTGTTATAAGTTTCACCTGCTGTGTTACTATTTTCACTATTTAGCTTAGTGGGCTCCTATGTCACTTTGCCACTTAATTTGCATTTCTCTTATGGAACTTTTATTATTGTGGAATTGAAGGTGTTGGCTGCTTTGTATGCAGCCATGTGCTCTGGATCTCTGAACCAGGATGATTTTGTGACTTGGCATTTCTTCTGAGATTAGTAGTGAAGCGTTCATCCAAGTCATTTATATGCTGAAGGCTATGGTGGTGTATAGCTATGAGCTGCTGTGGTTTAGGCAGAAAGCAAGATCTGTCCTTACTCATTCAGAGAATGCTCCAGAGGTATCAGCCCAGAAAAGACTACCTGGGAAGAATCAGTGGATATTATTTTTAATATTACTTTAATATTGCTTTAATTAAAAGAATTTTATGTAAAAATTATGACTTACATAATTTTGATAGTTAAGTTTTATGCATATAACATTCTACCACTAATCCCACTACCAGTAACAAATTACCTCCAATAATTGATAGTTGTTAAGATTCTTGTTTTGCAGGCAGTTGACCTGAATCCACCAGGAATGATCACTGAGATCAGAGTCAGGAGTAAGCAGTTAACACAGATGGGTGTGGTCCCCAAACAAACAAACAACAATAGCAACAGCATAAAATATATATAGATGTATATATAATTTGCATACATATAACATTTATAGATGTAGTGTATATATAAAATATGTGTGTATATAAAAACTTTGCTTTTATAATGGACACTCCAGAGGTGCTAATGGAAGATGAATCATTCTTGTTAGTGATTTTAGGGCATTCAGATCAAACATGTGCTCCACAACTTCAATTATTTCTATTCCCAACTTTTAATTGACTATAATATGATTCATTGTTTTTGCTTAAACTTTAATAAAACATATTTTATATTCTGATTGTTTATATCCTTCAAATAGTAACATGTCATTATAAATTAGCAATAAATAAATCATTGTATTTTTCAATCTCTAGAAATATTAGGAATTTAGAATACTTCAATCATTAATCTACCTTTATTGCATAATGATTTCTCATATTTGTTATAATCTGATTCTGAAGATAATGAGTTGCAAAAAGGAAAACTCTAAAATACAAAAAGTATCTTTCCAAAGATTTCAGTTGGAAATTTTTCTCTCATGACTTAGTTTATGAAGTTATTTTAAATTATTTTTTGCTATACTACACAGAGTGCTATTATAGAGAATTCTATTAGCTTCTAATTTATTGAATCGTGTTTTAGATAAATCTGAAGGTGATTTATATTTATGTATATTATGAAGTGAGTCTGATTTGGTAAGTATAGCAGTATAACTATAAATTTGATGATAAAAGAAAAAAGTTAAATTACTTTGACACTATAAATGAAAGTGTTATTTAGGGGCAGATTAAAATGCAAAATATATTAGTTTTTTGTTTTTTTTTTGTGGGTGGGTCATACCTGACAACACTCAGAGGTTACTCCTGGCTCTATGCTCAGAAATCACTACTGGCAGGCTCAGGAGAACATATGGGATGCTGGGATTTGAACCACTGACCTTCTGCATGTAAGGCAAATGCCTTACCTCTGTGCTATCTCTCCGGCCCCTATTAGATTTATTTTCAACTTAATTTCTGAATATAATCTTGACAACAGCTTCCCATATGTTACAAAATAAAATCTATAGAGATCAATCTAAGCAGTCTGCTTCTATAGTTATCATTTGGTAACTTGAGTCACAAGAGATAATGTGTTTGTAAGGAAAATCAAGCATAGAGGCCAGAGTGATAGTATAGTCGGTAGAGCATTTACTTCAATCCCTGGCATTCTATATGGTCTCCATGACTGCCAGGCGTGTTTTCTGAGTGCAGAATCTGGAATATACCTGAACGATGCCAGGTCTACCCCCCCCCCCAAAAAAAAATTCGAAACCAACATAAAAGCACTCATGTACACAATAAAAGGCCTTTCCTGTGCTTTAGAGAAACATAAAGGACAATCAAAAATCCACAAAACCAAACCAAAACAGAGATAATTATGAACTTTTCAGTTTTGTAATATTTTCCTATAAATTTGACGTATTAAATTAAATTTAGTTAAAAGTAAATGCAAATAAAATTAAAATTGTTTTACTGCTGAACTACAGTGCAAATAAATTTAATCAGGAGCTGGAGCGATAGAGAAAGACATAAGGCATCTGCCTTGAGCATGCTGCCTAGGACAGACCAAGGTTCCATCCCCCTGAATCCCATTTGATCCCCCAAGCCAGGAGGGATTTCTGAGCTCATAGCCAGGAGTAACCCTTGAGCATCAACGGGTGTGGTCCAAAATTAAAAAAAAAAAAAAGCAGGTTATCATTAGAATTTCTGATTATAAACAACTTATCTATGTTCTAGAAATATTGAACTTTTTTTCAAATATGTTCCTTTTGAAATAATAGTAAAAATAACAAGAAGCACTTATTTTGTCAGATTAATAAAATAATTAAAAATAAAATAGTAGGGCATTGAAAGATAATATAGAGTTTAATGTGTATGTCATGAGTCATTGTCCCTAGCATTACATGGCCCCTTGAGCATTGCTGGAAGACCATCGCTTATGACCAGTAAGGATTTTGTAACAACATACAATTTAAAAGTTTCAATATTATAAACATAAAGACTAATTTGATTAATTTGAGAGGTGCACATACCTTGCAATTCAAGGGCTATCTCTGAATTTGTGCTCAGAAGTCACCTCAGGGATTCCTACTAGGGTCACATGATATTCTATACTATCTTTGAAACCTATATTGAAAATTTATATTAAAAATATGGCTTTCATAGGTATTAAAACTGAACTTGAATAATTTTAACATCCATTCTGCTAAAATGATGTTAACTTAAAGATTTAATAAATGATAACTCTTTCCAATATCAACAGTAATCATGCTTAGAAAATGTAAAAAAGATTTTCAGGGAAAAAGTCTTCAGTAGCAAAATTAAGATTTCAATTGGGATTAAAGTTTATTTTGCTGCAAATGTTTATACTTAAATTTTTGAGAATATATGCTTACTCTTGAGATTATATTCTTGTCAACAGAACACAGCAGATGTTATTTTGTCTGATTTAAAGGAAATTTCTTTAAATCTTAGACTTCAATTAATATGTAAAATGTCATATGACTTATATTTGTTGTTCTTGCCTAGAATACAAACACTGTGACTAAAACCAGTATGTGCCTTATTTTTTTCCTTGAGGAATCATATTTTTGTATGTAAGACAACACACAAAGAAGAGAGGTAGAAATACAAAGAAGATTAGTACCTTGCTGACATCAGAACCTTGCTGACTTTTCTAATACACAGAGAAATGCCTGACTTCATTATATTTGAGAGAAAACTTGACTTTTATCCTAATTAAGTAATTGTTTTTGGCTTCTCATGTTAACAGCAGAAAAAAAAAAGAAAAAAAAAGGGAAAAAATAAGCTTTCCTAATACTACAGACACAATTTATTCAACACCTTCATAAGCTTTGTTTTCTTTCTATCACCTAATTAATAGTAACAATTTAGGGAAGTTCCTACTTCTTTCATTCTGCGTATTAACACAAATAGGTTGCAAGGCTGAGTGGTTCCATTAATTCAATAAAGAAATTCCTCTAAAGCACACACACACAAACACACACACACATACACACACATAAACCTAATGCTAACACTAAAATTTAATTTTATGAATAGAATTCATAATTAACTACTAAAACAAACTTATTCTTTCTTTCATTTATTTTCCTTTCAAAGTACTAGTTATTAAACATCATATTTAATTTATTTTCTTTCATTATATATTATCAGTCACAGAGCTCTGCTCTACCTATCTTCAAAATATATCCTATTTTGTTATTCATGACATTCACTTTATTTATAGTATTTAGAATACTATCTAAATTGGCATTATTTATTTCCCTGCTTGTGTTTTTGTTATTTACTACCTTACCCAAATAATGTTTCTTATGAATTGAAAGTTTGTGACTTATCTATTGATTTTTTTTAACTCCAGTGTCTAAAACATTTGTAGGTATTTAAAAGTAAGCACAGAATACAAGTGATATAAGAATAGTTGTAAAAGATCTTGGGCACTTTTTTGGTAGAAAATATGCAATACATTTTTATATAGAAGACATAAATTTATCAACTTTTGTAAATATTTTGTTTTGCAATAAAACTAAATAATTAAAAAAAGCTTAGAAAAATATCTAAACATTCTTCAAAATATTTTGCTAGTAATTATGTAGATATATACATATATTCAATTTACAAATTACTTTATATTCTTTGGGTATAAATAAGATAAAACAAATAAGAAAATCCGAGAAATTTTTATACCTGAAATATTTTCATGATATTTTTATGTGTTGATTAATCAAGTCATTTTTTAAATTTTTTCCCTGAGTGGCACATTTATTATTCAACTAATACATTTTTAATAAGTTACTAACAGGAATTTATTAGGAAAATAATCCAAAACTGATAACATATGAATACGAGCTTCCTCAAAGAAGAAATACAAATGATGAGAAGACATAGAACAACTAATACATTTTAAAGCTCAAGAAAAACATGGTTTAAGATACAAAACAATACTATAAAAACTGTTTACTTGAGTTTACAATTGAGAATTTGATTCAAAATTTTTCTCTTTATTTTAGAAATATATTTCATATCTTGAAAATGTGATCTTTCAAATTTGGACCTAACCACAGTATTGTTAGGATATGTTAGGAGTTAAAAATTTCTAAAAATCTGATAAATACCAAAAACTTAGCAAGGAAATACCCAATACTTAGTTTTAGTTGGATTTGAGGTTTAAAAGATTTTATATACATTGTTATAAATAAGTTATTGATCATAACAAAAGCATGATATCACAAATACGTTATAAATATTTTCTATGCCCAAAAATAAAAATTCATTTGAAATTCATCAGTCATTATTTCCAACTTAAAAATAAATTCAGACTTTGGAGAAGTCAGGTGGGTACATTGGCAATCATTGGAGTGTTGGTAGTATGTACACAGAAAACCGTCATTAACAATAAAAATACTGTAAACCACTGTACTTCACCCCAATAATAAAAAAAAGAAAGATTTCAATATGGTTTATGCTGTTTGGAATATCAAATGACTGATTAAAATAACAATTTATGGATGACTTTATTTGAAAATTTAAATATTTCTGATTCCCATTCATTCCTAAATCTTTTTTTAATACCCAAAGTCTTAAGTTTTCTTATTTATTAAATATAAAGTTGATCGACAATAAATATAAGTTTAGAAACCATTCTATGTTTTATTAGTTAAAGCTGACTAGATAGTTCAGGGGCCAGAGTAATGGAGTGGTGGTAGGGTATTTGCCTTGCATGCAGCTGACCCAGGACGGTCCTCTGTTCAATATCCAGGCATTCCATATGCTCCCCCAATACAGGAGTGATTTTTTGAGCAGTAGTGTAGTGGTTGGGCACTCGCCTTGCAAGCAGCTGATCCTGAAGGGACCTCAGTTTGATCCCTGGTGTCTCATATGATTCCCCACTCAGGAGCAATTTCTGAGCCATAGCCAGGAGTAACCCCTGAGAGTTACCAGCGTGGCCCAAAACCAGAAAAGGAAAAAAAGAAAGAAAACAATATATATATATATATATATATATATATATATATATATATATATATATATATATATGTAAAGCCAATATTCTATAAATCATTTTTAATTTTTAACCATATTTAATGTCATAAACTGTAGTGGTACCTCTCATGAGTTAATCAGTATGACTAATAATTCAACAAAATAATTTTATTATCAAACTTTACCAAAACCTGAATGTGAGTAGCTATTAGAATGCAGATTGATTTACTATGGTAGAACATGATAATTTATTATAGTTGATATTTATAGAAATTTTAACTCTTCATAAATTAGTGAACAAAATATAAATTTGTCATATTATTCTATATCACAAAATAATTGAAGATGTGCTGTTTTCAGCTTTCTGGTGAACTCAAATGTGATAGCTAAAATGTCAGAGCATTATAATAAATGGAAAGTTAATAACATAAAACCTATTTGATATGTGATAAATATAATTTTTATGCTGTATCTACTTTTTTTTGGTTTTTCGGGCCACACCCATTTGATGCTCAGGGGTTACTCCTGGCTAAGGACTCAGAAATTGCCCCTGACTTGGGGGGACCATATGGGATGCCAGGGTTTGAACAGTGGTCCTTCCTTGACTAGCGCTTGCAAGGCAGACACCTTACCTCTAGAGCCACCTCGCAAGCCCCAGCTGCATCTACTTTTAAGTTTTGCATTATTATAACTTTAAAAATACTTCAATTTACAATCCATAGATAACATAATATGGCAAACTAATGAATAATAGTGAATTGAGCTGAAAACATATCAACTGTATACTAGCCCTTACACAAAATATTTTGTTAATATGAAAATATACGTACAGGGGCCGGAGAGATAGCATGGAGGTAAGGCATTTGCCTTTCATGCAGAAGGTCGGTGGTTCAAATCCCAGCATCTCATATGGTCCCCTAAGCTTGTCAGGAGCTATTTCTGAGCATAGAGCCAGGAGAAGCCCCTGAGCACTGTTGGGTGTGACCCAAAAACAAAAAAACAAAATATATAACTGCAATACTATGTCCATGCCATGTATATCTATATTATATTATATTATATTATATTATATTATATTATATTATATTATATTATATTATATTATATTATATTATATTATATTATATTATATTATATTATATTATATTATATTATATTATATTATATTATATTATATTATATTATATTATATTATATTATATTATATTATATTATATTATATTATATTATATTTATTATATTTATTATATTATATTATATTATATTATATTATATTATATTATATTATATTATATTATATTTTGATATATACTAAGTTGTATAAGTGAAAATGCCTGCTTTAAATATTAATTTACATGTTTACTTCAATATAATTTTAAATACTAAAATCACTAAATTTGTCATTATTTATAAATTGTCAAAAACTATAGACCTATAGATGAAGTTTGTTTTCTTCAATATATAATAGTACTGCTAATGAATTACATTATATATTTATAGCTTAAAACAATGTATAATTTGTATTAATATTAGTGTGTTCAGTTCTACATCTAATATCGAATATGTAACATTGAAATAGTGAAGTATTATAGATCATATATTTGGATGTGTCTGTTGTCAGATGCATGTTTTAAACAGTGCAGATATTCTGGGATTTAAATTAAATCTTAGACTCTGAAAAATTTAATTTTTAAAAGAAACTTCTTGATAAGTATGGAATGTTACTTTATACCAAATGTTTAAAAATGTCTTGTTTCAACAACAGAGACTGTAAAAATATAACTGTATGGGTACTACAGACAATGACTGGGATTGGACAAACTAGTTTGCCTGGAGCCTAGAAATGGTCTTTTTTTTTCCTTTGGTTTAAACTATTTTTTTAAATTTATTTAAACACCTTAATTACATACATGATTGTGTTTGGGTGTCAGTCATGTAAAGAACACCACCCATCACCAGTGCAACATTCCCATCACCAATGTTCCAAATCTCCCTTATGTCAGGAAACTTCAGGGGTAGCGTCTCCTTGTACTTAGCCAAAGTTTTTCCTTTCCATGACCCCCATACTTTGGTGGGCCCATGCAAACAATAATTGCCACACTAACATTGTTTTTGCAGTGCTTCTTTGACCCCAAACCTTTAAGAAATCACTAGTAAAAATATCTGGAACTGCAAAAAAAAAAAAAAAAAAGGGTTTACATTAGTGTTAACATATATGCTTTTAGTTACACTAGCATTCTGGGGGATAAAGGAGGGAGATAAGGGATTTATGCTTGGGAACAGGGATGAAGGGAGGACAACATTGCTGGTGGAAAGGCCCTCATTTATTGTCACCGTGTACCTTAAATATCACTGTGTAAGATTTGCTGTTGTGTACCTTAGATATCACTGTGTAAGACTTGCTGTTATATTTTCTAATAAATGTCTGTCATTTAAATATAAAAAATAAAATAGTAATTCAAGTGTCAAATGGTTGAGAAAATGCATAAATATTAATCATAAATATTAATCAGTCTCAAAACAGTATTGACAATTATAGCACTAAATTAAAACATTTTAGCTACTTCTACTTCTCCCATCTGATAAAGTATTTTACCAGTTTACCCTAACTAGTATGATCTATCTAATAATCTTTAAATTCTATATATACTATCCCAAAGAATAATATCCTTTTAAAAATATTTTTGAGTGGATTATCTCTTCCTAATTCAAACTGATTGATTCTAAGTTTGCAATATGTTTTTCCCAAAGCTTTATCCAGTTTTATCTTTAAAAAGTCTTAACAATAAAATTAAAAATTCACTAGATATATATAAACTTAAGCTTCTTGGTAAACTATCTTATGATTGTTCCTAATATTAGGGGTTAGTAGAGATGATATTTAGGAAACTTTCCTTGCATACATTCAGTGGACTCTTGTTCAATCCTTGGCATGATTCATAGTTCACCTAGCCTAACCAGAAGTAATATCTGAGAGTTAAGTCAGGAGTAATTTCTTCACACTATTGACTGTGGTTTTGACCTTCACCTCTTAAAAGTAGTTGTTTTATAAGAAACTGCAGCTTAGCTATATAATGACCTAGATTAACAATTATTACTTATGGAAACATGAGACAGGCAGGTAATGGGGAAGGCTCCCTCATGTCAATGAATTCTTGGAGGTAAGAAAGCTTACTAGTCTAAAATCTAGTCCAACAGCTATTCTAGTGACCAATACCTGAAAAGATCTTTAACTGGAGCCAAAACAAATCCAAAGACTGGATGCCCTGCAGGAGAATAAAGGACAAAGAAAGAATGCTAAAAACAAAATCATCAACTAATCCCTGGAAACCAACTGAACAATAGGACTCTTAGGTAGAAAGCCCCACGTGAGGCCAACTTGGAACGAAGGAGATACCTATGAACATGTCATCAGCATCTCCCCTCTTGAGATGTATATTTCCATTCTTTGCTACTTCCATGCCAGTATATACCAAGACTCTCCACCTATGAAAAAGCCAGAACTTTCTCTGAGTGCCTTACTCTCTTCTTTTCTTGTCATCTCACACCCCTTCTTTAGTACTTTCAAATACAATCTGTTTTTGCTCCATTGGTCATTTCTTTCTGAAATTATTTTTGGAAGGAAAGGTGATGGAGCTAAATGGCCTGGGCCTAGTCTAGGACTGACTTTCTTTTCCTGCAAAGAGCAATTTCTCACTCTAACTTCAGTTCATAGCTTCCCAAGAATTTAGATGGCAGCGATCTACTCTCATTTTATGTAGGTCGAGTAGAAGCCAGGTGCTGTTTGACGGCAACATCATGAGGCTGTCTAATATTGAGGTCTTTGCCAGGTAGGAGTCATTGGTCCTAGACCCTCCAGCCATTCAAAGGTGGTGGAGGTAGAGAAAGAGAGAAAGCAACAGATTTTCCCTCTCTTCTCATTACTTTATATTAGTCACCCTGAGTCCTCTAATATAAAGTTATCAGATATTTTGAAAAAATAATTCACACTATTTTCTAAACACAGTCTGTAAGAGATAAATTTCACTTTGATCTCAGTTTCTTTAAAAAAAATTCAGATTTGGAGTTATAGTACAGCTGGGATGACACTTGTCTTGCATACAGCAAGCCCAGGTTCTATAGTAGATACTCCATATATTTCCCAAAGCTGACCAGGACAAGCAAAAACCCAGAAAAAAGCCCTATTCATCTCTTAATTTGACACCCCAAAAATAAATGCTTTCCTTTGTGTGTGTTTTACCAATTTTTGTTAATTTCATAAGAAGCCATACAAATAAAAACAGGATTTTATTAATATAGCAGCGTATTTTCTGGGACCAATATTTAACAAAAAATAATGTATTAAATATACTTAGACAAAATTACAACATTTTTATTTTCTTATAAAAACCAATCATTTTCATAAAATGGATATATTTGTCTAAATTTGTAAGAAAAATGTTAACTTCATTTTATTGTAGAAAATTAATTTGAAATTTTTATACCATTTTTTGACATAAAACAAATTATCTTATATAGACAATTGTAATTATTTTGATTACAAATGCCCATTTATTTCTGAGTAAAATTTTGAACTAACTCAGAATTTTGAATACTAAATTTATGAATTATATTCATATTCCTAAATTCCTTTTATGAAAATAATGACAATAATTAGTCATCTAATATTTTTCCACAAACCTTGAAAGATTTCTTAGCATAAATTCTACACCTCTCAGGTCTAAATATTCTTGATTTTTAGCACTTAAGACCTAATTTAAGAAATAATAGAAATAGTTTTTAAAAATCTTCTAATTCGTATTAACTTTGTACTTTAATAAGTATTCTAACAAGTCACTTTAATATTTTGCAAACAGTTGGAGATTCAATTCAGTTTGACAACAAAAGAAAATTTTGTGGAAATTGCAGTATTGATAGTTTACTGTTAATATTGTATCTTTTAGCAGATGTAAAACAATCACACTATTCCCTTCTTCTAATATGATGATTTCAACATTAATTTGTATTGACATATATATTAATAGTTACTTTTTATGTAATTGTAACATGAAAATTATTAGTAAGTGCTTTTTGATTTTGGATCATACCCAGTGAATAATTGCTGTTCATATCTGATGGGAGTTGGGGTACCAGGAAGAGAACCTTGGTTGTCTGTGTGAAAGGCAAACACCTTATGCACTCTACTATGTCTTCAGCACCAAAACTAATTTCATATACTTGTTTACATTTCTTCTTCTGTAGGACTATTGATAAAAATTATTCTGTTGGGTTGATGACAAAAACTAAAAGAAGTTCAGGCTAAAATGAAAAGACACCCTACTCAGTAAGATCAAACACTTGTACACACTATTTCAGATAAAGTGCTAATATCTAAGCTATAAAAATAATAACAAAATTAACAACAAAATTTTCAATAAGCACATATAGGTATTGAAAAAGGAGTTGGGTAAACATATCCCCTAGAAGTTATGTTGATAAGTAAGTAGTCATATAAAAGTTGTTTATTATCACTTATTATTAGAGAATTATAAATCAAATTAGGTATCATCTCACACCAGGGAAGAGGGAAAACAAAGAATGCTGGCAATGGATAAGAAAGCAGAAATAAAAATCTTCTCATTATTGGTGTGAATGTCCTCTAATTCAGGATTTATGAAAGTCATTATAGAAGATTCTCAAAAAAATCTTCCATATTACTTAATAATTCTACTCCTTAGTATCTACTTATAAAACAACAACAAAAATAATTAAGACAGATATTCATTCCTATGGCCACTGAAATATTTAGTATATTAATCAAAATAAGGAAACAAATAGTTGTTTATTTAACATATAGAAATAAATCAAGAGACAAGAGAGTATTAAACAATACAAACTCTTGACCTTGGATTACAAAGTTCAAAAATCAATAGTGGGAATGGAGGGAAGATAACACTGGAAGTGACATTGGAACCTAGTGAAAGTTTATGGGCTCATTCATTGGTGGCAGTAGGATGCAGTAACTTTTGTGTAGTAATAACATACATTTAAAACTATTGAAATAACTTAAAATAAAATAATTATGCTAATTGTTATTCCATCAAGAAAGATATGCTCTTCAGTATTACACTCCTTAAGGTTTACCTTAGTTAGGGGCTGGAGAATAGCACATAGGTAGGGCATTTTCCTTGCATGTGGCCAACACTGGATGGACCCCAGGTCAATTCCCAGCATCCCAAGCCTGCAGGAGTGATTTCTGAGTGTAGAGCTAGGAGTAACCCCTGAGCGCCACTTGGTGTGACCCCAAGAACAAACAATCAAAAAGTTTTACCTTAGTTATAGAAAAGATACTTACTTGAGGTAAGATACTCCTTAGAATGAGTCATATCAATTACTAGTGGTTTTAGTATCTAAAATCTGTGGATAATGAGTTCCAAGTTAACTGTTATAAGTCCTAGAAATTTGTAGTGTTGTTCAGATAATTTTCAGTGATTCAAGATCGTATTTCATAGCTTTACTTTGCTTCCTAATTGTTCTACTCCTATAGCTTTCCTCAAATGTTGATTCCATTTACTTGGACAAAGTAATAAATTCCAGCAAGTTTGGAATGCAAGTTTTTTTCCAGTATAGCAGAATATTTGAATATTCAAGTCAAGCAAAATACAAAAATCTTCATAAAATTCTCTGACACTAAGGAGTAAGCTGTATTTATGAACATAAAAGCAAGTGACAGTGTAATTATAGTCTTTTAAAATAAATAACGAAAAAAGAAGAGCCACACAAATTATCCATGTAGATAAACCAAATTGAATTTATGCACTGAGACAAATCCAGCCTAGCTCATTTTTTGTTTCTCTGCTACCTTTAGTAAAATGTTTCAAGATAAATTTTAGCTTTCTATAATTTGGAAACATTAGTATCTCGTTCTATAAATGAGTAACAAATATTGTTATTTTTCTTGATACAAAATATAAAATATTTTCCATTTGGGATTTATTGGCTCCATTATATAAAGAAATTCTTCCAAAATCAATAGATGTACCCCACACACTAAGAGACAACTTAGTTTTCTCTTTCAAAATCTCAACCAGCAGCAAGAGCATTTTCAGAACTCAGGAGAATATTAAAGTTTGCAAATTCTGCCCCATCTACTCAGAAGAGAATGTAATCACACACAAGTCTGCCATACATCTTTGTAACAATAAAAATTCAAATGTTGAATGTTCTGCAAAGTATTTGATGTCTAAGGATATAGACACAGGTCTTCAATTACAGAAGTTGTTAATTCTTTAAGAAAGAATGGATAGGGCTATTTCTTAGAGCATTTTTCCAATATTCTTTTAAAATAATAAAATATAAGAGTGACAGGCTTAACTTGTCAGCTGCTTTTAGGTAACAAGGATTTGCTTGACTCTGAACACACCATTTATACTCCATACTAAATATATACATAGAAAGCACAAATGGAATATACTCTGGGAACATTGGTAGAGGGAGGAAGGTAGACACTCGGTGATGGGATTGGCCCTGATTCATTGTATGTCTGAAACCCAATTGTGAAGGACTTTGTAAAACAGAATGGTTTCAATAAAATTAAATTAAATTAAAAATATAAAGCACATATATCACATGTGCTTTAATGTATATTATCCATAATTGTATAATGTATTACATATATAACAAAGTATATATGTAACTATATATTATATATAATTATTATATATTTAAACAAAGGCATTCACAAAGCAAGCATGTGTCTTTATTGTTATAACCATCCTATATAGTTTTCAAATGTATATACCTAAAGACCATCAGTGATATCTGGCTATAAATTTCAATACAAAAACTCAATAAAAATGATGTAAAAAGCAAAAAAATATTCTAGAGAATAATTTTAATTTGTTTTTTTATTTTTGTGCCACACACAATGACACTCAGGTGTTACTCCTGGCTATGCACTCAGAAATTGCTCTTGGCTTGGGGGACCATATAGGACGCAAGGAATAGAACCCAGATCTATCCTGGGTCAACCTTGTTTAAGGCAAATGCCCTACTACTGTGCTTTTGCTCTGGCCCCTCGGTAACAAAATATTTTAAGGTATTTATATTCCACTATAGATGATTGCCTATTATTATTTATTTATTTTTTTTTTTTTTTTTTTTTAATTTTTTTTTTATTTAAACACCTTGATTACATACATGATTGTGTTTGGGTTTCAGTCATAAAAGGAACACCACCCATCACCAGTGCAACATTCCCATCACCCAAGTCCCAAATCACCCTCCTCCCCACCCAACCCCCGCCTGTACCCTAAACAGGCTCTACATTTCCCTCATACATTCTCAATATTAGGACAGTTCAAAATGTAGTTATTTCTCTAACTAAACTCATCACTCTTTGTGGTGAGCTTCCTGAGGTGAGCTGGAACTTCCAGCTCTTTTCTCTTTTGTGTCTGAAAATTATTATTACAAGGGTGTCTTTCATTTTTCTTAAAACCCATAGATGAGTGAGACCATTCTGCGTTTTTCTCTCTCTCTCTGACTTATTTCACTCAGCATAATAGATTCCATGTACATCCATGTATAGGAAAATTTCATGACTTCATCTCTCCTGACAGCTGCATAATATTCCATTGTGTATATGTACCACAGTTTCTTTAGCCATTCATCTGTTGAAGGGCATCTTGGTTGTTTCCAGAGTCTTGCTATGGTAAATAGAGCTGCAATGAATATAGGTGTAAGGAAGGGGTTTTTGTATTGTATTTTTGTGTTCCTAGGGTATATTCCTAGGAGTGGTATAGCTGGATCCTATGGGAGCTCGATTTCCAGTTTTTGGAGGAATCTCCATATCGCTTTCCATAAAGGTTGAACTAGACAGCATTCCCACCAGCAGTGGATAAGAGTTCCTTTCTCTCCACATCCCCGCCAACACTGTTTATTCTCATTCTTTGTGATGTGTGCCATTCTCTGGGGTGTGAGGTGGTATCTCATCGTTGTTTTGATTTGCATCTCCCTGATGATTAGTGATGTGGAACATTTTTTCATGTGTCTTTTGGCCATGCGTATTTCTTCTTTGTCAAAGTGTCTGTTCATTTCTTCTCCCCATTTTTTGATGGGGTTAGATGTTTTTTTCTTGTAAAGTTCTGTCAGTGCCTTGTATATTTTGGAGATTAGCCCCTTATCTGATGGGTATTGGGTGAATAGTTTCTCCCACTCAGTGGGTGGCTCTTGTATCCTGGGCACTATTTCCTTTGAGGTGCAGAAGCTTCTCAGCTTAATATATTACCATCTGTTAATCTCTGCTTTCACTTGCTTGGAGAGTGCAGTTTCCTCCTTGAAGATGCCTGTAATGTCCTGGAGTGTTTTGCCTATGTGCTGTTCTATATATCTTATGGTTTTGGGGCTGATATCGAGGTCTTTAATCCATTTGGATTTTACCTTTGTACATGATGTTAGCTGGGGGTCTAAGTTTAATTTTTTGCAAGTGGCTATCCAATTGTGCCAACACCACTTGTTGAAGAGGCTTTCCCTGCTCCATTTAGGATTTCCTGCTCCTTTATCAAAAATTAGATGGTTGTATCTCTGGGGAACATTTTCTGAGTATTCAAGCCTATTCCACTGATCTGAGGACCTATCCTTATTCCAATACCATGCTGTTTTGATAACTGTTGCTTTGTAGTACAGTTTAAAGTTGAGAAAAGTAATTCCTCCCATATTCTTTTTCCCAATGATTGCTTTAGCTATTCGAGGGTGTTTATTGTTCCAAATGAATTTCAAAAGTGTCTGATCCACTTCTTTGAAGAATGTCATGGGTATCTTTAGAGGGATGGCATTAAATCTGTATAATGCCTTGGGGAGTATTGACATTTTGATGATGTTAATCCTGCCAATCCATGAGCAGGGTATGTGTTTCCATTTCCGTGTGTCCTCTCTTATTTCTTGGAGCAGAGTTTTATAGTTTTCTTTGTATAGGTCCTTCACATATTTAGTCAAGTTGATTCCAAGATATTTGAGTTTGTGTGGTACTATTGTGAATGGGGTTGTTTTCTTAATGTCCATTTCTTCTTTATTACTGTTGGTGTATAGAAAGGCCATTGATTTTTGTGTGTTAATTTTGTAGCCTGCCACCTTGCTATATGAGTCTATTGTTTCTAGAAGCTTTTTGATAGAGTCTTTAGGGTTTTCTAAGTAGAGTATCATGTCATCTGCAAACAGTGAGAGCTTGACTTCTTCCTTTCCTATCTGGATTCCCTTGATATCCTTTTCTTGCCTAATCGCTATAGCAAGTACTTCCAGTGCTATGTTGAATAGGAGTGGTGAGAGAGGACAGCCTTGTCTTGTGCCAGAATTTAGAGGGAAGGCTTTCAGTTTTTCTCCATTGAGGATAATATTTGCCACTGGCTTGTGGTAGATGGCCTTCACTATATTGAGAAAGGTTCCCTCCATTCCCATCTTGCTGAGAGTTTTGATCAAGAATGGGTGTTGGACCTTATCAAATGCTTTCTCTGCATCTATTGATATGATCATGTGGTTTTTATTTTTCTTGTTATTGATGTTGTGTATTATGTTGATAGATTTACGGATGTTAAACCAGCCTTGCATTCCTGGGATGAAACCTACTTGATCGTAGTGGATGATCTTCTTAATGAGGCATTGAATCCTATTTGCCAGGATTTTGTTGAGGATCTTTGCATCTGCATTCATCAGTGATATTGGTCTGTAATTTTCTTTTTTGGTAGCGTCTCTGTCTGGTTTAGGTATCAAGGTGATGTTGGCTTCATAAAAGCTATTTGGAAGTGTTTCTGTTTGTTCAATTTCATGAAAGAGTCTTGCCAAGATTGGCAGTAGTTCCTCTTGGAAAGTTTGATAGAATTCATTAGTGAATCCATCTGGACCTGGGCTTTTGTTTTTCGGCAGACATTTGATTACTGTTTTAATTTCATCAATGGTGATGGGGGTGTTTAGATATGCTACATCCTCTTCCTTCAACCGTGGAAGATTATAAGAGTCCAAGAATTTATCCATTTCTTCCAGGTTCTCATTTTTAGTGGCGTAGAGTTTTTTTTTTTTTTTTTTTTTTTTTTTTTTTTCTTTCTGTTTTTCTTTTTTTTTTTTTTTTTTTTTTTTTTGTTTTTTTTTTTTTTTTTGTTTTTTTTTTTTTTTTTATTTTTTATTTTTTATCTTTATTTAAACACCGTGATTACAAACATGATTATAGTTGTATGATTACAGTCATGTAAAGAGCACCCCCCCCTTCACCGGTGTAACATTCCCACCACCAATTTCCCAGATCTCCCTCCTCCCCACCCCCCTACACCTGTACTCGAGACAGGCTTTCTACTTCCCTCATTCATTCACATTTTATGATAGTTTTCAGTGTAGTCATCTCTGCAACTGCACTCATCACTCTATGTGATGAGCTGCATGTCCTGAGCTGCACCTACCAGCCCTCATCTCTCTTGGCTCTGAGATATTGTTAAAAATGTCCTTCATTTTTCTTAAAGCCCATAGATGAGTGAAACCATTCTGCGTCTTTCTCTCTCCCTCTGACTTACTTCACTCAGCATAATAGATTCCATGTACATCCATGTATTGGAAAATTTCATGACTTCATCTCTCCTGATGGCTGCATAGTATTCCATTGTGTATATGTACCACAGTTTCTTCAGCCACTCATCTGTTGAAGGGCATCTTGGTTGTTTCCAGAGTCTGGCTATTGTAAATAGCGCTGCAATGAATATAGGAGTAAGGAAGGGTTTTTTGTATTGTATTTTTGTGTTTCTTGGGTATATTCCTAGGAGTGGTATAGCTGGATCGTATGGAAGCTCAATTTCCAGTTTGTGAAGGAATCTCCATATCGCTTTCCATAAAGGTTGTACTAGACGGCATTCCCACCAGCAGTGAAAAAGAGTTCCTTTCTCTCCACATCCCCGCCAGCACTGCTTGTTTTCCTTTCTTGTGATGTGTGCCAATCTCAGTGGCGTGAGGTGGTACCTCATAGTAGTTTTGATTTGCATCTCCCTGACGATTAGTGATGTTGAACATCTTTTCATGTGCCTTTTGGCCATTTGCCTTTCTTCTTTTTCAAAGTGTCTGTTCATTTCTTCTCCCCATTTTTTGATGGGGTTAGTTGTTTTTTTCTTGTATAGTTCTGTCAGTACCTTGTAAATTTTGGATATTAGCCCTTTATCTGATGTGTATTGGGTGAATAATTTCTCCCACTCAGTGGGTGGCCTTTGTATTCTGGGCGCTATTTCCTTTGAGATGCAGAAGCTTTTCAGCTTAATATAGTCCCATCTGTTTATCTCTGCTTCCACTTGCTTGGAAAGTGCTGTCTCCTCCTTAAAGATGCCTTTAGTCTCAATGTCCTGGAGTGTTTCACCTACATGTTGTTCTATATACCTTATAGTTTCAGTTCTGATATCAAGGTCTTTAATCCATTTGGATTTTACCTTTGTATATGGTGTTAGCTGGGGGTCTGAGTTCGCTTTTTTGCAAGTGGTTAACCAGTTGTGCCAACACCACTTGTTGAATAGGCTTTCCCTGCTCCATTTAGGATTTTTTGCTCCTTTATCAAAAACAAGGTGGTTATATGTCTGAGGAACCTTCTCTGAGTACTCAAGCCTATTCCACTGATCTGAGGGTCTGTTTTTATTCCAATACCATGCTGTTTTTATAACTGTTGCTTTGTAATACAACTTAAAATTGGGGAAAGTAATGCCTCCCATATTCCTTTTCCCAAGGAGTGCTTTAGCTATTCGAGGTTGTTTGTTGTTCCAGATGAATTTCAGAAGTATTTGATCCACTTCTTTGAAAAATGTCATGGGTATCTTTAGAGGAATCGCGTTAAATCTGTACAATGCTTTTGGAAGTATTGCCATTTTAATGATGTTGATCCTGCCAATCCATGAGCATGGTATGTGTTTCCATTTCCGCGTGTCCTCTCTTATTTCTTGGAGCAGTGTTTTGTAGTTTTCTTTGTATAGATCCTTCACATCTTTAGTCAGGTTGACTCCAAGATATTTGAGTTTGTGTGGAACTAATGTGAATGGGATTGTTCTCTTAATGTCCATTTCTTCCCTATCATTATTCGTGTATAAAAAGGCCATTGATTTTTGTGTGTTAATTTTGTATCCTGCCACTTTGCTATACAAATCTATTATTTCTAGAAGCTTTTTGGTAGAGTCTTTAGGGTTTTCTAAGTAGAGTATCATGTCATCTGCAAACAGTGAGAGCTTGACTTCTTCCTTTCCTATCTGAATTCCCTTGATATCTTTTTCTTGCCTAATCGCTATAGCAAGTACTTCCAGTGCTATGTTGAATAGGAGTGGTGAGAGAGGACAGCCTTGTCTTGTACCAGAATTTAGAGGAAAGGATTTTAGTTTTTCTCCATTGAGGATAATATTTGCCACTGGCTTCTGGTAGATGGCTTTGACTATATTGAGAAAGGTTCCTTTTATTCCTATCTTGCTGAGAGTTTTAATCAAGAATGGGTGTTGAACCTTATCAAATGCTTTTTCTGCATCTATTGATATGACCATGTGATTTTTATTTTTGTTGTTGTTTATGTTGTGTATTATATTAATAGATTTACGGATGTTAAACCATCCTTGCATTCCTGGGATGAAACCTACTTGATCAAAGTGAATGATCTTCTTGATGAGGCACTGGATCCTGTTCGCCAGGATTTTGTTGAGGATCTTTGCATCTGTGTTCATCAGGGATATTGGTCTGTAATTTTCTTTTTTGGCAGCATCTCTATCAGGTTTTGGTATTAAGGTGATGTTGGCTTCATAAAAGCTATTTGGAAGTATTCCTGTTTTTTCGATTTCATAAAAGAGCCTGGCCAGAATTGGTAGTAGTTCCTCTTGAAAGGTTTGAAAGAATTCATTCGTGAATCCATCAGGGCCTGGGCTTTTGTTTTTGGGTAAATTTTTGATTACAGTTTTAATTTCCTCAATAGTGATGGGGGTGTTTAGATATGCTACCTCTTCTTTATTCAACCGTGGAAGGTTATATGAGTTCAGAAATTTATCCATTTCTTCCAGGTTCTCATATTTAGTGGCATAGAGTTTCTCAAAGTATTCTCTGAATACCCTTTGAATCTCTGCAGTATCTGTAGTGATCTCCCCCCTTCTCATTTCTAATACGCGTTATCAAGTTTCTCTCTTTCTTTTGCTTTGTGAGTTTTGCCAATGGTCTATCAATCTTGTTTATTTTTTCAAAGAACCAACTTCTGCTTTCGTTGATCTTTCGGATTGTTTTTTGGGTTTCCACTTCGTTGATTTCTGCTCTCAGCTTTGTTATTTCCTTCTGTCTCCCTATTTTTGGGTCCTTTTGTTGAGCACTTTCTAGTTCTATTAGCTGTGTCATTAAGCTACTCAGGTAAGCTCCTTCTTCCTTCCTGATGTGTGCTTGCAAAGCTATAAATTTTCCTCTCAGTACTGCTTTTGCTGTGTCCCATAAGTTCTGATAGTTTGTGTCTTTATTGTCATTTGTTTCCAGGAACCTTTTGATTTCCTCCTTGATTTCATCTCGGACCCACTGGTTATTGAGTATGAGGCTGTTTAACTTCCAGGTGTTAAATTTTTTCTTCTGTGTCCCTTTGCAGTTCACATCTAACTTCAGAGCCTTGTGGTCAGCAAAGGCAGCCTGCAAAATGTCTATCTTTTTTATTTTATGGAGGTATGTTTTATGTGCCAGCACATGATCTATCCTGGAGAATGATCCATGTACATTGGAAAAGAATGTGTATCCAGGTTTCTGAGGATAGAGTGCCCTATATATATCTACTAGGCCTCTTTCATCCATTTCTTTTTGCAGGTCTAGTATATTTTTGTTGGGTTTCCATTTGGTTGACCTATCAAGTGTTGACAAGCCTGTGTTGAGGTCTCCCACAATTATTGTGTTATTATTGATATCCTTCTTCAGATTTGTCAACAATTGTATTAAATACTTTGCTGGACCCTCATTCGGTGCGTATATGTTTAGGAGAGTGATTTCTTCTTGCTGTACAAATCCCTTGATTAGTACATAATATCCATCTTTGTCCCTTACAATTTTTCTGAGTATAAAGTTTGTGTCATCTGATATTAGTATGGCCACCCCCGCTTTTTTAAGGGTGTTGTTTGCTTGAATGATTTTCCTCCAGCCTTTGATTTTGAGTCTATGTTTATTCTGACTATTCAGGTGTGTTTCTTGTAGACAGCAGAAGGTTGGCTTCAGTTTTTTGATCCATTTCGCCACTCTGTGCCTCTTAACTGGTGCATTTAGTCCATTGACATTGAGAGAAATAATTGTCATGGGATTTATTGCCATCTTTGTGTAGAAGTTTGGTGTGTTTTTTGTTCTGTCTTGTTTTTAGAGTAGATCTTTCAGTTTTTCTTTTAAGGCTGGTTTTGAGTCTGCAAAGATTTTGAGCTGTTGTTTATCTGTGAAGCCGTGTATACATCCGTCAAACCTGAAACTTAGTTTTGCTGGGTGCAATATTCTTGGCGAAGCATTTATTTCATTGAGTTTTGCCACTACGTCCCACCACTGCCTTCTGGCCTTGAGTGTTTCTGGTGACAGGTCTGCTGTAAATTTCAAGGATGCTCCGTGGAATGTAATTTCCCTTTTCGATCTTGCTGCTTGCAGTATTCTATCTCTATCGGTGGGTTTCATCATGGTGACTAGGATGTGTCTTGGGGTGTTTCTACTGGGGTCTTTTTTAGCTGGTACTCTTCGGGCATGCAGGATTTGGTCACATGTTTTCTTTAGCTCTGGTAGTTTCTCAGTGATGATGTTCTTAACCATTGATTCTTCCTGAAGATTTTCTTCTTGGGTCTCTGGAACTCCAATGATTCTGAAGTTGTTTCTGTTGAGCTTATCAAAGACTTCTATTTTCATCTTCTCATATTCTTTGAGTAAATTTTCCATTGTCTGATCATTTGATTTGAGGTTTTTTTCTAATCTCTTCTGCTGTGTAAAGTTGTTATGCATCTCATCTTCTAAAGCACTAATTCTATCCTCAGCTGCTGTTAACCTGTTGGAAAACTCATCCATTATGTTCTTCAATTCGTCTATTGAGTTTTTCAGACCTGTTATCTGATCTGATATTTCAGTTTGGAGTTTTCTGATTTCTGTCTTCATATTCTCTTGATTTTTATTAGTGCTCTGATTTATACTTTCTTTGATATCTGATAGCAACCTCCATATTTCGTCTCTAAACTCCATTTCTGAAAGACTGCTTAGGTAGTTGGTCGTTGTTGGGTCATCAGAGTTTCCATCTTCATTCTCTATGGTTGAAGTTGGTCTGCGTAGTCTCCCCATTGTCTCGCTTACGCTGTGGGTTTTTCTACGTGTTGTGGTGGTACTCATTGGCGAGGTGGAGTGCGCGGCCGCGAAGCGCAGCGGAGCGGCCGCGCTCCGGCCCCCAAACACTCACCTCAGCCGAGGCAAGCCGTCAGGGGATGCCTGGGGAGGCCCCCAAGTGTCTGCCAAGCAAAGAAACCAGCACAATCCACAACTCCAACAGAAAACTCACAGCCCCAGCGAGACACGCCTTGAAGAGATTAATGCTGAATCAGGTCAAAGTTCCCAGGTTGATGCAGGCTGGGGGAGGTCCCAAAATGTCTGCCGGGCCTAGGGGTCCAGCAGTCAGCCTGATCTGCAACTCCGGCCCCCAAACACTCACCTCAGCCGAGGCAAGCCGTCAGGGGATGCCTGGGGAGGCCCCCAAGTGTCTGCCAAGCAAAGAAACCAGCACAATCCACAACTCCAACAGAAAACTCACAGCCCCAGCGAGACACGCCTTGAAGAGATTAATGCTGAATCAGGTCAAAGTTCCCAGGTTGATGCAGGCTGGGGGAGGTCCCAAAATGTCTGCCGGGCCTAGGGGTCCAGCAGTCAGCCTGATCTGCAACTCCGGCCCCCAAACACTCACCTCAGCCGAGGCAAGCCGTCAGGGGATGCCTGGGGAGGCCCCCAAGTGTCTGCCAAGCAAAGAAACCAGCACAATCCACAACTCCAACAGAAAACTCACAGCCCCAGCGAGACACGCCTCAGCCGAGGCAAGCCGTCAGGGGATGCCTGGGGAGGCCCCCAAGTGTCTGCCAAGCAAAGAAACCAGCACAATCCACAACTCCAACAGAAAACTCACAGCCCCAGCGAGACACGCCTCAGCCGAGGCAAGCCGTCAGGGGATGCCTGGGGAGGCCCCCAAGTGTCTGCCAAGCAAAGAAACCAGCACAATCCACAACTCCAACAGAAAACTCACAGCCCCAGCGAGACACGCCTCAGCCGAGGCAAGCCGTCAGGGGATGCCTGGGGAGGCCCCCAAGTGTCTGCCAAGCAAAGAAACCAGCACAATCCACAACTCCAACAGAAAACTCACAGCCCCAGCGAGACACGCCTCAGCCGAGGCAAGCCGTCAGGGGATGCCTGGGGAGGCCCCCAAGTGTCTGCCAAGCAAAGAACTATTATTATTTATTATCTTAATTTAAATAATGTATGAAACCTCAGAAATACTAAATAGATGTGGCACCATTTTTACAGTGCAGATATTTTATAGTTGGGCAAAATGTTACCTAAGTGAGCATTTGAAGAGAGAGAACTCAGTCTAAAGCAGAGGGCAAGTACTTAGGCCAATAAAGTAATTGATTTAAAAAAATATTTGTAAGGTACCCTAGAAACATGAAAAATAGTGTCATTTATTATTACTTTTAATATGCTTAATATTTTCTACCATCTGCTCAGACTCCCATAATTGTACTAATTTAATTTGCTTTATATGGGAAAAACACACTAACACTTTCATTACAATCATCTGTGAAGTTAGCTGGTTGCAATAATATTATGTAAGGTTCCTTTCTGATTGAAGAAAATCAATAAGTGATTTTATGCTTCTTATATTTTGAATGGCTAACCTTAGAAAATTTTCTGTAAAGGAGGGTTTCATATGTGCTGTTACTCTACATATGCTTCTTTTCCTAGGTTTTGTGGGAGGAAAATAAAAAGGTTTTCTCTGATATTGATTATTAAGAATTGTGATTTAAGAGAACAAAGAACTAAAGGCCATGAAGGGAACACTTCCAACAGCTGACTTCCATGAAGATTGTTTCTGAAAACATTTCTGGATTGTGGCTGACCTCTTTCCTTTTCTATGTAAATAAAATAAAATTCCCTGATAGGCTAATGTGAGAAAATTACTTTGCTAATGTGTTTTATCATTCCTTTTTATTTTTGAGATGAGGTTAATTTCAGAAAGCTTTATAAGTGAAAAAAATCCTTTTCCTAAAACACAAATATTATAAATACTGTTACTAACTATTGAGGATACTATAGTGGTATGATGAATTCAAACTCATTTTACCCCTCAGGAATTTTATATTCAAAGAGAATTATAAGACTGTTTCAAAGTGAATAAGCCAATATATAAATTATCTGAGGAACAAAGAGATAATAAAGCAGACAGAGCAGTTGTTCTGCCCACAGACAACTTTTCATTCCTGGAACTCCATAAATTTCTCTAAGTTCAACCAAAAGTAATCCACGAGCCACAAAGGAAGGAGTAATCATAGAACACTAGGAGTGACCCTATATGTTTGTATCTATGACTAGGTATATGTACAAACATATATACATGTATAATGTGATATGTGAAAAATCCAGTGAATAAATAAAGGCAAGAGAGACAATTATGTTCACAAGCATATGTAGTGTTCATAACTCATTTAAATGTGTCGATTGGAGGAAGTTCCTGCTGAGAAAGCGATAATTGAGTCAAAACTTAAAAAACAACAGAAGTTTTATGTATACTTATGGAATAAAATGTCTGGTAAAAGAATAACTGCTAATCACAGGATTAGATGCCTGTCCAAGAAATCCAAGAAAGAGAAGGAAGGTTCATAAAGTATTATATTCTGCTTCCTTGTACCACGGAATTAAAATTTGTCAATTTGACATTGAACACAAAAGGCTAGAAAAACTTAATGACCCCGTGGGTCAGATATTTAAAATATCTGAAGATATTTTGTAAATTCTATGCTGTGTTTTATCTTAAAGAATTACATACCTAAGCCTTAACCATTAAATCTTGATTTCATTATTTTGGTTTGGAGTCCTGAATCTACCATGCTATTAGTTGTGAGAGTATAACATGAGATACTGGAGCATGCAGTCCACGGTTACCACTGACTTGCCTTTTTCTGTGGTTGCCGCACTGACGAGAGGAACAGAATTCATTAAATTTTTACCTACAGAGAAGTGCAAGATTTTTTTTTATTGTGGACACAATAGAAATGTTGGAGATTCTATTAAAAAGAATCAGAAATTTCAAATTAAAGCAAAGCATAACAAAAAAGAAGCTGAGGTATTCTGAATTTTCCTCAACATGGATTTGGCTTTTTACTATGATCTCTTCTGGACATCACGAAGCATCTGGAAGATTCTGCAAAGTGACATTCTAGGTCACACGGCTTGTCTCTTCAAGTAGCAAACTTTCCCCATTTTAATTACTGTGAAAGCCAACCTTGTCCAGTAATTTTTAAAGCCTATGCAAAGTGGTACATCAACTCTCACTTTTACTTTGTTTACTCTTCTATTAGTAGTTTCATCATTGTTTCAGGAATCTGACACACAAAGTCTTTATTTTCACAGACTACAATATGGTGGTCTTGAAATGTAGGTGAATGGATAATCCCTAGTCATCCAATTAGCAGATAATAGTTCCCTTTCCCTCAACACATCTAATTCCAACTTTTTTTTAATATAATTTTTATTTTGATTATCGTGTCTTACATATTGTTGACAATATTATTTTAGGTACATATTTACATAAAATCAAGGGGGATTCCCATCACCAGATTGTCTTCCCTATACCTCCATTTTTGTCCTCCCTCCCATTTCCTCTTCCCTCACCCTCAGGGCGGCTAGAATATGTGGTCCCCTCTGTATCTGACCTACTACTTAGTAGTCTTGCACCTGTTTGGTCTTGATGTCTCCCTTATTTCCCCCTCTAACTGAAGGCGGGACTAGCTAGTTCAAGATGCATGGTTTTGTTTGAAAAAGAGAAAAGTAATAAGCTGGGGTAAGAGACTAATATGCCAAAAATGGGCGGAATCCTTCTAGGGGCTCTCATCAACGCTTTGAGAGATGAAGGAGATAAAGAAGGTGAAACACTCCACCAGTACCAAAAGAAGTGTCAAATATCCAGTGAGGATTCCAGCTATATTGATTAGCACCACACACAAAAAAAAAAAAAAAACAAGCAAACAACAACAAAAATAAAACAAAGAAAAACAGACAAATAAAAACAAAAACAAAAAGAAACAAACAAAAACAAATCAAAATGAAAAACGCCATGGTCTTGAAATAAGAAACATGGCATAGCACATAAAGAAAGAAAAGAAAAGAAGAGAAAAAATATAAGTAAACTGGGGACAACAATTTCAATAATCACACCCAAACAGAGAAATCAACCAAAGATAGGTAGGTAAATAAAAATAAAAATAATAATAATAAATGAAGATAAAAAAATAATATATAAAAAAATAACCGAGGTTTTGTGCTTTTTGTATTTTTGTTTTTTCCCTTCTGCCCTGGCACAGTAAATACTGGGGTCATTCAAAGAGGAATTCACTTGGCCTAAGAAATATGGGGTTTCTCCGTCCTTGGAGGATATTGTCATGTGATCAACTATAGACTCTGTTCAGGATCATTTATTCTCCCGGTGGTGCTTTTGTGGTGTGTGGAAGACTTCTGCCCTGTCCTGGGTGATACAATCAGACCTCTGTGTCTAGAGGTCTCAGCATCTGCACGGATCCTGAGGTGGGACTTATGATGAAGTCAGTCTTTGTGGTTCTAGAGGTTCTGTTCCCTCAGTGTCATTTTAATCCATCTTCTGTGGTTGGAGATCTTGGTCTTTGTGTTGAAACTGGGATGGCACCTAGAATAGCGTCTTTCTTTGTGCTTCCCGAAGCCCCATTCCATTACAATTGTCCCTGCCAGACCTTTGGAACTGGGGATCATAATTATTGTGCAGGTCATAGTTCAAACCCTAAACTAGGGCTTTTTTATTGGTCCCAAGATATATACAGTCTGGTCATGGTTCTAGCAGCCAGTCATCTATAAATCGCGATCTTGGCTTTTGGACCTACCAAAGGGTGACAAGTCTTCTGGTTTTGTCTTGTCATTGGCTGGTAAGGTAGGCTAATCTGTTCTAAGGTCAAGTTGTTCACATTTTCCTCGTTGTCAGGATATCATGTTAGAGCTGGTCCTTGTTGGTGACCCCACAGTATTAGGGCTGTCCCGGCTGGGATTTGTTTCTTGTAGCTGTTGTGAAGAACTGTGCCGTTTCTATGTCTGGGGTCCAGGGTTCAAGGCTGGATGAATGGTATCTAATCACCTGAGGTCTAAGTTGATTCCACATGACATATTTTCAGGGTAGGAGATATCCCTGTATTTTAAACAACTATGAGTTTCTATCTCTAGTAGATAAGAGCTCTTTTTTTTTATGTAAGATTTTCCCTTTATTTAGTGTGCCTTTGCAGGGAGAAATGGTGCTACCTTATATTGTCGGTGTATTTGGGGGTAGACAGAGGGGATAACAGAAACAGGTCACATACCCAAAAACGATAAAAAAAAAAGGAATAAAAATGTATGTGCTCACAAATGTATATGTAGGACAGACATTTAAAAAAATAAATTAATTAATTAAAAAAGAAAAGAAAAGAAATAAAATGAGTTAGCGAAGTTTTTAAAGGACCAAAGTGGTGCAAAAGACTATCTTACATTTGGGGGAAAGCAGGTAAAGAGGTGGTATATTACAGGTCTTATGCCTATGTTGGAAGTACAGTTTTTCCCATTGTCTTTTGGGTTTTTCTTGTGGTGTGTGGGTTCCCAGGCATCTTTCTATCACACCCCTGACCTTCTTCAGATTGGTAAAAATTTGCAGCAGGGAGGTCTTGGAAGAGTTCTTGCATTGGGGATACTTTTGGACCTAGGTCCAGTTTTAAGAAACAGTCCACGTTAGGGGGAGTTGGTAGGGAGGGCCTCGCATCATGAGTCCGCAGGGGAGTTGGCTGTCTTTTCTTGCAGGAGACGAGGTGTGGGTTTGACTGGGTGTCCCCTCGCCTGGGTGCTGGGTACTGGTTCGTTGGGTAGGAGGTCGATTTTGATGCCTGATAGATTAAGGACTGAGGGTGAAGAGTTTTAATATGGTGGGAGATCTGGATGGGATTGAGGGGTGAAGGGATAGTTGGATTTCTGGAGGGGAGAAGGGGGAAGGTATATGGGAGGGGTATGAAGGGAGAGAAAAGAGAAAATACCTTAGAAAGAAAGGGAGAAGAGAAAGAGAAGAATAGAAAAGAGAAAAGTGAAAGGGAAAAAAATGTAGAGCCTGTAGTTTAAGTCTGTACATCGCAGTTACTGCTTCGGTGGTCTGACTAGTCATGTACTTCAATTCCTAAAAGAAGGTGTAACCTAGAGATAAAGTGTATGTCAAAGAGTTTTCTTTTGCTAATTATCTTTAAACTATAAAATAAATACATTGTTACAGAATATATTAATTTAATTATTTACAACTTATCTTAATGCCATTTCATTCCATTAGAAACATACTATGAATATATATATATTTTGTCATGGAACAAACTCTTCTGTATTCCAAATGACTATGATAATGAAAGTACAAATATGAAATGAGATGACTGAATATGTTAAAATTTCCAGCTAAAGGGGCTGGAGAGATAGCATGGAGGTAAGGCATTTGCCTTTCATGCAAGAGGTCATCGGTTCGAATCCCAGCGTCCCATATGGTCCCCCGTGCCTGCCAGGAGCAATTTCTGAGCATGGAGCCAGGAGTAACCCCTGAGCACTGCCGGGTGTGACCCAAAAACCACAAAAAAAAATAAAAAATAAATAAAAAAAAAGAAGAAAAAAAAATTTCCAGCTAAAAGGAAAAACAAAGATATTAGGAATATATGTTATATATTCCTCAATTAAATGTATGTTTCACTAATTTAGAAATTAAAGTATAAGGTAATATCAAAAATGAGATTTTATTTTCATGTGATAATGACTCTATATGTATATTCATTGATACAAAATTCTGATGATCTAAGTTATTAGTAATAAAATTATGTTTTCACCTCTGCTTGATCCCAACTTTTTTCTGTTATTTTTTATTTTATATTGTATTTATTCTATTTTCTTACCCTTTGATTAAAGTACTTGGTCAAAAATATTATGCTTGGATTTTAAGGATCTAAGGACATCACTTGCTTTATCAATTTAATATTCTCTCTTGAATATATTGCTTTTTTTCATGTTTCTTGCTTTCTTTAAAGCCCATGTTTCTTTAAAACACATATTTCTTTCTTTCCGTTCCACACACACACACATACACACACATTTCTAAGTATTCTTGGCAGTTAAGTAATGAATAGATATTTTTAGTGAACAAAGCATTCAAGGGAGAACAAATACAGGCTCCACACAAAAATATTAAAGTTACTATTTAGTCAGATAAACGACTTACATTTTCATAATGAATGTTATTATAATAGGTGCATTTTAAAACCCTGCAATCACAGACAGTGAAAAATAAAGAGAAATAAATAATTACAAGTGTAATAGATACTATTAATCCTACCTTGATCTGTCATTGGGCACTTGTAATTTATCCCACTACTGTTTATACCTTACTAAAGAAAAGGTAGCAAAGAAAAAAAAAGAACAAACAACATTTCATCATTAATTTGTAACTAATTTTCATTAGGGCATAGGAGCTCACCAACTTTATTTCAGAAATATTCCTGGCTGTATTTGAGGAAATATCTGTTAGGGATAAAATCTGGATTCGCTACATACAAAGTGACCTTTTTATACCCTCTCCCAGCTCTATGACCTGAAAATGTTTCTTATATTAAGTTATTTTTAAAGTGTGTTCACATACTTATCTGGGTCAGAGAAAATCTGAATTAAAAGCAGATCCTAGGATGAAGAAATTGTATAGGGGCTAGAGAACTTGCCTTTCACGAGCCAAACCCGAGTTCAGTTTCTGGTAGTACATATAGTAGGACCCTAAGTAGGTGCCAGGGAGGATTCCTAAGTACAGAGTCAGAGAAAGGTGCAAGCATTGCTTTGTTTGTGCCTCTACCCCCAGTCCCACAGCCCCAAAAATACAGATCCAGGCTCTTTGTTTAACTTACTGCAAGATTATGATTGTGATGGAATATTTATTTTATTCATCTGCTTATTTTTCTTGGTAGGGTTCCACACCTCGCTATGCTCTATGCTTTCTCTTGACTCTGTTCTCACTCCTGGTGATGCTCAGGAGATTATACTAAGGACAAGAACCTGTGTTTGACAATGTAAAAAAGCAATCCCTGGAACTGTGCAGATACTGAGATCGATAGATAAAGAGGTCTGATTGTATCAACTAGGACGGAACAGAAGTCTTCCAAACAACACAAAAGCACCACCGGGAGAGTAAATGATCCTGAACAGAGTCTATAGTTGATCCCATGACAATATACTCCAAGGGCGGAGAAACCCCATATCTCTTAGGCCAAGTGAATTCCTTTTCGAATGACCCCAGTATTTACTGTGCCAGGGCAGGAGGGGAAAAAAAAAAAGCAAAAACCACAAAACATTGTTTATTTTTTATATATTATTTTTTATCTTTATTTATTACTTTTATTATTTTTATTTACCTATCTATTTTTGGTCGATTTCTTTGTTTTGATGTGGTTATTGAAGCTGTTGCCCCCATTTATACTTATTTTTTTCTCTTCTTTTCTTTTCTTTCTTTATGTGCTCTGCCATGTTTCTTATCTCAAGACCATGGCGGTTTTTGTTTGTTTGTTTTTGTTTTTTGTCTGTGTTGTGGTGTTTATCGTTATTGTTGGAGTCCTCACTGGATATTTGACACTTCTTTTTGTACTGGTGGAGTGTTTCACCTTTTTCTCCTTCGTCTCTCAAACCGATGATGAGAGCCTCTAGAATTCCGCTTATTTTCTGCGTATTAGACTTTTACCCCAGTTTATTACTTTTCTCTTCTTCCAAGAAAACCACGTAAATTGAACTAGCTAGTCCTGCCCCCCAGTTAGAGGGGGAAATAAGGGAAGCACCAAGACCAAACAGGTGCAAGACTACTAAGTAGTAGGCTAGGTACAGAGGGGACCACATATTCTGGCAGCCCTGGAGGAGAGGGAAGAGCATATGGGAAGTAGGACAAAAAACGGAGGTGTAGGGAGGACAAATTGGTGATGGAAATCCCCCCTGATTTTATGTAAATATGTACCTAAAATATTATTGTCAACAATATGTAAGCCACTATGATCAAAATAAAAATTATATTAAAAAAAAGCTATCTCCTCCATTGTACTATGTCTCCTACATCTGGTTTTGTTTAACTTGTGGAGTGAGGGGGTTGTTCCAGAGACCAGAGCTACTAAACCCATACAGGTGAAACATAGTTTTTACCTTTGAGCTTCATTCTCAGACAGAACATGAACCCTAACAAGGTCAGAGAATCAGAAATAAGCACTGTTATTTTTTTTTGAGATCCATTATTCATACTTACAAAAATATATTTTTGTCCTAGTGTCAAAAGTAAAAAGAGACTTAAAAATACTCTTGTCTGCTATAACACATTATACATATACAAAATGTTTATAGTGCATAATGTGATTTTGTTAGCATAGTAAAGTTTTAATAGAATAAATAGAACTAAAAATAAGATCGCATTGCCTTAGTTCATTAAAATAAATCATTTGTATTCACTGTATATACTAGAAACTGCTAAAACTTTTGCTTGTTTTAGGACTACCACTGGCAGTGGTCAGGTCTTACTCTATGCACTCTTCTTAAGGAATGCTCATGTAGGGCTCTGAGATTAAATATAGTACCGAGGATTTTTTTTTGGGGGGTGCATACCAAGTAACACTCAGGTGTTACTCCTGGCTATGTGCTCAAAAATCGCTTCTAGTTTGGTGAACCATAATGGGCACTGGGGGATCGAACCATGGTCTGTCCTGGGTCAGTCACGTGCAAAGCAAATGTCCTCCTGCTTGTACCCTTTCTCCTTTTTTTTTGCCCCTTTGGTACAGGGGATTAAACCCAGATTGTCTGAGAACAGGGTAAGAGATTTATGCCTAGTACTATTTGGCTGGGACCTTGTAATCTGTGTTTTTTCCTTTTTAAATATGTCCTAGTTGTTACAGTGTGTTTGGTTCTTAAAAGGAAGTTAACAAACTAACACAAATAAATCAATCTCAAAACTATTTACATTTGTGGATTTCAACATATTCACTGCTATGCCTCTTAATTATTCATCAAATAAATGATCCACAAAACCAAAAAAATTACAGCTAAAAAAAATAAATTTCTCCATTAAAGTGGAAATAAATTTCCAGCAATGAAATCTGTATGTAATGTAAAGGATTACTTTACTTGTGATATTTTCTGATCACATTTTTAGATACATTTATAAACATTAAGGAGCTGAATGCTCTTGAGCTATTTGAATTAGTTTCTTTATTCCAAGCTTGTTTTCATAAATGGTTTTCATTTATTCTCTGTCATGTACCTTTGGCTTTTGGTGATATTTATAATGAGTCAATCAGAAAAGGTGACTGACTGAATTGATTTATGCCAGATGGACCTATCCCCTTCACATATAAATGGCATGAACTCCATAAATCTAAGTTCTAAAGGTGCTACCCAGCCTTAATGGAAGCAGAGACATTTAGCCAAGAGGAGTGAACAAAGACTTTCTCCTCTGTTCTTTTATCCTAGAGAGAACAAAAAGAGCTCCCAGATGTAACTAACATATTATTTCCTGACTGACACCTTGTTTTTATTAATGACTTTTATACTTAAACTTTAGCATTTATAATTTTTTCAGATATATTAATGTGAGACTCATATATTTCTTGGCCAGTGTGTATGACTAATTAGACTAATCAACAGTTTATATCAGTCATCAAGATAAGAAATTTATTCATGAATGCTTTCTATTATAAGTACATAATAAATTAGTCATTTAGCATTTGAAAAAATGGCATTAGAGAAGGTAAGTGGCTCACCATACACATCTAATGATTGAAACAATGAACTATACATTTAGAGTTTAGTGTGAGAAATCAAGATTTGGGGGCAAACAGGCCCCCAAATTATTTTCAGTGTATCCAGGATTCCCTCCTTAAAATTCTTAGCCAATGCAGCTGTAGATTTAATGCTTTGCTACTTGGACCCTGTGATGCTGATAACCACAGTGGTACTCAGGACCATTTAGTGTCAAGACTCTAAACAGCAGACAGTGCATGCAAGGCATATACCCTAACCCAAGTAATATCCTACAGACCTCAAGAGAACCAGAGCTTTTAAACTCTATGCTTCTTTAATCTACTGAAGATTACACTGTAGTTAGAAGTGTATGTCAAATTTGAAAACCTTATAGTCTAAATGGCAGGTGATGAAAATGTAATAATACAATAATATAATAAAATATAATATATGTATATAATATAATATATAATAAAATATAATAATATACATACATGTACAAATATAAAGAGTATTCATATGTGAACAATGAATGATAATCTTTAATATAATGATATAGTTCACCATTGGTTTGCTTGATAAATTTTTCAACTTTTTGGTTTGAGTTGGTATTAATTCTGTGATTTTAAGATATTTTTTTTTGCATAAAACAGATTACCTTTTTTGATCCATTCAGCAACTCTATGTATTTTGATAGGAGAGTTGAGACCACTGACATTTAGAGAGATTTTAATATAAAGAACTACCATGTTGTCATTATGGTGTGTGTGTGTGTGTGTGTGTGTGTGTGTGTGTAAGAGAGAGAGAGAAAGAGAGAGAAAGGGAGAGAGAGAAAGACAAAGGGAGAGAGAGACCTAAAGTTTATCTCAGTTCATAGTCCCTTAAACACTTCCAGTATAGCCCAAGTGACCCACAAGCACTATTAGCAGACACTGAGTCATCAGTACAATTACTACTAGAAGAAGCGTGAGCCCTTCTTAGGGGTGTTGTGATGAAGTGCAAACATATGCAAACACAGACACTCATACACACATATTTGGAAAAAGAGAGGAAAATAAAAGAGAGATTTGACTTATGGTGTTAGGGAACATTATTTTCAGTATGCTGTAAAATGCTTCTATTCATAAAAGTTCTAATTATTCAATACATTATCACAAGTATTATTGTATAATTTTATTTCTTCTATGACTATCTATAATTTATCATTTTACTCAATAATCCTAAAAATCACATAAGTACTGAAATTTGACATGCATTATTTAAAAGGGAAAGTTGTGATTTAAAAGGGAAAGTTGTTAGTCTGAACAATGTTGTAGTGTTTTTTTTTTAACAAAATATAACCTTAAACTACCATTTACAAAACTCTCTTGAAAGTTTTTCACTGAGGTAAAGATTTCTAAAAGTTACTAAAGATATCTAATGTTGTATATTCATTCCCCTAATATTGGTATATATAAAATGCCAAGCACTTTTATCTGGTTGCATAAGTCTCATTGCAAAGAAGCCACTGTCTTCTTACCAATCAGTATTTCATGATAAAAGAAAAGAAAAATCTGTTTACAAAGAATCCTATACAAAACTGTATAGGTTTCAGAAAAATAACCTATATGATGTTATAGTGTCATCTGTAGGGTAGTCTAATTTCAGACCCAATCTTTTTTGAAACAATAATAAAATATTTAGAAAAAACATTATGGGTATTTAATATTGAGAAAAGAAGTGATATTATATATGTATATAAGAAGTATTTTTTACATAAAGCTCACATTTTAGTTCTTAAGTTGAAGGGTTTTTGCAATAAAAACTGTCTCATAAATTTTGTGAAATTGAGTAGCAATGTATGTATGGACTTAGACTGATATTAATATTTAAATCTCATTTTTGTGAGTATCTACACAGCTTACCTGAGAGTCATGATGAAATGATAAATCATTTAAATTCCAAAGGAGTAAGTAGAACCTTGAAAATAGTTTTAATTCTATATTTTGAACAGAATTAACTTTTTCTGCAATAGATAATAAAATATTTTATTTATATGTGAAAATATTAGCGATCAAAATAATCATAAGTTTAAAATATATAGAAAATATCTGCAAGGAAAAGTGGAACTTCAGGGAATCTACCTGCAAATTATTTAAATAAACATGCATAATAGCTAGGATTTTATTCAATATTTACAAAATACTGTAAAGAACAAGTGACTCACATATTTCAGAACTCAAGAGGGATCTAAATTGCAAACATAGGTTTCTTTGTATTAATTTTGACTAAGAGAATAATTGATTTTAATAGCTATGTAAATAATACCAATTAATTACTTTAGATCTGAACTTGCATTTCTCAACCAATCATTTATGCCTTTTACACAAACGTCTATTTGATGCTCAGCTGTCAGACGTTATTGAGCTCAGTATTGAACTGATGATTTTAATCTAATAAAACATGTTATAATATTGTAGATACTAAGGTTTATTAATTTTATTCAGATATAATTTGAGGTAGAATAAAATTCTAAGATATAAAAAGTTCTGTAAGGTTACCATGTTTGCATTACATTTTTGTTAATTTGTTCATAGTCTATCATTATAAAACAAGCTATGCTTAGAAAATTTCTAATAAATATCATGCTTGATTTGAAAATATCAATGCTATAAAATTTTTCTTCTAAAGGAATCTTTTCTATTTCTCCTCATTACCTTCACTGAAGATTCAACATAAAGAAGGTGTAAACCCCAGATATAAGGTGCAAATAAAGACAATATATCATGTCAAATTAATATACTGATTCATATTAGATACAAATATATATATATTATACTAGATACTTTATTATTTTATATTGGTCACCCCTAGTATCTGATCTATACATACATATATGCATATATGTATGTATATATGTGTATATATATTAAAGACATACATATAAGATACTATGGACATATATTCAAAGTACAAATTTAGAAAAATAAAAAATAATATTTATTTTATTGATTATTTCTTCTCAACATCTTCATAAAATAATCACTTGAATATTTAAGGGTCTTATTAGTAATACATAATTACTGAAATAGTAATGATCATATCTTGGTTTAATGAATACTTTTATTATTTTCTTTCTTTTGTAAAAAAGTCAATGGTTTTACGTTTTATTTTTAGCTTTGTCAAAGTTTCAATTTAGAAAAATTCTGAACACTTTATAATCAAGAATTTTACCAGGAATTTATTCTATGCTTAAGAAACTAGGAGTGAGCATATAAAATTATACTCACACTTTTAATCAAAATTAGATACAAAATAATAGGAAATACACTTTGCTATTTAGATCAGTTTCTTTTTCAAAAAGTCATTCTCTCATCTTAAGATATAATAATTTTTAATTATGTATGCTTTATATGAGATATATTTTGATAAATCATTCTAAAGTGAAAAGTACTTTTGCTAATTATAATTGTGGTATTAAATGTTGTTTCTGTTATGTTGCATTGGTAAGGAACAATTATAGGTCAAGGATGCATAACAGAGTTCGGTCTCTATCATTTGTTAACATAACTATTGATATATTGCTAAGTACATCCTCTGAACAAATTTCCAAGTTCTCAAGAGGACCGAATTTAAAGAAACATAATATAATAAATGAAAGCACTGTACACCGGATATTTTTTCAGTGTATTCCTCTGAAAAATGAGCAAACTATCTAATTAATCTTACAGTGAATCTGCTACAACAATGAAATCAATTATTTAAGAATGAGTAAGATATGCAGCCTGAGTGGTGGCATAGTGGTAGTGTGTTTGCCTTGCAAGAGCTAACCTAGGACTGACGGTTAGATATCCTGGCGTCCCATATGGTCCCCCAGGCCAGGAGGGATTTCTGAGCATATAGCCAGGAGTAACCCCTGAGGTCACTGGGAGTGGCCCAAAGGAAAAAAAAAAAGAATGAGTAAGATAAAGGAATATGCTATATGGGTTTTCTTTGTATTGAACATATTTGTTTAACTAAAACTATGCCAATCAAATTAAATCAGAAGCATACTTTTTATTTGTAAAATAAAAATGATAAAACTAAGAAAATCTTATAAAACTAATAATCATTTAAGACTAAACATCAATCACTTAAGATTAAACATCCAGGGCCAGAGCGACAGTGCAGTGGTAGGGCGTTTACCTTTCATGCAGCTGACCTAGGATGGATCTTGGTTTGATCCCTGGCTTCCCAAAAGGACTCCCAATCCAGGAGCAATCTATGCGTGCATAACCAGGAGTGTCCCTGAGTGTCACCGGGTGTGACCCAAAACTAAAAAGAAAAATACTAAGCATCATGATATTTTTTATATGAAGAACATTCATAAACACAAATTTCTTCTTTTCTGTGACATTTTTGGTAACAATAATTTCATGAATATAAGTATTTCATTAGTTATAAGACAGTTTTGCTGTATCTAATTTGTAGTCATCAAAAGCATTTTAAATATTCTTAACTTTTGAATTTGAAACACTTAGATTATATTACTTCAAAACAAAATGGAAAATCATAGTACACATAAGTTTTAGCAATACTCATAAAATTATAAGTTAGGATTTATTTTTAAAATGTATTATGTAAAATTTCTATTTTTGAAAACATTAAATTTCTCAAAAGAAATGATAATTATCAAAAGCAATTAAACTTTAGATATAAAATAATAAATACTGAATTCACGTATTTGGGGAACATGAAACTAATATGGGGCTGACAGCTTTTATAAACAATAGAGCTCCATGTAGAGGCTAGAAAATTAAAAAAAATAGAAAACAGCAATGTATCATTGAAACAGTAGAGACATTAGAGTTCAAAGCAAAGATTCTAACCAGTATATATAAGAACCAGTATATAAGGAATGTTAAACTTCTAATAACCAACATTTTCTTCTGTGAACTGAACTATTTTTGTGGACCAAAAATTTTTAGACAATTTGTACTTTCAGTGTTGTGTTTGTTTGTTTGCTTTAAACAGCCTTCTCTATTATTTTGGTGATGGTCAAGTATCAAAACAACAGCACCATATATTATGGAAGAAGATAATGTTCAAGAGTATGCAGACTAGAACTCTGTAAAAATTATGAACATATTCAGTTGGCGAGAACAATGTGGGGAAACGAGTCGTGAGTGTTTTACAACACGAAGGAGAAACTCTTGTATATTTTGCTATACAGGGTGGTAATTTTCTCAGGCAAAGGAAACATTTTTACAATTAATTCACATTTGAATAATATTATCAATCACTTTTTGTAATTGTTTATGGTGCTAATAAAATTTGCATCTCTTGAGATAAAAGGAAAAGAGCTTCACAGCCTCTGAGTTTTAACTGATCTCAACTAATAAAAATATCATGAATTATTAGGAATATCCAGTGCTGAGAAATCAGTAGGCCTATTTTGAGGAATGTACATGGGAAAGCTATTTTACTTGAGTTCATATTAGAACTCCTAAATGAAGTAAAATTTAAGTGAGTGAAATAGCTCCATCCAGTCAATTAAAGGGTCTGATGATGGATTCAACATTTATTAACCCCAGTTCAATTCCTGAACCCTGTAACTACATATGATTTCCATAACTCTGCCAGGGGTCACTCCTGGTGCAGAGGTAACTTCTCGAGTGGAGATTAGTTTCTGAGCACCATTCATGAGGCCCTTAAATTACGTAATTAAAATTAAGAATAAACATGGAATTTGGAATAAACATCAGATCAGTTATGTTTGAAATTCTACATGAAATCCAATGCAAAAATATTAACAGGGCAGAGCAGTGGTGCAAGCGGTAGGGCGTTTGCCATGCTAACAGAGGCTGGACCATGGTTCATTCCCCCAGCATCCTATCTGGTCCACCAAGCCAGGAGTGATTTCTGAGCTCATAACCAGGAATACCCCCTAAGAGTCACTGAGTGTGGCCCCCAAAACAAAACAAAACAAAAAACATAATATGGATTAAGAAGGAGAGGTTTTACATATTTTATTAGAGCCAGATATCAGAGAAAAAAAATAAGCCTTAAGACTGCATGGACCAGCAATTTTCTCATATTAAATTTTGAGTAAGTAAAAGGGACATACTAATGTCCACTAGGACACTGAAGAAAAACTAAAATGAACTAAAATATGAAAAGTGTTGGACTATGAAGACCCCCAATTAAAAGAGAATTCTTAAGGTAATATTGAGAAATTCTATCTAAATATGCATCTTACCACCTGCTTCTTAGACAATTTATATGTAATCAAACATGTTTATATGTTATGAAATAAATAAAACAGTATAAAAAGATTATATTTTAAGCTTCCATAATCTTAAATCAGAGCTCCAGGTTTCAGTGGACTCTAAAGCTTACAAAAATAATTTTGAGAGTTGAAGTTTTCCTTGAAGAACAGAAAATAAGAGAGTATGACTTTGAGTGTTGGAGCAATTCTTAAGGGTTTGGACTGTGGGCTGGAGCCATTTTACAGCAAGTAGTGTCCTAGCCTTCCATTCAGCAGACGTCGGTTTGATCTCTGAAAATTCGCATCATCCTGTGAACACTGCCAAGAGTAATTTGGGAGTATATAGTGTGATTAACCCCCTATCAAAGCTAGATTTGACCACAGGAAAAAAAGAACAAAAACGTGGGGCCAGAGCAATAGCACAGCGTAAGGGCATTTGCCTTGCACCTTGCTGACCTAGGACGGACCTCCGTTCGATTCCCTGAAGTCCCATATGGTCCCCAAGACAGAGGTGATTTTTGAGCGCATAGTCAGGAGTAACCCCTGAGGGGTGTAGACCAAAAACAAAACTAAAAACCAAAAGCGAAACAACCACAAACTAGCAAAAAAAAATTGTTTAGAGTGTGTGCTTTGCATGTAAGACAGAATTCCTAACACCATGACCCTAGTCCCCAGCACCAATGGATGCAGCCTAAAAACAAACAACGAAGTGTGACTTAAAAAAAATGGAACATCTTGACTTCTAGAATTTCCCTATAAGAGAGCAATCATTGTCATTACTAATTCTCTTTGCAAACTATAATAAACTTAAAATAAGAATTACAGATTTTTCGTTTGTTATTATTATTTAAATATTTTAGAGTCTAAATGTGTTATATTTATTGCTATTTACCCCACTGTTTAATGCTGTTTTGGGAATGCTTCCTCTGTTAAGCATCATAGAGCAGAAAGATGCTGTTTTACATGAATTTTGTAGATAACTAAAGCTCAATAATTTGAACAGAAAAGTGTATTATTTAAATTTTAGTGACACTCAACAATGCTCATAGGTTACTCCTGACTTTGCACTCATGAATCATTCCTGAAGTTGCTTGAGGGAATATATGCGCTGCTGGTGATCGAACTAAAGTTGGCCACATGCAAAGCTAGAGCCTATGTATCCCTGACCACTTATACTTGGAATTTTTATTCATCTGTAAGACTATATTTTTAGAGTTGCAATTTCAAATTTCTTGATGTTTTAAAAAAGGAAAATCTACCTTTCACACTAGGAAAAATGCTTACAAAATATTTTATAGCTAGGAATGATTTGGAAAACTAGCTCATACTTTTGCTTATGAGACATATTTTTCTTATGTTAATAAATAATTATTCAAATGAAATAATCAAGAAAACTCTAAAACACAATTTTTGAATTATTTTCAAATATTTTATTTATAAAATGAAATGTTATTTGCATCTTATAAATGCAGGCTGATGAAAAAATGCTTATTTAAAATATTTTAATTAAATAAATTATATTAAATTGAACCTATTTTATTAAATAAAAATACATGCACTAATTACTTTATTTAATTTAAATTCGCATTAATAAGATTCTTCTTATGTGAATTTGTAGGCAAAAATATTCAGAAAAATATATAAAACTAATCATATTACAAATGCTTTAATACATGTACATATAAGATATATAAGTTTCCAGTTACAAGTATGTTCTTTATTCTGTTACTACCTTATATTTGAGCCACCTGCTGGCTCCCTATTATTATAAAGACTTAATTTTAAGAACCACTGGCTTTTTGTGTGTATTTATCATAAAATATGTTACTAGGAACTATCATTTAGCATTCTGAGTGGAAAAAATTTTGCACATGATTTGCATTTTTCTTAAAAATGCAACATAACACAATGCTTTTTATTTTATTAAAAACAATGTAGAGATGTTTAAATATGTCAAATGTTTCATAGTTAGTTGCTGCACCATAAATCCAGGTTTATTTGTCCCATTTTGAGTGTTTGATCAGGGTATGTATAATTAGTAATTAGACAGTTCAAAATTGCCAAGTAAAATCTTCAGATACTATTCTGGAAAGCATTTATAAGGATAATTGATTGAAATCAGATCTTTAGAACACTATCTAACGAAGCAATAAATGACAAGGTCAGAGACTAAGATAGATAATAAAATTGTTTAGGAAAATCTTCAAAATTTAATAGCCATCCTTGCGGATAATTTGTCTGACCTATATTATGGGCAAAATATATGAGTCTATATGTATGTATAAAATTTAAAGTAGCCTATCATAGATTGCATATAGGAATATCTAGACTTTATTTCCCATTGGAAATAAAGGTGTTGTTATGACTGACAACTTTAAAAAGTCCCTATTGAAACAATCAATTAGATATGACCTAAATATTTTGTACACAACTCTGCCACCAATGTCTTGAAACTAACTGTGGTATAAAACTTCCATACTGCATCAAAATTCCTGTCCAAATGAGGAAACACTCCTACTTCTAGGGTTACTGATTGTATTCAACAGAATTTCCCTTTTTCCTTTTTTTTTTGTTTTAAGAATTAGAAGTTGTCTTCATGTTACTCATTGTAACCCATTATATGAAATTCTAATTGTTTTAGAAAGTAGTAAAGACAAATTTGTATAGCTAAATGTATGCCTAAAGTCCTTAGGTGAGGTCTACAATTTTGATAAATATTCTATAACATACTGTTATGTTACATAATTCAGTCAAAATTTTACATTTCCTTAAGTTTTCCTATTTAATGACAGTTATCCATAAGGGATAAAGTTAAGTGACAAGCAAGAGTTTCTAAACAATAGAAATTAGCTAAAATATTGTTTTACTTTTAAGATTATAAATATTAATTTTAATATGCATACATATTAATTCAGAATCATTGTGTAAAAGTTAATGAATTATTTATTTAATTACTATTACATAGGAACTGAAACTAATACCCTTTATAAGAAACTATTCAACAAATTGGAATAATTCAAAATTTACTACATATAGTAGAATTGGAAATATGTTGCTGGATGAAAAATATTTCCATATTAAAATTATAGCAGTTAAGACATTAAACTGATACATATAAACACCATATTTGTCTCAAGTGTCCAAACAAACTATATAGGAAATCAATTTTGACTAAACAAAGAACAGATGGTAAATAATTTGATTACATAAAATTAGTATGAGAGTAGTCAGCACAAAAAAATAAACACCGAGTTTCATTTTCTCAAGTCTGAATATTGTAGACTAGAGAAACAGATTATCACCAGGGAATGAGAACAGGTCTCATATAATTTATTTTATTACCCTCAGAGAAATCAGAATTATTATCATAAGTAGATGAGTAAAATATAATGGTACAATAAGTCATAATATATGAAAAGAATTTAGAGAAAACATTAACAATGTCATTTTCTTTAAAATCCTTGGTGTGACTGACAACAAAGGAAGCCTAAAAAATATTTTAAATGAATAGCTTATTTAGTTTCCTCAAAACAAAAGATCTATTATCCAATAGCTTAATTGACTGTGCATGTGTGTGCCTTTTAACAGCTCAGTATATTGCAACAAGCATTCTTTAAGAAGTGGAAGTGGTAGTCTGACTTGATCCAAATTCTCCAATGTCTCCCAATTCTATGAAAAAGAGATTACTTTCTTTTCTGATAAATTAATGCAAGACAAAATGCTGTCAAAATATTTACAATGATAGAATTTTCTATGTTCTTAAAGTTCCCAGAGAAAACTTTAATGATTTTTTTAGCTGGTTCCGAGTAGACAAACTTTTGCTGATAACTTTCCAATATTTCATGACAAAATTAGTCACATATTATTACACGTGTGGCTATCTTTTTACCTTAAATCAAATAATGTTATGACTTCTCTGTTTTATTTTCATAAAGGTTTATAAAGAAGAGAGTAAAGAGAAAAACAGGATAATAAAATGCAAAGATGATTAGAGACTAATGATGTCGCTTTTTTTTACAAAATTACATAGAAGAAATATTTTTCTGTGCATGTCTGTCAAGCATAAAATATGCCATCAATAAAAGAAAGAATGGCATTATGCATAATTAAGGAATAAATTTATATAGAAATAATACTTATGAGTGTGTTTTATATATTTAAAATATAACAGAAAAGAACCAAATTATATTCACAGACAATAACAGACTTAAGAAAAATTCAACAGTAACAAAATAGTGAAAGAAAAGTATTATTTTTTGGAGTTTGGGCCATACCCGGAAGGGCTCAGGAGTTACTCCTGGCTCTGTATTCAGAAACCACTCCTGGCTTGGAAGACATACAGGATGCCGGGAATCAAACACAAGTCGATCCTGGGTCAGACCAGAGTAAGGCAAACACCCTACTGCTGTGGTAACACTCCGGCCCCTAGTGAAAGAAGGTTTGACAAATGTTTCTTTTAACATTAATAACATTTCAATTAACATTAACAAATATTATATTTTTCTAAAGCCATTTTGTGTTACTGTTGCATCAATGAGCAGAGCATACAGAAAGAAAGGCAACAAAAAACAATATCCTAATATGACAGTTTAAATGAAATGTGTTTAAAGTATATTAACAGAGTGTTTCATCTTAAAAGAGATGAGTGAAAACATGTTTCAAGTACCCATGGAACAATTTTGTTGTCTTGGGAATACAACCTGGTGTGGGGAAATGTGTTATCTGAGAATGAAATCAAGTCTACTGCAAAGCAAGGCATGTGTTCAGCCTCTATCCAATTCACATAGAATTGTTTTTAAGTACGATAATTTAATGCAGTTAAAGATGGAATTGGATTGCTGCATACTATAATATTTTTATAAAATTTTATGAAACCAAATGTATATGGAAGAGGAATACAATTATATATCATATTTAATATTGTACAACTACTAAAAATTTATTTTTGATAATTAACTTGTATAATAGGTTTTTATAAAATTAATATCTTTATTTAAACATCTTGATTACAAATATGATTGTAGTTGGGTTTCAGTCAAGTAAATAACATCTCTCTTCACCAGTGCAACATTCCCATCACCAATGTCACAAATTTTTTTTTTTGGGGGGGGTTTGGACCACATCCAATGGCACTCAGGGATCTAGGGTCAGAAACCACTCCTAGCAGGCTCAGAGGACCAAATTGGACGCCTAGAACCGAAACCTGTTCTGTCCCAGCATGCAAGACAAATGTTTTAATGTTGTGCTATCCAACCCCTCATAAAATGTTTTAAAAATAGACCAGTCTGATGCAAGTTCTTCTGTTTCTCTTCAGCTGGTATGTTGGGGGCTCCAGGCAGGACAGATAGCCATAGGCCCCCTGGGCTGACCACTTAGTCCAGGGGACTGAGATCCCTTAACGCCAGAGTGGTCTTCAGGGCCACGCCTGGTAAATTGGGCACTGGGGGAGGGTGGGAGAGAGAAATTCCTCCACTATGCATCCACAAACTACATAGGCAGGCTGCACCCAGAAGATTACACATGCCAGTTATTCTGTTTCTCTTCAGCTGGTATATTGGGGGCTCCAGGCAGGACAGCTAGCCCTGGGCTGACCACTTAGTCCAGGGGACGGAGATCCCCCCATGCCAGAGTGGTCTTCAGGGCCACGCCTGGTAAATCAGGCCCTGGGGGGAGGGTGGGGAGAGAAATTCCTCCCCTATGCATACTGGACCCCATTCAGGACTTCTTTTCTTCCTAGTATTCATTTTCAAAACTGAGCGGGCACAAATGTGCCCTCACGACATATATACTTTTTAACAACTTCCAAAAATATTGTTAATTCTCGACTGTTTCTCAGAATAAAAATGGAATTCCGTAGATTTGGAGGATAATATTCAAATTGGTTTCTAAAATCAGGCATATGTAGACGTGACTTCCTATACAGTGGTCCTCTCTGATTGCCAAGCCTAATCCATAAACAATACATCTATACATTGTATATAGCCCCTTTGATATATTTCCCCTCCTCCACACCAGAGCCCCTTCTAATCCCTCTTCTCCCAATCCAGATATGTTATCTTCCCCGTAATTAACCCTCTTTACCCTCAGTACTTTAATTTTTTAGGCACCAAGACCAACCTCTTGCCCCAACAGATTCTGCCCTTTTGCACACCCCTACAAAGCTCATTATTACTCCTTAACTCTCTCACCCACAACCATTAGTACCCCACATTTATCCTTTTTACTACACAGTTCTAATCACAGACCAAAGTCGTGCACTTGATTTAACAATCCCCAACTGTTTCAAAAGACATAAAATGGACACATATGTCTTTTGAATATTTTATGTTTATTTTCTTTAACAGCTATAAATCTTTCTAAATATTCTTTTACTGTGACGATTCTATCCACTTTTTATCGTGTCTTCTCTTTGTGAGCTGTTCAATAAGGAATTTTAGTGGAAGAGTCCATCAGTTTAATGCTTATGATAGAACCATGTCAGGGGGATTGTTGGACTTGTTTTATGGCCCCCATATGTGCCGATAACACCACGTGGCATTGTTCCTGGTTTGCATAAGCACATTAAAATGGGAAAATACTATACATACAAATAAGTTCTTGTCTAATAGAGATTGGAACACACAAATCTTGTAGTGCAATGGGACCTTACACCCTGAACATTGATATAATGACCTGGCACAGGCCTCAGAAGAATGGGCATCCTCCATTCACCCCTGAACCAGGGAAGCTATCTATGAAACATCCAAGGTTTTTTTATAACAACACCTGGAAGCAATCCTATACCAGGGAAGACCCTACCATGGCTCTGACATCAACCTGCTCAAAAGAGACTTCCCTTAGCACTAAGAAGACTTGACAACAACAACGATCTGCTTACAGGACAGGGCTCTCTGCATTGCCCTTTAATTGTGAGGTGAAACTAGAGGACACTCTGCACCATCCTGATTGCAATATAGGATATGCAGATTCCAGGATCTTTAATACAGAAACATGATACCAACAACAGAGACTGTGTAAAAAATAAAAGTGTATTGGCACTACAGACAATATCCTGGATTGGACGATCTAGCTTGCCTGGAGCCTAGAGTTGGTCTTATGCCAGGAAACTTCAGGGGTAGGGTCTCCTTGTATTTAGGCCAAGGATTTTCCTTTCCATGTCCCTCATATTTTGGTGGGACTATGCAAACAGTAATCATCACTCTAGCACCATTTTTACTGTGCTCCTTTGACTCTAATCCTTAAGAAAAGCAACCCACTTAAACTTTTGAGGTTAACTTAAACTAATATGCATGTGCATGGGAATGTAAAAAAGTACCTTGCCTTCAATGTTTAAGGAGTTACATAAGTTTTATGTCTTTAGATTGCTTTGTGTGCTGATAAGTAATATTATGTACTATAATCTGGGGACTTGAAAGACAAAGTAATTGTACATGGGTTTTGCTTTTATTTTTCTTAATGTTCTTTGGCTGAAAGTTCAAAGTTAATATATCAGCAGTGGGACTACTGAGAATTCTGTTTATGGGTGATTGTCCTTCCACTGTAACTTTACCTTGTCTTCTTTCTTTGCGTCTTTGTTCTCATAATTAAAAATAAAAAATTAAAAAAAATAGACCAGTTTGAGGCCAGAGCAATAAAACTGCTGATAAGGCACTTGCCTTACATGAGGCTAACCTAGACTCAATCATGGGTACTCTATATGGTCCTCTGAGCTGGCATTGTGTATCTTTGTACAAATATCAAACCTAAATTAAAAATTACATAGAAAATTTTATTATAGCAGCTGCTTCAAGAATAAAAGTGAATAATCATAAATATATAATAATATGAATAAATGACAAATGGACCTATATAGAAACATAAAAGTAAAAGCAACACTACTTTAATTCCAAATAAAAAAGAAATATAAATAGAAAGGGCTACAGAATTAACACTGATTTAAAATATCCTTTAACCCCCCAAACCCTGACTTTTTTCCATAATGGATTATAGAGGGAGAATTTTTAAGTTTTTGACTTAAAGTTTCTCTGTCACATAAATGTTTTGAAATGTTTTCTTACTCTTTTTAAACATTCAGGCAAAAATTATTCTAAGTTCTCCCACAAAAACAATAAGATGAAAGAAAAAAGTTAATCCCCCCCATTTAGATTTTTAAGATGTATCATGGAAGAAAATCTTCTAACTTTCTTATTCCAAGTCCATTATATTGGATTGTGATAGTGTGCTAGCTTTGCAGGTGAGCAGCCTAGAGTTTGCTAGTCAACTCATAAGGCTTCCTGAGAACCACCAGGTACTGGTGATACATTATAGTATAGTGAGCATATTTCCCATATATCTATATATCCTCACTATAACTTCATTTTAATCATACTGATTAATGTTGAAAATATTACAAAAGAATGAATAGTATTTATTTTTCAAATTTATATACTAGTCTCAGAAATTTACTTGAAAGCCCAAACATTATTAAGTTTTTGATCAATATTGTGTCAAGGCAAGACTCATACTGAGAGTAAAAAAAAAAAATACTAAATCAGGAGTGCTTTGTAACTGTAATATGCAGTCTCACCACACCTATGTAATAAAAATTCATTGTTTTTATTTATGTATCTATTTCATGGGCCTGCCTGGTTGTGCCTACTCTTCGCTCTGCACTCAGGGAATACTCCTACCAGGCTTGAGGATTCATGTGTTTACTTGGGATCAACCCTGGGTGGGCCACACAAATGCAAGCAACCTACATACTATACATCATTCCAGCCCCAGAGAATTATTTTCTATTAGTGAAAGACTGAAATAAAATTTCAGAATATTTATGAAGCTTTCTAACTAAGCCTAGATTTCATGTAAAATTCACTAAGTGTTTTCTTTTCAGTGGTGGTGGGGCACAGATTGGTGATCCCAAGCAGTACTCACAAAGCCAAAGGAGTACACACTTCATCAGCAGATCCAAGACACATTCAGAGAAGTGATACTTGAGGCCCTCTGGTATTAGGAAAAAAGGCCACCCCAGTGGTATTGGGTTCACATTACTGCTCTTGGAAATGGTCAAGAGACTAATAATGATAGCTGTTGGAGGGTACATGCATGCAACCTTGCTATCATACTATCTTCACTCTTATCAATTTTCTAATTAAAAAAGCTCTCACTTTTGAAATGCAATTGTCATGTAAGTGCTATGTGAACTCCTGGACAAAAGCTGATCATAGGTCTTTAGATATTCTGCATCAATTTAATCATATCACTATAGTTTGTTATAAAGATGTATGCTCATATAAAAACTTCTCTACAGTCAAATGCTCTACAAATGAGCTATATACCCCTTAACATTTCTGAATAGCATTCCTTAAGAGGTTAAGTGTCGCCACTCAAATGTCAAAGAACCAAATTAAATTAAATAAATAAATATACATATATATGAATCATATTTACACTATCTAGATCCATCATTTTTGTAACTTACATTAACATATAATTAGATGCAGACTATCACAATAATAAAATTATTATTTTAATCTAAGATTCTTGTTTCTGCAGCTCAGAAACAATGCATCATTGGGTCTTTTCATATCACCTGCTTTTTAGAAACCCTAATTTGTCTTTATGTGTCAATTGTCTATATTTTAGGGCATTCATTAGGGGCACAGAAATATGAGCTTAAAACTCAAATTATATTCTCAGAAAACTTATGTGGTTTTTTTTTTTTGTTTGTTTGTTTTTGGTTTTGGGCTCACACCCAGCAGCGCTCAGGGGATACTCCTGGCTCTATGCTCAGAAATCACTCCTGGCAGGCTCAGGATTCCAGGATTTGAACCACTGACCTACTGCATTCAAGGCAAACATCTTACCTACATTCTATCTCTTCAGAAAACTCTTTTAACTAAATAATATTTTGTGATTTTTGAAAGGCATAAAATTAGATTTATCTAAGAAAACTGTTATGAAATTTCAATATTAAGGAATAAAATGAAAGCTAAATTATGAATTAGAATAGCTTTTATATCATTCATTTCAAATAAGAGCATTTAACAAGTGCTTAAGTTAGTCAACTTTCTTTGCATAAGACTAACAATCATTTATTAATTAATATATTATTATTGCTTTAGACCTTTATTTTCATTGCAGATAAAATATTTTACTAGGGGGAATATTTTACTAATAATATTTTAAAATCTTAAACAGGTTCCTTTCTCCAAAAGATTAATCAAAAGCATTCCAAAAATTTCACCTTGATTTGAATAAGATTTAATTTTATTTTCTAATTTTTCAATGACTCCACGACTATGATTAGTATTAGAATAATAAGATTTTCTTGATTAAGAAATGTCATTTATGATATTTAAGATGAAAAATATTTTACTCAGGAGGATAGGAATTGCTTCTTATCTTTTGTTGCTCATTATTATCAGACACACTGGTGCCGCCATTTATAAAATATGTATAAACCTAAAAAGCAAATTCTGAATGACTACTGCATGAAATTGTCATCAACAACGAAACTGTCTATATAGTTATTAACCCCATAATTGGAATTTAAAAGAATATAATGGCCAAGGGAAAAGACTAGGATTTTTCCCATTGTTTTTTTTATTAGTACAGTAAATTATCTATTGAGTGCAGAAGTAAATTGGGACTTTATTTTAATACAAATTTTATGAATAAACACATAGTATGCAAAAAAATTACTTTTTGTTTGTTTGTTTTAGTCAATCCCAGCTGTGATCAGGGACTACTCTTGGTATTCAATTTCTGGATCCTCATGCTCAGTACAGAGGAATTGAATCTGGGTAAGTTATGTGCAGGGAAAGACTGTCATTGCTACACAATCTCTGCCCATTAAAGTATTTTTATAGAAAAATTTTCATTGTTTGCTTTGTTATTTCTAAAACTGTAAAGAATTAAAATTGAGTCTTCATTTAATATAATTTAACATAATACATGTAATATATTATTATATATGTATTTTTAACAATACTGACATCGACAATGGAATGTTCAGATAGCCTAAAATTATATTATTTGTAGTTTTTGAGTTAGTGATAAAATAGTTTTGTTTATATGTATTAAAATAGTTAACATATAGCAATTGTTGATGTATATGTTTAGTCTTAGTGCGTTAAACTAAAGATAAATAGAAAGATATTCAGAGTACTTCTGCCAAGGAATGTTATCAGATAATGAAATTTGGAACTAGATATCTCATACAGGAAGCCAGTGTCTAGAAAGAGGAGCTCTTTGGCAATGTTAAAGTGATCAATAATTAAGACTTCTAGAAGCCTTGGCAACATAAAAATATTGAGGGACTAAGGTGTCTCATTCCTAGATGAAAAATGTAATGTGTGATCTTTCAGACCCAAATATTGACATTTACAGAACTACTAGGCAGACTCAGACATCACCAGGAGAGCTAGTCTCACCACAATTCTTGGTATCCAAATTTACCACTAATTTCTGAAGAAAGTGCTGCTAAAGGCTCATGATACTCTGGCTAGTCACCACTTGAGCATAATTATATAATTAACCATTACATCTTCATTATAAATCTTCTCAAGACATTTTTGGGTCCCTAAGTCTTAAGTGAAATGGTTCCTCTCTGTGTCATAGTGATTCTGAAAATAAATCTCAACTAAAGCCACACCATGGAAGAATAAAATGTGGAGAAGACAATCAATTTTCTATCCAAGTTTAGTGTCTTATTATTTATTATTACAGTAAGTAATTAAACTCTTATTTTCATTTTTGCTTGTTACATTAATGAATTACTCAGTACACTATAGCTGAAATCTCTAGATTATTTGAGCCTTTGGAAATCCCCTAGCCAATATATTTTGATTAAAAAATAAGAGGTAATTTTTGAAAATCATATAAAATATTTCAGGTATAAATTAAAATATATAACATTCTCTAATTTTTGTGGTTCTATATTTAAAAAAAACACACAGAATTTTATATTGGTCAGCTCACAGTATTTGCATTACAGGCCATCTACAAGCTTGGTTCTCAACTAGAAAAGGCGGAGGGTTGGGAAGATGGCTCCCCACACTTCCCTAAAGGCTAAGATCCCACTAAATTTCCTAGAAAGCAGAGAAGGGCTCCAGATATTGGTTATCAAGTTGCTGTGAACATCGAGGCTCTCTGAAATGTTTCATCTCCATCTTCATTGTCACCAAACACACAGTGTCAGGACAGCCAACACTATAAATCATTGTTTTATTGGCATTATTGCTCCTCCTTCTCCTCCTTGGTCACAAAAAAAAATTGCACCTCAAAAATGTTAGTAATTGGGGCCGGGCGGTGGCGCTAAATGTAAGGTGCCTGCCTTGCCTGCGCTAGCGTTGGACTGACCGCGGTTCGATCCCCCGGTGTCCTATATGGTCCCCCAAGCCAGGAGCAACTTCTGAGCGCATAGCCAGGAGTAACCCCTGAGCGTTACCAGGTGTGGCCCAAAAACAAAAACAAAAAAAAAATGTTAGTAATCTCCTTTTGCAAGAAAGTGATCTGGGGTACTATTTATGGAAGACTGCCCTATTTATTTCTCCTCAAGGTGGTAGTTCTGCCTCAGGAATCTGTATAAAACCGTTTACTCTCTGCTTGTGCTGGGCAACGTCTTTCCGTTGGCTCTGATGTGGTTGCAGGGTCCTGGGCTCAATGTGTCTGCGCTCCTTCAACTGCCAGGCCTGGGCGCTCAACCTCAGAAAGGGCCTGTCTCTCATTAGTCGCCTGGCACATATCAGTGCCTTCTGCTTAGGTCCATTTGCGAAACTCTGGAGAATAATCTGTGATGGGGTTGGCGGTAGGAAAGAAGAAAATGGACTGTTGGAGCTGGGATGGGGAGAGTGGTATGGGAGGCTGGAACCAGAGCAAGACGAGGGCTTGGGGTTTTTATGTGAAAGGGGCCTGGGAGATGGGGGAAGCATGATGGGAGTTTGTCCTGAGTCTATAATAATTTCTAAAGAATAATCCAATTTATGGTCTTTGGAATGTGAGTCCTAGCCCATAAGAGTGGGAAGAGCTGGAAGTCTTTGGCTCTGGCCCCTAAAAGTTTAGTGATCTAGCCTTTTATATGGGGGGTGGGGTAGGGTGGTGGTTTGTAGAGTTGCCATAGGGTTCAAAAGCCTCCAAACCTGTTACAACCATTTAATTGGTTCTATTAACAGGTTTTATCAAAGAGAATTGCATTTTTGTTTTAAGTGCCAGAAATGACTGTTTTGAAATTACTTAGATTAAAGTGCCCACTCAGGCAGCTGGTGGCATAATTTCCCTCCCAGCCAACTCTAAGGGTCTTGTGGATGCATTTTGCACTCTCCCTAAACCAAGGTGAATTGCAGGCTTTAGATAATTGTCACTGAGTTTTGTGGTATTTTGAGCCAAGGTGTCCCGTAGGACAGAATTGCTGGGATGAGCTCAGCCCCAGACTTCTCAGAAGGATGAACAGGTTTGGAAAATGTCCAAAAATACTGTGACCTTCTAGAGCTAGCCAGTTTGTCCCTCTGAATCAAAACTCTGCTTTGATTTTAGGGCTGAGTTTGCAGTAGAATTAGGGGTGAAAGTGCAAATGTTGATTGTTTGTAGAAGGTGGTGCATTGGGTGGTATTGGGAGGTGAAAATGGGGGTCAAGTGGTGGCAAAGGAGGTGGGGATCCTTCCACTGTGGGGAGTTCTAAGATGGTAGGTGATCCTCAGGACATGATGGTGATGTCCTCTTGGATGGGCCTCCCAGGGACCTAGAGAGTGTGGCTGCAGCCCAGGCTTGTGGTACAGCAAGTGGTGACGCTCTTGAATTTATTCCCAGCAAAACGTTTAAATGGGAAAATGAATGCATTTATTTATTAACCTTAGTTTCAGAAGCTGTCAGTTCTCTGCTAGTGAACAGGGATCACTGTTCACTGTGATGGCAGGGGTCTTTCTAATGGGGACCAGCAGTTTCTTCTCCCATGAGGGAGCATCTTTGTGCTCTCCCTCTGCACCCTGCGAGTCACCCTTCCTCCCCCTCCAACACACACCCATTGCCACATCTCCTCTTCAATTTTTTATTGGTTAGCTCACAATATTTGCATCTCAGGCCACCTACAACCTTCATTCTCAATGAGAAAAGGCTGAGGGTTTGTAGGATTGCTCCCCACACTTTACTAAAGGCTAGAAAACAGGGGGCTCCAGATATTGGTTATCAAGTTGTTGGGAACATGGAGGCTCTCTGAACTGCTTCATATCTCTTCTTCACTGTCCCACACTACACAGTGTCAGGACAGCCAACATAGTAGGATCATTGTTTAATTGAGCTTTATTACTCCTCCTACTTGGTCACAAAAAATACACCTCAAAAAATTACTACTCTTTTTTTTGCAAGAGAGTGATTGGGAGGACAAATTATTGGAGACTGCCTGATCTTTTCCCCTCAAGTGGGTGGCCTTACACGTGGTCCAACCTCAGGAATCTTTATAACCATTTACTCTCTGCCCGTGCTGAACAATGTCTTTCTGTTGACTCTGGTGTGGCTCAGGGTCCTGGACTCAACATTTCTGCTCTCTTCCTCTGCCAAGCCTGGGCGCTCAACCTCAGGAAGAACCTGAGTCTGTCTCATTAGTCATCTTGCATATATTAGGGTCTTCTGCTTAGGCCCATTTACGAAGCTCTGCAGAATACTATGTCATAGGTCTTATGTTCAGTCCCAGCATAGAAGCAAAATAAAGGAAAATGAGCTGTTGGAGCTGGGGTGTGGACAGTGGTGTGGGAGGCTGGACCAGAGCAAGGGGAGGACTTAAGGTTGTGCATGGGAGAGGAGCCTGGGAGATGGGGGAAACATGGAGGGAATTTGTCTCGAGTCCATAATTTCTAAACAATAATCTAATTTACGGCCTTTGGAGTTTGAGTCCTAGCCCATAAGAGTGAGAAAAGTCAGAAGTCTTTGGCTTTGGCCCCTAGAAATGTAGAGATCTAAACTTTTTTTTTTGGGGGGGGGGGGGAGTTGTAGAGTTGCCATAGAGTTGAAAAGCCTCCAATCCCTTTGCACCCATTATGTGGTTTCATTACCAAGTTTTATCAAGGAAAACTGCATTATTGTTCTAAGTGTCAAAAATGAATGATTTGAAATTCCGTAGGTTAAAGTCCCACTCAGGCAACTGGTGGCATAGTTTCCCTTCCAGGCAACTCTGAGTGTCCTGTGGTCCTGTGGACATCATTCAGCACTCTTCCTAAACCAGGGTGCATTGCAGCCTCTAGATACTTGTCACAGACTTTTATGGTGTTTTGAGCTATGGTGTCCTATGAAATTCCTAGGTGGAAATGACAGGATTGCTGGGATGAGCTCAGTCCCAGACTTCTCTGAATGATGGACAGGGTTGGAAAATGTTCAAGGTTACTGTGATCCTCTGGTCCCAGCCACATTGTCCCTCTGGAAAAAAACACTTGTCCTTGAACTAAGGGCCCAGTTCACGGTAAAACTAGGGGTGGAAATACAACTGTTGGTTGTTTGTAGAAGATGGTGCACTGGATGGTGTTGGGAGGGAAAAATGGGAGCAGGTGGTGGCAAAGGAGGTGTGGGAGTCCTTCCACTGTGGGGAGTTTCAAGATGGTAGGTGGTCCAAGGAAGAAAATGGTGATGTCCTCTAGAAGGGGCCTCCCCTGGCCCTAGAAAGGAAGGCTATAGCCTAGGCTTGTGGTATATCAAGTGGTGATACTCTTTAGTTTATCCTTAGCAACAAGTTTAAGTGGAAAAAATGAATACATTTATTTATTTACCTTTGTTTTAGAACTATTCTGGCAGTTCTCTGCTACTGAAAAGGGATCACTGTTCACTGTGATGGCAGTAACACAGTCTCTTCTCCTATGAGGAGCATCTTTATGCTCTCCCTCTGCACCTTCCCGCCAACCACCTCCATTTCCACCCCCCACAAAGCCAAATCTACTCTCCAATACTATATTGCTCAGCTACACCATCTGCATCTGGGGTCATCTTCACACTTGGTTCTCTACCATAAAAGGCTGAGAGTTGCTAGGATGGCTCTCAACAATTTCCCTAAAGGCTGAGATCCCTCTTAACTACCTAGAAACCAGAGTAGGTACCAGATATTGGTTACCAAAGCTGCTCATTATATCATAGCTCTCTGAGCTTTTTTATCTTCCAACTTCCTTGTACCCACCACACAGTGTAATGAAAAGCAACATGGTAAGATAATGGGTATATTAAGCATTATTAGTCCTCCTCATTCTTGAACACAGAAATTACATCTCAAAGATATTAATAGTCTCCTTTTTTTGAGACCATGTTTGAGTGTACGAAGAATGGGAGAAGAATGGGAATTTGCCTGATATTTTTCCCCACTGCAGGTGTTTTCAAACATGTTACTGCTGCAAGAATCATTATAACCAATTACTCTCTGCTCTTGATGAGCCATCTTTCTGGCTCTGATGTGGCTCAGGGTTCTGAGGTCAATGCTTCTGCTCTCCTTCCTCTGCCAGAGCTGGGTCCTCAAACTAGGAAGGACCTGGCTCTCAGCGAACCTCTGGCCTATTTAAAGGGCCATCTGGCAGAGGTCTGTTTGCAGTCTGGAGAGCAGTCTGTAAAGGGATATATTGTAGGTCCCAAGAAAGAAGGAAAATGGGCTGTTCGAGCTGGGATGGGTACAGTGGTGTGGGAGGCTGAACTAGAGCAAGGGAAAGGTGTAGGATGTGTAAGGGAGAGGGGCCTGGGAGATGGGGGAAGCATGAGGGGAATTTGGCCCTAGTCTAAAATAGTTTCTAAAGAATAATCCAGTTTACAACCTTTGGAAGTCCTATCCCATAAGAGTGGGGAGAGCTGGAAGTCTTTGACTCAGCTTTTAAAACTCTAAATGTTTGGAGAACTCCTTTTAGGTTTTTTGTTTGTTTGTTTGTTTTAGTTCTTTTTGTTTGTTTTGGCAAAGGGCTCAAATGCCTCCAAGCATTTTGTAGTAATTAAACTGGTCCATTACCAGGTTTAATATTGGAAAACTGCATTATTTTAAGTGTCGAAAAATGTTTATATTAATAGTACTTAGATTGACATCTCCACTAAAGGAGCTGGGGAATAATTTCCCTCCCAGCCAACTCGGAGAGTCTTGTGGAGTCCTTACAATGCTTTCTCCCAAACTCGGGGAATTTTTCAGACTCCAGAAAGTTCACTGACTTTTATGATGCTTTGAGCCATGATGTCCCAGGAGGTTCCTAGGAGGAAAGGATAAGATTGCTGGGATGAGCTCAGCCCCAGACTTCTCTGAAGGAAGAACAGGGTTGGAAAATGTCCAAGGATACTGTGAGCCTCTACATCTAGCCAGTTTTTCTGAGACAAAACTGGGCCTTGATTTTAGGGCCTGGTTCACGGTAGAATTCTGGGTTAAAATACAACTGTAGTTTGTAAGAAGAAGGCATAATGGGTGGTGGTGGTAGTGAACTGGGGGTGGGGGTTTAAGTGGCAGCAGAGGAGGTGGGTATCCCTCCACTGTGGGAATGTCCAAGATGGTAGGTGACTATTTGGTTGGACTTGAGGGTGTCGTCTTCCAAGAGGGCCTCCCAGGGCCTAACACAGGAGGGTCGAATCTTAGTAGTGTGGGTACTACAGGTGATGACGCTCTTTTTTTTTTTTTTATCTGTAGTGGTAAACAGTCAGGAACTATGTTTCTGAAGCCATGTAAGTGGTTAAAATAATGGTGTTCTGTCACTTGCCCAAGTGTCTGTATATGCCACAGAACACATGGTCCGTACTAGCAGGGGAGAGAAAAAGACCCCAGGTCCAATCTGGGAAATGGACCTATACTAACTAATGTGGTGGCAGAGGAGGGTGGGAGTCCTTCACCTGGGGGCAGGTCCCAGATGACAAATGATCCAGGAAAAGTGTTTGAGTGGCAATCCAGGAGGGTCTCACAGGGCCTGAGAGAGGAGGGTGGCAGCCTAGGCAAATGTGCCCTATGGAAGGTGATGATCCAGATAAACACAGTCCCAGGTCCTGAATTAGTACAGAGCAGGGATGAGTATAGTTACCGTCTCATGAAACCCCTTCATTTGTTCTCTTTCATTCCTTTTTTAACAAAACTGAGTCTCTCTGCTGGGAGAAGGGTGCACATCAGGGGGCAGCAGCAGAGCTACTCATTGGGATATGGGGTTGACCCTGGCCAGCTTGGTTTGAGACCCCTGGATCTGCCCAACCACCACCATAGAGGCACCTGCGTCTGGCAAATGGAGTCAGACAATCATCAGGGTTCTCAAACACACACAAGGAGCCCCAAGGACACAGTATCCTCATTCAGACTCAGGAAATGTGGCCAAGTTGAGGCACAAATTTTCTGCCACCCCATGTACCAATGGAAGGCAATGGCCAATGTCCAGCCCTGTCAATCCTGCCAGGTATGAGGCGTCGGGTTTCCCAAAAGTCCTTGACCCTTGGTCTGTAAGAAAAGTAATAAGATTCTACACTGTTCTCAGACTCCCAATCACTGTGTTTCTCTGGTGTCTCCACCTTAGTAAGTAGCCTGTTAGTAATTCCCAGAATCTATCAGTGTTCTTTTATTTATTTATTTATTTATTTATTTATTTATTTATTTATTTATTTATTTATTTAAATATTTATTTATTTAGACTTTAAGAGCATGTGTAATGTTCATACTTATCATGAAATCTCACAAACTCTCTTTCCTAGCAAGAGATGACTCACATGATCTTCTCCGCTGTCTAGGGAATCAGCCAATTCCTCGCGGCCTAGACTGCTGCCTATGCCACTGCGGTGGGCTCTGACACAGCCGCTGCCAAGGCCGCTGCTGCCCCACTGCCACTGCTGCCTCCATTGGCGCCTCAGGGTCTGGTGCGCGCAGTGCTTCCAAAGTTGAGGCACATGTTCGGGGCAAAGGCCAGGAGAGATTCTCCGGCTGCTGCAGCCTACAGGGACTCCGGGACCCAGATGCTACATCAGTGTTCTTATTTGGTGTCAGTAATTGATGTTGCTTATTCTGCAAAAACAGAAGCCTCGTGCATAAGATGGCAAAGTTTATGAGAGGGAAGTCAAGGTCCGATTGATTGTACCATGCATGTATTTTGCTATTAAGGTCTGAGAGAATAGAGGTACGATATATTTTTCAAATCATAGTTGAAATGGAAAATGCTATCTACCTGCCGATAGCAAATGAGCCTGGTTTGGGGTCCATTATTGGGTGGGTTATATGAAGACTGAGAGAAAAATGCGAGTCTGCAGATATTTTGCCCTCTGCAGGTGCCTGTCCACAAGCTCTTGATGCAGGATTCCTCATAAACATTGACTCTGCTTTGATGAGCTGACGTCTTTCTGGCTCTGATGTGGCTAAGGGTCCTACGCTTGATGCTTCTGTTCTCCTCACTCTGCCATGTCTGGGTCCCCAATCTCAGGACGAGCCTGACTCTCATTAGTCATCTGGTCTATATCTGGGCCTTCTGGCTGAGGTTCATTTCTGTAGCTCTAAGAGAGGAGTATACAACTGGTTGCTTGTTTGGTCCCACGAAATTGGAAATGGGCTGTTGGATCTGGGATGGGGACAGTGGTGTGTGAGGCTGGACCCAGAGCAAAAGGATGTACTGGGACTATGCTTGGGAGAGTAGTTTGCGATATTGGGGGAACATGAGGGAAATTTGGCCCGGGACCATAATAAGTGCTAGAGAATAATCCACTTTCAGGCCTTTGGTGTGTGAGACCTGGACAATAAAAGTCAGGTGAGACTGAAGTCTTTCTTTCAGGTCCCTGAAATTCTGGAGATCTAGCTTTTCTTTCCTTTTTTATTTTATTTTTTTTGTTTTAAAGTTGAAACAGAGACAAAGACCCCCAACTTTCTGAAACTATTTAAACTTATCGCATTACCCAGTTTTAGGTTTGCAAAAAAGTACTTCCTTCCCAGTCCATCGCAGTTGTTTCCAGGTATCCACTTACATGTGCATTGCAGGCATCGCCAGGCCCTGTTTTACTAAAGCAGAGCGGGGGAATAGTTATCCTTTCATGAAACACCTCTATTTGTCTTCCTTCATTCCATTTTTAAACATATTACTCTCTGCAGGGCAGACGGTGCACATCAAGGGGCAGCAGCAGAGCTATACATTTTTGATCCCGGGGTGACCACTCCAGCTCGGTCTGATACCCTGGATCTGCCCAACAATCTCTATCACCCATAGCAGAATCTGCTTCTGGCAGAGGCCAGTAAGAGAATTTTCAGGCCTATTCCTTACATCCCTCACTGCCACCTATGCCAATGCGGTGGACTCTGACACCCCCGCGTCCAAGGATGCTGCAGCGCTCCAAGGCCATCGCTGCCGTTGTCAACACCACCTTCATGGGTGTCTCAGGGTCTGGTTTGCACAGTGCCACCAAAGTCGGGGCACATGCTTTGTGCTACATCCAGGAGAGATTCTTGGGCTCGCTGCTGCTTACAGGGACTCCTGGCCGCAGACGCTCCATCAGTGTTCTTATTTGGTATCAGTAATTGATGTTGCTTATGCTGCAAAAACAGAAGCCTCATGCATAAGATGGCAAAGTTTATGAGAGGAAACTCAAGGTTAGATAGATAGCACCATGCATGTATTTTGCTATTATGGTCTGAGAGAATAGAGGAATGATATATTTTTCATATCATAGTTAAAATGGAAAATGCAATCTACCTGCCTATAGCAAATGAGCCTGGCTTTTGGTCCATTATTGTGTGGGGTGTATGAAGACTAAGAGAAGAATGCGAGTCTGCCTGATATTTGGCCCTCTGCAGGTGCCTATCCACATGCTCTTGATGCAGGAATCCTCAGAAACATTGACTCTGCTCTTGATGAGCCGATGTCTTTCTGGCTTTGATGTGGCTCAGGGTTCTGACTTGATTATTCTGTTCTCCTCACTTGAAGGCTTGGATCCCCAAGGTCAGGAAGAGGCTAACTTTCATTAGTCCTATGTCTGGGCCTTCTGGTTGAGGTCCCTTTCTGAAGCTCTAAGAAAGTATTATACAGTTGCTTGCTTGTTTGGTTCCATGAAAAAGGACCCTATATGGGTCTGTGGCTTGTGTTCTGCAGACCTGAGACTCCAAAATCTCCAGTTTCCTGGCAGCACTGCATATGGGGGTTTTCTCTCAAACCTAAGTACCACACCCAAATAACCTCAGTACTTGAGGTGAAATTGGCTCTCCCTTCTTGCTGCCTCATGGTCTGTGAGATGTAATAAAATTCTACCCTGTTTTCATACTCCCAATCACTCTGATTATTTGGTGTCTCCAACTTAGTAACTGGCCTGTTACTAAATCCCAAGATCTCCCAGTGTCCTTACTTGGTACCAGAAATTGATGTTATTTATGCTGTAAAACAGGAGCCCCTGGTTTAAGATGGCAAAGCTTATGAGAGGGAACTCGAGGTCCTAATTCACTTTTGTGCCTGTACTTCCCTCTTACGGGTCTAGGAGAATAGAGTAACAAATATTTTCCAAATCATAGTTGAACTGAAAAATGCTATATACTTGCCCATGGCAAATGAGCCCAGAATTCGCATCTCTGTCTATATAGAGTCAGTGACATTAGTGGCCTCTAAAGTCCCAAAAGGTCATGGCATCAATGCATGTAAGAGGGTTTTTTCTCTCAGACACAACCATAACACCCAAATATCCCTTGAACTTGAGGTGAAATTTGCTCTCCCTTAACTCTTCATCCCTGCTCTTTGAGTCCTTGAGAGAAGTAATATTCTATCCTACTTTTGGACTCCCTATCTTTGTGTTTCTCTGGTGTTTATATCTTAGATACTGGCCTGTTACTAAATCCCCAGGAACTCTCCCTATTCCTTACCTTAGACAAGGCAATTTGAGAAAAAAATATAAGGCAGAATATTCAGTATAGGTCTAAAGGAGAACTAACATAAAGCATTTTTCAAATCACAGTAGAGTTTGGAAACGTATTTGCCTTCCATGGCAAATGAGCCTAGAACCTGCAGGCCCTGTTTCAATAAGTACAGTGACATAAGCAGAAACTGAAGTCATAAAGAAAGGGAAATTTAAGATGTGAGAACTAGCAGTTGTCAAACCCACCTTTTTAAATATACCCCCTTTTTGAATAAACCTTCGTTTTTAAAGAAAGAGGTTTCACAGGATATTCTCACCACGATGTGCCCCTTAGTCTGAGAGAAAAGTAATAGTCTACCCTAATTCAGACTCCCAATCTTTGTGTTTCTCAGATGTCTTTAGCTTAGCCACTGGCCTGTCAGTAAAAACCCAGAAACTCCCCTTGTGTCCTTTGGTATTTATGTTAAGCCCAAACAACAAAATGCAAGGACTGTCAAGACTACACGGGAAAGAAATATTTCATAAATCATCATTAGGAATTTAGTAATGTTGCCTAAGGCAAATGAGACTGTTATCCAGAGGACATGTTTATATAGATTCCATGACATCAGTAGCCACTGAAGTCACAACGAGCCATGGTAGGTATGAGAATAAAGAGTCAAACCCTCCCTTTCAATAAACCACCTCCTTGCACAGGATGTTCTCACCAAGATGTGCCTCAAGGTTTGGGCTCAATGCTTCTGCTCTCTTTCCTCTACCAGGCCTGTGTGCTCAAACTCAGGATGGCCTGGCTCTCATTAATCATCTCCTCTTCCACCTAGTTACTTTTCTTCTCCTCACTATAATCTATGGCTAATGGTGTTCAGGATGACTACCAATTAAATATTTTGTTGCTTCATGCAGCTATTCTAAATACCACATATAAGTAGTAATATTCTGTTTTTATTTTCCTTTATTCTGGATGGTTCCATTTAACATATATCTTCAAGTTCCATCCCTGTTGCTGCAAATTGAAGGATAACAATTATTACTTACAGCTATGTAGTATTCCGTGTATATATGTAATATATCTACATCTGTTGTTGGGCATCTAGGTTGATTCCAAATCTTAGCTATGATAGTGATGTGCATACATTTCCTACTTGATTATGCCTGCTAATATAATCTAATGTTCATGTCCACAGTTAACAATGGAATATGCAACTGCATGCCAAATATTCATACTACAGAGCTCATTCATTGAGCATATTATTGTAATTTGTTTTCAATTTCAGGTAGTTTACCATTATACCAAAATGATTTTTATTTTAATATGATTTTCAGAAAGGAACCTGGATGCTCAAGGCACAAAAACCAGTGGCCTTCAAACTACAACCCACGGCCACATATTGTATTTGTTTCCATTTTGTTTCTTCACTTCAAAGTAAGATAAATGCAGTTTGCATAGGAATTTGTTCATAATTTTTGTTTCTACTATAGTCTGACCTTCCAACAGTTTGTGGGACAGACCCCCTTGGGCACTGTCCCCCTGTTTAAAAAGTTTGAGGACCACTTCATGCAAGGGTCTCAACTCAAACTGATCTGTCATTTCCCTCCATTTAACCTTTTTACCTTCAGTTCTTAACTCCTCAGAAGGTGGTATGTTCAGCCCACCCCAGTCAACTGCCAACCTGCTCTGAAAGCTAAAAGATAAGTTTCCAGCCTTTCTTGCCTCAGCCAGAAAAAAAAAGCCACCACAGCTGCTGCTGATTTGCTCTTGGTGGTCCCTTTTCTCCAACCTCCCTCTGCTGTGTACTGTTGCTTACTATCAGATCTGATTTCTGAGAAGCCCCCAACTTGAGGACATTTCCTGATATTTCCTGACATTTCCTGCTGGGAGCCATTTATCAGATTCTACAAGACCATATAACAGGCTGAAGCTGTGATCCAGAATTTATATCCTCCAGACTATTTCAAAAGACTTAAAGGGAATGTGTACATTTCCTTTGCTTGTATTTCTTTTGAATATTTCTTTAGATGTATTTACTTAATATAGGTATAACTTATTATCTATCTTATGAAGAGGTAGTTTTCCTCATTGTTTTTTGGGAAATTTATTTATTAGAAAATTCTAGTAGATATGTTTCTTTAGTGTTATAAGTTCATGTTCTGACCAGAATATTGAGACTGTTTAGTTTGGTATTTTTACCTCCCCATATGCACAGTAGCACCCTGTGGTAGTGTTTCTTTTTGAATAGGCACATTAAAATGGTGATAATTTATGTGTGTAAAAATGTTCTTATCTAATAGAGATAGGAACATATATATTTTATATTACAGTGGAGATTTACACCCTGAACACTGTCATAGTGACTTGGCTGAGGTTTCAGATGATTGGATATAAACCATTCACCCTGAACCTTGGATTTTATCTGCAAAACCAGCATGGTTTTTTACACCAACACCAGGAAATGGACTTCTATCAGGGAAGGCTCTAATGCTGCCCTGGCATCAACTTGTTCCAGAGTGGGTTCATATGACACTCTGATACCTTGGTAACAGCAACAACCTGCTTTCAAGGCAGGGTTCTCTGTATTGCCACCTAATGGTCAGATGAAACCAGAAGATATTCCCTGTCACTCTGACTTCTACAAAGGATTTGAACAAAACCCAGGATCTCTTACAACAGAAACCTGACAGCAACAACCGTGATTGTGAAGAGCTTTAACTGGAACCACAGAGAAAGACTTTGGATTTAGACCTGGAGCCTGTAGTTGGCCTTATGCCAGGATGCCATGGTAAGGTCTCCCTGTTTGTAGGCCAAAGGTTTAATTTTTTATTTCTCCCATATTTTGCTGTGCCTTTGCAAAACAACAACAAAACAAAACAGAAAACGCATCTGCCATGCACACATCTTTTTTTCGTATTTATTCTATTTTTTATCTCTTATCTTTTACATTGGGTTCCTGCATTTTTTAGAACTTTCACATACAGATTACTTTATTTTGCCAAATATTCCCGAATTTATTTTTTCTTTTTGTTTTATTTTTTTTGGGGGGGCGGGGGGCCACATCCAGTGATGCTCAGGGGTTACTCCTGGCTCTGGGCTCAAAAATTGCTTCTGCTTGATGATACCATATGGGATGCAGGGGGTCAAACCACGGTCATCCTAGGATAGCGCAGGCAAGGCAGAAGCTTTACCACTTTCACCACCACTCTAGCCCATTCCCAAATTTTTCTATAAAACCAAGAGAAAGGAAATAAAGGCTGAGGCCAGGGTAAAGTGGTCTTGGATGCATTGGCGCTTGAATAAGGACAGAATTAATTATTCAAGCTAAAGTCAACAATAAATTCAGAAATATCTCCTTAGCAGGCTCAGAGGACCATATGGGATATGGGAATAGAACGTGGGTCTATCTGTGGTCAGCTGCATGCAAGGAAAAGGCCCTACTGCTGTGTTAACTCTCCAGCCTTTCTTTCTTTCTTTCTTTTTCTTTCTTTCTTTCTTTCTTTCTTTCTTTCTTTCTTTCTTTCTTTCTTTCTTTCTTTCTTTCTTTCTTTCTTTCTTTCTTTCTTTCTTCTTTCTTTCTTCCTTCTTCTTCTTTCTTTCTTTCTTTCTTTCTTTCTTTCTTTCTTTCTCTCTCTCTTCTTTCTTTCTTTTCTTTTTCTTCTTTCTTCTTTCTTTCTTTCTTTTTTCTTTCTTTCTTTCTTTCTTTCTTTCTTTCTTTTTTCTTTCTTTCTTTCTTTCTTTTTCTTCTTTCTTCTTTCCTTCTTTCCTTCTTTCCTTCTTTCCTTCTTTCCTTCTTTCCTTCCTTCCTTCCTTCCTTCCTTCCTTCCTTCCTTCCTTCCTTCCTTCCTTCCTTCCTTCCTTCCTTCCTTCCTTCCTTCCTTCCTTCCTTCCTTCCTTCCTTCCTTCCTTCCTTCCTTCCTTCCTTCCTTCTTCTTTCTTTCTTTCTTTCTTTCTTTCTTTCTTTCTTTCTTTCTTTCTTTCTTTATCTTTTAAAAATATGGAACACCACGAATTTGCGTGTCATCCTTGCGCAGGGGCCAAGCTAATCTTCTCTGTATCGTTCCAATTTTATTATATGTACTGCCGAAGCGAGCACTTATTTATTTATTTATTTATTTATTTATTTATTTATTTATTTATTTATTTTTGGTTTTGGGTCACACCCGCAGTGCTCAGGGGTTATTTCTGGCTCTACGCTCAGAAATCGCTCCTGACAGCTCAGGGAACCATATGGGATGCTGGGATTCGAACTACCATCCTTCTGCATGAAACGCAAATGCCTTACCTTCATGCTATCTCTCCGGCTCCCAGACCCCAATTTTTAACTTTCTTTTTTTTTTTTGAAAAATATTGTTTAATCTTTTAACTATTTGGTTCTAAATCATAGTGTTTTTCTCTGGACAAATAGAAATATATGTGATCAAAACTGGATAAACATATATGATTTTTACTTCACTGTATGCTTTTATTCATGCTTTGAAAACAAACCAGATTATCATCATAAAAACATTCAATTTTCTGTACTCATAAGGCAGATGTAAATCATAAAATACACTATTTTTTGTCTCTAGATAACTACAAATTGTAAGACAAAAACTATTGTTGGACACATTAAAATATGAATTAAAAGGCATTTGAATAAGTATTTTTAAACCACAAATTAATATGACTAGCACACTGTTTTTTAAAATTGCTTTGAAGTTTTAAATGACATAAAAATAAAACATTTTTTCCTTTTAGTACATTTAAAAGCATAAAAGCACAATATTTAAAAGCCTAGTGTAACCGTCACATACTATGACTCAATAGCCTAGAGCATCTGAATTCTGTCAATCATCCAACTAATACATCTTTCCCAGATCCACCAAACATTATCAGTGAAAACCAATTATTTGATTTTAGAAATAACTATAAAATGATTATTTGATGAACCTCAGTTATGATTCTGTTTTTTACAAGAACTCATATTTAGATATGGTATATCAATTGCTTGGAATAGTTAACCATGATATAAATAAAAGGCAAATTTAAACAAATTTCATCACTTCACAATATTTGTTTTGGACCATTTGCTTATTTCAGTTTTAAGCAGCAAACTGATAGAAACTAAAATAAAGTATTCTGTAATAAACAGGAGGAATGCTTTAAGTTTTGTAGCATCATCATTTGGGTTCAGAATATTCTTAGACATAATACTGTGACATACCAAGGAAAATTATATCTCTACATCATAAAAATATATTCTTGCCAAATAATTTATAAGTAAAATGTAAAATGAATTTCACAGCTATTATAGTAGTCACTTTCATAACATTAGGATATTCAGTCAGATGTAGCAATTCAAGCTCTAAGAATGTTCCTAGCAACTTTTTACTAGAATTAAAAAAAAACTACATGTTAAACTTTCAAGATTATCTACTTATAAAAAACAAAGGAGAAATATAGAAATACATGACAGTACCTAACCATAAGCAACTAATTTAGTCCATAAAAATTAAATTGAATTGAGTACTAGTATGGTACCTCAGCATCCAAAAAAAAAAAAAGAAAGCAAAACAGAATCTATTATAGTCATAAAATTGCCAGAATACATATTTATATTGATGTTTGTCTTGAATGTGGTAATCTGGATTTGATTGCTGACACTATAGATAAAATATTTATTTATTTAATGAACTTACAGTTATTTAAGATTTTGCCTCCTAAAGTAAAACATGATCTCAAAGGTGAATGTGTACATGTTGTGTCTCTGTTAATAATTGTTTGAGGCATGCTTAAAGCAGTCTTTCAACTAATCTCTGAATGTTTCAGTTCTCATATGCTACACTGATAAAATATTGCTATATAAATTTTGAAGGTAAAATTATTCACATGCTTTTATTTTATATACCAGATTCTGTTATTGTTATTAAAAATTAGCAAACCTCAAATATGTTGCTTTCTGAATTGACTATTAATAACTGCTCTCCCATGCTAATTATTAAAGCATAGTGAAGTATAGTTACACGAGTTTGAGCAATATTTGATGTTAATTTTCAAATTGATTTTATTTGGTGAAGATGATCATAGTGATTATACTAGAAATACTCCTATTATTTACTATATAAAAGAGTTAAGCAGAATTACAAAGAAAAATGAGAATGTAAGTTAAGTGTATGGGAAGAAAATGAAGAAGATAGAGCAGAAATTAAAGAAAACCAAAATGACGAATGAATGGCCACAAATACTTTGCTTAATGGAATAATTTGCCACAACAAAACTTTTTAGTAATATCGAATCATTTATCATTTAAACATTAAACACACACAAAGAAGATGTACATGTTGTATTCCTGTGTATTTGAAATGAAACTTTGTGAAAGCTCAAATAATATTTTTCCTAAAAACATAGACTTGAATGATGAATATTTGTTTTTATTCTGTGGTTTAGAGATAGGGGTTTGTATTGCTCTAAAAGACAAATAGAAAGCAGAGGTATATTATAATTGAAAATATAGTAATGCAAAAGTTAGGTAACTAGTGTCTAGTGTATTTGTTTTGTCATAAATACATATTAATGACTAAAACACAAAGATTAGATAAATAAGTTATTTGTAAATTGCAATGTTACGTTTATATTTACAGATACTAAGATCTGTGTCCACACTCTCCAGTATACTGTAGTTTATATAGTTTACATATTATTTGACCCTGCATATTTAGAAAAATTTAAAGTAAATTACTGTGATATGGATATGAAACATTGAAGAATTTTGTCTTGGTAATTTAATTAAAATTATAAGTTAGCAAATATATTTTAAATACCATTTATATTTGTAATAAAATATTCTGAGCAAGTGATTTGAACAAATATATCTTTGTGTTGATTAGAAAACATGGAATCGGGGCCGGGCGGTGGCGCTGGAGGTAAGGTGCCTGCCTTGCCTGCGCTAGCCTAGGACGGACCGAGGTTCGATCCCCCGGTGTCCCATATGGTCCCCCAAGAAGCCAGGAGCAACTTCTGAGCGCATAGCCAGGAGTAACCCCTGAGCGTCACAGGGTGTGGCCCAAAAAACAAAACAAAAAAAAAAAAAAAAAAAAAAAAAACAAAAAAAAAAAAAAAGAAAACATGGAATCACAGTTTACACAGTTATTTTAATTATAGAATGGTAGAAAAAAACAAATTTATTCCTAGAACCTGATAGAGGATGACAGCACAAATTCACCCATAAAATAAAGAAATTTAGCTCTAAAACTGGCTTTGGGCTTCACTGTAAATTATCAGGACAATACTCTTTAGTTGTATTTCCCCTAGTTTCAATTCTTTTTCTTTCACCTAATTCTCAAGTGGGCTTTTTCTGTTCAGTACCATACTCATATTTTTATCAAATCAGCAACTCTGTTGAAATGTACTTATATTTTCCCACACATATTCACCATAAAATGCTTATTGAAGAGTAATTAGACTCAGGGGTTAAAACACAAAAGATTTCATAAGTGTTCATTTTTCTCCAAACATTAAATTTTTGAGAGGAAATAAAGAGTAAGAGAATGATGGTAATGAAAGCCAACCACTAGGATATTCAGACAGGCCTGAATAACCCGGAATGCTAAATTTTACTTTCCTCTTAAGGAAGTACTTGATTATTTCATTTAAAAGATGAGTTTTAGGTGGTCTCTCTCTAGAAAGATCAAGCCCTTTACTTGAAATTCAGTGTCTACCTTGCTTTCATAATCTTATGGTCAACTTAGACTGTAGTGGTAGGTACAGAATTATATATATATATATATATTATATATATATATATATATATATATATATTATACACACACACACACACACA